>NC_085841.1:362937251-365372251 GCF_035594765.1 Anolis carolinensis
ACTTTGTGTAGTCGAATGGTTTTCATGGCCTGGAATGCACGGGTCCTGTTGAGAGTTTTCTGGGACTGTATGGCCTATGTTCCTAGAAGAATTCTCTCCTGACGTTTTGCCTGCATCTGTGTCAAGCATCCTCAGAGGTAAACACCTTTTAAACCTGTATTAATAGAAACATAGCTTCCAAATCAAGGGAAGCCATAGTCCCATTACATCTTGCTCTTATCTAGAATATTGTGTTCAGTTCAGAATGAAATGTTTTGAGGAAGGCTATGGACAAGTTGGAGCAAGTTCAGAGAAGACAACAGGGGTGATAAGAGGCACGGAGGACAAAATACAGGATTTGGTGAAGAAAAGCCGGAGGAGTGATGATATTTTCCACTCTAACTCCCTCCAGGGTTGTAGTGGAGAGAAGGTTTGTTCTCTGCTGCATCAGAAGAAAGGTTTGAAGTTACAGGATGGTTGTTTTGAATTGATCATTAGAAGGAACATCATGACAATGAAACTATCTTAGAGCTGGCATGGGAAAACTTGGGCCCTCCAGGTGTTTTGGACTTCAACTCCCACAATTCCTAACAGCCTACCGGCTGTTAGGAATTGTGGGAGTTGAAGTCCAAAACACCTGGAGGGCCAAAGTTGCCCATACCTGGCCTGGAGACATAGTCTCTCCATTTACCTGCTAAATTGTTTTAGCTGGAGATCTTGCCTTGAGCAGGAGTTTGGACTCCATAACACATTAGACTCCTTCCAACTCCAGGACTCTGTGATTCTGTGATGAATGGGGTTCCAGTCCATATGGCTAAAGGTGCACCTACACTGTGGAATTAATGCAGTTTGACACCACTTGAAGTGCCATGGCCCAGTGACATGGAATCATGAGATCTGTAGGTTGGAGAGGCACCAGTCAAAGACCTGGTAAACTACACCTTCTGTGAATCCATAGCATTGAGTTATTGCAGTGAAAGTAGTGTCAGGTGCATCAATTCTACAGTGCACCTTATGTTAACTTACGTCATTCATATCAATGTTGTTGGGAGGTGTTAGCAGGCCATGATTGTTTCCTGACTGGAATTCCCCTATTGAACTGCAACCCAGTTTTTGCACTTTCTTCTTTCACCTTAGTTAGAAGGTTCCTCAGCTCCTCCTCGCTTTAGGCCATCAAATTGCATAGCTAATTTCAGGAGTACTAGCTATCCCTCACCATTTGGTATCCTCTACAAACTTGATGATCATGCCTTCTAGCCCTTAAGCCATTGTTTATTTGTTGAGCCGCTTCCAACTCTTTGTGACCTCGTGGACCAGCCCAGGCCAGAGCTCCTTGTCGGTCATGGCCATCCCCAGTTCCTTCAAGGTCAAGCCAGTCACGTCAAGGATACCATCCATCCATCTTGCCCTTGGTCGGCCTCTCTTCCTTTTTCCTTCCATTTTCCCCAGCATCATTCTCTTCTCAAAGCTTTCCTGTCTTCTCATGATGTGGCCAAAGTACATCAGCTTTGCCTCTAATCTCCTTCCCTCCAGTGAGCAGCCATTGGGTATTATTTCCTGGAGGATGGACTGGTTGGATCTTCTTGCCAAGGTCCAAGGCACTCTCAGGATTTTCCTCCAGCACCAGAGTCCAAAAGCATCTCTCTTCCTTCGCTCAGCCTTCCTTCTGGTCCAGCTCTTGCATCCATAGGTCACTATGGGGAATACCATTGCTTTGACTATGGGGACCTTCGTTGCCAGTCTGAGTTCTCTACTCTTCACTCTTTTATCAAGATTGGTTATTGCTCTCCTCCCAAGAAGGAAACATCTTCTGATTTCCTGGCTGCAGTCTGCGTCCGCAGTCATCTTTGTCCCTAGAAATACAAAGTCTGTCACTGCCTCCACATTTTCTCCCTCTATTTGCCAGTTATCAATAGGTGTAGTTGCCATGATCTTGGTTTTCTTGACGTTTAACTGCAACCCAGCTTTTGCACTTTCTTCTTCCACCTTGGTGATAAGGCTCCTCAGCTCCTCCTCATTTTCAGCCATCAGAGTGGTATCATCTGCATATCTATAGTTGTTAATGTTTCTGCCAGCAATTTTAACTCCGGCCTTGGATTCATCAAGCTCCACACATCGCATGATGTGTTCTGCGTACAAGTTGAATAGGGAGGGTGAGAGTATGCAGCCCTGCCACACTCCTTTCCCAATCTTGAACCAGTCTGTTGTTCCGTGGTCTGTTCTGACTGTGGCTACTTGGTCTTTATACAGATTCCTCAGGAGATAGACAAGGTGACTTGGTCTCCCCAAACCACCAAGAACTTGATTCCCCATGATTTCCAATTTCCACACTAAATTCAGGGATTTGAACCCAGATGGATATAGAGGTTTTACTGTATTTCTTCTCCATTTTTCCCCAACTTGGGATGCTGTCCTTTAAAAGGAAGTGTTTGGCACTGACTACAAGTCCCATTTCCCTCATCCAAGCTCTTCGTAGTCACTTCTCTGAAAGGCACGCTTTCCAAGCTTGGCTGTTCATGCACATCAAACACCACGCTGGCTCGCCGCCCAAAGTTGAATTAGCTCCGTTCATTATACTTTTCTTTTTTAAAGTTTGTACCAGCAGGTGTAGGAAAACAATAGTTTTACTGGAGGTTCAACAGCAGGAAGCAATGATGGATGGGAATGTGTTTGTTTCCTTTGCCGGTGTTCTTCCTTTCTTATCTGACTCAAGAAACGATAGAACGGCATGTTTGCCCGGCCCCTGAACGGCAAGTCCCAGAATTAATTTTTTCCTGCTCTTTGCCAATTTTCTAGCAATCCATAGCTGTTAATTGGTTCACCGTTGGGTAATTATCCGATTGGGTGACACGACGGGTGAGGGATGATGCATTATTTCAGGGATTGCTGTGGTTACTTGCACATTCGCAGCAAACAGGAGGAGGAATGCCTCACTGTTCTAGCCAAGCATTTTCCCCATTTTGTTCAAAACTAGCTTTGCCCGGCCACGTGTTGCTGTGGCTTATGGGAATCATTTGTTGGCCAGGTGGAATAGCAGTGAATAGCCTTGCCGCCTCAAAGCCTGGCCGTTTTCTGGAGTAGCTGGAATAGTACCCTCAATCAAAGAGCCACTTTGAAGCCTGGCTATTTCCTTTGTAGGGGAATCCTTGTTTGGCCAGATTGAATTGCACTGAATAGTCTTGCAGCTTAAAAGGCTGGGCACTTTCTACATAGGGCATCTTTCGTTGGCCAGGTTGAATTGGATGGAGTAGCCTCGTGGCTTCAGAGCTTGGGGGTTTCCTATCTAGGGGAAATCTTGGTTGGCCAGGTTGAATAGCACTAAATAGCCTTGCTGCTTGCAAGTCTGACCACTTTCTACCTTGCGGACTCCTTGGTTGGCCAGTTTGAATAGCAATTAATAGTCTTGGTGTGGCAAGTATGAATGCTGCAATTAGGCACCTTGATTAGCATGTAATGGCCTTGCAGCTTCAAAGCCTGTTTGCTTCCTGCCTGGGGGAATCCTTTGTTGGGAAGTGTTAGCTGGCCATGATTGTTTCCTTTCTGGGATTCCTAATTTCCCTGCTTTCCGAGTGTTGCTCTTTATTTACTGTCCTGGTTTTAGAGATTATATTGTTCTGTATTATTATACCACAGTAATTATTACATATTATATTTATAATCTTATATTATCTGCTTAGAGCTGGATTATATGAGGCCCTTTCTACACAGTTGTATAAAATCCACACTGAACTAGATTATATGGCAGTGTGGACTGAAGATAATCCAGTTCAAAGCAGATACTGTGGATTATCTGCATTGGCCTTCTGGATAATATAGCAGTGTGGACGGGCCTTGAGTCTACACTGCCATATAATCCAGTTCAATCCAGTCTTTTGGCCGAGGGAGTTGCTAGGATGCAAAGGGGGCGGGGCCTAAAGTCAGCAGAGCCTACCTTTCTGACTGGCAGTTAAGGGGAGAAAGGCTCTTCCTCATCCTCTGTAATTTGGACTATTTTTCTAGGTTTTTTGGATTGAAAGGTGTGATTTGGTTCACTGGTTTTGTTGTTTCCTCCATAGTAAAACGAACATTACATTTTTATATATATAGATAAACAAGGCATCTTTTCAAAGGACAAAGGTGCAATAAATATAGATGCAACAGTCGTCTGATCCTACTTACAAATGATAATTCAGTAGATAAACTGCAAAAAAAATTGTTTTTGTGGGAAGGACATTATCCTGCTATAGCACATTTTGCTCTAGTTTTTCAATGAATATCTCATCATAGAGTCTCAACCAATTCAACATAGTTTGCAGCAGCCAAAGAAACAAAGTTTCTGGATCAGAAGAACTACTTTCAAAGTCATGACCGCACAATTAAACAGGAAATAACACTTTCGAACCAGGAACAGAAAATGTTTCAAATTTTGTTACATAGCGTTATGTAACAATAGCATTCCTGGAGTAACAAAGTGCTGTAATAGATGCTAATATCATTTTAAACATGACCCTGCTTTTCTAGGAAAAGAAATAGAAGGAAATGTAGGGGTTTTTTCACCATGGAATAAACATTTCCAGAAATTGCACATCTTCCATGGCACAGGAAGGACCTCTCCAGGGTCCTGAACAATATTTTTCAATAGGATTTCCCACCTTGGAGAGCTCCTTTGAAAGGTTTACATTATTGCCTGGAATCATGGGAAGCATAAGCAACTTGGCTTCCAGAGTCATAGTCCAGCTTTCAAACCACTATGCTGTCTCCTTAAAGCGTTATTATTCTACTTTTATTGCAACGGCAACATCCTGTGAAATCCTGAAATTTGCAATTCGTGGATTGATTTAGCAGCTGGAGAGCTCTAGTGCCTCTCCAAACTACAGATCTCAGAATCCCAGGTGATGGTACTTTGAATCCTGTTGTGGGAGAAAGGCAGGCTAGAAATCATGACCAGCATCCCATTAGGTAGTTGCATGACTTAAAAAATTCCAATTCAGATCTAGGGTGGATCAATAGGAGTCTAATGCCTAGACCAGACATGGGCAAACTTTGGCTTTCCAGGTGTTTGGACTCCAACTCCCACCATTCCTACCGGCCTCAGGCCCCTTCCCTTTCCCCCTCAGCCACTTAAGCATACAGTTGAATGTATTGTCAAATGCTTTCATGGCCAGAATCACTAGGTTGCTGTGAGTCTTTCAGGCTGTCTGGCCATGTTCTAGAAGCTTTCCCTCCTGACATTTCACCCACATCTAGGTAGGCATCCTCAGAGGTTGTGAAGTCTGTTGGAAACTAGGTTAGGTAGGTTTATATATATCTGTAAGGTCCAGGTTGGGAGAAAGAACTCTTGTCTGTTGGAAAAAGGTGTGGATGTTGTAATTAGTCACCTTGATTAGCATTTGGTGGCCCTGTGGCTTCAAGGCCTGGCTTCTTCCTGTCTGGGAACATCCTTTGCTTGGAGGTGTTATCAGTCCCTGATTGTTTCATGTCTGGAATTCCTGTTTTCAGAGTGTTGTTCTTGATTTAGTATTCCAATTTTAAGAGGTTTTTTTTAAAAAAAAATACTGCTAGCCAGATTTTCATGGTTTCCTCCTTTCTGTTGAAATTGTCCTCATGCTTGTGGATTTTAATGGCTTCTCTGTGTAGTCTGACATGATCATTGTTAGAGTGGTCCACGAGAAAAAAGACAAAATTCCACCCAGAGTAAAAGTGTTCTTACCATACATCAAGGGAACCACTGACATAGGCAAGCTGATGAAGAAACACCACCTGCAAACTATCTACAGGCTCACTAAGGAAATCCAACAAGTGCTGTACTGAGTAATGGACAGGGATCCTCTCACCTCTGCAGGAGTCTACCATATATCAGCTGTGGACAAGTCTCCATAGGGACCACCAAAGTCAGCTTTGCCCAGACACGAATCAAGGAACATGAAAGGCACTGCAGACTAACTCAAGCAGAGAAGTCAGCCGTAGCAGAGCACTTGATGAAAAAACCTGGACACAGCATATTATTTGAGAAAACAGAAATGCTGGACCACTCTCACAACCACCATGTCAGATGGCACAGAGAAGGCACTGAAATATGTAAGAAGCATATGGACAAATTCAATAGAAAGGAGGAAATCATGAAAATGAACAAAATCTGGCTGTGGCTATTTTAAAAACTTTAAAATCAGGACCATAAATAAAGAGCAACACTCAGAAAACAGGGGAATTCCAGACATGAAATAATCAGGGATAGCTAACACCTCCCAACAAAGGATTCCCCCAGACAAGAAGAAGCCAGGCTTTGAAGCCACAGGGCCATCAAATGCTAATCAAGGTGATTATATACCGTATATACTCAAGTATAAGCAGACCCAAATATAAGCCGAGGCACCTAATTTTACCACAAAAAAACCTGGGAAAACATTGACTCCCGTATAAGCTGAGAGTGGTAAATTTCAGAAATAAAAATAGATACCAAGAAAATTACATGAATTGAGGCATCAGTAGGTTAAATGTTTTTGAATATTTACATAAAGCTCAAATTTAAGATAAGACTGTCCAACTCTGATCAAATCATTCTTCTCATCTTCTTCAATGTAAATGTGCTTATGTATCCTTTTAATAATAATAGAGTAAAATAATACATATAATAATAATAATAATAATAATAATAATAATAATAATAATAATACAGGAAAATAATACATGTAGTAATAAATAGAGTAAAATAATAAATATAATAATAATAATAATAAAATCAGAATTAAATAATAAATGTATTATTAATAATAATAAAAATAGAGTAAAATAAATGTAATAGTAGCAACAATAATAAAGAAAATAATAAATGTAATAATACCAATAATAATAGAGAAAAATAATAAATGTACCATATATTCTCGAGTATAAGCTGCCCCAAATATAAGCCAACCAGGACCCTAACCCGAGTATAAGTCGAGGGGGGCTTTTTCAGTCTTAAAAAAAGGGCTGAAAAACTAGGCTTATACTCGAGAATATACAGTAAACCCCACTTGCCTAGTTTCCAACAGACCTCACAGCCTCTGGGGATGCCTGCCATAGATGTTGGTGAAATGTCAGGAGAGAAAGCTTCTGAAACATGGCCATACAGTCCTAAAGACTCACAGCAACACATACAGTTGAATTGTGCCATTGCATGAAGTTCATATCCTCAGAAAAGGAGCCATAGCTACATCACTGGAGTGGTTAGACCAGGTATGGGCAAACTTGGGCCCTCCGGGTGTTTTGGACTTCAACTCCCACAATTCCTAACAGCCGGTAGGCTGTTAGGAATTGTGGGAGTTGAAGTCCAAAACACCCGGAGGGCCCAAGTTTGCCCGTGCCTGGGTTAGAGAAACCATTTCCATTTGTTTCATTGAACACTGGGCATCATAACTCCATAGCTCTGTTTATGTAATGGGTCCGTCTATTCTGCCGTAGAGACTTTTGGCAAAGAATGGTTGCTTTGTATCTTTAAAACATTCGACTTATGACAATTCCCCTGTATTAAAAATGAACAGACAATGAATTTGGGCTTGTTAAACTATCTCTGTCATTGTTTGTTTCCTCGTTGTTATGTGAATGTAGGTATGTGTTCATCTAGTGTCTTTACTTTTGATTCCATTTTGTAGTGTGCTGCAGTTCAGCAGTTGCCAAACTTTTTTGGTCATGGAATCTTTCAGAAGGCATTCATTTTTCGCAGAAACCTAATTCTCTCCCTGCTTTGTTTAGTCAAAGTGCCACAGAATCATAGAAGCCTTAAGAATGTGAAGGGACCCATAAAGATCATCCATTCCATCCTAATTCTGCCATGAAAGGAGGCAGAGTCCAAACCCTCCGGTCTCTGCTTAAAGACCTCTAGAGAAGTAGACTCAACCAGACTGATATTTCTTTATTTACAGTATTTATATTCCGCCCTTCTTTCTCATCCCGAAGAGGACTCAGGGCAGATCACAATGTACACATACATGGCAAACAGTCAATGCCATATGAACATAGAAACAGAGACAGACACAGAGACAATTTAACCTTCTCCAGCTTCCAGCTTCCTGAGGGTATGCTCGATTCCGGCCACAAGGGGAGCAGCTGCTTCATTATCCACTGTGATGCCGAGTCCTTGGACACTTCCTCATTCCAAACGCTGCTGGATGATTTTTTTTATGGTGTCGTAAATTAATTAAACTAGCCTTCCCACATAAGTGGTACCAAAATTTCCTACTTGGTAAATGCAACTATATTTCGAGTTGCTTAGGTCAACAACGAGCAGGGCTATTTTTTATTTTATTTTAATGGTCGGGTGCTCACTCCAACACGGGCTGGCCTCTTGGTCATAGTGATTTATTGCAGCTGGCTACTACCAGCCTGCGCCACAGCCCGGCCCAAATATACAATAGAGTCTTACTTATCCAAGCCTCGCTTATCCAAGCTTCTGGATTATCCAAGCCGTTTTGTAGTCTATGTTTTCAATATACAGTAGAGTCATACTTATCCAACATAAACGGGCTGGCAGAACGTTGGATAAGCGAATATGTTGGATAATAAGGAGGGATTAAGGAAAAGCCTATTACACATCAAATTAAGTTATGATTTTACAAATTAAGCACTAAAACATAATGTTTAACAACAAATTTGACAGAAGAAGTAGTTCAATACGCAGTAATGCTATCTAGTAATTATTGTATTTACGAATTTAGCACCAAAATATCACGATGTATTGAAAACATTGACTACAAAAATGCGTTGGATAATCCAGAACATTGGCTAAGAGAGTGTTGGATAAGTGAGACTCTACTGTATCGTGATATTTTGGTGCTAAATTCGTAAATACAGTAATTACAACATAACATTACTGTGTATTGAACTACTTTTTCTGTCAAATTTGTTGTATAACATGATGTTTTGGTGCTTAATTTGTAAAACCATAATCTAATTTGATGTTTAATAGGCTTTTCCTTACTCCCTCCTTATTATCCAAGATATTCGCTTATCCAAGCTTCTGCCGGCCTGTTTAGCTTGGATAAGTGAAACTCTACTCTATTCTGTTTTTTTTAATTTATTTATCGGGTCAAAAGCAAATTGCAGGTACAGTTATAATGTACTAAATGTTCTTTGACCAGAAGCTGGCCACTTGGAGTGCCTTTGGTGTTGTTTTGAGAAGATCCTCCATAGTGCATGTTTCAGGGCTCAGGCTGCATTATAGTCAGTGGTCTGTGGTTTGCTCTTCTCCACACTCGCATGTTGTGGACTCCACTTTGTGGCCCCATTTCTTAAGGTTGGCTCTGCATCTCGTGGTCCCAGAGGGCAATCTGTTCAGCGCCTTTCAAATCGCCCAGTCTTCTGTGTGCCCAGGAGGGAATCTCTCATTTGGTATGAGCCATGGCTTGAGGTTCTGGGTTTTAGCCTGCCACTTTTGGACTCTTGCTTGCTGAGGTGTTCCTGCAAGTATCTCTGTAGATCTTAGGAAGCTAGTCCTTGATTTAAGGCATTGGTGGGCTGGCTGATATCCAAACAGAGGATGGGCCAGAGATGTCACTGCCTTGGTCCTTTCATTATTAGCTTCTACTTCCCAGCGGATGTCAGGTGGTGCAATACCAACTAAACAATATAATTTCTCCATTCTGGATCATTTTATCCTAATTTACATATACTTCCCAATTTCCTGTAGGACATCTAGTTTTTAAAATACATTTTAATACATATTTTATGAATAATTTTCCATATGATTTTGATCTCAAAAACTGTAAAAAAAGAGAAAAAAATCAAAAAGAAATGTGGAATCAATGTGAAATAGCAGCTGCATATGAATCACTCTTGTAAAATGTTGGAACGTGAAGCCAAGAATCTCACTTATCCAGCATTCGCTTATCCAATATTCTGGATTATCCAATGCAGTCTGCCTTTTAGTAGACAATGTTTTTGTAGTCAGTATTTTCAATACATTATGATATTTTGGTGCTAAATTCTTAAATACAGTAATTACTACATAGCATTACTGCATATGGAACTACTTTTTCTGTCAAATTTGTTGTATGACATGTCATTTTGGTGCTTAATTTGTAAAATCATAACCAAATTTGATGTTTAATAGGCTTTTCCTTAATCCCTCCTTATTATCCAACATATTCGCTTATCCGACATTCTGCCATCCCGTTTATTTTGGATAAGTGAGACTCTACTGTATATGTATACCTGATATAAATAACTGTAGCTGGGAAATACCTATTTCAGAGTTTTTAAATCATATTGTTGGCCACACATTATTTTATTTTAAAATCCATTTTAAAAAAATGTGTGTATTAATTTTTATTTAGATTTTAAACGTGTATACAGCGAAAGTGAGTAACATCGTCACTTAAATTAGAAAGGAAAAGAAAAGAAGTTAGAAATAACTTGGAAGAAAACATAATATAACAATAGAAGAAGAAAATACTTTTTCAAGGAAGCGCTAGGATGCTTTTGCAGAAACCTAAGATTCCATGTTGTTGTTGTTGTTGTTGTTGTTGTTATAATATTTATTTATATCCCACTTTATATCTCTTGTAGGAGACTCAAAATGGCTTAACATAAAAGCATCAGCATACAATTTGAAATATACAAATATGCAAACATTAAAACAGGATTGAATATAAACAGTATTTAAAAACTCCCAGTTAATGAACATACTGTGTATACTCGAGTATAAGCCTAGTTTTTCAGTCCTTTTTTTAAGACTGAAAAAGCCCCCCTCGGTTTATACTCGGGTGAGGGTCCTGGTTGGCTTATATTTGGGTCAGTTTATATTTGAGAATATTGGTACATTTATTATTTTTCTCTATTATTGCTGCTACTATTACATTTATTTTACTCTATTTTTATTATTATTAATACTTTTATTATCTCACTCTGATCTTATTATTTTTATTATTATTATTATTATTATTATTGCATTTATTATTTTACTCTATTATTACATGTATTTTATTCTATTATTATTAAAAGGATACATAAGCACATTTACATTGAAGAAGATGGTAATATGATTTGATCAGAGTTGGACAGTCTTATCTTAAATTTGAGCTTGATGTAAATATTCAAAAACATTTAACCTACTGATGCCTCAATTCATGTAATTTTATTGGTATTTATTTTTATTTCTGAAATTTACCACCCCCGGCTTATACTGGAGTCAGTTTTTCCCAGTTTTTTTGTGGTAAAATTAGGTGCCTCGGCTTATATTCGGGTCGGCTTATACTCGAGTATATACGGTAGTTTGTGAACCACTGATTTAATGGCTAGTTAGACAGATGCTTAGTTTAAGCCATATATATATTATGAAGATTTGTGGGTTTTTAAAATATTATTTCTGCTCTTTTTCAAAGTTTCCTATGCTTTCTTTATTTCTCTTAAAGGCAGTGATTTTTTGTTAAAAAATACTAAAAAGAGGGTTAATGGCTGCTTTCCAGATGTAAGGAAACCATTACGCCACAGGCCGATACTGCATTGCCTTAATTCAATAGAAAAGCTATGCATCGTATACGGTCTTGGCAGATAAAGTGGAATCGCAGAGCTCTAATTGGATAATTGTGAAAGGGCCACATAGCCTTGGCCTCTTGGACGTGTTTTATTTGAGTCGGACGCGACAACATGAGTCACGTCGCTTGCATGTTGCCATCAGATGGGATGATAGGAAGGGGCTGCGGGTTATCAAATGGGGGACCACAAAGGCAATAAAGAAAGACTAATACAATCTAGGCTTCGCTTTGTAGCGTCTGGTCCATTAATAGCATGGCTTGATAACATCTTGATAACTGACAGAGGCAGTACACAGGCGACGTGACTATTAAATATAATCATTTAACAGGATCGGACTGGACGGCCCCCGGGATGTCTTCCAAATTTGAGATTCAGTCAAATGTTAATTGCACTCCTCCATCTTTGCCCTAAATACAAACCCAGTGATAATTCTGTACCAATTCGAATCCGGCAAAAGAAGCGGAACATTGCAGAAACTGTATGCACTCCCCAAGAATGTGTTACTTCATGGCCAGCAGTTGCACTTCTTAAACTAAGAACAACCAGATACGAACATTGTTCTAGAGAGAGAGAAATACCATCGAGGGAACTCACCTGTGCACAAATGAAATGTTCTGATGTAGCTGCTATCAACTGCTGTGGTTTTGAATAAATGTTTCCTTAAATTGCAGAAGGGCGTAGGACAGGATGATTTTAGTTTTGCACTCTTAAATAGATCATTTAAACTTCGTACTAAATTCCAAAGCACCGGTCATCGTGCTGGAGAGTGGATTCAGGGAATGGCCAATAAAATCTCCCTCTAAACTGTTGAGGGATTTTGGTTGTGAAGTGATTTATAGTTTCCAAATCATTAGGGTCTGGCCTGTGGTGTAGCTGGTTAGTAGCCAGCTGCAATAAATCACTACTGACCGAGAAGTCATGAGTTCGAAGCCAGCCTGTGTCGGAGTGAGCACCCAACAATTAAAAAAATATATAGCCCCAGCTCGTTGTTGACCTAAGCAACCCAAAAGATAGTTGCATCTATCAAGTAGGAAAATTTAGGTACTGCTTATGTGGGGAGGCTAATTTAACTAACCTCTGAGGATGCCTGCCATAGATGTGGGTGAAACATCAGGAGAGAATACTTCTGGAGCCCCCGATGCCGTAGTGGACTAAAGCCTCATGACTTGAAGGTTGGGTTGCTGACCTGAAAGCTGCCAGATTCGAATCCCACCCGGGGAGACAGCGGATGAGCTCCCTCTATCACCTCCAGCTCCATGCGGGGACATGAGAGAAGCCTCCCACAAGGATGGTAAAAACATCAAAAACATCTGGGCGTCCCCTGGGCAACATCCTTGCAGACAGCCAATTCTCTCACTCCAGAAGCGACTCAAGTTGCTCCTGACATGAAAAAAAACAAAACAAAACTTCTGGAACATGGCCATACTGCCCAGAAAACACACAACAACCCTGTGATCCCGGCCATAAAAGCCTTCGACAACACATTAACTAATTTATTAATTTACAACACCATAAAATTCGTCCAGCAGCATTCAGAAAGGAATGAGGAAGCAATCCATCAAAGGACTCGGTGTCACAGTGGATGATGAAGCAGCAGCTCCCCCTGTGGCCAGAATCGAACATACCCTCAAGAAGCCTGGAAGCTGGAGAAAGTTAAATAGCCTGTGTGTGTCTTCATCTCTCTCTGTCCGTATGTCTAATGGCATTGAATGTTTGCCATGTATGTGTACATTGTGATCCACCCTGAATCCCCTTTGGGGTGAGAAGAGCAGAATATAAATACTGGAAATAAATAAATAAATACATTTTTAAATTGTATCAGAAGCGAATTGAGAATATACTCTGGTGTGAGAGAATTGGCCGTCTACAGAGACATTGCCCAAGGGATGCCCGGATGTGTTACCATCCTGTGGAGGGATTCTCTCATGTCCCCACAAAGAATCTGTCTCGTGGATTCAAACCACCAACCTTCAGTTCTTTAGGTCAACAGTTCAGCTGGCACAAGAGTTTAACCCATTGCGCCACAGCAGCTCCCTATCCAAATCATGACTTCCCTGAACTGCTGCAAGCTGGATAGCAAGTGTCCCAGAAGCAAGCCAAAATACACAAGAAAGTCCTTTCACAGCAAAAACATGTACTTCAGAGTCCAACTCCTGACCTTATCTAAACACACTGTTTAGTAAACTCACAAATTCAGGTTTTCGTCCAAAATATCCAGAGGTTTTAATCTTCACCGTTGCAATATATACGAATGTACAAACAGGATACATAGATCCACTTTCCTTGTACTTGTAAACAATCAGAGTCATCTGATAGTCACATACAGCATACGTAGATACTCAGACTGAGTTACAAAGGAGAGAGAAAGATGGATTGTTTCATCCTCCTTATGTAGCCACCTGTGAATGTGTATTACACATTCCTTAGAACAAAGTTCTTGCAGGCTGTTCTGTAGGGAGATGTTTCCTTGTTGCTGGTGCAACCCCTTTGTAATTTATTTATTTATTTATTTATTTACAGTATTTATATTCCGCCCTTCTCACCCCGAAGGGGACTCAGGGCGGATCACATTATGTACATATAGGGCAAACATTCAATGCCCCTAAAGACATCGAACCGAGACAGAGACAACAGACAGACAGACGCAGAGGCAATTTAACCTTCTCCTGAGGGGATGTTCGATTCTGGCCACAGGGGGGAGCAGCTGCTTCATCATCCACTGTGACCGCACTTCCTCATTCCAATGTTGTAAATTAGTTAAACTTGCCTCCCCACTTTTATAAGTGGTACCTTATTTCCTACTTGATAGATGCAACTATCTTTCGGGTTGCTAGGTCAGCAACCAGCAGGGGCTATATTTTATTTTTAATTGATGGGTGCTCACCCCGCAAGGGCTGGCCTCGAACTCATGACCTCATGGTCAGAGTGATTTATTGCAGCAGCTGTTTACCAGCCTGCCCCACAGCCCGGCCCCTCACATTACAACATTATAACATTATAACCCTCACATTACAACACCACCTTAGAAATTGCATCATTGTATTTCCAGTTATACCCAGGTGCTATCAATATACCATTTGTTGAATATGTTCATCAAACAGTATTTTATTCCATGATTAGAAATGCTGTGCCATTTGTATCTTACATAAACTCTGCCGAGTCCTGCTCTCAACCTCCACTATTTGCTTTCCTCAAAATGACCTGAGAGCATCTTGAGGCCACTCTGCTTATGACTTCTTTCAGGCTCCGTCTTGCTGGTTCCCACCGAGATTTGGAAGCAATATAGGCAGACCATGAAAACACAGCCATTCCTGAACCTCACCCAGGGCCGGCCCAAGGTAATTTTCAAGTGTAGGCGAACAGAATTTTGGCGCCCCCTCCCAAACCAATCACTGAAAAATAAAAGCGTTGGATAAGCGAAAATGTTGGATAATAAGGAGGGATTAAGGAAAAGCCTAAATAAAGAACAACACTCTGAAAACAGGGGAAATCCAGTCAGGAAACAATCAGGGCCAGCTAACACCTCCCAACCAAGGATGCCCCCAGGGAGGAAGCAGCCAGGCTTTGAATCTGCAAGGCCATTAAATGCTAATCAAGTTGGCCAATTACAACATTCACACTAGCCTCCAACAGACAAGAGCTCTTTCTCCCACCCTGGACTTTCCACAGATATATAAACTCCACTTACCTAGCTTCCAACAGACCTCACAACCTCTGAGGATGCCTCAACTATGCCCCCAACAAAATGGCACCACAGTCAAGTGCCTGGTTCGCCTTGCGGTTGAACCGCCTCTGACCTCAGCACCAGATTCAAGCCTATTTCTGCATCTCTATGTGTTTGTATTCCAGAAGTACCATGCAGCTGGTTGTAATAATAATTAAACTTGTGCATGCTAAAAAAAAAAAAAATCCGGGGCCTTTGTTATGATCCAAACAGGCCTACAAAAGGTAAAGAAACCCATCTTTTTCCAGGATGTGGGGAGGAAGGCTTATCTCTTTATCTGACCCCTTCCCAAGCGTGATGGCATGTGAGCTCAGCTGTAAAATCTCTCTGTTTTTTTGTGATCTTGGATCAGATTTGTAAATCAAAGGAGTTTTTAATAAGGCATAAAGTCAGATTGGGAAGTTTGTTTTAAAGCTCTTAAAAATCTGCTAAAAACCAGACTCGTCTCTGGGACATTCTTCTCCTTTTAAAGGCCAGGATCAAAGACCGTGATCAAAGTTGGCTCCGTCTTCGATATGACATCCTTTCAAATACTTAAACATGGTTGTCACATCTCCCTCTTGACCCTTTTCTCCAACAGACCCGGCTCCCCAAGCCAGTCCTTATAGGGATTCATGGCTTCCAGACCTTGGACCATTTTGCTTGCTCTTCTCTTGTCCATATTCTTCTTGAATTGTAGGGCTCAGAACTGGTCACAGGTTTATTATTCCAGGTGAGAACTGGCCAAAGCAGAATAAGAGTGGGACTAGGACAGTGATGGCCAACCTATGACACGCGTGTCAGCACTGACACGCCTAACCATTTTTGCTGACACGCTGCTACATGTAGATTGATTGGATGACTAATGTCTTTTGTGGCCAAATTTGGTGTGATTTGGTCCAGTGGTTTTGTTGTTTACTCCATGGGAATTACGCACATTACATTCATATATATATATATATATATATATATATATATATATATATAATATATTCTATTATTATTCTATTATGATTGTAGTATATTATCATATTATTACTATTATATTATTCATTGCTCATGACTACATTGAAACTAGAATAGAGAGAAATCAGCATGGAAACTGCAAGAGGTACCATAGATTGTTGTACATAGAAATAATGGTAGTAAATAGTTTTTGATTTATTGAATACAGTTATATATTACAATAATATATTTTTGTTATTTAAACTATACATATTGCAAAATTATGGTTTTTTTCTCGAAGTGACACACCACCCAAGTCATACTAGGTTTTTTGGTGAATTTTGACACACCAAGCGCAAAAGGTCCCCCTTTGACAAAGTCCCCCACGACCTTCTGGCAAATAAACTAGTAAAATGTGGGCTAGACAAAACTACGGTTAGGTGGATCTGCAATTGGCTAAGCGAACGAACCCAAAGGGTGCTCACCAATGCGTCGTCTTTATCATGGAAAGAAGTGACAAGTGGAGTGCCATAAGCAGGGCTCCGTCCTGGGCCCGGTTCTGTTCAACATCTTTATTAACGACTTAGACGAAGGGTTAGAAGGCACGATCATCAAGTTTGCAGACGACACCAAACTGGGAGGGAGAGCTAACACTCCAGAAGACAGGAGCAGAATTCAAAACGATCTTGACAGACTAGAGAGATGGGCCGAAACTAACAAAATGAAGTTCAACAGGGACAAATGCAAGATACTTCACTTCGGCAGAAAAAATGGAAATCAAAGATACAGAATGGGGGACGAGGCCTGGCTTGACAGCAGTGTGTGCGAAAAAGACCTTGGAGTCCTCGTGGGGAACAAGTTAAACATGAGCCAACAATGTGATGCGGCAGCTAAAAAAGCCAATGGGATTCTGGCCTCATCAATAGGGGAATAGCGTCTAGATCCAGGGAAGTCCTGCTCCCCCTTATTCTATTCTGCCTTGGTCAGACCACACCTGGAATCACACTGTGTCCAATTTTGGGCACCACAGTTGAAGGGAGATGTTGACAAGCTGGAAAGCGTCCAGAGGAGGGCGACTAAAATGATCAAGGGTCTGGAGAACAAGCCCTATGAGGAGCGGCTTAAAGAGCTGGGCATGTTTAGCCTGCAGAAGAGAAGGCTGAGAGGAGACATGATAGCCATGTACAAATACGTGAAGGGAAGTCAAAGGGAGGAGGGAGCAAGCTTATTTTCTGCTGCCCTGCAGACTAGGACACGGAACAATGGCTTCAAACGACAGGAAAGGTGATTCCACCTGAACATCAGGAAGAACTTCCTCACTGTGAGAAGGGCTGTTCGACAGTGGAACTCTCTCCCCTGGGCTGTGGTGGAGGCTCCTTCCTTGGAGGCTTTTAAGCAGAGGCTGGATGGCCATCTGTCGGGGGTGCTTTGAATGCGATTTCCTGCTTCTTGGCAGGGGGTTGGACTGGATGGCCCATGAGGTCTCTTCCAACTCTACTATTCTATGATTCTATGATTCTAAGGTTGCCCATCATTGGTATAGGGAGTATACAACTACCCTGTAGTGCCAGCTCCACTGACTGCCAGTCTGCTACCAAAGAAGTGCATCCTGATGGTAAGAGCTGTGACTTCAATTGGATGGCCCTGGGAGTGTCTTTCAATTTTGTGATTCTACGAGGGTTGAATGAAAAGTAATGCCTCCACCTTCGTAACTCCTCAACAGATAGCAGTCCTGGTCTACGGCAGGTCCTGGCTTGTTCAGTAGACTCTCCTCTACAGTTCCGTTTGGCGGGAGCCTTAGCATTGAACAGTTGTGTTGTTAAAGTGCGAAGTATGGAACCCTGCACAGACGGTCGGTCAATCCAAATTAGACAATGTGCAGTCGTTGAATTCTTGATAGAAGAAGGTGTCACCCCAAAGGAGATTCATCAGGGAATGCAAGCTGTTTATGTTGATTGTGTTGATGTGAGTCCTGTGTGTCGTTGGGCAAGTAAGTTTAAAGATGTTAAGGTGAGAACATCTGACTTGCGTGACAAACAAAGAATTGGATATCTCGTGACAGCAACCACCGAGTTTCACAAGCAAAAGTTTGGCAGATTGATTCAGGACGATCCTCGTATCACTCAGAGAGAAATTTCAAGCACAATCGACATTTCACAAGAACGTGTATAGGTCACATTATTGCTTTGCTTGGCTGTCGGAAGATCTGTGCACGACGGGTCCTGTGAGACACTGGTTGTGGAAACAGAGTGTCAACTTCTTCCGTGACAGCTTCAGAAAACTTGTTCATCGTTGGCAGAAATGTATCCAATTGTATGGCGATTATGTGGAAAAGTGAATAGTGGTAGTGAAAGAGCACATTATAAGGATTATTTCTGCGTTCGGTTTATTAAAATATTCCCATCCAAACCCAAGTAACGAAGGTGGAGGCATTACTTTTCATTCAACCCTCGTATGTTTCTATGATTTCCAGGGGTTTGTAATTCTATAATAATTCTGTGATTCATTTCACACACACACACACACACACCCAATCTTTTCTTCTGGCTCTTGAAACAATGCCCTGCATTTTCTAGACATGACATTCAGTGACTAACAGTGTTTTCCCACAAGGGGGCACTTTTTCTACACAAACACACACTACACACATACATGTGCCACTATGTTTATCATTGTGATTTTGTCATTGTTTGTTCAGCAATTCAGCTGTTTTAGGGGCCCACAAAGACTATTCACTATTTTTTTAATCCAATAAGTACAGTACTATACATTCCAGAAATTAAGAGGAAAAAAATACCTCTGAAAGTGCTACCTTGTTTCCTATTAAGTAAAGGTAAAGGTTTCCCCTGATGTTAAGTCTAGTTGTGTCCAACTCTGGTGGTTGGTACTCATCTCCATTTCTAAGCTGAAGAGCCGGCGTTGTCCGTAGACACCTCCAAGGTCATGTAGCTGGCATGATTGCATGGAGCGCCATTACCTTCCCGCCGGAGCAGTACCTATTCATCTACTCACATTTGCATGTTTTCGAACTGCTAGGTTGGCAGAAGCTGGAGCTAACAGTGTTCACTCACTCCACTCCTCAGATTCAAACCTGTGACCTTTCGGTCTGCTGTTTCCTATTAGATTGCAACAAATTAGAAATCACCTATTGCATATAGACATCTAAGGGTAGAATCTTATCGGTTTCTTAAGCATTTTTAAGTTCTCTTAGATAAGTGGTTGAGTGTTTTCGGGGAACAATTGCTAAATTGAGAGAGTTGGAGGGTATGACAGGTACAGTAGAGTCTCACTTATCCAACGTTCTGGATTATCCAACGCATTTTTGTAGTCAATGTTTTCAATATATCGTGATATTTTGGTGCTAAATTCATAAATACAGTAATTACTACATAGCATTACTGCGTATTGAACTACAGTAGAGTCTCACTAATCCAAGCCTCGCTTATCCAAGCCTCTGGATAATCCAAGCCATTTTTGTAGTCAATGTTTTCAATATATCGTGATTTTTTGGTGCTAAATTCGTAAATACAGTAATTACAACATAACATTACTGCGTATTAAACTACTTTTTCTGTCAAATTTGTTGTATAACATGATGTTTTTGTGCTTAATTTGTAAAATCATAACCTAATTTGATGTTTAATAGGCTTTTCCATAATCCCTCCTTATTATCCAAGATATTCGCTTATCCAAGCTTCTGCCGGCTCGTTTAGCTTGGATTAGTGAGACTCTACTGTACTTTTTCTGCCAAATTTGTTGTCTAATATGATGTTTTGGTGCTTCATTTGTAAAATCATAATCTAATTTGATGTTTAATAGGCTTTTCCTTAATGCCTCCTTATTATCCAACATATTCGCTTATCCAACATTCTGCTGGCCCGTTTATGTTGGATAAGTGAGACTCTACTGTATATGCATATTTATGCACTAATGTGTGAATAAAGGAACTGTTTGGAAGGGCAGGCAGAGGGGAGTAGCCATTCCTGGCATAGAGCTCTGCAGGATCCTGGACATCGCTATGCCAAATGGTCTTCAAATGAAATGCACAGATGCCTGGCTTGAAAATACTCCATATGAAAGGGATCTGGAGTCTTAGTAGATCCCAAGAGGAACATGAGCCAACAGCGTGATGCAGCAACTAAAAGTGCCAATGTGATTCTGGGCTGCATCAATAGTAGAAGAGTTTTTAGATCAAGGGAAGTCATGATGCCCCTCCATTCTGCTTTGGTCAGACCTCACCTAAAAGAACATGGCATCTAGTTATGGGCAAAACAACTCAGTAAAGACATTGAGAAGCATAAGTGTGTCCAAAGAAAGGCAATCAAAATGGTCAAAGATTTGCAAACTAAGCCCTATGAGGAGCAGCTTAGAGAGCTAGGTAGGTTTAGCTTGGAGAAGAGAAGGTTGGGAGGGGACATGTTTAAATATTGGAAAGGATGTTTCCAATGAGGAGAAGCAAGCTGGTGTTCTCCTGCTTTGAAGATTAGGACACAGTGGAGCAATTTTGTTCATGTCAAGAGTGACTTAAGAAACTGCAAGTCGCTTCTGGTGTGAGAGAATTGTTTGTCTGCAAAGACGTTGCCCAGGAGGTGCCCAGATGTTTGATGTTTTACCATCCTTGTGGGAGGCTTCTCTCATGTCCCCCCATGGGAAGCTAGAGCTGACTAGAGGGAGCTCACCCACTCTCCCCAAATTCGAACTGGCAACCTTCAGGTCAGCAACCCAACCTTCAGGTCAGCAGTCCTGCCGACACAAGGGTTTAACCCATTGCGCCACCAGGGACTAATGGTAGGAAAAGAGATTCCACCTAAACATTAGAAAGAACTTCCTGATGGTAAGAGCTAGTTGACCATGGAATATGTTGCTGCCTTGGAGTCCAGTGGAGTCACCTTCTCTGGAGGTCTTAAAGCAGAGGCCGGATGGCCATCTGTTAGGAGTGCTTTGATTCTGTGTTCCTACATAGCAGGGGGTTGGACTGGATGGCCCTTTGGGTCTCCTCCAACTCTAGGATTCTACTATTTCCTTTCTCACTTTTATTTGGCACCATCTTTTTGTTCAGTGTCCAGTAATCCTTGGGCATCTCTTAAGGAGAATCAACTATTGTACTAATATTACATATCCAACCAAGAAGTCAATTGGAGGCAGCAACATGTAGAGATACACACCTGTGGCAAGATCTACAATTGTACTTCATGCATAACAGTAGAGTACCTTTTTTCAGTGCACCGTTGTATTGTGCAATCTCTCGAGAGTAGCTGTAGCACATGCATAAAAACATTCTACCTTTATCGAGCAACTGAAATATACAAATATTCATTATGAGGTGGGATCTACACTGTCATGTAATGCTACTTGTTCCATGTAAAGCAGACACGGGCAAACTTGGGTCCTCCAGGTGTTTTGGACTTCAACTCCACAATTCCTAACAGCCTACCGGCTGTTAGGAATTGTGGAGTTGAAGTCCAAAACACCTGGAGGGCCCAAGTTTGCCCATGCCTGTGATAGAACCATATGATGCACTTGAACTGGAGTTGGACTGGATGGCTCTTGTGTTCTCGTCCAGCTCTGTGCTTCTATGTTGTATCATCGTTGACTCTTTCCTCTCCTTTCCACAGATCCGCGCTTACGTCGGAGCCTTTGCCCCAGATCACGACGAGAAAGCCGACCTTACGGCCTTGCGTTTCTTCTCCGTGAACTCCATCGTGGACCCGTGGGTCTTCATCATTTTCCGGACCTCTCTCTTCCGCTCTTGGCTCCGCCGACTCTCTTGGAGGCTGAGCTCCAAGAAAGCCCCTTGCGCTCAGCAACAGGAATCGTGGCAGCGGCAGGGATCCGGCCCATTGCAGTGAAAGCACGTCCTCCTTGGATTGAACTGGAGTTTGAAGCATTGCAGTGGGGTCTCCCTTACTGCACATGCAACGTCTTGCACCGACGTTCCCATACTAACATGCAGGGACTCTATTCGTCTGTCGGTCAAAGACAAGACTCGGCACCCTTTGAGGATTCTTATTCGTCCCCGCCAAAGGAATTGTGCAGATTATGGGTTTCCTTGACCTGTGCATACGTTTGCACGAAAGCATTTCTAAACTGCTTTAACCAAGACTTAGAAATAAATGCAACAAAGGTACTAAGCCTCTAAGAGGCCTGCTGGCCTGCAGTAAGCTCCAGTGGCAAGTTTGTGACTCTTTTTTAATGATGTTGTTTCCAGTTTCGAGGGACTGTCAGGGCACTTGAAGCAACCTTTGTCTTTCCATGGAGTGATATGCAGTTTGTAGCATAAATAATGGGTTTTGTTGTTTTTTAATGAAGTCTTTTCCAGTTTCAAGAGACCTTCCTTTGTCTTGCGACAAGTGACCAGCCTTGGAGTGATATGCAAACATATTGTAGCAACAAATATTCATGATACATCTGGCAACCCTTTCGATAAGGGGCAGGACCTATGGCTCCTGTGAAACCAAAGAGCTGAATGGCACTGCAGGATTTATCCAGTTTATTGTTTTGTTATGTTTTATATGAGCATTAGCTGTGCCCGGCCACGCGTTGCTGTGGCTTATGGGAATCCTTTGTTTGCCGGGTGGAATAGCAGCCGCAAAGCCTGGCCATTTTCTTCTGATGGGAATCCTTATTTGGTGAGCTGGAATACCCTTCTGACAGGCTGCCGGGGGGGGGGGGGGGGGGGGCTCTTCTTCGTCCTTTAATTTGGACTATATTTTTCTAGGTTTTTTTTTTGTTTGAAAGACATAGATTGGATGACTATGTCTTTTGTTGCCATGTTTGGTGTGATTTGGTTCAGTGGTTTTGTTGTTTACTCAGTCCTACAAACGTACATTACATTTTTATATGTATAGATTGTTGGGGTTTTTTTTCATGTTCTCTATTCCATCCTTGTTTCAGGGAGTTGGCACGTAAATATTTAAATTGGGTGAAATGCAATGCCCATCCTTTGTCCATTCTTATTATTGGCTGTGGTTAAGTCTTATGGGATTTGCAATTCAATTGCAACTAGAATCCTTCTAGGTACCCACATTATGTTTCCAAATCTTCCAGTGTTTCTGATATTATTGAGGTGGAAATGCATTGAATCAGTCGCATAAAAGTTACGGGACTGAAAATGAGCTTATGTAAGAAGGCTGTTGTTGTTTTGTTTTGTTTTGTTTTGTTTGTTGTTTGTCTCTGCCATCGTTCTTAGAGGGACTCCCACATTTACAGAAAAAGTTTGAAATACAAAACACTTCTGAGCTGAATCATTTTGTATTCTGTTATAAAGCAAGAAATTCTCAAGACCGTTACTTGAAAACAGAATGAAAGTTACCAAAAGTGACCTTTCGATGGAGCAAAATCATTCTTCTCCTGCATCCAGACATACCGGAACTCAGGGCTAACCCATAGACCAGTGGTTCTCATCCTGTGGGTCCCTAGATGTTTTTGGCCTACAACTCCCAGAAATCCCAACCAGTTTACCAGCTGTTAGGATTTATTATTTATTTACAGTATTCATATTCTGCCCTTCTTTCTCATCCCGAAGGGGACTCAGGGTGGATAACAATGAACATATATATGGCAAACATTCAATGTCATCAGACAAACAACATACAGTATAGACACACACAGAAGCATTTAACATTTCCAGCTTCACGATTCTGGCCACAGGGGGAGCTGTTGCTTCACCGTCCACAGTGACTGTACTTCCTCATTCCTTTCCGGGATGTTGATGACAGTTTTATGGTGTTGCAAATTAGTTAAATTAGCCTCCCACATAAAGCGTACCTAAATTTCCTACTTGACAGATGCAACTGTCTTTCGGGCTGCTTAGGTAAACAGCAAGCTGGGCTATTTAATAGTCGGAGGTTTAACCCGACCCGGGCTTCGAACTATGACCTCTCAGTCAGTAGTGATTTATTGCAGCTGGTTACTAGCCAGCTGCGCCACAGCCCAGCCCCTATTTCTCAGAGTTGAAGGCAAAAAACATCTGGAGACCCCATCTTGAGAACCATTGCCATAGACTCACATTTAGTCCAAAAGGATGTATTTTTTTGCGTACTTTGTGTAGTGTCCAGTCAATTTGAGGCCGGTCTGGAGCAGAAATGGTGACCAACCCATTGCTTTAAAAAATCACCTTTCTGGTGGTGGCTGGTGGCTGACTTCCAAGACAATTTGCTGCAGGTTTTTTACTCCAGATGAAATTATCCAAAGTACTGAAGTCTATCCTGAAGCAGAAATGCTCCAGGCTGGCCTCAAGGGCAGCTTGATACACCATCCCCAATCCATGGCATCAAAAGGTCTGGATTCAGCTGGGCTGAGTTCACATTGGCACTGCCAAACTGGAACCTTGCCATCCATGTCCCATACCCAGCTCCTAGCCATCCTATACTAACATCAGTGACACAGACCTGATCCGTCCCCCTTTCCCTGCAATGATAGTGTTCCGAGTTGGACCTGGTTATGCTGTCAATGCTACACTAAACCTTCAGGGTTGCTCCAAAGTGTTGGGCAAATTCCAGAGCCTCCCCCAACTTCTGAGAATACAAACTCTGCAATGGCACAATTCAACTTTACATAACTGGGAGTCATAGAATCATAGAGTTGGAAGAGGTTCTTAAAGGTCATAAAGGCCAGCTCCTTCTGCCAGACAGGAAAACACAATCAAAGCACTCCCAAAAGATGTCCATCCAGTCTGTTTAGAAACCTCCGGAGAAGGCGACTCCACCAGGCTCCAAAGCAGCAGCAGATTCCACCGTTGAACAGCTTTTATAGTCCAGGAGTTCTTCCTAATGTTTAGGTGGAATCTTTTGTCCTGCCATTTGAGTCCATTCTCCATGTCCCCTCTCAACCTTCTCTTCTCCGAGTTCTATATCCAACTCTATCAGTTGCTTCCCAATGGGATACATGGTTTCCAGATTTTTGATCATTTTGGTTGCCCTTCTCTGGACACTTTCCAGCTTGTCAATATCTTTCTTGAATCATGGGTTCCAGAATTGGGCACAAGGTTATTCCAGGTGAAGTCTGACCAAAGCAGAATAGAATAGGACTCCCTTTCTAGAAACTATTGATGCAGCCTGGAATCACATTGGCTTCTTTAGCTGCTGCATCACACTGTTGACTCATGTTCTGCTTATGGTCTACTGAGATCACAGTTGGACATGGTTGCCATAGTCACCCCACTTGGCATGTGGCTGGTGGCTTCCATGGGAATTGAATGGTTGCTTACTGCTGGTATTTACACCATACGAAGTCATCCAAAGTATTGACATCTTTTCCCCGTTTAGTACATTAAGCACCTTAGAGAGTCCCATTGAAGCAATCCAAACCCCAGACCAGATTCTCCAGGCCATCAAGATGGAATCCATCAATGCCTCCTCTACTATAATTATGGTCTGCCTTCAAGCTGTTTCCAAAATGTGGTGATCCTTAGTTGAACCTATCATGACATTGTGTTGGCACGGTTACTTTGAGTGGGGTTGCCAACTATAGCTTTACTTTGAGGCTGAGAGAGAGAGTGACTTGCCCAGGGTCACCCGTTGGGCTTGTGTCTAAGCAAGGATTTGAACATTCAATGTCAGAGATGTAGCCCAACCCCAAAACACTACATTCATTTTCTATACAACTCTGAAAAATAGATACCACATATATTTTTTCCTTATGCCATTGTGTTAATATAAAACACCAGGCTGTGAAACGGGGTAAGATCTGGCATCTTTCCGTCATTATACATTTTATACCATTTGTTTGTAAAATAAATTATTCTTGGACCCATATTATGGTTTCTGTGTTTTGGGTGGAGTGAGGTGCTAATGCATATTAATTACACTATGTAACACATTTTTTGTTCCTGGATTATGAATTTCATTTCCTAATGGGCTCTATCACAAAAACATGAAAAATGTTTATTAAAGTGCAAAAACTTTGTATTTGCAGGAGGGACATCCTGCAACACATTTTGCTCTAGTTTTTCAATGAATATCTCAAAGAATATCAATCATTCAACATAGTTGGGGTTGAGCATCCTGTTCCCAGAATGTGTTGTCCTTTGACTGTAAACAGCACACCAGGTTGGTAAAATCAGCAAGCAGTTTATTGTAGAATATATAAAGGCAATGCAATAAAAATAGTAAAAAGGGAATCAATCTAAACGTATCCAAGAGTTTCAGCAGAAAATCCAATCCATAGTTCCATAACAATTCCATGAAGCAGGGCACAAGAAACAATACAGCAAGGTCCCATAGGCAAACTTGAACTAGGTCATAACTTGATACATGAAACACTTGAAAGCTAGACTGACATGGTTAAGAGACATTGACTCAACTGGAAACTGAAAGTTGCATGAATTATTACAAACCCTTTCCAAAGTCCAAGACTGAGAAAAAAGCATTCTTTTTCCTTTCCCACTAGATAACAAACTGTTATCTCTCTTCTGTTGTAAACGAGCGGAGCATCTGACATTCTGAATGTCTTGCCTGTACTTCCTGAAACTCTGTCTTCTATCCAAGATTTCACTATCATTGCCACCTGGGAAAACAATCTCAGAATTAATTTCAGGCTGTTATTCTGAAGAAAGCGGTGAAAGGTCTTTCCCAGACATCTGACCTTGCTCAGGCCTCTCATTTAAACTTAACTCCGGTCCGAGCCCATTAAGAGGTACATAATTAATCTGAACATCATTCCCATCATTCCCAACATCATCAATATGCACATCATTCCCATCATGAACATCAGACACAGTCTGCACAGGAACATTAGACACAATCACAGGCTGAAGAGGCTGACATGCAACACTCATGTTGCTTAACATCTACATGAAGCCATTGGGAGCGATCATCTGGAGTTTTGGAGTTCGATGTAATCTGTACACAGATAATGTTTAACTCTATTACTCCTTTCCACCTGCTACTAAGGAGGCTGTTCAGGTCCTGAACCGGTGCTTGGCAGCTGTGATAGTTTCGATGAGGGCAAACAAATTGAAATTGACAAGACAGAGGTACTCCTGGTCAGTCGCAAGGCCAAACAGGGTATAGGTTTACATTTTATTTTATTTTATTTACAGTATTTATATTGCTCCCTTCTCACCCTGAAGGGGACTCAGGGCAGATTACAATGAACACATATATGGCAAACATTCAATGCCAACAGACAAACAACATATATAGACAGACACAGAGGCATTTAACTTTTTTTTCCAGCTTCACGATTCCAGCCACAGGGGGAGCTGTTGCTTCACTTTCCACTAGTGGCTGTACTTCCTCATTCCTTTCCTCGTGTTTTGCTGGCAGTTTTTATGATGTTGTAAATTAGTTAAATTAGCCTCCCGCATAAAGCGTACCTAAATTTCCCTACTTGACAGATGCAACTGTCTTTCAGGGCTGCATAGGTCAACAGCAAGCCGGGCTATTTAATGGTCGGGGGCTTAACCCGACCCGGGCTTCGAACTCATGACCTCTCGGTCAGTAGTGATTTATTGCAGCTGGTTACTAGCCAGCTGCACCACAGCCCGGCCCAGCCTGTGTTACAGCCTGTGTTGGACAGGGTTGCATTCCTCCTGAAGACATTTTCAAGTTGGAGGGTGTCCAGAGTGTCCAGAGAAGGGCCACCAAAAATGGTCAAATGTCTGGAAGCTAAACCTAATGAGAACTGGGTAGGTTTAACCTGCATGTCAGAAGATTGGACTGGATGGCCCTCGTGGTTTCTTCCAACTCGTATGATGAAAGCCATGTTTCAGTATTTGAAAATACGTCTTATTGAAGATGGATCTCTAGAGACACACTGGAACAATGGATTCAAACTACAGGAAAATAAACTTCACATAAACATTAGAAAGAATGACCTGACAATCAAATGTAGTTGAAAACACACTGAGAGTCCCGTAGAATCTTTTTCTCTGTATGTTTTTAAGTAGAGGCTGAATGTCCATTTGTTGGGAGGGCTTTGATGCCTGGAAAAAGGGGACAGACTGGATGGACTTTGGGGTCCCTTCCCACTCTGGGATGCTATGATTCAGCCATTGAGCCCCTTTGACTGCCTTTGGTCTAGTCCTGCTGCCTCAGCCTCCAAGGAAAGGCTTATTCCAAAGAAGCCTTGCCCAAGAAAATCCCAAATAAGTCAGACTTATTTGAAGAAACATAGTACGTGACAACAGGGTTCCGAGCCATTGTTTTCACTAATCCTGCAGAAACCTTCCAATTAGAGCAAAAACACAACTGAAACTCCCCAATCCCAAGAGTCTGACTCAAACAATTCAGGGCTTTAGGGTTATCCAAACTGATGCCATTCTATAGATAGTTTGGGTCAAGGTGACTCTCTCCTATTCTATTCCATTTGTTGCTATGACCAATTGGGAAGTCATTACAAGGAAAGTCCCCACACGCACCTAAACCGAAGGAGTATCTTCAGGAAAGGCGGATGGATAGTTTGTCAGCCAACAATAAGCTAGGTTTTTCTGCAAACAATGCTTTTTTTTCCTTTGCAGAAAACAGTGATGGCTTTCCTTGGGATGAGTCACTGTCCGGATAGTTGCCTTTGGTTATTTCTCCGTTGGGAGAGAAGATCTCTCATGTCAGTCAACAATTCTGAACAACCTTACCAGGGCTATCATAAGCATTGTTCTTGTTCAAGTTGCTTCTGACCCATGGCAAACCTATCGTAAGAACTTCTTGGCAAGATTTGTTCAAAGGGAATTTACCTCCATTGTCTTCTCAGGGCAAGAGAGTGTGATTTGTCACGATAATCTCCAGAGTTTAGCCCAATTCTCAAACCATACTAGGATTACAGTGGTAATTGTCGAAGCTTTCATGGCTGGAATCACTGGCTTGCTGTGAGTTTTCCAGGCTGTATGGCAATGTTCCAGTAGCATTCTCTTCTGACGTTTTGCCTGCATCTGTGGCTAATAGCATCTTCAGAGGTCCTATTGGCAATGTGGCAAGTAGAGTGTATATACACCTGTGGAAGAAACATCAGGAGAGATTGTTGTTGGAACATGGCCATACAGCCCAGAAAAGTCACAGCAACACAGTGGAAATTATGGGGAAATTGTGACTTGGGTGGAAAACACAGATGATCCGGAATTTCCATAAGGTTTTTGACAAAAGACCCCTGGAATATGCTGTCTGGGAGTCCAGTGGAGTCTCCACATCTGGAGATTTTTGAGAAGAGGCCATTTGAGGTGAATGTTTTGATTGGCAGGATGGGGTTGGACTGGATGGCCCTTGGAGGTCTCTTCTGACTCTACAATTCTATAATTCGCTGTTATTGTTGCAGCCAAGCTGGGGGTACATGGGCTAAAAAATGTTACTAGGAAGTGAATTGTGATGTTGAAGGCTTTCATGGCCGGAATCACTGGTTGCTGTGAGTTTTCCAGCCGGTCTGGCCATGTTCCAGTAGCATTCTCTCCTGACGTTTTGCCTGCATCTGTGGCTAATAGCATCTTCAGAGGTCCTCTTGGCAATGTGGCAAGTAGAGTGTATACAGTATTTCACTACTTCGCAGTTCACTTTCGCAGATTTGCTTTTTTGCGGTTTTTCAATAAACTCTAAAAGAATATTATAAATTATAAAAAATTACAATTTACAGCCTAAGGAAGGGAGGAAGGAGAAACCGGAGGGAGAGAAAAGGAGCCCAAATGGCAACAGGAGGAGAAGGAGGCGACTTATCAACACACGATTGGTTGATAAAGACTTAAAATAGTGTATAACTACTAAAATAATGTATAAATATTAAAATAAATATAGCATCCCTACTTTGCGGATTTTCACTTATTGCGGGTGGTCCTGGAACCTAACCCCCGTGATAAGTGAGGGAACACTGTATATACCTGTGGAATAATGTCCAGGGTGAAAGAAAGAATCCTTCTCTGTTAAAGCAAGTGTGAATGTTGCAGTTAGCAAATTTGAATTAGCATTTGAGTAGCCATGAAGTTTGCAAAGTCAATCAGTGAGGATATCTGCCTAGAGGTAGCCTGTCTTGATTCAGCACTTAAAAATACCAGAATCAAGACAGTAAATAATGAACACTACTCAGAAACAGGAGAATCCAGACAACAAGCAATCAAGGACCAGTTAGCACCTCCCAAACAGAGGATGCCTCCAGGCAGCAGAGGCCAGGCCAAAAAGATAAGGTAAAGGTTTCTCCTGACATTAAATCTAGTTGTGTCTGACGCTGTGGATTGGTGCTCAACTTCATTTCTAAGCCGAAGAGCCGGTGTTGTTCGTAGACACCTCCAAGGTCATGTAGCCAGCATGGCTGCATGGAGTGCTGTTACCTTCCCACAGAAGCGGTACCTATTGATCTACTCACATTTGCATGTTTCCGAACTGCTAGATCAGCAGAAGCTGGGGCTAATAGTGGGAGCTCACTCCACTCCCCAGATTCGAACCCCCAACCTTTTGGGTTAATCCGCTGCGCCACCGAGGGCTCCTCTATGCAAATACTTCATTGCTTGACTTTGCAGCTTCATGGTTACCTAGTGCTATTCAGACTTGCCACCCCACTTGCCTCACTGCCAACAGAACCTCTGAAGATGCCCTTAGCCACAGAAACAGGCGAAACCTCAGGAGATAATGCTGCTGGAACATGGCCCGAAAAGTTCACAGCAACCCACTGAATTGTGAACTGGCCAAACCCAAAGAGTGCTTCTGTCCAATGGCCCCTCTTCCATCCTCCTGGAGAGAAGTAACCAAGTGGGGTGCCATAAAGAGAGTCCTATCCTGGGTCCAATGCCATTCAATATCTGTATCAATGACTTGTGCAATAGAATAGAAAGCATGCTTATCAAGTTTGCAGATGACTCCAAATTGGGAGGGATATCTACATATTGCAGAGGACAGGATCAGAACCCAAAATGACTTTCACAGATTAGAGAGCTGAGTGGCCAAAGCTAACAAGGGCTGGGCTGTGGCGCAGCTGGTTAGTAGCCAGCTACAATAAATCACTACTGACCGAGAGGTCATGAATTCGAAGCCAGCCCAGGTAGGATTGAGTGCCTGACCATTAAAAATAGCCCAGCTCGTTGTTGACCTAAGCAACCTGAAAGATAGTTGTATCTATTATCAAGTAGGAAATTTAGGTACCGCTTCTGCAGGGAGGCTAATTCAACTACCGTATATACTCGAGTATAAGCTGACCCAAATATAAGCCGAGGAATCTAATTTTGCCACAAATAAACTAGGAAAACATTGACTCCAGTATAAGCCGAGGGTGGTAAATTTCAGAAATAAAAATAGATACCAATAAAATTACATTAATTGAGGCATCAGTAGGTTAAATGTTTTTGAATATTTACATAAAGCTCAAATTTAAGATAAGACTGTCCAACTCTGATCAAATCATTATTCTCATCTTCTTCCATGTAAATGTACTTATGTATCCTTTTCATAATAATAGAGTAAAATAATACATGTAATAATAATAATAATAATAATAATAATAATAATAATAATACAGGAAAATAGTACAAGTAATAATAAATAGAGTAAAATAATAAATGCAATAATAATAATAATAAAATCAGAGTGAAATAAATGTAATACAGTAGAGTCTCACTTATCCAACGTTCTGGATTATCCAACGCATTTTGTAGTCAATGTTTTCAATACATTGTGATATTTTGGTGCTAAATTCGTAAATACAGTAATTACTACATAACATTACTGCATATTGAACTACTTTTTCTGTCAAATTTGTTGTATAACATGATGTTTTGGTGCTTAATTTGTAAAATCATAACCTAATTTGATGTTTAATAGGCTTTTCCTTAATCTCTCCTTATTATCCAACATATTTGCTTATCCAACATTCTGCTGGCCCGTTTATGTTGGATAAGTGAGACTCTACTGTAGTAGCAACAATAATAGAGAAAAATAATAAATGTAATAATACCAATAATAATAGAGAAAAATAATAAATTTACCATATATTCTCGAGTATAAGCTGACCCAAATATAAGCCAACCAGGACCCTCACTCGAGTATAAGCTGAGGGGGGCTTTTTCAGTCTTAAAAAAAAGGGCTGAAAAACTAGGCTTATACTCGAGTATATACAGTAATTTACAACACCATAAAAATTGCCCAGCAGCATGCAGAAAGGAATGAGGAAGTAATCCATCAAGGACTCAGTGTCATCGTGGATGATGAAGCGGCAGCGCCCCCTGTGGCCAGAATCGAGCATACCCTCATGAAGTCGGAAGCTGGAAAATGTTAAATTGACTCTGTGTCTTTGTCTCTGTCTATATCATCATCATCATTTCATCATCATCATCATTTAATTACTTATTAATCGCCCTCCATCCACGATGCTCTAGGCGATTTACAAGATAAAATTGTAAAGGCTAAAAATACATACATAAAAATATGTATATATATAAAAATATGTATGTCGTATGGTATTGAATGTTAGCCATGTATATGTACATTGTGATCCGCCCTGAGTCCCCTTTGCGGTGAGAAAGGCGGAATATAAATACTGTAAATAAATAAACAAACAAAATGAAATTCAACAGGGAGAAACATACAGTGCTACACTGAATGCACAGATATAGGATGATTGACACCTGTTGTGAAAATAGTCAATGTGAAAGGGATCTAGGGGTCTTAATAGGCCCCAAGATGGACAGGAATCATTTTCATGGGGGTCTTATACCTCTATCCCTATCTGATGCGTAGTTCTGTCTGCAAAATGCTGCACATTTAAAATTGAAGGGATGTGCAAATTGTGCATCTAAATTGTGCATCTTAAGTATTGCATTAATATATTCAACCCATAGATGGCAGTGTTGTATCAATAAGGAAGAAGATGCTACTAAGTCTCCAGAAAAATTGTATTCCTATATTTGCACACTTAGAAATTCTGCCTGAGCAAATGCATCCCAAAATCATTTCAGCGCTTTGGATAATTTGGACTAAATCAGGCATGGGCCAACTTGGGCCCTCCAGGTGTTTTGGACTTCAACTCCCACCATTCCTAACAGCCGGTAGGCTGTTAGGAATGGTGGGAGTTGAAGTCCAAAACACCTGGAGGGCCCAAGTTGGCTCATGCCTGGAGAAGAGACATCGCTTCACTTTTTTCATCATGTCAGAAACAACTTGAGAACATACTTCAAGTCGTTTCTGGTGTGAGAGAATTGGCTGTCTATAAAGACGTTGCCCAGCGGATGCCCGGATGTGTTACCATCCTGCTGGGAGGCGTCTCTCGTGTTTCTGCAGGCTAGAGCTGACAGATGGGAGCTCACCCCATCTCGCGGGTTCGAATCATGGTCAGCAACCCAACCTTCAGGTCAGCAGTCCAGCCGGCACAAGGGTTTAACCCATTGTATTACTGCTGCTCTCTGAAATAACCAGTTGTTGGTTATTTGGACATCCAGAGAGGTGGAAGGACCACGTCTATAGAGATATTTGTTATGTGGAAATTTCCAGTCGTTATCTACATAATCCAGCAGACTTTATTGCCCCGTCTTTATCAGCTTTAGAACCGGACATGGGATTATTCCTGAGCAAAGGCTGAGAGAATATGGCTTGAATGGCTCACCCAGTGAGTTTCCACAATGAAGACAGGATTTGAAGCCTCATCTCTAGAGTCCAATGCTCAAATCCACACTGGGAACATTAATAAATACTCTGTTTCTGATGAAGCAACCTGGACACAGTATATTATTTGAGAACACAGAAATGCTGGACCATGGCAACAACTATCATGCCAGACTACACAGAGAAGCCATTGAAATCCACAAGCATGTGGACAACTTCAACAGAAAGGAGGAAACCATGAAAATGAACAAAATCTGGCTACCAGTATTTTAAAAAAACTCCAAAATCAGAACAGTAAAAAAGGAGCAGCACTCTGAAAATAGAAGCATTCCAGACAGGCATCAATCAGGGGCAGCTAATGACACTGAACAAAGGATTCCCCCAGGCCAGGAGGTGAGGCTGGGAAGGCCATTTAATGCTAATCAAGGTGATTAATTACAACATTCACACTGGCCTCCAACAGACAAAAGTTCTTTTCCCACCCAGGATTTTCCACAGATATATAAACCTTGCTTGCTGAGTTTCTCCATACCTCACAACCTCTGAGGATGCCTGCCATAGATGTGGGTGAAACATCAGGAGAGAATACTTCTGGAACATGGCCAGACAGCCCAGAAAACATACAACAACCCTTAATAAGCTTTTCCCATGCTTCAATGATAGAATGGCATTCCATGCAGTCATGCCGGCCACATTACCTTGGAGGTGTCTATGGATAACGCTGGCTCTTTAGCTTAGAAATGGAAATGAGCACCAATCCACAGATATATAAACCTTCCTTGCTTAGTTTCTCCATTCCTCACAACCGCCGAGGATGCCTGCCATAGATGTGGGCGAAACGTCAGGAGAGAATACTTCTGGAACATGGCCATACTGCCCCAAATCACACAACAACCCTGTTTCTGATATTGTTTGAAAACTATTTCAAACAGGTCCCATCCTATGACGTTTGCCACATCTCATCAATATTCCGTCCGAATCCGCATTACAGAAATGAATTATTTGCACATGGGATTCTAATAGTGGTTTTTTTTTTTTAAATGTTATTGTTTCTTCCATTGCTGAAGCGCTGTTTTTGCACGTGATCGGGAAATCATATGTGCATTTCATCAGGAATTATTGGTTTGGCGTTCGTCTGTGGACGAAGTCTCGTGACCCCGGATTTTTTGTGACGAAAGCAGCCACCATTTCTGTTTTGGACATCGAAGGGAAAAGATCTCCAGGGTTAAGGAAACAGATAATTTCTGCTTTACTTCATTATTTTTTTATTTATTTTTAAAATGGAATATGGACCATTTCTTCCCTCTGCTGTATCTGCATGTGTAGCAGAATATTTATTTATTTATTTGTTTGTTTGTTTATTTATTTATTTCAATTATTTATACCCCGCCCTTCTCACCCAAGGGGACTCAGGGCGGCTTACAAGTGGCAATTAATGCCGTTATACAATAAACTAAAACGATTAAAACAATTAAAACAGTCATAAAATAGTCATAAAATACAATATACAAAGTTTAAAACAATGCAAAGTGCTTATGCCATTCATCCACCAGACCTTATACAAGAGCCGTAATTCAGACCGTGTCGAATATTAATATAATGTAATATTAATGTAATATTACTGTAATGAAGTAAAAGAAAAGTTCAGCTATACTTCAGTTTCCTTTTTTATATTACAGAAAAACTTGGCAACGTAATCGACATATTTTGATAGATTTCATTGCTTCCTTTTCCCATGGAAGGGGAAATTCAACCAATGATCCCCATCCCCTCGATTGTAGGTTGTTGTGACTGTCACTTATTGTTTTTAGCTGTAAAGTTTTTATCTTGTTTAATAATGTGTTTATTATGTTGCTTATGTACTATATGTTGTTTGTATTTATTGTTGGAAACCGCCCTGAGTCCCTTCGGGGAGATAGACCAGTATATAAATAAAAGTTTTACTTACTTACACCGCTCCGGCAAAATGTTCAGCAAATATTTCAAAGTCGTGAATTTCGGGGGCTACGAAGGAATTTTCAAATAGCAAACAAGAGAGAGGCCAAAGGGCAAAGAAATTATTCCATGCTATGCTTTTTAAAAGGGTCTGCTGAGAGGGAGATCTTTGTCAAAAGCAACTTCTCGGCTTGAGTCAACAACCAAGTCGGCTTTCCTGTATCAAGTCTCCGTTCCTGTATTATCTTGTAGCCTGGATGTATTCTTGCTTTTGGGACTTTGGCTTCCTTTGAAAGGATCTTAATAAAAAAAACATTCCTAAAATAAAAAGTGGTACAACAGACCATAGGATAATTCTGCCTGAAATGCAGGCATTTATATTCTACCATCTAAGGAAATACATTAAAAAGTATTCTTAATGTACTAAAAAGCAAAAATATGCTATTCTAGGAGTAAGACATGATTTATTACTAGCCTTAATGAAATATAGACATATCATAAATGCACGTTATATTATTCTTCTATATCTCTCTGCTAACCAAATGATGACATACTGCTTGGAAATCCTGACTATTTGTATTACTATTATTATTATTATTATTATTATTATTATTATTATTATTATTATTATTATATTTTCAAACTGTTGTACTGGAACAACAATGATAAAGTTTAGTTTAACTTTAACAGTTTTTGGCAGTTCTTTGTTAGAACATTACCAATGTCAGCTGCTTCTAATCTAGCGATTTTACTCAAAGTGTTTAATGCCAGTGCTTATGCTTTTTTGCTTTTGCTTTTTGGTTTGTTTCTTTGCCAAGTACTTTTGCATTTTTATGTTGCCATTTGTTCAGATTTTTTATTTTTTTATTTTTTATATAAATATGGACATTTTAGCTTTGTTTTTGGTTTTTTTCTCTCTCTCCTTTTTTGATCCTTTCTTAATCACAGTTTTCCTACTTTCTATACAATCAAATGTTCTCACTCTTTTGATGTTAATTTACTCTATCTTATAAGGTAAAACTTCAATAAAAATATTTTTTTAAAAAAAATGATTAAATGCAGTAAATTTATACCTGTGATGTCTCAGGCACCTTTGGCCCCTGAACCCGCAGCCCTTGCTGATCAAACTGAAGAGAATTTGGGTTTTTTCCCACCTCAGCAAGATTCAATCACTTTCCAGATGTCTCCTGTTGACATTGCCGAGCCAGAGCCAATTAGGAATGCCCTTGAGATCTTGCCAGCTCTTCCTGGATCTCTGGAGAGTTTAGAGTTTGATAGAAGGGCTACTTTCAAAACAGATAGCCTTCGAAGACAAAGTTTAAGGAGAAGTGTGAGATTAGCAGAGCGAGGAGATTGTGGCTAAGTCAGTTCTCTTGGGAAGAATTGGGGAGGCAGGCATCTGGCATCCCATTGTTAGCAGCTCGTTTCTCTTGGGAAGAATTGGGGAGTCACGCACCTGCTTTGGGGGAGCTTTTGGACTTCAATAAAATTTCTGCGCAGAGAATATCTGGCGCGGTGTCAACTTAACTTCTGATTGAAGAATACATCGTCTCTTGATCCTGAGCTTCCAAGCGGCCCGTTGGCACGCTTACTCTCGAGTAGACCGGGCATTGTGGCTCGTCCCTTGCCAAGTTTGGACTGCGTTTCAGATCCACCATGAACAGCCTTAGCCTTGCCTTGAAACCTTGTTCTGGACTATTACTTCAAGTACTTTCCTGAGGAACTTTGCTCCTTTCCCCACTCAAACTTCCAATAAGTTTGAGTGTGTTTCGGTTATTGGATTTTGGACTTTGGACTCTAATATTGGACATAAGACTTTCATTCTTTGGACTAATTTTGATCTTTTCTAAAAGATCAACTGCTTGACTATCTATTCTGCTTATTTGTGTTTGAAACTTTTATTGCTTTAATAAAGATAATAGATTGTTTATTGGCCTCCGTGTTGGTTCTCAGTGTTCGCGCTGCCTAGGAGTGTTACAGTATCCTAGGAGAAATTATGGAAATAAATTTTTTGAAGTGTAAAAAAAAAAAGAAAGAAAAAAGAAAGGATCTTGTTTCATGCCTATGCTTCTGTGGATTTGATGATTACAGCCTTGTTTTGTAACTATATTTTGGAACTGAACTTTTACCTTTTTTGAACTATTCTTCTACTTATTTTCTAATAAACTTTAAAAGACTACATCTTGTGTGCAGCCTGGTGTCTTTAGCAAGGTGAAGCTAACCTGAGGTGTGACACAGTGAACCAAGAAATCCCCAAATTTGGACCCCACCACAAACATTTTCCAACATGCTTTGTTTAGCTTCACCTGCACATCTAGTATAACACCTTATAATGGTTAGAACACTCATGTTTGAACTCCATGCCATGGGATATGTTCCAAGGAAATTGCTATTTTAGAGCCTCTTCCAAGTTTCCTGTGAACTCAGGGACCGTCCAAAGCTTTCCAAGTGATTCACGTTCTTCCCGGTCCAACTTTGGTGCCATTCCTTGCGCTGGGCAACATTACTCAGCCTTGAAGGGTGCGGTTGGTCCAACATCCCTGCCTGAGTCACTTGAAAAAGCAACATCAAAGAGGGAAACTTGGATTTTTATCAAGAGAATCATAGGCTGGCATCATGGTACTTACTTACAGAGGCATAAGCTCCCTAGCAGAAACAGCTGGACATTTTTGGAAGTTATAGTTTGTTGAAAGTTATTGATACAGAAGTATACAATTGTGCATGTGGCACCACTGTGCATTGAGTATGCATTTCTGTATTACATAGTCATATGTGGTGTTGTTGTTGTTGTTGTTGTTGTTGTTATTATTATTATTATTATTATTATTATTATTATTATTATTATATTTTATGACACAGCAAACAAGAAAGATATGCTGGATTTCGTATCACAAAATCACAAGTCGAACACTTCCCAAGTGTCTAGGACTGTGTGATGTATTTTCGGATGATGTGTGCAGATCCCAGTAGGGTGGCCTTTTGCAGTTGGCAGATCGTAATTTTGATCGTAATTATTATTTTATTATGACACAGCAAACAAGATAGATATGCTGGATTTCGTATCACAAAATCACAAGTCAAACACTTCCCAAGTATCGAGGACTGTGTGATGTATTTTCGGATGATGCATGCAGATCCCAGCAGGGTGGCCTTTTGCAGTTGGCAGATCATAATTTTGTCAATGTCTATTGTTTCCAAATGCCGGCTGAGATCTTTTGGCACAGCACCCAATGTGCCGATCACCACTGGGACCACCTGCACTGGTTTCTGCCAGAGTCTTTGCAATTCAATCTTGAGGTCCTGATAGCAGCTGAGTTTTTCCTGTTGTTTTTTGTCAATGCGACTGTCACTTGGGATGGCAACATCAATGATCCAAACCTTTTTCTTTTCCACAACTGTGATGTCTGGTGTGTTGTGTTCCAGAACTTTGTCAGTCTGGATTCAGAAGTCCCACGGTATCTTTGTGTGCTCATTTTCCAATACTTTTGCAGGTTTGTGATCCCACCAGTTCTTTGCTGCTGGCAGGTGGTACTTGAGGCATAAGTTCCAATGAATCATTTGGGACACATAGTTGTGCCTCCGTTTGTAGTCTGTCTGTGCGATTTTCTTACAGCAGCTGAGGATATGATCAATGGTTTTGTCAGCTTCCATTATTATTATTATTATTATTATTATTATTATTATTATTATTATTATTATTATTATTATGTTGGTGGCAGTGGTGGTGGTGGTGGTGGTGTTACCTGCTTTTATCTCCAGAAACAGAAACTCAACAAGACTCACACCCTCAAAAAACGCACATACAATAGAACAGAAAATATACAAAAATAAATATTAAAATAGAATGAAGCAAGAGCATTGATTAAGACAATTTAGTTAAAATAAAAAGCTGTTAAAAGCAAATAACCAACACTGTAGAAGGAGAGTATTGGAAGTTTTTGTAAAAATTGTATTAAATTTTTACAATATATGCAACACTACAGCATTAAATCATAATTTTAAATCTTGCTTTTACCTCATCTATCCTTTCTCCATTCCTCAAGTGACAGGCATTTGCAAGTTATTTATCCGAACTCTGACCAACCTCTGCATTGGAGGCTGGGAGGCTGTAATGTAGGCATGGGCAAACTTGGGCCCTCCAGGTGTTTTGGACTTCAACTCCCACAATTCCTGGCCTCAGGCCCCTTCCTTTCCCCCCTCAGCCGCTTAAGCGAGACTACTGTATATGGGGATACTAAGAGATTCTACTTCTGCCATCACAGAGCTTTCTTGTCAATGTTTGTTCCTCTGAGGCTGAGAAAGTACGACTTGCCCAAGCAGGTTTCCATGGATGAACAGAGATTTCATAGACTCATAAAGTTGGAAGAGACTGCATAGACCATCTAGTCAAACCCCCTTTTGCCATGCAGGAAAAGCACAATCAAAACACCCCTGAGAGATGGCCATCCAGCCACTGTTTAAAAACCTCCAAAGAAGGTGCTTCAATTGGACTTTGAAGCAGAGGGTTCCACTGCTGAACAGTCAGGAAGTTCTTCCTGATGTTCAGGTGGAATCTCCTTTCCTGTAATTTGAACCCATGGCCCGATTGAGTCCTAGTTTCCAGGGCAGCAGAAAACAAGCCTGCTCCCTCCTCTTTATGATACTCTTTTATTATTTATACATGGCTCTCCTGTCTCCTCTCAGCCTTCTCTTCTGCAAGCTAAACATACGCAGCTCTTTTAGCCGCTCCTCAGAGGGATTCATGGTCTCCAGACCTTTGATCCTTTTAGCTGCCCTCCTCTGGACCCCTTCCAGCATCCTTGTCCTGCTCCCAAAGCATGATGCTCAGCTGGCTCTCTGGTAAGTAATCATTAGTCCAAATTTCCCTGCAATGTTGGGAGGAAGTGATTAATTTGTTTGTAAGGAGTGGCTTTTAACAGTATCAGAACTGCTGAGCCTCAAGTAGGGCTTGGTTCCAATTTACCTCCAGTAATATATCTGAAGCACCTAATAAACTCTTTTGTACACAGAGGAGAGTTATTAACCTGGCGGCGTTCCCTCTCTAACAGATGGTGCCCATTCCTATGCTTTGCCAAGATAATAGTTGGCCCTGTCCTCTGTGTACTTTACAGACAACATCTGGTAAGCGGGAAGGGTGTGGAGGGGAAAGGTATCACAGTTAAACATCAAGAAATCCAAGGTGATGGCAACCAGACTGATTGAGAACTGGCAAATAGAAGGAGAAAACGTGGAAGCAGTGACAGACTCTATATTTCTAGGCGCAAAGATGACTCCAGACGCAGACTGCAGCCAGGAAATCAGAAGACATTTCCTTCTTGGGAGGAGAGCAATGGCCAACCTTGACAAAATAGTGAAGAGCAGAGACATCACACTGACAACAAAGGTCCGCATAGTCAAAGCAATGGTATTCCCCATAGTAACCTATGGCTGCGAGAGCTGGACCATAAGGAAGGCTGAGCGAAGGAAGAGAGACGCTTTTGAACTCTGGTGCTGGAGGAAAATCCTGAGAGTGCCTTGGACCTTGGCAAGAAGATCCAACCAGTCCATCCTCCAGGAAATAATACCCAATGGCTGCTCACTGGAGGGAAGGATATTGGAGGCAAAGATGAAGTCCTTTGGCCACATCATGAGAAGACAGGAAAGCTTGGAGAAGAAATGATGATGCTGGGGAAAATGGAAGGAAAAAGGAAGAGGGGTCGACCAAGGGCAAGATGGATGGATGGTATTGGACTGGCTTGACCTTGAAGGAACTGGGGGCAGCGGTGTGGAATGGTCCATGAGGTCACAAAGAGTCAGAAGCCATGATTGGGTCTCCCTATATAGAGAGAAGTGGAATTCAACAATTTGTTCATATACCAAAGACTCTGCAGAGGCCCAGAGGCCATAAAGGATTAAGTGACATTTATAAAGAAGGCCATCTTTTTTTACAGCTAGATAACAATGAAAGTTTAGGTTTTGATTGCGTTTTTCATCCATTCATCCATGAACGAATAAACAACAACAACATATTATTATTATTATTATTATTATTATTATTATTATTATTATTATTATTATTGTGGAGGCAAATGTGAATGTTGCCATTTTGGTATCCTCTGCAAACTTGATGCTCATGCTTTCTAGCCCTTAAGTCACTGATGTTGCTGTTTATTCGTTCGGTCGCTTCCGACTCTTTGTGACCTCATGGACCAGGCCAGGCCAGAGCTCCCTGTCAGCCATCGCCGCCCCCAGTTCCTTCAAGGTCTTAAGTCATTAAGAAGTCACTGATATTGTTTATTCCATGGACCAACCCATGTCTGAGCTCCCTGTCGGTGGTCGCCACCCGCAGCTCCTTCACTGTCTTAAATCATTAAGAAGTCACTGATGTTGCTGTTTATTCGTTTGGTCACTTCTGACTCTTGGTGACCTCATGGACTAGCCCACGCCTGAGTTCCCTATCGGCCGTCGCCACCCCCAGCTCCTTCAAAGTCTTAAGTCATTAAGAAGTCACTGATGTTGCTGTTTATTCCATGGACCAGTCCACGCCTGAGCTTCCTGTCAGCCGTTGCCACCCCCAGCTCCTTCAAAGTCTTAAGTCATTAAGAAGTCACTGATGTTGCTGTTTATTCGTTTGGTCGCTTCCCACTCTTAGTGACCGCATGGACCAGCCCATGCCTAAAATTCCTGTCGGCTGTCGCCACCCCCAGCTCCTTCGAGGTCTTAAGCCATTAAGAAGTCACTGATGTTATTTATTCCGTGGACCAGCCCACATCTGAGCTCCCTGCCGGCCTCGCCACCCGCAGCTCCTTCAAGGTCTTAAGTCATTAAGAAGTCACTGATGTTGTTGTTTATTCGTTTGGTTGCTTTTGACTCTTTGTGACCTCAGGGACCAGTCCACGCCTGAGTTCCCTGCCGGGCATCGCCACCCACAGCTTCTTCAAGGTCTTAAGTCATTAAGAAGTCACTGATGTTGTTTATTCCATGGACCAGCCCACGCCTGAGTTCCCTGCCGGGCATCGCCACCCACAGCTTCTTCAAGGTCTTAAGTCATTAAGAAGTCACTGATGTTGTTTATTCCATGGACCAGCCCACGCCTGAGTTCCCTGCCGGGCATCGCCACCCACAGCTTCTTCAAGGTCTTAAGTCATTAAGAAGTCACTGATGTTGTTTATTCCATGGACCAGCCCACGCCTGAGCTCCCTGTCGGGCGTCGCCACCCCCAGCTCCTTCAAGGTCTTAAGTCATTAAGAAGCCACTGATGTTGTTTATTCCATGCACCAGCCCACGCCTGAGCTTCCTGTCGGTGGTCGCCACCGCAGCTCCTTCACCATCTTAAATCATTAAGAAGTCACTGATGTTGCTGTTTATTCGTTTGGTCACTTCTGACTCTTGGTGACCTCATGGACTAGCCCACGCTTGAGTTCCCTGTCGGGCGTCGCCACCCCCAGCTCCTTTAAGGTCTTAAGTCATTTTGTGACCTCATGGACCAGCCCACAACTGAGCTCCCTGTCGGGCGTCGCCACCCCAGCTCCTTCAAAGTCTTAAGCCATTAAGAAGTCACTGATGTTCATTCCATGGACCAGCCCATGCCTGAGCTCCCTGTCGGCCGTTGCCAGCTCCAGCTCCTGCAAGGTCTTAAGTCACTTGCTGTTTATTCGTTCGGTCGCTTCCAACTCTTGGTGACCGCATGGACCAGCCCACGTCTGAGATTCCTGTCGGCCGTCGCCAGTCCCAGCTCCTTCAAAGTCTTAAGCCATTAAGAAGTCACTGATGTTGTTTATTCCATGGACCAGCCCACGCCTGAGCTCCCTGTCGGACGTCGCTACCCGTAGCTCCTTCAAGGTCTTCAGTCATTAGGAAGTCAGAAAGAAAGAAGGAGGCGTGGAGGAGGGAGGGAGGGAGGGAATAAAGAGGGGAGGAGGGGCGAAGGCGTCTCCGTGGCCTCTCCTCCTCCTCCCCCCGGTGTCCCTCGTGGGGCTCCTTCTTCTGCGCCTCGTCGTCGTCCTTCTTCTTCTTGGGGGCGATGGAGGCTGTTGGAGGGTCCTCCTCTCCGTCCTGGGCTCCTCCGTCGGCGCCTCTCTCCGGGAGCTCCTGCGAGGCGCTGCTGTGGCTCCCTCCGGGGGAGAGCCCCGTGATCTCGGCGGTGATGTTCTCGGCGGGGCTGGTGGGCAACCTGTGGGCGCTGGCTCTGCTGGGCCGGGCCCGGCTGCTCCGCCGACGCCGACGCCCCTCTTGCCTCGCCCGCCGCCAGCCGCCCTTCCGCGCCCTGCTCTCGGCCTTGGTGCTGACGGACCTGCTGGGCACCTGCCTGCTGAGCCCGGCCGTGCTGTCCGCCTACGCGACGGGGAGGACGCTGGTGGCGCTGGACGGCGGGCGCGGGCGGCTGTGCCAGGCCTTCGCCTTCGGCATGAGCTTCTTCGCGCTGGCCACGCTCTGCTGCCTGGGCGCCATGGCCCTGGAGCGCAGCCTGGCCCTGGGCGCGCCCTACCTCTACGCCCGGCTGCTGGGCGAGGCGCCCGCCTGGCTGCCCTGGACGGCCCTGGGCGCCCTCTACGCCCTCTGCGCCGCCCTCTGCGCCGCCCCGCTCCTCCTCGGCTTCGGGCGCTTCGCCCAGTACTGCCCGGGCACCTGGTGCTTCCTCCAGATGCGCTCCGCCTTCGCCCTCCTCTACGCCGCCCTCCTCCTCCTCCTCGTCCTCGCCGTCCTCCTCGGGAACCTCAGCCTCATGGCCAGCCTGCTCCGCCTGCGCCGCCGCGGAAGGGCGCTCCGCCTGCCCGGAGCCCCCCCGGACCTCTGCGTGGCCCGCGAGGAAGACCACCTCATCCTCCTCTCCATCATGACCCTCACCTTCGCCGTCTGCTCGCTCCCCTTCGCCGTGAGTATCCACACCTGCAGGACAACACTAGGGCAGGGCTGTCTGGCCATGTTCCAGAAGTATTCTCTCCTGACGTTTCGCCCACATCTGTGGCAGGCATCCTCAAAGGTTGTGAGGTATATGGAGAAACTAAGCAAGGGAGGTTTATATAGGTATACTAGTTCCTTAATAACCATTAGCTGTGCCCGGCCACGCGTTGCTGTGGCGTTGTCTGGTGGTGTTGGTGAGAAATTGTTGAGGTAGTGGTGGTATTGAACGTCTGTTGTATGGTTGTCTTTATGTTTAGTATGCACACTAAAGTGGATTATATGGAAGTGTGGAGTCAAGATAATCCAGTTCAAAGCAGATAATCTAAGATTATAAATGGGTTATATAGCTGTGTAGAAGGGCCTTGAATCTACACTGCCATATAATCCAGTTAAAATCTGATAATCTGTGGAAGAGGCCTAAGTGAGGCTTAACTGTGCCTGTCCCCTGGGCTGAGGAGGTTGCTAGGAGACCAAGTGGGCAGAGTTTAGCCTTCAAACTGGCAGCAATTGGATAAAAACTATTATTCCTCTCCCTGTAATTAGGACTTTATTTTTTCTTTTCTTTTTGTTGTATCAACCTAGAGCCGTGAATGATGGGTTGTGTTGTCAAATTTTGAGGTTGGCGGGCCTGTAGTTTTGTTGTTTTGTCCGCTGCCCTGATGCCATCACTCTTTTATATATATAGACTAACTGTGGAAAGTCCAGGGTGAGAGAAGAACTCTTTGTCAGTTGGAGGCCAGTGTGAATGTTGTAGTTAATCACCTCAATTAGCATTGAATAGCTTCATCTCCTGGCTTCCTGTCTGGGGGCATCCTTTGTTCAGAGTTGTTAGCTGCCCTTGGGTTGCAGGGATAGGGTGATTTTGTCATTTGGGAGTTGTAGTTGCTGGGATTTATAGTTCATCTACAGTCAAAGAGCATTCTGAACTCCACCAACAATGGAATTCAACCAATCTTGGCACCCAGGATTCCCATGACCAACCGAAAATACTGGAAGGGTTTGCTGAGCATTGACCTTGAATATTGGAGTTGTAGTTCACCTACATCCAGAGAGCACTGTGGACTCAAACAAGGATGGATCTGGACCAAACTTGGCACAAATACTCAATATGCCCAAATGTGAACACTGGTGGAGTTTAAGGAAAATAGACCTTGACATTTCGGAGTTGTAGCTGCTAGGATCTACAGCTCACCTACAATCAGAGCCCCTTGAACCCCACCAACGATAGAGCTGAGCAAATTGGGCTTTTGGTGGGAGGATTTGCCATCTGTTTTCAAACAGGAAGAGAAGGACAGGTGGAGAGATACTTAGCTTTCTCTGCCAAAGGGTTCCTAAGACGATCATAAATGTGCTTTCTGATAGTCTTTGACGACCCTTCTGACCATCCCTTGCAACCCCCCGGGTTGAGAAACGCTGGTTTAGATGAACCAGTGGGAGACACCGCAATTTCATCAATTTCCACCTGCAATTCAGGTCAGGTTAGGATGCTCTCCATAGCACAGTGGTAGAAAGTCACCAGCAGTTTGTCATTCAGTTGTTGGTTCCTTAAAAGTCTCAGATAATACAGGGCCCTCTTCACCAACGCAGCCACAGTATGAACTCTGTCCTAGGTCAGGTCTTTCTTAACAATAAAACCCAGCAACTTAAAACTGGCCACCCGCTCCACTCAATCTTCCTTTATAACCAAAGGCTGAATTTCTTATCTATTATTTCTATAATCTGGCCACCCGCTCCACTCAATCTTCATTTATAACCAAAGGCTGAATTTCATATCTATTATTTCTATAATCTATATATATAAAAGAGTGATGGCATCACGGCGACCCACAAAACTACAGGCCCCCCAACCTCGAAATTTGACAACACAACCCATCATCCACGGCTCTAGGTTGATACAACAAAAAGAAAAGAAAAATAAAGTCCTAATTAGAGAGAGAGGAATAATTGCTTTTATCCAATTGCTGCCAGTTAGAAGGCTAAGTTCCTCCAACTTGGTCTCCTAGCAACCCAAAAAAGAATAATAAAAAACACTAAAAAATTAATACAATAAAATAATAAAATATAATAAATAAAAATATAACTTACAATAAAAAAATTAATTAAAAATGCAAATAACGTCAAATAAAAATTACACAACAATTTTTAACCAATACCACCACCACTTTGCCACAGCAACGCGTGGCCGGGCACAGCTAGTCTACTATAAGATCCTTGGTTTTATTGATATTAAAACCAAATTGTTGTCCATGCACCACAAGAGTAGCTGATTCACCACATCCAGGAATGGTGGGAGTTGAAGTCCAAAACACCTGGAGGGCCGAAGTTTGCCCATGCCTGATTTAGGGTCACCTTTGCCTTTGTTTTGTGGATGAAAGGGGAAATCTGCCATTGACTACACCACTCTGGCTCTTAGGACTGTCATAAGTTCCAGAAATGACTTGAAGGCACATATCAACAATGAGATAATTAGATGGCCAAGCCATGTCTTGTGAACTGAAATAAAAAATAACCACAATATGATGCAGAAGTCTTTTTTAGAAACAAGATATGGAATGGTGACCAACGGCGACCTGTTATAAAGCTATGGTTTCCTTGTTAGAAATCAGTCAGCAGAATAGATCACACAATGGAACACGATTTTTGTTCCTGGGTTATAAATGTTGTTTCTCCTAATTAGTTCTATCATTAACACATGGAAAAGGTTTATTAAACTGCAAAAACGTCGTTTGTGCAAGAGGGACATTCTGTAATAGCTAATTTTGCTGGTTTTTCAATGAATCAACTCTCAACCAATTCAGCATAGTTTGTGGCAGCCACAAAAATGAAGTTTCTGGAGTATAACAATTTCTTTCAAAATAAGAACCGCACAATTAAACAGGAAATAAACACTTTCAAACCAGGAACAGGATTTTCGTTTGAATTTTGTTACATAGAGTTGTCATTCTAAAGAAAGCTTTACAAACAGTTGGCTTGAGACTCAACCAATATTTTATAGAAACAGAATCCTAAAGCTGGAAGGGACCCCAAGAGCAATCCAAATTCTGTTCCAAATTCTGAAGGTAGTTGACTATTGTGACAAAATTATTATTATCATTATTATTATTATTATTATTATTGACACAAAGACATAGAATGACACAGCAAACAAGATAGATATGCTGGATTTTGTTTCAGAAAATCACAAGTCGAACACTTCCCAAGTGTCTAGGACTGTGTGATGTATTTTCGAATGATGTGCGCAGATCCCAGTAGGGTGGCCTTTTGCAGTTGACAGAATGTGATTTTGTCAATGTTTATTGTTTCCAAATGCCGGTTGAGATCTTTTGACACGGCACCCAGTGTGCCGATGACCATCGGGACCACCTGCACTGGTTTATGCCAGAGTCTTTGTAGTTCAATCATGAGGTCCTGATAGCGGCTGGGTTTTTCCTGTTGTTTTCTGTCAATTTGACTGTCACCTGGTCTGGCAACATCAATAATCCAAACTTTTTTCTTTTCCACAACTGTGATGTCTGGTGTGTTGTGTTCCAGAACTTTGTCATTCTGGATTCAGAAGTCCCACAGTATCTTTGCGTGCTCATTTTCCAATACTTTTGCAGGTTTGTGATCCCACCAGTTCTTTACTCCTGGCAGGTGGTACTTGTGACATAGATTCCAATGAACCATTTGGGCCACGTAGTTGTGCCTCTGTTTGTAGTCTGTCTGTGCGATTTTCTTACAGCAGCTGAGGATATGATCAATAGTTTCGTCAGCTTCCTTGCATAGTATGCATTTTGGATCATCAGCTGATTTTTCGATCTTGGCCTTAATTGCATTTGTTCTGATGTCTTGCTCCTGGGTTGCAAGGATCAGGCCTTCTGTCTCCTTCAGTGTCACATTGGTTAGCCATGTTGTTGTTGTTGTTGTTGTTGTTGTTCTTTCCTCTCACAAATGAGATTCAAAAAGGCTTGCAACACTAACATCAAAATACACTATGTAACAACATTTGGAAAAAAAAATCAGGTCCCAGTTTGAAAATGTTATTGTCTATTTAATTGTGCAGTCTTTAGTTTGAGGAGCCCCAGGTGGTGCAGCAGATTAAACCACTGAGCTGCTGAACTTGCTGACTGAAAGATTGCCAGTTCGAATCCGGAGAGTGAGCTTCCACTGTTAGCCCCAGCTTCTGCCAACCTAGCAGTTCGAAAACATGCCAATGTGAGTAGATCAATAGATACTCCTCCAGTGGGAAGGTAATGGCGCTCCATGTAATCATGCTGGCCACATGACCTTGGAGGTGTCTATGGACAACGCCGGCTCTTCGGCTTAGAAATTGAGATGAACACCAAGCCGCAGAGTCGGACTCGACTAGACTTAATGTCAGGGGAAAACCTTTACCTTTACCTTTACTTTGAAAGTAATAATAATAATAATAATAAAACTTTATTTATACCCCGCCACCATCTCCCTGTGGGGACTCGGGGCGGCTTACACGGGGCAGAGGCCCAAACAACATAAGGACAAAATATAAGCAACATAATACAAACACAATATGAAACAGATAAAACAGTAATGCAATATATCAATTAAAACAACAATAGAGGATAAAAAATTACATTAAAAACACATAAAAGGTAAGACCATAATAAATACAGGATAGATTATTAGAAACCCTCTGGGGTTTGTTCTACTCAAGAAAGTTTGTTTTTGTGGCACAAACTATATTGAATTAGTTGAGACTCCTTGAGATAGTCATTGAAAACTATCTCAAAATGTGCTGCAGGATGATGTCCCTCCCGCAGAAACAAAGTTTTTGAGGTTTAATAAACTTTCCCCATGTTTTTATGATAGAAGCAATTAAGAAATGACATTTATAACCCAGGAACAAAAGTCCCGTTACATAGTTTTAGAAGTTAAAACCTACAACATATAAATCATAAAATAGAATTAAGCAGAGAATTAAACATCACATAAAACTATGGCTCGTTCTTAAAAACTTTCAATGGCTTGCAGCATGCTACTACGAAGGAAGGTATGGTTCAGTTAACTTGATATCGCCTTACTGGGTGTGTGTTGATGGGTGTGTGTTGATATGCCCTGGGTTTTATTGCCTTGGAATGAGACACTGCTGACATACTGCAACCACACAGAATATAAACAACGGCTGCTTGTAAAAACAAGCCGCGTGGCAGCATGCCCGAGTGAGACAAATTTGGATTATGTGCAGCGTGTGTCATTAAAACACCCCCGTTATCTAAAAGCCAGCAAGGAGTGTTGAGTCAATGGCATGACTAACGGGTCTTCCTTTCCATGGCCAGATGGTTTATCCCTGCTTTTCAAACTTGCAGATACGTCACAGGCAGATAGACGAGTATTCTGCCAACATTGAGTCTTCTATATCTATATATATAAAAGAGTGATGGCATCACGGCGACCCACAAAACAACAAAACTACAGGCCCCCCAACCTCGAAATTTGACAACACAACCCATCATCCACGCCTCTAGGTTGATACAACAAAAAGAAAAGAAAAATAGAGTCCTAATTACAGGGAGAGGAATAATAGTTTTTATCCAATTGCTGCCAGTTTGAAGGCTAAGCTCCGCCCACTTGGTCTCCTAGCAACCTACTCAGCCCAGGGGACAGGCACAGTTAGGCCTCACTTAGGCCTCTTCCACAGATTATCAGATTTTAACTGGATTATATGGCAGTGTAGACTCAAGGCCCTTCCACACAGCTATATAACCTATTTAGAATCTTATATTATCTGCTTTGAACTGGATTATCTTGACTCTACACTGCCATATAATCCACTTCATTGTGCATACTAAACATAAAGACAACCATAAAACAGACATTCAATACCACCACTACCTCAACAATTACTCACCAACACCACCAGACAACGCCACAGCAATGCGTGGCCGGGCACAGCTAGTTGCCTTATAAAGTCCAAATTATCTGTTTTGAACTGGATTATATGTCAAAGTAAGGTAAAGGTAAATGTTAAGTTTACATTAAGTCTAGTCGTGTCCAACTCTGCGGGTTGGTGCTCATCTCCATTTCTATGCCGAAGAGCCAGCATTGTCCGTAGACACCTCCAAGGTCTTGTGGCCATTGGCATGACTACATGGAGCGCCGTTACCAGAGCAGTACCCATTGATTTACTCACATTTGCATGTTTTCAAACAGCTAGGTTGGCAGAAGCTGGAGCTAACAGCGGGCGCTCACTCTGCTCCCCGGATTCGAACCTGCAACCTTTTAGTCTACAAGTTCAGCAGTTCAGCGCTTTAACACACTGAGCCACCGGAGGCTCTATATAGCCATGTAGATTCAATATAATCCAGTTCAAAGTAGATAATGTGGATTACCTGCTTTGATAATCAGGATTAAATGGCAGTGTAGAAGGGCATTCATGGTGCAATTAATGCAGTTTGACATCACATTGATTCCATGGCTCAATGCTATGGACTCATGGGAGTTGCAGTTTGTTGACACACCGGCCCTCTTTGGCAGAGAAGACTAGAGACTTGGTAAAACTGCAACTCCAATAATAATAATAATAATAATAATAATAATAACAACAACAACAACAACAACTCAGCCGCTATCAGGACCTCAAGATTGAACTTCAAAGACTCTGGCAGAAACCAGTGCAGGTGGTCCCGGTGGTGATCGGCACACTGGGTGCCGTGCCAAAAGATCTCAGCCGGCATTTGGAAACAATAGACATTGACAAAATCATGATCTGCCAACTGCAAAAGGCCACCCTGCTGGGATCTGCGCGCATCATCCGAAAATACATCACACAGTTCTAGACACTTGGGAAGTGTTCGACTTGTGATTTTCTGATATGAAATCCAGCATGTCTATCTTGTTTGCTGTGTCATACAATAAAATAATAATAATAATAATAATAATAATAATAATAATAATAATAATAATAATAATTTATTTTTGTATCCCGCCACCATCTCCCCAAAGGGACTCAGGGCAGCTAACATGGGGCCAAGCACAAAAACAAGGTGTAAACAAGTTAGAATATGTAAAACAAACAATAAAATAACAATAACAATATAACAATCAAATAAAACTGATTCAAGCACTATTTTACAAATGAAACCATGGAAGCAGGATAAAAAGTCATGAAAACAGGGGGATAAAATGGGGGGGGGGGGGTCAGAACAAAGTGCATAATAACTAGACTGTTTAATAAAGTGCCTGGACAAGTGTCCCAAGGCTTCCTAGAGTAGAATTAGGGATAGGATGGGGTGCAAAATTATTCCCATAGCCTTGAGCCTTGGCAGTTCAAGTAGTGTCAAACTGCATTCGGTCTACCGTGTGGATGCACTCTTTGTCAACCAGCCATTGCTGTGTGCATAGGTTTTAAAGAGGCACTAAACCAGGAAAAGGGAAGCTCAAACAAATCTCCTTTTGTATTCTTTTAGGGTGCATCTGCACTATAGAATCAATGCAGATCAACCATGGCTCAATGCTTTGGAATCCTGGGAGTTGTAGTTTCACAAGGTCTCTCTAGCCTTCTTTGCCCAAGAGTTCTGGTGCCTCACCAAACTACAACTCTTATGATTCAGTAGCATTGTGGCTTGGCAGTTGAAGTGTTGTCAAACTGTATTAATCATTCAATGTAAATGAACCCTGTGCTGTTTTCTGCAATATCATGGCAATAAACAGCAATAAGGGATCAGAGATTTACTCATTTCTTTCAGAAGATTTACTCTTCGCTTGTGGAGCCCCTGGTGGTACAGTGGTTAAACCGCTGAGCTGCTGAACTTGCTGACCAAAAGGTCGGTGATTCAAATCCGAGGAGCAGGATGAGCTCCTATTGTTAGCCCCAGCTTCTGCCAACCTACCCTGTTTCCCTGAAAATAAGACATCCCCAGAAAATAAGACCTAGTAGAAGTTTTGCTGAATTGCTAAATATAAGGCCTCCCCCGAAAGTAAGACCTAGTAAAGTTTTTGTTTGGAAGCATGCAGGATCGATAAATGTACATACCATAGATTGTTGTACATGGAAATAAAGGTAGTAACAAGAAGTAATAATAATAATAATAGAACTTTATTCTTGTATCCCACCTCCATCTCCCAGAAGGGACTCAGGGGAGCTTACACAGGGACAAGCCCAACAGCAACATAAATTTACATACAAACAGAAATTTAAAACAGTAATTTAAAAACAGTATAGCAATAAAATATAATATGGACATTCTTGAAAGGGTTCACAGTTTGGTTACGCTGGTTTGTGATGACAACTACTGTACAGTAGATAATAAATTTTCATTTTTAAAAAAATTCAACCATAAATTTGAATGTATGTGGAAAAATAATACATCCCCTGAAAATAAGACCTAGCACATCTTTGGGAGAAAAAATGAATATAAGACACTGTCTTATTTTCGGGGAAACAGGGTAGCAGTTCGAAAACATGCAAATGTGAGTAGATCAATAGGTACCCTCTGGCAGGAAAATAACAGCACTCCATGCAGTCATGCCAGTGGCCACATGACCTTGGAGGTGTCTACGGACAACGCTGCCTCTTCGGCTTAGAAATGGAGATGAGCACCAACCCCCAGAGTTGGACATGACTAGACTTAATGTCAGGGAGAAACCTTTACCTTTAGACTACTCTTTTGTAGCGATGGATGTGACGGTCCTCAATTGCTTCTCGCCAATAAATAAATGCAGTATTTGAGAAATTAAAAACTCTTAATGGTCCCAAATCCAGCTGTTCCTCCAGCACTGAATGTTTCATAGAATCATAGAGTTGGAAGAGACCTCATGGGTCATCCAGTCCAACTCCATTCTGCCAAGAAGCAGGAAAACGACATTCAAAGCACCCCTGACAGATGGCCATCCAGCCTCGGCTTGAAAGCCTCCAAAGAAGGAGCCTCAACCACAGTTCGGGGCAGAGAGTTCCAGTGCCGAGTTCCAGTTTCAATGTATATGTATGGGAGTTAGTCTGCTGAACCACCAGCACTCTTTGGTAGGGAAGGCTAAAGACTTTCTAAAACTAAAACCTCCCAGGATTCTATAGCATTGAGCCTTGGCAGTTAAAGTAGTGTCAAATGTATTGCGGATTGTTGATGATAAATGGAAGCTCTTACTTGTGCTCATAACCTGGAGTCTCCAGCAGAACAATGATGCACCACTTAAGTTTGCAAAACAAAGAATGAAATACAGGAACTTTACTAATTCCAAGAGATCAAAAAGAACAGTGGTTTTCACAGTGGTCTCTCTTATTGCTTACAGAAGTCCACAGTCATAAACAGTCCTTTCTCAGTCCACAGATCTGCTTCACCCCCTCTTCCCAGCAGCAAACAGGCCTCAAAAATAGCAAGGCCTCTCTTATAGCACAACTCTCTTTCTCCAGCAGTACTCAGCACAAAGAAAGAACTTGTTCAAACTGGCTCTACAGCAGCAGAACAGAAACAGTATCAAATCAATTCCCAGATCTTTACAGGCTTCATGCACTTCATATAGCACATCATCTTTGCCAACCATGACAAAATACACAGTATTAATGCACCATCTGATTTCCATGATCTGGCAAGTTCTCCATTGGATCCAGTTAGCCTGGGCTTGTTCTAAGAGCTGTAGGTTTTCTTTTGTTGGTGCTATGGATTTCTGTACAGTCAAGGCATTAAAATCAAAGAAATACAGCAGAACTAATGCAGCTTGGTGTCAGGACCCAGGCTGCAGAGCACCAATAACCATGCGCAGAGACCAGAATCTATCTAATATCTTTATTAAGGAAATGTATAAAGTCAATAAAAACAAGTGTAGAATATAGTTCAGAAGTAGACCTTTAAGGAAAGATCAAATATAGTCCAGGAAAATAATGTCCAATATGTGATATTAAGGTCCAAAGTTATAATCCAATAACCGAAACACACACTTTGCCAAGCAAAGTGTGGGGAGAAGACAAGGTCCTTAAGTCCATAGAAACTTGGCAATTAGGCTGGAAGGCAAACTTGATACTTGGCTAGAACAAGGCTTGAGACAAGGCAACAAGAGCAAAAACAAGGTAAACGCGGGACGAGGCAAGGCTGAAAACTTGATCCGGGAAGCAGGGAACTGGAGTACGAAGTCTACACACGATCTCACTCCTCCAGCTGACGAATTGACTCCGCAAGTATTCCTTTGCGGACAAACACCTGAATAGGATCTTGTTTTCCCGCCAAGGAACACTTTCTCTGGGGAACAAGAAACGAAACCTCTACTGTGTCCAGATGCATGACTCCTTAAAGTTTCCCAAGGGAAGCAGACTTAATCAGCTAATTGTCTGGCAGCTATCCTAGCGCTCCGGCGAGTCGCCTCTCGAGCGCTTCTATCTTGATTATAATAATCCCGGCGAGAAAATGGGGGAGATTTCTGCTCAAGGCTTGTTTGGCTGACTTCTTGTGGGCAAACATCTTGCAGGTGCAAGGGCTCCAAATCTGGCAGAAACGGTGGGAAACCCAAGTTTTCCTCTTCATCTGCCACAATAGTACTAGGAACGGGACTACATGGCCCATGAGTCATCACACTTGGCACCACTTGAACGGCTATGATGTTTTGGGATCCTGAGACCTGTACTATCCCTCTTTGGTAGAGAAAGTTAAAAGCCTTGTACAACTACAACTCCCATTTGCCAGCCATGGAGGGTGGTGGTTAAAGTGATGGAAAAGTCAGCCGTGGAAATGGCGTTATTCCCAGCTGGTCCTTCCTTCTTCCCATGGATGCCTCATCGCCAACGGATGGGACTTGGCTACTTTAAACATCTTCCATCATGTGGCTCATTTATGCTTTCCCATCAAGTTTTGTTGGGATGTAACAAGGAACAGCCGGTTTCTAAAAGGCCTCATGACAGATAGTTGGAAAAGACGGACGGAGCATTAGTCTTTTTTGGCAAGCGTGCACCATTTCCTTGCAGCATCTATTCCTAGACATTGCGGATTGTCTCCCGGCATCATTCCCTGCTTTTATTGCTGGCAAATTTTGGCCATCCAGGTGTTTTGGACTTCAACTCCCACCATTCCTAACAGCCTACCGGCTGTTAGGAATGGTGGGAGTTGAAGTCCAAAACACCTGGACGGCCAAAATTTGCCCAGTCCTGATCTACATTGTAGGACGAATTCATCAACTTGGGCAGCTGCAAGGCTGGGACCGTCTGCCATAAATAATATCTCTAAATCCTTTCGCTGTGTGTTTTGTCTGAGCCCGGCCTCTCTTTGATGGAGTGGATTCTTTGAGCTGAAGAAAAACTGGGTTTTGAAAAAGAGATTACGCAGGGCTGGGGAAGAATGCATTTGTGTGTGTGGGCCGAGCGGGCATTTAATTGGAGGGATTTGGAAGATAAATCGGTTTGCAGAGAAGGGAGATAGTGGCTGAGTTCCTACACGAAGGGACTGGGGCTGGATCTACACTGCCGTGTAAAATCCAGGTTTGAGCTTGATTACTGTATATACTTGAGTATAAGCCTAGTTCTTCATCCCTTTTTTTAAGACCGAAAAAGCCCCCCTCGGGTGAGGGACCTGGTTGGCTTATATTTGGGTCAGCTTATACTCGGGAATATATGGTACATTTATTATTTTTCTCTATTGTTATTGGTATTATTACATTTATTATTTTTCTCTATTATGGTTGCTACTATTACATTTGTTTTACTCTATTTTTATTATTATTAATACATTTATTATTTCACTCTAATCTTATTATTATTATTATTATTATTGCATTTATTATTTTACTCTATTTATTATTACTTGTACAGTAGAGTCTCGCTTATCCAAGCTTCTGGATTATCCAAGCCATTTTTGTAGTCAAGCTAAACGGGCCGGCAGAACGTTGGATAAGCGAATATCTTGGATAATAAGGAGGGATTAAGGAAAAGCCTATTAAACATCAAAATAGCTTATGATTTTACAAATTAAGCACCAAAACATCATGTTATACAATAAATTTGTCAGAAAAAGTAGTTCAGTACACAGTAATATGTTGTAATGACTGTATTTATGAATTTCGCACCAAAATATCACAATATATTGAAAACATTGACTACAAAAATGGCTTGGATAATCCGGAGGCTTGGATAAGCGAGTGTTGGATAAGTGAGACTCTACTGTATATGGTACATTAATTATTTTTCTCTATTGTTATTGGTATTATTACATTTATTATTTTTCTCTATTATGGTTGCTACTATTACATTTGTTTTACTCTATTTTTATTATTATTAATACATTTATTATTTCACTCTAATCTTATTATTATTATTATTATTATTATTGCATTTATTATTTTACTCTATTTATTATTACTTGTACAGTAGAGTCTCGCTTATCCAAGCTTCTGGATTATCCAAGCCATTTTTGTAGTCAAGTTAAACGGGCCGGCAGAACGTTGGATAAGCGAATATCTTGGATAATAAGGAGACATTAAGGAAAAGCCTATTAAACGTCAAATTAGGTTATGATTTTACAAATTAAGCACCAAAACATCATGTTATACAACAAATTGGACAGAAAAGGTAGTTCAATGCGCAGTAATGTTATGTTGTAATTACTGTATTTATGAATTTAGCACCAAAATATCACGATATATTGAAAACATTGACTACAAAAATGGCTTGGATAATCCAGAGGCTTGGATAAGCGAGGCTTGGATTAGTGAGACTCTACTGTACATTTATTATTTTTCTCTATTATTATTGGTATTATTACATTTATTATTTTTCTCTATTATTGTTGCTACTATTACATTTATTTTACTCTATTTTATTATTATTATTCATACATTTATTATTTCACTCTGATCTTATTATTATATTGCATTTATTATTTTGCTCTATTTATTATTACATGTATTATTTTCCTGTACTATTTTCCTGTATTATTATTATTATTATTATTATTATTATTATTATTATTATTATTATTATTACATGTCTTATTTTACTCTATTATTATTAAAAGGATACCTAAGCACATTTACATTGAAGAAGATTAGAATAATTATTTAATCAGAGTTGGACAGTCTTCTCTTAAATTTGAGCTTTATGTAAATATTCAAAAATATTTAACCTACTGATGCCTCAATTAATGTAATTTTATTGGTATCCATTTTTATTTCTGAAATTTACCACCCTCGGCTTATACTGGAGTCAATGTCTTCCCAGTTTTTTTGTGGTAAAATTAGGTGCCTCGGCTTATATTGGGGTCGGCTTATACTTGAGTATATATGGTATATGATATACAGTAGAGTCTCACTTATCCAACATTCGCTTATCCAACATTCTGGATTATCCAACGCAGTTTGCCTCCTGCTCGGATCCACAGCTCTTTCTCTAGGCAGCAAGGATTGAACTTTTTATGGATTTTATTTCCAACAATGTTGCTACTATAAGTTCATTTTATGCAATTCTATCTTTATTTGTAGTCAATTTGTTAGTAGCCAATTTTTTTTAGTCAATGTTTTCAATATATTGTGATGTTTTGGTGCTAAATTCATAAATACAGTACCGTATATATTCAAATATAAGCCGACTCGAATATAAGCTGAGGCACCTAATTTTACCACAAAAAACCTGGGAAAACATTGACTCCAGTATAAGCCGAGGGTGATAAATTTCAGAAATAAAAACAGATCCCAATAAAATTACATTAATTGAAGCATCAGTAGGTTAAATATTTTTGGATATTTAAATAAAGCTCAAATTTAAGATAAGACTATCCAGCTCTGATCTATGATTCTATGATTCTATGTTATCAATATACTGTGATGTTTTGGTGCTAAATTCATAAATACAGTACCGTATATATTCAAATATAAGCCGACTCGAATATAAGCTGAGGCACCTAATTTTACCACAAAAAAACTGGGAAAACATTGACTCCAGTATAAGCCGAGGGTGATAAATTTCAGAAATAAAAACAGATCCCAATAAAATTATATTAATTGAAGCATCAGTAGGTTAAATATTTTTGGATATTTAAATAAAGCTCAAATTTAAGATAAGACTATCCAGCTCTGATCTATGATTCTATGATTCTATGTTATCAATATACTGTGATGTTTTGGTGCTAAATTCATAAATACAGTACCGTATATATTCAAATATAAGCCGACTCGAATATAAGCTGAGGCACCTAATTTTACCACAAAAAAACTGGGAAAACATTGACTCCAGTATAAGCCGAGGGTGATAAATTTCAGAAATAAAAACAGATACCAATAAAATTACATTAATTGAAGCATCAGTAGGTTAAATATTTTTGGATATTTACATAAAGCTCAAATTTAAGATAAGACTATCCAACTCTGATCAAATCATTATTCTCATCTTCTTCAATGTAAATATAAGCCAACCAGGACCGTCACCCAAATATAAGCCAAGGGGGGCTTTTTCGTTCTTTAAAAAAGGGCTGAAAAACTAGGCTTATACTCGAGTATATACAGTACTTATTACATAACGTTACCATGGACTGCTTTTTATGTCGATTTGTTGTAAAACATAATGTTTTTGGTGCTTAATTTGTAAAATCATAATGTAATTTGATGTTTAATAGGCTTTTCCTTAATGCCTCCTTATTATCCAACCTATTCGCTTATCCAACATTCTGCCGGCCCGTTTATGTTGGATAAGTGAGACTTTACTGTGTTTCAAAGCTCCCTGCTTGGGCATTGATGGCATGATCATCAGCATATATGCAGTTTTATAAACTTTTCCTATGTTTTTATGGTAGAACCAATTAGGAAATTACATTTATAACCCAGGAAGAAATACCGTGTTACATAGTATAAACTAAGGCCAAAAATGCTAAGGCAATTCATGGATGAATCAGCAGGAGAGTCATATTTATTTTATTTTATGTATTTATTAGACTTGTATACCGCTACTCCCAGTTTGGCTCGGAGCGGTTTACAGAAATAGATTAAAACAATGCAATTAGCTTTAAAATAACAATAAAAACAACAATAAAACAAACATAGCCCTGAGTTTTTCACCCATCGAAAGATTAAGGGACGTCATAGTCCCAATCTCTTCTGCTTTGGTCAAACTTCCCCTGGAATAATAAGGCAGTGTCCAGTTCTGGGCATCACAGTTCAAGAAGGTTATCAGCAAGCTGGAACATGTCCAGAGAAGGATCAAAGATCCATAAACCAAGCCTGATGAGGAATGGTTTAGGACAGTGATGGCCAACCTATGACACGCGTGTCAGCACTGACACGCCTAGCCATTTTTGCTGACACGTTGCTGCATGCAGATTGATTGGATGACTAATGTCTTTTGTGGCCAAATTTGGTGTGATTTGGTCCAGTGGTTTTGTTGTTTACTCCATGGGAATTATGCACATTACATCTATATATATACTCGAGTATAAGCCAACCCGAATATAAGCCGAGGCACCTAATTTTACCACAAAAAAACCTGGGAAAACGTTGACTCAAGTATAAGCCGAGGGTGGTAAATTTCAGAAATAAAAACAGATACCAATAGAATTACATTAATTGAGGCATCAGTAGATTAAATATTTTTGAATCTTTACATAAATCTCAAATTTAAGATAAGACTGTCCAACTCTGATCAAATCATTATTCTCATCTTCTTCAATGTAAATGTGCTTATGTATCCTTTTAATAATAATAGAGTAAAATAATACATGTAATAATAATAATAATAATAAATACAGGAAAATAATACATGTAATAATAAACAGAGTGAAATAATAAATGCCATAATAATAACATCAGAGTGAAATAATAAATGTATTAATAATAATAATACAATAGAGTAAAATAAATGTAATAGTAGCAACCATCATAGAGAAAAATAATAAATGTAATAATACCAATAATAATAAGAGAAAAATAATAAATGTAATAATACCAATAATAATAAGAGAAAAATAATAAATGTACCATATATTCTCAAGTATAAGCTGACCCAAATATAAGCCAACCAGGACCCTCACCCGAGTATTAGCCGAGGGGGGCTTTTTCAGTCTTAAAAAAGGGCTGAAAAACTAGGCTTATACTTGAGTATATACAGTATGTGTGTGTGTGTGTGTGTGTGTGTGTGTGTATATATATAATTTCTATTATTATTTTATTATTATTGTAGTATAATATCATATTATTACTACAGTAGAGTCTCACTTATCCAACATAAACGGGCCGGCAGAATGTTGGATAAGTGAATATGTTGGATAATAAGGAGAGATTAAGAAAAATCCTATTAAACATCAAAATAGGTTATGATTTTACAAATTAAGCACCAAAACATCATGTTATACAACAAATTTGACAGAAAAAGTAGTTTATTACACATTAATGCTATGTAGTAATTACTGTATTTACGAATTTAGCACCAAAATATCATGATATATTGAAAACATTGACTACAAAAATGCGTTGGATAATCCAGAACGTTGGATAAGTGAGTGTTGGATAAGTGAGACTCTACTGTATTATATTATTCATTGCTCATGACTACATTGAAACTAGAATAGAGAGAAATCAGCGTGGAAACTGCAAGAGGTACCATAGATCGTTGTACATGGAAATAATGGTAGTAAATAGTTTTTGATTTTTTTTTGTACATATTACAATGATATATTTTTGTTATTTAAACTATACATATTGCAAAGTTATGGGGTTTTTTTTCTCGAAGTGACACGCTACCCAAGTCATGCTAGGTTTTTTGGTGAATTCTGGCACACCAAGTGCCAAAGGTTGCCCATCATTGGTTTAGGAGTTAGGTCTGTTTACCCTGGTGAAGGCATGACATGATAGCTGTGTTTTTCAATATTTGAAAGGTAGAACCCACTTTTATTTTTATGCTGCTCCAGAGGCTGAGGAGCAGCATATGTGCATCTACACTGTAAAATGAATGCAGCTTGACACCACTTTCACTTCCATGGCTTGATATGGAATCATGGGAGTAATGTTTTGATGTGGCACAAATGCTATAACACTATAATGGTTTGGTGCAACACAATTGTTACAGAAGGCATGGGCCAACTTGGGCCCTCCAGGTGTTTTGGGCTCCAACTCCCACAATTCCTAACAGCCGGTAGGCTGTTAGGAATTGTGGGAGTTGGAGTCCAAAACACCTGGAGGGCCCAAGTTGGCCCATGCCTTCTCAAAAAAGGGACAAAATATTCCAAAGAGGCTGGAATGAAAGCCAACTTTGGCCAAACCACAGACACAAATTGACTCCAGAATGTGAGCCAAGCCCTCGACAATTTCCTGTGTTCTTCTTAAATTGGATAAAGGATCTCTCCTCTTTTTTTTTTTTGGCTCCCAGCAAATGATGTCAGAAACATTTCCTGTATTAAGGGGCTGTACGTAATCCTCCGCAGGCTTTTCTTCCTGGTCTGTTCGGGGTTTCTGAGCCTGTTTTTGGTTGATGGTTATCACCGAGTTCATGTTTATTCAAGCAGATAAATATTTTGCTACCATAAAGCGTCCCTTTTGCTCTCCTGGGCAAGTTCAAACAATTTGCACAAGGCACAGCCTCCCGCAAAGATTGCTGCCTGGGAGTCTCTTTTCTCTGGAGGTTTTTAAACAGAGGCTAGATGGCTATCTGTCGGGAGTGCTTTGATTGTGCGTTCCTGCATTGCAGAAATTGGTTGGACTGAGTAGCCCTTGGGGTCCCTTCCAACTCTATTGTTCAAGCTGAAACACGTAAAGAGTTGTTGTGTGTTTTCCGGGCTGTATGGCCATATTCCAGAAGTATTATCTCCTATCATTTCAGCCACATCTATGGCAGGCATCCTCAGAGGTTGTGAGCTATATGGAGAAACTAAGCAAGGAAGGTTTATATATCTGTGGAAGGTCCTGGATGGGGAAAGAGCACTCGTCTGTTGGAGGCCAGTGTGAATGTTGTAATTAATCACCATCATTAGCATTAAATGGCCTTCCAAGTTTCATATCCTGGCCTGGGGGAATCCTTTTTCAGAGTTGTTAGCTGCCCCTGATTGGTTCCTGTCTGTTTTCTTTCTGGTTTCTTCTGTTTTCAGAGTGCTGCTTCTTATTTACTGTTCCGATTTTGGAGTTTTTTTTAATATTGGAAGCCAGATTTCATTCATTTTCATGGTTTCCTCCTTTCTGTTGAAATTGTCCACATACTTGTTGATTTTTATGTCTTCTCTGTGTAGTCTGACATGATTGGTGTTGGCGTGGTCAAGCATTTCTGTGTTCTCAAATAATATTTTGTGTCCAGATTGGTTCATCAAGTGCTCTGCTATGGCTGACTTCTCTGGTTGAATTAGTCTGCAGTGCCTTTCATGTTCTTTGACTCGTGTTCGGGCAATGCTGCATTTGGTGGTCCCTGTGTAGACTTGTCCACAGCTGCATGGTGTACGGTAGACTCCTGCAGAGGAGAGAGGATCCCTCTTGTCCTTCGCTGACCGTAGCATTTGTTGGATTTTCTTTGTGGGCCTGTAGATGGTTTGTAGGTTGTGCTTCTTCATCAGTGTGCCTATGCGGTCAGTGGTTCCCTTGATGTCTGGTAAGAACACTTTTCCTCTGGGTGGATCTTTGTCTTGACTCTCATGGCTTGTTCTTGGCCTTGCAGCTCTTCTGGTGTCTGTGGTGGAGTCTCCATTGGCCTGTAGAGCCCAGTTGAGGTGGTTTAGTTCACCTTGGAGGAGGTGAGGTCCACAGATTCTTTGTGCACGGTCTGTCAGGGCTTCGATTGAGCTTCTTTTTTGACTTGGGTGATGGTTGGAGTTTTTATGAAGGTATCTATCTGTGTAAACTGTGTGACCCAATTGTTGATTGGGTTTTCATATGACTAGAACATCTAGAAATGGCAGTTTTCCTTCCTTTTCCTTTTCCTTTTCCATAGTGAATTGGATGTTTGGGTGGATGCTGTTGAGGTGGTCCAGGAACTTGCAGAGTTCTCCTCTATGCCTCCAAATGGTGAAGGTGTCATCAACATATCTGAACCATATACAGTAGAGTCTCACTTATCCAACATAAACGGGCCGGCAGAATGTTGGATAAGTGAATTTGTTGGATAATAAGGAGAGATTAAGAAAAATCCTATTAAACATCAAAATAGGTTATGATTTTACAAATTAAGCACCAAAACATCATGTTATACAACAAATTTGACAGAAAAAGTAGTTTATTACACATTAATGCTATGTAGTAATTACTGTATTTACAAATTTAGCACCAAAATATCATGATATATTGAAAACATTGACTACAAAAATGCGTTGGATAATCCAGAACGTTGGATAAGTGAGTGTTGGATAAGTGAGACTCTACTGTATAACCAACCACCCAGGACCTTCCACAGATATATAAACCTCCCTTGCTTAGTTTCTCCATATACCTCACAACCTCTGAGGATGCCTGCCATAGATGAGGGTGAAACGTCAGGAAAGAATACTTCTGAAACATCGCCAGACAGTCCAGAAAACACACAACAACCCTGTGATTCCGGCCAGCAAAGCCTTCAACAACACATTGAAACACGTAAAAATGCCATGGCTATGAAGCATTTCCAGGGAGCATTGGACACTTCTCACACTCATTTGGAACTAATGATGCACTCATTGGTCCTTGTGATGCACATGGGGTATTTGGGAGGTGCATTGGATGCTCCTGGTGAATTTTAAGGGCTTCTGTTGCATTCTGGTGCTTCTCAGTCAGTGGTTGGATGCACACTGATGGCGCCCATGGACATCAGAAGTGCCAGTGTTTTTTCCATTGAGAATATGACGCATCCGTCAGTCAACTGCGCAACGGACAACCATACATTGTAGCATCATAGCAGATGAATACGGATATTGTGAAAGCATTCAGTTCTCTTAATTGCACACCAATGCTTCTGGACAAAGAGAGAATAATAAAGTCATAGAGTTGGAAGAGACCCCAAGCCCCTTCTGCCAGGCAAGAAGACACAATGCAAGCCCTCCTGACAGATGGTCATCCAGCATCTGCTTTAAAACTTCCAGAGAAGGAGATTTATTTATTTATTTATTTACAATATTTATATTCCGCCCTTCTCTTACAATATTTATATTCCGCCCTTCTCACCCCGAAGGGGACTCAAGGCGGATCACATTATATACATATAGGGCAAACATTCAATGCCCATAAACACATCAAACGGAGACAGAGACAGACAGACGCAGAGGCAATTTAACCTTCTCCTGAGGGGATGTTTATTTATTTATTTATTTATTTGCAGTATTTATATTCCGTCCTTCTCACCCCGAAGGGGACTCAGGGCGGATCACATTACACATATAGGCAAACATTCAATGCCTTGACATAGAACAAAGACAAGACAAATGCAGGCTCCGAGCTGGCCTCGAACTCATGACCTCTTGGTCAGAGTGATTGGTCTCAGCTGGCTGCTCCCCAGCTTGCGCCATAGATGTTCGATTCTGGCCACAGGGGGGAGCAGTTGCTTCATCATCCACTCTGACCGCACTTCCTCATTCCAATGTCGTAAATTAGTTAAACTTGCCTCCCCACTTTTATAAGTGGTACCTTATTTCCTACTTGATAGATGCAACTATCTTTTGGGTTGCTAGGTCAGCAACGAGCAGGGACTATTTTTTATTTTTAATTGACGGGTGCTCACCCCGCCATGGGCTGGCCTCAAATTCATGACCTCATGGTCAGAGTGATGTATTGCAACAGGCTGCGCACCAGCCTGCGCCACAGCCCTGCATCTTCCATGATCAATCAGATATGAACATTAGGATTTTTTCCTAATGTTTAAATGGAATCTATTTCCTGATAGTTTGAATCTACTGCTCCATATTGTAGTTAGTAGAGGAGCACAAAGCAAGCTTGCTCTCTTCTCAATGTGATATCCTCTTTAATATGTCATCATCATCATCATCATCATCATCGTAGGCTATCACTTGTGGCCAAGTATGATTGCCTTTCAAGTGTAGGGTTTTGGCAGGGATCCCATCAGGTCCACTGGCTTTGTTGTTTTTAAGTTGACTAATGACTTTTCTGACTTCCTTCAAACTAGGCAGTGCTACAAGCTCATCCCTGGTTTGTTGTTGCGGGATTTGCAAAAGTACCTCTTTGGCCACATTGGAGTTGTTGTTAAGGAAGTTAAGGCAGTGCTCTTTCCAACGTGGTGCAATTTTTTATCATTCAAAAGTTTGGTTCCATCTGATGAACATAGAGGATGTATGTCATGATTTGTTGGACCATAGATTACCATTGTGGCTGTAAAGAATATGTAAATATGACTATCATATCCCTTCTCAACCTTGTTTTCTCCAAGATAAACATCCCCAGCTCCCTAAGTCACTCTTCTGAAGGATTCATGGTTTCCAGACCTTTGACCATTTTGATCATCCTTCTCTAGACACCTATCTTAAATAAATCCTCTTGAATTGTGGTGCCCAGATTATTCCAGGTGGGAGCCTGACCCAAAGCAGATATAGAACAGAACTATTACTTCTCTTGATCTTTACACTATACTCCTATTGATGCAGCCTAGAATCGTGTTGGCTTTTTATACTGCTGCATAACACTATTGGTTTGTGTTCATCTTGTGTTTCACTAAGGCCCCTTCCACACAGCTGTATAAAATCCGCATTGAACTGGATTATGTGTCAGTGTAATCAGATAATCCAGCTCAAAGCAGATATTATGTTTTATCTGTTTTGATATTGTGGGTTATATGGGTATGTGGAAAGGCCGTACAACTCCATGATTCCTTTCACATGGGCTGTTCTCAAGCCAGGTGTCACCCATCCTATACCTGTGCATTTCATTTTTATTGCCAGGGTGATTTCACCATACTTTTCTCCTTGGTGAAATCAATTTTGTTAAGATTGCATCCAGCTCTCTAATCTGTTAAGATCATTTTGGAACCTGATCCTGTCCTCTGGGATTTTAGCTCTCCTTCCCAATTGGGTCCCACTTGCAAATCTGATAAGTGTGCCTTCTGTTCCATCATTCAAGTGGCTTTTTATTCCATCAACCAAGTCACTGATAAAAAATATTGATTGGTCTTGAAAGGCCCAAGAGAGAACCCTCTTTATGACTCTCAAGTAGTCACTTCTCTCCAGAACAAAGAAAGGAACCCTTTGGAAACATCCTTTGGATTCCCAATCCACCAAACAGTAACGTGGTGTAGCCCACTTTTTCCTAACTTCTTCATGAGCGTATCATGGGACGTATCATACCGTGTTTCCCCGAAAATAAGACAGTGTCTTATATTAATTTTTGCTCCCAAAGATGCTCTAGGTCTTATTTTCAGGGGATGTCTTATTTTTCCATGAAGAAGAATTCACATTTATTGTTGAACAAAAAAAAATGAACATTTATTACAGGGATCCCCAAACTAAGGCCCGGGGGCCGGATGTGGCCCTCTGAGGTCATTTACCTGGCCCCCGCCCTCAGTTTTATAATATAATATATTGTATATGCATATAATATTGATAATAATATTACAATGTAATACAATATAACACTAATAATAATAATACCGTAAAATAATATTAATTATATATTCTATATTACATATAATATTACTAATAATATTACAGTATAGTGGTATAGTTCAATATAGTAATATATAATGCTAATATTGTGCTATGCTAATAATATAATATATTGTATGTACATATAATTTGTAAGCCACTCTGAGTCCCCTTTGGGGTGAGAAGGGTGTGATACAAATGTAGTAAATAAATGCGGTAAATAAATAAATAATAAATAAATACATTTTAGACTTGGGCTCACCCAAAATCTGAAATGACTTGAAGGCACGCAACAACAACAACAACAACAACAACAACCCTAATTAACTTGACTATCTCATTGGCCAGAAGCAGGAGCACACTTCCCATTGAAATCCTGATAAATGTATATTGGTTAAAATTGTTTTTATTTTTAAATATTGTATTGTTCTTTCATTGTTGTTGTTGTTGTTTTTGCACTATAAATAAGACATATGCAGTGTGCATCGGAATTTGTTTGTTTTTTCAAAGGATAATCCGGTCCCTCAACAGTCTGAAGGATTGTGGACCGGCCCTTGGCTTAAAAAGTTTGGGGACCCCTGATTTATTATATACTGTACAGTAGTTATCATTATAAACCAGCATAACCAAACAAACTGTGAATCCTATGAAGAATTTCTTGTTACTACCAATATTTCCATGTACAACACTTTATGGTACATACATTTACCGATCCTGCATGCTCTGGTGTTCTGTTTGGCGGGCATGCTTCCAAACAAAAACTTTGCTAGGTCTTACTTTCGGGGGAGGTCTTATATTTAGCAATTCAGCAAAACCTCTACTAGGTCTTATTTTCTGGGGATGTCTTATTTTTGGGGAAACAGGGTATTTGGTAAATGTGCTTTCTCATCCATTGTCCTTAATTCTCATCTAATTGCCACATTTGTTTTCCATTTCCCTTTTTTCCAGATCCGTGCCTTCATGAACAACTTCCTTCCGGAAAGCAGTTACGAAGAGGACCTCCGGGCGATGAGGTTTCTGTCCGTCAATTCCATCATCGACCCCTGGGTCTTCGCCATCCTGCGCCCTCCGGTCCTCCGACTGATACGCTCCGTGATTTGCTGTCGAACGCCGTGCAAGGTGCGGACTAAGACCAAGCAGGCATCTTGCGTAGCCAAACCGGACCCTGTGATGGAGGTTGACATTTGCCACCCATAACTCTCCGTAATGTTGAAGAGCCTCTGTGGACTCCTCAGGTTCATCGGTTGTCGTGTTTCCGTGCTCACTGCATATCAATGTGTGCCACGGACTGTCCAGATGTGTGCCGTCCTGCCTCTGGGAGGATTGTCCAAAGTGACACTCCACGTTTGCGTTCTGCGCAGAAATATTTCAAGGAAACACATTTGAAGGAAGAAGGAAAATTGATCATCTAACGCAGTATTATCTTACAGCTCTCCATCTTTCCAGATTTATTTATTTACAGCACTTATATTCTGCCCTTCTCACCCCGAAGGGGACTCAAGGCGGATCACATTACACATATAGGCAAACATTCAATGCCTTTTAACATAGAACAAAGACAAGACAAACATAGGCTCTGAGGGGGCCTCGAACTCATGACCTCCTGGTCAGAGTGATTCATTGTAGCTGGTTGCAGCTGGCTTGCTCTCCAGCCTGCGCCATAGCCCGGGAATTTATCTCCAGACAGAGATCAAGACTGAATTTGGGACTTGATGGTATTCTTTAGGGGGTGTTTTGTGCTCTGATGGTTTGCAGAAAAAGAAAGATATTGAATGAATAAATGAGTGAGCAATGGATTCAAATTGCAGAAAAAGATATTCCACCTAAATGTTAGAAAGAACATGCTGATGGTTACAGCTGCTTGGCAGGAGAATTTGCTGCTGCCTGGGAATGTGATAGAGTCTCCTTCTCGGGAGGTTTTTAAGCAGAGCTGGATGCTCATCTGTCAGGTATGCTTTGATTGTGTCCTGCATGGCAGAAGAGGGTTGGGCTGAGTAGCCATTGAGTTTTCTTCCAAATCTAGGATTCTATGAATAAGCAAACCACTCATTTTGGTGTCCCCTGATATTTCTATTAGTTCACCCCAAACTACCTACAAATCCCACCGTATTGTACAGAAGGCACCTCAAATACATGGAAATGTTCTAAACACCCTTAAACACACCTCTCCCCATTTTTTTAAAGCAACCCTTTCAAAATGGTGACAGAAAATACAGTAGAGTCTCACTTATCCAACATAAACAGGCCGGCAGAATGTTGGATAAGCGAATATGTTGGATAATAAGGAGGGATTAAGTAAAAACCTATTAAATGTCAAATTAGGTTATGATTTTACAAATTAAGCACCAAAACATCACGTTATACAACAAATTTGACAGAAAAAGTAGTTCAACACTCAGTAATGCTATGTAGTAATTACTGTATTTACGAATTTAGCACCAACATACCATGATATAATGAAAACATTGACTACAAAAATGCGTTGGATAATCCAGAACGTTGGATAAGCGAATGTTGGATAAGTGAGATTCTACTAGCATGATATCACAGTTGCCATTTTGTTAAGGACTCAAAACGGGTATTTTGTTATTCTATGGAGACACGCAGCCTATGGAGAAATAAAAGGGATTGGGCCCTGGATCCTTGCACAGTTGCCCAATTTTAGTGGCACTGAGGGTGCATCCACACTGTAGAAATTAATGCAGTTTGACACCACTTTAACTCAATGCAATGCAATTCAGTGGAGCCCCCGGTGGCACAGTGGGTTAATCCCTTGTGCCGGCAGGACTGGTGACTTGAAGGTTGGGTTGTTGACCTGAAGGTTGCCAGTTGGAATCCAACCCGGAGACAGCGTGGATGAGCTCCCTCTGTCAGCTCCAGCTCCGTGCGGGGACATGAAAGAAGCCTCCCACAAGGATGGTAAAAACATCTGGGCGTCCCGGACAACGTCCTTTCAGACAGCCAATTCTGTCACACCAGAAGCGACTTGCAGTTTCTCAAGTTGCTCCTGAATCATGAATTTTATCGTTTTACAAATCTTTAGCTTTCTCTGCCAAAGAGTGCTTGCTGTTGCCTTTGCAGACTCTTCACTCTCACGATTGCATTGCATTGAGCCAAGATAGTTAAAGGGGTGCCAAACTGCATTAATTCTTCAGTGTAGACTCACCCAGACTTGTTGCAGTTTGAAACTGAATGCTTGATACTAGCATTCGACAAGCAAGGCAAATCCCATTGATCAAAAAGAGGCATTATAGACGACAGGGATGAAGTTTGCCATGAAGCAGAAGGCAAGAAGCAGAAAATATTTCTTTCACCAATGTCCTTAAATTTACTCATTTGAGTTTCCAAGCTGCTGTTTGTATAGGAAGGTGTGTTGTTTGTTGCACATGATGGTTCCGTCTGTGTGTCATTTAACCATTTCTCAATATTTAAGAAATATGGGTAATCAATTGCCTCTGGATTTTCTATTGTTGTTGGTATTGTTGTGTTTTTTCTCTGCTGTATTTTTGCTTCTTTCCCAAAGGATTTAACAACAGTATCTCTGTTTGTTGAGAAGTAGATTCCATTGAATTCAATGGGTTTTGCTTCCATTGTGTCTCATCAATGACACAAGATGGACATTGTGTTGTCGAAGACTTTCATGGCCGGAATCACTGGGTTGCTGTCAGTTTTCCGGGATGTACGGCCATGTTCCAGAAGCATTCTCTCCTGATGTTTTGCCCACATCTATGGCAGGCATCCTCAGAGATTGTGAGGTCTGTTGGAAACTAGGCAAGTGGGGTTGCAAGGCCATTTAATGCTAATCAAGGTAGCCAACAAATCTCACAACCTCTGAGGATGCTTGCCATAGATGTGGGCGAAACATCCACCAGACAAGATGATCTCTGGGGTGCCCAACTCTCCAATTCCATGCTTCTATTATAGTCTGTATTTAAAAGTAACTGACCTGTGACTTTGTTTTTGTGCTTCCTGATTTAGGAACGTCTGTATATACAAAAGGAGACTTATTGTTATTATAATAAAGAAGCGACTTTACAGGCCCACAAACAGAAATGATTTATTTACAAAATCGCGAGATCTGTTTCCAGCTGTTGCAGGCATTGCAATATACAAATGCCTTAAAATTGCAGACGGAGGCTCAATATGAGCCATGACAAAAATGTTGACAGCGCAACACATTCCAAGAGGATATCTGTCCTTCTCCTGAACCTTCTTATTCTATTATTATAATGCCGTCCCTTGTCTTTGTTTGTTTTCATCTTCTTTTATTGAAAAAAAAGTACAAAACAACAAAGGCATGTAGTAGGGCCGATGGAAAGATGCGGTCTTGGCTTACTTTTGACCTTAAAGGAATGGCTGATGGAAGGAAACCATTCACTGTACTTGTGAGAAGGGCTAGGCTGGGCTGTGGCGCAGCTGGTTAGTAGCCAGCTGCAATAAATCACTACTGATCAAGAGGTCATGAGATCGAAGCCCAGGTCGGGTTAAGTCCCCGACCATGAGTAGTCTAGCTTGTTGTTGACCTAAGCAGCCTGAAAGACAGTTGCATCTGTCAAGTAGGAAATTTAGGTACCGCTTTATGTAAGAAGGCTAATTTAATTCATTTACAACACCATAAAATTGCCAGCAGTGCACGGAAAGGAATGAGGAAGTAATACCATCAAGGACTCGGTGTCACAAGTGGATGGTGAAGCAGCAGCTCCCCCTGTGGCCGGAATCGAGCATACCTTCATGAAGCCGGAAGCTGGACGATGTTAAATTGCCTCTGTGTCTGTCTATATATGTTGTATGTACGGATTACACCCTTGTGCCAGCTGAACTGCTGACCTGAAGGTTGGGTTGCTGACCTGAAGGTGACTGGTTTGAATCTGTGAGATGGAGTGAGCTCTTGTCTGTCAGCTCTAGCTTGCGGGGACATGAGAGCGGCCTCCCAGTAACACATTCACGCATCCACTGGGCAACGTCTCTGTAGATGGCCAATTCTCTCACACCAGAAGTGACTTGCAGTGTCTTCTCAAGTTGCTTCTGACTTTTTAAAAAAATCCCCATATAGTACAATTCAAAGCAGATAACCTGGATTTTATATAGCAGTGTAGATGGGGACTCAGGCCCCTTCTGCTGCTGCTCAGTTGTTTAGTCGTCTGACTCTTCGTGACCTCATGGACCAGTCTACGCCAGAGCTTTCTGCCGGCCGTCACCGCCCCCAGTTTCTTCAAGGTCAAGCCAGTCACTTCAAGGATACCGTCCATCCTTCTTGGCCTTGGTCAGCCTCTCTTCCTTTTTCCTTCCATTTTCCCCAGCATCGTTCTCTTCTCCAAGCTTTCCTGTCTCCTCATGATGTGGCCAAAGTCCTTCATCTTTGCCTCCAATATCCTTCCCTCCAGTGAGCAGCCATTGGGCATTATTTCCTGGAGGATGGACTGGTTGGATCTTCTTACCAAGGTCCAAGGCACTCTCAGGATTTTCCTCCAGCACCAAAGTTCAAAAGCGTCTCTCTTCCTTCGCTCCGCCTTCCTTATGGTCCAGCACTTGCATCCATAGGTTACTATGGGGAATACCATTGCTTTGACTATGCGGACCTTCATGACTAGTTTGTTGTCTCTGCTCTTCACTATTTTGTCAAGGTTGGCCATTGCTCTCCTCCCAAGAAGATTTCCTGGCTGCAGTCTGCATCTGCAGGGATCTTCGCGCCTAGAAATATAAAGTCTGTCACTGCCTCCACGTTTTCTCCCTCTATTTGCCAGTCATCAAGAGGTGTAGTTGCCATATAAAAATGTTCCACAGATAGTATACTACACCGAAACAATTAGCCAAAATGTATAAAACAGTTTCTGATAAGTGCTGGAAATGTAAAGAACAAGTTGGCTCCTTCTATCACATGTGGTGGACTTGTAAAGAAGCAACAAAGTTTTGGATGAAGATTCATGAAGAATCACAAAAGATTTTAAAAAGAACATTTATAAGAAAACCAGAGTATTATCTATTAGGATTTACAGACTTAGACTTACAATTGACGGAACAAGAAGATAAACTTTTTACCTATATTACAACTTCCGCTAGAATTGTTTTCGCTAGAGAATGGAAACAGGAATCAGTCCCACCAATTGAGGAGTGGGTGGAGAAGATAAGAGAAATAAAGGATATGGACAAATTGACTTTTTTGTTGAAGAAAAATACAGGCAAGATAATGAAAAGAACAAATTGGGACGATTTTCAGGACTATCTGGATAATTTGAGAAAATGAAGATTACGAGAGACAATTTTGCTATTTTTTTTTCCTCCTTAGCAAGAAAAAATATTATTGAATAATAAGAAAATATTATCCAAGAAGATGGAATGGAAGTCATTTTTTTTTGCTTTTTGTTTTTTTGTGTGTGGGTATATTTTTGTAGATTGTATACTTTTATCTTTCTCTCTTTTCCCTACTTTTCTATACCTTGGTTGTTCTCACTCTTTCGATGTAGTATAAAAAAACTAATAAAATTCTTTTTTTAAAAAAGAGGTGTAGTTGCCATGATCTTGGTTTTCTTGACGTTTAACTGCAACCCAGCTTTTGCACTTTCTTCTTTCACCTTGGTGATAAGGCTCCTCAGCTCCTCCTCGCTTTTGGCCATCAGAGTGGTATCATCTGCATACCTAAGGTTGTTAATGTTTCTTCCAGCGATTTTAACTCCGGCCTTGGATTCCTCAAGCCCCGCACGTCGCATGATGTGTTCTGCGTACAAGTTGAAGAGGGAGGGTGAAAGTATACAGCCCTACCACACTCCTTTCCCAATCTTGAACCAGTCTGTTGTTCCGTGATCTGTTCTAAGGATTATTTATTAAAATATTCTCATCCAAACCCAAGTAACGAAGGTGGAGACATTTCATTCAACCCTTGTACATCTCTCGTAATCTTGAACCAGTCTGTTGTTCCGTATCCTGTTCTTACTGTGGCTTCTTGGTCTTTATACAGATTTCTCAGGAGACAGATAAGGTGGCTTGGTAACCCCAGGCCACCAAGAACATGCCATAGTTTATTATGATCCACACAGTCGAAGGCTTTGGAATAGTCAATAAAGCAGAAGTAGATGTTTTTCTGAAACTCCCTGGCTTCCTCCATTATCCAGCATCTGGATATTGGCAATTTGGTTTTTGGTTCCTCTGCCTTTTCTGAACCCAGCTTGGACATCTGGCAGCTCTCGCTCCATGTCTTGCTGGAGTCTGCCTTGCAGGATCTTGAGTATGGGAAATAAGTGCCACTTATTTTGGGAATTGTGGGAGTTGAAGTCCAAAACACCTGGAGGGCCCAAGTTGGCCCATGCCTGGTGTAGATGCACCTAAGGACAGATCTGGCCGAAGGGTTTGAGATTTTCTGCTCCATCCTCCATCCCTTCCGCAGTCAGAAGAGGCCCAGATTGGGAAAACAGGAGTTATCTTTCGTGATGAGCTCAGGGAGGAAATGGAAGATGAAACAGGGATTTCATAATTTGTCACTCTTGGCTATTGCATAACTGTACCCACAACTTTCCCCCCTAAAAAAAGTAGTGGGAAAAGCAGATGAAAATGGTATGCCTTATTTTCCCATTGAGGTCAGGTTGCATTTTCGTTTTCTGAGTCAGGAGGGAAATGAACAAAGAGCTTGTTATTTTGAAACACACACACACGCACAAGGAAAAATAGAATCCTGTTGGGAGTTCAAGGCTGAATGACAAATATGGTACTAAAAAAGCTATTTCTGGACAAAAGTTGTGGTTCCCCATTTACAGGAATCTGCTTCAGGTTTTCACTTTAGAAAGTTTGCTTTTACAAAGGGAAGCCGCAGGGTATCCGTTTGGTGTCTCTTAAATACCTTCTACGCTGCCATATAATTATTCATCCAGATTACCGTATATACTCGAGTATAAGCCGACCCGAATATAAGCCGAGGCACCTAATTTTACCACAAAAAAACTGGGAAAACATTGACTCCAGTATAAGCCGAGGGTGGTAAATTTCAGAAATAAAAACAGATGCCAATAAAATTACATTAATTGAGGCATCAGTAGGTGAAATGTTTTTGAATATTTACATCAAGCTCAAATTTAAGATAAGACTGTCCAACTCAGAACAGATGCTCTGAGGATGCCTGCCATAGATGTGGGTAAAACGTCAGGAGAGAGTGCTTCTGGAGCGTGGCTATACAGCCCGGAAAAACACACAACAACCCTGTGATTCTGGCCATGAAAGCCTTCGACAACACATTGCAAATTTTTTGTTTTTGCAGGACATCCCGCAGCATATTGTGCTATAGTTTTTCAACGAGTTTCAACCAATTCAATATAGGTTGTGGCAGCCACAAAAATGAAGTTTCTGGACTAGAACAACTACTTTCAAAGTAAGGATCACGCAATTAAACAGGAAATAATGCTTTCGAACCAGAAACAGAATTCAAATTTTGTTACATAGTATAATTTGCGATCAGATCCTGGAATGCAGGGCAGTGTAGATCCAGCCTGAGACTCTTAGATCTCTTTCAGAAGGACTGTTTTCAAGCCATACTGTTGTCTAAGACGCCTTCTGTACTGTCCTATATTCCAGATTATCTTTTATAAACTGGATTATATGAGTCTCCACTGCCATATAATCTGGGATAAGCAGATAATCTAGGCTCAGATCCTGGGATATAGAGGCAGTATGGAAGGGACCTAAGTGTAGTATCATACATTTCTCTCTATTGAAATTCACGGTTAGTTTTAGTCCGCCTCTCTAAGTTGTTCAGATACTTTTGGATTTGGTCCCATTTGCAAATTTGATCACTGTGCCTTCCACACCATTGCCCAAGTCATAAACAGAATGTGATCCCCTCTGGAGTGATGCCTTATATAGAAGGGACACTTGCACAATCACACACAAACCCACATCCACCCACCTGTTCGGAAAGGGCAACGCACATCCTGTAGGTTCTGCAAACAATTATTCATCCCACTACCGAGGCTGACTGCATTTGTGTATTTTACAGCCGGATTCACCAAGAGCCACATTCCGCTCTGAGTTAAAAGTCTGACCAGAGTGCACAGCCCTAATTGTTTTAATCGAAAGGATCAACACACAAGCTGCCCAGGAGTTCAGATTTCAGAATCCAGAACAGTCCAAAATGGTCCACATGGAGGGGATGAGATAGAGATGCCTTTGCTTTCCGATGGATCATTATACCCAAAGTTTGTCTCATGCAAAGGTAAAAAGTAAAGGTTTTCCCTTGACATTAAGTCCAGTCGTGTCTGACTCTGAGGGTTGGTGCTCATCTCCATTTCTAAGCTGAAGAGCCGGCGTTGTCTGTAGACACCTCCAAGGTCATGTGGCCATTGGCATGACTGCATGGAGCATTGTTACCTTCCTGCTGAAGCGGTACCTATTGATCTACTCACATTTGCATGTTTTAGAACTGCTAGGTTGGTGGCTAAACTATTGGCAGATCAGGGAAGGTTTCAAAACAGATAGCCAAATAGGATTTGAGAGGAATGACACAGTATGGGACAAAATTCTAAAGCTTGAAAAGAAAGCAATCAAAGTGTTATACCAACAGCTGTTGATTTGGGAAACAGAAGAGGTTTATGTTAAAGAAAATATGACCACATGGGCAAGGGAGTTCGGACACACTATAAGTTTGGAGGAATGGGAAAGATCTTGGCAAAAGAGACTAAAATATACATATATAATATCGTTAAAGGAAAGTTGGTATAAAAAAAATTAGGTGGTATATTACACCGGTAAATTGGCAAAAATTAACAAGAGTAAGAACGGGGATGAGTGTTGGAAATGTAGGAAAGAGAAGGGGGACTTGTTTCATATGTGGTAGGGGTGCAAGAAGATAAAAAGGTTTTGGAGAACAATACAGAAGGAAATGGAGGCCATATTACAAATAAAGCTTGCACTAAATCCGGAATATTTTTTATTAGGGCTAACGGACTTTTTCGCGGACACAAACAACGAAAAACTGTTCACATACATGATAAGCGCAGCCAGAATCATGACTGCGAAACTTTGGAAAACAGCGGAAATTCCGTCACTAGAACAATGGACGTTGAAACTGATGGATATACAAAATATGGACACATTAACGCACATAATCTCAAAAAAAAAAAAAGAAAGGATACAAAAACAGATTGGGACAAATTAAGTAAATATCTCAAGGAAAAAAGAAACTTGGAAATATAGAGGAAAATACTGTTTAAGAGCAGACACTCTTAAGTTTTGAGAATATTGCTCGGGAAAGACTTGGGAAAATTAAGAATTAAAATGTAGAGCAGGGGATCTGGAAGGCAATATAGAGAGAGGAGGGAGGGGCGCGGGGTAATTGGTTGTTGTTGTTGTTGTTTGGGGTTTCTTTCTTTTGTTTTTTCTCTTTCTTTTTTGTGATCACATGCGGCTCTCTCCTTTTATTGTATCACTATAACCATAAATAAATTATATTTTAAAAAAAGAACTGCTAGGTTGGCAGAAGCTGGGGCTAACAGCGGGAGCTCACTCTGTTCCCTGGATTCAAACCTGCGACCTTTCGGTCCACGAGTTCAGCAGCTCAGCGCTTTAGCATGCTGTGCCACCAGGGACTCCTGACATTACTGGTAGTATAACTACTGTATGAAATAAACCAACAAGGTATGTGTATAAGGTGTTCATTGTGTAGGAACGATAACATGGCGAGGCAACAGCACTCTCTGGCAGAGAAGGCTAAGGACCCTGAAAAACTATCATTTCCAGGGTTCCATAGCCAGGGTGCTTATTTTACTTAGGTGATCCCTCATTGTCCGAGTATGATTGTCTTCCAGGTGTATTGTCCTGGAGGTGGGCCCGTAGGTGACTATGGAGCCCTATTCTTGACCCGCATGTTCTTCCACAGTGAGGACATTGGTTTCCAGACGGAAGCCGGTCCCGGTCAGGGTTGGCTTGACGCGCCTTCCTCTTCGCACGTTTCTCCCTTTTGCCCTCCATTTGTTCCTCTTCAAATTCCACAGCACTGCTGGTCACAGCTGACCTCCAATTAGAGCGCTCAAGGGCCAGGGCTTCCCAGTTCTCAGTGTCTATGCCACAGATATTAAGGTTAGCTTTAAGCCCATCTTTAAATCTCTTTTCCTATCCACCAACATCCCATTTTCTGTTCTTGAGTTGAGAGTAGAGTAACTGCTTTGGGAGATGGTGATCGGGCATTCAGACAACGTGGCCAGTCGAGTGGAGTTGATGGCGTAGGAGCATTGCTTCAGTGTTGGTGGTCTTTTCTTCTTCCAGCACGCTGACATTTGTCCACCTGTCTTCCCAAGAGATGTGCAGGATTTTTCTAAGGCAGCGCTGATGGAAACGCTCCAGGAGTTGGGTGTGACGTCTATAGACCATCCATGTTTCGCAGATGTATGGCAGGATTGGGAGGACAATCTATATATATAAAAGGATAAAGTTGTGGGCGCAGTGACTATAACAACAAAACTAAACATCCCAGAAATACGAAATTTGGCAACACAATGCAAAAGGCTTGCCTCCAGGTTACAACAACACAACCACACCACAAAACCACAATCCAGACCCACAACACTCACAACGCATCATGCGATAACAACACAACTAAACGCCCCAGAAATACAAAACTTGGCAACACAATGCAAAAGCCTTGCCTCCCAGTTGTAACAACACAACCACACCACAAAACCACACAGGACCCACAAAACTCACAACAACGCATCGTGACTATAACAACACAACTAAACGCCCCAGAAATACAAAACTTGGCAACACAACGCAAAAGCCTTCCCTCCAGGTTGTAACAACACAACCACACCACAAAACCACAATCCGGACCCATAAAACTCACAACAATGCATCGTGACTATAACAACACAACTAAATGTCCCAGAAATACGAAACTTGGCACACAACTAAACGCCCCAGAAATATAAAACTTGACAACACAACGCAAAAACCTTGCCTCCCGGTTGTAACAACACAACCACACCACAAAACCACAATCTGGACCCACAAAACTCACAACAATGCATCGTGACTATAACAACACAACTAAACTCCCCAGAAATACAAAACTTGGCACACAACTAAACGCCCCAGAAATACAAAACTTCGCAACACAACACAAAAGCCTTGCCTCTCAGTTGTAACAACACAACCACACCACAAAACCACAATCCAGACCCACAAAACTCACAACAACGCATTGTGACTATAACAAATACAACATTTGACAACACAACTCATCCACCTCCCCAATCCCTACATTCACACTTGGCCTCCAAAAAAACAATTACAATAATAACAATGACAACAACAACAACAAGAATCAACACCATCACAGGCAAGAAACAGCCAGGCACTGAGGCTGAGAGGCCAGTCAGTGCTAAACTGGGCCTCCAAAAAACAATACAGTAGCATCTAACTTATCCAACCTTCATAATCACTACAACAACAATAATAATAAACACCTACACAGGCAAAACAAAAAAAAAGACTATTGTACCACAATAAAAATATAAACCGCACTCAGCAGAATCAGACATTACAATTAACAACAAACCAAAGACAACAGGGATCTCAAGCAATTATCAATCAACACAAAAATTGAAGAAGGTAACAGACTTCAAATACTACTACTAATGTGAGTATAAAGAAGGTGGAGGTCACAGCATAAATACAACCTAATGTAGACTGACCAACACCACCAGACTCAGACACAGCAACGCGTGGCCGGGCACAGCTAGTGGCTTTATAAACAAGCACCTTGGTATCCCTACGGATGTCCTAATCCTCAAACACTCTCTGCTTCATTCTGAAAAATGCTGCACTCGCAGAGCTCAGGCGTTGTATTTCAGTGTCAATATTGATTTTATGGACAGGTGGTTGCCAAGGTAGTGGAAATGGTCAACATTTTCTAATGTTACACCATTAAGCTGTATTTCTGGCATTGTAGAGGGATTAACTAGTGACTGCTGGAAGAGTACTCTGGTTTTCTCAATGTTCAATGAGAGGCCAAGCTTCTTGTATGCCTTTGCAAAGGTGTTTAGAGTGGCTTGTCTGACTTCTTCTGAATGCGCACAGATTACGTTATCATCGGCATATTGGAGTTCTATAGCAGATGTTGTTGTGTCCTTGGTTTTGGCTTTCAGTCTGCTGAGGTTAAATAATAGCTTGCCCTGTAAAAGTACCACTTTCAGGATTCCAAAGCATGGAGCCAGGGCAATTAAAGTGGTGTCAAACTGCATTAATTCCACAGTGTAGATGCACCTATAGACTGTGTTGTAGGACCTCAGCTTGTGTTTCTTTCTTTTACCTTGCTACCTCAATATCATATTTACTGTGTATACTCAAGTATAAGCCTAGTTTTTCAGCCCTTTTTTTAGGACTAAAAAAGCCCCCCTCAGCTTATACTCGGGTGAGGATCCTGATTGGCTTATATTTGGGTCAGCTTATACTCTGAGAATATATGGTACATTTATTATTTTTCTCTATTATTATTGGTATTATTACATTTATTATTTTACTCTATTATTATTGGTATTACAGTAGAGTCTCACTTATCCAACACTCGCTTATCCAATGTTCTGGATTATCCAACGCCTTTTTGTAGTCAATGTTTTCAATAAATCGTGATATTTTGGTGCTAAATTCGTAAATACAGTAATTACTACATAGCTTTACTGCGTATTGAACTACTTTTTCTGTCAAATTTGTTGTAAAATGTGATGTTTTGGTGCTTCATTTGTAAAATCATAACCTATTTTGATGTTTAATAGGATTTTTCTTAATCTCTCCTCATTATCCAACATATTCGCTTATCCAACGTTCTGTCGGCCCGTTTATGTTGGATAAGTGAGACTCTACTGTATTGCATTTATTATTTTACTCTATTAGTATGACATTTATTATTGTACTCTATTATTGTTGCTACTATTACATTAATTTTACTCTATTTTTATTATTAATACATTTATTATTTCAATCTGATCTTATTACAGTAGAGTCTCACTTATCCAACATAATCGGGCCGGAAGAATGTTGGATAAGCGAATATGTTGGATTATAAGGAGAGATTAAGAAAAAGCCTATTAAACATCAAAATAGGTTATGAGTTTACAAATTAAGCACCAAAACATCATGTTTAACAACAAATTTGACAGAAAAAGTAGTTCAATATGCAGTAATGCTATGTAGTAATTACTGTATTTACGAATTTAGCACCAAAATATCATGATGTATTGAAAACATTGACTACAAAAATGCGTTGGATAATCCAGAATGTTGGATAAGCGAGTGTTGGATAAGTGAGACTCTACTGTATTATTACATTTATTATTCTACTCTATTTATTATTATATGTATTATTTTCCTGTATTTATTATTATTATTACATGTATTATTTTACTCTATTATTATTAAAAGGATACATAAGCACATTTACATGGAAGAAGATGAGAATAATGATTTGATCAGAGTTGGACAGTCTTATCTTAAATTAGAGCTTGATGTAAATATTCAGAAACTTTTAACCTAATGATGCCTCAATTAATGTAATTTTTTGGTATCTATTTTTATTTCTGAAATTTTCCACCCTCGGCTTATACTTGAGTCAATGATTTCCCAGTTATTATGTGGTAAAATTAGATGCCTTGGCTTATATTCGGGTAGGCTTATATTCGAGTATATACGGTAAGTTTCAAAACTTGCAAGCATTTTAACATTTCTTTTTTCTTTATGAATGATATAAATTATTCCCATTCCTAGGAGCACTTGGATATTTTTCAACATCCTCAGCAAATATTCACATTCAATTTAGTGTTTCTGGAGACTGGAGACGTAACATCAAGATGGTTTGTTGTGCACCCTTGGAACTGTAGTTCAGCCTAGGAAATTCTGGGAGTTGTAGTTCCCCAAGGGACCCTTCCTGAGCTCTTGGATCACCTTTATACAGACCCAGCTTCTGCTCCTCTAACCCACTTGGCTGCAAACGGGCCAACCTTGTGTCCACTTGGTTGATCTCGGCCCAATTCCAGCTGCTTCCTCTTTTTCGACCTGCTTTTTATGACTTCCTTTGAAAAAGGAGATGCCACCTTTGTGCAGACTTCTGCAGACATCTCCCCATGAACTTTTCCAATTGTCTTAAATCATACCTTGTTTGAGCCAATTGTTGTTGTTGTTGTTGTTTTAAAGTGGGGTCTGCATCACAGCCTGGAAAGTTACCCCTGAAAAACAATAATCTGGCACCCTGTTAGTAACTTATTCATGCACAAGTTCCACTAAGCCTTATGAGACAATCTAGATGGCTTTTGGAGGTCACTTTCCTTACCTATGGTCCTATGAGACCGTCTGAGGGTCCCTTGCCTTACCTGTGGTTTTATGAGACCGTCTAGATGGCCTCTGCGGGTCCCTTGCCTTACCTATGGTCTTATGAAACCATCTAGATGGTCTTTGAGGGTCCCTTTCCTTATCTCTGGTCTTCTGATGGCCTTATGAGATAATCTAGATGGCCTTTGAGGGTCTCTTTCCTTACTGATGGTCTTATGAGACCATCTAGATGGTATTTGGAGGTCGCTTTCCTTACCTATGGTCTTATGACATCGTCTAGATCAGGGGTCACCAAATTAAGGCCTATGGTCCGGATGCGGCCCTTCAAGATCATTTACCTGGCCCGTGTCCTAAACTTTAGACCTAGGGTTGACCTAAGTCTACCTGGTCTTTGGAGGTCTCTTTGCTTATCTATGGTCTTATGAGATCCTCTAGATGGTCGTTGAAGGTCTCTTTGCTTAGCTACAGCCTTATGAGACCATCTAGATGGCTTTTGGAGGTCACTTTCCTTACCTATGGTCCTATGAAACCGTCTAGATGGCCTCTGAGGTCCCTTGCCTTACCTATGGTCTTATGAAACTATCTAGATGGTCTTTGAGGGTCCCTTTCCTTATCTCTGGTCTTCTGATGGCCTTATGAGACCATCTAGATGGTCTTTGGAGGTCTCTCTGCTTACCTATGGTCTTATGAGATCGTCTAGATCCGAGGTCCACAAACTAAGGCCATGGCCAGATGTGACCTATAAGGTCATTGACCTGGCCCCTGTCCTAAACAGGGTTGACCTAAAGTCTGAAATGACTTGAAGGCACACAACCACAACAATCCTAATTTTGGACTATTTCATCCTAGTCCGGGGCCCCCAGCAGTCTGAGGGACTATGAATCGGCCCTCCGCTTAAAAAGTTTGCGGACCCCTGCTCTAACCACTATTCCAAACTGATGCCTCTGAAATTATATATTATCTTCATTTTTTCTTTTCTTTTTTCACAACTTTCTTTTTCAAACACCTTCACTGTCCCCAGGAGAGGCCATAGATCTGTGGCTGAAATCATCTCCCTGCTTCACATTGAGGCCAACAATGGAATACATTAAAACAGATTATTCAGTTTCCTTAGTTGCCATCAGCAGATAAGCTAACCAGACTACAATTGCTCATGCCAGTTGTTCAGCCTCTGTGGAATACGAGCCGATAAAGGAAGGAGAAAACAGCTCAATTAGATGCCTTTAAATCAATTGCCGTCCTTTGGAAGTTGCAGGCTCAGACTCAGAAGGGAAAATGTAATTGTCTCAGACATAAAAACAGATTGTCGTATATGCTCGAGTATAAGCCGACTTGAATATAAGACGAATATAAGTAATTTTATCACAAAACTGGGAAAACTATTGACTCGAGTATAAGGCGAGGGTGAGAAATGCAGCAGCTACTGGCAGATTTCAAAAATAAAAATAAATATAGATACTAATAAAATTACATTATTTGAGGCATCAATAGGTTAACTGTTTTTGAATGTTTACATAAAATTGTATTTTATGATAATAATAATAATAATAATAATAATAATAATAATAATAATAATAATAATAAGAAGAAGAAGAAGAAGAAGAAGACCTTAATAAGATAAGACGGTCTAAATCCGATTACCTATATACTTGAGTATAAGCCAACCCGAACATAAGCCAGCCAGGATCCTCACTCGAGTATAAGCCGAGGGGAGCTTTTTCAGCCCTGAAAAAGGGCTGAAAAACTAGGCTTATACTCGAGTATATACAGTATATTACATTCGGAGCTCTTCTGCTGAAAACCTGGAAGAGTTTAATGAGACTCTCAGACCATAGGATGGACATAGAAACCATTCCATTCATGTTAAATGAGCTACTTTGATTCATGCTTCAACTTCTGGTCCAAAGCAAAGCAAACCTTAACTAAAAGCAGAATGCACATTTAGTCCATGTCTTCACTGGGTTGTTGTGTGTTTTCTGGGCTGTACGGCCATGTTCCAGAAATATTCACCCACATCTATGGCAAGCATCCTCAGAGGTTGTGAGGTATATGGGGAAACTAAGCAAGGAAGGTTTATATATCTGTGGAAGGTCCTGGGTGTGTGTGTGTGGGGGGGGGGGGGGGTGGGAGAGATCACTTGTCTGTTGGAGGCCAGTGTGAATGTTGTCATTAATGAATGTTGTAACATTGGCCTCCAACAGATAATAATAATAATAATAATAATAATAATAATAATAATAATAATAATAATAATAAAAAGTCAAGAACTGGACATCGCCTGGTAGTGATCAACTTCATGGATTTTGGCTCAAACATCTGATTAGTTTACATGGAAAAATGGCCCAACAATTCAATGAGATGCTGCAGAAAGGAAGTATCAGTGAATGGCTAACAACTGGAAGAACATACCTGATACAAAAGGATCCAGCAAAAGGAGCAGCACCAGGAAACTACAGGCCAATAACGTGTCTGCCCACTATGTTTAAACTACTGACTGGCATCATAGCTGACAGAATTCAAGACTATCTTGAAGAAAAAAACATCTTGCCAGATGAACAGAAAGGCAACAAACGGAAAAGCAGGGGCACAAAAGACCAGTTATTGATTGACAAAATGATTCTGGAGAACTGTAAGAGCCGAAAAGCTAATCTTCACATGACGTGGATTGACTACAAAAAGGCCTTTGACTCACTCCCACACAGCTGGATCATCAAGTGCCTGGACGCCATTGGGATTTGTAAAACAGTTGGCACCTTCATTGAAAACATGATGGAGCACTGGAAAACTGAACTGTTTGTTGGAAATGAAAGCTATGGACTTGTCAACATCAGGAGAGGAATTTTCCAGGGAGATTCATTGTCCCCTCTGCTTTTCATTATTGCCATGATCCCTCTGTCAACAATCTTACAAAAAACAAATCTCGGCTATCAAATATCTAAGAATTCTCACAAAATTTCACATTTGATGTACATGGATGACCTGAAGCTATATGGGAAAACGGAAACTGAAATCCAGTCTCTGACCAACACTGTCCGAATTTTTAGCACTGATATCAACATGGAGTTTGGTTTGGACAAATGTTCGACAGTGGCATTGAAGAAGGGAAAAATCATTGAAAGTGAGGGCATAAATATGCCCAATGGCCAAACAATAAAGTGTCACCAGCCAGAGGCCTATAAATATCTGGGCATACTACAGCTGGACAACATCAAGCATGAACATGTGAAAACTGTGGTCAGCAAAGAATACACACAAAGGGTCAGAAAAATTCTCAAAAGCAAGCTCAATGGAGGCAACACCATCAAGGCCATAAACACCTGGGCCATACCTGTCATAAGATATACTGCTGGCATTATAAATTGGACACAGGTGGAACTGGACAATTTGGACAGAAAAACAAGAAAACTCATGACCATTCATCATTCACTGCACCCTCGCAGTGATGTTGACCGGCTATATCTGCCTAGAAGATCAGGGGGCAGAGGACTCTTGCAAGTAAAACAAGCAGTCAAAGAAGAAGAACATGCCCTGGCAGAATATGTAAAGGAAAGTGAAGAACCTGCTTTGATTGAAGTCAAAAATCAGAAACTCCTCAAAACACAGCAGACAAAAAACCAGTACAAGAAAACCGCACTACAAACTAGAGCTGACAGCTGGCACAACAAAACACTGCATGGAAAGTTCCTTGACAAAATTGAAGGAAAAGCTGATAAGGAGAAGACCTGGCTCTGGCTCACGAATGGGACCCTGAAGAAGGAGACAGAAGGCCTGATCCTTGCAGCCCAGGAGCAAGCCATCAGAACAAATGCAATTAAGGCCAAGATTGAAAAATCAGCTGATGACCCAAAATGCAGACTGTGCAAGGAAACCGACGAAACCATTGATCATATCCTCAGCTGCTGTAAGAAAATCGCACAGACAGACTACAAACAGAGGCACAACTATGTGGCCCAAATGATTCATTGGAACTTATGTCTCAAGTACCACCTCCCAGCAGTAAAGAACTGGTGGGATCACAAACCTGCAAAAGTATTGGAGAATGAGCACGCAAAGATACTGTGGGACTTCCGAATCCAGACTGACAAAGTTCTGGAACACAACACACCAGACATCACAGTTGTGGAAAAGAAAAAGGTTTGGATCATTGATGTCGCCATCCCAGGTGACAGTCGCATTGACGAAAAACAACAGGAAAAACTCAGCCGCTATCAGGACCTCAAGATTGAACTTCAAAGACTCTGGCAGAAACCAGTACAGGTGGTCCCGGTGGTGATGGGCACATTGGGTGCCGTGCCAAAAGATCTCAGCCGGCATTTGGAAACAATAGACATTGACAAAATCTGCCAACTGCAAAAGGCCACCCTACTGGGATCTGCGCGCATCATCCGAAAATACATCACACAGTCCTAGACACTTGGGAAGTGTTCGACTTGTGATTTTGTGATACGAAATCCAGCATGTCTACCTTGTTTGCTGTGTCATACAATAAAATAATAATAATAAAAATAATAATAATAATAATAATAATAATAATAATAATAATAATAATAGAAGGAAAATTTGAAGGAAAAGCTGATAAGGAGAATACCTGGCTATGGCTCTCGAATGGGACCCTGAAGAAGGAGACAGAAGATCTGACACTTGGGAAGTTTTCGACTTGTGATTTTGTGATACGAAATCCAGCATATCTATCTTGTTTGCTGTGTCATAATCAAATAATGGATAATAATAATAGAATCCATATTGTTAGCAGCTTTGGGCTATATTGTTAGCCTATCATATTCTTTCTCTTTCTCTCCACCAAGAGAAAGAATATGATAGGCTAACAATATAGCAATAGTTTCAGCAGCTGGATGGGAACAGGGAGAGTTAAACTCGCTCTCCTCCTCGCTGCTGTTCTAAACACAGTTGTCAGACTCTAAACACCTAGAGATTCGATCAGAGGTTTTCCCATGTCATCCTGTACGGTTTGGCCCTCTGTGTTTATAAAACAAAAGGCAGGACTGGAAAAGCAGAAGGTCCTTAAAAGCATTTTAGATGAAGAAATGCTTTTTAAGAGGCGAAGAATGCTAAGTGCAGGATGAGGGCAGAGCAACATGTGCCCAGATGAGAAAAGATGGCCAGGAAATACGAGTGTTAGTCTGAAGATGATACTGAGCAGAGAAATATTTTGGCATCACTTGACCATCCAAATGGTGTAAAGTATTGACATCACGGATGCCGGTGAGCATACATACACTGCCTGGAATACTGCTGGTGTCTTACTCAATACGCAAAATCCGCTATGAAAATGGATAGGCGGTTTTATCTGATGGCAGGAATTCAAGCACAGAAAATCTTGCGCACGAGTTGTGCTTGTGATGCCTTTGTGCGTGGAGATGTACGCTGAAGAACGCAAGACTGGTAGGCACTAGGGATGTGCCAAATTATGTTGGTCAATTTGGATTTTGGATAATATCGTGTCAGAGTAATTCGCAGCGCAGCAGTAGTTGGATGGAATCAGTGGAACGCAGAACGAAAAGACACCCAGAGACGCTGGTAAAACGATATGCAAAGTTTTACTGTAAGCAGTAATAATCAAGACAAACAGACCTACAGACGAACACAGGACTTGACTCTCACTCTAGGCAGACAGCAGTCAACGTGACACAGAACTGAACTGATGCAATCAGCAATGCACACACACTTGTGTCTGGATACTCCCTGGTTCCAGCCACACATCAAGGTCATCACAGCTTCTTAGTAATTAACTCTTTCCAGACTAAAGTATACTCTGGATAATGCAATCAGTATGCAATACAAAGCATGACACAAATTGCATTTAAACACTATCAATACACAAATCCCACATTAACATATCGGAGATCCAGCAGCCAGGCTACCGGAAACGGACCAGGAAGGACCCCTTTGCAGAACTCAAGCAGTGTGTGTATAGGTGAAACTGCTCATTCTGAGAGCAATTTTCCTTTGAAATTTTCCTCCCAAGCCAAATTGGATAAAGGTCCTGCCTTTTGAATGGAGTCATTGCCTCTGGGCAATAACACTATGCAACAAAATTTGGGGGGAAAAAACTGTTCCTGATTTGAAAGTGTTATTTCCTGTTTCATTGTGCGGTACTTACTTTGAAAGTAGTTATTATACTCCAAAAACTGTGTTTCTGTGGCACAAACTATGTTGAATTTGTTGAGATGCTATGAGATGTTCATTGAAAAACTAGAGCAAATTGTGCTGCAGGATGTCCCTCCCGCAAAGATAAAGTCTTTGCAGTTTGATAAACTTTCCCCATCTATGTATATAAAAGAGTGATGGCATCACGGCGACCCACAAAACAACAAAACTACAGGCCACCCAACCTCGAAATTTGACGACACAACCCATCATCCACGGCTCTCGGTTGATACAACAAAAAGAAAAGAAAAATAAAGTCCTAATTAGAGAGAGAGGAATAATTGCTTTTATCCAATTGCTGCCAGTTAGAAGGCTAAGCTCCTCCAACTTGGTCTCCTAGCAACCCAATAAAAAATAATAAAAAACACTAAAAAATTAATACAATAAAATACCATAATAACAAAAAATAACTAAAAATTATACAAGAAAATAATAAAATATAATAAATAAAAAGATAACTTACAATAAAATTAATTTAAAAATACAAATAACGTCAAATAAAAATTACACAACAATTTTTAACCAATACCACCACCACTTTGCCACAGCAACGCGTGGCCGGGCTCAGCTAGTGTTTTTATAATAGAACTAATTAGGAAATGGCATTTATAACCCAGGAACACATATCATAGTTATCTCTGAAACATAGCATTCTTCATCCATGCATGCTGTCTTCATTCACACACACACACACACACACACACACACACACACGTGGCCACTCCACAGATCTGGTCCATCAGCCAAGTGTGGCTTATGGCCCAATTACCATCCCATTTCCATTATCACTTGAAATGCAGGAGAATTAACGAGGATATTTTTCTGCCCGAGGAAGAGACCTTAATGACATTAAAAGGCTTCTGTGGAAAGCAAAGTGGAGAGATGATGCAATAGGATTGCTTAGCTTCACCTTTCAGTTAACCAGAACTCAAGTAACCAGAACGTTCAAGCAACAGGAACAAAGTATTGTTGAAGACTTTCATAGCCGGAATCACTGGGCTGCTGTGAGTCTTTCAGGCTGTATGGCCATGGTTCTGGAACAACCCCAATTGGCACAAAACCAAAGCATTAATACGTTAAATACACTTACAGTACAGTAAAACTGTGTTACGTTCACTTAAGCTTGCCCTTTATTTGTCTTACTTTGTTTTTAATATTTCAGTATTAGTACCAAGTCAATAGGAGCCCCTGGTGGCGCAGTGTGTTAAAGCACTGAGCTGCTGAACTTGCAGACCGAAAGGTCGCAGGTTCGAATCCGGGGAGCGGAGTGAGCACCCGCTGTTAGCACCAGCTTCTGCCAATCTAGCAGTTCGAAAACATGCAAATGTGAGTAGATCAATAGGTACCGCTCTGGCGGGAAGGTAAAGACACTCCATGCAGTCATGCCAGTGGCCACATGACCTTGGAGGTGTCTATGGACAACGCCGTCTCTTCGGCTTAGAAATGGAGATGAGCACCAACCCCCAGTCAGACACGACTGGACTTAACGTCAGGGGAAACCTTTACCTATCAAGTCAATGCAGAATTTATGGTATGGTATAGTATGGAGTACAGTACTATTCAGGCCTATTTTAATAGTAACTCTCAACCAACCAGAAACCACATTTAACCGGCATTTACCAATCCCCACGGGGCCATAGCTTAACAGAGAGTCTGCTATATTTGTTCACACATCAAGAAGAGAAACACAAACTCTCCATTCACTGACTTCATGTGAGAATTAATAAAGTGCAACCTTATACAATTAAGTGTGCAAGAAAATGCTTAAACTGCAACATACAACGCACACTTGCTTAAATTTAAACAAATTTAATGTTTAAATTTTTATAATTGTGCATGTCTTTTGTCTATTGTTGTGTTTTATATTACTATTGTTTTTATTCGGGCTTGGCCCCATGTAAGCCGCCCTGAGTCCCCTTTGGGGAGATAGAGGTGGGGTATAAAAATAAAGTTATTATTATTATTATTATTATTATTATTATTATTATTATTATTGCTCTTTTTATTGTTTTTAAAGCAGCCATAACCATAATCCAGCCCGGGCTGTGGCGCAGGCTGGTGAGCAGCCAGCTGCAGCCAGGTGCAACAAATAACTCTGACCAAGAGGTCATGAGTTCGAGGCCAGCTCGGAGCCTGTGTTTGTCTCTGTCTTTGTTCTATGTTAAGGCATTGAATGTTTGCCTTATATGTGTAATGTGATCCGCCCTGAGTCCCCTTAGGAGTGAGAAGGGCAGAATATAAATACTGTAAATAAATAAATTGTAGTTTAATAGGCTCACTTTTTATGTTCTTAATCTGCTTTTGTTTTTAACCTATACCTATTTGCAACCATGCTCCGGGCCAACCTGAGCCCCAACTGGGATAAAAGTCAAACTAAATTAAAACTTTTTGTTCTAAATGTGAAAACATAGCCATGAAGAATCACAGATGTTTTTCTGTGCCCTGCAAAGCTCCGCCATCTGCCCTTTTCCCTCCTTCCTCCAGCTGCTTCTGGAACTGGACTCGAATCCGGCTCCTGGTCCTTGATTTCCTGTTATGGCCTGCAGAAACTGGGCAGAAGCCATCCAGGCTTGGCTGCATGCCCCACACAAATTGACCAGAACTGTGCTGGTGCCTTGCACATGTCATAGAATCATAGTGTTTGAAGAGATCCCTAAAGGTCATCTAGTCCAGGGGTCTTCAAACTTTTTAAGCCGAGGGCCGGTCCACAATCCTTCAGACTGTTGAGGGGCCGGATTATCATTTGGAAAACAAAATACAAACAAATTCCGATGCACACTGCACATGTCTTATTTGTAGTGCAAAAACAACAACAACAACAACAACAAGAACAACGAAAGAACAATACAATATTTAAAAATAAAAATTTTAACCAACATACATTGATCAGGATTTCAATGGGAAGTGTAGTCCTGCTTCTGGCCAGTGAGATAGTCAAGTTAATTAGGGTTGTTGTTGTTGTTGTTGTTGTTGTTGTTGTTGTTGTTGTGTGCCTTCAAGTCATTTCAGACTTTGGGCGAGCCTAAGTCTAAAATTTATTTATTTATTATTTATTTATTTACTGCATTTATTTACTACATTTGTATCACACCCTACTCACCCCAAAGGGGACTCAGAGTGGGTTACAAATTACATTCACATGCAATACATTATATTATTAGCATAGCACAATATTAGCATTATATATTACTATATTGAACTATACCACTATACTGTAATATTATTAGTAATATTATATGTAATATAGAGTATATAATTAATATTATTATATGGTATTATTATTAGTGTTATATTGTATTTGCATTATATATTACTATATTGAACTATACCACTATACTGTAATATTATTAGTAATATTATATGTAATATAGAGTATATAATTAATATTATTATATGGTATTATTATTAGTGTTATATTGTATTAGCATTATATATTACTATATTGAACTATACCACTATACTGTAATATTATTAGTAATATTATATGTAATATAGAGTATATAATTAATATTATTATATGGTATTATTATTAGTGTTATATTGTATTTGCATTATATATTACTATATTGAACTATACCACTATACTGTAATATTATTAGTAATATTATATGTAATATAGAGTATATAATTAATATTATTATATGGTATTATTATTAGTGTTATATTGTATTAGCATTATATATTACTATATTGAACTATACCACTATACTGTAATATTATTAGTAATATTATATGTAATATAGAGTATATAATTAATATTATTATATGGTATTATTATTAGTGTTATATTGTATTAGCATTATATATTACTATATTGAACTATACCACTATACTGTAATATTATTAGTAATATTATATGTAATATAGAGTATATAATTAATATTATTATATGGTATTATTATTAGTGTTATATTGTATTAGCATTATATATTACTATATTGAACTATACCACTATACTGTAATATTATTAGTAATATTATATGTAATATAGAGTATATAATTAATATTATTATATGGTATTATTATTAGTGTTATATTGTATTAGCATTATATATTACTATATTGAACTATACCACTATACTGTAATATTATTAGTAATATTATATGTAATATAGAGTATATAATTAATATTATTATATGGTATTATTATTAGTGTTATATTGTATTTGCATTATATATTACTATATTGAACTATACCACTATACTGTAATATTATTAGTATATAGAGTATATAGAGTATATAATTATATAATGCTCAGCCCTATGTATTCCTATGGTCAGGCCATGGCTGTATTTCCTCCACCCAGACACTAGACTCCTATGGATGCAGCCTAGGATCGCATTAGTCTTTTTCGCTGCGGCGTCACCCCCTTGGCTCATGCTCAGCCCTATGTATTCCTATGGTCAGGCCATGGCTGTATTTCCTCCACCCAGACACTAGACTCCTATGGATGCAGCCTAGGATCGCATTAGTCTTTTTCGCTGCGGTGTCACCCCCTTGGCTCATGCTCAGCCCTATGTATTCCTATGGTCAGGCCATGGCTGTATTTCCTCCACCCAGACACTAGACTCCTATGGATGCAGCCTAGGATCGCATTAGTCTTTTTCGCTGCGGCGTCACCCCCTTGGCTCATGCTCAGCCCTATGTATTCCTATGGTCAGGCCATGGCTGTATTTCCTCCACCCAGACACTAGACTCCTATGGATGCAGCCTAGGATCGCATTAGTCTTTTTCGCTGCGGCGTCACCCCCTTGGCTCATGCTCAGCCCTATGTATTCCTATGGTCAGGCCATGGCTGTATTTCCTCCACCCAGACACTAGACTCCTATGGATGCAGCCTAGGATCGCATTAGTCTTTTTCGCTGCGGCGTCACCCCCTTGGCTCATGCTCAGCCCTATGTATTCCTATGGTCAGGCCATGGCTGTATTTCCTCCACCCAGACACTAGACTCCTATATATAAGTATATAATTATATAGAGTATATAATTAATATTATTATATGGTATTATTATTAGTGTTATATTGTACTACATTATATTATTATTATCAATATTATATGTATATACAATATATTATATTATAAAATTGAGGGCGGGGGCCAGGTAAATGACCTCGGAGGGCCGCATCCAGCCCCCGGGCCTTAGTTTGGGGACCCCTGATCTAGTCCAACCCTCTTCTGCCAGGCAGGAATGTTAGATTGTAATGCTCCAGCATTGAATCTGTGTGTAAAATACAGTTCTGATGGACATGTGATATCTGCTATTCAAGCCTGATTGTGGATCAGGGGATTCTGATATGTGTACACCTGTAAATAGTCCAACATGTCAAGATTAAAGCTTCCTGATATTTTGAATGAAAACGGAATCCATGAGTATTCTAAACTGTGCTGAAGATGGTCAGAGGTTGCAGTTATACTCTGCTGATAAGACTGAGTGATTAACTAAGCAAAACTGCCATTTGCTGTGTATGAACTCTGCTATGTTTTTGCTTGCCTCTGTGGCATTTTGTTTGTTCAGTGTCAAGCGTTTCGGGGACGGCATGATTGGAAAACTATGAGTCACACTCCTATCCTGTGACAAGCAAAGTACTCCCAACAGATGCCCATTCAGTCTCTATTTAGAAACATTCAGAGAAGGAGACCCCAATGGATGCCTGTCACGACCCAGGCTGCAGAGCACCAATAACCATACACCGAGGCCAGATTCTATCTAATATCTTTATTGAAGGAATATATAAAGTTAATGAAAGCAAGTGTATGAAATAGTCCAGAAAGAGACCTTTCAGGAAAGGTCAAAATTAGTCCAAAGAAACAATGTCCAATATGAAATATTAAGGTCCAAAGTTGTAATCCAATAACCGAAACACTCACTTTGCCAGGCAAAGTGAGGGGAGATGACAAGGTCCTTTAGTCCATGAAACTAGAGCGAGGCTAGGAAGCAACTTGATTCTTGGAAAAACAAGGCTTGATTCAAGGCAACAAGAAAACGAGGAACAAGAACAAGATCCGTGATAATTACTTGGCAAGGTCCGGGAAACAAGGCAAGGCTGAGTCCTGGAAAGCAAGGCAAGATCCGTGGAGCAAACAAGGCTGAAAACGAAGGCTTGGAATCAGGAACAAAGGCTTGGAAGCGGGAGTAGCTGTCCACACACGCTACTCCGGTAGCTGACGAATTGACTCCGCAAGATCCCTTTGTGGGCAAAGCACCTAAATAGGATCTAGTTTTCCCACCAAAGAGCAGTTCCCTGGAGAACCAGAAACGAAAGCTATTCTCTGAGTCCAGATGCATGACTCCTTAAAGTTTCCCATGGAAAGCAGGCTTAATCAGCTGAATGCTTAGCAGCTATCCTAGCACTCCTGCGAGACGCCTGTTGAACTCCCCTCTGTTGTTTACAAAAAGCATGGCGAGAAAACGTAGGAGATTGTGGCTCGGGGCTTGTTTGACAGACTTCTGGAAGACAAATCTCTTGCAGGTGCAAGGTTTCCAAATCTGGCTGGGAAAGTTCCAATTCTGGCTGGAACGGTGAAAAACCCAAGTTTTCCTCTTCATCTGGCACCACAGTGCCAGGAATGGGACTACATTGCCCATGGGTCATCACAATGCCCAAGAAAGGATATTCCATTGCCAAACAGCGCTTACCTTCAGGAAGTTCTTATTTATTTATTTTTTATTTACGGTATTTATATTCCACCCTTCTTTCTCACCCCAAAGGGGACTCAGGGTGGATCACAAAGCACATATGCATGGCAAACATTCAATGCCATACAACATACAGACAGATACTGTGATGCCTCATGGGCCTTGTAGTCCCGCTCCTAGTGTCATTGTGGCAGATGAGGATGAAAACATGGGGTTTTCTCCGGATCAACAACAGCCGGAATCTTTCCAGATGCCTGATGTTGATGTTCTCGCCCCAGAGCCAATTAAGACAGACCTTGAACAGCTCTCACCTCCCTTCACTAGGAGACAGTCCTTTGCTGCAGACAGGGGAGTGAAAGAGCGGGTTCGCAGGAGCTTGAGAATTGCAGCCAAACAAGACACTGATTAGCCATGTTTCCCCTGGGAAAATCCAGGGAGTCTCGCATCTGGAGAAAGCTGGGTTTCGTTTCCCGTTCTCTAGGGAAAGAGAACGCTGGACACCTGCTTGGCAGGAAAACGAGACCCAGATATAGGTGCCTGGCACGGTTGGTCCGGTGCGGAGTCAACTGAGCAGCTTCAGGAGTGAAATCGCGTTCCAGCCTTGTGTGGACTTCGCAAAGTCCGCAATTCCAGTTTCCTTGCCTTGCTTTCCAAGTATTCAAGAATTGCCTCGCTTGCTCCTAGCCACGGACCTTGCTTCAAGAATCAAGTCTTGCCTCGTACCTTGTTGTGGACTTTTACCTTGGACCCTGAAAGACCCTGGACGTTTCCCCACACTATTGCTTGGCAATAGTGTGTGTTTCGGTTTGGGATTTAACTTTGAACTCTAATATCATTTATTGGACAAACTATTTCTGGACTATATTTGACCTCATTTGAAAGGTCTGCTTCTGGACTATATTTTCTACTTGCTTTTATTATTCTTATATATTTCCTTAATAGAGATATTAGATAGTTGATTGGCCTCCGTGTATGGTTCTTGGTGCTCCGCTGCCTTGAGTGTGACAGATACCGAGACGAAGACACAGAGATAATTTAACATTTTCCAGCTTCGGGCTTCATGAGGGTATGCTCGATTCCAGCCATAGAGGGAGCTGCTGCTTCCTTATCCACTGTGACACCGAGTCCTTGATGGTAGTACTTCCTCATTCCTTTCCGCATTTAGCATAATACAAAGTGGTTGTTGTTGTTTGTTTGTTTAAACCAGGGGTCCCCAAACCTTTTAAACAGGGGGCCAGTTCACGATCTTTCAGAACGTTGGAGGGCCGGACTAAAGTTGGCCACCAAACAATAATAATAATAACAACAACAACAACAACAAAAAGAGGGTTGGAAGAGAGCCTTTGGGCCATTGAATCCAATCCCCTTCTGCCTTTGTGCACCGAAAGCACATTCAAAGCACCCCTGACAGATGGCCACCCAGCCTCAATGTTAATAGTAGTAGTAGTAGTAGTAATAATAATAATAATAATAATAATAATAATAATAATAATAGTAATAAAGAGGGCTGGAAGAGACCATTTGGGCCATTGAGTCCAATCCTCTCCTGCCTTTGTGCACCAAAAGCACAAGCAAAGCGCCCCTGACAGATGGCCACCCAGCCTCAATGTTAATAGTAGTAGTAATAATAATAATAATAATAATAATAATAATAATAATAATAATAATAATGGTAATAAAGAGGGCTGGAAGAGACCCTTTGGGCCATTGAGTCCAATCCCCTCCTGCCTTTGTGCACCGAAAGCACATTCAAAGCACCCCTGACAGATGGCCACCCAGCCTCAATGTTAATAGTAGTAGTAATAATAATAATAATAATAATAATAATAATAATAATAATAAAAAAGAGGGCTGGAAGAGACCATTTGGGCTATTGAGTCCAATTCCCTCCTGCCTTTGTGCACCAAAAGCACAAGCAAAGCACCCCTGACAGATGGCCACCCAGCCTCAATGTTAATAGTAGTAGTAATAATAATAATAATAATAATAATAATAATAATAATAATAATAAAGAGGGCTGGAAGAGACCATTTGGGCTATTGAGTCCAATTCCCTTCTGCCTTTGTGCACCAAAAGCATAAGCAAAGCGCCCCTGGAAGATGGCCACCCAGCCTCAATGTTAATAATAATAATAATAATAATAATAATAATAATAATAATAATAATAATGGTTGCCATGGGGGCCAGATAAATGGCTTCGATGGGCCGCATCCGGCCCCCGGGCCTTAGTTTGGGGACCCCTGATTTAAACCTTTGCGTTTTCAAATACATTACAACTTGTAACCTCGCTTTGCTTCTGACATGATAAATAAATAATTCAGACTTACAGAAAAGCAAAAACGAAACAAATTTGCATGCCTGGGGGTGCCTAGCCTAGATGTAGGAGGGACAAACAACGGGTGTTGGACATACTGGACAGGGGAATAACAGCAGCGAATACAAATCCTGGTTTTATTCTGGCCAAAGTGGGCTCACCACTATGAAGTTTAGGAATACTTATTCTGCTCTGGAGCCTGTATACTGGCTTGCAGGTTCTATCTCAGGCCATTTCCAGCTTGATTTTTGGATGAGATATGTGTGACCTATGAGCTGCCGGTGGGGCACATTCATCAGCCATAAACATGGCCAACCGGTGCATGGATACAAGTGGACTTCCCACACCAAGCGACAATTATTTTGAGTCCTGACGTCAGCTCTCCTTCACTTACTGTTTACTTAATTCAATGTCATTCTCTGTCTGAACTCCCTGATCTTGGTATCCCCTCTTCTGCCTCCATCAAAAGACTTGCCTTTTCTGAAAAGGTCAGGGCCGTATTTTATACAGGACAGAAAACCGGGGGCTGGAGGTTCTTTCTCAATAATTTGTCAAAACATTTACAAAACATATAGGTTTGAGAGTCTTTTAAAAGTCATGAATACATGTGTTGGTTGTGGGGAAATTGAAACTTTAGGTTTTGCAATGGAGACCTTTTCTAAAATGCCTCCTTGGTGGAACAAACTACAATTTCCACAATAAAAAAGACAGTGTGCCAACTGACTGTGCTGGCTGGGGATAATGGAAATTATAATCCAATCCCAGGCCAAAAGAAGTTGTTCTACTCCATCAAATCTGCAGAAAAGTATGAATGCCACAAAAGTCCATTTGGACACTCTTTTGCCTTGGACTCATGAGAAATATGAACATGGCTTAGTCCTCCCAATGGGTTTTCTAAGTGCTTAACCTTTGAGTATACTCCAAATCCCAAGGTTATGTTTTTGCAAAATTCCAAATAACAAGTTCCCAAGCCCTGCCACTTGTTTCCCACCATTGCTTTATATAAACCTTTGGAAACACAATTTATAGTCATGCAGGGAAGGGTGGACAATAGAGAGGCTTCATAACGTCCCTTGATTTCCCACCAACTTTGCAAAATCAAACTTCAGAATTAGCAACTACTTTGGAACCATATGCTAGTTTCCAAGTAAATTTCCATTTTTTAAAAAAATGAATTGTGGGAGTTGAAGTCCAAAACACATGGAGGACCAAAGTTTGCCCATGCCTGATTTAGACACTACATTGGTGCAACCTAGAATCACATTGGTTCTTTTAGCTGCTGCGTCACACTGCTGACTCCGATTCGGCTTGTGTTTAAAGTGTATCCTGCCCTTTCTTCACCTTCGCGTCTCCAAACAAAACATACCCAGCTCCCTAAGCTTCTCTGGTTCAAAACACCATATCCCCAGAATATAATCAAGCACATTGGGAAGCTCCTTTAAACTTTGGATTAAAACTCAGAGCTGGTTCACTGTCTCACTAGTGTGAGAGTCACCAAACTATTGTTGGGGATTGTGGATGATAGATAGAAGCTATTACGTGTACACATGAACCTAGAGTCTCCCTGCAAAATGATGCACCACTCAGCTTTGCACAACAAATAACACAGGAACTTTTACTAAGTCCAAGAGATCAACAGAACAATGGTATTTACAATAGTCCCTCTGTTTGCTTACAGAAATCAGCAGTCATAAGCCGTCCTTTCTTAGTTAATAAATCTGCTTCAGTGAAAATCAGTAGCAAACAAGGCCTCAGGAATAGTCAGGCCTCTCTGAGTACAGAGCCATCTTCTTTCCAGCCAGTACTCAGTAGACTCACACCACAGAGAGAAACGTGTTCAAACTAGTTCTCCAGCAGCAGGATAGCAACAGTTGCAAACCAATTCCCAGGTCCTCGCAAACTCAGCCAATCAGTTTCATGTACAGTAGAGTCTCACTTATCCAAGCCTCGCTTATCCAAGCCTCTGGATAATCCAAGCCATTTTTGTAGTCAATGTTTTCAATACATCGTGATATTTTGGTGCTAAATTCGTAAATACAGTAATCACTACTTAGCATTACTGTCTATTGAACTACTTTTTCTGTCAAATTTGTTGTATAACATGATGTTTTGGTGCTTAATTTGTAAAATCATAACCTAATTTGATGTTTAATAGGCTTTTCCTTAATCTCTCCTTATTATCCAACATATTCACTTATCCAACGTTCTGCTGGCCCTTTTATGTTGGATAAGTGAGACTCTACTGTATTTGATTTTCCAGTTAACACACAACTATCACTGTGTTGTCGAAGGCTTTCATGGTTGGGATCACAGGGTTGTTGTATGTTTTCTTGGCTGTCTAGCCATGTTCCAGAAGTATTCTCTCCTGACGCTTCACCCACATTTATGGCAGGCATCCTCAAAGGTTGAGGTATGAGATACCTCACAACCTCTGAGGATGCCTGCCATAGATGTGGGCGAAACGTCAGAAGAGAATACTTCTGTAACTTGGCCATACAGCCCGGAAAACATGCAACTGTTGATTATTCAATGTACAAACATGAAAAGTAGCCCTGGCTGTATGAAACCAGATCCCTGTGAAGGGATGGGCCCTGCTTCCCATAACAATGAGGTCTCCATCTAGGCAAAGGTTTCATCTGTGTTTGCCAAAAAAAATGTTGGACAAAAGCCAGCTGCTCAATTATCCACTCATGATTACGTTTAGGGTAATGGATTATCAACAGAAGCAAACAGCTGGCCTGTGGAAGACGCACTGGAGTCTGGAGAGTGCTGGTTTCCCATTCCTTTATTTATATCTATTTTGAAATAGAATGAGATAGCTGGGTCCAGTGTGCAAGCAGATCCGCACTAATGTGGAGGAACCAATGGGATCTAGTTCAACTTCAGCTCCTGAAGTTTTTACCATTTTGGCCACTTTCCCTGGACACTCTCTATCTTGTTTTGAATTGCTTTGTCCAAAACTGGGCGTAGGGGGTTATTATTCCCAGTGATATATGATCAAAGCAGAAGAGAACGGGAGTGTAACTTCCCTCAATCTGGATACTACTCTTCTTTGGATGCAGCCTAGAATTGCATTGACCTTTTTAGCTACCGCATCACACTCTTGACTCATGTTCAGATTGTGGTCCACTAAGATGCCTAGACCCCTTTCCCATATAGCAATTTCAGATGAAGGGTGGGAATTATTAAATTATTATTATATTATTATTCATTTTATTATGACACAGAAAACAAGATAGATATGCTGGATTTCGTATCACAAAATCACAAGTCGAACACTTCCCAAGTGTCTAGGACTGTGTCATGTATTTTCGGATGATGTGCGCAGATCCCAGTCGGGTGGCCTTTTACAGTTAGCAGATCGTAATTTTGTCAATGTCTATTGTTTCCAAATGCCGGCTGAGATCTTTTGGCACGGCACCCAATTCGCCGATCACCACCGGGACCACCTGCACTGGTTTCTGCCAGAGTCTTTGAAGTTCAATCTTGAGGTCCTGATAGCGGCTGAGTTTTTCCTGTTGTTTTTCATCAATGCGACTGTCACCTGGGATGGCAACATCAATGATCCAAACCTTTTTCTTTTCCACAACTGTGATGTCTGGTGTGTTGTGTTCCAGAACTTTGTCAGTCTGGAACTGACAAAGTCCCACAGTATCTTTGCTTGCTCATTCTCCAATACTTTTGCAGGTTTGTGGTCCCGCCAGTTCTTTGCTACTGGGAGGTGGTACTTGAGGCATAAGTTCCAATGAATCATTTGGGCCACGTAGTTGTGCCTCTGTTTGTAGTCTGTCTGTGCAATTTTCTTACAGCAGCTGAGGATATGATCAATGGTTTCGTCGGTTTCCTTGCACAGTCTGCATTTTGGGTCATCAGCTGATTTTTCGATCTTGGCCTTAATTGCCTTTGTTCTGATGTCTTGCTCCTGGGCTGCAAGGATCAGGCCTTCTGTCTCCTTCTTCAGGGTCCCATTTGTGAGCCAGAGCCAGGTCTTCTCCTTATCAGTTTTTCCTTCAATTTTGTCAAGGAACTTTCCATGCAATGTTTTGTTGTGCCAGCTCTAGTTTGTAGTGCGGTTTTCTTGTACTGATTCTTTGTCTGCTGTGTTTTGAGGAGTTTCTGATTTTTGACTTCAATCAAAGCAGGTTCTTCACTTTGCTTTACCTATTCTGCCAGGGCATGTTCTTCTTCTTTGACTGCTTGTTTGACTTGTAAGAGTCCTCTGCCCCCTGATCTTCTAGGTAGATATAGCCGGTCAATAATAATAATAATAATAATAATTATTATTATTATTATTATTATTATTATTATTATTATTATTATTTCAAGTTAGGTGCCACCATCCATCTCTACATTCCATTTCTTCAACTGTAAATACAGTAACTTACATTTCTCCATGTTGTAATTCTCCATTGACATCACAGCAATGACAAAGAATTCCAATAATGTAAGTGGTTTATAGCTCTTGGAGATTGGGGGGGGGGGGGGGGGACTCAACATGAGTCAACAATGTGATGCAAACAAAGCTCCATAGTTGGAGACCAATAAAATGAATGCAGTTCAGAGTTGCATCAGCAGGAGCAAGTAATGGTTTTCACAGCCAGAATCACTAGGTTGCTATGAGATTTCTGGACTGTATGTCCATGTTCAAGTAGCATTCTCTCCTGGCATCTTCAGAGGTTCTGTTGGCAATGAAGCAAGTGGAGTGTATAAATATTTGAGGAATAATGTTCAGGGTGGGGGAAAGAACCCTTGTCTGTTTAAATCTAACGTGAATGTTGTAATCGGCAAGCTTGAATTAGCATTTGAGTAGCCATGAAGTTTGCAAAATAAATAATGAACAGCACTCAAAAACAGAACTCCAGGCAACAAGCAATCAAGGGCCAGCGAACACCTCCCAAACAGAGGGTGCCTCCAGAGAACAACAGCCAGGCTACCTCTTTGCAGATACCCTCACTGATTGACTTTGCAAACTTCATGGCTAGTCAAATGCTAATTCAAGCTTTCTAAATGCAACATTCACATGAGCTTTAAACAGACAAGGCTTCTTTCTCCCACCCTGGGCATTATTCCACAGACAGACAGACAGAGATGGATGGATGGATGGATACCCAAGCTTTTGATGAGTAAATGGCAAAGTTGACATGGCCTGATTTAAGGATGAAGCATGAGGATCTCAGACGAATTGAATTAATCATATATACATTTGTAAGGTTTTTATAATGTGTTTTAACAATGTTATTAATGGATCTGTTTATATTGTTTTGTTTTTATGATTGCATTTTGGGCATTAAATTTTGCCAATTTTTGTAAGCCACCCTGAGTCCCCTCGGGTGAGAAGGTCGGGGTAAAAATGTTGTAAATAAATAAATAAATAAATAAATACACTCTATTTGGCTCACCTCCAACAGAACCTCTGAAGTTGCCAGCCACAAGATGAGACAAAACATCAGGAGAAAATGCTACTAGAACATGGCCACACACCCCAATAATAATTCAACTGAAAAGAGATTCTTCCAGCAGGAGATGAAATAATTCATACATCGCATGCTGTGTATCTTTTGCCATTTGCTCATCATACTTCTGTGCCAAATTAGTAAGTTTCCTTTGGATAACGTAATAGATATGCTGAAACAGAAAAATAGAGGACTCTTCTACTGAAATGTAGGCAATTCTTTCCTGTCCTGATTTTTGTAAAGCACTAAATGCAAGTTTTCCTTTCTTTTATATAACTTGATATATACTTTATATAACTTGAGTAGTTTCTCCTGTTTCTCACCACAAGCTCCTATTTGCACTGGCTATTCTGCACTCTGATATAGATGCCCATACTTTGCCCATCCTGGGATAGGTATTTATTATAAAAAGTAGTATATAAACACATTGAGGTTCAGCACTAACTGTGGCCAAAGGTGAATCTGAGCACCTTCCTTTGAGGGATCATTGCAAAGCCATAACGACATGAACTTGTGCTTCCAGCAACTCCAGATTTGAGCGCACTCTCCTTACTGGGACATTGGTCCTCCTCTCTTGCCAAGAGTAATCTTTCTATATTTATCTCAGCTTATTTTGCTTGGCTTCCCATTTTCATATCCAGTTCTGTGAATGAGCCCGGGTTTGAAAAAACAATCTTTATTAGTACATAAACAATACATTACAATAACACTAACAAATCCACTAAAAAAACATAAATAGTACAAATAACTATCCTAATCTCCCTTCCCATAAAGGGCATTTTTAAAAATTGACTTTTCACCTTCCAAACCAAAGACAGAATATATTTAACCTAGCTGTACTGTTTGATTAAAAATACAGTGCTCCCCCCTTATCCACAGACTCGATATCCATGATTTCACTTATTCATGTTCCGCAAAATATCCTCTCTGGATGCGTTTGTGGGCTTTTCTCAGGGCCTCCAATGCAATTCTATGGTATGCTTCCAGCCCACGTATAGTCAAAATATAGGATTCAGAAATATAAATTAGGTCCGGGCTTAGCTAAGCTATAGAAAATCCTGCCGATTGAATGGTTTGTAGTTCAAGCCCGGGTCAGGGTGACCACCCGCCATCAACCCCAGCTCCCTGCCCATCTAGCAGATTGAAAGCAGAAATGTGAGTAGATAAATAGGTACTGCTTTAAAAGTGGGGAGGTTATAAAAGGCGCCCATAAGGCAATTCGATCCGGAAGGCATCTAATAGCTCTTCAGAATGGAAAATGGAGCAACAGCACACAAACACACACATATCCCCGGGGTCGGAGACAAACACAGCCTCCAGATGCCAAGAATGGAAAAAAGATGGGGAAAGCCTTTACCTCTGTCTATGCATTGTCTGTCCTTGTTAACTGTATAACAGCATTGAATGTTTGCCGTATATATGTTCTGTACTCCATCCTGAGTCCCCTTGGGGAGATAGAGCGGAATATAAATAAAGTAGATTATTATTATTATTATTCTGTTATCTTCCATCTCATTTACCCATGGAGTTTGTGTGCCAGAAAGGATCCACATGGACACAGGAGCTGCTTTGAGCCTCTTATAAAAGAGCAAAGCAAGACAATAATAATAATAATAATAATAATAATAATAATAATAATAATAATAATAATAATTCTTCCAATGAATCATTCGGGTCTCTATTGTCTCTATTTGTAGTCTGTCTGTGCGATTTTCTTGTGTCTCTATTTGTAGTCTGTCTGTGTGATTTTCTTACAGCAGCACAACACACCAGACCTCACGGTTGTGGAAAACAACAATGTTTGGATCATTGATGTTGCCATCCCAGGTGACAGTCGGATTGATGAAAAACAACAGGAAAAACTCAGCCATTATCAGGACCTCAAGATTGAACTGCAAAGGCTCTGGCATAAACCAGTGCAGGTGGTCCCGGTGGTGATGGGCACACTGGGTGCCGTGCCAAAAGATCTCTCGGCATTTGGAAACAAGAGACATTGACAAAATTACGATCTGCCAACTGCAAAAGGCCACCCGACTGGGATCTGCGCGCATCATAAATCACACAGTCCTAAACACTTGGGAAGTGTTCGACTTGTGGTTTTGTGAAACGAAATCCAGCATATCTATCTTGTTTGCTGTGTCATACAATGTCGTTGTGTCAATAATAATAATAATAATAATAATAATAATAATAATAATAATAATAATAATTTTTGTGATTCTGTGATACGAAATCCAGCATATATATCTCATTTGCTGTGTCATATTATGTCTGTACAATACTGTATTTCAATCTTTAAATACCCAAAGGTATGATCTTCTATTTTTCCCTCTTCACAAATGACTTTAAAGAATTTATCCAATAATCTCTATAACCTGAAATAAATAATTTGTCCATTCTGCCATTTGAAAAATGTGTAAAATTCCTTCTTCTTTTATAGGCAAATGATTTTTTTTCAGTTCTGGGCATACAACATCTTTACAGTCGGCATCATATAATGATTCATCTTAAAATTAATACTCTTAAAGTCTTCATCTGACAATCCTGTAGGGAGCATATGTATTTTAAAAAGCACCAGGAGCTGAACTCTCTCCAGAAATCGAGATCCAGAGCAAGCTCCCCATGAAAACCTTGCACTAAAAGGAAATCCTGGTGAAGCCAAAAGTCCACAAAAATAGAAACAGAACTCAAAGTGTCCAATCCAGATTCAAAGCCAAATCTGGGGCCACGGTGGCGCAATGGGTTAAACCCTTGAGCTGCTGAACTGCTGACCTGAAAGTTGGCAGTTCGAATCCATGGGATGGGGCGAACTCCCGCTGTTCACCCTAGCTCTTGCCAACCTAGCAGTTCAAAAACATGCAAATGTGAGTAGATCAATAGGTACCGCTTCATGGGAAAAGGCAAAAAGACACTCCAAGCAGTCTTGCCAGCCACACAACCAGGAGGTGTCTACAGACAATGCAGGCTCCTCGGCTTGGAAATTGAGAAGAGCAACTCCCCCAAAGCCAGAGATGAGCACCGCCTCCAGAGCGGAAATGAAAGGAGAAGCCTTTGCCTTTGTCTGTGTCTTTGTGTCTCATTGTATATCATTGTAACAAGGCACTGGATGTTAGCCTGTGTCTGTTTATATGCTGTAAACTACTCTGAGTCCCATTGGGAAGAATGGTGGAATATATTATTATTATTATTATTATTATTATTATTATTATTATTATTATTATTATTATCGTTATTATTATTAAAGTCCACATCTGACATTTTTGGAGCATCCGTTTTAAAAAGAAAGCATCAAGAGCTGAACTCTCTCCAGAAATCAAAATTCAGAGCAAGCTGCCCATAAAATCATTGCACTCAAAGGAAATCCTAGTGAAGGCATGGTTGAGATATTCCCATCTGTCTTGAGCCTCAACCTCAAAACACTGACAGGAGTGTATTACAGTCCAAAGTCAAGTCAAAAGTCCACAAAAATAGAAACAGAACCCACGGGAACGAGCAGAAGCAAAAGCCAAGTGTCCAGTCCAGGTTCAAAGCCAAACACCAGAGTTCCAAGCAATGTGGTTGTGTCCAGAAGTCAAGAGCCGTAGTCCAGGAGCAGTCCAAAGTGTAAAAAGGTACATGAGATACAAGGTTCCAAGGTCCAGACGTGGATAAAGAAGTTGCCACCAGCAATCGGCTAACCCTGATCCCTGTTGCTGGCCTTCTTCTCAACGAGACTTGCTGATCTCCTCAGCCAAGCCTTTTCTTTCCTTGTTTCCACAAAGGAACACACTATTAACACTTCCTCAGCCTCATCAACCAAACCTCTGATGTTTTGGCCATCAGGCTGAGTAAATCTTCCTTCTAGACATGGCTGAGGGAGTTGATGTTCCTGGCTGAGCACCGTCACCCCACAAACCCTCATCCACTCTATCCATGACACCATCATTGAAACAGACCATAACTTTACATTCACAGAGTTATGCTGCAAAACTGTACAATCCTCATTGTAATACAGTGATACCTTGACTTAAGAGTTAAATTTGTTCTGTGACTGAGCTCTTAACTCAAAATGCTCTTATCTCAAAGAAAACTTTCCTACTGAAATGCCATCAATACATTCTGCCCCCAAATCCTCTCCATTTTTGTTACACGCTCTGGGAGACTTTATGAGAAGACCTTGAAGCCCAGGTGTGTTCGACATGACGTCATGGCTACTTGGTTGGACTTAAATTAAGAAGTACTGGCTTCATGCCTTTCAGTGGAGACAACGTCGCCATAGGAATGGATCTCCTGTCTCGGTTCTCAAGTTCATGATTCAAGTATTCTCAAGTTACCTGGTTCATATTTATAATTTATACATATATAATATATTGTATATACTTATAATATTGATAATATTATAATGTAATACAATATTCTACTAATATAATATAATATAATAATATTAATTATATATTAAATGTAATATTACTAATATTACCATGTAATGATATAGTACAATATAGTAATTTAATGCTTATATTGTGCTATGCTAATAATATATTGTATGTACATTTAATTTGTAAGCCGCTCTGAGTCCCCTTCGGGGTGAGAAGAGCGAGATATAAATGTAGTAAATAAATAAATGTCTTTGTTTCCCTGAAGGATTTGCTTCTTGCTTTCTGATTTATAGTTAAAGTACTGCTGTGGATTTTAGTTCTCTTGATTTTATGTACAGTAGAGTCTCACTTATCCAAGCTTTGCTTATCTAAGCTTTTGGAGTATCCAAGCCATTTTTGTAGTCAATGTTTTCAATATATCGTGATATTTTGGTGCTAAATTCATAAATACAGTCATTACAACATAACATTACTGCGTATTGAACTACTTTTTTGTCAAATTTGTTGTATAACATGATGTTTTGGTGCTTTATTTGTAAAATCATAACCTAATTTGATGTTTAATAGACTTTTCCTTAATCCCTCCTTATTATCCAAGATATTTGCTTATCCAAGCTTCTGCCGGCCCGTTTAGCTTGGATAAGTGAGACTCTACTGTATAATGTAATACAATATTGTACTATTAATAATATAATAATATTAATTATATATTATATATTAAATGTAATATTACTAATAATATTGCCATCTAATGATATAGTACAATATAGTAATTTAATGCTTATATTGTGCTATGCTAATAATATATTGTATGTACATTTGATTTGTAAGCCGCTTTGAGTCCCCTTCGGGGTGAGAAGAGCGGGATATAAATGTAGTAAATAAACAAATAAATGTCTTTGTTTCCTTGAAGGATTTGCTTCTTGCTTTCTGATTTATGGATAAAGTACTGCTGTGGATTTTAGTTCTCTTGATTTTATGTACTTTGGCATTTTTGGATTTCTATTATTTTGTATTTCCTGTTCTGCTGATCTCTTTTGAAACAACCTTTTCCCCTTTCTACATGCTTTTGTCAATAAATATATATTTTTAGATATAATTACTGGACTCTGGTATGGCGCCGTCCGAAAAGGTGTTTTCCGTGCTAGAGTACAACACCCATCCTATATACCTGTGCATTTCAGGTTTTCTGCTCAAGTGTAGTACCTTACATTTGTCCACATCGAAGTTCATTTTGTTAAGTCTTATCCCAGCCCTCCAATCTGCTACAGTTGTTTTGGATCTTCATGATTCCTGGAAGTCTTGGTGAGCGTCATAGCTCTGTGTGGTGCTTGGGGGGCTTCTCCCGGGAGGCCAGGCGTGGGACTGTCCCTCGCAGGTCCCCCTTGGATGGGACCCTCTTCTCCCCTTCTGCCTCCGGGGCTCCTTCTTCCATGGGCTCCTTCCTCACTCCTTCTTTTTTGTCTCCCAGGACATCCACCTCTTCTGGGCCATTGCCTACAGGAGTCCTCCCACTGTAAATGGTGAATTCGGGCAGCGCGGGTCCCATCTTGCTCAGGAAGTCATAGGCGGGGAGGCGAGGCTTCCAGTCTTCTTCAGACAGCACAGCTAGAAGGAAAAGAAAAATTGGATCTATCATGAAAACATGGAAAGAGTTTATTAAGCTTCAAAAACTTTGTTTCTGCAAGAGGGACAACCCTGCAGCACATTTTGCTATAATTTTCCATCTCATCGAGTCTCAACCAATTCAACCTAGTTTGTGGCTCCCACAAAAACAAAGTTTCTGGAGCAGAACAACTACTTTCAAAGTAAGTGCCGCACAATTAAACAGGAAATAACACTTTAAAAGCAGGAAAAGATTTCCCCCCCCCCCCCCCCCCAAAAGGGTAAAAAGAACGACCCAAACAATTACCGTCCGGTCAGCCTCACATCAATACCAGGCAAAATTCTGGAAAAGATCATTAAGGAAGTGGTCTGCGAACACTTAGAAGCAAATGCGGTCATTGCTAATAGTCAACACGGATTTACCAAAAACAAGTCATGCCAGACTAATCTGATCTCTTTTTTCGATAGAGTTACGAGTTGGGTCGATACAGGGAATGCTGTGGATGTAGCGTACCTGGATTTCAGTAAGGCCTTCGACAAAGTCCCCCACGACCTTCTGGCAAACAAACTAGTAAAATGTGGGCTAGACAAAACTACGGTTAGGTGGATCTGTAATTGGCTAAGCGAACGAACCCAAAGGGTGCTCACCAATGCGTTGTCTTCATCATGGAAAGAAGTGACAAGTGGAGTGCCGCGGGGCTCCGTCCTGGGCCCGGTTCTGTTCAACATCTTTATTAACGACTTAGACGAAGGGTTAGAAGGCACGATCATCAAGTTTGCAGACGACACCAAACTGGGAGGGATAGCTAACACTCCAGAAGACAGGAGCAGAATTCAAAACGATCTTGACAGACTAGAGAGATGGGCCGAAACTAACAAAATGAAGTTCAACAGGGACAAATGCAAGATACTTCACTTCGGCAGAAAAAATGGAAATCAAAGATACAGAATGGGGGACAATGCCTGGCTTGACAGCAGTGTGTGCGAAAAAGACCTTGGAGTCCTTGTGGACAACAAGTTAAACATGAGCCAACAATGTGATGCGGCAGCTAAAAAAGCCAATGGGATTCTGGCCTGCATCAATAGGGGGATAGCGTCTAGATCCAGGGAAGTCCTGCTCCCCCTTATTCTATTCTGCCTTGGTCAGACCACACCTGGAATCACACTGTGTCCAATTTTGGGCACCACAGTTGAAGGGAGATGTTGACAAGCTGGAAAGCGTCCAGAGGAGGGCGACTAAAATGATTAAGGGTCTGGAGAACAAGCCCTATGAGGAGCGGCTTAAAGAGCTGGGCATGTTTAGCCTGCAGAAGAGAAGGCTGAGAGGAGACATGATAGCCATGTACAAATACGTGAAGGGAAGTCATAGGGAGGAGGGAGCAAGCTTGTTTTCTGCTGCCCTGCAGACTAGGACACGGAACAATGGCTTCAAAATACAGGAAAGGAGATTCCACCTGAACATCAGGAAGAACTTCCTCACTGTGAGAAGGGCTGTTCGACAGTGGAACTCTCTCCCCCGGACTGTGGTGGAGGCTCCTTCCTTGGAGGCTTTTAAGCAGAGGCTGGATGGCCATCTGTCGGGGGTGCTTTGAATGCGATTTCCTGCTTCTTGGAAGGGGGTTGGACTGGATGGCCCATGAGGTCTCTTCCAACTCTACTATTCTATGATTCTATGATTCTATGAAATTTTGTTACATAATATAATTAAAAACACATTTAAATATTTGTGTCATGGATACAAAAGTTAAAGTACAGTAGAGTCTCGCTTATCCAACCTTCTGGATTATTCAACACAGTTTGCATTTTAGTAGTCAATGTTTTTGTAGCCAATGTTTTCAATACATTGCAATATTTTGGTGCTGAATTCATAAATACAGTAATTGCTACATACATAACATTACCGTGTATTGAGCTGCTTTTTCTGTCGATTTGTTTTAAAATATGATGTTTTGGTGCTTATTTTGTAAAACCCTAACATAATTTGATGTTTAATAGGTTTTTCCTTAATCACTCCTTATTATCCAACGTATTCTCTTATCCAACATTCTGCCGGCCTGTTTCTGTTGGATAAGTGAGACTCTACTGTACAATAAAAAGCAATTTAAATTTAAATGCTCAACATCCTCCCCAAATCCCACCCACAATATAACAACGTAAATATGAACAACGATATTAACATTTAGATTAAAAACACATAATTAGCTAAGCACACCTCCACTTTGCCCCCAAAATTGGGTCACATAATTGTATTGGAAGACGTAAAGATTCCCAAGAGAGACCATTTTCAATCAAATTCAGGGGTAATAGTATCTGTAAATCTTAAACCTGAAAACAGGTGTAAGCATACACAAACTCCACATGCAAACACATTGTAAGAACTAGAAACATGACTTTTAAGTAACAGATAGTGTGCTGAGATGCTATAAAGCACTTTTCTTTCAGCTAGACAGTGCAGATAGGAAATATAACACTTGCTTAACATCCAGTTAAATTGATACTATGGGTAGCCTTTTTTATTCACCTCAAATCACCCATTACTACAAGTAGTTGCGACCTAATGAGCTGAGCAAGAGTGAAATTTCTCTTTGGTGACTGCGGGTTTTTTTTATTACCACGAAAGCATCCTTTCAGCTGCGGATGTGGGGTCAAAATTTCCCCATTTCATCACAACTTCATATAGGAAAACCCAATTCTCAGTACGCCTGAGGCACAACCGGATGCAGACGGCAATTTAAGAATAACTTACACAAATACTGCAAACAGAGCATCTCTCCAACAGCATCACTCACATTCATTAGCCTGGAGAAATCCAAGCTGTTTCATGTTGCAACTCTGTTTTTCCAGTCATGCCTCCATATTGGCGGTTTTGAGTTTTCTGGATGTTATTATTCACGGATTTGGTTAAAAATATTCTCTCTGAGCCCTCCAGCATGACTCCATGGTCCACTTCCAGTAGAAACAGCCCATAAAGTCATGCGGGAAGGTCTAGACATTCCTAGAAAATTGTCCTCTTCTGTTAAAATAATCACCAATTTCTTTACTAGTCCCTTTCCACTTTCACTGGGGTTTTATGCCTTTGATCCCAGAAGATGTTTATGGCTGACTGTATTTAAAGTCGAAAGGGTGAACCTAAGCAAAGCATGCTGAGGAATGGTTTTGATGGAGCTTAAATTAGGGATCCTGTAGGGAATGTGGAAGGCTGGCTTGACCCTTTGGGTTCCAAAAAGTACAATGAGATAGGAAACCCAACTGCAGAAACCCAAAGGCAGAACTACTTAATGCCTTCTTTGCCTCGGTCTTCTCAGAAAAAGAAAGCCATCTTCAACCTCAGCAACACGGAATGGACGAAGGATTGGGGGAAATCCAACCCCAAATAGGGAAACAAGTTGTCCAGGAACACCTGGCCACTCTAAACAAATTCAAGTCCCCAGGGCCAGATCAGCTACATCCAAGAGTACTGAAGGAACTAGCGGAAGTTATTTCAGAACCACTGGCAATTATCTTCTAGAGTTCTTGGAGAACGGGAGAAGTCCCAGCAGATTGGAGGAGGGCGAATGTGGTCCCTATCTTCAAGAAGGGAAAAAAGAACGACCCAAACAATTACCGTCCGGTCAGCCTCACATCAATACCAGGCAAAATTCTGGAAAAGATCATTAAGGAAGTGGTCTGCAAACACTTAGAAACAAATGCGGTCATTGCGAATAGTCAACACGGATTTACCAAAAACAAGTCATGCCAGACTAATCTGATCTCTTTTTTCGATAGAGTTACGAGTTGGGTCGATACAGGGAATGCTGTGGATGTAGCGTACCTGGATTTCAGTAAGGCCTTCGACAAAGTCCCCCACGACCTTCTGGCAAACAAACTAGTAAAATGTGGGCTAGACAAAACTACGGTTAGGTGGATCTGTAATTGGCTAAGCGAACGAACCCAAAGGGTGCTCACCAATGCGTCGTCTTCATCCTGGAAAGAAGTGACAAGTGGAGTGCCGCAGGGCTCCGTCCTGGGCCCGGTTCTGTTCAACATCTTTATTAACGACTTAGACGAAGGGTTAGAAGGCACGATCATCAAGTTTGCAGATGACACCAAACTGGGAGGGATAGCTAACACTCCAGAAGACAGGAGCAGAATTCAAAATGATCTTGACAGACTAGAGAGATGGGCCAAAACTAACAAAATGAAGTTCAACAGGGACAAATGCAAGATACTTCACTTCGGCAGAAAAAATGGAAATCAAAGATACAGAATGGGGGACGATGCCTGGCTTGACAGCAGTGTGTGCGAAAAAGACCTTGGAGTCCTTGTGGACAACAAGTTAAACATGAGCCAACAATGTGATGCGGCTGCTAAAAAAGCCAATGGGATTCTGGCCTGCATCAATAGGGGAATAGCGTCTAGATCCAGGGAAGTTATGCTCCCCCTCTATTCTGCCTTGGTCAGACCACACCTGGAATCACACTGTGTCCAATTTTGGGCACCACAGTTGAAGGGAGATGTTGACAAGCTGGAAAGCGTCCAGAGGAGGGTGACTAAAATGATTAAGGGTCTGGAGAACAAGCCCTATGAGGAGCGGCTTAAAGAGCTGGGCATGTTTAGCCTGCAGAAGAGAAGGCTGAGAGGAGACATGATAGCCATGTACAAATATGTGAAGGGAAGTCATAGGGAGGAGGGAGCAAGCTTGTTTTCTGCTGCCCTGCAGACTAGGACACAATGGAACAATGGCTTCAAACTACAGGAAAGGAGATTCCACCTGAACATCAGGAAGAACTTCCTCACTGTGAGAAGGGCTGTTCGACAGTGGAACTCTCTCCCCGGGGCCGTGGTGGAGGCTCCTTCCTTGGAGGCTTTTAAGCAGAGGCTGGATGGCCATCTGCCGGGGGTGCTTTGAATGCGATTTCCTGCTTCTTAGCAGGGGGTTGGACTGGATGGCCCATGTGGTCTCTTCCAACTCTACTATTCTATGATTCTATGATTCTATCAAATTTTGTTACATAGTATAATTAAAAACACATTTAAATATTTGTGTCGTGGATTCTATGATTCTATGATTCTTTATACAGTACATCTCCACGGACTTAATGCTCAGATTTCAGGCATAGGCCTCAGAGAGGAACCAAGCTCTATATATATATATATATATATATATATATATATATATATATATATATATGCTGTGCCCGGCCACGCGTTGCTGTGGCGAAGTATGGTGGTATGGGAAATAAAGTATTGAGGTATTGGTGGTAGTTAAGGTAAAGGGTAAAGGTTTCCCCTGATGGAGCTTAGCCTTCTAACTGGCAGCAATTGGATAAAAACAATTATTCCTCTCCCTCTAATTAGGACTTTATTTTTGTTTTCTTTTTGTTGTATGAACGTAGAGGCATGGATGAGGGTTTGTGCTGCCAAGTTTAGTGTTTCTGGGATGTGTAGTTTTGTTGTTTTGTCCTAGGCCAAAATTTCATTACCCTTTTATACCCTGTTTCCCTGAAAATAAGACATCCTCAAAAAATAAGACCTAGTAGAAGTTTTGCTGAATTGCTAAATATAAGGCCTCCCCCGAAAGTAAGACCTAGCAAATTTTTGTTTGGAAGCATGCCCGGCGCCTGCCAAACAAAACACCATAGCATGCAGGATTGGTAAATGTACATAATAATAATAATAATAATAATATAATTTTATTTTTATACTCTGCCTCCATCTCCCCAGAGGGACTCGGGGCGGCTTACATACCAGTTGTATATGGAAATAATGGTAGTAACAAGAAATTCTTGACAGGAGTCACAGTTTGTCTCGTTTAGTTATATTGGTTTGTGATGACAACTACTGTACAGTATAGAATCAATGTTCATTTGAATATGAATTCTTTTTAATGGAAAAATAAGACATCCCCTGAAAATAAGACATAGCGCATCTTTGGGAGTAAAAAATAATATAAGACACTGTCTTATTTTCAGGGAAACACGGTATATATAGATATGGACAGGTTGCTTACCTGTAACCATGTTTCTTCGAGTGTACTCTGTGAATTCACACTAATGGAGAAGCTGCGCCTGCGCAGGTTCCGACGGAAACTCTTCCAAGCTGAAGTTCAAATTTTGGCGGTAACCACGCCCCCCTTCCCAAGGGGCATATAAGGCAGCCCCGGGCGTCCGCTCTCCAGTTCCTATGCCGCCAAGGCAACGAGAAAGGGAGAGGTTTGCCAGAGGGGAAGGAAGGGCGGGTTTGTGTGAATTCAGAGTACACTCGAAGAAACATGGTTACAGGTAAGCAACCTGTCCTTTTTCTTCGTGTACTCTGTGAATGCACACTAATGGAGACTGACACGCTAAGGTCCCGGATGGTGGGACAAGGCAAACTCGACAACCAGTGAATGTCCAAACATAAGTTTATTAGGACACATTGAGATAACAGTCCCAAGAGACCAGTGCAATAAGTTGTCCGAAAGGACCAGTGCAATGTCAGCATGAGCATAGTATAAGAAACGGGACATATTAGGAAATACTGAATAAACGTAATAGAAACACAGAAATTGAGTACAGTGCATATGAACACTCTCCCAAGGGAAGAGGGGAAACATCACATAACTTGACACACCCATCAGGGTCAATAAAGTGTTACAGAGCAACTGCCCAACACAATCAGGGAAAAACACGTCCCCAGAGGTATAGGTATGGGGAGAAAACTGGCCCCATAACTTGAAGGAGAGGTATAGAGAGTCACCTGCGGGTGAGTATATGGAGAAGAAGGCCGTTTGAGAGTCAGGATAGGCAAGATGAGAGTACTGATCTTGCGAAGGCCGAGTCTTTTAGGGCTTTGTTGTCTAGCCTGTAGTGAGAGACAAACGTGAGTGGGTTCGACCAGATTGCCGCTTTACAAATGGAGTCGAGCGGGATACCCCTGAGGAAGGCGGTCGAAGCCGAGAGGCCCCTCGTTGATCTCGGACGGATGGATGGAGGGGGAGGGCGTTTGGCCAGCTCGTAAGCCAACTCAATGGCCTGAGCAATCCAATGGGACAACCTTTGGGAGGAGATGGGATTACCCAACTTGTCCGGGGCATAGGCGACAAAGAGTCTCTGAGTCTTACGGATGCCCCTGGTACGGTCCTTGTAGAAGAGGAGCGCCCTGCGAACGTCGAGAAGGTGCAGTTTTCGCTCGAGAGGAGAGGAGGGATTAGAGAAGAAAGCTGGTAGAACAATGTCTTGATTGAGGTGGAAAGCTGACACCACCTTAGGGAAAAAGGTAATGTCCGGGCGAAGGACAGCACGGTCGTGGTGGAAACGTAGATATGGCTCATCGACCCTGAGAGCAGCAAGCTCGGATGGCCGTCGTGCCGAAGTGATTGCCACTAGAAAGGCTAGTTTCCACGAAAGCAAGCGGAGATCAGTTGAGGCCAGTGGTTCGAAGGGAGCAGATGTGAGTTGAGAGAGTACAAGTTCGAGGTTCCAGCCCGGCGTAGGCGGTAGCGACGGTGGGCAGATGTTGTTGTAGCCTCGGAGAAATGTTTTGATCAGGTGGTGAGAGAAGAGAGACGGCTGACCATGGCGTTGAAAAGACCAGGAAAGGGCTGCGAGGTAAGCCTTAATAGAAGCGAGAGAGAGTTTTCTCTCGATGAGAGTCATAAGGAAGTCGAGGACCACCGATACCGAGGTTGGAAAGGAGTCGATATTACGGGATCGAAGGAAGGCGTGAAAGCGAGAAAGTTTGTAGGTATAAGCTTTGGTTGTAGACGGCTTATGGGCTGCCCAAAGAACATCCTGGAGGTTTTGTGGAAGGGAGGTTAGGTAAGAATCTTCCACGCAGTGAGATGAAGAGAAGGAAGGTCCGGGTGAAGAATTTGACCGTCCTCTTTCGAGAGAAGGTGCGGCAAGGGAGGCAGAGGGCGAAACGTTCCTCTGGAGAGACGAAGAAGGGCTGGATACCACGGCTGGCGGGGCCAGGCCGGAGCTATGAGAATCGCTGTGACCGAGATCGAGAGGAGTCTTTCGAGGACTTTCGGTATGAGGGGAATAGGGGGAAAAAGATAAAGCATCTCCGCTGACCAGTCCAGCAGAAAGGCGTCCCCTAGGCAGCCGGGAAAGGAGTTCGGGGGAAGCCTCGCTCCGTAGCGGGGTAGTTGAGCGTTCTGGGGGGAGGCAAAAAGGTCCAGAGTAGGTCGCCCCCAGTCGAGGAACAGATTGTGGAGGATCTCGGGATCGAGCTTCCACTCGTGGGAGGAGGATGTCATCCTGCTGAGGGCATCTGCCAAGTCGTTTTGGGCACCCGGAAGGTGAATCACGGAGACCTGGACGTCGTGGGCTATGCACCAAAGCCAGAGGCGGGAGGAGAGGTGCATCAACTTTCTCGATCCCGTACCGCGCTGTTTGTTGATGTAGAATACTGCTACCAGATTGTCTGATTGAATGAGGATGGATTTGTGGCAGATGAGGCGGGAGAAGCTTTCAGGGCTTTGAGGATGGCGAGAAGCTCGAGAAAGTTTATGTGGTTGGTCTTCTCGGATGGGGACCAAAGATCTTGGACCGTCAGGCCGTTCATGTGGGCTCCCCAAGCGTAGGTGGAGGAGTCTGTGGTTATGGTTATTGAAGGTAGGGTTGGATGAAATGGAAGACCCCTGCATACGTTCCGGTGAGACGTCCACCATGAGAGGGATTGGCGAACGCTTGACGGTATCGACAGGTACTTTGAGTTGTGGTGATAGAGCGGCTTGAAGGTGTCTATAAACCACCTTTGTAGAACCCGGAGACGCAGCCTGGCAAAGGGGGTCGTGAGAACCGTGGAGGCCATGTGGCCTAAGAGGACTTGAACGGCACGGGCTCGGACCCTCCTGGCGGATCGACATAGGGCGATCTGGTGGTGGAGAGCTAGGAATCTGTCGAGCGGTAACGAGACAGTCTGTGTGACGGAGTCGAAGAGAGCTCCGATGAATCGAATTTTGGTCGACGGGGAGAGATTTGACTTCTCGGCATTGAGTTGAAGGCCGAGAGAGTTTAGGAGACGCAGCGTGAAGGAGACGTGGCTCTCAAGAAGTACAGGGTCGGGCCCGACCAGAAGCCAGTCGTCCAGATAAGGAAAGACCGTGATGCCATGCAGCCTGAGGTGGGCCGCTACGGCGGCGACAACTTTGGTAAAGACCCTTGGAGCCATGACTAGGCCGAAGGGTAAAACGGTAAATTGGTAGGTTTGGTCGAGGACTTTGAAACAGAGGAAGCGTCTGTGAGCCTCCTGTATCGCTACGTGGAAGTAAGCGTCTCGTAAGTCTATGGAGGCAAAGTAGTCTCCCAGCTGCAGCATCGGGAGAATAGAGGCAATAGAGACCATTCTGAATTTGGAAGGGCGAATGAAGATATTGAGGGCCCTTAGGTCTAGAATGGGGCGTAGCCCGCCCCCCCTCTTCGGGACCGTAAAGTACCTGGAGAAGAAGCTTTGCGGATCCAGTTCGGGAGGAGAGGGACGGATGGCCCCTTTGGCCAGGAGGGCATCGAGTTCGGCCAGTATTTCTGGAGAAGGAGTTGAAGAGAGAATGTGACCTGTAGGTGGGAGCTCTGTAAACTCTAAGGCGTAGCCCTCTTGGACAATGCGAAGAACCCAAGCATCTGAAGTGATGGACTCCCATTGATTGTAAAAGGGGGCCAGGCGGTCGGCGAAGGCACAGGAGCGTCGAGGCAGCGTGGGTTCTACATCGGTAGCGGACGAGGAGCTTTGGCAAAAAAGGATGGCGTCGGGTACGCCGGTGAGCCTGTGGAGGAGCGGGAGTGGTTCGACCCCGTTGCTTTTGCGGATGAGGCCCCCGACGGGGTTGGTGATGGCTTTGATTGCTCGAGCCCGAGGGGCGCTTGAAAGATTGGTGCCGGAAGGATTGCGGCGGGAAGCGACGGAAGCGATGAGGGAACCAGCGGGTACGCTGTGGCTGCGGTTGGTCGCCACATTTGGACGCAAGAATTTTAAAGTCATGATTGGACTTGAGTTTGTCATCGGTACCGGAATTAAATAGTCCAAGTGCATCAAAGGGGAGGTCCTCAATGACCTGTCTGGAGGATGAGGAGAGACCTGACGACCACAGCCAGGCGTGGCGACGGATGGCGATCGCGTGGGCAATCATCTTGCCCGCCGTGTCCCCGGTATGTTTCGCCATCTGGATTTGGTGGTGGGCGAGCGAGTCAGCCTCCTGTTGGAGGGTGGTAAGAACGGAGCGGTCTTCGTCCGACAGTTTAGCGAAGAAGGGTTGTGCCTTCTCCCAGATAATCTGCTGGTAGACACCCATGCAGGCTCCATAGTTTGCCATCCGGCAAAGTAAAAGGGCTCCGGAGTAAAGCTTTCGACCCACAGCGTCGAAGCGCTTCCCTTCTCTGTCGGCCGGAGTGTTCGACTGACGACCTGAGGATTGGGAGGCCTTGACGACCAGGGAGTTGGGGTCGGGGTGGTGTTTCAGCCACTCCAAGGTATCGTCGTCGGTACGGTACCAAGTCTCGATCCTCTTTGAGGTCGGGGGAATGGAGGAAGGGGTTTTCCAGGAGGCCTGGATAACGTCCAAGAGATAAGGCAGGAAAGGGAGTAGCGTGGCCGGCGGAGCTTGGGCCTGCACCCTTTTGAAAACTGGATCAGACACTGCTTTGGAAGTCTGCTTGATCTCCAAACCCAGGGCGTCGGCCATTCTGACCATTTGATCAGAGAAAGCACGAATATTGTCAGTAGGAGAAGGCGGGTCCGCCTCATACGCATCGTGAGGAGGAGAGAGGTCGAGACCGAGAGAGACTACCGAAGCCGAGAGGACAGATTCTGGGCGGTCAATGTCGACATCTTCCTCCTCAGCCCCTTGGGGGGACTGAGGGGGAGAAGAAAGCACAGTCTCGGGGGGAGGCATGGCCTCACGGGAAGAGACGGCCGGGAGCCGAGGGTCTTTAGAGGCTGAGGCCTGGGCTGCTCGAGCCAGGCGAGCCGTTTGTCTGCCACGCTCCGGTGTCGAGGTGGGAGGGAAGAGCTGTTGGCGCGATGAGTGAAGCGGTGCAAGAGGCTCCGGCACTGGCACCCTGACCACCGTTTGGGTAGAGTGGTGGGGTGAGTCCTGCAGCTCCCCGTCAGACAGGGGGTGCAAAGGAGATTGAGAAACATCTCTAGGCCTCTGGGCCGGCACAATCGGAGAAGACCTTCTCGAGGAGGTTGCCGAGGAGGACGGCGGGTCCCTCCTTGAGGAAGCCGAAGAAGAGGAGCGCTGAGTCAGCCGTTTTTTTGTCGGCAGTTGCTTGGATGCAACCCTCAAGGATTTGCCTGGTGTTGGAGGAACCACAGCTGAGTCAGATTGCGCTCGACGAGACTCCTCGTGAGCCCTCTTAAAGGCTATTTTGATAGCAGAGGAGGACGGAGGGGAGCCGATACGAGAGCGGATCGAGGTCACCGAAGCCAGAGAGCTCGACGTCGAGGAAGGCCCCACCTTTCCGGAGCGGGTCGACACGGTAGCCGTCGTCACAGTACACGGTGGCTTGACCGGTTTAGCGGCCCTGGAGGTCCTGGACGCCCTGGACGAGACCGAGGAGGCTTTAGCTGTCAGAGCCTTAGCTGTTGGCGCCGACATTGCACTCAGAGCTGAAGACGACGACGTACCCGATGTCGACGGAGTCGGTTCTGGCTCGAGAGATCTTTCGTCGAGCGCCGCTCTGAGCCTAGCGGCTCTGTTCTTTCTGGCCTGAGCCGTGAGAGCTAGGCAGAAGCGGCAGGTACCGACCACATGAGCCTCGCCAAGACAGAAGAGACACTTGGCGTGGCCGTCGGAATCAGGAATTTTAGCAGCGCACTGCGTGCAGCGTTTGAAACGAGTAGTAGGCATGCGAAGAGTCCGAAGTGAACCTTGCGGCGGAAAAAAAGGAACTGGAGAGCGGACGCCCGGGGCTGCCTTATATGCCCCTTGGGAAGGGGGGCGTGGTTACCGCCAAAATTTGAACTTCAGCTTGGAAGAGTTTCCGTCGGAACCTGCGCAGGCGCAGCTTCTCCATTAGTGTGCATTCACAGAGTACACGAAGAAAAAATATACATACATACACACACACCCCAACAACAACAACCTAATGGTGCAAAAGTATATACAGTAGAGTCTCACTTATCCAAGCTTCTGGATTATCCAAGCCATTTTTGTAGTCAATGTTTTCAATACATAGTGATATTTTGGTGCTAAATAAGTAAATACAGTAATTACAACATAAACATTACTGTGTACTGAACTACCTTTTCTGTCGAATTTGTTGTATAACATGATGTTTTGGTGCTTAATTTGTAAAATCATAACCTAATTTGATGTTTAATAGGCTTTTCCTTAATCTCTCCTTATTATCCAATGTATTCGCTTATCCAACGTTCAGCCGGCTCGTTTACGTTGGATAAGCAAGACTCTACTGTATATATATATATACATTTACACACACACACACACACAACATCCTAATGGTGCAAAAGCATATATTTATATACACACGCAAACACAAATGCGAAAATACACACACACGACATCCAAATGGTATAAAACTAGTGTGTGTGTGTATCTGTATTCAATAGTGTAAATGGTGTATATGTGTGTATACACACACACACACACACATATACACACACACAACACAACACCTGAATGGTGCAAAAGCTCATATATATATATAGTGTATATATGTGTACTATATGTACATGTGTATATGTTGTGTCTACACACACACACACACACACAAAATATCAACATTGTACAAAACTCATATATGTATATAAGTGCACATATACTTTAAAATGTGCAATACTTTATACTTTACTAGCTGTGCCCGGCCACGCGTTGCTGTGGCGAAGTCTGGTGGTATGGGAAATAAAGTATTGAGGAATTGGTGGTAGTTAAGGTCAAGGGTAAAGGTTTTCCCCTGACATTAATAATAATAATAATAATAATAATAATAATAATAATAATAATAATAATAATAATTTTATTCTTATATCCCGCCCCATCTCCCCGGAGGGACTCGGGGCGGCTTACATGGGGCCATGCCCAGACACGACAGCACAAATCAGATAAAACATTAAACTGAGCAGTAAAACTTCAACATGATTAAAAACAGTCATAAAAGTCAATATAGACAATAATATTAAAATCCCGATTTGGGTCAAAAGATCCAGGCCAAGGTGCAAAGCAATATCAAGTTATCAGGGAGGGATAATTATACAGCAGGTGTAATACTTAAAGTGCTGAATGAATCCTAAAAACAATCCAGAGGGTCTACTGCTTAATAGGTAAATTAAGTCCATTATAAATGGGTTATATAGCTGTATGGAAGGGCCTTGAGTCTACACTGCCATATAATCCAGTGCAAATTAGATAATCTGTGGAAGAGACCTAAGTGAGGCCTAAGTCTGCCTGTCCCTTGGCTGAGTTGGTTGCTAGGAGCCCAAGTGGGCAGAGATTAGCCCTCTAAACTGGCAGTAATTGGATAAAAACAATTATTCCTTTCCCTCTAATTAGGACTTTATTTTTCTTTTCTTTTTGTTGTATCAACCTAGAGGCATGGATGATGGGTTGTGTTGTCAAATTTCGAGGTTGGGGGGCCTGTTGTTTTGTTGTTTTGTGGGTCGCCGTGATGCTATCACTCATTTATATATATAGATTGTTGTGTGCCTTCAAAACATTTCTGACTTAGGGTGATCCCACGGTGAACGTATCACAGGACCTTCTGGGGCTGAGAGTGTGTGACTCACTCATGGTCAACAAGTACGGCTGGGAAAGGATTCGAATCCTGGTCTCCAGAATCAAGCCATTATGCTACACTGACATACTTACCGCTTGGGATTTCCCGGCCGGCCTTCAGCTCCTCAATCCACGTTCGGACATTGGCTTCTGAAAGAGATTGATCGGATGGGAAGGCGAACACTTGGCCCCCGGAGTGGAGATTGATCCAGAGAAGGAGCGGAAGAGGAGGGACCGAGCTTCCAAAATAGGCCTTCAATATTCCTCGACCTGCAGGCGTGTTCTTGCTGTGTTACAAAGAGCGGCTGATTAATAGTATAAACAGAAACAGTTCTCCCATCTGAAAATGAACCCAATCCGAGCCCCTTGTCCAGGCATGGGAAAACTTGGGCCTTCCAGATGTTTTGGACTTCAACACCTGGAGGGCCCAAGTTTGCCCATGCCTGCCATGGACAATAATATTTTCGACTCTACACCTTAAATCCTACCTACTGTTTTGGGCAGTTTTACTCTGAAGCATCATGTACATGGATAGAGCTATATAAATAAAGAATAACACTATTTCAATAAGATTCATTATTATCCACAGTACTCTGAGCAATCAAGGTTCGGATATTATGTTGCGTTTTCCTGGTTATTTTGCTTTGTTTTGCAATTGTATGGTGCAATGCAACATTTCATTCCACCTTATCTGTATGTGTATGTGTGTGTGTGTGTGTGTGTGTGTGTGTGTATATATATATATATATATAGAGAGAGAGAGAGAGAGAGTATTTTCGACTCTACACCTTAAATCCTATCCACTGTTTTGTGTCATTTTACTCTGAAGCACCATGTACACTGACAGAGCTATATAAATAAAGGATAACACTATGCAACAAAATTTGAAAAAATGTTCTGTTCCTGGTCTGAAAGTGTCATTTCCTGTTTCCTGTGCAGTACTTATTTTGAAAGTAGTTTTTCTACTCTGGAAACTTTGCTTTTTGTGGCACAAACTATGTTGAATTGGTTGAGACTCAATGAGATATTCATTGAAAAACTAGGGCAAAATGTGCTATAGCAGGATGGCCCACAAAAACAAAGTTTTTGCTATTTAATACACTTTTTCCATGTTTTTATGACAGAACAAATTAGGAAATGACATTTATAACCCAGGAACAAAAACCATGTTACATAGTAGGCATGTGCGATCCATGAAAAAATTGTTCAATACTATTTCAAAAGTAGGGGGCACTGGCACTTCGTTTCTAAAGTCATTTCCAAATTTTGACGGCAAAAAAATTCGAAACCTCCCGAAACTTCCGAATCTTTCAATGTACCTTGTTAATGGCGGATGCCCATGAGCATGAAGGAAAACATTATCGTCAATGGGGAAAATTGAGGGGCTTCTTTCTCCCTCATTTTGAGCTATTTTAATGAAATTTTGCCACGTTTCTATGACAGAACCAATTAGGAAATGACATTTATCACCCAGGAACAGAAATCATAGTACACCATCAAATCACTCCTGACAGATGGCCATCAGCCTCTGAATAAGGAAATCTGTTCCTGGTATGAAAGTGTTATTTCCTGTTTCATTGGGTTTTCTGGGGCTGAGAGTGTATGACTTGCCCAAGATCACCCAGTGGATTTCCATGGCTGAGTGGGAATCAAGCCACAGTTGTAGTCTGACTCTCAAACCACTACACTACACCATGCTGTCTCAAAACAGGCCGTTGCCAGAGAGGAAAGAAAATCCTCAGGATTGGGTTTCTTCCTATGAGGCTTAGCCTGCTCCTAACACTCTTTCTGCCAAGACACTACTGTACTATAATAATCAGCAAGCCCAGGCTAGGCACTCTTCCCTGCAAACAAAGTTTGGTTGAATTAAAAACACGTTCACTTATATCCGAAGGTTTTCTGAGGCCATTAAATAAATGGGCTCCAATGCTTCGAATTGGAAGGTTAATTCCAAAGGGCCAAACCACCTCGGAACCCTGTTCAGAATCAAAATAGATTTTTTTTTTTACGATTAATGACGATTCCGAGAAATTTGCCCATGCCTATTACATAGTGTAATTCCCCAAATGGGAATTTGGGTAAACCCCTATCCTTACAGGTTCAGCCAGCAGACAACGAAGGATTTGTTCGTCTCTTCTTCAGCCAAATGCCTCATTTCTCCTTCGTCCCTTTCGCTCAATGCCCCATCGCTGAACATGATGAGCAAGGGCTTCTCCAGTTGGAAAAACTCGGGCAGGTTTCCCACGGTGATTTCCGGCTGTAGAAGGAATAGTGACAAGAAAGGAAGAGGTGAACACGATATAGGAAAAGGAGCTTTGCAAGGAAGCTTTCTAATATTTGCAAGACTATGTCCCTAACCAACATCTGAGGATATGGTTAATAGCAGGCATGGGCAAACTTGGGCCCTCCAGGTGTTTTGGACTTCAACTCCCACCATTCCTAACAGCCTCAGGCCCCTTCCTTTCCCCCCTCGGCCGCTTAAGTTTGCCCATGCCTGACCAATAGTCTGAAAAAGATCCTTTAAAGTTTGGACTTGAACCAAGAACAGAGTCATTGAACATGAGCCAAAAGTGTGATGCAGCAACTAAAAAGGCCAATGCAATTCTAAGCGGCATCAATAGGAGCCTAGTGTCTAAATCTATGATGAGGCAGCTAATAAGCCAATGTGTTTCTATATTAATAGCTCTATTTTATTCTGCTTTGGTCACAGAACCCTGGAAAGGGTTGCTGTGAGTTTTCTGGGCTGTCTGGCCATGTTCCAAAAGCATTCTCTCCTGACATTTCACTCACATCTTTGGCAGGCATCCTCAGAGGTTGTGAGGTTTGTTGGAAACTAGGCAAGTGGGGTTTATGTATCTGTGGAATGTTCAGGGTCTATTGTAATACGATATAACACTAATAATACAATATAATAATATTAATTATATATTATATTTTACATCTAATATTACTAATAATATTACAATATACTGATGAATATAGTAATTTATTACCAGTATTGTACTATGCTAATAATATAATATTGTATGTAAATTTAATTTGTAAGCCACTCTGAATCCCCTTCGGGGTGAGAAGGGCGGCATATAAATGTAGCAAATAAAATAAATAAACAAATATTCCCAACAGACCTCACAACCTCTGAAGATGCCTGCCATAGAAGTGGGTGTAACGTCAGGAGAGAATGCTTCTGAAACATGGCCATACAGCCCAGAAAACTCACAGCAACCCAGTTATTCCGGCCATGAATGCGTTCCACAACACATCTCCTGGAATGTCGTACAAGGAGCTCAGTGTGTTTAATTTGAAGAAGAGAAGGTGGGGAAGGTTGGCTGGCCATCTGCCAGGAGTTCTTGGATTGTGTTCTGCAGAGCAGAATGTTTGTATATTTGAATGTTTAATGTTTGCATATTTGTATATTTTAAATTGTATGCTAATGCATTTATGTTAAGCTGCTTTGAGACTCCTACAGGAGAAATAAAACAGGGTATAAATAATAATAATTATCCGAAAATGCATCACATGGTCCTAAACACTTGGGAAGTATTCGACTTGTGATTTTGTAATACGAAATACAGCAGATATATCTTGTTTGTTGTTTTTAGGGATTCCTCTTCTTCAGAAGAGGAAGGGGAGCAGGAAAGTGTTCATGAATCTGAGGGGGAGATTTTGCAAGTACCCACATTTCAGGAGAGGCGAAAGGAAACAGAGCAGAGACTCGTTCAGCTAGAATAGCTGCCAGAAATGCAACTGAATAATTGGGAACTGCCCTAGCAGCTGTGAAGGGACTCAGGGCTATAAAACAGAAGCAGGTGAAGCCAGCTTTTGCTGGTAATAAACTGACTCTAATTCCTAAGCCTTTGCTCCCCTTGTGCCTGCTTCGAGTCTGTATCTGGGAAACTGCTCCTAAGGATTCATTGCTGTTTAATTATAAGAAAGTTCAATGATTCTAGGAGATATAGTCCCCGCAAAGTTTTCCAAGGTCTGGGTTTTCAACAACAGTGACTTCCCAGACCTACCAGTTGTCTCCTAGTCAACTATTCCTCAAAATAACACAATAAACAAGCCATATTCCATGTTAGGTAGAAGCTGAAGCAGCACTCACAAATGTTTCCAAAAGCACACGGCGAATGGATTTGATAATGTCCCGGGTCTCGTCATTCGAAAGGTGAACAAAGCCCTGCTTCTGAGTTTCAGGCTTGGCAAAGATCAGTGCTGGAAGAGGGGCGTTATATTTTTGAGAGCTGGGGGAAAATACAAGAGGGGAAAAAGCAATTTCAAAATCACATTTGTTACCAATATTTCTGGAGAAGAGATACTCAACCTGTATAGTATATAATAGACTTGCAAATAGCTTTGACTCCCTCTACTGTCAGATGGGGAGCAATCTGAACAACTGTTTCTTCCAATTGGCTCTTGCTGATATAAGGTGACAGGGAGATAAATGATGCTGGAAACTGGCTGTATCTCTTCCTGTCATTATCAGTTATTCTTTTTAAAAATACAGTATCTGAATAATTTTTTATTGTGTCAGAAACGACTTGAGAACATGCTGCAAGTTGCTTCTGGTGTGAGAGAATTGGCCGTCTACACAGACATTGTCCAGGGGATGCCAGGATGTGTTACCATCCTGCTGGGAGGCTTCTCTCATGTCCCTGTAAGCTAGAGCTGGCAGATGGGAGCTCACCCCATCTCACGGATTCGAACCACCAACCTTCAGGTCAGCAGTCCACCCGGCACAAGGTAACTCATTGCACCATCGCGACTCCATCTGAACAATAACCCTATGTAACACGATTTTTGTTCCTGGGTTATCTATGTAATTTCCTAATTGAGTCTACCATAAAAACATGGAAAAAGTTTGTTAAACTGCAAAAACTTTATTTCAGCAGGAGGGACACCCTGCAGCTCATTTTGCTCTAGTTTTGCAACAACTATCTCATTGAGTCCCAGCCCATTCAGCTTAGTTTGTGGCAGCCACAAAAACAGAGTTTCTGGAGTAGAACAACTAACTTTCAAAGTACCGTATATACTCGAGTATAAGCCGACCCAAATATAAGTCAAGGCACTTAATTTTATCTTCGAATATATACGGTAAGTACTGCACAACTAAACAGGAAATAATACAGTAGAGTCTCACTTATCCAACATAAACGGGCCGGCAGAACGTTGGATAAGCGAATACGTTGGATAATAAGGAGAGATTAAGAAAAAGCCTATTAAACATCAAAATAGGTTATGATTTTACAAATTAAGCACCACAACATCATGTTATACAACAAATATGACAGAAAAAGTAGTTCAATATGCAGTAATGCTACGTAGTAATTACTGTATTTATGAATTTAGCATCAAAATATCACAATGCATTGAAAACACTGACTACAAAAATGCGTTGGATAATCCAGAACGTTGGATAAGTGATACTCTACTGTACTTTCAAACAAGGAATTTTTCAAATTTTGTTACATATTGCAATTAATGAAGCTGATATCAGGAAGCATGGTAATTCATGGTGTTACCCCCATCTTCTTACGCCAAACAATACAAAATCCCTAAAAATATTTCTATACGAATGATGCAAGTGATTGATTAGTCTATTGAATTTCTATCCCACATTTTTTTTCAAATTTTGTTACATATTGTAATTAATGAAACTGATATCAAGAAGCATGGTAATTATGGCGTCACACCCATCTTCTTATGCCAAACAATACAAAATCCCTAAAAATATTTCTATACGAATGATGCAAGTGATTGATTGGTCTATTGAATTTATATCCCACATTTTTCTTAACATGAAGCCCAATGCAGATTTGAAATGTCACTGTAATTGAATAAGACTGACAGCTCTAACCATGGTGCATTATCCCAAAGTTCAATAAGTAAATTAGCATAGAATTTTAACAACAACAACAACAACAATGTGCATATTTATTATTCACCTCTTTGTGCCTTTGATCTTAATGTATCAATACAAGCAAGATGGGCTTATGAAAAATAAATTTATGGTTATGTCTACCTATAGGGATAATTTTACTGAAAAAATACTGTATATACTCGAATATAAGCCTAGTTTTTCAGCCCTTTTCTAAAGACTGAAAAAGCCCCCTTCGGCTTATACTCAGGTGAGGTTCCTGGTTGGCTTATATTTGTGTCAGTTTATACTCGAGAATATATGGTACATTTATTATTTTATTATTGGTATTATTACATTTATTATTTTTCTCTATTATTGTTGCTGCTGTTACATTTATTTTACTCTATTTTTATTAGTATTAATACTTTTATTATTTCACTCTGATATTATTATTATTATTATTATTATTATTACTACATTTATTATTTTACTCTATTTATTATTACATTTATTATTTTCCTGTATTTATTATTATTATTATTACATGTATTATTTTACTTTATTATTATTAAAAGGATACATAAACACATTTACATTGAAGAAGATGAGAATAATGATGTGATCAGAGTTGGACAGTCTTATCTTAAATTTGAGCTTTATGTAAATATTGAAAATCATTTGACCTACTGATGCCTCAATTAATGTAATTTTATTGGTACAGTAGAGTCTCACTTATCCAACACTCACTTATCCAACGTTCTGGATTATCCAACGCATTTTTGTAGTCAATGTTTTCAATATATCGTGATATTTTGGTGCTAAATTTGTAAATACAGTAATTATTACATAGCATTACTGTGGATTGAACTACTTTTTCTGCCAAATTTGTTGTATAACATGATGTTTTTGTGCTTAATTTGTAAAATCATAACCTAATTTGATGTTTAATAGGCTTTTCCTTAATCTCTCCTTATTATCCAACATATTTGCTTATCCAACGTTCTGCCGGCCCGTTTACGTTGGATAAGCGAGACTCTACTGTACATGTATTATTTTACGCTATTACAGTAGAGTCTCACTTATCCAAGCTAAACGGGCCAGCAGAAGCTTGGATAAGCGAATATCTTGGATAATAAGGAGGGATTAAGGAAAAGCCTATTAAACATCAAATTAGGTTATGATTTTACAAATTAAGGACCAAAACTTCATGTTATACAACAAATTTGACAGAAAAGATAGTTCAATATGCAGTAATGTTATGTTGTAATTACTGTATTTACGAATTTAGCACCAAAATATCACAATATATTGAAAACATTGACGACAAAAATGGCTTGGATTATCCAGAGGCTTGGATAAGCGAGGCTTGGATAAGTGAGACTCTACTGTATTATTAAAAGGATACATAAGCACATTTACATTGAAGAAGATGAGAATAATGATTTGATCAGAGTTGGACAGTATTATCTTAAATTTGAGCTTTATGTCAATATTCAAAAACATTTGACCTACTGAGGCCTCAATGAATGTAATTTTATTGGTATCTATTTTTATTTCCGAAATTTACCACTCTCGGCTTATACTTGAGTCAATGTTTTTTTGTGGTAAAATTAGGTGCCTCGGCTTATATGCGGGTCGGCTTATACTCGAGTATCTACGGTAATACTTTTCGACTAAGACATTGCATTTTTACAAACAGCATCACCCAGTGTTTCATGTATTGTAACTGCTTATTTTTAAAACATCCCATGTTTAATCCAGTTTAATATCTGCATGTGTTAAGTTTTAATTCACACATTGTTATGGTTTTTGTTGTTTGCTGCTTTGAGTCTCCCTTTGCAGATTATAAATATTAATCATAGTAATTGTCTACATCTTTTTCACCCCATTAGCAATGCTACTGTCGTTACATGAAGTTATCCAATGACAATTCCCAGCTATAGCTGCAACTTCCAAATCCAACACATCAGATTTTTTAAAAGTCCTAAGGATGCAGATTGAAATCCCATAAAACCCATGTTAGAATAAATCAGATTTTTGTACTCTGCCAGGACATCTAGGAAAGCAGGCTGAACTCTGAAAAAGCTCATGCTAAAGTGGGATAGATAGCCTTAAAAGTACTGCTAGATCGATTCCCAAAATCCAAGGAAATCAAACAACATACAGAGTGGTCGCATCTTCTTCGTAGTAGATCCCAATGATGACAGTTCCTTCCAGCACTTTGGCAGCTTCAATGAAGGCCTCTCTTGCTGTCAAAACAGAAACAAACCAGACTAGAAAAAAAAACTAAATAAAATGTCTCATGTCTAAATAATGTATGTCTTAGGGTGCATCTGCATCTAGAACGAAGTTTGAGCAAACTACAAATAATCTTAACTATAGTTTTCAAATACTTTCTAGCAGCAAGAAGTCAAATGGCTAAAATGGCTTGTTGCTTTGTTTGCAGTCAGATTTAGCATCTCTGGGAAAACACCACAAGAACCACTCATCTTTAATTTCTGAACCTCCAATAAGCAGATTTTCTTTTATTTATTTATTTATTATTATTTACAGTACTAGCTGTGCCCGGCCACGCGTTGCTGTGGGAAAGTGGTGATAGTATTGGTTAAAAATTGTTGTGGAATTTTTGATGTTGTTTGTATTTTTTAAATTAATTTTATTGTAACTTATCTTTTTTATTTATTATATTTATTATTTTCTTGTATTATTTTTTGTTATTTTCTGTTACTATAGGATTTTATTGTATTAATTTTTTAGTGTTTTTAATTATTTTTAACGGTTTTTTATTATTTTTTATTGTATTATTTGTATTTATTTTATTTTTTATTCTTTTATTATTATTTGTGTTTTTATTATTTTATTTTATTATTTGTATGTATTATATTTTATTATTTGATTATATTATTTTTATTTTTTTAATTGTATTGTTTTATTTTGTTTTTTATTTGTTTTTTGTATTTCTTTTAATATTTTTGTTTCTCTTTGCTGAGTCTACACTGCCATATAATCCAGTTCAAATCAGATAATCTGTATTTTATAGGCAGTGTGGAAGAGGCCTGTGAGGCCTAACTCTGCCTGTCCCCTGGGGTGAGTAGGTTGCTAGGAGACCAAGTGGGCAGAGCTTAGCCTTCTAACTGGCAGCAATTGGCTAAAAACAATTATTCCTCTCCCTCTAATAAAGACTTTATTTTTCTTTTCTTTTTGTTGTCGGAACCTAGGGGCAAGGATGGTGGATTGTGCTGGGAAATTTCAAGGTTCTGGGGCTTGTACTTTTGTTGTTTTGTGGGAGGAACGGACACCATTACTCATTTATATATATAGATTTATATTCCGCCCTTCTCACCCTGAAGGGGACTCAGGGCGCATCACATTATGTACATATAGGGCAAACATTCAATGCCCATAAACACATCGAACCCAGACAGACAGACAGACAGACAGACAGACAGACGCAGAGGCAATTTAACCTTCTCCTGAGGTGATTTTCTATTCTGGTCACAGGGGGGAGCAGCTGCTTCATCATCCACTCTGATGGCACTTCCTCACTTCCTCATTCCAACGTTGTAAATTAGTTAAACTTGCCTCCCCACTTTTTTTTATAAGTGGTACCTTATTTCCTACTTGATAGATGCAACTATCTTTCGGGTTGCTAGGTCAGCAATGAGCAGGGGCTATTTTTTATTTTTAATTGACGGGTGCTCACCCCGCCAGGGCTGTCCTCGAACTCATGACCTCATGGTCAGAGTGATTTATTGCAGCAGCTGCTTACCAGCCTGCGCCACAGCCTGGCCCCATCATCTCCTCATCATCTCCATACCTCAGTAAGCTGCAGCTTCAAGGCCAACTCTCCAACGTTATCATAAAAAGAGGTATTTATTTGACCATCACAATTCCATTTCATGGAAAAGCCAATTGCAGCAAAATTAAAAAGCTTTCAAAGAAACAATGTCCGTCCTTTCCTCTTCCAGAGACGGGTCAGAAGGTAAGACTTTTTGACCTGATTGCCCCCATTTTATCTAGTGATGGTGATGTTCATTTTTTATTACTTTTCCTTACCTTTTATTGCCTTGCATTTTGTGTTTTTAATTTGTTTTTATAACTGAATGTTATGCTGATATTGTTTGCTATTTATATTGGTTGCAACTGCTATATTTGTTTTTGTTTTGGGATTGGCCCCATGTTAGCCGCCCCGAGTCCCTTCGCGGAGATGGTGGCGGGACAGAAAAATAAAAGTATAAAAGAATTAAGAGCAAGAAACTGTGCCATAGTGGCACCCACTGGACAGAGGCCCCAAAGGTCATACATGTCAGAGCGCGCAGTTTGAATAAACACACATGCAGCGGAAGATCAACGAAGAATCACTGGCACCAATAAAGAGGCTGAAGCCTGTTTGGCTTTCAATACAAGATTTACTAACAAACGGAAAACTCTCAAGACAATATATACAGACAGAGTGCAGAGAGGCAGAGAGCAGAGGGCAGAACAGATAACACAGGGAGCTATTTATAACCACCTCTGCTGTCTGATGCAATACACAGTTAACTCTTTACACACTCGCATAGTGGACAGCAGACAGTACATGATGCAATCTCCAGCTCACATTGCACCACTATAACCCAATTACATTTAAACAACTCTATATACAATCATTCCCACTTCAACAATACAGTCTAGTGCCATTCTGCCTGGCAGGAAGACACAATTAAAGCCCTCTCAACAGATGGCCATCCAGCCTCTGTTACAAAATCTCTAGAGAGGGAGTCTCCATCAAATTCCCAAGCAGGAGTGCATTCCACTCTTGAACAGTTCTGACTATGAGGACTTTCTTTCTAATGTTTACAGGGAATCTCTTCTCCAGCAATCTGAATCCATTGCTCCATTGTGTCAACAAGACACCATTGTGTCAAGCTGTCATGGTCTTCTACTCACACAACAAAACACGCAGAGACTTTTGTTTTTTCCCAAATAAGCAGGAAGGCTTTTCTTTCTCCTTCATTGCAGCAGTATACAAAGTATACACAAAATATACAAACTTTACAACTTCTTCTTCCTCACTACTCATAACAATTCTCCAAAACACCATCCAATCCTCATCAAACTTACTCAATGTATCTACAACCTATATACTACTCCCATTGCATTAACCACCACACCCTAATTACAGTGGTTTAACTCCTTTACAGGTGCTTAAGGCAGAGGTATTAACTCTGCTATCACTTAAAAAACACCAGGTAATTTTCAAATCCTGACACATTGTGTACTGGGCTGGATCTACACTGCCATAAAATCCCAATTATCAAATTAGATAATACAGATTATGTGCTTTGAATCGGATTATATGAGTCTACACTGCCATATAATCCAGAATATCAAATTAGATAATCCAGATTATGTGCTTTGAACTGGATTATATGAGTCTACACTGCCCTATAATCCAGTTCAAAGCAGATAATATGGATTTTAAATGTCATTTGTAGGGGTCTGAAGTTGCTTCTACACTGCCATATAATCCAGAATATCAAGGCAGACAATCCAGATTATCTGCTTTGGATTATATGAGTCTACACTGCCATATAATCCAGTTCAAAGCACATAATATGGATTTTAAATGTCAGTTGTAGGGGTCTGAGGTTGCTTCTACGCTGCCATATAATCCAGAATATCAAGGCAGAAAATCCAGATTATCTGCTTTGAACTGGATTATATGAGTCTACACTGCCCTATAATCCAGTTCAAAGCAGATAATATTGATTTTAAATGTCAATTGTAGGGTCTGAGGTTGCTTCTACACTGCCATATAATCCAGAATATCAAGGCAGACAATCCAGATTATCTGCTTTATCTGAACTGGATTATATGAGTCTACACTGCCATATAATCCAATCCAAAGCAGATAATCTGGATTTTATACAGCTGTGGCCTATGACACTAGATCCCTTTCACACAAACTTTTTTCAAGTGAGATGCCACCCATCCTTTCACCTGGATTTTCATTGGTTCTCTCCAAGTATAAGACATTATACGTTTCTCTGTTGGAAGGTTTCAATACTCCAAAGCAAAAAGGACTTGTAAAACTATAATTTCTTTAGACTTCAATTTACAGAATCTTCCCACCTGTTGCTGCAGAATGGAAAGAGTAGGCTAGAAAAACCATTTAATGAGAAGGACTGTGTCTTATAAAAACATTTCAAAGCACATAATATGGATTTTAAATGTCAGTTGTAGGGGTCTGAGGTTGCTTCTACGCTGCCATATAATCCAGAATATCAAGGCAGAAAATCCAGATTATCTGCTTTGAACTGGATTATATGAGTCTACACTGCCCTATAATCCAGTTCAAAGTAGATAATATTGATTTTAAATGTCAGTTGTAGGGTCTGAGGTTGCTTCTACACTGCCATATAATCCAGAATATCAAGGCAGACAATCCAGATTATCTGCTTTATCTGAACTGGATTATATGAGTCTACACTGCCATATAATCCAATCCAAAGCAGATAATCTGGATTTTATACAGCTGTGGCCTATGACACTAGATCCCTTTCACACAAACGTTTTTCAAGTCAGATGCCACCCATCCTTTCACCTGGATTTTCATTGGTTCTCTCCAAGTATAAGACATTATACGTTTCTCTGTTGGAAGGTTTCAATACTCCAAAGCAAAAAGGACTTGTAAAACTATAATTTCTTTAGACTTCAATTTACAGAATCTTCCCACCTGTTGCTGCAGAATGGAAAGAGTAGGCTAGAAAAACCATTTAATGAGAAGGACTGTGTCTTATAAAAACATTTCCTTACATTAAAAATGACTACTGCAGAATTTGGATGGGAAAGGTATATATACCGCTGTAATGAAGTACAAATTTTGGTTTAAAGATGTTATGTTTAATTGTGTGTTTATGTTTTAAAAGGGTAAGTATTACAGTTATTGCATGTCAGCACTCAGAGGATGGTTGCCGTTTAGTTGAAGAAGTATTGAGTTTAAAAAAAAGAAAGTCATTCTGTGCTCTGATGAGGCACAGGGAAGATTGATTCCAGGTTGATGGGATCAAGGAGACTCAATTGTTCATTTTGAGTCGGTTTTAAATAAGTTTGGTGACTTATTTAATGAAGTCTGTGTCCTGGTAAGGCACAGAGAATCTGTGATAGTATATCACAGGGGTGACTGTGGTTTGAAGTCACTGGATAGTCCAAGACTTTGGGAACCTATCCCAGCTGGACTCACAGAGATCCATTGAAGTAACAGTTTAAAAGTAGCAGAGGAAGAAGTTTTAACTACCTTAAATAAAAGAAGTGATAGTTTAGAGAGTTGATTCATCTCATTCTAGTATTGTAACTGTTAATAAGAATACCTCTAAGTGAAACATCTTTTGTAACCACCAAGCTTGTGCCTGAATAAACTTGTTATTGTTCTTTCAACATCCAAGCCTGTTGCATATATTCTAAATCAAGTTACGCTACCATCTAAAGTGAAGAAGGAAAAACACAGGAAAAGGTCTCCTCCCTGAGTCTTTGGTGGTTGCATCTTTCCAAATTGGTGGCAGTCGTTAATAGTCCTTCGCAAATTGGTGGCAGCGGTGGGATAAAAAGATTCCCCTTGCCTGAAGGAGCCTTAGTCGTTCATAGTTCTTTACAACCGCCTTGTGCTACATTTGCAGCTCTCAAGCCCACTCATTTTGCAAAATGCACTACTCACAAAAACCTTTTTTTTAATGAAAAATTCAGCGTGGTTTTGGGTCAAATTTCACTAGATATCCACACACACAAAGACATATCCACCATCTGAAAAACATCTGGAGTCTAACCAAAGACAAGGCCTTACCTTGCGTCATACTTGGATCAAACAGTCCCAAGACAGTAGCATGACGGTATGGCAGGAGCTTGAAGCTTAAATATTCTTCCACTTCCTTTGGAGACATCAGCCTCATTGGGCAAGGGATTTCGCTTCTGGGGGGAGAAGTTGAAAACATGTAGAAGACTTCTGGTTTACATACAAGGCATATTTTGTTTGTTACTAGCTGTGCCCGGCCACGCGTTGCTGTGGCGAAGTATGGTAGTATGGGAAATAAAGTATTGAGGAATTGGTGGTAGTTAAGGTCAAGGGTAAAGCTTTTCCCCTGGCATTAAGTCCATTATAAATGGGTTATATAGCTATGTGGAAGGGCCTTGAGTCTACACTGCCATATAATCCAGTTAAAATCAGATAATCTGTATTTTATAGAAAGTGTGGAAGAGGCCTAAGTGAGGCCTAACTCTGCCTGTCCCCTGGGCTGAGTGGGTTGCTAGGAGACCAAGTGGGCAGAGCTTAGCCTTCTAACTGGCAGCAATTGGATAAAAACAATTATTCCTCTCCCTCTAATTAGGACTTTATTTTTCTTTTCTTTTTGTTGTATGAACCTAGAGGCATGGATGAGGGGTTGTGCTGCCAAGTTTAGCGTTTCTGGGATGTGCAGTTTTGTTGTTTTGTCCTAGGCCGAAATTTCATTACCCTTTTATATATATAGACTAGCTGTGCCCGGCCATGCGTTGCTGTGGCGAAGTCTGGTGGTATGGGAAATAAAGTATTGAGGAATTGGTGGTAGTTAAGGTAAAGGTTTTCCCCTGACATTAAGTCCAGTCGTGTCTGACTCTGGGGGGTGGTGCTTATCTTGAGTCTAGACTGCCATATAATCCAGTTGAAATCAGATAATCTTATTTTATAGGCAATGTGGAAGAGGCCTGATTGAAGTGGCCCTGGGCTGAGTGGGTAGCTAGGAGACCCAAGTGGGTGGAGCTTAGCCTTCTAACTGACAGCAGACCAAGTGGGTGGAGCTTAGCCTTCTAACTGGCAGCAATTGGATAAAAACAATTATTCCTCTCCCTCTAATTAGGACTTTATTTTTTCTTTTTGTATGAACCAAACCAGGAACAGATTTTTTTTGAAATTTTGTTACATAGTGTAATTAAATCTTCAAAAAGTTCACTCGCAAATATGGAGGGTTTAGAAAACACGAAATAATTTCCAAATTTTGACACATTGTGTCCAAGGCTGGATCTACACTGCCATATAATCCAGATTATCAAATTAGATAATCCAGATTATGTGCTTTGAACTGGATTATATAATTCCGTTCAAAGCAGATAATCTGGATTTTATGTAGCAGTGTAGCAGTGTAGCAGTGTAGAAGGGGCCTGAAGGTCCTTCTACACTGCTACATAATCCAGAATATCAAGGCAGATATCCCTTTGTGTCCTCTGTTATTGTCATGAAAGATGCTAATGATATACAGTAGAGTCTTACTTATCCAACATAAACAGACCGGGTTTTTTTTCCACATATAAAAAACACCTTGATGGCGTTTTGGAAGAGCCTAAAAACCTGGCTTTTCACCCAGGCCTTTGATTAAGATCGCCCATCTCCATCATAATCATAAGTATATTCCTAGACCTTTTGTACTGGTCACACTTCTCCTGGTGACTTGACATTAGCTCAGGGCTCCCCTCATCCCAAATTGACCTTAAACGAATTTGTGGCACTTTCTATGTTTTTGAATTTGCAACTTATAATGTGCACTTTAGCTAATCTATTATTACAAGCTCATTGTTTTAAATTTCATGTTTTAGTAAGTGGGTTTTTTGGGATTTTTGTTTTGGTCAATGTTTAAATATTATAATTGGTGCTTGCTTTTGTTTATTGATGTATTTTATATTGTTACTGCTTTGTATTTGATATTTCTGTGAGCCACCCCGAGTCCCCTTAGGGGGAGATGGAGGCGGGATGCAAATAAACTTATTATTATTATTATTATTATTATTGACACAACGACGTTGTATGACACAGCAAACAAGATAGATATGCTGGATTTCGTTTCACAAAATCACAAGTCGAACACTTCCCAAGTGTCTAGGACTGTGTGATGTATTTTCGGATGATGCATGCAGATCCCAGTAAGGTGGCCTTTTGCAGTTGGCAGATCGTAATTTTGTCAATGTCTATTGTTTCCAAATGCCGGCTGAGATCTTTTGGCACGGCACCCAGTGTGCCCATCACCACCGGGACCACCTGCACTGGTTTCTGCCAGAGTCTTTGCAGTTCAATCTTGAGGTCCTGATAGCGGCTGAGTTTTTCCTGTTGTTTTTCGTCAATGCGACTGTCACCTGGGATGGCAACATCAATGATCCAAACCTTGTTCTTTTCCACAACTGTGATGTCTGGTGTGTTGTGTTCCAGAACTTTGTCAGTCTGGATTCGGAAGTCCCACAGTATCTTTGCGTGCTCATTTTCCAATACTTTTGTAGGTTTGTGATCCCACCAGTTCTTTGCTGCTGGCAGGTGGTACTTGAGGCATAAGTTCCAATGAATCATTTGGGCCACATAGTTGTGCCTCTGTTTGTAGTCTGTCTGTGCAATTTTCTTACAGCAGCTGAGGATATGATCAATGGTTTCATCGGTTTCCTTGCACAATTATTATTATTATTATTATTATTATTATTATTATTATTATTATTATTATTATTATCTGGAGGCCACCTAGTTGCCTTCTCCTCTTCGAAGTTGTTTCCCATCCAGCAAGTGGATACTCACAGCTCTATGAATCTGCGCATCTCCTGGGTCCCCCACATCCCCGAATACGACATCCACCTCCGTTCTTTAGCAAACACCTTAAGGACAGGAAACTGGGTGGCATTCTGCTGTGTGCAAACGTGCGGCCAATCCCAACAGTTGACCCGTGCAAGAGAGATAGCGGAAGATCCTGCAAAATATTAGAAGTCCTTCATTTCAATATGGTTTGCTATTACCTGCAGTTTCATGTATGCATTCAAGTCTGAGAATGTGTTTCTTACTATGACAGAACAGGTCATACTCTAGGTCAAAAGGAACTGGAATGTTTCTGGAGACCGAACAGTGAGTGGAATCTGCCTTTTCTTATTAGTTCACTTGTCCAGAACACAAAACAGACCGTTCTGGGACCAATTAAGCCCTTCCTTGAAATGCCACCGTTTGTGCCGAGAGACAAACCCGCTCCAAACTTGGCTCAAGTTGGCACTGAAGGAGAACCCTTCCAGTAAAGAACAGTCACGGCACCAGGAAAAGAGAATCAGACACAAATACAACCTGGCATTTAAATTAAACCAATTATACACATAAAATAGAAAAGAATGAAATCTACATTACATTACAGGAACAAAGCTTCAATGTTTCCTGTTAAGGACAGCCAGTGTAACACTGTGGTTTGAGGCCTGAATGAGGACTATAGGTTTTTTTTAATGTTTTTATGGCTCTAATCTGAATTGTTTTTAATATTAATGATGTTTAATACTGTTTTAATATTTGTATATTGCAATGCTTTTGGTGTTAGCCGCTCTGAGTCTCCTGATGTAGAGAAAAAGCCGGATATAAGTAAACATAATAATAATAATAATAATAATAATAATAATAATAATAATAATAATAATAATTTTTTTAGTGTTAGGAGCGACTTGAGAAAATGCAAGTCGTTTCTGGTGTGAGAGAATTGGCCGTCTGCAAGGACATTGTTCAGGAGAGGCCCGGATGTTTTGATGTTTTTACCATCCTTGTGGGAGGCTTCTCTCATGTCCCAGCATGGAGCTGGAGCTGGAGCTGACAGAGGGAACTCATCCACATTCTTCCTGGGTTGGATTCAAACCTGGCAGCAACCCAACCTTCAAGTCACAAGGCTTTAACCCACTATGCCACCGGGGGCTATAACAACAACAACAACAACAACAACAGGAGACCAGGGTTTGAATCCCCATTCAGCCACTGAGGAATTTGGGGCAAAACACACACTCTCAGCCTCAAAGGAATAAATATATATTTACTGTAAAATATATATATTATAATAACCTCCATTCAAGGTCCTGATGGTGAACTACTTGTCTGAAATTGCCATTTTCAACTGGCCTCTGTTTTTAGACTGCTGTTTCAAGATAATTTTACTATGTTGTCTTCCCCAAAATTGTTTTAATTCAGTTGCTGTGAGTTTTTCGGGATGTACGGCCATGTTCCAGAAGTATTCTTTCCTGACGTTTCGCCCACATCTATGGCAGGCATCCTCAGAGGTTGTGGGGACAATCGGGATCCTCTTATCTCTGAAGGAGTCTACTGTATACCATGCAGCTGTGGACAAACGCAGTACTGCCCAGACACAAATCAAGGAAAATGAAAAAACATTGCAGAGTGCAGATTAACTCAACCAGAGAAGTCAGCCACAGCAGAGCACTTGATGAACCAACCTGGACACAGTATATTATTGGAGAACACAGAAATGCTGGACCACTCTCAGATCCACCATGTCAGACTACACAGAGAAGCTACTGAAATCCACAAGCAGGTGAACAATTTCAATAAAAAGGAGAAAACCAAGAAAATTAACAAAATCTGACTACCAATATTTAAAAAGACTCTACATCAGGACAGTAAATAAAGAACAACACTGAGAAAACAGGGGAATTCCAGACAGGAAACAATCAGGGCCAGCTAACACCTCCCAACCAAGGATTACCCCAGGCAGGAAGCAGCCAGACTTTGAAGCTTCAAGGCTAGTCAGTGCTAATCAAGGTGGCCAATTGAAACATTTATTCCTGCCTCAAACAGACAAGAGTTCTTTCTCCCATCCTGGACATTATTCCACAGATATATAAACCCCACTTGCCTAGTTTACAAGTGGTGCCTGCTATAGATGTGGGTGAAACGTCAGGAGAGAATGCTTCTGGAACATGGCCATACAGCCCAGAAAACTCACAGTGATTCTGGCCATGAAATCTTTCAACAACACAGTATTTAAAAAAATCAAAGTTAAAATCCATTAAAACATATTCAAAGTTAATGTGTTGCCAAACTACATTCATCCTGCAGTGTAGATGCACACTTAGAGGGTACCAAGCCTATGTACCGTGTCTTACTTCCAGGTCTGTTTACAAGGTCACAATTTCATTGCAACTGCAGGAAAAATCAGTTGCAAGCACTGAAACATCTGTTCATTGTTTCTGCTTTTTCCAAAAAAAAAAAAATTTGTATTGATTACAGAGGCTGAAGTTGCTCCTGTGACAAATGGCCCTTTTGCCGCTTTCCTGCATTGTGTCAAACCAGTGGTCGATATGTAGAAGCCATGAACAAAGCCCTCTCAATCCACTTGGTGATGTCAGTCAACCAGGAAAGCAGAGTTCCTGGAACGTCCAACGTAAACACTCCAGAGTCCTTTGGACTATTATTTAACTAATCCGAGGAGCAGCCTTCCAGCTGCAGCTGTCCATCCATCACTGCGATGTGTGTGTTTCACAGTCCTTCCAAACCAAACTGGAGGACTTTCATGCAAAGTGGGGAAAAGCACACTCTTCTGGAGGACCTCCGAAGACACACTTAGAGATTTGCAAGGCACAATCTGCCTTGTTCTAAGAATCTTAGAGCTGCGAGAGACCCCCAAAGGCCATCTAGTCCAACCCCCTTCCGCCAGGAAGAAGGCACCATCAAAGTCAACCTGTCAGATGGCCACCCACCTGGCCTCTGCTTAATAAACCTCAGGAAGCCCGGGTCGGGTTAAGCTCCCAAGCATTAAATAGCCCAGCTTGCCGTTTACCTAAGCAGCCCGAAAGACAGTTGCATCTGTCAACTAGGAAATTTAGGTACGCTTGGTGCAGGAGGCTAATTTAACTAAGTTACAACACCATAAAACTGAAGCAGCACGTGGTAAGGAATGAGGACGTACAGCATTTGGTGTCACTAATGGATGGTGAAGCAACAGCTCCCCCTGTGGCCGGAATCAAGCATACCCTCATGAAGCTGGAAATGTTAAAATTGCCTCTGTGTGTGTCTATACTGTATGTTGTTTGTCTGATGGCATTGAATGTTTACCATATATATGTTCATTGTAATCCGCCCTGAGTCCCCTTCGGAGTGAGAATATACTGTAAATAAATGAATAAATAAATAAATAAGAGAAAGAGACCTATCACACTTCCCAGGAGCACTTTCCACTGCCGAATACCTCTTACCACCAGGAAGCTCTTCCTTTTCTATTCCTACCATTTAAATCCATTGCTCTGTATCTTAAGTCTACGGAGAAACAGAAAACAAGCTTGTCCCCTGTTCAATATGTCCCCCTTACAAATATTTAAATATGGCTATCATTCTATTTTCTAACCATATTTGAAATTCATATTCATGACATGAATATTTTTTATTTTTGCATTTACCTTGTTTTTAAATTTTAATGGGTTGTGTCATGTTGTTGGGGATCAGCAAGAGACTGGGGATTTCTCAGAGGATGAGGGGGATGATGGGTTTCCAGCTGACGAGTCTGTGTGTAATCAGGGTGAATTGCAGGCTTTAGATCAAAAAGAAGTGCAGGCAGTTGAAGATGAGACAGGAGTTTTGGATTCCAATGTTCAATGGACTGGCGAAAGGTCTATTTCTCTTTGGGAATCAGCCTTTAGCTGATGGGGAGTTTTCCTGGGATATCAGATTAGGTCACTGGACAGAGGGAGTGAAGGATGGATTAATTAGGCATTCAGAAAGACCCCATGAGAAATCCCTGAAACCCAGGTATGTGAGGCATGATCTCATGGCTTCTTGGTCGGGCTTGGGCTTAAATTAAGTGATGTTTACGTGGTGTCTCAGAGCAGACAATGTTGCCAAAAAGTTCAGGTTCCTGTCTCAGCTCTCAAGTTCATGTTTCAAGTTTCCTGTGTTTGCCTATGTTCCTGAAAGAGTTTTTCCTTGAGAAAAGCTCTTGCTTTCATGCTTATGGATTTATGCTTCATGTACCTTGCCATTTTTGGACAACTGCTCTTTTGTATATGGACTACTGCTATTTTATAGCTCCTTTTCTACTGCTCTTTTGGGAAATGCCTTTCCCCCCCTTTGTACAAGCTTTTCTTAATAATTTGCTTGAATCTCTATGGGGGGGAACGATAAGATAGAACTAGAGCTAATAACAACTGCTACTATTACTACTACTACTACCACTACTACTACAATTATGGCAATCCTATCATGTGATATTTTTCCTGGCATGACTGTTTGAACAACTTTGCCTTGATTTTCCTCTGAGGCTGAGAGAGTGTGACATAACCCAAGAATATTGGGGAAAGGCCATCCTGTTTGGCCACATACATGTGATCATCTGCATCCAAGTATTTGGCTCGGGGAAAAACCTTTCCTCTGTCTAAAATACCAATGTCTGGATCCCAATATGACTGATATTGTTGTGTGCCTTCAATTTGTTTCCCACTTATGATGATCTTACCATACAGTTCATTCTGACCCACAATTTCGGTGGGCTCTCCTTCTCTAGAGATTTTAAAACGAAGTCTGGATGGCCATCTGTTGGGAAGGCTTAGATTGTGCATCGTAGAATGGGGTTGGACTGGATGGTCCTTGTGCTCTTTTCCAGCTCTATGATTCTATGAGTAGGTAAATAAACTGGGAACAATTGCCCTGAAAGTTCCCGAGAGGCTTCATTGCATTACACTGATGGATCCGCTTCGAGTTTTAGTCTGAACTTTAAAAATGGTATGCAAGCTACGGACACCACAGCCCTTAAAAATTCTATCTAGCACTTTACATATAGCTCCTTTCAAGTTCAGACTAAAACCCAAAGCAGGCTTGCATATACACACACTTAACATTCCTACATCAATTGAGGTTTTAAAGAGGAAAGGATACTCTTTGAAAAAGTACACCAGAAATGGCTAAAATAACTACTCAGGCCCATACCTTTCAGCTGAGCTGCCACCTCAACGTAGGTCTGCATTACGACCAGTGAAACAGCATCCCCTGAAGAACAAAGGAAGAAATATGTTATTTTAGATGCTTTAAGGTCTCTTGTCTCTACAGTCAAACCAAAATTCTTTCATGAAGAAACACCAAACTCTATACCAAACCCTCTCTCCACTGCATTTTGCCTGCAGCATAATATTCTGCAAAAAAATTGTATATATATTTTTATTGAAGTTTCCATGATTGATTACATCAAAAGAGTGAGAACATGATTTGTATAGAAAGTGAAGAAAAGCTAGAGTGCTTAGAAGAGAACGAGAAGAAAAAATTGTGAAGATTATATAACAAAGAGTGTGTGTGTATATATATATGTATATGTGTGTGTGTGTATATATATATATACAGTAGAGTCTCACTTATCCAATATAAACGGGCCGGCAAAACGTTGGATAAGCAAATACGTTGGATAATAAGGAGAGATTAAGGAGAAGCCTATTAAACATCAAATTAGGTTATGATTTTACAAATTAAGCACCAAAACATCATGTTATACAACAAATTTGACAGAAAAAGTAGTTCAATAAGCAGTAATGCTATGTAGTAATTACTTTATTTACGAATTTAGCACCAAAATATCATGATATATTGAAAACATTGACTACAAAAATGCGTTGGATAATCCAGAATGTTGGATAAGCGAATGTTGGATAAGTGAGACTCTACTGTATGTGTGTGTGTGTGTGTGTGTGTGTGTGTGTATATATATATATATATATATATATATATAGACTAGCTGTGCCCGGCCACGCGTTGCTGTGGCGAAGTCTGGTGGTCTGGGAAATAAAGTATTGAGGAATTGGTGGTAGTTAAGGTCAAGGGTAAACGTTTTCCCCTGACGTTAAGTCCAGTCATGTCTGACTATGGGGGTTGGTGCTCATCTCCATTTCTAAGCCAAAGAGCCGGCGTTGTCCGTAGACTCCTCCAAGGTCATGTGGGATGACTGCATGGAGCGGCGTTACCTTCCCACCGGAGCAGTACCTATTGATGCACTCACATTTGCATGTTTTCGAACTTCTGGGTTGGCAGAAGCTGGGGATAACAGTGGGGGCTCTCTCCGCTCCCCCAATTCAAACCTGTGGCCTTTCGGTCCAGAAGTTCAGCAGCTCAGCGCTTTAACATGCTGCGCCATCAGGAGATATTATTTCCTAAAGGTTGTGAATATACAATATTTCTGATTGGTTTTTTTGTTTGTTGGAGGCAAGTATGAATGCTGCAATTAGGAAAAATGATTAGGATGTAATGGCCTTGCAGCTTTAAAGCCTGGCTGTTTCCTCCCTGAGTGAATTTTTTGTTGGGAGGTGTTAGCTGGCCCTGATTGTTTCCTGTCTGGAATTCCCTTGTTTTCAGAGTGATGTTGTTTGCGATATTTTATGTGCTTCTACTGTCTGTGGCCCTGAGAAAACAGGCTTTGCCAGACTTTGATTATGGGAATACTTTGTTGGGAGGTGTTAGCTGGCCCTGATTGTTTCCTGTGTGGAATTCCCCTGTTTATTTACTGTCCTGGTTTTAGAGATTATATTGTTCTGCATTATTCTATCCCAGTAATTATTTCATATTAAAGAAGAATCTCACTTATCCAACATTCGCTTATACAATGTTCTGGATTATCCAACGCAGTCTGCCTTTTCATAATCAATGTTTTTGTAGTCAGTGTTTTAAATTCATTGTGATATTTTAGTGGTTAATTTGTAAATACGGTACAGTAGAGTCTCACTTATCCAACATAAACGGGCTGGCAGAACGTTGGATAAGCGAATATGTTGGATAATGAGGAATTAAGGATAACCCTATTAAACATCAAATTAAGTTATGATTTTACAAATTAAGCACCAAAACATGTTAAACAAATTTGTCAGAAAAAGTAGTTCAGTACACAGTAATGCTATATAGTAATTACTGTATTTATGAATTTAGCACCAAAATATCACGATATATTGAAAGCATTGACTACAAAAATGCGTTGGATAATCCAGAACGTTGGATAAGCGAGTGTTGGATAAGTGAGACTCTACTGTATATTTCTAATCTTATATTATCTGCTCAGAACTGGATTATATGAGGCTCCTTCTTCACAGCTGTATAAAATGCACACTGAAGTGGATTATATGGTAGTGTGGAGTCAAGATAATCCAGTGCAAAGCAGATAATATAAGATTCTAAATGGGTTATATAGCTGTGTGGAAGGGCCTTGAGTCTACACTGCCATATAATCCAGTGCAAATTAGATAATCTGTGGAAGAAGTCTAAGTGAGGCCTAAATCTGCCTGTCCCCTAACTGAAACCTGGCTGTCCCTTGGTTGCTAGGCAACCAAGTGGGCAGAGATTAGCCCTCTAAACTGGCAGCAATTGGATAAAAAAAATATTGCTCTCCCTCTAATTAGGACTTTATTTTTCTTTTCTTTTTGTTGTATCAACCTTGAGGCGTGGATGATGGGTTGTGTTGTCAAATTTTGAGGTTGGGGGGCCTGTACTTTTGTTGTTTTGTGAATCGCCGTGATGCCATCACTCTTTTATATATATAGATAGTGGAAAAATAATAAGATAATAGTAACAATACTAAAAAAAAATCAAAGAAAGAAAAAAGTGGGATTTATTTGGGAATATTTTGCAAATTAAGCTTATGCAAAATTCACTCTGCATAATACGTCCAGTGGAGTCTCCTTCTTTGGAGGTTTAGAAACAGAGGCTGGATGGTCATTTGTGGGGAGGGCTTGAGTTGTATCTCCCTGCATGGCAGAATGGCTTTGGACTAGATGGCCCTTAGGGTCTCTTCCGACTCCAAGATCCTAATCACAATGACATCACATATTCAGTTATCTTCCTGTCCTTCTCTCACCTCCTTCGGAGGTCTTTAAATAGAAACTGGATGGTCATCTGTCAGGAAGGCTTGGATAGTATCTTCCTCCATGACAGAATGACCCTTGGGGATCCCTTCCAGTTCAGTGATTATATTTCAGTTTAACAAAGCCTCTTATAACAAAGGTCTTTTAAACAAAGGCTTATTAATGACTGACATATTTGTTTTTTTAATTTTTGCATTTACCTTATATTTAAATATTGATGGGTTGTGTCATGTTGTTGGGGCTCAGCAGGAGAATCGAGATTTCTCAGAGGCCGAGCGGGATGATAGGTTTCCAACTGAGGAATCTGTGTGTTATCGGGGTGAATTGCAGGCTTTTCCCAGGATATCAGATTAGGTCACCGGACAGAGGGAGTGAAGGATAGATTAATTAGGCATTCAGAGAGACTACGTGAGAAATCCCTGAAACCCAGTGTAATGAAGTATGAATTTTGGTTTACAGATGTTATGTTTAATTATAGGTATATGTTTTTAAAGGGTAAGTATTAGAGTAACCAGTGTGTGGGGGATGGTAGCCAGCTCAGCATTCTGAGGCAGGTTGGCATAGAAATGTAACTATTTCGAAGCTAGCAAGAAAGGGGCGGAGCTAGCTGGATGAAAAAGGAGGGAATGTTTTAAAAAGAGTTCAGTCTGTGATCGGGAGAGTCACAGGGAATAGACTGGTTCCAGGTTTAGGGAAACGAGGGAAGTTCAAATCTCAGTCTGTGCTCTGATGAGGCACAGGGAAGATTGATTCTAGGTTGGTGGGATCAAGGAGACTCAATTGTTCATTTTGAGTCGGTTTTAAATAAGTTTGGTGACTTATTTAATGTAGTCTGTGTCCTGGAAAGGCACAGAGAATCTGTGATAGAATATCACAGGTGTGACTGTGGTTTGAAGTCACTGGATAGTCCAAGTTTCAGACTTTGGGAACCAATCCCAGCTGGACTCACAGAGATCCATTGAAGTAATAGTTTAAAAGGAGCAGAGGAAGAGGTTTTAACTACTTTAAGTAAAATAAGTGATGGTTTAGAGAGTTTAATTCATCTCGTTCTAGTATTGTAACTGTTAATAAGAATACCTCTAAGTGAAACATCTTTTGTAACCACCAAGCTTGTGCCTGAATAAACTTGTTATTGTTCTTTCAACATCCAAGCCTCTGTCACATATATTCTAAACCAAGTTACGCTATCATCTAAAGCAGGGGTCCTCAAACTTTTTAAGCCGAGGGCCGGTCCACAATCCTTCAGACTGTTGAGGGGCCGGATTGTCATTTGAAAAAAAATACAAATTCCGATGCACACTGCATATGTCTTATCTGTAGTGCAAAAACAACAACAAGAACAAGAACAAGAACAATGAAAGAACAATACAATATTTAAAAATAAAAACAATTTTAACCAACATACATTTATCAGGATTTCAATGGGAAGTGTGGTCCTGCTTCTGGCCAATGAGATAGTCAAGTTAATTAGGGTTGTTGTTGTTGTTGTTGTTGTTGTTGTGTGCCTTCAAGTCATTTCAGACTTTGGGCGAGCCTAAGTCTAACATTTATTTATTATTTATTTATTGCATTTATTTACTACATTTGTATCACACCCTTCTCACCCCGAAGGGGACTCAGAGCAGCTGTATGTACATACAATATATTATACTAGCTGTGCCCGGCCACGCGTTGCTGTGGCTTAGTCTGGTGGTGTTGGTCAGTCCAGATTAGGTTGTATTTATGCTGTGACCTCCACCCTTCTTTATACTCACATTAGTAGTAGTATTTGAAGTCTGTTACCTTCTTCAATTTTTGTGTTGATTGATAATTGCTTGAGATCCCTGTTGTCTTTTGTTTGTTGTTAATTGTAATGTCTGATTCTGCTGAGTGCGGTTTATATTTTTATTGTGGTACAATAGTCTTTTTTTTTGTTTTGCCTGTGTAGGTGTTTATTATTATTGTTGTTGTAGTGGTCATGAAGGTTGAATAAGTTAGATGCTACTGTATTGTTTTTTGGAGGCCCAGTGTAGCACTGACTGGCCTCTCAGCCTCAGTGCCTGGCTGCTTCTTGCCTGTGATGGTGTTGATTCTTATTGTTGTTGTTGTTGTAATTGTTATTATTGTAATTGTTTTTTTGGAGGCCAAGTGTGAATGTAGGGATTGGGGAGGTGGATGAGTTGTGTTGTCAGATTTTGTATTTGTTATAGTCACAATGCGTTGTTGTGAGTTTTGTGGGTCCAGATTGTGGTTTTGTGGTGTGGTTGTGTTGTTACAACTGAGAGGCAAGGCTTTTGTGTTGTGTTGCCAAGTTTTGTATTTCTGGGGCGTTTAGTTGTGTGCCAAGTTTTGTATTTCTGGGGTGTTAAGTTGTGTTGTTATAGTCACGATGCATTGTTGTGAGTTTTGTGGGTCCGGATTGTGGTTTTGTGGTGTGGTTGTGTTGTTACAATCAGGAGGGAATGCTTTTGTGTTGTGTTGCCAAGTTTCGTATTTCTGGGGCGTTTAGTTGTGTTGTTATAGTCACGATGCGTTGTTGTGAGTTTTGTGGGTCCTGTGTGGTTTTGTGGTGTGGTTGTGTTGTTACAACTGGGAGGCAAGGCTTTTGCATTGTGTTGCTAAGTTTTGTATTTCTGGGGTGTTTAGTTGTGTTGTTATCACATGATGCGTTGTTGTGAGTTTTGTGGGTCTGGATTGTGGTTTTGTGGTGTGGTTGTGTTGTTGTAACCTGGAGGCAAGCCTTTTGCATTGTGTTGCCAAATTTCGTATTTCTGGGATGTTTAGTTTTGTTGTTATAGTCACTGCGCAAACAACTTTATCATTTTATATATATAGATTATTAGCATAGCACAATATTAGCATTATATATTACTATGTTGAACTATACCACTATACTGTAATATTATTAGTAATATTATATGTAATATACAATATATAATTAATATTATTATATGGTATTATTATTAGTGTTACATTGTATTACATTATAATATTATTATCAATATTATATGTATATACAATATATTATAAAACTGAGGGCGGGGGCCAGGTAAATGACCTCGGAGGGCCGCATCTGGCCCCCGGGCCTTAGTTTGGGGACCCCTGATCTAAAGTGAAGAAGAAGAAAGAAAAAAAGTAAAAGGTCTCCTCCCTGAGTCTTTGGTGGTCGCACGTTGCTGAAATAGGAGGTACCTCCTTGTCAACTGGAGCCGCCACGTTACAAATTGGTGGCAGCAGGTGGATAAAAAGATTCCCCCTGCCTGAAAGAACCTTAGACGTTCATAGTCCTTCACATTCATGAGGAATGATCTCATGGCTTCTTGGTCGAGCTTGGGTAGAATTTGTAGCAGCATCAGCTTTGGGGAAAGATGCATTCTGCATCCTGGTTTGAAAAGAAATTCTGCTCCTGAGTTGAAAGTGTTTCTTCTGTTTAATTGTGTGGTACTCACTTTGAAAGTAGTTGTTTTTGTGGCTGCCACAAACTATGTTGAATTGGTTGAGACTAAACGAGAAATTCATCGAAAGACTAGAGCAAAATGTGCTGCAGGATATCCTGCAAAAACAAAGACCATTATGGCTTTTGGGATGCCAAAGTATGCTCTTTGAAGCTTCCTAACGTCCCCATTCCCAAACTTTTCAAAATATATTTCAGGTGGGGGAACTGGCCAAACTGGCTAATGAAACTCATTGGAAACTTGCTAATTTATCTTTTGACTTACAGCTGGCGTAAAACAGCACCGCGATGGGGTTGGCCTTTGCGAGCATGGAGCCGAAGGATTCCTCTGTCAAGGTCTGGATGTTTTCGAAGGAGAGTTCGTTTTTCCGGTCTCTGATGACGGATTCCACCACTTGGTCATCCTCAATCTCTGCGGGACACAAACATAAAGCCAATTGGCAAGAAACACATCCAAATATCCTCCTCACATTAAGGAGGAAGCCGGGTTTGGTGTCTGCTGCTCCAGAAACTAGGACACAATGGAGCAATGGGTTCAAATTGCAGGAAAAAGAGATTCCGCCTAACACCAGGAAAAACTTGTTCAGAAATAGAATATTGTGTCTTGGAACGTAATAGTATCTCCTTCTTTGGAGAATGGCCATCTGTCAGGAGGGATTGGATTGTGTCTTTCTTCCTTTATGGCCGAAGGGGGTTAGACTGAATGGCCTTGAGGATCTCTTCAAACCACTAGGATGTTATGACTAAAAGTAAACCAAATTTACAGTATAATCTGGTTATGGGGGTCTTTGGATAACGTATTATTACAGTCTGGCAGTAGGGGATTCTGGGAATTGCGCCTCCCAAAAGGAAACTTTCTCAGCTCTGTGCAATTTTATCCTACGTAAAAAAGTTGAATTTAGAAATATTTGTTTATTTATCATTTATTACAAGAATTTATATCCTGCCCTTCTCACCTCCGAGGGGGAACTCACGGCGGCCTTACAATTAGCATCATTAGACACTGAACAAACCAGTTTAAAACATAATGTATGAAAAACATTACTGTTAAAATAGATAACATTAGTTAAAACATCTATATAAATATACATTCAAGGGTGCATTCCAAATCATGATCCAGGTCTGTCCATTAGTCATCCTAATTTCCAAATAGAGAAGAAAGAATTGGTTATTCTACTTACAGAGACAAGCTTATAATGGTAAGGAATTGGAAGATAGTAACCAATCTCATGCTGGAAGCATGGCATGGGGAGATATATGACATGTAGCTTTAAATTACAAATTATCAATGGGAATGAGGGTGCTTAGAGAGAAAATTAAAATATCAGAATTCGATTCATATTGGTCAGTTACATTAAATACATTTTAGAGAGTGACTAGGGGAAACAATACAACCTTGTTGGACACGAATTCTAGATATGGCAGTGGTTTATTTGTTTGCTTATATATTTATGGCGAAGGAAATGATACTGTATATACTCAAGTATAAGCCTAGTTTTTCAGCCCTTTTTTTAAGACTGAAAAAGCCCCCTCGGCTTATACTCAGGAGAGGGTCCTGGTTGGCTTATATTTGGGTCAGCTTATATTCGAGAATATATGGTACATTTATTATTTTTTTCTATTATTATTGGCATTATTACATTTATTATTTTTCTCTATTATTGTTGCTACTATTACATTTATTTTACTCTATTATTATTATTATTATTATTATTATTAATAATAATAATAATAATACATGTATTATTTCACTCTAATATTATTATTGCATTTATTATTTTACTCTATTTATTATTACATGTATTATTTTCCTGTATTTATTATTATTATTACACGTATTATTTTACGCTATTATTATTAAAAGGATACATAAGCACATTTACATTGAAGAAGATGAGAATAATGACTTGATCAGAGTTGGACAGTCTTATCTATGTAAATATTCAAAAACATTTAACCTACTGATGACTCAATTAATGTAATTTTATTGGTATCTATTTTTATTTCTGAAATTTACCACCCTCGGTCAATGTTTTCCCAGTTTTTTTGTGGTAAAATTAGGTGCCTCGGCTTATATTTGGGTCCGCTTATACTCGAGTATATACGGCATTTATTCAGGCCTGGGTGGTGGATCTAAGTGTTTGTAAAATGCACATTATTTTGTATACTGTTTATATAGGCCCGGGCTGTGGTGCAGGCTGGAGAGCAAGCCAGCTGCAACCAGCTGCAATAAATCACTCTGACCAGGAGGTCATGAGTTCGAGGCCTGCTCGGAGCCTATGTTTGTCTTGTCTTTGTTCTATGTTAAAAGGCATTGAATGTTTGCCTATATGTGTAATGTGATCCGCCCTGAGTCCCCCTCGGGGTGAGAAGGGCAGAATATAAATGCTGTAAATAAAATAAAATAAAATATTGAATGTTGTTAATGTAAGTGTAAAGATAATTATAAAAAGTTATTCTTGGTAGAAAAAAACATTTTGATTCTGAGATTTAAAATATTTTATTTACACAGAATTTACACATGAAGCCGGAAGCTGGAAAATGTTAAAATTGCCTTGGTGTCTGTATTTGTATGTCGTATGTCTAATGGCATTGAATGTTTGCCATGTATATGTGCATTGTGATCCGCCCTGAGTCCCCTTCGGGGTGAGAAAGATGGGCGGAATATAAATACTGTAAATAAATAATAGATATCTAAATCTCCTTGCTTGTGTACCCAATGCAGCTAGAGTCTCTTTATGTGTATTTGTTAATGTGGGATTTGTGTATTGATAGTGTTTAAATCCAGTTTGTGCCATGCTTGTATTGCAACGGATTGCATCATCCAGAATGTACCATAGTGTGGAAAGAGTCAATTGCCAAGAAGCTACGATGTGTGGCTGGAACTAGGGAGTATCCAGACACAAGTGTTTGTGCATAATGACTGCATCAGTTCAGTTGAGTTCTGTCTGCCTAGAGTTCGAGTCAAGCTCTGTTGGAGAACAGAACAGTCCTGTGTTCGTCTGTCGTCTGCAAGTCTGTTTGCGTTGATTATTGCTGCATACAGTAAAACTTTGTAAATAGTTTTACCAACGTCTCTGAGTGTCTCTTCGTTCTGCGCTCCACTGCTTCCATCCAACTACTGCTGCGCTGCAAATACTCTGACAGTATTGCTCAGTGGTATGCTCTGTCTCATTGTGAACAAAATAAAACCACCCTTTTTAATGCTTGAAAAGTTTTTGCGACTGGACCATGGCTAACCCCAAGAGGAACGGGATTACTCATTTACCTTGTTCTGCATACTCTTCATCTTCGTACTCTTCTTCATACTCCTTCTCCTCCTCCAATGGTTGCATATCCCCTTCCACCAAGGCAACGATCTCATCTACATCTTTCAAAACCAGGTACTGAACAGGGGTGCCCTACAAAGAGGCCAAAGACGGAAAACAAGGGATCATAAGGACAAATGCAAGATACTCCACTTAGGCAGAAAAAAGGAAATGCAAAGATACAGAATGGGGGACGATGCCTGGCTTGACAGCAGGACGTGTGGAAATGATCTTGGAGTCCTTGTGGACATGAGCCAACAACGTGATGCAGCAGCTAAAAAAGCCAATGAGATTTTGGCCTGCATCAATAGGAATCCAGTGCCTAGATCCAGGGAAGTCCTGCTCCCTTTCTATTCTCTTCTGCCTTGGTCAGACCACTTTACCTGGAATCACACTGTGTCCCATTCTGGGCACTGCAATTGAAGGGAAATGTCATAATTGTAGAATATGAAAGGTCCCTTAAAGGGCAATGAAAGAAACGAACCTCTTCAGCCGTCCTGATGGCCACGTTATGCTGGGGAAGAATGTCCGGACCAGCAGAACTCCTGTTGAAACAGAAATCAGAACTGAAAAATGGGGGAAACAATGTAATATCTAGGGTTCGGTTTCTGCATCAGGCTACAGGTGTTATGAGTCAGACGCCAGCCAATATAAACAACTCAGTTTATTGCAAAAACAACACAAAGGAGCCTAAGAAACAACCAAAAAGAGGCTCAAAACATTTTCTCTTCAGTGTGAGGTAATAATGTCCAAAAAGAACTCAAAAGACCCAAACTTGGGATATAATCTGGAATATCCTGGGAAATAATCCAGATTAAAACAAACTTAGTTGAAAAGGCTGGAAACTCGCTTCACCTGCTGGTTGGAGCTAAACAAACACATGAAAGCTACCAGCAGTAACCCACAGTGACCAACGGCCACACAATGCCCCAAAACGTTGCTAAAGCAAAACCACGTTGTAAAGGAGAAGTCACAGCTGCCACATCTGGTCCGCGTCGTTAGGGAGAGGTCACAGGCGTCGAGTTCCAGTCCAAGTCGTCAGGGAGAAGTCACAGTCAACGAATTCCAGTCCAAATCATATGGGAAATGTCACAGTCACCGAATTCCAGTCCAAGTCGTATGGGAGAAGTCACAGTCACCGAATTCCAGTCCAAGGTAAACACAAAGAGCCAAAGCGACGGAGGCAAGCCGGCAGCTAATGCATAAAACCAACACAGGACAATCTAGCGCAAACCCACACAATGCCAGCCCCCGTTGCCACTAAAAACCCGAGTTAACACTTACGTCCCAAAGCAGTCTTCCAAACATGTCTTCTGAAACAGAGATCCCGAAAAGCGCCCAACAAAACACCTTGCCGATTGCAAAGTTACATTAGCAACAAACTTACTTTTATCTACAAGTCCTCCTCCGAACTTGAGCCAGCCAACGCCCCATCCACAGCTGGTTGCTGCAAATCCTCATCAGAGCTGGAGTCGCCCAACGCCCCACCTCCAGCTGCAGCCCTTCCACCATCTCTCCAGCCAGACCACCTTCTATCCAAACCCATAACTCCCCAGGACCCATCTGTATCTTCTCTGTGCCATCCCTCAAATGTACCACTGCTTGTGGGTTCCTCAAGAATCTCTCGGATCTCCTGAACCCCAGTCCAATCCATCTCCTCACTCCCAGAGTCTGACATCCCATCCTCCTGACTCCCAGCCCCACAATCCCCTTCAAAACCTTCAAAGGTATCATCATCAGAGGGCTCCATAATTATTTCCCGGATTCTCTTCCTTTGTTGCTCCTCATCGGAGTCTTGCTCACGAGTCGTCTTCCTGCCTCTTCTAATACAACTAGTAGTATCTGTGACTCCATCACAACAACAGGTGCCCTTGTGCTTTGCTACTCTGCTGCTGAGTACACATCTCACCACGTTAAAACAGCGGATGTGGATTGGTATATTCCCCATTGGCATGCTTCACCCACAGCAACAAGATATTGTAGGGGGAAAACAAACATAATAACATGTTCCCATGTTATGGTTAGTTTGTATGTTTGTGGGAGACGGATTTCCAAGATAGCTCCAACTTCCAGAAGGCACTGTGACGCTCACCGATGACAGATTTGGACCAAACTTAGCACACAGATGAACCATGACCAACAGAAAATACTGGAGGGGTTTGGGGGGAATTGACCATAGAATCTGGGACTTATGGTTCACCCACATCCTGGGGCATTCTGAATTCAACCAATGATGGATTTGGACCACACTTGGCAAGCATACCTGATATGCCCAACTTTGAATAGTGGCAGAGTTTGGAGGGCACTGACTTTAGAGGATGGGAGTTATAGTTCACCCACATCCAATGAGCACTGTGTACCAAACTGATGATGGATCCTGACCAAACTTGGCACACATACCCAACATGACCAACTTTGAATGCTTGAAGGATTTGGGGAGATTGACCCGACATGATGGGAGTTGTAGTTCACCCTGAATCCAGAGAGCCCTTTGACCTCCGCCAATGGCTGATCTGGACTAAACTTGGCACACAGAACACCCATGACCAACAGAACATACTGGAGCAGTTTTGGGGGAGTGACCCATCATGGTGGGAGTTGTAGTTCACCCTGCATCCAGAGAGCAGTGTGAACCCAAATGACATCTAGAAGACCAATTTTGGTATGCCTACCCAACATGGCCAATTTTGAATATTTGGTGGGGTTTGGGGGTGACTGACCATGGAATCTGGGAATTATAGTTCACCTGCATCCAGAAAGCACTGAACCCAACAGATGACGGATCTGGACCCAACTTGGTACATAGACCCAACATGGCCAACTTTGAATATGGGCAGGGTTGCAACAATGAGAGATGGCGATGGGAGTTGTAGTTTACCCATCATCCTATGCATTTTCAAATAGGTCCATTCTTAAAATGCAAAAGCCAACAATGAATATTTTGTATGTTTTTCATTATAAATGGCCTAATCCAGACATGGCCGAGTATCTAAGTTAGTTTGATATAAAGTGCCATCCCAAGTATCTTCTGTCTTATAGGGCAACTATCCCCTGTAGTCAAGGCATTCCTTACCAGTGATGTCTAGAATAATCATTTTTAGTAATTTTTTGGTCCATATTAACCATAATGGTTGGCAGATTCTGGGATCTGGAATCCAAAAAGTATTTTTGCCCCCCCAAAAGAAGCTTAAATAAACCCTTTACTCCAAAAAGTTGGGCAAAAGTTCTCAAAGAATGCACAACAGCACCCCCTGGTGGCGGCTGCGATATTGCCACCATCCCTTGGTCAGTCCCAACTGCAGGGAGAAATATACTAAATCTATCTACTTTGGTAAAAAAAGATTAAAAGAGATTCATCAACCTGGACCTAATGCAAAAGGAGATTTGGTAGGATTTTTTTTACTATTCTTCAAGCTATTCATAGTCTCCCTACCGTTTTCATTTCACTGCAATTTCCCAACATCAAGGATATGGAAACTGAAATTTCAAGATATTAAAATGCAGAGTTGGCTAGTAGTAATAGTGCCCAGCCTTTCCCTCAAGACTGGTCACCTTACAAAGATATACCATTTAAAAACCTACAAAATGTATTAAAACAGAACTATTTTTAATGAAATAAAACATGGTGATCAAAGTTTTCTAAATACAAAACTAATGTTTCAGAAAACATTCGGCCCTCCACATTTGTCGACCTGACTAAAAATGTCGTCCAGGTGCTACTTTATAGTCAATTTATATGAGAAATTGATCTTTGAGTCCTTCTGGAGGACCTAGAGATTTTAATTATTCTATTTATTTATAGAGGTAATAGAGAAGAAGAGACAGAGAGTTTCATCTGTGCTGATGATGGTGCCATTACTGCTCAAGCAGGGAGCTTTGAAATGGTTGAACAGAAGCTCTCTGAAGCTTTAGGTGTTCTTACTGCTTATTACAGGGGAAACCAAATCAAGAAACAGGGTCTATGATAATAAAATTTGAAAATGTTTCTGCTCCTGATTTGAAAGTGTTATTTCCCACTTAATTGTGCAGTCCATACTTTTGAAAGTCATTGTTCTACTAGCATCTTTCAAAAAAGGAATTTTTGAAAGCATCTTTCAAAAAGGAATTAAAAACTTGGTTCTTCCACTGCATTTTTGAATAACCTAGTCTCCATGATCTAAATTTAAAAAATAATAATAATAATCCACTATTTTTTGCACTGTTCCACTTTTCCCTATATCTAACTGGATGTCCTTCCTCACTCTAACTGTTGAGAAATGCTTGCACTCTGTCCTTTTTGCCCTGAAGCACCTTATAACTCCAATCAGGGGCGGTTCAACTGCGAGGCAAATTAGGCACTTGCCTGTGACGCCATCGTCCCGGGGCCGCAGTTGAGGCCCCCGGGAGAATGGCACCACCCTGCCTCCTTCTCCTTTGGGCCTTCTGGTGCCCACGTTGGGCCTTGGTCATTCCTTAATCCCTCCATATTATCCAACATTTTTGCTTATCCAACGCTTTTATTTTTCAGTGATTGGTTTGGAATTCTGTTCGCCTACACTTGAAAAATACCTAGGGTCAGCCCTGACTCCATTATTGCACTAGAGTTTTAATGGCCCCTCCATGCTATCCCCTTCCTTCAACCTGGTGGTCCATTTTATCTTATTCGTTTTATGTTCTAAATTAGTTTTATTGTTATTGTATTGCTCCTGTACAATGTCGATTTTACTGCATATTGGAATATGTTGTTTTATCTGTTGTACTTTGTTTTATTGCTCTCGGGCTTTTGCCCTGTGTTAGCTGCCCCGAGTTCCTATGGGGAGATGGAGGCGGGATAGAAAAATAAAGTTGTTATTATTATTATTATTATTATTATTATTATTATTATTATTATTACTCTAGAACAGTGATGGCCAACCTATGACACGCGTGTCAGCACTGACACGCCTAGCCATTTTTGCTGACACGCTGCCGTATGCAGATTGATTGGATGACTATGTCTTTTGTGGCCAAATTTGGTGTGATTTGGTCCAGTGGTTTTGTTGTTTACTCCATGGGAATTATGCACATTACATTTATTTATTTATTTATAAAAATATATATATAAAAGGGTAATGAAATTTCGGCCTAGGACAAAACAACAAAACTACACATCCCAGAAACACTAAACTTGCCAGCACAACCCCTCATCCATGCCTCTACGTTCATACAGCAAAAAGCTCCAGCTACCCCAGAAAACGGCCAGGCTTTGAGACTGCAAGGCTATTCACTGCTATTCCACCTGGCCAACAAAGGATTCCCATAAGCCACAGCAACGCGTGGCTGGGCAAAGCTAGTATATATATATAGAGTATATTATCATATTATTACTATTATATTATTATTATATTATTCCTTATTCATGACTACATTGAAACTAGAATAGAGAGAAATCAGCATGGAAACTGCAAGAGGTACCATAGATCGTTGTACATGGAAATAATGGTAGTAAATAGTTTTTGATTTATTAAATACAGTTATATATTACAATTATATATTTTTGTTATTTAAACTATACATATTGTGAAATTATGTTTTTTTTCTCGAAGTGACACACCACCCAAGTCATGCTAGGTCTTTTGGTGAATTTTGACACACCAAGCGCAAAAGGTTGCCCATCATTGGTATAGTATATAACAGGGGTCCTCAAACTTTTTAAGTCGAGGGCCGGTCCACAATCCTTCAGACTGTTGAAGGGCTGGATTATCATTTGAAAAAAAAAATACAAACAAATTCCGATGCACACTGCATATGTCTTATTTGTAGTGCAAAAACAACAGCAGCAGCAGCAGCAACAACAATGAAAGAACAATACAATATTTAAAAATAAAAACAATTTTTACCAACATACATTTATCAGGATTTCAATGGGAAGTGTGGTCCTGCTTCTGGCCAATGAGATAGTCAAGTTAATTAGGGTTGTTGTTGTTGTTGTTGTTGTTGTTGTTGTTGTGTGCCTTCAAGTCATTTCAGACTATTTATTTATTTATTTATTTATTTATTATTTACTGCATTTATTTACTACATTTGTATCACACCCTTCTCACCCCAAAGGGGACTCAGAGTGGCTTACAAATTATATGTACATACAATATATTATATTATTAGCACAGCACAATATTAGCATTATATATTACTATATTGAACTATACCACTATACTGTAATATTATTAGTAATATTATATGTGATATAGAATATATAATTAATATTATTATATGGTATTATTATTAGTGTTATATTGTACTACATTATAATATTATTATCAATATTATATGTATATACAACATATTATATTATAAAACTGAGGGCGGGGGCCAGGTAAATGACCTCGGAGGGCCGCATCCGGCCCCCGGGCCTTAGTTTGGGGACCCCTGGTATATAATATATGTTCATTTTTTTTGTTCAACAATAAATGTGAATTCTTCTTCATAGAAAAATAAGACATTCTCTGAAAATAAGACCTAGCACATCTTTGGGAGCAAAAATTAATATAAGATACTGTCATATTTTCGGGGAAACACAGTATTATTACTCTAGAAACTTCATTTTTGTGGCTGCCACAAACTACGTTGAACTAGTTGTGACACGATGAGATATTCATTGAAAAACTAGAGCCAAATGGTGCTGCAGGATGATGTCCCTCCTGCAAAAACAAATAAACTTTTCCCATGTTTTTATGATAGTACCAATGAGGAAATGACATTTATAACCCAGGAACAAAGATCATGTTGCATAGCGTAATGAGACATTATAGTTTTCACGAAATACCGTGGCAAAAGGAGAACGCCGGCTTTGCCCAAGAGCCTCCAGGCCAGCGACTCGGCTGTGCTCCGGTCAGCTTCCAAAGTCTCTTTGTGGGTCAGAATGAAGACCAGGGGGAGGCCCAGCTGCAAGGAAGGCGGTGAAACCTTTTGAGGGTCTTCAGCCACTTCCATCTGGAAAAAAAAAAACAGAAGTTGTTTATTCCCTGCACCATTTTTGCACCCATTTTTGGGTGCCTCTGCACCAGGCATGGGCCAACTTGGGCCCTCCGGGTGTTTTGGACTTCAACTCCCACCATTCCTAACAGCCTACCGGCTGTTAGGAATGGTGGGAGTTGAAGTCCAAAACACCCGGAGGGCCCAAGTTGGCCCATGCCTGCTTTAAGAGCTATTTTAAAAGCATACAAATCCATTAAAACCCTATATCCCTAACAACAGCAAATGTGCTCTCATATGCTATAAAATCTCAAGATGTTGTTGTTATGTTTACGTATTTATATCCCGCTTTTTCTCTCAGTGCATTCTCGAAGGCTTTCATGGCCAGAATCACTGGGCTGCTGCGATTTTTTTCAGGCTGCATGGCCATGTTCCAGCAGCATTCTCTCCTGACGTTTCGCCCACATCTATGGCTGGCATCTACACAACTTCTGTTGAAAATGAGGCAAGTGGAGTGTATCTGTTGACCCTTATCTGTGTAAAGCAAGTGTGAATGTTGCAACGAGCAAGCTCGAATAGCATGGAGTAGCCATGAAGCTGCAACATCAGTCAGTGAAGGTAGCCTGGCTGTTGTTGCCTGAAGGCATCCTCTGTTTGGGAGGTGTTCACTGGCACTTGATGGCTTGTTTTCTGGAGTTCTCCTGTTTCTGAGTGCTGTTCTTTATCTACTGTCTTAATTCTGGTGTCTTGACATCACTCAGAAACAGGGGAATTCCTGACAGATAACAATCAAGCACCAGTTAACATCTCCCAAACAAAGGATGCCTCTAGGCAACAACAGCCAGGCTACCTCTATGCAAATATCCACACTGATTTGACTTTGAAGCTGCAAGGCTGCTCAATGTTAGTCAAACTTGCCAATCAAAGTGTAGTACCTTCTCCCAGGCAGGAAGCAGCCAGGCTTTGAAGATGCAAGGCAATTTAATACTAATTTTTACTATTTAATTGATTTAACTGTGTTGTATGATTTTATTGGTTTTGCTTTTGGGCATTGAATTTTTCCAATTATTGTAACCCGCTTTGAGTCCCCTCGCGTGAGAAAGGTGGGGTAAAAATGTTGTAAATAAATAAATAAAGGTGGCCAATGGCAACATTCACATTTGCTTCAAACAGAGAAGGGTTCTTTCTCCCACCCTGGACATTATTCCACAGGTATATATACATTCCACTTGCCTCACTTCCATCAGAATAATAATAATAATAATAATAATAATAAAACTTTATTTTTGTATCCCGCCCCATCTCCCCGGAGGGCCTTGGGGTGGCTCACATGGAGACAAAGCCCGGTACATCATAAAATAAAGTGTCAAATACATTTTAAACACGAACACATAAAACAAGAATATAAAACAAGCACATAAACAATAAAACATGATAAACAGTAAACAAGGCACTGTTAGGGAATTCGATGGGGTCAGGCAATAAAATATATATGTATGCATCAGTCCAATTTCTGGAGCTGAAGAACTTCTGAAGATGCCCTTAGCCACAAATGCAGGTGAAACGTCAGGAGAGACTGCTGCTGGAATATGGCCATACAGCCCGAAAAACTCACAGCAACCCAGGAGACTCAACGTTCACAACTTCCATAGACGTGGAGAGAGAAAAAAGAAGTAAGAGGCACAATGGATCTGTTCCGGGTTTTAGTCCAAACTGAGAAGGGTGGTGTCCAATGTTAAATTCTTACCCTCTACAGAATAACTTCCAATTCTTTAAAGTTCAGACTAAAGCCCGCTACAGATTCAGCATGCTGTCACGAGCAAAAGTGAGTGCAGAAGAATCTGGGGCAGAATTTGGGGAGGTCTCCGCCACCACCCGCCGTACCACGAGGGGTTCCCGCATCAGCTTCAGGAACTTGTGGACGCTCAGCGTGGTCAGTGGCCACTCCATCCGGGTCCTTCGGCATGGCTGGGATGGATCCGTTTGCACGGCACAATGGCAGAAAAAGAGCTGTGAAGAGGGGACTTCGGGTTCTCCGCTGCTGTAGGACAAAGAAATACACGAGAAGGCGAACTTCAGCAGTAAGGACATGTATGGTATGTCAGGGAATCAGCGCCCCCGACTAATTGATGAGCTAGGTCCCACCTCAGCTCACCCATCAGACCACTCTGCAAATGGCGAAAGTGGCACCGACCAAGAACGACAACTTCGCTGATTTATATCTGCTTATGGCAGTGGCACTGAAGCTTTATTTACAATATTTACAGTGCTAATTGACCAAAGCTATCTGGACACGTGTTGCATCCACAAGTACAAACGTGGAACACCTACGCCTCTCTCAAAATCCGTTCTCTGTGCACAGAAGCACCTCCTCTGCATTCCACAGCCCATGATGTATCTTCCTGTCACATAGCACAAACAGAAGTCTTTGCCATTTGCCCTTCCAGCTATCAATCAAGGCTTGCTGCAATTAACTCCTTGACTGTTGAAATGCTTGCCGGAACGAAACACACACAATTCCAACAGCAACAATAGATTAAACCATTTCACTACATATCACAAAAACACTAACATGGTACTATGTAGACTTTAGGCAGAAAAAAACCCCTGAAATTCACAGATATAGGATGGGTGACACTGGGTTGAAAAGAGTCCAAGTGAAAGGGATCTAGGAGTTTTAACAGAACATAAAATAACTTGAGTTGAAAGGGTGATGTGACAGCTAAAAAGGCCAATGTGTGGGGATTTGTAAAGAGGCACCATGAAGAGAGTGTGTTGACTGGGAAGGACATGTGTCGACAGCTGATTTGCTGAGCCAGCCAGGAGCCAGATTTTGATTGGCTGCTGTCTCTAGCTTAATGCTGAGGCAAATGGTTTTAACTGCCACTTTCACCTTGGAGAGTGAAGACAGCACTGACTGGAATTAGTTAGGGAAGGAAAGGACTGTGAACTTTCCGAAGCCTGATTATTTATAAGGAAAATGAGGCATATTTAAAGACTGTTTAAAAGGACTATTTATTCCCTCTGTCCTCTGTGTGAATTCAGAGAGACTGCTGTATATATTGTTGTCCTGTTTGACCTTTTGAACTGAAGTAAAGTTACTGTTACTTGTTGTACAAGCCTGAGTGACACTTTATTATACTGCAGGATATATTTTGGCTTAGAAACTGTGGTAATGCTTCTATTTATTTTTAATCTACAAACTCTAACACAATGTGGTTCTAGGCTGCGTCCATAGGAGTCTATAGTGTCTGCAAATAAAGGTCCCACTCTCTTCTGCTTGTTTTCTGCTGCTCCGGAAGCCAGGACATAAAAGAGCAGTGGATTCAAATTGCAGAAAGAGATTCGACCTAAACATTAAGAAGAACTTCCTAATGATAAGACCTATTCCACAGGGGCATAGGCTACTTGATGTCTAGTGCATTCTCCTTCTTTGGAGGTTTCTAAGCAGAGGTTGTATGGCCATCTGTTAGGAGGGCTTGGATGGTGTCTTCCTGCCAGGGAAAACTCAGAGAAAACGCCAGCCAACCACACCGATGACGAGGAAGTCACAGGTACCTCCTCCAGGCCAACTTGAATACCATTGAATACCCTTGCAGCATCAAAGCCTGGCTGCTTCATGCCTAGGGGACTCCATTGATGGCCAACTTCAATACCATTGAATAGCCTTGCAGCATCAAAGGCTGGCTGCTTCATGCCTAGGGGACTCCATTGTTGCCCAGCTTCAATACCATTGAATAGCCTTGCAGCATCAAAGGCTGGCTGCTTCATACCTAGGGGTCTCCATTGTTGCCCAACTTCAATACCATTGAATAGCCTTGCAGCATCAAAGGCTGGCTGCTTCATACCTAGGGGACTCCATTGTTGCCCAACTTCAATACCATTGAATAGCCTTGCAGCATCAAAGGCTGGCTGCTTCATACCTAGGGGACTCCATTGTTGCCCAACTTCAATACCATTGAATAGCCTTGCAGCATCAAAGGCTAGCTGCTTCATACCTAGGGGACTCCATTGTTGCCCAGCTTCAATACCATTGAATAGCCTTGCAGCATCAAAGGCTGGCTGCTTCATACCTAGGGAACTCCATTGTTGCCCAACTTCAATACCATTGAATAGCCTTGCAGCATCAAAGGCTGGCTGCTTCATGCCTAGGGGACTCCATTGTTGCCCAGCTTCAATACAATTGAATAGCCTTGCAGCATCAAAGGCTGGCTGCTTCATACCTAGGGAACTCCATTGTTGCCCAACTTCAATACCATTGAATAGCCTTGCAGCATCAAAGGCTGGCTGCTTCATACCTAGGGGACTCCATTGTTGCCCAACTTCAATACCATTGAATAGCCTTGCAGCATCAAAGGCTAGCTGCTTCATACCTAGGGGACTCCATTGTTGCCCAGCTTCAATACCATTGAATAGCCTTGCAGCATCAAAGGCTGGCTGCTTCATACCTAGGGGACTCCATTGTTGCCCAACTTCAATACCATTGAATAGCCTTGCAGCATCAAAGGCTGGCTGCTTCATACCTAGGGGACTCCATTGTTGCCCAACTTCAATACCATTGAATAGCCTTGCAGCATCAAAGGCTGGCTGCTTCATACTTAGGGGACTCCATTGTTGCCCAACTTCAATACCATTGAATAGCCTTGCAGCATCAAAGGCTGGCTGCTTCATACCTAGGGGACTCCATTGTTGCCCAACTTCAATACCATTGAATAGCCTTGCAGCATCAAAGGCTGGCTGCTTCATACCTAGGGGACTCCATTGTTGCCCAACTTCAATACCATTGAATAGCCTTGCAGCATCAAAGGCTGGCTGCTTCATACCTAGGGGACTCCATTGTTGCCCAACTTCAATACCATTGAATAGCCTTGCAGCATCAAAGGCTGGCTGCTTCATACTTAGGGGACTCCATTGTTGCCCAACTTCAATACCATTGAATAGCCTTGCAGCATCAAAGGCTGGCTGCTTCATGCCTAGGGGACTCCATTGTTGCCCAGCTTCAATACCATTGAATAGCCTTGCAGCATCAAAGGCTGGCTGCTTCATACCTAGGGGACTCCATTGTTGCCCAACTTCAATACCATTGAATAGCCCTGCAGCATCAAAGGCTGGCTGCTTCATACCTAGGGGACTCCATTATTGGTCAACTTGAATACCATTGAATAACCTTGCAGCATCAAAGCCTGGCTGCTTCATGCCTAGGGGACTCCATTGATGGCCAACTTCAATACCATTGAATAGCCTTGCAGCATCAAAGCCTGGCTGCTTCATACCTAGGGGACTCCATTATCAGTCAACTTGAATACCATTGAATAACCTTGCAGCATCAAAGGCTGGCTGCTTCATACCTACGGGGAATCCTCTTTATGCCACCTTCCATGCCACGAAGAAAACCCCACTAAGGACTACGCCACAGCAACGCGTGGCCGGGTACAGCTAGTATACAATAAAATACAAAAATATAAAATACATTCCAGTTACAACAAATTACTGTATATGCTCGAGTATAAGCCTAGTTTTCAGGCTTTTTTTTAAGACTGAAAAAAAAACCCTCGGATGAGGGTCCTGGTTGGCTTATATTTGGCTCAGCTTATACTCGAGAATATATGGTACATTTATTATTTTTCTTTATTATTATTGGTATTATTACATTTGTTATTTTTCTCTATTATTATTGGTATTATTACATTTATTATTTTCTCTATTACTGTTGCTACTATTACATTTATTTTACTCTATTTTTATTATTATTAATAATACATTTATTACAGAATCACAGAATAGTAGAGTTGGAAGAGACCTCATGGGCCATCTAGTCCAACCCCCCGATAAGAAGCAGGAAATCGCATTCAAAGCACCCCCGACAGATGGCCATCCAGCCTCTGCTTAAAAGCTTCCAAAGAAGGAGCCTCCACTACAGTCCGGGGCAGAGAGTTCCACTGCTGAACAGCCCTTCTCACCGTGAGGAAGTTCTTCCTGATGTTCAAGTGGAATCTCCTTTCCTGTAGTTTGAAGCCATTGTTCCGTGTCCTAGTCTGCAGGGCAGCAGAAACCAAGCTTGCTCCCTCCTCCCTATGACTTCCCTTCACATATTTGTACATGGCTATCATGTCTCCTCTCAGCCTTCTCTTCTGCAGGCTAAACATGCCCAGCTCTTTAAGCCGCTCCTCATAGGGCTTGTTCTCCAGACCCTTAATCATTTTAGTCGCCCTCCTCTGGACGCTTTCCAGCTTGTCAACATCTCCCTTCAACTGTGGTGCCCAAAATTGGACACAGTGTGATTCCAGGTGTGGTCTGACCAAGGCAGAATAGAATAAGGGGGAGCAGGACTTCCCTGGATCTAGACGCTATTCCCCTATTGATGCAGGCCAGAATCCCATTGGCTTTTTTCGCTGCCGCATCACATTGTTGGCTCATGTTTAACTTGTTGTCCACGAGGACTCCAAGGTCTTTTTCGCACACACTGCTGTCAAGCCAGGCATCGTCCCCCATTCTGTATCTTTGATTTCCATTTTTTCTGCCGAAGTGGAGTATCTTGCATTTGTCCCTGTTGAACTTCATTTTGTTAGTTTTGGCCCATCTCTCTAGTCTGTCAAGATCGTTTTGAATTCTGCTCCTGTCTTCTGGAATGTTAGCTATCCCTCCCAGTTTTGTGTCGTCTGCAAACTTGATGATCGTGCCTTCTAACCCTTCGTCTAAGTCGTTAATAAAGATGTTGAACAGAACCGGGCCCAGGACGGAGCCCTGCTTGTGGCACTCCACTTGTCACTTCTTTCCATGATGAAGACGACGCATTGGTGAGCACCCTTTGGGTTCGTTCGCTTAGCCAATTACAGATCCACCTAACCGTAGTTTTGTCTAGCCCACATTTTACTAGTTTCCTTGCCAGAAGGTCGTGGGGGACTTTGTCGAAGGCCTTACTGAAATCCAGGTACGCTACATCCACAGCATTCCCTGTATCGACCCAACTCGTAACTCTATCGAAAAAAGAGATCAGATTAGTCTGGCATGACTTGTTTTTGGTAAATCCGTGTTGACTATTAGCAATGACCGCATTTGTTTCTAAGTGTTCGCAGACCACTTCCTTAATGATCTTTTCCAGAATTTTGCCTGGTATTGATGTGAGGCTGACCGGACGGTAATTGTTTGGGTCGTTCTTTTTTCCCTTCTTGAAGATAGGGACCACATTCGCCCTCCTCCAATCTGCTGGGACTTCTCCCGTTCTCCAAGAACTCTTGAAGATAATTGCCAGTGGTTCTGAAATAACTTCCGCTAGTTCCTTCAGTACTCTTGGGTGTAGCTGATCTGGCCCTGGGGACTTGAATTCGTTTAGAGTGGCCAGGTGTTCCTGGACAACTTGTTTCCCTATTTGGGGTTGGATTTCCCTGAATCCTTCGTCCATTCCATGTTGCTGAGGTTGAAGATGGCTTTCTTTTTGTGAGAAGACCAAGGCAAAGAAGGCATTAAGTAGTTCTGCCTTTTCCCTGTCCCCTGTCGCCATCACCCCATCTTCTCCTTGCAATGGCCCTATCGCCTCCTTTTTCTTCCTTTTTCTACCAACATAAGCAAAAAAGCCTTTTTTGTTGTTTTTTATGTCCCTGGCAAGCCTGAGCTCATTTTGCGCTTTAGCCTTGCGAACCTTTTCCCTACAGGTGTTGGCTATACGTTTGAATTCTTCTTTGGTGATTTCTCCCCTTTTCCACTTCTTGTGCATGTCACTTTTGAGCTTTAGCTCAGTTAGAAGTTCTTTCGACATCCATTCTGGCTTCTTTGCATTTGTCTTATTTTTCTTCTTTGTTGGCACTGTTTGCATTTGCGCCTTGAGTATTTCACTTTTGAAAAACTCCCATCCATCCTTAACTCCCTTGTTTTTTAATATTGGCGTCCATGGGATGCCGCTCAGTAATTCCTTCATTTTTTGGAAGTCAGCTCTCTCAAAGTCCAGAATGCGTGTTTGACTTGTCTTAGTTTCAGCATTCCTTTGTATTGCAAACTGCAGGAGCACATGGTCACTTGCCCCTAAGGATCCAACCACTTCAACTGTATTGATCATGTCTTCCACATTTGTTAAGATTAGATCAAGAGTTGCTGATCCCCTTGTTGCCTCTTCTACCTTCTGGACCATAAAATTATCTGCAAGGCAAGTAAGGAATTTGTTGGACTTTGTACTCTTGGCCGAGTTTGTTTTCCAGCAGATATCGGGATAATTGAAATCGCCCATGACTACTATATCTCTTCTTTGTGCCTGTTTGGTCAGCTGTTGACAGAAAGCTTCATCAAGTCCTTCATCCTGACTCGGAGGTCTGTAGTAGACACCCACGACAAGGTCTTTTTGACTCCCGGTTCCCTTGATTCTTATCCAGATGCTTTCAAGCTGATTTCCCGGATTACAGTCTTGCATTTCTTCTGCAACGTAACTGTTTTTGACATATAAAGCTACTCCCCCTCCTCTCCCCTTTGTTCTATTTCTGTGAAAGAGGTTATAGCCCTCAATGGTTAAATTCCAGTGATGGGAGTCATCCCATTTGCAGAGTATATTATATATTATTATTATAGTATAGTATATTATATATTATTTCACACTGATCATATTATTATTATTGCATTTATTATTTTACTCTATTTATTATTACATGTATTATTTTCCTGTATTTATTATTATTATTACATGTATTATTTTACTCTTATTATTATTAAAAGGATACATGCGCACATTTACATTGAAGAAGATGAGAATAATGATTTGATCAGAGTTGGACAGTCTTATCTTAAATTTGAGCTTTATGTAAATATTCAAAAACATTTAACCTACTGATGCCTCAATTAATGTGATTTTATTGGTAACTATTTTTATTTCTGCAATTTACCACCCTCGGCTTATACTGGAGTCAATGTTTTCCCAGTTTTTTGTGGTAAAATTAGGTGCCTCGGCTTATATTCAGGTCGGCTTATACTCGAGTATATACAGTAATACATCAGAACTATAAAATCACAACATCACACAATAAAAGCCTAGCCAGTAGCCAGAATCCTTTGATTCTAAGGTGGGTACATGATTGAAATTAAGCTTTTAGCGTAGCTGGACATTTATTGCAATTTAAGATATGGATGCTGTAAGTCTCATATCTGGAAAAAATAACTCTTTGAGCCGTCTGTACCTGAAAAAAATTACTTATTTGCTCCATATTTCTACATCCACATAAACCCCACATTGGCCTCATTAGCACCATACATAGAAATCCAAATAGTCATTTGTGTCCCCCGGCCACTATCAGTTGAATACATACCGAATGCTCCTCAGAAGGGCCACTTCGGTGGTTAAGGCAAACTTGAACGAACCATAGACAAAAGCCGCCTCCATCACCACTCTGTGCTCTAGAAAAAAAGAGAAATATACTCTGCAATTTAATGTAGAATAAATCTACCGCTTCATCTATCGCTCGCTGAAAAATCTGGCAGGATGAAAATTGCAATGCAGTTACAAAAATCTGATGGGAATCTGTTAAGTTGGGTTATCAATGTCGTTTCCTAATGGATTCTATTATAAAAACTTGGGAAAAGTTTTTTAAACTCCAAAAACTTTGTTTCTATGGGACATCCTGCAGCATGTTTTGCTATAGTTTTCCAATGAATATCTCATCAACCAATTCAAACATAGTTTGTGCCACAAAAAACAAAGTTTCTGGAGTAGAACAACTACTTTCACGGTATGTACGGTATAATTAAACAAGAAATAACACTTTCAAACCAGGAACATTTTTTTGAAATTTTGTTACACAGTGTTATGTTTCAATCTAGAATCCAGTTGTTCTATCTAAAAATGTTTATTGCAGAAAGCAAGTAAAAAACTTTTCCTGTGTTTTTATGTGATTATTTATCTAATCACACTAAAAATGTGATTAGATAAATAGGTACCTCTCATAATAAAGCAGGGGAGGTATTCTAAAGCACCCAGAAGGAATGCAGGCCATTCAATCAAATAATAAAAAAGGGAAAAAAGGGCATTTCCAAAATGGGATCAACAGAATAGGAAATACAAAATACAGTAGAGTCTCACTTATCCAACATAAACGGGCCGGCAGAATGTTGGATAAGCAAATATGTTGGATAATAAGGAGAGATTAAGGAGAAGCATATTAAACATCAAATTAGATTATGATTTTACAAAGGAAGCACCAAAACATCATGTTAGACAACAAATTTGGCAGAAAAAGTAGTTCAATACGCAGTAATGCTATATAGTAATTACTGTATTTATGAATTTAGCACCAAAATATCACAATATATTGAAAACAGTGACTACAAAAATGCGTTGGATAATCCAGAATGTTGGATAAGCGAATGTTGGATAAGTGAGACTCTACTGTAGTAGTAATTCAAGAATGCCAAAGTACATAAAATCAAGAGAACCACAATCCACAGCAGCACTTCAAACATAAATCCATAAACACAAAAGCAATTACTCTTCCAAGGTAAACTCTTCAAGGAAGCAAAGGCAGAAACCATGTCAGGAAACTTGAGAATACTTGAATCATGAACTTGAGAGCAGACACGGGAAAGCCAGCCATCCCTATGGCAATGTTGTGTCCTCTGAAAAGCCTGAAGCCCACACTCCTTAATTTAAGCCTAGCCAGGCTAGCTTCACCTTGCTATATACACCAGACTGCAAACAAGTTGAAGTCTTTTTAGTTTATTAGAAAATAGAAGGAGAAAAGTCCTTAAAAAGCAAAAGTAAAGTTCCAAAAGAACTCGCAAACACAGACAAAGAACTGCTGCACCTCCACATCAACATCAGCCAAAAGATGAATACCCAGGACTGGGATAAAATAGACAGCCTTACCTACAAGAAAATGGAGAAAGACATGGTTCTCCACACCAAGAGACACCTCACAACCTCTGAGGATGCCTGCCATAGATGTGGGCGAAACGTCAGGAGAGAATGCTTCTGGAACATGGCCACACAGCCCGAAAGACATACAACAACCCAAAGTTCCAAAAGTTCATTACAAAATAAAGCCTTAGAGAATAATTCAAGGAGTCACAAGGAATAAACGAAGTCCCATTAGAGCATGACCAAGTCCCAGGAACATGAACACATAGGCTGCAAGATAATCCAGGAAAACAAGAGCTTGCTTCTTGGTTGAACGAAAGTTGCTTTGACAAAAGTTTGTCTCCAAACACATTGCTTTAATACCCTTTGCAAAGCATGAAAGTATTTCTCTGGCCTCTGACCTCCCTTTTGTTTGCGATTCTCACACTCCTCTGAACCCTGAATTCCAAACGGTCAGCTCGATCTAGGGAGCCCGTTTCGTCAAGGTCAGACTGCTCGTTAGTTTGCTGAGCCTCATTATCAGACTGAGAACTGTCCTCCTTTCTGAAGTCCATTTGCACCTGGCTAGTTTCAGTATCATCAACATCATTCCTTGCTGTGGGAAAATGAACTTCCGCTCTCTGTTCCTCATCTTCTACAACAGGGACATTTGGAACCTGATTTTGAACCTGAATCCCATCATCCTCATCAGAGTCAATCCGAAGCTCCAACTGAGTCACAACACCAAGTAGCCATTAGATCATGCCGAATACACCGGCGCTTCAAGGTCTTCTCACGGATTCTCTCAAGAGCATCTAATTAGTCTATTTCTCACTCCTTCCATTCTCAAGCCTAATCTATCTTCTCTTGAGAACTCCCCATCCGATGAAGGCCATTCCCCAGCGAACCCGGGACTTTCCCTTTCCCTTGTTTTCTCTGTGGAATCCAAAACATCGGCCTCATCTGGATGCAATTCTATCCTAGCATGGGCAGACTCTTCACTCTGAAACCCAGCAAAGCCCTCGTTCTCTGAAATGTCATAAACATCAGAAAAATCCTCAGTCACTTGCTGAGCTACAACATATTATGACTCTCCAAAGACCAGGGTCCAAATTCAAAATATTTCAGAGCTGAGCCAACATCATTTTATGGTCACTCCATCATCTCTACTGTTCACTTCAATAGCATTTCCCTCATTCATTTCAGATCTACATCGATCTTAGATGACAATTATGGTGATACTAACACAAAGACCAGGCCCCTGTTGATGTCTTCCTGGATATTTTCATGCAATGTGGAAAAATTTTATTGAAAAGTTGCAAAAATGGAGTTGTGCATGCAATGCATTGCATCATATCACATTACTATCAGCTAGGACCCAAAACAACTCATGTATGCAAAAAAGCATGTGGATGTGCATGTCTTTCACAGCACATGGGTGACACAATGTTGCAATTCACTAAGGCTGCTGCATTGTGAAACTCCCATATAACCCTGTGAGCATGAATTTGCACTGCCTCCTTGACACAGGAGTCCTTGCCATACAACCCCATAACAGCAGGTGGCAGGATTGGCCGCATGTTCTGCTTTAAAAGGTTCTGAAAACGTGTAATTGCAGAAATGAATACAACTAAACATCTTGGAGATGGGACCTGACTCCAACCCTGAAATGATTGTATGTGTTATGGTTTAGTCTGATGATGAAGGGGGATTTGGGGTTTTGCAAGCTGACCAAAGCAATGCTGAAGAGAGGAATCTCGAAGGCTCTGATGCTGGAAATTTTGATTTGTTTGATGCTGGAAATGTTGATTTGTCTGATGCTGGAAATGGGGAATTGTCAGTGAGGCCGCAAGCCAATAGTGAAATAGAAACTAATGATTTGGGTGACCTTTCTCAGGAGTTCGAGCATCAACAAGTTCCAGGTGTTTTGGGCAGTGACTCAGAGGAGTCGTCCTTAGATAGATATTCAAGTTTAAGATTAAAGGTTCGCCCCAGACATTCCCTTAGAATAGCTTGCCATGGGAATTCGAGGGCAGAGAAATGCCTTTCTGGCTTGTAAACACAGGTAAATACAGAAGAAACAGATAAAGATTTCAGATGTAGCAATGTTGATTCTTGGACGCACATCTCCTGCCTTCTCTTAGTTCATAGAAACGGATTCCTGTTTATGTTCATGCTTGGAAACTATGTTTTGGACTTTAATCTGAAGCTCATGGTGCTCTACTTTCAGGACTAAGTTTTTATATCAGAGACTTGGATTTATATTCTGCATATTGCTTTTACTATTGAATTACATTGCTTTTTATTGACTGCCATTGAATTTGGAAGATTGCTTCCTTTACTGCTTTTTATTAAGACTTTGCTATCTTTTATCAATAAACTGTTTAAACCTAGCCTTCAGTCTAAATTACTCATAGCCTGAAGATAATGTGAAACAACCCTGATGTAACTCAAGATATAATATGGATTCAAAAAGAGTATTAATAACCTGAAGTCCCAATTGCTTGGACATAAGCAAAAACCAGATCTGACCGGCCCTTTAAAGAGTCTTCCAGCTTCTGGAGGTCTTCCAGGGTCCGCAGATACTTCACTTCATTGAAGAGGAGGGCGCTGGAAGGAGGAAAAAGAGAAAAATTGACTATTCTACCATTACAGATCTAATTACCATATATACTCAAGTATAAGCCGACCAGAATATAAGCCGAGGCACCTAATTTTACCACAAAAAACTGGAAAACTTATTGACTTGAATATAAGCCGAGGGTGGGAAATCCAGCAGCTACTGATAAATTTCAAAAATAAAAATAAATATCAATAAAATTACATTAATTGTTTTTTAATATTTTTAATATTTACATAAAACTGTAATTTAAGACTGTCCAACTCTGATTACTGTATATACTCGAATATAATCCTAGTTCTTCAGCCCTTTTTTTAAGACTGAAAAAGCCCCCCTTGGCTTATACTCAGGTGAGGGTCCTGGTTGGCTTATATTAGGGTCAGCTTATACTCGAGAATATATGGTACATTTATTATTTTTCTCTATTATTGTTGGTATTACATTTATTATTTTTCTCTATTATTGTTGCTACTATTACATTAATTTTACTCTATTCTTATTATTATTAATAATACATTTATTATTTCATTCTGATCTTATTATTATTGCATTTATTATTTTACTCTATTTATTATTGCATATATTATTTTCCTGTAATTTTTTTATTATTATTACATGTATTATTTTACTCTATTATTATTAAAAGGATACATAAGCACATTTACATTGAAGAAGATGAGAATAATGATTTGATCAGAGTTGGACAGTCTTATCTTAAATTTGAGCTTTATGTAAATATTCAAAAACATTTAACCTGCTGATGCCTCAATTAATGTAATGTTATTAGTATGTATTTTTATTTCTGAAATTTACCACCCTCGGCTTATACTGGAGTCAATGTTTTCCCAGTTTTTTTGTGGTAAAATTAGGTGCCTCGGCTTATATTTGGGTCGGCTTATACTCGAGTATATACGGTAAATCATTATTCAAACCTTCTTCAATGTAAATGTGCTTATGTATCTTTCCAATAATAATAAATAGAGAAAAATAATAAATGTAATGAGAATAATCATATCAGACTAAAATAATAAATACAGTAGAGTCTCACTTATCCAACACTTGCTTATCCAAGCCTCTGGATAATCCAAGCCATTTTTGCAGTCAATATTTTCTATATATCATGATATTTTGGTGCTAAATTCGTAAATACAGTAATTACAACATAACATTACTGCGTATTGAACTACTTTTTCTGTCAAATTTGTTGTATAACATGATGTTTTGGTGCTTAATTTATAAAATCAAAACCTAATTTGATGTTTAATAGGCTTTTCCTTAATCCCTCCTTATTATCCAAGATATTCGCTTATCCAAGCTTCTGCCAGCCCGTTTAGCTTGGATAAGTGAGACTCTACTGTAGAATAGTAACAATAATAATGCAGTAAAATAATAAATGTATTAATAATAATACATAGAGAAAAATAACTAATATACTAACAACAATAATAATACAGAAAAATAATGAATGTACCTTATATATTTGAGTATAAGATGATCCGAATATAAGCTGGCTAGGACACTCACTCGGGTATAAGCCGAGGGCGGCTTTTTCAGCGCTAAAAAGGGCTGAAAAACTCGGCTTATACTCGAGTATATACGGTAATTTAAACTTACTAGGGTAACTAGAGTTCAAAATAACCATAACCACAGATTACAACATCTGGGAGATTTCTTATTGCTCAAAAAGTCTATAACTGGTTTCCATTCTGAATTTGGCAACACAGGCCAAATTGGTAAGCTTGCATATTCCTGATCCAAAATGATTCGGACCAGATTTGGAAATGACCAGGAAAAAGAAAAATGGCAACACTCACAAAAGGACATTGGCCACAATGGCATCCACACTGAACAAGGCGTCCATAGGCAGCTCCCGAAGCAGCACGTGGCCCCTGCCGAGGAATCAGAATATCACAAAATAAGAGGAAACAACAACAGGTAGCCAGGTGTAATCTCCAGGCAATACATGAATCAGAGATGATAAAAATGAGAGATGAATCTGCCAGTCAATTAAAAGGGCATCCAGCCATGTGCTTCTGAGCATCAATCCACAGAAGACAGACATCACAGAAGGGGAATATATGGCTGCATGCCAGAAAGAGCTTGAGATTATTGTTACTGTATTTGCAAATCGAGGCGCCAGTACTGTGATGCTGCAGCAAAGAAAGCAAATGCTATTTTTACCTACATTAAAATAAATATAGTTTCCAAGCCAAGTAATTGTCCCCCTATATTCAGTGCTGGAAGATAGTCAATGTTCAGTCCCAGGTGTCTCGTTTTAAGATGAATATAGACTAGTTGGACCTGGTTCAAAGAACAGCAACCAGAATGATAGGAGGTAAGAAGAAGATTTTGACTGACACTTAGAGGGAACTACTTGTTGCGGGATGCTGGTATGTGACTTAAAGTTATCCAATCACAACCCCCCCCCCCCCGGCCCGGGCTGTGGCGCAAGCTGGTGAGTAGCCAGCTGCAGCCAGCTGAGACCAATCACTCTGACCAAGAGGTCATGAGTTCGAGGCCAGGGAGAACCCAAGTTTGCCCATGCCTACTTTCACTAGAGATCCTGCATTGAGTTGAGGCTTGGACTAGATGGCCTTTGGGATCCCTTCTATCTAAATGATCGCTGGTTCTGATTATAAAAATCTTTAAAAGCCTATGGGGGGGGAAATGACATTCAGAGGGACTCAAGAAACTTCAGAAAACGATAATGAAGTTTGCAAAGTTTTAGCATGAATCAGACCAGAATGAAAGCCAACTTTCCTCCGTCATTTGATATATAAATACAGTAGAGTCTCACTTATCCAACATAAACGGGCCGGCAGAACGTTGGATAAGCGAATATGTTGGATAATAAGGAGGGATCAAGGAAAAGTCTATTAAACATCAAATTAGGTTATGATTTTACAAATTAAGCACCAAAACATCGTGTTATACAACAAATTTGACAGAAAAACTTGTTCAATATGCAGTAATGCTACGTAGTACAGTAGAGTCTCACTTATCCAAGCTAAACGGGCCGGCAGAACGTTGGATAAGCGAATATGTTGGATAATAAGGAGGGATCAAGGAAAAGTCTATTAAACATCAAATTAGGTTATGATTTTACAAATTAAGCACCAAAACATCGTGTTATACAACAAATTTGACAGAAAAACTTGTTCAATATGCAGTAATGCTACGTAGTACAGTAGAGTCTCACTTATCCAAGCTAAACGGGCCGACAGAAGTTTGGATAAGCGAATATCTTGGATAATAAGGAAGGATTAAGGAAAAGCCTTTTAAACACCAAATTAGGTTATGATTTTACAAATTAAGTGCCAAAACATCGTGTTATACAACAAATTTGACAGAAAAAGTAGTTCAATACACAGTAATGTTATGTTGTAATTACTGTATTTACAAATTTAGCACCAAAATATCATGATATATTGACAACATTGACTACAAAAATGGCTTGGATAATCCAGAAGCTTGGATAAGTGAGGCTTGGATAAGTGAGACTCTACTGTAATTACTGTATTTACGAATTTAGCACCAAAATATCACAATGTATTGAAAACATGGACTACAAAAATGCGTTGGATAATCCAGAACATTGGATAAGCGAATGTTGGATAAGTGAGACTCTACTGTACTAACATTTTTGGAAACGCAAGCACAACCCCACTTCCATCTAAGTCTGTGGCCCTTTCTACACTGCCGTATAAAATACAGATTATCAGCTTTGAACTGGATTATATGACGTTGTAGACTAACATAATCCAGTTCAAAGCAGATAATGTGGATTATCTGCTTTGATAGTCTGGATTATAAAACAGTGTAGAAGGGGCCTGAGTTTGGGAACTTTACCTTTGCAGTTGGATGAACTACTTACCTGAACAGGTACGCTTTCCCCAAAGAATTATCTTCCCTGCAGTAATGTGAGGCTTCCCCTTCTTTGTGGCAGTTCACCTGAGAGAAGAAAGGAAGGCATCTTATAATTATTTTTACCAAGAGGCCGGATGGCCATCTGTCAGGGGTGCTTTCATTGTGCCTTTCCCACATGGCAGAAAAGGGTTGCATAATCCTCCTCCCGCTTGTCTCATTTCATTGCGACCATTCAGCCTTTTTTCCTCCTGCATTCAATGGATGGATGTATACCTTTAAGACTGAAATCCCGTAATCTCGAAGGGCTTCTACGGAGTTTTCTAGCTGTTCCAAGAAAACCTCAGCCGACGGAGACACTGCAAATACAAACAAGCTCTATTTCAGTAAAGTCCATAATTTTAAAGTGACAATGAAATATATAAAAATATCAATGTGTTGCAAGAAGCATAGCACAAAGTAGGCATATCTGTACTGTGTTAATAAAGTACTTTGTTTTGTACTACTCTTTGTAAGAATTTAGGGTCTTATTACGCTTTAAGGTAAAGGTAAAGGTTTTCCCCTAACATTTTCTAAGCCGCAGAGCCAGCGTTGTCCTTAGACACCTCCAAGGTCCTGTGGCCGGCATGACTGCATGCAGTGCCGTCACCTTCCTGCCGGAGCGGTACCTATTGATCTACCCACATTTGCATGTTTTCGAATTGCTAGGCTGGCAGAAGCTGGGGCTAACAGCAGGAGCTCACCCTGCTCCCCGGATTCGAACCGCCGACCTTTCGGTCAGCAAGTTCCGCAGCTCAACAGTTTAACCCATTGCGCCACCGGGAGCTCCTATTATGATTTAGAAAGTAGCGTATTCTTAATACATCTGTGGTTATTAAGTTATGGTCAAAGCTATTCTTTAAAGAAGATGTAGAAACCTCAGTACAGTTTTGCTACAGCGAGAATAATAACAGCAAAATCTTGGAAAGGAGAAAAAGAGCTATTACTAAAGGACTGGAGAGAAAAAATATTAGACTATTAGCTTGGATACTCGGCATTGCCCGAGTTATTTGAAAAAGTCAATGTTTTAATTGTACAAAATGCATAAGGTTGTGGGTGAACTAGAACTCACATCATGCCAGGTGAACCCCGAGAAACTCCATCAGTACTTAAAAGTTTGTTATGTTGGGCAAGTTTGCTCTGGATGCATCACTGGTGGGATTGAGTGGCTGTAAAGTAAACTACAACTCCCACTATAGTGTGTCAGTCCATTCGGTTGAGTGAGTCTTGGGGCTTCTGTGTACCAAGTTTGGTCCAGGTCCACCATCGGTGGAGGTCAGTTTCCCTGGTTGTGGGTGAACTACAACTCCCAGAAAGAAGGTCAGTTCCCCCCAAACCCCTCCAGTCATCAAATTTCGGCATATCAGGTATGTGTGCCAAGTTAGGTCCAGATCTATCAGTGTTTCGGTTCACAGTGCTCTCTGGATATAGGTGAACTACAACTCACCCAAATCAAGGTAAATTTCCCCAAAGACCTCCAGTATCTTTTTGCTGGTTATGGGAGCTCTGTGTACCAAGTGTGTGTCAGAGTAATTCGCAGCGTAGCAGCAATTGTATGTTGTCAATGGAGCGCAGAAACGAAGAGACGTCAGAAATGATGTTAAAAATATATACAAAACTTTACTTTACAAGACAAACAGACTTGCAGACAAACACAGGCTTGGCTTTCACTCTAGGCAGGCACAACTCAGAACAGAGCAAGATCTCAACTGAACGCAATCAGTAATGTACAAACACACTTGAGTCTGGATACTCCCAAGACACATCAAGGTCAACACAGCTTCTCAGTCATTAACTCTTTACAGACTATAACATACTCTGGATGATGCAACCTGTATGCAATACATGACAGACACAAATTTCATTTAAACACTACCAATACACAAATCCCACATTAACAGTGTGGTCCATTTCCATCTTTGGTGGAGTTCAGAGTGCTCACTGATTTCAGGTGAACTATAAATCCCAGTACCTACAACTCCAAAATGTCCTGGCCAAATCCACTTAACACCCACCAATATTCAAGTTTGGGTATATTGGGTATGCATGCCAAGTTTGGTCCAGACCCATCATTCTTTGGGTTCATAATACACTCTGGATGTAGGTGAACTACAACTCCTATCAATCTCTCTAGTATTTTTGTTGGTCATGGGGGTTCTGTGTGGCAAGTTAGTTCCAAGTCCATCTTTGGTGAAGTTCAAGGTAGTTCCAGGTCTATTGGTGGTGGAGTTCAGAGTGTTCTTAGATTGCAAGTGAACTATACATCCCAGTATGTACAACTCTTATAAATCCTGGTGAATTCTCCCCAAACCTTTAATATGGTGCTTTTTGTAAGTTTTAAAATTGTTTTATTAGCTATCGTAATTGGGTTTTTATATCGGAATATGATGTTTTAATTTATTATGTATTGCTGTCTAAAATATTTGTATGAATTTGATATGTTGTACGCCGCTTTTTATCACACCCACGGGAGAAAAGCGGGAGAAAAATGAATAAATAATAATAATAATAATAATCACCACCACCACTCTAGTAGGTTCGGTTGCTGATCAATTTCTCTGTTTGCTGTGTCATAGAAAAGAATAGGAAAGGGTTAAGGGAGAGGCAGTGGGCGGGGTCATGCAAATTCCATACCAATGGAGAGAGTAAGAAACACTGGGATGTCTGTGGTGGAGGAAAAACAGAAAATGTGGGATGAAATTGTCCTCGTATGAAAGTCTTCACTTGGTTGGAGGGCAGTGTGGTGTTTGTGGAGGACATTGGCAGGGCTCTTGGACATGTTCGTGGTGCTCGCTATAACCTGCAATGTCATTGGAGGGAGGGCCATTGGTGTTTACTGCGTAGTGGGAGCTATAGCTATTTGTGGAAGTTGGAGTTTGTTTGTGCAAGTGGACACCCCAGCCACACATACATATTTTCATTTTTATTATGTGTATCTATATATTTAAAAATGTAATGTGCATAATTCCCATGGAGTAAACAACAAAACCACTGTACCAAATTACACCAATTTTGGCCACAAAAGACATAGTTATCCAATCTATGTCTTTCCATAAAAAATCCTATAAAATTAGGTCCAAATTATAGAAAACTCCCCAAAACCAAAAATTACTAACTACACATGCGCAGAGCACCGCCACCCCCACCCCCCGGAAACTTGGTGATGTTAGCCAGGTGGGCGGGGCTTCAACACATGGCCGAGCTCAGGTAGACATATTCCAGACAGGAAACAACCAGAGCCAGCTAACACCTCCCAACAAAGGATTCCCCCCTCAGAGTCATCATTATTATTATTATTATTATTATTATTATTATTATTATTGGGTTCCTGGGAACCATCAAAATGAACAAAACCGGGCAGCCAGCATTAAAAAACTCTACAATCTGGACAGTGAATCAAGAACAACACTCTGAAAATAGGGGTATTCCAGACAGGAAACAACCAGAGCCAGCTAACATCTCCCAACAAAGGATTCCCCCCTCAGAGTCATTATTATTATTATTATTATTATTATTATTATTATTATTAGGTCCTGCGAACCATCAAAATGAACAAAACCGGGCAGCCAGCATTAAAAAACTCTACAATCTGGACAATGAATAAATAACAACACTCTGAAAATAAGGGTATTCCAGACAGGAAACAACCAGAGCCAGGTAACACCTCCCAACAAAGGATTCCCCCCTCAGAGTCATTATTATTATTAATTATTATTATTATTGGGTTCCTGGGAACCATCAAAATGAACAAAACCTGGCAGCCAGCATTAAAAAAAACTCTACAATCTGGACAGTAAATAAAGAACAACACTCTGAAAATAAGGGTATTCCAGACAGGAAACAACCAGAGCCAGGTAACACCTCCCAAAAAAGGATTCCCCCTCAGAGTAATTATTATTATTATTATTATTGACACAACGACGTTGTATGACACAGCAAACAAGACCACAAGTTGAACACTTCCCAAGTGTCTAGGACTGTGTGATGTATTTTCGGATGATGCGTGCAGATCCCAGCAGGGTGGCCTTTTGCAGTTGGCAGATCGTAATTTTGTCAATGTCTATTGTTTCCAAATTATTATTATTATTATTATTATTATTATTATTATTATTATTATTATTAGGTTCCTGGGAACCATCAAAATGAACAAAACCGGGCAGCCAGCATTAAAAAACTCTACAATCTGGACAGTGAATAAAGAACAACACTCTGAAAATAAGGGTATTTCAGACACGAAACAACCAGAGCCAGCTAACACCTCCCAACAAAGGATTCCCCCAGAGAGTAAGCAGCCAGGCTTTGAAGCTGCAAGCTCATTCAATATAATCAAGGTGACTAATTACAACATTCATACTTGCTTCCACAAACAAAAACCTACTTAGGATGATGCCACAGCAACGCGTGGCCGGGCACAGCTAGTAGATAATCTATATATATAAAAGGGTGATGGAATCAAGGCACCGGACAAAACAACAAAACTACACGTCTCAGAAACACTAAACCTGGCAGCACAACCCCTCATCCATGCCTCTACGTTCATACAACAAAAAGAAAAGAAAAATAAAGTCCTAATTAGAGGGAGATGAATAATTGTTTTTATCCAGTTGCTGCCAGTTAGAAGGCTAAGCTCCGTCAAGAGGAAGCCTTTACCGTTTACCTTAAGTACCACCAATTCCTCAATACTTTATTTCCCATACCACCAGACTTCACCACAGCAACGTGTGGCCGGGCACAGCTAGTAAAAAATAAAATTAAAAATTCCCAACCAAAAGCAATACAAATACAAGGAGGAAGAAATACTCACTGTCCTTCCTAAAATAAACCAATGCTGCTTTCGACCTTGGCAAGGTGCTGAGATGCTCCTGGGAGCTGAGCTCCGGAATAGCAGCCTCCTCTTCACATCTGGCCACATGAAAGACGAGGAGCAACAACAACAAAAGATCCACTGGAAGGAAAGGCATGGCTCCTGCAGTTAAACGTGGTCACAGAGGCACCGGCCCTTTAAAAGAAAAGATATCACTGTCATTGATACAACTTGCATCAGATCTCTACACAGAGTTGCATCTGCACTGTGGAATTAACATGCAGTTTGACAACACCATTACTCAATACGATGGAGTCCTCAGAGCTGCAAATAAGACCTTGTAGAACTGCAACTCCCAGGATTCCATAGCATTGAGCCAAGGCTGTTCAAGTGGTGTGCAATTGCATTAAGTCCATAGATGCACCCTATAGGGACCTTTCACAGACGAAAAGCAGAATATATGCTCAGAATGCAAAAAGGTACCAACCTGTTACTATGTAATTTTTATTCATTTATTACTTATGTATTTATTATATTTATTTATACCCTGCTTTATGTCTCAAACCGCTTAACATAAAAGCACCAACATAAACATAAAAGCATGAGCTGATTGCAAAGTGCATGATTCCCCCCTCCTTTGCACAACCTCCCTGATTTAGAATCATAGGATAGAATTAACTTGAAGGGACTCCAAAAGGCCATCCAGTCCAACCTCCTTCTAGAAGAAGGAAGACACAATCAAAGCCTTCCCTACAGATGGCCACTCTACTCCTGTTTCAAAACCTCTGAAGGAAGAGAGAAGGGGAGACACGTAATGACGTTGTGCTTGGAACGGAAGAGGTGGAAGAGACCCCAAATATCATCCAAGAAGACACCATATCATATAGATAATAATAACAACAACAACAACAACTTTATTTTTATATCCTGCCCCATCTCCCCGAAGAGACACAGGGCGACTCACATGCTCACATAAGGCCAAGCCCAACAACATACAATAAAATGCAGCGGTATAAAATACACAATATAAAATACAACAATATGAAATATTTATTTATTTATTTATTTACAACATTTATATTCCGCCCTTCTCACCCCGAAGGGCTCAGGGCGGATCACATTACACATATAGGCAAACATTTAATGCCTTTTAACATAGAACAAAGACAAGACAAACATAGGCTCCGAGCGGGCCTCCTGGTCAGAGTGATTCATTGCAGCTGGTTGCAGCTGGCTTGCTCTCCAGCCTGCGCCACAGCCCGGGGCCCAATCACAATCATAGCAAATTAATATTATCAACTCTACAACTCTACAGCTTCACAGGGTAAAAAGCATGGCCACTGAAAAGAGGCAATATCATGGCATTTCAATCCACAGTCTTGGAGGAGAGGAATAACTATAATTGTGCAATGTATTAGATCAGGGGTCCCCAAACTAAGGCCCGGGGGCCGGATGCGGCCCTCTGAGGTCATTTACCTGGCCCCTGCCCTCAGTTTTATAATATAATATATTGTATATACATATAATATTGATAATAATATTATAATGTAATGCAATATAACACATAATAATACCATATAATAATATTAATTATATGTTCTATATTACATATAATATTACTAATAATATTACAGTATAGTGGTATAGTTCAATATAGTAATATATAATGCTAATATTGTGCTATGCTAATAATATAATATATTGTATGTACCTATAATTTGTAAGCCACTCTGAGTCCCCTTTGGGGTGAGAAGGGTGTGATACAAATGTAGTAAATAAATGCAGTAAATAAATAATAAATTTTAGACTTAGGCTCACCCAAAGTCTGAAATGACTTGAAGGCACACAACAACAACAACAACAACAACAACCCTAACTAACTTGACTATCTCATTGGCCAGAAGCAGGACCACACTTCCCATTGAAATCCTGATAAATGTATGTTGGTTAAAATTATTTTTATTTTTAAATATTGTATTGTTCTTTCATTGTTCTTCTTCTTGTTGTTGTTTTTGCACTACAAATAAGACATGTGCAGTGTGCATCGGAATTTGTATTTTTTTTCCCAAATGATAATCCAGCCCCTCAACAGTCTGAAGGATTGTGGACCGGCCCTCGGCTTAAAAAGTTTGAGGACCCCTGTATTAGATGATATATCATGCAGGAAGACACAATTTAATTCCTCCTTACAGATGGCCACCCAGCCTCAGTTTAGAAACTTATAGGCCAGGAAACTCCATCAAATTCCCAGGTAGTTTGTATTCCATTAGAAGGGAACCCTAAAGGCCCTCCAGTCCAACCCCATTCTGCAATGCTGGCACACACAATCCAATTACTCCCAGCAGATGGCCATCCAGCCTCTGCTTAAAAACTTCCCGAGAGGGAGACTCCATTGGACTCTTATGCAGCATATTCCACAGTCAAACAGCTCTGACCATCAGGAAGTTCTTCCTAACTTTTAGCTGGAATCTCTTTTCCTTCCATTCAAATCTATTGCTCCATGCCTTAAGTCTCGTCTAGACCAGCAGAAAACAAGCTGAACTGTGCATTGGAAATGCTTTTCATGCTCTACAGAAAAAAATACACGCACCCTTTCACACTAATTGCCGTTATAGTGATTACTGAAAGGCTAAGTAAATACATATCTATTAAATAATTAAGATTGATTTAATAAAAGTTTGGAATTTTATCTTAAATTAACATCTAACAATAGGCGTTCAATTGTTGGCCCTACACTGTAGAATTAATGCAGTTTGACACCACTTTCAACCGCCATGGCTCAATGCTATGCAATCCTGGGAGTTGTCATTGGCCGAAACACTAGCATTCTTGGGCAGGGAAGGCTAAAAACCCTGGAAAACTACAACACCCAGGATCCCATTGCTTGGAACTATGGCAATTTAAGCAGCGTCTCTAGTTTCATCTAGTTTCATTGTAAAATAAATGACATTTGCCAGCAATAAACACTTAAATTCCTGGTTTGCAAACAATAAGTCCATTCAACTTGTGGGACTTTCTTCATATTGACATTTTGGTTGTTTACTCATTTTGCAGAGAAAAGCATTCCTTTCCAACTTTTTTAACATCTGGAAAGCACCAATGTTTTTTGGTAACTGTAACTGATATTAAGATTTAATCTATGAATGAATGCGAAGTTTCAGCTTTCAGATCTGGTTGCAGAAGTTACAAAATTTCCAGCTTTCATGGGCTCCAAAGACTCAGGCCCCTTCTACACTGCCATGTAATCCAGATTATCAAATCTGATAATCCACATTATCCGCTCTGGACCATATTATATGAGTCTACACTGCCATATAGTCTAATTATCAAAGCAGATAATCCACATTATCCACTTTGAACCATATTATATGAGTCTACACTGCCATATAGTCCAGATGATCAAATCCGATAATCCACATTATCTGCTTTGAACCGGATTATATGAGTCTACACTGCCATATAGTCTAATTATCAAGTCGGATAATCCACATTATCTGCTTTGAACTGGATTATATGAGTCTAAACTGCCATATAGTCTAATTATCAAATCGGATAATCCACATTATCTGCTTTGAACCGGATTATATGAGTCTACACTGCCATATAGTCCAGATTATCAAATCGGATAATTCACATTATCTGCTTTGAACCGGATTATATGAGTCTACACGCCGTTTAGTCCAGATTATCAAAGCGGATAACCCACATTATTAGCTTTGAACCGGATTATATGAGTCTACACTGCCATATAGTCCAGATTATCAAAGCGGATAACCCACATTATTCGCTTTGAACCGGATTATATGAGTCTACACTACCATATAGTCCAGTTCAAAGCAGATAATCCAGATTTTATACAGCAGTGTAGAAGGTGTCTCAAAGTCACAACTTTCCAGTTGTCACTGGTTGCACAGACTAAAGGTGCATCTACACTGCAGAATTAACTCAGTTTGATGCCACTTTAACGGTTGTAGCTCAATGCTATGGAAACCTTGGATTTGTAGTTTTCCGAGGTCTTTAGCTTTGCTCTGATAAAAAAATGCTGGGGCCTCAATTAGACTACAAATGGTAAAACTATAAATCCCAGGTTTACATAATATTGAGTCATGACAATCAAAGTGGGCTAAATATGCATTAATTTTATAGTGTAGAACCAGCCTAAAAATAGCAAGAGGTTTTCAGGACATAAAAGTGACTCCTGGGCCTGAAATACACAATTATAACTTCAACAACAACAGCAATAATACTTGTTGTTGTTGAAGTGTTATTGTTGTTGTTTCTTACCCACTTCCCCCCAAGGTTCAAGGCAGATTGCAACATACTTAAAATACAATAGATAAAAAGAGAAAATCATTTAGACACATTACGATTTAAACAACTGGATATAAGATTAAAATCGTTCAAACAACAGAGCTCTCGTACATAATGAAACTACAAATCACAGCGTTCCTTCCATAGGATGTTGCCATCCCAATTAAAGTGGAATAATAATAATAACTCAGTAACAGTGAAGTTTGGAAGCTATTTCTAATATAACCCATCTCTGATCCGAAATGCTTAGGATTAGAAGTACTTTGGCATTTATTTTGTTTGTTTTCTCTCCAGATTTTGGAATACAGTATTTGCGTAATGAGATACCTTGGGGATGAGACCCAAGCCTAAACACCAAATGCCTGTATTATTTTTACATATATTTGCATGGCCTGAAGGAAATTTTATACACAGGTCTCATAATGATTTGGTGCATGAAATAAAGTCTGGATACAACAAAGCAGCACTAAGCAATGGTATCGTTATCTCACAGTTTTGGAGCATTTCGGATTTCTGAATTCCCAGTAATAATAATAACAATATGTTATTATATTATAATACTATAATCTATATATATAAAAGAGTGATGGCATCACGGCGATCCACAAAACAACAAAACTACAGGCCCCCCAACCTCGAAATTTGATGACACAACCCATCATCCACGGCTCTAGGTTGATACAACAAAACGAAACGAAAAATAAAGTCCTAATTAGAGAGAGAGGAATAATTGCTTTTATCCAATTGCTGCCAGTTAGAAGGCTAAGCTCCTCCAACTTGGTCTCCTAGCAACCCAATAAAAAATAATAAAAAACACTAAAAACTAATTAAAAACACTAAAAAATTAATACAATAAAATACCATAATAACAAAAATAACTAAAAATTATACAAGAAAATAATAAAATATAATAAAAAGATAACTTAGAATAAAATTAATTAAAAAATACAAATAACGTCAAATAAAAATTACACAAAAATTTTTAACCAATACCACCACCACTTTGCCACAGCAACGCGTGGCTGGGCACAGCTAGTATATATATAATACTATAGAATCCTATAGTTGAAAGAAACCTCACAGGTCATCCAGTTCAACACCCTGCCAAGAAGAAGGAAAATCGCATTCAAAGCACCCCCGACAGATGGCCATCCAGCCTCTGTTTAAAAGCCTCCAAAGAAAGAGCCTCCACCACACTCCGAAGCAGAGAGTTCCACTGCTGAACAGCTCTCTCTTTCTCTCTCTCTCTCTTTCTACATATATTTTAACAATATAATAGGTATAAATAAACTATATACACACACACATACACAGTAGAGTCTCATCCAACATTCGCTTATCCAACGTTCTGAATTATCCAACACAGTTTGCCTCCTGCCCTGATTCACAGCTGTTTCTCTAGGCAGCAAGGACTGAACTCTGTTGTAGTTATTTATTTATTTATTTATTTATTTACAGTATTTATATTCCGCCCTTCTCACCCCGAAGGGGACTCAGGGCAGATCACATTATGTACATATAGGGCAAACATTCAATGCCCATAAACACATCAAACAGAGACCGAGACAGACAGACGCAGAGGCAATTTAACCTTCTCCTGAGGGGATGTTCGATTCTGGCCACAGAGGGGAGCAGCTGCTTCATCATCCACTCTGACGGCACTTCCTCATTCCAACGTCGTAAATTAGTTAAACTTACCTCCCCACTTTTATAAGTGGTACCTTATTTCCTACTTGATAGATACAACTATCTTTCGGGTTGCTAGGTCAGCAACGAGCAGGGACTATTTTTTATTTTTTATTGACGGGTGCTCACCCCTCCACGGGCTGGCCTCGAACTCATGACCTCATGGTCAGAGTGATTTATTGCAGCTGCTCAACAGCCTGCGCCACAGCCCGGCCCCTTCCAAGTAAAGGCAAGTCAGAAATAATTGTGTTATTACTGTATTAAATAATAATAATAATAAATAATGTGCCCACTGGGCCAGCACAATATTCGAATTCGATGCTTTGTTCAAGAGGGTTGGTGTCAATTCCTATAAATTCCTATAATAACATGATATGACTAATAACACAATATAATAATATTAATTATATATTATATATTAAATGTAATATTACTAATAATATTACCATATAATGATATAGTACAATATAGTAATTTAATGCTTATATTGTGAAATGCTAATAATATATTGTATGTTCATTTGTTTTGTAAGTCGCTCTGAGTTCCCTTCGGGGTGAGAAGAGTGGGATATAAATGTAGTCAATAAATAAATAAACAGTTCCTAGAGTCCTTATTTTTTTATTTTTAACCCTATTTATGTAAATAATGCCATTACAAAGCCCCAAAATGTGGGTTCTCGGGTCAATTTCTGAAAGTAAACAGTGGAGAATTCTCAATTGGGATTCGAATTCAGATCTTCCCATTTTGGAGGGGTTGGAATGGATGACCTTTGGGGAACCCTTTCCAACAATACAAGGCTATGATCCAAAGGACTGGAGGCCATTTAAAGGTCCAGGTTTTAACTATGGCTCCTGTATACAAATAAAGGTTTACAAAAACCCATAGAAATCAATGCAAATCCTTTTCCAAAAACCCATCCTATCAAAGAAGAAAAAGCCAGGCTTACATTGAGAGCTGGCCTAATTCTGTGCAATCTGTGCAGGCTTCTAATTATAAATAGATAAGATAAATTTAAAATATGGAAAGCACAGCAAGCCCAGGAGAAAAGGAGCCAAACCTTTGCAATCAAATCTATTACAATTTTCAGATTTTATTAAATTGAGTTCAGATTGACTTTGCAATAAAAACCTGATTTTTAATATATACCTTTTTAAATTATATTTTAAATATAATTTTCTATTGCAACGCCAGGAATCTTTTTACATGGAAGAAAAAAAAGCTAGAGCATTTGCTAATATAACATAACATAAAAATATAAAACAAGAACTAGAGTATTGGCCAAAATAACATAAGACAACCTAAAAAAATAATAATATTTTGCAATAGTTTCAATGCAAAATAACATAACCTACAATAAGAATATTATTTTGCATAAAAATATATAATAGGAAGCAGTGCATTGGCCAAAATAACATAAGGCAACATTAAATAAGAATATTATTTTGCAATAGTTTCAATGGAAAATAACATAACCTACAATAAGAATATTATTTTGCATAAAAATATAAAATAAGAACTAGAGTATTGGCCAAAATAACATAAGACAACCTAAAAAAAAAATAATATTTTGCAATAGTTTCAATGCAAAACAACATAATCTACAATAAGAATAAAATAAAAACTAGAGCATTGGTCAAAATAACATAGTAAACCTACAATAACATAGTAAACCTACAATAAAAATATTATTTTGCATAAAAAAATATAAAATAAGAACTAGAGGATTGGCCAAAATAACATAGTAAACCTACAATAACATAGTAAACCTACAATAAGAATATTATTTTGCAATAGTTTCAATGCAAAATAACATAATCTACAGTAAGAATATTATTTTGCATAAAAATATAAAATAAGAACTAGAGCATTGGCCAAAATAACATAGTAAACCTACAATAACATAGTAAACCTACAATAAGAATATTATTTTGCAATAGTTTCAATGCAAAATAACATAATCTACAGTAAGAATATTATTTTGCATAAAAATATAAAATAAGAACTAGAGCATTGGCCAAAATAACATAGTAAACCTACAATAACATAGTAAACCTACAATAAGAATATTATTTTGCAATAGTTTCAATGCAAAATAACATAATCTACAGTAAGAATATTATTTTGCATAAAAATATAAAATAAGAACTAGAGCATTGGCCAAAATAACATAGTAAACCTACAATAACATAGTAAACCTACAATAAGAATATTATTTTGCATAAAAAAATATAAAATAAGAACTAGAGGATTGGCCAAAATAACATAGTAAACCTACAATAACATAGTAAACCTACAATAAGAATATTATTTTGCAATAGTTTTAATGCAGGCCGCCTTTTTTGCTCCAGGGTGGGCGGAGAAAAAGGGGGAAGGGAAAAAAGGACCAAAAAGAAAAACAAGCCTGATGCAGAAGGAATGAGAAAAATAGAGGATGAGAAAAGAGGTGGAGAAATCCGGAGCGGGCGGGCGGCGCCAACCTAAAAATCCACGCCCCTTTCCCCGAGTCAAGGAGAGAAATGCAAGAGGAAAAAGAAGGCGGGGATATTGGGTTGAGGGACGTTTCAGAGGAACCAATCACGGCGGCGCTGTGCACACCGCGGCCCAATCAGGAGAGGAGAGTGAGCCTCAAAACTCCCTTGTTGTTGCTGAGTTTGCGGAGAGCTCAGCCGGCGGTGGTGCGACTCGGTCGGGTGCAATTTCACCCCGAACCGGGTCCGGGCTGCGAATGGGGCGCGCTTTGGGCGCGGGTCCGGCTCCGTTCAAAGCCATGCAAGGCGGGGAGAGGCGGTAGCGCGGGGAAGTTTGCAAAGAAGCCGGTTCTGCCATTGCCCCGTCCCGGGGCGCCGAGGAGGATGGTGGCCGGCGGTTCCGGGCTGGAGCTGGGCGCGCGGGTGGCGCAGGGCGTGCTGTGCGCGGGGCTCTTCCTCTTCGCCTACCTGCAGCTCTGGCTGCTCCTCTGCGGGAGGGAGAAGCGGCTCAGCTTCCGCGCGGCGGGGCTCTTCCTCGGCCTGCTCTGGGCCGCGCTCCGCCTCGTCCTCTGCGCCGCCCTCCTCCCGCCGCGCCCCGCGCCCCTCCGCCGCCTCCCCGCCGCCCCCCGATGGCTCCTCGGGGGCGCCCCCGCCGCCCTCCGCTTCGCCGCCCTCGCCCTCCTCGCCCTCTTCCTCGCCCAGGTGAGTCCCGCCCGCCCGAGCCCTCCCCGCAGACGGCCAGGCTGCCCCCGCTGGAAGGACTTGCGAAGGACAGGCTTGCATCCATACCGTCCTAGAGTTGGAAGGAGTCCCCAATGGCCATCCAGTCCAAGCCCAGACTTGCCAGGAAGGGATGCCCAATCTAAGCCCTCCCGACAGATGGCCAGGCTGTCCCTGCTGGAAGGACTTGCGAAGGACAGGCGTGCATTCATTGGATCCAGGGCTTGGATGAGACCCACAAAAGTCACCCAGTCCAAGCCCATTCTTGCCAGGAAGGGATACCCAATCTAAACCCTCCCGACAGATGGCCAGGCTGCCCCCGCTGGAAGGACTTGCGAAGGACAGGCTTGCATCCATACAGTCCTAGAGTTGGAAGGAGTCCCCAATGGCCATCCAGTCCAAGCCCATTCTTGCCAGGAAGGGATGCCCAATCTAAGCCCTCCCGACAGATGGCCAGACTGTCCCCGCTGGAAGGACTTGCAAAGGACAGGCTTGCATTCATTGAATACTGGGCATAGAAGGGACCCTCAAAAGTCACCCAGTCCAAGCCCATTCTTGCCAGGAAGGGATGCCCAATCTAAACCCTCCCGACAGATGGCCAGGCTGCCCTCGCTGGAAGGACTTGCAAAGGACAGGCTTGGATTCATACGATCCTAGAGTTGAAGGAGTCCCCAAAGGCCATCCAGTCCAAGCCCATTCTTGCCAGAAAGGGATACCCAGTCTAAGCCCTCCCAACAGATGGCCAGACCGCCCCTGCTGGAAGGACTTGCAAAGGACAGGCTTGCATTCATTGGATACTGGGCTTGGATGAGACCCACAAAAGTCACCCAGTCCAAGCCCATTCTTGCCAGGAAGGGATGCCCAATCTAAACCCTCCCGACAGATGGCCAGGCTGCCCCCGCTGGAAGGACTTGCAAAGGACAGGCGTGCATTCATTGGATCCAGGACTTGGATGAGACCCCCTAAAATCATCTAGTCTAAGCCCAACCTTACCAATCTAAACCCTCCCGACAGATGGCCAGACTGTCCCTGTTGGAAGAACTTGCAAAGGACAGGCTTCCATTCATTGAAGCCTACAGCTGGAAGGAGTCCCCAATGGCCATCCAGCACAAGCCCAGACTTGTCAGGAAGGGATGCCCAATCTAAACCCTCCCCACAGATGGCCAGGCAGCCCCCGCTGGAAGAACTTGCAAAGGACAGGCTTGCATTCATTGAATACTTGGCATGGAAGGGACCCCCAAAAGTCACCCAGTCCAAGCCCATTCTTGCCAGGAAGGGATACCCAATCTAAGCCCTCCCCACAGATGGCCAAACAGCCAAAGGAGAAGGAGAGCTGGGCAGGCTTACATTCATAGAAGTCCCCAAAAGCCATCCAGTACAATCCTATTCTTCCCAGGTAGGAATGCCCAATCTAAATTCTCCCCCGCCCCCGCTGGAAGGACTTGCAAAGGACAGGCTTGCATTCATTGAATCCAGGACTTGGATGGGACCCCCTAAAATCACCTAGTCCAAGCCCAGACTTACCAGGAAGGGATACCCAATCTAAACCCTCCCCACAGATGGCCAGGCAGCCCCTGCTGGAAGAACTTGCAAAGGACAGGCTTGCATTCATTGGATCCAGAACTTGGATGAGACCCCCTAAAATCATCCAGTCCAAGCCCATTCTTGCCAGGAAGTAATACCCAATCTAAACCCTCCCCACAGATGGCCAGGCTGCCTCTGCTGGAAGAACCTGCAAAGGACAGGCTTGCATTCATAGGATCCAGGACTTGGATGAGATCCCCTAAAATCACCTAGTCCAAGCCCTGACTTACCAGAAAGGGATACCGAATCTAAACCCTCCCCACAGATGGCCAGGCTGCCCCTGCTGGAAGAACTTGCAAAGGACAGGCTTGCATTCATTGGATCCAGGAGTTGGATGAGACCCCCAAAAGTCATCCAGTCCAAGCCCATTCTTCACAGGAAGGGATACCCAGTCTAAGCCCTCCTCACAGATGGCCAGACTGTCCCTGCTGGAAGAAGTTGCAAAGGACAGGTTTGCATTAAATTGAATACTGGGCATAGAAGGGACCCTCAAAAGCCATCCAGCACAAGCCCGGACTTGCCAGGAAGGGATACCCAATCTAAGCCCTCCCCACAGATGGCCAAACAGCCGAAGGAGAAGGAGAGCTGGGCAGGCTTACATTCATAGACTCCCCCAAAAGCCATTCAGTACAATCCTATTCTTCCCAGGTAGGGATGCCCAATTGAAACCCTCCCCACAGATGGCCAGGCTGCCCCCGCTGGAAGAACTTGCAAAGGACAGGCTTCCATTCATTGAATACTGGGCATGGAAGGGATCCCCAAAAGCCATCCAATCCAAGCCCATTCTTCTCAGGAAGGGATACTCAATATAAGCCTTCCCAACAGATGGCCAGGCAGCCCCTGCTGGAAGAACTTGCAAAGGACAGGCTTGCATTCATATGATCCTAGAGTTGGAAGGAGTCCCCAATGGCCATCCAGTACAATCCTATTCTTGCCAGGAAGGGATACCCAATCTAAGCCCTCCCAACAGATGGCCAGACCGCCCTGCTGGAAGACCCCCAAAGCACAAGCATACATTCATACAATCCTGGAGTTGGAAGCCCACCCCCACCCAAAAAAAGTCATCCAGTCCAAACCTGTTTTGCCAGGCAGGGACACCCGCAGCCAGTCCACCCCCTTCTGCCAGGAAGAAATATACAATCTTAATCCTCCTGACAGATGGCCAGGCAGCCCCTGCTGAAAGAGCTCCAAAGGAAGAAATAGAGGAGTGTTGGGCATAGAATCTTAAAGTTGGAAGGGACCCCCAAAGGTCATCCAGTCCACCCCTTCTGCCAGGTAGGGATACCCAATCTAAGCCCTCCTGACAGATGGCCATCTGGTCCCTACTTTAAAAACCTCCGGAAGTAGTCCCGTTGTGCTTAGAATCCTAGAGTTGGAAGGGACCCCCAAAGGTCATCCAGTCCAGCCCCTTTCTCCCCTCATGGCTTTATGCCATGAATTCAGGGATCCCACCCACATCCCTACTGAGGCATGCTCTTTCATTTTTCTATTGTTATTCCCTTACAGAAGCATAGAGTTGAAAGAGACCCCCAAAGATAATCTAGTCTAACTCCCTTCTCTGACTTCCAGACTTTTGACCGGGTTGCCTTTCTCCCAACATGTTCCATCTTGTCCATATATCCCTCTTGAATTGCTTTGTCCAGAATTGGACACAGGTGAGATCTGACCAAAACAAAATACTTCCTTTGATCTAGAAACTATTCTCCTATTGATGCAACCTGGAATCACATTGGCTTTTTTAGCTGCTGCATCACAGAGTTGACTCATGTCCAGGTTATGGTCTGCTAAGACTCCTAGATCCTTTTCACATGGACTGTTTTCAAGCCAGGTGACAGCCATCCAATACCTTTGATTGATAATAATCACATAGGCATGAATACTAGCTGCTTTGAGTGATAATTGATGAAAGAAAACAACAATATAGGCAAAGCTATACACAGGCAGGCAAAACTGTGCATGTTTTTGTGGTTGTTTTTTCATGTTTTTGCTTCCGTGCATCCATATTTCTTTATCGAGTCGGAAGCTAATTGAGGATACAATTATATCCATATATCCATACCTGTCTGTCTTTCCTTGCATGCATGTGTGTGTTGACTTGTTTGTTTATTTGTATGACAGTGGTGGGTCCCTGCAATACAGTGACAACACACCCACATACACGATGTTTGGGCTGCTGTGAGTTTTCTGGGCTGTATGGCCATGATCCAGAAGCATTCTCTCCTGATGTTTTGCCCACATCTATGGCAGGCATCCTTAGAGGTCTATTGGAAACTTGACAAGTGGGGTTTATATATCTGTGTATCAATGTCCTACTCTTGTCTGTTGGAGGCTAGTGTGATTGTTGCAGTGGGCCACCTTGATTGGTGTTGAATGGCCTTGCAGCTTCAAAGGCCATTCACTGCCTGGCTGCTTACTGCCTGTGGGAATCCGCTGGCCCTGATTGTTTCCTGCCTGGAATTCCCCAGTTTTCTGAATGTTATTGTAATTATTATTTTTTATTTCTTTCCCGCCGTTCTTCGTGGCTTGAGGCGGGTTAGGACATTGCTGCAACACAAAAGATATTTCCATAAAATACATATTAAAATACACAAACAAAATACAAAACAAAAGTTAGACATATAAGTTGAACCCGAGCCATAAGTGTGATGCTGCAGCAAAGAAGGCAAGTAGGTACTGTTTTAGTCTGCTATAGTAGAAAGCAGTTTCCAAGTCAAATTGTAAGGTCTACTGGAAACTAGGCAAGTGGGGTTTATATATCTGTGGAATAATGTCTTGTGTGTTGGAGGCCAGTGTGAATGTTGCCATTGGCCAGCTTGGTTAGCATTGAGTAGCCTTGCAGCTTCAAAGCCTGGCTGCTTCCTGCCTGGGGGGAATCCTTTATTTGGGAGGTGTTAACTGACCCTCATTGTTTCATGCCTGTTGTTGTTATTAGTTATTATTATTATTATTATTTATCAATATCATTATTATTAAACATCCGGGTGTCCCCTGGGCAACGTCCTTACAGACGGTCAATTCTCTCACTCCAGAAGCAACTCCAGTTGCTCCAGACACGGGGGAAAAAAATTATTATGCTTTGTTGGGAGGTGTTAGCTGGCCCTGATTGTTTTCTGCCTGGAATTCCCCTGTTTACTGAGTGTTGTTCTTTATTTGATGTCCTGATTTTAGCGTTTTTTTAAAAAAATACTGGGAGCCAGATTTTGTTCATTTTCATGGTTCCCTCCTTTCTGTTGAAATTGTCCACATGCTTGTGGATTTCAATGGCTTCTCTTGCATGCAGCCCAGAAAACTCACAGCAACCCATTGATACCTAGAATGCCTTCGACAACAACGCATAGATGTTTGTTGGTTTGCTAGCTAATAATGCATTCCTGCAATAGCACACATATATATGCACCAGGGGTTGCATTCTCATGCCAAAGCAGACACACCTCCTTGTGTTAAGTTTGCTTGTTTTCCTCTTGTTTACCACATTCGGGTACATCTGCCCGAATCACAGCCCAACGAGAGACGACAACAACAACTCCACCTTGGAGGGATTTCTCCCTCCCTCCCTCCCTCTCTTCTCTTCCCAATAACAAGAAAACAAAGATTTATTCATTCTTTTCTCTCAATGTTTTTATGGCATTCCAAAGAGGCTGGCTAGATGAGTTTCTCCTTCCCCAATAACAACAAGGAAAACAAAAGATGTATTCATCGGTTTCCCTCCTCTCTTCTGTTTTGCACTGTTTTTGGGGGGCTTTCGAATGAGGTGGGTTTCTTCCCCCCCCCTAAGAATAAATATTTATTCCCTTTTATTATTATTATTATTAGCATATAATATATATTAATATAATAATAAAAAAACTTTGCAAAGAGGCGTGCAGGAAAGCAGTGCAAAACCCAGGCAATAACTGCAGTGGCTGTAAAAACAAGAGGCTGGATCTATGCTGAAGCTGCATTATATGGTCAGTGTAGACCAGGCATGGGCAAATTTTGGCCCTCCGGGTGTTTTGGACTTCAACTCCCACCATTCCTAACAGCCTCAGGCCCAAAGGGCCTGAGGCTGTTAGGAATGGTGGGAGTTGAAGTCCAAAACACCCGGAGGGCCAAAATTTGCCAATGTAGACCTAAATAGGGCTCTACAGTGACCATATAACTGCATTATATGGCAGTGTAGATTTATCCAGAGACAGAAAAAGCCAATTTTGGGGAGACAGAGAGGTGTTCGCTATAGGAAAAAGACCTGTCATGCCCAGAAGGCTGCACAGTTTATTTTATTGTATGACACAGCAAACAAGATAGACATGCTGGATTTCGTATCACAAAAATCACAAATCGAACACTTCCCAAGTGTCTAGGACTGTGTGATGTATTTTCGGATGATGCGCGCAGATCCCAGTTGGGTGGCCTTTTGTAGTTGGCAGATCGTGATTTTGTCAATGTCTGTTGTTTCCAAATGCCGGCTGAGATCTTTTGGCATGGCACCCAGTGTGCCCATCACCACCGGGACCACCTGCACTGGTTTCTGCCAGAGTCTTTGAAGTTCAGTCTTGAGGTCCTGATAGCGGCTGAGTTTTTCAAAAAATAAAAGTTTTTTTATTATTATTATTATTATTATTATTATTATTATTATTATTATTATTATTATTATTTTCCTGTTTTTCGTCAATGCGACTGTCACCTGGGATGGCACCATCAATGATCCAAACTTTGTTCTTTTCCACAACTGTGATGTCTGGTGTATTGTGTTCCAGAACTTTGTCAGTCTGGATTCGGAAGTCCCACAGTATCTTTGCGTGCTCATTTTCCAATACTTTTGCAGGTTTGTGATCCCACCAGTTCTTTACTACTGGCAGGTGGTACTTGAGGCATAAGTTCCAATGAATCATTTGGGCCACATAGTTGTGCCTCTGTTTGTAGTCTGTCTGTGCAATTTTCTTACAGCAGCTGAGGATATGATCAATGGTTTCGTCGGTTTCCTTGCACAGTCTACATTTTGGGTCATCAGCTGATTTTTCGATCTTGGCCTTAATTGCCTTTGTCCTGATGTCTTGCTCCTGGGCTGCAAGGATCAGGCCTTCTGTCTCCTTCTTCAAGGTCCCATTCGTAAGCCAGAGCCAGGTCTTCTCCTTGTCAGCTTTTCCTTATAACAATAGCAACTTTATTTTTATACCCCACAGGGACCCGGGGCAGCTAACATGGGGCCAAGCCCAAATTTCCACAGTAAACAAAATAAAAATACATCCACAATAAAAACATCACTAACATTTAAGTTTTCTTGGGTTCTGGTTCCTTTTCATTGTAGAAAAGCTCTTGGAAAAAGGAGAAAATCTATGAAATCTCAACAACCCGAAAAAAGGAGAAATTCTATAAAATCTTGAAAACTCCCCAATTTGTTTCAGTGGAAACTGGATTGGAGATTCTATATTGGAGGTAAAGGCAGAATAAAAAGGAAATAAAATTTTCCACTTTGCAAGGGCTGGAGTCTTAATGCAAAATTGACATGAAGGTACAGTAGAGTCTCACTTATCCAACACTCGCTTATCCAACGTTCTGGATTATCCAACGCATTTTTGTAGCCAATGTTTTCGATACATCATGATGTTTTGGTGCTTAATTTGTAAAATCATAACCTAATTTAGTATTTAATAGGCTTTTCCTTAATCTCTCCTTATTATCCAACATATTTGCTTATCCAACGTTCTTCCAGTCCATTTACGGCGAGACTCTACTGTACTTAGTCTTCAGATTAATAATAATAATGTTTAATGTAATAATTAAAAATAATTGGAAGGATGGGTGCCTTGTGTTGTCGAAGGCTTTCATGGCCGGAATCACAGGGTTGTTGTGTGTTTTCCGGGCTGTATGGCTATGTTCCAGAAGCATTCTCTCCTGACGTTTTGCCCACATCTATGGCAGACATCCTCAGGCAACAACCTATTTATTATGTTTATTTATATCCTATTTCTCTCTATAAGGAGACTCCTATGTTCGGTGAAAGCCTCACCTATTTGCTGGGTTGCTGTGAGTTTTCTGGGTTGTCTGGCCATGTTCCAGAAGCATTATTTCCTGACGTTTCGCCTGCATCTGTGGCAGGCATCCTCAGAGGTTGTAAGGACGGTTGGAAACAAGGCAATTGGGGTTTATTTATCTGTGGAAGAATGTCCAGGGTGGGAGAAAGAACTCTTGTCTATTTGAGGCAGGTGTGAATGTTACGATCGGCCACCTTGATGAGCATTGAATAGCCTTGCAGCTTCAAAGCCTGGCTGCTTCCTACCTGGGGGTAATCCTTTATTGGGTGGGGTGAACTGACCCTCATGTTTCATGCCTGTTCTTGTTGTTATTAGTTGTTATTTGTTGTTGTTATTATTATTATGCTTTGTTGGGAGGTGTTAGCTGGCCCCGATTGTTTCCTGCTTGGAATTCCCCTGTTTACTGAGTGTTGTTCTTTATTTGATGTCCTGATTTTAGTGGGGGGGGGTTTAAATACTGGGACCCTGATTGTCTCATGCCTGTTATTATTATTAGTTGTTATTATTATTATGTTTATTTATATACCGCTTTTTCTGCAAAAGGAGACTCATAACTTCACCTATTTACTTCCACATAAGTTCTGATGGGCTCCGGTCCATTTCTTTAAGATGGAAAGCTTTTGCAGAAATATGTAGACGTGTTTTTCGGGTATCGCAGGTCTCCTCTTTTCTTGCAGTGAACACATTTTCAATTTGGAACTTTTCCTTTACGAATGTCCAGGCCTGCCTCTGCAAAACTGGGGTCCGCTTTGAGCGGATACTGAAATAAATCAGATCATCTTGAAGATGCCACTTAGACCTTTTTCTCTTTTGTTTGGATCGATAAACAGAAGATGCATCTACACTGTATAATTAATGCAGTATAGACCAGGCATGGGCAAACTTTGGCCCTCCGGGTGTTTTGGACTTCAACTCCCACAATTCCTAACCGCCGGTAGGCGGTTAGGAATTGTGGGAGTTGAAGTCCAAAACACCCGGAGGGCCGAAGTTTGCCCATGCCTGGTATAGACGCAGAGCCATAGATATGTAGAGAACTGCACAGAATAGCAATCGTGGAGCTGGCTCGGCTGAACAGCATTACGTCATGGCTTGGGAGCCACTTCTTTCTCCTCTTATTGTTGCTATTGCTTTTCCTTCCCATCCATTTCTTTTTCTCGTGCTTCCTTTCTTTTGTTTTTAAATCCTATATTCCCCCCTTTGCTGTAGGTTTATTTACATCAGATGAAAACGGCATCCTTTTAATCCTTGAGTGGTTGCATCTCTCGGTATTTGAATAGCTTAGGGTCTGAAATCCTGTTGCCAATACATTGATTTATCACTTGCATCTCGATTTAGGGTCTTGTTCATCCAACCCCATAATAAGCTATTATTTCCAATGTTTTCCCCTCCGTTAGGAACAAAAACACCCACCCGGGTCCCGACTGAAAAGAGGTGCTTTGCAGGTTCTTGCGGTGCAATTTCTACCGATGTTTACTTGGAATTGAAAGACGCATTATCCAGTTTGATTTACTCCTGGGAAAAGCATATGCAGTAATGCAAGACTTGGATCTGAACCTGCCTTTTGTTTTGATGCTGTTTGGAGATGCTCTTTCTTTGGGGTGTTTTTTTTAGGCAACTGTTTTCACCTTCCTAAGGTTACTTTCCTATTATTATTATTATTATTATCATCATCATTTGCAAAAGGAGAAAATGTTGTCAGCCCGGTCTTGCAAGACAATATTTTCATCTTCCTAAGGTTACTTTCCTATTATTATTATTATTATTATTATTATTATTATTATTATTATTATTATCCTTTGCAAAAGGAGAGGATGTTGTTTATCAGCCTGGTCTTGCGAAGCAATGTTTTCATCTTTCTAAGGTTACTTTCCTATAATAATAATAATAATAATAATAATAATAATAATTATTATTATTATTATTATTATTATTTCTATCATCTGCAAAAGGAGAGGATGTTGTTTATCATCCTGGTCTTGCGAGACAATGTTTTCATCTTTCTAAGGTTACTTTTCTATTATTATTATTATCCTTTGCAAAAGGAGAGGATGTTGTTTATCCGCCTGGTCTTGTGAAGCAATGTTTTCATCTTCCTACGGTTACTTTCCTATTATTATTATTATTATTATTATTATTATTATTATTATTATTATTATTATCATTTGCAAAAGGAGAGGATGTTGTTTATCCGCCTGGTCTTGTGAAGCAATGTTTTCATCTTTCTAAGGTTACTTTCCTATTATTATTATTATTATTATTATTATTATTATTATTATCATTTGCAAAAGGAGAGGATGTTGTTTATCAGCCTGGTCTGGTGAAGCAATGTTTTCATCTTTCTAAGGTTACTTTCCTATTATTATTATTATTATTATTATTACTACTATCATCTGCAAAAGGAGAGGATGTTGTTTATCATCCTGGTCTTGCAAAGCAATGTTTTCATCTTTTTAAGGTTACTTTCCTATTATTATTATTACTACTACTACTACTATTGTTTGCAAAAGGAGAGGATGTTGTTTATCAGCCTGGTTTTGCGAAGCAATGTTTTCATCTTTCTAAGGTTGCTTTCCTATTATTGTTGTTGTTGTTGTTGTTGTTACTATCATTTGCAAAAGGAGATAATGTTGTTTACAAGCCCGGTCTTGCGAACCAACCCTTTGGCTGATTTGCTGCAAATGTGTCTTGTCACTTTAGGACTCGTCGTCAACAATGATTTCATTCGGTTCTTGGGGGTGTGGCGTTCGCATGATGAGCGCAAGAAAGCTCCTCTTTGCGCACCGTTTAAAAATAACCACAGATGTCCCTACTCTTGTCTTTAAAACAAATCTCTCGGAAGGCTGGAAATAAAAGAATTGAAACAAGAATGTTCTTTTTTCCTTTTTTTGGATTCCAAGAACTAAAAGAGTATTTAGATGGCATGAAACTGGATCGTAAAAACCTATCGCACACTGTGGGGCTTGATATCCAAATTGCTATGCGCAAGGACTAGATGGGAAAAACATTGCACCTGCTTTTAAAAGGGAGTAGGGAAAATAGAGGCAATGGAAGTGATCTTGTTTGCATAGCTCGAGATTCTCCAGTTCTGATGGACTACAGCTCCCATAACCCCCTTCTCTGCCTGGGAGATGATGGGGACTGCAGTAGAGCAAAACACCCAGTTACTATACCATTAATGAAAGAGATGCTGCAGTGCAAAGCCAGGTGCCTTGCTGCTCAGTCAACGCAATTGCGGTGCTGTCCAGTGTTGGTCTGTGCGCTTTTTGGGGATCTAGCCCAGTGGTGCAAAACCTATAATCCTCTATTGCCAGCTTGTCCAATGCTCAGGAATTCTGGTAGCTGAAATCCAAACATCTGGAGGGCCACAGGTTGTGCACCACTGATATACTGATGCTAAAATATTATATTATATTTTGGGCGGTATGGCCATGTTCCAGTAGCATTCTCTCCTGATGTTTCACCTGCATCTGTGGCTGGCATCCGCATAGGTTCTGTTGGCAATGAAGCAAGAGGATTTTATATATATACGGTATATATTTATTTGTGGTGGGAGAAAGAACCTCTGTGGAATGATGTCCAGGGTGGGAGAAAGAACCCTTGTCTGTCTATAAGCTGACCCAAATATAAGCCAACCAGGACCCTCACCCAAGTATAAGCCGAGGGGGGCTTTTTTGGTCTTTAAAAAAGGGCTGAAAAACTAGGCTTATACTCGAGTATATACAGAAATTGCAGATGTGATAACAAACACACCTCATGGTGCCTCAAATGTTAGACCTGTCTCTGAGTATATTTGACCTTACGATTCCAAAAAATGACACCAGTTTTCCCCAGGCACTGTGGGTGTTCTGTATCTCAAAAACACAACACCCACAGTGCTTGGGGAAACAAAACTTAGTGCATACCAAGGGATCACTATACTATTATTTCTTGAATTGGTTAAATCCAAAGTGTTCTGCTTGAAGTGATGATTCTGTGTTGCCTGCAGAATTATATATTCTGTAGAGCAGGCATGGGCAAACTTAGGCCCTCCCTCCAGGTGTTTTGGACTTCAACTCCCATAATTCCTAACAGATGGTAGTTGAAGTCAAAAACACCGGGAGGACCAAAGTTATCCCATGCCCTGCTGTAGAGTATTTTTGGAACCTGTTGTTTAGAGAGCCCATTTCCCAGTCTTCCTTGGTATATAATTCCCCAGTGAATGTTCTGAAAAATAAGCAGAGGAGACAGACAGGTTGGTTTCTAGTCTACTCCCTTTGGATTATCTGAATTGCGTTCCTGCTGCCAGGTGTGTGTGTTCCATTCTTCTTCCTTGTGATCTGGGAATTTCATGAGCTTCCGAAAAGTAATTTTCTCTTGCTGGTAGAAATTGCTCGGAGAATTATTTGTGAACCAACTGGGATTCTTTACCCCAAAGCAGGACTTCTTTGGAGAAAGCTCTAAGTAAGGCAAAGCAGACCTTATTGATCCATCCAAGGAGATAACTGTAACGAAGTGTGAATTTTTTTTTAGTTTACAGATGCCATGTTTAACTGTCTTAAAAGGGTCAATATTTCAGTTACTCTGCACTCATGAGTTGGTTGCAATGGAGAAGTGGGCGGAGCCAACTGCCATTTTGGTGGAGTAGTGCAGGTTTGAAAAAAGAAGCAGTTAATCTGTGCTCTGTTGAGGCACAGGGAAGACTGATTCTAGGTTAGGGGATCAGGGAGACTCAATTGGTCATTTTGAGTCAGTTTAAAATAAGTTTGGTGTCTTATTTTAAGTTAGTCTGTGCCCTTCTGAGGTACAGTTAAGACTTGTTCTCAGTTGGAGAATCAGGGAGACTCGAGTGCTTATTTGAGTCAGTTGAAAATAAGTTTGGTGGCTTATTTTAAGGTAGTCTGTTTCCAGATAAGGAACAGATAGTCTGTGATTGAAATTCACAGGGTGACTGCAGTTTAAAGCAGTAGAGAAGGAAGTGATATTTTAAGGAATTTGAAACACCTCAATATAGCTTTGCAACGGTTAGTCCAAGTGCCCCTAAAGAGAAGTTACTGTAACCATCAAGCTTGTGCCTGAATAAACGTGTTCTTGTTCTTTCTACCATCTAAGCTTCTGTCATCTATATTACCATCTAAAACAAACAAGGAAAAAGAAGAAAAATAAAATTTAAAAAGTCTCCTCTCTAAGTAGCTAGTGGCTATATCTTCCAATAGTGGTGGCAAGAGTTGATAATCCCCTTAATATCTAGTGGCCACATTATAAACATCTTTACCTCTGGTGGCAGCTTTGAAATAAAACATCTTTAATAACTGGTGGCAGCGGATATAAAATATATAATAATAATATAAATATAATTAATTAATAGAAACTCATCCACGTCTCTGCAATTGGTGTCAGAGATGGGATTTTAAAAAGATTCCCCCCTGTCTGACATCTTTGCAATAACCTTCTCCATACAGGATCCCTATGTGTTGTATTCCTGTTCCTGGCATCCTGATTATTGGGTTGCTGTGAGTTTTCAAGGCTGTATGGTCAGGCTGAATGGCCATCTGTCAAGGGTACTTTGCTTGTGCTTTTCCTGCATGGCAAAAGGGGGTGAGATTGGATGGCCCCTGCAGCCTCTTCCAACTCCTATGTTCAGTCTAGACATTGTACACCCCTGAAATCGAATTGGCTTGTGGAGCTGCCGCAGCACTCTATTGGGTCATGTTGTTGTTATTATTATTATATTTATTTATATCCTGTTTTCTCTCTTCACAAGGAACTAACAATAAAAGCATTACAATACAATTTAAAATATACAAATATTTAAAAAGTATTAAACATAATCAGTATTCAAAACAATTCAGATTAAATCCATAAAAAACATTTTAAAAACATGTTCCACTTGTGGTCTCCTTAGACTCCTTATCCATCAACTGTCTTCAAGCCACTTTTTATCCATCCTGTCTATGTGCAAGTGTAGTACCTTCCCCCAGGCAGGAAACAGCCAGGCTTTGAAGCTGCAAGACAATTCATTGCTAATCAAAGTGTCCAATTTCAACATTCACACTTGCCTCCAACGCACAAGAGTTCTTTCTCCCACGCTGGACATTATTCCACAGATATATAAACATCACTTGCCTAGTTTCCAACAGACCTCACAACCTCTGAGGATGCCTGCCATAGATGTGGGCGAAACGTCAGGAGAGAATGCTTCTGGAACATGGCCTGAGAAACTCACAGCAACCGAGTGATTCCAGCCATGAAAACCTTCAACAACACATTGTAGTACCTTACATTGCTTCCTTGTTGAAATCCATTTTGATAATTTTGACCAATCAGCTCTCTCATTTGTTCAGGTCATTTTGGATCCTGACCCTGTCCTCTGGGGTGTTAGCTATTCCTCCCTATCTGGTGTCACCTGCAAATCTGCACAGAGAAGCCTCATGACCAACTGAACATACTGCAGGGGTTTATGGGAATGGGCCTTGATTTGGGGAGTTGTAGTTCACCTGTATCTAAAGAGCACTGAACCCAGCCAATGACGGATCTGGACCAAACTTGGCACACAGACTGAACATTGCCTGCTGTGGATACTGACAGATGTTTCGGGACAATTGCCCCGGGAATCCGGGAGATGTAGTAGTTGACTCCCATCCAGAGAGCACTGCAGCCAGGCGATGACTAGCCAACAACAGATCTGGACCATACTTGCTACACAGACCCAAAATGGCCAACTTTGAATGCTGGCAAGGTTCAGGGAGGATTGAACCACGATTCTGGGAATTGTAGTTCACCCACTCTAAACTGAGAATACCTAACATTCAAATAATGCCTTTTTCAAATAACCCGGACACCGCCGGGTCCCCAAGCTAGTAGTAAATAAAGAGCACAGCTGGCTTTGCATCTCCCTGTTTTGTTGGAATGGAAACATGTGCCTGGTGTATCTGATTGGTTTCATCCTTCTTAAGATGTGTTTTTTTCCCCCCAAAAAATGTTTGTAGGATGCAATATATACACCCTTAACATACAAAAAAAATGTTTAAAATGTATATTTCTCCATAGGTCATCTTCAAAGTCAAGTGTGCTGCCGAATTCAACAGATACAAGTAAGTTCTATGAGAACAGGGGTCCCCAAACTAAGGCCCGGGGGCCAAATGCGGCCCTCCAAGGTCATTTACCTGGCCCCCACTCTCAGTTTTATAATACATTTTTATATCAGTTTTAATAATATAATCTATTGTATATACATATAATACTGATAAAAAATTATAATGTTATACAATATAATACTATTATCATATAATAATATTAATTATATGTTATATATTACATATAGTATTACAATATAGTGGTATAGTTCAATATAGTAATATATAATGCTAATATTGTGCTATGCTAATAAGATAATATATGGTATGTACATAAAGCTGCTCTGAGTCCCCTTCGGGGTGAGAAGGGTGGGATATAAATGTAGTAAATAAATGTAGTAAATAAATAAATAATTAATTTTAGGCTTAGGCTCACCCAAATTCTGAAATGACTTGAAGGTACACAACAAACAACAATCCTAATTAACTTGACTATCTTATTGGCCATTAGCAGGCCCATACTTTCTATTGAAATCCTGATAGGTTTATGTTGGTTAAGATTGTTTTCATTTTTAAATTCTGTATTGTTCTTTCATTGTTGTTGTTGTTTTGCACTACAAATAAGACATGTGCAGTGTGCATAGGAATTTGTTTGTATTTTTTTTTCAAATGATAATTCGGCCCCTCAACAGTCTGAAGGATTGTGGACCGGCCCTTTGCTTTAAAAGTTTGAGGAACCCTGTATGAGAAGGTGGATTCAAAGTTTTGACTTCTAATAACCCAGGCAATGTTGGGTACCCAGGCTGGTATTATAATAATAAAGTCCTGGATTCTCTTTGACATGGTTTCATTGAGTATTTTCAATTTTTTATTCCCATCCCTGTTTCATCCAACGGGTTTGTTTCCCTTTCCAGGGTGGTTTTGTACCTGGGCACCATCTTCACCAGCCTTCTCTTCCTCTTTGTGAACTTGACCTGCGCATTACTGGCACACGACGATGCGCCGGAAGAGCAGCGGCGCTGGGCCCTCTTCACGCGGGCCGTGATCAACGACGGCCTCTTCATCCTCTTCTGCGCCTTGTTGGCCTGCACCATGTGCCGGCTCTCCAAAATGGCCTCGGCCAACGTTTACCTCGAGTCCAAGGTATGGGCGCACGTGGTCTCCTGTTGAGATCTCACCATCCATCCCAATGGGGGACATTATATAGGTTCAGTTGCCTGCATAGAACCCTTTTTTTTAAAAAAAAATATTTTTTATTGAAAAAAAATGGTTTTATTACATAAAAAGTAGGGGAACAATATTGTGAAAGTCAAAACAATAAAATAACTTAAAAAAGGAAAAAAAGAAAAGTTTAATAGAAAGGGAGAAAATAGGAAAAGAGAAGGAAAAAAACTTAGGATAGTTTAGGGTGGTTTGGTCTTCCGTTCTTTGTTCTTCTCGTCATCATCCATCTAATAAATTCATTTCTTTACCTTTTCTAGACTCTTTCGAGTCATTGTGTTGGGACTTTTGTTAATTCTCTAAATCTTTACTTTCTTTTTATATTCTTCATATCCCTTCCAATCTGTGTATTTTAAAATTCTTCCATTATTTTCTTTTAAAAGGTAGGTCGTAAATTTCGTCTTAATTTTCCAAGCCATAATTCCACTGTGGGTAATTCTTGTACTTTCCAATACAGTAGAGTCTCACTTATCCAACATAAACGGGCCGGCAGAATGTTGGATAAGCAAATATGTTGGATAATAAGGAGGGATTAAGGAGAAGCCTATTAAACATCAAATGAGGTTATGATTTTACAAATTAAGCACCAAAACATCATATTATACAACAAATTTGACAGAAAAAGTAGTTCAATCCACAGTAATGTTATGTTATAATTACTGTATTTATGAATTTAGCACCAAAATATTATGATATATTGAAAACATTGACTACAAAAATGTGTTGGATAATCCAGAATGTTGGATAAGTAAGACTCTACTGTATCTTGCAAAAGTCATTCTTGCCGCCGTCGTTATATATAAGTAAAATATCATCATTTCTATTCAAGTCCAATATACTTTCCATTAAACCTAAAATATAATATTCCGGCTTCATCGGGAAGTTTTTCCCAAGAATTTTTTGAGTCTCATCGTGTATTCGTTTCCAAAATTTAGACGTTTCAGAACAAGTCCACCAAGCGTGGTAAAAAGTGCCTTCTTGTTTTTTGCATTTACAACAGAGATTCTGGGCGTTTTTATACATTATTCCAATTTTTTTCAGCGTTCTATACCAGCGATGGAACATTTTCATCCAATTTTCTTGTAACTCAGAAATGTAAGTTCTTGTAAGTCCCAATGGGAGACATTGTATGGGTTCAGCTGCATAGAACCCTTGATTGTGTTGCGATTTCTCTTGATCAGGCATGGGCAAACTTGGGCCCTCCAGGTGTTTTGGACTCCAACTCCCACAATTCCTAACAGCCTACCGGCTGTTAGGAATTGTGGGAGTTGGAGTCCAAAACACCTGGAGGGCCCAAGTTTGCCAATACCTGATATATACCATATATGCCTGTTTTCTCCCTTTGGATTTAGAGCGAAAGCAAGACCAAGGGAACCAGGCAAGTAGCCGTCAAGTTTTAGGATTGCGATCCTAAATATATACACACTTTTATCCCAAAAATAATTGCTGTTGAGGTGGCTTCTTTGTAACTGTGAAGATTTGTTGGCTTGCTCAGATGCATATGTGCGATTTAGCTGCTCGTAGTTGCATCCCACAAGGTTGCCAGGTGGCAGATATACGGATGGGGTTCTGCTCCATGACTTGGCTTCTACTTTCCTTAAAACAGACAAAACCCCACATCTATCGTCTCCGTTTTTCCTCTATTGAGGGCTGGGCAGCTATATGGGGCCAGTGTGAGCGAACTTCGTATGGGATACCACTTTTTTTGAGAGAGGCAGAGAAATGGCTTTCCCTAAATATAGGATACAGTAGAGTCTCACTTATCCAACACTTGCTTATCCAACATTCTGGATTATCCAGCGCATTTTGGAGTCATTGTTTTCAATACATCGTGATATTTTGGTGCTAAATTCTTCCGGCCTGTTTATGTTAGATAAGTGAGACTCTACTGTAGTTCAATACACAGTAATGCTATGTAGTAATTACTGTATTTACGAATTTAGCACCAAAATATCACAATTTATTGAAAACATCGACTACAAATATGCGTTGGATAATCCAGAACGTTGGATAAGCGAGTGTTGGATAAGTGAGACTCTACTGTATTATATTAGAGTGCTGGTCATTTTATTTTGAATGAGAGTTTTCCAGATACTCTTGCTGCTATTATTATTGCTACTATATTGCTACTAATAATGGCACATTTATTTTACCATAACTTTTATTATTACAGTAGAGTCTCACTTATCCAACATTCTCTTATCCAACGTTCTGGATTATCCAAGGCATTTTTGTAGTTAATGTTTTCAATACATCGTGATATTTTGGTGCTAAATTTGTAAATATAGTAATTACTATGTAGCACTACTGCGTATTGAACTACTTTTTCTGTCAAATTTGTTGTTAAACATGATGTTTTGGTGCTAAATTTGTAAAATCATAACCTAATTTGGTGTTTAATAGGCTTCTCCTTAATCTCTCCTTATTATCCAACATATTCGCTTATCCAACGTTCTGTCGGCCCGTTTACGTTGGATAAGTGAGACTCTACTGTACATAAAACAAGATAAAAAGTTATAAAACAATATCAGTTTCACCACCAAAGGAATAAAAGGGGGGTCAAAGCAAAGTGCATAATAATCGGGTTATTCGATAAAGTGGTACTAACTACAGCAGTTAATTAAGAAAAGCATGTACAAAGGAAGAAAGGCATTTCCCAAAAGAGCTGTATAAAAGGAGCTATAAAATACCAGAGCTCTATATACAAAAGAGCAGTAACCATAAATGGCAAGGTACACGAAGTCAAGGAAGTCAATATCACAGGCATAAATACATAAGCATGAAGCAGGAACTTTTTCCAAGGCAAAACTCTTTCAGGAACATAGGCCAACACAAGAAACTTGAATCATGAACTTGAGAGCTGAGACAGGAATCTGAACCTTTTGACAATGTTGTCTGCTGTGAGAGACATCAAGTAAACATCACTTAATTTAAGACCAAGCCCAACCAAGAAGCCATGAGATCATGTCTCACTGGGTTTCAATGATTTCTCAATTTCTCTGAATGCCTAATTAATCAATCCTTCAATCCCTCTGTCCAGAGACCTAATCTGATATCACGGGAAAACTCCCCATCTGCTGAAGGCAGATTCCCAAGAGAAATTGACCTTTCCCCGGTTTCCCTTTCCCCTGTGGCTAAGAAACAAACATTGGAATCTAAAGCATCCTCTGTCTCATCTTCAACTGCCTACACTTCTCCCTGATCTAAGGCCTGCAATTCATCCCGATCACACACAGACTCCTTAATTGAAAACCCACCATCCCCTTCGTTCTCTGAGAAATCCCCAGCCTCTTGCTGAGCCCTAACAGCACTGCTGTCTTCTATTTTGATCAGGCCTAACCTGCATCCAGTTCTGTGCACCACAGCTCAAGAAAGGTGCGGTCAAACTGGAAAGGGTGACCATGAATTCTAAGAAGCTATGAATTATATATAGAGGCAGTCCCCAAGTTATGGACAAAAGTGTTCTTGAGGTGAATTTGTATCTAAATCAGAACATGTACATCCCAGTAATATTCCCTTAGAAGTCTGTCCCTGTTCAAAAGATCCCCCTCACTTTCTGTCCCTTTGAGAATTATATTTTGGGGAAAAATGGCTTGTGTGGAAACAAGGATTGGGGGATAAAGCTTCATTGGAGACTCCTTTCCCCCATGATAATAATTCTTCCAAGAGTGGATTTCACTTCCAAAAAGATAGATTTCTCTCACTTTGTAATGTCTTACTCCCATTCTTAGCGAGGGAGTCGGATGTAAGTCAGATGTTTATAACTCGGGGCGGGCTATACCCAACAAAGTTGGGTAATGAAGGGTCTGCGTGCCAGGTTTGGACCAGATCCACCAAGCCATGGAAGAGGAACCTTGCGTGGTACAAAGCAACCAAAAAACATTATTATTATTACTATTAATTTAAGCCTAAGCCCGACCAAGAAGCCATGAGATCATGCCTCACACACTTGGGTTTCAAGGATTTCTCATCGAGTCTCTCTGAACGCCTAATTAATCTATATTTCATTCCCAGGAATAAAAGTAATTTATATTTATTTATACCCAGCTTTATCTTTCCCAAAAGAGACCCAAAGTGTACACTTATTTTGCATTTATATAGAGAGATTTATCTGCTTTATTCTTGGATAAGCTGGGAGCATTTACAAGCTAACGGTCCCAACAGCCCTGCACTCCCATTTTGCATATAAGAGAACTCAGCCAGAATACGAACATACCGTATATACTTGAGTATAAGCCGACCAGAATATAAGCCGGGGCACCTAATTTTACCACACAAAAACTGGTAAAACATTGACTCCAATATAAGCCGAGGGTGGTAAATTTCAGAAATAAAAATAGATGCCAATAAAATTACATTAATTGAGGCATCAGTAGGTTAAATGTTTTTGAATATTTACATAAAGCTCTAATTTAAGATAGGATTGTCCAACTTTGATCAAATCATTATTCTCATCTTCTTCAATGTAAATGTGCATATGCATCCTTTTACTATCCTTTTAATAATAATAATATTAATAGAGTAAATTAATACAGTAGAGTCTCACTTAACCAACACTTGCTTATCCAACGTTCTGGATTATCCAACGCATTTTTGTAGTCAATGTTTTCAATATATCGTGATATTTTGGTGCTAAATTCGTAAATGCAGTAATTACAACATAACATTACTGCGTATTGAACTACTTTTTCTGTCAAACGTGTTGTATAACATGATGTTTTGGTGCTTAATTTGTAAAATCATAACCTAATTTGATGTTTAATAGGCTTTTCCTTAATGCCTCCTTATTATCCAACATATTCGCTTATCCAACATTCTGCCGGCCCGTTTATGTTGGATAAGTGAGACTCTACTGTACTGTAATAATAATAAATACAGGAAAATAATACATGTAATAATAGAGTAAAATAATAAATGCAATAATAATAATAAGATCAGAGTGAAATAATAAATGTATTAATAACAATAAAAATAGAGTAAAATAAATGTAATTGTAGCAACAAGAATAGAGAAAAATAATAAATGTAATAATATCAATAATAATAGAGAAAAATAATAAATATACCATATATTCTGGAGTATAAGCTGACTCAAATATAAGCCAACCAGGACCCTCACCCGAGTATAAGCCAAGAGGGGATTTTTCAGTCTTAAAAAAAGGGCTGAAAAACTAGACTTATACTCAAGTATATACAGTAAGTTCCAAGAGCAAAGTTCCTCCACTGCCAGAGCTTTTCTTTGTAAAACTTCTGTTTCCCTTGTGAACGTTCCACAAATGTCGGTGAACGTTCCGTGACACAAGCGCTGCTCTTGGGCTTGAACCGGCATCACGTTCCTTCCGCCAAGTGTGCCGACGTGAAGCGCTTCTCCCTTCCCTGCATGGATTAGCGAGTGTGGATTATTTATAGAGCGCCATCAATATGCATGGTACTTTGCAGGCTTAATATAAGCCAGAACAGACAGGTTCCTGCCCCCCAAGACATTGCTCGCTTAACGTTTTGCAGACAGGGAGAAGGCAGAGAAAATGTAGTCCCAAATTGAAGTTGGAAATACGAGGACGAGGTGAAGCACAGGGCATCATTGAAATTCCTTACTTTATATATATATATATATTCTTTTCTACTGTCTCTCTTTCTTCTCTTCCAATTCAGATCTTGCTAATTTTGCTATCTTCTTATCCGTATTTTAACATGATAATGGAAAATTTCAATAAAGATTATTTTACCCCAAAAAAAGAAATTCCTTACTTTTTGTTAACCACATCTTCCTGAATTCTCCTAGATGTAGTCTAAAAGATTTGTGGGAGGTTTTAAAGTGTCTGTTGAGTCTCACTTATCCAACATTGGCTGATCCAATGTTCTGGATTATCCAACGCAGTTTTCCTCCCGCCCCGATCCACAGCTGTTTCTCTAGGCAGCAAGGACTGAACTTTTTATGGATTTAATTTCTGAAAATGTTGCTACTGTAAGTTCATTTAATGCAATTCTAACTTTATTTGTAGTCACTTTGTTAGTAGGCAATATTTTTATAGTCAGTGTTTTCAATATATTTCTTTGTTTGGTGCTAAATATTCATAAATTCAGTACAGTAGAGTCTCACTTATCCAACATTCGCTTATCCAACGTTCTGGATTATCCAACGCATTTTTGTAGTCAATATTTTCAATACATCGTGATATTTTGGTGCTAAATTTGTAAATACAGTAATTACTATCTAGCATTACTGCATATTGAACTACTTTTTCTGTCAAATTTGTTGTTTAACATGATGTTTTGGTGCTTCATTCGTAAAATCATAATCTAACTTGATGTTTAATAGGCTTTTCCTTAATCCCTCTTTATTATCCAACATTCTGCCGGCCCGTTTATGTTCGATAAGTGAGACTCTACTGTATATAGTAATACCCTGTTTCCCCAAAAATAAGACATCCCCGAAAAATGAGACCTAGTAGAAGTTTTGCTGAATTGCTAAATATAAGACCTCCCCTGAAAGTAAGACCTAGCAAAGTTTTTGTATGGAAGCAGGCCAAGCGCCTGTCAAACAACACCAGAGCATGCAGGATTGGTAAATGTACATTCCATAGAGTGTTGTACATGGAAATAATGGTAGTAAGAAGAAATTCTTGATAGGATTCACAGTTTGTCTGGTTATGCTGGTTTGTGATGACAACTATTGTACATTATATAATAAATGTTCATTTTTTGTTCAACAATAAATGTGAATTCTTCTTCATGGAAAAATAAGACATCCCCTGAAAATAAGACCTAGCATATCTTTGGGAGCAAAAAATAATATAAGACACTGTCTTATTTTCGGGGAAACACGGTATACAGTAGTGTCGTTTATCCAAGCTCCGCTTATCCAAGGTTCTGTATTATCCAACGCAGTTTGCCTTTTAGTAGTCAATGTTTTTGTAGTCAATTTTTCAATAAATTGCGAAATTTTGGTACTAAATTCATAAATACAGTAATTATTACATAATGTTATCGTGTACTGAACTGCTTTTTCTATCCATTCGTTGTAAACCATGATGTTTTGGTGCTTAATTTGTAAAATCATAACATAATTTGATGTTTAATAGGCTTTTCCGTAATCCCTCCTTATTCTCTTATCCAGTGTTCTGCCGGCCTGGTTATGCTGGATAAGTGAGACTCTATTGTATATTGATAGATATAGATAGATATAGATATAGATATAACTATATTATATATAATAGGAATTATAATAGTAATTTTTAAAAATCCAAATTCTCAGAATTCAGCCATCCTGTCCAGAGGATTTTTAAGGGGTTGAAATTGGGCCGAATCTTTAAGAATCTATGAAGATCTTCCAGCATGGCACCATGGACAAATCCTGCTTGAAGTTAATTACACTATGTAACACATTTTTTGTTCCTGGGTTATAAATGTCATTTCCTAATTGGTTCTATCAAAAAAACATGGAAAAAGTTGATTAAACTGCAAAAACATCCATACCTCACAACCTGTGAGGATGCCTACCATAGATGTGGGCGAAACGTCAGGAGAGAATACTTCTGGAACATGGCCATACAGCCCGAAAGACATACAACAACCTTGCAAAAACATTGTTTTTGTGGGATATCTTGCAGCACATTTTGCTCTAGTTTTTCAATGAATATACATAATCAAGGCTCAACCAATTCAATGTACAGTGGAGTCTCACTTATCCAACATTCGCTTATCCAACGTTCTGGATTATTCAACGCATTTTTGTAGTCAATGTTTTCAATACATCATGATATTTTGGTGATAAATTCATAAATACAGTAATTACTACGTAGCATTACTGCATATTTTTCTGTCAAATTTGTTGTATAACATGATGTTTTGATCCTTAATTTGTAAAATCATAACCTAATTTGATGCTTAATAGGCTTATCCTTAATCTCTCCTTATTATCCAGCATATTCGCTAATCCAACGTTCTGCCAGCCCGTTTATGTTTGTTGGGTTATCTAAGCAATCATGCATGCATTTTCAATGTGGGATGGTTTATGTAGTTAGTTATGTCTGTTGCTTAGTAACATGAGCCAAGATGCATTCCAGAGTTGAAGCCACCATTTAAGGGTTTTGCATATGAAATGGGAAATGGGTGTATCCTTTCTGGGGACACACAGGAAGTGATGTACAGATGCCTCTTCCTGTCTTTTCCTCTTTGCTCCTGACCATGCCATGCTGATGTTCCTATCTGTTAAGAGATATGTAGTTTCCTGAACTGTTTTTCTTTTGAACTAAGATGTTTTTGCCTGTATGACCATCATCATACAAGATTGTGAGTAAACATATTTTTGCTATTTTATTTGATGTCTCTGATGCTTATTTTATGCGCATGACTTTTTAAAGGGAAAGGGAGGCTGGATATTTTGTCTTACTGTTTAATTTCTTTTTACCTCTGCTCACATAAACCCCTAGTCTTCTGCGTTTTTACTGCTCTGCATGAATGTTTAACCATATTGGAATCATAATCTTAACAGGTTATGAAAATATATTCCTATTAATGTTGGATAAGTGAGACTCTAGTGTAGTTTGTGGCAGCCACAAAAACGAAGTTTCTGGAGTATAACAACTACTTTCAAAATAAGTGCCACGCAATTAAGCAGGAAATAAAACTTTCAAACCAGGAACAGAAAATATTTCAAATTTTGTTACATATTATTATCCTCCCTCCGGACTGGGGATAATGGGAATTGCAACCCAGCAGAAATTGACTTTTGCATGCAATGCATTGCATCATATCACCATTGCTATCAGCCAAAAGGTGCCAAATGCTGCGCATCTGCAAGCAGACCCATGCATGCCAAGCATTGGGATCACAAGTGAAACCGACCCTATGTAACACAGGTTTTGTTCCTGGATCATAAATGTCCTTTCCTAATTGGTTCTGTCATAAAAACATGGAAAAGGTTTATTAAGCTGCAAAAACTTGTTTATCTAATCATGTCTCCACCCATTCAACATAGTTTGCTGCAGCCACAGAAATGAAGTTTCTGGAGTAGAACAACTACTTTCAAAGTAAGGACAGCGCAGTTAAACGGGAAATAACACTTTCAAACCAGGAACAGATTTTTTTTTACATAGTGTAATTGTAGGACTGTATAAATGCCACTACTCCTTAACACATTGTTAAATAATCTGAGACACTGTATCACACAACATCTTCATGCATTGATCCTGTTCTGCAAATAAACAAAACACACCAAACAAAATGCAAGCACAATCATTCACATGTATTCAGATTCAGGTTTTTAAATATTTTCCTGTGGTCATTCAGTGTTTCTGTGCCTTGCAGACCATATAACAAAATGACAGTGGAGGAAGTTGATGTTCAAGCTGCAAAGTAAGCATCACACAATTAAACAGGAAATAATAAACCAGGAACAGAAAAATGCAAAAATTTTGTTACATAGTATAATCAAATCCGCAAAGTTGAAGGGACAATTAAATTGTGCTTTCAATTGTAAACTTGCAGGTGTAGGTGTAGGTAAAGATGATTATGATGAGCCAAAGGGTCTCAAGAAACCTTTAGAAGTAAGTATTTAGTGGAAGATGATGTCCCCAAAGTCAAGAGGATCATAAACATACTCCAGGCTTTAGTCTAACCTTTGAAAGAATGAGCCAAGATCATTTAGGAGGGTTCCGGATCATGAAGATCTCCTGTAATGTTCGGACTAAAAACCGGAGCAGGTCCATTGTCCCACTGATGGCACTGCCTGTTTTTATTCTTTGCCCAAAACTTTTAGACTTTGTGTATCTCATGGATTGTGTCTACACTGTATGTCAGGCATGGGCAAACTTGGGCCCTCCCTCCAGGTGTTTTGGACTTCAACTCCCACAATTCCTAACAGCCGGTAGGCTGTTAGGAATTGTGGGAGTTGAAGTCCAAAACACCTGGAGGGAGGGCCCAAGTTTGCCCATGCCTGCTGTAGATGCACCCAGTAGTCCAGCTAATACGTTTCCAACTTGTTTCTTAACATTCATGAGTTAGATATATCTTCACTTCCCAATCCGGGCACGTTCAAATATTCAAGAGTTTGGTTTAAAAATATGTCTTGCGTTCCAGTTCAGCTCCCCATGAACATTTCACCTAGCATAAACAACCACTTAAGGGGGACGGATGTGTCTACCAGCCTGTTGTATTTTTAATGCCCCCTTGTTATATATGTGTTCTTCCTTTTTTTAAAAATCTAGGGCACATCTGTCTGCCAAGCGCTGCTCGTGGGTTCGGTCGTCATCCTGCTCGACTCTTCGAGGGCGTTCTATAACTTGGTGGCTGTTGCCGTCTCTCCGGACCACATGCCCAGTCCCTTCAACTATGGCTGGGACAACCTGAAGGTAAAGGACCCTCAGGGCCCAATGGGTGGCTGGATGGGAGGAATCGGATTGTGTCTTATCTATATAATTTATATATATAAAAACGTAACGTGTGTTTTACTATGGAGTAAATAACAAAACCACCGAACCCAATGACACCAAATTTGGCCACAAAAGACATAGTCATCCAAAATATGTCTTACAAACAAAACCTAGAAAAATAGCCCAAATTTCAGAGGTTGAGGAAGAGTCTTTCTCCCCCTAACTGCCAGTTAGAAAGGTAGGCTCCGCTGCCTTTACCCCCCCACCCACCCCCCAGCTACCTTTAGGCCCCGCCCCCTTCGTGTCCTAGCAAACACCCTCAGCCAAAATGGCGCCCAGGGCACAGGCAGAGTGCACTTAGGCCTGATCCACACTGCCCATATGTAACGAAGTACGAATTTTGGTTTACAGATGTTATGTTTAATTGTGTGTTATGTTTTAAAAGGGTAAGTATTACAGTTATTGCATCTCAGCACTCAGAGGCTGGTTGCCATGGAGAAGTAGGCGGAGCCAACTGCCGTTTAGTTGAAGAAGTGCAGAGTTTAAAAAAGTCAGTCAGTCTGTGCTCTGATGAGGCACAGGGAAGATTGATTCCAGGTTGATGGGATCAAGGAGACTCAATTGTTCATTTTGAGTCGGTTTTAAATAAGTTTAGTGACTTATTTAATGTAGTCTGTGTCCTGGTAAGGAACAGAGAATCTGTGATAGTATATCACAGGGGTGACTGTGATTTGAAGTCACTGGATAGTCCAAGTTTCAGACTTTGGGAACCAATCCCAGCTGGACTCACAGAGATCCATTGAAGTAACGGTTTAAAGGTGGCAGAGGAAGAAGTGATACTTTAGAGAATTGATTCATCTCATTCTAGTATTGTAACTGTTAATAGGAATACCTCTAAGTGAGAAACAAAATTGTAACCACCAAGCTTGTGCCTGAATAAACTTGTTATTGTTCTTCCAATATCTAAGCCTCTGTCGCATATATTCTAATCCAAGTTACGCTACCCTTTAAAGTAAAAAGTCTCCTCCCTGAGTCTTTGGTGGTTGAATCTTTTCAAATTGGTGTTAGTTGTTCATAGTCCTTGACACCATAAAATACAGATTATATGATTTGAACTGGATTATATGGCAGTGTAGACTCAAGGCCCCGCCACACAGCTATATTACCCAGAATGCCAAGGCAGATAATCCACAGTATCTGCTTTGAACTGGATTATCTTGAGCCCACACTGCCATATAATCCAGTTCAGTGTGGATTTTATACAGCTGTGTAGAAGGGGCCTCGTATAATCCAGTTCTAAGCAGATAATATATGATTATAAATATAATGATAAAATTACTGTGTTATAATAATACAGAACAATGTAATTTCTAAAACCAGGACAGTAAATAAAGAGCAACACTCTGAAAGCAGGGAAATTGGGAATTCCAGAAAGGAAACAATCAGGGCCAGCTAACACCTCCCAACAAAGGATTCCCACAGGCAGGAAGCAGCCAGGCTTTGAAGCTGCAAGGCCATTAAATGCTAATCAAGGCGGCTAATTGCAGCATTCATACCTGCCACATCGAGACTATTAATTGCTGTTCAAACTGGCCAACCAAGGATTCCGCAAGGTATCCCTACAAAGGAAGTAGCCAGGCTTCAAAGCGGCTCTTTGATTGAGGGTGCTACTCCAGCTACTTCAGAAAACAGCCAGGCTTTGAGGCTGCAAAGGCTATTCACTGCTATTCCACCTGACCAACAAATGATTCCCATAAGCTACAGCAACACGTGGCCGGGCAAAGCTAATATTAATTATAATGATATAACACTGTATTTATATTCCGACCTATGTCCCCATGGAGACTCAGGGCTGATCACAGTACATTCTCTATGACGAAGAGCCATCAGTGTCATGGTTTTCAAAGATACTGTATGTATGTTAACTGGAAAATCAAATGCATGAAGCCAATTGGCTGAGTTTGCAAGGATCTGGGAATTAGTTTGCAACTGTTACTGTCCTGCTGCTGGAGGACTGGTTTGAACAGGTTTTTCTCTGTGTGTGTGTGTGTGTGTCTATCTACTGAGTACTGCCTGGAAAGAAGGTGGCTCTGTACTCAGAGAGGCCTGACTATTTCTGAGGCCTTGTTTGCTGCTGATCTTCATTGAAGCAGATTTATGGACTAAGAAAGCACGGCTTATGACTGCTGATTTGTGTAAGCAATCAGAGGGACTATTGTAAATATCATTGTTCTGATCTCTTGGACTTAGTAAAGGTTCCTGTGTTATTTGTTCTGCAAAGCCGAGTGGTGCATCATTCTGCAGAGTGACTCTGGATACATGGGCACATGTAAGAGCTCCTACCTATCATCCACTATCCCCAACCATCAGGACTTCCTCCTTCCACCTTCCTTTTTGCTCATCGCATTTCTGGTCTTGTTCTTTACGGTGTTGTAAAATACCTCCTCTGCTTAATTAGTGGTACCTAATTTCTCTACTTACAGCTCTAATCTGTTTTCAAACTGCTTAGGTAAACAGTGAGCTGGGCTTGACGGTCAAGTGCTCACCCCGACCGGGCTTCAAACTGTCCACCTTTCAGTTGGCCGATCTTATTACTGCTCGTGATTTACCAGCTGTGCTATAACCCAGCCCTTAAGATGTGTGGTTTTGCCTTTGTTTTCAGGCCTTGAATGCTTCCTTCCTTCCTGTTCCTACTCAGGTTCGAGAGGAAGATGTCAGCAGTGAAGAATATGTCGTCTTTGGGATGGTGCTTTTCCTCTGGGAGTTTATCCCGACTGTATCTATAGTGCTATTCTTCAGAGCCCAGCGTCTGTCGCAGAATTTGGTAGGAAAGAGTGGAGATGTTTCGCCATTTTACATTTTTTTAAATTAAATTTTAGTCACTTAAATCCAACAAACTGCAAATAGAAAAAGTAAAGAACCGAGTACAAAATATTCCCATAATATTCCTTTCTCGTAATGTCCCACCCAGACAATTAAAATGAACAAATAATAATAATAACTACTTTCCCCGAAGGGACTTGGGGCGGCTTACATTGGGCCAGGGCCCAATGCAGACAGTATAAAATACAGACAGTATAAAAAGCACAACACTATAAAAAAATAAAACATTAAAATCACATTTACAGTAAGACATACTTGGATTATTTATTTATTTATTATTTATTTATTTCTCACATTTATATTCCACCCTTCTCACCCGAAGGGACTCAGGGCGGCTTACAACAGTGGCAACAATTAGATGCCCATACAAACCAATATAAAACAGCACATAAAACAATTAAAACTATTAAAATACATTATGAATTAAATATATACATTTCAAACATAAAATCAGATCCGTTCTTCCTCATGCTTTGTCCAACAAACAAACTCTGTCCCTCCCTTTTGTATTAAAAAACCCAACTCCATAAAACAAATTTTAAAAAACAGTGAGAACGCAAAAATATAAATGAAAGGCTTTCACGAGATATTATTATTATTTTATTATTATGACACAGCAAACAAGATAGATATGCTGGATTTCATATCACAAAATCACAAGTTGAACACTTCCCAAGTGTCTAGGACTGTGTAGTGTATTTTCGGATGATGCGTGCAGATCCCAGCAGGGTGGCCTTTTGCAGTTGGCAGATCGTGATTTTGTCAATGTCTATTGTTTCCAAATGCCAGCTGAGATCTTTTGGCACGGCACCCAGTGTGCCCATCACCCCCGGGACCACCTGCACTGGTTTCTGCCAGAGTCTTTGAAGTCTTTTTTTTTATTATTATTATTATTATTATTATTATTATTATTATTATTATTATTATTATTATTATTATTTTACCTGCCTCTCCCAATGCTCGAGGTGGGTCACAGCATAGTCAAAAACACAGAAATACTCTCCAAACACATATTAAAATGTAATTCCATAAAAGAATTGCATTTTTCCTTGGAATAATGGTATAAAGTAACTATATGTTTTAAGCTTGACTAATGTATTTTATGGATTATTGTTAATGGTTTTAGATGTGTTGCTGTTTTTATTGATCTGTTTGGCATTGAATTTTGCCGGTTGTTGTAAGCCACCCTGAGTCCCCTCGTGTGAGAAGGGCGGGGTAGAAATGTTGTAAATAAAATAAAATAAAATAAATAAATACAGAGCACTTATGTAAAATACACACTTATCACACGGCACAGAAACCAAAACACATCTGTTGTGCCCCCCTACATTTTCGTAATCTATACACATAATAAAAGTGAAAATATGAATGTGTGTGTGTGGCTGGGGTGTCCACTACACAAACAAGTTTCTGCCTCCACAAACAGCTATCGTTCCCACTACTCAGGAGACACCATTGGCCTTCCCTCCAATGACATTTCAGGTTATAGTGAGCGCCATGAACGTCTCCAAGAATCCTGCCAATGTCCTCCACAAACATACTTCCCACCACCCATTCGGGTGACAATTTCATCCTAGAATTTTTGTTTTTTCACACCACAGACATCCCAGTGTTTCTTACTGTCTCCATTGGTGTGAAATTTGCATGACTCTGCCCACTGCCTCTCCCTTAACCCTTTCCTGTTCTTTTCTATGGCACACAGCAAACAGAGGAATTGATCAGCAACTGAACATACTAGAGTGTCTTGGGAACAATTCACCATGCTTTATAGGAGTTGTAGGTACTGGGATGTATAGTTCACCTGCAATCTTAAGAGCACTCTGAACTCAATTAATAATGGACCTGGGTCTAACTTGGCACATAGAACCCCCATAACCAATTAAAAAAATGGGAGATCTTTGGAGGGATTTATAGGAGTTGTAGTTTACCTACATCCACTATGAACCCAAACAATGATAGATCTGGACCAAACTTGGAATGCATACCCGATATGCCCACATATGAGTACTGGTGGGTTTTGAGGGGGTTGGCGTGGGCATTTTGGAGTTGTAGGTACTGGGATTTCTAGTTCACTTGCAATTAATGAGCACTCTGAACTCCACCAAAGATGGAAATGGACCAAACTTAGCAGACAGAGCCCCCATGACCAGCAACAAATACTGGAAGTCTTTGGGGGAAATTCACCTTGATTTTGGAGAGTTGTAGTTCACCTCCATCCAGAGAGCACTGTGAACCCAAACACCCATGGATCTGGGCCAAACTTGACACACGGACCTGACATGCCTAAATTTGATTACTGGAGGGGTTTGGGGAAAACTGACCTTATTTCTGGGAGTTGTAGTTCACCCACAACCAGATAAACTGTGACCTCCACCAATGATGGACCTGGACCAAACTTGGCACAGAGAAGCCCCATAACTAACTCAACCTATTGGAGGGGTTTGAAGGGACTGACTCACCATAGTAGGAATTGTAGTTTTATCCTACAGTCAGAGGGCACACTGAACCCCATTGATGATGCATCCAGAGCAAACTTGTCCAACTACACACCTGTGGTGTTTTATGTGCTATAGAGACCCCCTATATATATATATCTCTCCCTGTGCTCGTTCTCCAACAGGCTCCTGCGGGGATGATCAACAGCCACAGCTACAGCTCCAGGGCTTACTTCTTCGACAACCCAAGGCGGTACGACAGCGATGATGACCTTCCCAGGCTTGGCGGAGGAAGGTAGGTTGTGTGATCAGACTCTGGGATTCTTGCTCATGGAAATCCATTATGTGTACAACACAAAACATTCTGAGACCTTGCTTGACTGCTGGGGATTAGGGTTATCAACATGAAAACTGGAGAGGACTCCTATCTCTTTAGTGGGGCATGTAGAAGAGGGCTGTGGCGAAGCTGGCTAGTAACCAGCTGCTATAAATCACTACTGACCGAGAGGTCATGAGTTCGAAGCCCAGGTCGGGTTAAGCCTCCGACCATTAAAAAAAAAAAATAGCCCCGGCTTGCTGTTGACCTAGCAGCCCCGAAAGACAGTTGCATCTGTCAAGTAGGGAAAATTTAGGTACGCTTTATGCGGGAGGCTAATTTAACTAATCTACAACACCATAAAACTGCTCACGAGGAAAAGAAGAGGAAGAACAGCCACCAATAGACGGTGAAGCAACAGCTCCCCCTGTGGCCGGAATCGTGAAGCTGGAAAGATGTTAAAAAATGCCTCTGTGTCTGTCTAAAACTGAATGTTGTTTGTCTGTTGGCATTGAATGTTTGCCATATATGTGTTCATTGTAATCCGCCCTGAGACCCCTTCGGGGTGAGAAGGGTGGAATATAAATACTGTAAGTAAATAAATAAATTTAGCAGGAATTAGAATCGTAGAGCTGGAAGAGACCCCCAAAGGCCATCCAGTCCAACCCCCTTCTGCCAGGCAGGAACACACCATCCAAACCCTGACAGATGGCCATCCAGCCTCATCTTAAAAACCTCCAAAAAAAAAGGAGACTCCATCAGATTCCAAAGCATCTGTAAATGAATGATAGACATCTTCCATCCTGGCATATCGTGGCTCCATTTCAGTTTCCTAGACCAGATATTGATTCTTCTTGATTGGTGTTGACCTTGTGTTGACTTCCTTCTTAACCATTGTAAACATTTCCGTAACTTGATGTCAACATGGATGAATGGATTTTAATCTTGGACATTCTTAAAATTTTATATAATGTGACTTTATTTTGTAATGGTATCAGTTTTATATGAACTGTTGTTTTGTGGATTGTTTTATATGAATTGTTGTTTTTACATTGTTTTTAGGCATTGAATTTTTGCCTATTTACTGTAAGCTGCTTTGAGTCTCCTCAGAGAGAAAGGTGGGGTAAAAGTGATGTAAATAAATAAATAAACATTTCTCTTATCACTGTCACAGTTCTTATCACAGTTTACCAGGCAGGTCAACTATTTCAGGTCTCATTAACAGGTTTTAATAACAATTCATATTTTGTAACAAAGGGAAAGGTAGAAATCTAGGGCTGGATTGGATGGTCCTGGGGGTTCTCTTCTAATCCTAGGACTCTACGGTCTATTGAGCCAAAGTTTCTCTGGTCTGAGAGCATCTGCTCTTAATTGTTCTTGCAAGTTTCCTTTCACCGTCCTCTTCTCTCCGCAGCATATCAACCCCCCAGAGCTCTGGATGGTACGGATCGTTGACGGGAAGCGACATCTGTGCCACGATCCCTTCCTCGGCGGCTCCTTCCACGGACGTTGCTCCTCTGCTCTTCACTCACGGCAGCTTGGATTCGAGGCATCACCACAACGGACACGTGGCGCTGCAGAACTGACCTGGGAAGGGAGAAAGGACCACCACCACCCACCCACCCCAGCGTCTTTGGGGATTCCCATTCATTCCGTAATATGGGGAAGGAACAGTACGGTGCGGTGCGCTTTGGACCAAAAGACCTACTCCTTGTTACGTTGTTTCCTGCCATGACGGAAGCATTGACGTTGCGGCGGCGGCGGCTTCCGGGAGCATTTCGTGGTCATGCCTTCCAAAAACGAAGAAAAAGTCCCCTGACTGTTGGAGAGATCGGTGTTTGCACTTTTAAACAAAATATTTCCAAAGGAACGGTTTTCTTCCTTTTCCCTCCTCACCGCATCTTGTGTTACTACTACTACTTCGTCTCCGACAGCATGAGATAATAATATCTGTTCTGGGCAACCAACTAATTGCACATATAGAACTTGGAAAAGTTCATTTAGTCTTCTGGAGATGACTGGAACCGCTCTACATAGTCTGGAAGGGAGTCTTGTTTGCATCCAAGCTGTACAAGAAATACAGAAAAGCAGGGAGAGCAGAACAAGATGCATTTCCAAGGACACCACAACTTGCAGTTGTGTTTTTTTGCCATTTGTTCCTTTCCTCTGGGACTGTCCCTTTTGTATAGCCACAAATTCCCCTTGTGACCAACTTCTTGGGTTCATCCAGCCCTTTGTGGCTTCATAGTCTCATGTTTCAAAGCAGAAATCACCACGGTTTTGGATATTTGGATACTCGGCATGACAGAAAGCAGAGCTTGCAACCAGTTGTGTTGTTTTGCCACCACAAGGAACCAGTTGCAAGCTTGCCTTGGCTGCAGGATAGCCAGCTGGCATGGACATCTGGGTAATGGGTGTCTCTTATCAGGAGAAACTTTGCACTGATTTAGGAACCAAGGAAAGGAAAGCCACGCTTGGGGTTGGTTGAGGGACCTCCAAAGGGTGCCGTTGTCGTCAACGGAAAGAGACCAAAATGTGTGAAATGTGAAGGAGATTTAAGTAAAAGTTGCCTATTGAGAAGGCACAGCCATGCTATGCTCCCTTTCTCTTTGCACAAGTGCGATCTGGCTCTTGAAATTCTGGGATTTGTAGTTTCCTAGGGGAGAGTTGCCATTGGAACTCAGTAACAGAGAAGTGTAAATACTCCATGAAACTCCAAATCCAAGCTTTCCATTGGACACAGAGCATTGAAAGAGTTTTTACTCTTGAAATTCTAGGATTTAACTACAGTAGAGTCTCACTTAATCCAACATAAGCAGGCCGGCAGAATTTTGGATAAGCGAATATGTTGGATAATAAGGAGGGATTAAGGAAAAGCCTATTAAACATCAAATTAGGTTGATTTTACTTATTAAGCACCAAAACATCATGTTGTACAACAAATTTGACAAAAAAGTAGTTCAATACACAGTAATGCTATGTAGTAATTACTGTATTTACGAATTTAGCACCAAAATATCACAATGTATTGAAAACATGGACTACAAAAATGGCTTGGATTATCCAGAACGTTGGATAAGCAAGTGTTGGATGAGACTCTACTGTATTGAAATTCTGGGATTTGTAGTTTCCTAGGGGAGATTTGCCATTGGAACTCATTAGCAGAGAAGTGTAAATACTCCATGAAACTCCAAATCCAAGCTTCCCATGGGACTCAGAGCATTGGAACAGGTTTTAACTCTTGAAATTCTGGGATTTGTAGTTTCCTAGGGGAGATTTGCCATTGGAACTCATTAGCAGAGAAGTGTAAATACTCCATGAAACTCCAAATCCAAGCTTTCCATGGGACACAGAGCATTGAAAGAGTTTTTACTCTTGAAATTCTAGGATTTAACTACAGTAGAGTCTCACTTAATCCAACATAAGCAGGCCGGCAGAATTTTGGATAAGCAAATATGTTGGATAATAAGGAGGATAAGGAAAAGCATCCTTAGATTATGATTTTACAAATTGAGCACCAAAACATCATGTCATACAACAAATTTGACAGAAAAAATAGTTCAATATGCAGTAATGCTATGTAGTAATTAATTGTATTTACGAATTTAGCACCAAAATATCACAATGTATTGAAAGCATTAACTACAAAAATACATTGGATAATCCAGAACGTTGGATAAGTGAGACTCTACTGAAATTCTGGGATTTGTAGTTTCCTAGGGGAGATTTGTCATTTGCTATTGGAAACCACTGGCAGAGAAGTGTAAGCACTCCTATGAAACGCCTTATCCAAGCTTCTCACAGGATGAAGAGCAGTGGAACAGGTTTTAACTCTTGAAATTCTGGGATTTGTAGTTTCCTAGGGGACATTTGCGACAAGTGTAAATACTCCATGAAACTCCAAATCCAAGCTTTCCATGGAACACAGAGCATTGAAAGAGGTTTTAACTATTAAAATTCTGGTATTTAACTCTTGAAATTCTGGGATTTTTAGTTTCCTAAGGGAGATTTTCTATTGGAACTCACTAGCAGAGAAGTGTAAACACTCTCGTGAAACTTCAATCCAAGCTTCTCATGGGATGCAAAGCATTGGAACAGATTTTAACTCTTGAAATTCTGGGATTTGTAGTTTCCTAGGGGAGATTTTCTATTGGAACTCACTTAACAGAGAAGTGTAAACACTCCCATGAAACTCCAAATCCAAGCTTCTCATGGGACGCAGAGCGTCGGAACAGGTTTTAACTCTTAAAATTCTGTGATTTGTAGTTTCCTAGGGGAGATTTGCCATTGGAACTCACAGATTTGTAGTTTCCTAGGGGAGATTTGCCATTGGAACTCACAGATTTGTAGTTTCCTAGGGGAGATTTTCTATTGGAACTCACTAGCAGAAAAGTGTAAACACTCCATGAAACTCCAACTCTAATTTTCTCATGGGACGCAGAGCACCGAAACAGGTTTTAACTCTTGAAATTCTGGGATTTGTAGTTTCCTAGGAGAAATTTGTCATTTGCTATTGGAACTCATTGGCAGAGAAATGTAACCACTCCATGGAAGTCCAAATCCATGCTTCTCATGGGATGCAGAGCATTGAAACAGGCCATAATTCTGTAGAATGGAAGCAACATGGGGCCGTGGAAATTGCTGTAAGGCAGTGTTTACCAGACTCTGGGCTTTCGAGTATTTTGGGCTTTTGCTCCCTGGATTCCTTGTACAAATGTGCCGGGGCTTCTGGGAGTTGAAACCCAAAATATCCAAAGTTTGGGAAGCACTGCTTTAGGGGCATTTCCTGAAAGTTAATGCTTTGGAAACACTCCCAATCAATAGGTCAAAAGTCCTTTTTGGGGACTTTTTAATTCCCAGGATTCCTCCAAACACCATGATGACCTTAGTCGAGCTGCATCTTCTTATCTAGGTCTGTTTCCAGTTTAAAATGATCACTGCAATATTTTCTATAAAGCAGGCATGGGCCAACTTGGGCTCTCCAGGTGTTTTGGACTTCAACTCCCACCATTCCCACCTACCGGCTGTTAGGAATGGTGGGAGTTGAAGTCCAAAACACCTGGAGAGCCCAAGTTGGCCCATGCCTGCACCTAGCCCAACAAGGTTCAAGCTGGAATAGAAATATCTGGAGCGGAATCTGTCCTTGAGATCCCCAAATTGTGTGCAATGTTTATGGTCAAACCACCTGTATGTTATGGGAAGTTGCTTTGGAGAATTAGTTCTGTCTTTTCCCAAATTAACAGATGGGACAGCAAAATTCCTTGGAGTGTGTGCATGCAAACATTGGACTTAACTTTTTTGTTCCTGGGTTATAAATGTTATTTCCTAATTGGTTCTATAATAAAAACACAGAAAAAGTTTTATTAAACTGCAAAAACTTTGTTTTTTGGGACATCCTGCTGTAGCACATTTTGCTATAGTTTTTCAATGAACCTTTCATCAAGTCTCAACTAATTCAACATAGTTTGTGCCACCAAAAAAATGAAATTTCTGGCATAGAACAACTACAGTAGAGTCTCACTTATCCAATATTCGCTTATCCAACTTTCTGGATTATCCAACGCATTTTTGTAGTCAATGTTTTCAATACAGTAGAGTCTCACTTATCCAACATTCTGGATTATCCAACACATTTTTGTAGTGAATGATTTCAAAACATCGTGATATTTTAATAATAATAATAATAATAATTTTATTTTTATACCCCGCCACGATCTCCCCAGAGAGACTCGGGTCGGCTCACAGATATAAAACAAGCATACAGTGGTATCAAATACGAAAAACACACAAATAAAATTAAAAGGCATAAAATAAAATCATAAAATATTTTAGTGCTAAATTCGTAAATACAGTAATTACTACATAGCATTACTGCACATTGAACTACTTTTTCTGTCAAATTTGTTGTATAACATGTTTTGGTGCTTAATTTGTAAAGTCATAACCTAATTTGATGTTTAACAGGCTGTTCCTTAATGCCTCCTTATTATCCAACATATTCACTTATCCAACGTTCTGCTGGCCCGTTTATGTTGGATAAGTGAGACTTTACTGTACATCGTGATATTTTGGTGCTTAAATTCGTAAATACAGTAATTACTACATAGCATTACTGCGTATTGAACTACCCTTTCTGTCAAATTTGTTGTATAACATGTTTTGGTGTTTGATTTGTAAAATCATTACCTAATTTGATGTTTAATAGGTTTTTCCTTAATCCCTCTTTATAATCCAAGATATTCGCTTATCCAAGCTTCTGCCGGTCTGTTTAGCTTGGATAAGTGAGACTCTACTGTACTTTCAAAGTAAGGATTGTGCAATTAAACAGGAAATAACACTTTCAAACCAGGAACAGAATATTTGTCAAGTTTTGTTATATAATGCAATTGTAAGACTGAATGCAACTACTCCTTAACATATTGTTAAATAACCCGAAACACCGACTTGCACGATCCTCATGCAGTGATCCTGTTCTGAAAATAAAACACACAAAGTGCAAGCACAACCATTCCAATGCATTCAAAATCGGGTTTTTTAAACATCCCTGCTGTTTTCCTGTGGTCAGTGTAGTGTGTCTATTTCTTGTAGGCTACATAATACCAGGGTTGAATGAAAAGTAATGCCTCCCCCTTCGTAACTCCTCAGCAGATGGTAGTACAAGTATGCGGCAGATCCTGGCTTGTTCAGGAGACTCTCCTCTACAGTTCCATTTGGAGGGAAGCCTTAGCATTGAACGGTTGTGTTGTTAAAGTGCGAAATATGGAACCCTATGCAGACAGTCAGTCAATGCAACGTAAGCAATGTGCAGTCGCTGAATTCTTGATAGAAGAAGGTTTCACCCCAAAGGAGATTCATCAGGGAATGCAAGCTCTTTATGGTGATTGTGTTGATGTGAGTCCTGTGAGTTGTTGGGAAAATAAGTTTAAAGATGTTGAGGTGGGAACATCTCACTTGTGTGACAGACAAAGGGTTTGGGCGTCCTGCGACAGCAACCACCAAGTGTTATGGTTGAGCCTTATGGCTCCGATACTGGGAGACGAGGTCGTAAGACTCCTCGGGAGTCAGACTCTCTTGAGCGAGAAAGGAAACGGCTCCGGGACTTATTTGCAGAACCAACAGACGAAGACTCCTTTGAGGGTTTTACCGAGAGAATGGAGGAAGAGATGGTTAGCTCAGAGGAGGATGACATGGAATGGACTCGTGTGAGGGAGGATTTGGGTGTCACCGGCAATGATAGTGTGGGAGGCGATTGGCGGGTTGCAGGATCGGACCCGTGGACGAGTTGGAGGGATGGAACGGGATCCACAGCTGGGGATGCTGTGGGGCGTAGTCAAAGGTGTTTTAGCTCTGATGAGGATGATGATGAGGAGGCACCTGGAATTAGGATAGCAGCTGACAGCGATGAGGAGTTATGAACTGGGATAAAATGGGGTCTAGAATCAATGGCTAATTGCGTTGGGCAAGGTAATCTGGACGAACGCTTGGGCTCTTGTTGGGAAATTCCTGAAGACGGGTGTGATTCGTTTGCTGAATACCTTGGACCTCCGTCGTCTTTTTGACGGACATTAATTGCCTACTCTGGATTGACGCTGGACTGACTGACTACGATCCCGGACTTCCCTTCTGTGGCTATCGGTGGAACTTGTGAACTAAAGACATCTGTACCTGGCTTTCGACCTCGGACCGGATTGGGACCCTGCTGACCATTACTACCCTGATTGATGTGCCTGGATCCGGATTTCGCTCGTTGCACGGAGGAGTAACAACCTTAGTTACTCAATTGTAGCTTTTGAGTAGCAGAGAGGAATCTGCTGCCAGTTATTTGTGTTCCATTGAACCTTTGTTTATCAACTTTTGTTTGTTTAAATTGCCAGGCTGAAGTAAGCATTTTTGGTTTAACCCGGATTAAACTTCTGTTTAATCCGGTTTATCTTTTGAACCATTTTTAGTACCAGCGGAGTCTTTTTTGTATCTTTTCACATTGAAGGCAAGTGTTTGCCTAGTCCTTTGTTTCTTACGGGCATTTTTAGTGCTGTTACTTTAATAAACTGTGTTGAACTTTATTTGGTGGCGTTCTGTCTGTGACACCAAGTTTCACAAGCAAAAGGTTGACAGATTGAGTCAGGACTATGGTTGTATCACTCGGAGATAAATTTCAAGTATAATCGGCATTTCACAAGAACGTTTGGATCACATTATTGCTTTGCTTGGCTATCGGAAGATCTGTGCATGATGGGTCCTGTGAGACACTGGTTGCAGAAACTGAGTGTTGACTTCTTCTCTGATGGCTTCAGAAAACTTGATCGTTGGCAGAAATGTATCCCATTGTCTGGTGATTATGTGGAAAAGTGAATAGTGGTAGTTAAAGGGCAGATTCTTAGGGTTATTTCTGCATTTTATTTATTAAAATATCCGCATCCAATCCCAAGTAACAAAGGTGGAGGCATTACTTTTCATTCAACCCTCGTAAAACGACAGTGGAGGAAGTTGACTTTCACGTTGCACTGGGTGGCGTAGAGAACCCTAGATAACATTTTTTATTTGAATCCATAAATAATCAGATCTGCAAAGCACAAATCTGCAAACCTGGAGGACCAATTGTACTATTGTTTATAATTTTTAAATCAGCCAAAATAATTTCCTAACTTTGCTATGAAGTATTGTTTGAACATCCTTTACCCCAGGCATGGGCAAACCTAGGCCCTCCAGGTGTTTTGGACTGCAACTCCCACAATTCCTAACAGCCTGCCGGCTGTTAGGAATTGTGGGAGTTGTAGTCCAAAACACCTGGAGGGCCCAAGTTTGCCCATGCCTGGTATATATGCTAGTATTATATAAAACTTGGATAATGTTTACATGCAAATACCAAGACCCACATTTTGGTGACACCATTCTTGCACCATCTCAAAGATCAACACAACCTGCCGGCAAGGATATATAAAATCCAATGGTTGCCGTGTTTTGACCATCACTGGAAAACTTAGTAGTGTGTATCAGGAACTTGGTGAAGTACCTTTTTTTTGGAACACAACTTTGAGAAATTGTAAAGAAATTCTTGCAAAACGGGCTACAACTTTCCTGCACGAGTCCCCATTTGTTGCCATTTCCTTGTGCCAAAAACATCTGCTAACCTGTGAAGCACCAAAGATGGATTGAGCCACATTGCACCACCTTACTGTGTTTTTGTTTCAGTTGTGGTTTACAACGCACATTGTGCACTTTAGGTTTGTTTTGGAAGGAAATCAGTGTTGTGTAAGGAGCTTCAAGCAAAGGTCCAGTAGCTTGTTGCCCTCAATGGTACCAATTGATCCTGAAAGAGTCGCTATGGCTTTAATGGAGCTGGTTGGAGCACATGAATACTCAAAATATTTCCTTCATGCTATATTAATTGTGAAGCCCTGCAGAATGCCAATCCCACATTCTGCTAACACAACTTTGAATTATCTCTTGCTTACTTTTAACAGCCAGAAACTTCCTTCAGAAGGGTCTTCTATGGTGTGGTCCTATTTGTCGTCTCCGATGCCTCCTGCAAATAGTGGCCAAGTTGAAAGCAAAAGGTGCAGCTGATGAATGTACTGTGTTCATTCCTCCACTCAAAACTGTAATAAAGTCTGATTTTGAAATAAAAAGGCTTGTTTTTAACCCTTGTGGGACTTCAGAAATGACTTCTGGGATGATTGGGAGTTGGTCAGGTTTTATCCTTGACCTTTTTCAGTAGCCGCCAGAATTCCTTCAAGTCATTTTGGACTTACAGCACCGTATAATAATATACTTTATTTATATACCACTCTATCTCCTCGAGGGGACTCAGGGCAGATTGCAAAACACACATATGGCGAGCATTCAGTGCCGTTATAAAATTAACAAGGACAGACAATACACAACAGAGGTAAAGGCATTTCCCGTCTTCTCGTATCTTGGAGGTTGTGCTTGACTCCGGACACTGGGAGGTGCTGTCGCTCCATCTTCCATGCCGAGGAGCTTTGTCATCCATCAATGTCCTTGAAGGCTCTATTTATTACCTCCCTACCTATTTATCTTCACATTTCTGCTTTCAATCTAAGGGAGCTGGGGCTGATGGTGGGTGCTCACCCCAACTCAGGCTCAAACTGCCGGCTGTTTGATCAGCAGGATTTTCTGCAGCTAGTGGGCTAAGCCCGGTATCACAATGTTGTTTTGGGCTGAGAGTGTATGATGCTCAAACTACACCACCATACAACCAAGATCCCTTCCAACACAACCCACATATGTCATACTCGATATCCGCGAGCCAAATCCAGCCCTCCATATCCTTTTATGTGGTCTTTCAGATGTTGGACTACAACTCCACTATTCCTGAGGGGAATTGACCCTGCACGGTGGGAGTTGTAGTTCACCCACAGTCAAAGAGCATTGTGAACCTAAGCAACGATGGATCTGAACCCTCTGGGGAGATGGTGGCGAGGTACAAAAATATTATTATTACTATTATTATTAAACTTCCAACTAATGGAGCAATTTGAGGGGAATTGACCCACGATGTTGGGAGCTGCAGTTCACCCACAATCAAAGAGGGGCAATTAGAGGTGATGATGGGAGTTGTAGTTTACCAACATCCTTGTGCGTTTTTCTAATGGGTCCATTCATAAAACCGAAAACTGAACAATACTACTTCTAATGTTTATCTTCACTGAATCCCCAGCCCATGTATCACCAGCCCCATTGGAAACCTGCAAATACAGTAGAGTCTCACTTATCCAACCTTCACTTATCCAATGTTCTGTATTATCCAACGCAGTCTGCCTTTTAGTAGTCACTGTTTTTGCATTCAATACATTGCAATGTTTTGGTGCTAAATTCGTAAATACAGCAATTACTACATAACGTTACCGTGTATTGAACGGCTTTTTCTGTCGATTTGTTGTAAAACATGTTTTGGTGCTTAATTTGTAAAATCATAACTTAGTTTGATGTTTAATAGGCTTTTCCTTAATCCCTCCTTATTTTCCAACATTTTCACTTACTGTATATACTTGAGTATAAGCCTAGTTTTTCAGCCCTTTTTTATGACTAAAAAAAACCTCCTCGGCTTATACTCGGGTGAGGGTCCTGGTGGGCTTATATTCAGGTCGGCTTAGACTCAAGTATATATGGTATATTTATTATTTTTCTCTATTATTGGTATTGTTACATTTATTATTTTACTCTATTAATTATTATTATTACATTTATTAATTTACTCTATTATTGTTACTTTTACATTTATTTTACTCTATTTTTATTATTATTAATACATTTATTGTTTTACTCTATTTATTATTACATTTATTTTACTGCATTTATTATTATTATTACAGTAGAGTCTCACTTATCCAAGCTAAACGGGCCGGCAGAAGCTTGGATAAGTGAATATCTTGGATAATAAGGAGGGATTAAGGAAAAGCCTATTAAACATCAAATTAGGTTATGATTTTACAAATTAAGCACCAAAACATCATGTTTTACAACAAATTTGACAGAAAAAGTAGTTCAATATGCAGTAAAGTTATGTTGTAATTACTGTATTTACAAATTTAGCACCAAAATATCACGATGTATTGAAAACATTGACTACAAAAATGGCTTGGATAATCCAGAAGCTTGGGTAAGTGAGGCTTGGATAAGTGAGACTCTACTGTATTATTACATTTATTATTTTACTCTATTTTTATTATTATTAATACATTTATTATTTTACTCTATTTATTATTACATTTATTTTACTGCATTTATTATTATTATTACATTTATTATTTAACTCTATTATTTTTAAAAGGATACATAAGGACATTTACATTGAAGATGAAAATAATGGTTTAATCAGAGTTGAACAGTCATATCTTAAATTACAGTTTGATGTAAAGATTCAAAAACATTTAAACTACTGATGCCTCAATTGATGTAATTTTATTGGTATCTCGGTTTATACTGGAGTCAATGTTTTACCAGTTTGTTTCTGGTAAAATTAGGTGCCTCGGCTTATATTCGGGTCGGCTTATACTCGAGTATATACGGTATATAACGTTCTGCCGGCCCGTTTATGTTGGATAAGCGAGACTCTACTGTAATACCAAATCCTGATAAAACAAAGGTGAGCAGGAAACAATGGACCACCCAAATCAAGTGTGAATCATTGTAAAGCATGAGCCAAAATCCATCATATACTTCATCAAATTTTATAAGCAGAAAACAATGAGAACAGTGAAGGCAGGGCTAATATTTGTCAGGAAAGAAACAGAGTAAATGAGTATGAGATGAGATCCTCCCTTAAGTAAGACTACATTGGTGGACCATAGGGTTTGATTAAACAGTTGGAGAGTAAGCAGTTTGGACTCGGCTGAGGATCTCAGTGGAAGCAGAGAGGTGAAGTTTGTAGCGGTGGAATTGAAGGATCTTTGCTTTGCTTCATTGTCGAAATAGGGACAAGTCTAATGCCCAAGCCTGCAGGAAATGCCTTTGAGACCAATCTTTCTCAGAAGACATTTCACTGCTGAGCCCACAAGATGTTTCTGAAATTTTCCAATTCTCTAATGCTAGTTGAAAGCCTGCAATGGAAGAAAGAGAAAAGAAACTTAGCAGGAATATTATTATTATTATTATTTTATTATGACACAGCAAACAAGATAGATATGCTGGATTTCGTTTCACAAAATCACAAGTCAAACACTTCCCAAGTGTCTAGGTCTGTGTGATGTGTTTTCGGATGATGCGCGCAGATCCCAGTTGGGTGGCCTTTTGCAGTTGGCAGATCGTGATTTTGTCAATGTCTATTGTTTCCAAATGCCGGCTGAGATCTTTTGGCATGGCACGCAATGCACCGATCACCACCGGGACCACCTGCACTGGTTTCTGCCAGAGTCTTTGCAGTTCAATCTTGAGGTCCTGATAGCGGCTGAGTTTTTCCTGTTGTTTTTCATCAATGTGACGGTCACCTGGGATGGCGACATCAATGATCCAAACCTTTTTATTTTCCACAACTGTGATGTCTGGTGTGTTGTGTTGTGTTCCAGAACTTTGTCAGTCTGGATTCGGAGGTCCCACAGTATCTTTGTGTGCTCATTTTCCAATACTTTTGCAGGTTTGTGATCCCACCAGTTCTTTGCTGCTGGGAGGTGGTACTTGAGGCATAAGTTCCAATGAATCCTTTGGGCCACATAGTTGTGCCTCTGTTTGTAGTCTGTCTGTGCAATTTTCTTACAGCAGCTGAGGATATGATCAATGGTTTCGTCGGTTTCCTTGCACAGTCTGCATTTTGGGTCATCAGCTGATTTTTCAATCTTGGCCTTGATTGCCTTTGTTCTGATGGCTTGCTCCTGGGCTGCAAGGATCAGGCCTTCTGTCTCCTTCTTCAGGGTCCCATCATCATCATCATCATCATCATTATTATTATTATTATTATTATTATTATTATTATTATTATTATTATTATTATTAAGTGTTATCTGTCAGAGAACCAGTGCCCTGACTGATTGATGAGTCAGGTCTCAACTTCTGCTCATCTGTCAGACCACTTAGCAACGGTGAAAGTGGCACCGACAAAGAACAACAGCACAGTCGATCTTATCTGCTGAACCCAGTGGCACTAAGGACTTTATTGCTCTATTATTATTATTATTATTATTATTATTATTATTATTATTATTATTATTATTTACAGTATTTATATTCCGTCTTTCTCACCCTGAAGGGACTCAGGGCAGATCACAATGTACATATACATGACAAACATTCAATGCCATTAGGCATTGAGACAAAGACACAGAGGCAATTTAACATGTTCCAGCTTCCAGGCTCCATGAGGTTATGCTCAGTTCCGGTCACAGGGGGAGCTGCTGTGTCATCATCCACTGTGACACTGAGTCCTTGATGGATTACTTCCTCATTCCTTTCCACATGCTGCAAGACGATTTTTATGGTGTTATAAATTGGTTAAATTATCCTCCCCGCATAAGTGGTACCTAAATTTCCTACTTGACAGATGCAACTGTCTTTCGGGTTGCTTAGGTCAACAACGAGCTGGGCTATTTGTAATGGTCGGGCACTCAATCCGATGTGGCTGGCTTTGAACTAACCAGCTGCACCACAGCCCGGCCCTGATCATCTATTCCATTATCGAACATATGTGTGCTACAGGATTCCGAGTGTCTCTTCCTTTTCTAAAACCAGTTTGGAGATCTGGTTTTTCTCCATCTGTGGAAGAAATTTTTGTTCTAAAATTCTGAGCATCATTTGGCTTGAATGGGAAATTAATGCAATGTTTGGTGACCCCTTTCTGGGGAATCAGAATGTGTTTTCAGCATTTCTAGTATGTTTGCCATTGTTTTGTAGACAGATTTTATTTTGAATAAGAGTAAATTCTATCTCTTTCGATGGAAGCAGCTCCCTTGGCATGCCATCGGTTCTTGGTGATTTATGTCTCACAGTCCTCCTTCTACATTTGCTGGGGTCAGGAGCACAGGGCACCCCCAAAAGTGGGGAAAAATAGGGATTATAAACACTTTTCCCCCTAACATATGACTTCTCTATGAATCTCTACGGGTGTATCTACACTGTGGAATTCATGTAGTTTGACCCCACTTTAGCTCCTGTGATGCCCTACTATGAAATCATGGGAGCTAAAGTGGGGTCAAACCACTGAAACCACAGTTACGAGGGTTGAATGAAAAGTAATGCCTCCACCTTCGTAACTCCTCAACAGATGGCAGTCCTGGTCTGCGGCAGGTCCTGGCTTGTTCAGTAGACTCTCCTCTACAGTTCCATTTGGTGGGAAGCCTTAGCATTAAACGGCTGTGTTGTTAAAGTGCGAAGTATGGAACCCTGCACAGACGGTGGGTCAATGCGACTTAAGCAACGTGCAGTCACTGAATTCTTGACAACAGAAAAGGAAAAAGGCGTCACCTTCATTCTCGTAATGTGAGTGGAGTTCCTGGCAAATTTAAAGTCTGTGCGCTTTCATTTCAGGCCTCAGCATCTGAGTACCCCTCGTGCACAGATCTTCCGATAGCCAAGCAAAGCAATAATGTGACCCACACGTTCTTGTGAAATGCCGATTATGTTTGAAATTTCTCTCTGAGTGATACAACGATCGTCCTGAATCAATCTGTCAACCTTTTGCTTGTGAAATTTGGTGGTTGCTGTCACAGGACGTCCAACTCTTTGTTTGTCACGCAAGTCAGATGTTCCCACCTCAACATCTTTAAACTCATTCGCCCAACGACACACAGGACTCACATCAACACAATCGCCATACACAGCTTGCATTCTCTGACGAATCTCCTTTGGGGTGGCATCTTCTGCTGTCAAGAATTCAAAGACTACACGTTTAAGTCGCATTGACCGACCGTCTGCGCAGGGTTCCACACTTCGCACTTTATCAACACAACCGTTCAATGCTAAGGCTTCCCACCAAATGGAACTAACTGTAGAGGAGAGTCTACTGAACAAGCCAGGACCTCCCGCATACCAGTACCGCCATCTGCTGAAGAGTTACGAAGGTGGAGGCATTACTTTTCATTCAACCCTCATAGCATGTCTCTGAATGAATGCCTGGAGGAGGTAATGGGCTGGATAAGGAAAAACATATTGAAACTGAAGCCAGACAAGATATTCCCCTTAAAAACGCTGTGTCCACAGCATGGGACAAAGGCTCTTGGGTCCATCTCTTATTCTGTGCATTTTAATATATGTATTTTGTAGAAAGATGTTTTAATATTCATATTTTATATAATGTTTCTGGGTTGCTGCGAGTTTTTTGGGCTGCATGGCCATGTTGCAGTAACATTATCCCCTGGCATTTCACCTGCATCTGTTAGTACCGCAAAGATGGTGCAATGGGTTAAACCCTTGTGCCGGCTGAACTGCTGACCTGAAAGTTGGGATGTTGACCTAAAGGTTGCTGGATCAAATCCGTGAGATAGGGTGAGCTCCTGCCCATCAGCTCTAGCTTGCAGGGACATGAGAGAAGCCTCCCAGCAGGATGGTAACACATCTGAGCAACCCCTGGGTAACATCTCTGTAGATGGCCAATTCTCTCACACCAAAAGTGACTTGTTGAATGTTCTCAAGTCACATTTGACACGATTAAAAAAAACCCTGCATCTGTGGCTGGCATCTTCATAGGTCTGTTGGAAATACGGCGAGTGGAGTGTATATATATACCTGTGGAATAATGTCCAGGGTGGGAGAAAGATCCATTGTCTATTTGAAGCAAGTGTGGATGTTGCAATTAGCAAGCTTGAATAGCATTGAGTAGCTTTGGTAGCTACAAAGTCAATCAGTGCGGGTACAGTAGAGTCTCACTTATCCAAGCTAAACAGGCTGGCAGAAGCTTTGATAAGCAAATATCTTGGATAATAAGGAGGGATTAAGGAAAAGCCTATTAAACATTAAATTAGGTTACGATTTTACAAATTAAGCACCAAAACATCATGTTATGCAACAAATTTGACAGAAAAAGTAGTTCAATATGCAGTAATCTTATGTTGTAATTACTGTATTTATGAATTTAGCACCAAAATATCATGATATATTGAAAACATTGACTACAAAAAAGGCTTGGATAATCCAGAGGCTTGGATAAGTGAGGCTTGGATAAGTGAGACTCTACTGTACTTGCATAGAGGTAGCCTGGCTGTTGTTGCCAGGAGGTATCCTTAGTTTAGGAGACACTTGTTTGCTGTCTGGAATGCTTATGATGTGTTTTCAGTAATGTTGTAACCTGTCATGAGGACTGTTACTGTTTTTGTGGTATTGTAGTGAAATATTTAATCCATTGTTGCTGTTTAAGTGTGTGGATTGTTCCGGCAAGCATTCCAGCAGTCAAGAGGTTAATTGCAGCGAGCCCTGATTGATTGCTAGAAGGGCAAAGGACCAAGACTTCTGTACTACATGACAGGAAGATATTGTTGGATTTTTGGTTGTGTGTATATGAAATGTAAATCAAGTGTTTCTGCTGTTTTGCAAGTGTGTGTTTCAGCAATGAAACAGTTAGCAGGCCAGTTTGACTGACAGCCTGCTGTGACCTATGACACATGATTTCCAGCCTTGGAGGTCAGAACTTCCTTTGGACTAAGGAATGTGCCTTCTTATCTCTCTTGTTGTAATGTGAGAGACAAGACGAGCCAAAGAATGCCGGCTTCGAGTGATGGACTTTGCTGCTTTGTAAATATCTTTGTAAATATTAAATAAGTGTTTGAACTTCAGCCTGCAGATGTCTTTGAGTCTGACACTGGAGGAATTGGTGAGGGTAGAAGATAACCAATTCATCAGGGTGCTGGTCCGGAGCTGTTGATCGATGGTGTTGAAGAAACCCACCAACTCACACCCTGACCCCAGCTTTTGCATTCTGACAGATATGTCATGGACTGTGGAATGTGAGGAGGTGCTTCGGTGCACTCATAACAGACTGAGAGAGACACAGAGAAACTCCATGATTTGATCTTGCGGAGGCAAGATGTGTCCAGACAGCTTTGGTTATTAGCATTGTAAATATCTTGTAAAATAAAGTCTTTAGTACCGCTGGGATCAGCAGATAAGATAGACTGAGCTGTCGTTCTTTGTCGGTGCCACTTTTGCCGTTGCCGAGTGCTCTGACGGATGAGCTGAGGTGAGACCTGACAAGGACAGGCTGCAATTCCCCATCCACCTTGGACTGACTCGTAACTTGCAATTAAGACCCCAACTGACGAGTTTTGAAATATAGTCCACCCTCCACATTCTCTGGGGATAGGGGATGAAGAACTCCGCAAAAGCCCGGGGTTGTGGCGCAGACGGGAGAGCAATGAGTCACTGACCAGGAGGTCATAAGTTCGAGGCCCGCTCGGAGCTATGTTTGTTTGTCTTTGTCCTGTGTTAAAAAGGCATTGAATGTTTGCCTATATGTGTAATGTGATCCGCCCTGAGTCCTCTTCGGGGTGAGAAGGGCGGAATATAAATGATGTAAATAAATAAATAAATAAAAATGGAATAAAAATATCTTTATTTTTAACCCAAGAGAATACCTCTCTAAGGAAGCTGATCGTAGTGTCACGCTGGAGGGTCAAGGGAACCCAAAGAAGTTTGGGATTTGGGTTTATCTATATTTGCATATTTGTACAATAGACACCTTACAGCAGGCATGAGCCAACTTGGGCCCTCCAGATGTTTTGGACTTCAACTCCCACCATTCCTAACAGCCTACCGGCTGTCAGGAATGGTGGGAGTTGAAGTCCAAAACACCTGGAGGGCCCAAGTTGGCCCATGCCTGCATGTAATTTTATCAGCAATATTTTAAATAATTTTTGGTGCATAAATTTGGAGATTCCGAACCATCCAAAAGCAACCACTCCAATGGACAATTTCAAGATTCTGGGATTCCGGATATGGGGTGCTCAACCTGTACTTTGTGTGGGTTTTGTGACATCTGCCTGTCATTCCCATAATTTGGGGTTTGTGAATGATGTTCTGCCATAATAAATACAACAAACTGGCCACAAAGTCAGCATCAAATGGTGCGTTCCCCCAAATCCCCCTAAAACAGAGGACCACTATCATTGCAACACGTGATAGTCTGGGCTTCGTTGAATCTATTTTTAAGCAGAAGGCACTCCCTGAGAACAGTGAAAGCTGGGTTGATTTCCGCCAAGTAAGACCACATCGGGATTCAAGGAAACAGGATGCCGGATCCATTTGCCTGGAAAGTCAGACTTGGCTGAGGATTTTAGCCGACACTAAACTAAGCATCATCTTATAAGCTGGAGATCATCACAGGATTTGGGAAGCCTTCCTTGCCAAAACGGAGGAAATCCCGATGCTCAGGTCGGCCGAAAACGCCTCTGAGACTCGTCTGTGCACAACAAGGGAACCGATCTTTTTCATTGTAGAGGTCGCAAGAGGTTTCTGAAATTCTCCAGTTCTTTAATGCTGGTTGAAATCCTGAAACAAGGAGAGAGAAACTTATTTTTATCTATTTTTTATTTACAGTATTTATCTTTCTTTCTTTCTTTCTTTCTTTCTTTCTTTCTTTCTTTCTTTCTTTCTTTCTTTCTTTTGCCTTGTACCCTGTTTCCCCGAAAATAAGACATCCCTGAAAAATAAGACCTAGTAGAAGTTTGCTGCATTGCTAAATATAAGGCCTCCCCCGAAAGTAAGACCTAGAAAAGTTTTTGTTTGGAAGCATGCCCAGCGCCTGCCAAACAGAACACCATAGCATGCAGGATTGGTAAATGTACATACCAGTTGTACATGGAAATAATGGTAGTAACAAGAAATTCTTGATAGGATTCACAGTTTGTCTGGTTATGCTGGTTTGTGATGACAACTACTGTACAGTATATAATAAATGTTCATTTTGTTGTTCAACAATAAATGTGAGCTCTTCTTCATGGAAAAATAAGACATCCCCTGAAAATAAGACCTAGTACACCTTTGGGAGCAAAAATTAACACTGTCTTATTTTCAGGGAAACACAGTATGTGTTGAAGTGGGAATGATTGTATATAGAGTTGTTTAAATGTAATTGAGTCATGGTTGTGCAATGTGTACTGAGGATTGCATCATATACTGTGTGCTGCCTACTATACCAGTGTGTAAAGGGTTAAGCTTGGATTGCATCAGACAGCAGAGGATGAGATAAATAGCCTCTACTTCCTATCTCTGCTCCTTCCCGTGTGTGCCTGCGTGAGAGCTGTGTATTGTCTTGTGGATTTCCATTCGTAAGTAAACTTTTGATAGAAAACTGAAGACTGCAGTGTCGTCATTTATCCAGAGCTTCCTCGCCAGTGACTTCTGCTGCGTGTGCCTAGCAAAGCCACTCTGACATTGGGTTATGGGCCCAGTCCTGCCCAGTTCTGGCCCAGGTTCCTGTACAGATTCTTGCCTAGGTTCCAGACCAGTTTGCCCAGTCTGCCCAGTCTGCCCAGAGTGAACAGGATCTTCAGGTGGAACATACAAGGCAAACATTCAATGCCATATGAATATAGAGACAAAGACAGAGACAGACACAGAGACAATTTAACATTCTTCAGCTTCCTGAGGGTATGCTCGACCACAGGAGGAGCAGCTGCTTTATCATCCACTGTGACGCCGAGTCCTTGGATACTTCCTCATTCCAAACGCTACTGGATGATTTTTTTATGGTGTCGTAAATTAGTTAAATTAGCCTCCCCTCATAAGTGGTGCCTAAATTTCCTACTTGATAGATGCAGCTATCTTTTGGGTTGCTTAGGTCAACAACGAGTTAGGCTATTTTTTAATTTTAATGGTCGGGTGCTGACTCCAACACGGGCTGGCCTCGAACTCATGACCTCTTGGTCATAGTGATTTATTGCAGCTGGCTACTAACCAGCCTGCCCCACAGCCCAGCTTTGCTTTGTGACTGATACGACTTCCAGTAATCCACATTTGCTGGGATGAACACAGAATCACAGAGCAGGTGCTGAAATTGTTATTATTGTTATTATTATTATTATTATTAGTTTCACTTATCCAACCTCCTCTTATCCAATGTTCTGTATTATCCAACGCAGTCTGCCTTTTAGTAGTCACTGTTTTTGTAGTCATATGTTTTCAATACATGGCAATGTTTTGGTACTAAATTCATATATACAGTAATAATTACTACATAACATTACCATGTATTGAACTGCTTTTTCTGTCGATTTGTTGTAAAACATGATTTTACAAATTAAGCACCAAAACATCACAATGTAATCCCTTCTTATTATCCAACATTTTCACTTATCCAACGTTTTGCCGGCCCGTTTATGTTGGATAAGTGAGACCCTACTGTAATAATATCCCAATTTTATCTCTCTTAAAGAAGACATGCAAAACAGCTGATGATACAACCAGTAAAACCTAAAAATATACAAATAGAATAAACATGAGCAGCATTAAAAATAAACATATACAACCCTGAAAACCAATTAAAGTCCTATTCATATAGCTAAAACCACAACACCTTCTAATTTAATAGTTCTTGCCCAGATCTCATAGACCCCACAGGCCGGGCTGTGACGCAGCTGGTTAGTAGCCAGCTGCAATAAATCACTACTGACCAAAAGGTCATGAGTTTGATGCCAACCTTGGTCAGACTGAGCTCCCAACCATTAATAGCCTAGCTTGTTGACCTAAGCAACTCAAAAAACAGGTGCATCTGTCAAATAGAAAATTTAGGTACTGCTTCATGCGGCGAGGCTAATTTAACTAATTTACAACACCATAAAAACATTCAGCAGCATGCAGAAGGGAATGAGGAAGTACTCCATCAAGGACTCGGTGTCACAAGTGGACTGTGAAGCGGCAGCTCCCCCTGTGTCCGGGATCAAGCATACCCTCATGAAGCCGGAAGCTGGAAAATGTTAAATTGCCTCTGTGTCTGTGTCTGTATGTCGTATGTCTAATGGCAGGGGTCCTCAAACTTTTAAAGCAGAGGGCCGGTCCACAATCCTTCAGACTGTTGAGGGGCCGAATTATCATTTGGGGGAAAAACCCGAACAAATTCCTATGCATACTGCACATATCTTATTTGTAGTGCAAAACAACAACAATAACAATGAAAGAACAATACAATATTTAAAAATGAAAATAATTTTAATCAACATAAACCTATCAGGATTTCAATAGGAAGTGTGGGCCTGCTTCTGGCCAATGAGATAGTCAGGTTAATTAGGATTGTTGTTGTTGTTGTTGTGTGTCTTCAAGTCATTTCAGACTTTGGGCGAGCCTAAGTCCAGAATTATTTATTTAAGTCCAAAATCATTTACTACATTTATTTACTACATTTATTTATCCCACCCTTCTCACCCCGAAGGGAACTCAGAGCAGTTGTATGTACATACAATATATCATATTATTAGCATAGCACAATATTAGCATTATACTATATTGAACTATACCACTATACTGTAATATTATATGTAATATATAACATATAATTAATATTATTATATGATATTATTGTTAGTATTGTCTATATATATAAAAGAGTGATGGCATCACGGCAGCGGACAAAACAACAAAAGTAAACACCCCACAACCTCGAAAACTGACAGCATAACCCCTCATCCATGCCTCTAGGTTGATACAACAAAAAGAAAAGAAAAATAAAGTCCTAATTAGAGGGAGAGGAATAATGGTTTTTATCCAATTGCTGCCAGTTAGAAGGCTAAGCTCCGTTCACTTGGTCTCCTAGCAACCCACTCAGCCCAGGGGACCCTTTACCTTAACTACCACCAATTCCTCAATACTTTATTTCCCATACCCACCATACTTTGCCACAGCAACGCGTGGCCGGGCACAGCTAGTATTATATAAAATGTTAATATTATTATCAATATTATATGTATATACAATATATTATACAGTAGAGTCTCACTTATCCAAGCTAAACGGGCCGGCAGAAGCTTGGATAAGCGAATATCTTGGATAATAAGGAGGGATTAAGGAAAAGCCTATTAAACATCAAATTAGGTTATGATTTTACAAATTAAGCACCAAAACATCATGTTATACAACAAATTTGACAGAAAAAGTAGTTCAATACGCAGTAATGTTATGTTGTAATTACTGTATTTACGAATTTAGCACCAAAATATCATGATATATTGAAAACATTGACTACAAAAATGGCTTGGATTATCCAGAGGCTTGGATAAGTGAGACTCTACTGTATTATTAAAACTGATATAAAAATATTATATTATAAATGAGGGCGAGGGCCAGGTAAATTACCTTGGAGGGTCCCCGGGCCTTAGTTTGGAGACCCCTGTCTAATAGCATTGAATGTTTGCCTTGTATATGTACTTTATGATCTTCCCTGAGTCCCCTTCGGAGTGAGAAGGGCGGAATATAAATATTGTAAGTAAATAAATCTATCAAGTATGATTTGATTGTGCTTTTCCTGCATTGCAGAATGATCCAACTCTATGACACAAAAGGAGGAAAATTGGACCTGTTTTCTTTCTAAAAGCCAGCAGAAGGTTTTGCTTCCTTCTTGCCTTTACTTCAATACAGATAAAAATGTGTAATTGCATCCATAGGGAAACATAACACATCTCGACAACACCCAACAGGATTCCAACCATTATGATTTGACCATTTGCAGGCGGACGGCACTCACCTTCCAAACGCATTGAAGAGAGACACGATTTCCTGCCTCGTCAGCTGGAATTTGGGCGAAGGGCCCTTTTCTGCCAGGTTTTCGATCTGTCGCTCGGAGAAAAGGATCTTCAACGCCGTTCCCAAACCCTGAGTCTGTGTGCAAAAAAGAAGCAGAGTCCGTCAATCCATGAATGGAGAGTCCAAGCACCAAAAGCCGTTCCAAAAGCTGGAATAATTTTAAGGATGGGATATATTTCGGATGACAGCCGAAGTTGGATGCACTGTATTCTACTGAAGACACACCAGCTGATGGAAGGAGGAGGTTTCATGCCCCTGTTTAGGCGCCAGATGAAAATGACAGGACCTCCCTTAAATACGAGGGTTGAATGAAAAGTAATGCCTCCGCCTTCGTTACTTGGGTTTGGATGGGAGCATTTTAATAAATCAAACGCAGAAATAATCCTTAGAATGTGCTCTTTAACGGCCACTATTCACTTTTCCACATCATCACCAGACAATTGGATATATTTCTGCCAACGAGGAACAAGTTTTCTGAAGCCGTCACAGAAAAAGTCAACACTCTGTTTCCGCAACCGGCGTCTCACAGGACCCATCGTGCACAGATCTTCCGACAGCCAAGCAAAGCAATAATGTGACCCACACATTCTTGGGGGTTTTTTTGTTTTGTTTTTTTTGTGTCAGGAGCAGCCGGAGTTGCTTCTGGAGTGAGAGAATTGGCCGTCTGCAAGGACGTTGCCCAGGGGACGCCCAGATGTTTTGATGTTTTACCATCCTTGTGGGAGGCTTCTTCCATGTCCCCGCATGGAGCTGGAGCTGATAGAGGGAGCTTATCCGTGCTCTCCTCGAGTGGGATTCGAACTTGCCAGCCTTCGGGTCAGCAACCCAACCTTCAAGTCACAAGGCTTTTATCCCCTAGGCCACCGGAGGCTCCTTTTTGTGAAATGCCGATTATGCTTGAAATTTCTCTCTGAGTGATACGACGATCATCCTGAATCAATCTGTCAACCTTTTGCTTGTGAAACTCAGTGGTTGGGTGTACTCGCCCAATGATGCACAGGACTCACATTAACACAATCTTCATAAACAGCTTGCCTTCTCTGATGGATCTTCTTTGGGGTGACACCTTCTGCTGTCAAGAATTCAATGACTGCACGTTGCTTAAGTTGCATTGACCGACCGTCTGTACAGGGTTCCATACTTCGCACTTTAACAACACAACCATTCAATGCTAAGGCTTCCCACCAAATGGAACTGTAGAGTTTACTGAACAAGCCAGGACCTGCCGCAGACCAGGACTGCCATCTGCTGAGGAGTTACGAAGGTGGAGGCATTACTTTTCATTCAACCCTTGTATATTGTTGTCTGGCCTTGTTTCCCAATTGAGAGCAGAAACGAGATTATAGACTGGTTTCACTGCATTCTATAACACAACCTACCACAACAAAATTTGTCAAAGGCCTGAAAAGTGTGCTTCCCTACAAAGAACGGTTTCGGGAGCTAGTTGTTTGCTCAATTCTCACAGGGAGAACTGCACCACACACCCCAATCTCTTAAAAGGTGCAGCTTTAGAGATACGGTCGGCAAAGTAACTTTGTCTTGCTCTCAGAAAGAAAGCTTTATTTTGAGAATCTAAAACAAGGTAGAACAAATACAGAGAACTGGAGCTCTATAGCAGGGGTCCCCAAACTAAGGCCCTCCAAGGTCATTGACCTGGCCCCTGTCCTAAATTTTAGACTTAGGGTTGACCTAAGTCTACCTGGTCTTTGGAGGTCTCTTTGCTTACCTATGGCCTTATGAGACCATCTAGATGGCTTTTGGAAGTCACTTTCCTTACCTATGGTCCTATGAAAACATCTAGATGGACTTTGAAGTTCCCTTTCCTTACCTATGGTTTTATGAGATTGTCCAGATGGCCTTTGGGGGCCTCTTTCCTTACCTATGGCCTTATGAAACTATCTAGATGGGCTTTGAGAGTCCCTTTCCTTATCTATGGTCTTCTGATGGCCTAATGATATCATCTAGACGGCCTTTGAAGGTCCCTTTCCTTACCGATGGTCTTATGAGACCATCTAGATGGTCTTTGGAGGTCTCTTTACTTACCTATGGTCTTATGAGAACATCTAGATGGCCTTTGAAGGTCCCTTTTCTTACCAATGGTCTTATGAGACCATCTAGATGGTCTTTGGAGGTCTCTTTACTTACCTATGGTCTTATGAGAACATCTAGATGGCCTTTGAAGGTCCCTTTCCTTACCGATGGTCTTATGAGACCATCTAGGTGGTCTCTGGAGGTCTCTTTACTTACCTATGGTCTTATGAGAACATCTAGATGGTCTTTGGAGGTCTCTTTACTTACCTATGGTCTTATGAGAACATCTAGATGGCCTTTGAAGGTCCCCTTCCTTATAGATGGTCTTATGAGACCATCTAGATGGTTTTTGGAGGTCTCTTTACTTACCTATGGTCTTATGAGAACATCTATATGGCCTTTGAAGGTCCCTTTCCTTACCAATGGTCTTATGAGATCATCTAGATCAGGGGTCCCCAAACTAAGGTCCTCCAAGGTCATTGACCTGGCCTCTGTCCTAAACTTTAGACTTAGGGTTGACCTAAGTCTGAAACGACTTGAAGGCACACAACAATAACAATCCTAATTTTGGACTATTTCATCCTAATCTGGCCCCTCAAGAATCTGAAGGACCGTGAACCGGCCCTCCACTTAAAAAGTTTGAGGACCCCTGCTCTATAGCTTCACAGGGCTATGTCACCCTTTTGGGACACCACTCAATCACTGTGTATTTTAACTGTGAATTTTTAAAATACTGTTTATATTTAATTCTATTTTAATGTTTGCATATTTGTATATTTTAAATTGTGTGCTAATGCTTTTATCCAAACCGCTGTGTCCAGTTCTGGGCAAAATAATTCAAGAAGGAGAGAGACAAGATAGAACATGTCCAGAGAAGAGTGATCAAAATGGTCAAAGGCCTGGAAACCAAGCCTTGTCGGGATAAAGCCTTGTAGGGAGCTGGGGATGTTTATCTTGGAGAAAAGAAGGCGGAGAAGAAAGTTTTTACATATTTTAAAGGCAATTAAATTGAGGAGGCTGCAAGCTTGATTTCTGCTACATTTGAAACTAAGGACATGGAGCAAATACATCAGAATATAAAACAATACGGATAACAAATGGTGACATTTCGGAAAGGTGCGACTTACCTGGAGCTTCCCCCAAAGGCGGCACTTAATGCACCCAACGCAGTCCATAATCCTTGAAATATTCCTAAAATGGAGCCTAACTTCTTCCTGATAGGGATGCAAAGGAAAAAAAGACACGTAACAGCATGGGAGGATTTACAACACAATGTACAATATACGAGTGAAAACAGTTATAGCTGGGGTATAAACAGGAACCACCAAAACATGGCTTGGGAAAATATATTACCTTCAATTTGGCAGCTTCTCTTTGTTTTCCAGCAAAAAAGGAATTTTCATCAAAGTGCAAAGGGAAAGATCTGAAGCAGAAAGCAAAAAAAAAAAGTCATTTATAACAGGAGACTAAAGTTCTCTGAATTAAGGGTATATTGTAAATGAGATTTATTTATTTATTATTTACAATATTTATATTCCGCCCTTCTCACCCCGAAGGGGACTCAGGGCGGATTACAATGAACACATATATGGCAAACATTCAATGCCAACAGACAAACAACATACATTAGACAGACTCAGAGGCATTTTTAACATTTTTCCAGCTTCACGATTCCGGCCACAGGGGGAGCTGTTGCTTCACCGTACAGTAGTGGCTGTACTTCCTCATTCCTTTCCTCGTGTTTTGCTGGCAGTTTTATGGTGTTGTAAATTAGCCTCCCGCATAAAGCGTCCCTAAATTTCCCTAATTGACAGGTGCAACTGTCTTTCGGGGCTGCATAGGTCAACAGCAAGCCGGGGCTATTAATGGTCGGAGGCTTAACCCGACCCGGGCTTCAAACTCATGACCCCTCTCGGTCAGTAGTGATTTATAGCAGCTGGTTACTAGCCAGCTGCGCCACAGCCCGGCCCCAAACTTAGGGTGCATCCACACTGCAGAATTTGATGCAGTTTGACACCACTTTAACTGCCATGGTGCAGTGCTATGAAATCCTGGGAGTTGTAGTTTGGGGAGGCACCATCTCTGGCAGAGAAGGCTTAAGACTGGTAAAACTACAACTCCCAGGATTCCATGGCATTGAGTGTGGATCAAACCGCATTAATTTGAGTATAAATACACCTTTTCAGACCTGCTGGCCCAGGTTAAGTTCAAGATTTTCTACACCTTGAGTTGATCATTAATCAGAATAGAAACTGTGGCCAAGAAATCAGAAAGAGGCAAGTTATGAAGAAATGAGACAAGATTCAAAGTCTAAAGATGAATCACTGAATGCTAAAGTTAGATTGGACCATGCTGTTGTATTTCCCATTTCTATGTATTGTTGTGTAAACTGGACCGTGAAGAATGCTGTTGTATATGTATGTAAAGAGCCCCATTCAATGGCTTTACAAAATAGAATTTGCTGACTACATAATAACAAAGGTTTTATGTGTTGTGGTTCAGTCTGATGATGAAGGGGGATTTGGGTTTATGCAGGCTGACTAAAGCAATGCTGAGGAGATAAATCTCGAAGGCTCTGATGCTGGAAATGTTGAAGGTTCTGGCTTTGAATTGTCAGAGAGGCCGCAGGCTAGCGAGGAAACAGAAACTAATAATAAGGGTGATCTTCCACAGGATTTAGAACATCAACAATTTCCAGGTGTCTCTGGCAGCGACTCAGTGGAGGCTTCCTTAGATAGAGATACAAGTTAAGGTTAAAGGTTCATCGTCCCAGACATTCCCTTAGAATCGCTGGCAAACACATGGGAACTCAAGGACAGAGAAATGCTTTTTTGGCTTGTGAACATGGGTAAATACGGGAGAGACAGGGAAAGATTTCAGACGAAGCAACGTTGATTTTTGGAAGCACATCTCCTGCCTTGTCTAAGCTCATGGAAAAGGATTCTCGTTTATGTTCATGCCTGGAACCTGTGTTTTGGATTTTACTTTGAAGTTCATGTTGCCTTGTTTTTCAGGTCTAATTTGCTATATCAGAGACTTGGGACTATGTTCTGCAAATTGCTTTTACCTCTGGATTATAGCCTTTTTGACTGACTGCCTTTGCATTTGAATATTGCTTTTACTGGCTGCCATTTCATTTGGATATTTGCCTTCTTTACTGCTTTTTATTCAGACTTTGCTATCTTTTATCAATAAACTGTTTAAACCTAGCCTGCTGTGGTGGAGTGTGTGTTAAGAGCAAGGTGAACCGGTGCTGAGGTGCAACATTATGGGCTGCGGTAGCGCAGCGGGTTAAACCACTAGTTGCACAAAATCTGTCAACCAGAGGGTTGGCAGTTCAAAGCTACAAGTCGGGGTGAGCTCCCGACTGTCAGAACTAGCTTCTGCCAACCTAGCATGCAGTGAGTAGATCAATAGGTACTTCCTCGGCGGGAAGGCAAAAGGGCACCCTGTGCAGACATGCAAAACATGCCATCAACAGATTGGAGATATTTATGGATAATAGGCTCCTGAAAATATGTCTTAAATGTTCCAAGCATAGTGTTTAAACCAGGCCTGGGCCAACTTGGGCCCTCCCTCCAGGTGATTTGGACTTCAACTCCCACCATTCCTAACAGCCGGTAGGACTTGGCGCTTACTTGGCCAAGTGTAGGATCTCCAGGAGGAGCTGCTTGGTCTTTGCGTCTTGCGCTGCGTCCCCGGTGAAGAGCTGGAAGTCCGGGCGCTGGAAGAAGGGCAGGACCTTGGAGAGGGCCCTCAACTCGATCAGGTAGATGAAGTAGAGGTTCTTCAGCCTCCGGGGACCCTCCCCTTGAGTCAGGACTTCGTCAAAGCGCTGCTGGAACTCGGTGACGTTGTGTCCCCACTGCTTCTCAGCCCAGGTGTCTGCGGGGAGGAAATTGTCAGAGTAATTTGCAGCACAGCAGTAGTTGGATGGAGTCGGTGGAACGCTGAACAAAGAGACATCAGAGACGATGGTAAAACTATATACAAGTTTTACTGAAAGCAGTAATAAAGACAAACAGACTTGCAGACAAACACAGGACTCTCCCTCTAGGCAGACAGAAACAGAACTGAAGAGAACTGAATGCAATCAGCAATGCATACACACTTGTGTCTGGACACTCCCCAGTTCCAGCCACACATCAAGGTCAACACAGCTTCTCAGTAATTAACTCTTTCCAGACTATGTTACACTCTGGATGATGCAATCAGTATGCAATACAGGAAAGACACAAATTTCATTTAAACACTAGCAATACACAAATCTCACATTAACAGAAAGGAACTCGGATTCATATGGCGCATGTGCCCAATGCAAACCCCATGTCATTCTATACATCCCTCCAGAGGCTGGACTACAACTCCTGTCTTCCTCATCACTGGACATCATGACTAGAGCAGATGGGAGTTGGGATAGTCACATCTGGAAGACTGCATTTCGTTCTATGTAATCAGGAGAGGGGTTTGGATTGAGGTACGAGTGTGGAAAGGATGCCTGACCTTAGTAAAGGTAAAGGTTTTCCCTTAACGTTAAGTCCAGTCATGTCTGACTCTGTGGGTTGGTGCTCATCTCCCTTTCTAAGCCAAAGAGCCGGCGTTGTCCGTAGACACCTCCAAGGTCATGTGGCCGGCATGACTGCATGGAGCGCCGTTACCTTCCTTTCGGAGTGGTACCTATTGATCTACTCACATTGGCATGTTTTCGAACTGCTAGGTTGGCAGAAGCTGGAGCTAACAGCGGGCGCTCACTCCGCTCCCTGACCTTAAAATGTCCTTAATTTCTCCCTGACCTCAGAGCCACAAGGTGTGCTGGGTGGCAATTCCAATTATTCTGTTCCTGGTTTGGAAGTGTTATTTCCTGTTTAATTTGTGCAGTCCTTACTTTGAAAGTACAGTAGAGTCTCGCTTATCCAACGTAAACGGGCCGGCAGAACGTTGGATAAGCGAATATGTTGGATAATAAGGAGAGATTAAGGAATCTTAACCCGATTAAACATTAAATTAGGTTATGATTTTACAAATTAAGCACCAAAACATCATGTTATACAACAAATTTGACAGAAAAAGTAGTTCATTACACAGTAATGCTATGTAGTAATTACTGTATTTACGAATTTAGCCCCAAAATATCATGATATATTGAAAACATTGACTACAAAAATGTGTTGGATAATCCAGAACGTTGGATAAGTGAGACTCTACTGTATCCTCAATTTGCAGGGCAGATAATACTATGTAACAAAATTTGAAAAAAAATCTGTTCCTCATTTGAAAGTGTTATTTCCTGTTTACTTGTGCGGTCTTTACTCCGTATATACTCGAGTATAAGCCAGCCCAAATATAAGCCGAGGCAGCTAATTTTACCACAAAAACTGGTAAAATTGACCTGAGTATAAGCCAAGGGTGGTAAATGAAGCAGCTACTGGTAAATTTCAAAATAAAAATAGATACCAATAAAATTACATTGACGCATCAATAGGTAAAATAATGTATATAGATGGATACAGATATACACATGGATCTATATGTACAGTAGAGTCTCACTTATCCAACATAAACAGGCCGGCAGAATGTTGGATAAGCGAATATGTTGGATAATAAGGAGGCATCAAGGAAAGCCTATTAATCAAATTAGGTTATGATTTTACAAATTAAGCACCAAAACATCATGTTATACAACAAATTTGACAGAAAAAGTAGTTCAATATTCAGTAATGCTATGTAGTACAGTAGAGTCTCACTTATCCAACACTCGCTTATCCAACATTCTGGATTATCCAACGCATTTTTGGAGTCAATGTTTTCAATATATCGTGATATTTTGGTGCTAAATTCATAAATACAGTAATTACTACATAGCATTACTGCGTATAGTACTACTTTTTCTGCCAAATTTGTTGTCTAACATGATGTTTTGGTGCTTAATTTGTAAAATCATAACCTTATTTGATGTTTAATAGGCTTTTCCTTAATGCCTCCTTATTATCCAACATATTTGCTTATCCAACATTCTGCCGGCCCGTTTATGTTGGATAAGTGAGACTCTACTGTAATTACTGTATTTACGAATTTAGCACCAAAATATCATGATATATTGAAAACATTGACTACAAAAATGCGTTGGATAATCCAGAATGTTGGATAAGTGAGACTCTACTGTAGTTGTTCTATTCCAGAAACTTCATTTCTGTGGCTGCCACAAATTACGTTGAAATTATTTGAGACTCTATGAGATATTCATTGACAAACTAAAGCAATATGGGCTGCAGGTTGTCCCTTCCCCAGAAACAAAGTTTTTGCATTTTCATAAACCTTTTCCATGCTTTTTGTGATAGGCTCCGTCCTGGGCCCGGTTCTGTTCAACATCTTTATTAACGACTTAGACGAAGGGTTAGAAGGCACGATCATCAAGTTTGCAGACGACACCAAACTGGGAGGGATAGCTAACACTCCAGAAGACAGGAGCAGAATTCAAAACGATCTTGACAGACTAGAGAGATGGGCCAAAACTAACAAAATGAAGTTCAACAGGGACAAATGCAAGATACTTCACTTCAGCAGAAAAAATGGAAATCAAAGATACAGAATGGGGGACGATGCCTGGCTTGACAGCAGTGTGTGCGAAAAAGACCTTGGAGTCCTCGTGGGGAACAAGTTAAACATGAGCCAACAATGTGATGCGGCTGCTAAAAAAGCCAATGGGATTCTGGCCTGCATCAAGAGGGGAATAGCGTCTAGATCCAGGGAAGTCCTGCTCCCCCTTATTCTATTCTGCCTTGGTCAGACCACACCTGGAATCACACTGCGTCCAATTTTGGGCATCACAGTTGAAGGGAGATGTTGACAAGCTGGAAAGCGTCCAGAGGAGGGCGACTAAAATGATTAAGGGTCTGGAGAACAAGCCCTATGAGGAGCGGCTTAAAGAGCTGGGCATGTTTAGCCTGCAGAAGAGAAGGCTGAGAGGAGACATGATAGCCATGTACAAATACGTGAAGGGAAGTCATAGGGAGGAGGGAGCAAGCTTGTTTTCTGCTGCCCTGCAGACTAGGACACGGAACAATGGCTTCAAACTACAGGAAAGGAGATTCCACCTGAACATCAGGAAGAACTTCCTCACTGTGAGAAAGGCTGTTCGACAGTGGAACTCTCTCCCCGGGGCCGTGGTGGAGGCTCCTTCTTTGGAGGCTTTTAAGCAGAGGCTGGATGGCCATCTGTCGGGGGTGCTTTGAATGTGATTTCCTGCTTCTTAGCAGGGGGTTGGACTGGATGGCCCATGAGGTCTCTTCCAACTCTACTATTCTATGATTCTATGATTCTATGTTGATAAACTCTACAAGTTAGCTGGCATTGCCCCTCCTGACGTGCGACGGGAAGTTGCTGCTAACTGTGAGAGAAAAAAGGTCGAACATTGTGAAAGCCACCCACTGCATGACTATCAGCCTCCTCCCAGTAGAGTCAAATCAAGGAAAGGCTTCATGAGAACCACCACTCCTCTTGATGTTCCTCCTCTTGAGTGTCCCTCTGGGCAGCTAAACCAGGCCATTCCAACTTGATGCCCCCCATGAGGGTCTTCCTTCCTCCCGGGGCAAACCAAGAATGGGCAACTTGGAAGTCCCTGAACAGACTCAGAAGCAAAGTGGGCAGATCCAAAGACAACCTGGCAAGGTGGCACGACCTGGAGGAATCCTCCACCTTGTGTGACTGTGGAGCAGAACAAACAACTCCGCATATGTATGCTTGTCCACAATGTCCTGCCTCATGCACGGATGAGTTGTTGTTTAAAGCTACAGACAATGCGGTCACTGTTGCCCGCTTTTGGTCTAAAACTATTTAGCTCCTTGTGATTTCCTATATTTCATCACTTTTAAATTTATTTATTATGCAGTGTTTTAGACACAAAATAAAAAAGACAGAATGACATTTATAACCCAGGAACAAAAATCGTGTTACATAGTGTATTCAAAAGGGAAGCCAAGTTATCATTCAATAACAATTGGAGACCCAAATTGAGTCAAAATGTAAGAGTAGCAACCACTAAGTAATATATGTGAGTGTGTATACATACCTACTCTCATTCTTTCTCTCTTTATACCCCTATACACACACACACACACAGCAATACATACAGTGTGCGTGCATATGTAAGTACTGTATATACTCGACTATAAGCCTAGTTTTTCAGCCCTTTTTTAGGGCTGAAAAAGCTCCCCTCGGCTTATACTCGAGTGAGGATCCTGGCTGGTTTATGTTCGGGTCAGCTTATACTCAAGTATATAGGTAATCAGACTTAGACAGTCTTATTCTATTAAAGTCTTATTATTATTATTATTATTATTATTATTATTATTATTATCATCATAAATTACTATTTTATCTAAACATTCAAAAACATTTAACCTATTGATGCCTCAAATAATGTAATTTTATTAGTATCTATATTTATTTTTATTTTTGAAATTTGTCAGTAGCGGCTGCATTTCCCACCCTCGTCTTATACTTGAGTCAATAGGTTTTCCCAGTTTTGTGATAAAATTAGGTGCCTCGGCTTATATTCAGGTCGGCTTATACTTGAGTATATACAGTATATATGTGTGTGTGTGTGCATATATGTGTGTGTGTACATGTATGCGTATGTATATAGGTATATGTATACAGTAGAGTCTCACTTATCCAAGCTTCTGGATTATCCAAGCCATTTTTGTAGTCAATGTTTTCAATATATCGTGATATTTTGGTGCTAAATTCGTAAATACAGTAATTACAACATAACATGACTGTGTATTGAACTGCTTTTTCTGTGAAATTTGTTGTATAACATGATGTTTTGGTGCTTAATTTGTAAAATCATAACCTAATTTGATGTTTAATAAGCTTTTCCTTAATCCCTCCTTATTATCCAAGATATTTGCTTATCCAAGCTTCTGCCGGCCCGTTTAGCTTGGATAAGTGAGACTCTACTGTATACTCTCATTCTCTCTCTTTATACTCGTATACACACACACACAGCAATATATACAGTGTGCATGCATACTGTATGTATGTGTGTATATGTGTGTGTGTGCATATATGTGTGTGTGTACACACACATGGTCCTCTGTATCCACAGATTATCCATCCATGGTTTCAATGGCCATTTGAAGGTAACCATATACAGGCATCATGTTTCAATTGTCTGCTTTCAATTACAGAATGGAGTTAGACTAGATAGCCTTATGGGGACTCTTCTTACTCCCTCGTTTTATGGTTCTATGGCTGTTTCTACTGGTTGATCAATGTCATTATCAAGAAAACAATGGCACCAACCTTTCAGGAGATACCTGGCGCTGAGATGGATGTTAATGCTGGCATGGAGCCCAGAAATGAGCTTGTAGAAAGCCCTCTTCTCCACGCAGAGGCCTACAAGAAAGCATAGAAAAGGAAGGGACTTTAAAGTAATATTTTCATCCAAGGTCCTTGAGTAATAAAAAGGTCCATGGCAGCAATGCTGCAATAGGTATTGAGAGCACAAATGAAACCATTACCTTCCAGCCAGTTGTAAAACATATCCCCTGCAAACAAAGACACAAGACCAAAATCACAAACAATTCTTCTCTTTCACAACAGCATTTAATTAATTTTAATATTTTGGAGAGATTACTTCTTTAAACTTTTGCATTCTGTGAATATTCAGGTGAGAAAAAGCAAGGTATAACATCATTCACTGCACCCTCGCAGTGATGTTGACCGGCTATATTTGCCTAAAAGATCAGGGGGCAGAGGACTCTTACAAGTAAAACAAGCAGTCAAAGAAGAAGAACATGCCCTGGCAGAATATGGAAAGCAAAGTGAAGAACCTGCTTTGATTGAAGTCAAAAATCAGAAACTCCTCAAAGCACAGCAGACAAAAAACCAGTACAAGAAAACCGCACTACAAACTAGAGCTGACAGCTGGCACAACAAAACATTGCATGGAAAGTTCCTTGACAGAATGGAAGGAAAAGCTGATAAGGAGAAGACCTGGCTCTGGCTCACGAATGGGACCCTGAAGAAGGAGACAGAAGGCCTGATCCTTGCAGCCCAGGAGCAAGCCATCAGGACAAATGCAATTAAGGCCAAGATCGAAAAATCAGTTGATGCCCCAAAATGCAGACTGTGCAAGGAAACCGACAAAACCATTGATCATATCTTCAGCTGCTGTAAGAAAATCGCACAGACTGACTGCAAACAGAGGCACAACCATGTGGCCCAAATGATTCATTGGAACTTATGCCTCAAGTACCACCTCCCAGCAGCAAAGAACTGGTGGGATCACAAACCTGCAAAAGTATTGGAAAATGAGCACACAAAGATACTGTGGGACTTCCGAATCCAGACTGACAAAGTTCTGGAACACAACACACCAGACATCACAGTTGTGGAAAAGAAAAAGGTTTGGATCATTGATGTCGCCATCCCAGGTGACAGTCGCATTGACGAAAAACAACAGGAAAAACTCAGCCGCTATCAGGACCTCAAAGACTCTGGCAGAAACGAGTGCAGGTGGTCCTGGTGGTGATCGGCACATTGGGTGCCGTGGAAAAAGATCTCAGCCGGCATTTGGAAACAATAGACATTGACAAAATCACAATCTGCCAACTGCAAAAGGTCACCCTACTGGGATCTGCGCGCATCATCCGAAAATACATCACACAGTCCTAAGCACTTGGGAAGTGTTCGACTTGTGATTTTGTGATACGAAATACAGCATATCTATCTTGTTTGCTGTGTCATACAATAATAATAATAATAATAATAATAATAATAATAATAATAATAATAATAATAATAATAATAATAATTCTCTGCCAAAACAAAGCTTGTAACCAAATCCCAATGGATAATGGGGTGCATTGTATACATTAGCCTAAAACTAATTTTATGCACCATATTTTCAATAATTCTGTGAATGCAGCAAACTGTATAAACATTGCAGTATCAAGAAATTTAAAAATATCACTTTCTCAGCCACCCGTCCAAACAATTTAGAACTTTTAAGCATTTTGGATTTCTGGATAAGGAATACCCAACCTGTACCAGCAGGAGTAACAACAGCAACAACAAAAACAACAGGGTCCAACTAGAAATACTCACCTTCATTTTTTCCAGTTGCTGTTGATTCATTTTAAAAAAAAGATGAAAATTCACATTAGTTTCAGAAATCAACCCTGTTAAGATATTAGTAAGACACCATCTAAGGAAAATGTATGTATCTGTAGATTTGTTGACTATTCCCTTATAGACAATATTAAAAGTATTCAAATTATAAACACATTAAATATGAAAGATCGGATCAATATCACAGTGTTTCTGACTCCTATGGATGGATGTGAAAGAAAAAAGGGCTAAAGGAAAATAATAATTAGGGTTGTGCTTTCGGGATAAACTTGACCTGTTTCATGTCCGGGCTTTCGGTGGGGGGTCCCGATCTGTTTTTTGGGAGTCTTCTGAAATCAGGAGGGAAGATATCTATTTTCTCTTGGAGGTGCCAAAAGATCAATTTTAAATCGGCCCGATTGGGGGATGGCTCCCTGGGTTCGCCTTCCCATCATAGGCATTTAAGCTGTCTCTACTCTAGAGGAGAGGTGCTCAACTGCAGGCAGGCTGTACGCTGCACACTCTCCAGGGCAAGGAGGCAAGTTCTGTTTCTTACTCTAGAGGAGGCGCTCGGCTGCAACCAGCGCTTTCTGGGCCTGAACACCACACACACACTCTCCAGGGCAAGGAGGCAAGTTCTGTTTCTTACTCTAGAGGAGGCGCACGGCTACACTCAGCGCTTTCTGGGCCTGCACGACACACGCACACTCCCCAGTGCAAGGAGGCAAGTTCTGTTTCTTACTCTAGAGGAGGTGCCCGGCTGCAGGCCGCGCTTTCTGGGCCTGAACACCACACGCACAATCTCCAGGGCAAGGAGGCAAGTTCTGTTTCTTACTCTAGAGAAGGTGCTCTGCTGCAGGCAGCACTTTCTGGGCCTGAGCACCACACGCACAATCTCCAGGGCAAGGAGGCAAGTTCTGTTTCTTACTCTAGAGGAGGCGCTCGGCTGCAACCAGCGCTTTCTGGGCCTGCACGCCACACGCACACTCCCCAGTGCAAGGAGGCAAGTTCTGTTTCTTACTCTAGAGGAGGCGCTCGGCTACACTCAGCGCTTTCTGGGCCTGCACGCCACACGCACACTCCCCAGTGCAAGGAGGCAAGTTCTGTTTCTTACTCTAGAGGAGGCGCTCGGCTACACTCAGCGCTTTCTGGGCCTGCACGCCACACGCACAATCTCCAGGGCAAGGAGGCAAGTTCTGTTTCTTACTCTAGAGAAGGTGCTCTGCTGCAGGCAGCACTTTCTGGGCCTGAGCACCACACGCACAATCTCCAGGGCAAGGAGGCAAGTTCTGTTTCTTACTCTAGAGAAGGTGCTCTGCTGCAGGCAGCACTTTCTGGGCCTGAGCACCACACGCACAATCTCCAGGGCAAGGAGGCAAGTTCTGTTTCTTACTCTAGAGGAGGCGCTCGGCTACACTCAGCGCTTTCTGGGCCTGCACGCCACACGCACAATCTCCAGGGCAAGGAGGCAAGTTCTGTTTCTTACTCTAGACAAGGTGCTCTGCTGCAGGCAGCACTTTCTGGGCCTGAGCACCACACGCACAATCTCCAGGGCAAGGAGGCAAGTTCTGTTTCTTACTCTAGAGAAGGTGCTCTGCTGCAGGCAGCACTTTCTGGGCTTGAGCACCACACGCACAATCTCCAGGGCAAGGAGGCAAGTTCTATTTCTTATTATAGATAAGGTGCCCGGCTGCAGGCACTGGCACACATTTTAAGGAGGCTTCTTACCTGTTTCTACACTCTAGAGGAGAGGCGCTAGGCTGCAGACTGACTGCATGCAACACATGCAGTTTTAAGTGGTGTCAAACTGCATTAATTCTACAGTGTAGATCAGGCCTGGGCAAACTGGCTGTTAGGAATTGTGGGAGTTGCAGTCCAAAACACCTGGAGGGCCCAAGTTGGCCCATGCCTGGTTTTCAATGGCAGAATCTTGACTGATCTGCATCACTCACCCCAGCTCTGTCCCCAATGCATTGAGGCCAAGCTTACCTTTGCTTGAGATCAATGGATTTAAAGGCCTTTTTATGGACTGTGGCCTAAAGGAGAAAGGGGAAAAAGAAAGGTTATGCATTTAAAATGTCCGTACATATTTTAAGGAAAATAACGTATTTTTCTTAACCAAACCAACTGACCCTAACAGTGAGCAATGGTAGTTGCGTAATTTCAAATAGTTTCCGGCTTACAGCAACTTTTAAGGAGAACATATTACAGTGTTTTCTTGGCAAGATTTATAAAAATAGGGTTTGCCTCTCTTTAATCCCATGGAGGCTGAGAGAGTGCAACTTGCCCAGGGTCACTAATTTGCAATGAAAACAGTAAGAAAATGTGTGCAACACTCCTGTACAGTATGACATTTCTATTGCATTCTAGCAGTTCATAGTATTATAGAGTTGGAAGAGACCTCATGGACCATCCAGTCCAACTCCATTCTGCCAAGAAGCAGGAAAATAATATTCAAAACATCCCTGACAGATGGCCATCCAGCCTTTCCTTAAAAGAGATACGCCCAATTAAATGCACAATTCCAGAGTTTAGCCAGGAGAGACAAGGAACTATTTTTGAACAAGCAATGCATGGAAGTGGAAGAAGACGATAGGATAGGAAGGACAAGAGATCTCTTCCAGAAAATCAGAAACATCGGAGGCAAATTTCAGGCAAAAATGGGCATGATCAAAAACAAAGATGGCAGGGACCTAACAGAAGCTGAAGAGATCAAGAATAGGTGGCAGGAATATACAGAAGATCTGTATAGGAAGGATAATAATATAGAGGATAGCTTTGACGGTGTGGTGAGTGAATTAGAACCAGACATCCTGGAGGAGTGAGGTTGAATGGGCCTTAAGAAGCATTGCTAACAACAAGGCAGCAGGAGACGACGGGATCCCAGCTGAGCCGTTTAAAATCTTGGAAGGTGATGCTGTCAAGGTGATGCATGCCATATGCCAGCAAATATGGAAAACACAAGATTGGCCATCAGATTGGAAAAAATCAATTTATATCCCCATATCAAAAAAGGGAAACACTAAAGAATGCTCAAACGTCCATACAGTGGCCCTTATTTCCCATGCCAGTAAGGTAATGCTCAAGATCCTGAAAGGCAGACTCCAGCAATACATGGAGCGAGAGTTGCCAGATGTCCAAGCTGGGTTTAGAAAAGGCAGAGGACTGAGAGACCATATTGCCAATATCCGCTGGATAATGGAGGAAGCCTGAGAGTTTCAGAAAAACATCTACTTCTGCTTTATTGACTATTCTAAAGCCTTTGACTGTGTGGATCATAATAAACTATGGCATGTTCTTGGTGGTCTGGGGAGACCAGGTCACCTTGCCTGTCTCCTGAGAAATCCGTATAAACACCAAGAAGCCACAGTCAGAACAGACCACAGAACAACAGACTGGTTGAAGATTGGGAAAGGAGTACGGACATCAGGGCTGCATACTTTCACTCTACCTACTCAACTTGTACACAGAACACATCATGCGACATGCGGGGCTTGAGGAATCCAAGGCTGGAGTTAAAATTGCTGGAAGAAACATTAACAACCTTATATATGCAGATGATACCCTCTGATGGCCGAAAGTGAGGAGGAGCTGAGGAGCCTTATCACCAAGGTGAAAGAAGAAAGTGCAAAAGCCGGTCTGCAGTTAAACATCAAAAAAACCAAGATCATGGCAACCAGACCGATTGACAACTGGCAAATAGAGGGAGAAAACGTGGAGGCAGTGACAGACTTTATATTTCTAGGCACGAAGATCACTGCAGCCAGGAAATCAGAAGACGTTTCCTTCTTGGGAGGAGAGCAATGGCCAACCTTGACAAAATAGTGAAGAGCAGAGACATCACACTGGCAATGAAGGTCCGCATAGTCAAAGCCATGGTATTCCCCATAGTGACCTATGGATGCGAGAGATGGACCATAAGGAAGGCTGAGCGAAGGAAGAGAGACGCTTTTGAACTCTGGTGCTGGAGGAAAATCCTGAGAGTGCCTTGGACCTTGGCAAGAAGATCCAACCAGTCCATCCTCCAGGAAATAATGCCCAGTGGCTGCTCACTGGAGGGAAGGATATTAGAGGCAAAGCTGAAGTATTTTGGCCACTTCATGAGAAGACAGGAAATCTTGGAGAAGAGAATGATGCTGGGGAAAATGGAAGGAAAAAGGAAGAGAGGCCGACCAAGGGCAAGATGGATGGACGGTATCCTTGAAGGGACTGGCTTGACCTTGAAGGAACTGGGGGCGGTGACGGCCGACAGGGAGCTCTGGCCTGGACTGGTCCATGAGGTCACGAAGAGTCGGAGACGACTGAACGAGTGAGCAGCAGCAGTTTTCAATCCATTACTGTACCAACTTAATTTTGTTACAGTTCTATTATTTCTAACAATTTAGGAGCGATTTTAATTTCCAACCATGTTTTTAAATAAATAACAGTATTTATAAAATTCTCTTAAAGGGAATATAAATGCACATACTTGAAACAGTTCTCTTCGTAAATGCTGTTCCAAACCTTCCAGGCTTCAGGCCCTTTGTAGCCGGTGTAGCGCTCCGGATTGATCCGCAAATCCACATATTCTGCTTCAGGAGACTGAATGTCTAGGAAGGAATAAATCCCCAGGTTAAGGGAAGAGGAGGAGAAAAGCAGGAAAAGTCTATGGCGCCCTTCAGATCAGTGGAGCGGCCCATCCGCTTTGGGTTTCAGTCCGAACTTTGGGTAATCATCTCTCCAAGGTGCTGATCCAGTTCTGTCACTGAGTTCATCACCTTGTACAGCTTATTTAAAATTCACACTAAAACCCAGAAATAATCGCTGTGTGGTTCTCAACCAGTAAAGCATGAACCAACAGAGAAATATAGAAATACCTCAATGGGGCAGAACTATTTTATTCATAGCAAAACAGTTGACCTCTGCATTACGTAGCAGAATTTTTGTTCCTAGGATATAAGTGTCATTTCCTAATTGGTTCTTTCATTAAAACATGAAGAAAGGTTATTAAGCTACAAAAACTTAGTTTTTGCTGGGCATCCTGCAATACATTTTGCTTTAGTTTTTAATGAGTATCTCATAAGACTCTCAACCAATTCAACATAAAGACTTTATTTACACTAATATTTACAATGCTAATAACCAAAGCTGTCTGGACACATCTTGCCTCCCCCAAGATCAAATCATGGAGTTTCTCGTCTCTCTCGAGTCCGTTATCAGTGAACTGAAGCACCTCCCCTGCATTCCACAGTCTGTGACATATCTTCCTGTCACATAGCACACAAACGGAAGTCTTTGTCCTTTGCCCTTCTCGCTATCAATCAGGGCTCGCTGTAATTAACCTCTTTACTACTGGAATGCTTGCCGGAAGGAATACACACACTTCCACAGCCACAATAGATTAAACATTTCACTACAATACCACAGAAACAGTAACATTAGCTACATCTCCTTTCTGTTCATGGTAGGGCACAACAGAGCTAGAATACTTCTATGAAATCACTTATTAAAACATAGCTAAAAAGCAACTATAAAAGCATATATTAACACATATCTAAATACCTAAGACAAAAACTAAAAATTGCTTTGTCTTACAAGACCTAAATAGAATACTTATTTTAAGGAAACATAGCTTACTATGATTATAGAAGCAAGAATTCTTTATGCACTTCAATGGAAACATAAAGAATGAAAATTGGATTGTGAAAGTTCTAGAACTGGCAGAAACGGACTAACTGTCACTCTGGGCCAGAGTGAAGAAGGGGGGCCAGGAAGACATCATTCCACCATGTCTCCTATTTCAATATAGCAACATAATAATGTATAATACTCATATTATGCTATACTAATAATATAATATATTGTTTATACATATAATATTGATAATATTATAATGTCATACAATATAATAATGATAATACACTATTAGAATTGTATATTATATATTACATGCAGTATTACTAATAGTATTGCAATATAATGGTATAGTACAATATAGTAATAAATAATACTTATATTGTGCTTTGCTAATATAATAATATATTATATGTACATATAACTTGTAAGCCACCCTGAATCTCCTTCAGAGTCAGAAGGGTAGGATATAAATGCCACTAATAAATAATTAATAAATATATGGTCAAGTTAACTGATCAACTTTAATCCATGCTTTCTGTTTTGTTCTGATACACTTTGGGAAAGTTTTTAAAATTAAATTTAAAAATGGGAATTGTCTTAAGCAATGAGTGTTCGGGAATGAGCCATACCGTCAGCTTCACAAAAGCTGTCTTCAGAATCATCATGTCGGGTCCAACGGATCACAGCAAGGGCAGTTTCTTCACTGCAAAGAAAGCAAGGAAAAAATATGGTTTCCGCCACCAATAGTGGAATTAATACAGTTTGATACCACTTGAACTGCTATGACTCAACGTATAGGATCCTAGGATTTGTGGTTTGGTGAGGCACCAGCACGCCTTGGTAGAGGTTAAAGATCTTGTAAAACTACAACTCCCATGACTCCATAACACTGAGCCATGGCAGCCTATAGCTAGGAGTAAATGCATGCTAAGCCTGATGCAAATGCATGACAAACACTATTCAGATGTGCTGCACATGTTGGCCAAGATCCTACATTGCCCAGGATCCCATATGGCCCAGTTTAATGTAAAGAACTATTCTTAGTTCTGTTCCACTTGCATGAATGCAGTCCTTATAATATACAGGTTGAGTATCCTTTATCCAAAATGCTTGGGACCAGAAGTGTTTGATTTTTCTTAAACTTGTGGAATGCCTGTATTTTTTGCACATTTGGGAATGCCTGTACTTGCGCATTTGGGACTATGCGTATTTGCACATTTAGGAATGCCTATATTTGCACATTTGGGAATGCCTGTACTTGCACATTTGGAAAATATGTGTATTTGCACATTTAGGAATGCCTATATTTGTACATTTGGGAATGCCTGTACTTGCACATTTGGGAAATATGTGTATTTGCACATTTAGGAATGCCTATATTTGCACATTTGGGAATGCCTGTACTTGCACATTTGGGAAATATGTATATTTGCACATTTGGGAATGCCTGCACTTGCACATTTGGGAAATCTGTATATTTGCACATTTGGGAATGCCTGCACTTGCACATTTGGGAAATCTGTATATTTGTACATTTGGGAATGCCTGCACTTGCACATTTGGGAAATCTGTATATTTGCACATTTGGGAATGCCTGCACTTGCACATTTGGGAAATCTGTACATTTGCACATTTGGGAATACCTGCACTTGCACATTTGGGAAATCTGTATATTTGCACATTTGGGAATGCCTGCACTTGCACATTTGGGAAATACATGTATCTACACATTTGGGAATGCCTCTACTTTCACATTTGGGAATGCATCTATTTGCACATTTGGGAATGCCTACACTTGTACATTTGGGAAATACATGTATCTACACATTTGGGAATGCCTGCACTTGCACATCTGGGAATGCCTGTACTTGCACATTTGGGAAATATGTGTATTTGCGCATTTGGGAATGCCTGCACTTGCACATTTGGGAATGCATCTATTTGCACATTTGGGAAATACATGTATTTACACATTTGGGAATGCATCTATTTGCACATTTGGGAATGCCTGTAATTGCACATTTGGGAATGCCTATATTTGCACATTTGGGAATACATGTAATTGCACATTTGGGAATGCCTATATTTGCATATTTGGGAAATACATGTATTTACACATTTGGGAATGCATCTATTTGCACATTTGGGAATGCCTGTAATTGCACATTTGGGAATGCCTATATTTGCACATTTGGGAAATATGTGTGTTTGCACATTTGGGAATGCCTATATTTGCACATTTGGGAATGCCTGTATTTGCACATTTGGGAATGTCTGTATTTGCAAATGTGGGAATACATGTATTTGCACATTTGGAAATACTATGTACTTGCACATTTGGGAATGCCTGTATTTTCACATTTGGGAATCAATGCCTCGCAGATAAAGTCTAGGGAGGACGAAGCTTGGGGGAACTGCCTTCACAATTTCCACGGGAAAAGAGAATCCATTTCCATTTTGCCAAAATAGAAAAGGCACCTCAATGATGCGTCCACAGCTCCCAGTCTCTCTGCTTTTTCGCAGTCGTCATCGGCCAAAGTGTTGGCCTCTTCGGAATACTATAAATCATGGACAGAATTGGGAGATAGAATTAGACAACATTGTTCAAAGGGTTTCCATTCATTCACCCATTTTCAAACAACGCTGAGCTTGATGAAAGCAACCATGAGTTGCTGGGCAGACTTTGGCCCTCCAGGTGTTTTGGACTCCAACTCCCACAATTCCTAACAGCCGGTAAGCTGTTAGGAATTGTGGGAGTTGGAGTCCAAAACACCTGGAGGGCCCAAGTTTGCCATGCCTGTGATAGTAAGTTAAAATCATCAATGGGAGCGGAGGTAACAATGAGGTTGTGAATTCAAATTTACCCCAAGTTCTTTGTGTGTGTGGCAGTAGGTTGAAGATTGTAGATATAAATAAACAGAAGCTTTACCACAGTTTCTGAATCAAGATAAACCCTGCAGTATAATAAAGTGTCACTCAGGCTTGTGTAACAAGTAACAGTATCTTTACTTCAGTGCAAAAGTTCTAACAGGGCAACAATATATACAGCAGTCTTTCTGAATTCACACAGAGAACATAAGGAATAAACAGTCCCTTTAAACAGACTTTAAATTTGCCTCATTTGCCTTATAAATAATCAGGCTTCGGAGAATATGGCAACTAGTTCCAGTCAGCTGCTCTCCTCACTTTCTGAGATGAAAGTGGCAGTTAAAAGCGCTTGTCTCTACAGCAAGCTAGACAGCAGCCAATCGGAATTCTGGCTCCTGACTGGCTCAGCCAATCAGCTGTCGCCACATGTCATTTCCAGTCAACTCACATCACCATGGTGCCTTTTTTTTTTTTACAAATTCTCACACAGTATGGGTGTTTGACTCTATTTTTCTTAAATTTTAGGGGATCAGGATACTTAGGTGATACAAAACAAGTGCAGGGGGGCACGTTCCTGAACCCAATTATAAATCTATTTTGGTTCCAAATCCAACAAATTCTTACCTTATAACTCTCAGATCGAATCCCACCAGGGACCTCATCCTGGAAAGAGAAATTACAAGATCAAATTCTACGCCATTTACCGTATATACTCAAGTATAAGCCGACTTGAATATAAGCCAAGGCACCTAATTTTATCACAAAACTGGGAAAACCTATTGACTCGAGTATAAGACGAGGGTGAGAAATGCAGCCGCTACTGGCAAATTTAAAAAATAAATATATATATAGATACTAATAAAATTACATTATTTGAGGCATCAATAGTTTAAATGTTTTTGAATGTTTACATAAAATTGTAATTTATGATAATAATAATAATAATAATAATAATAATAATAATAATAATAATAATAAGACTTTAATAAGATAAGACTGTCTAAGTCTGATTACCTATATACTTGAGTATAAGCCGACCCGAACATAAGCCAGCCAGGACCCTCACTTGAGTATAAGCCGAGGGGAGCTTTTTCAGCCCTAAAAAAGGGCAGAAAAACTAGGCTTATACTTGAGTATATACAGTAATTCATTTTCTAGTCAAAGTCCAAAATAAAAAGTAATTCTCTAATTGGGGAGAATGTTTGGAACAGGAACACATCACCACCTTTCACTTTATTATCCTGTTTCCTACATACAGTAGAGTCTCACTTATCCAACGTTCTGGATTATCCAACTCATTTTTGTAGTCAATGTTTTCAATACATCGTGATATTTTGGTGCTAAATTCGTAAATACAGTAATTACTACATAGCATTGCTGTGTATTGAACTACTTTTTCTGTCGAATTTGTTGTATAACATGATGTTTTGGTGCTTAATTTGTAAAATCATAAAGTGATTTGATGTTTAATAGGCTTTTCCTTAATCTATCCTTATTATCCAACATATTCGCTTATCCAACATTCTGCCGGCCCGTTTACGTTGGATAAGCGAGACTCTACTGAATATTTATAAATAACACTATGTAACAAAATTTGGAAAATGTTCCGTTATTGGTTTGAAAGAATTTCCTGTTTAATGGTGGGGTCCTTACTTCGAAAGGAGTTGTTCTACTCCAGAAATTGCCAAAAACTATGTTGAATTGGTTTAGACTCAATGAGATACTCATTGAAAAGCTAAAGCAAAACGAGCTGCAGGATGTCCTTCCCGCAAGAACAAAGTTTTTGCAGTTTGATAAACTTTCCTCATGTGTTTATGATAGAATCAATTAAGAAATAATATTTACAACCCAGGAACAAGAACCCTGTTACATAGTGTGTTCATCATCTGCATATTGCAGTGATGGCCAACCTATGACACGCATGTCAGCACTGACACGCCTAGCCATTTTTGCTGACACGCTGCCGCCTGCAGATTGATTGGATGACTATGTCTTTTGTGGCCAAATTTGGTGTGATTTGGTCCAGCGGTTTTGTTGTTTACTCCATAGGAATTATGCATATTATTATATATATATATATATATATATATATATATATATATATATATACATACTAGTTGTGCCCGGCCACGCGTTGCTGTGGCAAAGTATGGTGGTATGGGAAATAAAGTATTGAGGAATTGGTGGTAGTTAAGGTAAAGGATAAAGGTTTTCCCCTGACATTAAGCCCATTATAAATGGGTTATATAGCAGTGTGGAAGGGCCTTGAGTCTACACTGCCATATAATCCAGTTCAAATCAGATAATCTGTATTTTGTAGGCAGTGTGGAAAAGGCCTAAGTGAGGCCTAACTCTGCCTGTCCCCTGGGCCAAGTGGGTTGCAAGGAGACCAAGTGGGCGGAGCTTAGCCTTCTAACTGGCAACAATTGGATAAAAACAATTATTCGTCTCCCTCTAATTAGGACTTTATTTTTCTTTTCTTTTTGTTGTATGAACGTAGAGGCATGGATGAGGGGTTGTGCTGCCAAGTTTAGTGTTTCTGGGATGTGTAGTTTTGTTGTTTTGTCCTAGGCTGAAATTTCATTACCCTTATATATATATATATATATTATTCTATTATTATTGTAGTATATTATCATATTTCTACTACAATAGAGTCTCACTTATCCAACATAAACGGGCCGGCAGAACGTTGGATAAGCGAATATGTTGGATAATAAGGAGGCATTAAGGAAAAGCCTATTAAACATCCAATTAGGTAATGATTTTACAAATGAAGCACCAGAACATCATGTTAGACAACAAATTTGGCAGAAAAAGTAGTTCAATACGCAGTAATGCTATGTAGTAATTACTGTATTTACGAATTTAGCACCAAAATATCACGATTTATTGAAAACATTGACTACAAAAAGGCGTTGGATAATCCAGAACATTGGATAAGCGAGTGTTGGATAAGTGAGACTCTACTGTATTATATTATTCATTATTCATGACTACATTGAAACTAGAATAGAGAGAAATCAGTGGGGAAACTGCAAGAGGTACCATAGATCGTTGTACATGGAAATAAGGGTAGTAAATAGTTTTTGATTTATTAAATACTGTTATATATTACAATTATACATTTTTGTTATTTAAACTATACATATTGCAAAATTATGGGGGTTTTTTTCAAAGTGACATACCACCCAAATCATGCTAAGTTTTTTGGTGAATTTTGACACACCAAGCGCAAAAGCTTGCCCATCGTTGGCATACTGCAACCTAGTCCCGTAACTAGGGCTGGACTAGATGGCCTCGGTGGTCTCATCCCTCTCTAAAACCTTATGATGGTATGAAAGAGTACAAGGCTTTTCCACACTGACCGTTGGACAAGGCTTGATGGCACAGTCTCTGATCCCGCAGTGGCTGTTGTCGCTCCAGAAAGGACACGGCTTCTGTAGATTAACCTAAAGAGATGGAAAGACGTGGAGGAAATGTCTTTTTAACACAGAAAGGGGGAAAGAAAACGAAAGTGACCCAAAGGAGGGAGGAATGCTTGAAGAGAGCGCATTAATGTGAACTAAATTGCATTAATTCTAGATACATCCATAGAAGAGAATGTTAATGTGGGATAGTGTTTAAATGCAATTTTGTGCCATGCTTGTATTGCAACTGATTGCATCATCCAGAATGTACCATAGTGTGGAAAGAGTTAATTGCCAAGAAGCTATGATGACCTTGATGTGTGGCTGGAACTAGGGAGTATCCAGACACAAGTGTTTGTGCAAATTGATTGTGTCAGTTCAATTGAGTTCTGTCTGCCTAGAGTTTGAGTCCTGTGTTCATCTGTCGTCTGTTAGTCTGTTTGTGTTGATACAGTAAAACTTTGTAAATAGTTTTACCAACGTCTCCGAGTGTCTCTTCGTTCTGCGCTCCACTGCTTCCATCCAACTACTGCTACGCCACAAATACTCTGACAGAGAAATGTTGGGAATTGCTGTCCAAGATTTTGAGAGTTAAATGATTGCTATCATGATACGTGGAAGAACCAAAAAATCAAGTGGACAGGAAGAAAATGTGTTTTTATTTTCATTGAAGGTTATTATTATTATTATTACTATGTTTATTTATACCCTGCTTGATCTCTCCCGAAGAAGGGTCAGAGCGGCTTATTATAAAAGCATCAGCATTCATTTCAAAATGTACAATCATGCATACATTAAAACAGAATTAAATGCAAGCAGTATTTCAAGAATTCCCAGTTGAAAGCCATTTAAAACATATTCAAAGTTAAAGTTATACAAAGTTATACATTGTTAATGTGGGATTTGTGTATTGATAGTGTTTAAATGCAATTGGTGCCATGCTTGTATTGCAACTGATTGCAACATCCAGAATGTACCATAATGTGGAAAGAGTTAATTGCCAAGAAGCTACGATGACCTTGATGTGTGGCTGGAACTAGGGAGTATCCAGGCACAAGTGTTTGTGCAAAACGATTGCATCAGTTCAGTTCTGTTCAGTTGAGTTCTGTCTGCCTAGAGTTTGAGTCAAGTTCTGTTGGAGAACAGAGCAGTCCTGTGTTCGTCTGTTGTCTGCAAGTCTGTTTGTGTTGATTACTGCTGCATACAGTAAAACTTTGTAAATAGTTTTACCAACGTCTCTGAGTGTCTCTTCGTTCTGCGCTCCACTGCTTCCATCCAACTACTGCTGTGCTGCAAATACTCTGACATACATGGTGTGCAAAAGTCCCTTCCCTCCTTGCTTAGCCCCTGGCTTGGAGCCTTAGGGCCTCCCTATTATCCAACAGTTTCGGTTATCCAACATTGGGCCCGCCACTTTATGTTGGATAACCGGAACTCTACTGTATCATCAACTAACCACACTTTATGTGATATTTGACTCGTAAGGAAATGAAAACAACTTGAATGCAGCTAGGTTAGAGTTGAAAGCATGCAGCCATGCATGTGTTCTTGGACTGCAACTCCCAGCATTCTGCTAAATGCTGGGAGATGAAGTGCAACAAAGTCCAAAGGCTCCATGACTATTTTAGAAGCACAACTAGCTGTGCCCGGCCACGCGTTGCTGTGGCGAAGAATGGTGGTATGGGAAATAAAGTATTGAGGAATTGGTGGTAGTTAAGGTAAAGGGTAAAGGTTTTCCCCTGACATTAAGTCCATTATAAATGGGTTATATAGCTGTGTGGAAGGGCCTTGAGTCTACACTGCCATATAATCCAGTTCAAATCAGATAATCTGTATTTTATAGGCAGTGTGGAAGAGGTCTAAGTGAGGCCTAACTCTGCCTGTCCCCTGGGCTGAGTGGGTTGCTAGGAGACCAAGTGGGCGGAGCTTAACCTTCTAACTGCCAGCAATTGGATAAAAACAATTATTCCTCTCCCTCTAATTAGGACTTTATTTTTCTTTTCTTTTTGTTGTATGAACGTAGAGGCATGGATGAGGGGTTGTGCTGCCAAGTTTAGTGTTTCTGGGATTTATAGTTTTGTTGTTTTGTCCTAGGCCGAAATTTCATTGCAATTTTATATATATAGATGTACCTTCAGTAACATCAGGATTGAGGAAATGGTAAATTATTATCCAGAGTTTATTTATTATTATTTATTTAATACATTTATATCCCGCCCTTCTCACCCTGAAGGGGACTCAGAGCGGCTTACAAATTAAATTTACATACAATATTATATTATTAGCATAGCACAATACTGGCAATAAATTACCATATTGTACTATATCTATATATTTCAACTAGCTGTGCCCAGCCACGCGTTGCTGTGGTGAAGTATGGTGGTATGGGAAATAAAGTATTGAGGAATTGGTGGCAGTTAAGATAAAGGGTCCCCTGGGCTGAGTGGGTTGCTAGGAGACCAAGTGAGCGGAGCTTAGCCTTCTAACTGGCAGCAATTGGATAAAAACAATTATTCCTCTCCCTCTAATTAGGACTTTATTTTTCTTTTCTTTTTGTTGTATGAACGTAGAGGCATGGATGAGGGGTTGTGCTGCCAAGTTTAGTGTTTCTGGGATTTATAGTTTTGTTGTTTTGTCCTAGGCCGAAATTTCATTGCAATTTTATATATATAGATGTACCTTCAGTAACATCAAGACTGAGGAAATGGTAAATTATTATCCAGAGTTTATTTATTATTATTTATTTAATACATTTATATCCCGCCCTTCTCACCCTGAAGGGGACTCAGAGCGGCTTACAAATTAAATTTACATACAATATTATATTATTAGCATAGCAGAATACTGGCAATAAATTACCATATTGTACTATATCTATATATTGCAACTAGCTGTGCCCGGCCACGCGTTGCTGTGGTGAAGTATGGTGGTATGGGAAATAAAGTATTGAGGAATTGGTGGCAGTTAAGATAAAGGGTCCCCTGGGCTGAGTGGGTTGCTAGGAGACCAAGTGAGCGGAGCTTAGCCTTCTAACTGGCAGCAATTGGATAAAAACAATTATTCCTCTCCCTCTAATTAGGACTTTATTTTTCTTTTCTTTTTGTTGTATCAACCTAGAGGCATGGATGAGGGGTTGTGCTGTCAATTTTCAAGGTTGTGGGGTGTTTACTTTTGTTGTCTTGTCCACTGCCGTGATGCCATAACTCTTTTATATATATATAGATATTATTAATAATATTACATGTAATATATACATTATAATTAATATTATTATATTGTATTATTTGTATTATATTGTATTATAAAATAATATTATTAATATCATGTGCATAAACAATATATTATAATATTATATATTATTGTAAATTATATATGTATATATGCATGTGTGTGCACTTTGCATGCACTTTGAGAAAGCATGCACTTTGAGAAAGGGCTTGTTAGGATATTAGAATCACCTTGTAATATCGGAAATAATCGCTTTCGAGGAGTTTCTGCAGCCGGGGGAAAACCTTGCCATTGTTGTAGGCGTCGATCGTCTCGACATCGCAGGTGCAGTCGTCTAGATGCCCCGTCACCTGCGGAAGAAACAGGTTTGTTCAAATATATTAAAAGGCCAAGCAAAACAATCAAGTTACGTCCAACAATGACGACACTGGAATCATTAGGTCCGGAAAATACAAAGCAAAATTACACAGTCTTCAAGGTTTCATGAGACTCTTTTCTCTGGCTGGAATAAGCTAATAGGGAGAAAAATAATGTAAGATTCAATATATAACACTTAAGAGCAGGCATGGGCCAACTTGGGCCCTCCGGGTGTTTTGGACTTCAAATCCCATAATTCCTAACAGCCGGCTGTTAGGAATTATGGGATTTGAAGTCCAAAACACCCGGAGGGCCCAAGTTGGCCCATGCTTGCCTTAGAGACTGTTATTTCTGTATATGGAGAGACTAAGTGGGATATAAATAACACAACAACAACAACAACAACGGTTCCTGCTGTGTAGCTCTTTGAGCTTTCAAACTATAGTTTGATTTGATTTATATACTGTATTTTTTCTGGCTGCCAGTATTAAAAAAAAACTCAAAATCAGAACAGTAAATAAGGAGCAACACTCTGACAGGAGTCAATCAGGGGCAGCTAACGACTCTGAACAAAGGATTTCCCCCAGGCCAGGATGTGAGGCTGGGAAGGCAATTTCATTCTAACAAAGGTGATTAATGACAACATTCACACTGGCCTCCAATTGACAGCAGTTCTTCTCTCACCCTGGACTTTTCACAGATATATAAACCTTCCTTGCTTAGTTTCTCCAGATACCTCACAACCTCTGAGGATGCCTGCCATAGATGTGGGTGAAACGTCAGGAGAGAATGCTTCTGGAACATGGCCATATAGCCTGGAAAACACAACAACCCTGTGATCCCAGCCATGATAACCTTCGACAACACATTGAACAATAAATCCCATTTTATTTGTCTTAAAAGAGGCCTCATTTGCAAATTATGGGATTTGAAGTCCAAAACACCCGGAGGGCCCAAGTTGGCCCATGCTTGCCTTAGAGACTGTTATTTCTGTATATGGAGAGACTAAGTGGGATATAAATAACACAACAACAACAACAACGGTTCCTGCTGTGTAGCTCTTTGAGTTTTCAAACTATAGTTTGATTTGATTTATATACTGTATTTTTTCCCAGCTCTATCTCACCCCGAAGGGAACTTACAGCGGCTTCCAGTCTGACAATAATTCAATGCTACAACAAACATAAACATACAAATACAATACACACCATACACTAAAATTACTGTATATACTCGAGTATAAGCCTAGTTTTTCAGCCCTTTTTTAGGACTAAAAAAAACCCTCGGCTTATACTTGGGTGAGGGTCCTGGTGGGCTTATATTCAGGCTTATACTCAAGTATATATGGTATATTTATTATTTTTCTCTATTATTATTGGTATTGTTACATTTATTATTTTATTCTATTATCGTTGTTACTTTTACTTTTATTTTACTCTATTTTTATTATTAATAATACATTTATTATTTTACTGCATTTATTATTATTATATTTATTATTTCACTCTTATTATTAAAAGGATACATAAGCACATTTACATTGAAGATGAAAATAATGATTTAATCAGAGTTGAACAGTCATATCTTAAATTACAGTTTGATGTAAAGATTCAAAAACATTTAAACTACTGATGCCTCAATTAATGTAATTTCATTGGTATCTCGGCTTATACTGGAGTCAATGTTTTCCCAGTTTTTTTGTTTTTTGGTTTTTTTGTGGTAAAATTAGGTGCCTTGGCTTATATTTAGGTTGGCTTATACTCGAGTGTATATGGTAGTTTAAAATCATAACAATCATGACATATCAATACATTAATATAAACTGCTAAAAACAACACAAAATTCTTGAGATAATCCAAAAGTATTTTGATTTTATCTTTTTTTTGGCTTTTTTATTGTTTTTATTGAAAGTTTTTATATTGTGTATACAGCGAAAGAGTGAGAACATGTTTCATAGGAAATTCGAGAAAAATATAGTAGAAGAAGAAATATATATATTTGTTGGACTTCCGTTCTGCTTCCTTCTGTTCATTTCTCTTAGGCATTTTAGTTTAAATTTTCTCTCCCTTTTGTTCAGGTCCTTTTAATATTTTCCAGTCTTCTTAAAGATTGTAATTCAGATTTATATAATCCTCAGATGTTGACCAATCGGTCTTTTTCACTCCCTTGCCTGTATTCTTTCTCAATAGAAAAGTTAATTGATCCATATCTTTTATCTCTAAAACTTTATTTAACCAATCCTCTTTCTCTGGAATATTATCAAGCTTCCACATCTTAGCGAAGGCCATTCTTGCTGCCGTTGTTAAAAAGATAATTAACTTTTATTTGTTAAGGTCTATAAAGACCTCTTTCTCCAAAATTCCCAAAAGATGATTTCAGGTCTAATTGAGTAATCCAATTTTATTATTTTCTGACATTCTCTGTGTATCATATTCCAAAAGTCTCTTGCTTTTTCACATGTCCATCAACAATGGTAGAATGTTCCCTCCTTTGTTTTACATTTCCAACATTTATCATTAACTTGTTTGTACATAACACTCAGTTTTTTGGGAAGTTAGGTACCATCTATGAATCATTTTAACCAATTTTCTTTTAAGTCCATTGCATATCTAAATTTCATTCTTCTTGTCCAAATTTCTTCCCATTCTGACAAAAGAATCGGTCTTTCTATATTTTTGGCCCAATTTATCATCAATTTTTTTTTTACTTCTTCCATTTCAGTTGTCCATTCCAATAGTTTATTGTAAAATTTGGTTATTAATTTCTTGTCTGTTTGTAGTACAGTAGAGTCTCACTTATCCAACACTCACTTATCCAATGTTCTGGATTATCCAATGCATTTTTGTAGTCAATGTTTTCAATATATCGTGATATTTTGGTGCTAAATTCGTAAATACAGTGATTACTACATAGCATTAATGTGTAATGAACTACTTTTTCTGTCAAATTTGTTGTATAACATGATGTTTTGGTGCTTAATTTGTAAAATCATAACCTATTTTGATGTTTAATAGGCTTTTTCTTAATCTCTCGTTATTATCCAACGTATTTGGTTATCCAAAGTTCTGCCGGCCCGTTTGTGTTGGATAAGTGAGACTCTATTGCACATTGTCCCAAAAATCCCCCCTTTTTTTCCAAATCCTAATTTTTTTATCCAAGTCGAAATGTTCTCTTATTTGAAGACATTGAAACCATGGTACCTAACCCCCCAAAAACTCTCCAAAATTTATAAAAAAACCTCCAATAAATGCTGGAAATGTGGAGATCAGGAAGGCTCCTACTATCATTGTTGGTGGACCTGTAAGAGAGCCAAGGAGTTCTGGAAAGAAATACACCAAAATATACAAAAAATCCTGTCAATCAAGATTATTCTAGACCCCAAGATACTGTTACTAGGAATGCTAGACTTGGAGGATAGAAACAAAGAAATTCTATTCCGCTACCTAACTACGGCGGCAAGATTAGTATATGCAAAAGAATGGAGAACGAAAATCAGACCAGAAATAAATGCCTGGTTTATTAAAATTCTGGAAATTATGAACATGGATAAATTGACATATTTACTTTCAAATGCACAGGGTAAACCAAAAAAAGCGACAAATTGGGAGCTAATGAAAGATTACTTAAGAAATGAAAACTTTAAGGTGATAATATAGATGATATGTATACACTCTTTGGATGAGCAACATTGGGCGAGAGTTAGGCCTCAGGTCAAAAGAAGGACTGAACTTAAGAGGAAATAGAACAGTATTGAATGCATCAAAGGAGAAAAAAAATAATAACACTAGATAATAGATGGAAGTCAATTTTAATGTATATGTGTGTCTTTGGTTTTGGTTTTTGGTTTTTGGTTTTTTTTTTGTCTGTCACGGTGGGAGGGGGATTATATGTTCACTGTTTATGTTCAGTTTTGTTTTATATCGGTCATGACACTGTATTTCACGCAAGATATAAGAGCACAATAAAAATTTATATAAAAAAAAAGAAACCATGTTACTTCTTTGTAGTCTCTTTTAATTGTCTCATGACTTCTTAATTCTATGTCATTCTGTTCATCCAACAGTAGTTATTTATATGTAGGCCATCCAGTCCAGCCTAGTAGGAATCTTTAGTTTGCCTTTTGGGTGGATAGTCATCTTGGTGCTCTCTCATAAGTTTCTTTTGTATCTTTCCCAAACTCAGATCAATGAGGAGTGCACAAAACGATTTCCAAATTTTTTCGCTTTGGATGTCCTCCCATATCAGATGTATGAGAGCCATCCCTTTCTTAAGTCCTTCCAAGACTAAGATTTTCGGGCTTGATGGTTTTATCTTTTTTTGCAGAGAAAACATGAATACCAATATGTTGGAATAATCTGAATGTTGGATGGAAAAATGGGTTCAATCCCTGCTCAGCCACGAGGTTTCCATGGGTGCATCTACACTGCATATTTAATTAATGCTCCACTTTCATGCTCCCATGAGACTTGGCTCTTAAAGTGGTGTCAAACTGCATCAATTCAACTGTGTAGCTCTGCCCATGGGAACCTATTGGGAAGCCTTGGGCAGGTCACACTCTCTCGGCCTCAGAAGAAGCCTCCTCTGAATGACTACGGCCAAGAACACAAGAAAATAGGATCACAATTAAGTCAGGGCTGGCTTGACACAAATGTCAATGGCAGAATGCATAGTAATCTAACAGTGACAAAAACTATTCATTAACACCTCCACTCACCCCACAGGACTACAACCCCCATAATATGGAGAACCTGCACTTTATAATTATAGCCACATAATATCATTATATCACTGCCACAAGCCTGTCCTCTGGGACTCCTGGGATCTGTAATAATAGTAGTAGTCGTAGTAGTAGTAATACTTTCCAAGCTCTCAAATCAATATCATTTGGGGTTCCATATCTCATGGAAATCCCTTTTGTACATGAAAATTAAAAGTAAAGAAGTTATGGGACAATAAAGAAGTTATGGGAATATGCAGTTGGGACTATTTGCAAACGAGGCCTCTTTTAAGACAGATAAAATGGAATTTATTGTTCACTGTTTTTGTCGAAGGCTTTCATGGCTGGGATCACAGGGTTGTTGTGTGTTTTCCAGGCTGTATGGCCATATTCCAGAAGCATTCTCTCCTGACGTTTCACCCACATCTATGGCAGGCATCCTCAGAGGTTGTGAGGTACAGTAGAGTCTCACTTCTCCAACATAAACGGGCCGGCAGAACGTTGGATAAGCGAATATGTTGGATAATAAGGAGGCATTAAGGAAAAGCCTATTAAACATCAAATTAGGTTATGATTTTACAAATGAAGCACCAAAAACATCATGTTAGGCAACAAATTTGGCAGAAAAAGTAGTTCAATACGCAGTAATGTTATGTTGTAATTACTGTATTTACGAATTTAGCACCAAAATATCACGATATATTGAAAACACTGACTACAAAAATGCGTTGGATAATCCAGAATGTTGGATAAGCGAGTGTTGGATAAGTGAGACTCTACTGTAATTACTACATAGCATTACTGTGTATTGAACTACTTTTTCTGTCAAATTTGTTGTATAATATGATGTTTTGGTGCTTAATTTGTAAAATCATAACCTAATTTGATGTTATTATCCAACATATTCACTTATCCAACGTTCTGCCGGCCCATTTACGTTGGATAAGCGAGACTCTCCTGTATTTGCAAATGAGGCCTCTTTTAAGACACATAAAATGGGATTTATTGTTCAATGTGTTGTCGAAGGTTATTATGGCCGGGATCACAGGGTTGTTTTGTTTTCCAGGCTATATGGCCATGTTCCAGAAGCATTCTCGCCTGACGTTTCACCCACATCTATGGCAGGCATCCTCAGAGGTTGTGAGGTATCTGGAGAAACTAAGCAAGGAAGGTTTATATATCTGTGAAAAGTCCAGGGTGAGAGAAGAACTCTTGTCTGTTGGAGGCCAGTGTGAATGTTGTCATTAATCACCTTTGTTAGAATGAAATTGCCTTCCCAGCCTCACATCCTGGCTTGGGGGAAATCCTTTGTTCAGAGTCATTAGCTGCCCCTGATTGACTCCTGTCTGGAATTCTTCTGTTTTCAGAGTGTTGCTCCTTATTTACCGTTCTGATTTTGAGTTTTTTTAATACTGGCAGCCAGATTTTGTTCATTTTCATGGTTTCCTCCTTTCTGTTGAAGTTGTCCACATGCTTGTGAATTTCAATGGCTTCTCTGTGTAGTCTGACATGATAGTTGTTGGAGTAGTCGAGCATTTCTGTGTTCTCAAATAATATGCTGTGTCCAGGTTGGTTCATCAAGGGCTCTGCTATGGCTGACCATGAAAATGAACAAAATCGGACTAAAAAAAACCAAGCATGGAAGATTTATATATCTGTGGAAGGTCCAGGGTGAAAGAAAGAACAAAGAACACAGAGAAGCCATTGAAATCCACAAGAAGCATGTGAACAATTTCAGCAGAAAGGAGGAAACCATGAAAATGAACAAAATCTGGTTCGCAGAATTAAAAAAATTCCAAAATCAGCACAGTAAACAAGGAGCAGCACTCTGAAAACAGAAGAATTCCAGACAGGAATCAATCAGGGACAGCTAACCACTCTGAGCAAAGGATTTCCCCAGGCCAGGATGTGAGCCTGGGAAGGCAATTTAATGCTAACGAAGGTGATTAATTGCAACATTCACACTGGCCTTCAACAGACAAGAGTTCTTCTCCCTACCCAGGAACTTCCACAGATATATAAACCCTCCTTGCTTAGTTTCTCCAAATCTTACAACCTCTGAGTATTTCTCCCATAGATGTGGGCAAAACGTCAGGAGAGAATGCTTCTGGAACATGGCCAGACATCCCGGAAAACAAACAACCCTCGGATTTATTGTTGTTGTTGTTATTATTATTATTACAGTAGAGTCTCACTTATCCAACATAAACGGGCCGGCAGAACGTTGGATAAGCGAATATGTTGGATAATAAGGACGGATTAAGGAAACGCCTATTACACATCAAATTAGGTTATGATTTTACAAATTAAGCACCAAAACATCATGTTATACAACAAATTTGACAGAAAAGTAGTTCAATATGCAGTAATGTTATGTAGTAATTACTGTATTTACGAATTTAGCACCAAAATATCACGATATATTGAAAACACTGACTACAAAAATGCGTTGGATAATCCAGAATGTTGGATAAGCGAGTGTTGGATAAGTGAGCTCTACTGTAATTACTACATAGCATTACTGTGTATTGAACTACTTTTTCTGTCAAATTTGTTGTATAATATGATGTTTTGGTGCTTAATTTGTAAAATCATAACCTAATTTGATGTTATTATCCAACATATTCACTTATCCAACGTTCTGCCGGCCCATTTACGTTGGATAAGCGAGACTCTCCTGTATTTGCAAATGAGGCCTCTTTTAAGACACATAAAATGGGATTTATTGTTCAATGTGTTGTCGAAGGTTATTATGGCCGGGATCACAGGGTTGTTGTGTTTTCCAGGCTATAAGGCCATGTTCCAGAAGCATTCTCTTCTGACGTTTCACCCACATCTATGGCAGGCATCCTCAGAGGTTGTGAGGTATCTGGAGAAACTAAGCAAGGAAGGTTTATATATCTGTGACAAGTCCAGGGTGAGAGAAGAACTCTTGTCTGTTGGAGGCCAGTGTGAATGTTGTCATTAATCACCTTTGTTAGAATGAAATTGCCTTCCCAGCCTCACATCCTGGCCTGGGGGAAATCCTTTGTTCAGAGTCGTTAGCTGCCCCCGATAGATTCCTGTCTGGAATTCTTCTGTTTTCAGAGTGCTGCTCCTTATTTACTGTTCTGATTTTGAGTTTTTTAATACTGGTAGCCAGATTTATTGTTCTTGTTGTTATTGTTGTTAAAGAAACAGGGGATATTAAAGGGAAAGCATCCAATTTTCCAGCATAGATTCTAATGCATTTATTATTATCGTCTGCCACTCAAAAGGGAGTTTTCACACTCTTATTTCAGGCAAGCAGGGCACTTCCTTTCTTCAAAGGCCAAAGTGTGAGTCAGCAAGCAGGAAATCCAACTCAAAAAACCGACACCTCGAAGCAGTAATTATTTCGCAGCAAGGTTGCGGCGATGGCCTTGCGGCACGTAGACAAAAAGGAAGTCGTAAAACCGAGAGATGCAAATCTTCCCAGGCTTTCTGTTCCATATCTTCCGGGGTGAAAGTGAACTTTCCTTAAAACTTTCTGAAGCAGAGCGAATGCATGTGTTTGCAAAGGCAACAGGCACAACTTTGCAAAAGTGGCATCGATCTCACAATCCTCCCCTGGGTTTTGCATGGAATTTTATTCCATTTATTTATTGTCTTATATCATTTTTAACTCCTCCTTTAATATATATACTTAATTGGACTACAGTACCCAAACCATGAGGATTCTGGCCTAGGGCACATCTACACTGTAGAATTAAAGCAGTTTGACACCACTTTAATATGGCTCAATGCTTGGGAATCCTGGGAGATGTCGAAGGCCTTGTAAAACTATGATTCCTGTGATTCCATACCATTGAGTTAATGGTATGGAATCTGTATTAATTCCACGGTAGAGATGCACCCAGAATAAGCAAATGCATCAACTTTGTATTATTATTACAGTAGAGTCTCACCTATCCAACACTCGCTTATCCAACGTTTTGGATTATCCAACACATTTTTGTAGTCAATGTTTTCAATACATCGTGATATTTTCGTGCTAAATTCATAAATACAGTAATTACTACATAGCATTACTGCGTATTGAACTACTTTTTCTGCCAAATTTGTTGTCTAACATGATGTTTTGGTACTTCAATTGTAAAATCATAACCTAATTTGATGTTTAATAGGCTTTTCCTTAATGCCTCCTTATTATCCAACATATTCGCTTATCCAACATTCTGCCGGCCCGTTTATGTTGGATAAAGTGAGACTCTACTGTATTACTATTATGAATACTACTACAGTAGAGTCTAACTTATCCAACATAAACAGGCCGGCAGAATGTTGGATAATTGAATATCTTGGATAATAAGGAGAGATTAAGAAAAGGCCTATTAAACATCAAATTAGGTTATGATTTTACAAACTGAGCATCAAAACATGTTATACAACAAATTTGACAGAAAAAGTAGTTCAATACGCAGTAATGCTATGTAGTAATTACTGTATTTACTAATTTAGCACCAAAATATCACGATGTATTGAAAACATTGACCACAAAAATGCGTTGGATAATCCAGAATCCAGAACGTTGGATAAGCGAGTGTTGGATAAGTGAGACTCTACTGTATTATGTTTATTTGGACCCTGCTTTCCTCTCTCAAATTAGATTCGTAGCGGCTCACATTAAAAACAATATGGTTTAAAACCTACAGTGTATCAATATCAAAATAAACATAGAATTCTTAAAAACGGACAGTTAAAATCACTTATTATGTTGCAGAACTGTTTGAAAGTTTATGGTTATGTGCGTCACAAATTGCATTTTTCTCTATCCTAAAATTAATATCCAAGGAAAGGCGGATAGGAAATACAATTATTATTATTAAAATATATATATAGAAACCCACTTGATTGGTTCACTTTGGGGTTGCCATAAGTCAGAAAAGATAACAACAACAACAATTAAATTACATCAATTCGTCATCCAAAGCCTCAATTTATCATTGCAAAGACAGATACTTCCTCTAAGCATGTGCAGAATGTCTTCAATTAGCAGGCTTAACTTTTCAGAAAAAGTGTTCAAGGTAGTTTTTGAAAAATGTAGGATTACCGTATATACTCAAGTATAAGCCGACCCAAATATAAGCAGAGGCACCTAATTTTAACACAAAAAAACTGGGAAAACGTTGACTCCAGTATAAACCAAGGGTGGTACATTTCAGAAATAAAAATAGATACCAATAAAATTACATTAATTGGGGCATCGGTAAGTTAAATGTTTTTGAATATTTACATAAAGCTCAAATTTAAGATAAGACTGTCTAATTCTGATCAAATCATTATTCTCATCTGCTTCAATGTAAATGTGCTTATGTATCCTTTTAATAATAATAGAGTAAAATAATACATGTAATATTAATAATAATAAATAGAGTAAAATAATACATGTAATAATAGAGTAAAATAATAAAAGCAATAATAATAATAAGATCAGAGTGAAATAATATTAATAATAATAATAAAAATAGAGTAAAATAAATGTAATAGTAGTAACAATAATAGAGAAAAATAATAAATGTAATAATACCCATTACTCTGGCCCAGCCCAGTTCTATTGTGTTTTAGCGTATTGTTATTGCTTGTTGTTTATACTGTTTTAATTGTTTTTAATTTGCTTTTTGTTTTGTATTGTTATATTGTGTGTTGAGGCCTTGGCCTTTGTAAGCCGCATCGAGTCCTTCGGGAGATGCTAGCGGGGTACAAATAAAGTTTAATAATAATAATAATAATAATAATACCAATAATAATAGAGAAAAATAATAAATGTACCATATATTCTCGAGTATAAGCTGACCCATATATAAGCCAACCAGGACCCTCACCCGAGTATAAGCCGAGGGGGACTTTTTCAGTCTCAAAAAAAAAGGGCTAAAAATCTAGGCTTATACTTGAGTATATACAGTATATTATATTATACTAGCTGTGCCCGGCCACGCATTGCTGTGGCAAAGTGGTGGTGGTATTGGTTAAAAATTGTTGTGGAATTTTTATTTGACGTTATTTGTATTTTTAAATTATTTTTACTGTAAGTTATCTTTTTATTTATTATATTTTATTTATTATTTTCTTGTATTATTTTTAGTTATTTTCTGTTATTATAGTATTTTATTGTATTAATTTTTTGGTGTTTTTAATTATTTTTAGTGTTTTTTATTATTTTTTATTGGGTTGCTAGGAGACCAAGTTGGAGGAGCTTAGCCTTCTAACTGGCAGCAATTGGATAAAAGCAATTATTCCTCTCCCTCTAATTAGGACTGTATTTTTCTTTTCTTTTTGTTGTATCAACCTAGAGGCGTGGATGATGGGTTGTGTTGTCAAATTTCGAGGTTGGGGGGCCTGTAGTTTTGTTGTTTTGTGGGTCGCCGTGATACCATCACTCTTTTATATATATAGATGCTTCCATCCACACTGTAGAATGAATGCAGCTTGACCCCACTTTAAACTGCCAGGGCTCAATGCTATGGGATTATGGGAGTTGTAGTTTTATTTCTCTTCCCAAGAATGCTGGTGCATCACCAAACTGCAACTCCGACCATTGCATAGCATTGAGTCTTCTTTTTCTTTAAATATGTCCAACCTTAGCCTAAATACCCTAAAGGCGACCAGATGAAGCCCAGTCTTTGATGCTAAGCAGGGTCATCCCTGGTTGACAATTGGATGGGAGTCCGCCAGTTAATGAAGCACACCAAAGGCTGTCTTTCAGAACTGGCAAAACCACCTTTGAGCATTTCTTGCCTAAGAAACCTGATGAAATTCATAGCAACACCATTAGTCAACAAACAACCTGTCAGCACACACATGCAGACTTGCTCCCATGGCATTAATCTCAACTCTTTACTTTTGGTGACTTCGGCTGGATCAACACCTCCATATAATGCTGATTATCAAAGCAGATGATCCACATAATAGCAAAAGTAAAGGTAAACATTTTCCCCTGACATTAAGTCTAGTTGTGTCCAACTCTGGGGGTTGGTGTTCATCTCCATTTCAAAGCCAAAGAGCCGGCGTTGTCCATAGACACCTCCAAGGTCATGTGGCCGGCATGACGGCATGGAGCACCGTTACCTTCCCGCCAGAGCAGTACCTATTGATCTACTCACATTTGCATGCTTTCGAACTGCTAGGTTAGCAGAAGCTAGGGCTAACAGAGGGAGCTCACCCGATCCCATGGATTTAAAGTGCAGAACTGCAGCAAGTTTAACCTGCTGCGCCATCACACTCCCTTATAATGGCAGCAATAATAATAATAATACAGTAGAGTCTCGCTTATCCAACATAAACGGGCCGGCAGAAAGTTGGATAAGCAAAAATGTTGGATAATAAGGAGGGATTATGGAAAAGCCTATTAAATGTCAAAGGCTTTTAATCAATAAATGGCAAAGATGACACGGACTGAACTACGGACAAAGCATGAGGATGGACGGATCTGATTTTATCTCTGAAATTTATATATTGTAATTTATTTATATTGTATTGTAATAGTTTTAACTGTTTTACGCATTGTTTGATATTGATTTTGTATAGGCATCGAATTGCTGCCATTACTGTAAGCCGCCCTGAGTAATGGGCAGGATATAAATGTGAGAAATAAATAATAATAATAAATACATTACGATTTTACAAATTAAGCACCAAAACATCATGTTTTACAACAAATCGACCGAAAAAAACAATTCAATACACGATAACATTATGTAGCAATTACTGTATTTACGAATTTAGCACAAAAACATTGCAATGTATTGAAAACATTGACTACAAAAACATTGACTACTAAAAGGCAGACTGCGTTGGATAATCTAGAATGCTGGATAAACGGAGGTTGGATAAGTGAGACTCTACTGTAGCTGGAAAAATCTCATAAATATATCAGCATAATGGTAATAGAAAAACCCCAGTAAATAGCAGGATTTTAATAATGATGATGATGATGATAAATACGAAAGCTCTCACTAAAAATTATGATAAAGAATAACAGAACCCGAGGAAACCTTTCAACAAAATTTAAGATGAAATAAAGGTGCCAAATTAATAATAATAGCAATAATAATAACTGGGGAAAGTTCACTAAAATATCAGCATGATAATAATAATAATAGTTATAATAATTATAACAATCATAATAATTTCAGATGGAAAAAATCACTTAAAATCTCAGAATAATAATCATGATAATAATCATCATAATAATAGAAACCTCTACTAAAATAATGAAAAAATAATACCAGGACCTTAATAATGATGATGGTTATATGAAAGCTCTCACTAAAAATTATGATTAAAAAATAACAGAACTCAAGGAAAATTGTCAATAAAAGTTACAGTGAAATAAAAGTGCCCAATTAATAATAACAGCAATAATAATATCTGGAAAGGTTTCACTAAAATATCAGGATGATAATAATAACAATATCATATGGAAAAATCTCACTTAAATTATAATAGTAGTAATAATAATAATAGGAACACCCACTACATTATGATAAAATAATAGCAGGACCTTAGTAATAATTATGATGATGACAGTAACAACAATAGAAAACCCCACTTGAATTATGATAAAATAATAGCAGGACCTTCATGAGAATGATTACAATGATAATAACAATAGAAAACGCCACTGAATTGTGATAAAATAATAGCATATGATGATAATAATAATATGAAAGTTCTCACTAAAATTATTATTTAAAAAAATAAGAGAAGCTGAGGAAAAGTCTCAATAAAGTCACCTTTGGGAGAGATAAAGTGGGGTATAAATAAATAAATAAAATAATAATAATGATACAGTAGAGTCTCACTTATCCAAGCTAAACGGGCCGGCAGAACCTTGGATAAGCGAATATCTTGGATAATAAGGAGGGATTAAGGAAAAGCCTATTAAACATCAAATTAGGTTAGGATTTTACAAATCAAGCACCAAAACATCATGTTATACAACAAATTTGACAGAAAAGTAGTTCAATATGCAGTAATGCTATGTAGTAATTACTGTATTTATGAGTTTAGCACCAAAATATCACAATGCATTGAAAACATTGACTACAAAAATGTGTTGGATAATCCAGAACCTTGGATACGCGAATGTTGGATAAGTCAGACTCTATTGTAGCTGGAAAACTCCAATAAATGTAGTAGCAGTAACAGTAGCAATAATAATAGCTGGAAAACTCCAATATATGTCGTAGCAATAACAATACAGTAGAGTCTCACTTATCCAACATAAACGGGCCAGCAGAATGTTGGATAAGCGAATATGTTGGATAATAAGGAGGCATTAAGGAAAAGCCTATTAAACATCAAATTAGGTTATGATTTTACAAATGAAGCACCAAAACATCATGTTAGACAACAAATTTGGCAGAAAAAGTAGTTCAATACACAATAATGCTACATAGTAATTACTGTATTTATGAATTTAGCACCAAAATTTCACGATACAGTAGAGTCTCACTTATCCAACATAAACGGGCCGGCAGAACGTTGGATAAGCGAATATGTTGGATAATGAGGAATTAAGGATAACCCTATTAAACATCAAATTAAGTTATGATTTTACAAATTAAGCACCAAAACATCATGTTAGACAACAAATTTATCAGAAAAAGTAGTTCAGTACACAGTAATGCTATATAGTAATTACTGTATTTATGAATTTAGCACCAAAATATCACGATATATTGAAAGCATTGACTACAAAAATGCGTTGGATAATCCAGAACGTTGGATAAGCGAGTGTTGGATAAGTGAGACTCTACTGTATATTGAAAACATTGACTACAAAAATGCGTTGGATAATCCAGAACGTTGGATAAGTGAGTATTGGATAAGCGAGACTCTACTGTAGCTGGAAAACTCCAATATATGTCGTAGCAATAACAATAGCTGGAAAACTCCAATATATGTCGTAGCAATAACAATAGCTGGAAAACTCCAATATATGTCGTAGCAATAACAATAGCTGGAAAACTCCAATATATGTCGTAGCAATAACAATAGCTGGCAAACTCCAATATATGTCGTAGCAATAACAATAGCTGGAAAACTCCAATATATGTCGTAGCAATAACAATAGCTGGCAAACTCCAATATATGTCGTAGCAATAACAATAGCTGGCAAACTCCAATATATGTCGTAGCAATAACAATAGCTGGAAAACTCCAATATATGTCGTAGCAATAACAATAGCTGGAAAACTCCAATATATGTCGTAACAATAACAATAGCTGGAAAACTCTCACTACAAATAAAATTATCAGCAATCTAATAACAATAATAATAATAATAATAATAATAATAATAATAATAATAAATTATTATTATATAATAATAATTATTATAAATGCAGACTGTGCAAGGAAACCGACGAAACCATTGATCATATCCTCAGCTGCTGTAAGAAAATCGCACAGACAGACTACAAACAGAGGCACAACTATGTGGCCCAAATGATTCATTGGAACTTATGCCTCAAGTACCACCTCCCAGCAGCAAAGAACTGGTGGGATCACAAACCTGCAAAAGTATTGGAAAATGAACATGCAAAGATACTGTGGGACTTCCGAATCCAGACTGACAAAGTTCTGGAACACAACACACCAGACATCACAGTTGTGGAAAAGAACAAGGTTTGGATCATTGATGTTGCCATCCCAGGTGACAGTCGCATAGATGAAAAACAACAGGAAAAACTCAGCCGCTATCAGGACCTCAAGATTGAACTTCAAAGACTCTGGCAGAAACCAGTGCAGGTGGTCCCGGTGGTGATGGGCACACTGGGTGCTGTGCCAAAAGATCTCAGCCGGCATTTGGAAACAATAGACATTGACAAAATCACCATCTGCCAATTGCAAAAGGCCACCCTACTGGGATCTGCACACATCATCAGAAAATACATCACACAGTCCTAGACACTTGGGAAGTGTTCGACTTGTGGTTTTGCGAAACAAAATCCAGCATATCTATCTTGTTTGCTGTGCCATACAACGTCGTTGTGTTGATAATAATAATAATAATAATAATAATAATAATAGACACTCCCTCTAAAATGATGACAACATAACCGCAGAGCCTTGAAGATGAGGTTAGGAAAAGTCACCCTAAAAAAAATGATTAAAAACAAATCAAGACTCTCGCCATTCTCTAAAGCTGAAGCTTCCTATCGAGCTGGTCTTTGGGCAAAGGTCTCACCTGGCAGAAGCAGCGCTGCTCGGCGGAGAAGGAAGAAGGAGGAGGAGAGGAAGAATTAGAGAAGGAGGAAAAGGAGGAGAGGAAGGAGAGGAGAAGCAGGAGGAAGGCAGGAGGCATGGCGTGGCTCTCTCTCTCTGGCTCGGGCTCTCTGGCAAAGGGAGGAAAAGGCTGGACCAAGAGGACGAGCAGGAGGAGCAAGAGGAGGAGCCTCCTGCCACTCCACGGAGGGGAACCCCAGAGGGCATCTAGACCAGGGGTCCTCAAACTTTTAAAGCAAAGGGCCAGTCCACAATCCTTCAGACTGTTGAGGGGCCGAATGATCATTTGAAGAAAAAAAATGAACAAATTCCTAGGCACACTGCATATGTCTTATTTGTCGTGCAAAAACAACAACAACAACAACAACGAAAGAAAAATACAATATTTAAAAATAAAAACAATTTTAACCAACTCAAACCGATCAGGATTTCAATGGGAAGTGTGGACCTGCTTCTGGCCAACAAGATAGTCAAATTAATTAGGATTATTGTTGTTGTGTGCCTTCAAGTCATTTCAGATTTTGGGCGAGCCTAAGTCAAAAATTTATTTATTTATTATTTATTTATTTACTACATTTATATCCTGTTCTTCTCACCCCGAAGGGGACTCAGAGCGGCTTACAATTTATATCTATATACAATATATTATATTATTAGCACAGAACAATATTAGCATTACATATTACTATATTGAATTATACCACTATATTGTAATATTATTAGTAATATTACATGTAATATATAATATATAATTAATATTATATGGTATTATTAGTATTACATTGTATTACATTATAATATTTCTATCAATATTATATGTATATACAACATTATATTATTAAAACTGATATAAAAATATTATATTATAAAACTGAGGGCAGGGGCCAGGTAAATGACCTTGGAGGGCCGCATCCGGCCCCCGGGCCATAGTTTGGGGACCCCTGATCTAGACCAACCCCCCAAAAAAGACAACATAGGCATGGGCAAACTTGGGCCCGCCCTCCAGGTGTTTTGGACTACAATTCCCACAATTCCTATCAGCCGGTACTACACAGACTACACAGAGAAGCCATTGAAATCCACAAGAAGCTCGGAGGGATAGCTAGCTAACACTCCAGAAGACAGGAGCAGAATTCAAAACGATCTTGACAGACTAGAGCAGGGGTCCTCAAACTTTTTAAACCGAGGGCCGGTCCACAATCCTTCAGACTGTTGAGGGGCCGGATTGTCATTTGGAAAAAAAAAAATACAAACAAATACCGATGCACACTGCACATGTCTTATTTGTCGTGCAAAAACAACAACAACAACAACAACGAAAGAAAAATACAATATTTAAAAATAAAAACAATTTTAACCAACTCAAACCGATCAGGATTTCAATGGGAAGTGTGGACCTGCTTCTGGCCAACAAGATAGTCAAATTAATTAGGATTATTGTTGTTGTGTGCCTTCAAGTCATTTCAGATTTTGGGCGAGCCTAAGTCAAAAATTTATTTATTTATTATTTATTTATTTACTACATTTATATCCTGTTCTTCTCACCCCGAAGGGGACTCAGAGCGGCTTACAATTTATATCTATATACAATATATTATATTATTAGCACAGAACAATATTAGCATTACATATTACTATATTGAATTATACCACTATATTGTAATATTATTAGTAATATTACATGTAATATATAATATATAATTAATATTATATGGTATTATTAGTATTACATTGTATTACATTATAATATTTCTATCAATATTATATGTATATACAACATTATATTATTAAAACTGATATAAAAATATTATATTATAAAACTGAGGGCAGGGGCCAGGTAAATGACCTTGGAGGGCCGCATCCGGCCCCCGGGCCATAGTTTGGGGACCCCTGATCTAGACCAACCCCCCAAAAAAGACAACATAGGCATGGGCAAACTTGGGCCCGCCCTCCAGGTGTTTTGGACTACAATTCCCACAATTCCTATCAGCCGGTACTACACAGACTACACAGAGAAGCCATTGAAATCCACAAGAAGCTCGGAGGGATAGCTAGCTAACACTCCAGAAGACAGGAGCAGAATTCAAAACGATCTTGACAGACTAGAGCAGGGGTCCTCAAACTTTTTAAACCGAGGGCCGGTCCACAATCCTTCAGACTGTTGAGGGGCCGGATTATCATTTGGAGAAAAAAAATACAAACAAATACCGATGCACACTGCACATGTCTTATTTGTAGTGCAAAAACAACAACAACAACAAGACCAATGAAAGAACAATACAATATTTAAAAATAAAAACAATTTTAACCAACATACATTTATCAGGATTTCAATGGGAAGTGTGGTCCTGCTTCTGGCCAGTGAGATAGTCAAGTTAATTAGGGTTGTTGTTGTTGTTGTTGTGTGCCTTAAGTCATTTCAGACTTTGGGCAAGCCTAAGTCTAAAATTTATTTATTTATTATTTATTTATTTACTACATTTATTTACTACATTTATTTCCCACCCTTCTCACCCCAAAGGGGACTCAGAGTGGCTTACAAATTATATGTACACACAATATATTATATTATTAGCATAACACAATATTAGCATTATATATTACTACTAGCTTTTCCCAGCCACGCGTTGCTGTGGCTTATGGGAATCCTTTGTTGGCCAGGTGGAATAGCAGTGAATAGCCTTGCAGTCTCAAAGCCTGGCCGTTTTCTGGAGTAGCTGGAGCTTTTTGTTGTATAAACGTAGAGGCATGGATGAGGGGTTGTGCTGCCAAGTTTAGTGTTTCTGGGATGTGTAGTTTTGTTGTTTTCTCGTAGGCCGAAACGTCACTACCCTTTTATATATATAGATATTGAACTATACCACTATACTGTAATATTATATGTAATATAGAATATATAACTAATATTATTATATGGTATTATTATTAGTGTTATATTGTATTACATTATAATATTATTATCAATATTATATGTATATACAATATATTATATTATAAAACTGAGGGCGGGGGCCAGGTAAATGAGCTCAGAGGGCCGCATCCGGCCCCCGGGCCTTAGTTTGGGGACCCCTGGACTAGAGAGATGGGCCGAAACTAACAAAATGAAGTTCAACAGGGACAAATGCAAGATACTTCACTTCGGCAGAAAAAATGGAAATCAAAGATACAGAATGGGGGACGATGCCTGGCTTGACAGCAGTGTGTGCGAAAAAGACCTTGGAGTCCTCGTGGGGAACAAGTTAAACATGAGCCAACAATGTGATGCGGCTGCTAAAAAAGCCAATGGGATTCTGGCCTGCATCAAGAGGGGAATAGCGTCTAGATCCAGGGAAGTCCTGCTCCCCCTTATTCTATTCTGCCTTGGTCAGACCACACCTGGAATCACACTGTGTCCAATTCTGGGCACCACAGTTGAAGGGAGATGTTGACAAGCTGGAAAGCGTCCAGAGGAGGGCGACTAAAATGATTAAGGGTCTGGAGAACAAGCCCTATGAGGAGCGGCTTAAAGAGCTGGGCATGTTTAGCCTGCAGAAGAGAAGGCTGAGAGGAGACATGAGAGCCATGTACAAATACGTGAAGGGAAGTCATAGGGAGGAGGGAGCAAGCTTGTTTTCTGCTGCCCTGCAGACTAGGACACGGAACAGTGGCTTCAAACGACAGGAAAGGAGATTCCACCTGAACATCAGGAAGAACTTCCTCACTGTGAGAAGGGCTGTTCGACAGTGGAACTCTCTGCCCCGGACTGTAGTGGAGGCTCCTTCTTTGGAGGCTTTTAAGCAGAGGCTGGATGGCCATCTGTCGGGGGTGCTTTGAATGCGATTTCCTGCTTCTTAGCGGGGGGTTGGACTAGATGGCCCACGAGGTCTCTTCCAACTCTACTATTCTGTGATTCTATGATTCTATCTAAGCATGTGGACAATTCAACAGAAAGGAGGAAACCATGAAAATGAACAAAATCTGGCTACCAGGATTAAAAAAAACTCAAAAATCAGAACAGTAAGTGGGGGGCAACACTCTGAAAAACAGAAGACTTCCAGGGGCATCTGATGACTCTGATCAGAGGATGCCCCCAGGCAAAAAAGACAGGAAGATGAAGCTTTTTCAGTGCTAATTAGGGTGATTAAATGCAACATTAACACTGGCCTACAACTGACAAAGAGGTTTTTTTTTTTTCCTCTCACACCTTGGACTTTCTACAGATAAATAAACCTCACTTGCTTAGTTTCCAACAGACCTCACAACCTCTGAGGATGCCTGCCATAGATGTGGGCGAAACGTCAGGAGAGAATACTTCTGGAACATGGCCATACAGCCCAAAAAACATACAACAATCCAGATTATCTGTTTTGAATTGGGTTATAGGGCGTAGACTCATATAATCCAGTTCAAAGCAGATCATGTGGATTGTCTGTTTTGATAATCCGGATTGTATGTCAGTGGTTGGATTTGTGGAGAGAAAGTTTGCCCTTGCCTTCCTCTGAGTCCTATCATCATCATCATCATCATCATCATCATCATTATCTTTATCTACAGTAGAGTCTCACTTATCCAACATAAACCGGCCGGCAGAATGTTGGATAAGCGAATACGTTGGATAATAAGGAGAGATTAAGAAAAAGCCAATTAAACATCAAAATAGGTTGTGATTTTACAAATTAAGCACCACAACATCATGTTATACAACAAATTTGACAGAAAAAGTAGTTCAATAGGCAGTAATGCTATGTAGTAATTACTGTATTTACGAATTTAGCACCAAAATATCACAATGCATTGAAAACATTGACTACAAAAATGCGTTGGATAATCCAGAACGTTGGATAAGCGAGTGTTGGATAAGTGAGACTCTACTGTATATTGTATAACATAATATTATTATCAATATTATATGTATATACAATATATTATATTATTAAAACTGATATAAAAATATTATATTATAAAACTGAGGGCGGGCGCCAGGTAAATGACCTTGGAGGGCCGCATCTGGCCCCCAGGCCTTAGTTTGGGGACCCCTGATCTAGACCAACCCCAAAAGGGCCACCGGCTGGTAGGAATGGTGGGAGTTGGAGTCCAAAACACCTGGAGTGCCAAAGTTGGCCCATGCCTGATCTACACTCTATCCCAAGATCTGATCCCAGATTTGCTGCTTTGAACCGGATTATATGAGTCCACACTGCTAGATAATCTGGGATAGAAAGATAATCTGGATATAAGGCAGTGCAGATCCAACCACAAGCCCTACAGTTGAGTCTCACTTATCCGAGCTAAACAGGCTGGCAGAACCTTGGATAAGCGAATATCTTGGATAATAAGGAGGGATTAAGAAAAAAGCCTATTAAACATCAAATTAGGTTATGATTTTACAAATTAAGCACCAAAACATCATGTTATACAACAATTTGAAAATAAAAAGTACAGCATAGTCTCACTTATCCAATACAATGTATTGAAAACATTGACTACAAAAACGTTGACTACTAAAAGGCAGGCTGCATTGGATAATCCAGAATGTTGGATAAGCAAATGTTGGATAAGTGAGATTCTACTGTATTGCTTATTACAGTAGAGTCTCACTTATCCAACATAAACGGGCCGGCAGAATGTTGGATAAGCAAATATGTTGGATAATAAGGAGGCATTAAGGAAAAGCCTATTAAACATCAAATTAGGTTATGATTTTACAAATTAAGCACCACAACATCATGTTATACAACAAATTTGACTGTATTACTGTATTTACAAATTTAGCACCAAAATATCACAATGCATTGAAAACATTAACTACAAAAAATCGACTTCCGGGTGAGCGCACTATGGCGACAGACACGGTTCATCGAAGCTCTCGATGATCCGCCCGTTGCTGGGTCTGATCGAGCCGAGTGCTCGTCTCCCCGCCGCGGATTGATACGGGGGGAGCTGCAAAGTCCGAGGTGATCTCCCAATGGCCCCAGTGACCGTCCACCCCTCAAGGGTGAAGGGTTGAGTGGGTCTGGGAGTTCCAGGACGTGGCTAGACCCGGCACGAGAAGCGGGGGTTCGCCTGCCGCACAAGCTGCCTGCCGCGCTCGCCGCAAAGATAGAAAGAATGAATGAATGAAAGAAAACTTTCCGGTACTGGGGGACCCGGAAACCAGGAAACGTAAGTTTTCAACCGAGATCTATTTGGCTCTTGGTCTTCCTTTAAAGAAGCCGACTGTTTACAGCATTAGCAACATTGGCTATTCCTCTCTCTCTGACCATCCAAGAGGATATCAATTAAACAATTAAATAATAATATCTGGACGGGTTCGGATTTGAATTAAATGTACAAACAAACAGCAAGAGGTTTATAAAAGCAAAACGTCAGTACTAGACCCTAGGACATTGCTAAATAGAGATAGGGAGAGGGCAGGGGGTTGCACCCACCCCCCTTTTTTTTCCCGAAGCCTCTGCTTTAAAGGGGGAAAAAAAAAAAAAAAACGCTGCTTGCAGACCGTGGAGCCGTGGAACCGAGGGAATTGCCGAACGGGGGAGTCGCCGCCATTGGGGAGAGTCGCCAGGAGGTGTGGTGAGGAACTTACTGACCTTGGCAAGTTGAGATGTTGTTGTGTCTAGAGAAAGTTCCTGATAAGGAAGAGATTAGTCTCGCGAGAGCTGGGGAGTAGTCCGCAGCCCAAGCGGGCCTACGCAACAAACCGGAAGGAAATCCGGGGAGCCGGAAAAGAAGAGACACACACACCAACAAGTGCGGCACCCAAGGAACAAGAAGGCACTCTCTTAGGTTCCGCAGCGTGCGCAGGAAATTGAAGGACGGACGTAAAATAAGAAGTAAGAAAACAATAAATAAAATACGGAACAGTCTGTAAAAAGCCTAAAGGTATACAAGGGCAACTTGAGAATTCCTAGTAAATGAGCTAAGGTAAATTTAGTAAGGGATTTTGAGAGACAGTTTTGGAAGACAGGTTCGATAGTATAATTAAGTATCTGGAAAGGAGACGCAAGTGGCACCTGTACTTGTGACTAGACATATAGAAACTATATAACAGAGGTCTTTATAAACTATATATATATATACTGGGATCATATTGTATAATAACTGACTTGATGATTTGCACTGTTCTTTGACTAAGTATAAAGGGTGCGACCAGCGGAAAATCGAAACTATTAACACAATGACTTCATTGAAAGGAAGAACAGATAAAGACTGGAGGGACCTGAAAGTTCCAGCAAGAAGAAACTCAGTCTCCGCGATGGAGGAAGTTAATCTCCGGGACCTTCTCAGAGAGATCCAGAGTGTCTCGGGGAAACAAGACATAATCCAGAAAGAAGTTCAGGCAATCGCAACTAAACAGGATATTCAACATAAACAATTCCAGGAGGAAATGGCTGAACTTAAAAGGGAATTGAGAGAGGAATTGGGTTCTTTGAAGGAGGAGATCCAAAAAAATGCAGACGAGATTCAAGATTTAAAAACAGAAAGCGTAAAGGCAGAGAAAATGAATAACAAACTGCAAAGGAAAGTGGAATCGATAGAGGCGAGAAGCAGCAGGTTGGAAAAAATGCAAGAAAGGATTGAAACAAATGAGTCAGAATACCAACTCAGACTCCGTAATGTCCACGAAGAACAAAAAGAGAATATTAAATCTATAATATCACAATTGATTGCAAGGCTAATGGACTGCCAGGAGAAAGAAGTAGATTTGCAAATCGATAAGGTCTATCGTATAAACACTAACTTTGCTAGAAAGAATAAAGTAGCGAGGGACGTAATTGTACATTTTGTCAGAAAGAGTTTCAGAAATGAAGTTCTGCAAAACAACAGAACCAAGACTATGACATATAATGATAAAAAGGTAGTTATCCTTAGGGAATTCCCCTTGTCAGTCTTGAACAGACGGAGGAAATATTTTTTTCTCACGGACGAACTGAAACGATTGCAGATAAGATTTCGATGGGAAAAATACGAAGGCATCATGCTAACATATAATGGCGAAAGGACCTGGATTACGTCGGAAGAGAAAGCGGATGAGTTTTACAGAAAGCTAAAAAAAGATCTAGCCCAGATACAAACGCCACAATCGGCTGGAAAGGGGAAAAACCCTAAGGGTTCAAAAAAAAGGAGATTCGAGTCTCCAAAGGAAGACTACACCACTTCGACGTCGACTCGGATAGCCAAAGAAGATGAAGCGAGCAGACTATCGGATAAAGAGGAGGAGGAAGATGAAGAACTTTTAAATGAGTGATTTCAAACAACCAATAAAACTATTTTCAAACAATATTAACGGTTTGAATGTCCCCAGTAAGAGAAAGAGAGCGTTTAACTATTTAATACATAACAACTTTAATATCATTGGTTTGCAAGAAGTCCACATCTCCCAAAAACATTATAAATATCTAATAAATAAAAAATTAGGAAAAGAATACTTCTCCCTAGACAGGAAAAAAAAAGGGGAGTAGTTATATATGTAGATGAAAAATTTAAATCAGAATTAGCATTCAAAGATCAGGAAGGCAGAATAATAGCGACAAAGATCAACATAGGTTCTGAAACAATATTACTATGCAATATTTATGTACCAAATGGCCCAAAAAGGAAGTTTGTGAAATCGCTGAGACAGTATATTGCCCAGAGTAATTTTGATCATGTGATTTTAATGGGTGATTTCAATGGTATAATAGATAAGAATTTGGACAAATCAAATGTACAAAAGAGAAAGGAAAACAACTCACTCCCACAAAATTTTATGGCATTTAAAAAAGAGTATGATTTGCAGGATATATGGAGAATTAGAAACCCAAGTCAGAAGGATTATACCCATTTTTCAAACAGGCATAAATCCTGGTCTAGGATCGATATGATTTGGGTATCAAAAACATTGGCTACGAAAATTAATGATTTAAAGATCATGTCTAGAGATTTGTCAGACCATAGCCCATTAATTATGGAAATAAATGTTAGGAGTACTACTAAAAAATGGAGATTAAATGACAATATGATTAAAAAGGAACAAGATATTATTAAATTGAGAGAAATGACCAAAGAATATTTCAAGTTCAATGACACGCCGGAGATAACACCTAAAATTATATGGGATTCCTACAAGGCGGTGGCCAGAGGATTTTTTATCCAACAAAAAGCAATACAAAATAAACATAAATATCAAAGATTAAAAGAACTACAAACAGAGATCGATAGTAAAGAGATGGAATTAAAAACTAACCCAGGAAACGAGAAAATTGTTAAACAATTAGGGGTGTTAAAAAATCAAAAGAAAAATTGGGATCTAGACAAATTAGCAAATCAGATAAAATGGACAAAACAGTATGGATATGAAAATGCCAATAAGCCGGGAAAATGGCTATCAAGATTAATTAGAAAAAAAAGGGAAGCGCAACAAATATTACAAATCAAATTAAAAGATAGAGAGATAAATACTGATAAGGAGATAAGAGAGGAATTTAAAAAATACTATAAAGAACTATATGACAAGGATCAAATTAGCCAAGATGATATAGTAGAATATCTATGCCAACAAAAACTACAGAAGATTACAGATGAACAGAGGTTAAATTTAAATAAGGTAATAGATATCGACGAAATTAAAAAGGCAATAAAGGATCTAGATGCAAACAAAGCGCCAGGCCCCGATGGGTTCATTGCAGGCTTCTACAAAATTGAGCAGGACGTTGTCCTTCAACATTTAAAAAAAATAATGAACCTGGCCCTAACTGATAAGACCATACCAGATACTTGGAAGGAAGCTGAAATCATAATGATACATAAAGAGGGGAAAGACCCGAGGGATGTAAGAAACTATCGTCCAATCTCCCTGTTAAATACAGACTATAAGATTTTCACGAAAATATTAGCGAATAGACTAACAGAATTTCTACAGACATGGATTGAAGAAGACCAGACGGGGTTCTTACCAAATCGTAGCACAAAAGACAATGTTAGAATTATTGTAGATGCCATTGAATATTATGATCAGAACTGCCAAAAAGAGGTCGGCTTTCTATCGCTGGATGCGGAGAAAGCCTTCGATAAACTTAATTGGGACTTTGTAAAACTGTTATTAAAAGAATTAGATTTTGGAATGCAATTCATAAATGGAATACAATCGATTTATAATCAACAAAAAGCAAAATTAAGGATCAATGGCGAAACAACAGAAGAATTTGAAATAAAAAAGGGCACCAGGCAAGGCTGCCCGTTATCCCCTCTGATTTTCATTTTGGCGATAGAGGTACTCCTAAGATCAATTAGGAAGGATCCAAACTTAAAAGGCATTAAAATTGATAAACAAGAAATTAAAATACGGGCATTTGCGGACGATTTAATATGTATAGTAGAAAACCCAAAATCTAAATTAAAAGATTGGTTAGGAAAAATTGAAAAATTTGGTAAACTAGCGGGAGTGAGTATAAATAAAGACAAAACGGTGATCCTGACAAAGAATATTTCTTTAAAAGATCAAGAAGAAATAAAGAGGATATCAGGCTTAGAAATAGTAAAAAAAATTAGGTACCTGGGAATTTGGATTGGAGTCAAAAATAATCAACTGTTGGAACTAAATTATAGTAAAAAATGGAAAGAAATTAAAAAAGATTTAGAAAATTGGAAGGATTTAAATCTGTCTTTATTAGGAAGAATTGCGACTGTCAAAATGAACATTTTACCTAAATTACTTTATTTATTTCGGAATATACCTATTATTAGAAATATGAAGCTAATCAATGGCTGGAATAAGGAAATAAGTAGATTTATATGGAAAAACAAAAAACCCAGAATTAAATTAGCAACAATGATCACCCCAAAATCAAAAGGTGGATTCGGCCTCCCAGATTTTAAATTATACCATGAAGCCTGTACACTAGACTGGACTATGGATTGGGTAAAATTAGAAAAAATCAAAATTTTAACACTGGAAGGTTACGACCTAAGAAAAGGTTGGCACAGCTACTTATGGTGTGACCAATTTAAAACTGAAAAAAACTTCGGAAATCACTTCATTAGATCATCCCTAATCAAAACATGGATAAAATACAAAAGATATTTTTATGGGAAAACCCCACTCTGGTTTTCACCCTTAGAAGCACATCAAAGAAGACTTCTTGGTTGGAATAACTGGCCGACATATAGGGAAATCCTAAAGAAACCCCTTAGAACAGAAGAAACACCTCAAATTGAGGAATTAAAGGAACTCCAAAAAGGATATAACAACGTATCTTGGTATCAGTATTTACAGATAAAGGAGAGTTTTAAAAAAGATAAAGAAGTAGGGTTTAATATGTGTAATGGATTCTGGGACAACATACTTTTAAGGAAAAAAAAAGTCATAACACTACTATATAATAAATTATTAGATTGGGCAACAGAATCTGAAATAGTCAAAGAATCAATGCTAAAATGGTCAAGGGATGTAGGTCGACCGATCTTAATGGATGAATGGGAAACAATCTGGAATAAGAAAATTAAATACTGCCTAGCAACTGATCTCAAAGAAAATTGGCTAAAAACAATACACAGGTGGTACCTAACACCAAAAAAAATAGGGTATATGTTCCAGAATATAGACAATAGATGCTGGAGATGCAAAGAACAAGTCGGCTCATACCATCATATGTGGTGGAGCTGTAAGAATATTAAAAAATATTGGAAAGTAATTAGAGAGGAATGTGGAAAAATTTTAAAAACCAAATTTGAATGTAAGCCAGAAATATTCCTATTAGGACTATCCCCTATATTAGATAACAAGAGGAAAGATACAAAGGAAAATAGGAAGAATGCTGAGAAAATCTTCACTTTTTTAGTAACTGCAGCTAGACTAGTAATAGCGAGATATTGGAAAGGAACAATTATCCCAACTAAAGAAATGTGGCTGGAAAAAGTAACAGAGATTAAGAATATGGATAAATTGACCTACATGGTCAAAAAGAATACCGGACGCGCCATGAAGGAAACGGATTGGTCAGACTTTGAAAAGTACCTACAGGAAGAATTAAGAAGGTGATGAATAAACAGACTGAACAGGAAGACAGAAGAGTGGAAGTCTACCCCCCCCCTCCCTAGTTAGATAACCTTTCCCAGCTCTTTCCCTCTCCCTTCTTCCCTGACAACCCTCCCCATATCCGCCCCATCGTCTCGATGAGACTCCTATCCCCACCCAATATCCTTCCCACCCAGATCAACCCTATTCTTTTCCTTTAGTTCCCAACTAAATGTACTAAAATTCAATAAAAAATTTAAAAAAAAGAAAAGAAAACATTAACTACAAAAATGCATTGGATAATCCAGAACGTTGGATAAGTGAGACTCTATTGTATTTATTACGCTGCCTTTCTATTTAGGAATAAATTGTACAATAGAAGAAGACTGACATTTTTGTCCATTGCAAAATATGTACTCTGACTCTCTAGTGCCTATTGTGCGCCATGTCTGTGCATTGTGTTGTCGAAGGCTTTCATGGCTGGGATCACAGGGTTGTTGTGTGTTTCCTGGGCTGTCTGGCCATGTTCCAGAAGCATTTTTTTCTGACGTTTCACCCACATCTAAGGTTGTGAGGATGCTTTCCATAGATGTGGGCAAAACATCAGGAGAGAATGCTTCTGGAACATGGCCAAACAGCCCGGAAAACGAAACACACACAACAACTCTGTGCATTGTGTTGTGTGCCCTGTTGCAGAGCATGGCTATTCAGAGCAAATAAGTTGTGTCGCGTCATTCATGATGCATCACTCTTCAGAGTTATGCAACCCTATGTAGGATCTCCGTGACATTTCAATTGTGTTAGCAAGACAAATGATTTCATGTGTTTGTCCATGTGTTATGTGACTCTGTGTCCGTGTGTTATGTGCAGCAATCTTATGAGTCAGTGCTTTGCAAAAAAAACACCTAACTGCAGCTTCCTTGATTGAGTCAATCCATCTTTTGTACATACAGTCATTTGTGCGGATTTCCACTTTCCCCATCATTCTTGAGAAGTTTGTTGTTGTTGTATTTATATCTTTCTTTATGCATTTATATCAGCGAGGGGTTTCTTATCATAATTATTAAGAATAATTATTTTTGTTGTATTACCTCCTGGTGAACGTTCAGGCTTTAATTGCTCAAAAAATAATTTGTGTTTTGTTGTTATTTTGCCAGAGTCCCCAATTTGTCTATATGTGTATATTACCGTATATACTCGAGTATAAGCCGACCCGAATATAAGCTGAGGCACCTAATTTTAACACAAAAACACTGGAAAAACATTGACTCCAGTCTAAGACAAGGGTGGTAAATTTCAGAAATAAAAATAGATACTAATAAAATTACATGAATTGAGGCATTGGTAGGTTTAATGTTTTTGAATATTTACCTAAAGCTCTAATTTAAGATAAGACTGTCCAACTCTGATCAAATCATTATTCTCATCTTCTTCCATGTAAATGTGCTTATGTATCTTTTTAATAATAATAGAGTAAAATAATACATGTAATAATAATAATAATAATAATAAATACAGGAAAATAATACATGTAATAATAAATAGAGTAAAACAATAAATGCAATAATAATAATAATCATAATAAGATCAGAGTGAAATAATAAATATATTCATAATAATAATAAGAATAGAGTGAAAAAATAGAGTGAGATAACCCATATTATCTGCTTTGAATTGGATTATATAAGTCTATACTCATTTTGGCTTTATTTATTTATTTATTTATTTATTTATTTGCATCATTTATATCCTGCCCTTCTCACCCCGGACTCAGGGCGGCTTACAAGTTAAATGAATATACAATATATTGTATTACTAGCATAGCACAATATAAGCATTATATATTACTATATTGTACTATACCACTATGCTGCGATATTATTAGTATTATTACATGTAATATATAATATGCAACTATAATAGTATATTATTACTATTATTATTATATTGTATTCCATTATAATATTATTATCAATATTATATGTATATACAATATATTATATTATTAGCATAGCACAATATAAGCATTATATATTACTATATTGTAGTATACCACTATACTGCAATATTATTATTACGTGTAAGTATAGTACAGTACATAACATTACTGCGTATTGAACTACGTTTTCTGCCAAATTTGTTGTCTAACATGATGTTTTGGTGCTTCATTTGTAAAATCATAACCTAATTTGATGTTTAATAGGCTTTTCCTTAATGCCTCCTTATTATCCAACATATTCGCTTATCCAACATTCTGCCGGCCCGTTTATGTTGGATAAGTGAGACTACTGTACAATATTAGTATTATATATTATTATGTTGTTATATTGACACAGGAGACATGGTGTTGTCGACCGCGTTTTAGGGGATCGGGGCCCTTGAGGACAGACCCGATCCGGTCCTGAGAGAACGGACCTTGGCGGAGCCAATAGGAAAATATGAGCCGCAATACAACCTGAAGCCGAAATGAAGAAGGTCTGCCAAAGTTGAAGGAAAATCCGCCAAGGAGTCTTTATTGAGCAATTCAGCTGAAGAGGACTCTAGTAGCGATCATTCGGTCTACTAGGGTACCATACAATCAAAATAAAGCCATATTTATACAAAATTTCAGTCTGACAACCCTTTGAATTTCCCGCCCTGCTCCCCCGCCCATCTGATCGTTGATAGGCTAGAAGGTTGAACGAGGCGGGCTTTCGTTTCCCGCCTTGCTCCGTTGGCCCAATAGGAAGCTGCCTTTTGTCTCTACTCGAGCCAATCAGGGAGGAGAAGGCGGGAGTTATTGAAACAATGAGGTGACAGGGCAGGAACTGTCGGATTAAGTCCTGCTAGACTGATTTCTAAAGGGTGATTAATGGCAGCAATCAAGGGTGTCTGGGTTTCTGTCACGTATACAGATTTTAGATATGCCTTGGGGTGTCAGAGATGGAAGCAAAGATGGGTGGTGATGAGCCATATTGACAGGCTCTGCAGGGCGCCTTCCTGAGGTGTCCTGGATTTTCCTTTGGGTGAGATATGACAATGTTTGCCTTGGGGCGAATCACCTTTAGGTCAGCAAACTCCGAATTCGGGCGACTCAAGCCCTATATTGTCCATGCAATTTGAATTTGATTGGGTTTTAGCGGGGGCAGATTATCCTTTTGTTTTTGGGAAGGGAAGCCTGGGTCATAGGAAATGGGATAAGTTCTGGGGTTCAGGTTGAGTTCAAAATATTTCCTATTTGATTTCATGACTTGACAATTATATGAAATAAAATGAAAAATAAAATAAAGTTGGAATATAAACCATGCTGGGAAAAATACATATTTTCCGGGGATCCCAAAGAGTACAAATACATATAGGCAGATAGATAGATTTCATGGAAATAAGGGAGAATTCATAAAAGTGAGTTACATTGCATAAAAGGGAATCATGAATGATATAAACAATTAAAAATATTTGATAAGAACGAAGTTCATAACATCTGGAGAACCCAGCATGGAAATTCATAAAAGTGGAGTTTTAGCAGCATGATTTTACAATTCATGAAGTTGTTATCTCTTGCCTCAGGCTAAAACGTCAAACACCTTTTGTGCAGAGAGTCACAGTAAACTCCAGTAAAAAGTCTCAATCACCTTCTACTATAAATATATGGAATATAGAACATAAAGTCTTGATTTTTGAACTATCTTTTACAAAGTCCTGGGGGGGGGGGGGGTCACCTCGATCACAATGGTGGATGTGTATAGCCCCAGCCTTGGGTGACCAGCCTAGAAAACTATGTTTGCAATTATCTAGATCTCTGAGCGGATGCGCTGAATAAGCAATATTGCTATCTGTGGGTTTCCATCAACTCCTAGATATCATAGGTGGGGCCTTAGTTGATGAATCTGGGTCTATAGGGGAGTATCTCGTATCTAGCATACAAGGGAGCGATGTAAATCCATCTTGTGAACAGGAAGCCTTTAATGAAGAAGGCACCATCAATGGGCGGACACACAATTAGTTGGAGTTACACCCAAAGGGTAGCAGTCATTTACAGATCAGTGTCATTCGAAAAACAATTGACACCTAGTACTCCTTTAATCTCTCTTTATTGCACTAAATTAAGTGGCTGAGAAGCAATAAAATATGATTCCCATATCCACAGGGATTACATTCCAAAATACCTAAAACGATGGCTGCAAGTGAACCCAATTTATGAGTATATTTGAGTCCCAAGCATATCATAGAACTGCATTGGAGGACCTAGAGGGCACAGAATGAATGCTGCTTGACAATGTAAGGCAATTACCGTATATACTCGAGTATAAGCCAACCCGAATATAAGCCGAGGTGCCTAATTTTACCACAAAAAAACTGGGAAAACATTGACTCGAGTATAAGCCGAGAGCGGTAAATTTCAGAAATAAAAATAGATACCAATAAAATTACATTAATTGAGGCATCGGTAGGTTAAATGTTTTTGAATATTTACATAAAACTCTCATTTAGGATAAGACTCTCCGACTCTGATTAAATCATTATTCTCGTCTTCTTCCATGTAAATGTGCTTATGTATCCTTTTAATAATAATAGAATAAAATAATACATGTAATAATAATAATAATAAATACAGGAAAATAATATACAGTAGAGTCTCACTTATCCAAGCTAAACGGGCCGATAGAAGCTTGGATAAGCGAATATCTTGGATAATAAGGAGGGATTAAGGAAAAGCCAATTAAACATTAAATTAGGTTATGATTTTACAAATTAAGCACCAAAACATCATGCTATACAACAAATTCGACAGAAAAAGTAGTTCAATACGCAGTAATGTTATGTTGTAATTAATGTATTTACGAATTTAGCACCAAAATATCACGATATATTGAAAATATTGACTACAAAAATGGCTTGGATAATCCAGAACGTTGGATAAGCGAGGCTTGGATAAGTGAGACTCTACTGTATGTAATAATAAATAGAGTAAAATAATAAATGCAATAATAATAAGATCAGAGTGAAATAATAAATGTAATAATAATAATAATAATAATAGAGTAAAATAAATGTAATAGTAGCAACAATAACAGAGAAAAATAATAAATGTAATAATACCAATAATAATAGAGGAAAAATAATAAATGTACCATATATTCTCGAGTATAAGTTGACCCAAATATAAGCCAACCAGGACCCTCACCCGAGTATAAGCCGAGGGGGGCTTTTTCAGTCTTAAAAAAGGGCTGAAAAACTAGGCTTATACTCAAGTATATACAGTATTTGTTTGTTTTTAAACTTTTATGTTATGAGTTTTTAGCTATACTTTGTTCTAATTTGCTGTTAGCGCTTCAGGTCCCATGTTAGTGTTGTCGAGCCACAATCACACACTAACCCTCAGGAAGATCTATAGTTTGACAAGAGTTCCGTAATAATTTTTTTTCTATTTTTAAAAATATTTTTCAAAATTTCACGAGTTCAAAGGATTGGCGATGAGGAACAGATTGGCAGCAGCATCACTCCGCCAAATACTTGATCTTTTCTGATCTATATATATAAAAGAGTGATGGCATCACGGCGACCCACAAAACAACAAAACTACAGGCCCCCCAACCTCGAAATTTGACAACACAACCCATCATCCACGCCTCTAGGTTGATACAACAAAAAGAAAAGAAAAATAAAGTCCTAATTAGAGAGAGAGGAATAATTGCTTTTATCCAATTGCTGCCAGTTAGAAGGCTAAGCTCCTCCAACTTGGTCTCCTAGCAACCCAATAAAAAATAATAAAAAACACTAAAAAATTAATACAATAAAATACTATAATAACAGAAAATAACTAAAAATAATACAAGAAAATAATAAAATATAATAAATAAAAATATAACTTACAATAAAAGTAATTAAAAATGCAAATAACGTCAAATAAAAATTACACAACAATTTTTAACCAATACCACCACCACTTTGCCACAGCAACGCATGGCCGGGCACAGCTAGTACTTTAAGAAATTGTACCTATTTTTCTCTGACCTTTTGTGTAACTTACATCTTTCCATATACTGTATCTATTTCTTATATGTAAAATGTATAAACTTCTTTATAAAATGGAGCAAGATGTAGCACAGGCCCCTTCTATACTGCCACATAAAATCCAGATTATCGGCTTTGAATTGGATTGCATGGCAGGGTAGAGTCATATAATACAGTTCAAAGCAAATAATGTGGATTGTCTGCTTTGATAATCTGGATTATAGGGCAGTGTAGAAGGGACCCCAGAGACTATAACTTCTCCATAATCCTGGCCAGATAAACTTGGAAACAGGAAGGTTGATCAAATCCCTCTGGCTGTTTCCCAAGCCAGGTAATCATCAAACCCCATTGTTCATATATATGCAGAGATAGGTGATTTCCTGTGTCAACCTAGATCAACCCTGAATTGTTTGTCTAGTTAAATGGTTCACTTAAGGCTAAGAGATTGCTGACTGCGGAAACAGAAGTCCAGAGTATGTACATTTGTTACACCTCTTTATTGACAGCCCAGCCCGATTGCTCAAGATCACCACCTTTTTGTTTTAGGAGCCTTGCATCTTTGTCTTCAGAAGCTCCTATCCTATTAACACAGAACGGGACTCCTGAGCTAATGAAAAACTCATTATACGAGGGTTGAATGAAAAGTAATGCCTCCACCTTCGTAACTCCTCAACAGATGGCAGAATTGGTCTGCGGCATGTACTGGCTTGTTCAGTAGACTCTCCTCTACAGTTCCATTTGGTGGGAAGCCTTAGCATTGAACGGTTGTGTTGTTAAAGTGTGAAGTATAGAACCTTGCGCAAACAGTCGGTCAATGCGACTTAAGCAACGTGCCGTCATTGAATGCCATCTGTTAGGAGTTACGAAGGTGGAGGCATTACTTTTCATTCAACCCTCATAATTTCTTTAAGATTGTCTCTACAGATAATGCCTTCTCCCTATCAGACAGCTGACCAATCCCTAGCCATAATTTCCCTGCCTCGTGGTCATTAAAATGCTTGTACATTTTGAAGCATATGCTTGTACTTGCATCCCTTTTGGCTGAATTGAATAAACCTCTGTGGCTTGTCTTCAACCTGGTGAGTGTTTTGCTGTCCGGGCCCATTCAGTTTACTATATGTTCAACGGGCATGGATCCTCTTATCCATGGTCCTAGCTTTTCCACTTCATTAGGGGGGGAAAAAGCAGTATTTAAATACAATACATGTCTTTTGTACATCAATGTATTTTACATGGAACAGCATCTTAAACCTAAAATTGGAATTCTTTGAGCCAGAAACTGATCTGTTTGCCTCTGTAACATTGTTTAGACTCTGTGAGATATTCATTAGAAAACAATAGCAAAATTTTGAGGGAAAAGTTTTGGGGAAAAAATTATGTGATAATTCAAAATTTTTAAAATTTAAAATACCCTTGAATCCCGAACACTTCCTATTAGGAATGACTAGTTTTTAATGGAAGACAAATACAGATAAGCTTTTTATATATTTTACTACTACTAATAAAATATTATATATATATATATATATATATATATATATATATATATAATATTAAATGTAATATTACTAATAATATTACCATATAATGCTATAGTGCAATATAGTAATTTAATGCTTATATTGTGCTATTCTAGTTATATATTGTATGTTCATTTGGAATGACTAGTTTTTAATGGAAGACAAATACAGATAAGCTTTTTATATATTTTACTAATAATATATATATATATTAAATGTAATATTACTAATAATATTACCATATAATGCTAGAGTACAATATACTGATTTAATGCTTATATTGTGCTATTCTAGTTATATATTGTATGTTCATTTGGAATGACTAGTTTTTAATGGAAGACAAATACAGATAAGCTTTTTATATATTTTACTAATAATATATATATATATATATATATATTAAATGTAATATTACTAATAATATTACCATATAATGCTAGAGTACAATATACTGATTTAATGCTTATATTGTGCTATTCTAGTTATATATTGTATGTTCATTTGGAATGACTAGTTTTTAATGGAAGACAAATACAGATAAGCTTTTTATATATTTTACTATATATATATATATATATATATATATATATATATATAATGTAATATTACTAATAATATTACCATATAATGCTAGAGTACAATATACTGATTTAATGCTTATATTGTGCTATTCTAGTTATATATTGTATGTTCATTTGGTTTGTAAGCCGCTCTGAGTCCCCTTTGGGGTGAGAAGACCGGGATATAAATGTAGTACAGTAGAGTCTCACTTATCCAACACTCGCTTATCCAACATTCTGGATTATCCAACGCATTTTTGTAGTCAGTGTTTTCAATATATCATGATATTTTGGTGCTAAATTCGTAAATACAGTAATTACTACATAGCATTACTGCGTATTGAACTATTGTTTCTGTAAAATTTGTTGTGCAACATGATGTTCTGGTGCTTAATTTGTAAAATCATAACCTAATTTGATGTTTAATAGGCTTTTCCTTAATCTCTCCTTATTATCCAACATATTCGCTTATCCAACATTCTGTCGGCCCGTTTACATTGGATAAGTGAGACTCTACTGTAAATAAATAAATAAATATAAATTGGATAAAGAATAAAAACAGGATTAATTGTAGCCAGTAATGGTTAAAAACACTAAACACGTTATTGTTTAAAAGCGCCCACCCGTATGGACAACTTTGGAATATGACAGCAAAAGAAGTTATCAATGAGACTCAGGGGCAGAGAGTTCCACTACTGAACAGCTCTCTCACACTTGTTGTCATTCCCCTTCCCGCCGGTAGAGGGAGGGCTCCGTGCGTGTGTACGCATGCGCGGCGGCCGAAGTCCTCCTCAATGAGATGCCTGCTGTCATTTCCCTCCCCGCCTCTAGAGGGGGCGCTCCGTGCGTGTGTGCGCACGCGCGGCAGCCGAAGCCGGCTTCCGGCCCCGGCTGCTAGTCATTCATCCAAGATGGCGGAGCCGCGGGACAAGGCGTTGCAAGACTACCGCAAGAAGCTGCTGGAGCACAAGGAGATCGACGGGCGCCTCAAGGAGCGTGAGTGGCCGGGCGGGGAAGCCGGCGGGGAGGCTCCGAAGGACAGGCCGGGCCTGGAGGCCTCGTTCTGGGCCCAGCAGGCCTTGCCTCCCGGGGGTGCTGCTTTGTCATTCCTGGGCCTCACAAGGCCTCGGCCTCCCTCCAAGGCCTGCAAGGCCCAGGGCTGCTTCTACACCAAGTTGGCCCAAGCCTGCTCTATACTGAAGTATCTTGCATTTGTCCCTGTTGAATTTCATTTTGTTAGTTTCGGCCCATCTCTCTAGAGGAGGGCGACTAAAATGATTAAGGGTCTGGAGAACAAGCCCTATGAGGAGCGGCTTAAAGAGCTGGGCATGTTTAGCCTGCAGAAGAGAAGGCTGAGAGGAGACATGATAGCCATGTACAAAGACGTGAGGGGAAGTCATAGGGAGGAGGGAGCAAGCTTGTTTTCTGCTGCCCTGCAGACTAGGACACGGAACAATGGCTTCAAACTACAGGAAAGGAGATTCCACCTGAACATCAGGAAGAACTTCCTCACTGTGAGAGCTGTTCGACAGTGGAACTCTCTCCCCCGGGCCGTGGTGGAGGCTCCTTCTTTGGAGGCTTTTAAGCAGAGGCTGGATGGCCATCTGTCGGGGGTGCTTTGAATGCGATTTCCTGCTTCTTAGCAGGGAGTTGGACTGGATGGCCCATGTGGTCTCTTCCAACTCTACTATTCTATGATTCTATGATTCTGTCAAGATCGTTTTGAATTCTGCTCCTGTCTTCTGGAGTGTTAGCTGACACCAAACTGGGAGGGATAGCTAACACTCCAGAAGAAAGGAGCGGAATTCAAAACGATCTTAACAGACTAGAGAGATGGGCCGAAACTAACAAAATGAAGTTCAGCAGGGACAAATGCAAGATACTTCACTTCGGCAGAAAAAATGGAAATCAAAGATACAGAATGGGGGACGCCTGGCTCGACAGCAGTACCTGTGAAAAATATCTTGGAGTCCTCGTGGACAACAAGTTAAACATGAGCCAACAATATGATGTGGCTGTTAATAGGAGTCTAGGGTCTAGATCCAGGGAAGTCATGCTCCCCCCCTATTCTGCCTTGGTCAGACCACACCTGGAATACTGTGTCCAATTCTGGTCACTGCAATTGAAGGGAGATGTTGACAAGCTGGAAAGCATCCAGAGGAGGGCAACTAAAATGATCAAGGGTCTGGAGAACAAGCCCTATGAGGAGCGGCTTAAAGAGCGGGGTATGTTTAGCCTGCAGAAGAGAAGGCTGAGAGGAGACATGATAGCCATGTACAAATACGTGAAGGGAAGTCATAGGGAGGAGGGAGCAAGCATGTTTTCTGCTGCCTTGGCGACTAGGACGCACAACAATGGCTTCAAACTACAGAAAAGGAGATTCCACCTGAACATCAGGAAGAACTTCCTGACTGTGAGAGCTGTTCGGCAGTGGAACACTCTGCCTCGGACTGTGGAGGCTTTTAAGCAGAGGCTGGATGGCCATCTGTCGGGGGTGCTTTTGAATTAGATTTTCCTGCTTCTTGTAGGGGGTTGGACTGGATGGCCCGTGAGGTCTCTTCCAACTCTACCATTCTGTGATTCTAAGAAGCCTCCACCACACTCCCGGGGCAGAGAGTTCCACTGCTGAACAGCTCTCACAGTGAGGAAGTTCTTCCTGATGTTCAGGTGGAATCTCCTTTCCTGTAGTTTGAAGCCATTGTTCCGTGTCCTAGTCTCCAGGGCAGCAGAAAACAAGCTTTCTCTCTCCTCCCTAGGACTTGCCCTCACATATTTGTACATGGCTATCATGTCTCTCAGCCTTCTCTTCTGCAGGCTAAACATGCCCAGCTCTTTAACCCACCCCTCATAGGGATTGTTCTCCAGACCCTTAATCATTTTAGCGTCCTCCTCTGGACGCTTTCCAGCTTGTCAACATCACACCAGGTTGGCCCAGGCCTGCTCTATACTGCAGACCTTGTTTTGTATAGGCGCCAGCACACTTTGACAGAGAAGGAGAAAGAACTTGTAAAACTACAACTCCTGTGATTCCGTAACATTGAAGTGATCGTTAAAGTAGTATTGAACTGCACTCATGTAGACGCAGACTAAGAGAACTAAAAATTGATTTGTTTATCGTGCCATAAGTCAGTTGAAAATACAGTTATAGACTTGGAAGAGACCTGGTGGGCCATCCAGTCCAACCCCATTCTGCCAAGAAGCAGGAAAACCACATTCAAAGCATCCCCTTAGTTTTGGCCATGGTGGATCCCTTTTCCCCAGCTGGCCTCGCAGTTCAGTTTGTGTTTTTTTTTTTCCATTTATCTTCTACTACAATTGTTCCCATTCTCTCATCTTTCAGGAGTTTGAATGCAGTTTGACACTGTTTTGACTGTCTTAGCTTAATGGTATGGAATCCTGCAGTTTATAGTTTTGTACAATGTACCAAACCAAACTACAATTCTCATGATTCCGTAGCATTGAGCCATGGTGGTTAACGTATTGTCAGACTGCAGTCATTCTACAGTGTAGAATGTAGATGCACTCTTTAACTCTCAAAAGTCCCAGCTAGCTTGGCCAGTAGATGGGAATGCTGGACTCCACAACAACAACCACTGCCTTATTTTGTTATTGTGTTCCTTCAAATTATGTCTGCCTGCCATTAGGGCTTCTACAGCAAGGTTTGTTCACAGTGGGTTCATCTTCTGAGGCTGAGAGAGTGTGACTTTCCCAATTACATTCCATGGCTATAAAGCTCTGATCTATAAAGTCGCAGTCCAGCACTGGGACCACTGTGCCACATTGGCTCTTCCTCAATCTTCTCTTCAAATCTAGAGTTCAGCTTCATATTATTCACATTGTTCATTATCCTTAGGTCAGTCCTTTTCTTTAAGATGAGCATTTAGCTCAGGAATTACAGTTCCCTGTTAACCCCTAGAGCAGCCCCTTCACTCCTATAAAGAAGCCATTTGCTCTCTTTTTAAAGACCTCTGAGGAACTCCATTTCACTATTTAACATCTTTGACTGCCATGGCTCAATTCTATGGAATCTCAAGAGTACAAGTTCTTTTACATGCTCTTTAGTCTGTTCTGTCGGAATGTTGTTGTCTCATCAAACTACAAATCCTAGAATTCATCTATGGAATTTCTGTATTCCTCATAGTATACTGACTGGTTTTCAGCCATATCTTGTCCTTCTTAACCAGTGGAATTTACTCCCAAGTGTGCACAGGTTTATCACTGCTACTGTAATTTTAAAGAGCCAACTTATAGAATAAGTTTTAATGTTTATATTGGAATGTGTATACTGTACTTTTAAAAGTTGTATCTTATTTGATGTCATGGCCTATGGCTGGTACAATAAACAATTCCTTCATACTCCCAAGTGTGCACAGATTTATGTGAAAATGAATCATGATGGTTGATCTATTATTGCTGAATAAAAGATATGTCCAGAAAACACAATTTTCTTCTGCCATAGAGAGTGCCAGAATAACATTTTCTGTTTCTGCAAGCATTTTTACCTGTATTAGTGTGGAGAAAGAATGCAGATTCCTCAAGTACATAGCATTTCCCCCCTGTTGTTTCTGGTTGCAGTGAGGGAGCAACTGAAAGAGCTTACCAAGCAGTATGAGAAATCTGAAAATGATCTCAAGGCTCTGCAAAGTGTTGGACAGGTGAGTCATGGCTAACTGCCTAATTCTGTAAAAGAAAACTATCTTTGGGAATAGAAATAGGGAGAGAGGTGCATCTGAGACTTTGTATGTCTTTAGTCCAGGCTTAATGAACAAATAAAGTCTTATTCGTGAACTTTCAGCTCTCCAGATATGATATATTCCTGGGCTTGCTATCTCCAACATGAGCTTGGGGTGGGAAAATGGTACTCTCCACCTTCCTTGGAGCCATATATTGGTCAGCTTCAGTGACTTCATTTCTCTGCAAAGCAAAGAGGTCATGGCTCCATTCTGATATCTCCATAGATCCACACTTCCTACAGACATGTTGTTGCATGAAATGTAGCAGCAAGAAATAATTCCCCTTTCCCTTAGTCATTTCCTAAGGGCTTCTTCTGATCAACAGTAGGAAAATCAACACCTTCAAGCCTGTCTCCATTTGTGGCCAGCTTCACTCTATATGATGTAGTGGTAACTGCAATGGACTAGATGAGAGCAAGTAAACTGAAGCTTTATCTGGACAAGACAGAGAAGCTTTATTTGCCCTGATACATTTAGCTGCATCGGGTAGCCTGTGACTCTAATGTTCTCAGGAAGTAAAAAAATACATAGAGAAGAGCATAATCTTAACATGTTTGGAGGGCACCAAATAAGAAAAGACTGCTGTAGAAAATTCGTATTTTTTCAAGGAATCATAAACAAATTTGCAGTGTTCCGAAGGCTAACATTCCTTCTCTTTTAAAATACAGATTGTTGGTGAGGTTCTTAAGCAGTTAACGGAGGAGAAATGTAAGTACCTAGGGTTGGCATAAATCAATAAGGCAGTTGGGTTTTTTAACATGGGATTTTTTTTAAAGTTTGACCATAAGCTATGTATCAGTAGTGTTGTCATCATGTACATGCATGTACAACATGAAAGTGGTATTTGGTGTTATGTATGCTCTGTGGAAGCCACATTCACAGATAAATTAAAATATTGTCATTTGCTTTGTTTTTCTGCTTCTAGTCATTGTCAAAGCAACTAATGGACCAAGATATGTCGTTGGCTGTCGGCGGCAGGTGAGTAACTGCTTTTGAATGTTTGTGTGTCAGTTTCTCAGATCATAAGTCAACAGAGGATGAACAGAGGATAGTCTTGTAGCACCTTGTAAACTTAACATGTTTTATTTGGCATAAGCTTTTATGGCTTACAGAAAACTTGAGTTGTTCTGAAGGCTCCATTAGTAGATAGATTATATACATACTGGGTAGGTGCAAAAGACTTTAGGGTTGTAGCTGTATTTGCCTAGTGAGGGCATGGGAAAAATAATATCCTTAGCAGACCTAGTTTGCTTTTAGATCTCTCACCAGTGAGCTAGGTTTGTGAGAAGTAACCAGCCCCAAGCCAGGCTGTGTAATTATGAGCTGTCATCCCTCTTTTGAAGTATATCACCTATAATAATAATAATAATAATAATTTTATTCTTATATCCCGCCCCATCTCCCCGGAGGGACTCGGGGCGGCTTACATGGGGCCATGCCCAGACACGACAGCACAAATCAGATAAAACATTAAACCGAGCAGTAAAACTTCAACATGATTCAAAACAGTCATAAAAGTCAATATACACAATAATATTAAAATCCCGATTTGGGTCAAAAGATCCAGGCCAAGGTGCAAAGCAATATCAAGTTATCAGGGAGGGATAATTATACAGCAGATGTAATACTTAAAGTGCTGAATGAATCCTAAAAACAATCCAGAGGGTCTACTGCTTAATAGTTAAATAACATGATCCCACAAGGATCAGTCAACGAAGGCCTTCTGGAATAGCCAAGTTTTCAGGCTCTTCCTGAAAGAAAGTAGGGTAGGGGCCTGCCTAATCTCCCTGGGGAGCGAGTTCCACAGCTGGGGGGCCACGGCGGAGAAGGCCCTCTCCCTCGTCCCCACCAACCGCAACTGCGAAGTTGGTGGAAGCGAGAGGAGGGCCTCCCCCGACGAGCGAAGAGGTCGTGCGGGTTCATAGGGGGAAATGCGGTCTCGAAGGTAGGTGGGTCCCAAACCGTTTAGGGCTTTGTAGGTGATAACCTGCACCTTGAATTGGGCTCGGAAAATAAGTGGCAGCCAGTGGAGCTCTTTAAACAGCGGCGTTGTTAGAAACCTGGCTGCCGATCATTGTACTAGTTGTAGTTTCCGAGCCGTCTTCAAAGGCAGCCCCACGTAGAGCGCATTGCAGTAATCCAGTCTAGAGGTAACTAAGGCATGGACCACCATGGTCAGATCTGACTTCTCGAGGTATGGTCGCAGCTGGCGCACAAGTTTTAGTTGTGCAAAGGCCCTCCCAGCCACGGCCGACACCTGGGCCTCAAGTGTCAGCGCAGAGTCCAGGAGGACCCCCAAGCTGCGGACCTGCGCCCTTCAGGGGGAGTGCAACCCCGTCAAGCACAGGTTGCCACCCAATACCCCGATCAGACGTACGACTGACCTGGAGGACCTCTGTCTTGTCAGGATTGAGCTTCAGCTTGTTCGCCCTCATCCAGGCCAATACAGCGGCCAGACACTGGTCCAGTATCCGAGGGGCTTCCTTGGAATTAGGTGGAAAGGAGTAATAGAGTTGGGTGTCATCCGCGTAGAGATGGCACCGCACTCCAAAACTCCGGATGACCTAATGAAGACTGGTTGTATTTTTGCTATTTTAATTGTTGCTATGTTTTAGTAGTTTGTATACTAGTCTGAGAGAACCAGTGTGGTGTTCCAACTTGAGTGTTATGCTTGAAATCCAGGAGATTGTTCAAATGCTACTTTGACATGGTGACCTCAGGCAAGTCACACTTTTACAGCCTCAGAAGAGGGCAATGGGAAACTTCCTCCCAGTAAAATGTTCCCAAGAACCTTTTCAGAGGTTTGCTCTAAATGAGTCATGAGCATACATAACACCAAATACCACTTTGAACATCTTTGTTTATGGAAAGAGTAATTGTCGTCGTCTCACTCGTTCAGTCGTTTTCGACTCTTCGTGACCTCATGGACCAGTCCACACCAGAGCTCCCTGTCGGCGGTCACCGTCCCCAGTTCCTTTAAGGTCGAGCCAGTCACTTCAAGGATACTGTCCATCTATCTCGCCCTTGGTTGACCTCTCTTCCTTTTTCCTTCCATTTTCCCAATACAGAATGCATAAACATAGTCTGATTTGTAAGAGTCCCAGAGTTACAAACATCTGATTTACAAATCACTCATAGTTCAGAACGGAGCTGAGACCACAAGAAGTCAGAGAAATCTACCCCTCGGAAGGGAAATCCACTCCTAGAAGAGTTGCTCTCATGGGGAAAAGGGGTCTCCACTGAAGCTTTATCACTAATTCTTGTTTCCTCAACAAGCCAAATTTTCCAAAATCCAATGATCACCGGGACAGAAAGTGAGGCGAAATCTTCTGAACAGGGGCACAGACAGCAAAACAAACACCACAGGGGCGTTAAGCCTTCCCTATGCTATCCAAAGCTTTATACATATATGTATGTATGTATTTATGTATAAATTTATTTATTTGGCTGGAGTTACACTTTAGAAATGTGCCTGCTCTGACTAACATACAAATTCAACTTAAGAACAAACCTATAAAACCCATCTTGCTTATAATTTGGGGATTGCCTGTACAGTGTTACTTGAAGTCTGGGTGGGTAATGGGATTGAAAATCTTGAACAACCTCATAGAAAATTAAGAGGATCAGTTTTCTTTCACTGAGCTCCATTCAGCTATGGAGCTGTCAGTTGCTGTCACTAGTATGACTGTGTTGTGGTTTATGCGGAATATAGCCCATCAAAGACACAGTAGCTTCACTGTGCTTTTCTTGCTTTTTAGCAGGGGTTTGGACTGGATGGCCCGTGAGGTCTCTTCCAACTCTATAATTCTCTGATTAACACAGATGAAAGAGGAAACATAAATTTAATCTTGTTCAGCAGAGAAAAACATAAACTTGTGGCGTTGCATCAAAAATAAATCCTTAAGAGTAATAAAACATACATAGTCCTTGTATGTATCACATAAATGTAGACAACATGTCTCCTCCAACTCCCATCATCCCCAGAGAGAGAGCAAGGGAGAGAACACTATGTATCCCAAAACACACCCACTTATATTTTACTGGGTGTGGCCCAAACTCACTGGCCTTAATGAGCACCTTCATATAATGACCACCAGAATGAGGTATTCTGCAAAAGTATACATTTGGATGGTTCTTCAACTCTTAGGACAGACTTAACAACTGCACCTCTTTTTTCCTAACCTTTAGCTTGATAAAAGTAAACTGAAGCCTGGGACAAGAGTTGCGTTGGATATGACCACTCTAACTATTATGAGGTAGGTCTTATCCAGGGCTTTGTGCGGTAGAGGGAAGGTGGAAGGCAGTAGAGCAGGCATGAGCAAACTTTGGCCCTCCAGGTGTTTTGGACTTCAGTTCTCACAATTCCTAACTGGCTGTTAGGAATTGTGGGAGTTGAAGTCCAAAACACCTGGAGGGCCAAAGTTTGCCCCTGCCTGCAATAGAGAGATGAAGGAAGTGTTCAGCAGAGTTGTTGCAAAATACAATATGAGCATCCTTGATCCAGTTTTACAAAACTCTCCAGAATTGACCAACTGGGTGGCTGAAATAATGACACCTTTGCTTTATGATGGTGTAGTATACTGTGACTGTTTCACATACATAATTATCAAAAAGATGGTTTAAAATTAAATTCAGGCTATATGGATAAAAGTATTTATGAAACATCAGTAAATGTTTAGGCCTGGGTCCATATATGCAAGCAGAGGGATTCAGAAATCTAAAATGCTTTTGATTGCACGCCTTTAGGATAAGGTATACTCAGCATGTGGCAGAATTAGCCATACAACTGGGAACTGAAGAGAGTGGGCTTTGACCAGGGATTGTTGCTTGTTTGCCTTAGCAAACTATACCATTTTTTTCACCATCAGGGCAAGCCAAGAATGTGCTAAAATGAAGCTGAATCTATTTTATTGTTCCTTCCCAGGACGAGATGTCAGGGAAAATTAATGAGTTCAAGGCATGCTTGGTTGAGCTAAATCAGTTTTTTTTTCCTTATGTGCAAACTGTCTTCTGAAAAGTGCCATAGAAATAGTTTGCTCAGGTGTTTAAATTTGGAATACAGTCACTGAGGCAGATAAAGTTTAGGAGGTGCTATTTGCTGAGAGGTTTTTAAATATCTCCTGTGCAATCAAAATAGAATATTTCTTATTTCTTCTACTTAGATATTTGCCAAGAGAAGTTGATCCACTGGTGTACAACATGTCTCACGAAGATCCTGGTGATGTCTCGTATTCTGAGATTGGTGGACTGTCAGAACAAATCAGGGAACTTAGAGAGGTATTTTCCTATATTTTTGTTACATACCAGTACAAAGAGTTAGGGTTAAGGCCTCATACCAAAGGACAAACATTCAGATGATGCAGTGAAGTGATGTTTCTACCATGCCATCAAAGATAAAACTCGCCTAACCTCTCTCGACTTCGGCTGCATAACTCACCTAACCTCCCTTGAAAAGGTCCTCTTTGGATAGATGTATACTTCAGTAGCTTCTATGTAACTGATCCCAACGCAGTGTACAAATTGAATTGATCCCAGAAAATGGGTGGACTTTTCTTTTTAAACAAGTAACATTATAATTTATGAGCCGCAACCACAATGGAGTAGCCCTGGTACATATTGTTTGCCCTCAAAATAGGCCACTGTATCAAAAAAAAATTGCCCAGCTTTCATCCATCCTCTGTAGATTTTTTAACATGCATAGTCTTTGTTCTTAATTATTTCATTATTATTTTATTAATTGGTTTCATTCTATCTTTTGTGGGGCTTTTTGCTATTATAAATTACTTTCAGACTTTTTAGAGAGAAGCAATATAGAGACAAACTTCTTTTTCATTTTAAATTATTATTTACCATACAAATTTTAGACAACATCAAGTAGAATAAGGAAGAGTAACAAGCATACATGTTTGCATAACTATTGGACAATGAAAGATTTAATACAATGAAACACTAAATGCTACACCTATAACAGAATAAACAGAGTGAGATTACTTCCAATTTGCATACTAACTCTGTCTTCTAATATTTAAAATAATAATTCTAAATTTAACTTTGAATACGGTATTATTTTTACATATAATCAAATTCTATATATTTTTCCATCTTGAAGGATCACTGAGCTCCATTCTTTTAGAGATGTATACATGCAAATAGTTACAGTTTTACATTACATAAATCCAGTGCTACTGCATTTAGTACAACGGTTATAAGATTATTTTTTCTTGGTTAGTTTTCCTTAATGTTCAATTATAAAATGATAAGCCAACATATACATGAATCTCATCAATTCAATGGGTCTATTCCAGTTAGGCTTAGCAACAGGATTCAGGTCAGTGTTTTCAAATTGCCAGTTTGCTCACTATTCTGTTTGATTATCCTTATGCATTCAGTATCAAATAACAACAAGAAAAAATGTGATAATCTCCACAACCTTTATATTTGCTATAAAGTTGGCATAGTCTTAAGTGCAACATAGTGCTGTTGGTTAAACTAGAATCACACAACCCTAAGGTGGTGACCTAGTCTTTGGTTCTTGGCATTTTCCTGGCAGAATTTAACTGAACCAATCCCTCAAAGATCTGTCCCATTATTTGCTTCAGAGTTATTTTGTTAAAACTAAATGGACCTGACATGTTCCTTGAAGTAGCAGAAACATGTTTCCTGTTGCTCCTCTTCTTCACAGGTGATAGAGCTCCCCCTGACGAACCCAGAACTGTTCCAGCGTGTGGGGATTATACCTCCGAAAGGCTGCTTGCTGTACGGCCCTCCAGGTTGGTCTCCTGAGTGTCTTTTGTGTTTGCCTCTTACATTCCTGAGCAAACGGGTCAGTCAGTTACTTGGGGATATTTCGTGATGGTATTTCCTTTTTTTTTTTTTTTTTGGAGGGCAAATAGTGCCAAGCCCAATTAGGATGCAACAATTCTTGTGAAACAATGCTTCACAAGACTTGGACAAGACTTATCCATGCACTTTATTAAATGGTCTTGAAATTGTGTACTTTTTATATGACCGACCCCTTTTTATCCATAGTGGTGATGCTTGTATTATTACCTCATTTTGTATGATCACTATGTGTTTTATTGTATGCTGTGATTTAATTGTTTATTTTATTTTATTGTTGTGATCATTGTTTCTTAGTTATTGATATTGGTTTTAATCTTGTTATACTTTGTCTCTGTTTTGGGCTTGGCCCCATGTTAGCCGCCCCAAGTCCCTTCAGGGAGATGGTGGTGGGATAGAAAAAATAAAGTATTATTTTATTATTATAATCGTGTAGGAGCCATTATTTCCAACCTGTAGGCTTCACCAGCATATTTCGATGCACTGGAAGTGACACAGCATTAATTTGGATACCTTTTTTATAGTGATTTTCAGCCAATTTTTAAAAATTTCTTCCAATTTAATGCCTCCCAAGATCTCAGGCATGCCTACATCCCTCTTTTCTTTTTCACAACTCCATAAGGAAAGATTCTGCATCATTCTGGAAAGCTTTCTGGCCATTGTTGAGGGAAGAGGACAGATTTGGAGCAGTAGATTCCTCTTGCTGGTGGCACCAAGAGGCAATATACATGGAATTTCTGGATTTCATAACAATGACTGATAATTTCCTCTGATTATTCTGTTATTGAAATAAGCCTACTGGCTGTTAGGAATTGTGGAAGCCCAAAACACCTGGAGGAGGGCCCAAGTTTGTCCACACCTGTCTTATTCCCTTTATGCATTCATAGTATAGGGATTTCCTATTTTATTATCCTCTAACAAGCTTATAAAGAAAGCCTGATCAAGAAAAGGAAGGGAGACAGTATGGCTTCCTAAACAATCCTAATGAGAATTTGATTGCAGGTTTCCTTGATCCATGTTCCATCCCTTCATGTGTGTGTTTGTGTATTATATTTCTGCCCTGTCCAGTTGCCAGCCCTATCTCAGTAGCTGAGATTTTTAAGGACATGCCAACTTGATACTTTATTCTTAAAATTCATGTGTTTTCCATCCAGGCACAGGCAAAACTCTCCTGGCCAGAGCTGTTGCCAGTCAGTTGGACTGCAATTTCTTAAAGGTAAAAACTGTAGAGTTCTTTTCGGGAATGTTTTTTGTTTATTACTTGTTATTGTATACAAGAGACAAACAAATACAGATACTACAATAACTAAGACATACAAATATCAGCCTCCAATTTTTGGCAAATATTTCATTATTTCCTCCTCGCATACCATTAGATATCTTAGCCATTTGTATACAGTCTAAGAACTTTTCTCTCCAATCCTTTTTAGATAGATCTTTTTCCCTCTTCCAAGATTTTGCTATTATAAATTTGGCTGCTTACAAAGCTATATTGACAAATTTCTTCACTGCCTTTACTGATTCCCTCCCTAAATAATCCTAAAAGAGACATTTTTGGGTTTTTCTTTATTTGGGTTTTTCTTTGTTTCCTTATTCACATTTTCCCCAAAATCTTGTACTATCCTACACAACCACCAAACGTGAGAAAAAGTGCCCTTCTGTATCTTGCATCTTCAGCACCCCCCTCGGTGAAATTTAGTTTACATCTCTGGTGTTAAATAACTTCTTTAGAACATTTTATACATGTTTTCTCTAATAGATCCCAGCTATTGAAAATTTAAACCATCTTTTCCATAGATAATATTCCCATTTCTCCAAATCAGTATTTTTCCCTAGACCTTTGGCCCATGAAATTCTTTTCTGAAATGTTAAACAAAATCTATTTGCTGCTCATATTGCCTCCTTTTCTGTTTCCTCAGGTTGTGTCTAGTTCCATTGTGGACAAATACATTGGGGAAAGCGCCCGGCTGATCAGAGAAATGTTCAACTATGCCCGGGACCACCAGCCCTGCATCATCTTCATGGATGAAATTGATGCTATTGGTAAGGCAGATCCGCCCTTGGTTTTATCCCTCTGAAATTCTGAATTGGATTGTATAGAGTCGATTTATTTACGTATTTATTTATTTTAAATGTTTATATTCCGCCCTTCTCACCCCGAAGGGAACTTGGGGCATATCACAGAACACATATATGGCAAACATTTAATGCCATTATATAAGGACAGGACAGACAACAGATAGAGGGTATATAGGCATTTCCCATCTTCGGCATCCGTGAGGTTGTGCTCATTTCTGGCTACAATGTGGGTTCTGTTGCTCTATCCTTTTGAGTTGAAGAGTCCTGTTCGCAGGCTTCCTGCTTTTTTTTAATCGCCGGCATTTTTCTGGTATTTCCTTTATGGTGCCATTAAAATACCTCCCCACTTAAGCGGTACCTATTTATCTACTCACTTCTGTTTTTGATCTGCTATGTGGGCAGTGAGTGGGCTGAAGGTCGGGCGCTCACCTCGACCCAGGCTTTGAACTGCCAACCTTTCGATTGGTAGGATTTATTGCAGCTAGTGATGCTAAAGCCCGGTCCTGTTGTAGGAAGGGTTTCCTAACAATGTGCCCTTCCAGGTGATCTTGAACTACAAACCCATCAGCCCTGGACTGCAAAGACAGTGTTGCATAGTTGCAATCCAGCAGGCACTAGAGCAGGCGTTGAGCAAACATCACTCCTCCAGGTGTTTTCGACTTCAATTTCCACTATTTCTAACAATGGAGGGAGTGGAACATTTCCTATAATTCCTTACCATTGACTGTGGAGCTTATGGAAATTGGAATCCAATCGCATTTGGGGGGGGGGGGGGGCATGCAGGTTCTCCACTAAAGTCTTGATTTTAAGCAAAAACACTAAAACTTCCAAATTGTGTCAGTACAATACTATATTTTCTGATTGTGATTATTTTTCCCCTCTAGGTGGCCGTCGGTTTTCAGAGGGAACGTCAGCTGACAGGGAAATTCAGAGGACTTTAATGGAGGTAAAGTTTCTACATGCAGAGTTGCTGTGAGTTTTCCGGTCCCAATATGATCAGATAAATTATATGTAGAAATGTGTTGTTGAACGCTTTCATGGCCGGAATCACTGGGTTGCTGTGGGTTTTCCAGTCTGTATGGCCATGTTCCAGAAACATTCTCTCCTGATGTTTCGCCCACATCTATGGCAGGCATCCTCAGAGGTTGTGAGGTCTGTTGGAAACTAGGCAAGTGGGGTTTATATATCAATGGAATATTCAGGGTGGGAAAAGGAACTCTTGTCTGCCTGAAGCAAGTGTAAATGTTGCAATTGGCCTGCCATAGATATGAGCCAAGCGACAGGAGAGAATGCTTCTGGAATATTGCCATAGAGCCCGGAAAACTCACAGCAACCCAGTGATTCCGGCCATGAAAGCCTTCGACAGTACATTTCTACATATATTTCTTACATGGCCCAATATAATCAGATAAATTATAAGGCATTCATGTTTCTGATGGCCATAAGATACTCAGGATTGAATGGCACATACAAAAAGGAAGATGTATGGAGTGGATCTCTCATTAAACAAGACCATGATTCTTGTGGGAGAGATCAATGGCTTGATCTCTCCTTTAACCTAGAATCTTTTGAATATGTTGAACTGTAACCTTTTCATGTTCTCCAGCTATGCTGCCTGGCTGATTGTGGGAATTATAGTCCAACATGATAGCCATGTTTAAATATCTGAAAGGTGGTCACATTTAGGAAGCAGCCAGGTTGTTTTCTGCTGCTCCAGAGGCTTTAAACAAGGAGCAATCAATTCAAAATACAGGAAAAGAGATTCCACCTAAACATTACTTCCTGGCCAACTGTTGGGGGGCTTTTATTGTGTGTTCTCTTCCAATTCTGTGATCCTTTCTAGAAGGTTTCAAATTCAAGGAGACTGGGATAGATTATAAGGATGTCTTAGGTTCCACACTGCATGTATTTGGGAAGTAGACCAAAACAATATTGCACACTACACTTCTTAGCCTCGTAGTTGATATGAAGAGCTGACGTCTTTGCTTTCTTGCATCACCTTTCAGTTATTGAATCAAATGGATGGATTTGACACTCTGCATAGAGTTAAAATGATTATGGCTACAAATCGACCAGATACCCTGGATCCGGCCCTTTTGCGTCCTGGGCGGCTGGACAGGAAAATCCGTGAGTGGACCTTTTATGATCGCAGTTCTCTACATCCCTTTCCGTTTATACCCAGCCTATTTCTCAAGACTGAGATTCAAGGGAGCTTACAGATAAGAATATAGAATTATTATTTTTCTTTCTTTTCTTCCTAGATATTGATTTGCCAAATGAACAAGCCAGGTTAGACATCCTGAAGATCCATGCCGGGCCTATAACCAAACATGGAGAAATTGGTAAGTTCTGGAAACTTCACAACAGCGGTTTGAGGAATCTATCTATCTATCTATATATATATATATATATATATATAGGCCCAGGCTGTGGCTCAAGCTGGTGAGCAGCCAGCTGAGACCAATCACTCTGACCAAGAGGTCATGAGTTCGAGGCCAGCTCGGAGTCTGCATTTGTCTTGTCTTTGTTATTTGTCAAGGCATTGAATGTTTGCCTATATGTGTAATGTGATCCGCCCTGAGTCCCCTTCGGGGTGAGAAGGGCAGAATATAAATGCTGTAAATAATAATAATAATAATATATATAAATGTTCTGACCGTTTTCCCCTTAACTTAAACAACAAAAGTACTGGACCAAATCACCAAATTTGGCCACAAAAAACATAGTCATCCGATGTGTGTTTTTACGTCAAAAAAAATAACCATAATACGTGGAAATGACAGAAAAAACCTAGAAACGCAATACTGCTTTCTGCGAATGCGCTGAGCAGCAACCCAACCCCCCAAGAGTCAAATACGTCACTCTGAGGCTGATGCAACACCGCCTGAAGCCCAAGGGAGCTGTTGAAACCGTTACTGTCCTGGCCTCGAGAGCGGAAAGAGAGAGAAGCAAGTCCGGTGGGGGGGGGGGGGGGGGACAAAAGGCCTTCCTTCCCTTTCCCTTGCGCTCTCTGCCCACAGAGGCCAGCGGGCAAAAGGAGGCTTGTACAGACTCCCAAATGAGGGCAGGCAAAGAGACCCTACTTTCAGAAATGGCCATCAAAATCCCTCACACAAACTTGGGCCCTCTAGGAGTTTCGGACTTCCACAATCCCTAACAGACTACCTGCTGTTAGGAATTGTGGGAATTGAAGTCAAAAACACCTAGCGCGCCCAACAAGATGTCAGAAGCAACTACCATGTCACATAACGTTATAATATATACCAGGTATGGGCAAACTTAGGCCTTCTTTGTGTTTTGGACTACAAATCCCACAATTCCTAACAGCCAGAATTGTGGTAGTTCAAGTTCAAAACACCTAGAGAGCCCAAGTTAGCCCATGATTGGTAATTACAGATAAAATACACACAAATATATGCAAAAAAAATCTGGCACCCACCTTTAAACACTTAAATCAGGACAGTGAATAAAGAACAACACTCTGAAAACGGGAAATCCAGACAGGAAACAATCAGGACCATCTAAAACCTCCCAACAAAAGATTCCCCCCCCTCCAGGCAGGAAGCAGCCAGGCTTTGTAGCTGCAGAGCCATTATATGCTAATCAAGGTGTCTAATTGCAGCATACATTCTTGCATCAAACAGAAAGGAGTGCTTTCACCCACCCTGGACATTATTCCACAGGTATATAAACCACACTTGCCTGGCTGGTTCCTACCTAGGGAAATCCATTGAAAATGAAGAAACCTTGGCTCCCAACATTAAAAGGCTCTAAAACCAGGACAGTGAATAAACAACCACATTCTGAAAACAGGGGAATTACAGACAGGAAACAACCAGGGCCAGCTGCCACCTCCCAACTAAGTATTCCCCCCAGGCAGGAAACAGCCAGGCTTTTAAACGGCAAGGCCATTAAATGATAATCAAGGTGACTATTTAGTGCTATTCAACCTGGCCAAACAACATTGCATTGCATTATATTTCTAAAAACCCTCCCTGATCCACAATTCCAGTTTTGGACTTCAGCTCCCACAATCACAACTGCCTACCTGCTGTTAGGAATTGTGGGAATTGAAGTCCAAAACACCTAGCACGCCCAACAAGATGTCGGAAGCCCCTACCATGTCACATATAACATTATAAATGTACAGTATATACCAGGCATGGGCAAACTTAGGCCCTTTCGCTTTTCGGACTTCAACTCCCACAATTCCTAACAAGCAGCCCAGCTAACAACTCCCAACAAAAGAATCCCCCAGGGAAGAATCCGCAAGTCTTTTAGCCTACAAGGACATTAAATATTACTCAACCTGGCCAAATGACTGCCACAACACACCGACACATCCAAGGTATGACCGCCACTCAAAAAAAAAAAACCTAAACAAATAAACAGGAATGAACAGCCTTGCAGCTTCAAAGCCTGCCTACTTCTCATTACTTTATTTTCCATGCCACAGCACTTTCAAAATGTCCCTGTTCCAACTTACAAATTATATTAGGCCCGGGCTGTGGTGCAGGCTGGTGAGCAGTCAGCTGCAGCCCGCTGCAACAAATCACTCTGACCAAGAGGTCATGAGTTCAAGGCCAGTTCAGAGCCTGCGTTTGTCTCTGTCTTTGTTCTGTGTCAAGGCATTGAAAGTTTGCCTTATATGTGTAATGTGATCCGCCCTGAGTCCCCTTCGGGGTGAGAAGGGCGGAATATAAATACTATAAATAAATGAATATAAATACTGTAAATAAATATATTTGTCTACATTAACAATCAGGGCCAGCTAACAACCTCCTAACAAAGAATTCCCCCAGGGAGGAAGCAGCCAGGCTTTGAAGCTGCAAGGCCATTACATGCTAATCAAGGTGGCTAATTGCAGCATTCATACCTGCTGCACCGAGACTATTCATCGTATTCCAGCTCACCAAACAAGGATATCCATAAGAAGAAAACGGCCAGGCTTTGAGGCTACAAGGCTATTCACTGCTATTCCACCTGGCCAACAAGATTCCCATAAGCCACAACAACGCATGGCCGGGCAAAGCTAGTATGATAATAGTAATAATACTTTATTTGTATTCCGCCCTATTTCCCCAAGGGGACTCAGAGCGGTGAAATGGTATCTATGGGCCTCATGGATTACATGTTACATGTAGTTTTGGAACCTGTGCCAGCTTGAGTCATATATTGATGTTATGAACCATCACGATTAATTTAATTTGTAGTAGTGTGAGACTCTGGCCATTAACCTCCCTGCTGTGGTCTTGCAAAATCAAACTGATTGATTAAATCCGCCTGTTGTGCACTGTTCCTCTTTTCTGATATCCTTCCACTTTACTGCACATTGTTAGTAGTCTCATCATGTATCTAAAGTATGACAGCATGTTTAGTCATTGTGGCTTCTAGTGAGTGTTCCGGCTTTGTTTGATTTGGTCCTCATCAGGTTGTCTTTTTAGCAGTCCATGGCTTCCAAAAAAACCCAACTCCTGCTACTTTAATTTATATAGTCCCTGCTTTTTCCACTCAAGGCAGAACTATTATATACATGGATTTGGAATTGTTCTTGTAGTAAAGTACGGCATGCAGCTCGATGTTCTGCTTAACCTAGCAATGTATGTCTCATTACTTAGATTATGAAGCAATTGTGAAGCTTTCTGATGGCTTTAATGGTGCGGATCTGAGAAATGTCTGTACTGAAGCAGGTAAGGGACAGAAAGCCTTTCAGCACTTCTTTTCAAGCCTTGTTGTAACCTCAAACAATCTAGTCTGAAAAGAAGAGGGGGCACGAGTGATCTTTGAACTATTTAAGCAGAGGTGGTTAGTTTTGGATTGCAACTCCCAATATCTCACACTATTGACTTTATTGATTAGGAGTTGTAGAGCAGGTATGGGCAAACTTGGGCCCTCCAGGTGTTTTGGACTTCAACTCCCACAATTCCTAACAGCCGGTAGGCTGTTAGGAATTGTGGGAGTTGGAGTCCAAAACACCTGGAGGGCCCAAGTTTGCTCATGCCTGTTGTAGAGAAACCCAAAAAATGGAGGTCTATAACTCCCCATCCTTGTCATAAAGAGAACCATAATGTTTGTGGAAGCTGGAGCTCATTCACATTACAGTTCCCCTCCAAGTTTCACTTTTGTGGGTTTCAGTATTTCTGGATTTGATTAATATGTTCTCTCTGGGAATTAATTGTTAGATCCTCTTATGCAGTTCAGTGGTCAACTTCTGGCAAATCCCTGGAAATAATACTTCCCTAGACCTTCATAGGTGCTCCAACAATTCTGTGATCAATGCCTGGTGGGAATTAACTATAGGGTTGTACTGGAAGACCTGGAAATTCATTGAGAAGTGCTTTGCTTAAAAATGTGGGATTTTTTTATTTGCAATTTTTATACATTTGCAGGGTTCCTGCATCTGTAATGTCTCCACACTTAGTGCCATGATTCCACTACTATCGTTCCGTCCAACAGAATTGTGGGATTTTCTGTTTAGGGATGAATATTTAGATCTTTCGGCCAGAGAGTTTTTTTTGTGTGTCAGGAGTGACTTGAGAAACTGCAAGTCGCTTCTGGTGTGAGAGAATTGGCCGTCTTCTAGGACGTTGCCCAGGGGATGCACGGATGTTTTGATGTTTTTACTATCCTTGTGGGAGGCTTCTCTCATGTCCGCGCATGGAGCTGGAGCTGAAAGAGGGAGCTCATCTGCACTCTCCCCGGGTGGGATTCGAACCTGGCAGCCTTCAGGTCAGCAACCCAACCTTCAAGCCACAAGGCTTTAATCCACTGCGCCATCGGGGGCCCCAATATAATAATATTAATTACATATTATATATTATATGTATTACATATTGTATATTACATGTAATATTACTAATAATATTACAATATATTGATATAGTACAATATATAAATTTATTACCAGTATTGTGCAATGCTAATAATATAATATATTGTATGTAAATTTAATTTGTAAGCCACTCTGAGTCCCCTTCGGGGTGAGAAGGGCAGGATATAAATGTAGTAAATGTAGTAAATAAATAACTTTATGGCCTAGCCAGCTTCATGTCCTGGCTTCTTCCTGGAATGCATAGATGCCATTTAAAGTGCTGTAACATGGTAGTTACTTGGGTCTAAGGCACCGTTGAGTCTAATACGCACCTCGATTTTCAAAACCCTGAATACGAAAGCTGTATTTGCTGCCGAATGTAATGTGCAGTGGCAAAAAGTTGCACTCTTTGTAATTTAGAAGATGAAAGCCCCCAGCCGTGGAAAAGAAACCATGGGGTGCATCTATGCTGCAGGACGAATCCACTTATATTGACTTGGTTCAATGCTATGGAGGCATGGGGGCTGTAGTTTTACAAGGTCTTGAGCCTTCTCTGCCAAAGGGATGCTGATGCCATGCCAAACTACAAATCCCAGGAATCCATAGCGTTGAGCCATGACAATTCAAATAGGGTCAAAACTGCATTAATTCTTCAATGTTTGTACATCCTTAGAACATCCTAGGTGGCTGAGAAAATAGGAACTTGGCTCTGCCGGCTCTTAACCAGATTGGTTCTCTTTGCTTGCCTCTCACATGTTTGTCCCTTGCAGGCATGTTTGCCATCCGTGCCGACCACGACTTTGTGGTCCAGGAAGACTTCATGAAGGCCGTGAGGAAAGTGGCCGATTCCAAGAAGTTGGAGTCGAAGCTGGACTACAAGCCCGTCTGAATGTATATCCATGTCGCGACATGGCTGACCCTGACTTGCATGGAGAACGTGGGGCTTGATGGGTTAAAGGAGACGCAAAAGTACCCCTTGGTTGTGTTCGTATTGCAAGTCCTTGTGTTGTGCCGGCTGCTCGGCGTCCATGCCGTGTCTCCTTTATAGCAGGGCACATGGCACTTTGACAACAGCGCAGCCCGTGTTAGTCTCCTGGTTGAGTGCAGAATAAAATATGCCCTCACACGGAGGCTCTCTCTAGAAGGCTTATTTCATCCAACAGATCCTATGAAAGTGTGCATCTGATTTTATATAAGTGTATTTTTGCCCTTTCCCCCAAGCAATTGAATAAAACTTGTTGAAATTCATTCTCTCCCCAATATATATTTGCTCAGTTTATTTAAGATCAAGGATTGGATCCCATGAAGTTTATAGCCTCTTCTACACTGTCATATAATCCAGATTATCAGATCAGAAAATCCAAATTGTCTGCTTTGTATTAATAATTTATTTATACGCCCTATCTCCTCAAGGGACTCCAACATGAAAACATACAGTCAGTTAAAATACAGCGATTTAAAACATTAGACACAATAACAGATGTGCATAATAATCAAGAAAAACACATAATCCACCATTTAAAACCTATTCAGAACCATTTAGAACTCCCATCAATGAGTCCTAATACAGTGGCCAAGACTTAGCGTTGGAATGGCCAACTATAAAAGTGCTAATTGTGCCAGGTATTCCAACACTGGGTAGGCAAGGGTGGATAAAAAGCTAAACAAGGAACTGGATTATATGAGTCTACACTGCCATATAGTCCAGTTCAAAGCAACTAATCTGGATTTTATGTGGCAGTGTAGAAGGGGCCTTTGTTTGGAATCATGAGAATCCTTTATTTTTCCTGGAACAGATTATTCTAGCCATTGTGCTTTAAAAACATATGTATTAATGATCTTCCTGCCAACCTAGCAGTTCGAAAACATGCAAATGTAAGTAGATCAGTAGGTACCGCTCCGGCGGGAAGGTAACGGCGCTCCATGCAGTCATGCCAGCCACATGACCTTGGAGGTGTCTACGGACAAAGCCGGCTCTTTGGCTTAGAAATGGAGATGAGCACCAACCCCCAAAGTTGGTCACGACTGGACTTAATGTCAGGGGAAAACCTTTACCTATTAATGATCTGCTGCCCTTTTCCTGGATCAAAGCAGCTTGCAACAATATATTAAAATATATATTAAAAAATCTCAGGGCCATGTGCTGGTAAAATCAATATTCACTGGTTGTACTGGCAACATTGGTATTAACTGGTCAAAACTATTTAAAACAATAGGTTTTTTATGTTGGGGATTTGATAAACTGCACGTCACTTTTAGTGTGAGAGAATTGGCTGTCTGCAAGGATGTTGCCCAGGGGACACCTGGATGTTTGATTTTTACCATCCTGTGGGAGGCCTCTCTCATGTCCCTGCATGGGGAGCTGGAGCTGACAGAGGGAGCTTACCCGCTCTCCCTGGATTTGAAACGCCGACCTGACAATCAGTTTAATCCATTGTGCCACTGGGGAGCTCAACAATGTAGGTAGAGTAACCATATAAAACACAAGAGATGAGTTCCTACGACACTTTTCTCCTGAGACAAATATTAATCTCTTAAGGGGTCAAGACATTTTAAATATGGATTTCCTCCCAAAGAGGTTGAAGAGTTAAGAACAATCTTATAATTGCTTGCTCTCTATTCATTTTTGTGTACAGATTGTGAACATGACATGTGAAAGGAAGACCACAACTGTAGAAGCAAAAGCACTGCCATAAATGCTTCCCGAAAACACTCAATTTCTTGTTTGGAAAAGTAGGTGTGTGTTTTTGATTTTAAACAGCGCAGGTGAGGCTTACAACCCATTTAAAAGGTAAATTCCAACTCCTGGATGCTTACAGTTCATTCATTCATTACATAACCATCAAATCCGCTTTGAGTCTCCTTGTGGAGAGACAAAGTGGGATATAAATAAACTTAATAATAATCAAAAAGAGCCACAAATTGTCCTCCATTCAGACAGTTTGGTCCAGCTGGATGGAGACAGAAGTTCATTTAATGATGTGCTGAGTGAGATGTCAGCATCCAAAATGAGCAACCCAATGCCAAAACAAACATTATTCATAGAAGTTTATGACAGTCTTTCTAAATACAGCAAATAACAAAATATAGCTAATCATAAGCAGCAGCTATTGAGTAGAAATGTAAGGGAAAATTATTAAGGGATTTTGGACTACCACAATCCCTTAGAATCTATAAAGCAGGCATGGGTCAACTTGGGCCCTGCAAGTGTTTTGGACTTCAACTCCCACAATTCCTAACAGCCTACCGGCTGTTAGGAATTGTAGGAGTTGAAGTCCAAAACACCTGCAGGGGCCAAGTTGGCTCATGCCTTATCTAGATGATGTCACACAAATACAAAGAGAGTCAAAGGGTGGAAAGTGGATATCCCAACTGTACTGCTTAGGTGATTGACTGCATGGAAGTGACGGCTATGAACTCTTGTGAACTCCTTTAAAGGAAGGCTGAAGACAAATCCACCCTCCGGCCTCTTTGGTGAGAGACTGGAAGAGAAGTGACAAACTCAAAAAGACAAGAAGTCAAAATGTTTGAGGCTAACATTTCCAAGATGTTGATTCCGCTTTCTATATCGAGAGCAGAACCATGGCTACAACTTCCATAGTTTCCCGATGCCTAAGGAGGATGGGATTCCAGTCTGTCAAATAAAGGTTGGTTGAAAATATCCCACAATGACTGATAGATTGCTGCAGGATAGATAGACAGAAACCCAAATATAAGCAGACAGCCTGTCTGTCTTAATGGTTTGTAATCCTGCCTTCTGGGATAAGGTTTTGTCTCGGGATCAGTTTCAAAACAAAGCAGTCAGATAAACAAACATGTCTATCCATCCGTATTTTAATTCTTCGGGTTCCCTTCCCACTCCCTTGCTCCATAAGTCTTTTTAAATGTGCATATTTATTCCAAAGAACAGTAAAAACAATACACATGTACATATGTCTGTGTATATACATGCGTGTGTGTATATGTGTGTGTGTGTGCATATATAATTTATTTATTAGCGACATTTATATCCCGTCCTTCTCACCTCGAATATGGCTTAAAAGTCATATTACCATTTATGTTTGCTCCGGCTCATTGAACATGTTTTAAATTATTTTAAACTGTTGTTGCTGTATGTTTTATTTTGATGTATTTATTGTGGTGTTTGGACTTGTTTTTAACTGCTGTATTTTATTATACTGTTGTGTTTGGTCCCTTTGTAAGCCACCCCGAGTCCCCTTGGGGAGATGGGGTGGGATATAAGAATTTATTATTATTATTATTATCATCATCATCATTATTATATGTACATACAATATATGATATTATTCGTATAGCACAATATAAGCATTATATATTGCTATATTGTACTATAACACTATATTGTAATATTAGTAATATTACATGTAATATAAATATACTATTACAATAGTGTATTATTATTATTATTATTATTATTATTATTATTATTATTATTATTAAATTGTGTTAAGTAAGTAAGTAACTTTATTTTTCTATCCTGGCTGGGATTTGAGACAGCTAACATGGGACAAAAGGCTGAAAATACAAACAGGTAGAACAGTTAAAACATGTTACAATAAAAATACAGTAAAATCGACAATTATACAAACAGTTTCCTTAAGCAATAGACCATCAAAACTCAGTTAACAACTAAAATCAGATTAAAATAAAATAGAATAATGGATCAACCAGGTTGGTGCAGGGGATAGCATGGAGGGGCCACTTGAACTGAACTAAACTTGAACTAAATAACTTGAACTAAAGTGCAAAAATATAGTTCTAAAGTGCTTGGGGCACTTTATTATTATAATTATTACATTATAATTACATTATAATTATATTATTACATTATAATATTATTAATATTATATGCATATACAATATATTATTAGTATATATATATACACACACACACACACACACACACACACACACACACATGAACTAGTGAAATATCTCTTTTAGGTTAGAGACAGTCATGCATAGTTCTGTTCTTCCTTCCTATTACAGTATTTTTCCATGCTTCCTTCCAGCAGGATAGTTATTACCGTATTTATGAATTCCATACAAAGATCCTGAGAAATTAAATTGTGACGCCTTTTATTCCACCCCTTTTTTAAACAAAATTTAGAAATGGTTCCCAGCCTTTGATAAACGTTTGTTGTGCTTTTTTCTTTGTTCATCATAGCCAAGTTTTTAAATATTTACAATCCATTTTCCTCTTGTCATGCATGCAGTATCCGTGCTGCAATGATCATGTAGTGCAGTACTTCGTAATTGAGTAATTTTGTTTTCTTTATTGGGCATTCCCAAGAAAAAATATTTCAAGCTCTAATTGTAATTTTCTGCAGTACTTTTTTTTATACCTTACCGCATAATTCCTTCTTGTTCCTTACATTTCCAACACTTATTGTTTCTCCCCTTATACATTTGAGTATGTTTTGCTCGGGATCGGGTATCACCTGCCCATCATATATTATTATTATTATTATTATTATTATTATTATTATTATTATTATTATTATGTTTCTTTAAGGTCATTACACATTTTTTCTTTAAACCAATAGTCCGCATTTTCCCCATTGATCTAATTCTATGTTATGTCTGACATTTTGTTCCCATGTGATCCTACTTTCCTTTATCAGTTCTGCTTCCAGATTAAAAACTCAAGATGAATTGATGGATGTGGGACGTCACCTACAATGGTATAGGTATAAGCAATTGAAAGAAAGATTTATATTCAACAGTAAAAATTATTGGATTTGAAAGCAAACAATCAGCATTTAAAAAGGATTATGTTCAAACAGTCCCCAAATTCATCTCACAACAATACATAGAAATGGGAAATACGATAGGATATATCTAGCATTCAGGAGCCTACCTAGTTCCTTCACAGCTGCCCTTTCATCTATCTATATATATAAAAGAGTGATGGCATCACGGCAGCGGACAAAATAACAAAAGTAAACACCCCACAACCTCGAAAATTGACAGCACAACCCCTCATCCATGCCTCTAGGTTGATACAACAAAAAGAAAAGAAAAATAAAGTCCTAATTAGAGAGAGAGGAATAATTGTTTTTATCCCATTGCTGCCAGTTAGAAGGCTAAGCTCCGCCCACTTGGTCTCCTAGCAACCCACTCAGCCCAGGGGACCCTTTTCCTTAACTACCACCAATTCCTCAATACTTTATTTCCCATACCACCAGACTTTGCCACCGCAACGCGTGGCCGGGCACAGCTAGTGCCTTATAACAGGCATGGGCAAACTTCAGCCCTCCAGGTGTTTTGGACTTTAACTCCCACAATTCCTAACAGCCTACTATGTGAGCCTCCAATATACATGAGTTTTTTCTCCCACCCTGGACATTATTCCACAGATATATAAACCCCACTTGTCTAGTTTCCAACAGACCTCAAAACCTCTCAGAATGCCTGCCATAGATGTGGGTGAAACGTCAGGAGAAAACAGCAAAACTACACACCCAAAACCCACGAAACTTGGCCACAAAAGACATGGTCATCCCTGCTGTGTTTAGAGATTAAAAAAACAAGAAAAATAAAGTCCTAATTAGAGGGAGAAGAATAATTGTTAGAAGGCTAAGCTCCGCCCACTTTGTCTCCTAGCAATCCACTCAGCCATTTAATGGCGCCCAGGGCTGCTTCAATCAGGCCTCTTCCACACTGCCAATAAAATACAGATTATCTGATTTGAACTGGATTATATGGCAGTGTAGACTCAAGGCCTTTCCACACAGCTATATTACCCATTTATAATCTTATATTATCTGCATTGAACTGGATTATCTAGAGTCCACACTGCCATATAATCCACTTCAGTGTGCATTTTATACAGCTGTGTAGAAGGAGCCTCATAGAATCCAGTTCTAAGCAGATAATATAAATATACAGTAGTGTTTTACTTATCCAACATAAACACCCCAGCAGAATGTTGGATAAGCTAATATTTTGGATAAAAAGAAGGGATTAAGGAAATGTCTATTAAATGTCAAATTACATTATGATTTTACAAATTAAGCACCAAAACATCATGTTATACAACACATTTGACAGAAAAAGTAGTTCAATGTGCGGTAATGCTATGTAGTAATTACTGTATTTACGAATTTAGCACTAAAACATCACAATGTATTGAAAACATTGACTACAAAAACATTGACTACTAAAAGGCCAACTGCGTTGGATAATCCAGAACATTGGATAAGCGAATGTTGGATAGGTGAGATTCTACTGTAATATGAAATAATTACTGCGGTATAATAATACAGAACAATATAATCTCTAAAACCAGGACAGTAAATAAAGAGCAACACACTGAAAGCAGGGAAATTGGGAATTCCAGAAAGTAAACAATCAGGGCCAGCTAACACTGTTGTCGACCGCGTTTTAGGGGATCGGGGCCCTTGAGGAGAGACCCGATCCGGTCCTGAGAGAACGGACCTTGGCGGAGCCAACAGGAAAATATGAGCCGCAATACAACCTGAAGCCGAAATGAAGAAGGTCCACCAAAGTTGAAGGAAAATCCGCCAAGGAGTCTTTATTGAGCAATTCAGCTGAAGAGGACTCTAGTAGCGATCATTCGGTCTACTAGGGTACCATACAATCAAAATAAAGCCATACTTATACAAAATTTCAGTCTGACAACCCTTTGAATTTCCCGCCCTGCTTCCCCGCCCATCTGATTGTTGATAGGCTAGAAGGTTGAACGAGGCGGGCTTTCGTTTCCCGCCTTGCTCCGTTGGCCCAATAGGAAGCTGCCTTTTGTCTCTACTCGGGCCAATCAGGAAAGAGAAGGCGGGAGTTATGGAAACAATGAGGTGACGGGGACAGGAATCAGAGGATTAAGTCCTGCTAGACCGATTTCTAAAGGGTGCTTAATTTATTAATGGCAGCAATCAAGGGTGTCCGGGTTTCTGTCACATATACAGATTTTAGATATGCCTTGGGGTGTCAGAGATGGAAGCAAAGATGGGTGGTGATGAGCCATATTGATAGGCTCTGCAGGGCGCCTTCCTGAGGTGTCCTGGTTTTTCCTTTGGGTGAGATATGACAATGTTTGCCTTGGGGCGAATCACCTTTAGGTCAGCAAACTCCGAATTCGGCGACTCAAGCCCTATATTGTCCATGCAATTTGAATTTGATTGGATTTAGCGGTGGCAGATTATCCTTTTGTTTTTGGGAAGGGAAGCCTGGGTCATAGGAAATGGGATAAGTTCTGGGGTTCAGGTTGAGTTCAAAATATTTCCTATTTGATTTCATGATTTGACAATTATATGAAATAAAATGAAAAATAAAATAAAGTTGGAATATAAACCATGCTGGGAAAAATACATATTTTCCGGGGATTCCAAAGAGTACAAATACATATAGGCAGATAGATAGATTTCATGGAAATAAGGGAGAATCCATAAAAGTGAGTTACATTGCATAAAGGGGAATCATGAATGATATAAACAATTGAAAATATTTGATAAGAACGAAGTTCATAACATCTGGAGAACCCAGCATGGAAATTCATAAAAGTGGAGTTTTAGCAGCATGATTTTACAATTCATGAAGTTGTTATCTCTTGCCTCAGAGTGCAGGGATAATCCACAGTAAACTCCAGTAAAAAGTCTCAATCACCTTCTACTATAAATATATGGAATATAGAACATAAAGTCTTGATTTTTGAACTATCTTTTACAAAGTCCTGGGGGGGGAGGGTGGTCACCTCGATCACATTCTACTGTAATATGAAATAATTACTGCGGTATAATAATATAGAACAATATAATCTCTAAAACCAGGCCAGTAAATAAAGAGCAACACACTGAAAGCAGGGAAATTGGGAATTCCAGAAAGTAAACAATCAGGGCCAGCTAACACTTCCCAACAAAGGATTCTCCCAGGCAGAAAGCAAACAGGCTTTGAAGCTGCAAGGCCATTACATGCTAATCAAGGTGGCTAATTACAGCATTCATATCTGCCACACTGAGACTATTAATTGTTATTCAAACTGGCCAACCAAGGGTTCTCCAGAAAATGGCCAGGCTTTAAGGCTGCAAGGCTATTCACTGCTATTCTACCTGGCCAACAAATGATTCCCATAAGCCACAGCAACGCGTGGCCGGGCAAAGCTATATATCTATCTGGAGTTACACTTGAATATACCTGTTCTGATTTACACACATCTATATATATAAAAGAGTGATGGCATCACGGCGATGGACAAAACAACAAATCTACAGCCCCCCCAAACTCGAAAATTGGCAACGCAATCCATCATCCCCGCCTCCAGTAAGATACAACAAATTTACACATAAAATACTATCACAACACCAAAAAATGCCAAAACTAAGTACGCATGCGCAAAAACACCATGCTTCAACCCTTTATGGCGCTCGCGCGGCTCCAGTAAGATTTATAGGACAAACACAATCACAGGGCCACAAACGGCCAAAAACTGCAACAGGCGATGTGCGCCTGCGCGCACCCCCCATCCCTTCCCGCGCGCGCACACACACACCTCGCCTCAGAGCTGAAGGAAGGAAGGCAGGAAGGCCGATTCCTTGCTGGGCGCGGGATGGAGGAGGCCGCGCTGGGAGGCGTGCGGGCCTCACGTCGCTCTCTGCCCTCTCCCCCTCAATCTCCCCCCCCTCAGGGCCCATGGAGGGCCCCGGTTGCCGTTCAGGCCCCCTCCTCCCGCCCCTCTCCCCTCCCCCCAATGCGAGGAAGGCCCCGCGGAGCCCCCCCCCCCGCCTCACCCTCTCTCCTCCTCCTCCCTTCTCGGTTCTTCTCGGAGGTCTTCAAGCTCTTCAAGGTGAGGGGGGAAGAGGAGGGCACGGCCCTCGAGCAGGCCTGGACCTCCCCTCGAGTTGTTTGGGGCGCCAACCCCCGCCCTTCCCGGCCTCAGGGCCCTTCCTTTTCCCCCTCACCCGGTTAAACGGCTGATGGGGAAAAGGAAAGAGCCTCAGGCCAGGAAGGGTGGAAGTTGGCGCCCAAAACAAGTCAAGGGAAGGCCCCAGTTGGCCCAGGCTGAGCTTCCCCCTTTTCTGTTGTTGTTATTGTTGTTGTTGTTCTCACCCACAAATGACAACCCCTCCAATGCCTCAGAAGCCCCCCTTTTTCCCCTCTCAAACCCTATCGCCCTCACCTTTCCCTTCCCTGTAATAATTATTAATATAATAACTGATCATCAGTTAAGAATGTCATAATCACCAATAATAATACTAATTTATTATTAGTATAATACTGATAATCATTCGAGAACATAATAATTCATAATAATAGTCAGTTCTTATTATTATAACACTGACAATCATTCAACAATGTATTAACAAATCGTAATAATAGAAAATTATTATTATTATTATTATAGTAATAATCATTCACAAATTAATAATTATTATTATAACATTGATAATCATTCAACAATATAATAACAACTAATAATAAGTAGTTATTATTTTTATCACAATGATAATCATTCAAGACTATAATAATTATTATTGTTATAACAGAAGGCGCCTCATATAATCCACTTCTAAACAAATAATATCACATTATAAATATACACTAGAATCTCACTTATCCAACATAAACAAGCCGGCAGAACGTTGCATAAATAAATATGTTGGATAATAAGAAGGGATTCAGGAAAACCAATTACACATCGAATTAGGTCATCATTATACAAATTAAACACCAAAACATCATGTTATACAACAAATTTGACACAAAAAGTAGTTCCATGCGCAGTAATGCTATGTAGTAATTACTGTATTTGCAAATTTACCACCAAAATATCACAATACATTAAAAACACTCACTCCAAAAACATTGACTATTAAAAGGCAGACTCCATTGCATAATCCAGAACATTGCATAAACGAATGTTGGGTGAGATTCTACTGTAATATGAAATAATTACTGTGGTACAATAATACACAACAATATCATCTCAGGACAGTAAATAAAGATCAACACTCTAAAAACACAGCTATTCCATCCAGGAAACAATCAGGGCCATCTAACACCTCCCACCAAAGGATTCCCCCCTTCACACAGGAAACCACCCACACTTTGAACCTACAAGGCCATTCCGTACTCATCACTCTCTCATCTCAGCACAGTAAATAAACAACAACAGTCTGAAAACACACAAATTCCATCCAGGAAACAATCAGGACCACCTAGCACCTCCCAACAAAGCATTCCCCCCCTCTAACACACGGAACCACCCAAGCTTTGAAACTACAAGGCCATTCCGTACTCTGGGGCCAATTTGCAATATATTAATATATATAATAATACAATACATATATAATACAATACATTGTATATACATATAATACTGCTAATAATAATATAATACACTACAATATAATACTAATAACAAAACAAAACAATATATATATATATATATATATATATATATATATATATATATATATATATTACTACTAATATTGTGAAATAGTCGTATATGTTATAGCGTAATATCCTATCATATGTCTTTAATGTAATAAATGAATAAATAATACTGTATAATTTTTGTTGACGGTCACAACAAAAATAAAACCCAATGTAGATTGACCAACATCACTAAAAAAAAGCCACAGCAACGCGTGGCCGGGCACAGCTAGTCTATATATATAAAAGAGTGATGGCATCACGGCAATTCACAAAACAACAAAACTACAGGCCCCCCAACCTCAAAATTTGACAACACAACCCATCATCCACGCCTCAAGGTTGATACAACCAAAAGAAAAGAAAAATAAAGTCCTAATTAGAGGGAGAGCAATAATTTTTTTATCCAATTGCTGCCAGTTTAGAGGGCTAATCTCTGCCCACTTGGTTGCCTAGCAACCAAGGGACAGCCAGGCTTCAGTTAGGGGACAGGCCGATTTAGGCCTCACTTAGACTTCTTCCACAGATTATCTAATTTCACATATTCAACTAAAGAACAAGCCAACAGAACCTCTCTTCTTTTGGGGACTGCTCTGGCACCAAAAGAGAGAATGCCCCAGAAGGCCCTCTACTTTGTCAACAGAGATGGTGCCTATAATTAGCTCTGGTTCAGGAGATGTCAGGCAGGGAAAGCAAGGGAGACAAAGCCTTGCGTGCCCTGAGTAGTGGAGCTTGCAGAGCTGAAGGGTTGGATTAAGGCCACGGTGCGTTTGGCTGATTGGCGGAGATCCAGCCCCTCGGCCATGATGTGACCCACATTCTCACTGCCTTGGATGCGCATGGAAAGCAGTTCCAGCTTCTAAAGGACAAGCGACATATATATACACACACATATACATATACACACACAATACACCATAATTGTTTTCAGGTCTGCCAACTCAATCATTGATCTTCAGCTGGATTTCATACCAGCAATATGGGAGAACTGGATTCAAATAACAGCTACTTCTGACATGGTGGCTCTTGCAATGTTTACAACAGCATTTAATGGGAGGTCAGCATTATGCCGAGGCAATAATAATAATAATAATAATAATAATAATAATAATAATAATAACAACAGGAAAAACTCAGCCGCTATCAGGACCTCAAGATTGAACTTCAAAGACTCTGGCAGAAACCAGTGCAGGTGGTCCTGGTGGTGATGGGCACATTGGGTGCCGTGCCAAAAGATCTCAGCCGGCATTTGGAAACAATAGACATTGACAAAATTATGATCTGCCAACTGCAAAAGGCCACCCTACTGGGATCTGCACGCATCATCCAAAAATACATCACACAGTCCTAGACACTTGGGAAGTGTTCGACTTGTGATTTTGTGATACGAAATCCAGCATGTCTATCTTGTTTGCTGTGTCATAAGAAAATAATAATATAACATATAATAGAGTTGCTTTGAGCCTCCTTACAGAGAAAAAAAGTGGGGTCTAAATTATATATATATATATATATATATATATATATATATATAGCCAATTTTGAGTCTCCATGTGGAGAGAAAAAGCAGGGTATAAACCAGGGGTCCCCAAACTAAGGCCCGTGGGCCGGATGCGGCCCATTGAAGCCATTTATCCGGCCCCTACGGCACAAGGGCAGAAGGGGGTTGGGCTAAATGACCCAAGGGGTCTCTTGGCTAGAGAAAGATGTGAATCTTAGCCATTTAGGTGACTTTAACCGCATCCACACTTTGGAAATAATGCAGTTTGACACCACTTTAATTGGCTCCTTTCCCTTTAAATGGGCGGTCCGAGCCCCGCCCCCTATTTTGCATTGGGAGAAGGCGTGATTGATTCTACTGAGCTGTCGTTAACCACGCCCACTCCTTAGAGGGCGCGCGTTTCAGGGCCACGCCTCCTTGCCTTTTGCTCCTGCGCACGCGCGGGAAGGAAACCTCGGGAGCGCGCTGCTTCTAGGGAGAAAGAAAGGATCCCAAAGTGGGCGTGGCTATATATAAGGGGGCGGAATCAGAAGAGTGGGAGACGAAGCTTGTGGATGAGTGACAGTTAGGGTAGGCGTGGCTTTGAAAAAAGCGAAGAGTGCGCACGCGCAGAAGGGAAACCTCAGAAACGCGCTGTTTCTGGGGAGAAAAAGGAATTATCCGTTGGGGGGAGGAAGAGGGGGAGGAGGAAGGGCTGAGAGTGGGCGTGGCTAGAAAAAAGGACGAAGCGAGATGAAATGCGCGTGCGCGGCGGTTTTGAGGATAAGGACCAAAAGTGGGCGTGGCTAGATAGATGGGGAAAGCGAGGGAGAGAGAAGCTTGTGTATTCGTGACAGTTGAAGGAGGAATGGGAGTGGGCGTGGTTTAGGGACAGTTGAGAGGGGGACAGAGAGTGGGCGTGGCTTAAGTATAGTTGCCGACAGTACTGAGTGGGCGTGGCTTGAGTCCAGTCGAGAGAACGAGAGTGGGCGTGGCTTAGGGACAGCTGAAACAACGAGAGTGGGCGTGGTTTAGATGCAGTTGAGGGAGGGTCGAAAGTGGGCGTGGCTTGGATATATCTGAGGCGTGATTGAGAGTGGGCGTGGTTTAGGGACAGTTGAGCGTACTGAGAGTGGGCGTGGCTTAAGGACAATTAGGGAAGAATGAGAGGACGTGATTTAGGGACAGTTGAGGGAGAAATGGGAGAGGGCGTGGCTTGGATCCAGTTGGAGGGCTGAGAGTGGGTGTGGTTTAGGGACATTTGAGGAACGAGAGTGGGCGTGGCTAAGGGACAATTGAGGGAGGACAGAGTGAGCGTGGCTTAGTGACAATCGAGAGTGCTGATAGTGGGCGTGGCTTAGGGACAGTTGAGAGAAGACTGAGAGTGGGCGTGACAGGGACAGCCGAGAGGACCGAAAGGGGGCGTGGCTTAGTTACAGTCGAGTGAGAATTGAGTGGGCGTGGCGTAGAAGGAAAGAAAAAGCGGGAAGTGCGCGTGCGCGGGAGGGAAAAGCCTGAGGACTGAAAGTGACCGTTGAGCGGGCTGTGAGTGGGCGTGGCTTAGTGACCGTTGAGAGGGCTGAGAGTGGGCGTGGCTTAGCGAAGCTGAGGGAAGACAGCGAGGGCGCGGCTTAGGGAACCGTCGAGGCAGGACTGAGAGTGGGCGTGGGGTAGAAAGAATCGGGGGAAAAGAATAAGGATTAAGAATGGACATGGCTAGATAAAGGAGGGGGGAAAAGAAAGGGAAGGAGAATTATTAGTATTAGCAGTGGCAGTTGAGGGAGGAGGGGAGTGGGCGTGGCTTAGGGCCAGTCGAGGCAGGGTTGAGAGTGGGCGTGGCTTAGGGACGGAGGAGAAAAAAAAAAGCGAGGAGGGGAGTGCGCGTGCGCGGTGCTCGTGAGGCGAAAGAAGGCAGGGAAGAAGGAGTGACCGATCGGAGTGGGAGGGGCCGGCTTGCTTTGCCTGCCTGCCAGCCAGCAGCATGGCGGCTGGGCACGAGCCGCCGCCGCTGCCGCCTCCTCCTCCTCTTCTTCTTCTTTTTCCTTCTGCTTTCCCTTCCCTCCTCCTCCTCCTTCTTCCTGGAGGCCTGGCCTCTTCCACCGGAGCCCTGAGGCCCTTGCTCGGCCTCTTCCTTGGAACCCTTCTTCCCTACTGAGAGGAAAGGAGAGAGGAGGCAGCCTGACAGAGAAAGCGAGAAGAGAAAGGGAGGAGGAGGAGGAGGTCGCCGGGCCCGGTCCCTCGCCCTCGCCGCCCGGCTATGGAGCTGGCCAAGCCGGTCTTCCCCGCGCTGCCGCAGCCGAAAGAAGACTCCGAGGTGAGCCCTTCCTTCCTGGCTTCGTTGTGGAGGGAAGAAAGGGAGGGGAGGGCACAGGTGCCTCACCTGCAAGGGGAGTGGGAGGAGGAGGAGAGGAACAACAGCCACAAGAGGAGGATATGGTCCTTCTGATGGAGATCTCCCAAAAAGGAGGAGACTCAAAGCGGCTTACAGGAAAAACGAGGCAAAACAGTTTATTTGGGGGAATACGAGCAGTAATTATATAATTATATTGTTATTTTTACTATTATTCAATTATTATTATTATTATTATTATGTATACCCTGCATTTTCTCTCCAGAAACTCAAAGCAGCTTACAGGAAAATCAAGGCAATGCAATTCATTTGGAAGAATAGTAATAGTAATAATAATAATAATAATATGTATACCCTGCATTTTCTCTCCAGGAAAAGAGAGTCTCAAAGTAGCTTACAGGAAAACCGAGGCAAAATAGTTTATTTGGGGGAATACGAGCAGTAATAATATAATTATATTGTTGTTTTTTTTACTATTATTCCATTATTATTATTATTATTATTATTATTATTATTATTATTATTATTATTATTTATAACCTGCATTTTCTCTCCAGAGACTCAAAGCAGCTTACAGTAAAACTGAGGCAATACAGTTCATTTGGAAGAATAGTAATAATAGAAGTATATATTATTATTATTGTTGCTATAATGTTTATTAAAGGAGCTTCCAGTGGCTCAGTGTGTTAAAGCACTGAGCTGCTGAACTTGCAGACCGAAAGGTCCCAGGTTCAAATTCGGGGGGTGTAGTGAGCGCCCGCTGTTAGCTCCAGCTTCTGCCAACCTAGCAGTTCGAAAACATGCCAATGTGAGTAGATAAATAGGTACCGCTCTGGCGGGAAGGTAATGGCGTTCCATGCAGTCATGACCTTGGAGGTGTCTATGGACAACGCCGGCTCTTTGGCTTAGAAATGATGAGCACCAACCCCCAGAGTTGGACACGACTGGACTTAACGACAGGGGAAACCTTTACCTTACTAATGTTTATTATAATATGTATTAATAATAATATGTAATAATAATATGTATACCCTGCATTTTTTCTCCAGGGAAAGAGAGACTCAAAGCATCTTACAGCAAAACTGAGGCAATACAGTTCATTTGGAGAATAGTATAATAGTTATAATATAATTATATTACTATTATTCCAATTATAGTACTATTATTATACCCAGCATTTTCTCTCCAGGGAAAGAGAGACTCAAAGAGGTTTACAGCAAAACTGAGACATTACAATTGGGAATGATCATAATAATAATAATAGAATTATATATTATTGCTATTGCTATAATAGTTATAATTATAATATGTATTCATAATAATGATAATAATAATATGTAGTTATAATATGTATACCCTGCATTTTCTCTCCAGAGAAAGACTCAGTCCCCTTTTATACTGCCATATAAAGTCCAGATTATCTGCTTTAAGCTGGATTATATGGCAGAGTAGACTGAGATAATCCAGTTCAAAGTAGATAATGTGGATTATCTGCTTTGATAATCTGGAAAATGTCAGTATAGAAGAGGCCTCAAAGTGGTTTATAGTAATACCGAGACAATACAGTTTATTTGAAATCATAGTAATAATAATAATAATAGAATTATATTATTATTATGTAAACCCACTTTTTCCTTCCAGAAATAAGAGACTCAAGAACCCTTACAAACATTAAAATAGAGTTAAATATTCATGGTGTTAAAAATAAACAGTTTTAAAACCATTGAAACCAATTTAAACACCTATTCATATCTAAAACCACAGCAGCTCCTGACTTGATTTTAATAACCTCCTTCATAAAAAGCCTTTTTATATGATAACAATAGTATAAAATATGAATGTAACATATTAATATATTGTTCATGTAATCGTATATTATATGTTGAAATATGTTGACACATAATAATATAGTGTCATATAATATTAATATATGATACAGGGTAGGCCAAAAGTCACCTGCAAGGGTGTGTGCCAAAGGGAATAAACATTTGGAATAATAGTAATAATTATTAGAATTAGAATTATCATAATTACACATTGTATAATAGTATTATAAAATATTAATGTAACATAAGCAATGTATTATTAATATAGTCATATATATATTTATATATTGACACATAATATAAATATGTGGACATGCCGCCACATACACATTTTTACTTCTATTATGTGTATAGAAGATATAGAATGATTGTATATTATATATTGATGTTGTTATATATGAACATGTCATATTAATATAATATCACATAATAATATATGATATAGGGTGAGTCAAAAGTCATGAAGCTTTTTCACATATCTAATGTAAATTTAATTCCTGTATATACTGTTTATAAACTCTGGGAATTAAACACAATTTACGGAATTTGATTTATCCCAGGTAATGTAAATGTTGCCACCAGGCATTTAGGGAATGTTGAGGGGCAGGCTGCCGAGGATGGTGTGCATGGGATTTGTGGGGTGCCTGTAGTTTTTCAATGTAGTTTTGTTTATTAATGTTTGTGTTTCATGACACAAAATATTTGTATCATGAAAATAATCTTTTAATGCCTTTGCTCTGTTTTTAATTTAATATTGTGTCATGTTTGCTGTCAGCTGTCTTGAGTACCTGTATTGGGAGAAAGGTGGGATAGATACAGAGTAGAAAATAATACTTCTTTTAAATGGTTTTCTCCTTCTTACCCTTCAAGGTTTACTCTGAGTCTTTGGGTTCTCTTCTTTTCTGCTTTAAATTATATGTGATGGGGAATTAGCCTCAGATGTGCTGCTTGTTTCTTCTCCCTTTCCTCCCCTTCTTTCCTTCTCTTTATGATGAATTAGGATAATTAAAAATGAGTGACCTGAGAGAGCTTCCTCAGTGTGTGCCTTTGTGTGTGCTATACTGCCTTTGATTTTCTTCACAGATTACATCTGAAGCTGGTTAGGTTTTTTTTTTTTTTAATTTTAGCACTGATTTTCATTTCTTCCTGCACATTGAGTATCCCTTCTCCAAAATGCCTAGGACTAGAAATGATTTGGATTTTGGATTCCCCTCCCCCAGATTTTAGAATACCTGTGTTTGCGTGTATGTACATAACCTTGGAGACGGGTACCAAGCCGAAACACAGAATTCATTTATGTTTCATGCAGACCTTACAGACATAGCCTGAAGGTAATCATATGGATATTTTCTAGCGTGAAACAAATTTGGTGTACACTGAACTATCAAAATCAATATTTTAGTTGCTCATGTGGACAGTTTCAGATTTTGGATAATTTAGGATTTTGGAATTCCAGAAAAGGGATGCTCAAATTCTAGTATATAAAATAACATCATGGCATTTATAGCCTGGGGCATCTTCTAGGCATCCCCTTACTCCTCCCTCCTGCAGCTTTCATGTATGGATTTGTATGACAAGTCTGCAGTCATACACTCGTTTGGAGAAGAGAAAGAAGAAACCCAAATCTGCCACCACTGCCCAAGGGATCATTTTCATTTTTCTGCTCTTGAAAGATGCACATTGTTTAGTCTCTTCATCCCAGACAGTGTTGGGATTTGGGAACCACCTTGGAGTCACAATTGTGGGGAAAGGCATGGTTATGGTAGTAGAAGTGACCTTATATACCTCTCCATCAGCAATGTCCTATTTCTTTGATCTGATGAAGGTACTCAGCAGGTACCTTGACTTATTCCTACTTACAGATTGCAGTTCAATAAGACAGAGTGAATAATAGTGTGAATATAGGTCTTCTGTCTTGTTTATGACCATTTTTGCATCTCTAGCAAATTTTCATTTTTCTTTTGAATTTGTGGTGTTCTTGAATCTGTTGTCCACTCCCATCTGTTGCTCGGTATTCCCTTTTTTTGCTTTCTCCTGCATTTTCCTGACAGCCAGAAGGTTGTCTTGGTACTATGGAGATTCCCAGTTGTTACCCTTTAAAAATGTAGTGTCCTGAATTTGAAGGGTTTTGTTAATTTTTTTCCCATTTCATACAGACCCTACATAGCACACAGATCATCCTTGTTAGTCTTCTCATTATCTAAAGGATTTTGTCCTTGACTTACAATTTTATTTATTAAAATTATGTATAAGTTGCCTTTTATCATAAAAATAAGATGGTTTACAAGATAAAACTGTCAAAACAAAAAGGATGGTGCAAACATATAGCAATGCATCCCGGAATCTTGAAAATGGTTAGTGAAGATTGCGTCTCTGTATATCTACACCTGAAGGTACACTTTTACTAAGGGAAGACCTGTACTGTTAGTGTCATGTCTGTATGGGGAACTAATGCACCAACATGAGGGAAAACCATGGCAAGGGAGTCCTTCATGACAGAGATAGAAAACGTGCGCTGCAAGATGTTCTTTGACTGAAATTCCCCTCATCCTCCATTGTTGGTCAAACTGAGTCAGGTTGGTGGAAATTGCACTCCGAAGGAATGTTGAGGGTAATACAGTTCCCATCCCTGCTTTGTAAAGTCCCTTCCAATTTTCGCTGCCTTTACTTCCCTTGCAGGAATGGCTTTTGTCGTTCTCACATATACTTTGTCATAGTTTATTTTTTTCTCTGAACCAACTGGGTTTTTTTTGTGCCTCTGTTCTGTAGATTCCCTCCTGTTTCATTTTTGGAATACACATTTCAGTTCCATTCTATAAACAGTTCTGAGTTCAGCTCCACTGCATCATTCCAGGGGATTTCCCCATAAACACAATGATTCAAACTACTTCTCTTTAAATTATGATTTTCTTATTGGGGAATGTTGAATAGGAGCTTGGTGGCCACCTCTCAGGAGTGCTTTGCCTGTGGACTCTTGCATCGCCAGGGTTTGGGACATGCAAACCTTGGTATCCTTTCCAACTTCTATGATTCTTGGAAACTGTTTCCTAGTGAGTCTGATATGTAGTCTAGCTGACATATCAAATGATGGCATTCCCCCCGCCATATGATTTTTCCTGGAACTCCCTTTAATCGTTTATCTGTTTATCAATTTAGCCTCTTCTCTAATCTACTGTCTAACTGTTGTTGCTGTTATCTAAGAACTCATTTGTACAAACTACTGTCACACCTGTTGATGCAAGATTTTGGTTATCCCCCGATTTCTTTTGACAGTCATACTTTGCTGTCCTGCAGTGCTAAATAATATCTCCTATTACTTGCAGCTTTGCTTCAGGAAATATTTTGTGCTGGATAGAAAGTTAGCAACTGGTAACCCTTTTTGTGGTCTCCAAGTCCAAAGTATAGTACAAATCCATGACAAATTGATTATGAAGATTTAGTGGGTATATTGTACCTGCAGACATTCTGCTTCTGGGATCTGACATGCCTTTGAAAAAAAAACCCCATACTAAATGGTGGCAATGTGAATCTGCACTCTTCAGCATGTCCATATTCCCATCGCCACCATATGCTAATATGGGGTGTGATAATCTGTATTAGCTGGAAATCATGGTTCCAGAACTGGAGGACCCGTTCTTTTCTACAGGAGATCCTTGTGGCCTTTTGGGGGTGTACTTGGATAAGGATGTGGAAAACAGATGAATTCAATTACCAGTTCCTTACGATGTTAGATAAATATAATAGACAAATGGAATGGTCGTTGCAAAAGGCGGTTCTTGCAAGAGACAAAACAAATAGCACTTGATCTCACCTGAGTAGCCTAAATACCTGAAAGGTGCCAGATCCTGTCTGATCTTTGAAGCTAAGCAGGGTCAACCCTAGTTAGTATTTGAATGATGATTGACAGTAACTGTCAGGTGCTATGTCTATATTTCAGAGAGGACATCTCCCTAAGTATGACTGTGGTTAATTTCTGCTAGAGGCTGATCATGTGTTGCTGTGGAGAACCTATAGATGTTAGAGAGAATATTTTAATCAAATCTATGAATAATCAAGTCTGCAAAAGTCAAAACCACAATGTGGAGGGCCAACTACACTGCAATTGGCCCGGGGCTGTGGCGCAGACGGGAGAGCAAACCAGCAAACCAGCTGCAATTAACTGCAATCAATCACTCTGACCAGGAGGTCATGAGTTCGAGGCCCGCTCGGAGCTATGTTGTTTGTCTTTGTCCTATGTTAAAAAGGCATTGAATGTTTGCCTATATGTGTAATGTGATCCGCCCTGAGTCCCCTTTGGGGTGAGAAGGGCGGAATATAAATGCTGTAAATAAATAAATAAATAAATAAATAATTCTGTTGTTTCAAAAATCCAGAATAAAGACTTGGAGATGAGATGTGTGGCCACCCGGGAGACCATTTAAATGAAATCTCATAAGAACTTCCCTGGAAATTTGCTTGCAGGATTAAAACCTGGGCTGTCTCATACCTCTAATTATGAACTGGTATTAATTATAAAAATGTTAATAGATGTATAATCAACCATCCACACTTATGGATTTCACTTTTGTGGATTTGATTAATATGTTCTCTCTAGGAATCTTCAAGTCGTGCAGCATGGCTGTGTGATCAACTTTTGGCATAGAGTTACACCGGAAGACATAGATATTCCTAGAGATAATGCTACTCCAATACTGGTTAAAATAGGTGTTAATGTGCTGATTTTCTACCTTTGAGGGTGTGAGAATAATCCTAGCAAATGTGAAGGGCCTACTGTAAGTAACCTACAGTTAAATGAGCAATTTTACAATAGTTCTATTGTTTAGTAGTCTTCTGTGACCTTTTTATCCTCAAAATCTTTATGTGTGTTGATCTTTATCTCTTGTATAGTCCCATTTGGTGCTCGCTTTCTCTTACTACTCTCATCCTCCATAAATACTCTTGCTATACTTTGTTACTATTTATAGAATATCCTACTTCCTCTCAGAGCCCAGAACGATAGAACTACAACCTTAATCCTATTCTTGTCTGCTATACATTTTTCAATCATATGTTTAAGGCACTAACAATTCACCAAATTGAGAATTTTCCAAATGAAACATGCTCCATATCAAATGCTAGAGATAGATAGAAGAAGCAGCCTTTTGCAATGATAGACTAAAATTAGTGTTTGTTAAAGTCTAGTGTATAAAATAGCACTTATTCACTGAATTCTAACTTGGCATGTTGTCACTTTCTATACGACAGTTTTCACTGTGCCGGTTTAATTGCTCAAATTATAAAAGCCTTGTTGAACAAAACCAAAGTCCAACACTCTTGCTTCTACACTGATCAGTCGGATACCCAGATGGGCAGCCCATGAATAGGACAGAGTGCAGCAAATTACCTGATTTATAGAGGTATATTGCCTCTAGAAGTTGAGGTGATACATTGGCATTATAGAAGCCCTTGAGAGTCACCATCTCTAAGGCTTAAAGCCCTTAGCAATAGAATATTACACAGGCTCCCTTATTGGAAAGTTGAGGGTTTTTTTGTTTCTTAATGGTAAATATTTATTGCATTTCCCTATTTTACTGCATAATTACAACAAGTGCCAGAACTCTGGTAAAAGCTATCTTGGCAGGAATAGGTACAATTTTGAAAAAGTAAGACTGAATTTGTAGCAGCAACATGAGTAATTTTCATGGCATGTGTCCTCAAATCAATTTTCAGTGCAACAGTCATTTAAAAGTTTGGCTTATGATTTGCACTTGCTGTGGTTGGTTTTTAAAAACTGATTTTGTGATTTTTGTGCCAGGAGCAACTTGAGAAACTGCAGAATTTTGTGATTAAATGCAGTTATTCCATTTCACTGAATCTAAGGTGCCATCAAATCTTAATTGCACCCCATTTTTGGAGTTTTTATTTTTTGGGGGGAAGTTTTTCCCCCAATAATGAACATTTATCTCATTTACGTTAAAATGTCAATCCATAGCTGCATTGCCATGTTGTTTTGCATATTCAGTTACTTTCCTTTTGAATGAAGCTTTGTAGTGCAATCTTTTTGACATTTTGAGGTCCACACTGAAGGATCGCAGTGCATGAAAGACAGCTCTAGTAATTCAGCTTTTCAAAGATACAAATAAAACCTTGTTCCGTAACAGTGGCTACACACTTGCAAAGCATATCATTTTGTTTTCAAATACAATAGCAAGAGCGGGATTCCCTTCCAAAACTGCAACTGTTGCGCCATCAGCAAAATGCGAGAAAATTCTTAGAAACCCACACCCTGTTTTTGGAGCTCCTACAAGGCAGGAAAAAGTACAATTTAGAATCGGTGAAATACAGTATGTAAAAAATTTACAATTAGGCATATATATATATATATTTTTCGTGTCAGGAGCAACCGGAGTTGCTTCTGTAGTGAGAGAATTGGCCGTCTTCTAGGACGTTGCCCAGGGGACGCCCGGATGTTTTGATGTTTTTACCATCCTTGTGGGAGGCTTCTCTCATGTCCCCGCATGGAGCTGGAGCTGATAGAGGGAGCTCATCCACACTCTCCCCAGGTGGGATTCGAACCTGGCAGCTTTCAGGTCAGCAACCCAACCTTCAAGTCACTTAGTCCACTACGCCATCTGGGGGCTCTGATTAGGCATATTGGAGAAACAGTTGTTTTAAGATCTTGCATAGAAAATATACCTCGTGTTAAAGGCATATTGCATATTTATGTTTCTTTTATACTAGCATATGTTTGGGTTTTTTTTAATGCTGTAGGCTTTGATATTCTCCAACTCTCTTTGAAGGACCAAAGTCCTTACCTTGCAGCCTCTGAAGCTTTCCTCGCCCTCTGTAACAAAAAACTTTATTATAATGGGGATTTTTGTCAATGTTATTTAATGTTGGTTATATAGCAAAGGTAGGTAGGAGTTAGCTACTTCTTATTGGTTGTTATGGTAACGTAACACCATGGTAACGTGGCTACTGCTGTAGAAATTTATCCATTCTGAGAGGCTAGCAAGAAAGGGGCGGAGCTAGCTGGAATAAAAAAGGAGGGAACATTTTAAAAGTTAGTGAGTCTCTAGTCTGAAGAGCTAGAGAGGGAAGGTGATATGTGTCTAAGTGAGTAGCTTCCAATGTTGTATTGAAGTATAAAAGGACTAGTTTAAGTCCAGGTTCTAGTTGGGTAAACCTGAGAGAAAGAGAATCCTTTGAGTCAAAGTTTCAATCGATTTATTGATCTTAAAGAGTGAAAGATAATATCTATTACTGTATATGAAGGAAAGAACTTTGTAACAAGATACGCTTTATGTGCCAGAGAAGTCATAAATAAACATTTCTTTGTTTCAATATACAGTAGAGTCTCACTTATCCAACCTTCACTTATAAAACACTAGCTGTGCCCAGCCACGTGTTGCTGTGGCGAAGTATGGTGGTATGGGAAATAAAGTATTGAGGAATTGGTGGTAGTTAAGGTAATGGGTAAAGGTTTTCCCTTGACATTAAGTCCATTCATGTCTGACTTTGGGGGTTGGTGCTTATCTCCATTTCAAAGCCGAAGAGCCGGCGTTGTCCGTAGACTCCTCCAAGGTCATGTGGCATAACTGCATGGAGCGCCAGTACCTTCCCGCCGGAGCAGTACCTATTTGTCTACTCTTATTTGTATGTTTTTGAACTTTAGGGTTGGCAGAAGCTGGGACTAACAGTGGGGGCTCTCTCCGCTTCCCCAATTCAAACCTGCGACCTTTCGGTCCAGAAGTTCAGCAGCTCAGCGCTATAACATGCTGTGCCATCAGGGGATATTATTTCCTAAAGCTTGTGAATATACAATATTTCTGATTGTTTTTTTTTTGTCTGTTGGAGGCAAGTATGAATGCTGCAATTAGGGAAAATGATTAGCATGTAATGGCCTTGCAGCTTTAAAGCCTGGCTGCTTCTTCCCTGGGTGAATTTTTTGTTGGGAGGTGTTAGCTGGCACTGTCTGGAATTCCCTTGTTTTCAGAGTGGTGTTCTTTGCGATATTTTATGTGCTTCTACTGTCTGTGGCCCTCAGAAAACAGGATTTGCCAGACTTTTGTGATGGGAATACTTTGTTGGGAGGTGTTAGCTGGCCCTGATTGTGCTATTTTGGTGGTAAATTTGTAAATACAGTAATTACTACATAGCATTACTGCATATGGAACTACTTTTTCTGTCAAATTTGTTGTATAACATGATGTGTTGGTGCTTAATTTGTATAATGATTACCTAATTTGATGTTTAATCGGCTTTTCCTGAATCCCTTGTTATTATCCAACATATTCACTTATCCAACATTCTGCCGGCCTGTTTATGTTGGATAAGTGAGACTCTACTGTATATTTATAATCTTATATTATCTGCTTAGAACTGGATTATATGAGACCTCTTCTACACAGCTGGATAAAATGCACACTGAAGTGGATTATATGGCAGTGTGGAGTCAAGATAACCGTTCAAAGCAGATAATATAAGATTCTAAATGGGTGATATAGCTGTGTGGAAGGGCCGTGAATCTACACTGCCATATAATCCAGTTAAAATCTGATAATCTGTATTTGATAGGCCTCTTCCACACTGCCTAAGTGAGGCCTAACTCTGCCTGTCCCCTGGGCTGAGTGGGTTGCTAGGAGACCAAGTGGGCAGAGCTTAGCCTTCTAACTGGCAGCAATTGGCTAAAAACAATTATTCCGCTAGCTCTAATTAGGACTTTATTTTTCTTTTCTTTTTGTTGTCGGAACCTAGGGGCAAGGATGGTGAATTGTGCTGCCAAATTTGTAGGTTCTGGGGCTTGTACTTTCTTTGTTTAGTGGCGGGGGGAACACCATTACTCATTTATATATATATAGATTGTTGTCCAACACAGTTTGCCTTTTAGTAGTCAGTGTTTTTGTGGTCAATTTTTAAATATATTGTGAAGTTTTGGTGTTAAATTTGTAAATACAGCTATTACTACGTAATGTCACCGTGTATTGAACTGCTTTTTCTGTCAATTTGTTGTAAAACATGTTTTGGTGCTTAATTTGTAAAATCATAATGTAATTTGATGTTTAATAGGCTTTTCCTGAATCCCTCCTTATTATCCAACATTTTCACTTATCCAACGTTCTGCCAGCCCATTTATGTTGGATAAGTGTATATAATTGTACTGTATATAATTTGCAGTCGTGTGTCAAATTATAGGAAGAAAGTCTGAAACCTGAGAGTCAGCTAGTATAGATGTTGGAGTGGCTTTTCTGAGGAAAATTGGAAGCTGCGTATGGGCTCCAGGTTTGGGTTATGTGTATGTTGAGGAGACATTTACTGACAATTTGTAATTAAAATCCTGTAACAAACATATAAAGAGAGAAGACACAAAGACAGAGAGAGTGTCTTCTGGTTGTGAACTGCAATTCACATAGTCTACAAGGATTCCTCCATCACTCCTCCCCTCAGTGTTTCATTGCCTCGCACACACATGCTTATGTGTTGGCAGTGGCTGGAATCTTGAAATAAAGATCACCCCCTGCCTGGTTGTGAATTGCATCTTGTGTGTTGCACCCCTCCCATGTCTTGTGAAGAGAGCGGTCAGTATCAGATAAATATCTGTCCCCATAGCCAGACATGAAATGCTCACAGCAGGGCTAAGACTACTGGATCCCAGCTCTGAGGTATTCATTTTGTTCCTGTGTCTGGGGACATAACCAGATGCTTCTCCAATTCCATCAATTTCTCCATTCCACCCATGGAATGCCTGTGAGAGAGCAGGAGACTTCAGAGACTATGGCAGACATGGGCAAATTTCAGCCCTCCAGGTGTTTTGGACTTCAACACCCACAATTCCTAACAGCTAGTAGGCTGTTAGTAATTGTCGGAGATAAAGTCCAAAGCACCTGGAGGGCTGAAGTTTGCCCATGCCTGCTGTATGGTAAGGCTGTGATATAGATAGATAGATAGATAGATAGATAGATAGATAGATAGATAGATAGATAGCCTGGTATAGGTCCAGATGCAGAACTACTACACCCTGCTGTGCTATACTGTATTACAGCCCACAAGTATGTTGCTTCTCTCCCTTTGAATGAACAGGAGGTTAAGAATGTTATTTATTTATTAATGAGCTCATTTTTACCCTGCTGCAGTGCTCACACATGAAAGCTCCTAGAGTAGCTCCCACATTCGACAGACAAGAATCAGCACTGGCTAGACATATCTAAAGCAGCAGGAGAAAATATCATTGGCTTTTAGATATGCTTCCGATGTGTAGTAGCATCGCTGAGTCATTACTAAGCTTCAGCGTTGGTCAGTCTCTGATTTAAGGTTGTAATTCTGAGTACTTTGGAAATGTTCCATTGAAATTACTGTAATAGCACTTCCAGGAAAAGCTGTTCAGTGCTGAAGTAAAAGTTTATGGTGTTGGGTGCCCAGGATCTGGAACTAACCAACTTATTAACTGAATAAATACAAGTTAATGTATATGCTTTTTTTTGGACCATATAAAAGTACTCGCTTTGGTTGATAAGCTCCAAGTGTTTTACAGGGTGTTAAAAGAGTACGTGATTGTGGTATGTTTAAGGCCTAAAATTATAGCAGTTTCCACATAATGTATCTCTGTTTTTAAGCATGTTCTTTGCCTTTCTTAGACATCTACAACATCATCTCACTGAGATGAATCACGGAGCTTCACTTTTGCAGTGAAGTAATTCACACCACAGTGAGCCTTATGGTGCACCTTTTAAAATGTTGTGTACAGACATGAAAGCCACAATATCATCTAGTCCAGCATTCTGTTCCCACAGTGACCTAACATATGCCTACAGGAATCTGACTTGATTCACGCTGTCCAGAAACTGGTATTGAGGACCATATTGCCCTAGACTACATTCAGATTCTTATAGAGTTTACTATATCTTCCATAATTGTGACCATCCCCCTTTAAAGCAGTACAGTGTGTGGCCAGCAAAACACCTTGGGATGACAAATTCCATGCTTTAAATATGTGCTGTGTGAAGAAATGGTTCCTTTTACCTGATCTCAGTTTCCAACCTGCAGCAACTCCTATTTCCCACCATTTAAAGTTGTGGTGAAAGAGAAAAGAATACCTAGGACTTTACCTGTACCATGCCTAATCTTATATCCTCATTTCCCCCTTGTGCTTTTTCTAAGCTAAAATATCACTAAATTTTGTTTCCTAATCAAATAGTTTTGTCTTATCCATTTTACTTTCAATTTTCTGTGATTTTTCCAGCTCCCTATGACTTCCCTTCACGTATTTGTACATGGCTATCATGTCTCCTCTCAGCCTTCTCTTCTGCAGGCTAAACATGCCCAGCTCTTTAAGCCGCTCCTCATAGGGCTTGTTCTCCAGACCCTTAATCATTTTAGTCGCCCTCCTCTGGACGCTTTCCAGCTTGTCCACATCTCCCTTCAACTGTGGTGCCCAAAATTGGACACAGTATTCCAGGTGTGGTCTGACCAAGGCAGAATAGAGGGGGAGCATAACTTCCCTGGATCTAGACGCTATTCCCCTATTGATGCAGGCCAGAATCCCATTGGCTTTTTTAGCAGCCGCATCACATTGTTGGCTCATGTTTAACTTGTTGTCCACAAGGACTCCAAGGTCTTTTTCGCACACACTGCTGTCAAGCCAGGCATCCCCATTCTGTATCTTAGATTTCCATTTTTTCTGCCGAAGTGAAGTATCTTGCATTTGTCCCTGTTGAACTTCATTTTGTTAGTTTTGGCCCATCTCTCTAGTCTGTCAAGATCGTTTTGAATTCTGCTCCTGTCTTCTGGAGTGTTAGCTATCCCTCCCAGTTTTGTGTTGTCTGCAAACTTGATGATCGTGCCTTCTAACCCTTCGTCTTAGTCGTTAATAAAGATGTTGAACAGAACCGGGCCCAGGACGGAGCCCTGCGGCACTCCACTTGTCACTTCTTTCCATGATGAAGACGACGCATTGGTGAGCACCCTTTGGGTTCGTTCGCTTAGCCAATTACAGATCCACCTAACCGTAGTTTTGTCTAGCCCACATTTTACTAGTTTGTTTGCCAGAAGGTCGTGGGGGACTTTGTCGAAGGCCTTACTGAAATCCAGGTACGCTACATCCACAGCATTCCCTGTATCGACCCAACTCGTAACTCTATCAAAAAAAGAGATCAGATTAGTCTGGCATGACTTGTTTTTGGTAAATCCGTGTTGACTATTAGCAATGACCGCATTTGTTTCTAAGTGTTTGCAGACCACTTCCTTAATGATCTTTTCCAGAATCTTGCCTGGTATTGATGTGAGGCTGACCGGACGGTAATTGTTTGGGTCGTTCTTTTTTCCCTTCTTGAAGATAGGGACCACATTCGCCCTCCTCCAATCTGCTGGGACTTCTCCCGTTCTCCAAGAACTCTCGAAGATAATTGCCAGTGGTTCTGAAATAACTTCCGCTAGTTCCTTCAGTACTCTTGGATGTAGCTGATCTGGCCCTGGGGACTTGAATTCGTTTAGAGTGGCCAGGTGTTCCTTGACAACTTGTTTCCCTATTTGGGGTTGGATTTCCCCCAATCCTTCATCCATTCCATGTTGCTGAGGTTGAAGATGGCTTTCTTTTTCTGAGAAGACCGAGGCAAAGAAGGCATTAAGTAGTTCTGCCTTTTCCCTGTCCCCTGTCGCCATCACCCCATCTTCTCCTTGCAATGGCCCTATCGCCTCCTTTTTCTTCCTTTTTCTACCAACGTAAGCAAAAAAGCCTTTTTTGTTGTTTTTTATGTCCCTGGCAAGCCTGAGCTCATTTTGCGCTTTAGCCTTGCGAACCTTTTCCCTACAGGTGTTGGCTATATGTTTGAATTCTTCTTTGGTGATTTCTCCCCTTTTCCACTTCTTGTGCATGTCACTTTTGAGCTTTAGCTCAGTTAGAAGTTCTTTGGACATCCATTCTGGCTTCTTTGCACTTGTCTTATTTTTCTTCTTTGTTGGCACTGTTTGCATTTGCGCCTTGAGTATTTCACTTTTGAAAACAAAATGCTTTGAGATTTAAATAAATTGTTAATGAAGGAAATAATCCTAGATGGGACATGAATAAAATAGAGACTAAGTTACAAAGTGTGAATGTACAATAAGGGTGTTGATGTGAACAACGGCAATTAGGGTGTAGATTATATTCTTTTCTGGTGGTTTGCTAGCATAATCAAGTCATTCCCACAAAACAACCAGTCTTTTGCAATGATTTTTAGTGATGCAATTATAACTAACCCTTTTGTGTTAACCTTGTGAGGTGTTTGCTACACATCTTCATTGTGCTAGAATCCAGCAGCCCACTGCAAAATTAAATGTAGAAATGCCACTTTTTAGACAACTGGTGACATATGGTTCAATGTGTTCTGCAGGACCCCTCCTCCCTTATTCCCAACCTTTTCCTTCATATAACTTTTTAATTTTCTTCCCAGCATGAAAGTCAATAATGAATGTGATATGGCTAAGTCCCTATTCACATTTCCCCCTTAATGTGGGGAGTAGGCAAGAGGCTCCTAAATGAAACATTCTCATGCCACCCAGGGAATAGTAATGAATGTGCAGAAGTACATAATAGGGTACACTGAGTAAGGTTTATGGGAATTAGTATTGCATGTTCCATCCCTTTTTATCCTGTCTGGAGATGGACTGACAAACATTACTTTAAAACCACTGCTATAACTTCTCCCACATTCTAAGAAATTGCTTTTCTTTAACTACATGTTCAACTTCAGCTCAGGTGTAGCCCTACCCTGTATTATGTTATAATCCTCATACAATGTGGAAATGCCTGCTTTGGTGCAAATCTGTCGATGTTTTGAAGCCTAGACTTAGCATCTGAATAAAGAATATTTAATTTCTCCCAGTGCGCCTTTGCTGGAAGCTCCTCAAGAGTAACTGAATTGATTTATTCCTCAGCTGGGTTGCCTAATTTACCTTTTAATACCTTGCACCTTATCCAAGAATCTGATTACTTTTAGCTCATCTGTCTTACAGTGTAATATTGATATATGAATCTTATTTTTCTCTCTTTAGGACTGGACATATCCAATGAGAAGAGAGATGCAGGTATGGCTATATCCTTTCGTAAGTAGTTCATTAGATACTTGTTGCAGCTGTAAAGTTTTGCAAAATCACATGGTGCTCTGGGACACTCCCACGTGCTTCAGAGTTGGAGATGGATTGTTCAAGGAGCAAACCTATTCCCAAAGAAATCTTGGGAAAGTGCTTTCATGAGTTAGCTAGAACTACCATGAACCCAGGATCTGTGAACATTCACCATCCATGTTTGTTTCACATTGCAAACCATGGTCAGCTTGGTAAAAAAGGAAATCATTCTCACCTAAAGAAAGACGGCTACTGCAGGCTTTTGGGAAACTGTGTTCTATACTCCACACACTTTCTGTATTTTAATCAGATGTGGCCCTGTATTACCTTCTAGTTGAACGACATCTGTATCCCCTTCTTTGCTTTACTATACTGCACAGTTCCCACTCCTTTGTGCTGAAAGTCACTACGTCCATCGCTACTATCCTTGCCCCTAGCCAGCTGATCTCTTTCTGTTCCTATATATGAAGAAGTTCCCTTTCCGTTTCCTCGAGGTCCCTGGTGATAGTTTTCCAATGCAGGAGTTACTTCCGGCGTCTGGTCTGGAGGCTTCTGGCTCTGGCTGTGAACTGATCCTCTGATTGACTGTGGGCAGTGGAGAAGGCTAATGCTCATGTTATAACACCCTTGCTGCATTTGCCTTGAACGAACACACTTAAGTGTCTAAATTGGAAGTATGCATCCATCCATACAAAAAGTAATGAATACATTTAGAAAGGTGATTTTCAAAATGTGAAATGACAGCAATGCCCTTTTAACAACTTTTATTCTACACAAAAGTTTCATTAAATAAATGCTTATTTTAGAATATTGCCTAAAGATAAGACAAAAGCCTTGTTGTTGCCTCAGTACAAGTAAGCAAATGTGCAGGGTCATGTGTACATGCAGCGGGTACTTCCTTTCTTAAAGAGAGTTCCTTCTGTTCTTGTTAGCAAAATAAATATTTGGGGGTTACGCTTTGCACCACATTCCTAGAGTCTTTGATTCAGAACAGGGCTTGAGGCAGATGAAGAGCTGACTGCCTTTTTCACCATCTCTCAATCAAAGTGCACAGTACACGAAGTCGCCCATGTTATTTTGGTGCCTGAGGTGGAGATTCCCACAAATACTACCTTGAAAGTAAAAAATACAATAACAGCAAAGTAAATAATTTTCTGCTATCTGCTATATGAGACAAGCTACTACTATCTGCGTTATTGCAAATATGTGTACATAGATGTTAGCTGAATTGATTTTTGTACTTTTGGCAGCCTTTGAATTATGGCATAGCAATCTTCATTAAAAAGATTTTAAATTTATGTTTGTAGGGTTCTGAGTTGTGCAGAGAGGGTGAGCGGCTTCCAGTCACAATTAACAGCTGCATTTGAGGCAGAAATTCAGGAGAAGAAGATCTTTGCCTATTAAGTGTTAGGTTGTTGTGCATTTAGGAATCCTGCCAGTAAAATTTGTGTAACCCCCTTCATCATCATTGCTTAAAACAATCCAGATGGTTCAAGTAAGCAAGCCAGTGTACATACCTCAGAGCAGCAGATTAAAAAAAAAGAAATCCAGATTTTTAATTAAGCGATCCAGATAGAAGAAGCAATGATGAAATGAAGAGAGAAAAATGTGAAAGGGAGAGGCAGGCTGTAGCTAAACAGGCATTGAAACGTTTGGGTGAAAATTCAACCTGTGCATATGATTACGTTCTCTGGCTCAGTCTGAAATGATTATCTTGTCTGTGGGGCAACTTGTACCTTGGTTCTGCTAACCTCAACCATGCTAAGCTTTGAATTGCCTTTGAGGACTAAGGCTCAGAGCTGAGGGGGGAGCAGCTGTGAAGCAGGGCAGTTCTTGGAATTCTGGCCTGGGGATATGATTACCTTGGCAGGATGGGGCAGCTGCCTGCTGTCAAAATGTTTCACTCCACCTCTCTTGTTTCCCCAGACTCGTTCATGCGTCTGCCGGTGCCCTTTTTCATAGAACATTCCAAGTAGTGAATCATCAGAACCCAGTGTTGATACCCTTCCTGGCAGCTCTTAGTTGTGACTAAGCCGTGTGATTGAGCTTTCCACTTGTGACAACCTCAGGATACTTTGAGATGTTCTCACTGTGTCACTTTCTTGTGTTCTGGCTGAGCAAGTTTCCTTGCAGCTCCAGTGCTTATCAGTTCAGGAAAATAAATAGAGACTTCAGGCATGATTTGCTAAGACTTTCATCATAGCATCCTAGAGTTGGAAGAGAACCCCAAAGCTAACCCCCTAGCAGGCAATAATACACAATCAAAGCCTTCACTCTTGGTAGTGGCACATCGGCCTCTGTTTAAAAATGGCCAGAGGAAGGAGACAACCATTCTCCAAAGCAGCATATTCTGTGGTCAAACAGATCTTGCCATCAGGAAGTTTTTCCTAATGTTTAGAATCTCTTTTCCTGTACTTTGGCCCCGTTACTACATGCTTCTTGAAGACATGAGTGAGGGAATGGTCAAAAGCCATTAGAGCCCAAATAATATCTATCACATTAATTATTTCTATATACTTTTGACCCAACTAGATAATGCCAGTTAAATTGAACCCTTCCACCAATGTTGGGCTTACTGTCTAGTACAGGCATAGGCAAACTTGGACCCTCCAGGTGTTTTGGACTTCAACTCCCACAATTCCTAACAGACTCAGGCCTCTTCCTTTTTCCCCTCAGGTGATAGGAATTGTGGGAGTTGAAGTCCAAAATACCTGGAGGGTCCAAGTTTGCCCACGCCTGGTCTAGTAACTATTCTGTAGAAGACTGAATTTTGTTTCTTTTCCTTGCTTCCTTTTTTAAGGAGATTTTACCTGGGTTGTTCCTGGGCCCGTATTCTTCAGCTATGAAAAGCAAGGTTGGTTTGCCTTTTGATTAACTTTTGTTCACAATGCTGAGGCTATTTCAGTGAAGTACAACTGTCATAACTAAGCCATACCCAGGCTCTGGAAGCATGTTCAGGGCTGGTTTACTTTTCTCTTCTTCGTTAAAGCCTCTCTCTTTTTAAAAGTGTCCTGAAGATTCTTCTTTGTTGAAGGCTTTTGGATCTTTAATGTTCTACATTAGCCTGAAAAACATCTTAAATTGCTGAAATTATTTTACTGAATTTGTTTATTTTTACCCTACTGTTTTAGCTTTACTGTCATATTTGTATTTTTTCCCTGCATTATGTTTACATTTTTTGTTTTTATTTGCAATGGATTATGCCCCAAGGAAAGATGGGGTAGAAATCTGTTAATTAAAAATAAACAGACACCACTTAGGAATAGCTTCATATGTTTTCTCACACGTCCTCAAAGATGATATTGTTTGTTGATCAACTGTATCTTTGGCAAAGAGTGGTTCAGGTGGATGTGGATGGGACTTTTGGGAAAGTATGTTTGTTAATTTGGTTTTAAGGCATCAGAACCCCACTGAAATTTTAAAATAGTTTATTGTTTATCTTTCTCATTAAGATATTTTATTAAATATCTTAATAAAAAGTCCAAATACACTGAAGGCATGAGATTTTATCTGATCTTGGAAGTGAAGTAAGGGCAGTCCTGGTTAATACTTGGGTGGGAGACTGCTAACAAATACTAGGTGCCATAGGCTCTGTTTCACAGGAAGGAAGTGACAAAACTGCCATTGAGGATTCCAAGAAAACCATATTAACTTCATGGTGTTGCCATTAGTTGACAGGTGACTTTGAAATGACATGCACCCATGTATCACAATGAAATGACAACTAGCTATATATTTGTCTGTGTTTTGTCAATTGGTGTTGCAAAGAGTTCTCACTTTTCGTCCTGAAACTTTCTTTTACAGCTACCTATACTTCAGAAGCATGGAATCACTCATGTAATATGCATAAGGCAGAATATTGAAGCAAACTTTATAAAACCAAACTTTCAACAGTTATTTAGGTAAGATAAAGCCCTGTTCTGAAAATTAGCATCACAAAGCCTTCTTCACTTATGTTCTTGTTGTCTAGGTGTAATTCTGAGTAATAGTAGTGCTAAACAGAATAGCAGGCCATATGTGTCAAGTCTCTGTGGACCCTGCTGTTTGTCTAGTATATTGTATGTTAGTAGTCATCTAGTTAACAGTTAAGTGGATTAAGAGAGAGATAAAGAACTCAAGTTACCCTTTTGTTCCTGCAGTATTATGACTTGGGAAAATTGAGAGAAAAAAGATGGAGTGATGATGCAAAGACAGGGTGTGCTGTGCTAATTTTTGGCGTGTTCTGTCCTGTTGAAATGTGGGACATATTTCCAGTTCTCCCAAAATTACACCAGCATGATTTTATATCCTGTTTCCTTTTCTAACTAATTTTTTATTTTCACTTAACTCCAGCCACAGTAGAGAATGATTAATAGGATGAGACCATCATTTCATATCTCCACAGTTCAAGAATTCTGGGTTCAGGATGCAGTTTATAGAGGCCTGTTTTGATACTAATGTATTCATGGGATATGGTTACCTCTCTTCCTTGAAGGCACTGATTTGGGTTATATTACTCCTAGTATAGTCTAAAGCTTCCCCCATATTCAGATTAGTCCTTTCAGCAGCTAGTTTATATATAAACATAAATTCAGTAGTACCACATATTGGGGAAATTTGTTAGTTAATAATGATTATGGGTATTTTATTGGTTGGAAAAGAAATGTAAAAATATAAAATAATACAAAGTGGGAAATATCAGTTTAATCTGTTTTAAACACCATCTCTTCTTGGATGCGTAGTGTAGGTCTGAAGCCCCTGTCCACTCTGAAAAATGATTCCCAGCCGCACAGAAGTTGTCCACTTGTACTAGAGGGCATAGGACAAATCATAATAACCCTTGTTCTGTTTCAAATAGATCAGCATCCTAGGTGCCCTTTGTATTCTTTGCAAAATTGGGAGGTGGAGACCTGGATCATTCTCTGTTCTGCTGAGAAAATGTCATAATCTTTACTTTAACAGCTTAGATTATTTTGCTGCCTCAGTTTTGGAGATGGGGAACCCAAGTATCAAATTGCATGTTTCACTGCAGTAGCATGTGACAAAATCCTAGCGTAGAGACAGAGAGCTGCCATGTCAGACAATGAGTCCTTTATCTCTCACTATTGCCTTCATTAGCTGTTAGTGGCTTTCTAGGGCAGGACTGGGGGCTGCAGGTTCCTCTGTGCAGCTCTGGATGTGTTATTTTTTTAATCAAAATTTTGATTTTGCAATTGTTTTTACTTGAAATACTGTGAACGAAGGCAAAAAATAGCAAAGATGAGGAAGAAGAGGCAGTGGTATGGCAGTGCCAAAGACCTCTCCTTGCAAAAATGAGCCAAAGAGCTCTACCCTGGGGACAGATACAGGCAACACCTCAAATATCCGAAATACTTTCTCTTTTCCTTCACTGCCCAAAATCAGCTTCCTGCTTTCATCTGCAAGTGGCTGGTTCAGCCTGTTTCAGTTTTGACATAAGAAGTTGATCCTTGGCACCAAGAGAAAAGGTGCAAAGAGTTTCTTGATGGGAGACTTGGCGTTCTCTGTTTCTATAATAAAACAAAGTTCTCTATATTGTTGTGGGTGGGAGAATCACTCCAATGCTGAACAAACTGCTCAGATGAGATCATGCTACTCCAGTAATTTTGTTCATTGGGAGAAGGGGAGGGCCACAAAAAGGGGGCTGGGGATCACATCTAGCCTGTGAGCTATATTTACTCACCTTCCCTCATGGGTTTCAGGTAATCTCTTCCCTGTCCAGAGGTTTTAAACTCAGATTTTCTGTATATAAAGCATATGTTCTGCTTCGTCAATCAAACATTGGCCCCTCACTCTTGGTAGTGGCAAGCGGCTGGAAAGAAAGAGAGCAGTGAAGCATCACTCGATTGGTTGCTTTTCTCCTGAAATTGTCCTCCCCTGAGCCAGTTCTATCTCCGGAGGTTTTGGATGTGGTTTGCTAAGGGCATTTAGTAACAGAAGGAGTTGTAAGCAGCATCAACGTACGCTATTTATCCTATGTCAGAAACCTGCCTTTCAGCTTCCCATTCTTTATAGCAGTTTCATATGATGAGAGCAATGCTTTCTAGTACAGATGTCAATACTTTTGAAAAACTGAGGTCCTTGCTGTGTACTTAACACACTTGTTTTAATTGTAGGTATTTAGTCTTGGATATTGCAGATAATCCCATTGAAAACATAATAAGGTTTTTCCCTACGGTAAGTGTTTTTTATATCTTTTCTGCTAGATTGTTTTATTATCCTACCTTTCAGAAGTAATCTGAGTTAATGCAGCCCTGTGTGTGGGAGGTGAGACAACCTGTCTGAACGCTTCTGCTAGATGAACGAGGGACTTCCACCAGCAGTAACTGATAATAATTCTCTAGGTAGCATTTTATATGCCTTATTTGCATGTTGTCTTCTGTACTGCCCTCATAACAAAATGGATCAAATGTTAACTGGTAGTATTTCTAGTTTCCATGGTTACAATTTACTGGGAAGTTATCTTGCACAAACTCCAGTAAATAAATTAGACCAGTATAAGAGCACATTGGTGGTTTTGCATGGCACCTATGCATTCCAAAGTGATGTGTGCAGAAGGACTTTCCAAAATTGATGGAAGTTGTTAGCCCCATATGTATTCTGAAGAAGAACAAGGGCAGCGTGCTCATTAGCATACAAATGTTATCATGCTGCTATCTTTGATGTTGATTTTGGTATATCAGCATAAGGACATTTGAGTTTGCTGTAATGGGAATTGAATCTCTTTCCCCCCACTTCTTTAGACTAAGGAGTTTATTGATGAAAGCTTACAAACTGGAGGTATGTGCTTTCAATTCTCTATTTGCTTTTGTAATTGATGAAGTGAGAAGATTTATATTTTGCAAATACATTGATTCCCCCCCCCCCCCCCCGCCCCAAGAGTTTGTGTCTATAGAAAATATTTGAGGTAGCTGTTCATGGTAAAGGGCACAGTAAGTGCCCTTTACCGGTTACAGGCCTTTCCTGACCAGACAGAAAACAAGACAGAAGGAAGGGCACTCACACAGTTTTATAAGATGTTCTTGCATTTTCTTCATCCGGAAATATAGCAGTTTTTACACTCTCAAGTCAACATGAATCTGTTTTGGTGATCCTTTTAATCTGGGTGGGAAGGTAATGGTGTGTAGATCCTGCTGGACTGCAGTTTTGTACCCAGATAAATAGCGATGAGAGATGATGGTAGTTGTAGCACAGCACCATCTGGAATGGCATACGTTTCTGGCTGTAAAATGATGCTTTAGAGTCAAAGAATAATGCCCCAGTCAATAGGTTAAACCTTATAAATAGCTTCTAGCTATAAATGGATGAATCACAACCACATATGGTAGCCTTTTTTGGTTAATTGGAAGGAAGCAAACTTGTTTAGTCTATCATTCTGCTTCCCTCTTAGGCATGCTTAATATGATCATGCAGATTTTAGTGCTAGCACCTATTGTGTTAATGGTTTAAATTAGTGTTGTGTTAAACTAGCTTGTGTTTGGGTTGATTTTCTCTAATGGTTTTGCTTATAATAGTTAGTTCCCTGGTTGATTACAGAGGCTCTGCTTTGCCGGAGTCCTTCTGTCTTCCTTCCATGTAGATGTAAGCGAGTTGCACTAAGTCCTGCTTAGGCTGCTGGACAGGCCTCTTCCCCACTTAGCATTCTGTCCTTCAGAGGTACAGACATGCAGTCTCCCTGCAACCCTAATACCTGGTCACTGTTTGCTGAAAGAGTTATGGACTGTATGCTGGGGTTTACATTAAATGACAAAAGTATGAAATGTAGTTGCTGTGGAAATTCTGCTTTCTTGTATAAAGTAACTTTCTTCATTCTCAGGGAAAGTTCTTGTCCATGGGAACGCAGGGATTTCCAGAAGGTAACAAAGTTCACACTTTAAAAATAAAACATTCACAAGGAGTGGCCAACATACCTTACTTTGTTTTTTTTTTTTTCTTTTCAGTGCTGCCTTAGTTATTGCATACATAATGGAAACATTTGGAGTGAAGTACAGGTAAGAAAACCCACGAACCTGCTTTGAACTATTTTGTGGAAAGGGATTTGCTAAGTGGCAAGGCTTAGTCTTTAGCATTTCTAGGTAGCATGGTTATTATACTTTGAATATGTTTTAATGGTTTTTAACTGGGATTTTTAAAATACTGTTTATATCAAATCCTGTTTTAATGTTTTCATATTTGTATATTTTAAATTGTACTCTAATGTTTTTATGTTAAGCCACTTTGACTTTTCTCCAGGAGAGATAAAGCGGGTATAAATAAATATAATAATAAATAATAATAATAAATCCCTTTACCAGTTAGCCATTGCCTGTTCGTATAGACAGCACTGTGCAGTGATTTGTTTTCCTGTAGTACGGAGAGGCAGTCCTTTATGCCGGGTCTGACTCCTCCTTTCCCTCTCCTCCCCTTTTAGTTAATAGCCAGTTAACTGTACCAATGCTTTTGACACGAAATAAATAAATAACTATATAGTTAATAGCCAATGTGCTGTGTAGTTGGATCACTCTGACTCTGAAGTGTTTGTGTGGTTAGAGGGGTGGTGGTGAGTTCATTTCAGTTCCTTCAAATGGACATGTCGATTGCTATCAGAAAAGGAGTGAAAGTAAACACAATCTCTATGATAAACTCTGTTGCTGAGGAGCCTTCTAGTGGCCAGAAGCAAGAAAAGCATGTGGAGTCTTCGGATAAAAGGGATAGGGAGTTCTCTCCTGGGGAAAGTGATCAGACTATACCCAAATATGTTTCTCCAAGTTTTGCAAATGGTGTTGGAGTAAGGGAATGTGTCCTCAGTTGGATCCAGTGGGGTTTGTTTTGGCTTTATTTATTTATTTATTTATTTTATTACAATACTTATATCCCGCCCTTCTCACTGTCAAGACCCAGGCTGCAGAGCACCAATAACCATACACAGAGGCCAGAATCTATCTAATATCTTTATTGTAGGAGTATATAAAGTTAATAAAAACAAGTGTAGAAAATAGTCCAGAAGTAGACCTTTCAGGAAAGGTCAAAATTAGTCCAAAGAAACAATGTGCAATATGAAATATTAAGGTCCAAAGTTGTAATCCAGTAACCGAAACACTCACTTTGCCAAGCAAAGTGAGGGGAGATGACAAGGTCCTTCAGTCCATGAAACTTAAGCAAGGCTAGGAAGTAAACTTGATTCTTGGAACACTAGGCTTAATTCAAGGCAACAAGAAATGAGGAGCAAGAACAGGATCCGTGGTAAATTCGTGGCGAGGTCCGGGAAGCAAGGCAAGGTCCGTAGAGCAAGACAAGGTCCTGGGAAGCAAGGCTGGAAACGGGAACAAAGGGCTACCTACTCCCGAAGCTGACGAATTGACTCCGCAAGGTTCCTACGTGGGCAAAACACCTAAATAGGGTCTCGTTTTCCCGCCAAAGAACAATTCTCTGGGGAACCAGAACCGAAAGCCATTCTCTGTGTCCAGATGCATGACTCCCTAAAGTTTCCCATGGGAAGCAGGCTTAATCAGCTGAATGCCTGGCAGCGATCCTAGCGCTCCTGCGAGAAGCCTCCTGAGCGCTTTTCTGTTGTTTATAATAATCACGGCGAGAAAATGGGGGAGATTTCGGCTCAAGGCTTGTTTGGCAGACTTCTGGAAGGCAAATCTCCTGCAGGTGCAAGGGCTCCAATTCTGGCTGAAAAAGCTCCAATTCTGGCTGAAACGGTGGGAAACCTAAGTTTTCCTCTTCATCTGTCACAACAGTGCTAGGAACGGGACTACATGGCCCATGAGTCATCACACTCACCCATAGGGGACTCAGGGCGGCTTACAATAAAACACAGTATAAAAATACTACAAACAATTCAATCAGTTAAAAATTAAATACATTAAACATTGATAAAAATATACATACAAATACACAACTTTCTGCAGTCCAGTTTGAATAAGGGTCTTAAGAGATATGTGTCAGCCTTAGTTTCTGTTTTGCAGGGTCAGCAAGATAATCCACTTGCATCTTTTTCTCATGTTCAGAATTATTTGAAGGGGTTAGTTCTGCTTAAACCACGAACATCCATCATTTTCCTGCATGAAACTTGTAGTTTTATCTGCTCCTTTTAAATGCTTGAGATCAGTGGTATTGAAATTTCTTAGCTTTGAAGTTTTGGGTTTAACTGTTGTTACTTCAACTCAAGAGTCTCTGAATTGAGAGTTCTATCAGTCTGGAAGAGGTAATGCATTTTTCATAAGGATTCTCTTATTTTTCATTTGGGTCCTTCTTTTCTTTCTAAAGTAAATAATGTATTCTATCATTCCCAGAAGATTGTTCTGCCTTAATTTTTGTTCAGATTTTAAAGCACCACAGGAAAAAGAATGACATGAATCGGATGTGTGTAAATCATTGAAATTCTATCTAGACAGAACTAGGGGTTTTCATAGGTACGTTTGTCTTTTTTGAAGAGTTGGCTAAGAGTCATTTATCTTGTTCTATTGTTTGCGACAGTATATTGAGTTGGCTTTTGTGCATAGCTTCAAACCAGTTCCAGAGGGAATTTGGGCTCGTAGTGATGCCATTTCTGAGGGTTTGAGCATGACGGCTTTGTTGTTGATTTTTAGAATTGTCCTTGTTAGTTAGCAGGATTGAGAATTTTGTTTTAAAGGATGTGTCTTTTGGTAGACATATTCTTCCACAGGTTGTGTTGCCCACCCTGATAGTACGGTGATTGCTTGTGTCGGGCCCAGAATGAAGTTTCCTTTTCTGCAGCTTTGGGGAAGCTTGTTACCCTTGTTAGTGTATTTGTTTGGTTTCATCCCATAGGCAGTGTGTTTTCCTTTGTCATTCCATCACTGGGAAATGTGGGTGGGACGGTATCTTACCCTTAGGGTGGTGAAGATGATTGACAGATAATAAGCCCTGTCTGTCAAGCATAAGGAGGAGCCAGACCCAGTGTAAATTATTATGTTCCAATCTTACACAAGGCACCTTCATACAATAATTGTTTGTTCTCAACTGGTGGGTTGTTAGGTGCCCAAAATAGGATTACCAGGTCCTGTATTTCTTCAATTCTAAGATGCCATCAATTGTAAGACACAGGCTAATTTCAGTACCACCAACTGAAGAAAGTCTTTATTTTATTTATTTATTTACAGTATTTATATTCCGCCCTTCTCACCCCGAAGGGGACTCAGGGTGGATCACATTAACCATATAAGGCAAACATTCAATGCCTTAACATAGAACAAAGACAAGACAAACGTGGGGCTCCGAGCTGGCCTCAAACTCATGACCTCTTGGTCAGAGTGATTTATTGCAGCTGGCTGCAGCTGGTTGCTCAACAGCCTGTGCCACAGCCCGGCCAGTTTATATACACACACACACACACACACACATACATGCACGCACACCCCCCCCCCCTTTATTCTAAAATACATCTCCTTTTTAGAGGTCTTTATATGTGAATAGTTCAAAAGGTACCACTCCATGAAGTTATGCCAGCCACCTGACCTAGGAAGTGTCTATGGACAACACTGGCTCTTCGGATTAAAAATGGAGATGAGCACCAACCTCTAGAGTCAAACACGACTAGACTTAATGTCAGGGGAAAATCATTACCTTTGCTATATAGGGAAAGGTGTGTCTTGGAATCAAAGAAATAGGGTAACTACTATCTTTTTTCTCAGTTACAACAATAAGCTCACCTCTAGGACTAGTAGTAAGCTAGGTTGGACCAAGTTCTATAATAAAGTAGTGCTAGCCGATGTAGGAAAGAAAGCGATGATACAAATAGATCTTCATTCTTAAAAGGTTTCAATGTTGTGCATCTTTAAAAATCAATACTTTTCCACTAAAAACTAATTGCATCTTATCAAAGTGGAGGGATGAGCTTGAAAGTTTTAGAAGATGAAAGGGATAAAAACAGTCTGGTTTGCAGTTTTCTTTTTGTGTCAAGCTATGTTTCCTTTTCTCTTTCACACTGCAGTCTTCAGCAGCAAAATTGGGGCAAACTGCACTGTTGCTGCTGCTGGGGTTGCGGCAGAAGGCCCTTTGGTTGAGGGGGCTGGGCTCTTCTGGCTTCGCATGCGGGTTGGTTTTAGAGATAATGTTAGGGATTAATGCAAGCTGAAGGGATGGGATTGGGTTTGGGGTTTTTTATATTGCAGGAAGAGTGTGCCTGTGTTATTGTAATTGTGCCCATGAATATGTCCTAAGAACTCTTTGTCTAGACCAGGCATGGGCAAACTTCGGCCCTCAGCTCCCACAATTCCTAACAGCTGGTAGGCTGTTAGGAATTGTGGGAATTGAAATCCAAAACACCTTAAGGGCCGAAGAAGGCCCATGCCTGGTCTAGAGAAATTGAGCATTTGCCTTGGTCTTTTGGTGCCAGGATTCAAGTTTGGTTTTTGTCATAGAATCATTGTACCCTCAGCCTCAGATCTCCATTTGTAAAATGGAAGTGCTGCTCCTCATAGGATTGTAGTAGGAATGAACTCGCTAAGGACTGCTACAGCTATGTTTCATTGGCCCATGTACCCTCACCAGGCCTTGCTTGCTACCAGATGTCCCTAGTCCTTCCGTCCTGGTTCGGTGCTTAATGGCTGTACCAGGAAATTTGGATTAAGAATTTCATATAGAGAGAAATCTATAAACATAAGTATCAGCAAATGGTTATGAAGTATTAACTTACTAAAGTTAAGCAAATTTTTCCTCTACTGGTCATGACTAATACGTGCATGGGCGTTTCTTGAGGGCCCTTGTATGTGATTCCAAGCTCCCTTGAGGGAAGGAAGAATGAAAACATAACTAAACAAACAATACCAGGTTCATGAGTCAGGAACCAAATGAAAACTAATATTAATCCAATATGAAAACTAAGACTTCTCTCTCTCTTTTGTTAGGGATGCATTTACATATGTGCAAGAAAGAAGGTTTTGTATAAATCCCAATGCTGGATTTGTTCATCAACTTCAGGTAAGTCTTTTTCCCGTCAGTGAGATGATATTCATAATTGGAAAGTATCTGATGTATCTTACTGGGCACATATCTCAAAATGCATTGGTATTGCTTCTGAATTGGAAGTAAAAACAAATATAGGAGCTTGTGTGATATATAACATTTTCAGCAGTGGAGAGCAGGTTTGCTCCTCTCTTTTGCTGTTATAGGCAGGAATCCAAGAAGCTTAGAATCCTAGAATAATAGAGTTGGAAGAGACCTCATGGGCCATCCAGTCCAACCCCCTGCCAAGAAGCAGGAAATCGTATTCAAAGCTTTGAGAAGAACCTTCTTGTGATAACACCCTAATTAGGAGCCTGGTCTTTTGATGCTGTTGAAGCATTCCTCGTAGAAAACCCAACAGAAAAACAGATAGGAACCAGACAAGAAAAAAAGCGGAGCAACCTAAGCCAGTTACTCCCCCCCCCTCTTGAATAACACTTTTGGCTTTGGAGGGTGGTCTTGTCTACTACGGAAGACCTAAGACCATAATTAAAGTCTCACATCTGAGAAGGCCGTCTTCCACATCTTCAGTAGATTGACTTCACTTGTGGGAGACAAAGAGGTTAATGGATTTTAACTGTGAATTTTAATACTGTTATGTTTAATTCTCTTTTAATGTATGCATATTTGTATATTTTAAATTATGGGGCCCCTGGTGGCACAGTATTTTAAAGTGCTGAGCTGCTGAACTTGCGGACCAAATGGTCCCAGGTTCAAATCCCGGGAGTGGAATGAGCGCCCGCTGTTAGCCCCAGCTCCTGCCAACCTAGCAGTTCGAAAACATGCAAATGTGAGTAGATCAATAGGTACGGCTCCAGCAGGAAGGCAGTGGCGCTCCATGCAGTCATGCCGGCCACATGACCTTGGAGGTGTCTATGGACAACGCCGGCTCTTCGGCTTAGAAATGGAGATGAGCACCAACCCCCAGAGTCAGACATGACTGGACTTAACGTCAGGGGAAACCCTTACCTTACCTTTACTTTTAATTGTAAGCCGCTTTGAGTCTCCTTTGGGAGAGAGAAGGTGGGGTATACATAATTTTTTTTAAAAAGGCCCCCTCCATTTCCCCTGGCTGCCCGTTTCTTTCTTTCATGCTTTGGAGATTAATGTATTACTTGTGTTTACTCCTTTTGTTTGATTTGGCTGCTGCATATATCTGAGTATTTGAAGATGTGATCAATTAATCTTAGCTGGCAAAGTAAACAGAAACCAGGAGCTGGTGACATTTAGACTTCTTATCCCAGGAAGCTGGGACTTTTGCAGTGAAGCTAGTGAATTGCAAGTCCTGCTTCCATTATATAGTTCTCAGTAGCCAGGGCTTTATGATATGTAATTTGGGAGAAACAGTTTCATTCCTTCTCTGAATCTACTGATAAGCTGAAAAGCTGTGACGTGTCCACATACCCTCATTCTAGTTCAAGGTAGCATACCAATCGCATGTTGTTGTCTGTCTTCAAGGTTTGGCAACCATGGGGTTTCTTGGCAAGAGCGGAATTCATGTCAAATTCTCAGACCAACATTTTCATACGTTTCTGATTCAACAGGCCTTCTCTACTTAGGTCTAATAAAGGACTTATGCCAGTGTTTTTAATAATTATTTTCCAGTTGCAAAACCGTTCTCCGTTTATTTGGAACAGCAGGACTTTCCCTCCTTTTGCTTTTTTTGTCAAGATCCTTATTTGAGTAGAGTCCATTTGTTTAACTGTTTGCACCTATCTTTCTTAGGAATACGAAGCCATCTATCTTGCAAAGTTAACTATCCAAATGATGTCCCCTCGACAGCTGGAACGGTCACTGTCTGTTAGTACAGGTGAGCAGCTCTTTCTTGTACTTAATAGCTAGATATTATTCCTGATATAATTAGTCTTTGGATACTAGTTTGAGATGCCAACATGTAACATAGGAAGTCTCCCAAAATTAGTTGGCATCACTAAAATGGGAGATGGTCCATACTGGACAAATCAGTTTGAACTTCTACAGCAGCCTCAGGGCGGCAAGGAAGTGATCATTTGAATAAAGACGGCTGAAATGGATTCAAGTGGAAGGTGACTAGATCGTGACAAAACTCAGGTGCGTGTAATTAATAAAAGTGTATTATTTTACATTTCTATTTCTTATTTTCTATAAATCAACCTTGGCTTTCTGGCTTGCCCTTATAAAAGGAATTTTCAGAGGCAGTTTGGTCATCTAAAGCAAAACCAAACTGTTTTCAGAACTAGCTCTAGTTGCACTTGCTCTTTTCTTTTGGAAGGCTTTGTATTTCCATCTTCTTGACCACTTTCTCCAATCACTGGCCTGCTTTATAGGAAGCCTGAAACGTACTCATGAAGAAGATGAAGAAATCGCCAATATGCAAGCAGCAGCTCAGAACGGTTGATGCCAAGGGCCCCTCGGACTTGCTTTTGGGGACTTTCTTCTTGTGGCAGCTGCTAATCTTACCAGGATGAACAACCACCGGATGTAATTTTTAAAAAATGGGAGACGAGTCCACCTTCCTTATGCAAACCTGCTCCTCCAGTAGCACACCAAGCAACATTGTAAAGGTATTGGATCCCTCGGCTGACTAGATGGCACTGATTGTTTTACTCCTCCTGGTCTTTTTTTTTTTTTACACTTTATAGTTTTACCCTAAACCAAGACTTTGGACTTGCAAAGAGGTATTATTGCAATAATGCACTTTTCATACTTGAAAATTTCTTTATTTGTATTGCTAAAGTTATTACTTAAGCAAAAATGCAAGTGGGGATGATTTGTTTATAAAGTTTTGTGTAATTTATAACAAGAGTATTTAGTAAAAAAAAAGAAAGAAAAAAGAAACAAATTCCTAAAATTCACTACGGTTTGTGTTTGTTTCATTTCACAAATATTTGCTTCAGGCAGAGGAAAACCAAATTTTGGCAGTTACCAAAACATATTGCGGTGATCACCATGAAGTAAAAACTGTGGGTTCAGTCTTTCTAAAAAGATCGTGTTAGAAACAAAGTCTCTTCTGGTGTGAGATAATCAGCCATCTACAGTGACGTTGCCCAGGGGATGTCCGGATGTGTTACCATCCTGCTAGGAAGCATCTCTCATGTCCCCACATGGGAAGCTAGGGCTGACAGATGGGAGCTCATCCTGTCTTGTGGATTTGAACCGCCAACCCATTGTACCACTGCAACCCCTTAGTTTAATGCTGCCATTAATTTAATGGAAAACTCAAGATCATCTTAAGAAATGAATTGGCTGCTCCTTTGTCTCCCCTTGGCTGTTCCCTGGAAGGTCAAAAAGCCATTGGGAGTGTGAATTTTCTCATAAGACAACAACCCATAGGATAAGCTCAAAAGACAATTCAGATGAATATTGCAGCCCACAACCAAATTGTATTCCCCTCCCTGCACTCATAATCAAGGCCCACCATTGAATTAACCTTTTTTTCAGTTTCAGAGATGAAACATATACTGGGATCCCAAGGATCTAAGCCATGATTTTGCACAAAATGCTTACAAAGCAAGAAGTGAACACCAAGGCTTTTTTTGGAAATTTCGTACATACATTAACTTACTTCATGTTTAATCCCTACTTTTCCTCCAAGGAGATCATGGGGATATGCAGTATAATCTCCGCAGTGAGTGCCTTCCAATGGTTGTTGCTCCCTCTTTTTAGAATATGTCATAATGGGGAGTAGATAGGATACTTCTCCCTTCATCGGCACAAATGGAGTAACTAATAGTGTACTTTATTAGGATCTAAGTGTTGCAAACAATATAACGTAATTGTTGGAAAGCTAATTCCTAACAGCGGCTGAGGGGGAAAAGGAAAGGGCCTGGGGCTGTTAGGAATGGTGGGAGTTGAAGTCCAAAACACCTGGAAGGTCCAAGTTGGCCCATGCCTGCTCTAACAAACTCTCTAAGGTGGGCTGAAGTGAATGGGTTTTTAAATCTACTGCAAACAGGTATGTCTTCCCCACACTTTATTAAGAGAAAACGGCATCATGGTGATAAGTACAAGTGCAACTTAAGCTCACCGCTAGGCTTTAGGACATTTCTAAAAGATTGCTGGAGAACAAGTTGAGCATTTCTTTAAACATAACACCACAAAGTAAAGCATAGTTGTTGAAGTAGAATAATTGGGCCATTCCGGTGGTACTTAATTCTGAAATTAGTCCAGTTTATATGTGGGCTCTCAAGTGGGAAGAGAGCTGCAATCTCATGTAGAGGGGCTGTACTTTGTTCATGCCTGCTGCAGGTAATGGATATGTTGCACCCATGGGTTTACCCTAAGTGCACTTACTAGCCTTTTAGCAGATAAATAATGTCCGTTCACGCTGAGTTAAAATAGTGGTCTCCTTTCTTAAGTTTTCAGTAAATGCCCTTCCGATGCCTGCTTTTCTGCAGTACTGAAGATCTTCACCTTGACCACCGTGGGCCTTCAAGTGGCTTTTAGGAAAAGGAGAACAACATTATTTTCCCCATCCCAAGTTATTAGACAACACCTATACATTCTTTCTTTGGATAAATTATTTTAAATTTTTTCATGCTAGCTTCATTTAGTTAAGCCAGTTTAAATATTTTTTCTCTCTGCTCAGCCAGCCTTTTCTTTCTCTCTTGACAAAAGAGCACCTAGCAGTGTGTTATAGGAGATGTAAAGCAGTAATTCTCAACCTACTGGGACCACCAGTAGTCCCCAAGAACTAAAATATGGTCCGTGACCTTACCTTTATTACACTGTTGCAATGAGAGCGACTGGTCTTGCAAAGCCCTCTTAGAGTGCCGAGGTAACAGGGATGTCAGGAGGGGAGAGGCTGACTATCCTTGAAAGGCACGATAAGCCTCCTGACTGCTGCTTCTCCTCCCCCTCCTCCCCAACAGAGCTGTTCCATGTGGCACATGGAAGCGGGGGCACCTTGGTGTCTGTTTTTCAGCCTATTCCTAGGGTTGTTTGGTGTGCCGATTCAGAAAATTGCACTGAATAGACCACATCAGCTCTAGATTATTAAATATGGTTTTCTTTTGGCGAGCAGATGGAGACTACTGGATGGCATATTTTCTGTATCAGAAACTAGAACTGATGTGGTCTATCCAATTCAATTTTCTGAATCAGCACCCCAAATAACCAAACCAAATCTAAAGTTGACCAAAAACTGATTCGTAACCCTTTTGGTACTAATGTTGGAGTGGAGATTGTGGTGGAGGCTCCTTCCTTGGAGGCTTTTAAACGAAGGCTGGATGGCCATCTGTCGGGGTTGCTTTGAAGGCGATTTTCCTGCTTCTTGGCAGGGGGTTGGACTGGATAGCCCATGAGGTCTCTTCCAATTCTAGGATTCTAGGATTTTATGGTCCCTGGTCTTCTTTGAGAAGTTGGGAACCACTGATGTAAAGGCATAGCAGCTTCTCAATTTCATATCAAAGCACAGATTCTGAAAGGCTCTGACTACAAAATGCCTTATCATGCTTGGGTCACTTTTGGTATTAGTACATGGCATTAAAAGCCAAGTTATTAAGTGTCTTAGTGACTCATCTTCCAGCAAGACACCAGCCAACATCTATAATTCAAATGAAGACAACTGCTTTCCACATTCATGGTCTAGACATGACTGAGTAGCACATTCAAAGAACATTCTAGAGAAGTAAGAGTTGTGAACAGTATGCATTTGTCCTAAAGGAATGAACTGCACTCACACTTCATACTATGTGGGAAGAAGCCTCCTACTCAGAAGCCAGGAAGAAATAAAGCGATATTTTGAACTGAATTGTACCGTAACACATTTTCTGTTTATTTCCATTTGACAATGCTTTTAAAAAAATAAATAAAACTTAAACATCTTCCAAAAAGTCAAGAGTACCCCAAAACACAGGAAACGAAATCCTTTCTTAAAGCAGCCTTTCCATAATATTTTATAAAGCTAATTACTCAACTATAAAACCCTTCTCTAATAACCTTCATTTTCCCTGAAACTATACTATGATAACCCCTTTCCAGTTGAAATGGCAAGAGAAGAGCTGTAGACTTAGTTACCATCTGATGGTAAGAAGTGCTGGATTGTTTATTATAATAGTAATAAAAATGAATAAGTTTAAGCACAAAAAACCTGCAAGACCAACTTTGGATTTATGCAATCTATGGAATGGGTTATTCCTAAAGAACATGGCTTTTTTGCAAAGAAAAGAGATGACAATCTAAGCAGGAAAGGTATGTTCTCACAGACTTTCATAGCAGCAAGATCTACAGTGCTATATGTTTTCAGAGCCACAAGGGTTACAGTATTTTGCCTCTCATCACCTTTTAAAAATTGTGAAATGCTCCACGACCAGGTTTTTAGGTTTTTGCTCGTGGTTTGAGGTATTAAACAGCATGAGAAAGCGGAGGCTCATTCTGTCTGCAGCCGTTTCCACCCGCTGTTAAACAGTCGTGGGACCAATAAAACCACCCACGCTTTGAGAGTCATCACCAGAGGCATCGTCTGAGGCCTGTAAAAATGAAGTTCCTTAATGCCAACATGGAAATAGTTAACTCTGGCACAGATGTGTTTTCCATTCCTGTGTGACCCAAAAAATTGCACAAATGGGTCCAGTTTCGGTTACAAGCACGATCTGGCTGCCGACAAAAAGCAGCAGTTCTCTTGGGGAAAATACAAGGCGAGAAAAAACACCAGGTAAAAACCCAACCCGACATCGTTGCAGCATTTTGCTCAAGTCCCAGCTAGCAAAAAGCGGTGTGTAGTACACACAGTAGGAAACAGCTTTGAATAGGTTCCGCTGTTGCCAAGGAAACCCAAAGTGATTTGTCTTCAGTACCAAAGTATTTGTCGAGGTGATTACTTTCTTTGCAGCAAATTTGTTTTCCTTGAGAACGAAGAACATCGCAGAAGCTCCTCCACCAAAAGTCTGTTGCAGGGAATGACAGCTGGAAGTCAGTTAATTGAAGAACCTTTGACACATGTACTTCTCTTCGGATATCGAATATCCTATTTTTTCATAGAAAGGTACGTTTTTTGGGAGGCACTCGAGTGTGATTTTGTAGCAGTTGAGTCTCTTGCTTAGCAACCGGAGAGTTGACATCAGTCTGAAAGAAAACAGTTTAATACTTTTGAATTAAACAGGAAACACTATTAGAACAACAGTTTCAGACTGCATGGTTGTTTAGACCAGGCATGGGCCAACTTAGTCCCTCCAGGTGTTTTGGACTTCAACTCCCATCATTCCTAAAAGCCTCAGGCCCCTTCCTTTACCCCCTCATCCGCTTAACTGGCTGAGGGGGAAAAGGAAAGGGCCTGAGGCTGTTAGGAGTGATGGGAGTTGAAGTCCAAAACACCTGCATGGCCCAAGTTGGCCAATGCCTTGCTTATACCACCTATAATTAAGACACACCTTTCAATATGGGAGACTATTACAATCATGCGGAGCTACTTACAATTTCCCAAGTTGTTTTCCGCGACAGTCTCCATTGACTACAACGTCTTCTATCCTTCCCCTCTGAAAAACAGGCACAATTGTTACACCATTGAGAACCACTATGTAGGGAGAGCATAAGAGCTTATTAAAGGTACTGTAACAGGTTTTCTTCTTCCTTATCACACCTACCTTTGCACACGAGTGAGTGAATTTATGCTCTATGACCAGGGTTGCAGTTGCCACAATCTCGCCTAGATTAGTGTCTTCTACAACGATTATATAGTAGTCCCCAGAACTCTTCATGTGTTCAAAGGTTTCTACAGAAAGACAGGCAGTGACAAATTCAGTATTTGGTATTGGATTTTCTGAATGTGCTACACTTTATTTATAATACACTTTATTTATGTATTGTCGAAGGCTTTCATGGCCGGAATCACTGGATTGTTATGTCTTTCGGGCTGTATGGCCATGTTCCAGAAGCTTTCTCTCCTGGTGTTCCACCCACATCTGTGATAGACATCCTCAGAGGTTGTGAGGTAATAAAGCTGATGACAATGGCACCTCACAACTTCTGAGAATGCCTGCCACAAATGTGAGTGAAATGTCAGGTGATAATGCTTCTGGAACATGGCCATACAGCCTGAAAGACTCATAGCAACCCACTTTATTTATATTCCACTCTATCTCCCTGGTTGGGACTCAAGAGTAAATTACAGAACATATATAAGGCAAACATCCAATGCCTTTTTTACATAATGCCATATAATAAACAGACAAAGGTAAAAGTTTTCCCCCTTTTTATATCTGGTGTCTGGAGGCAGTGCTCATCTCGGGCCATGGGAAGGTGCTCTTGTTCCATTTTCCATGCCGAGGAGCCTGTTTTCTCCAATCATGTTGCCGGCATGTTTTGCATATCTGCACGGGACACCCTTTTACCTTCCCGCCAAGGTGGTACCTATTGATCTACCCACATTGTATCCTTTCGAACTGCTAGGTTGGCAGAAGCTAGGGCTGACAGTTGGGAGCTCACCCCGACTAGTGGCTTAACCCTCCAGTCGACAGATTTCCTGCAGCTAGCGGTTTAACCCGCTGTGCTACTATGGCCTACTACCTCACATTTGCCTTCATAAATTGTTCCCTAGGACAAACTGCACCTCAGTTACAAGGAATAGATATCTAATAATCATAACATTTTATTTATATTCCACCCTCCATATTCCACAAGGGGACTCAGGGCGGATCACAATACATATACATGGCAAACATTTAAGGCTGTTTGGACAGACAGAAAGGAGGTATGTTGTCTCAAAGTCCAATTTCGATGCTTTGGGAGGTTGAGTTCGGATTCGGGCACGAGGAGTGCTGTTGGTCTATTTTCTCTGATGAAGAGCCATCAGGATATCCTCCTCCTACCTTCCTTTTGGTCATGGCATTACTGGTCTTGTTCTTTATGGTGTCATAAAATACCTCCCCACTAATTAGCGGTACCTAATTTCTCTACTTATAGCTCTGAGCTGTTTTCGAACTGCTTAGGTAAACAGTGACCTGAGCTTGATGGTCCCGGGCTTCAAACTGGCCACCTTTTGGTTGGTAGATCTTACTACTGGTGGTCATTTACCAGCTCTGCTCAAGCCCAGCCTAAGGAGTGAGAGGGATTTTTTTTTGGAAGGGAAAATGTAAGTGGCTATTGTGAGAAGATGCCCAAGAAATCGAGCCGGAGAAAAGCCATTGGCTGCATCACTACTTAAGCCGCTCCCACAACCCTCCTCTGATTTCTTTGGAGTTCTTTGACAAAGCATCTATTTTCAGAAGCAATGAGGGGGTCACCTAGAGATACTGAAGCAACTCTTTGTTTCCTTTTTTCCCAAACAGAAAAAAACCCCAAACAAGTAGGCACTTACTCATAAATTGTTCAGGACTGACACCTCCAATTTCAGTCAGCTGACTCAGAACCTTTAAAAATCCTGCAAATCAAAATATGTATCAGGGTTTGTTTGTTTTATAAACTTTGACATTTCACTATACAGAAAGGCCTGTGAAAAACAACAGGTTGGAAATTAAAGCAACCAGTGGGAATCATATCTTCCAAGTGCAGTAAAACCTGAACAATCTGAAGGCTGCTGTTCACCAACGTTAAGAAAATGAACAGCCAAGGTGACCATCCAGTAGCAAATAGAATAATACTGACAACAATCTTTAAATAAGCAGAGCATCAAGATTAAATAAAGCTGATAGTAATAGTTCAAGTAAAATTTAAAGAAGCAGGCAGGACCAACCATCCTGCAAATGTATTTTTCTACCAAAGCAACTTTTTAAAAAGGTTACAAGCTCATTTCACTATGTAACATGATTTTTGTTCCATTTGTGCCATTTCCTAATTGGTTCTATCATAAAAGCATGGAAAAAGTTTATTAAACTGCAGAAATCTTGTCTTTACAAAAGGGACATCCTGCAGCACCTTTTTGCTCTCATTTTTCAATGAATATCTCCTAGAGCAGGCATGGGCAAACTTCAGCCTTCCAGGTGTTTTGGACTCCAACTCTCACAGCTGGTAGGCTGTTAGGAATTGTAGGAGTTGAAGTCCAAAACACCTGTAGGGCTGAAGTTTGCCCATGCCTGTCCTAAAATCTCAGCCAATCCAACCTAGTTTGTGGCAGCCACAAAAACAAAGTTTCTGGAGTATAGTAACTACTTTCAAAGGAAGGACCAAGCAGTTAAACAGGAAACAACACTTTCAAACCAGGAATAGAATTATTTTCAAATTCTGTTACATGCTGGTTTTTCATCAGATGGAGTTGTAATTGATGTGTGTGATTTGCTATGATGTATAGATAGGACTAAATATAGTAAGCTAGGTACCTAAAATGGGCAATTTCATACTAGTGTTTCTTTCTGGCACTGCCCTGTCATATGCACAATCCATGTAGCATACAACCCTGTATCTGAAAACCTCAAATCCCTCCTGTAAGAGACATTCAGAACTTTTTTTGGAATCTGGACAAGTTTGGGACAATTACATTAACAACATTGACCCAAGAACTGGCAAGAGCTCCTTTGTGCACAATCCAATTGCCATTATCCTAGCCTCAGAGGGGTTGAACAGCAACCAACCTAATCCATACCTCACTGCCATTCCTTTTTCCTTACAGGCCATATTTAGGCTAAAATCCTGATAGCAGGGCAGCGCCCAGTATGAAGGGTGGGAAATAAATACAGTGAGGGAGGCTAAACTATTGATTCCAAGCTGCATAATCAGCACAGGACTCTCTGGTGAGTTAAAAGTCCTGTGAAAGTAAAATACCGTATTTACTCGAGTCTAATGTGCCATCAAATCTAATGCGCACCTCAGTTTTTCTGAAACCAAAACAAGCATTTGCTGCCAAATGTATTATGCAGTGGCAAAAAGTGCACTCTTTGCAATTTGGCCCAAAACAGTGCACCTTACAGTTGCTGCCTGCTTAGAACTCCTTTAAAAACAAAAGTGTTAGGACACCAAAGCTTCCAGCAATGGAAAAGAAAACCTTGGGGTGCATCTCTGCTGTAGAATGAATCCACTTTAATTGCCTTGGTTCAATGCTATGGAATCCTGGGGGCTGTTAAGTTTTGCTGCCAAAGAATGCAAACTGCAAGGACTGCATAGCACTGAGCCGTGGCAATTAAATTAGTAATAATATAATAATAATAATTTTATTTTATACCCGCCTCTCCTCGTGGTTCGAGGTGGGTTACAGCATGACTGAAAGACATAATTAGAGATCCCTCCAATAGGAGCTCCAGGTGCAACTTCCCCTTTGGCTCAGCACTAAGATTACTGTATGACGCAAATCTTAATGGGCACCTTAATTTTGGCAAGATCATTTGGCCAAAAAAGGGGTGAGCATTATATTCAAGTAAATAGGGTAAGTCTGACCTAAATGTGGATTGCTTTTGGTACTACTGAGTTTACTAAGCATTTGCTAGTCACAGTCTCAGTAAACCTAACATCAGATGTGTACATCTCTAGATTACAACATAAAGGAATGCTACGCAGATCATTTGCAAACGGAAAAATACCTCTGTTGATGTCGGCAGAGCAAAGGGGTCTCAGGACCAGGCCATCACCAGGATCCATGGGCGAAATGGCCGGGGAGAAGGCCACGGTGTTCTGGCTCCAGTCCAGATCCCGGAGGAGCTGAGGCTCGAACATCGGGGTGCTGCTGGGTTTTGGGGTTTCCGCGGGCATCATGGCAGCCGCGGCTGTGGGCTGGTGCACTGAAAGAAAAGAAAAACATTGGATCCAACTGCTATTTTCAAATCTTCCAACATTCTGCGTTTGATTACCTTTTGGTTTGTGCATCACAGTCATGGACAAACTGCCCTCTCCCCAGGTGTTTTGGACTTCAACTCCCACAATTCCTAACAGCCTACTGCTAGGCTGTTAAGAATAAGTCCAAAACACCGGGAGGGCCCATGTTTGCCCAACTGTAAATGTGAATTATCAGCAATTAATGATATCTTATGTCCAGTTTACAATCTCACAACTATGGACAACATGCCAACCAAGCAGGAATGTTTTTTTTTTAAAAAAAACTATTTACTTTTGGTTCTTTTGACGTAACAAAAGGTTAATGGAATTAACAGGGTATTTATTTTTCGGCCCATGGAGGCTTTGGACCAAAAAAGACCCTTATCACGACCAGGGGTTGAATCAATATTGCAACTCTTTTAAGTTCAGTACAAACTCTCAGATTAAAAAATCCCCACTTGGGAGGACAACTTTTTCCACTGAAAGCCAATGTTTGTAAGAGTTGGGACGGCTCCAGGTTGTTTAGCAATTCATATTGTACTCAGTTTTGCAACTTATATTGTACTATTTAATTTTGCAATTCATATTGTCCTATTCAGTTTTGCAATTCGTATTGTAGTGTTTGCCACCAGGTCAAGAAATTACTCCAGCAGCCAAGACCTCCTCCCACAAAAGCATGATCAATCTTGACCAATTACTGTGGCTCATGAGAAGATGCTAGAACAGTTTGCCAGAAGCCTGTTTCTACGTTAAGCCCTGTGGGCCCTTCAAACTAAAGCCAAAATTGTGCCTATTATTTATGTATTTATTTACCACACTTGTGCCCTGCCCTTCTCACCCAGAAGGGGACTCAGAGCATCCTTACAAAGGCAACAATTCAATGCCACACATCTACATCTACATATCGATAAATAAACAACACATTAAAACCAAACCAAACAATTAAAAATATCAACATTAAAAGATCAGTTAAAATCACGTAATCCAAGTCATACTCCAGGGCCGTTCCATTCGTCATTCTGTTAATTCAATTTCTTATTCACTGTTCAAATTTACTGACCAAAGACTTGGTCCCAAAGCCTTTGGTCTACACTAGGATTAATGCTATGGCGATCTGCAGTTCGGTGAGGCACCAACACTCTTTGGCAGAGAAGGTTAAACTACAACTCCCCTTTTTCAATAGCACTGAACACTAGCAGTTAAAGTCATCTCAAACTGCATCATTTTTACAGTGTAGATGTAGCCCAAACTAAGAAGCCCTGAAAAATACATACAAGGAAACTCTACAGCTGAAAGTCAATAGGACTGATTAAAACAATATGATATGAAGCAAGGTGGAGAAAGCAAATAAGGAAATGGCTCTTCCTCCTGCATTGCCACTTCCATGGATACAGCTTCCTCTTTGCTCACCTGGCGCATTACTTGATCTTTATGATCTTTATGCATATACTTTATCCTTTCTCCCAAAGTGGGACCCAAGGCGGTTTCCAAAACAATACATGAAAAGCATGGACAAGCAATCAAAATCATTTCAGAACAAAATGGTTATGCACATACATAAGGAGTTTTGGTAGGAGATACATTTCACACCCAATCTTATGAATGCTATATGATGATGATGATTATTATTATTATTAAGCTGAAGGATTCCAAATAGAGGTTCAAACAGCCACCATAATGTCTTGCTTTCCTCTCTTATGCAGGTATAATAACAGACCAGGTATAATAGCCTAATGATACTTGGTTTTGTCTAATCATACAGACCATCCCTCAGGTGCTCATTGACCTTTTAAAATCGGTAGAAAAGAATTCATATTAAGCAAGCTTCTCCTATTACAAAAACCAATCCTATCCGGTTCTCGAATCACTGTGTTCACTTTCTGGTTCCAAAAACTACGAAGCCAACCAGGCATGAATCCTATTTCAGAGCCTTTGCATTAATGGAATTTATAGGCATGTCAATTCACTATTATGTGGCCTAGATCAGAGCCCCTGAATTAATGGGATTTATAGACATGTACATTCACTATTACATGGTCAATACTACAGGATAGGGGAGGGATTCAGGCCTATGTTGCAGAATGAATGAATGAATACATTTAGAGATTTCAATTTCCATGGCTTAATGCTATGGATTCCTGGGATTTGTAGTTTGCCAAGGCACAAAGAGAAGGCTGAAGACCTTGTAAAACTGCAACTCCTGGGATTCAATAACATTGAGTTCAAGTGGGATCAGATTGCATTAGTTCTACAGTGTAGATGGACCCTGAATAAGTCCTGGATTTTATCTGCCCCGAATCGTTCATCTCCAATAGATATCATTCTAGGTTCTGCTGTTGACTGAGAAGTTCTCTCTCCCTGATTAGATGATTACACTATGATTTTTATTCCTGGGTTATAAATGCCACTTCCTAAAGGGATCTATCATAAAAACATGGGAAAAGTTTATTAAACTCCAAAATCTTTGTTTTTCAAGAGGGACATCCTGCTATAGCACATTTTGATCTAGTTTTTCAATGCATATCTCAAGTCTCATCCAATTCAACCTAGTTTGTGACAGCCACAAAAACGAAGTTTCTGGAGTAGAACTCCTTTCAAAACACAATGAAACAGGAAACACTGCTTTTAAACCAGGAAAAGAATTTTTAGTGTTATTAGGTGATGATGCTGTAGTAATAATAATAATAATAATAATAATAATAGTAATAATATCTTCAGTGCTGCTTCAACACAGAAACTTTGTCTGGAACCCAAACTCTCAAAATAATAGTGTTCCCTTAGGTCAAAAAATAAAAAACCCTGGAGTTTATTTACAGAAATAAAACATAACACAGCAGATTACTTATGGCAATACTACTCCTCTCAGGGTCCTTCCACACAGGCATACAACCCAGATTATCAAGGCAGAAAATCCCACAATATCTGATTTGAACTGGGTTATCTGAGTCCACACTGCCATATAATCCAGTTCAAAGCAGATAATGTGGGATTTTATTCAGCTGCGTGGAAGGGGCCTGCTCATCTTAAATGTAAAACCTGCCCACTCAAATGATCTGCTTTGAACTGGATTATACAACAGTGTAGACCCAGGGCCCTTTCACACAACCTATAACCCGGAATATCAAGGAAGAATAACCCACAATATCTCCTATGAACTGGGGTATCTCAGTCCACACTAACTTATATCCCAGTTCAAAACAGATATTGTGGAATTTTATTCAGCTGTGTGGAAGGGGCCTCAGTACAAAGCAGATAATGTGGATTATCTGTTCTGACAATCCAGACTGTCCGCTTTGATAATCTGGATTGTTCACTTTGATAATCAGGATTGTCCACTTTGATAATCTGGATTGTTCACTTTGATAATCAGGACTGTCCGCTTTAATAATCAGGATTTTCCACTTTGATAATCAGGACTGTCCACTTTAATAATCAGGATTGTCCACTTTGATAAGCAGGACTGTCCACTTTGATAATCTGGATTGTTCACTTTGATAATCAGGACTGTCCGCTTTAATAATCAGGATTTTCCACTGTGACTGTCTGCTTTGATAATCGGGATTATCTGATTTGATAATTAGGATTGTCCACTTTGATAATCCAAACTGGGTCTTTGATCATCTGGATTATCCTCTTTGATAATACATATTATCCGCTCTGATAATCCGGATTGTCTGCTTTGATAATCTGTATTATCCACTCTGGTAATCAATATTTTCCGCTCTGATCATCCGGATTGTCCTCTTTGATAATCCAGATTATCCTGTCTGATGATCTGTATTATCCACTCTGATAACCCAGATTATCCGCTTTGCTAATCCGGATTATGCTATCCGATGATCTGTATTATCCACTCTGATAATCCGGATAATCCGCGTTATCTGACATGTCCGTTTTGCTAACCCAGACTGTCCTCTTTGCTAATCCGGATTATACTCCTTTATAATCCGGATTATCCGCACTGACTGACTGCTGACAATCCGGATGACAGGACAGAGGCACTTTCGTACCCCTAACTCTTAGGCAGTCCCCCCCTGCTTCCTTCCGTCTCCTTCCCCCAGCCAGACCCCGAAAAGAAGCCCCCTCAGGACCCTCACCCGGCGCGGCTTCCAACGGACTCCCCTCGGCGCTCCAACTGCGCATGCGCGCTCCCATTCGCGCTCCTCGACCCTTCCTTCCTTCCCACGAAGACTGGCGAGCGAGCGAACGAACCGGCACCCACTGCGCACGCGCGCTTCCTGGGCGTAGCTTGACTGACGTGGCGGCTCCGGCGTGGGAGGGGGCGTGGCTTCGCGGTTCCGTTTTACAACGGTGAGTGGAGGGAAAAGGAGACAAATCCGCCAATCAGGAGCCTCTCTCTCTCTCTCTCTCTTAGCCACGCCTCCTGTCGTCGAGTGAGGCCTCCCCCCCTAAAAGCGCATGCGCTAACGGAAAGGCGGGAAAAAGTGGTCTATAAAAGACAAGCCGTTGAAGTATGCGCATGCGCAATGTGTGTTGGGCCTGAGGGGAGCGTATTTACCTTTCCTTTCCGGCCCACAAAGCTGCCTTTTAAAAGAAGATTACATGATTTTACAACGAAAATGAATGTGGACTCATTCTACAGCAGGACTGGGCAAACTTGGGCCTTCCCTTGAGGTGTTTTGGACTTCAACTCCCACCATTCCTCACAGCCTCAGGCCCCTTCCTTTTCCCCCTCAGCCGCTTAAGCGGCTGAGGGGGAAAAGGAAGGGGCCTGAGGCTGTGAGGAATGGTGGGAGTTGAAGTCCAAAACAACTCTAAGGAAGGCACAAATTTGCCCGCGACTGATTTACCACGTTGTCGTCCGCCTGCTTCAACATCGAGGACTTCGAATCATTCTTGGTCAGGTTCCTCTCCTGCGAAACGTGGACCATTTACAAGCATCACACTGGAAGGATTCCATCAATGTTGCCTCCGGGAAATCCTGCAACTCAACTGAACCACCTAAACTGGGCTCTACAGGTCAATGGAGACTCCACCACAGACATCAGAAGAGCTGCAAGGCCAAGAACAAGCCATGAGAGTCAAGACGAAGATCCACCCAGAGGAAAAGTGTTTTTACCATACATCAAGGGAACCACTGACCGCATAAGGAAGCTGATGAAGAAGCACAACCTACAAACTATCTACAGACCCACCAAGAAAATCCAACAAATGCAACGTTCAGCAAAGGACAAGAGGGATCCTCTCATCTCTACAGGAGTCTACTGTATACCATGCTGCTGTGGACAAGTCTACATAGAGACCACCAAACGCCGCATTGCCCAAAACATGAATCAAGGAACATGAAACACACTGCAGACTAACTCAACCAGAGGAGTCGGCCATAGCAGAATACTTGATGAACCAACCATGATACAGCATATTATTTGAGAACACACAGAAATGCTGGATCACTCTCACAACCACCATGTCAGACTACATAGAGAAGCCACTGAAATCCACAAAAGTCAGCCATAGCAGAGTAATTGATGAAGCAACCACGATACAGCATATTATTTGAGAACACAGAAATGCTGGATCACTCTCACAACCACCATGTCAGACTACATAGAGAAGCCACTGAAATCCACAAAAGTCAGCCATAGCAGAGTACTTGATGAACCAACCACGATACAGCATATTATTTGAGAACACAGAAATGCTGGATCACTCTCACAACCACCATGTCAGACTACATAGAGAAGCCACTGAAATCCACAAAAGTCAGCCATAGCAGAGTAATTGATGAAGCAACCACGATACAGCATATTATTTGAGAACACAGAAATGCTGGATCACTCTCACAACCACCATGTCAGACTACACAGAGAAGCCACTGAAATCCACAAAAGTCAGCCATAGCAGAGTAATTGATGAAGCAACCACGATACAGCATATTATTTGAGAACACAGAAATGCTGGATCACTCTCACAACCACCATGTCAGACTACACAGAGAAGCCACTGAAATCCACAAAAGTAAGCCACAGCAGAGTACTTGATGAACCAAGCACGATACAGCATATTATTTGAGAAGACAGAAATGCTGGATCACTCTCACAACCACCATGTCAGACTACACAGAGAAGCCACTGAAATCCACAAAAGTCAGCCATAGCAGAGTACTTGATGAACCAACCACGATACAGCATATTATTTGAGAACACAGAAATGCTGGATCACTCTCACAACCACCATGTCAGACTACACACAGAAGCCATTGAAATCCACAAGAAGCATGTGGAGAATTTCAACAGAAAGGAGAACATGAAAGTGAATGGATAACATGAAAATTTCAACATGAAAATGAACAAAATCTGGCTAACAATATTTTTAAAACTCTAAAATCAGGACAGTAAATAAAGAACAACACTCAAAGACAGGAGAATTCCAGATAAGAAACAATCAGGGCTAGCTAATCACCTCCCAACAAAGGATTCCCCCAGGCAGGAAGCAGCCAGTCTTTGAAGCTGTAAGGCCATTCAGTGCTAATCAAGATGGCCAATTGCACCATCTACATTTTCCTTTTTTTTCCGTGTGAGGAGCAGCCTGAGTCACTTCTGGAGTGAGAGAATTGGCCGTCTGCAAGGACGTTACCCAGGGCACGCCCGGATATTTTGATGTTTTTACCATCCTTGTGGGAGGCTTCTCTCATGACCCTGCTTGGAGCTGGAGCTGATAGAGGGAGCTCATCCTTAACACTTTCCTTAAACAGACTAGAGTTCTTTCTCCCACCCTATACATTATTCTACAGATATATAAACCCCACTTGCCGAGTTTCCAACAAACCTCACAACCTCTGAGGATGCCTGCCACAGATGTGAGCGAAACGTCAGGAGAGAATGCTTCTGGAACATGGTCCTACAGCCCAGAAGACTCATAGCATGAAAGCCTTTGACAACACAAATCCTGCAAATCTCTTGCGAAGACAGGTAGACAAAGGCCAGTGTTCTGGAAGAAGCTGCAAAGACCTCCAACATTGAAGCCATGATCCTCCGCCGTCAACTCTGAAGGCCACATTGTCCGAAGGCCCGAAGATCACCATTGTCTCCCAAAACAGTTACTCTACTCTCAGCTCAAGAACAGAAATGGAATGTTGGTGGACAGCAAAAAAGATTGAAAGATGAGCTTAAAGCCAACTTTCAAAACTCTGGTATAGTCATTGAGAGAACTGGGAAGCCCTGGTCCTTGAGCATCAAACTGGAAATCAGAATAATAGAGTTGGAAGAGACCACATGGGCCCTCTAGTCAAACCCCTGAGAGCAAGCGTGCTGTGGATTCAAGGAGGCATGAATGGAGGGCAGAAAAGAGAAATGTGTCAAGAGGAAGAAGGTGCCTCAATGCAACCTTTGTCAGGACTGCCTTCCACCTGGAAACTAATGTCCTCATTGTGGAAGAACATGCAGGTCAGTAATAGATCTCTACAGTCATTGCAAAAATCCTAGGCTTGGAAGGCCATCATATTAATGGACCACATGTGATATCCAATGATGGTGATATATGACATAGCTGCTTTCTCTTGTCGTGAAACACATTGACTGGGCAGCATTTGAAGGACAGGAGCAACCGATGTTCAAGCAGAGGAAGGTTTACCCCAAAAGGTAGGATGTTTAGCTTGCAGAAGACAAGGCTGAGTGAAGACATGATAGCCATGTATAAATATGTGAGGGAAAGTAATAGGGTGGAGGGAGCAAGCTTGTTTTCTGTAGCCCTGGAGATTAGGACGCAATGGAGCAATGGCCTCACACTACAGTAAAGAAAGAAGATTCCACCAGAACATTAGGAAGAACGTCCTCAGTGTGAGAGAGAAGTGGAACTTTCTTCCCCAGAGTGTGGTGGAGGCTCCTTGTTTGGAGGTTTTTAAGTAGAGGCTAGATGGCCATCTGTCGGGGGTTCTTTGAATGCGATTTTCCTGCAGAAAGGGGTTGGACTGGATGGCCCATGAGGGGTCTGCCAACTCTAGGATTCTTTAAAAAGGAGAAAGAGGAGGGAGAAATGGAAAGGAAGGAAGAAAGAAGAAGGGTGGGAGGAAAGAGAGGAAGAAAGAAAGGGAAGGAGACAAAGACAGCAAGAAAAGGAGAAAGAAATAGAGATGTAGGAAACAGGAGGAAGTGAGGAAACAGAAGGAATTCAGAAACCTTGGTCTGTGGCTACAGACCTATTGTGTGACTTTAGGCAAGTTACACTCTCCCTCAGCCTCAGATGAAGACAAAGACAAATCCCCTTTGAATAAATCTTGACCCAAAATCTCTGTGTTAGGGTCACCCTATGTCTGAAAGTTGGATTTTTGTAACTCAGGGAATAAAAAAGGGTAAAGGTTTTCCCCTGATGTTAAGTCCAGTCATGTCTGACTCTGGGGGTTGGTGCTCATCTCCATTTCTAAGCTGAAGAGCCAGCGTTGTCTGTAGACACCTCCAAGGTCATGTGGCTGGCATGACTGCATGGAGCGCCGTTACTCAGGGAATGCCTGTGTATATATTTTTACTTTCTTCTGAGTTGCTGCTGCGCATTCACTAGGGACTGTGTTCAGATCTGAGAAGGTAAGGAGCTAATAGAGCTTGGAACAGTTACTTTTGTGGACTACATTTCCTAGAATCCACCTATAATATATTTCCTATATAATGTTCATGTTTTCCATATCGTCAGTGTCCTCTTGAGTCATCCTCTTCCATTACAAGCAACATTTCCTCAAATGACCCAGTTTGTGATGTAGACAACTCAACATTAGCGGGTCAGAAACCCACACAAACATTTAGGTCTGGACACACCCAAAGTGTCAGTTTCAGTGCTGACTTGGTCCTGGCTCTGCAGAGTTGTATTTGGCATTGTCAACCTCACCAGACGCAACATTCATAGGGTGGTTCCTCTCTAGGTTGCCAAACAACCAAAAGACAGATAGCATGGCTTACTCTGATGTCTTTGGCAAAGCATCCTTCCATATTTTCATAGAATCATAGAGTTGGAAGAGAACCAAGGGCCATCCAGTCCAACCCCCTTCTGCCAGGCAGGAAGACACAATCCAATCCCTCCCAACAGATGCCCACCCAGCCGCTGCTTAACAACCTCCAGAGGAGGAGAATCCACTGGATTCCCAGGCAGCAGAGGATTCCACTCCTGAACAGCTCTTACCATCAGGAGGTTCTTCCTCCTGTTGAAATTCATTATGTTAGTTTAAGCCTATCTCTCTAAACTATTGAGGTCACTTTGGATTCTGATCCTGTTCTCTGGGTTATTAGCTCTCCCTCCCATCTGGTGAAATCTGCAAATTTGATAAGCATACCTTTTATTCTGTTATCAAAGGCATTTATAAAGATGTTGAATAGCCCTGAAAGGCCTGTGTCCCCTTCATTGGTCACATATCTCCAGAATTAGGGAGGAGGAGCCATTGGTAATGAGGAATCCGCTCTGCTTTTTAGTCTGAACCTTAAAGATGCTCCCAAAATGAGTCCTTCTGTGATTGGACCCACCACCTTCACCCACCAACACCACTTCTTTTATTTCAATAGAGTATAGCACTATGTGACAAAATTATTATAACACTAAAAATTCTGTTCTTGGTTTGAAAGTGTTATTTCCTAATTAATTATGCGGTCCTTACTTTGAAAGTAGTTGTTCTACTTCAGAAACTTCATTTTTGGGTTGAGACTCTATGAGATATTCATTGAGAAACTATTGCAAAATGTGCTGTTTGTCTCCTGCAAAGACAAAGTTTTTGCAGTTTAATAAACTTTTCCCATGTCTTTATGATAGAACCAATTAGGAAATGACATTTATAACCCAGGAACAAGAAACATATTACATATTGTAGTTTATAAATCAAACATAGTTTCAAGGGAAGCATTTTCTGAAGCTGAAAAGATAGCCATCAAGCAAAATCAGTCTATGCCAGGCTTGCTAAACAGGCTGATTTCGCTTTTATAAGCTACAGCTGAAGCATTTGCTGCATACCGTAGTCTACTGTAAATGCTTTTAAGTGGTTGCCTACAGGTTTGTGTCAGTGTCTAAAACAACCACTTGGTGGCATTTGGAAACGGTTTTTTGTACTTCTGCCAATTTTTATTATTATTATTATTTTGCAATTCCCACATTCAGTTATGGCAACCCCATGTGGGATTGCGACCCATGGTTTAATCTAGTGAAGCTGAATCATGAGAAACAGATAAAAGGTAGTGAGCGCGGAGAATCGTCCAAGGTTAAAAGTCCAAATTTTCCAAAAGCCAGGAATTGTCTCTTCTTTCCCATGTTGAATATGTCATTTCTGGCCTCAAAAATAACAAGCTAAGAGAATGACCGAATGCAGAAAAGTGTCCAGTAATTGAGAAAACAATGGACACAAAGAAAGTGTAAGATTTTTATTATTATTATTTTATTTCTTACCTGACTCTCCTCATGGCTCGAGGAGGGTCACAACACAGTCAGAAACACAAACATTACAAAAATTCTAAAAGCACACGTATTAAAATGTAGTTCTAAAACACATGTCAAATACACAGGACAGATTAAAAACATTAATCTCACCTTAAACTTTAACCAATCATACTGGACATTAGCTTTGAAACTTTAATTTGTTTTATCTATACATCTTTGGTTGCGTGCTGCAAGTCCCTTCTGGTGAATATTTGGGAGTTACTCTAGACCATGCTCTGACCTACAAGAAGCACTGCTTGAACATCAAGCAAAAAGTGGGTGCTAGAAACAATATCATATGAAAGCTGACTGTCACAACCTGGGGATCACAACCAGAGACAGTGAAGACATCTGCCCTTGTGCTTTGCTACTCTGCTACTGAATATGCATGCCCATTGTGGAATACATCTCGCCACATTAAAACAGTGGATGTGGCTCTTCATGAGACACGCCGCATTATTACAGGATGCCTATGTCCTACACCACTGTTCAGCGGGCATTGCACCACCTGACATCCGCTGGAAGTAGCAGCTAACAATGAAAGGACCAAGGCATTGACATCTCTGGCCCGTCTCCTGTTTGGATATCAGCCAGCATGCCAATGCCTTAAATCAAGAAATAGCCTTCTAAGATCTACAGAGATACTCGAACACCTCAGCAAACAAGAGTCCAAAATTAGCAGGTAAAAACCCGGAACCTTAATCAGTAGCTGACACCAGATAAGAGACTCCCTCCTGGGCACACAGAAGACTGGGCAACTTGGAAGGCGCTGAACAGACTGCGCTCAGGCACTCAGGGCCACTGCGAGGAGAAGATGGGGTGATGGGGACAGGGGACAGGGAAAAGGCAGAACTGCTTAATGCCTTCTTCGCCTTGGTCTTCTCACAAAAAGAAAGCCATCTTCAACCTCAGCAACATGGAATGGACGAAGGATTCAGGGAAATCCAACCCCAAATAGGGAGACAAGTTGTCCAGTAACACCTAGCTGCTCTAAACGAATTCAAGTCCCCAGGGCCAGATCAGCTACATCCAAGAGTATTGAAGGAACTAGCGGAAGTTATTTCAGAAACACTGGCAATTATCTTCGAGAGTTCTTGGAGAACGGGAGAAGTCCCAGCAGATTGGAGGAGGGCGAATGTGGTCCCTATCTTCAAGAAGGGAAAAAAGAACGACCCAAACAATTACCGTCCCGTTAGCCTCACGTCAATACCAGGCAAGATTCTGGAAAAGATCATTAAGGAAGTGGTCTGCAAACACTTAGAAACAAATGCGGTCATTGCTAATAGTCAACACGGATTTACCAAAAACAAATCATGCCAGACTAATCTGATCTCTTTTTTCGATAGAGTTACAAGCTGGGTCGATACAAGGAATGCTGTGGATGTAGCGTACCTGGATTTTAGTAAGGCCTTCGACAAAGTCCCCCACGACCTTCTGGCAAACAAACTAGTAAAATGTGGGCTAGACAAAACTACGGTTAGGTGGATCTGTAATTGGCTAAGCGAACGAACCCAAAGGGTGCTCACCAATGTGTCGTCTTCATCATGGAAAGAAGTGACTAGTGGAGTGCCGCAGGGTTCCGTCCTGGGCCCGGTTCTGTTCAACATCTTTATTAACGACTTAGACGAAGGGTTAGAAGGCACGATCATCAAGTTTGCAGATGACACCAAACTGGGAGAGATAGCTAACACTCCAGAAGACAGGAGCAGAATTCAAAACGATCTTGACAGACTAGAGAGATGGGCCGAAACTAACAAAATGAAGTTCAACAGGGATAAATGCAAGATACTTCACTTCGGCAGAAAAAAATGGAATGCAAAGATACAGAATGGGGGACGCCTGGCTAGACAGCAGTCCGTATGAAAAAGATCTTGGAGTCCTTGTGGACAACAAGTTAAACATGAGCCAGCAATGTGATGCGACTGCTAAGAAAGCCAATGGGATTTTGGCCTGCATCAATAGGAGAATAGTGTCTAGATCCAGGGAAGTCATGCTTCCCCTCTATTCTGCCTTGGTCAGACCACACCTGGAATACTGTGTCCAAATTTGGGCACCGCAATTGAAGGGAGATGTTGACAAGCTGGAAAGCGTCCAGAGGAGGGCGACTAAAATGATTAAGGGTCTGGAGAACAAGCCCTATGAGGAGCGGCTTAAAGAGCTGGGCATGTTTAGCCTGCAAAAGAGAAGGCTGAGAGGAGACATGATAGCCATGTACAAATATGTGAGGGGAAGTCATAGGGAGAAGGGAGCAAGCTTGTTTACTGCTGCCCTGCAGACTAGGATGCAATGGAACAATGGCTTCAAACTACAGGAAAGGAGATTCCACCTGAACATCAGGAAGAACTTCCTCACTGTGAGGGCTGTTCGGCAGTGGAACTCTCTCCCCCGGGCTGTGGTGGAGGCTCCTTCTTTGGAAGCTTTTAAGCAGAGGCTGGATGGCCATCTGTCGGGGGTACTTTGAATGCGATTTCCTGCTTCTTGGAAGGGGGTTGGACTGGATGGCCCATGAGGTCTCTTCCAACTCTACTATTCTATGATTCTATGATTCTATGAGATGCAGACCCAACCTTAAGAAATGGGGCTACAAAATAGAGTCCACTACATGCGACTGTGGAAAGAGCAAATCATAGACCACCTATTGCAATGCATTCTGAGCCCTGCTACGTGCACAATGGAGGACTTTCTAACAGCAACACCAGAGATACTCATAGCCAGCTAATGGGCAAAAGACATTTAGTATTAATGCCAGGGTTTTTTTTCTTAAAAAAATCTCTTATGTTTGCAAATCCATTACAACTTGTACCCTCAGTTTGCTTCTGACATGAGAAATAATAAATAAATAATAATAATAATTCTGACTTAGTCAACTGTGAAATTGTTTGCCGTGAGATGTTATGGCGACTACAGTAGATTAACCAAATTCATGGAGGTTAGGCCTATCTATGGCAAACAAGCCAAATGTCAAATTCATTCCACTGCGTACTTCTGTGTATCATAAATCCATCCCTAGGTGGCAATCTTGGCCCTCCGGTGACGATGTTGCCACCTGAAATTCTACAGCTTCCTTCTAAGAAAGAAGAGGTGGTGAATGCAGAACACTCATTTGTGCACAGCTGTCAATAAATGCTCCATCAGCAGAAAAAAAGGCAATCCTCTTAAGGCAGGGAGGATTAATGAGATGAATAGGCTTAATAACAAATCAATTAATGGACGTTATGTTAAGAACCTAACGCAGACAGCGAGGCTATCTTGGCCAGCGTTTCTGAGATTGCTCAGTCGCATCACGCTTCAAGGATGTCCCGAATCAAGGAATGCAGACAGACTCAGACAGACGTCTCCTTGACACCCGAGATGCTCTGGACCCGGACACAGAGGTCCCATTTAGGTATCATATGTTGATGGCACTCTTGTAAATTACTATCTGTGTGCCTCACAGTCTACGCTAAAATGTTATATCAATTTACTAACACTTTAATAATCATTTCTCAAGGCAGAAGAAATCTTAAGATTTGCAGTTGGGAAGTTAAATCAGTTTAATTCAAAACAGGCACTCAGGATACATTGGAAACAGTAGTTTGGAGGAGAAGGGAACTAGAGCTCAATAGAGTTCAAATTCCCTCATTAAACCCAAACTTCCAAGAGTTAGGAAGATGCTATGGCTTCTATTATATTTGTACAATGTAGATCAGGCATGGGAAAACTTCAGCCCTCCAGGTGTTTTGGACTTCAACTTCCACCATGTCAGGGTGCAACAAAGAACAGCATCATCAAAGCTGGTCTTTTCGCAACCTGACTACAAGAGGACAGAGGAAGGAGACCATTTGGCAGGATAGGCTGATTTATGACAGGGTCTGGTCTTCAAACGTGGGAAAGGACCAAAGGAAAGGGAGGTGTGGATGGAGAAGGAGGAGGGGGGAGGCAACAACCCCATATACTGAGGGGAAAAGCGGAAGAGAGTCAGTAAAAGCTTTTGCAGTCATCTTGGCAAGGCGGATTCAATAAAGTTTTCCATTGCGACCAGCGGTGTGAGCCTATTTCTTGGGTCCTACACCTTCCAGGAGCGGACATTAAGCTTTTACTCCCTTTTTTTTTCGGCTCATCCCGTGAGGAAAGGTCTCTCCGGTGAGAGCATGAACCCTGATGGAGGAGAAACCATGAAGGAATTCCTCTTCCTGGAAGAAGAACAGGCGAACCCTCGAGGTGCAGAGGAGTTGAGAGAGGAAAGGAACCCATCGCCCGCATTGAGCGAAGGGGGGACAGACCCCTCGGACCCGTCGTGGAAGCCGCTGACCTCCACCCAGTTACCCGCAGGCAGGGGAGTGACGGTGAGACGGAAGATCCAGATGGGAGGCGATTGGCAGCGAGACGGAGAGGGAGCCCCGGAGATGAGAAGGATGGAGAGGAGATTAGATGCGATGGAGAAAATGTTTGAAACTTTCTCTCGACAGATGGATCTGATGCAGCGGCAGGTAAACGAGTCCTGGAGGGCGACAGTCGAGCAACGGGAGCAGAGGAGAGGGCTGCCCGGGAGAGGCACTGAACCCCGTCCCTTTGCCGGGGAGGGTCCACAGGACTATGTGGATGAGATGCCTCAGCAGGGCACATCAGTTTTCCCCACGGGCCTGTCGGGAAGGAGCCAAATGCCTGGGAAGGGAGAATTTCGGGTGAAGTTCAACGGGGACCCCAAACAGCTGTCTTATTTCATTACAAACGTAAGACACTTCATGGAGGATTTTGGGGACCAATTCCCTTCAGAAAGCGCAAAAATCCACATGGTGGGGGCAAACTTGAAAGAAGCAGCTGCAGACTGGCTAATGCAGATGTATGATACTGGTGCCCGGGAGCTAGCCTGTCTGGAGGATTTCCTAAGAGCCCTCCGTGAGAGATTCGAAGACCCTTTGGCAGAGGAGAGGGCGAAGGCCCAACTCAAAAGGATATACCAGGGAGGAAGGACAGTGTCAGAATATGCCCTGGAATTTAAAGCCACAGCGGGGAAGATCAGGGACTGGTCCGACACCACCAAACTGGAATATTTCAGGGCTGGTTTACGCTCTGAGGTGCTCGAGTGGGCTTTACACAGAGGAAATCCAAGAGACTTGGAGGACTGGATTTTGCTAGCGGGGCGCGTGGAGGTGGACCAACAGCAAATCTCTCGTCGTCCAAGGGAGAGCAACAGAATCAAACCCCCGACAGCAGCAACACGGCGCTTCTCCCCTCGTCGCGGAAGGTCGACCAGCAGGGAGAGGAGAGCAGGGAGGGGGGCCTGCTTCGCTTGCGGCCGCGAGGGACATCGAGCGGCAGAGTGTCCGAAAGGGACAGGCGTGGAGACAAAAGGAGAGAGGCTTCACAGCCAGAAGCCACCCCACCAGAGCTCCAAACTAGCAAAAGGGAAAGCTGCCATGGCAACGGAAACGGCTTTAGCCCCAGGGCAGCTTCAGGCAGAAGAGATGGAGGAAGCGGAGGACCTGGAGTTACCGGGAAACGACTGGGATCTGTTTTGAACGCCCGGAAACAGATCGAACCACCAGAGGGCGACGGGGGTGAGTTGAGAAGAGTAAATTGTGACATTGTGAGAGTCAGAGTGAGGCTGTTGAACCCAGAGACAGGGATTCAGGTAGAGGCAGATGCTATGTTGGACTGTGGGTGCACGAGATGCCTAATTACTCCCGAACTAGCAAACAGGTTGGGGGTGGAGCCAAACCCACTAAAGACACCAGTAGTCTTCGCACAATTGGATGGAACCCCAGCATACGGAGTCCCAGTAACAGAAAAAACAGGGTTTTTAAGAATGACTATGGGTTCTCATGCTGAGACATTGCAATTTGTGATTTCAACAATGGCACATCAGCCAGTCATTTTGGGCGTTCCTTGGCTGAGATGGCAAAACCCTCAGATTGACTGGAAAAGGGAGACATTTACTTTCTGGGATGGAAATTGCAATTTTGAGAGTACCCCGAAAGACATAGAGGTACTGGAGCCAGAGGGGGCGATAGCAGCCACGTCACAGGGGGTACCATTGGAAAGCGTTCCCAGAGTCTACCATGAATTCGCAGAGGTGTTCAGTGAGAAGGAGTGTGACCAGTTGCCCCCTCATAGGAAGACGGACTGTGCAATTGAAATAGACCCCAATGCCAAACTACCTAAGCCAAAACTCTATGCAATGTCGGAACCAGAGAAAAGGGCACTCAGAGAATTTATTGACAAAAATATAGAGAGAGGCTTCATTGAGCCATCTCAGTCCCCCATGGCAGCGCCAGTATTTTTCAGGCCAAAAGCAGACGGCCTAAGATTGGTCGTGGATTATAGAGGTCTTAACGCAATATCCACCACAAACCAATACCCGCTTCCCCTAATGTCAGAGATGTTGGCGCAATTGGGCGAGGCATGCATCTTTACCAAACTGGACTTGCGGGAGGCTTTTTATAGGATTCGAATCAAAGATGAAGACTGTTGGAAAACGGCTTTTAATTGTCACCTTGGGCAGTACCATTTTAAAGTTTTACCTTTTGGCTTGTGCGGAGGTCCAAAGGTGTTCATGCAGTTCATAAATGAGACCTTTCGTGACATGCTATATAAGGGGGTTATTATATATCTCGATGACATTCTTTTGTACAGTAAATCACTGTCTGAACACATTAGGCTGACTCGAGAAGTCTTGCGGAGATTAAAGGAGAATCAGCTTTATGCTAAACTCTCCAAGTGTGAATTCCACAAAACGGAGTTAGACTACTTGGGGTTCCGCATTTCCACAAAAGGCATAGCTATGGACCCCGCCAAGGTGCAGGATGTATTGGCGTGGGAGCCTCCAAGGACTCGAAGACAGCTGCAGGGATTCCTAGGCTTTGCAAATTTCTATAGACAGTTCATCAAAGACTTTGCCAAGCTGTCTCTGCCTTTGACAGAATTACTAAAGACTAAGGGAGTGGGGGAGACTCGTAAGATGAAGACGCCGGGTGCGAAGCTGAACTGGACGCCTGAGTGCCAAGAGGCGTTTGAGGAATTAAAAAGGAGGTTCACAAGTCAACCCATATTAGTTCATGCCCAACGGGACAAACCTTTCGTGGTTCATTGTGATGCATCAGAGGCGGCCTATGGAGCAATACTGTTGCAGGCCGATGATGAGGGTGCTCTAAGACCGTGTGCTTATTTATCAAGAAAGTTCACGGAAACGGAACGGAATTGGCGGGTGTGGGAGAAGGAGGCCTTCGCAGTGAAGGCTGCCCTATCCCATTGGAGGCATTTCTTGGAGGGAACCGAGGCCCAATTTGAGGTATGGACTGATCACAAGAATCTGCAAGCTTTACGTACCCCTCAAAGGCTGAATGCAAAACAACTGCGATGGGCACAGTTCTTTAACCGTTTCAATTTTAAGCTGAAGTTCTTTCCGGGGACCCAGAACAGGATGGCAGATGCCCTATCTCGAATGCCCGATGCAAACTATTCGGCCCTGGGGGAAGTCGGAACTGTGTTCACGAAAGAACAGCTGGGTTTGATGGTGCAGACAAGGGCAACAGCGAAGGAAAAGCCCCCACCTAGTGGTCAACCACACGAACTGTCCCAGGAATTGAGGCTAGCTGCAGATGCTGACCCCTGGCTCCAGTCTCATAGGGATGAACTGTCTCAAACAGGGGGATTGTGGACTCACGGTTCCAAATACTATGTACCGGAGGAACTTCGGGGGAGGGTGCTGGCCCAAGCACACGACTCCAAGCTCGCTGGTCATTTTGGGTTTACAAAAACTCTGAAACTGTTGAATAGACAATTCTGGTGGCCAACCATACGCAAGGATGTAAAGGGTTATTTGCAGGAATGCCCAGTGTGCGCTATGGCAAAACAAAAGGTGGGCAGACCGGAAGGATTGTTGCAATCAGTAGCAGACCCCTCGAGACCGTGGACGGATATAGCTATGGACTTTGTGGTAGACCTGCCCAACAGCAACAGTTTCAACACAATCTGGACTATAATTGACCTGTTCTCCAAACAAGCTCACTTCGTGGCCCTTAAGAGACTTCCAACGGCACCCGAGTTGGCCAAATTGTTTCTGCAACACGTGTTCCGCCTGCACGGGTGTCCCAAGCGGATCATAAGTGACAGGGGCTCTCAGTTCACATCGAGGTTTTGGAAGTCTTTCCTGGGTATTTTAGGAACTGAAAGGGCCCTGAGCACAGCCTTCCATCCAGAAACAGACGGAGCCACCGAACGGGTTCAGAAGACCCTTCAGCAGTTCCTCCGTTGCTACAGCACGTACCAGCAAGATCAATGGTCCTCGATGCTACCACTTGCCGAATATTGCATTAACAATTCGGATCACGCGTCCACTGGGGTCTCTCCGTTTAAAGTTGTGAACGGCAGAGATTTTCCGCCATTCCCCGCACTGCAGAAGGAGTTGCCTTCTGACGAGAAGCCAGGGAATTGGGGCGAGAAGATCGCTGCCGCTTGGCCTTCAGTTCAGGAGGCCTTGCGCACCGCCAAAGTGGATTACAAGAAATATGCAGATAGAAAGAGAACAGCACCACCGGACTACAAAGTGGGGGAGTTAGTGTACTTGTCGACAAAGCACCTGAAATCCACACAACCATCCCGGAAGCTGAGCCCACGATATGTTGGTCCCTTTCCCATTTCGGCCGTTGTGAACCCAGTGACAGTACGGTTACAATTGCCTCATAGATGGCGCAAGGTGCACCCAGTGTTTCACGTTAGCCTGCTGAAACCAGCGCCAAACACTCACAGATGGAGTAAACCGGGGGCAGATCCGGTCCCCATTATGGTGGGGGCACACACCCATTTTGAAATCAAGGATATCCTGGACTCCAAGAAGTCTCGGGGGAAACTGTACTACTTGGTCCAATGGTCTTCACAGACCTTACACCCGGAATGGGTAGCAGCAGAGCATGTTAAAGCCCCGAAGTTGAGAAAACAGTTTCACACAAAGTTTCCCCATAAACCTGGACCATGATCCCGAAAAGGGGGGGGGGGGTTGGACTCTCTCTCTCCTTCTTCTTTCCTTCTCCTGGCTTATTCTGCTGCTGTTGTTCTTAGATTGTCGGAACTTTGTCTCTCCCCGCAGGGTCGTCGTCCGAAGGGGGGAGTCATGTCAGGGTGCAACAAAGAACAGCATCATCAAAGCTGGTCTTTTCGCAACCTGACTACAAGAGGACAGAGGAAGGAGACCATTTGGCAGGATAGGCTGATTTATGACAGGGTCTGGTCTTCAAACGTGGGAAAGGACCAAAGGAAAGGGAGGTGTGGATGGAGAAGGAGGAGGGGGGAGGCAACAACCCCATATACTGAGGGGAAAAGCGGAAGAGAGTCAGTAAAAGCTTTTGCAGTCATCTTGGCAAGGCGGATTCAATAAAGTTTTCCATTGCGACCAGCGGTGTGAGCCTATTTCTTGGGTCCTACACCTTCCAGGAGCGGACACACAATTCCTAACAGCCTATCGAATTAGATATGACTTAACGATTTAAAAACAGAGATTTGCACACCCTTAGTAGATACCCTTATACATATATAATGGATTTTAATATAGAATGAATTTGTCATCCTGTTATATAACATCATGGTTTTGTTTATGAGGTTCAGATTTCTACTCCCTATTCTGTCCAAGCTCAGTCTCATCTCCTAATTTCATTATGATGGGATCTGGGATCCAAGGTAGATTACAACAACCTAAAGCAAAGTACAGCCAGCCCTCCATATCTACAGATTCTGGATTTACGGATTCAGCCACCCACAGTTTAAAAGTACCCTCCCCCATTCTAAAAAAACAAACCTTAATTTTTCCATTTTATATAAGAGATGCCACATAACTATACCATTGGCTGTGATAGGACTTGAGCATCCACAGATTGGGTGTTTACAGAGGTCCCAGAACCAAAACCTAGGAGATGCTGAAGACATTTCTAATTCAAAAGTTTTAAAAACATCAGATAAACATAACATTGGATAAATATTGGATTTGCTTGTCCAAATAGATTGGATAAGCAATCTCTTTGGCTCAGTCGACCAAGCCATATAAGTTGCTTTCTCACTTCAGTTACATTTGATGGAGTGAGAGAGTTAAGAGTTGATGGAGACTTAGAGTTAGAATCAGTCAGTCCAACCATAATACACCTTGGAGCAGTGGATCCATCTTGTGAATTATGTGATTTGTAATACTGTTTAATACTTGTGTATTTGTTTATTTTAAGTTGTTTTGCAATGCTTTTAGTTGTGAGCCATTTTGAGTCTCCATATGGAGAGAAAAAGCGGGATATTATTATTATTATTATTATTATTATTAATAATAATAATAATAATAATAATAATAATGTTTCATGAAGGCCTGTGGTGTTCTAGGCCTCCCGAGACCAACCCATACTGCAAGTACAGTAATTATTGTGACCACAACTTAAATTACACTATGCAACAAAATGTGAAAACAGTACTGTTCCTGGGTCCCCCTGGGGGAGAAGAGCGATATATAAAATAAATAAATAATAATAATAAATATTCCAGCATGGCAGAAGTAAATTGGACTGAATGGCCTTTGAAGGTCCCTTCTAGCTCTAGGATTCTATGAATTCATTGCCTCATGATGCTAATCTGAGGAAAGAAAGGGCTGGGAAACAGCCAGAAAAGAAGGAAGATTTCCGTGACAGGGATACAAACAGTGGTCAAGAAAAGATCAACTTTTATTTTGTTTGTCTCTTTTGGGAGAATGGGAAGGAGATGACAAATTGCACGTTAACAAAACTGTGGTGTTGGCTTTCAGTGCGATTGTGGGAACTCTGCAGTGACTAACATTTGCCGGACTGTAACCACTGTGTGTTTACGTGACACTTCCATCTGTGTTTGTGGAATCTCTTGGAAATCGCTTGTGGAATTTACCAGGACAGTAGATCTAAATGAAGTATGGGCAAACTTGGGCCCTCCCTCCGATAGGCTGTTAGGAATGGTGGGAGTTGAAGTCCAAAACACCTGGAGGGAGGGCCCAAGTTCACCCAGGCCTGATGTAGATGCAACCTTGTCACTTCTGCTATCAAAAGATCTGTTCATCTTCTTCTGTGCTTACGGTTTGGCTGTCCTTAAACCACAATTTGCTGGTCAGCCTTCTTCTTCTGCTGGGAGAGACAAAAAGGAAATACCCCCTCGCCTCTGACACCCAGTTGATAAAGATGTACATTTTTCTGAGTTGAGGGGGAGTGGGAATGTTTATGCTTCTGACTTTCCCATCTGTTCTGGCTCCTTCCTAAGACCCTTCGCAGCCATTGAGGGCAACAAGGCCAGTGGGTCAAACCTTGCTTCTGAAGCTGCCAAAGCTGCCAATCCAAACAGGAGTGGTCAGTGGGCTCTAGATTCCTGCCTGAGAGCAAAGGAAACTTGCGTCTCTGTGTTGTCTTCCTTTCAACCTTTTCTTCTGCAGGATAAACAGACCCAGTTCTTTAAGACGCTCCTCAGAGGGATTCATGGTCTCCAGACCTTCGATCCTTTTAGTCTCTCTTCCTCTGGATCTCTTCCATTTTAGAGTCAATATCTCTTTTAAACTGTGATGCCCAGAATTGGACACAGTGTAATTCCAGGTGAAGAGGTCTGACCAAAGCGGATTAGAGAGGCACCATGACTTCCTTCGATCTGGACACTAGACACTGTTGTCCTTGTTGGGGATTGTGGATGATAGGTAGAAGCTCTTACGTGTGCCCATGAACCCAGTCACCCAGCAGAATGATGCACCACTCAGCTTTGCAGAACAAATAACGCAGGAACTTTTACTAAGTCCAAGAGAGCAACAGAACAATGGTATTTCCAATAGTCCTTATTATTGCTTACAGAAATCAGCAGTCATAAGCAGTCTTTTCTTAGTCCATAAATCTGCTTCTGTGAAGATCAGCAGCAAACAAGGTCTCAGAAATAGTCAGGCCTTTCTGAGTACAGAGCCATCTTCTTTCCAGCCAGTACTCAGTAGACTCACACACAGAGAGAAACCTGTTCAAATCGGTTCCCCAGCAGCAGGACAGCAACAGTTGCAGACCAATTCCCAGGTCCTTGCAAACTCAGCCAATCAGCTTCATGCATTTGATTTTCCAGTTAACACACATACAGTATCTTTGCAAACCATGACAGTCCAACCAGGCATTACCCATTCTGTATCTTTGTATTTAATTTCTTCTGCCTAAGTGATATATCCTACATTTGTCCTTGTTGAAATCCATTTTGTTAGTTTTGTTAGCACTCCAGTCTCTTGACATAGATACCAATGTGGTAGCTGCTTGATCCTACCACTCTCATTAGTTAAATGCCATGGAGTCCTACACTTAATATCCGGTTACTCACTGTGTTAATCACATTAGTCTCGGTAAAGTGTACGGTACAACATTTTTGCGTATCTTAAGCGTGGGGACCAGCATTCTTTTGCAACGTTTCTGGAGGCTGCGTAGAAGTGAATTCTTTGAAATGATCTGGATGTTTTACCAAATCTGTAGTGTGATGGCATTCGTTGTTCTCAGGTTCCTTCCTTCGGTAGTATGCAGTGTTCGGACAGACTGAGCATGCTCAGAACTTCTCAGATCTCGGCTATCTGATCTCGCGTTAGTAGGGATTTCAAAGAGAGAAGGGTTTTTTCCCCCAACAATGATCAAAGGAGGGATGGTGGGCAGGTCCAAAAGAAAACTGAAGACATTTAACCGTGTGATGAAGATAGGGAAAACATCCGTTTCATCACAAAATGGTGTAAGACTGAGTTCTGTGCCACACACCTCCCTGCCGCAATGTGATAGTGAAGTCCCTAGTTTTTTCTTTGAAGGTCTAAGCATGAAGATGGTGGGATCATGTCCTTTTCCAGACCAGCTCGATAAAAGATGTGGCAATGACCCAAAGTCTCCTTTTGTCTTGAGCCACGTTATGAATGCATTTTATGAATTTTAATGTTTTACATTGTAATTATGTACCTGCGTAATTGAAATTTTATGGTTTTATCGTTTTAGATTTATGTATTGTCTAAATGCAGCACTTTGCTGTGTTTTGTTAGCCACCCCTAGTCCTTTTGGGGAGATGTTGGCAGGGTAGAAATAAAATTTATTATTATTATTATTATTATTTGGGGCTGGTTCTCAATGTGAAACAATAGAGTTTGGATTTGTTTCTTGGCCGAGATCAGGCAGAGGTTAACATTTTCCATCCCAGATGTAAAAATGGAACATGTTTTAATAACAAAAGTGGAATAAAATATAGTTTATGGTTAGGAGGATGGAGACAGAAAGAGAAAGGGAGAACCTTGGAGGTGGTGGGGGCTTCATGCAAAAGCAACTTTATCTCATTCTGTCTTGTCCTTAGAAAATTATGAATCCGCAACTATAAATCCTCGTATTAGGGAGGCCGTGGTGTTCGATAACAAGTGCAACATGAAACTGATCTCAACAATGCGAATTGTGGGGGAAGGTGCTAAAGAGAAGTGAGTTTATGCCTCGACAACGGATTGTGAGTCTTGCTTGGGAAATTGGGGAGTAACCGCAGCATCCAAAATTAAAGTTTGCATCAGTTTTTGCAGCCCCACCCTTGAGAGGACTCATCCCTTGCAGGACCAGTGAGTCAGCAACTGGGAACGACTGGTCAGCCTCCCATGGCTATGCTGTGAATCACTGTGCTTTAATAAGGGTTCAGGGCGACATGGTTTTCTGTTACTGTTTTTAGACTTCCAAGTTCCATCTGGCCTCACTCTTCTTAGAAGGCTTGTTTTCATTCTTTCATTTCATTCCACTCCGCCCTAGAGATCTGTACCAGCAGCAGGACCCAAATTCATTAAAATGTGTCTCTTTCTAACATCCAATGAGCGCAACAGAGATCATGTGCTGTCGAAAGGCGGCTCAATGACAGGATGCTCACACATCTTTTGAAAATATTTGTGTCATGCATGAGAGAACCGTTGCTCTTTCCCAAATAATTTATATTAAACATTTACGTGGAGGATGGGGGAAAAGGGAAGGGGAAAAAAATTGCAGGCAATAGATTTATTATTTATTAGTTGCATCTTTACAAAAGTAATATGTCACAAGGAGAAAACAAAGAGGGTTGTTGGGGAATGTATGGGGAGTTCTTTTACAAAGTTGTCATTGATACAATTAAGTCTTCATCTCTATTTTGTTAACACACATTTCATAAAATTTTGAAGATTCTAACCATTTTAATTTTAAGTCCATTGGATGTATCTTCTTGTGTCTTCTCACCTTGTCTCCTGGTCTTTATATCTTCTTTTCCAGTTCCTCTTCAATGAAAATTGATCTTAATTTTTCATAACAAGTTGTTTTGCATTCAGTAATTTATTATTATTGTATACGGAGAAAATTCTAGTTTTCATGTAAATAGTTAGTACGTTAGTATTTATATCATTTTATTGTTATCGTGCTTTCTCTCTTTTTTGTATTACATCAAATTTTATAATCCTATATAAACAATCCATTTTTAATAGCCCATCTCAATCTTATTGATGTTGTTTCACAAAATATTTTAAGTTACTTAGTACAACATGCAAGTATTATATACAATATTAATAGCTATAATATTTTCTATCCACAACTCTTGGTTCTCATTTTCCTGGGTGTATGTGTTTGTATGTGTATATGATTTAAAGGCAAACATTCAATTCCTCTAATATTGGAGCCCAATTTAATTTATTAAATTTGGCAATTTCAAAAACTCTTCTGATTTAACCATAATCATGTTATAACCATAATTATGTTAAACCATAATGTCGTTTAACAAAACTTCAGTGTTCATTGTCGCTATCATGATGGGACTCCAAATCCCAGAATTCCCTAGCCTGGATTACAAGGCTGGAAGTTGTGTTACTCCAAAAAGTTGTTATACACTACTATATGGGGACAATGTTAGTTGCTGTTGTTTGGAGGAGGCTAGTTTAGACAAACATCCAGTTACAGATACTTTCACAGCTTCTGTCTTTGCTCTTGGAAAAGCACAGCTCATTTAAATATATCTAGAATCAAGGATGGTTTCATCAACAACGTAATTATTCATTATATCCCTTTCTTCCATCATCAAACAAGAGCAAACACCAGAAAGTTTCCAAGCCAGGCTCAGGCTCTATCCAAAGTCAAGCTCACCTGCACATTCTCAAAGATTGCTTCTAGGACTCTTGAAAGCAAGGCATTGAGAGCATCAGGGATGCAGTGGATTCAAACTGTAGGAAAAGTGATTCCACCTAAACATTAGGAAAACCTTCCTGAAGTCAAGAGCTGTTCAACCATGGAATATCTTGGATTAACGAGTTCTTCTCAGTTTTTTTAAATAAAGGTTGGATGATTGGACTGAGTGATGTTTGTGTCTTCTATGGGCCACTCGATCTTCTATGACACCTGTCGCTGAATCTGTGAAGAGGATTTCTCCTCCATAATGCCAGACTCAAGATTTAGGTGGTCTAGATGCAATTCTGAAGGGCTCTCATTTCAGGAACAAGACTCTGGTGATAGTTGAGTGTGGGCCTTCATACAAACATTGTTAGAAAATTTAGATTGGAAAACTATAAATCATGCACCTATCCCACGACAGACACACACATCTTTGCAAAGGAGGAGTAACTTTACTCTCGGGCAAGGTCCTTCCTGATGACACTTTGCTCAACAATTGCTCCTCCATGGGCCAGAAATAGCTGCATCTCTGATAGCTGGAGTCGGTGGGAGCTGAGATATGCTTTTCCTGGCGTAAGATGAATGGAAGTCCAATCCATGCGCTGCCAAGATCGCCTGACTTAGATCCCTCGCCGTCCGTGTGCTAATGAAGAGCCTTGTGCAAGTGGCGAAAGATTTTTGTGACCGAATTATGTCGCAACCTATAAACATGGGATGCCACGCCACAAGAGGCTGGGTGGCTGCCTTTCTCCGCTCCATGGTGCTAATGTGCAACCTTCCCTATACAGTAATCTGTGCCACTGAAACCTCAGCAAGCATTTAGAGTTGCTCAGAATATACTACTTACCCTTCCTGATAAAGATCACTAAAGCTATTTATCTCCAAATGCTGATGATGCAGAACTCAATGTGCGCATGTGAAAGGAGCCTGCTATACATCTAAGATTTTTTGGCTTCAAAGGCTGCCTGGAAATGCCATCTGGGGGGAATTACTTGCCTAAAGTTTTTAAGCTGTTGGAATTCCCTTGATAGCACCAGATGTCTGGTTTACGTACTTGTCTTACATCCTCCATTTCAAGTTGTGTTTATTCCACTGCAAGGGTTTAGAGAAGATGTACACAGCGCCACAAAGGTCTGATGTGCAGGAAAGAAGGTACTTTGAGAGCTATCACTTCTGTCACCTGAAGGATGTCTTCCGACTGTTTCCTGGGACTGAATAGAATCACAGAGTTGAAAGAGACCATCCAATCTCTTGCCATGCAGGAAGACATAATCACATCAGGCCACAGTGGAAGCATGAATGGCAGAAAATAGACCTACAGCTGTGCCAGTGATGAAACTTGATTAAGAAGGCAGCTTCATATAAGCACCAAACTGTGGCTGGCAGGGAGGTTTGCCAGAAGGATCTGGTTGGCCACTAAGAGAACAGACCCTTGGCCTGACCCTTCTTGTGCAGATGTTGGAGTCGCATGCTACCGGAACATGCTTTTATCGTTTGGCGGCTGCAGAGAGCAAGACTGTCCTCGTCCTGCCCAGTTAGCATCACCCCATTAAGCGAGGAGTTTCGCTTTGAGGGTTGCTGGAAAAGGCTGCCCACATCTAGATCAAGGCGAAACATCTGAAGTCAGTGTGGGAATTAGCTACAAAGAGGAAAGGGGGTCACCCAAGGGCCATGGGAAGCAGGACAGTGCTTTTCAGAAATAATAATCTTTGTTCCAGCGGAGGGCGAGGAATGCATGCAATAGCCGCCTCTCTGTCCTTACAAAATGGGCTGCCGATTTCACCAAGAACTCATGCAAAGTTCTGTTGCCTCTCCTTTTGCCTGGGACAAGATGACCACAAATTATAGGAAAAGATATCCCACCTCTGTCTTAGGAAGAACTTACTGACATTCAGATCTATTGGTGAATATGCTGCAGCCTCAAGAGTCTGATGGAGTCACCTTCTCCGGAGGTCTTTAAGCAGATGACTGGATGGCTCTTGGGGTTTCTTCCAATTCTAGGCTTCTTGGAAAGGCCCTTGAAGCCAGCTTGAGGTGACTGACTAGATTTGAAAGCCATTTCCAGAAGGAGAAAGAGAAAGGCGCTTTGTCACCAAAATGATAAGTTTTGTTGCTTTTATTGTCCACTCACTCAGCCTCGTTCACAGCAAACGTGGTTTGACTGTGGAAGCAGGGTTTGTGTCCAGATGAGAATTTCCTCCAGGACTCCTCCGAGATTATCTTCCTACCAGAAAAAAATCTGTCCTATCACTTTGTTTTTAGATTACATTACTTTCCCAATTGCGAAAGGCCACAGAGACAATGTTTAGCCCTAAACATTTGCAGCTCAGCTTGTGGAACAGTACGATTTATCCCCCAGATGTGATTAGCATTGACTTTGGTACACTTAGGACCAAGCGGCGCTGGGAAAATACTATTACAGTCAAAAGATTAGGTTGTAATAAGAAGAGATGCACCAAAACCGCTTTCGTGGAGCCAACTTCCTGTGTTGCTGGATTTTCTCAGAAATGCAAAACACAACAAACACATGGAGTGGTTTGATATTGGCTTTGGGTCATATCGGATCTGCTTAAAATACATTTGCTGCTTCTTCTTGCAAGGAAGTGAGCGGATACGAGAGAAAGAGTGGGATGTACATGCGCTTTGATTTAGTCTTGAATGAATTGAAAGGATGGAAGGCCTGGTTTTGGTCAGAGAAAGGCCAGAGCTGCTGGACAATGGGAAAGAGAGAAGAAGACTATGATGATCTTCTAAAAGGGATGCATAGATGAGGATGGAAACATTGGAAAATTCCTGGATTTCTGACATGTCACATTCTCCTGTTTGTTTCTCTCATCCAACCCCTCACACTTGCATTTACTGTGATTTAAAATGCATGGTTATAAATGTCCTGCAAGTAGACTATGTGTCCCTGGTCACTTACTTACGGACTTTGGTTATATACACTCCTTCTCCCTTTTAGTTCTGATTTTTGTTTCGCCTCTGCAGCCATGTTTTGCTCCTCCATCGAAAGGTGGCAATGAGTTATGAATGGAGACTTGACTGAATCTTTCTCATTAGTTAGTTAATATGCAGGTTCTCCATGCACATCTAAATGCAAAGCTATTAGTAAGCTTGTACGTTGTGAGTGTTGTGGTTTTTAACTTTGAATATATTTTGATGGATTTTAACTGTGATTTTTTAGTGCTGTTTGTGAGGATTTACAAAAAGATGCCATGATGTAATGGGTTGACTGGAAAGGTATGTGTAGACAAGCTGATTGGCTGTGCCAGCCAGGAGCCAGAATTCTGATTGGCTGCTGTCTCTAGCTTGCTGCTGAGACAAATAGTTTTAACTGCCACTTTCACCTTGGGGACTGAGGAGAGTGCTAACTAGAAATGGTCAGGGAGGAAATGGCTGCCAAGTCTCCGAAGCCCGATTATTTACAAGGCAAATGAGGCATATTTAAAGACTGTTTAAAAGACTGTTTATTACCCCTGTTCTCTGTGTGAATTCAGAGACTGCTGTATATATTGTTGCCCTGTTTGATCTTTTGAACTGAAGTAAAGATACTGTTACTTGTTACACAAGCCTGAGCGACGCTTTATTATACTGCAGGGTTTCAGAAACTGTGGTAAAGCTTCTATTTATTTATTTCTACAACCTCCAACACTGTGTTCAATTCTGTTTTAATGCATATTTGTATATTTTAAATTGTATACTAATGCTTTAATGTCAAGCGGGATATAACCAACAACCTCATCCCATGGCTTCCCTTGTGTGCTATTGTTTTTAAGTGAATGTGCATTTCACAATGTTGTCACTCACCTCGAGCTGTGTGGAGAGGCAGGCAACAAATAAAATGCTAGGCATGTTAAATAAAAGATCCGACCTTTATTTTAAAATACAATGCATTTGTACATAAGTCATTCTCTCACAGGCGAGGGAACACAATACTGCTTTCTGCCTTGGCATTGGGTGGGTTGAGGTCTCCCTGGGATGTTATAGGGTTAACTTTTTTTAGGGTGGGAAATCCCAACTCCATCCAGGCAACTGAGTTCCCTCATTAAGGGCTTCTGGGTTCAGCTATGACCTAATAATAATAATCAGGAATTTTAACTTAAGGTTAAAAAACAAAACAAGACTGTATTAAGGCCGAGAATGGTCGCTCCTACCGCAGCTCCTACTTTGGCTTGTGAAACTCATCTTCAAAAGGAACGAACAACCTGTACACTTTTTATAAAATTTGTGTTTTTACATTAGTTACACACACACGCACGCACAAAAATTCCTTATACTTACTTCATAGACCTTTTACTTCATATTGTAATGAAAAACGTTTTTGCATAATCGTCTTATTAGGTACACAGAAGTGGCTATGCTGGTGAATACTAAAGGTGTTTTGTAATACAATACGGTGTTAAAAAATAAATCTGAGACGAGAGAAAGGGTCGAGAGAGAAAGGAGAGAGGCAGACGCGCACAAGATATACATGGTTATCAAATGGGGAAGTTTAGAGCCGGTACGGGCAAACTTGGGCCCTCCAGGTGTTTTGGACTGCAACTCTCACAATTCCTAACAGCCTACCGGCTGTTAGGAATTGTGGGAGTTGCAGTCCAAAACACCTGGAGGGAGGGTCCAAGTTTGCACCTACCTGCTTCAGAGGGCTTAAAACCTTAAAACAGAGGAGTAATTTTCTATTTTTCTAAGGCCACGCATGATTGCTTCGGTCAAAGCGCCAGGCTCCTCCTCCTGCAAGGGCCTGGGATATGTAGTGTGGAAAACATAGGGCCGAGGGACATCATCATCATCATCATACACTGAGCACCATGGCTGCGCAACAGGAAGGAGTCCGTGCGAAAGCCCTTCCTAATTGCACACCGAAAGGCAGGAACACATGGGACCGTCCACGTTACAATATATATATATCTATTCGTTTTTTTAAAAAACCTCACAAAACATGCATTAAACATGATAAATAGACTTCATATAGACTAGGCCCTGGGTATCTTTAAGAGTTTAAATGGCTTAAGGGTTATTTCGTCAGTTTGGTTAGCTTACAACGGTGAGAAACAATCGACCTGATCGGTTTGGTTAGCTTACAACGGTAAGAAACAATTGACCTGATCGGCAGCTCCTTTGCTCAGGAGGAAAAGAGGCACAAGCGAACGGTCCGTACTATTATTATTATGGTCTCGTTCCAGCACAAACGGACCGGTCTGCTAAGGCAGAGGTTTCCATGATTTGTTGTTGTTTTTTTTAAGAAAAGAGGAGGGAAAAAGATACACTTCAAGCTTAACTTGATTAAGCAGCATATTTCAAATAACAGCTTTTGAAGTTAAATATTAATATGGCCATTTCGAGTCTGACGTCAGCGTGGCAGAAAGGGTCCGTCCGGCTCACACCCAGCCGCTGGTCAGTTTGTAAAACATCTCTTCGTCTAGGCTCTCGTTCTGGTCCTTGGCCCGCGTCGAGAGGAAGATGTAGCCGCCGATGAACTCATGCACCACTTTGCAATCCACTTCGGTGCAGATGAAGGAGACGCGGACCTCGTCGGCAAACTCCACCGTCACCTGAAAGGCAAGACCAGGTGAGTCCAAAAGGTCCCGTTGCAGGAATATTAGGTATCTGTAGCATGTTAGAGGGCTATGCAGGTAGGCCCCAAGTTACGAAAAAGAGAGGTTTTGTAGGTTTAATGTGTTGTCGAAGGCTTTCATGGCTGTGAGTTTTCTGGGCTGTATGGCCATGTGCCAGAAGCATTCTCTCCTGACGCTCAGATCTATGGCAGGTATCCTTAGAGGTCTGTGAAGTCTGTTGGAAACTAGGCAAGTGGGGATAATGTAATATTATGGAGCTCATTCTGTAAATATTACATGCATTATGGCAAGATTTACTCTTAGTGGCAAGAGTAAGAACTCTGACATCACTGGCAGAAATATAAAATACTAGCTTGGGGACCTGGTGGTGCCTGAATTATTATAATAAGGCATTGCTTGTTTTGGGATGTTAGGTTTGGCTCAATTTGGTAAATATGAACTACAACTCCCAGATTCTCAGGGCAATCTCCCCCAAACCTCGCTTGTATGCACAGTTGGCCATGTTGGGTCTGTGTGCCAAGTTTGGTTCAGATCTGTCACTTGCTGGGCTTAATTTTCTCTGAATACTGGTGAACTATAACTCCAGGAGATAAAGGTCAATCACCTCCAAAGTCCACCAGTGTTCCCAGTTGGCCATGTTGAATGTGATTGCCAAGTTTGGTCCAGATTCCTCATCTGCTGGGTTCAGTGTTCTCTGAATATCGGTGAACTATAACTCCTGAGTGTCAAGGTCAATCACCCCCAACCCCTCAAGTATGCAAATTTGGCCATGTTGGGTCTGTGTGGTAAGTTAGTTCCAGGTCAATTGTAGGTGGGTTCAGAGTGCCTTTAGATTGCAGGTAAACTATACATCCCAGTCCCTACAAGTCCTAGAAATTGTGGTGAATTCTCCCTAAACCTCTCTCTGTAATATGTTCAGTTGCTTATCAATTCCGCTCTGTTTGCTGTGTGCCATAGGAAAGGGTAGGGAAGGGTTAAGGGAGAGGTAGTGGACGGGGTCATGCAAATGGAGAGAGAAAGGAGCACTGGGATGTGCTTGCTGTAGCCTGCAATGTCCTGGGAGGGAGTGACTTGGTGGCTCCTCAGTACTGGGAACTGTAGCCTGTTTGTGGGAGGCCGGAGACTGTCTGTGTGAGCGGACACCCGTGCCACATACACACACATACATATTTTCACTTTTATTAAGTGTATAGATATTAAATAACAACTTTTAAGTTTTTGGAAGAGCAGAGCAATTACAAATAAGTATCCAAGAAAGAAATTTTTGGAAAACTTTGAATTAGACAATATGAGTTCCAAGATTGCACATGCTGATGAAATTCACCCAAAGCGGCCAGAAGGAAAACACAGGAATTCTGCTTGAAAAAGAAAAAAGAGGGAATCAATGGTTCCCTTCTGTGGGTTACAGATGTTAACTCCCCAAATGGTTGCAGCCCAGCACATTTGGACAGGTAGCAACCAGTTAGGAAAGGCTGCAATGTGGCATCCTGGGGGCTCAGCCAGCACCGAACACTTTGGGAACATGCCCTACTCACCATTTTGATTTCCCAGTTCACGTTCCATTGCTTCATGTTGCTGAACCGCCACGTCTTGATGGCATCACTGGTACTGGCATCCATCCGGATGAGCCGGTTGTAAGCGATTCCAATCAGCTCCTCCTTCTTGCCCCCTTGAAACCTAAAATATTCCATATTTTCAGGATTACAGACCTGGAAGAGATCCCAAAGAGGGCCATCCAGTCCAACCCCCTTCTGCCGGTCAGGAAGACACCATCCAATCCCTCCCGAGAGATGGCCATCCAAATTCTGCTGAAAAACCTCCAGAAGAGACTCCACCAGACTCCCAGGTGGCAACATATTCCACTCTCAAATAGCTCTTACTATTAGGAAAGTCTTCCCAATGTTTAGGTGGAGTCTCTTATAGTTTGAATCTATTAGTCCATTCTCCTCAATGGCACATCCTTTCAAATATTTAAGGATGTCCCATCACATCCATGGGGCATATATAGTCTTGGGAGCACTTAGAGATTTTTACAGAAGTAGTCTCTCAAGCAAAATTTTTTATGCATTTGGTTGTTTTTGAATGGGTCCTATGCCCTTAACCCAGGCATAGGCAAACTTGGTGGATGATGCAGACCTTGCAATGAAGTGGGTGATGCCGAACTCCGGTAGAGACTGCCAGGCTTGAATGAATCTCATCTTGGCTTCAATGAGGCTCATCTGGGCCACATTTTGATGGGCTTCCAAGATCCGGGCCGTGATCTGTAAGGTTTCAAGGAGGAGAGACAAAGAGAAATGAGGCAAGTGCCATATGTTGGGACTTCTGTAGGAAGGGAAACAAATCTATAGACAAGTCAAAGTATGTTAGTTTGTTTGCTTGTTTGATCCACAAAAGCTCCTCTGTGGCTTAATGGATCTGGCCCAGCTCTGGCGCATAGACACCTTGTTATCCAACTTAAAGTAATTGTGGACTTTCAACTACAAAATCCACCCATCTTTGGCTCCAGAGCCCCCCAAAATGAAACATATGGATGTAGCACTCGGGTGCAACCACAAAAGGGCAGCATTGAGTTGCAAATGCTACCTAAGAGGGAGAAAGTGGCATCCTGTAGAAAAAGTCCAGCATGAAGACTACTATGAGGCAAAAACCACACCTCACAAAATGGCTAAAATAGGCAATGCTGGTTATTTACACTAGGAGATAAATAAGAGAGGGTAAACAACAGCAGCTGCACTTTTTATAATATTGCACTTGTAGCTGCAAGAGTTCCTTGCTTTTCTTTTAAATGGCAATATTGATTTTCACCATTGCTTTTGTGCAGGTCCGGAGTGAAACTGTGGACTGAAGTCTTAGTTGTATGTATTTCTTTATACTGCTTCTGTCTTGAGTCCCTTTATTGAGAGCAATGTGGAATAAGAACGAAGTAAATTAATATAAATACATTATGAAGGAGGAGATGATGGAATAGAACAAGGGATGGTGCAGGACCTGTGCCACTTCCTCTTATTAGAAGCACTGATGAAATGGAGATGATTTAACGCTCATTAAGCGCAATCCCCAAATGGGTGGAGCACAACATCAGCTATTTTTCAAGAAAAAAAATGCACAAATATTAATAAACATATTCTTCCCAAAATAGAAGAACCTCATTTCCTGGATCTCTTAGTTACTCTTAGAAAACAAACACATTTCTAGCCCTTTCAGTTATGGAAAAAAACAAATATGTAGGCAATCTCTGGGGAAGTCCCAGGTTTCAAATGCGAAATGTGTTTTAGCAACTTTGAGCTGATTATGGAGGAGGTTCAATATCATATAATAATAATAGTCATCATCATCATTATCATGCTTTTCCCCGACTTTGAGGCTCAAGGTAGCTTCCAAGAGTTAAAACCTAAACATTCACAGCACATAAGGGTTAAAAAAGGAATGACACTAGAGACAGAAAACAGCTGAAAGGAACCCACTGAAAAACAACAAATAAAAAACTTCAAAGTCCGTAGAAATGATGTATGTTAAAGGTGTTCAATCTTCAGGCCAAGCAAGTTATGTGCTGCAGCGTATTAAATCAAACTTTCATGCTCCACCGATAGAAAGAAACCGTTTTGATTTATGAAGCACTGGAATAGGATTATTTAATGACAACTCAAAATTTTATGTATTAGGCATGGGCCAACTTCGGCCCTCCGTCCAGGTGTTTTGGACTTCAACTCCCACAATTCCGAACAGCCTACCGGCTGTTCGGAATTGTGGGAGTTGAAGTCCAAAACACCCGGAGGGCCCAAGTTGGCCCATGCCTGCTGTAGGTGCACCCCTCCTTCCCACCCTTGTCCAAAAAGATGTGGATGTGGCCATGCCGTTTCCCCATTCAAGCCGCAAGCCTCCAAAGAGCTGTGTCCACATTCCAAAATGTGTGCCCTGTTGCAGATACTGGCCCTGGCTGCTTTGTGTAATTTATAATAGCACTGGGAAAAGGTGACAGTCCCAATCCATCTTGCTTTGGTCAGACCTCTTTGCCAGGAATAATAACCCTGTGTCCAGTCCTGGGCAAAGCAATTCCAGGAGGAGATGGACAAGATGAAATATGTCCAAAAAAGGGCCAAAGATCCAGTTCTATGTGGAGTGGCTTAGGGAGATGGCTCTGTTCAGCTTGGGAGAAGGGAAGGCTGAGAAAGGACATGAAAAACATGTTTAAATATTGGAAAGACAGTCACATTGAGGAGGAGGACAAGCTTGTTTTCTGCTGCTCCAGAGACTAGGACACAACGGAGCAGTAAGTTCCAATTGTTGTTTTAATTGATATATTGTATTACTGTTTTATCTTTTTTATATTGTGATTTGTATTATGTTGCTTATATTTTGTCCTTATGTTGTTTGGGCCGCTGCCCCATGTAAGCCGCCCCGAGTCCCCACGGGGAGATGGTGGCGGGGTATAAATAAAGTTTTATTATTATTAATTGTAGGAGAAGAAACACCACCTCAACCTGAGGAAGAACTTCTTGATTATTAGAGCTGTTCAGCAGTGGAATATGGACTGCTTGCAACTCCAATGGAAACTCCTCGTCTGGATTTTATGGATGGAGGCTGCATGGTCATCTGTCGAGAGGGCTTTGTCTTCCTGCATGGCAGAAGGGGTTGGACTTGATGGCCCTTGGGGTCTCTTCCAACTCTAGGATTCTATGACCTATCTCAGGTTTGCTTTTTAATTACACTATGTAATACGATTTTTGTTCCTGGGTTATAAATGTCATTTCCTAATTGGTTCTATCATAAAAACATGGGTTGCTGTGAGTTTTCCTGGCTGTACAGCTATGTTCCAGAAGAATTCTCTCCTGACGTTTCACCTGCATCTATGAGGTTGTGAGGTCTGTTGGAAACTAGGCAAGTAGAGTTTATGTATCTGTAAAATGTTCAGAAAGAACTATCATCTGTTTGAGGCAGGTGTTAATATTTCAATTGGCCACCTTGATTAGAACTGAATAGCCTTTCAGCTTCAAGGTCTGGCTGTTTACTGCTAGGGAGGATCCTTTGTTGGGAGGTGTTAGTTGGCCCGGATTGATTAATGCCTAGAATTCCTCTGATAAAAGCATCAGAAGAGAATGCTTCTGGAACATGGCCATACAGCCCAGAAAACTCACAGCAACCCAGTGATTCTGGCCATGAAAGCCTTCGACAACACACTGAACATGGGAAAGGTTTATTAAATTGCAAAAACTCTGTCTTTGCAGGAGGGACATCCTGCTATAGCACATTTTGCTCTAGTTTGTCAATGAATATCTCATCATCGAGTTTCAACCAATTCAACCTAGTTTGTGGTAGTCACAAAAACGAAGTTTCTGCAGTATAAAAACTACTTTCAAAGTAAGGATTGCACAATTAAACAGGAGTAACACTTTCAAACCAGGAACAATTTTTTTTCAAGTTGTGGTACATAGTGTTATTTCGTGACATTAAAGAAAATTACACAAAAGCGCCCAGGCCTCAAAACACGGCAAACTCCAATCAACAGCATGCATCTTTTGCCCTTCTTTTAACACTGACTCGCAACACGGCAAACTCTCAAGTGCTTGTTTGTTTGTCTCTCACTTACCAAGTCTCTTATATGGCTTGGCTGAAGAAGAACGAACACAAAGAAAAGAAAAGGAAGCAGACAAAAAAGCAATGAGAAATATGGCAAATGAGGCCAAAAAGAGGAAAATGGGCAAATTATCAATAAGAACAATAGTTCAAACCATTTGAAACAGAACAAAAGCAGACAAATGAAACCCAAAAACCTTCAACACAACTGTCCTGGGGAAAAACACAGCAAGACATTTAAAAAAGAGCATGAATGATGGAACAAAAGGTGAGCAGAAAATGGTCTGAATGGCAGAATAACATCAGAAGTCGTCTTCAGCTTTCTTTTTCAATTGACTGCAAAATCTAGACACTTCTCAGTTTCCCTTAAACTGGGTTATTATTATGGGAAGAGAGAAACCCCTTTTCTCCTTGTTCAGCATTTTTATGTCCATTTCCTTGTTGGTCTTTTTATTCCTCTTCCCAAATTTTAGAGAAATGATAAAAATAGTCTGCTAACAAATGACTATAAAATGCAAAAAAGGAAGAAAGGGTTTTTTGAAAGCTTGAATGGAATGCTCAAATTTCCTAAAATTTCTGGCAAAAATACTGCAGAATAAGTGAATCACAACTAAAAAGTTGTTTCAAGGCAAGGGTGGGGCTGTTTTTAATTGCTATAGCAACCAAATAAGAAAAAAAAACAGATTTGAAGTCTTATGGGACTTTAAAGACATGTATTTATTCAACTTCAGCTTTGTTCTGATGATGCATCCCTTTCTCTTAAATTACAATTTTGTTCTTTCCTCTTTTTTCTGGATTCACAAACCAACACAATATTGGATCATGAAAAGCTTGTGTCACAACAAGATGATAAAGATTTTGGATCCTCATGAATTACACTATGCAACACATTTTTTTGTCCCTGGGATATAAATGTCATCTAATTGGTTCTATCGTAAAGACATGGAAAATGTTTATTAAACTGCAAAAACTTTCTTCTTGCAGGAGCGACATCCTGAAGCACATTTTGCTCTAGTTTCTCATAAAGTCTCAACTAATTCAATCTAGTTTGTGGTAGCCACAAAAACTAAGTTTTTGGAATATAACAATTACTTTCAAAGTAATTCCTGCACAATTAAACAGGAAATAAATCAGGAACATATTTTTTCGAATTTTGTTTCATAATGTAATTGAACATATACAGATTATCAATTCACATGCAAACCAACTAGATGATGGGTGGGCCACTATAGAGAAAACAGGGCCAGTTTTACCCTTTCTAGAAGATGCATTAGAATGTCAAATACAACTAGAAGTGATGCCGTGTCACTTCCGCTTTCAGATCATTAAAAAAACCCAAAAGCATGGTGTTTTAAAGCATCTTGGAGGATGCATGGAGGCCAGACTACTGCATTTACCAATAGTGGAGGGATAAAAACTGACCCTTGGGGTTTTGGGGCTTCAAGGGCTGCAAATGAATGCACTGTGGCCGGAGTGAAGCCCACTTCCATCTCTGTTCCAGATTCCTCTTGATAGGATGCACTATTTGCAATGCTTACCTTACATGCTCATGTATAAGTTTAGAATTCTTACTAAAATAATCAATCCAAAAACACTTTGGTCAATGTATCCACAGGTCAATGTGTGAACAGTGCCTTAATTCTTATCAAAAAAAGGAAACAGAGCAGAAGGGCAAAACGCAAGAGCTCACTCCCTCCCAGGAGAACCTCAATGAAGCAACAATACTCTTTGCTCTCTCTCCTGTGCGTTCTACTTTTGGCCTTTTTTGAACAATTATGAGGGATGGCTGCCTTCTTGAGATGGCTTTGGTACATCTTGGGCTTATCCACAGGTCATATCCAAATCCATACCTTGGCCCCCTAAATTTATACATGAGGTCGATGTATACACGGGCATACAGGGTACGTCCAATCCCAAGTTGCTTCTCCATGCCTGAAAATAATTTGCCAACTCCCACCAGCCATGGACAGAAACACAGTGCTTAAGAGTCACTCCTTGGAGCTTGCTATATCTGTTTTGATCATAAGACACAGGCTTCTGATTGTGATGAAACAAATCTGAGTTCCTGGCCCAGGCCAGGCTTGAACATGTGATGAGGTTTATCTCTGCCAGTCGACAGATTCTACAGATTTCAGATGGGCTGCTACCTCAGAAGCAAGAACTACTCCCTCTCTGCATTCTGCAAATTCCGCAACGCCAGCCTTTCCTCCATTCCTCCCTTCTGCATTCAGTGATCCTGGCCAAGGATCAGATTGGCCAAAGCAGAGGCCCAAACCTAAAGCTATGAGGAGAACACTTGCGGGGTTCCTAAATGGAAGGAGTAACTTCTCAAACTGGATTCCACTTGTTGTGCTTTACCACAAGCCATAAGAAGAAGCGGGTAATAAATATTTATGGCCATACAGCCCAGAAACCACACAACACCCAAGTGTTTAAACTGGGAAAGCCTTCGACAATACCATCACCACTACTACTGCTACTATTATTATTTTTTTGCTTTTTTTAATATGAATTAATTTTATTTACATACATTGACAACTTACAGTAAAACAGAAGACAAAATAATGAACAATTTACAAACACATAACCCCACCACCAAGGCCTGAACAAGTATCATTTCCTTTAACATATGATTTATAAGTCAATCATTAAACAAATGTCATATCCAAAATTCCTGACCAACTTCACTTTCTAGAACATATTTAATAAAAACTGACCAGTACTAATCAAAATCAGATCTGTTAGTTTCCCCCCTGGACACCCTCATTTCCATTGATAATTTATCATTTAAGGCTACATTCCATACCTCCCCATACCATGTTTCCAGTGTGAGATTGGTTACTATCTTCCAGTTCCTTGTAATTATAAGTCTCGCCACTGTGAGTAAAATAATCACCAATTCTTTCTTTTCCATTTCTAAATTCAACTTTGTGGCATCCATTAATAATGCTGACCTAGCATCCAGGGTGATGTTTAATCCTATAATGGTACAAATTTCTATAAATATCTTGTTCCAAAAACTTTTCAACTGGGGGCATTCCCACCATAAATGAAAATATGCCCCTTTGTGCCTGCCACATCTCCGCTGCTACTATTATTAGTATTAATGTGAAAAGATGCTTTGGCAAGCAGATACATTTACATTCTCCTTCCCTATGTCTTCTACTATCAACTGGTATCAATCACAAATTGCTTCAAATATAGTCAGCCCTCCACATCTGCTGAAAGAGAAAAAAGCTGCAAATAAAGGAATTGCAATTATATTTACCTGAAATAACACCTCCTTAGTCATGATATTATGGTCAACTCACCATAGAATTGCATTAGGTGAGCAAGAGATTTCTAGAGAAGGGGCAACTATAATTTGGAATGCTTTCTGCTCGTTCCCAAACCTCCTTACATGCTCTAATTTCCACTACTTCAAAAATTATACATTTTGTTACTGTGCACATTATCTGCCTATTGCATTGGACATGACACTCTTTCAAAGAGTTAATTAACAAAGGCCTTAAAAAGCGAAATTCCACTGTCTCAGCCCCATCCCCATCCCCATTTCCTGCCCAACTGTTCCCGATGGATCGAGGTGAGGAACAACAGATTAAAATACAGCAACAAATAATGCCATTAAAAACATAAATACCAATTCTAAATACATAATCAGTTAGATGAGCACAACATTAGAAAAAATAGCATACACATTAAGCGATCAATTCGTAATTTGAAAATTTGACATTTAAAAACCTTCTGGACAGGCTTGCTGGATGAGGTTGGTCTTTAATGCTGTTTTGAATGCAGTTGGTGTATTGAGCTCAAGTATGGGCAAACTTTGGCCCTCCAGGTGTTTTGGACTTCAACTCCCATAATTCCTAACAGCCTACTGAGCTCAATAGAGATCCAAAAGCACCAACACAGATCTCTCATGCCTTTTTAAAAAAACCTTGTGATTCACTTCTATGCACGGCAGCCCATTCAATTATTCAGAGTTCCAACAATTGCACTGCAATTCAAGTTCAGTGAAAGGTCCTTCTGCAATTGTCTATGCCAATCATTTTCAAAAACTGCTGCTGCTCTGTCCAAGTGGTAAACCTGCCTTATGTCATAAGTATCCATATTTTCAATTGTTCCTTCCAATGTACAAAAGTTTTAAAGTTTGCACAGAAACATTGGTCCTTACTCATGCTAATCCCATTCTGATTTTAAGTTCGGGGAGCTTGAGGCAAGGGATGGCAGAAGGAGCAACAAAATACTCTTAACTTTCAGGCACAGCCTAAACAGACATTCGTGAAAGCACACTGGACACACAGCTGTGCAACGAAGGCCAAGGCCTTGTTCTTCTCTTGCATGGTGATTAAAAGTTTTCCACTCAACAACTTAAATGTAAGCCAGCTGTTGGTGTCTATTTGTGTGAGTCTGCAGGTAGAAGAAGGTACCAGACCATTAAAAGCATAAATACCAATGTTATTGGGTTGTAGTATGCTTTCCGGGCTGTGTGGCCATGTTCCAGAAGTATTCTCTCCTGACATTTCGCCCACGTCTATGGCAGGCATCCTCAGAGGTCATACCTCACAACCTCTGAGGATGCCTGCCATAGATGTGAGTGAAACGTCAGGAGAGAAGACTTCTGGAACATGGCCATACAGCCCGGAAAACATACAACAACCCTGTGATCCCAGCCATGAAAGCCTTTGACAACATAAATACCAATGTTTTTGTAGCTTCTCACTTATGGGCAGCCAGTCCGAAATGCCACACATTCGTAATCCTGTGTTGCTTGATATTCTGGGCCACAGCAATTCTTTCCACAGATTCCACTTTAAATCACATGGGTCAGAGCACTCTGGGAGCCTGTGGCCAGTGCCGTATATCTAGCAATTCTTCTGTTTGGAGGTTTTGCCTCAAGGAAATCATTACTAAATGAACATATTTGTTGATAAGGCAGGCTCTAATCCCCAGAGGCCTTATAATAATAACTGTGTTAGAATGCAGGATGCCATAGGATGTTTGGCTGCTCCTTATTTAAACTAATGCTTAAACATAGTTATAGGGGTATTTTAGTATTTTAATGTATCACTCCCTTGAGTAAAGGCTCTTAAAGTACAGGACAAGCTCATAATAACAATTTATCCTGGTGGTTTTTCAATCACATATTTGGAAACTCTATGAAATTTATGGGGTCTACTAGTCAAAATGAATACACACACACATATAGACACATGAATCTGCTTAGCAATAAGATTCTTTCTTGTCTTTTCTCAGAGTAAACCAGAAGGTGTTCTGCAAGAAGGAATCATATTTGGGAGTTTACATGATTCAAACAGGACATTAGGTTTCATACTACCTAAAACCCATTAAGAAGGGCATTCCAGGTTGCACTTTAAAGAACAAGATTATCTGATGATAGTGAGACCGCAGACAAGTGGATTGCGTTAACTGAAAAATTTCACTTCCTACTTTTGCAAAATATGCCCTGTGCTCTCATTAGGGTTATCTTAGGTGAAATTCGTTGTGTAACAAAATGCTGGTATGACACTGCAGAAGATAATGTAGAAGAAAGAAAAAAAACCTCTCTTGGCTTGGAAAATTGATAGGTTTTTACAATCTTGGCTCATTATAGTGGTCATCCAGTATGTAATGCATCCAGTATGTAATCAAGCAAAGAGGCCTGGAAATAAGATTTGTTCTAGTTGATGAATCCAGGTTTCTCCAACCTCCATGCAGTCATGCCGAACACATGACCTTGGAGGAGTCTACGGACAACGCTGGCTCTTTGGCTTAGAAATGGAGATGAGCACCAACCCCCAGAGTCGGACACGGCTAGACTTAATGTCAGGGGAAAATCTTTACCTTTAACTTTTAGTATGTAATCAAGCAAAGAGCCCTGGAGTTGAAGCCCAAAACACTTGGAGGGCCGATGTTTGCCCATGCCTACTATAGAAGGCGTCTGAAAGAGCACTGATTGTCTCTGATTGTTGTTCAGTTTATGAACTGCCAAACTGAGAAGAGCCATAGCTATTGATATCTAAACATTTACTCTGTGTGTGTTTGTGTATTTTTGCATATAGGGTTTTTTTTTTCTACTAACGATTGGCTTCCTAAACTTTAAAACTGTGATTTGTTTTTTACTGTTTTGGAAAGCCAGCCTCAAGAGGAGTTTCTTTGTTAAAGGTAGCCTTCACAAAACAATACATGTCCACCATGGACATCAGAAGAGCTGTAAGGCCAAGAACAAGCCATGACTGTAAACACAAAGATCCACCCAGAGGAAAGGTGTTCTTACCATACATCAAGGGAACTACTGATTGCATAGGCAAACTGATGAAGAAACACAACCTACGAACTATCTACAGACCCACAAAGAAAATCCAACAAATGCTACAGTCAGCAAAGGACAAGAGGGATCCTCTCTCCTCTGCAGCTGTGGACAAGTCTACATAGGGACCACCAAATGCAGCACCCAAACACGTGTCAAAGAACATGAAAGGCATTGCAGACTAACTCAACCAGAGAAATCAGCCATAGCAGAGCACTTGTTGAACCAACCTGGACACAGCATATTATTTGAGAACACAGAAATGCTCGACTACTCCAACAACTATCATGTCAGACTACACAGAGAAGCCATTGAAATCCACAAGCAACAGAAAGGAGGAAACCATGAAAATGAACAAAATATGGCTACCAGTATTAAAAAACTCCAAAATCAGAACAGTAAATAAGAAACAATACTCTGAAAACAGAAGAATTCCAGACAGGAATCAATCAGGGGCAGCTAATGACTCTGAACAAAGGATTCCCCCAGGCCAGGATGAGAGGCTGGGAAGGCCATTTAATGCTAACAAAGGTGATTAATTACAACATTCACACTGGCCTCCAACAGACAAGAGTTCTTCCCTCCACCCAGGAACTTCCACAGATATATAAACCTTCCTTGCTTAGTTTCTCCATATACCTCACAACCTCTGAGGATGCCTGCCACAGACGTGGGTGAAATGTCAGGAGAGCATGCTTCTGGAACATGGCCATACAGCCCGGAAAACATACAACAACCCCACAATACATGTCCTTTGCCTAATAATTGACCACAGTATCTGTTAGCAACTGAGGTCAGGCATATGGCGCAGCTTATTCTGCTGCTTTTTTCTCCAAAGCTAAGTAATAAATAGATATTACTTGTTTCTACTTCTTGCCAATGTCCACGATACTCAGTCCTGTTCTAATGAAATTATAAGTAATAAGAGTTGAACATATTGTGAATTGAACATATTGTTCAGCAATATCACTCTCTCCCCTGTGGCTCCCTTCATGTCATAGCCAAGTTTGGTCACTTTTTAACAAAGAACAACCCTGAACAAAACAAGAAAGCCTGTTGACTCCACAATTTCAGGTGACTGAGCCTGAAAGATCAAAGTAACAATGAGGCATTGTAATGAAAGGGAAGAAGAAACCTAAATATTTCAGCACAGAGGTGCTTTTAGAAAGCAATGTGGGGAAGCAATGGAAAGTTGTGAATTACTTTTTACTGGGATATAGTGTGTTTTTATCAGAATCTTGCTTCCTGCAAGAAAAAAAAGATACAAACAAAACTATACAGACCAACAAGAAAGATGTTGGAAGAATGACGGACTGCCTTTGAATACAATCCATGGATAATGCAATAAGATTAAAAATCCCTTTAGCATGATCCGCAAAACAAAGTACACACTTCTGCCTTGTTGACATGAAGCTCGTATCCATTCCCAAACTGCACACTGTACTTATTTTCAAGACCTCCCGCCCAACGCCACCGAAATACGGCTCCCATCTCAGTACCTGCTTGTTCTTATACTTCTTCAGGTACCTCGGGGAAACCAAACACTCGGGGTTGATGTCCGTTGTGACCTGCTCGCTGATGATCTGAGGGTCGGGGTTCAGGTGCTGCATCTTCAGGAAGGACAAGATGTTCTGGACTTCCAAGTTGTAGGAGCTGTCGGCCATGGTCTTGCCTTTGGAGGCCAGCCGGCAAGCGGCCATCCAGTGTGCATACTGCTTTTCCTGCAAATTGGAAAAGATGAGTAACTCAGTGAACTTTGTTTTATTTTACCCCAGGCATGGGCAAACTTGGGCCCTCCCTCTAGGTGTTTTGGACTCCAACTCCCACAATCCCTAACAGCCAGTAAGCTGTTAGCAATTGTGGGAGTTGAAATGCAAAACACCTGGAGGAGGGCCCAAGTTTGCCTCTGCCTGATTTACGCTATTCTCCATAATTCCAGAAAACACAAAATCTGAAAATTGTTGCATCTCAGCACTGGTTCACCTTGCTCTTAACACACACTTCACCACAGCAGGCTAAGTTTAAACAGTTTATTGATAAAAGAAAGCAAAGACTGAATAAAAAGCAGTAAAGAAAGCAAACATCCAAATGCAATGGCAGTCAGTAAAAAGCAATATTCAAATGCAAAGGCAGTCAGTCAAAAAGGCTATAATCCAGAGGTAAAAGCAATTTGCAGAACATAGTCCCAAATCTCTGATATAGCAAATTAGCCCTGAAAAACAAGGCAACATGAACTTCAGAGTAAAATCCAAAACACGGGTTCCAGGCATGAACATAAACGAGAATCCTTTTCTATGAGCTAGACAAGGCAGGAGATGTGCTTCCAAAAATCAACGTTGCTTCGTCTGAAATCTTTCCCTGTCTCTCCCGTATTTACCCATGTTTACAAGCCAAAAAAAAAAGCATTTCTCTGTCCTTGAGTTCCCACGCGTTTGCCAGCGATTCTAAGGGAACGTCTGGGACAATGAACCTTTATCCTTAACCTTGTATCTCTATCTAAGGAAGCCTCCTCTGAGTCGCTGCCAGGGTTGGACTACATTGCCCATGTGGTCTCTTCCAACTCTATTATTCTATGATTTAGCGAAAGCTAAGAGTGCTACAAACCAAAAGAGAGCCTCCCCACTTTTTTTGCAACCGCCCTCTGTTCCACTTCCTCACATTCCCTACTTCTGCTTCACAATAAAATGTGCACAGGTACTTTCAGATTTGTGAAAGCCTCAGAACAGAAATGCAGAGCCCAAGCACATGTATCTCTTGCACCACTGAACATGTACGGAGCCAGCATTCGATCAACTGCCTTTTCAACTTACGTTATCACAACGGAGCCAAATTTCATTCATGCCCTCAGCAACTGGGATCAAGAGTTTTATGTTGAACTTCTGGCCCGAGATGTTGACATCAGGAGTCACTTCACACCCTGTGATGAAAAAACAAACAAACCAAAACATGAGAAATGTTATCCTATGCATAAATCTTTCCCTGTGTATGTGCAAAGTTGGACCCTCCAGGTGTTTTGGACTTCAACTCCCACCATTCCTAACAGCCTACCGGCTGTTAGGAATGGTGGGAGTTGAAGTCCAAAACACCTGGAGGGTCCAACTTTGCACATGCCTGATATGTGTGTGTGTGTGTGTGTGTGTGTGTATGTATGTGTGTGTGTGTGTGTGTGTGTGTGTGTGTGTGTGTGTGTATATATATATATATATATATATATATATATATATATATATAGAGTGTAGAGTCTCACTTATCCAACACTTATTTATCCAACATTCTGGATTATCCAACGCATTTTTGTAGTCAATGTTTTCAATATATCATGATATTTTGGTGCTAAATTCATAAATACAGTAATTACTACATAGCATTACTGCATATTGAACTACTTTTTCTGCCAAATTTGTTGTCTAACATGATGTTTTGGTGCTTCATTTGTAAAATCATAACCTAATTTGATGTTTAATAGGCTTTTCCTTAATGCCTTCTTATTATCCAACATATTCGCTTATCCAACATTCTGCCGGCCCGTTTATGTTGGATAAGTGAGACTCTACTGTATATACACACTTCATATGACTGCAGAACTGCATTTGTTTTAACACTATTTTAGGAACTGTAGGTAACGTTCCCTAGATAATGTTTATCTTTATGCTCCTAACAGCCTGATTCCAATGAAATCAACAGGACTTACTTTTTGCATAAATTATTCAAACCAGACAAGCATAGATATTTCGTCTCGCCAAAGCCGTTGGGATTTTAAACAGATTGTGTGGTTTAGTTTGTCCTAGTTGTTTCAGTGGGCCCGGTTTAATGGTTTCATTTGACAGAATCCCCAAGAAAAACAAAGATAATGCAAGACAACTGTTCTGCTTCTCTTCCGCTTGAAGCGTCTTCCTGATCTAATTCAGCCTTTTCAATGGCTACTGAAATGGAAGGGGGGGGGGATATCTCCCTTGTGTGGTGTGGATAAACATGGCCAAAGCTTTTTAGTGCAGACCTCTGGAGAAAGCAACAATGCCATGACATCAAAAGGGAACTCGTTTTCTTGGAAGTCGTGTCAGCCCTGTTTCAGCTCCTCCTGCAGAAAGGATTCTTTGCAAACCCCGTCAGCGGCAGCTCTGTTTCAAAAAGCTCCCAAAAAGGCATTCCATGCTTCCTTCCCGTCCCTTCCCCATCTCACATCCTCATGGCTAGAAGCTGAGGTCATCTGGCAGCCTCCGCACTTCTGCCTCAGATGCACAAAGGGGAGGGAGAGAGAAGAAAGGGTGTGAGTAGCGGCTGTTGTTTCGCAACCAGTAAGATGGGATATTTAAATGCTGAACGCTTCGGGAATGTCAGATGCAGGAGAAATTCCTTGCGGATCTTATTTTGAATAAGACAGAGTAAAGAAGGAGAAACTAAAAGAGAAGGAGGTTGCCGGAGGAAAGGGAGCTCTATTGGGTGGCAAATACAGTAGAGTCTCACTTATCCAACAGAAACGGGCCGGCAGAACGTTGGATAAGCAAAACTGTTGGATAATAAGGAAGGATTAAGGAAAAGCCTATTAGTAAAGGTAAAGGTTTCCCCTGACGTTAAGTCCAGTCGTATCCGACTCTGGGAGTTGGTGCTCATCTCCATTTCTAAGCCGAAGAGCCGGCGTTATCCATAGACACCTCCAAGGTCATTTGGCCATTGGCATGACTGCATGGAGCGCCGTTACCTTCCCGCCAGAGCGGTACCTATTGATCTACTCACATTTGCATGTTTTCAAACTGCTAGGTTGGCAGAAGCTGGGGCTAACAGCAGGTGCTCATTCTGCTCCTGGGATTCGAACCTGCAACCTTTCAGTCAGCAAGTTCAGCAGCTCAGCGCTTTAACACACTGTGCCACCGGGCCCCCAAAAAGCCTATTACACGTCAAATTACGTTATGATATTACAAATTAAGCACCAAAACACCATGTTTTATAACAAATGTACAGAAAAAGTTCAATACACATTATGTAGTAATTACTGTATTTACGAACCTAGCACTAAAACTTCACAATGCATTGAAAAATTGACTACAAAAACACTGATTACTAAAAGGCAAATTGCCTTAGATAATACAGAACGCTGGATAAGCGAACGTTGGATTGGCGAGATTCTACTGTAGCATTATTTAAATCAGGCCTAGGTAGCATAATGGCTTAAACCCTTGTGCCAGCTGAACTGCTGACCTGAAGGTTGCCGGTTCGAATCCACTGTATAAGGTCTCACCTATCTCTAATAACAGACCATGTCAACCCGCTTGGTTAATGATCCTTGTTTTTTCGTTCAAATGTTGTGATTGCTTATTTATTGTTTTTACTGTCCTATGAACTGTATAGGGTTTTTATCTTGTTTTAATAATGCGTCTTTGTGCTGTTTATGTAATGGATGTTGTTGTATTTATGCTTGGAAACCACCCTGTGTCCCTTCGGGGAGATAGAACGGTATATAAATAAAGTTTTACTTACTTACTTACACTCCCGTCAGCTCTAGCGTTCAGGGATATGAGAGAAGCCTCCCAGATAACACATCTGGGTGTCTCCTGGGCAACATCTCTGTAGACGGCCAATTCTTTCACACCATAAGCAACTTTCAGTATGTTTCTCAAGTCACTTCTGACACATACAAAAAAAATGCTCAACTACATTCTTCTTTTTATTTTGGATGGAGTGTCCTCCTGCCCACCTATGGTAGTCAGCATGAAGGCACCTTTACCACATCACGCAAGTTCTGCAGAATAAGAACAGAACGAAGCCAAAAAGGACAAATAAATGGTGACTGCATTGCATGGGAAAAGCTTACCTCTCAAGTTCATCTGGTGAGCCGGAGTGCCGTTGGATTCCTCTTTGCTCTTGTAACAGGAGATAGAGGTATCTTTGAAGGTGCACCAATACTGTTTGTAACCCTTCAGGGTCAACTTCTTTGGCCTGTGAAGAAGATTGGGAGTATTAGCCACTCTCCCTTGGCCCCACAATACATACACTTCTTTTCTTTGTATGTTAATGAAAATACTTATTATTTAATAAACAAGTAAACCAATGGCTGCAAGATCCTGGAATGAGCTGGAATGAGCTCCACAACAACAACAACAACTTTATTTATATCCCGCCACCATCTCCCAAAAGGGATTCCGGCTTACAAAAGCACATGGTAGTGCAGTGGATATACAAATACAGCAAAACAATTATAAACAATAACAATGTCAGTAACATAAAAAGATGTACATAAAAACAGCATATAAAAACCCAATTAAAATATTCAGTAAAATGCAGCAATAGCTCGGGATAAAATGGCAGTATCAGTTTCAATCACATTAAGTGCCTGAATCAATGCGCTTGGTCCTCAAGTTTTAACTAATGTTAACCATGTTCAAAGGCCTGGTTGAAAAGCCGTGTTTTCAAGATTTCTGAAAACATTGGAGTGTGTGGGCTAGCCAAATTTCTCTGGGGAGGGCGTTCCAAGTCCACGTGTTCATCCACGATCAGATCCTGGGTGGCATCTGGTTTGCCATTTACAGACCTGCCATTTAACAGCAGTTAATGTTGCAGTTGTCCAGGAAATTCTTGACAAATAAATCAATACGGAGGGGTTTTCCTTGGAGGACAGGAAGTTTGGTGTTTACAAGAAGCGAAAGGCTTATTGTGCACGAGTCAACAGAATATTCGTGAAGGTTTTGCAGCTTATTTTCTGTTCTAACTCTTGGACAGTGTATACCATGTATGGGCAAACGTCAGCCATCCAGGTGTTTTGGACTTCAACTTAGGAATTGTGGGAGTCTTCCCCTATGAACCTACGCGATCTCTAAGATCTTCTCTAAGGCCATCCTCTTGCTTCTCTTGCTTCCATCTTCCTCACAGTTACGAATGGTGGGGACGAGAGAGAGGGTCTTCTTGGCTGTGGCCCCTCGGCTCTGGAACTCCCTCCCCAGGGAGATTAAGTTAGCTCCCTCCCTATCCACCTTCAGGAAAAAAATTAAAGACCTGGATATTCTGTTTGGCTTTTGGCGAGACAGTCACTAGATAATCCAGCTCCAGATGGTATTAATAATCGATCCTGCACCTTATTAGGTCCTTATCTTTTACGCACTTTAGCCATCATCCTATTTTGTATTGCTGCCTCAGTCTCCCCTCCCATGAAGACTATAGAAATTGTGCCTGGTGGTTGGTTGATATCATTAACCACTGTTATAATATTCCATTTTATACTGTACTGCTATTTTTATCTATTTTATACTATGAATTGTGCATTTACTCTATTTTAATTGTGTTGTTGGGCTTGGCCCCATGTAAGCCGCCCCGAGTCCCCACGGGGAGATGGTGGCGGGATACAAAAATAAAGTTACTATAATTATTATTCATTATAATTATTATAATTATAATCATTATAATTCTATTCTGAATGTTATTAGGTTCCTTTCATCAGGGTATTTTAATCTAATGATTTTATCTTATATTGCTGCTATAGTTCCCCCCCCCCCCCCACCTTTGAAGTTGACTGAATTGCATTGGTGGTTGTTGATATTATTACTGTTGTATAAACCTTTGTTTTAACTTCTGTTTTATCATCTTCTTGTGTTTTAACCAAGCTGTGGCGCAGGCGGGAGAGCAAGCCAGCTGCAATTAACTGCAATGAATCACTCTGACCAAGAGGTCATGAGTTCGAGGCCGCTCGGAGCCTATGTTTGTTTGTCTTTGTTCTATGTTAAAAGGCATTGAATGTTTGCCTTTATGTGTGCAATGTGATCCGCCCTGAGTCCCCTTCGGGGTGAGAAGGGCGGAATATAAATGCTGTAAATAAATAAATAAATAAATAAATAAATAAATAAATAAATAAATAAATTGTGTATATTGTTAATGTATTTGCGCTGTTACTTTTATAACATTGTGAGCCACCCCGAGTCCCCACAAGGAGATGGTGGCGGGGTATAAATAAAGTTTATTATTATTATTATTATTTTATTGTATGACACAGCAAACAAGATAGATATGCTGGATTTCATTTCACAAAATCACACGTCGAACACTTCCCAAGTGTCTAGGACTGTGTGATGTATTTTCGGATGATGCGTGTAGATCCCAGTAGGGTGGCCTTTTGCAGTTGACAGATTGTGATTTTGACAATGTCTATTGTTTCCAAATGCCAGCTGAGATCTTTTGGCACAGCACCCAATTATTATTATTATTACTATTATTATTATTGAAGTCCAAAACACCTGGAGGAGGACCCAAGTTTGCCCATGCCTGTTGTATACCTTTCCCCTTAAAGGCCCTGAGATATAATGAGTATGCAAAGAGACCTTTGAAATTGTCCTAAAGAGAAACAAGGTGGCAGCCTCAGTTTCTCAAACGGAGTTTACTTCATTGAAGAAATGATAATACACTCCACACTCTTTCATATTTCACAGAGGGCTGGAAATCAGACACCGGTTCCTGTCCTTATCTGACATCTCCTTCGCACCATTTCTTCCACTTTCAAACTGCAGCTCTGGCACGGTTCGGATGGCGTAATGGAATTGAATAGGAAAAGGAAGTGGCCGGGAACAAGCAAGAAGCCAAACCTGCCCCTCCTTCCTCTCATAATATAAAAAGAAAAGGCCAGCAGGGAGAGAAATGGTTCCCTAGAGTACATGTCAAAGATGATTTGGGTTATTTAGTGAATTATCTATGGCTCTGACAACCAGCCGCGGTCTTCTGGGCCGTTCCCTTGCAATAGCTGCTCTACCTCTCCTTCCTGCTGGATCTGTACTGACTCAAGAATTCCTGTCATAGCCTTAAGCTTCAGGGCCATTCCTTTGCGATAGACAGCTAAGGCTGCCAAAAACATTAGTCAAAGCCCAGACACAACTGTTTCCAGTTTCCACATTTTCTGATCCAAGATAATGCTCCTTTCTTTTCTTGTTTCCTTAAATAAAAAGTTTTTTTTTAAAATATCAAAATAAATCTGAATAAGGAATAGCACATTGAGACTAAAGCTGCCAATATTTCATTATCCAAAGCAATGTCTCAAAACCATCTTGTTGATCAAGTTCTTCTTAAGCCAAGCATGGGCAAACTTGGACCATCCAGGTGTTTTGGACTTCAACTCCCACCATTCCTAACAGCCTCAGGCCCTTTCCTTTTCGCCCTCAGCCGCTTAAGCGGCTGAGGGCGAAAAGGAAGGGGCCCGAGGCTGTTAGGAATGGTGGGAGTTGAAGTCCAAAACACCTAGACGGACCCAAGTTTGTTCATGTCTGGCTTAAGTGATTTGACTGACCACTTCCACCCCATAAAGTCCCAAAAAACCAGGATCTTACTTAGGCCCAAAGGCTTCACCTGTTTTTCCCTTTCCTGTAAGAGCTTCAGGCAGAAGGGCTCACAGAATCCTAGAACTGGAAGAGACCCCAAAGGTCATCTAGTCCAACCCCATTCTGCCATCCAGAAGACACAATCCAAACCTGCCCAACAGACGACCATCCAGCCTCTATCTAAAGACCTCCAGAGAAGGAGACTCCTCCACACGGTTCCATTGACCGCTAGTGTAAAGATCACTGGCTGCTGTTGCTACCAAGAAGGTCTAGTCTGCGCATGCTCAGAGGCACTCTTAGCTGGTTCATATGCTATATGTGGCTGAGTAGTAGCATTGGAAGTACATTGTGAGTATGACTGATTTAAGAGTAAAAGGAAAGCCGAGGAAGTCCTGAGACACAAGAAGGGACAGCTTTTGCTGTTAAGGTGCATTTCTGTTTGCTGCCCATCTTCAGCATTTCCAGGTGTACTTACTTGAATACTTTAATGTAGTCCGCCAGCTCTGGGATGGAAGTGATGTCACCCTGTGAAAAAGAGGGAAACTGTTAACATTTAATACACCAGAATTAAGAATTGGGAGAAGCAGGGTGGTTCAAAACTACTTTGGGGACCACGACTAAAAGGAGTTAATATAATTGCACGCAAGACCATAGCCATGAAGAGTAGTTTCATAACGCAAAGCAATTTAGAAATCAGGCTCAATCAATAAACTTCAGTGGACACTCATGGGGATTTAGTTAATCAGTTAAAATTTATGAGTAAATCTTTTTTTGGGGTGGGTTGACCCCCCCCCCCCCAACACACACACACAACAGCCCTGGTTGCACACTTGTTCCAAAAGGTGATGGCTGTGTTAAAGGAGGAGAAAACTCTTTCCAAATTGAAGCAACCTCTTTCCAAACTGAATTCACCCAAAGGCAAAGTGTTCTCACTATGCATCAAGGGAACCATTATCCGCATAGGAAAGCTGATGAAGAAACATAACCTACAAACAATCTACAGGCTGTGTTGTCGAAGGCTTTCATGGCCAGAATCACAGGGTTGTTGTATGTCTTTCGGGCTGTGTGGCCATGTTCCAGAAGCATTCTCTCCTGACGTTTCGCCCACATCTATGGCAGGCATCCTCAGAGGTTGTGAGGTATGGATAAACTAAGTCAGGAAAGGAAAGAATATATATCTGTGTAGAGTCCAAGGTGTGGCAATGTTTCACCATTGCCTCACCACTAGCTACTTTCAGTGGGACACTGGATTCTATGAACAGAAGGATGGAGTGGCCATGGGGAGCCCTCTCAGCCCAGTAGTAGCAAATTTCTATATGGAATACTTTGAAAAACAGGCCCTAGAAACAGCACCAAAAAAGCCAACTGTTTGGTTCAGATACGTAGATGACACCTTCACAATTTGGAGCCATGGAGAGGAAGAACTCAGCAAGTTCCTGGACCATCTTAACAGCATCCACCCAAACATCCAATTCACCATGGAAAAAGAAAAGGAAGGAAAACTGCCATTTCTAGATGTTCTGGTCATCCGCAAACCCAATCAACAATTGGGCCACACAGTTTACAGAAAACCTACACATACAGATAGATACCTTCATAAAAACTCCAACCATCACCCAAGTCAAAAAAGGAGCACAATCAAAGCCCTGACAGACCGTGCACAAAGAATCTGCGAACCTCACCTCCTCCAAGGTGAACTCAACCACCTAAACTGGGCTCTACAGGCCAATGGATACTCCACCACAGACATCAGAAGAGCTGCAAGGCCAAGAACAAGCCATGAGAGTCAAGACAAAGATCCACCCAGAGGAAAGGTGTTCTTACCATACATCAAGGGAACTACTGACCGCATAGGGAAGCTGATGAAGAAGCACAACCTACAAACTATCTACAGACCCACGAAGAAAATCCAACAAATGCTACGGTCAGCGAAGGACAAGAGGGATCCTCTCTCTTCTGCAGGAGTCTACCGGATACCATGCAGCTGTGGACAAGTCTACATAGGGACCACCAAACGCAGCGCCCAAACAAGAGTCAAAGAACATGAAAGGCACTGCAGACTAATTCAACCAGAGAAATCAGCCATAGCAGAGCATTTGATGAACCAGCCTGGACACAGAATACTATTTGAGAACACAAAAATGCTGGACCATTCTAACAACTATCATGTCAGACTACACAGAGAAGCCATTGAAATCCACAAGCATGTGGACAACTTCAACAGAAAGGAAGAAACCATGAAAATGAACAAAATCTGGCTACCAGTATTACAAAACTCCAAAATCAAAACAGTAGATGGGAACCAACACAATGAGGACTTGACTGAACAAAGGATGCCCCCAGGCAAGGGACAAAACATTTCCAGTGCCAATTAGGGTGATTAACTGAAACATTAATGCTGGCTCCCAGTGACAAAGAACTCTTGCCACACCTTGGACTCTACACAGATATATATTCTTTCCTTTCCTGACTTAGTTTATCCATACCTCACAACCTCTGAGGATGCCTGCCATAGATGTGGGCGAAACGTCAGGAGAGAATGCTTCTGGAACATGGCCACACAGCCCGAAAGACATACAACAACCCAATCTACAGGCTCACTAAGAAAATCCAACAAATGCTGCATTTAGCAATGGACAAGAGGGATCCTCTCACCTCTAAAGTAGTCTACCATGTACCATGCAGCTGTGGACAAGTCTACAGAGGGGACCATTAAACTCAGCATTGCGCAAACACTAATCAAGGAACATGAAAGGCACTGCAGACTAACTTGATGAACCAACCTGGACACAACGGGTTATTTAAGAACACAAAAATGCTGGACCAATCTAACAACCACCATGTCAGATTACACAGAGAAGCCACTGAAATCCACAAGAAGCATGTGGATAAGTCTCCATAAGGACCACCAAACACAGCACTCTTAAAGACAAATCAAGGAACATGAAACAAAAAGGAGGAAACCATGAAAACAAACAAATTCTGGCAACCAGTATTAAAAAACTCTAAAATCAGGATAGTAAATAAAGAACAACACTCTGAAAACGGGAATTCCAGGTATGAAACAATCAGGGCCAGTTAACATCTCCCAACAAAGGATTCCCTCAGGCAGGAAGCAGCCAGGCTTTGAAGCCGAAAGACCATTCAATGCTAATCAAAGTGGTCAATTACAAAATTCACACTTGCCCCAGGCAGACAAGAGTTCTTTCTTCCATCCTGGACAAATATATAAACCCCACTTGCCTAGTTTTCAACAGACCTCACAACCTCTGAGGATGCCTGCCACAGATGTGGGTAAAACGTAAGGAGAGAATACATCTGGAACATGGCCAGACAGCCCGGAAAACACAGCAACCCAGTGAAGCAGCCTCTCTTGCCTTAAAGTACAAACTTCCATATAGAACAGGTGACCTTCTCGCACTTTTGTTTCATAGCAACACAAAATCAGGCCTTTCTGTGGCTGATCCCATATTGTGGAACTCCCCTTGAAAGACGCCTGTTATCCTTTTGCCGACAGACTTTTTCATTCAAGCAGCCTTTTGGTGACAGGTTGGGTGTTGAAGAAGTATGGGGGGGAGGGGGGCAATAAGCGTACTGCATGACCACCTCCTGTATATTTTAAAAGTATTTTTTAAATTCAGCTGCTAGTTTAATAGTCCAATTTGCTTAACTATACATGACCATTAACTCTGACATATTTTTTTAGCTGTGTCTGGTTTTTAATCACTGTGAGCCACCCTGAATCCCAGGACCCTGAGGAAGGTAGGGTGCAAACACACTGAATGAAGTACACAATAAATCAAATTAATGTCTGTAGCAACTCCCCTAAAAGAGGCACTCTTAAAGGAGCAATGGTCTTCCAGCTGCAATTTAGCTGCTTCCCTAACTGCAATTCCTATTAGTCCTAGCTGACATATTCAATGTTGAGGGATGGTAGGAGTTGGTCTCCAACATCAGGAGAGTCACACTTTCCTAACCTCCGTCTTAAAAAATTTAATTGTGCTTGCAATGAAGGACTGCAGCCGTGTTTTGAGCTCTAAACCATTTCCTAGCCTTTGGCAACAGATGCTTCATGTTCTCTTTCAGTTGCTGAGAAACCAGGAGTCCAGACCAGAGGGTCCTGCCATGGTAACTAATGAGGGCAACCTTTGGGGCTGCAGAACTGAATGGATGCAGGTTTCAACGGCCCTTGCATGCAGCAGAGAAAGGAATGCCACTGAGTCACACACAGAGCTTTGCTTTGCTTAGCCAACAGATATTTTCCTTTCCCCATCTGTCCAAATATGCACACATTTCTACAGGAAGAGTCCTCAATGTCTGTGATGAGTCTTGCCCAGGAAGGCCATAGGTTTCATTCACATCAAGAGAAAAAGAAGGGTTCATTCTGTCTGAACCCTGAAGGAAAAATTGGCCTGAATTAAGCCCTAACCCTTAAGAAGAACACATATAGATATATATCCTTGTCAAGAGAATAACTGCAACTTCAGAAGTATTACACCAGTTTTGCACTGGCTAGATTCAAACTTCTTCCTGCAAGACCTGTCACATCATCTATCGTAGCTGTACAGCTTGGATATGAGTTGCGTCCTGGTCTTCCCATCCACTCTTCCTGTCTTTGTATCATTTTTTGTTTGATGAACAAAGCTACAAGTCAATAAAGCCATTGTGTACGTTCCATCTCCCTAGTCACAAATCTCCACTCCCAGATTTGTCTGACCCAGGCATGGGCAAACTTGGGTCCTCCAGGTGTTTTGGACTTCAACTTCTACAATTCCTAATAGACCCATTTCTGAGACAAGTGTGAATTCTGCCACAAATTGCTCAGCTGAATCTTTAGTTTTGTGTCACTGGGATGAAATGAAAAGAGGAAAGAATCCTTGCATTGGCCTAGGAAAGCAGGCAACAGATATGCTCAATAAATTACTGCATTTCATCGCCTAATAGTCGCACCCTTCTGTTTTCAAGTTAAAAATTTGGCTTCTAGCCTTTCTTGCATGATTGTCACATGGCATAATGAACACAACCATTTGGAACTTGGAAGCACTCTCTTCCTCCTCCTCTCTCAAATGTAAGGCATTTTTAAAAATAAAAGAACAGAAACCAGCAAAACTAAGACACATTTTCTTCACATAATGGTTGCATACTTTTTCTTGATTCAAAAAGGCATAAAATACAACTATTATGCAAGTGGCACTTCTGGGCCACTGTGATAGCTTGCTGAAAGGATATGTTGCCTGCTCAGTGTTAAACATCTGCACCACAGACAGCTAGTGGTATTGCAGCTATCCACTCAGTACATGGTAAGGCAAGGGAATAAAACTGCTAGTAGAGTATGAATATGAAGCAACAGAACTTTCTGTGAGTATAATTTTTATATTATCTTCTGCCTGTCTCATGCAACCATATGTTTTTTAAATAACCTATAGCAACTATATATGTTCCCTTCAGGATCCATAGTTTCAGAAAAACAACTCAGAAAAACAACACAAATTGACTACATTCCACCTGAGTTGTGAATTTGAGTCTACTCTTTCTTAGTAGAGGACTATCTCTTTGGGGTAAGTCTGTGTTCCCACTTGCGGGTCTTACCAGAATCGTGGAGGTCTTCCCGCCTTCGAGGGTAATCTCCAGGTCAGAGAGTGCAGCATCCACTTCATCCACTTCTTTGTCGCTGTTGTTTAAGTGATTTTCTGATGACATGATCGATAGCTTATTGATGTGGTACTGAAACAAAGTAATTGAAAACCAGGAGGGTCACTAATAAAATGGACAGAAGAAACAAAAACCACTATGAGCTGAACCACATATACTAAAGAAAGATAATGCATGTTCCAGTTCGATGACCATAATTAACTTCTCAAAACATCTCCCAATTCATTTTTGTTGTGGAATAGAAGGAAAGTAAGGGAGGTACTTTGGAATGAAGCATGGCAGGAGCATGGTGTTGAAGTCGGTGAGCCTGTGTTAAATTTCTTCTGAACACAAAGCCTGAAAAAAGGTTTTAATGTTGTGTGGTGCTATTTTTAGGGTTTGTACAGGGTCTTTAAGGATTTTTACTGTTTTGACTTTATAAAGACCTCTATATGTTTACTGGGATCAAACCCCCTTCAGCTCCATCTACTAGGACCAAAGGGCATGGATGATGGGAATCTTAACAGCTCCTGGAAGCCCACAGGTCTCTGATTTATATCATAAATGAGTGTAAATGTATTTTATATGCAGAAGATGGAGATTGTGGTACAGATACAGACATTTTTCTTGGTTTACATGTTTCAGAGGACATTATGGCATAGCAATCCACTTCTGGTTCTCTTTTCTCATTTCAGAGAAATCATACAAAAATGGAGAAGCGGTCCTGAACAGCTAGGCTCCTTTATATCAACATTAAAGAAATAATTCCATGATAGACTAAGCCGTCACTCAGCAGATAATGGCATTGTGATATATGTTAGAAATATTGACCAGAAAGAGCTGCAAAAGGCAATCTTCATAATGCCCCTTCTTCCCACATTCCTATTTTTTCCTGATCAATAGCTCTAATCATATGAGAGGTCCTGAGTGAAAGAACAAGGAAGCAACCAACTGTGTAATAACCTCTAGTAAAATACAAGAAAGCATCCCACGCAGCTTTATCAAAGAAGTGCCTATTATACCATGAAAAGAAAAATGGCTTTCAAAGCACCACTTTGATTGTGACTGTGAAGAAAGCATTTGAGTAAGAGAGATTTCTGCCCACTGTTCTATATCAGCATCTGAAACCAGGAATGATAATCAAACAATTTAATTGAGAGACAGTATGGGTAGATCAGCATGAGATCTTTGGGATAAAATAACCATTGTTTAAAAATGAAGGGAGATGTTAGGGATACCGAATGTCATAGAAAAACTGCTATTAGTAAGTATAGCATTTATAGGTGCACCAAGTACGGCACATTACACTCTGCTCTCCTTCCCCAGGAAAAAAACAGAAAAAAGAGAATGAAAGACATTTCTGAGAACTTCAGAGATTATCACCAGCTACTTGAGAGAGCCTGAGGGACAGATGCTTGGAGTTCACAGTGCCAAATGCATTCACAATTTGTTGAAAAGCCAACAAAAAGTAAAGATGTATACAGACTTGTTCCTGAAAATGAAACCTTTTAGCATGAGACATAGCAAGGAGTCTGCTCTATTTTAAACTACCTAAAAAGGTCCAAGCACATTCTGCAGAATGGGAAGCAAGCCAAGACTTGTTTGAGCAAACTATTCTAACTTCCAAGAAGCTTTGAGGCAACACAAAACCCTGTTTATCAAAGACTCCAGCAGTTTCCGGGGGCAAAAGATCTATTACAGTAGTGGAACCAACAGGTTAAAAAGAGATTGGGATGCACCGCTCACCTGTAATGCTGCAAACATCATCATCTCCTCCTCTGTACATTCTATTTCTTCCAAGAGAATAGCCCATTTGGACTGTTCATACAGCTGGTTGATTCTGATGGCATCGTACTGTCAGGACATAATCAAAGCATTGGTACAGAATCCTGCCAAAGACCTTTTTGTAGCTGAGAAATGACCCCTGACAAATTATCTTGTAAGCCTGTTGAAAGCCTCAGTTTCTGCTCCCTGGTCAAACACTGTGCCAATTTTGAAATAACAGCATTTGTTCAATTGCCCAGAAGTGCCAGGTCTGTGAGATACGAAGCTTCTTGCCCACTAGGAGACACTACATCTGAGAATCTCAACAGCCAGTCTTTCATTTCACTAGTACTATACAAAGACAACTCAAAACAAACTTCTTCGCCCAACTATTTGTTTCCCAATCTTGTATTTTACAAATCTTGTTCTCAGTTAAGCGGTGTGCATTAATGCTGAGTTGTTATGGCCTGCCTGTTATAGTGCCTTCCTACCAGCTGTTAGGAATTGTAGGAATTGAAATCCAAAATACCTGAGGGCCAAAGTTTGCCCTAACCTGCTTTAAAAGAAAGTTTGTGGGGAATCATTCAGGGGTTGTGTGTTCCTACATCGCAGGGGAGGGAGGCTGGGCTATTTATCTATTTATTTATTCATTTCTATCCCGCTTATCTCCTGTGAGTGGGATTCAAAGCGGCGTACAACATATAAAATCCATACAAATACATTGAACAGCAATACATAATCAATTAAAACATCATATCCCGATTAAAACCCAATTAAGATAGCAAGTAAAACAATTTTAAAACTTACAACAAGCACCATATTAAAGATATCCATAACCTCCGGCCACTGAAGTTATTTGTCAAGTACAGTAGAGTCTCACTTATCCAAGCCTCGCTTATCCAAGCCTCTGGATAATCCAAGCCATTTTTGTAGTCAATGTTTCCAATATATCGTGATATTTTGGGTCAAAATTCGTAAATACAGTAATTACAACATAACATTACTGCGTATTGAACTACTTTTTCTGTCAAATTTGTTGTATAACATGAAGTTTTGGTGCTTAATTTGTAAAATCATAACCTAATTTGATGTTTAATAGGCTTTTCCTTGATCAGTCCTTATAATCCAAGCTATTCGCTTATCCAAGCTTCTGCCGGCCCGTTTAGCTTGGATAAGTGAGACTCTACTGTATTATCAAAAAATTTATCAGACTGGCAGCGCCTATTTTCATTCATCTGGGAAGGCCTGGCACCACAGAAAGGTTTTAATTTGCGAACGAAAGGCCATGATCATACCTCATTAGGGAGGGAGTTCCAGAACCGCGGGACCACCACCGAAAAGGCCCTCTCTCTCGTTCACTCCTGCAATGGTGGTGGGACCGACAGAAGGGCCTCTCCTGCGGATCTCAGGGCTTGAGGGGGTTGGTAGAAGGAGATACGGTCCCTCAAGTAGGCTGGGCCCGAACCATATAGGGCTTTGTAGGCTAAAGCCAGCACCTTGAATTGCGCCCGGAAACAAACCAGAAGCCAGTGTAGCTGCTTAAGGAGCGGAGTCATTCTTTCTCTATAACCCGCTCCTGTGAGCAGTCTAGCAGCAGCCCCACATAGAGCGTGTTACAGTAATCTAGCCTGGATGTGACTAAGGCGTGTACTACCATGGCCAGTGGCCTTTGCAGCCCCTTTTCTAAGATTTCATGCTCTATCTCTTTCGACAGCCTAAACACAAACCGGAGAGTGGCCTGTAAGATGTACAGCACATTCGGTTCCCAGTTCAGGTCTATGCACTATTAACAAGTGTAATGCACTTTGGCTATTCTTGCTGAACTACTCGGATAAGAATTTGCAATACATGCAAAAGACTAAGACCATATTCTATCAAGCACCACTGTATGTAATATATACCTTAGGATTCAAATCAAAGAAGCTGTGGTACTTGAACCGGAGAAGCAAGGCTTCGTTCTCTTTCACATCTTGCTCCATAAGGGACCTGGAAGAATCGAGCCACCTACCAACACAAAACAGCGAGAGCTGGCTCAGCCATTGCAGAACAACATTGTTTAAAATGTCCAGCTGCTAAAACAAACTCTTAAGAAGGCCTACCCTTGGTTGATCTTGGCCTTGTCCAGAAGCGTCTGTGGCTTATACATCTTGGCTAAGATTTCTGGGGAGGTGATGGGCTGGCTGACGGCAAGGATGCCCGGATTCCCTTCTGACAAAGCGCTGTCCCCGAACCAAGCCGAGGTTGGAGACAAGGGGCTCCCGTCGTGAGAATCGTAGGTTGGGGTCATGGTTTTGCTGTAAAGCCCTGGGCTTGAATAAATGCTCCCTAAAGAGGAGAGAAACACGGGGTTAGAATACATTTGGCATTTGATGTTCGGTTCAGTGAACACAACCATGTTTTTTTCAAATTAAGGAGCCTATAACTCAACATTTTTAGGGAATACTGGGCTAGATAGTGATTTTGTCTGATTCAGCAGAGCATATCTTATGCAAGAGACAGAAACATCAGATTCCTGTTTTAAACAACGCATAAAGGACGCCTGCATCTCCAATTCGCCACTGGAGCGCAGGGATTTCCAGGAATGAACTCTGCACATTACATCAGGCATGCAGAATGCAAGAATGCACCAAATATGCTCTTTTAATCCCGCACTTCAGAGAAAATGTCCAAATCAACTTTATGTGTATTCCAACATTGCTTCAGATTAAGTACTTGCCAAATTGGGACTCAAGGCGCAGGGCTTCGTTCTTGCCCTTTGCAATGAATGCCTAGAGAATGCTAATGTGGGACAAGGCACAAAAGAAGGCTCTGTTGCAATGAAGACCTTCTGCTTCACAGAGATGAGAGAGGAAGGAAAGCAGGCAAAAGAAAACCACAAAGGAAGAGAGGAAGTCCTACCCAGACAGGGCTCACCTTTCACTGGACCAATGTAAAGAACATCAGAGCCTACAGAGAGGAAAGAAAGGAAGTGAGAAGGTAAGGCCAGGAAGGAAACAGAAATAAAGAGTGAATCAGGGTGAAAAAAACAGGCAGAGATAGAGTAGCAAAGGATAAAATAAAGCAACGTGGCATGTGGTTCTTGTGGTAAGTTATATGTTTTATGTCATTTATTTATTTAATGTACCGTCCAGCCTTTATATAGCAGGAATGGGCCCACTTCGGCCCTCCCTCCAGATGTTTTGGACTTTCAACTCTCACAATTCCTATCAGGCAATGCACGTAACAGAAATCAGCAGAAATCTAAACATGGGAGGGTGGCGCAACTGACTAGAACGACTTTTTAAAAATGATACAAATTCAATAAACAAACACAAACTATATGACACAGTGGCACAATATAACTATTTTTTAAACAGAACAAATCTGAAATCCACCAAGTACTGCATATTATTTTCCCCAAAATAAATTTTTCAAGATTTACATAAAATCTTAGTTCCATTAGTTTGCAGCATGATAAAATGATTATAAATTCAACATTCAACAAAAGCATCCCTCCATAGGCCCAAATGTGGCTGTGGAAGAGTGGAAACTCCCCACCAACATCGGTCAAATTAATAAAAGGAAACCATGTTGAAAAGAAGCTTTGTTCTGACTGAATATTTTGATCATCTTGTACCATAGATGCCAGCTTTTTCCTAAATGCGATTTCTCAACATACAAAAAATAGAAGTAGCCCAACCTTTTCCAGTTCTGAGCTGTCTTGCCTCAAACCAAAAGAATCTGTTATTAGATCGTAATGATGTAATGCGACATTATCATCATGAAATACGGAGAGATGACCTTTTTTTTTTTTTTGAGTCAACAAGAACAGCTTGGTTTATAATTTGATTTACTATTAGAAATATCTTTCCCCCGCTAAATTTCTGAATACCGGGTCAAATCTCATAAAGAGAACGGAAATTGCATCATAACTTTCTGTTCAGGAAGAACAATATCAATATGGTTGTCCAGGCAGGCAAAGCAAATGAAGAGAACCAATCCAAACATGACCTTTTACTTCATTATATGAACACGGTATATTTACCCCAAACTCTCCACATAAAATCAAATTGACAAAGTCACAGCATGAGACAAATGAACATCTAAATGAAGCATCTGAAACAAAACATTTTCCATCTCTTGGCTGAACTTCCAGAAATAAACAGGCTGCCTGGGTCTCAGCGGAGAGTGCGGCTCCACGGCCTCAAAACCCACATTTCTTAAAATAGCACCGAAATAGATTCTCAATTGCACAACTGCTTTGTGGTGAGCTTTCTTACAACCTCTTGTCACCCAGGGCTGTTTGCGAGGCGTGCTCTCATTCTTAAGAGTTTTAGAATATTTGGCCTCACTATTACCATTCTGCATCGAATTACTATAAGGTGGTAGTGGTTTGGAAGCCGGGGATCCTCAAGGGTTGGATTTCAGACGTATTTATTTTGCTTCCACTCGAGTCGATAGCATGCCAAATTTCAATGTACCCAGAATTAAGCCGGTGCGGAAAGCAGCCTGCTGTTTTTCTCTAACATGTTGTCCAGAGAGACCATTCCAAGACTAATACTATCGTTAAACCTTTCTTAAATAAAGAAAACTATTCTGTTTGCGGAAGAGAATCCAGGGGGCTTATTAAAAGCACAAAGCAAAAAATTCAGACAGCTGACTTCTTGTACATATCATTAAATAGCGCTGAAATATAATTTATATGCAGTTAACCTCTGGGTGCCCCTATTAGTTAGAACCCATTTGCTAATGATCCATCTGTATTCTGCTATTCCGAAATGACAAATAAGCTCCATTTTTACATGCAACCTAATCAGCCCCACAAGGCGACCATTTTACTCCATTTTAATTAACCAATTAGGAAGCCAATTATGGTAGTGTGCTGGAGTGGACAAGGTTTCTAATCCCTGCTTGACAATGGAAAGTCATTGGGTGACCTTGGGCAAATCACACTCTCTTAGCCTCAAAGGGAGGACGAGGCAAATTCCTCTGAATAAATTTGCCAAGAAAACCCTGCAATAGCTTTGCCTTGGGTTTGATTTGAAGGTCCACAACAACAAAAGGGGCAATTGGGTGGATGGAGCAACTGAGCATTTTCACTCAAGGCTGGAAGAGAGGTTGAAGGAGTTTGTGCAGAAAAGACTGGGCAGTGGCATGATGCAACTCTTTAAACCCTGCTAAGGTTGTTTCCTGCTACCTCAGAAGGTAAAGCTAGGTCAAATGGTTCTATGTTATGGGAAGGTAACTTCAGCTGATCTTTAGAAAGAACTTATTGAGAGTGAGAGCAATTTGGCAATGGGACCAATGGCCCAGAGAGGTGGAGATCTCTTTCTCTGGAGGTCTCCCAAAAGAAGCTGGGCAGCTTCCTGCCAGGGATGCTCGAATAAGCGCAATAATGGCAGCAATAAGAAATTTCACAGCTGACTTGTGATGGTTTTAAATAAAGTAGAGTTCCAGTTATCCGACTTCCGGTTATCTGACCTACTGTATTATTCGACGTGCAGTCCAGGGTGCTTGCTGGAGGAACGAGATGTGGCTGGAGCAGACTTTCCCTCCTGGCAAGCACCTGGCCCTTTGGAGAAGCCCGCCACATGCTGCTAGGCAGCAACATGCAGCAGGCTTTTCTAAACCGGTTGCTTGCCGGGCGGAACGAGGTTCGTCCCTCCCGGCAAGCGCCCGGCCCTTTGGAGAAGCCCGCCACATGTTGTCAGGCAGCAACATGTGGAGGGGCTTCTCTAAACCAGTTGTTTGCTGGGAGGGATGAGACTTTTCCTTACTGGTAAGCATCTGGCTTGCCGGGATGGATAATAGGGCCTCCCTATGATCTGACAGTTTCGGTTATCCGACATTCAGCCCGCCCATTTATGTCAGATAACCGGAACTCTACTGTAATGGTTTTAATGTGAAGATAATTGATTTTAATGTTTATGTATACTTCTGGTTTATTTTATGTTCCGGCATTGAATGTTTGCTGTATATATATTGTGCTCCACCCTGAGTCCCCTTCGGGGTAAGAAGGGCGGATTATAAAGGTTTTAAATAAACAAATAAGTGATTCCCAAAGCTTTGGTCCTCCAGATGTTTTGGACTTCATCTCCCAGAATTTCCAATTGCTGGTCAAGCTTGCCAGGGCTTCTGGATGTTGAAGCCCAAATCCTCTGTAGAACCAATGATCCACAGCAGTGTTTTCTGACCTTTGCTCATCCATAATCTTTGGACCTCAGCTGTGTGAATCCCTGATTATCTGTTCAGCTGGGAACTGGAAGCCTCAAACACTTGGAGGACCAGTTTGGGAGCCATTGCAGATACTGCCCAATGCAGATCCTCCACTGAGCAGGCGTTTGGACTTGGTGGCCCTCGATGCTACTTCCAATTGTATGCATTTATGAACACCCAAGATACAAAATCAGAGAGAGCCTTGCAATCCCTCACTCTCGTTAAAGAACCCAAGTTACCTTGGATGAATAAAATGCCTGGTTTAAGATGACTTTCTGAAAGCCCCATGCTAAACATACCCACTATGAAAGCAATGGTCACTGGGAGCCCATTTATGGCTCAATGTTTGTTGATCAGTGGAACAAAACAGAGGATTTTAGAGACGAATTAAAATTAAATAAATAATCAAAAGTTAAATATGTTCCAGTTTTTTTAAACTATAATTATTCTTATGACATTTTTTCAGAAATATTAATGTCTCCAACCCCGTTATTATGCTTCCACAGCAGCGTTGGGAAATAAGAGATTGCTGCTTCCTGTTTAAACATAGAGGAGGACAACTACAAAAGGGAGAATTGGATGGACAGACAGATAGACATTTCAAAGGACAGATTTGTACTGTCAGGAAAGATTAAAATTCAGCACTCAAGAAGAATTTCTCATAATGAAAAGAACTTGTGCGTGTGTAAGTGGTGTTTTGTGTAAGAGCATAAGCATACAAGACAATACAGGCAGCTTAAATCAATTTTGCACATAAATCAATAGACATTACCAGCCTACAAGGCATTTGGTTTAGCTGATCTGCCTACCATTTCTGTATATGTAACTTTCCTTTTTATACTGTGCTCAATCTCATATTCTCAACAGCAATGTAAGGACTAGATAAATTATGCATTTTTTCATATTCATATTCAGACTACACTCAGAGGAAGTAAGAAAAAAAACCCTTCTTCTACAACATCTGAATTTTAAGCAGAATTCAGATTTATACTTGTATCAGGACAGATGCTTGATAGCCATGGGGCCTGAAGGACAATGACAAATGGAATCCAACTGCCAGTAAACAAAGTGCATTGGAATTAAAGGAAGCCAGCTGCTTCAGTATCATATTTTTGCAATGCACATTAATAACAAATAGAAGCCAATACACTGTGTAGCCTTGAATTATACCCTGCATTTATTTCGAGAGAGGGATAGAGAGGAGCAGTGTGTGATGACTTGCGACAAAATGAAATGTTCAGGCATGAAACCTGCTTTTGCATTCGTTGAAGCTCCAACCATGAAGTTTGAGCATTCACGTGCAATTCTTCAAGGGAATAAAACGCAGATAAGATACATGCAGGAAACGTTTTTGTAGTAAACATGTTTGCATTCTTCTAGAACAGGCATGGGCAAACTTGGGCCCTCTATGTGCTTGACTTCAACTCCCAGAATTCCAAACAACCTACCGGCTATTAGGAATTGTGGGGGTTGAAGTCCAAAACACCCAAAGGGCTGAAGTTTGCCCATGCCTGTTCGAAAATCATAGAATCATAGAGTTGGATGAGACCTCACGGGCCAAGAAGCAGGAAAATCACATTCAAAATACCCCTAGAAAAAGGTCCTTCTGTCTTGGGTGTTTTTTCAATTACTGCATTCCATCGTCATCACTGCTGCAGATGATTTTCATCAAATTATTCCTTAACTAATAGTCAAAGGTGGCCTTTACTGGCACTCAGCTGAAATAAACCCTATCGCCACTGCGCAAGCCACGCTTATCACAAAATCCTGCCAAGCACTTCATATTTCACAACAATTGTGGGGAAAGAGACTTCTTGTTTGCCTTTCATATTCTTTGACAAAAGGGCAAAGGCACTCTTGACAATTTATTTACAATTCTGTCTTTTGTGGAGGAAAGCCAAGGGCAAGAGAGGACCGAGGGCAAAGCCTAACTGCTGAGTTGCTCCCTTCTTAAAATCAGCTGACCCAATCCTTGGGACAGAGCAGCTAGAAAAAGCAACAGTAAACAGGAAAACTGAAGGAGGGAGTAGGAGGAGGGTACAAGCCGGCCCTTGGACACAAGGATCCTTGCAAGGACCTTAAGCGATATGGAGTTGGGAAATCCTGGTCCACTGGTTATCTGTGCACTTAAAACCGTCATATTATCATCAAGGAGGTGAAAGAATTCCAGGCATGACCAAACAATCTAACAGAACCAGAAACACAGTTAGTAAACAGCATTCGGAACATTTGATTAGTACATATTAAGGCGGGGAGGACAGGCATCAAGCGCTAGAATTCTTGTGTGGTCTGCAAAGACATGGTCATTAATTTTAATTCTGTTTTTTTCAGTTCCAGTAGTAGTAGCAATTATTTTTCATCTCTTAAAAAACACCAAGATCGCAAACAGCCAAGATTCTTCCCCTTCCTCAAACCAACACATCCGCCCCCAGTTGATAATTGTCTTTTCCATATCACCCCTGCTTCGAAGTTATGTGCTGCTGGGATCAGCCCAGGACAGCAATCATGCACTCCCACAAACTGCAGGCAATTCAAATTCTACAAATAATTACCTATTGCTTCTTAACTTGTGGGTCCCAACCCTAAATGCGGATCCCTTAGTTCAATGTTGAGGTTATGGAAAATTTGGCAGCAGGAAATGGATTCTGAACACTACCTAGACCAGTGGTTCCCAACTTATGGTCCATGGACCACCAGTGGTCCCCGAGAACTAAAATATGGTCCGCGGCCTCACCGTTACACTGTTGCAACGAGAGTGACTGATCTTGCGAAACCCTCTTATAGTGCCGAGACAATGGGGATGTCGGGAGGTGAAAGGCTGATTATCCACAAAAGGTGTGACAACAAGCCTCCTGACTTCTGCTTCTCCTCCTCCTCCTCTTCCCTCCTCCTAAGTGGAGCCGTTCCATGTGGCACATGGAAGCAGGGGCACCTTGGTGTCATCATTTTTAGGCCTGTTCCTGGGGTGCTAATTCAGAAAATTGCATTGAATAGACCACATCAGCTCTAGATTATGAGATATGGTTTTCTGTGGGTGAACACATGGCAACTACCAGATGACATATGTTCTGTATCAGAAACTAGAACTGATGTGGTCTATCCAATGCAATTTTCTGAATCAGCACCTCAAATAACCAAACCAAATATAAAGTTGAACAAAAACTGATTTGTAACCCTTTTGGTATTAATGTTGGAGAGTGGTCCCTGGTCAAAAAAAGGTTGGGAACCACCGACCTAGACATTACACAAATCTATTAAAAACAACCTACAGTGCTCACAGTAGACTCTACAGAAAATGCTTCAACTGTACTTTTTCTTGGGCAGAAAGTTAAAGAAGCCTCGATGTTTATTCCCTTTCTTTACGCAGTATACATACTTCTGTCTTGTCACCTAGTTGTAAGTTGCCCTCTCCTCCTTCTCAGATACGTGCATCAGGTAATGAAATGCTGAACTTTAATTCAAGTTCATAAAATTACAGCAGACAGTATGTGGGATTTTAAAAAGACATAGAATATAGAGAGCTAATCAAGAGTGAGCATAATATCTTGGCTTGAGTATTGGACTAGATTCCAAATCCCTGCTTGGCCATGGAAGCCAACCAGAGGAGAATTTGGGCAAGTCGTGCTCCGTCTCAGAGTAAGGCAAAAGCCAAATCCCCTCTGAACACATCCTGACAAGAAAACCCCAGGGCAGCACCTGCTTGAGTCACTGATAGTTGGAAATAACTTGAAAGCACACAACAACAACATAGGAAGTTGTAATTGATCTAAACAGATCAAGAACGGCAACCGTGGAGAGTATGTGCACCAATGTCTAGTTTCAGCACACTGGAAGTGATGTGATCACTTTTATGATATTCGGGATACTAGGTTGCATGTTCAGGAACTGGGACCTTGCATATGTAAAGCAGGTGCTCCACAGTCCCTCCCTAGAAAAGAAAGGCCCTTCCAGGATTTCAACTGACTGCAAGCTTCACAAGGAAGCTCCTAAACCACTTAGCCACAAAAGTCAGCAAAAAGTATTGTTTTAAGTTTTGAGTTGGTACTCACTCACAAAACGCAAAACAAATGTCAAGAACATTTTTTGGAAATGAATCATGGGCAAATGTCTTTGGTTAGCACCGGCGGCCAAATTACTATCTTTAAATGAAATGTTTATATGAACATGAGACTGTATATGGAATACTCTGGAAAACTAGGCTATGTGAGGAGGGAGCGTTCCAGAGGTAAGTTGCAGAAAAACATTTGTTATTCTTCTCTGCCAAATCCTTAATACTTTTTACAGCTAGAATCTACAAATTGTAATAACAGAAAGTTGTCTATAGCAGGACAACTTTGTGAAACATCATGTTATACCTCAAACGAAGGAAAGAAAAATGAAATACTTCCCTGAAAGTAACACCTGGTTATATTAATTTTTGCTCAAGAAAATGTATTACGATTTATTTTCAGGGGATGTCTTATTTTTTTCATGGACATCAATCCACATTTATGCATGTACAAAAATCTACATCTATTCAAAGACAGTTGCACCATCTTCTTCTGAAACACTGTCATGACAATTATGTCAATAATATCTTTTTATGTTTAATTATATATTAATATTATTACTTCATAATTCAATACATCCGCTGTGTGTTGCAACAAATATACTACTGATAAATGCATCCGTCTGGCTGATGATCTAAACTGGGGCTTATTTTGGGGGTAGGGCTTATATTACAAGCATTCTGAAAAATCATGCTAGGTCTTATTTTTTGGATAGGTCTCATGTGATGGACAGTCATGTGTTAACCCAATCAGAACTGCATGATATGCCTTAGAAGTAAATAAATATTTATTTATAACCAGCTGTTCCACAATTATATCATCAAAACATTAGGAAAAACTTCCTGATTGTGAGAGCTATTTGGCAGTGGAATATGCTGCTTCCTCGAAGTTCAGTGGAATCTCCCTCTCAGGAAGTTTTTAAGCAGAAGTGGAATTACCATCTGTCGGGAGGGCTTTGATTGTGTCTTCCTGCATGGCCAAAGGGGATTGGACTGGATGACCCTTGTGGTATCTTCCAACTCTATGATTCTATGACAGAAATTTACATAAAATATATTGGACTATTAGATTACGACCTGTTAGGATTAGAACCTATTGAAGATCCTAACCTATTGCAGTGCTTCTCAACCTGTGGGTCCCTGGGCGTTTTTGGCCTACAACTTCCAGAAATCCCAGCCTGTTTACCAGCTGTTGGATTTCTGGGAGTTGAAGGTCAAAACATCTGGGGACCTACATGCTGAGAACCACTGGCCTATTGAGTAGCAAAGTTTCACAAGGGTTTGTTTAGTTTACTGGGTAATGGAAGATCATAGATATCTTGTTTCTATTTGATGTTCTCAGCAGACAAAGATTCAAGCAGACTTCTTTGAAATAAGGTGTTTGTTTTACTCACACTTTCTTGTCAGGTTAAACTTTAAAATGTTTCAGTTTGTATCTTTAACTTATAATCGTTAACAGTCTCTTCAAAACTATATTGCTCTGTATAACTCTCTTTATAACAGTCTACTGCCAAGGAACTCAAGCCTCAACTGACTTCTAATTTCTAACACTGGTTTCTGTACTCAGACTCAAGCCTCAACTGTCATTCCTCAACTGTCATCCTTTTAAACTGCATTCTAAACAGTTACTGAACCAGTTACATGGTCTGTAGCCCCTCCCACTGCCTCAAGTACATAGAGGTAAGAAAACTGAAACCAAAGAAGACATACGCTTCAGGAAATTAACAACACATTATAAACAGACAAAACATTGGATAGGATAAGCTTGAGAAGGTTGCTATCTCTAACAAAATACACTGATATGGTCAATAAAAACACATACCCTAAATACCCTAAAAGATACACACCCCAACTGTCCGTGGGCACTAAGTAGCGGCAGCTTAGGTTAGTACCTGGACAGGAGTTAGAAATATTAAATGCCATAATTCTGTATATCAGAGGAAGGAACTAGCAAAACTACCTCTCAGTATTCCTTGCCAAAGAAAACCCCACAAAACCCATGGGGTCACTATAAATTGACAGGGGACTTGAAGGCATGATGTGCACACAAACACTATGAAAGACTGAGAACAGCAAGGGAAAACAATGCATATTTTAAGATCAAACTTTCAGTAAACTATGCGTGGCCCTTATCTTACAGGTCTTAAAATATGTACATTCAGAAAACCAGGGACACTGGGAAATATCTGGGAAACATTAACACTTGAAACTTGCTTGTGGCCGAGATATTTTCCATTGATGTCAAGAGAGAGAACTCTCTTGCAAAAAGGCTTTTAACAGCAGACTCACACATTTGATAATCCACTACAAAGCATCAATAAAGAGCCAGAATGTATTTGATGGGTAGGTACATGATACCTCTTGTTGACATTTAAAAAGAGGAGGTTGGCCTTTCAGAAAGGGGACAGACAGGAAAAGATGTGCTAGACATTAAACTACCAGGCATGTTTTCATGAGTAAAATGATCTGGCCATAGAGGTCTCCAAGGAGGGTCCTTGAGACCAGATCCAATATGCCCTTTCTACACTTCCAAGCCTTGGACGCCGCCTAGTACTTCCTGCTGCTAAGGAATGCAGAGATGCCATTCCTTCTCAAGCCAGGGACCCCTAAAATTAGAGGGGAAATTTTGACAGGATGGAAAGATCCAAGCTGAGAGTTTTTCCAAGAACTCCCAATTGTTTCCCAATAGGAATGCTTGTACTAGACATAGGCACAGTCCTAACAGCTACTGTGCTGGCGACTGAGAAAGCATAACTATTGTGCCAAAATAACATCACAATGTATGACACTGGTTTTCTGTAATGCAGCATATCAAATTTGACATAGTGTTGATGGTATCAAGGTCTTGAATAGCATATACTTTTGGCTGCGCCTGGAACCTTTTCCAAAATGTTCTAGCGTGGCAATACCCAGCTGTCACCTATAGCTTCAGGAAGCCCAATACTAGTGTGTCTTTTGCTATTATGGGGATTATCCATGGAATTCATTCTCTTCTGGTTTTAATCGGTTTGTTATATATTTTCCGGGTTGTATGGCCATGTTCCAGAAGTATTCTCTCCTGACATTTTGCCCACATCTATGGCAGGCATCCTCAGAGGTTGTGAGGTACCTGACAACCTCTGAGGATGCCTGCCATAGATGTGGGCGAAACGTAAGGAGAGAATACTTCTGGAACATGGCCATACAGCCCGGAAAGCATACAACAACCCTGTGATCCCGGCCATGAAAGCCTTTGACAATACATTTAATCGGTTTCTTTTCCATCGTAGATTACCCACTTTGATTTGACTGTCCTCCGATGGTTTGCAGGAAACCCATAACTGGTTTGATCTTCACACATTTAGGGCCAGTAGTAGGCACATCTGGTGTTTTGTGGGAGCACCATTTGTTGATATTTTGGACATGTGTGAGACAGGGTGCCCAATGGGTAAATGAGGAGAATGGCCACTTCCCAATGGCAAATGGATGATGTTGACAGACTAATGTTTGAGTAAAAGGCAGAGGTATAGTCTGGCCCCAAAAACCAAAGATTCTTCTGAAATCTCACTGTTCAACCCCATCAATTTCACAGAAAGCAAACTGATGAGTCTCGGGAAAAATACATTTGCTCAAAAAACAAAAGAAGGCAAAGTAGGAGCCAAGACAAAACAAAAGACCGATTTTCTTGTAAAGGGAAAACTCGAGCTTCCCAGAGAAATGTGCTTTCTGTCTCCCTCACATATAAACACACATACAACACAGGTACAAGGCTGTCAAATTCTGCAGTGTGTCTAGACAACATAGTGGTGACTTATGGCCATCACACATAAAGAACTTCTTTAAATATTGTAGACTTCCCATCTGAACAACAGGGCGGCTATGTCCCAGATTGTTTTCAAAATATTTACAAGGCTTGGAAGTGCTCCATTTTCATGCTCAATGGCAGATATATTTTGAAGCATACACTCTAATGTCTACTTTAGGGGGAAAAAACACAGCAGAAATCATATGTGTAGGCATGCAGAGAAGGCAAAGAACACAAAGCTATATTTAACATATGGGGGAAATGCAGTTTGCAATTAAATAAGAAAGACTAACGCAAAAAGGGTAAAAATATGTTTTCTATGAACCTCTTAAGTGCTCGTAAAAACACTTGCCCCATTATTCAGAACTGATAAAAGTTAGAATTTCTTCACATAAAGAAGTTATCACCCACTGTTTTAAGCAAAGAATACACAAATAGGGATGCGTGAAGGAGGAATGTACACACAGATGTGTCCCCATGTTTGACACACTGAGTCTTAAACAATTCTTATAAGAGTGTTAGTAGAAGTCCAGATGACAACATGCATCAGGCTCAGTGTTCAAAGGAGCTCTTGACACAGTGCCATGGTATTAACAGCAAAGCCAGAGGAACAGAAGCCAAATGCTATCATTACTAAATATTATACGGCTCTAGGGTGGATTCTGCAGACTTGAGCAGCAATGCCATTTCCTCTGCAGCCATCAGGAGATTAGGTGTGACAGGACATCATTCCTGTTAGCATCTACTCCAATTTCACTTTCGAGATCTCTCTCCCTTTTTTCGGTGCCACTTTCGTCTTTCCTTCCGGAACCCCACCCTCTTAGCTCATTAAGGCACAATATGGGCTCCACCTGATCCTGGGGTGATGAGCGGCCCTTCCAGCTCCAGCGTTTCGTCATCATACTGATCATCCAGCTTTTTCTTTTTCTTCTTCGTTGGGTCTCTAGGCTTCCTCAAGAGGGAGAGCTCCTCTGGATGTCTGATGTCTAGGGAAGAATAAGAGCACAAATTACATCTTGGGAGGGGGAAGTAATTACTGCCAAGAATCAGAAGAAGAATGAAAGAAAACAAGGAGTGGAGAGATAAATCCTCGTTGACAAAAATTATATAGAGCTGGCATGGGCAATCTTTGGCCCTCCAGGTGTTTTGGATTTCAACTCCCACAATTTCTAACAGCCTATAGGTTGTTAGGAATTGTGTAAGTTGAGTCCAAAACACTTGGGAGGGCCAAAGTTTGCCTATGCCTGTTATAAAGTCAGGATAAAATCCATCTGCTGAAGTCTGTTCTGGACAGTTGGGGAAGGCAAGGGAGGTTGGGAGAAGCCCACTGCACAAGCAGAAGGAGATGCACACCACTGAGGACTCAACTGCAAACAGCTCTCTTTTTTTGATTCACTGCTTGTGATGTTAAAATAGTAATAATAAAGTAGAGCTGAAGGTGTCAGACACAGAGTCTATCTGTTATGGAAATAAGTTCACTTTGAAATAGTAAAGCCTCATTTAAGAAAACAGAAGCAAGTTACCATATCCCGGTCATTGTCAGAACTGCCAAGTATCATATATTTATAAGTAGTACAAGTGAAATATTTTGTATGCTATTCCCCTATCAGTCAAAATGCAGTATTTGTTCATTTATTGCATTTCTATACTGCTTTTCTCACCCCTGCAGGGGACTCAAAGTGGTTTACAATGTAATAAATGGCAAAATTCAATGGCACACATATATACAAAAATAAACCATATATCTGAAATAACATATAGCTGTGAATTAAAACCATTAAAACTATAAAACATCAAACATAGACATTCTACATTATATTTTCATAGTCTTTTCCCCTCACTGGCCAAGTAATCAAAACAACTCATCTTCACTCTCTCAGGTAATAATAATAATAATAATAATAATAATAATAATAATAATAATAATGATCTGCCAACTGCAAATTACGATCTGCCAACTGCAAAAGGCCACCCTACTGGGATCTGCACACATCATCCGAAAATACATCACACAGTCCTAGACACTTGGGAAGTGTTCGATTTGTGATTTTGTGAAACAAAATCCAGCATATCTATCTTGTTTGCTGTGTCATACAATACTACTACTACTATTACTACTACTACTAATAATAATAATAATAATACTTTATTTCTTACCCGCCTCTTCTCTATGGCTCGAGGCGGGTTACAACACAACTAAAAACATAAAATCATTATGTAAAATACATATATTAAAAAGTATTTCTACAAAGCACATATATTAGAATACACCGAACAATGATTAAGATATAGTGGACACAAGACACAAATTTAAAATTCATAATTGTATGGGAGAAGGCCATCCTGTAGGGAACCTGGACCCAAACCATGAGGAAACTTGAGTTACTTTGTTCTCATAACAAGGTCTATAACTGCACCTGAATAAGACAGACCCAAATGCCTACCTAATGGGTTTTGACCATATCAGCTTGCTACTAAGCAATTTTTCTATAAAGCAGCGTCAAAGATTACCCGTCTTCTCTATTACATATATGAGCATTAAAACATACAGCATCTAATACATGATGACAATATAATGTAATATAAGCATATAACTGGATGGCTGACATATATTCTAGTACCATGTAATATAGAAGCCATAGTGGATATGCACAGTAGCCATATGTAGTTGTACACAACAGGGTATATGGTAAGATAAAAAGGGCTGAGGATAAGATCCCGACACAGGGTATCCATATTAATACGAAATACACTCTTAAGTTGAAATGGGGCAGAGGCAGAATTTATCTGGGGGTGGCAGAGCTGAAAGAACCACAGGGAAAATGTAGGACGTAGCGGAATGAACCACTACACCATGAAAGCCTTTAACCTTTATGGGTGGCGTTCCCCACCTCCTCGACTCCACACCTCAACTGATACTGTTATCATATCTACCCGGTATTTGCATGCTTCCATTGAACAGTATACAAATACTATAAAGAAACAAGTGTGCCGTAGAAGCTGTGTGCCACTCTAGCTTTCTCAGCCTTCCGTGTGTCACCACGCTTTGTTTTTGCTTATCTAAATTCACATCAGAAGGGATTTGAAACGAAAATCCAAAATTCCATTGGCAGTGAAAGAGGAATGAGAAGAAGAGCTGCCTGGCTTTCTTCTTAATCTTTGTTTTTAAGGAAGTGCCAGATACCTGCCAGAGGCACAAATTAATTTGGAATGCATCCACCTGGAACAGCTTCCTTGAGCTCTGTTTTAAGGCATTTCTCTCTCCTCCAGTCCCTCTCCGCATATCCATTGCTTCAGAGAGACTGCTTCCTGAACCACTGCAGCCAGAACCCTTTTGAGATATTAAATCTTTCATTCTGTGTTTGCTCCTATGGGAAGACCTCAGACTTCCACTTCATCCTCATACTAATAGCCTTTTTCCTCATAAAACACTCTTCTCTGATATGTAAAGTAGGGTGTGTACCATGGCTAATAACAAGAGATAACAGTTTAATAAAAAATATCATATGTTGTATGAAACCTTGTTTTGCCCTGGGAATGTGAAAATGGCATTTACATATTTCCCCATTAGTATATAAATATTAATGAACACTACTTAATTTCACTATCCTCCTTTGAACATCAAGTATTAAAGTAAAGGTTTTCTCCTGATATTAAGTCTAGTTGTATCCAACTGGGGGTTGGTGCTCATCTCCATTTCTGAGCAAAAGAGCCGGCGTTGTCCGTAGACACCTTCTAGGTCATGTGGTCGACATGACTGCTGGAGCAGTACTTATTGATCTACTCCCATTTACATGTTTTCAAACTGCTAGGTTGGCAGAAGCTGAGGCTAACAGTGGGAGCTCACCCCGCTCCCTGGATTCGAATCACTGACCTTTCGGTCAGCAAGTTCAGCAGCTCAGTGGTAAAACCCGCTGCGCCATAGGGGGCTCCTGAACATCAAATAGTCACAGAAAAAAAAGAATATTCCAGTAATTAATTCTGCTTCTCTTTTCTTAATCAAGGACTTGAATGGGAAACTTCCAATGAATATCAAGTACTAATACCCTCTATTCCAGAGGAAGGAACTGGCAAAACCATCTCTGAAGTTTGCTTGCCTAAGAAAAGCCCAATTAAATTCATTCACACACAGACACACAATATTGCCAAACACCCACAAGACTGGCAAACTATTATTACTTTATTAGTAAGCCTCACTCTGGAAACCAGATTGAAATGATATTTAGGGAAACATTCCCATGGAATCATGACTTCTGCAGAACTAATTAAAGTTAGTTGTTTTCCTCTATCTCACAAAAAAGATATATTTCCCATCAATTTGATTTTTATACCATTGTAAAAAAATAAAAATAAAAGAGGATATTCCACTGCACTGAGGATATCGGGTGAGCAAATCCGGTCTCTTTCTTTGGCAGGGGACTAAATGCAGAGTACAAACTGGTCTTTTAGCAAAGGCGCGTAATTGGCAAATGCATACCCAAGGATGAAGGAGAAATCACTGCCGTGTATATATCTGCATCTCCTTGTATGGTTGTCTTGTTCCTTCCAGTTTGTGGAGATGGATATAACATAACAGTTGCAGTAGCAGCAAGCTTCCATTCCATGCTCAGAAAGCCCCTGCCCTCCTCAAATCACATGAATCACAAATATCTTTTATGTGGGGAGCATCAGAAAAATAAAGGTCCAGACCAGTTATTATAAACACGGGAAAGACACACAGACAAAAAGCTCCTGAGGATGTTAAGTGATTCTTAAGGATGCTCAGTATTGAATTAAGCTCCTTTTCACTCCTTTGAACATAGGAGTATTTGGAGATGATTTTTGAAAATGTCAAAACATTTGACTCCTGGAGGGTCTCTAGAAATAATCCTTGGGCTGCATTTTGCCTATCCCCAAAGGAACCATTGTCACTGTTGGAAAGACTGATTTGTTAGCTAAGTGTTTCAATGGGGTAAGCATCAACTGAGAAAAGAAATTTATCTTCTCTTCAGCAAGGCTTCCCTCTCCAAAGGTAGATGCTTGGATCACGTATAATTAACTGATGTGAAGAAACTGCAATAGGCCGAGCCAATTTACTATTACAGTAGGGTCTCACTAATCCAAGCCTCGCTTATCCAAGCCTCTGGATAATCCAAGCCATTTTTGTAGTCAATGTTTTCAATATATCATGATATTTTGGTGCTAAATTCGTAAATACAGTAATTACAACATAACATTACTGCGTATTGAACTACTTTTTCTGTCAAATTTGTTGTATAACATGAAGTTTTGGTGCTTAATTTGTAAAATCATAACCTAATTTGATGTTTAATAGGCTTTTCCTTAATCCCTCCTTATTATCCAAGTTATTCGCTTATCCAAGCTTCTGCCGGCCCGTTTAGCTTGGATAAGTGAGACTCTACTGTATTAGGAAAACTACATCAATAGGCTGAAGAAACCTGGTTTCATCAACTAAGGTAAATCTCACTTTCAGGGCTCTTTGCTTGATTACATACTGGATGCATTATTTCAACCATGATAATGAGCCAAGGTTGTAAAGACCTATCAACTTTCCAAGCCAAGAGAGGTTTTTCTTTTTTCTTCTTCTACATTATCTTCTGCAATGTCATACCAGCATTTTCTTACACAACGAATTTCACCTAAGATAACCCTAATAAGAGCACAGGGCATGTTTTGCAAAAGGAGGAGGTGAACGCAATCCACGAGTCTGCGGTTTCACTATCGTCAGATAATCTTGTTCTTTCAATGATTTCATTCAACCCTGAATGCCCTTCTTAATGGGTTTTAGGTGGTGTGAAACTTAATGTCCAGTTTGAATCATGTAAAACTCCTAAGTGTGATTCCTTCTTGCAGAAATAGGACTGAACCTTATGGTTTACTCTGAGAAAGGACACGTAGAGATTCATATATATGTGTGTGTGTTTACACTTTGACTAATGACCCCATAAACTTCATAGGTTTTTCATATATGTCACTGAAAAACCATCAGGAGATAGCTATTATGAGCTTGTCTTCGACTTTAAGAGCTTAAACTCATGAGAGAAATACATTAAAAATACTAAAACACCCCCACCATAATGGATGTCTAAGTATACATTTTTAAAAGGAGCAGCCAAACATCCTGTGGCATTCTGCATTCTAACTCATTTATTATTATTAGAGCCTGATTTATCAACAAGTATTTTAATCTAGTAATGATTTCCTTGGGCCAAATCCCCCAAAAAGAAAGATTGCCACATATACAGTGGTGGCCACAGGCTCCCAGAATGTTCTGACAAATATTTTTTTATTATTCAAACTTATATGCCACCACTCCCCTAGAGTTCGGGGCGGCTAACAAGAACAGGCTAAAATCTAACAATTTAACACGCGAGTTAAAGTGGAATCTGTGCAAAGTGGAGCTGTGGCCCAGAATATCAGGATGAGTAATGTGTGGCATTTCGGACTCTAGGCTCTCCTTAGCCTAAGCCAGCCAGACAAATGCAAAGGAATGATTTCCTTTGTGTTGGCTTTTCCATTGGCTTTTAAAATGTCTTTTTTGAGAGTGATGTATCTGCTTTGTCTGTCACTCATTGCCCTGAACATGGGGCTAGTAAACTGAAGCAGAGCAGTGTGTGAAGTCCATCATAGACTTACAAAAACAGTCACAGAAGTCACCCTCTTCAGTCATCAGGAGTCTAGAAGGATTACACTGGACAACATACATTTTGTTGCTTCAAATGTTAAACCTGTTTCTGAGTATATTTGACCAGCTGTTTCCTAAAACGGCACCAGCTTTTCCCTATCAGCTCTAGTGTTTCAGGTAGAGAACATATGGCATCTATCAGCTGCCATGTGCTTTTCCGTAGAAAACCATGATAACCATATCTATAAAACTAGAACTGATGCGGTCTACCCAGTGCAATTTTTTGAATCAGCGCCCCAAAAAAATCCAAGAACAGGTGTAAAAAATAATTTTTTTTGTCAGGGTGTGTTAAGAATTCTCAGAAGAGCACAACTGCTACCCAGCCCCTTTTCCTGAGACGGATAAATCTCAAAGACCCCTTTGTATTTACAGTCATCCCCCCACATTTGAGGTTTTGACTTTTTTTTGGATTTAATTAATCATGGATTTGATTAAAATGCTTTCTCTACAAATCTCTAAGTCCCCCGGTGTTACTTTATGGCCAATCTCCTCCAGTGATCCTGGGGAACCTAGAAGTTTATATAAAGAACACCTCTCAAAGAATCTCTAGATCCTCCAATTCAACTGTATGCTTATTTTCCAGTGAGAATTGACCACAGAGTTGTGCTGAAAGACCTATACATTTCTGGAGAAGTCTTCTAGCAAATTAAAAAAAAAAAGCAATTTTTTAATTTGTAGCTTTTTACATTCATGGGTTCCTGTCTTCCAAATGAGAAGATTGGCTATATACAATAGTCATTTCCTTGTAGAAATCTTTTCTCATTGGAAATCTTTTCTCGTTTGGGAAGTAACAGCTTAGCCAAACAACATATATTAGACAAATATAAAGATAGCATCCCATTCACATTCTTCACACATTCATTGCTATTGGAAAATAGATACTCTATACACTTCAATGTAAGGGAAGACATCCAGCAGAGGCATTCTTTGTTAGGGGAATTTCCTTTGAAGTTCTCAAATGTATTAAAGGCATATTTTTCTTTGCTGTTCCAGCACACTTATTTACCTCAAACATTTTCATTCTTCTTATGACATTTAAAGGGCACCTTCATGCATTATTGCACCCTGCTCTTCAAGCAAAAATAATCACGCTTTCACGTTTACAGGGCCTCCCAATTTAAGCATGAGTGATAATAAATAAAACGGTATGCACTGAAACAGGAAACATTTATTTGATTACTTTCTCTACACCAATTTCAGAAATTAAAAAGGAAGCATCCACCCCACCCCCAGGGTCAGAAACAACTGAGAGAAAGCCATGTCACGTGTTTATATCATGAATAACAGCACATTCTAGGAATTTAATATACCAAGTGGCTTCTAAGGAAATCTTAAGAACAGCACTGCAACATCCTTTGTGTCTCTATTTCCATGAGCAGAATAGGACACTAGAGACAACTACAGTACTGGATTTCAAAGCCTTTAGCTAAAACACTCCTCTGCAAAACCTTTCATAGCTGTGATCCCATATATCTGGACACACTTCTCATTATCTTGTCTCCTATCCCAATGTGAATTTTCTTTTCAGGCTCCACTCTAAGTTCTCCATTTCAGCACAGCTGTCCCAGAATACAGCCACTGTCCCACGGCTATGAAATGAACTTTTCCAATTTGGGGAATGAACTTTTAGTATGGAAGGTCCATCATTTTTTACTTTATTTTCTTTGTGTTTTTTTTTTGTATTTTTGCTTTGTGTCTGTTTGTTGGATTTGTTAAATTTGTATCGTTTTTCCACTGAAAACTTGGTCTGTTTTACTGTTAGAGTGGATGCCTAGGTCTTCTATACTGAAGAACAGTCCGTGTAATGAAAACTAGTGCATCACAATGGCTAATGAAGTGAATCAGGATACAAATTTGATAGTTTAGCTTGGTGAAGACATCCCAGGTCAGGAATGGGCAGAGCAGAGACAACAAGTAGTCCTTACCAGGGCTATAGCCAAGGGGGGGGGAGGGTGTAGTAGGGGTTCAATGCCCCCCTCCCCAATTTTTCAGGTTTTAAAAAAAACCTGGTTTACTCATGAATTTTAACTGGTTAATCAAATCCCCATGAGTGTCCACTGAAGTTTATCGATGGAGCCTGATTTCTAAATTATTTATTTATTTATTTGCAGTATTTATATTCCGCCCTTCTCACCCCGAAGGAGACTCAGGGAGGATTACATTGTACACATATAAGGCAAACATTCAATGCCATATAACATAGAACAGAGACAGAGACAGACGCAGAAGCAATTTAAACCTTATCCAGATTCCAGTTTCCTGAGGGTATGCTTGATTTCGGCCACAGGGGGAGCAGCTGCTTCATCATCCACTGCGACAGCACTTCCTCATTCCAATGGCGGCTGGATGATTTTTATGGTGTCGTAAATTAGCCTCCCCACATATAAGTGGTACCTAAATTTCCTACTTGATAGATGCAACTATCTTTCAGGTCACTTAGGTCAGCAACGAGCAGGGGCTATATTTTATTTTTAATTGTCTCACCCCGACACGGGCTGGCCTCGAACTCATGACCTCTTGGTCAGAGTAATTTATTGCAGCTGGCTGCTAACCAGCCTGCGCCACAGCCCGGACTCCGGGCGTTATGCAATTACTCTTCATGATTTGCTAAAAAAAAAAGTTTCAAACCCCCACCCCACTATTTTTTTCTGGCTATGGCCCTGATCCCTACATACATTTCTATGCCCTCCCCCACACTTCCCCCATCCCCAGACAAGGAAATTGTTTTTTCCCAAAACCAGAAGAGACAGTACAGGTATCAACATTGTTTGAAGCCTTGGCCCTTGAGCGCTCTTCTAGCTGGAGGTCAGCTGTGACCAGCAGTGCTGCAGAATTCGAAGAGGCACAAATGGAGAGCTCAAGGGAGAAACATGCCAAGAGGAAAGCACGGGACCATCTTCCACCTGGAAACCGATGTCTCCGCTGCAGGAGAATATGTAGATCAAGAATAGGTCTCCTCAGCCACCTACGGACCCACCCCAAAACCCCACAATTGGAGGACCATCATCCTCAATCTACGAGGGATCGCCTAAGTAAATAAGCAACTTTGTTTATTCTTTCCCCACAAAAATGGCCCTTGGAGAATTCTGGAGACACAACTATCTCATATTTCTTTTTTTCAGATTGGAGGATGCCTCCTAGTGCATCCTTGTTGGGGGCTGCATATGACCCACGTAGGGAGCTCACAGCAAAGCCAACATGTGAGCCGCAGAATTTCCATCTAAGCTCAGTTGACTGTCTCTGTTTTATATTCTCTGTATGGGAATAATATTAATGACCTAACGCGCAGAACTACTGTGCTTATCAAAGAGTATAGGTTCCCATATTTCTGCGAATAAATCCTTGTACCATGTTTGGATAGGGATAATGCATATGATGTACATGATGACACATGGTGGGTTATGGTTTGCAAGGGGCAGAGCACCTACATGGTTTGACAACTTCTGCTATGGATAAATAACCACTTTCACACAGACACCATGGGTTAAGAACTACTCCAAGAACCCAGTAGACAAACATTTGCATCTGGGAACCTACAAGCAAGACAGACATAATCCACAACAATGGATTGTGGTATGCATGCCGCTTCCAATATAAGGCATGATATACAGCTGCTATGATTAATTGCCACTGTCAAAGTCCAAGGACTTGTCTTAAATTCTTGTGGAAGCCATCCATATTAGTGGCCACTGTTACAGCATGTGGAAATGAATGCCATTGTAGTGTGCTCTGCATCCCCCCCTTTATTTCCCATCATCTCACTTCCTTCAATGACTCTAGGCTCTAATATTAAACTGAAAAAATTCCCCATCTACTTTCTCTATGACATGCATATTCCACAATATCCCTGAAGCTCCTTTTGTTCAGGCCTATATTTCCATTACTATGGTTTTTCATCTAACATACATTCATAACTGTCTTATTTATAGCTTACCGCCAGTCAGTAGCCCTTACTACAAGGAAGCCAGTGTTCATTTCTAGGGCAAGAAAGGTTTTCATTTTTATTAAAGTGACAGAATGAGGCTGCCAGGAATTGGGACAAAAGCCAAACTGGGCTTCTGAAAGGAGGCCAAAATAGGGGGAGGGGGTTGTTCTTTTATTGGCCTTTCAAAAAAGAAAAATGTAGACTCCTGCTACAGATATCAGAGGAGGCTGTGCTTATCTCTTTAAAATGAAAACACATGTTCTCATTTTCCTCAAAATAATATTTGTCCACATGTAGCAACCACCCTTATTATCATCACCTCTGTTTGCTCAAAGACTACTGAAAGATATTCCTTATATTAACTATATTTTGGTTGTTATATTGGAGTCCCAAAGCTAGTTAAATGAGCCAATCATTGTTGTGCTGTTTTGCTAGTCAACTGAAACATCAATGTGTATGGCTATGTCCCAGTAGCATTCTTTCCTGACGTTTTGCCTGCACTGGTGGGAAGTATCCTCAGAAGTTTGTTCAGCGGTCTTGAACAAACCTCTGAACACCCACCCCATATCTATTCCCTCAGCACTAAAACATTATTACAAATGTTGCTTGTATATTGTGTTTTTTTAAAGGATAAAAATTAAAATAGGATTTTCTTATCACATTCTAGGTAAAAGAATCACCAACTCAGGCTATAAATCCTGATTTGTAATACTTATGCATTTCCACATAACCTTCACAGCTCTGATAACCTCCTGAATATACCTCCAAGAACTACTATCCTGTAATGCTAGGAAACTCTCATGTTCAACTCCTTTTCACATGACAGGAGCCCTGTGGGAAGTTATCAGAGAGCATGTTTATAAGGCCATGAGAACATGACCTGAGCCTTGAACTGTATCTGTCTCCAACCTGTACACAATGGCAATGTAGCAGCAAAGGAGGATTGTGTTTCCTAGATCAGATGTAAGGCAACCTTGTGCTTTCTAGCTGTGTTCAAAGCATGGCTCCCATGAGGCCCAATCAGCCTAAAGAGGACCTTACTCTACCCTGACATTAAAAAGCTCCTGAGCATTACAACAGGACCATAGATTCACATACCTGCATCCAACACAGCATTTTTTCTGAAGGGATTTTCTCAGTCTTCCAGGTGATTCAATGGAATGATATCACCAGAAGTTACCACATTGGAGGGCCTAGCAAAATCCTACAGCAATTCTATAGAAACTTCCAGTGGAAGTATTTGTTTCAACATGATCCGCGACTGACCATCATTTCCAGTTTCCACAGTAAATTGAAGATAATATCGCTGAAGATAGGAGAGTTGTACTGAGTTTATCGGTTAGGAGACTGAGTTGTGAATCAGGAAAACCTCATTTTGAATCTCTCCTTTGGCACAAACTTGTGAACACAGCAGAGGAGCTGTCCCAGAAGGTCCTTTATTTTCTTATGCTTTTCCATGTGGCTTTTCCATGACGCTTGAGCGAATTATGCCATGCCATCTTCTGTTGGCAGTTAGGCTAGATTATACTCAGCAAACTATGGCAAGTCGTAAAATACCATCTATAGCTAGCTAAGGAAAGAGGGACACTCAAAAATAACCTTTCCAAGCTCTTGCAATGCAAACATGTTGGATCCTAATGCTGGAGAAATCCCAATGCTTGGATTCCGGTGAGAAGAGCTCTGTGTTCAGACAGTGCTCTCTGATGCATGAGAATAAAGATACAGAATGGGGGACGCCTGGCTTGACAGCAGTGTGTGCGAAAAAGACCTTGGAGTCCTCGTGGACAACAAGTTAAACATGAGCCAACAATGTGATGCGGCTGCTAAAAAAGCCAATGGGATTCTGGCCTGCATCAATAGGGGAATAGCGTCTAGATCCAGGGAAGTTATGCTCCCCCTCTATTCTGCCTTGGTCAGACCACACCTGGAATACTGTGTCCAATTTTGGGCACCACAGTTGAAGGGAGATGTTGACAAACTGGAAAGCGTCCAGAGGAGGGCGACTAAAATGATTAAGGGTCTGGAGAACAAGCCCTATGAGGAGCGGCTTAAAGAGCTGGGCATGTTTAGCCTGCAGAAGAGAAGGCTGAGAGGAGACATGATAGCCATGTACAAATACGTGAAGGGAAGTCATAGGGAAGAGGGAGCAAGCTTGTTTTCTGCTGCCCTGCAGACTAGGACACGGAACAATGGCTTCAAACTACAGGAAAGGAGATTCCACTTGAACATCAGGAAGAACTTCCTCACTGTGAGAGCTGTTCGACAGTGGAACTCTCTCCCCGGGGCCATGGTGGAGGCTCCTTCCTTGGAGGCTTTTAAGCAGAGGCTGGATGGCCATCTGTCGGGGGTGCTTTGAATGCGATTTCCTGCTTCTTAGCAGGGGGTTGGACTAGATGGCCCATGTGGTCTCTTCCAACTCTACTATTCTATGATTCTATGAAAGAAGCCACAATTGCTTCGTATTGTATGCTTTACTAAAACTCTTTATAACTACTCAATAAAACGAGAGGAATCAACTCCTCCGTTCCGGCTCCCACACATATGATTCATAAAGCTTTCCAAAAAGGTTCCCAAAACATGTTTTGAATAAAGAGATGGTCTTGGCATGTCTGCTGTTTAGTTTCTGTAGCTAAAGCAGAGACATTCCAGGGATTTAAAGACAACCAGATGGCAATGTATGCCACACTTTCCAATTACTACAGCAGCTGAATGCAAATACATACAGGTTGCATGCATGATTATGGGCTGCAGCAAAAAATAGGGTTCTGAAGATAGGTTTGCTCTTTCTAAAACCAACTGTACAAACATCTTTTGACCAGAAGGCTCTTGGACCAGCAAGTGAGAGAAATACCATCCCAGCAATAATGACTGCTCTGGGAAGAGAAAAGACTCTAAAAGGTTTGTGAGATTTGACTCAGAGAATAAAAACAGAGAAAGCACATTCGGCCAGGAGCAAGTTTTTAACTAAAGCTAGCATTCTCACATCATTCACTAACTGAAGAACTTGAATGAAAAGCTAACCCACTCCCTTTTGCTAAAGCTTGATTTCCTTATAATAATAATAATAATAATAATAATAATAATTATTCTTGTATCCCGCCCCATCTCCCCGTAGGGACTCGGGGCGGCTCACATGGGGCCTTGCCCAACATCACAATATAAAAACAAATCAAAACACATAAATTTACAACAATAAATCAACAATATCAGTAAAACCATCATAAAAACAATATGTCATTTTCATAGACATATTAGTTATACTGTAATGAAGTTTATAAATCTCTCAGGAAGTGTTTTAATTTTAAGACACAACTAAAGTCAGCCAATGTCAGGGCATTGAACTCCTGCAGAAGTGAAAACCCCAAAATACAATACAACAAAATACAATGTAATACACAAACATATCTCAGAAAATATCTTTTAGGACCTTCAGTATAATTCTATAGTGAATTAAACAGAGATTCCTTAGAAGTGTTCCCTCTATGAATCTCTAGGTCCTCCAGTCGAACTCTGCCTGATGGGAACTGGACTTCTTACTGCAACATCTCAGTGGACACAGATTTCCTGGTTACCCTGCATGGCAATGACTGGCATTAGAAGCAAAGGCAACCCAAGTTAGCCAAAGAAGAGAAGCAATTTCCACAAAGCTTTTGACCATAGATCTTCCCTCAGCCTCTACTAGTTATTTCCCTGGAGATAAAAGTGAATCTCCTCCATTTAAATATTCTTATAAGAAGTGGAATAGAATAAAGCAAACACAAAGCCTCTGGACTGACTAAGATGAACCACCTCCTTCAATCATTTAACGAGGCAGGCATGTTTCAGATGTTGATGCACATCACACAGCTGAGAAAATAATCTGCCAATCTGTACAATACTTTCATCACCATCTGCTAATATTTTCAAATGAGTCTGTTTTATTTTGACTCCAGACCTCATTTCATTGCATTGTGGTATCTGCAGTGTTGCTTTGCTTATCTCTCATTTTAGTATCTTTGGATTTCACTTATCACCTGTTTTCTCAGCTGCCTTTGATCATTACTTCTGTGTGTGAATGAGGGCTTGGGGTTATTTGTAATATATGATATTTGTAATATTTAACACATTTTCACAGTTGCTTGGCCTTGAGACACACACAAGAGCTTCTCCTACTTTCATATAGTTTATGGTAACTCTCAGTAAACCACTCTGATATACCTCATTGCCTAATAATAATGTAGAGCTAAAGTTTTGGTTTATCTGGTCAAAACTAATAAATAGATCACATATCCTGTCCAGTAAGAGAAAAAGACTCATTTATGTGCCTTTCATGACTTCTTTCCAAGTCTATGCCTCACAAGCCACAAAAACAGGAGTCACTGAAGAAAATCATCTCTTACTTTCCTCATCTGTTTGGATGTAGTGCCAGCAATAAAGAGGATACTCAGTATTTGGGTCTGACATGATTAATTCAAACTCTTGGAGTTAACTGACATTGGAGTAGGACTGATTTTACATATTTGGAGTGCCAAGTAACACTGTAGTTAGAACAGGCAGAATAAACTGTCCTGGCCACCAAGTTCTCTGGTAATCCTACAATAGTTCTGAGAGAACACCATATTCTGTTCACCTTCAGTTAATCATACGTAAACATTTCCGCACTTTTCAGTACAGAGATGTAAATCTTTAACGCGTAGAGATCGCAATACAAATATTGGACTCCTCATCTTTCAAATAAAGGATAGATTCACAAGTTTCTATACATAGATACCAAACAAAGACTTTCTAACGAGCTATTCTTCAATGAGCATAGCTAGCTAAATACTGAAATGCACAACACATGCTCTAAAGGATTATCCTGACACATTTTTCGCATGCCTAATACATTACAACACACGCAGAAGAGAAAAATAGCAGACAAGACTTGTAAATGACCCTCCAAATTATAAAGAGCATTTGTACCCAATATCTCCTGGTGAAAGAAAAAAAATGTTACACGAAAGATGGGACACTTGCACTTTTCCTTAAAAAAACATTTTTTCTGTGTATTCAAAATATTTCCTTTTAAAAATGGGATAGAATATCAGCTGCTGGGAATGTTACTTCCTACTCTTCTACTAGTTCAGAAAATTATTCCAATATCATCACGCCTGGAAGCCATCGCTTCCAATAATACAACCTTTATGGCCACACAGAGAAACTTTAGTTCACAGGGATATTTGGAAAAACCACATCAGGACAGAATCAATTCCAATAAAAACGAAATGCAATAAAGATCTGGGGATATTTCTCACTGCTGTCTGGCTCCAGTGAATCATTAACAATAAAACATTACACATCCCCATTAAAAACAAAGGAACCTCAGTCGAGACTCGCAGCTCGAATTTGATAACTACTGGAAACTGACAATGCGCCATCTGAATTAAAGTTTTATGCAAGTGAATTAACAATAAGCCAGTCTTTGAGGGAAATGGATATTTCAAGCAAGCCACATATTCTGAATGTGACCAAATACCAGCAAAAGAGCACAGATGAGGTTTGACTGTTTTGGCCCTGTCTACTCTGAGTAGAAAAGAATGGCAAGTTTTCATTTCAAGAAATAAGCAGTACAGTTAGCCCTCCATATTTGTGGGTTTGATTTTTGAGAGTTTAATTATTCGATGAAAGTGTTCTTTTTAGGATGGCCTAGGTCCTCCAGTGCAACTTTATGGACAATTTCTGTTCTAAGTTGCCCATAGAGTTGTGCTGGAAGACATAGAAGAAATAGTTTCTTCTTAGGGATCCTCAGGTCCTCCAGTTGAAGGTGTACCATAAAATTATGCTGGACGTCCCTCAGATTCCTAGAGAGAGGTTCTTTTGAATTTAAAAAAAAATCTGGGTTTTCCATATTGACAGGAGTCCTTGTGCCCTGTGCCCCAGTGAATGTGGAGGTCCACATGTACTAAAAGTTATAAAGCACTGCTACCACAAATGGCACATTTTCCAGAGCAGAAATTGAAGTCTGCAGGCTCTGTCTTCACCTGCCAGCTTCTAACAAGCCCCTTTTGGCTTCACCTCACTTTAGGCCTCCAATGCGGAATTTGCCTCTGATGTTCAACAATCAGGTAATTGTGCCTCCCACAAAGCACCTCATTCTCCTTGGCCCCCTTGAACACATAGCTGCAATGCCACACATTATCAGCACTCATTCATTCATTCATTCATTCATTCATATATATATATAATTTTTTATTGTTTTATTATTTTTTATTGTACATCGAAAGCGAAGGAACATATTGAGTATAGTGTAGGAAAGGAAAGGCCTTAAAACCTGGCTTTTCCGGAGGGCCTTCGACGATTAATTTTTGAGGTTGATTTGTCTGCCCATTTAATTAGAGAGTGTTTTCCCATGATTATTGATACCATGCTGAGGACTTCTGCCACGAAGCTACCTTCTCCATGTAGCCCTCTATCTCGGCCTAGAATTGTTTAGCTCCTTGTTTTTAACATGTGATGTATGTATTGATTGTATGACTGCTTTTCATGTTGATTTTACAATGTGTGATTTGTCACTGTTTTTATTATTGCTGTGAGCCGCCCCGAGTCCCTTCGGGGAGATGGGGCAGGATATAAGAATAAATTTATTATTATTATTATTAAAGGAGGAAAGAAAGAGAGCAAAAAAAAAAACATGGAGAGAAAGAGTAGATGGAGTGTAGAAAAAAGGAAAAAGAGATTTAAAAAGAATCTCATTATCAGCACTCTTTACATGTATAATCATCTCAAGTAAACTTCTCCAGCCCCATGGTTACCATATTTACTCAAATCTAATGCTCACCTTTTTTGGCTAAATGATCTTGCCGAAATTAGGGTGCGCATTAGATTAATGTAAAATGGTAATCTCAGTGCTGAGCCAAAGCAAAATGGGAAGCTGCTTCAGGAGCTGCACCTGGAGCTCCTATTTGAGGGATCTCATTTCTAATTTAACTGTCATGGCTCAATGCTATGCAATCCTGGGATTTGTAGCTTAGTGAAGCATCAGCATTCTTTGGCAGAGAAAGATCAAGATTTTGGAAAATTACACAATTTCATAACATTGAGCCAAGGCAGTTAAAGCGGATTTATTCTACAGCACAGATGCATCCCAAGGGGTTTCTTTTTTGTTGCTGGAAGCTTTGGTGTTCTAACACTTTGGTTTTGTTTTAAAGAAGGAATCATAAGCAGGCAGCAACTGTAATGTGCATCTTTTTTGCCAAATTACAAAGAGTGCGCTTTGGGACTCTCCGCATGATGTTTGGCAGAAAATTCCTTTTTGTTTCATGGTTTTGAAAATTGAGGTGCACATTTGATTAGATGGCACGCTAGTTTCGTGTACAGTATTCCCTCACTTATCACGGGGGTTAGGTTCCAGGACCACCTGCAGTAAGTGAAAATCCGTGAAGTAGGGATGCTATATTTATTTAATATTTATACATTATTTTAGTAGTTATACACTATTTTAAGTCTTTATCAACCAATCGTGTGTTGATAAATCGCCTCCTTCTCCTCCCGTTGCCACTTGGGCTCCTTTGCCCCAACATATGTCACTTTACACTTGTTTATACTGAAGTTGCATTTGACATTTACAGTGTAATTCATACTACAAGCATCTTCTTTTTATTAGGACTGGGAAAAGGTTAATTTGTCCTCCATCAGTTTTACCAGCATTATACACCACAGAAAAATGTCATCTGCATGTTCTACTGCAGATATATGCATTTGACAGGTATTTAAAATGTACATTTGAAGCAAGGCCCAGCTTCCCTATTCTCACCAAAGCTGAAGCAGCAATTTGCAAAGGCTTCTTTTTCCAGGGGAGGATTTGTTGCAATGCCAATGAGCTTTTGGGAAGCAGTACTTACTGGAACTATCCCAACATACTGAAGACATAAAAACAGCCAGAAAGAACAAAATGAGAGGGAAAGACGACTCTGCAAGCAATGAAATTGCTTTCTCTGCCAAAAATCTAATAGTCTACATGGAAAGACTATACATTTTTAAAAAATGTTCTGCATTGCTTTGAAAACGATTCAAAAATACATGGAAAATATGCAGGTTAAGAAATTATTAGTCACCAAAGAATGGAAACGGTTCTACAGTTTTCAAACACCAAAGAATCCTGTGATGCTTTAAAAGTCACCTATTTATTTATTATTTAATATTTTTAGAATCCTATTTTTCAAATGCATGTTTTCATTAGGTTTACTATTAGTAATACTGAGTGCAACGTTTTTCAAAATGAAGAATTTTTCATGGATGAACAAATACAAGTCAAACTGATGAAGTAGGATGGATACCATGATAACTCAAATCTGACAATAAAACTGTAATTAATTAATCTGGAGCCTCCAGTGGCGCAATGGGTTAAACCCTTGTGCTGGCAGGATTGCTGACCTGAAAATTGCCGGTTTGAATCTGGGGAGAGCAGGTGAGCTCCTTCTGTCAGCTCCAGTTCCCCATGTGGGGACACGAGAGAAGCCTCCCACAAGGATGGCAAAACATCAAAAACATCTGGGCGGCCCCTGGGCAAAGTCCATGCAGACAGCCATTTCTCTCATACTAGAAGTGAACTCAAATAGCTCCTGATATGGAAAAAAAATTAATTAAACTAATTAAATTATCATAATTAACTTAAGTAACTATCCTCCCAGTCTTCCAACCTCTTTGAAGTGAGCAAAATTAACGTGTTAGTAATTTTGGTGCCTCCACTGCTATCTTTGAAAATGTGGAGAAACTGTACACTACTCAGTTTTCATATTTTGAAATATTTACAAATACTTCAATGAAATATGAACAGAGTAAAGCTTTGTTTATTTGAATAAGGCAAGATTTAAACCAGACTAAGAACACACCATCCAACTGTCTCCCCATCACGTATTTCGGTTCAACTGCATTTGACTCCCAGGGAAGATGTTCAGAAATGTACATAACATGTACAATTAAGCAAACCTAAAAAAACATGAAAATTACCAGAATATTTTCTGCAGACCATTCATATTTTATATTATTTTTATTATTACTATTATCATCCCATTTTTATCTCTGTGACTGGTAATTGCTTTTTCAAAGTGCAAATATACAACCTCGACTAGAAGGCTAATGGAAATTTCTTCAGCCATCCTATACTGCTATAGCAATGCAAATTTCCACTAACAAGTTCATTTGAGGCATCTCACAACATTAACTTAATATAAATGTGTGTGTATATGCCTCCAGGTTACCTGTCAACTTACTGCAACCGTGCGAATGTCATAAAGGTAGCCTTTGGGACCTAGTATTTCTTGGCAGTTCTCTATCTGAATACTAACCAGACCTCACTCTTCTTAGCATCAAAGATCAGACAGGATTTGGTATATTTAGGCACTATCAAATGAAAACATCAGTATGATTAAAACATAGAAAAAAATGAAACCTCACACTCTTCAGCAAAAACCACTCAGAAAGCAGCTAAAAAGTGAGTATGAAGTCAACAATGTTGGAATAGTTGGAAGAAGGTCCTCTTTCACCTTCTTTGCTTGTAACAGTAGAAGAGAAAATAACACATAAAGTTCCAGCAAAATTCTCATTGGGATTTCTTTAAAAAGAAGCAGTTTCCAAAAACTGAGCATTCACATTAAGCTTTTAGACGTTCATCAAAAGAGAAAAGGGAAAATGGAAGCGAAGGGAGGGAGCGAAGGAAGGAAGGAAGGAAGGAAGGAAGGAAGGAAGGAAGGAAGGAAGGAAGGAAGGAAGTTCACTGTCAAAGTGAGAGGTCTAGATTTGGGATCCTGAGTTCAGATTTACCTACTTACTTAGCTCTTACTCAAAACTTGTTTCCAAGGAGCTAAAAGTTCCATTCAGAAGCAAGCATTCTCCTCCTATTCTGAGTGGCATTCTCTCTGGGAACAATGCGCCTACTGTCATATTTACAGCCATGACTAATTAAAGGTATCTTTAATCCTAAATAGTGGCAAGGACATGCAAGCGTGACCTACTATCCCAATGACATTTAAACTTTGATCTGTGAAGACTCTGGAACAAAACAAAGGCAACAAATGGACCATGACTTTTGTATCTGCAGGCAGCAGATAGAAAGAAGAGGAATTGTTTAAAGGGAAGCACTCCAAGGATTATCAGAGCAGCCAAGGCCCTTGAAAAGCAAGCCAATGACAGGAAAACCAAAGTGCTACAGGAACATTCCCATTCTGGGCAAGAAACACCCAATTTAAAGCAGATCTCCTTTTATAGCTGGTTTTCTTTTTGTTGTGGCTAGATTCGTTATGTGCAGGCCTGATTTTAAAAGAAAGGGTATGCGTAGGGAAAACAGACACATACCATATATTGGCAGTTACACTTCGGCACAGCCATATTTAAACCAGGTCAGCTGCTATTTATTATGTGTACAGAGATAGTATTTCATCACAACGAGGATCTAAGTCACAGATTTCTAACATGGCAACATAACAATTTAGTCTTGGTAAAACCTCTGACTGAGTGGCAGGAGGGTATATGTATGGTTTCACTCAAAATTAGGAACTTAAATATCTGAAAAATTGGAGATTCTCTCTCCCACTTCCAGGTTCACCCAATCAAATGGAATCTTCAGGAAAAATTGAGTAAACCTTCCCATATTTTCTAATTTTACATTTGCTCCTCTCTGGATCTCCATATTTCTGTATTCAGCCAGGGACTCCCCAATACAGTCCAACTTCATTGTTTACCAGCTCTGTGTTAATAATATTTCAAAAATATCAGGCCATAGAGCAGCAGGAGCTTGTGCTAGAGCCAAAGCAGAAGCTGGACACTTTAGGAATGCTTGCAAATTCTATTTTTCCCCTTTCCTCAACCTGCCATCAAAATATTCAAAATTTGAAAGACTGCACAGAAGTAACCTGTTTCAAATTATCTTTTAGGCAGTTTCATATTATCATGTCCCCACGTATAAGAGGCTAGGAATTTTTCCAGTCTGCTCCCCAAACTATTTTTGCATCTATCAAAATAAAGACTAATAAAGACATGTTTATAACCATGAACACAAATCATCTCTTTAAAGTGATTGATTTTCCGGCAGTCACTGAGATGGAAATTTTATATATGACTGTTAAGTGCCAGAGGACATTCTATCCTGAATAAACTTTTCCTGTTTTAAAGAAGCGTTTAAAATGGACATATAGATTAGATAGCAGCAACCTTTGCAGGAGATGCCAAAACATGGTTTGTTTCAGTGTTTTCCATAATACACCAATAAAATATTATCAATTTCTTACATTAAAGACTCTGGAAGTTTTTGGGAATGATATACATACTACTTGATTATCAATGATGCAGTTAATTTTACCTTCACTGAACAAAGTTATCAAATCTGTGTGCAAGACAACAACATACCAGCCATTGCAAAGGAAAATTTTTTGAGGAACCCACACATTCCCTTCATGTAATCTATCAAAAAATATCATTGCAATTGTCATCACCTACACACTTGTCATCATTGCTGTAGCTGCTGCTGTTGCATTTGGGTGCTTCTGTTTTATTTTTCTCAATTCAGGCTATGGGTCGTTTATTTGCTCATGGCAATCCAATGGCCTTGGTATTTGCCATGCTTTTGAAACCAGGTTGGCAATATCCAAACCAAGCATAACATTATTATTATTATTATTATTATTATTAACACTTCATTTATATTCCGCCCTATCTTCCCAACGACTCAGGGCAGATCACGGTACACATACAGTAGAGTCTCACTTATCCAACACTCGCTTATCCAACGTTCTGGATTATCCAACGCATTTTTGTAGTCAATGTTTTCAATAAATCATGATATTTTGGTGCTAAATTCATAAATACAGTAATTCCTACATAGCATTATTGAATATAGAACTACTTTTTCTGTCAAATTTGTTGTATAACACGATGTTTTGGTGCTTAATTCGTAAAATCATAACCTAATTTGATGTTTAATAGGCTTTTCCTTAATCCCTCCTTATTATCCAACATATTCACTTATCCAACATTCTGCCGGCCCGTTTATGTTGGATAAGTGAGACTCTACTGTACATGGGAAACATTCAATGCTGTTTGGAGACAGGACAGGACAGAACAAGACAATTAGGAGAATTGTAAACTGGCTCACTTCAAAAAATAGAGACGCTCCTTCCCCCAAAGCAGAAAATTTCTGCACACATTTCTGAATAAGACCTGAAAAGACAACATAAGAAGGACCTAAACCATCACATATTGCATTGCTGCTGCCACCTAAGGATTCTTATGAAGTGATTTGCACAAATTTATTTCAGAAGGCAGCGGACTGACAACAAATTCTATGACAGGGACCTCTCAAAAAAAAGGAAGCAACAGACTTAGCAGTGAACACCTTGGATAATACAAGCCCATTCTCCAATCCAACAAGCACAGTTGCTTGAATAATCATTTAATCAAGATACCATTGTATGCTTATATAGTGTCTGGTATGCCAGTAGAGCAGGATTTCAATGCTGACCTAGGACACTGGAAAATCTGGTGGAAATCCCCATTCTGCCATGGAAACCCTTCTCTGGATGTCCTTGAAGAAATCAAACACTCTCACCCTCAGAGGAAGCCCCTTCTGAACAAATCTTATCATGATATAGAGGTAAGAAACAACTCGAAGAAACGCCAGTATAAAAGCATATGTTCACTTCAGCAAAACAGAATCATATAGCAGACAAATCACATATCACATATCAATAAAATTAATGAAGACTATTTATTCAATGTCACTTTCTCCCAGCTGGATTCCCGTAAAAATTAAGACCTATGCCACAGTTTCAGATCAAAGAGGTGATGCAAAGTTCTGTTAGCACAAATATTCTGAAGGTGGTAAATATTCTAGCATAAACTTCTATCAAGAGTCAGAAATTTAAGTCCTAAACAGATGTCTTTTATTTCAAAGCAATGAAATTTAGGTATTTCAGTTTCCAACTATGCTCGTACATAAGTAGCCTCTTAAAGACCTAGTAATGGAGTTCCCACAACTTGCCTGAGAAACCGACTTTATTGCCAGATTATATTTATAGTTAGAAGACAGTATTAGAAAATTAGTCCCTGCAGAGACACCATTATTATCTGTCAGACCAAGAGTTGTGCGAAGATCTGACCACACAGACTGGCATAAAGGGATTATGTAATGTAAAGGGCAACTTGACACAATTATCCACAGAAGAGACAGCTGCAGCTGCGGTCATCACAAAACCTAACACATATAAAGTATACAACTCACTTTGGGGAATAAAATATTTAAATAAATACTGTACGCCTAATTAAAAGCATTTGATAAACATTCCCCCAGTGTTATGCTGGTATCTATACTCTCTTCTTGATGACAACCTTGAAGAAAGAATGTCATATTTTACTTTTAAGCAAGAGTAGATTTCCTCAATTTGGTATCCTCCAGCTATAAAAACACAAATCTTTCCAACTCTGGCTGGGAAAATAGGAATTGCCTACCTGGAGAATAAGGCCAGGCTAGAGAGCAATGGGCAGGCAAAGGTGAGCAACTGTGGTAGTCTGGGGGAACTTATTAGATAAGAGTATTAGAATACCTTAGAGGGCTTCATCTGTTCTTGCAAAAAGAAAAATGCTCCAAAATACCTTTTGAGGGTATGCAGACATTTTCATCATATTTTGGATTTCAAAAAAGGACTTTCCTGGACCTAATTTGGCCTAGGACCCTGTGAAATGTGGTGGAAACCCACTCCTACGCCCACTTTTGGACCATTTTGAGGCAAAATAAAATTTGTAAAAACATTTTCACAAATATGCTAGCACTGCGGGATCTAGGGGCGCCCTAAACATGGTGGAAATGCAATACATTTGCGGGCATTCTGAACCAAAAAGGATTTTTTTTTGGCAAATCACATGTTGATCCCTAGGGTTCCCAGGAGGACACAAAACCAACTCTGGAGAGGCCCCTGTGTGGCCCATAGGCTGCACTTTCCCCACTTCTGCTCAGTGCCATTTAGAGAAAAGGTCCTTCATATCATTTCATCATATCATCTGGCTTAGGGGTGCAAGATGCAATCCCGATTTTGTCCCATTGTAATTCCTTTCAACTCTAGCCAATTAAGTCAATGGTGTTGAAAGGAGGGAGTTACACCCCAATTACTCTGCCCAGCGCTGTTCTAGTTGATAGGCACCAAAAGGCCTGTCTAAGAAACACTCCAAGAGTCTGCTATGGGCTATTGAACTACTGAGGAACAAGGAGTTCTCTTGCACCCAGTGATGAGAGAGCTATGTATTGCCAAGAAGAGATCGTCTTTTCCTTCTCTCCTTAAATGGAAAGATCAAAACACTTTGTTCCCTGCTGCTGCCACCCTCAATTAATAAATTAATAAAACAGTTTCTAGTCCCAAAATGTTCAAGTTCCAGAGCCTTGCTAATAAAAATGCATCAACCAGTGGCCTTTGTCAAGAGTACACTATATAATCCAGGCTTCTACAGTCTCCAGCTTTCACTGACTAACAAAGCAACCAGTGTTCTGGTGTGTGAGCCTTCTGTATTACAAGGGATATGCAGCCTAACAGCTATATTGAGGCTGCCATGCTCTACCCCTTCAAAAAACACTTGTATCAAAGAAGGCTGTAATTGCATAGGTTTACAACACATTCATTTATAGGAAGCTGGAGCAGTATGTTGACAGAACTCTGTCTGCTTTGCCCCACTTAAACATTTTGACAGAGGATTATTGATGCATTTTACAGTTTGGCATGAGATAGTTTATCTGCTTCACATACTTTCATTAATTTATCTGTTTGCATTCTTTCAAAGCTTCCAGAAATCTGCATAAACATAGATATAACATTAGATTTCATTGGTGAAAACAAGATTTTCTCAGTTTCAGAAGAAAACTTTACAGCATACTTCAATTAATTGAGTAAATGTGTTCCTGAGTCTGAGCATGCATCTGAGGAAGTAGATAATCTACCAAAGCATCTGCTGCAATGTCTTCCTCTCAGTCTTAGAGGTGCTACAAATTCCTTTGCATACTGATGCCTTTGCATACTGATGCTCCAGGTCAACACTGCTCTGTCTTTGAATATTGCAGCAAAGACTTAATAGTATGCACACATGAAATGAAACAACTAGCTCAGATAAGTCCTGTGTATGTATACAAAACCATTCTTAACCTTCTTGAATGTGAAAATTTATTTGTCCAGTATTTGGAACATTTTATCTATATACAGCAACAGGCACTCTTCTAGGAAACAGATAAATAGTTCTCTTGAAGAAATCCGTCCTTAACAAGAACACAACACTATGTTGTCGAAGGCTTTCATGGCCGGGATCACAGGGTTGTTGTATGTCTTTCGGGCTGTGTGGCCATGTTCCAGAAGCATTCTCTCCTGACGTTTCGCCCACATCTATGGCAGGCATCCTCAGAGGTTGTGAGGTATGGAGAAAACTAAGCAAAGAGGTTAATATATATCTGTGGAAAGTCTAGGGTGAGAGAGGTCAGTGTGAATGTGTAGTTAATCACTTAAATTAGCATTGAAAAGCTTATCTGCTGTCTTCATCCTTTGTTTAGAGTCGTTAACTGCCCTTGGTTGATTCATGTCTGGAAACCCTCTGTTTTCAGAGTATTGCTTTTTATTTACTGTTCTGATTTTTGAGTTTTGTAATACTGGTAGCCAGATTTTGTTCATTTTCATGGTTTCTTCCTTTCTGTTGAAGTTGTCCACATGCTTGTGGATTTCAATGGCTTCTCTGTGTAGTCTGACATGATAGTTGTTAGAATGGTCCAGCATTTTTGTGTTCTCAAATAGTATTCTGTGTCCAGGCTGGTTCATCAAATGCTCTGCTATGGCTGATTTCTCTGGTTGAATTAGTCTGCAGTGCCTTTCATGTTCTTTGACTCTTGTTTGGGCGCTGCGTTTGGTGGTCCCTATGTAGACTTGTCCACAGCTGCATGGTATCCGGTAGACTCCTGCAGAAGAGAGAGGATCCCTCTTGTCCTTCGCTGACCGTAGCATTTGTTGGATTTTCTTCGTGGGTCTGTAGATAGTTTGTAGGTTGTGCTTCTTCATCAGCTTCCCTATGCGGTCAGTAGTTCCCTTGATGTATGGTAAGAACACCTTTCCTCTGGGTGGATCTTTGTCTTGACTCTCCTGGCTTGTTCTTGGCCTTGCAGCTCTTCTGATGTCTGTGGTGGAGTATCCATTGGCCTGTAGAGCCCAGTTTAGGTGGTTGAGTTCACCTTGGAGGAGGTGAGGTTCGCAGATTCTTTGTGCACGGTCTGTCAGGGCTTTGATTGTGCTCCTTTTTTGACGGTCAGCGAAGGACAAGAGGGATCCTCTCTCTTCTGCAGGAGTCTACCGGATACCATGCAGCTGTGGACAAGTCTACATAGGGACCACCAAACGCAGCGCCCAAACAAGAGTCAAAGAACATGAAAGGCACTGCAGACTAATTCAACCAGAGAAATCAGCCATAGCAGAGCATTTGATGAACCAGCCTGGACACAGAATACTATTTGAGAACACAAAAATGCTGGACCATTCTAACAACTATCATGTCAGACTACACAGAGAAGCCATTGAAATCCACAAGCATGTGGACAACTTCAACAGAAAGGAAGAAACCATGAAAATGAACAAAATCTGGCTACCAGTATTACAAAACTCAAAAATCAGAACAGTAAATAAAAAGCAATACTCTGAAAACAGAGGGTTTCCAGACATGAATCAACCAAGGGCAGTTAACGACTCTAAACAAAGGATGCCCCAGAGGCAGGAAGAAGACAGCAGATAAGCTTTTCAATGCTAATTTAAGTGATTAACTACACATTCACACTGACCTCTCTCACCCTAGACTTTCCACAGATATATATTAACCTCTTTGCTTAGTTTTCTCCATACCTCACAACCTCTGAGGATGCCTGCCATAGATGTGGGCGAAACGTCAGGAGAGAATGCTTCTGGAACATGGCCACACAGCCCGAAAGACATACAACAACACAACACTATGATCGTAATTTATATCACAAGGGTTTCTAGCAGCCACTTCCATGACATTTAATGCAGACACCTCCTTCCAATATTTCATCCTAGGTTCCATTACTCCACCTAGGATGCTATAATAATAATAATAATAATAATAATAATAATAATAATAATAATAATAATAATAATAATAAAAAATATTTTTCATGTCAGAATCAACTTGAAAACACACTGCAATTGGCTTCTGGTCTTGGCTGTCTACAAAGATGTTGCTCAGGGGATGCCCGGATGTGTTACCATCCTGATGGGAGGCTTCTCTCATTTCCCCGCAAAATAATAATAATAATAATAATAATAATAATAATAATAATAATAATAATATCTTTATTTATATCCTGCTTTTCTCCCTCACGAGACCCGAAGTAGCTCAAAACATATTAAAATCACAAAAACAGCAATCAAAATACAGCAATAAATATAAACATAATAAAATAAGCAAATTTGAAAAACTATAATGTACATTCACATTCATGTGGCATCATATCAAGATATACTACACTTTGCTCCAGTCCATAACTATCTCAAATGATTAACATACCTACAGCTCAAGTTGCTGTAAAATAATGAAATTCAACATGATTTTTAAAACCTCTTGGAAATACCATTTATGCTGTGTTTATGAAGCCACTCACAGATACCATTTTAATACTAGCAAATATCTCATTTCCACTATTTTCCAGCATTCTCTGCAATGCAAAAAGATCCAGCATAGCATAACAGTTAAGAGCATTGGCCTGGGATTTCAGTAATTTATGTTCTAGTTCTGTTTGAAACTGTGGAACCTATTTAGCAATGCTATGTCACTTATTGTCATTTTCAACTGAGGACTGTCATGAAAATAAAGGAGGGAGAACCATGCACTCTACCTGGAATTCACTGGCAGAGAAACAGAACATAAATGAAACTCAGCAAATAATCAACCAACCAACCAAGGAAGTCACTTAGGCTGAAACAGGCAGATTAGATGGCTGCTCCAAGCCAAGCCGCAGCCCTATGCCAGGTGATAAAGGCGCCTAGCTATATGCTATCTTGGTGTGTGTACACTTGTTTCAAAGTGATAAGAATGCCTTGATGTTGATGTATGCCTCTCCCTTTCAGCAGCACTAAGATCCCAACAAGGCATTACACTGGCAACTGTTGTCAGCATCATGACAATGAACCTCACACACACCCCTTCTTTTTCAAAGACAGCTGTCTATTCTGGTGAAGGACAGAGACACACCCTTTTCTTTATGCTATGGAAACGTCCACAAAGGCATTCCTCTTCATCCCAAAGACAAGCAGCCCATCGTCTTATTTTTACTCTGGGTTCCACAAAGCAATGCATCTCACAACTATTCAGATTCTCTGAAGTCGTGCAACAGCTGCTGCTAAGAATAAACATCCTTTCTCCCAGGACGAAAGAGGAAACTGTGGTTCAGACGGCTGTCTTGTAAATGATTACGGCCCAATACATTCATGAGAATGAGTATGAGGAAAGGGTTCCAAGGGTTTCTAAAAATGCAGACAAGGTGGTTTTGGTTATCAGATTTGTAGCAAAGGAGATTTCGGTTCAATGGGCTCTCCTAGGAGGGCTCTGGCATACAAGGACCAGAGTAAAGAGACAGATGGAAAGGAGGAAAGATACAAATGGTGGCGTATTTAACCTCTGCAGTTTAGATAAAGGGTTTTATTTGAAACACAAATCTTTATTTGAAACACAAATCTTTTACCACTCAAATTGTATACCACTCAGTCCTACAATTGTAACAATAAAGAGGTGGGAGAAATATTTGCTGCACTGCTCAGAAATACTGTCAACCTGGGAAACATTCAAGCCCATAAACGCATTACAGATTCAGCTTTAGGGGCGGAAGTCTGGAACATCACTTAATGGTGGGGAACAAACAGAAAAACACAGAAGGAAAATATGGCACTTGAGCACCATCTCCTTGATTATTTGCCATCAGCATGATTCATCCTAAAATGCTATTGTTAAAATTAGAAAGCCACTCTCCATTCATAAATTTCATCGTGTTCTGTTTCCTCATTTCAGAGCAATAAAAGCAATACTGAATGGCAGACAATATACCACAAATCCTAGTAACTGCAACTGAAGGCTATGATTATGGTGAAAATAAATGGTGAGACTAAGCACCAAGTACAATGAGAAAGCGATCACTTTCTGCTTTTAATTCCAAGCCCTCATTTTATAAAGGGTTCCTATTCTTCTCCCACTTAAGGAGAGGGCGGAGGGGAGGGGGTCCTCTCTGGTGAAGCGTGTGGGAACTGGGCCAACACACTAGGAGGAGTCTTAATCCCAGTGGGAAACTATTAGCTAGTATTTCCTGCAGTTCTTTGCTAGAAAGGAGCCTGCTGAGCGAAGACAAGAGGGTTTTAAAAGAACCTGGCTTTTTGGAAGAGGGGAATGACATCTGGAAAAACCATCTCAAAAGTTATGCTAGGGCTCACAGCAAATCAACTCACACATCACCATGGCCTAGCACAGCACTGGTCTTGCTAGGGGATGCAGGAAAATGCAAATTGTGAGATTTTCTTCCCAAACTCTGCCCAATGGTTAGAACTCTTTCCTCCTCCTCCTTCCCTGGACATTTGCCAAGGACCTGGATCTGATGCCTCATGGACCATCACCAGACCACAAACCACCACAATGTTGTAGCAGATAAGAGAATAAAGATGTGAAATCAAAAAGGACCTGATTAAAATCTTGGCCATTTCATTATTTTTACTGGAGCCCAAGAAAATCTGCTATTCTCTCTTGGAACCTATAACAACTTTTAAAAATCTGTGTTTTCCCGCAAGACTACTTGCCTACTTTTTAAAAACTGGGAAACCTTCCTCTAGAGACCAAGACTATACAGTAGGTTCCATCTACTCACTTTTCTGTGTTACATCTATTTACTCCTCCCTACAGAGAAATACCCTTTTCATTACACACATTTTCCCTCTATCCATCCAAGCAACTGACATGGGGACACATAAAGCATCAGAGAACAGGTAAAATAGTGCCCAAACACTGCGTGGTGGCAATATCCCCCTTTTCCTTTCTCTCAAAAACAATAATAGAATAAAAACAATAAAGGAATCTAGTTTTCGCCTATATTTATGACAGAAGCAAAAATCACACAGCCCTCCAGGTATCAGCCACAGTCAATATGATAATGCTGGGAAATGCTGTCCAGCTTTATTTGCTGGAGCCTTGAGGCTTTCCATCCCTGCATTAAGTGTACATTACATATTTTCATAAAGGTTTTTCCCCACAAAACAGATTCTAGCCTTGATGACATATGAAGAATAAGTGAATAAAGGAATTCAACAAAACAGGATGTAGCAGGATCTGAAATCTATCCCCTCAATCTTTCACCAAGCCAGTTCTCGAAGGACACAAGCAATACCCCAAGAATGATAACCTCCGAGGAACTTGCTACTTCTCTTGCCAAATCATAACATTTCTAAGTGTATTTTCACCTAACACCTTTCTTGCCAAAATTCTGGATGTTGCATCTCGAAATATCATCTGGATGCATGTGTGTGAATATTTCTCGCAGACACCTTGAGCTCATTTCAACATCTCCTTTGTTAGTTATGGCCTCTGTCCTCAACAGGCAGGGCTGAAAAAGTATTTGATTTAAACAGCTGGAAAACTATTTCTGGTCCAAGCAACAACATTCATTTTCAACATTTGGGACTTTCTCACGTCCTTCTACAAGGCAGTGTTTCAGAAGAGTCACTAAAACCTACGGATATAATCGCACTGTGGAGATAGGCAAGAAAATGCCATAGAGCAAAGACCCCCAAATATGTACAGGTGCTGGCTTTTGGGACCCTATCTCTCTCCTGTCAAATGTGTACTGGATTACGAAACAGGGCTGTTTTCATCATGTCTGCTGATAAATGCTGTAATTCCCTTTTCTTTGACAAATCCAGGTTTTTCAACAAATCGAGTCACATGGACATTATCTCATCCATACTCTGAAGTCTGCACTGGTTACTTCTTATCTTCAGGCATCTAATTCCTTTAACAGAAAAGAGTCTTATCCTGCTTTTTTGATATTTAATCATTCAAATCATGCATGATTGAAATAATAAAACATAATATTGTGGAAACGAACGCAAACAGAGAAGACTATGGCAGCCATTCTCAAATCTAACTGCTGATAAAAAGAAAGGGTCAAGCAAACAAAATGAGTATTTTGCATGGCACAGAGACAAGGTGAACTTCTTTGTTGTTGTGCCACCTTCAAATTATTTCTGAGTTATGGCAACTCTATCATGGGATTATCTTGGCAAGATTTGTTCAGTGGGGGTTTGCCATGACCTTCCTCGGCTTAGGGAAGGGTAGATATGGCAGCCACACCAAAGAAAGCTTTTGACAACATATGCTTCGTCTCCCATGAGAGCGCGTTTGGAGAAGGGCCTAAGAAAAATCCACTCACAGTACAGACTTCTACGTGTCTCATCACAACCCCAGCTCAATTGGTTGCACCTTCTTAATGGCACCATTGAGTCACATTCAGAAAAGTGAAAGTGGGGAGGGTCTTCAAAACTGCTTCCTTCCTTTAGCCATTCATACACTTTTCTCAAGTGAAAGCTAGAACATAGTAAGGAATTTTTATTTAGCATGGATTTATTTGGACTAGTTAAGTGTAAAAATCAGAAGAAACTAAAGAGCCTGAAAGATGCCTTTAAATGAAATGAACTGAAATGGACTGGAATGGGCCACTTCACAAAAGATGACCACCAGATCTACTACTGCGGACAAGAGGAACACCGAAGAAATGGAGTAGCCTTCATAGTTAATAATAAAGTTGTGAAAGCAGTGATTGGATACAACCCAAAAAATGATAGAATGGTCTCAATTCGAGTTAAAGGCAAGCCATTTAACATCAGTGATCCAAACATACGCCCCAACCACAGCTGCTGAAGAAGCAGAATTAGATCAGTTCTACGAGGATCTGCAGCACTTAGTGGATAACACACCAAAAAGAAACCAAGGGCAAGATGGATGGACAGTATCCTTGAAGTGACTGGCTTGACCTTGAAGGAACTGGGGGCGGTGACGGGCGACAGGAAGCTCTGGCGTGGACTGGTCCATGAGGTCACGAAGAGTCGGAGACGACTAAACGACTGAGCAGCAGCAGCAGCAGCTTTGTACTACTTGTCTGAGTTTGTGTCTGTATTATGGTATTTCAGCTTTGACAATGGACAATACTTTAAGGTTTATTGAATGGATGGTTAATTTTTTTCCATAAAGTTACACAACATATTGTTATGTAACTTTTATTAAATTCCTTTATTTTTTAGGAAGATCAGAAGTCCAAGGACAATCGCTAATTTGGAAATACTGCTCTCAGACTTTACCAATAATAGATGACTTCCTGCCTCTTGACAAAAATAGGTCAGCCAAAAGTATTCCATTTTTATTTTATAAAGAGAAAGATGTATCATGACAAAGATCAAGTTGCAGATTCCGGCTGCAGGCTCCAGTTTAGATTTCCTTTTAGAACTGGCTTTGGTAAGGATGTAGACAGCAACTATCAGAAGACCCCAAGTATAGAAATAGGCAGGAAAAGGGGGGGGGAGTGAATTTATTATTTATTTTTATTTATTTCCAATATTTCTATACCACCCTTCTCACCCGAAGGGACTCGGGTGGCGTACAATTGGCAACAATTCGATGCCGACACATCATTAAAACAACAACATATAAAAATGTATTACAACCAGTTAAATACTGTATAAAATATAAAACACAAATACTACTATAAGATTAAATCAGGATGTTTGGCTGAAAAAATTGCAACATCCAAGATTAGGGTATGATGGAAATTTCAAATTTTATTCTATTACAGTTTTAACTTTATCTGCAACTATAACCTCTAGAGCAGAGTTTGGGAAGATTACCCTTTTTAGTTAAAAATATAATCTGTTCCTCTCGCTCACAGCAAAATTAATCTGTTGTGCTATTTGTTGCTTTTTGTAGACTTACAGTGACCCTATAAATTTCATATGGTTTTCTTAGGCAAGTAGCCGCTTTCAGTTCCCTTGTGGAGAGAAAAAGCAGGGTATAAATAAACATAATAAACATAATAATAATAATAATAATAATAATAATAATAATAATACTCCAAGGTGATTTTAACAGTTTCTTCCTCTGATCGTTGACAATCTAATTCAGTTTAGCTTCGAAGATCAGACAAGATCTACTTCCTTTAGGACAGGCATCCTCAGACTGCTGCCCTCCAGTTATTGAGGCCTCAAACTCCCAGAAGCCTCTATTGCCAGCTTGTTCAATGGTCAGAAATTCTGGGAGTTAGAGGCTTAAACAGGACACAGTTTGGGGGTACCTGCTTTAGGGTATTTAGACTTTCTGTCGCTTTTTACTTGCAAGTAATGTTATGCAATGATGTTTTACTTTTCAAATGCTTAAAAAATCACCATACAGAATGATCCCAAATTCCCAAAAAGGAACACTGTAAGCATGTGTTGCCGAAGGCTTTCACGGCCAAATCACTGGGGTGTTGTGTCTTTTCTGGGATGTATAATCATGTTCTAGCAACTAGAACATGCTGCTAGAACATCACTATACATCACAGAAAACACACACCTCAACACACTAAAAGCTTGTTTGTTATGTATCTTTAAAGAATGCATAATGTTGATGTGGATTGTTCAGTTTTCATACAAGTATTGTGTTACAAGCCTGCTGTGAACAGCTGTTTCTCTACTGCAACCTGGGGGGGATCAGCACTGGTGCAGAGAGCACCATTGCGACTAGAACTGGTGTAAAATCTTGCTAATGAAATGCCACAGCAGGCTTCAAAGTTTAAACATTACATGGGCCATTCTTGGACCTTGGACCATGTATTGGCCACTCATCTTTTCCCTACAGAATTGAGAGCACCATGGAAGCAGGTTCATTTACCAAATAGGACCAGAATCTGCTTTTGTGGCTGGGTGATCATACTAAGTATGGATAACTACTAGCATTACTCAGTGCTATTCACTAAGCACAGAAGAAAGAACTGAGAACTGGGCTTTTTGGCAAGTAAAGCCTTCTTGCCAGGGCACAATATAAACAAACAAAAACAAGAGCACAGTAATATATTACTTTAATTAGATTAGTATCTCTTCTGTTTCCAGGTTTAAAAGAGAAACTGATGTTATATATTTCATTAGAAAAGACATATAGGTGTTCTGTCCATCAAATAGAAGCTTGGTGTGATGTGGTAGTGGACTATTTTAAATCAGAAACAAAGTGATGTAGTAACGGAGATAGAATGCTTTCCTACACAATTGCAATCCCAACAAAATTGCCTCAGAAAACTAACAAACAAGCTCCTGTCAGTGTCAACTATTAGCCAAAGCTGGTTCACAACCAACTGAAGCTAACACATCGAAGAATAAAGACAAAACAAATTACAAACCAGCAAACAGAACAAAGGCAAGCAACATTAAAAACCAAAGCCCCCTCTCCTGGTTCCTGCTTGGAAACACCCCTAATTTTAAGAGGAGATATTATATCTTTCCCCTTAGGATAACACATCAGCACGAAGTGCTAGTACATTTCATGCCCAGCTTCCAGGCATTTATTTATTAAGCCTCAAATACAATGGCACAGATTTACTGAATGTAATCCAGTTCAAGATTCAGTACATTTTATCTGTCAGTGATTCCCTAGGAACCGAAGAACAGCAAAAAGAAATGGAAGGTGGCTATTAAGGACCAGATACCCCCGGTTTGATCTTTTTGTCTGAAGGGATCTCACATCACTGCAAATCTAAATACAAGAGAAAAGTTGCTGTACAGTGGCATTTAATGCCCATGAAAATATCTAAAGACTGCAATAAACACTAATAACTTCTGTTGGCTGTTCCAGTTTGCCATACTGTGGCAAAATATGGTGGGAGATGAACTCTCCGATTATGAAAAGGCAAAGATGATCAATGCCTGGAAGCAAAAGGCAAGAATAAGTGCAGAGACATATAGCAGTTGTACTGCTACTTCACACACATTTCTACTGGTTGCTAGTTTAATTGAAACCTATTTTTCCACATTTTTGCAACTGCCCCTTGTGACACCAGGCTGCTTAAGAAGTTGAATAATTATCCCAGAGGGAGATAGGCTAATCTATCCTTACTAGAAGGCTGATGCTGTAAATAACTTGAAAGATTACAGAGCAAATATCAAGAGCTACTGAATCTGGATGATTCTCATAAGAAAAGGCTCTGCTTGGCTTCTTCGCAGGCAACAGATACTCACTGAAGGTCTTGCAGATGTCAGACACGGCTTTGAAGACTCTGTCAGAGAAGTTGACTTTCACCTTCACGTATTTCATGTTGGGAAGCTGGAGCCGGAGCAGTTTGTGTTGAGGAGTGAACTGTAGTTTCGCATCGGCCTGTATTCCATACTTGTCCAAGGTCCAGTGAGTTTTAAGGAGCCAGGTTTTCTTCTTTTCCCACCACAAAGCGTGGTCAGACCAATCTTTCTTGACATCTGGGGAAGCGATGATACAAGATTAGGAACCAAGCCAAATAGGCAACAACTTCAATCCACTCAATTTTTAAAGGAAGTATCAGTTTTTTAAGAAAACGGTATTAAACTATAGGGAGTAGACTTCCATCATTACTTCTCAAGAGCCATAATTATCACAATTAAATATGACATTAAAATTCAAAACATTGATGCAATAAAATGAAGGCAAATAGCACAAGCAGTTTAAAACGCCGAGAAAAACAAAAACATTTTGAACTAGTGTACAATGGAAAAGAGTCAGCATCCATGCCTTTCTTAGGACGGCATTTCAGCGTCGAGATGTTCCCACATAGAAAGCCTTCCCTTAGCTCATGCAGTTCTCCTAACAAATATCTAAGGGACATATCTAAGGGGGGAACAGTTCAGAAACACCTGAACTAGACACATAAAAATACTCTCAGGGAAAAACATAAAATGACAAACGTAAGGCCGATGGAAACATGTCTAACAGTGTCAGGTGGAATACATCTGGAAGAGGGCTTCATAAACACTGGGTAACGCTCCCTCCCCATTTTTCATATCTGCCCATTCTACCAGAAAGCACCAGAACTGAATGTCTACAATTACTCAAATAATCATAACAGTACGTTTTTAGATACTGTTTACGTGTGTTAATACGGGGCCATATTAACATTGGAATGTTTCAATAGGCCACAAAATGTATATGTTATTAAAATTCAGTGTCAGGTTGGCTATGGAAATGGAAACACACTTAGTCATTTGAGTAAATTGCACTCTCTCAGCCTCAGAGGAGGCCAAGGCACAGCACTCTGGACAACTTTTGCCAAGAAAACACTGTCACAGGGTTGCCATAAGACCAAAATACATAAATACTCATATACATATGTATGTGCATGCTATTTCTTAGAGGAGATGTGACACACACAATTCCTTCTTCTAGGAGATAGTGTTAAATTCCTTCTTCCCTCCTCCTTCTCATTATTTATTACATTTATTGGGTATTTTTTTCAAATGCATCCTTTGTGCTTTGCTTTTAGAGCATTAACGGAGCGCAGGGAATCTCATGATTTAATCATTGTGAGTCACTCTGAACCATTCTGGGTAAAGAGTGGGGTAATTTTCCCAACAGAGATAAAATTGGAGACGTCTGATTTTTATATTTGTCTCCAAAGGAGTCTTCATTTGTTTACAGTGGAGTGATGGCAAGCAAAGATAATAATCTCACACAGGTTATACTCCCTCAGATGCCCAACTCTTTCTTTGGACGCTTTTAAGCAGAGGCTGGATGGCCATCTGTCGGGTGCTTTGAATGTAATTTTCCTGCTTCTTGGCAGAATGGGGTTGGACTGGATGGCCCAGGAGGTCTCTTCAACTGTATGATTCTATGATATTAATAATAATATTATGATGTAATACAATGTAATAATAATTATAATTCACTATTATAATTGTATATTTATATTACATGCAATATTACTAATAATATTGCGATATAGTTGTATAATATAATATATTGTATGTATATATACTTGTAAACCGCCCTGAGTCCCCTTCGGGGTGAGAAGGGCGGTATATAAATGTCGCAAATAAATAATTAATAAATAAATAATAAGAACATTATACAGCAGGCATAGGCAAGCGTCACCCCTTTAGGTGTTTTGGACTTAAACTTCCATAATTCCTAACAGCCTATTCAACTGTTAAACACATGCCTATGTTTGACAGTGAAATAGGCTGCTTGGAACTATGGGGGATTCTGCCTCCTTGAAGGGTTTTTAACAGAGGCTGGATGGCCACCTGCCAGGAGGGTTTGAACTGAATGTTCCTGCATGGCAGAGATTTAGACAGGATGACCCTTGGGGTCTCTTCCAACTTTACGACTCTATGTTTTGGAGCAAAGCTAAATGCATACTGCACTGCCACACGGACAAAGATCAGAATTTTTGGGTAGCTTAACGAGATATTTATCTTTTCTTACAGAAAGCTGTTTCAAAACATGTTTCCCACAAATATATTGTTGGGAAATATTATTATGATTATTATTATTATTTCCCATACTTGTACCCCGCTCTTCTCATCCCGAAGGGGACTCTGAGAGGCCTCACAACAGGCAACAATTAATTTGATGCCAAACATACAATTCAAAAATAACAAATTTTAAAACATTAATCATTAAAACATCAATTAAAATTATGCAAGTTCAAAAACATAGTCCAAGGTCATGAATAGCTCCTGCTGGAATCTTGGAAACCAAAAGCCAGCTTTGGAACATGCACTCAATTCTAGTTAATAAACAAAAACAGAATTAAGCAAATAATTATGCCTGTTTCTTAGATGTGTATGTGAAGGTCACAGAAGTCACTTTAAACCTAGCACAGATTTTGAAATGTTGCTGAGCAGTTTTTTTAAAGACGTGCATTCATTAGCCAAGAAGCAGTGGCATAAAAACCCTAAATTTCACCATATGTGTCAAACTCAAGGTCTGCATCCTGAATCTAGCTGGCCATGTCCTTTTATGTGTCCCTCCAGATGCTGGACTACAACTCCTGTATTCCTCATAATTACATCATTGCACCTCCTGATTGTAGAAGGTGGCAGTTTGTTCTGCTGAGTCAGGATAGTGGGGCTTCAATTGATATACAAGGCTTGTGGATAAGATAACTGAGGTTAAAATGTCCTTTAACCTTTCCACAACCTCAGAGCCACAAGTGCTATTGGTTTGCAATTCCCATTATCTCCAGTCCGCAAGGCGAATTGGCCATCTGCAAGGACATTGCCCAGGCGATGCCCGGATGTTTTGATGTTTTTACTATCCTTGTGGGAGGCTTCTCTCATGTCCCCACATGGAGCTGGAGTTGACAGAAGGAGCTCCTTCAGGCTCTCCCCAGGTTGGATTCGAACCGGTAACCTTCAGGTCAGCAACCCAACCTTCAAGTCATCAATCCTGCTAGCACAAGGGTTTAACCCACTGCACCATCGGGGGGGCTCCAGTGATGGGGCTCCCATTCAATAATATCTGGAAACCCAAACTGGGTACAAACTAAAGAGCACATGCCACTAGGAAAAAAATTATAGTTGGTCCTCTGTATCCACGGATTCTTCGTCCACTGAAAGTAATTATAAGACTAATGTGGCTATCAGTGAAAAATCGTAAGGATGATGTGGCCATCAAGTTTGATACCCCAGCTCCAAAGGCATTAGATCTGTCTAAGCAGGCTCCGCTTTGCACATATATGGGGGACCCCCAATAAATACCAGGTGCTGTAGACTATATTTCAGAACAACAAGCAAATTCACCTTTGAGTATTCCTTGAAATAAAAAGGCATTATAAAATTCAGTAAGTTGACAGATATGCGCCCATTGTGACAGAACACTGCTCCTTTGCAATAAGAGTACTTTTTATGATCAAATGTTACAGGATATCTCTCTGTACTCCTTTTACCAACCAAAGGAAATGAACAGCTATTATAACAAGGGCTTTACATATCACAGCAGATAAATTAAAGTCATAAGACTGGGATGCCCAGCACAGAACATTCTGAGAATTGTTTGAAAAATCCGTAATCTAAGTTTGGGTGCCGGGGGGGGGGGGGGGGGGAGGAGAGAACAGGACAGGAAAATGACACATCTACTGTATCTGGCATTTAAGAGAGATTTACATCTGCATCGTTTAAAAACGCCTAGCCTTAAGAAGCAAACTTTGTTGATTTAGTATGAATAGAGAGCAGGAGCAGCAGCTATGGTTCCAAACAGCACGACATTCTATCATCAAATTAAACAAAACCAAATATAGAAAAGCATGCAGCTTGCAAAGAAATCTTGGCTGCTCTCAGCGAAATCCTGTCGAATGATTAAACTGGACTCTGGTCCAGACTTTCACTACTCTGAAAAAAATGTTCAGGGTGGACCTAAGAGACAGAAGAAGACTTTTGCATTATTCATGCTTCTGCTGTTTCTGATACAGATGTTAATGATTGATTAAAGTTTACAATAGCCTCTGGCATTACTACCATCACAAGCAGTTTGGAAAAAAAAAAACAATCATTTTTTTAAAAAACAAAACAAAACCCAAGATTAATTGTTTCCAAGCATTTTGTAATACTTGTGTAAGACTTCTGTCTGCAGTGGCCCAAAGATATACTTCTGACACTCTCTCAGCTATGATTGCCAGACTGTGTGTCCCTCTTACTTTCTCTGATCTGAATGCTCTAATTTGTTCCCTTTTTATATCCACATTATATCCACATCATTAATGTTCACCATTCACTAAAACAATAACAACTGACCAACAGGTGTATGTGCTACTGCTCTAGAGATGTGACGTCCTGGAAAGTTCAGTGGGGAACCTTTTCACCATTCTTTCCCCAATCCTGGGAGTAATAATCTTTTTAAATCCTTAATTTTGGAAAAACAAATAGAGAAAAATGCACATTTGAACTTTTTTCTTTTAGAAAACTACTTTTTAGACAAAATTCACCCATAAAAATGTATAGTTTTACCAAAGACTGTAGTGAATATAATGCAGTCCTCTCCATGTTGCCCTGATCTAACGATGAAAGCTGTGTAGCCTTCCTAATGTTGGACTGCAACCTCCAGTATCCACAGCCAGCATGGCTAATGGTGCATGGTGGTATCTGCAGTTCAGCAATAACTAGATGGCTGATTCTCACCCACTTCCAATACTATTAGACAATGGTAACTCATATGTAGATATAAAAACCAGAGCTGATTTCAACCTAAAGATGCAAATACACTCTTAGCATATGCCCACTTCCCCTTGCAGTTCTCTGTTATCCCTACATTTATCCAAAGGATAACCCAACACAAAGGAACAGGAGAATGGGGAATAACCTCCATCATGAAATGCTGACAGCTGTCTATTTTATCCAGTGTCGTTCACGTTGTCAAAAGCATTTCTAGGACTTGATTTTCTTAAAGAACTTTAAAATTTTAGCTACCTATGTCTTGACCTTGAAGGAACTGGGGGCGGTGATGGCCGACAGGGAGCTCTGGCATGGACTGGTCCATGAGGTCACGAAGAGCCGGAGAGGACTAAACCACTGAGCAGCAGCAGCATGGCTAAAAGAACCAACTACATTTCCACTTACCCTGAGTTAGTGAACCTGATGCCAATTTTGATTTCAAATGACAACTGAAGATGTAACACTAAACCAAAGTTAAGGGGAGAAAGGGGGAAATGCAATTAAGTCCTGGTTTGTGATTTCTTAACCATCAGCTAGAAGATCAGCAGTCCTATGTCTGCACTGGGCCAATAAATGTATGTTTAAAAGCCTTTTCCTGTAACTACAAAGAGTTACAGGGTAGAAACCAGGCAAGACTTGGCAATGATTCAAAATGCTCTAACAGCTGACAGTACCAAAAAGGAAAAAAGCTTAGCTACAAACCAGCAAAGATTATACTGTTAGCCATAGCTGCATAACTTGTGCACAAGGAGAGGAAACATGGACTTTTAGAGAAACGTTCTGCTCAGTCTCTTGCTAAGTGAGCAAGGCTAGTGTTCTTGATCAAAAGACACGTTGACTTAAAGGTACAGAGTAAAGATTTCCCTCCTAGTACTCCTTTCAGGAGGGCACTTGACATGATTTATAATTTCAGTGAACTAAGATAACAGATGAAGGTTTGCAAACAGAGAAAACTACCAGACTGAGAGAAAAAGGTGGAACACCACATGCATCAGATCAACAGTAAAATCGATAAAGTACAATCCACTAAGTACAACTCTGCTAAAGGCCCAGAGGAGTGATAGAGGTTAGAATGGTAACCCCCTTCAATTTTAAACACATCTTTTAAATTATAGTCAGCCCTCCAAATCTGCAGGGATTACGGGCCCAGGAATTCTATGAAAGTGAAAAAACTCAAATAAAGAAATTGTTATTTTTTTTTTAACATAAGAGGACATACAGTAGAGTCTCACTTATCCAACATAAATGGGCCGGCAGAATGTTGGATAAGCGAATATGTTGGATAATAAGGAGGCATTAAGGAAAAGCCTATTAAACATCAAATTTGGTTATGATTTTATAAATTAAGCACCAAAACATTATGTTATACAACAAATTTGACAGAAAAAGTAATTCAATACGCAGTAATGCTATGTAGTAATTACTGTATTTACGAATTTAGCACCAAAATATCATGATATATTGAAAACATTGACTACAAAAATGCGTTGGATAATCCAGAACGTTGGATAAGCGAGTGCTGGATAAGTGAGACTCTACTGTATATGGTAAAACATCAAAACCCCTGGGCAACGTCCTTGCAGACGGCCAAATTCTCCCACACCAGAAGCCACTTGCAGTTTCTCAAGTCGCTCCTGACATGAAAAAAAATCTGCAAAAGTCAAAGCCACAAATATGGCAGAATGACTGTGGTTATGAAAAGGGACTTCCCCCTGTCCAGACACATACAAATTGACATCTTTAAATTCAAGAACGATTACTTTTCAGTAAGATGAAGTACTTTTGTATGGAGTATCAGTACTTGGGAAAGGGGGGGGAGAGAAAGCTCTTTCGCACACAGGTTTACAGTATAGGTCTTGCCACATGGTTGCTGAAGACATGATTGCTCAAAGTGGAAATCACATTTTTTTATTTTAAAAACATAACAACCTTTTTTCTACAGGTCAAAACAAATCCGAAGAGTGGTTACAGAGTAGCCTACAAGTCTCTGACCTCCTATTTCTCTTTTAAGCCCCAGCCCTCCTCCCCAAACCCTTTGCCATTATTACCTCTAGGAACTGTTTCCAAGGAGCCAAAGTGACAGCCTTGTGCCTCATTGTGAGCAGGAATCAGAGGCAACCGGCAATCCAGACAATCTCAAAAAGGATCCATTAAAGCACTCAATGACTTGGAATCACTGAAAGGCCTTTCTCGCATCTTCAGTCTCATCCTAACGCTGAAGTTGCTCTGGAAGTGCTTGGCATTGACAATTCACAGCACATTTACACTCTCTCCAACCAACTCTCCAACTCCTGAAACTAAGGAGTCCTGTCCAGTGGCAGCTAAACTAATGTTACAAAGTGGGAAATATTGTGCACCCTGTTTTCTGACTTTATGTGAATGAAAGGGAATGTCTTAAATATGAGAACAGGTGTGTGCACGAGCCTCATTAATGGTAGATGTGTATGGATGCATGCAACTCTCAGCAAATCACAGAGGCATGTTTACTTTAGCTCAGGCATGGGCAAACTTCGGCCCTCCGGGTGTTTTGGACTTCAACTCCCACAATTCCTAGCAGCTGGTAGGCTGTTGGAGGTTTAGCCACTTGGAAATATAAACACACATAAATAGATAGACCGACAGACACTTTCTTAGTCCTGCTTCAAACACTGAAGATCCCTGGCCATTTTCTTCTTGGAAGTTCACCAAGCAGGAGAGCTTCCAATATGCACAAATTCCTGTTTATTCAGTGGAATAATATTTTAATTCTGATATACAAATAGTTCCAACACAAAGCAGCTCACCAAATAAGCACAAAAGGAGCCTGTTAATTCTTTAAGAAAACAATTAGCAATTAAATAGCACTCTCGTCCAAAAATGTATAGAACAGTGGAAATCAATCCATTAGTTCATTTAGCATTAGAGCTAATATGAGAAAAGACCCAAATCAGTACATGGCAGGGGGGAAAACAGGCTATGAGGGAGCTAAAAAGACCCATTAAAGATGGTCAACAGTGACTTCAATATGAAAATGGAATTCTACAAGAAATTATTACTTTTCAACCTACACAGGACTGTTAACAAGAAAAAAAATCAGATAAACTACAATTTCCTCTTATCAAGAATGAAAACCATCATCAAAGGCTGGCTTTGCTGGAACCACTGTCAACTGGTGTTCCAAACACTAGGAAGCAGTTCAAAAATTAGTATTGGCCAAGCTAATATGATTTAATCTAAACCAAGGTGGTGTATTTCCAAGGTTAAGCTTATGCCTACATCAATGTGGCAGACCTGTTAACAGGTCTGCCGCTCTGATGTAGGCATAAGGTTAGTCTGATTCCAGAACACAGAAGGGTTTCTTAATAGTTTCCACTGCGAGCAGGCACACAATTTCAGATATCGTCTTAGTGGAATTACTGCTGCTTCCACATTCAGGCCTACTCTAGTAATGTATAGGGGAAAAAAGAACCAGGTAGAGAAGACCTAACATGAAAGTTCATTCCAGCTTGTGCTTTGAGGAATGGTGAATGCATTAGCTCTTTTTAGAAGTAAAAAATTAATGCAGTCATGTTTTTATTGTAATACAGCCTGGAGAATGATAATCTGTTTTCCATATGACTTTCAGTAAAACAAAGCATTAACTGCTTAAATCCAACAAATACTCAAATAATAGAAAGGTTTCACTACTTGGGCAAAATTACATAGAAAGTTCCTACACATGGGCAAAAATATTTTAGTACTATCTGTATCTAGCCTGCCCTTTTCTCACTGCAAGAAAACCACCTTACAACTCAAACCATCTTACAACAAAACATAAAACTTTTTTGTTAAAAATCCCAAAGATACAAAATTAAAATGTGATCAAAAGAATACAAAAAGATTAAAATATACATCATTAAAACACATTTACACACTCCGACACAATGAAAGGACATATCCAGAATCTCATTTTTGAGATGAATAGGGTTTTTTTGTGTCAGGAGCAACTTGAGAAACTGCAAGTCTGGTGTGAGAGAATTGGCCATCTGCAAGGATGTTGCCCAGGAGACGCTCGGATATTTTGATGTTTCCACCATCCTTGTGGGAGGCCTCTCTCATGTCCTTGACATGGAGCTAGAGCTGATAGAGGAAGCTCATCCGTGTTCTTCTCGGGTTGGATTCGAACCGGCAACCTTCAGCTCAACAACCCAACCTTCAAGTCATTGGTCCTGCCGGCACAAGGGTTTAAACCACTGCACCTTTACATGTGAAAACATACCAGAAGACATGTGCCTGGAGGTACATTTTCAGGACCAATTTTCTCCTCTACATTCAGAATGTAATGCTATTATACATTTCAGATGGCTGCATAAAAATGTACAAGTTTACATGCCCAGCAATGGCCTCTATCTCTCTAGAGGAGTATGCTTCCTCACATGATTTCTGCAGCCACTGTGTCTATTTTCCTGTTTAGCTGTGTTCAAATCCTTGCCCATATTCAAGAGTACCATACAGGACCTGTCAACTTATGCTTTCATTTTCCCCAAGGCGTAGTGTTTGATTACAGCTATTCAGCCAGAACATAGTATTGAAGTAGGGCTTCTTAAAAAAGAAATCTCAGAATAATGTGGCATTAGCATAACCATTTTGTAAAGTAATGAAAAGATAAAATTGTAGGTCCATTCTATTCCACTGAAATGGTCAGAAATGCAGAACTTTCCAATTTCTCAGCACTTCCTCATGATAATATTCCCAAACAGGTAAAGAAGGAAAATATACATTTGCCTAAATGTTAACTTGTATTTGCTATTATGTGCCATAATTCGGAATTATGGAAAGCTTTTCATTTTCTCGGCAAGACTTTTCAGAGGAGGTGTGCTACTGACTGGGAGAATGTGACTTACTCAAGGCCACCCACTGAGTTTCCAGGGAGTTAAACCCTGGTCTCTCAGAGTTTTAGTCCACTGTACTATCTGGCTTAAAGCATACACAACAAGATAAATAGGAAGTATACTTCTCTCAGAATGGTATCTAGACATCTCCACAGGCTGCTTTGTAATTTGGCTGGATAGTCATCAAAGGACACTTCCCCGTTAATCTTACATCTCCATAGCATCTTTAGGCTCTGGTGATTATCAAGAGGTCCTGTGAACTGAAGTGGGTACCTCTCTGTAGCCAAGCCCCCTTCTCCCCAGTGACTCAGACCAAAAGACGCAAAGTGTTCCTGGAGCATTGCCACAAGGATTACTCCATATCTGTTGACAAGCACGAGATCTTCTCCCCTAAATTCAGATGTGATGATTGCCAATCATGACTTTGCAACTGGCATCAATGCCAGATTCCTTTAATGCTGCCTTCATGAGTCTGCACTCAAAAGCTCCCTGTCACATATGACAGTGTGAAATGCTCTCCTGTTTCCACAAAATAACGTCTCTCTAAACCAAAGCTAAACCCACCTCACCCACATAACTTTTTCCCCAAGTCCTGACCCAATTTCCAAGATCAGCAGAATCATAGAATCATAAAGCTGAAAGAGATATCAAGGACCATCCAGCCCAACCCAATTCTGCCATGCAGGAACACACAATCAAAGCCCTCCCAACAGCCTCTGCTTAAAAACTTCCAGAGAAGAGGTCTCCAGCACACTCCAAGGCAGCATATCTTACTGTCAAACAGATCCCACAATCAAGTTCTTCCTAATGTTCAGGTGAAATGTCTTCTGCAATATATCCATTGACCCATATCCTAAATCTCCAGAGCAGCAGAAAACAAGCTTGCCCTCTCCTTGGTGTGACATCGTTTCAAATATTTAAACACAGCTATCATGTCCCCTCTTAACTTTCTCTTCTTCAAGCTTAACATATCTAGCTCCCTAAAAACTGTTCATCCAAGGAATTTATGGTTTTCAAGCTTCTGACTATGTTGGTGGCCCTTTTTTGAACCACTTCTAGCTTTTCCATCTCCTTCTTGAACTGTTTTGCCCAGACACAGGATTATTCCAGGTGAAGTCTGATCAACCTAGAATAGAACTGAACTATTACTTCCATTGATCTAGGCACTAGACTCCTATTGATGCAGCCTAGAATCGCATTGGCTTTTTAAAGTTGCTGCACCATGAAATATATTACTCATCCACATGCGTACACCATAACTGTATCCAATTTTAAGGTCTTAGCTTCAGACATTAAGCTCAAAACAAGTATTTTAACATCCATAAGCAGAAGTCTCAGAACAGGTTTTCTGTAGTATTTTAGGTATGAGTTTTTTTTTACTCCATACTACTTTTACCTGCCTTGAGGCAATAAGGCTAAAGCATATTACAAACCTAACTATGACACATCTGAGAATAAATATTTAAATTAAAACCTCAATTTGTGACCATCTCTCTCTGTCGTGTCTGGGCATGGCCCCATGTAAGCCGCCCCGAGTCCCTCCGGGGAGATGGGGCGGGATATAAGAATAAAATTATTATTATTATTATTATTATTATTAAAGATTTGTGGAAGAAAATCTCAACAGACTAACCATGAACTCTCTCTGCTGTGTTGAGAGGAATCCAACTGCCTTTCCATTGCAATCACTTCCATATTCACTTGGTGAAATCCTATTCTCCAAGCAGACACATGAAACTACACTACGTGGCCTACAGTTCAACTGATATCAGCCTACAGGAAAGGAGGTATTATGTATCAGAGATATCCTGTACAATTATACCTGTAAGCTAGATAATCTTTTATTGAACAGAAATGCAATACTTGAACTGAATTTCAGCTCTTCACACAACAGTCAATGAGATAGGGGGGAAATCATACCTATTGCCTGGTGAAGGATCCTATTGTAAGAAAACATTTTTGGTCGTGTATTTTGTGGGAAAGTCAGTGTGGTGTGATAGTTTGAGTCGAACATCTCCGGGACACAATGGTTCAAAGCCATGGAATACTATTGAACAGGTCATACATTCTCAGCCTTAGAGGAAGGCAATGGAAGGCTTCCTCTGAATAAACATTGCCAAGAAAAAGTAAAAGCACCTAACCATTTATATTGCCAATTATTTTATTTTGCATATGTGACTAAATAAGTGTTGTCTGTCATGCACACTGAACTCTGGTTGTTTTTCTTTGCATTGATGTCACTGTAAGCCCTCCATAATAAACTTCATGGAACTAACAATTTACCTTTCACAACATCAGAAGATACATACATACATAGAGGTAACTAACTAGGGCTCTGGCAACAGTTCCCAATTACACCCAACTAGAAAAGCAATAGGGAAACTTCAGTAGAGGGATATTATATATGGATGCAGAACTGAGTGATCCCATTTTGGAAATCATATCACCAAGTCTTAAGAGGAAGTGGCTGATTTGGGTTGGGTCTAACTATAACCCTCCTGTTTCCTTCCTTTGCTATAACAAGCCAGAGATTTCAAATGGCTCTGGAGACAGCAATCTTCCCAGACCAATTGCCTCCCAGTCTCATTTTTTAGAAGCAAACTCAGTGATACTTGAAAGTTATTGCCAGCAGTCATATACTTTTTTTTCTTTCTTACTGTCAAGTGAGCACAGAAAAGTAATCAGAGAATGTTTACTGCAGAGAATTGAAAAAGATGCAGCTGCCAGCAATGTCTTCCAGCGACTATCAAGATTGACCCTCGACCTTCTTGTTACAAAGAAGGCTACAGGGTTCTTTGGTTCTACAGAAGCACTTAATTGGACGCTAGAAAGATAATCAGAACTGCCCACTTGGGAAGTAAACAGAACTAAGTGCAAACGGAACTGATAACAAGAGACAACTGATATCTGTGGGAATTCTCCCTGATAATAGTCTTTGTCCTCTTTGGTTCAGTTTGAGATCACTCCTGAATAGTCTGAAATTAGATTTTATAGAACACGGATATATGTTTGCCAAAAAAGAAAGGAAAAGATTACATTTAGAGTTTTGTCAAAATAGGCATACGTTTGTATAGTAATGATTTAAGGAAAAGGGTTAAGAAAAGAGTGACTGTTCTGATGCATGTCCTACAGCAAACAAAAACAATGTGTTGTTTAGTCCAATCTCTTTGATCAATACCAGTAAGTTGGGCAGAGAGACATTATTTTTAAACTGAAAGGTGTTGTAAAGGAACATATCATTTAACCTAAAAAAATCAAGGCAAAACAGAAAATTACATCCTATCAGCCCATATCACTGGATTTCAGCTGCTAAATTGAGAACCATTACTGGCTCACAAGTAGTGGGTTGTAAAACCAGCAGTGGTGCCAATGGGACAGTTAATCATATTGGGATGTTAATCCATAATCAAGATACTTGTTGCTGAACCAATTTGGGAGACAACATTAAGTATCCTAGATATTTCCTTGAAAACTGAGACTGAAACTAGGAACAAATTTACAGCCCTATTGCTACCAACTACCATGGAGAAGCACTTACTCATTTCCCTCAGCACTAATTTTTAAAATAATTCTTATATCTCACTTAAGTACTGCTTTTGTGTACTTTCAATATTGCTTTGAGTATTGCTTTCCAAACCAAGGAACACTGTTGTTAGATTTCATTCACACAACTCTGTGAACTTTGGTGAGTACAATTTGCGTCTTTCTAATGCTATCACACTTTGACCCAAAACACTAATATCTCGTTCTTCTGTTTATCTGTGAATGCCTTCCATCCATCCCCACCTGAGTGTCTGAAGAAGTGGGTGATATCCATAAAAGCTCATGTTGAAATAAACCATTTGGTCATTAAAGATGCTACTGGATTTCTTCATCTTTTTCCTTTCCATGCTGCAGCAGACTGTTTTATTTGGTTTTTATTTCTTCATTGCTTCAGGCGATGAAAAAATGCATAACGTAATACATTAGAATGGCTTTAAGAAAATGATAACTCTTATAAATATGTGTGGCGGGGTATCCCTTATCATAATATAGTAAAGGCTACTTGTTTATACAGTAGAGTCTCACTTATCCAACATTCGCTTATCCAACGTTCTGGATTATCCAACGCATTTTTGTAGTCAATGTTTTCAATATATCGTGATATTTCGGTGCTAAATTCATAAATACAGTAATTACTACATAGCATTACTGCGTATTGAACTACTTTTTCTGCCAAATTTGTTGTCTAACATGATGTTTTGGTGCTTCATTTGTAGAATCATAACCTAATTTGATGTTTAATAGGCTTTTCCTTAATGCCTCCTTATTATCCAACATATTCGCTTATCCAACATTCTGCTTAGAGCAGTTTTCATTTCACAATGAGTGGTCTGCGAACACTTAGAAACAACATTCTGTCGGCCCGTTTATGTTGGATAAGTGAGACTCTACTGTACTTGTTTATTGGAGCCCCGGTGGCGTAGTGTGTTAAAGCGCTGAGCTGCTGAACTTGCAGACCGAAAGGTCCCAGGTTCAAATCCCGGAAGCGGAATGAGCGCCCGCTGTTAGCCCCAGCTCCTGCCAACCTAGCAGTTCGAAAACATGCAAATGTGAGTAGATCAATAGGTACTGCTCCGGTGGGAAGGTAATGGCGCTCCATGCAGTCATGCTGGCCACATGACCTTGGAGGTGTCTATGGATAGCGCTGGCTCTTCGGCTTAGAAATCGAGATGAGCACCAGAGTCAGACATGACTGGACTTAACGTCAGGGGAAAACCTTTACCTTACTTGTTCATACTGTTTAATATCATTCTAATCACTGACCACAACCAGAAAAGTTAAGCAAGAAAAAGTCAGGGTGAACCTTGGCACAGAATGGAAGATTATGTCTGGATACAGAAAACCCAGATTCAAGCTGGCAGAAGCAAAGTGTGTTTTAAATGTGTTTAACTGATTTGAAGCATTTTTAAATTATTATAAACATTTGTAAATGAATGGTTTAGCTTAATCTTTTTAAAACGATTGTAGGCTGCCTTGGGTCCTGTCTCAGCAGAAAGGCAGAATACAAAATAAACATGTAATAACTGATGCTAAACAAGTTGTAATCTACCAGAAAAGGCTTTGAATAAACAGCTGAGATGAAAACATGCCAAGAAAGATGTGCTATAAACAGGAGAGAAAAAGTTTATATACATAAGACAATAGACCATGTGGAAATGACACTCCCAGAAGTCAAAGCCACATAAGACACACTGGATGGTCCAATTCAGTCATCTTGCATTAAAATAAACTCCTGAGGCCTACATATCCTGAAGACTAAGCATTTTAAAATAGATGTGCCATTAGCCAAGGAGCTGTGGCCTAAATAACCTAAAGGTGCCAGATCCAGTCTAATTTTTTAAGCTAAGCAGAGTCACCCTGGTTAGTACTTTGGATAGGAGAGAGACTGCCAATGAAAACCAATAGCTGTAGGTGATATTTCAGAGGAAGGAACTAGCAAAAACATCTGAATATTTCTTGCTTAAGGAAACCGTATGAAAATCATGGTGCTGCCATAAGTTGGCATGCAACCTGAAGACACAAAAACTCTACTGAAAATCAATGAGATTCATCCCCAGCTATATGTTATAAGGTTGCAATCTACAGTTAAAGCATGGTATGAACAGCACTTAGTTTTCAAGACCTAAGCAGACTGTTGAAGACCAGAGCTTTTGGAAGGCTAGGTTTGCCAGAAGTCAAAGCAGCTGGACAGGAGGAACAAGAAGCAAATAAGAGGTCTGCGTAACCTCTGCTATTTCCATCAGCATTCAGACAGAACCACTGGCATGACCATCCACTTGTTTGTGCTTATCTCCAAGAGGAATCCACAACAGTTGAAGCAAATCTAATTCTGTCATCGCTCGCTCGTGCTCACAACCATCCTCCATGACTGCCAAGTTTCAGGATTATCGTCCTACCCCCCAACATCCAAAAGGAAAGGGCATACTTAACCAATGCTATTTAAAAGTGACCTTCCACAGGGAAAAAAATCAAAGTCACTTTAAGCATTGCACAGCAAAGGCACTCTTTTAGCTCAAGGGCGAGTCAACAGGGAGATTTGTTTTGCAGCAAATCCTGCCAACTGAGTGAGGCAAGTGCCAAACTTTGTGCATGTCACTTCCTGTTCAAAAAGAATGTTCACGGATATTTAGCACATAGAGTCATCCATCTTATTTAAAGATTTGTGCTTGCCATCATGTAGCATTTGTTACTTTGCTTGCACATTGTGACCATCCCGGATTTGTGTGCTTCCTCAAGAAGAAAGCATTGTCTCAAAGAGGATGCTTGTGTTAGCATATATGTGTGTTAAATCACAAGGCTTTAAAACCACATGGTTTCCCCAAGCTTAGGTGGTTATATTTTTCATCTATTCTGATGTGGCCCACTAAATGTATGCATAAAGTTACAATAAGCTTCGGGAGAACAATAGCCCACAGAGTTATAGTAGGTACCAAATTGCTCTGACACAGTACCCTTATGTAAAGAGATGACATCCTTCCTGCTCTTGGAAGCAAAGCAGGGTCAGTCCTGGTTAATACGTCAGTAGTAGGCAACCAAGCAAAACCTAGCTCTATTTCAGAGGAAAGCACTGGCAAAACCAACTGAGTTTTCTTTGCCTAAGAAACTGCTATGAAAATCATGGAACCACCATAACTTAACAGGGACTTGAAGGCACAACACACTGCCCTTTCCAACCTGCCACATTCGATGTGTTGACTCCATAGTCAATATACCTGAGGACACCAAGTAGAGGAAGCCTGCTATACAGTATACAGTAACAACTGTTGGCTCACCACATTCTTGGTAATATACCAGTAGCTCATGTAATCACTGAGCAACATGTTTCTATGCATGTTTACTCACAGGTAAAACCAGCTATATTCAGTGAGACTTCAGATGAGGTGAAGAACTGACCCAAATGAGGTCGAACAGAATAGGCTTCCTGCATTCAAACTAATCTGACCTGCAGCAGGGAGTTCCACAGATCCGGAGAAAAGCCCTGCTGGACCAATCACTAAATGAAATGAAACAGCAGCTTATAAGATGTTTCCTTTTTACTTCCCTCCCTATCCCCAACAATGTAACTAATCCCTAATAAAAGTATCAATACTTATTAACCTTCTCTTTGCATGGTGGTTATTATGTATCTTTTTTTTTACTCCAGCATGAGTGTTTTTTCTCTTTTCCACTTGAAACTAGCCTCCCTTCTTCCCAGGTTGCTGGCAGCTGCTGACAACCGACTGGGTGCGTTCCTTTTAATTCGCGGTTACTGAGATCCCCGGACCTCTGTAACCACGAATTAACAGATTGGTTCCGGTTTCATTTCTTATCTCTCTGAGCTGATTCTAAGCATAACTGCTATTTCACTTCTTGCACTGAGACCTCGCCGCTCCAGAAAAACCATCTTTATTACTAACGCAACAAGGTTTAAAGAGATAACAGCTGATTGTCAAATCAAGCCTCTCTGCCGGTGCGCCGCTCGCCTCGCTGCCGTTTCACGGATTGCCAAGTTCGGACTGCATGCTGAACACGGAGAGGGTCATCACGGGATCTACTTTTGCCTCAGGCAGAGAACCCAATCTCCACCGGCCACTCCTCCCAACTGAACCTTGGCTAGCCCAGTCCTGCTATGGACACTCAATGAAGACCCTTTCCTTGGATTCTGTACTTTCCTATGAGACTTATGAATTTACCCCGGACTTTGGGTGAGTGGGAGTGGGCAATATGGTTTCTGATTCTGTGCGTGTATTCAATGTATCCCTATATGCCTCCTTTTTCCTTTATGTCACAATGTATGAAATATTAAGGATCACCTCTGTTTGACCTGGCTGGCAGAAAAGTCACCTGTATTCCTGAGAAGGGAAATACTCTCAGAAAGGACACAATCAAACATCTTGCATGAACAATAGACATTGGTCTCCCCTTTTGAGTCTCGGAGCAGGCCGCTCAAAAGAGGGATTGATCACTTGATTCTCTGTCACATTCAAATCTGAGACGATTTTGGCCTTCGGAAAGCCAAGATTGCCCTGCCTGATTATTCCTTTTGTCCATTCCCCCGGCAGAACACATTGACAAAGAACTCACCTATCAGATCTGACTCCAGCCTTTTAACAACCAGAATCTGGCAAACCACGCCAGACCAATATGTATATTTTCACCCCTGGAAATAACCTTTGGATATCTTGAGAGCTTTTTAAGCTATCGGTGCCCATCATGTACAGATTAGACCCACAGATTCATTCACAAATGAGCCGAAGCAGAGATAGCTCTCTGATTGGGCAAGACGTTCGCGCCTCCACCGCAACGACCAATCAACGTAGAGTGGGCGGAGGGAGGCGGGGCGGGAAATTCAAACCTTGCCACCCTGTTTTTCGCTATAAAGGGTGCTATCCTCTGTTGTATGATATGTCTTGCTTGACAAATTATTGTGATTCGATATCCTATCCAGGTGGATCGAATTGTTGGTGCTCCTTCTTCGGCTTTTGGTGAGAATTATTTGGGATTGGGGGATCCCTGATTCGCAGCAGCTCTCTACTTCTTGCCAGCAGCATCGGACCCTAGGGGAGGTCCCAGGTCCCACTCTTTTTTAAGGGGACCTCAAATTCTAGCTCGATTTTACAAAGAGCTTGCTTACATCTGCAAGGCCCAAAGGCAAATCACAGTAGGGGCTTGCAAATGGCAGCCTCCTATTAAACTTCACAAATGGTTTACAGAAGGGAATTTGAAAAGCCTCTTGCATTTCATCAGAGAGGAAAATAAGAAAGCAAACTCAAATTTGGAAGCAGATCTCTGTACATAAATAGCACTAGATATGAGCTAAAAATCTCAAATTATAAAGGAGAAGGAAGGATGAGCATGGATGATGGAAGAGTATTTCTAAAAGCAACAGAGAAAACCAAATAATTATTGAAAACAGCCACTGAATGGGAAAACTGCAACATCAACATTATATGCCACATTGTTTTTGTATATAATTTTCATCATAATTGTTTAAAAAGGGTTCATTACAGATTCAAGTCAATGAATGTACAAACACTCCCCTCCATTACAATAAAACCTCAAGTGCCCTGAAACTGGTAAATCAATAATGTTGCACTTCCTTAGTGTTTTATTCATAACCTTCCAGAAGTCTTCCATTAAAGGCAGGCGGGGCGAAGAGAAGAAAGGGACCCACCAGAAATGAATGTTCATGCCAAACATTTCAGAAGCTTCTTCCTAAAAATATAACTTGAACAAACTGTCTTCAGATCAAAGTGTCAACAACAAAGAGGCACTGAAAGAATACACTTTATTCTGTTTGTAGGAATTATGTTCAATAAAAAAATCTGATATGTTAAAGATTAAAGCACCACCAACAGCACAAAGTAATTACTCATCTTATTTTTTTCCATGTCTCCCCAAAAAGGATGGAAGAAACGCAGTTCAATGACAACCATCAAGGCAGAACAGAAAAAAGCTGTTGTCACTTTTCCCATCTTGCACCCAAGTGGGATGGAGTTTTTATAGCATTACTTTCCTCCCTGTAACCACTTCATCATGAAATACAAACATGCGCACACCAGTTTGCCACATGATTCATTTGAGCATTGAACATGGTTTGAATTCCCAGTCACTTTCTGTGAGCCTCAGGCAAAGACAAACCCCTCCTGAACACATCTTGCCAAGAAAATCGCATGGTAGGTTGCCTTAGGCTTATCGTAAGATAGAAATGACGTAGTACTATTGTTGTTTGCCTTCACATTAAACAAGGATAAAATCACAGTTGAGAACCAGCATGATGTAGTTTGATCGTTGAGTTACAACTCTTTATACCACTGAGTAAACCTGGGCAAGTCACACACTCCTATCCCCAAGAAATCCTACAATACTGTTTCCTGTGGGTTACCAAGTCGGAAACAACATGAAATAACAAAAATAATATCACGATTGGTTACACTGAAAATGAACTTGCTAGGATTCTGTCCAAGATACTGGATGTAAATCATACAGGGTAACAGATCAGACACACAAATTGCTCCCAATAATCACCAGATACTGAACAGGCAGTCAGTACACTGATTGTCTGACAGCTTAGCCAGCCATATACTGAGATGCTTTACATATTTGCAGCCAGTCTTATTCACTTTGATTCCATAGATGCCAAAGACACTACATGATGGAAATGTGTCTAGAGGCTCCGATGTCTCTGGAACCATGAATTTGCTCTAGTATTGAGTCTAAACCTCAAAGAACTATCCAAGTTGCTGGGAATTATGTGTTGGCACAATTGATAGCTCTTCAAAAAGTTCAGTCTAAAATATTGAACAAATCATTGTTCATTACCAATCACCACAGGGGGAGAGACTTCCCAAATTCATGGTGGTTATCCTTAGAATGGCAGAACACAGAAAAGGCCAAAATGTCCCAAAGAGGCATTGCTGTTAAGCTCTCATTGCCAAATCTTCTAGAAGTGGAGGACCAAAGAAGTGGTGGAAATAAGGTACTTGGGGGGGGGGGCGCTTCTGGGTTGCATTGGGGGTTGGCTGAGGGTGATGGGTTGTCTATGTATGTGTACATGTTTGTAATGTGTATTGTGGGTGCTTTATATATACCCTGTTTCCCTGAAAATAAGACATCCCCAGAAAATAAGACCTAGTAGAGGTTTTGCTGAATTGCTAAATATAAGGCCTCCCTTGAAAGTAAGACCTAGTAAAGTTTTTGTTTTGTTTTGCAGGATCGGTAAATGTACATACCATAGATTATTGTACATGGAAATAAAGGTAGTAACAAGAAATAATAATAATATAATAACTTTATTCTTGTATCCCACCTCCATCTCCCAGAAGGGACTCAGGGCAGCTTACACAGGGATAAGCCCAACAACAACATAAATTTACATACAAACAAATTCAAAACAGTAATTTTAAAACAGTATAGCAATAAAATATAATATAGAAATTCTTGAAAGGATTCACAGTTCGGTTATGCTGTTTTGTGATGACAACTACTGTACAGTAGATAATACATTTTCATTTTTAAAAATTCAACCATAAATGTGAATTCGTCTTTGTGGAAAAATAAGACATCCCCTGAAAATAAGACCTAGCGCATCTTTAGGAGCAAAAATTAATATAAGACACTGTCTTATTTTCGGGGAAACAGGGTGTGTGTGTATATATATATATATGTATGTATGTATATATATTCAAAAGAATAACAATCAAGTTCTTTGCTTACCAAGCATTCAAAGATAGACAATTTTTTTCTGCTAGACAATCCCTTGTTCAATGCTGACAGTAAGAACTATACGCTGGTCGGAATAGCAATGCTGCATGCAGCGTCCCACAAACGGTGACTTCCATCGGGTTGTTGTGTCTTTTCTGGGCTGTATGGCCATGTTCCAGAAGCATTCTCTCCTGACGTTTCACCCACATCCATGGCAGGCATCCTGGATCAGGAGAGAATGCTTTTGGAACATGTGATTCTGACCCAAAGTGTACAGATGTACACACAACTAGAGCAGCATCACTAGAGCGAAATTCCATTTTTTCCCAGGTCAGGTTGTATTGCACTGTTTGCTGCAGACATACTGCTGCAAGCCAGTACTGAAAGTCTGCTATTCACCAGCCCTTCTTTCTCATCCTTCCAATACCAATCCTGCAAAAAACTTTCCAAGACAGAAGACAAGAAAAGCCTGGGCTCCCATAAAAAGACTTTATCAGATGTTTTAAAAATGAGGTATCCAAACAGCTAAGCAAAATTTAGGTGGGCTGAGGTAAAGAAGCTTAATAGACTAAAATCAATAACAATATGCATACCATGGAAAATAAAGCATGCTAATAGGAGGTTTATTAGGACAGTACATGTGCACAACAAAAACCCAAAAAGCCTACCTATGCCACAAGAAAGGAATTCTTTAAAAAGCAACTTCAAATATTTTTTTTGGAAAATATAATTTTACAGTACATCATAGCCCTGACAGCTATAGCAAGAACAGTAACGCAAACTATGTTAGGCAACCGTCAGTTAGTAAAGATTCAATTACCACAAAATGAAAAGCAGAAAAAATGCCATGTGATACTAGGCTGCCAGTCTGCTACTAAGCACAATTCAAAGTGCTGTTTTGGTCTATAAAGCCCTAAATAGTTCCGACCCAGTTTACCTGTCTGAACATATCTCCCTCCACGAACCATCTGGAGATTAAGATAGTTTCGGGAGGCCCTGCCCTCTGTCCCACCTCCTTTGCAGGCACAATTGGTGGGGACAAGAGTCAGGGCCTTCTCAGTGGTGGCCCCTTGGCTATGGAACTCCCTCCTCAATGAGATCAGATCAGCCCCTTCTCTCCTGACCTTCAGGAAAAAACCTAAGACATGGCTCTGGAACCACAAACAAATAATTGGAGCAGTGCAAAAAGTGACTATAAAACAATGTGCTTGACAAATAGAACAGTCCTGGATTATGGTTTTGGTTGGTGTGATTTTAATTATTGTTTTTAACAATCCATGTTTTCATTTCAAATAGAGCTACTCATGCAGCCCTCCAGATAATGTTGGACTGCAAGTTTCAGCACTATTCACTGCTGATGATGGAGTCTGGGGAGCTGGGTTTTTTTTTTTTGTTTTTTTTTTTTTTGCAATTCGACATCTGAATCGCCACATGTTTTCCATTGCTGCATTACAACCTAAGCTTCCCAAAAATAGATGCATGCTTCTAGTAAATTGAATAAATCAGTAATACTGGGCTGTTTAGAGAACTAAATGAGAAGATGCACACAGAGAACTTCTACTCCAAACACATATTAGCATTGCAAAGTTTTTCAGAAAAATCTGGTAAACAGGATGAGCAAAAGCACAACTTTTAGGCTACAGCTTTTTAGAGAATTTACATTCGCAAATGTTTGTTTTCAAAGGTCAGTTGGATGTTTAACTATAGAAAAGCAGAGAAAGGGGAAGCAGGAAAGCCTCTTTTAAAAACTAATATATGTTCGTATTTTAGATTTATATTTAGAGATGTATGTTCCTGGGAGAAATTGTGTTGTTAGTTACATAAATGTTGTTTATTTATGTAAAGGCATTGCTGTGGTTTTTTCCTATTAAAATTGAATTAAAAACAAAAACACATATGCATGGTTTCATAACCTGGCCTACATTCAGTGACCTGTTATAAGAAGGTTCACTGTTTTAGTCTGGACTGTAGAGAAGATTTCAACCCAAACATGATCTAATGCAGTAAGGATTGCTGAAAGAGAACCAAATGAACCAAAACAGTTTAAAAGAGAACAGAAGAGGAATATCCCTGAGTAGATTTTTCCCATTACTCTCTGGGGCAAAAGAAACAAACAGTAATACATAACATAAACCTGTGATCTAAGGGGGCACCTGCTGATTGTAGATCACTGTAATCTCAGAGGTTCTATAATATGAGGGCAACTTCCACAGAAAGTGACCTCTGCTCTCCACAATATTCCTAAGTAAGGAGGTTTGAAGTAATTCACAATTCTTCTTCCTGCCTCTTCTTACATTACAACAGGAGGGAGGTCCTTTAGCAGCATACCATCAAGGCAGCTCAGGGTCAGTGGCTTACTCCAATATTTGCAAGACACATGTTGTGCTGTCAAAGATGACAGCATTTCCCCCTCCTTTCACATATACAGTATATAGCAAATATTAACTAGACTATGTAAAGCAGGGGTCCCCAAACTAAGGCCCGGGGGCCGGATGTGGCCCTCCAAGGTCATTTACCTGGCCCCCGCCCTCAGCTTTATAATATATTTTTATATCCGTTTTAATAATATGTTATACAATATAATACTAATAGTAATACCATATAATAATATTAATTATATGTTATATATTACATATTATATAATAGTATAGTGGTATAGTTCAATATAGTAATATATAATGCTAATATTGTGTTATGCTAATAATATATTGTATGTACATACAGCTGCTCTGAGTCCCCTTCGGGGTGAGAAGGGTGGGATATAAATGTAGGAAATAAATGCAGTAAATAAATAATTAATTTTAGACTTAGGCTCGGCCAAAGTCTGAAATGACTTGAAGGCACACAACAACAACTTGACTATCTCATTGGCCAGTAGCAGGCCCACACTTTCCATTGAAATCCTGATAGGTTTATGTTGGTTAAAATGGTTTTCATTTTTAAATATTGTATTGTTTTTGCGTTGCTGTTGTTGTTGCACTACAAATAAGACATGTGCAGTATGCATAGGAATTTGTTTTGTTTTTTTCAAATGATAATTCGGCCCCTCAACAGTCTGAAGGATTGTGGACCGGCCCTCTGCTTCAAAAGTTTGGGAACCCCTGAGGTAAAGGTTTACTTTTTTTGGTAGATCCTATGGTTAACTTCAGAACTTAACACCTAGGTAGCTAAAGGTAAAGTTTTTTCCCTACATTAAGTCCAGTCGTGTCCCACTCTGGAGGTTGGTGCTCATCTCCATTTCCAAGTCGAACAGCTGGCGTTGTCCATAGACACCTCTCCAAGGTCATGTGATCGGCATGACTGCATGGAATACAGTTACCTTCCTGCCGGAGCGGTACCTATTGATCTACTCACATTTGCATGTTTTTCAAACTGTTAAGTTGGTGGAAGATGGGGCTAACAGTGGGAGCTCACCCATGCTCCCCAGATTCGAACCACCAACCTTTTGGCCAGCAAGTTCTGCAGCTCAGCGCTTTAACCCGCCCCTAACACAAAGGCAACTTTAGGAAAATGTGGATCAACCTCCACTGCTAGAAAATTCTGCAATACTTACACAGAATGTGCCACCAATGATATAGTTAAGAGCACTGAAATCACAGATGGGGCAATTAAGTGACAAATTGTAAGGTCTATTAAACAGAGGTAACTGCCTTAGTATATTAAGGCAAAAGAGGAACATCTGGCCCACGTGTCCCTAATGTGATCTGCAAAACACAAGGAGATACCTCAAAGTACCTTTCTGTAGGTCCTCCTTCTACAGGGTGGGCAAAGAGTCACAAAGTAGTTTCAATATTTAACAACTCTTTTTTTATGTTGTCGAAGGCTTTCATGGCTAGGATCACAGGGTTGTTGTATGTCTTTCGGGCTGTGTGGCCATGTTCCAGAAGTATTCTCTCCTGACGTTTCACCCACAGCTATGGCAGGCATCCTTGGAGGTTGTGAGGCATGAGGCCTTGCCTCTGAGGATGCCTGCCATAGATGTGGGTGAAACGTCAGGAGAGAATACTTCTGGAACATGGTCACACAGCCCGAAAGGCATACAACAATCCCAACTCTTTTTTTGTTTTTAATTTAAAATACCATAACACCATATAAAGCATATATATAGAGAAATCTATATTGCTTGTAAAAAAATCAAATCTGGTAATCTATAAACATAATAAAAGTGAAAATATGTATGTGTGTATGTGGCAGGGTATCTACTTACACAGTCAAACTCCTGCCTCCACACCAATGGCCCTGCCTCCAATGATATTGCAGGTTATAGTGAGCGCCATGAACATGCCCAAGAGCCCTGCCAATGTCATCCACAAACACCATACTGCCTACCACCAAAGTGAAAGCTTTTATACGGGGACAATTTCATCCTAGATTTTCTGTTTTTGCTCCACCCAGTGTTCCTTATTGTCTTCATTGGTGTGAAATTTGCAAGACCCTGCCCACTGCCTCTCCCATGACCTTTTCCTATTCTTTTCTATGGCACAGCAAACAGAGGAACTGATCAGTAACTGGACCTCTAGTGAGGTTTGGGGAGATTTTACAATGATTTATAGGAGTTGTAGGTACTAGGATGAATAAGTTCACCTACAATCTAAAAGCACTCTGAACGCTACCAAAGATAGAATTGGATCAAACTTGGCATACAGGGGCCCCATGACCAATAAAAAATACTGGAGGTCTTTGGGGGAAATTCACCATGATTTGGGGGGAGTTGTAGTTCACCTACATCCAGAGAGCACTTTGAACCCAAACACCAATGGATCTGGACCAAACTTGACACACATCCCTGATATGCCGAAATTTGATTACTGGAGGGGTTTGGAGGGAACTGACCTTCCTTTCTGGGAGTTGTAGTTCACCTACAACCAGGGAAACTGTGATGTCCGCCCTGTGACTAACTCAACCTACTGGAAGGGTTTGAGGGGACTGACTCACCATAGTGGGAGTTGTAGTTTACTCTACAGCCAGAGAGCACACTGAACCACACCCATGATGCATCTACAGCAAACTTGCCCAACATAACAAACTTTTAGTACTGATGGAGTTTCTTGGTGTTAACCTTGCATGATGTCAGTTGTAGTTCACCCAAAACCTTATGCATTTTGTACAATTAAAAACTGACTTTTTAAAATAACCTGGGCAATACCAGGTACCCTACCTAGTTTTTCATAAATAAAAAATAATGATTTAAACTTTAGATCTTTTGTGACTTTTGGCTTACCCTATACTTAGAAAAAGAGTATGGAGGGGTGGAATCCCATGTTATTTCTAATCAAAAATTGGTGATCCCTTTCCTGCCAACCTAATGCTGAAAAAATGAATGTCAGCAGGAAGTGAAGGAATGTCTACTATTATCTCCAAAGAAGAGCAACATCAGCCAGCTTCATCTGCACCACTTTTTTTGCCAAGAGGAGTAAGTGAGGCAGGCAAAAATGTCAAGATCTAAGCATTATCAACAAGAATGACTACACGGGCACTTGGGTCTGCATGCTGTTTTGCTCTACTCTTACTTTCCCCTACATGGAGAAAGCCAAGAGGAAGGAATATGTTGCTGCAGCACTGCTAGAAAGCCTGTAGTCTCAGGCATCTGTTAGTTCTTGTGTTATTAGGGGCAAAGTCACAATCCAGTTTTGTAAAATTTCTGGGTGATAGCAAACTAAAGTGATGAGAGGTTGGGTTGTAGGGGTTGCCCAGCTGTGCAAAACGGAGCTCATGCCCAGTCTGGAATAAAATTAAGTAAAAATGCTTTTCTTCTACCCAGGGAAGATGTACTTTTGTACAACTTATTCCTCAGGTGTTATCAAAAATGTTCTAAAGTGGATTTATAAGATGGTTACACACAAATGGCCTCCAAAATATACATTTGAACTTTAAGTAAACTTTTATTCTGTGGAAGGCAATTAAACTCAGCCCCACAGAAAGTATTAACGACTGGTTTCCTCTAGCAGATTCTATCCTATACTTGAGTAAATTATATATGAAAACAATCTGCATCAGTACCACTTAAAGTAATGTTTCTTACTGACTTATTCATTATGGAGGAGACAGAGGTATTTCTGCCCTTAAACTTGTTCAGCATCTAAAAACGTTAAGTGCTGAGGCCTGCAATCATCTCAAGCCATTCCTTTCATAACCTGCGCACAAAATATATTATTGAAGCTGATTCTCTACAGTCTGAAAGCAACGTCAAGGCTAAGAGTCCAGCATGGAAACACAAGCTTCCTTTTGAAGAAAGTATTTATTTATATCTGCTTTTCCTTCCTTATTACATCAGTACAAAATCTCAGTACAGGATGGATTTTTCCTTTTCCAAATGCCCCAACCCTGACCTACATGTACAGCCAGCCAACAAATCAAGCATTTATATAGCTCCAGAGGTGGGCTGGGGAGTTGGTATGGATTTTTTTGTGTGAGCTAGTGTACCAGCCAACTTCAAATCTATTAAGGAATGAAAAAACAAGATTATCGGAAGAATAAACATCAGTATGTTTCACTTGCACAGCAACTTTAGAATTGAAGTGCAGCATGCTTCTCAAAATGAAGAAAATATTGGTGCAAGATCACTATGTATTACATATCAAGCAGTGCTGCTCCTATGCAAAACATATTGTGTTTAGGGGGATTATGGGGCTCACATGATAGCACAGCATACTCCAAGCAGGTATCATTTCTAGTTATGACAGAAGTGGGAATTATATAGCGGAATTAAAAACCCCATCACCTCTTGGCATAACAGCTGATACGAGGGATGAGGAGAGATGTAGTCCAGCAATATCTGTGAGGCCACATGCTTCCAACCCTTCAGTTAAGGGGTGGCTTGCGATATCCCTTCTGCAGCCTGCATTTATTAATATGGGTTGATAAGATTATCAACATCCTCTGTGACTTACACTGGATAATATGCAGGCGATAGCCCATGAAATACACCGCAAGAAGTTAATAACTTTCTCAACAATTGGTCACTAAGATTTACAGGACAGCTCAAGCAAAAAGACTGCTGAACCGGAAGGAAGTATTCCTGCAGGTGGATTACTTCTGAGACTGCAATACAAGTCACAGCAGCATTGTTCTCAAAAAGACTTGTTTAAGGGAGGCAGCTAGCTCCAAGAGTGTGGGGCCCTTTCAAAATGCCAGAAGTTATGAAATACAAAACGGCTGGCTTAATTAAAACTTAGCTAGACACAACAACAAGACATTCTTGCAAAATTGTCTTAATATTCTTTGCAAGACCAGGCACAGATCTTCTTTCTGGCACTTTGTCAAATTTTGTGCAAACAGAACATTTCATGAGCGAAAACACAAAGGAGCAACCATCCATCGAGTGAATTATCCTAGATTTTTGAAGTCACACAAGCTGTGTTTCAAACTTGAAAAAAAAATCTTTCTGAATTTTTTTGTAACTACAAAAAAATGCTAACATTAGATATGAACTTTTGATGCGCTTTTGAGTGAACGTTCCCGCCAGATACCAGCTTGTTTACAATGTAAACAAAGGCGGGATATAAAAATAAAGTTAGTATTATTATTAAATCCGCACAGCATTTGAAGGGGAAAAGGAGAGACAGGCCAGCTAAAACACCTGACATGGCTACAAAAAGATAATTAAACAATGTTTAAACCATAAGATGAGCACCCCTACATGCAGACTTTAATTTCAATTGATTTCATGTTTCTTGGTTTGTGACAAAAGATCAAAAAAGGACCTTTATATGCGAAACTTGTCCATTATCCAAGGTATAAGGACAAGTTCATACGGCCAGCAGGTATCAGAGTACAAACTTTTATTGGACTACTATACTTTGGGCTCTACATTCAACCCTACCCTGCTAAGACATTCTTCTATAAGAAATGGAGTATCAGGAAAAAAGACCAGACTTCTCCATTAACAATTTTGTGCTTCAACATTTCAACAGGCAACTCCCAACGGTTGCTTCCATTAAACTACTCAGACAACATTTTAAACCTATATTCTGCTGTGATCTATATAAATGCTTAGATTTAAGTATTTATGTGATGAAATCATAAGTTTATGAATCCAGCTGTTCAGGTATTATATAAATGAGAAAGACAAAAATCATTTCCATCTCAATATGAACGATCAAGAAATCAACCACTCTCTGGTTTGCTGCATCACCATTTGAGATGACTCCCTATTATTGGCCATCCCTATGGAAACTAAACAAATCTGAGTTCAAATACAGTGTTTTAAAGAAACATGATAGGTCATCCCACAAAGCAGAGAAAGACACAGGGGGAATTATGTCAAGCTGCTAAAGGAGAGAGCCCAAGAAATTCAGCAGGCCTGATGGGGTTAGCGGGCTGTCTGATGACGACTGTTCCTGAACAAAAAGGAACATTTAAAAATAGCTTCGGGTTCCTGAAACCATTCCCATGCACAAGGCAAATATGCAATTTATTCCCACCCACACCTCCCCTTGGCCTTCCAGTACTCAGAGAAGCACCAAAGCAACAAAAAGGGCCACACCTTCCCCTTTCCCTTACGATTACAACTCACCAAGTTTTTCCACCAATTTCAGCATGACACCGCCAATGTGGACTTCCCCAGTGACCCTCAGAGTTACATCCCTGTTCATGTCTGTGACATGGACGTTGAGCTCCCACGTCCCGTCCGCGTAACAGCCATCTGGCATCCGAATACCGTCCAGAGCCATCGTTGCTCCTTCCTGCAAGTAAGAAGCAGAGGAAATGGTATTCATCCGCTAAGCAGAAGCTACATGCTCACAGTGCACAAGCCCTTCCCCTTGCTTCCCAACTGAGTGAGTGAAGAAAATCACAGTGTTTGGGGGGGGGGGGGGGGTGGGCAGGAAAAAGGCGCAGGCGGCAGGAAGAAGCAAAATCCAGGGAGGGCAAACAAGCTTGCTAAAATCAACTGGCAAAGACACAGTAAGGCTGAGAGTTCCCAACTCAGCTCAGTTTACAAAGAACTTTGTGAGGCCGTTGGTGGGGGAGGGCAGCGCTGGACTGCAAATTTTCAGCTGCCCAAGAACAACAAGTACTACACAGGGCCGGAAGGGAATGCAAGCTGAAACCTTATTTAGCCCCAGCTCGGCCTAAGATATTTTACAAAGAGGCTACGGCTGTTTCACGTGTTTTTACAGCACGAGAATACGTTTCTTTCTCACAAACGGGCACATACACCTTCCATGCTATCAGTTTTCATCTGGGCACTCAAGAGAGACATGACACACCTCCTATTGTGTGACTGCATTTCAGTCCTCTGTCAATTTATGGCAGCCCCATTAATCTCATAGGGTTTACTTAGGCTAGGAATACTCAGTAGTGATGTAACCCCGTTACTTTTTAACGCTGTAGATATTGTGTATGTGCCTTCAAGTTGTCTCTCGTGAATTCCATAGGGTTTTCTTAGGCAAGGAGTATTCAGAGGATTTTTACTAGGTCCTTTGCCTGAAATATAGTCTACAATACCTGGTATTAGTTGGCAGTCTCCCATCCAAATACAGTAGAGTCTCACTAATCCAAGCCTCTCTAATCCAAGCCTCTGGATAATCCAAGCCATTTTTGTAGTCAATGTTTTCAATATATCGTGATATTTTGGTGCTAAATTCATAAATACAGTAATTACAACCTAACATTACTGCGTATTGAACTACTTTCTGTCAAATTTGTTGTATAACATGAAGTTTTGGTGCTTAATTTGTAAAATCATAACCTAATTTGATGTTTAATAGGCTTCTCCTTAATCCTTCCTTATTATCCAAGATATTCACTTATCCAAGCTTCTGCCGGCCCGTTTAGCTTGGATAAGTGAGACTCTACTGTATATCCAAAAGCTGACTATGTATTGTCAAAGGCTTTCATGGCTGGAAGCACTGGGTTGTTTCAAGTTTTCCGGGCTGAATGGCCATATTCCAGAAGAATAATCTCCTAACATTTTGCCCACACCTACAGCAGGCATCCTCAGAGGTTGTGAGGTCTGTTGGAAAACTATGCAAGTGGGGTTTATATATCTGGAAGGTCCAGGATGGGAGAAAGAACTCTTGTCTGCTTGAGGCAAGTGTGAATGGTGCAACTGGCCAACTTGATTAGCAGCTTCAAAGTCTGGCTTCTTTCTGCCTGGGTGAATCCCATGTTGGGGGGTTAGCTGACCCTGAAGAAGCCAAACTTGCAGTGTGAAGCTGCAAACCATTCAAATACTAATCAAGGTGGCCAACCACACCATTCAAACTTGCCTCAAGCAGACAAGAGTTCTTTCTCACATCCTGGACCTTCCAGATATATAACCCCCACTTGCATAGTTTTTCAACAGACCTCACAACCACTGAGGATGTCTGCCATAGATGTGGGTGACCCAATGACTTTATGTAGCTTACAAGATCAGACAGGATCTAGCAGCTTTAGGGTATAACATTTGGCACCTTTCTTTGTCTTAGAGCTCCCCTGTCATTTTAAATTTTAAATACAATAATCAACCATATACCCCTCTTATGTTTTCTCAGCTTAAAATGGGAGAGACCCCAAATAGTTTTCCAACTTAGAAAGAGGAGAGAATCCTAAAATGAATCTCTCCATAAATAGAGAAAGTAAAGTGAAAGCAAAGGGGGGACTCCCATATTACTCTCATATAACTTGCAGTAAAGGGGGGATCCCAAAACTTCAGTGTCTAAAAAGGGGGATAAAGGGGGTCCTTGCCATATTCTCCTCTTAGGTGTCACAGTTTAAACCCCAAATAGTTTCTCCCTGACAAGAAAGAGTGAAAGCAAAAGGGGGAGTCCTAAGATGAATTCACACAAACAATATTCCGCATTTTAAGATTTAGGAGAAAACAAAGAGAAATAAAGGGGGGGGGACCCCCATATTAAGGGAGGTGGGACTGGGAGCAAAGGGAGTCATTGCCATATTCTCCTATTTTGGGTCACAGCTTAAAAGGGGAGGGACCCCAAATAGTTTTCCCAACTTAAAAAGAGTGAAAGAAAAAGGAGAGGGTCCTAAAATGAATCCCCCCACAAATAATATCCCACAACTTAAAAGGAGAGAAAATAAACTGGGGAGATCAAAGGGGGGACCCTCATACTTCCTTCACACAGCTGAAAACGGGGGACCCCCATATTCCCCTCATACCTTCCTATGGTTTAGAAGGGGAAAACAATGGGGATATTCCTACATTACTGAAATTAGTATTTCACAGCCTGGAAGTGAGAAAAGCAAAGAGGAGGCATTGCCAAACTTCAGTGTCTAGAAAAGGGGCTTTCCCATATTCATAGCTTTAATCTGGGGGATGACAACTGCTAATAGTTTTCCCTGCTGAGAAAGAGTGAAAGCAAAAGGAGAGGACCCTAAAATTAATTCCCACACAAACAATACTTCACAACTTAGGAGATAAAGTAAAGGGAAAGCAAAGAGGGGAAACACCCCATATTATCCTCATACATTCTGCAGCTTAGAAGGGAGAAGTAAAGGGGGGGACCTGAAACTTCAGTGTCTAGAAAAGGGGAGGGGGAGTAAAGGGGGTCCTTGAGATATTCTCGTCTTATGTCTTATGTGTTACGGTTTAAAAGAGAGGCGGGACCCCAAATAGTTCCTCCCTGCTGAGAAAGAGTGAAAGCAAAAGGAGAGGGGCCTAAAATGAATCCCCCCACATGATATTCCAGAGATTGGAAAGGGAGAAAGTAAAGGGGAAATCATTTTCCCAGCTGAGAAATAATGAAAAGCAAAGGAGACGGTCCCAAAATGACCCCCCCAAACAATATTCCAAAGCTTGGAAGGGGAGGGGGGCTGCCATATTCCCTTCATACATTCCATATCCTAAAAAGGGGGAAGATCCCAAACAGTCTTCCCATTTTAGAGAGTGAAAGTAAAAGGGGGAGTCCCAAAATGAATCCACACAAACAATATTCCATAGCTTTGAATGAGAAAACGTAAAAGGAAAGCAAAGGGGGGGGGGGCTAAACTTCAGTGTCTAAAAAAGGGAGGGGAAAATAAAGGGGGTCCTTGCCATATCCCTCCTCTTAAATTTCACATCTTAAAAGCGGGGTTTCCCTCCCCCAAAACAATATTCTTGAAAGGAGAGAACGTAAAGGGAAAATAGTTTCTCTCAGCTTAGGAAGAGTGAAAGCAAAGGGGGGAGTCCTGATGAATCCCCCACAAACAATATTCCACAGCTTGGGAGGAGAAAAAATTAAAGGGAAGTAGGGAAAGGAAAGGTGGGACACCCCCATATCTCCACATGCAATTCCCAGCAAATTTATCCCACTGATTAGAGTAAAATATGGGTAAAGTAAATAAGGGGAGGGGGCTGCCATATTCCCTTCATACAGTCCATATCTCAAGATGGGATAAGAACCCAAATAGGTTTTCCATCTCAGAGATTGGAAAGCAAAAGGAGAGGGTCTCATAATGAATCCACACAAACTATATTCAACAGCTTAGAAGGGGAGAAAGTAAAGGGACAATAGTTTTAACAGCTGACAAAGATTGGAAGCAAAAGGAAAGAGTCCTAAAATGAACCCCCCCTCCCCCCACAAACAATATTCCACAACTTAGGAGAGAAAGCAAAGGGAAAGCAAAGGGGAAATCCCCATATTCTCCATATGCTGTACAATTTCCAGCAAATGTATCTCACTGCTTAAAGTACAGTAGAGTCTCACTTATCCAACATAAACGGGCCAGCAGAACGTTGGATAAGCGAATATGTTGGATAATAAGGAAAGATTAAGGAGAAGCCTGTTAAACATCAAATTAGGTTATGATTTTAGAAATTAAGCACCAAAGCATCATGTTATGCAACAAATTTGACAGAAAAGGTAGTTCAATATGCAGTAATGTTATGTTGTAATTACTGTATTTACGAATTTTGCACTAAAATATCACGATGTATTGAAAACATTGACTACAAAAATGCGTTGGATAATCCAGAACGTTGGATAAGCGAATGTTGGGTAAGCGAGACTCTACTGTACTGTAAAATATGGGTAAAGTAAAGAACTTGGGGGGGGGGCCTGCCATATTCCGTCTTACAATTCATATCCCAAGATGGGAGAAAACCCTAAATAGTTTTAATAATAATAATAATGTTGTTATATGTCTTTCGGGCTGTGTGGCCATGTTCCAGAAGTATTCTCTCCTGACGTTTCGCCCACATCTATGGCAGCTGACAAAGAGGGGTGGGACTCATTCCTCAGAGGATGCCTGCCATAGATGTGGGCGAAACGTCAGGAGAGAATACTTCTGGAACATGGCCACACAGCCCGAAAAACATACAACAACCCTGTGATCCCGGCCATGAAAGCCTTCGACAACACAATAATAATAATAATAATAATTTTATTTTTATACCCTGCCCCATCTCCCCGAAGCGGGGCGGCTTACATGGGGCCAAGCCCAGGTCACAAACAATATAAAAACATAACAATAAAACAATCAATCAACAATAAAACAAGTCATAGGTCAAGATACAGTAAATATACTATGATAAAAGTTTTTCCATCTTAGAGAGTGAAAGCAAAAGGAGAGGGTCCTAAAATGAATCCACACAAACTATATTCCACAGTTTAAAAGAGAAAGCAAAGGGAAAGCAAAGTGGAATCCCCATATTGTCCACATACAATTTCCAGCAAATGTATCCCACTGCTTAAGAGTAAAATACAGTAGAGTCTCACTTATCCAACACTCGCTTATCCAACGTTCTGGATTATCCAACGCATTTTTGTAGTCAATGTTTTCAATACATTGTGATATTTTGGTGCTAAATTCGTAAATACAGTAATTACTACATAGCATTACTGCGTATTGAACTACATTTTCTGTGAAATTTGTTGCAAAATATGATGTTTTGGTGCTTAATTTGTAAAATCATAACCTAATTTGATGTTTAATAGGCTTTTCCTTAATGCCTCCTTATTATCCAACATATTCGCTTATCCAACATTCTGCTGGCCCGTTTATGTTGGATAAGTGAGACTCTACTGTATGGGTAAAATAAATAAGGGGAAGGGGCTGCCATATTCCCTTCATTTATTATTTATTTATTTATTTATTTATTTACAACATTTATATCCCGCCCTTCTCACCCGAAGGGACTCAGGGCGGCGTACAAATTGGCAACAATTCAATGCCTGCACATAATTAAAACAGCAATGAAAATCCAATAAAACAATTAAAACAATAGAAAAATATAAAACATATGATTAAAATCCATTCCTCCAAAATCCTCGTGCTGTAGCCGTCATACAGTCCATATCCCAACATGGAGGAAGACCCTAAATAGGTTTCCCATCTTAGAGAGTGAAAGCAAAAGAAGGTCCTAAAAGGAATACACACAAATAATATTCCATAGATTAGGAGAGAAAGTAAAAGGTAAACAAAAGGAGGTGGTATTCCTCTCATACATACACCTCATAGCCCAGGCATGGGCCAACTTCGGCCTTCCCTCCAGGTGTTTTGGACTCCAACTCCCACCATTCCTAACAGCCTGCCGGCTGTTAGGAATGGTGGGAGTTGGAGTCCAAAACACCTGGAGGGAAGGCCGAAGTTGGCCCATGCCTGCCATAAATTAACATGAGATTTGGAGAAGAAAGGCCACGGTCATATTCTCCACACGCGTAATCCCAAACCAAAGAAAGGCCCTCAATTCCAGTCCAGGCCTCAATGCCTCACACACACATCCACCATCTCCCTCTCCCGCTTTACCTCTTCTCGCTTCTCCCTCCGAGCGCTGAATGGAAGGAGAAGCCGGAGCAGAAGAAGGCGGGGTCCTCCTCGTCCTCCCTTTCCCTCCCCTTTCTCTCCTCCTCCTCCCCGACGTCGCCTCTCCGCCAAGGGAGGAACGAAAGAGGGGCGGGAAGGAGGTCGCCTCCTTTTATAGGAGGCAACATCCGGGTCTCCGCGCCTTTCCTCTGAGGGGAGGAGGACGGAGAGGAAAAGAAAAAGCGCGGGAAAACCTCCCTGAGGGGAGCAGACCTTCTGCGTTATTATTATTATTATTCGTGTCAGGAGCGACTTGAGAACCTCCAAGTCGCTTCTGGTGTGAGAAAATTGGCCGTTTGCGAGGATGTTGCCCAGGGGACGCCCGGATGTTTTTTTTTTTTTGATGTTTTTACCATCCTTGTGGGAGGCTTCTCTGATGTCCCCGCATGAAGCTGGAGCTGATAGAGGGAGCTCATCCGCGCTCTCCCCGGGTGGGATTCGAACCTGGCAGCCTTCAGGTCAGCAACCCAACCTTCAAGTTGCAAGGCTTTAGTCCACTACACCACCGGCGGGCTCCTATTGTGCATTATTATCCACCTTGATATCCTGGGACATATGGCTGTGTGGAAGGGGCCTATGACAGGTAGGAGACTGTTTAATATAGGAATTGATATTTACATATATAGTATAGATAGATACTGTGGCATAAACACAGAACTGAGAAACCATGGCCTTTTTCTTTTTTTTTTGAATTTAGATTTTTATTATTAAACATATTTTCCAAAAGTGATACATTAAAAAGTGGGAGAACAATCTGTAGGGATAGAAAAGCCCTGGCCCTTGAGCGCTGTAATTGGAGGTCAGCTGTGACCAGCAGTGCTGCGGAGTTCGAAGAGGCACAAATGGAGGGCTTAAGGGAGAAACGTGCCAAGAGGAAGGCCCGTCAAGCCAACCCTGACCGGGACCGCCTTCCACCTGGAAACCGATGTCCTCACTGCGGGAGAACATGCCGATCAAGAATAGGTCTCTTCAGCCATCTATGGATCCATCCCCAAGATAGCGAAGACGGAGGACCATCATCCTCGAACTACGAGGGATCGCCTAAGAAGAAGATAGATAGGTAGGTAGATAGGTTGACAGAAGATATATATAACACACACACACTATTCGTATGTATTATATGTATATGTATACATATTATATGAAATGAGCCTCCGGTGGCTCAGTGTGTTAAAGCACTGAGCTGCTGAACTTGCAGACCAAAAGATCCCACGTTTAAATCCGGGGAGCGGAGTGAGCGCCCGCTGTTAGCTCCAGCTTCTGCCAACCTAGCAGTTCGAAAACATGCCAATGTGAGTAGATCAATAGGTACCACTCCGGCGGGAAGATAACGGCACTCCATGCAGTCATGTCGTCCACATGCCCTTGGAGGTGTCTATGGACAACACCAGCTCTTCGGCTTAGAAATGGAGAGGAGCACCAACACCCAGAGTCGGTCACGACTGGACTTAACGTCAGGGGAAACCTTTATCTTTACCATATATATATATATATATATATATATATATATATATATAAAATGTATATATATACGTATATGTATTAGTATATGCATACCCTGTTTCCCCAAAAATAAGACAGTGTCTTATATTAATTTTTGCTCCCAAAGATGCGCTTGGTCTTATTTTCAGGGGATGTCTTATTTTTCCACAAAGAAGAATTCACATTTATAGTTGAATTTTTAAAAAATGAAAATTTATTATCTACTGTACAGTAGTTGTCATCACAAACCAGCATAACCAAACTGTGAATCCTTTCAAGAATTTCTATATTATGTTTTATTGCTATACTGTTTTTAAATTAAAAGGTAAAGGTAAAGGTTTCCCAAGATGTTAATTACTGTTTTACATTTCTGTTCGTATGTAAATGTATGTTGTTGTTGGGCTTGTCCCTGTGTAAGCTACCCTGAGTCCCTTATGGGAGATGGCGGTGGGATACAAGAATAAAGTTATTATTGTATTATTATTATTTCTTGTTACTACCTTTATTTCCATGTACAACAATCTATGGTATGTACATTTATCGATCCTGCATGCTTCCAAACTAAAACTTTACTAGGTCTTACTTTCGGGGGAGGACTTATATTTAGCAATTCAGCAAAATCTCTACTAGGTCTTATTTTCTGGGGATGTCTTATTTTCAGGGAATCAGGGTATATTAGTATGATAACTTTTATTACGGTCCATGGACCCACAACTGTTGAATAAATAGCAAACAGGAATTTACAAAATCCTTGTATTAGTATATATACTACTAATATACTATATATATGTGTGTGGGGGTGTATAGTTTCTACCTTGCCTTTCTCTACCCCGAAGGGGACTCAAGGCGGCTTACATATGGCCACCATTAGTTAGGGTAGTATATAAAGTTTTTATAATAATAATAATTATTATTATTATTATTGTAAAAACTTTATATACTACCCTATCTCCTCAAGGGACTCAGAGCGGATTCCAACATTTTAAAACACAGTCAGTTAAAATACAGTGATTAAAACAGACACAAAAACAGATATACAGTAGAATCTCACTTATCCAACATAAACGGGCTCGCAGAATGTTGGATAAGCGAAAATGTTGGAGAGGTGGCTGCCAAGGGAGTGGAAATGGTCATCATTTTCTAATGTTACACCATTAAGCTGTATTTATGTCATTGCAGAGGGATTGACTGGTTTTCTCGATGTTCAATGAGAGGCTGAGTTTCTCCTATGCTTCTGCAAAGGTGGTTAGAGTGGCTTGTAGCTTTTCTGAATGTGCACAGATGACGCTGTCATTAGCATATCGGCATATCCTCCAGAGGAACAGTGGAGATGATCTTCACTGCACAACAATGCCAGGAAAAATGCAGTGAACCAATCCATCCTCTATACATGGCATTCATTGACCTTGTAAAGGCTTTTGACACAATGAATCACAGTGCTCTCTGGACCATCCTCCAAAACATCAGGTGCCCTGATGAATTTGTGAGCATTCTGTGGCTCCTCCACGATGACATGATGGCAACAGTCTTGGACTGCAAGGGCTCCCAAAGTGACCCATTTAAGGTGGAAACAGGTGTCAAACGGGTGTGTTATTGCCCCTACCTTATTTTCCATCTTCATTGCTATGATGCTTCATCTTGTTGATGGGAAGCTTCCCACTGAAGTGGAAATCACCTATCAGACAGATGGCAAGTTATTTAACCTCAGCAAACTGAAAGGCAAAACCAAGGTCACAACACGATAAAACATCCAAAAGCAATGGTCCTATCTGGAAATTACGTGTGTGAGAGTTCCTATTGTTGTTTCATTTTATACTTGTCTCTCCTCATTATAAAACATTATATTTTAAAACGTATTTCTGTGAAATACATATATTAAAATACACAGCAAAGATGAAAACATATACAGGAATATGGGTTGCATGGGTTTCCCTTTCTGGCTTACTTTTATTTAAGAATATTTAGTATTTCTTCCATTTATAGCCTGACATGTATTAGTTATTCTTACTTTTTATTTATTTAGCACTATCAACATATATCACAAGGAAGGACCAGCTATGGGACTCAATCCATTGTTCTCCCACTATAAATAAAAACCATACACGCACACACACATATACATAGGCATAGGCATACTCACATGGGATTTTTATTTAGTTGATTTATTGCCTGACTTTTATTAGTCTGTAGTCAGAGGCCTGAAAAACTGAGGTCATTTTTTTGTATGTGCAGTATGTCAATTTTATAGGAATTTGGCTTTCTAAATCCAAAACGACTTCTCAGATTTGCACATTTGGTCGCTTATTTTTTCCCTAAAACTTGCTGTAATGTTTTAATGTTGTAAGATGTGAATGAATGAAATCAGGGATGACATTTAGGTAACAGCTGTGTGTGGTACCATTTTATTCTGTGTGGCTTTTTAAAATTCTGCACTCCAAAATATGTTCAAAACTAATATGGAAAAAATATCATTGCAAGCCGGAGTTAAATGTTCATTTAATTTTAATGGGATCCAAGAATGCCTTAATAACATAGGGACAATGAGAAAGGGGTCGAAGTCTCTTCGGATAGAGTTTCAAAACACTTTTAATTTGTTGATATGAAACACAAAAGTTTATTCGAAAGCAGCAAAAGAAGTTGCAATGGAGCATCAATGTCCGTAAGTCATTAAAAATTGAGTAACAACTAAAATGACATAAATAATAATGTCCAGAAGGCACCACAATTATGCCTTCATTTCATCCTTAACAGATATTCCTATTTTAAAAACAGAATGACCGGGAAAAGTAGAGGGAAAAGGTGGATTACAACTGGAAGACTGCATTCTCCAAAGGCCCTGCTGAATTCAGTGATTAAAGCCCCATCTGCACTGCCATGTAAAATCTAGATTATTTGCTTTGAACTGGATTATCGGGCAGTGTAGATTCATATACTCCAAAACAGGTAACTTGAGCCTCTTCTACGCTACCATATAAAATCCAGATTATCTATTTTGAACTGGATTATATGGCAGTGAAGACTCATATAAAATAAAATAGATTATCTGCTTTGATAATCTAGATTATATAGTAACGTAGATCTGGCCTCTGGCAGAGCAGTGACAAAGTAAAGACCTCATCTGGTATTGTTCTGTGAAACATGACATCATCCGGATCTGTAAAATTCCTGAAAAGAAGCAATGCAATTGTGCATTGTGACATTGTGTATGTATATTCTTTTTTTCCAAGAAAGAAGCAATAGGGAAACACAAGATCATTACAAAGTGGAAGCAGAGATGTCTGAGCCACCTGTAAATTTCCATGTTTGAAGCCAGGTAATGACAGAATAAAGAAGAGCCATCTGCATTCCCTGCTCTTTCCAGCGGAAGATTAGGAGATTCCACCTGAACATTATTGTAGGAAGAACTGTGATAGAGAGCTGTTCAGCAGTGGAACTCTCTGCCCCGGAGTGTGGTGGAGGCTCCTCCTTTGGAGGCTTTGAAACAGGCTGGATGGCCATCTGTCGGGGATGCTTTGAATGAGATGTTCCTGCTTCTTGGCAGAATGGGGTTGGACTGGATGACCCACAAGGTCTCTTCCAACTCTAGTATTCTATGATTCTTAAAAGAATGAGATGTGCTTTCGTTTTGCCCTCTTTACCAGATTAATCTTTACCAGATTAATGTTATTGTTGACTATAATTGAGTCAGTGTCTCTGGCAACCCTATTAATCAAGGCTGTCAAACTAATTTCCATAGAGAGCCACATCAGATATAGGGTTGCCTTCAAAGGGCCGTTCAGTCCAAGGATGGAGAATCCATGGAGACAGAGGGATAAATATAATTGTTTTGGTGCCTGTATCTATGGCAGGCATCCTCAGAGGTTGTGAGTTCTTTATAATTGTTTCACATAGTGGTCAATGCTCTTTAGTTTTTACCCAGTTTAGGTCTCCAGAAGTTATTGAAAAACAACTTCCATCACTTTGGATTATCTGCCCCGGGGGACTGGGGATAATGGGAATTGGAACCCAACATCCCTTGTGGCTCTGAAGTTGGGGAAAGTCAAAGCACATATTACAGTCAAGCATCATCTTCACAAGCCTTGTATCTGAATCCAAATGCCTCTTCTGATTAAACAGAACAAACTGCAGCCTCCCAGATGTTCCTGTATCCCAACTCCCATCAGCTGTAGCCATGCTGTTCAATGATGAGGAAGACAGGAGTTGTAGTCCAGCATCCGGAGGACCACATAAAATTACATCCTATTCAGGTTTTTCCAGTTATTATCCTTCTAAGAAAGATGAGCAAGAGAGACCACAGTGACTCTGGCCCCATCTGCACTGCCATATAATGCAATTTGCATTGAGTCCCCTTTGGGGAGATAAAGTGGAGTATAAATAAATATAATAATAATTTCTATTTTGGGAGCTGCAGTGGAGATCTATATAAAAAGAGATTCAACAGCTGGATCAGCTGTTGGAATTTAAGATACCATTGAAGGCCCGCCTCTTCCAGCAGGCCTATCCAGTCAATTGAATTTTAATTTGCATCTTATCAGTGGATTTTAACTTGTATTTTAATTGTGTATCTTGTTGTATGTCTTTTAATAGAGTTTTATCTCATTTTAATGATGTTGTGTGCCACCTCGAGCCATAGGAAGAGGCAGGTGATATAATAATAATAATAATAATAATAATAATAATAATAATAATAATAATAATAAATGATAGTTCCTTGACAAAATTGAAGGAAAAGCTGACAAGGAGAAGACCTGGCTCTGGCTCACGAATGGGACCCTGAAGAAGGAGACAGAAGGCCTCATCCTTGCAGCCCAGGAGCAAGACATCAGGACAAATGCAATTAAGGCCGAGATCGAAAAATCAGCTGATGACCCAAAATGCAAACTGTGCAAGGGAGCTGACAAAACCATTGATCATATCCTCAGCTGCTGTAAGAAAATCGCACAGACACACTATGAACAGAGGCACAACTATGTGGCCCAAATGATTCATTGGAATTTATGCCACAAGTACCACCTGCCAGCAGAAAAGAACTGGTGGGATCACAAACCAGCAAAACTATTGGAAAATGAACACACAAAAATACTGTGGGACTTTCGAATCCAGACTGGCAAAGTTTTGGAACACAACATGCCTGACCTCACAGTTGTGGACCTCAAGATCGAACTGCAAAGGCTCTGGCATAAACCAGTACAGGTGGTCCTGGTGGTGATTGGCACACTGGGTGCCGTGCCAAAAGATCTCAGCCGGCATTTGGAAACAATAAACATTGACAAAATTACGATCTGTTAATTGCAAAAGGCCGCCTTACTGGGATCTGCACGCATCATCTGAAAATACATCACACAGTCCTAAACGCTTGGGAAGTGTTTATTTATTTATTTTTTATTTTTTGTGGTTACAATGTTGTTTCTCACTTAGAGGTATTCTTATTAACAGTTACAATACTAGAATGGGATGAATCAACTCTCTAAAGTATCACTTCTTTTACTTAAAGTAGTTAAAACTTCTTCCTCTGCTATTTTTTATTTATTTTTTATTTATACTTAAAACTTATACATTCTTTAACAAATTTGCAATACAGAGTTATGTATATCAAGCTCATATAGTATTTTCACTCTCTATATTACATACTCATATTATTTACCTTTTATTACCCCTCACCTAGTGGGAAGTGTTTGACTTGTGATTTTGTGATATGAAATCCAGCATATCTATCTTGTTTTCTGTGTCATATCATTTCGTTGTGTCAATAATAATAATAATAATAATAATAATATATTATTATTATTATTATTATTATTATTATTATTATTATTATTATTATTATTACACATGACAGCTTGTTCTGCTGAAGGTATTGGGGCTAATAATTATGCAAGGGATTGGAGCTATTATGCACATACAACAACTGTTGTGTCAGAAAACCAGCAACAGAATGGCACTGTGAGGATTGATAGTTTTCGTTTTCATGAATGACCCAGGAGAACAGTTCATGAACTGATCTAAATGCATGTGGCCTCAGTTTCCTCGTGAACAATTCCCTGTCTCATAACAATGCATGATTAAACCAAGGCTGTAAGTGTGGAAAGGAATGTGCAATTGGATGAAGGTTTATTTGCAGATACACAAGAAGCATCTCATGACAGCTTTGCCAGCTTTGAGGAACTGCATTTTAAATTTTGAATTTGAAAAATAATGAGCAGCATCCTTGTTTCTTCCTGGCAGATTCAAACTACAAGTGTCTTCCTTTCCTGCAGTTCAAAGCTTCCCAGCAGAAACCTGACCTGAGACTCAGCCCTGCAGGTAAACTGTCTGTTGTGAGGAAGGAGTCTTGCCAATCCTTCCCCCCGCGACACAGGGACTACGGCCAGCCATTCCTGGCAATTAGCGAGCTACAGACTCAACACAGAAGGGTCACCCAGCAGCTGCAACAATACAGAGACTGGATCGCAACCAAGAGTGGAGCTGTGGAGAGCACAAAAAGCACATTATAGCAGCAAGGGTGAGGAGAGAATCAAGCACCCCTCTGGGATAAATGTTCTCCAGGAGCCAATCTATCCCAAAATAACCTCTCCAACATCAACGCCCTGGGGATTTAATGCCATATAGATGTGATCTGTATTTTCATGGGGAATAAGCTTGGCCAAGGAAAACAGTGAAGAGACATTGATGGGTCTCTGGGATTTTGTTTTGCTCTCTTTACCTGATGAATGACATCCGGCAACACTAGTCATGAGAGACAACGTTCACTGCGCTATAGAATTAATGCAGTTTGACACTGTCTTAAATGCCTTGGCTCAATGTTGTGGAATCCTGGGATTTGCACCAGCAGTCTTTGGCAAAGAGGGATAAAGAGCTTGTAAAACTAAGTCCCAGGGCTCCATATACATTAAGCCATAGCTGTCACAGTGGTCAAACTGCATTATTTCTACGAGAAATATAGGATAATTCACTTAGGCAGAGATGCAGGATGGGTGACGCCTGGCTCCACAACGGAGTTAACATGAAAGAGATCTTTGAGTCTACGTGGACAACAAGTTGGTCATGAGAAAGCCAATGGGATTTTTGGGCTGAATCCAAAGGAGTCTAGTTTCTAGATCAAGGAAATAGCCCACTGTCCAGTTCTGGGCAAAACAATTCAAGAAAGATATTGGCAAGATGGAGCATGCTCAGAGAAGGGCAACGAAAAGGATCAAAGGTCTGAAGACCATGAATAATCCCTCTGAGGAGCATCTTAAAGAGCTGGGTCTGTTTAGCCTGCAGAAGAGAAGGTTGGGAGGAGATATGACAGCCATGTATAAATATGTGAAAGGATGTCAGAAAGGAGGATAAGACTTGTTTTTTGCTGCCCTGGAAACTAGGACTAAAGATGTTCAAATTACAGGAAAGGAGCCACGTCTTCTCATGATATGACCAAAACATGACAGCCTCAGTTTAGCCAGTTTGACTTTCAGGGGCAATTCTGGCTTCATTTACTCTAGCACTCATATATTTGTCATTTATAGCACTCTGCTGTATCTTCAGAACTCTCCTCCAGCAGCACATTTCAAACAATTCGATCCTCTATCAGCTTTCCTCACAGTCCAGCTTTCACAACCAGACATAGTTGGGAAATGCGATGGCCTGGACAATTCTGACTTTGGTATTCAATTCTCTTTACACCTGAGGATCCTGTCTAGTTCCTTCACAGCTGTTATCATGACCTGCAGTTTGGAAAGTTTGTGCTTGATCCTGTCATGAACTCTGTTGTATTTTGAACCCCTGCTTGACTTCCTGGCTTGATCTATTGGACTTGAATACTGGTTTGTACTTTTGGACCATGGACCAGTTAAAGGAAAGTTTTGACTATCTCAGTGTCATCATTGTCTGCTTTAAAGTTGTGTATATTATCTGTGGCCATTAATTTTTATTTCCTTATCGTTCAACTTTAACCCACCTTTGGATTTTCTTCCTTGAACGCCTTTAGTAGTCCCTTCGAGCCTTTCCTACTTTCTGCTAGTGATATGGCGTCGTCTGCATACATTACATCATTGATGTTTCTTCCCCAGTGTTCACACCTCTTTCCTCCAAGTGAAACCCAGCTACACATATGATCAAACCAAGAGTATAATAAAATACAGGCATGCCTGACCCCCTTGACAATTGGAAACCATTTCTTTTCTTCATTTTCTATCCTGACATTAGTCTCTTGGCTTCAGTATAAGTTAAGACATTGGGAAAATGACTAAAAGGAAAGGCCAAATGTTTCCCCCTTTGCATTAGGTCAATAGACTATGCATGTGCAGCGGAGATGTAGGTGCTCTCTTGGGCTGTTGAAATACAAGTCCCATCATTTCCATGCAGGTAAGGGCTGGTGGGGGTTTTCATTCCAACTATGAGGGTTGAATGAAAAGTAATGCCTCCACCTTCATAACTCCTCAACAGATGGCAGTACTGGTATGTGGCAGGTACTGGCTTGTTCAGGAGATTCTCCTCTACAGTTCCCTTTGGTGGGAAGCCTTAGCATTGAACGGTTGTGTTGTTAAAGTGTGCAGTATGGAACCCTGTGCAGACGGTTGGTCAATGCAACTTAAGCAGCGTGCTGTCATTGAATTCTTGACAGCAGAAGGTGTCATCCCAAAGGAGATTCATCAGAAAATGCAAGATTTTTATGGCGATTGTGTTGATGTGAGTCCTGTGCATCATTGGGCTAGTAAGTTTAAAGATGTTGAGGTGGAAACATCTGACTTGCATGACAAACAAGAGTTGGACGTCCTGTGACAGCAACTAACAAGTTTCACGAGCAAAAGGTTGACAGATAGATTCAGGACAACCGTCGTATCACTCAGAGAGAAATTTCAAGCATAATTGGCATTTCACAAGAACATGTGGGTCACATTATTGCTTTGCTTGGCTATCGGAAGAGCTGTGCACGATGGGTCCTGTGAGACGCCGGTTGCGGAAACAGTGTCGACTTCTTCTGTGACGGCTTCAGAAAACTTCTTCATCGTTGGCAGAAATGTATCCAATTGTCTGGTGATTGTGTGGAAGAGTGAATAGTGATAATTAAAGAGCACATTCTAAGGATTATTTCTGCGTTTGATTTATTAAAATACTCCCATCCAAACCCAAGTAATGAAGGTGGAGGCATTACTTTTCATTCAACACTCATATCTCTGGAGGAGCAAACAATTTCTATCATTCTTCTATGGAATTAGGAAATCTGCAAACTATGGGTTGCAAGATTGCACAAAGCCTAGTTGTGGCAGAAGAACCCAATTCTCCCTTCTGCAGGTTCAATGTTTGCACCGTTGTTATGCAGAAAAGGCTTCTACGTAACAGCAATAACTGGAATAAAGAAGATTTTAGTAGCCTTGCATGATTTCCATATGACTTGCGTGTGTCTTACAGACAGGAAATTAAATTATAACAGCTCGGCCTTGTTCCTTTAATAACCTTTCCCAGCCCAGAACATTTAAACAACGTCAGTTTTAAATTTTGACTGTCATCTTCTCTTATGCCTCCAACTTCTCTTTGATCTTAGACCTTCTCGCTCTTTTAAGCCTTTCCAAGGTTTAAGAGCATATAGTGTAACAAGAGGACTGGAAAAATACTTGCATTTCTGTGGGTTTATTATAGCACTAAAGCAGTTTATTTGTACCTAGTATGACACCTTCTCTTTTGCACAATACAATTATAGCAGTTCAATACCATTTTGATTACTGTGGCCTTATCAGAAAGAATCCTGGGGTTTATAGTTTTGCGAACGCAACACCTTAGCAAACTACAAATCCCAGAATTTCATTGAAAGGAGCTATAGCAGTTCAGGACCAGAGTTGTGCTGTTGAAACCTGGGTAAGTCAGAAGGACTCAAGTGATGCTTTATTTGGGATGAAATTGCTGTTACAGTAGAGTCTCACTTATCCAACATAAACGGGTTGGCAGAATGTTGGATAAGCAAAAATGTTGGATAATAAAGAAGGTTTAAGGAAAAACCTATTAAACAGGGTTGTTGTGTGTTTTCCGGGCTGTATGGCCATGTTCCAGAAGTATTCTCTCCTGACGTTTCGCCCACATCTATGGCAGGCATCCTCGGAGGTTGTGAGGTATGGAGAAACTAAGCAACGAAGGTTATATATCTGTGGAAGTTCCTGGGTGGAGGGAAGGAACTCTTCTCTGTTGGAGGTCAGTGTGAATGTTCGTTAGCTCAGCTTCGTTAGCATTAAATGGCCTTCCCAGCTTCACCACCTGGCCTGGGGGAATCCTTTGTTCAGAGTCGTTAGCTGCCTCTGATTGATTCCTGTCTGGAATTTTTCTATTTTCAGAGTGCTGCTCCTTATTTACTGTTCTGATTTTGGAATTTTAAAAATACTGGTAGCCAGATTTTGTTCATTTTTGTGGTTTCCTCCTTTCTGTTGAAGTTGTCCACATGCTTGTGGATTTCAATGGCTTCTCTGTGTAGTCTGACATGATAGTTGTTGTTATTTATTTATTTATTTACAGTATTTATATTCCACCCTTCTTACATGGCAAACATTCAATGCCATATGAACATAGAGGCAGAGACAGAGGCAATTTAACTTTCTCCAGCTTCCAGCTTACTGAGGGTATGCTCGATTCCGGCCACAGCGGGAGCAGCGGCTTCATCATCCACTGTGACACTGAGTCCTTGATGGATACTTCCTCATTCCAAACTCTGCTGGACGATTTTTATGGTGTCGTAAATTAGTTAAATTAGCCTCCCCGCATAAGCGGTACCTAAATTTCCTACTTGATAGATGCAACTATCTTTCAGGTTGCTTAGGTCAACAACGAGCAGGGGTATTTTTTATTTTAATGGTCGGGTGCTCATTCCGACATGGGCTGGTCTCAAACTCATGACCTCTTGGTCATAGTGATTTATTGCAGCAGGCTACTAACCAGCCTGCACCACAGCCCGGCTTTGACTTTGGCAAAATTTTATAAATTCTTATAACAACAACAATAACAACAACAACTTTGGGTTGTTGTGCAATTTCCAGGCTGTATGGCAATGTTCAAGAAGCATTCTCTCCTGACGTTTCACCCACATCTATGGCAGGCATCCTCAGAGATTGTGAGGTATATGAGGATAGAATGCTTCTGTAACATGGCCATACAGCCCGGAAAATGCACAACAACCCAAAGTTGTTGTTGTTATTGTTGTTATTTTCCCTCATTGCAAGACCCTACAATTTACAGTAGTCTCACTTATCCAACATTCGCTTATCCAACATTCTGGATTATCCAACACAGTCTGCCTTTTAGTAGTCAATGTTTTCAATACATTGCAATATTTTGGTGCTAAATTCATAAATACAATAATTACTATAGAAAATTACTGTGTATTGAACTATTTTTTTCTGTCAAATTTGTTGTATAACATGATGTTTTGGTGCTTAATTTGTAAAATCATAACCTAATTTGATGTTTAATAGGCTTTTCCTTAATCCCTTATTATCCAACATATTCGCTTATCCAACGTTCTGCTGGCCTGTTTATGTTGTATAAGTGAGACTCTACTGTATTAGGTTTTTCAAACACAAAAGTAAATTTCCTGTAACAATTGACTAAGTTGCCCTATCAAAGACACTAGCTGTGCCCGGCCACGCGTTGCTGTGGCAAAGTGGTGGTGGTATTGGTTAAAAATTGTTGTGTAATTTTTATTTGACGTTATTTGTATTTTTTAAATTAATTTTATTATAAGTTATCTTTTTATTTATTATATTTTATTATTTTCTTGTATTATTTTAGTTATTTTCTGTTATTATAGTATTTTATTGTATTAATCTTTTAGTGTTTTTAATTTTTTTTAGTGTTTTTTATTATTTTTTATTGGGTTGCTAGGAGACCAAGTTGGAGGAGCTTAGCCTTCTAACTGGCAGCAATTGGATAAAAGCAATTATTCCTCTCCCTCTAATTAGGACTTTATTTTTCTTTTCTTTTTGTTGTATCAACCTAGAGGCGTGGATGATGGGTTGTGTTGTCAAATTTCAAGGTTGGGGGGCCTGTAGTTTTGTTGTTTTGTCGGTCGCCGTGATGCCATCACTCTTTTATATATATAGATGACAATTGTGCATTTTTATGTGTTGCAACACTGAGCAACGGATGATGCAAATGAATGACAAACAATACAGTGTACACCTGGATACATAATTCAGAATGATACCGCATGCAAATTCTGCTTCCATGCACAAAAATGTCCCAAGTTATGCATAAGCCACTTAACGGGATTCCAGCCACGCTTCTATTTCCTTTTTCAGTTTGGTGTTAAAACAAGTCAATGCAGCTGGATCCTGTGGGATTTTAAACACACACACACGTAGCGCACACAGTGCATTCTTCTACACTTTTTGGAGCTCGCAGTTGTCTGTAAGCAGATTTATTGGAAATTCCACCCTAGATTGTGAAGGCAAGGCTGGAAACCCAGGCGACGTGCGTCACGAGAGGCAAAAGGAGCCGTGAGCTCTTCCCATTTGTTTGCAAGAGCGGCTTGGTTTTTATAGGCTTGCATCGCCAAATAAGGTCCCAAAGCAAAGGGGTTCAGGAGTCGACATAAATTACATCAGCCAGGCCTGGCCTCGCTTAGGCTCAGCTACCGGGCCTGACAAGCCTCCCGGCGCTCTGTCTTTTCTCTCGGCCAGTTTAGCAAGGAAGATATTTCACTTTTGCATTTCTTAGCAGATAACCAGATTTGATCCATATGGACCATTTTTCATTTCTTGCACTCTGTAACACGCTTTTTGTTCCTTGCCGCGCAGGCATGGGAAAACTTGGGCCCTCCGGGTGTTTTGGACTTCAGCTCCCACAATTCCTAACAGCCGGTAGGCTGTTAGGAATTGTGGGAGTTGAAGTCCAAAACACCCGGAGGGCCCAAGTTTGCCCATGCCTGCGAAACAAGAGCCCTGTTAGGCTTGCAAAACATTGGCAAGCATCCGCCACAAGGAAAACAAACCCACTGAGACCATTATTGAATGTTGAGTCAACACAGAAGTACATCCCATTGGTACAATGAGTCAGCTCAAGTTGTGCCAAAGCTACACAGAAGTTATTCCAGCTGACTCACTGAATTAAAGGGGAATTTGGTAGATCAGCCTTGATATAAACCTCACTGATCAGCCTGGCGCGGTGGCTTGAGATGCTGGACTAGGACACATCTACACTAGGATAAATGCAACTTGATACCAATTCCGGGAGCAGAATGAGCGCCCGCTGTTAGCCCTAGCTCCTGCCAACCTAGCAGTTCGAAAACATGCAAATGTGAGTAGATCAATAGGTACCGTTCCAGCGGGAAGGTAATGGCGCTCCATGCAGTCAAGACTGGGGGCTGATATTAATAATTTAAAGATGTACAAAGCTTGAGAATCATGGACTTGGCCCTGTTGTCACACGACATAAGTATATTACTTGTATACCACTTGCCACATGACCTTGGAGGTGTCTACGGACAACGCTGGCTCTTCGGCTTAGAAATGGAGATAAGCACCAACTCCCAGACACGACTGGACTTAACGTCAGGGGAAAACCTTTACCTTTACCGTACCAATTTAACTGGCATGGGTTGAAGGCTATAGGGCAGGCATGGGCAAACTTTGGCCCTCCAGGTGTTTTGGACTTCAACTCCCACAATTCCGGTAGGCTGTTAGGAATTGTGGGAGTTGAAATCCAAAACACCTGGAGGGCCCAAGTTTGCCCATGCCTGCTATAGGGTCACAGGAGTTGCGGTTTTACAAGGACTTTAGCCATCTCTCTTGAAAAGTGCTGGTACCTCACCAAAATGCATATTCCAGGATTCCATAACATTGAACCATGACAGTTAAAAGTGGTGTCAAACTGCATTAATTCTATACTATAGACCCAGCCTTAGGGCCCTTCCACACAGGTGTTGACCATTTCCGTTCTCTTGGAAGCCACCTCTCCACAAAAGTCAACATTGACACTGAAATACAACACTGCCTGAGCTCTGCAAGTGCAGCATTTTTCTGAATTAAACCATTTCAGGATTAGGAAATTCTATACTGTAGACCCAGCTTTAGGGCCCTTCCACACAGGTGTTGACCATTTCCACTCCCTGGGAAGCCTCCTCTCCACAAAAGTCAACATTGACACTGAAATACAACACTGCCTGAGCTCTGCGAGTGCAGCATTTTTCTGAATTAAACCATTTCAGGATTGGGAAATTCTATACTGTGGACCCAGCTTTAGGGCCCTTCCACACAGGTGTTGACCATTTGTGTTCCCTTGGAAGCCACCTCTCAACAAAAGTCAACATCGACACTGAAATACAACCCTGCCTGAGCTCTGCGAGTGCAGCATTTTTTTTTGAATGAATCGGAGAGTGTTTGAGGATCGGGACACCCGTAGGGATACCAAGGTACTTGTTTATAAAGCTATTGTCCTCCCAACCCTGTTATATGCTTGTGAAATGTGGACCATCTATAGACGTCACACTGAACTTCTGGAACGACTCCATCAGCATTGCCTCCGCCAAACCCTGCAAATCTCTTGAGAAGGTAGGTGGACAAAGGTCAGTGTTGTGGAAGAAGCAAAGACCACCAGCACTGAAGCCATGATCCTCCTCCATCAACTCCACTGGACTGAAGGTCATGTTGTCCAAATTCCCCATCACCATCTCCCAAAGCAGCTACTCTACTCCCAACTCAAGAATGGAAAATGGAACGTTGGTGGATGGGAAAAGATATTCAAAGATGGGCTCAAAGCCAACCTTAAAAACTGGCATGGACACTGAGAACTGGAAGCCCTGGCCCTTGAGCGTCTAATTGAAGGTCAGCTGTGACCAACAGTGGTGTGGAATTTGAAGAGGCACAAATGGAGGATGAAAGGGAGAAATGTGCCAAGAGGAAGGTGCATCAAGCCAATTCCTGTCGTAACCACCTTCCATCTAGAAATCGAAGTCTTCACAGTTTTTTTTTCGTGTCAGGAGCGACTTGAAAAACTGCAAGTCGCTTCTGGTGTGAGAGAATTGGCTGTCTGCAAGGACGTTGCCAGGGGACGCCCGGATGTTTTGATGTTTTTATCATTCTTGTGGGAGGCTTCTCTCATGCCCCACATGGAGCTGGAGCTGATAGAGGGAGCTCATCTGCGCTCTCCCCGGATGGGATTCAAACCTGGCAGCCTTCAGGTCAGCAACCCAACCTTCAAGTCACAGTAGAACATGTGGATCAAGAATAGGCCTCTATACTAGTCACATATGGACCCACTGCCAAGACCCTACGCTCGGAAGGCAATCAGACTTGGCCCCATGGGATCACCTATAATGATGATTACAATTTGGGAAGTAGCTCCTGGAATTTCTGAGCACTGGCTATATTGTCTGCTACTTCTGGGGGCTGATATTAATAATTTCAAGATGTACAAAGCTTGAGAATCTCAGCCTTGGGCCTGTTGTCACACTACATAAGGATATTACTTGCATACCACTTGCCATATAGCTGTTAAAGTGGTATAAAGGTACTATAAATGTGTACTGTATAAAAAGACTCAAGGCAAGTGATTCTCAAACTTTACTTCTCCAGATGTTATGAACATCAACTCCCATCCTTCGGAGTCCTGGGATGTGTAGTTTTCAGGGGAAGGTGATAATTGGGTGGGTTCTCTCTATGGGATATCGGGGACCCGGTCAGCTGTGGGTTCATTGTGACTCCAAAGGTTTTCCATTCGTCCTCCTACAGAAATGTTCTCCATGAGATCCTGCATTATGCCTCCACTTGTGGATTTTCGCCCGAGCAAAAAGGCCCTTTCTTCGCAATGTGACCAACCCGTTATAAATCTAAAGAAATGAATTAGTACAGAGACAAAGGCACATTATGTTACCGGCTCTTTTCTTTGTGAAAAGCCTGTTTCAGATGCCAATGGCAGGGAGCCCAAAGTATGTGCAGCTTTCCTCCTTCCCACTGAAATGAACCACAGTTTGGGAAAGTTTCTTTTCTTGAAATAAACCCAGAGAAGGCAGAGTAGGAAACAAACCCAATTTTTATCATTGAAAAAAAACCTTTTTGGGGGTCCCAAACTGCCCCTCACTATCACTGAAATGAACTAAGGCTCGTAAAGGTTCCTTTAACAAACATCGACCATGGTATCCTTCTGGGTCGGCTCCAGGATGGGTCTTGGGGACATTGCATCACAGTGGCTCCACTCCTTGGAGGATCACACCCAGTTAGTGAAGCTGGGGACACCTGCTTGGATCCCTGGCCATTGACCTGTGGGGTCCCACAAGGTCCCATTCTATCCACCATGATCTTCAACATCTACATGAAACCACTGGGTGAGGTCATCCGGAGTTTTGGAGTTAGATGTCATCTGCACGCAAATGACACACAACTCTACTACTCCTTTCCAATAAAATCCAAGGAAGCTCCCCAGATCCTGGACCAGTGCCTGGCAGCTGTGATGGACTTGATGAGGACTAACAAGCTGAAGCTTAATCCAGGCAAGACAGAGGTCATCCTGGTCAGTTGTGAGGCCGATCGGGGTCTAGGGTGGCAACCTGTGCTCGACAGGGTCACACTCTCCCTAAGAACACAGGTCCGCAGTTTGTGGATCCTCCTGGACTCAGCATTGATGCTTGAAGCTCAAGTATCAGCAGTGGCCAGGAGGACCTTTGCACAGTTAAAACTTGTGCACCAGCTAGGCCCGTACCTCAAAAAGGCTGATGTGGCTACAGTAGTCCATGCCGTAGTTGCATCTAGGATGGATTACTGCAATACATTCTGTGTGCGGCTGCCTTGAAGATGGCTCAGAAACTGCAATTGGTACAGACATCAGCAGCCAGGCTACTAAGCGGAGCTAACTATAGGGAGCACATGATGCCCCTACTGAAGTTTCAGATCCCAATTCAAAGTGCAAGTTAACTACAAAGACCACGGTTTGGCTCCTGCCTATCTTTGTGACCACATATCCCCTTATCAACCAGCGCAGGTTCTAAGATCTGCCAGGGATGCTGTCCTCTCGGTTCTGCTACCATCACAAGCCTGGTTGGTGGGGATGAGGGAGAAGACCTTCTTGATGGTGACCCCTCAACTTTCGAATGCCCTCCCCAGGGAGATGAGGCAAGCCCCCACACTGTCCACCTTCTATAGGGAGCTGAAAACCTGGATGTTCAAACAAGCTTTTGAGAACGCCTAGTCCCTAGTTGTTCTATGCAGTTGTTATGCAGCCTTGCACTACATCCCATGCCCTTGTCTCATGGTTGCACCTTTGCCCTTATCCCACTCCCTTGCCCATTGTTTAGAGCCTGGCCATGTTTACAATAGTTTATCACCAGATGAGCGCCATTTGAATTGAGTTTTAAGCTGTTGTTTTATATGCCCATTTGTTTTATTTAATTGCATTTTGTATGGAGTTTTATTTTATGCTCTGTTTTTAGGCACTTTTGTGCCATGTGTAAGCCGCCCTGAGTCCCTTCGGCGAGATGGTGGGGGGGGGGGGATACAAGAATAAAGTTATTATTATGCGAGCAAGCGTTCAAAGAATAAGTTTCGTTGGCTTCGACTCGGTCTGGACGAAGGTTTATGTACAAGGTTTTGTGGATGAATGGCTCAAGTATTTTGTATTATTTTAAATTGCTTATGTTTTATTATTTTGTATTGTTGTATATTGGCATCGAATTCTGCCAGTTTTGTAAGCCACCCTGAGTCCCTTCGGGTGAGAAGGGCGGGATAGAAATGATGGAATAAATAAATAAATAAATAAATTATTGTTACTGTAGTTAAACCTGAAATGATAGTCCCTGCAAAAGGAACCTTTCTGAATCCTGAATCGGTGAGATTCAAATGTGCATTCACCTTGACGGGATCAGGCCGACTTTGTGAAGCCTTGCGCATTTAATCACCTGCTTTTCTTTCTGAATGAGAAAGCAAAGCAATGTGCTGCTTTTGACCTGCCGTGGCCCAGGACTTTGGCACTGACAGAGAAGCAACACAAACAACGATTCTGTTCAAGGAGGTGGCTTGAAAAGGAACAAGAGCTTTGCGGTTAGACCACAGACCACAGAAACAGGAAACGCGGCTTTGTCTGTCAGTACCTAGCTCCGCCACAGATTTCTGAAGGTTTTGTGAGGTCATTGAGTACGATTTGTTAAGCATCGTGGACAAAGAGGCGCCATTCTCACCCTGAGATTCCTTCACCTCAGTCTGAGGGATGGAGAAGAGGGTTCAGATCACAGAGATCTGGTAATCCGATGGCCATCTCTTTCCAGCTGGAGCCCAAAGGAGCTAAATGGAAGGAAACATGGTAGGAAGCCATGCCACATTTACAGAACTGCCCAGCATACCCAGCTTGTCCCAGTAAAACTTGCAATTATAAGGTTTGCCAATACCCACTCCTTGTTTCCTTTCAAAGCCCTGCTGTGTATTGATTGTTAAAATGCAAATCTGCTTTCATTTCATTCAACCAAAGATAGGTATGGATCCTCAATGTCAAATCAACACCTAATTACAATATTTTGCTTCTCTGTATTAACCAAATCAATAATTCAACCATGTCAAACAAACAGCAAGTATTTTGAGACTGGAGAAACCCAAACCTCCTCTTTTCTTATCACCTTGTAGTAACTTAAATCGAACCCTCGGCCTCATGCCTTGCCAAAGAGAGGTGGGCAGGTCTTGTTGCCATTGTTCAAATGGAACGTCATTGATTAAAATTGGTGATGAGTAAAACAGAAACGGCATCTTAGGCAACACGTTAATCTTAATGGTTGGAATACTAACCCTAAGAGACCTTTGCAGGCCTTTCCACCTTTGCAAACCTTTCTTTATCTTCTTCCCTGAGCGTGACATCATAGAATTGTGGCTTACTATAGTTTGTGAATCTATATTAGGAAAGTAGTGGACTGGTAGCTAGTTTGATAGCTGTATAGTTTTAGCCGTATATATTATAAAAATTCTGCTTCTTTTTGCATAAGCATTATTTTTTAACTATCAATATTTGACTCCTAAGAAGCCACTGAAGCTAATTTCAGTAATACCAACAGAAAGCTTTATTTATATACTGTATATATAAAATCACCCACAATTCTAAGATACAATTTTTAGAGAATAGAAGAAAGAGTATGTTTTCTTTATTGAGTAAAGAAAAAGTTTGGCAAGAGCTAGAACACTATGAAAGTGTTATTTTGTGTTTAACTCTGCGGTTCTTACTTTGAAAGTACAGTGGAGTCTCACTTATCCAACATAAACGGGCCGGCAGAACGTTGGATAAGTGAATATGTTGGATAATAAAGAGGGATTAAGGAAAAGCCTATTAAACATCAAATTACGTTATGATTTTACAAATCAAGCATCAAAACATGTTATATAAAAAATTTGATAGAAAAAGTAGTTCAATATGCAGTAATGCTATGTAGTGATTACTGTATTTACGAATTTAGCACCAAAATATCACGATGTATTGAAAACATTGACTACAAAAATGCATTGGATAATCCAGAACATTGGATAAGCGAGTGTTGGATAGGTGAGATTCTACTGTAGTTGTTCTACTCCAGAAACTTCGCTTTTGTTGTTGCCACCAACTATGTTGAATTAGTTGAAACTCTATAAGATATTCATTGAAAAACCAGAACAAAATGTGCTGCAGGATGTCCCTCCCACAACAACGTTTTTGCAGCTTAACAAACTTTTCCCATGTTTTAATGATAGGACCAATTAGGAAATGACATTTATAACCCAGGAACAAAAATCGTGTTACATAGTGGAATATATTGTGCAAATATTGTGGCAATTGGATCATGGACTCAAGTTGCAGTATTAAGATAATTGGGGCAAGGAGGATATTGGCTGCATGGAGCGTATACATTTTGAGAGAGAGATTTGCTTGCGTAACAGAAGCCGACTTTCCCAGGAACAGGGAATGCATGACGCCACTTCTCTTCCCTAACACGCCATATCTTCTATCTGACTTTGCCACAAAGCATGCGCTGAGCTGTGAACTGCGACAACGATGTAGGCTTTTAAAAGGCCCGCTTTCTGCCAAGGAGGCTTGTTAAGCCGCAAGGAGAGAGCTTTCCACATCAGCAGCAAGGAGTGGCAGACCAGGAACCATATGGAAGCCATTCTTGCTGCTGGGCAGAGCCAAACAATGCACAGAGGGCCCTGGAATTCCACACGCCTCGATGACGGATGGCCAAGGAGCAGCCTCCCTCCTTTCCTGCAGGCCAGAGAAGAGCAGCATTCATGGAAAGGCAATAAAATAAACAGCCACAGATTAGAAGGGAGTGTCGGCAGAAGGCGGGCATCACCCCGCCACTGAGAACACACAGCATCTCTCATTTCAGGAGCTAAGTAGGGCCTGGGGGTCAGTGCTTAGATGAAAAGCCCATACAGATCTCCAATAAGACCCTAATTTTATTTATTTTGTGTCAAAAGTATTGCATAATAAATAAGTTTAAAGGTGATGAAGTACATGAGGCAGGACATTGTGGGCAAGCATACATATGCGGAGTTGTTTGTTCTGCTCCACAATCACACAAGGTGGAGGATTCCTCCAGGTAGTGCCATCTTGCCAGGTTGTCTTTTGATCTGCCCACTCCGCTTCTCAGTCTGTTCAGGGACTTCCAAGTTGCCCATTCTTGGTTTGCCCCCAAAGGTGGACCCTCATGAGGGGCCATCCAGTTGGAATTGCCTGGTTTGGCTGCCCAGAGGGATACGCTTGCTGTTGCTGGAGGAACATCAAGAGGAGTGGTGGTTCTCATGAAGCCTTTCCTTGATTTGAGTCTACTGGGAGGAGGCTGATAGTCATGCAGTGGGTGGCTTTCACAATGTTCAACCTTATTTCTTTCATTGTTAGTAGCAACTTCCCATCGCACATCAGGAGGGGCAATTCTGTATGTTTCGTTCAATGCTATGTCCACCTGCTTCGCATGGGCAAACTTGTGCCAGACAGGACAGGCGTGCTCAGCAGTTGAGTCAGACAAGGCCAGGGCTGATGTTCTTATTAACTGTGGAGCTTTATATATGCTGATGACCTTGGCCTAGCAACACAAGCAAAAGATTTTAAAACAGTTGAAACCCAACTCACGAATGCCTTGAAAGATCTCTCCAGCTACTACAAAGAGAACCACCTGAAGCTTAACCCTTCCAAGACACAAGTGTGTGCTTTCCACCTACGTAACCGTGAAGCCAACAGGAAACTGAAAGTTACTTGGGAAGGCCAAGAGCTCCAACACTGTTTCCATCCTAAATATCTTGGTGTCACCTTAGATCGAACACTAACATATAAGAAACACTGCATGAACACCAAGCACAAAGTTGCTGCACGCAACAACATCCTGCGGAAACTGACTGGCAGCGCATGGGGTGCAGACCCACAATAAGACCCTGAGACTGGTGAAGGCTGAGAGAAGGGGACATGAGAGCCATATTTAAAAGGATGTCACATTGAAGAGGAATAAGCTTGTCTTCTGAATAACAGAGCAATGAGTTCAAACTACAGAAGAGATTCCACCTAAACTTTCAGAAGGATTTCTTGATGGTGAGAACTGTTTGAGAGAAGAATATGCCGGCTGGGAGTCCAGTCAAGTTTCCTTCTCTAGCGGTTTTTAAGCAGAGACTGATGGCTATGTGTTTGGGGTGCTTTAGTTGTGTATTTCCTGCATGGCAGAATGGGGTTGAGTTAGATGGCCCTTGTGGGCTCTTCCAACTCCATGATTCAGTTATTAAAGGTCCCGGTTCAGAGACCATGGGCTGCTAAAAAGAGAAACGTGTGCAACCCACAGTAAATTAAGCCTAAACAAGACAACAAGCTGGGCCGGGCTGTGGCGCAGGCTGGTTAGCAGCCAGCTGCAATAAATCACTCTGACCAAGAGGTCATGAGTTCGAGGCCAGCCGCCGGAGTGAGCACCCAACAATTAAAAATAAAATATAGCCCCTGCTCGTTGCTGACCTAAGCAACCCGAAAGATAGTTGCATCTATCAAGTAGGAAATTTAGGTACCACTTATATGCGGGGAGGCTAATTTATGACACCATAAAAATCATCCAGCCGTTGGAATGAGGAAGTTGCTGTCGCAGTGGATGACGAAGCAGCTGCTCCCCCTGTGGCCGGAATCAAGCATACCCTCAGGAAGCTGGAAAAGGTTTAAATTGCCTCTGCGTCTGTCTCTGTTCTATGTTATATGGCACTGAATGTTTGCCTTATATGTGTACAATGTGATCTGCCCTGAGTCCCCTTCGGGGTGAGAAGGGTGTAATATAAATACTGTAAATAAAATAAATAAACTTGGAAGGGAAGCTGTGAAGGCTCTAGACAAGATTAATAATAATAATGTTGTATGTCTTTCGGGCTGCGTGGCCATGTTCCAGAAGGCATCCTCAGAGGATGTCTGCCATAGATGTGGGCGAAACGTCAGGAGAGAATACTTCTGGAACATGGCCACACAGCCCGAAAGACATACAACAACCCTGTGATCCCGGCCATGAAAGCCTTCGACAACACAGTTTACCAGTTGTTAGGATATCTGGGAGTTGAAGGTCAAAAACATGTGCGGACCCCAGACTAAGAAACAGTGGTCTATACTGTAGAATGAATGCAGTTTGACCCCCATTTTAACTGCTATAGCCCAATGCTATGGAATTATGCAGTTAAAGTGGTGTCAATCTGCATTCATTCTGCAGTGCAGATATACCCCAAGGTAAGATAAAACCCTTCCGAAGATTTTAAAACACCCGAGCTGCCTCCTCTTTGTCCCATCCAACTCCAGATCAGTGTAATTCTCTTTCCTAGAACATTCTATGCAAAGACTTGGCTCCTCAGTCTGATGTGAGATTCCCTGCCCTTTCAAAGTTGATGAATATAACTTGGAAGCACATGAGACAGTTGGGAAAACATTCCATAGCAGAGAAGCCAAAGAATTTTCGATGGTTAATTGCAAAGAATAATCGAGCCCCACTGACATTATGGGTTTAATTACTGCAAGCATGTGAGTTTTATTATCAACTTTTTGTCACTCTCCTTTCCCTATGTGTTTTCTGTTCTTCCTGAGCAAAAGAGAAATGAAGCCCCATATTTATTTGTCACCCTGGGTCCTGTACTGGGACAAAGGCAAGATATACATTTAATAGATATATTATATATTTATATTATTAAATATATATTAAATATATTATATATTTACTAATATTTATATTAAAAATAAATAAAAATACAGTACATCCCCTTCCCTCCAAACATCTATGGTGGAGTCTGTTTCTCCTTTGTCGAAGGCACTTACATTTTGGGGGAAGAGACTCATATAATATCTTAAGACATCAAAAGAGCCTGAAAACAGTATATTGCAACAGTAGAGAAGAGGACACAATATGGAGATATAGAATGGTTTCCCATTGGCAAAGGGGGTCAAAGATGGCTGGATCTAATAATCTCTTCTGTTCAATGTATGTGAAACACACATCATAAAGAAATCAGGATCAGACGCAGAGAAAGCAAGCACGGAAACTGGAAGAACACCGACAATTTAACATATGCAGATGACACCCTATTTGTGTTGTGGTTTGTCTTCAAGTCATTTTCGATCTATGGAGGTGACTATCACAGGGTTTTTTGGTCAGGATTTGTTCAGAAGATGGTTGCCTTTGCCTTCCTCTGAGATTGAAAGTGTGACTTGCCAAGGCTCAATGTGATTGAATCCTAGAATTATAGATTTACAAGGAGTGTCAAAGAGTGCTAGTGCTTTGCCAAACTATAGATCCCAGAATTCCATAGCACTTTGCACAGCAGTTAAAGTGGTGCCAAAACTGCATTCATTCTCACAACCTCTGAGGATGCCTGCCATAGATGTGGGCGAAACGTCAGGAGAGAATACTTCTGGAACATGACCATACAGCCCGGAAAACATACAACAACTGCATTCATTCTGCGCTCAAACCACTATGCTCTGCAGGCTCTCAATCCCATATGACTTGCAGAAAATAGACTTGGAATAACTACAGTAGAGTCTCACTTATCCAACATAAACGGGCTGGCAGAATGTTGGATAAGCGAATATGTTGGATAATAAGGAGGCATTAAGGAAAAGCCTATTGAACATCAAATTAGGTTATGATTTTACAAATGAAGCACCAAAACATCATGTTAGACAACAAATTTGGCAGAAAAAGTAGTTCAATACGCAGTAATGCTATGTAGTAATGATTGTATTTATGAATTTAACACCAAAATATCACGATATATTGAAAACATTGACTCCAAAAATGCGTTGGATAATCCAGAACGTTGGATAAGCAAGTGTTGGATAAGTGAGACTCTACTGTATTGATGGAGTTTTAAGAAGATAGCTTAAAACGTAACAGTAGAACATTAAACCTCAAACCAGTATTAGGTCAGTCTTTAGCCAAAATGTAAACTGTAGTCAAGAAACGGGAATAAGATTAAGGCTTGGAAAAGCCAGCCTTACCAGCTGTTAGGAATTGTGGGAGTTGAAGTCCAAAAACCTGGAGGGAGAGCTGAAGTTGGCCCATGCCTGCCTTAGGGAATGGGAAGGGAGAGAGGATAAACATCTGCAAATGTCAAGGCCCTTCGTTCCCTGTCAGACTGGAGTCTCCCATCTAGTGTTAAAAGCCAGCTGTTGCCAGGCGGAGGCTGTGGAATTTGCCACTCCAAGGCATAGTGACGGTTACAAATACGAGTTGCCAGGTCGAAAGCATCCCAGGCTCGGAGGTTTCGGGGCCAAAATCAAAGGCCTCAGCAATGCTGCATCTGGAACAGGTTAGAAATGTAATACAGCTACCCTGAAGAATTATTGAAGAAGAGGTGCTAATGCAACACAGTTGGAAGAGAAAAGGGAAAGATTGGTTCTTAAATTTCTAAATATCAAAGGTGCAAGCCTAAAGGAAGACGAGTTTGCCTATCTGTGTTTGGCTCCAGTTCATTATCGACAGAAGGTGTTTCTTTGGGTGGGAACTGTCAGGATTTGGACATTACCTGGCATTTTCTAAGTGATAGCAAAGTTATTACTTCTGGACTAACCACCTGTAAAAAAGTTAAGCCACTGTCATTAGGGTGTGGTGGTTAATGCAATGGGAGTAGTATATAGGTTGTAGTTATACTAAGTTTGATGAGGGTTGGATGGTGTTTTGGAGAATTTCTGCTGTGAGTAGAAGCTGTAGTGTTTGTATATTTTGTATATACCGTATATACTCAAGTATAAGCCAACCTGAATATAAGCCAAAGCACCTAATTTTATCACAAAAACTGGGAAAACGTATTGACTCAAGTATAAGATGAGGGTGGGAAATGCAGCAGCTACTGGTAAATTTCAAAAATAAAATAGATATTAATAAAATTGCATTATTTGAGGCATCAGTAGGTTAAATGTTTTTGAATATTTATATAAAACTGCAATTTAAGATAATAAGACTTTAATAAGACTGTCCAACTCTGAATACCTATATGCTCAAGTATAAGTTGACCTGAATAGAAGCAGGTCAGGACCCTCACTCGAGTATAAGCCGAGGGGAGCTTTTTCAGCTTTGTCACTCTTGCATAAACCCACTGCAAAACATAGTTGTTTTGTGTGCTAATGTTCAAAATGAAGAGAAAAAACAACAGAAAGAAATGGCTGAAAACAGAAATTGTTATGATGTCACTTCTGGGCATCTTCCATCCTGGTTTTTGGTTGCAGGGCCCTTACCTACCGTTTCCCCAAAAATAAGACATCCTCTGAAAATAAGACCTAGTAGAGGTTTTGCTGAGTTGCTAAATATAAGGCCTCCCCCAAAAGTAAGACCTAGCAAAGTTTTTGTTTGGAAGCATGTCCACCAAACAGAACACCAGAGCATGCAGGATCGATAAATGTACGTACTATAGATTGTTGTACATGGAAATAGTGGTAGTAACAAGAAATTCTTGAAAGGATTCACAGTTTGTCTGGTCATGCTGGTTTGTGATAACAACTACTGAACAGTATATAATAAATGTCATTTTTTTGTTTAACAATAAATGTGAATTTTTCTTCATTGAAAAATAAGGCATCGCCTAAAAATAAGACCTAGCGCATCTTTGGGAGCAAAAATTAATATAAGACGCTATCTTATTTTCGGAGAAACACAGTAAGTAAAAAAGACACACAGTTTCACCATCTTTGGCAAATAGTGGAGTCAGTCACATGCCTACGATGGGCCCCTTCGAATTGTTCAACTAACCAGAACAAACCCACAAAGTGCAACACAACATTAGATCAAGGATCACATGCCAGAAAATGATTTACAGGAGAGCCAAAGTTTGGGAAAGCAAATATTTACCAGGGGAAAGTGGAGGGAAATCGCTTAACCAGAGAATGCTGGAACACAAAGGATACAGAAATACATCTTGGTCAGATAATGTATTTTAAAGGTGAATCAGCAGGGCTTTTTTTGGGAGGGGGCGATAAGCAGGAAGAGAAAGCTCCGTTCCCTTAGTTAATTAAAAACCCAGGAGCTAATAAGACAATGCACTGAACGTTCTTCTGGCCCAAACCAGGGTTGGAGCAAGGCCTCATGACTCACTGTCTTCTATTAAAGGGCAGAGATAAAACAGGCGGCTTTCCTGGCCATATAAATACAAAAGCGGATCAGAGGAAAGCATCTGAGCAGCCCCGATCGGTCCTCCAGCTGAGGATGACATTCTGCTCAGCAGAGGGATTTGGAGGCAGGTCAAAACAGAGCCATGCTTTCTGAAAGTAATACATAAAAATCTGGTAAATGGTACCACCTGCTATTCAGACCATACCCAAACTAAAGAACTCCCAAAACAAGGCTGTCAAAATAGGGAGAATCCACCATCCTTCAAGGCACATAACTACAAGAGTTGAATGAAAAATAATGCTTCTACCTTTGTTACTTGGGTTTGAATGGGAATATTTTAATAAATCAAACGCAGAAATAATCCTTAGAATGTGCTCTTTAACTACCACTATTCACTTTTTCACATAATCACCAAATAATTGGATACATTTCTGCCAACAATGAACAAGTTTTCTGAAACTGTCATGGAAGAAGTTGACACTCTGTTTCCGCAACCAGCATCTCACAGGACCCATCGTGCACAGATCTTCCGATAGCCAAGCAAAGCAATAATGTGACCCACACATTCTTGTGAAATGCCGATTATGCTTGAAATTTCTGCATGATACAAAGATCCTCTTGAATCAACCTGTCAACCTTTTGCTTGTGAAACTCGGTGGTTGCTGTCACAGGACATGCAACTCTTTGTTTGTCACACAAGTCAGATGTTACCACTTCAACATCTTTAAACTTACTCGCCCAATGACACACAGGACTCACATCAACACAATCCCCATAAACAGCTTGCATTCTCTGATGAATCTCCTTTGGAGTGACACCTTCTGCTGTCAAGAATTCAGTGACTGCACGTTGCTTAAGTCGCATTGACCGACCCTCTGTGTAGGGTTCCATACTTCACACTTTAACAACACAACCGTTCAATGCTAAGGCTTCCCACCAAATGGAACTGTAGAGAAGAGTATACTGAACAAGCCAGTACCTGCCACATACCACTATTGCCATCTGTTGAGAAGTTACGAAGGTGGAGGCATTACCTTTCATTCAACCCTCGTATTATAGTCAAGATGTTCTTCACAAGGTTAAGATCGGCTCTCTTTTTGGCACTTTGAATGTCTCAGGCCACCTCTACACTGCGATATAATAGTTAAACTTCATTCTGAAACCACATTATATGGCATAGTACAGGGGTCCCCAAACTAAGGCCCGGGGGCCGGATGCGGCCCATCGAAGCCATTTATCCGGCCCCCATGACACAAGGGCAGAAGGGGGTTGGGCTAAATGACCCAAGGGGTCTCTTCTTCTCTTACAACCATTATTATTATTATTATTATTATTATTATTATTATTATTATTATTATTATTATTATTAACATTGAGGCTGGGTGGCCATCTTTCAGGGGTGCTTTGCTTGTGCTTTCAGTGCACAAAGGCAGAAAGGGATTGGACTTAATGGCCCAAGGGGTCTCTTCCAACCCTCATTATTATTATTATTATTATTATTATTATTATTATTATTATTATTATTATTATTATTATTATTAACATTGAGGCTGGGTGGCCATCTTTCAGGGGTGCTTTGCTTGTGCTTTCAGTGCACAAAGGCAGAAAGGGATTGGACTTAATGGCCCAAGGGGTCTCTTCCAACCCTCATTATTATTATTATTATTATTATTATTATTATTATTATTATTATTATTATTATTATTAACATTGAGGCTGGGTGGCCATGTGTCAGGGGTGCTTTGCTTGTGCTTTCGGTGCACAAAGGCAGAAGGGGATTGGACTCAATGGCCCAAAGGGTCTCTTCCAACCCTCTTTATTGTTGTTGTTGTTGTTAATTATTATTGCTTGGTGGCCAACTATAGTCCGGCCCTCCAACGGTCCGAAGGATCGTGAACTGCCCCCGTTTAAAAAGTTTAGGGACCCCTGATATATTGTATGTACATACAACTTGTAAGCCGTTCTGAGTCCCCTTCGGGGTGAGAGAGGGTGGGGTATAAATGTAGTAAATAAATAAATAAATAGTTGTTGTTGGGTTTTTTTTTTGTTTTTGCACTACAAATAAGACATGTGCAGTGTGCATAGGAATTTGTTCGTATTTTTTTTCTAAATGATAATTCGGCCTCTCAACAGCCTGAGGGACCATGAACCGGCCCTCCACTTAAAAAGTTTGAGGACCCCTGGCATAGTAGATCGGGCTCCATTCTCTGGAGCAGCAGAAAGCAAGCTGGTTCTCTCCTTAACATGACATCCTTTCAAATATTTGAACACGGCTCTCCCACTCCCTTTTTACCTTCTCCTCTCCAGGCTAAACATACCCAGATCTCTGATCACTCCTCATAGGGCACACATGGGCAAACTTTGGTCCTCCAGGTGTTAGAAATTGTGGGAATCCAAAATACCTGGAGAGCCAAAGTTTGCCCATGCCTGTCTTGGCTTTTGGACCGTTGGTCATCTTGGTTGCCCTTCTCTGGATACTTTCTAGGTCATCCATATCCTTGATTTGTTTTGCCCAGAAATGAACACAGGGTTATTATTTCAGGTGAGGTCTGACCAAAGCAAATCAGAATGGTAATGCTATTTTTCTTAATCTGGAGCCTATAAGTACTGATACTGAAGTTTAGAGTCTCATTGACTTCTTTGGATGCCGCATCACACTAATGACTCATGTTTAGCTTGGGCTTCATCGCTAACATTAGAAGTATATTAAGACGTTTAGATATTTTTTTAAAAAGTTGGTCAAGTCAGGTGTTACCCATCCTGCCTAAAGGTAGTGCCTTCGGTTTATTCATATTTAAGATTATTCGGTTGTGTGACTGGAGAGTAAGGCACTGAAAACCGATGCCAGAGCTGACCTCTGGGGACAACAAAGACATAGTAAACATATGCCTGGTCTTCAAACTGGTCTTTCATAGTTCTCCCATCCATCTTGCCAATCAATTTGGCAAAATACATTCAAGTGCTGCCATTGCTTTTTTGAAAAAAAATCCAGTGCAATAGTTTTGCACTCCAATCCATCCCACAAAAAAGCACTCTTCTGAAGGGCAGAGTTCAGAGATAAACAGAGATCACGAATGGATTTCAATGGAGTCTGTTTTCTAAGTCCATTTCATGACTCTCAGATAGAAAAGCGAGATGCCTGCTTGCATTCCAGAGAGATGAAAAACAAAGCAGCGGCATTTAACATTCCAGCACATAAGGAAGAATTGGCTCTCCAAGCAGCCCTTTTTGGGTCAGACTTTGGGAGAGCGCTGCCGTTACTCACTACATGTTCAAAATACATCTGCCAATCGATACAACTTAACCTGGACCTGCAGCAAGTCAGGCAGGGATATGCGGAGCCAATTCTTGATGAAAAGCCATACCTTTTGACAAATAAGGCTTAGATCGAGGATTTGACAATATAGCTGGTGATGATTCTCAAATATTCCAGTTTTATGGATTTTTGGATGGTTTCCCTGCTACTTCTTTACTGCAGCAGGATTGAGTGGAATGACATGTTTTAAAATTGAGTATGGTTGCTTACTGAATTGCCTTTTTAACCTCTGTATTATTCATGATTTTAAGTGTACAGTCAGCCCTTTTATTTGCAGATTTCCTTTTTTGAGAATCTGATTATTCATTATTTCTAAGTCTCCAGTATGGCTTTATGAAAGGCATGGGCAAACTTTGGCCCTCCAGGTGTTTTGGACTTCAACTCCCTACCAGCTGTTAGGAATGGTGGGAGTTGAAGTCCAAAACACCTGAAGGGAGAGCCCAAGTTTACCCATGCCAGGTTTAAACCATCTGTAAATTAGAGCGAGGTTTCAAAAGTGAACGCTTCTTTGGGCATTTGCAGATCCTCCAGCACAACCTTCTGGCAGAATCTGATCACATAACTATGCTGGAGGATCTATCCATACATGCCTAGAGAAAGGCAAAAACAAAGAAATCCTATTTTATTGCATTTCCCCCCACTTTTGTGGGGATCCTGCAACCCAAATTCCAGGGAATGTGGAAGGCTGACTGTATTCGGTTGTAAAATTCTATAAGTTGAGTCCAAAACTAAAAGAATGGTGGGATATAAATTAATGAATGGTTCAGCGTTGCTCATTTTTGTGTTCACTTTGATGACTGAGGGATTTTTGTCACCAATTCCAATGCAGCTATTTTACAAAAGGAAGAAAATTCCAGGACTCCCAGAGAACACAACCTTGGAAGAACACCCCCCCTCCCCATGGAAACAAGAGTTATTTGTGTGAGTCCACAAAGGTTTATTTTTAATGAAAAAATACTGAAAAGTGTGCCACAGTGTCCATAGCTCCTTTTGAATAGTACAAAGATATGTCGTCTGAGGAATAAAGCCGTTTTTAACACTGTAGAAAATAAATGTGGTTCTTTAACGTATGTCTTCTTGACCCCAAACAAAAAAAAACAGAACAAAACAAAAAACAAAAAAGGGAGGAGAAAGGAACAGTAGAAAAAAGTACACGGACTGGAGTAAAACAAAGCGACAGTGAGTTGGAGGTAAAAATAAATTATAATTACAATATCTCAAAATATTTGCTTCATGCCTGCTTTCCAGTTGTAGTATCTGGGTGAGTGTTGTGTTGTTAGCACACGGTTTGTTTGAGTCTGTTGCTTTCCTAAGAGGAGGAATTCCAATGGACCCAGGAAGAGCAGACTTTGGTCAGAAAGGTGAGACCCATTGGCCGTTTAGGTCCCGCCGCAAAGGACACAGAACGTGGCCATTTTAGGTGTGTGGGAATTTTTCTTAAAACGAAAACAAATTCCGTTGAGGAGGACTAATCTCTGCACTTGGAAAAAAAATTAACTCGGTTAAACAGTAGTTGTGGTTAATCTGTAACGGTGCCAACCCTACCGTGGGTGCTGAAACAACCGCCTCTGCTCTGTTCGTCCGCAGCTGATAGAGCGGGAACCGAGAGCCGTTCTTTCAAGAAGGCCTCAACTGGCAGAGGACTGGAAACGCGCCTCGAAGAGCAAACAATCTCGGAAGGAAGAGATCCAGACATGCATTTAAACCTGAAACCACCGTGCCTCGGAAACAGACCGCTCTGTGCCACTGGCCAAGTGTCATCCTTCCCTCCCTCCCCCCTCCCCCCAACCCCCCAAGCTAAAATCAAACAGAGTCTAAGTGGGGCTTGATGCCATCCTCCTCTTGCTCCTGCTTGTACATGAAGGTGAGCAGGAAGAGGGCAATGTCCATAGAAGACCAGTAAGCAGTGTGCGAGGTGACGGCAGACCAGTACCGGCTCTCCACCAGGCCTTCCCTGAGCTCAAAGTCAATCCTGTGCTCTAGCTCCACTGCAGAGGGAAGAGAGAAAGAGAGATCAGCATCCAAGGCTTTGCAAATGAAAGATATCCTTCCCACCTAGAAAACCTGTGGCCTTCTTTTGGGTTTTTTGTGTGTCTTATAAACAGAAAACATCATTATATTGTCAAAGGCATTCACTAGGGTGTTGTGTGGTGTCCTAACTGTGTGGCCATGTTCTAGGAGCATTTTCTTCTGATGTTTTGCCTGCATCTGTGGTTGGCAGCTTCAGAGGATCTGATGGTAGTACTATCTATCCTAGGAAGATGCCAGCCACAGATGCAGGTGAAACATCAGGAGAAAATGCTGCTAGAACACGGCCATACAGCCCAGAAACCACACAACACCCCAGAAAATATCATCCCCAATAACAAAACCCATGGCCTTCTCTTGGCTTCTTTTGTACTTTTTCTTCTCTTTTTTTCAGGGAGAGACTTAGGTTATAAAGCTCAGAATTAGGTTCTTCCCCATTTGAGCCAGCCTGTGGTTCCCAATGTCTGTTGGGATAGCTATCTATTTCATGGCCTCATAAGGCAGCATATAAATGCATATAATGCATATAATGCGAACATGGGAAAGGGCCTTCTTGGTGGTTGCTCCCAAGCTCTGGAGCTCCCTTCTCAAAGAGTTTACTACCAGCTTCCTGGATATCTTTCTGAAAGCCAGTGAAAAAGACCTTTTGTTTTAACAGGCCTTTGAAGGCTGAATATTCAAGGAACACAGATCCTGCATATTTTTCTTTTTGGTGGCTTCATTTTTAATTGGTTTTTGACTGATTGGTGGGTTGACAGTTGTATGAGGCAAAAAATTACCTAAGTTTGTTTTAATCATTGTTAGCCACTGGGGGGGGGGGGGGGGAAGAGGCAGAATCATGGCATGTTTGGAATGTGTGAAATTACACCCTACTCCTCTTCATTTCAAGTGGTTCTCAATAGAAAGAAGTGGCTGGGCAGGTGAAAATAAGACGTGGTGTGTGAGAAGAGCAGCAGTTGCAAATAAAAAAAGCAAGAAGTTCACTATCTAGCTTGCAAAGGAGAGAGAGAGTTGTGGATTGTGACATGGCGGGTGGCTAGACTAGATTACTTTGGAGTCTCCTCCAACTAAGCTAAGATTCTATAGCATTCCTTTTTTTATAAAGCAGGCATGGGAAAATTTCAGCCCTCCAGATGTTTTGGACTTCAGTTCCCACAATTCCTAACAGCTGGTAGGCTGTTGGGAATGTGGGAGTTGAAGTCCACAACACTGGAGGAGGTCGTAAGTTTGTGGTCATTTGGAGACTATGGAAAAGTTAGTAAGTCATAAAGGCAAGAGTTACTAGGTCTTGGAAAGAGGGCAAAGACAATGGCTAAATGAACTGCAACTAAAGTCTACCATTCTGCTTTGATTCCTCCCCTTTACATGCATTTTGGAAGCCAACTGGGTCTGCCTGAAGATATGTGGATTTTCTGAAGCTGCTTTGGGTCTCCACTCTGGGAGAAAGGCAGCATACAAATGCATCAAATAGGCAAGAAAATAACTTTCTTAGAGGCACACATTATTTTTTTATCCAAAAGGCCTTCCATATATCTCAGAAATATATTCTCACTCATTCCCCCAACTGCTTCAAACCAAGCATTCCCTTTCCGAATGGATTAATAAAGTTGGGATTAATAAAGACAGGTTCCTGTTTTCTTAAGACTCCCAACATCCTGTTTTCATCCAAATAGGGTCAAATAAATGCAACTGAGTAAAGTCCAGTGAACATTTGGACCTCAGGCCTCCACCACTACACAAATGAGGCATTTTACTCTCATCAGGCCATCACTGCTGTTCAGAAAAGAGGGTTTCATGGCTGGAATGACATTTAAATGACTTTGGGGGTAGCAAATGGAGTCAAGAGAGACTTCAATGGTAATTTAGTCCAACCTGCTGCCAATGCAGTCATTTATGGTTGAAGTATTTCTGAGGTGGGTATCCAAACTATGTTGAAAGACTGAAACTTTTTTCAGAGTGAAAGGTAAAGCCAAGACTGGCAGTGTGGAGGTTGCCAGATCATTGAACAGCTTGCTTGCTTACATGTTGGGTCCAGGAAGCCGGAGCTGCTGTGGGGGAATGTCTGCGTCCCAATTGTTGCTTGGTTCACGACGGACTTCTTCTCCTCTACTTCGGTCCCTTCTTTGCCTGGTTCCAGTCCCGGCGCAGCGGGAGCAGTGGCGCGCCCAAATCTCGAGAAGAGCATCCCTCCGAGACCTTTCCCAATGCTGGCAGCACCTGCATACGGGAAGCACAACACAAGAGGAATTGCAGTTCTGCAAGTGGAAACAGCTTGAAGAAACTTCATGTGAGGATCTATGCACAAATGGAGCTAAAAATCAAACTCCCATTGCTTCTGAAACTGCAAACCCTTTTCCTTCCTTGATGGTCCTGCCAGACTGTTTTTCTGCACCTATAGTAGGCATTACTCTTCTCCAGAAAAAGCCACCCCCGTTTTTTACTGTATCCCAAAATAAAACCAAAACAATAGGAGTCACCCTTTACTTTTATCATGAAACGCTGGTGCTGAGCTCTCAGTACAGGGCAGGTGAAAAATGGCCGTTGGACCTTCCCAGTTGGCTTTCTTCGATGCTGGCTGCCTTTGTTGCTTTGAATATTAACTCCAATGACTGTGCGGATGTTCTTCCATCTTTCCCCCACCCATTTCAGTATGAACAACATTACTGAATGACCTGATTAAATTACTTCTGTGATTTATAAATATCTGAAAATGGCAAGAACCCTTCACTTTTGACAAATGTAAAAATCAACGCGGCCTTTTTTCTGACTCTGGTGCCCTCCTGTGGACGGAGTTGGAGCCACAAACTACAGCTGGAAAACTTTTAAACCTACAGGCACCAGTGGGTATCTTTCCAGACTCTCACTTAAAATGAAAGCACTGAATATATCCCTATTAAAGCCTTTGGGTTTGAATCTTGTTACTTCTTAAAAGTGTATATGTACAAGGTTTTCTTTGTTTTAGGCTTTTCTGCTGTTTTGTTTATATAATACCCTTTCATCCCATTTTAAATTACTCCATTGTGTTTTTTAATCTGGAATTGTTTGATTTTGTTTCAGTAGTATGCCACCCTGAGAACCCGCAGGTTGTACTGCCAGAGGCTGAATGTTCATGCGGTCAGCAGGTGACCGGTGCATGTGTTTCCTCAAGCGGTCATCTGTGAACCCACACACAGGAGGTAGTCTGAGCCTCTGCAACCATTTTTGGCAGAAGCCTTGCCAATTCTCAATTGCATTGTGGAAACACAATAAGAACAAACAAGGAAGAGATACTGGGGAGGATGTGGGAGTTTACAGACGACTAACAGGTGAGCAACCTCTTTGGTCTATGATTTTCATTTGTTATTGTGTGCCTTTAAGTTGTTTCTGACTTATGCTGACCCCAATCATGGGGTTTTACTGGCAAGAACTGCTTCCTCTGAGGCTGAGAGAGTGGGACTGGCTCAAAGTAACTTAGTGTATTTCCATGTCCAAGCAGGGATTTGAACTCTGATTCCAATCACAGACCAGAACGTAAACCAGATGCTGTCTTACATATAATTAGTTAAAGAAGGATCTATAATTTACAATGCAGATGATAATGCTGCAGTGGAACAGACATTTTGGCTATTAGCATCAGGAATTTGCCCTATGGAGTCAAGACGTAAAATGTCTGAAGGAAAACAACTGCCCTGAGTACCTACGGGGAGATAGGGTGGGATATAAATAAAGTTTATTATTAAGTTTATTATTTTCCTCCCATGTCTTGTGAAGATTCTCAACTTTCTAGGAAGTTGGTGGAATCGAGGAAAGGTTCTAGGACAGTCTGGCCATATCAAGTAAAGATGGCAACATGGGGATTGTTACAGGCGGAACCGACCTAATATGTAGTTTTTACTGGACAGGGGCAATGAGGTCCTCCTAAAGCGGTGACCAAATGTAGCAACTGTTCAGAATATAAATGACCGTCTTCTAGAGAAGGCTATGACTGCCAAGCAAAGGATCTGGGTGAAGATGAAGAAGGCAGGACGGAAGAGGACAATGAGGATATGGATTCATGGTTGCCATCATTTGAACCAGAGTCTTTGACTGAAGAGCACTTTGACTGAGGCAGAGGGAGAAAGAATGGTAGATGACACAAGAGAGCCATGAAACACAGCGTACAGCCTTGGAATTCAGCCTCACAAGGCTGCTCTGAAAACAAAAAGCATTCTCCACTCTCAGAGGAAGTGCAGGACAGAAAAAGAATACATTGCTATTAGGTTATGTATTGCTATGCCATACTGTGACAACACCAATTGTGGGTAGTCTTGCAATTATTCCAAGAGGAAAAGGGTAACATCTGAATCCAAGAGGAAAGAGAGTGCTTGGAAGGCAACTAACAAGTAAAGTGGGATCCACCTGTTTGATGCTCCTCTTCCAAAGAACTAAAGGTGACATACATGGCCAACCACCCACTCCGCCCGCAACTCTCCTCTCCCTGGGAAGGAGATGAACTTAAAACATGGTTGATCCCAGGTGACCCTATTTCATGGCTGCAGGATTTCCCCCCCTCTGAGGTGATACAAGTCGTAGTACCCACAAGCAAATGCTATGTGACTCTCCCCTCTTGGTCACAGGCCTGTGAATGTGGTGGTTCCATAAATCCTGGTGCGGCCTAGACTTATAGTGGTCATGCTGGAACCAGAAGAGGAAGAACTGGGATCAGCATAGTCCAATGGTATCAAGAAAACGTTGACTGGTACCAAGCAGAGCAACAGCTGGGCTTAAATGCAGTCAGGGCAATTTACCTTTAATGTAAGCCCACTAAAACACCACTAAAAGGAAACGAACAGTCCAGGATTCTGGACGTCCACTAATCAGACTAAAGGCGTGAATACAGGCAGGCAAGTTGCTTTGGGCACTAACTGTACTTGGCACTGAACATCCTTTTTACTAAGGAAAAATTCTACTCATCATCATCAGCATTTTGCCCCTCCAACTCCATTATTGGGGGCTTGGAAAGGATAATCTTTGTAGACAACTTTTATCTGTTTTACCAATGTCTTTACACTTCTAAGAAATGTCAGAAGGAGTTGAGGGAAATGCTTTGCCTTTGAACAGAATTAAAACCTCTCTGTATGTGTTGTTCCTGGTTTGTCTGGTTCCTGTGCTCTTAGAATTCACCACAATTCTTGCTTTCCTGATCCACATTTCCAAGACTTTAGGACCTTTGCTGGTATGGATATGTTGAAGTCACTGGCTGTGCTGAAACCTTACTCAACCCAATCCAGAATTTTGGCCTGTTTGCTGTTGTTTACTTCACTTTTATGCAATGATAAAAATGTTTTGCCCCTTTATAGTACTGAATATGTTGTGTACATAAAGTGGCAACAACACCAATTAAGTTCTTCTCAGTTCCAAGTAGTAATGCACGGACATGTGGAAAAGACAAAGGAAGGGGTTGAGTGAATATTTGGAAGCCATGACCTCTGAGGGGTGGCTCAGGGAGGTGTGAATGTTTAGCCTGGAGAAGAAGATATGGCGGAGAAGGAACATAAGGGCCTCCTTGGGTTTAAAATTTGAAAGGAGGCTATACTGAAGAAGGAGATAGCTTGTTTTCTGCTGCTCCAGAGACTTAACACTGGATCCAAATTCCAGGGAAAGAAATTCCATCAGAATATGATAAAAAAAAACCCCTCCTGATGCTCAGAGCTGCTTTTACAGTTGACTATGCTGCTGCCTGGGAGTTGGGTGGAGTCTCATTCTCTGGAGAATTTAAAACAGGAATTGGATGGCTATCTGAAGGGAGTGCTTGGATTGTGTTGTCTTGCATGGAAGAAGGGGATTGGGCTAGAAGGCCCTTGGGGTCTCTTCCAACATGATTTTGAAAGACACACATTTAATTTATTCTGCTGTGTTCAGTAGCATTTCCCCATGAAACAGCTATGTGCCAGTGTGAATTGGAGACTAACCTGCCTAGATAGAATAATAGAGTTGGAAGAAAACATAAGGGCCATCCAATCTAACCCTCTGCTATATACCCGTATTTATGCAAATCAAATGCGCCATCGAATCTAATGTGCACCTCAATTTTCAAAACCCCGAAACCAAAAAAAGTATTTGCTGCTGAATGTAATGTGCAGCAGCAAAAAGTGCACTCTTTGTAATTTGGCAAAAAAAAGTGTGCCTTACAGTGCCTGCCTGCTTAGGATTGCTTCTTAAAAAACAAAAGTGTTAGAACACCAAAGCTCTCAGTGATGGAAAAGAAAACCTTGAGGTCATCTATTCTGTAGAATGAATTCATTTTAATTGCCTGGCACAATGCTATGGAGTCCGGAGGCTGTAGCTTGGATCATGGGGGCTGCCGAAGGATGCTGATGCCTCACCAAACTACAAATCCTAGCATTGCATAGCACTGAGCCATGGCAGTAAAATTAGCATGATGACCGTATTACGCAAATGTAATGCGTACCTTAATTTTGGGAAGGTCATTTAGCCAAAAAATGTGAGCATTAGATTAAGTGAAATACAGTACAACGAGAACACTCCTGACAGACGTAGACACCAGATGTGGCATGCTGCAAAGGCTAGAACAGCCTTTATGTACATATATTTTCAGAGAATGCGCACACACGCATATAACTGGAGAGAGAGCTCAACTAGTAATAGAGATAGGATAGCCACACATAAAAACAAGCTGTCAAGGTTTCAAATATAGTTACCCATTATACTTGCTTTGCCTATGTTTGTAATGGACTCCCCATAGTGCCGCCGTGCCATGACGGGGGATGTTGTGGGGCTGGGTAAAGTCGGGAGAGGTTCACTCTCTGGGGCTGAGGTAGAATCTTTTGCCGGGTTGAGGAAACTTGGCTTCATGTGTTCATAAGGTAGAGGGTTCGTGGTGTTGTACCAGTGGATCTGGACAGGAGAAATGTTGCTATAATGCTTCAGAATTAAAGGTTCTAGTCTATAGGCCTGCAAGTAAAAAGACCAGGAAAATGTCTTAGGTAATAAGGAAAAAATAATTTATTTCATGTTACCTATTCCTTCTCTTTAGACAGATACTTACACTCCCATTTTGAAGATAGGAAACATTCCCTATACCAATAGCTCAGGTTTTGATATCCTGAAGACACCAAGAGCCCACTGGACTTAAGGTTTTCAGCATGACATGAAACAAGTGACATGTTCAACACAGACAAGGAACCCCAGTGGTCATATAATCCTTGCTTCCCAAACTCTTGCTGAAGTCAATGGACTCTAATCATGAGGAAGATGGACAAAGGAAATGTTTCTAGACAGATCTATATGTGGCATTTTAAAAATCACTACCTAATATTTGGAAAAATCCAAAGAAACTTTGCTACAGAATTTCCTAATCATAAGTGCTAACTATTAAGGTATATGGGTAAGTTACAGTAGGATTGCTACCGGGTGTGCAGGTGTGTGTGTGTGTTAAGAGAAAAACACGCCTGAGTACAGGCTGCAATAATCAAGGCTGATCAGTTTGGCAGATTCCCAGAGGGGTATAACTTGGGAGAGTTTGTCCTTTACAAAGCTCCTGGCTGGCAGCAGTTACATTTCATGCTGGCCACTATCTCTACATCCAAGAAGCACTGGAAGGTTTATTTCTTTGATCTCTATGGACTATACAATATGTGAGTGCAATACAACTCAGAAGAAATGGTGACTGTACTGTTGATTATGTTTTGAAGTCACTGCTCTGAATACTCAAGAGTAAATTTCTGGGTTTTTTGCCTTCTTGTGTTGCTCATTTTTTGAACTGGCAAACTGTGCACTGTATTACTGGGTTACCCGCACTGAATAATCTGCAATACTAATGGTACTACATTTATTATTTTTGAAGTTTTTAAAACATAATTTTCCACCTTTGGAAAACATCAGAAATATCCAGTATTTGCCACATTATCCAACCAGTTTCCACACAGCTGGAAAAGGGTGGGGCAGGCGATCAAAACAAGGTCTTGGAAGAAAAATTAAGGCATGAAGAAACACACCTTCATTTCTAGAGCAGTCAGATTATTTTCACACTTGCTGTTCCTGAGCAAAGGAGACACATAATTTTGTCAGTATGCAGCTGGCTGTGTTAACTGGGTGGTACCATGCAATATAACCAAGAAATGCACGCACTCACAAAGATCATGGACAAGCAAACAAACAAAAATAGAAATGCACAGTACTCCTGCTACAATTTTGAAAATCCCAAAGGCAGCCTCCCACCTGGAACAGGATGGGAAGGCCAAATGTTGACCCTCACATCCCACTCACTGTCAATCACAGGAAGGAATGTGCTGTGAACTCTCCTACATATAGGTCCCTCTTCCTCCTAACAGGAGGCAGCTCTGCCATATGATGTGACATGCTCACACACTCCTGTCCACACAGGCAGTTTGGGTGACCTCCTCTGGCACATGGTCATTAACTACCTTCCTTGAGCTGTTATTTAGCCACACTCTCAAGCAAGGCCAGCACTGCAGATCTGAGTGTGCATGAGGTGGAAAATCCAAACACAAGGTGCCTCATAGAATCATAGAATCATAGAATAGTAGAGTTGGAAGAGACCACATGGGCCATCCAGTCCAACCCCCTGCTAAGAAGCAGGAAATCGCATTCAAAGCACCCCTGACAGATGGCCATCCAGCCTCTGCTTAAAAGCCTCCAAAGAAGGAGCCTCCACCACGGCCCGGGGGAGAGAGTTCCACTGTCGAACAGCCCTCACAGTGAGGAAGTTCTTCCTGATGTTCAGGTGGAATCTCCTTTCCTGTAGTTTGAAGCCATTGTTCCATGTCCTAGTCTGCAGGGCAGCAGAAAACAAGCTTGCTCCCTCCTCCCTATGACTTCCCTTCACGTATTTGTACATGGCTATCGTGTCTCCTCTCAGCCTTCTCTTCTGCAGGCTAAACATGCCCAGCTCTTTAAGCCGCTCCTCATAGGGCTTGTTCTCCAGACCCTTAATCATTTTAGTCGCCCTCCTCTGGACGCTTTCCAGCTTGTCAACATCTCCCTTCAACTGTGGTGCCCAAAATTGGACACAGTATTCCAGGTGTGGTCTGACCAAGGCAGAATAGAGGGGGAGCATAACTTCCCTGGATCTAGACGCTATTCCCCTATTGATGCAGGCCAGAATCAATAGGGGAATAGCGTCTAGATCCAGGGAAGTTATGCTCCCCCTCTATTCTGCCTCACCCAAAAGAAGGGGCTCAAGCCACTACAGGATTGTGGTATAAGGTCACAGATCATCTTCCACAACCTGTTATCTAGCAATAATCCCAAGTAGGGCCGGATCTGAGTGCCTATGCAAGCAAAGGCTCAATCCACTGTGACACTCCGCCTTGCAATCCTGGCCAAAATGAAAGGAAGTGGTTCTGAGGTGATCCCAGGCATGGGCAAACTTTGGCCCTCCAGGTGTTTTGTTCTTCAACTCCCACAATTCCTAACAGCCTACCGCCTACCTAACAGCCTATTTTCCTGCCTTCCACTCCGTTGCTGCCTCTTTTGCCCCAAGATAAGGCCAGTACTATCCGGGGAAGGTTGGTTACTTCACTAACACTTACCACTGGGTCTGTTGGATGAAAAATGTTTAGCAACCGGTTACAAATACTTCTGGGCAGTATGTGATCTTGACTTCCACTGTTCCCTGGGCGGATGCCGCGCAAGGCCAAAAACACTGCTAAGGGAGATCCCATGCAGAAAAAGTTTTCAACCTAAGGAGACATTTCGTTTGATATTAATACACAGTGAAAAGACAGATTTCTGACACTTGTTTGAGATACAATGGGTGAGAAAGTTTTGGTCCCACTTCAACACCTCGGAAACCCAAAGTGCCATAAAAGAATCACATTATACTTCCTTTGCTAATACTGGGAAATGGAAAGGGAAGGCTGGGGCTGACAGGGAGGACTCTTAAATTCCCCACAGCAACTGATTTATTGATTCATCAAATTTATATCCCATCTTTCTCCCAAGATGGGATTTAAGTTGGCTGAAGTGGAAACACTTGTGACTTCTATATAATAAGTTATTCCCTCTAGCTGGATTTCCATTATTTTTCTAATCACAAAGACCAGGAAGAAGGCAGAAAAATGCATTCTATAAAAATGTTATCATTCAAGTAAACATCCCCAGTAGCATCAATGTCAATTTAGTGAGAAAGCATTCTGGAAGGATACTCTCCTTAAACAGACCAATAAAAGTTGGCTATAAGAGAACACAGGCTGCATTAAAACAGGGGCTGGGTTGCTGTGAGTTTTCCAGTCTGTCTGGCCATGTTAGAGAAGCATTATCTCCTGATGTTTCATCCACATCTATGGCAGGCATCCTCAGAGGCTGTGAGGTCTGTTAGAAACTAGGCAAGTGGGGTTTATGTATCTGTGGAAGGTCCAAGATGGGAGAAAGAACTCTTGTCTGAGGCAAGTGTGAATGTTGCACCTTGATTAGCATTTAATAGCCTTGTAATTTCAAAGCCTGGCTGATTGCTGCCTGGAGGAATCCTTTGTTGAGAGGTGTTAACTGGCCTTGATTGATTCTTGTCTGAAATTGCCCTATTTTTGAGAGTTGTTCTTTATTTATTGACCTGATTTTAGAGTTTTTTTTAATACCAGTAGCCTTTTTATGGTTTCCTCCTTGCTTCTGGAACATGGCCATACAGCCTGGAAAACTCACAGCAACCCAGCGGTTCTTGTCATGAAAGCCTTTCACAACACATCAAACAAGGGTTCTTTGTCCATGAAACACTCTATCCTCCTAGCCAGATTTTTATTGCCAATCTCTTCTTTACCATTGTTTGTTAATACTTCCCCCCCTTTTCTTTGTAACTTGCTGGACTGTTTGTGCTAACTACATAAATATTGTAAACATCCGGCATATTATTGCCGCCTGTATAAAAGCTAAGAAAATGTTCAATAAAAATAAAAATGTTAACATTGTATGCATGTTAAAAACAAAGAGATGACACTACTTTGTTTCAAATTGTTTAAAATAAACCCAAACTACTAGGTAGATTAGGGTGCAAGCGAGGATAAAATTAAGTGATTTGGAGAGAAGAATTTCACAACAGAGTTATTCCCAGCTAGCTGTTTGTTCAATTGCAAAAATTCTGGTATACTGTACATACTGTGAATTTTTTAAAAGACAAATGAATGGGTTCTAGAAAAAAATCAGGCCTGAAGCCGCCAGAAGCCAAGATGACTGAACTGAGGATGCATACTTTGGATATTATAAGAAGATGGCACTCACTAGAAAAAATAATGCGTGGTATGGTAGAAGCATTAGGAAAAAGGAAGACTCAATTCCAGATGGAGAGGTTCAATCAGGGAAGGACCAACCCTGAGAAGCCCTGAACTGGATGAGGTTTATGTAACTGAAGTGAAGGCACAGCCTGGAAAAGAACTGGGATCTCATTCTCTACTATACTCAGCCATGAGTCAGAAAGGGCACTTCTATCATACCTTAAATTTTAAGGCAGGAGTCTTAGATATGGTGGAGGTCTTCAGTCCATGCAATCTCTCTTCTATTTCCCTCAATCTAAAAAAATAAAATTAAAAAGTACACATGCATGACAAATATCCCATTGGCTGTTTAAGAGCTCTGTACGTACGTTAGTGTAATATTCTAAAACAACTATTATTATTACAGCAGTCCCTCCACAGTTGAAGTGTTAGGGGCACAGGATCCTAGGTTTTTTTCATGTGACTTGAGAAACTGCAAGTCACTTCGGGTGAATTGGCTGTCTGCAAGGACATTGTCCAGGGGATGCCTGGATGTTTGATGTTTTACTATCCTGTGGGAGGCTTCTCTCATGTCCCCGCATGGGGTGCTCCCCAAATTTGAACCTGCAACCTTCAGGTCAGCAACCTAACCTTCAGGTAACAGTCCTGCCAGCAGAATGGTTCAATCCATTGCACAGGATCTTAGTGAAAGTGGTAAAACTGTGAGTATGAATACAAATAGCACATGCTGATTTTTTAACTTGAGGCATTTCTAGGTCCTCCAGCTTTCCAGCTGAATCAAGGTACAGGACCCTGAAATGCCTAGAGATAACATATTTTTTTAGTAAGTACAGTAGAGTCTCGCTTATCCAATGTAAAAGGGCCGGCAGAACGTTGGATAAGTGAATATGTTGGATAATAAGGAGAGATTAAGGAAAAGCCTATTAAACATTAAATTAGGTTATGATTTTACAAACTAAGCACCAAAACATCATGTTATACAACAAATTTGACAGAAAAAGTAGTTCAATACACAGTAATGCCATGTAGTAATTACTGTATTTATGAATTTAGCCCCAAAATATCATGATGTATTGAAAACATTGACTACAAAAATGCGTTGGATAATCCAGAATGTTGGATAAGCGAGTGTTGGATAAGTGAGACTCTACTGTAAGTAAACTTTTATTATGGTCAGTGACCAGCTCATATCAAGGATTTTTTTTACAGAGCACAGAGATGGGGAAAATAAAGTAAACTGCAAATAATGAAATCTGGGAATGCTTAACCTGCAAATGTGGAGAATGACATTATCATCACCATCATTATTTTTATACTCTGCCTTTTTCCAAAATGAGGATTCAAGGCAGCTTATACATTAATACCAAAACGTGTAAGATGGAATTCAACCATGTCTCACATTAAAAACAATTTTTTTTAAATATACACTTAAAAGTAATGAGGATAGGTTTTGGGGAGAAAATCACAATACAATAAAACAACACAGCACTTTCTTAAAAGTCCTTACAAAAAGAATAAAGTATTTGCCTACTGACAGAAGCAATGAAGGGTCCATTCTAGGCTTCATTGCCCAGAGCAGGCATGGGCACACTTTGGCCCTCCAGGTGTTTTGGACTCAAACTCCCAAAATTTCTAACAGCCTATCAGAGCAGAAGTCCAAAACACCTGGAGGGTCAAGGTTTGCTCATGCCTGGTGTATGCAGACACTGGGAAAGAGGAACTGTTGGGGAGTTTAAATTGCTCTCAAATTAAATCCTCAAGCCCACCCCCTGAAATTGTAAAAGACAACACAGGTACATAAGCTCAAGCTTGAACTTCAGGAAAAAATGCTCCAGCAAGTTCTGATTTCATACATATGTTTATGCACACTATATATTAAAAACCCTTTTACCGTTGTTTGGTTAAGTAGAACTCTTCTAGCAAATGCTGCTCCTCGTAGCTCATCCATGTATCCTCGAGGTCATCGTATTCCTTCTCAAGTAACTGTTCATAGAGTCTGACTGGATTCCACCCTGTCATGATGTCGTATGTGATGACACACCCCAGGGAATGTGACACGATGGACACTTTTCCTCCCTTTTCCGTGAACTCTGGATTCCGAGAACAGAAAAGGCTGTACAAACGGTTCAACTCCTGTTGAAGTCCTTTTACCAGCTGTTTCAAAAAATATGGAGGGATTGGGGGAGGGGGGAGTAGAGAGAAAGCACATTTTTGATATTTTGCATATCATTGAGGAGCTTGAGGACACGTGGATGAGCTACAAGCAGCAGCATATCATACATATTTATTTTTTATTCTTGATTATCCTTATAGACTTTTCAAAATAAAAAAGCCAACAGCTTTATCAATAAGATGCATGAAGTTGAACAACTCTTTTCCTTTCTCCTGCCTGAAAAAATGTTAATTTCTAGTAGTGAACTGGACAGCCTAGATTTCTTGTACCTTCCCCATTCATTTTTGGACTTTCACAGGAGAACTTCCTGACGGAAGGAGGCACTAAAGATATCCATGTTATGTGTGAGTGTGAAAAACAAGAGTTTTATCAGCAGAATTATATCATGCCTGATTCTTCAGTAGCATCTAGCTGAGGTGGCCTTTGCACCATCCTCTAAGAACTTGGCTATTTGTCCCTCTCCATTCCTCACTACTTCAGTTAGACTGGAGCAAACACTATAGTTCCTAAAGTGTAGTTTGGCATCAGATTTTTGGTATTTTAATTTAATTTGGGCCCCTGGTGGTGGCGCAGTGTGGTAAAGCGCTGAGCTGCTGAACTTGCAGACCAAAAGGTCCCAGGTTCAAATCCCGGGAGCGGAATGAGCGCCCGCTGTTAGCCCCAGCTCCTGCCAACCTAGCAGTTCGAAAACATGAAAATGTGAGTAGATCAATAGGTACCGCTCTGGCAGGAAGGTAACGGTGCTCCATGCAGTCATGCCGGCCACGTGACCTTGGAGGTGTCTATGGACAACGCCGGCTCTTTGGTTTAGAAATGGAGATGAGCACCAACCCCCAGAGTCGGTCACGACTGGACTTAAAAGTCAGGGAAAAACCTTTACCTTAATTTAATTTATAATCTGGCACATTTTGTTTATATGTACTGGTATATTTGCTTTATATTCTATTGTATTTTATCCAGATATTAGTTTACACTTGTATTGCATAGTTGTCAGGTCCCTGGCTGCAGAGCACCAATAACCTTACACAGAGGCCAGTCTCTATCTAATATCTTTATTAAAGAAATATATAAAATCAATAAAAACAAGTGAAGAATATAGTTCAGAAGCAGACCTTTCAGATGAGGTCAAATATAGTCCAGAAATGTATTGTCCAATATAAGATATTAGAGTTCAAAGTTTTAATCCACTTGACCGAAACACACACTTTGCCAAGCAATAGTGTGGGGAAATAACAGAGTCTTAGAGTCCAATGAAGCTTGACAACAAGGCTGGGAATAAACTTGATTCTTGGCTAGATCCGTGACTGGAGACAAGGCGAACATGAAGCATGAAACAGAGTCCGTGTTAAAACCGTGAGACAGGGCAAGGTTTGAAGCTTGATCCGGGAAGCAAGGAACTGGGATTACGAAGTCCACACACGATCTCTCTCCTCAAGCTGATCAATTGACTCCGCAAAGAATCCCTCGCGCCAAACACCTATATTGGGTCTCGTTTTCCCGCCAACAGAACTCTTTCCCTAGAGAACGAGAAGCGAAACCCAACTCCGTCCAGATCATAGAATCATAGAATAGTAGAGTTGGAAGAGACCACATGGGCCATCCAGTCCAACCCCCTGCTAAGAAGCAGGAAATCGCATTCAAAGCACCCCCGAGAGATGGCCATCCAGCCTCTGCTTAAAAGCCTCCAAAGAAGGAGCCTCCACCACGGCCCCGGGGAGAGAGTTCCACTGTCGAACAGCTCTCACAGTGAGGAAGTTCTTCCTGATGTTCAGGTGGAATCTCCTTTCCTGTAGTTTGAAGCCATTGTTCCGTGTCCTAGTCTGCAGGGCAGCAGAAAACAAGCTTGCTCCCTCCTCCCTATGACTTCACGTATTTGTACATGGCTATCATGTCTCCTCTCAGCCTTCTCTTCTGCAGGCTAAACATGCCCAGCTCTTTAAGCCGCTCCTCATAGGGCTTGTTCTCCAGACCCTTAATCATTTTAGTCGCCCTCCTCTGGACGCTTTCCAGCTTGTCAACATCTCCCTTCAACTGTGGTGCCCAAAATTGGACACAGTATTCCAGGTGTGGTCTGACCAAGGCAGAATAGAGGGGGAGCATAACTTCCCTGGATCTAGACGCTATTCCCCTATTGATGCAGGCCAGAATCCCATTGGCTTTTTTAGCTGTCGCATCACATTGTTGGCTCATGTTTAACTTGTTGTCCACAAGGACTCCAAGGTCTTTTTCGCACACACTGCTATCAAGCCAGGCGTCCCCCATTCTGTATCTTTGATTTCCATTTTTTCTGCCGAAGTGAAGTATCTTGCATTTGTCCCTGTTGAACTTCGTTTTGTTAGTTTTGGCCCATCTCTCTAGTCTGTCAAGATCGTTTTGAATTCTGCTCCTGTCTTCTGGAGTGTTAGCTATCCCTCCCAGTTTTGTGTCGTCTGCAAACTTGATGATCGTGCCTTCTAACCCTTCGTCTAAGTCGTTAATAAAGATGTTGAACAGAACCGGGCCCAGGACAGAGCCCTGCGGCACTCCACTTGTCACTTCTTTCCATGATGAAGATGACGCATTGGTGAGCACCCTTTGGGTTCGTTCGCTTAGCCAATTACAGATCCACCTAACCGTAGTTTTGTCTAGCCCACATTTTACTAGTTTGTTTGCCAGAAGGTCGTGGGGGACTTTGTCGAAGGCCTTACTGAAATCCAGGTACGCTACATCCACGGCATTCCCTGTATCGACCCAACTCGTAACTCTATCGAAAAAAGAGATCAGATTAGTCTGGCATGACTTGTTTTTGGTAAATCCGTGTTGACTATTAGCAATGACCGCATATGTTTCTAAGTGTTCGCAGACCACTTCCTTAATGATCTTTTCCAGAATTTTGCCTGGTATTGATGTGAGGCTGACCGGACGGTAATTGTTTGGGTCATTCTTTTTTCCCTTCTTGAAGATAGGGACCACATTCGCCCTCCTCCAATCTGCTGGGACTTCTCCCGTTCTCCAAGAACTCTCGAAGATAATTGCCAGTGGTTCTGAAACAACTTCCGCTAGTTCCTTCAGTACTCTTGGATGTAGCTGGATGACTCCTTAGGAGTCATCCATTCTAAGGAGATGCATGACTCCTTAGAATTTCCCAAGGGAAGCAGACCTAATCAGCCATTTGTTTGGCAGCGATTCTTAGACTTCTCCGATTAGCCTCCCTGACTCCCCTTTCTCTAGAATAAATTTCCTTCCTGGGAAACGGAGGGGAGTTCTGCCCAAGGCTTGTTTGGCTGAATTCTTGTGGGCAAACATCAACATCCTGCAGGTGAAGAGACTCCAGTTCTTGTTGAACCGGCGAAAACCCCATGTTTTCATCTTCATCTGCCACAATAGTACTAGGAACAGGACTACAAGGCCTATGAGTCATCACACTATCCCCGCCCCCAAGGCCCCCCTCAAACAGGGCCCCTCTCCTCGATTCGCGGGGCCGCGGCTTGGTAGGGTAGGCCTGATGGAAGCGGCGGACTAAGTCGGGGGCATGGACTGTGGAAGCATCTTCCCAGGAGCGTTCTTCGGGGCCAAAACCCACCCAGTCAATGAGATACTGAAGGCGGCAGCGATGGAAGCGAGAATCCAAAATGTCCTGAACCTCGAACTCCTCCTCTCCGTCCACTAGAACAGGGGCAGGGGGCGGCCGACTCGCGTCGGGGCGTACACCATCCGCCGGAAGGAGCAGGGAACGGTGGAACACGGGATGAATGTGCATGGAGCGTGGAAGTTGGAGTTTGAAAGTCACGGGGTTAAGTTGCGCCACCACTGGGTAGGGACCAATGAAACGGGCATCTAGCTTCCGGCAGGGACGGTGGGAGGGCAAAAAGCGAGTGGACAACAGAACCCGATCTCCTACCTTGATCTCGGGGCCCGGCTGGCGATGGCTGTCAGCGTGGCGTTTGTAGTCCTCCTTGGCTTGATCCAGTTGTTGGTGTAAAAGTTCTTGTACTGCTGTGAGTTCCTGCAGCCAGTCCTCCGCTGCAGGGACTTCTGAGGTTTCAATGACAGAAGGAAAGAAACGTGGATGGAAACTGTAGTTTGCAAAGAACGGGGTTTCTTTAGTTGAAGCCTGGACACCACTGTTGTATGCAAACTCTGACAGAGGTAATAGGGAAGCCCAATTGTCCTGTTGGTAGTTTACATAACAGCGAAGGTATTGTTCCAAAGTGGCGTTGGTGCGCTCAGTTTGCCTATCCGTTTGGGGATGGTGAGCTGAAGATAAACGAGAGTCTATGCCCAATAGTTTTTGTAGTGCTTTCCAGAAACGAGAGGTGAATTGAGATCCACGGTCAGTGACTAAACTCTTGGGCAATCCATGTAGTCGGAAAACATGTTGAAGGAATAAATCTGCAGTCTCTTTGGCCGTGGGGAGACCATCGCAGGGGATGAAATGGGCCAACTTGGTAAAAAGGTCCACCACTACTAGAATCGTGGTGAATCCAAGGGAGGGTGGTAAGTCAGTGATAAAATCCGCGGAAATTATCTCCCATGGGCGAGAAGGAGTGGGAAGGGGATGCAGTAGCCCTGACGGCTTCTCCCTTCGTGTCTTGGAACGCTGGCATACAGGACAGGTATTGACATATTTCTCCACATCCTTGCGGATCTTGGGCCACCAGAAATCTCATAGGATCAAGTGCATGGTTTTAAATAGCCCAAAATGTCCTGCTGGCTTGCTGTCATGACACAGATGAAGTGCTTTTTCTCTGCTGGGACCTGGAGGAATGTAAACATGATTCCTGTAGCATAGTAGCCCATCCTTAAGTGAGAATGGGAAACGTAGTCCTTGGCGAATCTGTTCTTGAGCCCAGGCATCTGTCTGTTGACTGGCTCTAATTTCTTGAGTGCAAAGGGATTCTGGGTTAGAGGGAGTTGGTTCAATTGGAGTGGATTTGGTGTTTCCTACTGTGAGCGTGGCAAAGTTTTCAGGTTGCAGCAATCGAGATTCTGAGGTCTCTCAAGAGTCCCTGGGGGATCCACCTTAGAGATTTCTTCCTGCATCTCGATGTTGAGGCCCTCGCGAAACTGTCCTCTGAGGGCTATATCGTTCCAGCCGGTGTTCTGAGCCAGCACCCGGAACTCGGCTATGTACCGGGACAACGGCCTGTCCCCTTGGAAGAGGCGCCGGAGTTTATGGCCGGCCGGCTGCCTCCTCGTCCTCGATCCCCCAGGTCTTTCTAAGGTGGTTCAAGAAATTTTGCGCGGTGCTTAGGTGCATGGAGCCCGCATCATATAGCGCCGTCGCCCAAGTGGCCGCAGGCCCATCTAGGAGACTGAAGATCCACGCCACTTTGACATCTTCTTGAGGAAACTCGGCTTGGCGGGCTTCTAAGTACGCCTGGCACTGGCGACGGAAAACATGAGGCTTCTCCAGAAAACTTGGTTGGTAGCGCTAGGGCAGGGAGACGGGCTCCGCGTTCCTTCAAACTACATTATATGGCAGAGTAGATGAGGGTCCCTGTCTCTTTCACACCACCTCAGGAATGGTTTAAAGACAGCCAGGAATCAGCATGCCAGTGTTCGTATTTGAGGTTAGTACTGGCAAGCAGCAGTCATTTTTCTTCCAAAGCTTTTCTCGTTCGTTGTTCAGAAGCAGACCTTAGGTTGTTTGGTGCTTAAGGTGGCGGAGTCAAACTGTCAGGTCCCTGGCTGCAGAGCACCAATAACCTTACACAGAGGCCAGTCTCTATCTAATATCTTTATTAAAGAAATATATAAAATCAATAAAAACAAGTGAAGAATATAGTTCAGAAGCAGACCTTTCAGATGAGGTCAAATATAGTCCAGAAATGTATTGTCCAATATAAGATATTAGAGTTCAAAGTTTTAATCCACTTGACCGAAACACACACTTTGCCAAGCAATAGTGTGGGGAAATAACAGAGTCTTAGAGTCCAATGAAGCTTGACAACAAGGCTGGGAATAAACTTGATTCTTGGCTAGATCCGTGACTGGAGAAAAGGCGAACATGAAGCATGAAACAGAGTCCGTGTTAAAACCGTGAGACAGGGCAAGGTTTAAAGCTTGATCCGGGAAGCAAGGAACTGGGATTACGAAGTCCACACACGACCTCTCTCCTCAAGCTGATCAATTGACTCCGCAAAGAATCCCTCTCGCCAAACACCTATATTGGGTCTCGTTTTCCCGCCAACAGAACTCTTTCCCTAGAGAACAAGAAGCGAAACCCAACTCCGTCCAGATGCATGACTCCTTAGAATTTCCCAAGGGAAGCAGACCTAATCAGCCATTTGTTTGGCAGCGATTCTTAGACTTCTCCGATTAGCCTCCCTGACTCCCCTTTCTCTAGAATAAATTTCCTTCCTGGGAAACGGAGGGGAGTTCTGCCCAAGGCTTGTTTGGCTGAATTCTTGTGGGCAAACATCAACATCCTGCAGGTGAAGAGACCCCAGTTCTTGTTGAACCGGCGAAAACCCCATGTTTTCATCTTCATCTGCCACAATAGTACTAGGAACAGGACTACAAGGCCCATGAGTCATCACAATAGTCGTCTGTTTTATTATTTTTTCCTTCCCTCCCTGCGTATATACATATATACAGTAGAGTCTTACTTATCCAACACTCCCTTATCCAACACTTTTTTGTAGTCAATGTTTTCAATACATCGTGATATTTTGGTGCCAAGTTCGTAAATACAGTAATTTCTACATAGCATTTACTGTGTATTGAACAACTTTTTCGGTCAAATTTGTGGTATAACATTATGTTTTGGTGCTTAATTTGTAAAAGCATAACCTAATTTGTTTAATAGGCTTTTCCTTAATCCCTTCTTATTATCCAACATATTCGCTTATCCAATGTTCTGCCGGCCCGTTTATGTTGGATAAGTAAGACTCTACTGTACATATAATAGATTGTACATCTTTGGCAGCACCCACTATTTTTAGTTGTTTTACTTGTACCGTGTCATGTACACTGGTGCTGCTTTATAAATAAACAATGATGCTGATAATAATAATCTGGCACAGAAATAGAGGGGGCAGCATACTGTCTCGCCCAGCGGGTGGCAGCAGGATGAGCCGCAGCCTCATCCTTCCTTATGCATTTCTTTGCTGCAACCAACAATTGCTTCTCAGTTGGAGGAATATAAAACACTGCGATCTCATGATCTGCAAAGTGCTCCTTGGCCCACTTTCTTGACCCCTGCGTTGGCTCCATTAAGCAACGTTTTAAAATACTTCAGCATCAGCAGAATAGCAGTTGTAAATGTCCTGAAACCTCTGGGAATTTTGCATAATGTAAATGGATTTTCTTAGGATGCCTCAAGTTATGTGAGGCTGTTGGGTTGCAAAATCAAGATAAGTTTTTTTTCTAATGACTTTTTGAAGCTGTTTCTTGTGGTTTTGAATTCTAGAGTCTGTCTATATTTTGTGAATTCAATACAATAGAATAATTTTGTAGTCATTGTACATCATACAATGAAATTAAACACAATTCACAATAACATTATATATGTACAAATTACAAAACCCAAAACAGAGTGAGAGACTGGGGGCATCAGGGGCAGCTAAGCATGAAAGGTCTGCATCAGGGTCTGTCTCTATGAGTCACAAAAGCTAGGAACAGAAAAGGTGCTCGGGTTTTGTGAGCTGGCTTCACATAGGAAACAGAATTCAGATTTGAGAGGCCTTTGGTCTGATCCAGCTTCAGAGCTCTTTTGTTCTGAAACACATTTTCATTTTGCAACTATTTCACATCGTTCTGAGTTCTCTGCCACTCAGCTTCATGGATGGCCATGGTACTGATATTATGAGGTAGAAAAAAGAACTACATATTCTTTGTTCACACCACACATCATTTTATATGCCTCTTCTATTCCTCATTTGCCTATTTTCCCTAAGCTTAACAAGTTCCTAATGGGTAATCTTTGTTCACAGAGATGTGAAAGCCTTTAATTATTTTTGCTTCCCTGTTCCAGACGAAGAACAAGCCTTTTGATATGCAGTAAGTAAGCTAAAGACCAGGTTTTATCTGATCTTGGAAGTGAGGTGGTGTCCACTTTTGTTAGTACTTGGATGGGATACTGCCAAAAAATCCCCAGGTATTATATGCTATATTTCAATGGAACGAACTGACAAAAACACTTCTGAGGATTCCTTGCTTAGAAAAACTCTATGCAGTTTATGGAGTCACAGTAAGTGGTCCACCGCAAAAGACAATAACTCTAGGTGAAGTGGAGGGCAGCAGGACAAGAAAGAAGACTGCATTATAGAGACACCCAATCAAGGAAGCCACAGTGCCTGAAGACTGCAAAACCTGAGTGGGGCTATCTTAGGGGTCTTTCACTCATAGGTTCCCCACTTAAGGTGAAGTTGACTTGATGGCAATGAACAGCAACAGCAGCCATGGCTTGCACATCCATCATTCAAACAACTGCAGCATCATGTGTAAAGTGGTCCTACCTCTATCAACAAAGCTATTCACTTATTTTAAAAGCATAGAAATTAAAAACTTTTACAGTCTGTCCTTTGTGTCATTTTCAGACACACTTCTATTCCAGTCTTCCATCTTAGCATCTAAAGGAAGAATAGGCAACTGTAGCTTTATAGGTGTTTTGACTTATCAATCCTTGCTACCAGTCAGTTGTGAGAAGTGATGGGAGCTGCAGTTCTTTCTATATCTGGAGGGCCACAGATTGATCTCTTTGCTGTTAACTATCCCATATGTTGTCGAAGGCTTTCATGGCCAGGATCACAGGGTTTCTCCATACCTCACAACCTCTGAGGATGCCTGCCATAGATGTGGGCGAAGCGTCAGGAGAGAATACTTCTGGAACATGGCCATACAGCCCAGAAAACATGCAACAACCCAACTATCCCATACTTGAAGGATATGGAACATCTGATTCCACTTTTAGTGATGATGGGATCCAATAAATAGTTTGCACCTTGCAATCAAAAGTGTATACAGGACCAACTAGGTTTTGCTTCTTTCCTATGCAAGAGAATTGAAGACCAATTCCTGCTTCAAGATTTAGAAACATTACTATGTTTAAATAAGGACACCCAGTCTGGACATACTTGAAACACACTTAAGGACTCTTACATACCTCATCTCTGTAGAGTGGGCTTGTGTAATACATTATGTCCATTGCACTGCTGTTAAGCATATCTCTTAAGCCACGGACTTTATCTGGAGTAATAGAGTCAACAGTATCTAAGGTAAAGACAGGAGATGCAGGTGTTTGACTGAGGTGTGATAAAACTTTAGAACGTGCTTAAAACCAACAGTTCAAGATATCATGGGTACATAATCTTAGGAACAAACCACTTTGGGATCAAAGAAATCTCACAAGTGCTGAGATAAAAAGTCAAACAAGTTATTTATTGCCCGTTCGTCCCCACCACTCCAAGTGGTTTTTAAATTACCATAGAGGAAAACTCCAATGATCTGCTTAGGAAAAAGGTCAGCAACAAAAGAGCATCTATTCTAAAAGCCAGGCAGACAACCTGCCCACTGCTACCAATCTTTCCCTCTTATTTTCAGTCTGTTAGGTGTTGGATGTTTAGAGTGATGGACAGCACTAACAGACCCCATGCAAACTGAGAAAAGAACCCAGAAAATGACCAGGAAGCCTTTGCAATACACAGAGGCCCACTGGCAGGTGACATGGAAAAGTCACTTGAAAGAAGGAAGTCTAAAATCTACCGTCAGATATTTGATGAAGATCACTATTTTCCAAACAGAAGCATTGTTGATCTGGTAGCTCAAATAAATGTCTTCAACCAAAAAAGTACCTCCATCAAGTGCAAGTTTGGATCGCCATTCAACTGGAAGGAACTCAACGTGCGTTGCATGGTTGGAAAAATATTTGTCTTCTATTTTCCTTGCAGTATCTCGCATCCTAGAAAATGGGAGACAAGAGCAAACATTTATTTGAATAAATTATCTCTGTGCTTTCTAATTATTGAGACCATTTTAGAAGTAATGACACCACAAAGAAAACTCAATGATTGAGCAGAGTTTTCCCCCTTGTTGTTCTGTGCCTTCATTTTTTTTCTAATTTATGGCAACCCGAAGGTGACCTTATAACATTTTTTTTCTTCGCAAGATTTGCTCAGAAGTAGTTTACCATAGCCTTCCTCTGAGGCTGGATCTGTATGACTTGGCCAAGGTCACCTAGTAGGTTTCATGGCCAAGTGGAAATTTGAATCCTGATTTCCAGAACTGTAGTCCTACACTCAAACGGCTAACTATGCTGGTGCTCTTGGGTCTTCCACATTCCCCCTTCTTCGTTGCATCATGTTCCCCTGGTGCCAATGAGCATTCTTTCCATGACTAGTTTGTTACAAGCAGGTGTAGCCTATAACATGTTCATGAGAAAAGCCAATAGGCATTGCACACAAGGGCACTGAAGATACGTTGATTTTGCAACTCTTTCTAATTGAGCAGGACACAGGGTAGAGGGCACAATGTCTGCACTGCATTCCAGATTAAGAGACAGCACAGTATAGCAGTTTGAGGTTTGGACTGGACTCCAGGAGAACAGATTTTAAATCCCTCTTTGGCCACACTAACCCACTTGAGGAATTCATACCCTTTAAGCATTAGAGGAAGGTAATGGCAAACTTCCTTGGAACAAGTCTTATAAATAAATCACAGGACAGGGTTGCAATAAGTCGAAGTTAGCTTGAATGCATATAACAGCAATCCCAACAGAGTTTACAAAAACATAAAAATGTAAGTGAGCCCACCAGGATTAAAAGACAGCATGTAAAGGAGTATCTTATGTGGACTGTTTCTATATATCATGTCTCTGGAGAAATCTTTTGACTGCAATGAGAAGAGGTCCCTCCAATTAGGGATTCTAAAGTCAAACATTCATTGCTGAAGGTTTAAATGTTATCCCCATCTTTCACAGCTTCTGCTCAAGCCTCACAAATAAGTTCAAAACCAGAACTTTCCTTCTCAGCCTAGACAGAATACTGCATAATTGCAAGCTTAAGTGTTCCACCGTTAAGGACAAGATGCCTTTGTCAATCATGCTCTTGAATTAGTGATCTTAACTGAGTGGAGTCATGAAGTGGGTCTCTTGTTTAGCAGCTTCAGATTGCTAAGTCCTTAAATAAATGTCAAGGGAGATTTCAGCCAATGAACTATAGAACTCCTAAACCTGTCAGAGCCAGAAGGCTGTCATGTGATGATGATGTGGCAATCATGCGGAAAAGCTGAATTTAGGATATGGGCATGGCTATGCTAAAAATTAAAGAGCCAGGATCTTCTGGGTAAATTGGATTTTCCACAAGCAGGAAGGCTGCACTTCCTCAAAACTTCCTTAAGATGGAACAACATACCAAAATCACATTTTAAAAAATGTGAAATAGTTTTTGTGCACTATGAGTATGAATGGGGTTCTCAAGACCAGAAAGTTACACCACAAAATGACTCATAATCAGGTGAAGCCTGTTCATTTTCAATGGATCTTTGGGAGTTGACTGATTGCAAGGAGAATCTGCCGCATTGTTTGCATTTTGTGAAACGAAGCACTTACATGGCAGTGTTTTTGATAATCCTTCCTTGGTCCATTTTTTGTCCGATGCCATGCACAACAAACACAATGTGAGTTGTTGGCGATGGTTTGTCTTCTAGCGTGGCTTCTTCAACGTAGCCTCTATGAAGCCTTGTTCCGCTGCTTGAAGCTGCAAAAAAGCAATGGTCACGGCTTAATTCAGGCTCAAAAGGCCTCTCTCCATTCATTTTGTGTGCCAAGGAGTCTCTTCCCCAAGTGATCAGTCATAGATGCTTCTGTATATTCCCTTTCACACACACATTCTCTCTCATAGACCTCTTATAAAAAAGATGATTTATTTGAATAGCTAACTCTATTTCAGTAAAACCGGTCATTTACATCTTCATGTAAACTAAATAGCATAGCCCTTTATTTCTAACAAGATCCAACTATTCTTTTGGTCTGTTGTTTGCTCCTATGTTGAATTGTTCATTACTTGCCCGCAGCCATACATCTTTCTGATAAATATCTCTGCCTCTGAGGTTGGGTTGTTTGGAAGTCAATGGCAGACTTCCAGATCAACACAATAAGCAATCAAAGAGAGGAGCAAAGAGGCCGTGTGTTTGGGCAAATTGCTCATTTATGACTACACTGCAGAATTAATGTAGTTTGAGACCACTTTGATTATCATAGCTTAGTGCTATGGAATTGTAGGAGTGGTAGTTTGGCAAGCACTCTTTGGCAGAGAAGGTTAAAGATCTTGACAAACTACAGCTCTCACGAGTCTATATAGCCTTGAGCTATGGCAGTTAAATTGGTGTCAATTTGCATTAATTATACAGTGTAGATGCACCCTTAATTTACTAAATTGAGACATAATTATCCAGACCAAATCAGACCAGAGGTGCATTTTTGTAGTGTCATGTGCTGTTGAAGTGAACCATTAAACAATATTTTGTCCTCCTGGGCCACATTGGAAGAAGAATTGTCTGGGCTACACATAAAAAATATCAACACTTCATGAAGCATTCCATATTTTTGTATTTTATCTGTGTATATTTTTATATGGATTTTAATAGTGGTTTGTTTTGTCCCACTGTTTTAACATGTTGAACTCTACCTTGAGCCACAAGGAGCAGCAGGTAATAAATAAATTATTATTATTATTATTATTATTATTATTATTATTATTATTATTATTATTATTATTATTATGACAGTTGATGAATGACATTGCAACAGAGTTCTCTTCCTCTTTATTTTATTAGTTAACAGTTTTTTGTTTCTCCTGGATGAAATGTTTGCAATTATAATGTGAAGTATGGATACTACTCCAATATTTGTAGACATTAGAATGCGTTTATTAGTCCATTCTGTTCCATTGTAGTCTACAAAGTTCACACTTAAGAACTGTGCAACTGAGTTACAAAACAAAATGTGAATAAATAAATAAATAAATAAATAAATAAATCTTATAATGTTATAAGAAAGTTTACAATTTTTTTTTGCTGGCACTCATAGGTGTCCTGGGCCACAAGTGGTCCATAGGCCGTTTTGACATAACTGTCCTAAACAAAAGCATACGAGTCTACATTGACCATATAATGCAGTTCCAAACTACATTATATGGCAGAGTAGATGAGGGTCCCTGTCTCTTTCACACCACCTCAGGAATGGTTTAAAGACAGCCAGGAATCAGCATGCCAGTGTTTGTATTTGAGGTTAGTACTGGCAAGCAGCAGTCATTTTTCTTCCAAAGCTTTTCTCGTTCGTTGTTTTTAACATTCTTTTCCTGTCTTCCTAACAAAGTTGATCCTCAGGGTGTCGTATAAATAGGTTTTATATAATTCAGAAGCATGCCTTCAAGACAGATTATAACACTGCAGTCTAAAAAAACCCCTAAAATATATGTAACAACACTTATTTGATTCAAGAGAACAGGCTCAAAAGAACAGGACAATATTAGCCTGGTGCTTACTTTCACAATAGACTACAAAAATTGGGTAAAATCAGAGCTGTTATTGTCCATTTTTTGTATGGAGAACCAACTCCTAGTCTTTCCTTCACAGAATAAAAACTATGGGGGATTGTTTTGTCAAATGCACTAAAATGTAAATTGCCTTACCTTTGGAAAAACCCAGCTTCTGTGTGACAGTTCTTGCAATTTTAGATGTTGTTGCATCACTGTAGAGATACACTTCATCCACACTGTGCCAGTCGACATGGTTGCGACTCAGCTTCAAACTATGAATAGCTGTAGCAAAAAAATACTGTCTTTAGCTTAAGGAAGGTGAGACAGGATCTCTCATAAAGCCAGGAAGATTAAAAAGCCAGGATGGGAAAAGACACAAAAGCAAGCATGTGGCTGTGTGTATTCTATGTATCTGCATGCTGCCTGCAGGTGTAATTTGAAATTGTAAGAAAAGGAATTTATATCCTAGCTTAAAGGACACTGAGTGGGTGTCTAAGGTCCCTTACTAGTCCGGTAATGTTGATCCATATTTGATACTGAATGATTTGACTGATAAAAGCTCAGAAACCAGAAAGGTGAGCCAAATTTCCAGGAGTCACAGATTGGAAGTCTCCGTGTTCTGCTTGATTTCCTCATGTTGCAATTCACCCTTCAACACAGTTCTACAATATCATTGTTAAAATTGACAGTTTAGTTTATTTAGTTAATGATATGTCAACACTGTGCTCTCTCTTGTCCAGTTTTTACAGAAGTACAGAAAGATTGCAGAATGTGCAGCAAAAAGAGACAGATCATGTATTTTAAATAGGCAAATGACTACATTCAGCAGGGGTGTGCATTCACTAATTTAGAACCAGGGAGGATCTATTCAAATATTATCCTTCTTTTCCTTCCCAAGTAAATGTCGCCTAAGCCTAAATGTCTGGAGGAAGCATTACTGTACAGAATCAGGAAATCTCTTTTGACGCACATGGCTGCCTGCCTTTCTAAAAAATCTGGTACCTTCATCAAGGTGCTTGAAATATTTATAGCCTAGTGCAGTAATTCCATAGCAGAACAGAGTGAAACAAGATGACTCATCTGTGTAGCAGACAGGAAAGGCTTATGTGGAATGGTTCTGGAGCAAATGCAGAGAAGACAGAGCATGGAAAGGCATGCTTGTGTGAACAAGCCTCAGAACATGCCAATAAAGGCATGTTCTTTATTAATAAACACTTGGACCATGTTTTATGAAGTGCCGAATTAGATGTTACAGATATTTACACACAAACAACTCTCTGCTGGCTCTTTCCTCTTTCAGAAAAAAGCTTTGGAGGGAGGTAAATGTGGAGTTAAGAGATGGAGAAACTTCTTTCCTGCCTGCCTGCTGCTTCTCCATTCCAAACCTGCACTTGTATTTCTAGATTTCTAAATGAATGCTTCCTTTGCAAAAACATTTTTGTTAAAACATTTTGTTTATTATGTGGCCAAGTGCTGGAAATGCTATGAGTGTCACGACCCAGGCTACAGGGCACCAATAACCATACGCAGAGGCCAGATTCTATCTAATATCTTTATTAAGGAAATATATAAAGTTAGTAAAAGCAAATGTAAAAGATAGTCCAGAAGCAGACCTTTCAGGAAAGGTCAAAATTAGTCCAAAGAAATAATGTCCAATATGAAATATTAAGGTCCAAAGTTGTAATCCAATAACCGAAACACTCACTTTGCCAAGCAAAGTGAGGGGAGACGACAAGGTCCTTTAGTCTATAAACTTGAGCAAGGCTAGGAAATAACTTGATACTTGAAACAAGGCTTAAAACGTGGAACAAGGTAACTAGGAACAAGAACAAGGTCCGTGGAATAACTTGGTAAAATCCGTGGAACAAGGCAAGGATTGGTCCTGGGAAACAAGGCAAAGTCCGTAGATAAACAAAGGCTGGGAAGCAAGGCGAAGGCTGGATAGCAAGGCAAGGCTTGAGCAGGAGCGAGGCTTGAATCGGAGCGCGCTGTCCAGACACAACTCGCTCCGTAGGCTGACGAATTGACTCCGCGAAGTTACTACGCGGGTAAAACATCTATATAGAGTCTAACTTTCCCACCGAAGCAGTTCTCTGGGAATCAGAAACGAAAGCTAAACTCTGAGACCAGATGTTAAACTCCTTAAAGATTCTCACGAGAAGCAGTCTTAATTGGCTACATTCTTAGCTGCAATCCTCGCACTCCTGCGCGAAGCTGAATCCAAACTTCTCTGTTGTTTACAAAACTCCCGGCGCAAGAACACGGGAGAAGTAGGCTCTGGGCTTGTTTGACATACTTCTGGGAGACAACTTTCTTGCAGGTGCAAGGTTCCCAGATCTGCCTGGGAAAGATCTGGCTGAGAGGAATCCAGTTCAGACTGGGAAGGTAAAAAACCCAAGTTCTCATCTTCATCAGGAATTACAATGTCCTGAGCAGGACTACAAGGCCCATGGATCATCACACTATCCCCCTCCTCAAGGCCCCTCCCAAACTGGGGCCCTCTCCCCGAGGCGCGAGGTCGCGGCTTGGCGGGATAGGTCTGATGAAAGCGACGGGTTAGATCAGGAGCGTGAACTGTGGAGGCGTCTTCCCAAGAGCGCTCCTCAGGGCCAAAACCTACCCAGTCAATGAGATATTGCAGGCGGCGGCGGTGAAAGCGAGAATCCAAAATGTCCTCAACCTCGAACTCCTCCTCCCCATTCATCAAAACAGGAGGGGGGGCCGGTTGGTCTGTATCAGGACGCACACCTTCCGCCGGAAGGAGCAGGGAACGGTGAAACACTGGGTGGATGCGCATTGAACGCGGAAGTTGGAGTTTGAAAGTCACGGGGTTTAATTGCGCCACCACTGGATAGGGGCCAATGAAACGGGCATCTAACTTCCGGCAAGGGCGGTGGGAGGGCAGAAAGCGAGTGGACAGGAAAACCCGATCTCCTACCTTGATTTCGGGGCCCGGCTGGCGATGTTTGTCAGCGTGGCGTTTATAGTCCTCCTTGGCTTGGTCCAGTTGCTGGAGCAAAAGTTGTTGTACCGCTGTGAGTTCCTGCAGCCAATCCTCTGCTGCGGGAACTTCTGAAGTTTCAATGACAGGGGGAAAGAAACGTGGGTGGAAGCCGTAGTTTGCAAAGAACGGCGTTTCTTTTGTAGAAGCTTGAACTCCATTGTTATAAGCAAACTCTGACAGTGGTAACAGAGAAGCCCAATTGTCCTGTTGGTAGTTTACATAACAGCGAAGATACTGCTCCAAAGTGGCATTGGTGCGCTCCGTTTGCCCATCTGTTTGGGGATGATGAGCTGAAGATAAACGAGAGTCTATGCCCAATAGTTTTTGTAGTGCCTTCCAAAAACGAGAGGTGAATTGAGAACCACGGTCTGTGACTAAACTCTTGGGCAATCCATGTAGTCTGAAAACATGTTGGAGGAATAGATCTGCAGTCTCTTTGGCCGTGGGAAGACCTTCACAGGGTATGAAATGGGCTAACTTGGTGAAAAGGTCCACCACCACTAGGATCGTGGTGAATCCACAGGAAGGTGGTAGGTCAGTGATGAAATCCGCAGAAATTATTTCCCATGGGCGAGATGGGGTAGGAAGGGGATGTAGAAGCCCTGAGGGTTTCTCCCTTCTTATCTTGGAGCGCTGGCATACTGGGCAGGTGTTGACATATTTTTCCACATCTTTGCGGATCTTGGGCCACCAAAAGTCCCTTAGGATCAGATGCATGGTTTTAAATAGTCCGAAATGCCCTGCTGGTTTGCAGTCATGACACAGACGAAGCGCTTTTTCCCTGCCCGGTCCGGGTGGGATATAAACATGATTTCTATAGCAAAGCAGTCCGTCTTTAAGCGAAAAGGGAAAATGCAGACCTTGACGAAGTTGGTCCTGCGCCCAGGCATCTGCTTGCTGACTAGCCCTGATTTCTTGAGCACAGATGGGTCCTGGAGTAGAAGAAGTTGAACCAATGGGAGTGGATTTGGTGTTCCCCACTGTGAGCGTGGCAAAGTTCTCGGGTTGTAGTAGTTGGGATTCAAAGGTCTCCTTGCGTCCTGCAGCGTATTCCGGTTTACGTGACAGGGCGTCCGCTTGCTTGGTTTGGGCTGGGGTCACATAATGGATCTGGAAGTTGAAACGTTCAAAGAATAAAGCCCAACGTTGCTGCCTCTGATTTAGTTTGCGGGCAGTTCTTAGATGTTCTAGATTACGATGATCAGTGTGGACTTCAATGGGAAATTTGGCCCCTTCTAGCCAATGTCTCCAAGTTTCAAAGGCTGCCTTTATGGCCAGTAGTTCTTTTTCCCAAATGGTGTAATTCCTCTCCGGTGTGGTTAGTTGACGAGAGTAAAAGGCACAGGGATGGAGGTGGTCTCCCACCGGTTGTAAGAGTACAGCCCCAATTGCCACATCAGAGGCGTCCGCTTGCACCACAAAAGGGGTTCCAGGATTTGGGTGCTGTAGAATTGGCTGGGAGGTGAATAGTTTCTTTAGTTGCTGGAACCCTTTCTCTGCTTGATCAGTCCAGCGGAAAGGCTGCTTTCCACGGATGCAGCTAGTGATGGGGTCGGACCAGCGGGCAAAATCTGGAATGAACTTGCGGTAATAGTTCGCGAACCCCAAGAAACGCTGCACCTCTTTCTTGTTAGTTGGCGCCCGCCATTCCAATACTGCTGAAACCTTGGCTGGATCCATGGAAAGCCCTAGAGGCGAGATGCGGTAACCAAGGAAATCTACCTCTTGTAGATCAAAGGCGCATTTTTCCAGCTTGGCATAAAGTCCATGATCCCGCAATCGTTGTAACACCATTTTGACGTGGTTCTCATGTTCTGATTGTGATCTAGAAAACACCAAAAAATCGTCCAGGTAGATTATCAAGAACCTGTCTAGATAGTCCTGAAAAATGTCATTGACAAAATGCTGGAACGTTGCGGGAGCTCCGCATAAACCGAAATTCATAACTCGGGACTCGAATAATCCGAACTTGGTCTGGAAGGCGGTCTTCCACTCGTCCCCTTCCCTGATGCGAACTAAGTTGTAAGCCCCCCGAAGATCCAGCTTGGTGTAAACCTTGGCTCCTCGAAGCCGGTCCAGTAGATCTGAGATTAAGGGCAGGGGATAGCTGTTCCGCTTGGTGATATTGTTCAATGCTCTGTAGTCCACCACCAAGCGTAGTTCCCCTGACTTCTTCTTCACAAACATCACTGGGGAGGCGGCTGGGGATTGAGAGGGTCTGATGAATCCCTTGCGAAGGTTTGTCTCTAGGAATTCCCTGAGAGCTTCTTGCTCTGGTTCAGTCAGGGAGTAGAGATGCCCTCGCGGGATCGGGGCCCCCTCCACCAAGTCAATGGCACAGTCATAAGGTCTATGTGGGGGTAATTTTTCGGCTTCTTTCTCATTGAATACATCCCAATACTCGGAGTACTTCTTTGGCAAGGTGATGATGGGCTCGGTGTCTGTGGCATGGCAGACCTTGGCTACGAGGCAATGGTTTTGGCAGTACGGTGAAGCAAACTGCAGTTCTCTGTTGGACCAGGAAATGTTAGGGTCGTGGAGAGTCAGCCATGGAATTCCCAAAATCACAGGGAAATGGGGGACCTCGGTAACAAAGAAGGAAATCTCTTCCATATGTTCCCTTATCCACATCCTGGTGGGTTCCGACCACTGACTTACGGGCCCCGTCTTGAGGGGGCGGCCGTCTATGGCTTGCACCACACGGGCATTCTTGAAATCATGATATTGTAATCCCAGAGAGTCGGCATACTCTCTATCAATGAAATTGTTGGTAGCTCCAGAGTCTATCATGGCGTGGATCATGACGGGTCCCCTTTTTGCTGACCATAATGTGACCACGAGAAGGAACAGGACCCCGGTTGGCGGCTCTTGAATGGATTTTTTGACCGGGTTGGCGAGCCTCTCTACACCCGGTCGTTGGCTTCCCCCGCCGGCTGTGTGCCAGTCGGCTCAGACGCCTTCGTCTCCGTGGAGGACGCCGCCGCAAGACGGGCGGCAGGCTTCCCTTTGGCTGGGCACTCTCTGGCGAAGTGGCCCCCGTTCCCGCAGTACCAACAGAGGTTTAAGCGTTGACGACGGGCCTTCTCGGCGGCATCTAGTCTGGGACGCACATTGCCCAACTGCATCGGCACCTCCTCGCCTCCTCTGGGGTATGGGGTTGGCGGTGGGGGTCTCCACACTGGACGTGGCTGAACGCTGGCGGGAGCGGGGGGTTTTGCCCCGGCTCTACTGCCCTGGCCTCGAACCCACTGTTTCCTGTTGGCAATCATGACTTCAGCCCGTAAACATTGATCAATGAGTGCCTCGAGGGTCTGGGGAGGATCCACCTTGGAGATTTCTTCCAGCATTTCAATGTTGAGACCCTCCCGGAATTGTCCTCTGAGGGCTACATCGTTCCAGCCGGTGTTGTGGGCCAGCACTCGGAACTCGGCTATATACTGAGACATAGGTCTGTCTCCTTGGAAAAGGCGACGGAGTTTGTGACCGGCTGCCTCCAAATTGTCCTCGATTCCCCAAGTCTCCTTGAGGTGGTCCAAGAAGTGTTGCGCTGATCTTAGGTGTGGAGAGGCTTGGTCGAACAGTGCCGTCGCCCAGTTGGCCGCTGGCCCGTCTAGAAGACTGTAAACCCACGCCACTTTGATGTCTTCTTGGGGAAACTCGGCATCACGGGCCTCTAGATAAGCTTGACATTGGCGACGGAAAACATGAACCTTAGAAGCTTCTCCAGTAAACTTGGTAGGCAACGCCATGGCCGGGAGGCGGATTCCGCGCTCCCGCAAGCCCTTTATTTCTCCATCCTGGGCGTTGAGTCTGTCGCGGATGCGATCCACTTCGTCCTTGCTGATGGTGTAGCTCAGTGGCTGCCCACCGGGCACGGTTCCGGTAGACATTCTGGCCGAGGTTAATTGGTGCTTAGGGTGGCGGAGTCAAACTGTCACGACCCAGGCTACAGGGCACCAATAACCATACGCAGAGGCCAGATTCTATCTAATATCTTTATTAAGGAAATATATAAAGTTAGTAAAAGCAAATGTAAAAGATAGTCCAGAAGCAGACCTTTCAGGAAAGGTCAAAATTAGTCCAAAGAAATAATGTCCAATATGAAATATTAAGGTCCAAAGTTGTAATCCAATAACCGAAACACTCACTTTGCCAAGCAAAGTGAGGGGAGACGACAAGGTCCTTTAGTCTATAAACTTGAGCAAGGCTAGGAAATAACTTGATACTTGAAACAAGGCTTAAAACGTGGAACAAGGTAACTAGGAACAAGAACAAGGTCCGTGGAATAACTTGGTAAAATCCGTGGAACAAGGCAAGGATTGGTCCTGGGAAACAAGGCAAAGTCCGTAGATAAACAAAGGCTGGGAAGCAAGGCGAAGGCTGGATAGCAAGGCAAGGCTTGAGCAGGAGCGAGGCTTGAATCGGAGCGCGCTGTCCAGACACAACTCGCTCCGTAGGCTGACGAATTGACTCCGCGAAGTTACTACGCGGGTAAAACATCTATATAGAGTCTAACTTTCCCACCGAAGCAGTTCTCTGGGAATCAGAAACGAAAGCTAAACTCTGAGACCAGATGTTAAACTCCTTAAAGATTCTCACGAGAAGCAGTCTTAATTGGCTACATTCTTAGCTGCAATCCTCGCACTCCTGCGCGAAGCTGAATCCAAACTTCTCTGTTGTTTACAAAACTCCCGGCGCAAGAACACGGGAGAAGTAGGCTCTGGGCTTGTTTGACATACTTCTGGGAGACAACTTTCTTGCAGGTGCAAGGTTCCCAGATCTGCCTGGGAAAGATCTGGCTGAGAGGAATCCAGTTCAGACTGGGAAGGTAAAAAACCCAAGTTCTCATCTTCATCAGGAATTACAATGTCCTGAGCAGGACTACAAGGCCCATGGATCATCACAATGAGTGATAAGGGTTTATAACTGCATCACAGTCAAGCAAAGGACAAGTGTGTCTTTTCATTAGTACTATGTAACTAGTCTGAGCATTATGTGTTGTCCAGCAAGGAGGTAAATAAGCCCATCAAGTGGAGACATAATGGCAGTAGAAAAGTAGAAATGACCAGCTAGCTACCCAACCAAGTGTGCAGCAGAAGAACTTAATAGCTTATGTGTGATGCAGAGGGAGAGACTAGGAGGAAGAAATAGCTGATTGCAGGTATCTGCCTTCAGATAGGTTAATCACAAGGGTATTTTAAATTGATAAAACAAGTCTAAGGAATCAGGGACATGCCAGGCAATTGAAGATAAATGCAGGACTGCCACAAGAATAAACATGCCCAAGCAATGGCAACAATTCACAAAACCATATGTCATTAAGTTGCCAATTGATAAAGGATAGAAATGTCTAATTCTACTTCGAGATTTTTTTTAAAAACCCAACACATAATTCCTAGCTATTCTATTCCTCGTTTCTTTCACACGAAAAGGGTGCAACAGTTTATATTCAAGGGGAAATAAGTAAGAATGCAGAGAAAAACAATCAACTAAACTTGGCAGCATCTAGCAGTAAGGCAAGACAAGCAGCCCAATCCCTATCCCTTCAGCGTCTTCATTCTTCACCACACTGTTGTTGTTTTTTTAAAGTACATTAATGTCTACTTCTTTTTAAATAGTCCTCAAAGGAAGCTGACATCAGGCAGAGAGACCGGATATAAACAGTTTCAAAATATAAAATTGTCTCATATTATGCATACAAGGCATTTCTTTCATTCTTCTTTCATTATTCTATGTCACAAATTTGTGAAATAAGGGGTTGAGACACAGCAATGTGATAAAGAAATTTGGGCTTGGATCCTAGAAAAATAATTAGACCAAGTTTCTAAAAGGAGTCCTGCATTCCTGAGAGAAAGGAATGATTTCATTTCAAACATATAAGGAGTGTTTTAGATTCCTAATGGATTGTTAGTACATTTATTAGAGCACTGTCAACCTCTAATTTCCTCTGTAGCAATGAACTGGTGATTTCATGGAGCTCCACAGTGCTTTTGTTCTACTTTCTCAACTTTAGAAGAGAATAGTTATCAGCATCATGCAGAGAGGGAAGCAGTGGGCTTATCTATAACACTACACCAAAGATTCTAGCTACAATGGAAAGCTTCCTACAGAAGAAGAGAAGAAGACAAATCTGCAAGTACTGTACCTTCGGACCGTTTGCGTTTAAGCCCTGCAGCCTCTGCATTCTCTTTATATCCTCTCCATTTGAACAGAGAATGGAGGGAGAAGGGAGGGAGATGGTAGATAACTAAAAGCAAAAACACTGAGCTTCAAAGTGAAATTTTGGAAAGGGGCATTCAACAGAATTTGCACAACACTAGTTAAAATAAAGGATGAATATAGAAAGTAATAGAAAAAACACACAGCAAATAAATTTTAGTGAGACAAATGGCATTGGTTTTGTGGGAAAGTCAATTGTTAGTAGTTTAATTGGTAATACTATTCCATGAAATGCTTATTGGTAAAAATAAGATTAAATGCAAAAAGCACAGAAAGACAACAGGCATGCAACACGAAGATAAGCAGACTTATTTGGTACCTCTTAGTTTGCAGATACTTAAGCAAACAACCGTACTGGAAATAAAGTAATGCACAGCTCTAAAATATGGCCTCAAAATGCCCTGTAACTTAAGAGGTATTGCTAATTTCCCCTTCCATCCCACACTCTCTGGCTGGGAGAAAAGGCCACTGGGTGACTGGATCAGCAGGTGTTGCCTGCTGTTCAAACCCTCACAAAAGGAAGGAAGGAAGGAAGGAAGGAAGGAAGGAAGGAAGGAAGGAAGGAAGGAAGGAACACCCCAGCATGCATTGTCTATAACAAGCCTTCCATTCCTGAACAGCACTGGAGTTTCCCTGTAAAGGCAACTGCAAGTCCACTGTGAAGTTTCCAATGCTCATTGTACAGCTTCCAAGCCATTCAATGAGGAGACTGAAGAAAAAAAAGTGACACCCCTTGAAATCATGGTGCTGTGGTTTGATGGACTTACCTTACCCTTACAGGCAGATGCCAGTGCTGTTCAGTGTGGAAAGGGACATCGCAAGGTGAATGAATGCTGTGGTATCTCACAAGTGGGAAGTTAGGGATCAAGAGGAAGCTGCGGTGCCCCACCTAAGAAACAGGAGAACAATAAGCACCACCAAGGTCAGTTGGGAGTCAAGCCTATTTGAGACTTAAAGATGGAACCATTATAAACCCTAGAACAGACAAATGATCGTTCAGAGAAAGATAAAGACATGGTGGTACATTCCCTGTCTCCAGACATACAACACATAACACTGGTATTTGGGAAAACCAATATTATTTGCTTTGTGTGTCATGTTCTGAACTCTGCTGTCTTCAAAGAGCATAAAGCTGCAGGGAAGGCAGAGGAGGGAGGAGGAGAGCAGAAATAAATGGTCCACAAGTCTAATGATGGAAGAGGGAGAAGAGTGACAGGTTTTCCATGCACACTTGGGTGACCCTCTTAAGATACAACATTCAGTAGGTCTTCACAGCTTCATCCTTCTTTGACTGTACCTTGTAAACATTATTCCTATTGTTCACTGGGCAGCTGCATGCTTTGCAACTCTAATATGCTCATTTCAGAATTGACCTTGGTCACTAGGAAAAATAGGTATGATTGTTCTGATACAGAAAGAGAGCTACCCATTTGCAGAGGAAGCTATACCTTAAAATTGTATTATTACTCCGAGTTCTCTAAAAACAAGGCATAACTAGGCAGGTAAATCATACAGACACACATGGAATCTCCCATGGGCAGTCAATTCTGACTTTTTCACAATACAGCAGTCCATCTTTAGATTTGAGGTAGATAAAGTAAGGGCCATGTGATTGGCCATTTCTGCCTGTCTGCCAGTTCACAGCTGTGTAGAAATGTCCAGGGGTGGAAAAGGGGAATTACATACTCCCCAAAACCTGGGAAAGGGGATTCCAGGGCTCTCCATCTCTTGGAACTTGCTCACCCTGTTTTAGTTCCAACTACAACAGGTCATTAAATTAACACTGCTGAATAATAAGCCAATCTTCATATAATTCCCAATAGCTTCCTCTGTGAATGGATAACAATATGTTATCTCCCAATAATTCTCCTCAGCTCTTATTTCTAGGTTTACCATGCTTCTGGGTCAGAGAAGAAGCCAGAACCTCACCTTTTCCTCATAAATTCCAGTTTGATCTGAAGCTACTCAAAAATTCTGCCGTAGCAATCAACAGATGAAATCCAAAGTAATACAAGTGGAAATACGTATGTTTTCTTTTTACCTCACCACAACGCCATCAGAGCAGTTTCTGAGAGTACATGGAGACAGGTGCACAGGAGAGGGAAATTGCCTCCTTCTCATTGCACCAACGATTGTAGTGAGATCAGTGGGAAGACTTCTTTAGTCAGTACGCAAGGGAATTTTTCCCCATTACTTAATCAAAGGGTTAAAATAACCTTGTAGGAAATTCTTATCAAAGAAGGAATTGTTCTGCATTTCTGGCACTGAAACTGCAGATCTGATGACATTGTCATAAACTCTCACTGCTCAAGGTGCTATGTTTATGTTGCCTGCCTTGAAATATTGGGGTGGCACTAGAAGCTTCTGGTAAAAATCCCATATAGGATTAAAAATTTTAATTCAAAGAAGTTATTGCTGCTGGGGACAGGATCTGTTAACACCTTCTTAAGGAGGTGATTTAAAATTGTGTTTTCAATTCTAATATTTGATCTTGCTTTCTTCTCTTTTATTTAGTTGTATTTAGCTTACTATGAGCCCTAAGCACAAAGAATAGGCAAACAAATGTACAGATTATTTGTATTTCATGGATCAATGAACCACTGTACTGTGGGTGGACTGCCAGGAATGCATTTATGCCATGGCTCCAAATTCCTACACAGCTTTTTAGGAACAATTCCAAGACACAGTACTGAACAAACTGGGCTCTATCTTTCGTTAACAATGCTTGCTGCTCATACAACATAATGGGGTTGGGGAGAGGGCAATGGATTTCCATTGTGCAATCTGCCTCCAGCATATAAAAATCAATGCATAGAGAAGAGATTCCTTTCTGGAATTGGATGAGGTTGCTCTGCTACTAATAAGATAGAAAGGATGAGGAATAGCCTTCCTCCCATCAGACCAGAATTCTTTCTACCTCTGCTGTTTGGAAACAACATTATTTGAGCCTGGTCATAGTATACATATCTTAACAGCCTTCTATAAAGTCATCCATAAATAATCTTCCACAAAGTTCTGTGCCTTTAACATTTGCTTAAGCATCTTGTGCCACCCAGTCCTGTCAACTGATGACATTTCTTTGTATTAAACCTACTACCCATTTCGCAAGAGAAAACCATTTATGCATTTACTCTCCCCTCACTGCTGGTAATCTTATAATTATGTACTGGCAGTCCCCAAGTTAGGAAGAGAGGTTCTGTAGGACTGAATTTGTTTATAAGTCAGAACAGGTACATTTTTAAGTGTAACTCCAGCCGTGAATGTGTGTGTGTGTAATACACACACACACACACAAGCTTTGGATAGCACGGGGAAGGGTTAACACCCATGTGGTGTTTGTTTTGCTGTTTGTGCCCCTGTTCAAAAGATTTCACCTTACCTTCTATGCCTATGATAATTGGACTTTGAAAAATTTGGCTTGTTGTGGAAACAAGGATTGGTGATAAAGCTTTAGTGGAGACTCCTTTTTCCCATGATAATAACTCTTCCAGGAGTTAATTTCCCTTCCAAGGGGTAGGTTTCTCTAAATTCCTGTTGTCTCATTTGTTTGTAACTATGAGTTGGATGTTTGTCACTTGGGGACTGCCTGTATTCCCTCTCCCCCCCCCTTTTTTTTTCCCGCACAATCTGATTTTATTATTTCAGGATTAGGTGCAGGAACTGGAACTAAGAAATTGCAGCTCCCCAGAATCCTATATACTACAGAAGAAACCTATGTGAATGAAAAAGGACATGGGAAAGAAGGTGTGGAGATGACAAGTTTTATGGAAAACAGCCCAGGTCATTTTGGATAATAAACCCTCAGCTGGTACCAGAAAATTCAGAGAGGAATAACACGGTGCACTGACTACCCACAGAAATTGTGTGATACTGAGATATATCTCTTTAAAAAAAAAACACCAAATATAAGTGCTCTCATTCTGCAATAATAGGAAGCAGGTAGATTTACAAAAGCTTGCTAGAGAAATCCATACTGAGATCAATAAGCTGTACTGATGACTAATGTATTTTACAACAAAGAGGAGAAGAGATTGTCTACAATGAGCAGAACATAGATCAGAGATGGGTGGAAGGTATTGGACAGATGCCAGAGCGCAGTGTTAGCCAAAGGAAGAGGCTGGTTTCTTTTGCAGCTTCCATTTCTGCCTCAAATACCTTCTGTTAGAGTGTCTATATCAAATGATAAAAATGTGAGCCATGGTCAGAAATAGACTCTAAGGGAAATCATTAGGAAGACTAAAGAGCGGGTGAAATGGAATGTTAACAAAACCTGTGCAGGCTTTGCAGGACTTTTTAAAAGGCAGACAAAACCAGCATTTAAAAAGAAAATCAGGAAGCTGACCCAGTTTTGAGGTAAAAATAATATTTCAAGTATTTTAAAAGAAAGGTTTTATGCGGGCTGCCTCGGCTACAGAAAGAAAAGAAAGAACAAGCATTCAAAAGTAGAACAAATTCTCTCTTTCTGAGGGTTACTTCCCTGTTTTTCAAATATAGTGTTTATTGTAATTTTTCAGATTTTTCACAAAATGATATGTAGAAATAAAACAGCATACACCAATTAACACACACATACACACAGCAAAATAAATACATGAAATAAATAAAAAGGGTTATATTGTCTGGTCTCTAAAGGTCTGGCTTTCTAAATCTGAGTGTAAAGAGGTAATTAAAACCCCAGGTGAAAATTCAACCTTATTTAAAAAAAAACAAAAAACATTTCCAGTAACTCAGTCGGAGCTGATGAACCTTAAACACATTTTGAATTGTGAGGCTATACACTCATGAAATATATCCATACACACATAATTTTTATTCTCATTTTAAACAGCTTTAAGAAAAAAGGTGTGCTCACCACAAACATTAAAATCCAGACAATTTTCCTAAAAGCTGTACAAAATCACTGACAATAAAAGTCAAACAAAGATGACAAATATAATAGCTGTTTACAAATAAACTTAGCACACTTTCCAAGCTGATTTTCTATCAGAAGTGTATAAAATTATTTGAACTTTAAAACCAGGAAAAAGTACTACCAAAATTTGGCCAAAGTATTTCAACTGCATCAATTCAAATCAACACTTCCTTTCCAAAATCTATGTTGCAACAAAGACTTTCCAAGATTTCTACTTAGTTTGGATCTATGAAGAAATAGTATAAATTCCAAAACAATATTCCAAAAGAACAGAGTAAAATGAGGTAAATTTTAACTGAAGACATAGGAAGAAAAATGGTGGCAAATCTTATTTTTCATCTTTTTTCCCCAAAAGATTATTGTGGCATTGCTGGTGTCATCCAATATTAGATGGTTCATTAATTTCAAGATTGTAAGAGACATATAACTGTTTTACCATTTAAGAATTCATCTAGTTGGATACCACATAAAACATCACCAGCTAGCAATGGGGAGCATCTTCAGTCACTAGGCAGACTGTCCTGCTTGAAGTAATTTCCTGCACTGGATCCAGATTTCACTATGCTTGGATGGCATGATCCAATTTCCTTGCTAAGCACTAAACCAAAAGCTCAATTCAATTATCAGCAAGTAATATTTTGCTTTTAAAAAAAATGAGCACAGGATTGATAGTTCATTCTCCATATGTGCCGAGCATCAATTCCTGCAAAAGGGTCAAAGGTAGTTGAAAATTGTCTCCTTGCTTCTTCTTGCCAGCCGCTTATGGCTAAAGCCTAAACCTGGCAAAGAAACGGATGGAGAGAAATAGGAAAGCGGTACCTCATAAATGAATGAAGGGGAAACAGGCAGATATGATGCAGAGTCAGCAGCGACAACCAGGGCTGCCTCAATACTCAGGGCAATCGGCACTTTGGACAAGCTTTGCTGCTAGGCTTACTCACAACAACTGGTTTAATTGCACAAGATAAATTACTCAATTACAGTAATTTTCAAAGGGTTTAACACACAATCCCCTAGAGTTGGGCATCTAAACTGTCAAAAGAGATCTGGTTAACCAAATATTGTTAAACAATGACTATGTATTTTAAAAATGTTACCCTTCTTAGAACAACAAAAAACATATCTTCATCACCCACAAGCAAATCACTCAAACAATATAGCTAATGCAATGCATTTCATTGCAGGAGAACTGAAATGCATAATTAAACCTGAACACTTCCATCAACATGAATAGCTGTGTTCTTTGTTGGAGGTACCTGCAATAATAGCAGGTGACTGGTGGAATCAGCTTTGGCTTCCTGCCAGGATTGTTCTTGGCTACTGAGGGACTAAGGGTGAAGAATCTTCACGTCTGTCCTTGCTAACCAATGACACCATCTTGACATCTATAAAAATCTGAGCTGCCAGCAGCACAATATCACTCTTGGCTGCACTGAATATTTGGTTGTAATTAAACAGCAATCAATCAATAGTTTACTAAACTACCTCCCACCACAAACCTGTGAATATAATTCAAAACCTAAGAACTGTTATGACAAGATTCATGATGCACCTATTTTAAAATAGCACTTCATTCTACAACAAAGGAAACAATGTACCGTAAGTGCAAAAATACTATTAATCTAGACTGGACCCAAACTGAACCAAAAACAAATTATTTGTAATCTCTCCTCACCAGAACTCAAGAACTTTTAAAAAGGCATTTTGAAGGATTTTCAAAAAGTACACATCTTAATATTTAAAAATCTGCAAAATAATAGAAATGCGGTTGTGTGTTTATGTATGTGTGTAAGAGAAATAACTGTAAAAGGGATATTCAGATTTTTCTGAGTAAGCACATTTACTGTAGCTCTGGCCATAGCTCAGCTGCAAAGCACATGTTTTGCATATAATAAAAGCTTCCAGGTTCAATCCCTGCCATCTCCAGCTAGAGCAGGCAAAAACTTCTGTCTGAAATTCTGGAAAATCACTGTCAATCAGTAACGTCAGTATAGAATTAAATGGAGTGTCTGTCTGACAAAGAAAAAGGCAGACGTTCATGTTCCTAAAAGTAACAAAAGACTAAAGAAAGTGATGGCTAGTCATGCAGAACACACCAATCATGCATACAAATATTAGGATTGTGATAAGAAGGGGAGACACATGCAACAAGGTCTCTTGTGCAACAATAGCTTACCCTCTTTTCCATCTAAAGGTTTCGAGACGTCCATGTCAAAATTCTCTTGCATCTGCTGTCCCTTGAAACAACTTAGATGTTCCTGTTCTATCAGATTGCTTTCTTCTTCTTCCAGGGGCTGCCAGGTGCCATCAATAAACCACTGCCCACGCATCACAGGAATCTTTTCAGATTCTAAAAAAGAAAAAAAGAATTCAATGATTTTAGATCTAGCAAAATAGTTAGCGAAATGATAAAATAATGGTTTTGGGCAACATCTGACTACATTTGTGAGACAACTGAACTTCAATAGGTCTGGCTGCCATGCCATGGATTATTTGTACAGTGATGGTAAAGACACTTTACGTTTTATGCTTGGGATAATGTCCAAAGCCTCGCAATAAAGCAGAAAAGGGCTCTTGACCAACATGAAATAATAAAAAGAACAACAACAAAAAGTTAGTTTAAGAATAGTAAAATGAGGCATAAAACCTGCCTACTAAAATGATTGGGAAGAACAATCTATTTGAAGAACAATCTATTTGAAAATACTAGCCTCCCTATGGAAAAAGGACTGATTCTGGATTTTACTGTGTTTTATGGATTGTTAGCGGGTTTATGTTTGTTGTTCAACTGGAAGGAGGATAAAAAGCCTTAGTACTCCTCTTGTCCACTGCATACGTAATATACTAAATTTCATTTTTAAATGCAAAAGGATATATTACTAACTTCTCTTTTCTACCATCCCTATGGTTCCTTATCAGCAAATCCTTTAATAGAAACTCATTAGAGGAAAGAAATCACACACACACATTTGCCAAATCTGCTTTAGATAAGCTATTAAGGGACATTTAGAAAAAACTTTGCTACGTTTTTGTAAAAGCACCTTAATTAAGAGATAAAATTCCATTCACTTCATTTGTAGCTTAGTTTGGTCTGTTATCCTGAAATAAAGTCTCCACTTACAAGGGTTGACTGTATCAGTAACAAGAATTTATCCCAAACCCATAAGAGAAAAATTTTCATGTTTCATCTAGAAAATAATTTCTCATTCATACTTCCCTTTTTGCTTGAAAGTACATAAAAGATAATAATGTGAAATAGAAAACCAAAAATATTCTCAGATGTAACAAGAATTGCCAGTATTAGAAATACTTGTCAAAGCAAAAGGAGGGCTGCGTTTATGATAGCTGCAGATGGTCAACCAAGCAAGAAGAGCACCATCCTATCAAATTTGAAAGCTCAGGATTAAATAGGACATCTGGATGTGGGAGGCATACATCACACATATTAATTTCCAACTTGACCTGCACACATCTGAAGAGAGGATGGCAACACACAATACCAGCCAGTATTATGGACCCCTGGTACTCTTTAAAAAATAATAATTAAAGCTCTCACAAGATACAAAAATAAAATCATACTGTAAGTTACACGGATCAGACCAGAGTTTAGGTTACAGTTACAACACTGCAATTTGATGTTGCTATGTGTCTTATGCAGACTGTGACTGCTTACAGGTTGTTTGGCAAGACTGCTTCAGAGGAGGAGTCCACTGCCTTCCTCTGAGGCTGAGTCATGTCCAAAGTCAATCCCCCTTTGCACATTTTACACCTTCCAACATATATGACTATCCCACCTAACTCAGATCTTCATCTGTATCAACAAAACAATTATGAATACCAGGGCATATGAAGAAAAAAATTCTAAATTTAACCTACAAATGTATCCAAAATTCATGGAGCCTCCGGTGGCCTAAGGGATAAAAGCCTTGTGACTTGAAGGTTGCGTTGCTGACCTGAAGGCTGCCAGGTTCAAATCCCACTCGGGGAGAACGCGGATGAGCTCCCTCTATCAGCTCTAGCTCCATGCAGGGACATGAGAGAAGCCTCCCACAAAGATGGTAAAACATCAAAACATCCGGACGTCCCCTGGGCAACGTCCTTGCAGACGGCCAATTCTCTCACTCCAGAAGCAACTCTGGTTGCTCCTGACACTAAAAAAATAAAATCCAAAATTCCGATGAAAAGAAGGTGAGCCTCCACTCACAGAGGGTCCCTGTTAGACAAGGCAAGGGGAAGGACAAGGAGACTTTTGGGGACACAGCTCTCTCCTTGCAACATCCCAAAACTGTTCCATAGAGCTGTAGGACTCTTCCAAATAGTACTATACATTGTGCTACTTCTTCAAGCCTCTCTTAAATCTCAGTCTCTTCAGAAGGAATCCACTCCTTTCATGAACAGGACACTTTAGCATTCAGTCTCTTCTGCATTTACTTTTATATAGCATTTTCCCTCCCAACACAACAATATATGATTCCACACTCCATTGATTTCATCTTAGCACATACCTTTTATTTATTTCCACTAAAATAAATTTCACCACAAAAACAACACAACAACAGGAAGCACTTCAAGTCTGGAGAAATGTCATAATTCCCTCATTCTCCCAAGTGCCCATTACTTCTCCATTAGCTTTTTCTTTAAAAATTCATTAAAGGCCAATCCTTTTTTTGATGCACTAATTGCTACCAACAGAGGAAGTTTTTGTGTTAAATTCTTTACCAGAGAAACAAATGTAATTTGTTGTTTAGTTTGCCTTCAAATCATTTCCAACTTATGGCAACCTTAAGGAGACCCTATCATTAGGTTTTCTTGCAGGATTTGTTCAGAGTGGGCTTGCCTTTGCCTTCCTCTGAGGCACTGAGCCCAAAGTCACCCAATGGGCTTCCTATGGCTAAGCAGGGATTCAAACCTTGGTCTTCATAGTCCAACTCTCAAACAACAACACTGTCACACAAATTTACTTTATCCAAACATACATGTTCAAGAGCACTTGAACATGAACCTGGAGAGGTGGGGCAATAAAAAACAGTAGCTGAGAGACATAATTACGGCTCCCTATGCAGTGACTGCCCAGCGATGAGTCAGGCATTAGAGGTGTCCTCAGAAAAGTCCTCAACAGACCTAGATGAGGTGACTAATTCATGCAAACTCAAACCAAGAGTTTTAAAAAAGAGCTATGCTTATAGAGAATAATTTGTACCAGGCAGCAAGAAAACATGTGTAACATTGCAAAATGAGAATACCTAATGGCAATCTCAAAGTAACCTTGCAACCGCACTGAAGGAAAAGGAAGCTATGCAACCATAACAAATGGTATCATGATATACAGTCTTGGGATCTATGCCTTCAGGATACCATTCAAATGTACTTGGAGTGTGTGGGTGGGTGGGGGAGACAAATGATAGAAGGACAACGCTGAATCTTTATGGAGCATTATGTAGATTATTTTACCTGGCTATAGGAATATGCAAGCGAGAAGAGAAAAATCTTCCATCAGCAAAAAAGGCTGTGAAGAAATAAGATTCCAGGTGCTATGTTGTGACCTTACCAGAGAGTATCAAAGGGCAAAGAACCAGCTGTGATTTCAGTCCAGTAAACTGACACGACCACACAAGGTAAGCAGGTCACTACAACTTCATTATTGACGGGTTGCTTTCTGTCAACACCCTTAATCTTCTCAAGATCACATGCTCGCCTCCTTTCTTGGTACAATTCCACTTTTGATGCTGGCATCTGGGAATCTCTACTTCCAGCCTCAGAAATCTCTGTTAACAGCATATGTGCCTATTTTAAACATCTGCCACACAGATTTAATGAGAAGGCAAAAGTCACTAAGGAAAGGGGAGTTACGCAGGTCATCAATTTCAATCTTTCCTGTCTTTTCCTCCCTTTCCCTTCCTTCTTCAGATAAGCATGGCTTTATCTCCACACCCACTCACTACAGCAGGAAGATTTTAAATAATTTGTCTTATCCCTTCTTCATATCTCCATGCCATCCAAATACCCAAGGCATCAACTATCCTGTTGCTAAAAGGTTCCACGTGCTCCACTTTCTCAGCTATCCAGTTCCGAATTATAAATGGAGGTGGAAGCAAGGAGACTGCCAGGGCTGTATGTACTCTGTATGTCTCAAAAATTCAAAACCAGAGAAATTTGAATTTAGAATATTTGGAAACTCTCCTCATTTATGCTTAAAGTCTTCAACTTCCAAGACCCAAGTTTTCAAAAGGGGATTTTCCAGAACAATGGGGAAAAGTATGGCAACTGGATACAAAGGAAGTGTAAGAATAAAGAATTATATAGGGCACACAAATATATCCCTAGGAACTTTGAGAGTGCTCTTTTGGCTTCTGAGTAGGGCAGAGTATTTTATGCCATATTCTCAGTTGCAATCAAGTTTAGAAACCAGATGCCTATCTCCACTCCAGCTCAGTTTGGATGAAAAACTTTGCACATAACACAAAGAACACATTCTTGACACCCCCCCCCCCCAAATCTCTACTTCTGGAACACACACATGAAACATCTTCCTGCACTGTCTATTCAATAAAGGCCAATCTAGAAATACTGAAGTGGAAACTATGCAGCTCGTGAATTTCTATGGCAATGGCAGATATACAAAACCCACAAAGGTGGGCTATCAGAGATGAAAGGGAAAAGAGTCCTATGACTATTATTCACACTCCCTTTAAAATATTGTAAGACCTTGGTTACCACTTTATATATGAATAGGATAAATGGCTGAATTACTGAACATGGTCATGTTATATGTAGTTTGCTCCCTCCCCTCAAAAAAGAACCACAAAAAAGTAAAAAGCACAGTGATTTAGAAACAGAAAAACTTGTTTCTGCAGGACAATGGAATCCTATCTCAAAAAACAGGCCAGCTATAGGCATTGAAGATTATGCAAGAGCCTTTTCTGCCAGCAAAAATAACCCTCTTCTGCCACCTGATCTCAGAGATCTGCCAACAGATCTCTACCATCTGCTACCAAAAATGCTCTTATAGGTAAGATCTTCAGGCTGTAGAGCCAAAGAAAAAATGGTCAAGGAGTAGATAAGAGAAGCGAAGCGTAAACCAAATCTAAAACTCGTTGGGTTCAGGGACACTGCTACAATGCTGGCACTAAGTGAGACCAGAAGGAAGATATTCTTAAGTAACTTCCTATATTCCAAGACAGGGAGGGGTCTGGATTCAGCACAGCCTTCTATGGTACAGTAGATCTTTCCTCTTGTCATGATGATTGATGACACTAACCTTAAACATGTTGCAAATCAATATGACTGTACATGCAAATACTAGAATATTATATTGTAAATATTATGAGGCTGAGGAATAATTCCATCTCAGCAGTATAATAACCATGATGCTCACACAGCCCTGATCTCAGTTGACAAGATTCTACATCTCTTTTATATTATATTTTAAAAGGGTTATTTGTGTCAATAAAAGTTATTTTTTAAAAAGGATTCTACATTGCCTATCATGGTTTGAATTCAAATAAAGGGTCCATCTTCCTTCCCATCTACACTATTTAATGCAGTTTCAAACGAGTATTGAAGGAAATTGATACACCATGCAGATGATTATCTAGAACAGTGGTTCTCAACCTGTGGGTCCCTAGATGCTTTGGCCCAGAAATCCTAATAGCTAGTAAATTGGCTGGGATTTCTGGGAGTTGTAGGCCAATACACCTGGAGACCCACAGGTTGAGAACCACTGGTCTAAGGAATCCTGGAACCAGATTTAGGCCCAGATGGTGATTACATAAACCACAGAGCACCGATACATATTAAGGGCTTCCTTTTGCACGATTTTATGGGAGTTTGTTGCCTGGTCATGGTTGTTTGAAGCTAGCTTCAAACTGCATTAAATTGTCAGTGTAGATGGGGCCCAAATATGCAGGCAATGGCAATAAGAAAATGTTAAGAAAATCACAACCAACTCTTTAAAACTACAGGGTGGAAGGAATAAAAGATTAGGGAGAAAGCAAATAATAGAGCAAGCACATCTGGTTATGTAGATACAAACTCTTACCTAGATATAAAGTTGTCTCTTTACTACCCGCTCCCTTTTTATTGCTAAAATAGGACTGCAGATGTTGGGCAACTGAGCAAGACTTCCTTGTAATATCTAGGTAAGAGTTTGAATAGGTGCCTAATGATGAATGTTTGAGGAACAAGGAAATAAAATATACGAAAATGGGCTGCCCTACTTGAAAATGAGCTGGCAAAGAACTTCACCACACCTGTATGACCCTACATATGTTCCGAAAGGCAACACTTATTTTGCCATTTTATATAAGGGAGACAATTTCATTACCCATTGTACATGATGGGACTTCTCCAGCAGACGCTGAGGACCCACTGTACAAGAAAAGAGGAAAAGCAACATTAATGAGGAAAATTGATATCATATTGGAAAGACTTCTAGGTATGTTTGTGAAAACTGGACAATGAAGAAAACTGACAGGCAGAAAATCAACTCATTTGAAATGTGGTGCTGGAAAAATCTGCGAATACCATGAACTGCTAAAAAGACAAATGAATGGGCTTACAGCAAATAAAGAATGAACTTCCACTAGAAACCAAGATGACAAAGCTGAGTGTTTTGGACATATACTAAATATGATAATGCTCACCAAAATGAAAGGTGGTAGAAAAAGGGTTGGGCAACATTACCGGTAGATTGACTCAGTCTCTGATAGGATTTTAAATGCACTAAACTACAAATCTATGAATTTTCTAAGATGGTACCATACAATCCATATAATAATAGCACTATCATTATCTACTGTGAAACCACCCATGGCTCTATCCTGAGATCCAGTCTAGCGATTTGGAATTTTCTGCCAGTTTTTTCAAGCTACACGTCCTAGAATTCCACACAATGCAGCCATGAGAGTTACAGTAGGATCAAAAGGCTATAATTGTATAGTGTAAAAGGAACTCAAGTCTATTTTGGCTTCTTCCACCTCTTTGTCTCAGCTCTGTACTTTGGGCAGTTTTTTGCCTGATGAAGAAGTCTGGTGACTCAAAAAAATTACACAACCATTTTGCAATTGATATTGCTATGTTGTATAAAGTTATTGCATTTTAGATGGTACTCCCCCAAATTGGAAATTACATGGAAATTGTGGGTTGTATTTGGAGTGGGGAAGAGAATTGTTTCCTTTCCAGCATTCATTACATACTGGAAGACCTGTTTTCAGATGGACATTCAACCAAATTGTCCTAGACCTGTTGCCTGGAAGTCAGTCCCTTCCCAAGAATTTAATGTGACTTACTACCAAGAATATATATGATTCCTTTCTCTCCAAATGAAGGCTAGAACTTCCAGAGTGTGGGGAAAGGTGTGTTTTTGGACTGTCACTCCCAGAATCTGTCACCCTGCCAGCATTCTAGGAGTGGCAGTCCAAAAAGAACAACCGCCCTCATGCCCTGAAAGATTGCCAACAAATACCAGGGACTGTAGGCGATGTTTCAAAAAAAAAAAGAATTGGCAAAACCACCTATGAGTTTTCTTTGCCTAAGGAACTGGCAACCAGAGAAGAACATTCCTCAAGCTCATCTACACAGGCTGGGGGATTCTGGGAGCAACAGCCCAAAACAAGAATGTCCCCAAGTTCAGTTAAGCTGGCTGGGGAATTCTAGGATGGGAAGCCCCAAAAGAACAACTTTCCCACAAACCAGGAAGACTGACAAAAAATACTGTTCTCCTGGGAGATTATGAGTGTGCAAATCAGAAAATAATGACTGTCTGTTTTGCCATCTGAGGGATTATGGGAGTGGCAGTCAGAAAACAGACTTCTGCAAGGCCAGCTATGATGCCTGAGAGATTCAGGGAGTGGCAGCCCCAAATAAATAACCTTCTTCCAGCCCAGGACTACTAATAAATCCCAGGTGCTGTAGGTTACATTTCAAAATATTTGAGAACTGGGCCTTGCTCTGAAATGTAACCTGCAGCACCTGGAATTTATTTGCAGAACTGAGCCAAAACTAACAAAATGAAGTTCAACAGGGAAAATTGTCTGCTTTGGCAGAAAAACATGAAATGCACAGATATAGGATGGGGGGGCACTTGGCTTGACAGCAGTCGATGTAAAAGGGATCTAGGAGTCTCAGTAGACCACAAGCTAACAACTCAACAGTGTGATGTAGCAGCTTAAAAAGTCAATGACTCCCATATTCCTTCTCAGCCTTCTTCTCTCCAAGCTAAACACACCTGTTCCCCTGAGCCACTCCTTGTAGGTCTTGGCTTCCAGACCTTTGATCACTTTGGCTGCCCTCCAACGGACATCTTCCAGCTTGCCAATATCCTCCTTGAATTGTTGTGCCCAGAACTGAGCATAAGTGTTATTCCAGGGGAGGTTTGACCAAAGCTGATGAGAGTGGAACTATGACTTCCTCAATCTTCTAACTAGACACTATCCTCCTATTCATGTAGCCTACAATCACATTGTTTTTTAAACTGCCATATCACCCTGTTGACTCTTATTCAGCTTGTTGTCCACTAAGACTCCTAGATCCCCTTCAAAGGGACTCTTTTTAAGTCAGGTGTCACCCATCCTATATCTATGCATTTTATTTTTCTTGCCTAAGTGTACTACATAGTTTTTATCTCCGTAGAAATTCATTGTGTCACTTTTGGCCCAGCTATCTAATCTGTGTACTATACTCTGAGGTATTAGCTATCCCTTCCAATTTGGTGTCTTCTTCAAATTCGATCAGGATGCCCTCTAGGACCTATACTAAAGTCATTCCGCTGGTTGCCCATTAGTTTTTGGGCAAAGTTCAAAGTGTTGGTTATAACCTTTAACTCTAATAATAATAATAATAATAATAATAATAATAATAATAATAATAATAAACTTTATTTATACCCCGCCACCATCTCCCCAACGGGGACTCGGGGCGGCTTACATGGGGCCATGCCCAGGACAATACAATATAGCAAAATATAAAAACAACATATCATAATACAATTAAACAATACAATAAATAATCATGTACAGTACAACACAAAATCAAAAAAAGCAATATAACAGGGCGGGCCGCATGAACACTCAGTTAAAACTTGGGGTGAGAAAAAGATAAGAATAAAAACCACGGGGAACAGGGACATAAGATAGAAAAACAGTCTAGAGGATAGATGTTGGGGGGAGTAACAAAAGAAGTGTATAACAGTTACTCTCCGAAAGCACACCGGAAAAGCCACGGAAAACCCTACATGGTTTGGGTTCAGGTTACCTACAGGATCGCCTTCTCTTGTACAATCCATGGCCTCCTTGGACACTGAGGTCCAACTGGCAACTGTCACCCAGTGGATCTCCTTTTCATCATCAGCCCCAAGAAGACTGTGGAAGGACTGGCCAGAAAACATCCCACAGCTACATGAGCTGACAGAATTTAAGACACAACTGAAGACTCATCTCTTCCAGCAGGCTTACCCAGTTAACTTTGAACCATGAGTTTTAGATTTACATTCTGTTGCCACCATATTTTGATCTTTGTACCATGTGTTTTGATGTATGTATTTTGTTGTTTGTATTTTATGTAGATGTGTTTTGACTGTGTGCTCTGGCCCATGTTATTGTAGTTTCTTTGTGAGAATGTCATGGGGACCTTGTCAATGAAGGAGAGCCCTGAAGGTACTATTGTTCTTTGACAAGGTCCCATGACATTCTCACAAAGGAGCTAAAATAATGTTGTTGTTGTTTTTGTTGTTGTTATTTGACAAGGTTCTATTACAGTCTCACAAAGACACTATGTTGTTATTACAATTATTAATAATAGTATTATTTGACAAGACTCCCATGACATTCTCACAAAGAAACTACGATATTTTTCTTCTTCTTCAAAAAGATCCCCATGACATTCTCACAAAGGAACTACAATAATATTATAATAATAATCTTTTAACAAGGCCCCCATTACATTCTCAAAAAAACTATATTATTCTTTGACAAGGTCATTACATTCTCAGTCTTATTATCATCATTTGGTACCCATTACATTCTCACAAAGAAACTATTGTCAACTGTTATTACAGTATATTCTTTGACAAGATCCCAATGACATTCTCATGAAGAAACTACATTGTTGTTGTTGTTATTATTATTGGTATTCTTTGACAAGGTCCCCATGACAAACTACGAGGCATGAGCAAACTTGGGCCTTCCAGGTGTTTTGGACTGCAACTCCCACAATTCATAACAGCCTGACTTACAATCATGTTGTTGTTGTTATTTTTTGACAATGCCCCAATTGCATTCTCACATGATAATGTTATTATTATCATTGTGATTATTATGTATTCCTGGACTTACAGTTCCATTATTATCATGTATTTCTGGACTTATGGTTCCATTATTAGCATGTATTCCTGGACTTGCGGTTCCATTATTATCATGTATTCCTGGACTTACGGTTCCGTTATGATTATTATGTATTCCCTGGACTTATGATTCCATTGTTGTTGTTGTTGTTGTTATTATGTATTCCTCGACTTACAGTTTCTTCTTCATCATCATTATTATTGTTGTTATTATTTATTCCTGAACTTACGGTTCCATTATGATTATGAATTCCTGGACTTACAGTTCCATTATTATTATTATGATTATCATAATTACGTATTTCTGGACTTACGCTTCCATTATCATCATCATCATCATCATCCATTCCTGGACTCACAGTTCCATTATTATTATTATTATTATTATTATTATTATTATTATTACTATTACTATCTTTCTGGACTTCTGGCTCCATTACTATTATTATTATGCATTCCTGGACTTACCGTTCTATTATTATTATAATTATTGTTATAATTATTGTTATAATTATTATTATATTCCTGGATTTATGGGTCCATCATCATCATCATCATCATCGTGTATTCCTGGACTTACAGTTTCATTATTATTATTATTACTACTACTACTACTACTATTATATTTCTTCTTCTTCTTCTTATCATCATCATCATCATCGTGTATTCCTGGACTTACAGTTCCATTATTATTATGATTACTATGATTATTACTATTATTATATTCCTGGACTTACAGTTCCATTATTATTATGATTACTATGATTATTACTATTATTATATTCCTGGGCTTACAGTTCCATTATTATTATGATTACTATGATTATTACTATTATTATATTCCTGGGCTTACAGTTCCATTATTATTATGATTACTATGATTATTACTATTATTATATTCCTGGGCTTACAGTTCCATTATTATTATGATTACTATGATTATTACTATTATTATATTCCTGGGCTTACAGTTCCATTATTATTATGATTACTATGATTATTACTATTATTATATTCCTGGGCTTACAGTTCCATTATTATTATGATTACTATGATTATTACTATTATTATATTCCTGGGCTTACAGTTCCATTATTATTATGATTACTATGATTATTACTATTATTATATTCCTGGACTTATGGGTCCATTGTTATGATTATGAATATCCTGAGGATGTCTGATGGGACTTACGGTTCCAGTAGACGGGGTAGCACTCTGCGTTGGCGACGTCCACCTCGTAGAGGCCTCCGCGGACGCAGACGGGCTCGGGGGCCTCTCCTCCGTCGTCCTTCCCGGCTCCTTCCCGCTTCTCTCCTCCTTCTCTCCCCTCCTCGGCCTCTCCTTGTCCTTCCCGGAGGAGGATGCCCCGGTGGGCGCGCTCGATGCGGAGCGAGTCGTACCCGATGAAGGGCTTCCAGCTCTTGCGCTCCTCGCGGTAGAACCAGCGCACCTCCTCGGGGCCCAGCTCGCGCACCACCTCGTAGCAGCAGCGGTGCGGGCCTAGGGACGAGGAAGAGCCCGCCGAGGAAGTCGTCCCGCGGGCCCGCTTGCGAGGCTCCGGCGCCGCCGAAGAGGGGAACCCGCCGCTCTCGGCGCTCTCGCTGCTGGCCAGGCCTCCGTCGGGTTCGTCGTCCTCGCCATCTTCGTCGTCGTCGTCCTCGTCGTCCAAGTCGTCTTCGTGGTAGAGGTGAGACCCGCCTCCTCCGCCGCCGTCCATGAGGAGAAGGCGGCTCCGGCGGCGAGGCCTCCGCGGAGGGGACGAGGAGTGGCGGTGCGGCGGGGTCCGGCGCCGGGAGAGGAGCAGCGGGGGAGGCGGCAAGGGAGGCGGGAGCGGCAAGTGCAGCCTCAGGCCTGGCTGGGGCCTAGTCGTCGCCTCCGCCTCCGCCGCCTCTTTCTCCTCAAAGACGGCCTCCTCCAGGCCCTCCATGCCGCCACTGAGGGAGGAGCAGGCCGACGCGCCACTCCGAAGCCGGCCGGCTCGGCCTCCCCGGCGGCTGAAGCGGGAGGCGGAGGAAAGCAGGCTTCTGAGGGGATGGACTTCGACTCCCAAGAGCTCTCTTCATTGGACAAAGTGGCCGAGGCTTCTGGGAGTTGAAGTCCGAAAGAGGCGGAGCGAGGCCCGCTCTTTGTGACGTTTCCCAAGCTAGTCGTTCAGGTGGCCCGCCCTGGTGGCTTCTGAGGGGTTGGACTTCAGCTCCCAGGAGCCCTCCTCATTGGCCACGGCGGCCGAGGCTTCTGGGAGTTGAAGTTCGAACGAGGCGGAGTGAGGCCCGCCCTTTGTGACGTTTCCCAAGCTCATCCAGGAGGTTTGGACTTCAGCTCCCAGAAGACCTGCTCATTGGCCAAAGCGGCTGAGGCTTCTGGGAGTTGAAGTCCAAAAGAAACTGACAGACTAGAGTTAGAGAGGCCCGCCCTTTGTGACGTTTCGCAGACTCCGGCCGTCCAGGGAATTTAGACTTCAATTCCCAGAAGACGTGCTCATTAGCCAAAATCGCTGATGCTTCTGGGAGTTGAAGTCCAAAACCTCTTACAATGCTTGATAATGAATGCAGTTTGCCACCACTTGAACTGCCGTGGCTCCAATGCCATGGAATCCTGGGAGTTGTAGTTTAATGAGGCCCCAGCCCTCTTTGGTAGAGAAGGCTCAATACCTTGCAAAACTATAACTCAAAGACTTAAAAAATGAATAAGTCGGTTCCTTTCTCTCCCCCCGTCCTAATGCGCATGCTCTGGGAATTAAGTCGCGCAAAGTTCAACGGGGAGGATTCATTCCCGTCCGACTACGCATGCGCAACCCTCCAAGCCTCTTCAGGATGCAGACAGAACTAGCACGCAACGCCTTGGGCATGCGCATTGGGGATCAGTGCGCTGAGCGGCCAGACGGGTATCGTGGGTGCTAGGAAGAGACAGAGCAACGCATGCGCACTAGAAGCAACTGAGTACACGGGGAAAGGTTGGAAGTTTTCTGTCTCACTGCAGGGGTTGTGCGCATGCGTAGTGGAATCGACAATGGGGAGGAATGAATGGGAAGGGGTTGTTTGATATTAGGATGGGCATTTAGACGTTGGCGCTTCATTCATTCATTCATTCATTCAATCAAAGCAATAAAAATAGTCTAAATGAATGGCAACCAGGACTGAACCTGAGTTAAGTACTTATGAACAATTGTGTGGTTCACCCAAATACTATTATCATTGGCTTGCTGTGAGTTTTCCGGAATGTCTGGCCATGTTTCAGAAGCATTCCCTCCTGACGTTTTGCCACATCTATGGCAGGCATCCTCCAAAGCTGTCTGTTGGAGGCAAGTGTGAATGTTGCCATTGAATGGCCTTGCAGCTTCAAAGCCTGTCTGCTTCCTGCCTGGTGGAATCCTTTGTTGGAAAGTGTTAGCTGGCCCTGATTGATTCATGCCTGGAATTCTCCTTTTTTTTTAGTGTTGTTCTTTATTTATTGTCCTGATTTTAGAATTTTTTTTAAAAAAAATAATAATACTGATAGCCAGATGTTCATTTTCATGGTTTCCTTCTTTCTGTTGAAATTCTCTACATGCTTCATGTGGATTTTGTTGGGGATTGTGGATGATAGGTAAAAGCTCATACATGTACCTGTGAGTCCAGAGTCACCCTGCAGAATGATGCACCACTCAGCTTTGCAGAACAAATAGCACAGGAACTTTTACTAGATCTAAGAGATCAACAGAACAATGGTATTTACAATAATCCTGATTGTTTACAGAAATCAGCAGTCATAAACAGTCCTTTCTTAGTCCCTAAATCTGCTTCGGTGAAGATCAGCAGCAAACAAGGCCTCAGAAATAGTCAGGCCTTTCTATGTACAGAGCCATCTTCATTTCAGCCAGTACTCAGTAGACTCTCTCTCTCTCACACACACAGAAAAAACTGTTCAAACCGGTTCTCCAGCAGCAGGACAGTAACAGTTGCAAAACCAATTCCCAGGTCCTAGCAAACTTAGGCAAGGAAGAATAACAATAAGAATAAAAATAATTCATTATCCTCCTTTCCTCACATCACCATAAAATATATACCATAAAATACATACATTAAAACACGCCACCACAAGATACAAAATATTTTAAAATACATGGTGCAAGGATTAAAATACTAAAATAACACAATAAATTGTATTCTTGTCAAGAGAATTTTCCATCAGACTCAGATGAATATCTCCGGTGTGCGATTGCCATCTACTGGAAATAGGAGAAAGCAGCAGATGGAGGAGGTATTTAGTTTGGCCACAAGCCAAGGCGCAGGAGGCAACCCACAAGGCATGAAGATTAAATTACTTTCACTTCGGATGACACAATTTGGGAAGGGTTATTCGGAGAGGCATTTATGGAAAACAAGATCATTATTAAGGGCAATTGTAAATGGCATTGGACTGGTGGGAATTGTTTAATTTCCTGTATGATTGTAGTCTCTCCAAGAAAACGCATACAGCATAACCCGGAGATTGTATTTCCAGGTGTTGTGTGCATTAGCAAAATTGTGGATCGTAGCCATTACCAACCCTATTAAAGCAAAGGACTTTGGCCCAAGAATATAGAAAAGGCCTAGAGAGGAAGTGTCTTGTTGGATGTGGATACTGATCTCACAACATCATTGGCGATAGGGTTGTTGTATGTCTTTTGGGCTGTGTGGCCATGTTCCAGAAGTATTCTCTCCTGACGTTTCGCCCACATCTATGGCAGGCATCCTCAGAGGTTGTGAAACATTAACTGAAACATTAATGCTGGCTTCCCAGTGACAAAGGACTCTTGCCAGACCCTGGACTCTACACAGATATATATTCTTTCCTTTCCTTACTTAGTTTATCCATACCTCACAACCTCTGAGGATGCCTGCCATAGATGTGGGCGAAACGTCAGGAGAGAATACTTCTGGAACATGGCCACACAGCCCAAAAGACATACAACAACCCTGTGATCCCAGCCATGAAAGCCTTCGACAACACATCATTGGTGATCTCTCATAGCCCATGAGTCTGATTGCCTTCTAAGTGTAAGGTTTTGGCAGTGGATCCGTAGGTGACTATGGAGACCTATTCTTGACCTGCATGTTCTTCCACAGTGAGGACATCGGTTTCCAGGTGGAAGGCGGTCCCGACAAGGGTTGGCTTGATGCGCCTTCTTCCTCTTGACATGTTTAATTCTTCCAACCTCCATTCGTGTCTCTTCGATTTCCACAACACTGTTGCTCACAGCTGACTTCCAGTTAGATGCTCGAGGGCCAAGGATTCCCAGCTCTCCCTTGCTATCTATGCCACAGTTTTGAAGGTTGGCTTTGAGCCCATCTTTCAATCTCCTTTCCTGCCCACCAACATTCTGTTTTCCATTCTTGAGCTGAGAGTAGAGGAACTGCTTTGGGAGATGGTGATCTCTGGGCACTTGGACAAGTTGGCCTTCAGTCCAGCAGAATTGATGGCATAGGAGCATTGCTTCAATGCTGGTGGTCTTTGCTTCTTCCGGGACGCTGACATTTGTCTGCCTGTCTTCCCAAGAGATTTGAAGGATTTTTCGGAGGCAACGCTGATGGAATTGTTCCAGAAGTTGTCTGTGCTGCCTGTAGACAGTCCACGTTTCACAGGTGTATAACAGGGTTGGAAGGACAGTGGTTATATAAACAAGCATCTTGGTCTCCCTACAAATATCCCAGTTCTCAAACACACTCTCCTTCATTCGGAAAAATTCTGCACTCGCAGAGCTCAGATGATGTTGTATTTCAGTGTTGATGTTGACTTTGTTGCACCTCAGCACTGGTTCACCTTGCTCTTAACACACACTCCGCCACAGCAGACTTGGTTTTTTCAGTTTGTTGATAAAAGATAGCAAAATCTCAATAAAAACAGTAAAGAAAGCAGTTATCCAATTGCACAGGCCATCTGCAGAATGCAGTTCAAAGTCTTTGTAGAAAATAGTTCAAAGTCTCTAAAATAGCATATCAGTCCTGGAAAAACAAGGTATCATGACTTCAAAATACAATCCAAACACAGAATCTAGGCAGGAACCGAAGCGAGGATCTATTTCCATGAGCAAAGACAAGGCAGGAGTTAAGCTTCCAAAATCAACGTTGCTCTGTCTGAAATCTTTCCCTGTTTCACCCTTTTTAACCAAGCTTACAAGCTAAAAAAAGCATTCCTCTGAGCTTTGGTTCCCACACATTTATTAGCGATTCTCACAGAACGCCTGGGACGAACTCTTAACCATCTTGTGTCTCTATCTAAGGAAGACTCCTCTGCTTCGCAGCCAGAGCCACCTAGACTTCGTTGATGTTCAAAATCCTGTGAAAGGTCACCCTTATCACTAACTTCAGCTTCCTTGCTAGTCAGCGGCCTTTCTAACAATTCAGAGCCTTCAACATTTCCTTGGCCAACCTGCATTTCTGACAATTCAGAGCCTTCACCATTTCCTTGGTAAACCTGCTGAAACCCAAATCCCCCTTCATCATCAGACTGAACTACAACAGACCTTTGTGGAGAGGTGGCTGCCAAAGTAGCAGAAATAGTCAACATTTTCTAACGTTACACCATTGAGCTGTATTTCTAGCATTGCAGAGGGATTGGCTGATGCCTTTTGTTGAAAGAGCACTTTGGTTTTCTCAATGTTCAGTGAGAGGCCAAAGTTTTCCCATGCTTCTGCGAAGATTTTTAGAGTGGCATGTAGGTCTTCTGAATGAGCACACACTACGTTATCATCAGCATATTGGAGTACTATAAGAGATGTTGTTGTGGCCCCACAGATACAAGGAGTGCACTGTAATCCATTATTCTGCTGGACTCCTAAACATCTAAAGCACATGTGTCAAATTCAAGGCCTACAGGCCAAATTTGGCCCTCCATATTATATCATTTTATGTGGCCCTCCTCCAGATCTCCTGTATTCCTCCTTATTAGACATCATGATGGGAGTTGCGATTATCTGGAAGGCTGCAGTTTGTTCTGGTTAGTCAGGAGAATAGGGTTTGGATTTAGATACAAGGCTTGTGCATATGATGTCTGACTTTAAAATGGCCTTTAACATTTCCCCAACCGCAGACCCACAAGTAATTGTTGGATTGCCAGTCCCAGTTCACATGGTGGAAAATCAAAAGGGATGGGGGCTGGCTTGACCTTGAAGGAGCTGGAAGTGTTCCATGAGGTCACAAAGAGTCAAACAACAACAACAACAACTCCATTCTGGCAGTACAAGTGAAATTCACAGATATAGGTTTGGTGACATCTGGCTTTCCATGTGAAAGAGATCTAGGAGTCTTAGTGGACCACAAGCTTGAACAGGAGCCAATGTGTGATGCAGCAGCTAAAAAAGCCAATGTGATTCTAGTCTACATTCATAGTAGTATAATGTCTAGATCTCATGATAAAGGATCCAAACTCAAGGAAAAGAGATTCCCCTAAATATTAGGAAGGGCCTTCTAATGGTCGCTGTTAAAGCATCAAATATGTTGCTTGGATGTCCAATGGAGTCTGTTTGTTCTCAAAGGCGTTCATGGCCGGAATCACTGGGTTGCTGTGAGTTTTCCGGGTTGTCTGGCCATGTTCCAGAAGCATTCTTTCCTGACATTTCACCCACATCTATGGCAGGCATCCTCAGAGGTTGTGAGGTCTGTTGGAAACTAGTCAAGTTGGGTTTATCTATATCCCTGTGGAATGATGTCTAGGGTGGGAGAAATGACTCTGTTTGAGACAGGTATGAATGTTTCAATTGGACACCTTGATTAGCATTGTGTCATAATCTCCAATCTTTGACATCTCCGTTCGGCTGACAAAGAACAGATGCCAGCCATAAAACGGGCCAGCCATAAAACCTTAATTACCCTCTGGTATGTGAGAGCCCCTATATAAATGGGCCAAAGAGAAGGTTCTGGTATTCTGTACAATAAAACCTGTTGGAATCTACCAGCATGTGTCTTGGTGCTTTTTCTGGTGGAAGACTGACCCACAGCACAACTGGGAGAAGAGAACCCAACACATTGAAACCTCAGGAAAGAATGCTTCTGGAACATGACCATACATCCCAGAAAACTCTCAGTTACCCAATGGAGGTTTTTAAGAAGAGGCTGCATTGGGAGGGCTTGGGTTGTGTCTTCCTAAATCATATAATGGGGTTGTACTGGATTGCCTGGGGAGTCTCTTTCAACATTCAGAGCCATGGGAAATGTTTCCTTGTCTTGGGTTGCTGTGAGTTTTTCAGGTTGTGTGGCCACGTTCCAGTAGCATTTTCTCCTACTGTTCTGTTGGCAGTGAAGCAAGTGGAATGTGTATATACCTGTGGAATAATATCCAGGGTGGGAGAAAAAACCCTCGTCTGTTGAAAACAAGTGTGAATGGTGCAATTAGCAAACTTGAATAGCATTGAGTAGCCATGAAGCTGCAAAGTCAGTCAGTGGGGCATCAGCCTAGAGGTAGCCTGGCCTCTGTTGCCTGGAGGCATCTTCTGTTTGGGACATGTTTACTGGCACTTGATTGTTTACTTTCTGGAATTCCTCTATTTCTGAGTGGTGTTCCTTATCTACTGTTTTGCTTAATACTGGGAAATGTTGACTCCATTTTAGGAGGCAACCCCTGGCAGTGAGGCCAGGGAGATGCCTGTTGGCAGAAACCCAGGCAAGTGGTCCGCCTGTCCATTTTGAGTGAATCTCAATTGAAATTAGCCAGCAAGCAAGGAGAGGTGATTTTCAGCCAAGGAAGATTTTATTATCTACAGATAAGATGCTAGCTAAGTAGATAGCATACAAAATACAGTTTCATAGCCCTTTTATACACAGGCTGCAGCCAAGCCTCGAATTCTGACCAGTCACAGAGGGGTTTGGCTCACCAGCCAGTGTGGACTGGGAACAAGGATGATTAAGTGTCAATAAATGAGGTTCCTTTTACTGAACAGGAAAAATAACAAAGTGATTGAGGACATCTCTGGCCCTACCCAAGAATGCTATTGTCTTATGAGATGAACATGGCATGGCCCATTAAGGGGCTGACCTGGTGGTCCCAGATCCCATAGAAACAAAACATGTTCTGACATAATCATGCAAAATGAAAGAGGTTGGGGTTTGGCTGTAGACATGCAGATTCCTTCCGATGCGAGCGGTCCCATTCATTAAAGGTGCAGGGTGATGAAATTGGTTCTTCCCCAGAGGGCAGGGAGAGGTGATTTCCCACGCCTGAATAGAAGTATTGTGTTGCAATGTCCAGGTAAAGTCCAACAATATAGGTGAAACTGGGAACTTGATGAGGAAGTTCACAGCTTAATTTCTTTCCTCCAGGCTATACAATTGTGTGGGATGCAAGACATCTTTGGGTTCAGGAACACGGTTTCCCCCAAAGGGAAGGAATGGAGATCTCAGGAGCATAAAACATTAGGCTAACACAACATATAGGCAAAATACGAACACATGGGGGGGGGGGGGAGAGCGTTTAGGGCAAATTATATACATGAGAGACATAGTTTTCCAAAGTACTTTTAACAAGCAGGCTTCCCAGTAAGTCATGGCCAACCCCTGGTTGTCATGGCACATCATATAAACCTTCAGAGGAAGACGATGGCAAGGCATCTAAGGAATGCTCTTTGCCTTTCATTGGGTTAGTGGTCCGGCAGGCGCCAGAGAGAGAAAAAGAAAAAAAAGGAGACTTCAATGAGCGGTGACCTGGCCCAGGTAAACTAGACATCCCAAGGACCCGGGGCTGGTTTTCTCATGCAATATAACCAGATATTGCTCATTTTCATGGTTTAATTTCTTCTTCCACCCAGGAGAGGGCAGGAGAGGTCCAAAAGTACAGACTAAATATGGTAATAGCAAGAAAGGGCATTCTGTGCCCATAGAATTATGCAAGAAAAGGGGTGGGAGGGGAGCATTTTCTGAATCAAAGACAATTTGGATTCCTAAGTGCCCTGTCTTCTGACACAGGTGAGTTAGCTCTTTGGAAGTGAAATTGCCATTTCTGGTGGCTCTAATGGCAACGAGTCTGGTCCAGGTTTTTAGCCCAAATGGCAAAGGAGTTACACAAGATGCTTCCTAAAAAGAGGTTCACTGACTTGGATAATTTGCTTTGAAATTAAGTTGGATTTACTGCCACAATCAATATTGGAGCCAGCAAGTATGAAGACGGATTTTTGAGGTATTTATTTATAACAGGTCTGAGACTTGTCCATAGAGATCTAGCCTATAATTTCTTTACAGTCATCACAATATATGAATATATGAAAACTAAGGACTTTTTCACACTAGCCTGTTGTATTGTCGCAATCACACAATGGAAACATATGTATACAGCAGACATGGGCAAACTTTGACTTTCCAGGTGTTTTGTGTTATGGATTGATGATAAATGGAAGCTCTTACATGTGCCCGTGATCCATTCACCCGCAGAACAATAACATGCCACTCAGGTTTTGCAGAACAAAAATACAGGAACTTTACTGATTTCAAGAGATAAAAAACAGTAGTATTTACAATGGTCCCTCTGATCACTTACAGAAGTTCAGTCATAAATAGTCCTTTCTCAATCCACAAATCTGCTTCAGAGAAGAATACAGCCCTGGTTCTTCTCCCTCTTTTCTCAGCACAGCAAACAGGCCTCAAAATAGCAAGGCCTCTTTGAGTACACTGCTCTCTTCACTAGCAGTACTCATTCAGCACTGAAAACTTGTCCAAACTGGTTCTGCAGCAGCAGAAGAGAAACAGTATCAAATCAGTCCCCAGGTCTTTGCAGGCTCAGCCAATCGGCTTCATGCACTTCATTTTCCAGTTAACACACACAGCACAGTGCCTTTGCAAACCATGACATTTTGGATTTGACATCCAACAGACCTCTGAAGATGTCGTTAGCCACAGATGCAGGTGAAATATCAGGAGAGAATGCTACCGGGACATGGCCATACAGCATGAAAAACTCACAGGCCTAATCAAGTGGAAATGAGGGGGAACCTTGCCTTCCTTAAAAGGGTCAGAGAAAAGAAAACTGATGTTGGATCCTCTCCCAACCTATGTCTCCTTCTTCATTGATGACCTTTTGAATCGAGACTAAATGTCAGCTCTTGAAAGCTATAGGACTCAATGCAGGCTCACACAGGCAGTTCTGTGGAAACGCTTTATTGAAGACCTTCTTTTCAAGTTGAAAACAAAGCTAGAACTAACGTATTCCCGCCAAACCCCGAGTATATCCACCGCCTACCTCCCCACCCTTTCCATATTCACACGTATCTGTGATGTAGTCCTTTCCCAGGCTTGAAAAACCAGAGCAGGCCATAAAACCCATCCTCCTAGCCAGATAGCCCTTATCATTTAGATTATCTCCCACCCGCCCATTGCTCTGACGGGATGTGGAGAGTTCAGCTGTTATGAGTGCTGGGCTTTCACATTCTGACACTAAACTCGGATGTCCAGATTTTCATCTCTGAAATCTTCATATAATGGATATCATAGAGCAATTGATTGAAAGGCCCGGGCTGTGGCGAAGGCTGGTGAGCAGCCAGCTGCAGCCAGGTGCAACAAATCACACTGACCAAGAGGTCATGAGCATGAGGCCAGCTCGGAGTCTGCGTTTGTCTCTGTTTTTGTTCTATGTTAAGGCATTGAATGTTTGCCTTATATGTGTAACTAGCTGTGCCCGGCCACACGTCGCTGTGGCGAAGTATGGTGGTATGGAAATAAAGTATTGAGGAATTGGTGGTATTTAAGGTAAAGAGTAAAGGTGTGGAGTCCAGATAATCCAGTTAAAGCAGATAATATAAGATTATAAATGGGTTATATAGCTGTGTGGAAGGGCCTTGAGTCTACACTGCCATCTAATCCAGTTAAAATCTGATAATCTGTATTTTATAGGCAGTGTAGAAGAGGCCTAACTCTGCCTGCACCCTGGGTGAGTGGGTTGCTAGGAGACCAAGTGGGCGGAGCTTAGCCTTCTAACTGGCAGCAATTGGCTAAAAACAATGATTCCTCTCCGTCTAATTAGGACTTTATTTTTCTTTTCTTTTTGTTGTATCAACCTAGAGGTGTGGATGATGGGTTGTGTTGTCAATTTTCGAGGTTGTGGGGTGTTTAGTTTTGTTGTTTTGGCGGTCGCCAGGATTCCATCACTCTTTTATATATATAGATGTGATCCGCCCTGAGTCCCCTTCGGGGTGAGAAGGGCGGAATATAAATACTGTAAATAAATAAATAAATAAATTGCTGAAGAAGGGGTTCCACCTAAACATTAGGAAGAACTCCCTGATGGTGAAAGCTGTTTGAATATGGAACATGCAGCGTTGGAATCCGGTGGTCTCCTGTTGTGGAAGTCTTTAAGCAGTGGCTGGATGGCCATCTGTCGGGAGTGCTCTGATTGTGTTTTTCCTGCCTAGCAGAATTCAGATGGACTGGATGGCCTTTAGGGTCCCACCCAACTCTATGATTTGATGATTGCAGCAAGATAGGCTGCTATGATTTGATATTATGCAGGAAGGATTTGTCTTGCCTTTGCCAAGCAGAGCTTTTTTGCTCCGGTTCCATGGTGACATCCCTCCTCTTCTGAAAGATCCAGAATAGAGCATATGTGGGTGAAGGAACATTTTGCTTTGGCCCACACAATGATCTCAGCACTTGTCGGTAAATGGCACGTGGGTGATTCTCACAAAGCCTCTCTTAGCGTCATGCCGGAGAATATCACCTCCTTTCCTCCGAATTAATGTAGGGCACGGCTGTTATTCCCCCCAAAATATGGGTTGGCTTCATTGTTCCTTGAAGAACCCTCCCTTCCCTTTTAGCTATCCGGGGTGAACAAATTGAGGTCCTTGTCAGGACCCAGGCTGCAGAGCACCAATAACCATGCGCAGAGACCAGAATCTATCTAATATCTTTATTAAAGAAATATATAAAGTCAATAAAAACAAGTGAAGAATATAGTTCAGAAGCAGACCTTTCAGGAAAGGCCAAATATAGTCCAGGAAAATAATGTCCAATATAAGATATTAGAGTTCAAAGTTATAATCCATTAACTGAAACACACACTTTGCCAAGCAATAGTGTGGGGAGATGACAAGGTCTTTAGTCCATTGAAGCTTGACAACAAGGCTGGATCAAAGGCTTGGTTCTTGGCTGGATCAAGGACTTGGAACGTGACAACTTGAAGCATGAAACAAGGTCCGTGGCAAACGTGAAGCAAGGCAAGACTTGAAACTAAATCCGGGAAGCAGGGAACAAGGAATACGAAGTCCACACACGATCTCTCTCCTCAAGCTGAGCAATTGACTCCGCAAGGTTCCCCTTGCGGCAAAACCCCTATATAGGGTCTTGTTTTCCCGCCAACAGAACACTTTCCCTGGAGAACAAGAAGTGAAACCCAACTCTGTCCAGATGCATGACTCCTTAGAATTTCCCAAGGGAAGCAGACCTAATCAGCTAATTGTCTGGCAGCGATTCTGAGGCTCCGGCGATTAGCCTCCCTGACTCCTCTATCTCTATTATAATTGTCCTTTCGGGAAAACGGGGGAGCATTCTGCCCAAGGCTTGTTTGGTTAACTTCCTGAGGACAAACATCTTCCAGGTGGCGAGGCTCCGATTCGAGCTGAACCGGTGGAAATCCCATGTTTTCCTCCTCATCTGCCACAATGGCACTAGGAACGGGACTACAAGGCCCATGAGACATCACAGTCCTGGATTCAATCCATGCCAACTACTTTAATGCAAAGATTTCAGGCAGCGGGTGCTGGAGAAATCCCTTGCTCTTACGGCAGGCAGCGGCTCATGAAGCTTTATTGGAGGCACTGTATGTTTTGATTATAGGCTAGACATAGGCAAACTTGGGCCCTCCAGGTGTTTTGTACTTCAACTCCCACAATTCCTAACGGCCTACTGGCTGGGCTTTAATACAGCAGATTAAACCACCAGCTGCAGTAAATCTTGCCAATCAAAAGGCTGACAGTTCAAAGCCTGAGTCAGGGTGAGCTCCTGGCCTTTAGCCCGGCTTCCGTCTATCTAGCGGTTTGAAATCAAAGTGAGTAGATAAATAGGCACCGCTTAAAAGCGGGGAGGTATTTTAAGGTGGACTTGTAAAATTGCAAACAATTTTTGGACAAAAATACATGAAAAAAATCCAAGAAATATTAAGAATAAAATTTCAAATGAAACCAGAATACTTCCTGTTAGGAATGCCAGATTTTGAAATGGACTTAAGCAAAGATATATTATTTAATTACTTGGTGACAGCAGCAAGAATAGTCTATGCTAAAAATTGGAAATTGGAGCCCCCGATGGCGTAGTGGACTAAAGCCTTGTGACTTAAAGGTTGGGTTGCTGACCTGAAAGCTGCCAGGTTTGAATCCTACCCGGGGAGAGCGCGGATGAGCTCCCTCTATCAGCTCCAGCTCCATGCGGGGACATGAGAGAAACCTCCCACAAGGATGGTAAAAATATCCGGGCATCCCCTGGGCAACATCCTTGCAGACGGCCAATTCTCTCACTCCAGAAGCAACTCAAGTTGCTCCTGACACGAAAAAAAAATTGGAAATTGAAAGAAACTCCTCGGATAGAAGACTGGATACTTAAAATATTAGATATTATGAATATGGACCATTTAACACAATGTCTTAAAAGAAATCAAGGCATACCAAAGAAAACAGCTGATTGGACACTTTTGAAAGAATATTTAAAATAAGAAAGATGAGAAATAGATTCCCAACCATAAAAAGAGCATGAACAAATGGGTGGTTGCATTTTCAAAGAAAAGAAATGTATATTTTTGTACAAATATATGGACATTTTAAACTTTGATGGAAGAGATCGGAAGTTAACAAATATTTTTTTTCTTTTTTCCTTTTTTTCTTTTTTTCTTTTCTTTTTTAATGCTCTCTTGTTATCTTTATTCCTGCTTTCCTCTATTGTTCATGTTCTTCCACTTTTATTGTAAAAGAAAAATATTTGCTGGTTTGTTTTTATTTTTCTAGTTTTTTCTTTTTTTAATTTCTTTTTTTTTTTGTTTCCAATAAAATGAATTTATTTTAAGACACCTGTAAGGAAATGCCAGAAAAATGCCAGCAATTTGATCAAGGAGCATGTTTACGAACAAAGCTCGTCACCAGGGACGGTGACTGGAACCGAACACAAGGTTCCAAGATGCTGAAGATGGGGAAAGCCTATATATTTACCTCTATCTATGTAAAATTGTCTGTCTTATCTGTATATAAACGGCATTGAATGTTTGCTGTATATGTGTGTTCTGTGATCCGCCCTGAGTCCCCTTCGAGGTGAGAAGGGTGGAATATAAATACTGTAAATAAATGGTTAAATATAATAGTATAGAATAAATATGTGGTTGGAGGGAGGGATGAGGAGTGGGCAACACAGGTGGCTTTAATATTAAAAATTAGTTAAATGTTATTTTTTAAAAAGCATGTACAGTAGAGTCTCGCTTATCAAAGCTTCACTTATCCATTGTTCTGGATTATCCAACGCAGTCTTCCTCCCGCCCCGATCCACAGCTGTTTCTCTAGGCAGCAAGGACTGAACTTTTTATGGTTTTAACTTCTGACAATGTGTTACTGTAAGTTCATTTTATGCAATTCTATCTTTATTTGTAGTCAATTTGTTAGTAGCCAATGTTTTTGTCGTCAATGTTTTCAATACATTGCGATGTTTTGGTGCTAAATTCGTAAATACAGTAATTACTACATAACGTTACTGTGTATTGAACTGCTTTTTCTGTTGTTTTGTTGTAAAACATGATGTTTTGGTGCTTAATTTGTAAAATCATAACGTAATTTGACATTTAATGGGCTTTTCCCCAATCCCTCCTTATTATCCAACATTTTCACTTATCCAACATTCTGCTGGCCTGTTTACGTTGGAGACTCTACTGTATATAAGAAGACTTAAGTCTTTACTTACTTACATGATCCCTCGTTGTCCGAGTATGATGACTTTCCATGTGTAGTGTCTTGGTGGTGTGTCCGTAGGTGGGTCAGGGTTGCCTTGACGCGCCTTCCTTTTGGCACGTTTCTCCCTTAAGCCCTCCATTCGTGCCTCTTCAATTTCCACAGCACTGCTGGTCACAGCTGACCTCCAGCTAGAGGACTCAAGGTCCAAGGCTTCCCAGTTCTCAGTGTCTATGCCACAGTTTTTAAGGTTAGCTTTAAGCCCATATTTCAATCTCTTTTCCTGTCCATCAACATTCCGTTTTCCGTTCTTGAATTGGGAGTATAGTAACTGCTTTGGGAGGTGGTGATCTTTGGGCATTTGGATAACATGGCCAGTCCAGCAAAGTTGATGGCGTAGGAGCATGGCTTCAGTGCTGGTGGTCTTTGCTTCTGCCAGCACACTGACATTTGTCCGCCTGTCTTCCCAAGAGATTTGCAGGATTTTTCAGAGGCAACGCTGGTGGAATTGCTCCAGACTTATGTCAACAGCCTGTTGGATGAAAGTGGAATGTATCATACAACATATGAATGACTTTTAAGGCTGTTATGTATAACACACGGATATTTGGCAGAACTGTAGGAAATAAAATAGGGGCTGGGCTGTGGCGCAGGCTGGAGAGCAGCCTGCTGCAATAAATCACTCTGACCATGAGATCATGAGTTCGAGGCCAGCCCGTGGGGAGGTGAGCACCTGTCAATTAAAAATAAAAAATAGTCCCTGCTCGTTGCTGACCTAGCAACCCAAAAGATAGTTGCATCTATCAAGTAGGAAATAAGGTACCACTTATAAAAGTGGGGAGGCAAGTTGAACTAATTTACGACATTGAAAGGAGGAAGTGCCGTCAGAGTGGATGATGAAGCAGCTGCTCCCCCCTGTGGCCAGAATCGAACATCCCCTCAGGAGAAGGTTAAATTGCCTCTGCGTCTGTCTGTCTCAGTCTCAGTTCGATGTGTTAATGGGCATTGAATGTTTGCCCTATATGTATATAATGTGATCCGCCCTGAGTCCCCTTCGGGGTGAGAAAGAAGGGCGGAATATAAATGCTGTAAATAAATAAATAAATAAATAAATAAACATTTTAAATCCATGAATTATCAAATCCACAAAAGTCAAAACAGCACATGTGGAGGGATATATCATCATCATCATCATCATCATCATCATCTTGCTTAGTGGGCCTCTGCTGTCTCATCCTGAAGGTAAGCCAGGCACAGAGCATTTAGAAGTTAATTTCCCTCCTTGGCTGCGTTTGGCAGTTTATAATTAAATAAGTCCGTCAGTTGCTTAGGAACGCTGAGTGAGTTATTCCCGTAGCTTCTGGTTGCTGGGCATTATCATTGCGACTGTGGTTTGGAGGTGGGAGGGAGAATGAGTTCTTGAATGATGAATGGAAACGCAGGGGGTCGGACATGGAATCCCCGAGTCCCTTTTCGAGCCTCTCCACTCTGTGTCTGAGTCAGATCTTGGTGCCCTTTGTATCAGGGTTGGCAAGCTATTTACATGGGAGAAGAGTCCTGGATCTGGTTCTGCTTTTCATCTGAATGTCAATTGAGTTATCTGCAGGGCTGATTCGGTTTTGCGCTTTAGAGTATATCATCTATGGGTGCATCTACACCAGGCATGGGCAAATTTGGGCCCTTCAGGTGTTTGGACTTCAATTCTCACAATTCCGGCTGTTAGGAATTGTGAGAATTGAAGTCCAAACACCTGGAGGGCCGAAATTAGACGCAATTTAACCCTCTCTGGGGGCTCAATGCTGTGGAATCCTGGGATTTGTAGTTTGGTAAGGAGCCCCCAGTGGCGCAGCGGGTTAAACCATTGAGCTGTTGAATTTGCTGACTGAAAGGTCAGTGGTTCGAGTCCGAGGAGCGGGACGAGCTCTGCTGTTAGCCCCAGCTTCTGCCAACTTAGCAGTTCAAAAACATTCAAATGTGAGTAGATTAATAGGTACCGCTCTGGTGAGAAGATAATGGCGCTCCATGCAGTCATGCCGACCACATGACCTTGGAGACATCTATGGAGAATGCTGGCTCTTCGGCTTAGAAATGGAGATGAGCACCAACTCCCAGAGTTGAGCACAACTAGACTTAATGTCAGGGGAAAACCTTTACCTTTAAGGTGCTAACACTCTCTGGCTGAGAACGCCAAAAGGCATGTAAAAAGTACTATTTATTTACAGTATTTTTATTTATTTACAGTATTTATATTCCGCCCTTCTCACCCCAAAGGGGACTCAGGGCGGATCACATTATATACATATAGGGCAAACATTCAATGCCCATATACACATAGAACTGAGACAGAGACAGACGCAGAGGCAATTTAACCTTCTCCTGAGGGGATGTTCGATTCTGGCCACAGGGGGAGCAGCTGCTTCATCATCCACTGTGACGGCACTTCCTCATTCTAACGTCATAAATTAGTTAAATTTGCCTCCCCACTTTATAAATGGTACCTTATTTCCTACTTGATAGATGCAACTATCTTTCGGGTTGCTAGGTCCTATCTCCAGGATACCATTGCATTTCAGCCATGGCAGTGAAAGTGGTATCAAACTACCTTAATTAGACAGTGTAGATACAACCTCAGTCTGCTGTTAGCAAAACCAATCTCCCTTCTGTTGTGGTAATCTCTGAGCGGTTAGACTCAATTTAACCCTCTCTGGGGGAGATTCCACCAAAATGCAGCAGAGTAGCAAAAGCAAAAGCTTTCAAATGCAACTGATACTTACACGGGGAGAGCAAAGAGAAGCCTTTGTGTATTTAGGATTGCAATGGACTGCAGAGTCTCAGTAAAAGTTCAAAAACTATTTATTCAGGTAAAAAGAATTCCATTGTAGATAGAAAGGCTTGGGAGCTGTCTAGTCTACTCTAGACTGGTTTCTAAGGAAAAATAACAAACATCTAAATAGTTACATCTTTCCAGGAGAGACAGCAAGATGCTGCTTGTTAGCTAGAAGAACAAAGGGAGAAGAATGAACCAAAATGGTTCCAGCCTCATGGTCCAGTTTATTGGGGCCATAAAAGACATTCTGACCAATGGGAAGTTAGTGTCCCTAAAGATTCACATTTCTACTAACTTCAAAGTAAGGGATGTGACGTAAACAGGATAGAGTGAAACACAGTAAAGCCTGTCTAGGCATGCTTTGGAAACAGGGAAAGGATTCCCTCAATCTAACTCTATCATCTATCTAACTACATTTAGACTTGAGTAGTCCAGGGTGATTCCCAACACCTTCTTCTCCTCCTCCTCTTCTCCTTCCTTCCACCCTTCCTTCTATTCTCCCTTCCATTGTTTCATTTTGCTATGTGATTTTAGCTCCAATAAAACTGTGAGTTCGGGACCTGGAGTAACAAGCTTCCAAAGCACCAGATAAGACTTTAATGGGCTGAAGGCAATATTAAAGGCTTTATACTCAGTGGCAAGAGAGGATGTCAGCGGGGACAGCACTCCAAAGAACGGACACACCTCAATGCAAACGTGCAGAAATATTTATAGCACTTTGACAGCTCTTCCAAATAAAGGCATGTTGCCTCACTAGCTCCTGATCGTTTCAAAATATAGCCGACTAGGATCCGCTTTCTGATTGGTCAGGGGCTTTGTTTGTCGTCATCACTGATTGGCTCCAGTTGTGATGAAAAATGTAATAACCTGTTATTGACTTATTTTGAAGATCTGTATCTGTTTATTGACCTGTCCAAAAGAGGGGCAAGATTGGAAAGGAATGTGGTGAGGAGAGCGATAATGGGTCCAGCTCTATTTATTTATTTATTTATTTATTTACAGTATTTATATTCCGCCCTTCTTTCTCACCCCGAAGGGGACTCAGGGCGGATTACAATGAACACATATATGGCAAACATTCAATGCCAACCGACAAACAACATACATTAGACAGACTCAGAGGCATTTTTTAAACATTTTTCCAGCTTCACGATTCCGGCCACAGGGGGAGCTGTTGCTTCACCGTCCAGTAGTGGCTGTACTTCCTCATTCCTTTCCTCGTGTTTTGCTGGCAGTTTTATGGTGTTGTAAATTAGCCTCCCGCATAAAGCGTCCCTAAATTTCCCAATTGACAGATGCAACTGTCTTTCGGGGCTGCATAGGTCAACAGCAAGCCGAGGCTATTAATGGTCGGAGGCTTAACCCGACCCGGGCTTTGAACTCATGACCTCTCGGTCAGTAGTGATTTATAGCAGCTGGTTACTAGCCAGCTGCGCCACAGCCCGGCCCCAATTAATACATTGGGTGCCAGTCCAGAAGAACAAAATGGTACAAGACCGCAGCTAGCACAGTGAATTAAATAACCAGCTACAGAAGATCTTGTCGACCAGAAGGTTGACAGTTCAAGACATGGATGGGGTAAGCTCCCACTGTCACCCCAGCTTCTGCCTACCTAGCAGTTCGAAAACAGCAATGTGAGTAAATAAATAGGTACTACTTTCGTGGAAACATACGCCTGAAAAACATGCCGGCAGTTCTATCAACAGGCTTCTTGGCGTGGAAGATGGAACAATTGCATAATGGCATTGAATGTTTGCCATTGATACATACTTATAATCCGCTCTGAGTCCCCTCGGGGAGATAGAGAAGAATATAAATAAAGTTTATTAAATAAAGTATACTAAACTATATTAGGATGTTGGCCATTTCAATGAAAGCTGCAGGGATGGGTCTGGTATAATGATATGGACAAGGAAACATTCCCAGGAATAAGTCAGATCATATTTAAATAACTGATTTTATTTACAGCATTTATATTCCGCCCTTCTCACCCTGAAGGGGACTCTGGGCGGATCACATTACACATATAGGCAAACATTCAATGCCTTTTTAAACATAGAACAAAGACAGACAAACATAGGCTCCGAGCGGGCCTCGAACTCATGACCTCCTGGTCAGAGTGATTCATTGCAGTGATTCATTGCAGCTGCTCTACAGCCTGCGCCACAGCCCGAGCCCTGATTGCTGACTGATTGCTTTCCTTCTTTCCTTCCTTCCCTCCTTCCTTCTCTTTTTTAACAGTCATTCTGTTCTTCTATCTTTTTGCTCTTCTTGCCAATAATCCAGATCCCAGATCGGTTCCAAGCGGTGAGCAATAATTATGCATGAAAGATCATACTTAAAATGTTGCATCTACATTTTCACGAACTGCTTCAAAGAAAGGTCTAATTCTGAGGTTGTATTTGTATGTTCTGCTAACCTGCACCTTATTCAAAGACTCTGTGGCAAGGACTAATTAGAATAAACCTTCCAACAATCTCCGTTCTGGCAAAATGCTTCTGTTGCGTTTGTCTTGAAGCAATAAAAGGAGACCATTGTATACAAGAGCTTTAATGGGAAATGGCTTTCTTCTCCAGCTCATGAAGATGTCATAATTTCAGATGTAGCGGGGTAATGTTTCTATTCAGGTGTGAATAAGCAAAGGAATGAATATGAATGGGAATAAATTATGAACAAAACAATTTCCTGGAGCCCAGAAGAGAGGAAGGCCTCACCTCAAAACATCCGGGAATAGCAATTCACTTTTGTTATAGTCTATAGCTTCCGCATTAACATTTTTAAAATACAAGAATCTTGCCATAGAATTGGAAGGTATCTCAAGGACTTTCTAGTGATAGTCCATTAAGAAATAGATAACTAAAGTACTTCTAACAGATGTCCATCCAACTTCTGTTAAAAGACCTTCAGAGAGATCACCACTTCTGAGGCATTCTTGTTATAAAATATGATGTATGGATTGAATGGAATTGTATGAAAGGTGTATGGTTGAGTCTCTATCAAGCATGGGCAAACTTCGGCTCTCCAGGTGTTTTGGATTACAATTCTCACAATTCCTAACAGTCTACTGGAAGGCCAAAGTTTGACCATGCCTGGTCTATATAGTTTGGAGATGCCATCCTAAGAAATGAAGCCTGGAAAACTACAAAAGGAAAATCCATGAACTGTAATTAAAAGTTGCTGATGAGAACTGCTGAACTGAAAAAAGGACGACCCAAACAATTACCGTTTGGTCAGCCTCATGTCGATACCAGGCAAGATTCCGGAAAAGATCATTAAGGAAGTGGTCTGCGAACATTTAGAAACAAATGCGGTCATTGCTAATAGCCAACACGGATTTACCAAAAACAAGTCATGCCAGACTAATCTGATCTCTTTTTTCGATAGAGTTACAAGCTTGGTAGATGCGGGGAATGCCGTGGATGTAGCGTACCTGGATTTCAGTAAGGCCTTCCTTCGACAAGGTCCCCCATGACCTTCTGGCAAACAAACTAGTCAAATGTGGGCTAAGCAAAACTATGGCGAGGTGGATCTGTAATTGCTTAAGCGAATGAACCCAAAGAGTGCTCTTCTTCATCCTGGAAAGAAGTGACAAGTGGAGTGCCGCAGGGTTCCGTCCTGGGCCCGGTTCTGTTCAACATCTTTATTAACGACTTAGACGAAGGGTTAGAAGGCACGATCATCAAGTTTGCAGACGACACCAAACTGGGAGGGATAGCCAACACTCCAGAAGACAGGAGCAGAATTCAAAACGACCTTAACAGACTAGAGAGATGGGCCGAAACTAACAAAATGAAGTTCAAGAGGGACGAATGCAAGATACTTCACTCCGGTAGAAAAAATGGAAATCAAAGATACAGAATGGGGGACGAGGCCTGGCTCGACAGCAGTTTGTGTGAAAAAGATCTTGGAGTCCTTGTGGACAACAAGTTAAACATGAGCCTACAATGTGATGCGGCGGTGAAAAAAGCCAATGTGATTTTGGCTTGCATCAATAGGGGTATAGCATCTAGATCCAGGGAAGTCATGCTTCCCCTCTACTCTGCCTTGGTCAGACCACACCTGGAATCACACTGAGTCCAATTCTGGGAACCGTCATTGAAAGGAGATGTTGACAAGCTGGAAGGTGTCAAGAGGACAGCGACTCAAAGATTCAAGGGTCTGGAGAACAAGCCCTATGAGGAGCGGCTTAAAGAACTGGGTATGTTTAGCCTGCAGAAGAGAAGGCTGAGAGGAGACATGATAGCCATGTACAAATACGTGAAGGGAAGTCATAGGGAAGAGGGAGCAAGCTTGTTTTCTGTTGCCCTGGAGACTAGGACGTGGAACAATGGCTTCAAACTACAGGAAAGGAGATTCCACCTGAACATCAGGAAGAATGTCCTCACCGAGAGAGCAGTGGAACTCACTGCTCCGGACTGTGGTGGAGGCTCCTTCTTTGGAAGCTATTAAGCAGAGGCTGGATGGCCATCTGTCGGGGGTGCTTTGAATGTGACTTTCCTGCTTCTTGGCAGAATGGGGCTGAACTGGATGGCCCATGAGGTCTCTTCCAACTCTATGAGTCTATTATTCTATGATTCTCCTAACTTACCTATAGTTCCTTATTGTGGGCAAACAAAGTCAATTCAGAGTGAGAGTAATGTTTTCTAATAAAGTATCCATACAGATGCTGAGGACACTACAGCCTTATACAAGCATTTGCCCAGTGGACAGGCAAGTGAGGGGATTCTGGGAGCTGTAATACAAACAATGAAATCCCCCAAGCAAATCAGAATGATATCTGTGAGTTCTTGGCCTCTGCCAAGTATCTTTTCACCCCTAGAGAATGAGGAAAGCCCGAAATCCTTGCCAAAGTGCAGCGGGAAGGCTTTGTTCGGACACATGTTCAGTGACTCGGAGAAGCCCCTTTATTTTGCACTCATGCATCCGACGTTTTCCGTGTCATTTGCATCCAATGGCTCGCAATGAAGCCACCCCCAGGGATAAGGCAGCCGGAGATGCGCTCCTTTCTGCGCTTCTGAAGCGGTTATGTAACAGACGCCAAATACGCACCAAGCGTCTCCTGTTCTTTCGAAGCGGCAGGGATATAAATATCCCTCCCTGTGCCAGGAGCAAGATGTTGCTGGAATAAGAGATTAAGCACATATATAGCCCTGCTTGCGGCTTCCTCTTCCATTTATGGGCTTTTTTATTTTGCATTCTTATGTGCGGCTGTGGGTGGCACGAGGGCAGTTTTTGGGCACGCAGGAAAGGCAGGAGTGCCCTCTTCATCTGCCCTTTCTGCCAGGCCAGTGAACAATTTGTGCCGGAGAGAAAGAGATAATGAAATGTGGAAATGCTAAGGATTTCGTAGGGAAAGAGATAGTGAGATGTGGAAATGCTGAGGATTTAGTATCACAGAACCAGAGAGTTGGAAAGAGGCTTCAATGAGCCACCCAGTCCAGTCTCCTTCTGCCAGGCAGGAAGGCACCACCTGAGCCCTCCGAACGGATGGCCATCTAGCCTCTGCTTAAAGACCGCCAGAGAAGGACACTAAATGGGACTCCTATATTAATGTGGGATTTGTGTACTTGTAGTGTTTAAATGAAATTTGTGTCTTGCCTGTATTGCATACTGATTGCATCATCCAGAGTGTATTATAGTCTGGAAAGAGTTAATTACTGAGAAGCTGTGATGACCTTGATGTGTGGCTGGAACTGGGGAGTGTCCAGACACAAGTGTGTATGCATTACTGATTGCATCTGTTCAGTTCTGTTCTGTGTTGAGTGCTGTCTGCCTAGGTGTTAAGTCCTGTGTCCATTGTCTGCAAGCCTGTTTGTCTTGATTATTACTGCTTACAGTAAAACTTTGTATATAGTTTTACTAACATCTCTGGGTGTCACTTCGTTCTGCGTTCCACTGACTCCATCCAACTACTACTGTGCTGCAATTACTCTGACATCCTAAGCAGTAGTTTACAGGTAGTTCCCAAGTTACGAACAAGAGAGGTTCTATATGTTGTCGAAGGCTTTCATGGCCGGAATCACTGCGTTGCTGTGAGTTTTCCGGGCTGTATAGCCATGTTCCAGAAGCATTCTCTCCTGACATTTTGCCCACATCTATTGCAAGCAGCCTTTGAGCTTGTGAGGTCTATTGGAAACTAGGCAAGGGAGGTTTATGTATCCATAGAATGTCCAGGGTAGGAGAAAGAACTTTCGTATATTGGAAGCAAGAGTGAATGCTGCAATTAACCACCTTGATTAGCATTGAAAAGCCTTGCAGCTTCAAGGCCTGGCTGCTTTCTGCTCGGGGAAATCCTTCATTGGGAAGTGTTAACTGGCCCTGGTTATTTCCTGTCTGGAATTCCCCTGTCTTCTGAGTGTTGTTCTTTATTTATTGCCTTGATTTTAGAGGTTTTTAAATACTGGTGGCCAGATTGTGTTCATTTTCATGGTTTCCTCCTTTCTATTGAAATTGTCCCCGTGCTTGTGGATTTCAATGGCTTTTCTGTGTCGTCTGACATGGTGGTTGTGAGAGTGGTCCAGCATTTCTGTGTTCTCAAATAATGCTGCTGTGTTTGGTGGTCCCCGTGTAGACTTGTCCACAGCTGTTGGGATTTCTAGCAATCATGCATGCCAGGGGTCCCCAAACTTTTTAAACAGGGGGCCAGTTCACGATCCTTTGGACCATTGGAGGGCCGGACTATAGTTGGCCACCGAGCAATAAATAATAATAATAACAACAATAACAATAACAATAATAAATAAGAGGGTTGGAAGAGACCCTTTGGGCCATTGAGTCCAATCCCCTTTTGCCTTTGTGCACCGAAAGCACAAGCAAAGCACCCCTGACAGATGGCCACCCAGAATCAATGTTAATAATAATAATAATAATAATAATAATAATAATAATAATAAAGAGGGTTGGAAGAGACCTCTTGGGCCATTTAGTCCAAACCCCTTCTGCCTCTGTGCACCATAAGCACAAGCAAAGCACCCCTGACAGATGGCCACCCAGCCTCAATGTTAATAATAATAATAATAATAATAATAATAATAATAATAATAATAAAGAGGGTTGGAAGAGACCCCTTGGGCCATTTAGTCCAACCCCCTTCTGCCTTTGTGCACCATAGGCACAAGAAAGCATCCCTGACAGATGGCCACCCAGCCTCAATGTTAATAACAACAACAACAACAACAACAATAATAAGGGTTGTAAGAGAAGAAGAGACCTCTTGGGTCATTTAGCCCAACTCCCTTCTGCCCTTGTGCCATGGGGGCCGGATAAATGGCTTCGATGGGCCGCATCCGGCCCCCGGGCCTTAGTTTGGGCACCCCTGATGCATGCATTTAAAGTGGATGGTTTATGTAGTTAGCTTGCTGTTTGTTACTAGTAACCTGAGCCAAAGCTGCATTCCAAAGTTTATGCCACCAATTTGGGGTTTGCATGCGGGCTAAAGGGGGAGCATCCTTTAGGGACATGCTAGAAGTCATGTAGACATTAGGATTTGGGAATATAAAGGGGAGTTTCTTTGTTCTCTCACACACGAGACATCATCACCAGGAGGCTTTTACATTCTTACACTCACCATGCTGTTTTGAATAGATGTAGTTTTTTTCCTGCTGAAGATAGGCCTGCATGATTCCGGCCTTTTGATTTTGGCGTCTCTGATGTTTATTTTATGCACATGATTTTTAAAAAGGGAAAGGGAGGCTGGTTATTTGTTTTCTTTACCTTTGCTCAAAACCCCTAGTCTTCTGTTTGGCTATTTTGCTACATGCAATGTCTTAATCTTCCAGACATAAGCATGTCCAATACCTAACACTATTGTTATATAACCTAATAGGTTATGTGTTTTTCTAATAGGTTTTGTTTTCCTAATAACAGCTGCATGTTATATAATAGACCCTGCAGAGGTGAGAGGATCCCTCTTTGCTGAACATTGTGGATTTTCTTTGTGGGTCTGTAGATAGTTTGTAGGTTGTGTTTCTTCACCAGCTTCTCTATGCGGTTAGTGGTTCCCTTGATGTATGGTAAGAAGACTTTTCCTCTGGGTGGATCTTTGTCTTTTCTCTCATGGCTTGTTCTTGGCCTTGCAGCTCTTCTGATGTCTGTGGTGGAGTCTCCATTGGCCTGTAGAGCCCAGTTGAGGTGGTCGAGTTCACCTTGGAGGAGGTGAGGTTCGCAGATTCTTTGTGCACGGTCTGTCAGGGCTTTGATTGTGCTTCTTTTTTGACTTGGGTGATGGAGTTTTTGTGTGTGTAGGTATTTATCCACATGCATAGGTTTTCTGCAAACTGTGTGGCCCAGTTGTTGATTGGGTTTGCAGATCACTAGGACATCTAGAAATGGCAGTTTTCCTTCATTTCCTTTTTCCATGGTGAATTGGATGTTTGGGTGGATGCTGTTGAGGTGGTCCAGGAACTTGTTGAGTTCTTTTTATCCATGTTCTGTAGGTTTGTACTTAAGTTGAATTTATCTGTAAGTTGGAATAGATACATTTTAGGTGTAACTCCAACCATATACATACGCTTTGGATAGCATATGGGTTAACACCCCTGTTGTGTTTGTTTTGCTGTCTGTGCTTCTGTTCTACCTCACTTTTTGTCACTGTGATTATTGGATTCTGAAAAATTTGGCTTGTTGTGGTAATGTAGCAGCTCTTGAATATTTTATTTAAAGACCCTAAAAATCCCTTACCTAGATGACCCTTACTCAAAAATCTTGTTTTTCCATGATAGTGTTGACAGGACATGTTCTGCCTAACATTTGCTCTTTGCTCACAATATAAGGTCATGCAAACTGCAGTAATGATTTGGCTGCCCGGATGATGTATAAGTGGGATGAACTATGAACATGTCACCTGAGGATAGTGCATACGTGGAGTAAACTATGGACACTTCACCTGATGTGATGAGTAATGAGTTATATAAGTTACAAGGCAACTACGCATGTCCAAAAGGATTATAATAGTCAGCAAATTCCATTGTCAGTTAGCTTTCTGCGCATGCTCTGTAAAATTGTATAAATTGGAAAGCCACTACAGGCAAGGTGTGGCATTGCGTTTCTTGGGCATTAGCTAACATTGTCACCTGCTCTTGGCCAAAAGTAAACTATCTTGAAGACAACTTCTGCTGTCAGTCTGCTTTCTTCACCCGCGTCCAAACGAAATTCCACAACAGTGGAAACAAGGATTAGAGAGAAAGCTTCAGTGGAGAGTTGTTGTGTGTTATCCGGACTGTATGCGCATGTTCCAGAAGCATTCTCTCCTGACATTTCACCCACATCTATGGCAGGTTGTGAGGTATATGGAGATCCCTTTTCCCCTATAATAACTCTTTCAGGAGTGGATTCCCCTTCTTAAAGGTAGATTTCTCTAACTTCCTGTCATGTCACCCCCTGTTCTTAATCAGGAGTCGGATGTAAGTTGGATATTTGTAACTTGGGAACTGCTGTACTGTGTTGTAAAATGATGCATGTCTAAAAAATGCATCACCAACATGAACCCCTTGGAGATCTCTGCTTTGGAGCATCAGAAAACAATCCCCTTCTCAATATGACATCCCAAAAAAGTTTATGACCATCTGAAAAACTCTGGGTGCATCCACACTATAGAATGAATGCAGCTTGACACCACTTTAACTGCTATGACTCCATGCTGTGGAATATGGAGATGTATAGTTTGTGAGGCCTCTTTGGCAGAGAAAGGGAAAGGCCCTGTGAGACTACAACTCCCAGTATGACAGAGCACTGAGTCAACGCCAATCAAGGTGGTTTCAGACCGCACTAATTCTACATTATAGACACACTCTAGGTGTCCAAATTAAGCCAATGTCAGTGTCAGTGATATCAAGCTATGATTTGGTAGGGAATCCCCTTCTGAAGGGAATCCCCGCTCCTGCCCCGGCCGCAGGTTCGGGAATCCTGGCAAGGGGGGAGCCGCTATAAATCAAGGTTTTTGCTACAAAATCTCACCCTCAGACCGAGTTGTTTATTCAGTTCAGCTGAAATGGATGACAGCCTGTGATTGTTTGTCAAGGAGCCATACCATGCATTACAGATCAACAACTTTTATAATACAGAAAACTTTTATAATACAGAAATACAGACTTGAATTTCACGCAGTTCATTCCCCGCCCCTCTGTGTGCTGTGTGGTCCTTGAAGCAGAGGCGCGAACCCCCGTCCAATCAGGGAGCTTCTAACACCTAGGTGTTTCCACCAATCGGAGATGAGGAGGCGGGCTAAGCTGAAAACAATGGATTTGCTAGGGATTAGCAAGGGATTATGATTGAGTCATTGAGTAAATGTCCAGAAGGAAGTACTCAGAATCTTTCCAAACCCTCGAGGTGATTCCTAGGCTGCTTCTTGGGGTGCAAATATACATATTTGTCTGGCAGGCTTTGCCAGATTCCGGTGAGTCAAGGCTGGTCGGATGAGCTGTATTTGTTTCTGAAAGAGTCCTAATTCATTTTGACAGCCGGGACACTCATAGGCTTTGATTGTCCCTATTGTAAGTGGTCCGAGAACCAGATGGTCACCTTTCCATTAAATGGGCCAGCTCCGATGTTTAATGGGGGAAGACCAGATCCATTGTCCATGCAAGATGGGTGTCTGACGGTTTCCTGGTGCGAGGGATTATCCCCTCTGAAGAGTGTTGCAACTATTTGTCCATTTGATTCTCAGGTCGGATTTCGGTCATTCTTTGATATAAAATATATTTCATGGTGATAAAGGGAAAAGGGGACATGCAGGGTACACGGGTCACATGTGGGAACATATTTCATCTAGTTTCATCCATCCAAAAGCCCAAGTTTTAATGTAGGGAATCCATAAAGAAATAAAAGTTCAGAAAAGGAGTCGAATCTGCAACAATCTGGGCGAAGCAGCCCCACTGGGTCAAAGGTCAGCAGGAGGGGGCACTCCAGAGATGAGGGCAGTTCATGAATGGAAGGTAGGGAGCCCTGGGTGGCCCCCTCCGCACCCAGCACATAGTCCAAACCTTTGCGAGTCCGTCCTTGCAGAGAAAATCGTGCCGCAGCGCAAAGAAACTCTGTTTTTGACAGTTGACAGATTTTGACAATCAGCTGATTTGCCTCGGAAAACTTTATTAATTTGAGAGCGGGTGGTCTCCTTGTGACGGGGAAGCCTTTTGAGTTAGTGATATGAAAGATGGTCATGCTTGGGGTCAAAATGGGAGAGATATGGCCGGAAGTAGAGGCTGGGGGTAGCCCGCGGCTCCGCGGTTCGTCCAGCGAGGGAGGAAAAAGAGGGGAAGGCAGAGCAGCGTGAGGGAATTCATGCTTCAGTGCAAGGGAAGATACAAAATAGCCTTTATTAGAAGTTGCTACATAGTTAAAAGTTTGGAAGGCACAGAGAAAAAGATACACTTTAAGCTGCTGCTGGGGCATGCAGGCATGACCGGATTGGTCTCAGCATGGCTCCTCCCGATCTGCAGAACTCCCTGCTGCAGGTCAGATTAAGTTGAATGCAGATGGCTGCCTGGGTTCGACCACATCAGGCTGTAATGCATCCCCACCATAGATTTGTGGGAGGCACTAACACACCACTTTGTGCATGAAATCTTCCCAGGACGCAGCCCTTTTACTGAGAACGACGCACATCTTCTCCTTAAGTAGAGAAAAGAGACAGGCTCTCAGGACACATTGAGTGCTGTGAGGAAATAGGCTAAATTATATAGCTAGCACCACTATTATTGCGTGTTTCTTTTGGACTCCCGGTGGGTGAAATTACAGTTTTGCGCAAAGACATTTAGGTCCCATCCTCACTTCCTTCCCATTGGTGAGATATTGTTGGTTTTTTATACCTCCCTGCTCAGTGCACTAAATCTCGCACAAGTTCACTTATGGTTTGGGTTTGTTCATTCATTTGACTCTCTACATATGCCCTGTATCCACAGATCTCAGGGTGGCTTGCAACAAAACTAATTTAAAATAATAAACAGTAACAAAATGAAAATTAAAAACTAGTTGATTTTAAATTGTACCAACTCTACCACATATAAACACTGGACAATATCAATTACTGTATATACTCGAGTATGAGCCTAGTTTTTCAGCCCTTTTTTTAAAACTGAAAAAGCCCCCCTCGGCTTATACTCGGGTGAGGGTCCTGGTTGGCTTATATTTGGGTCAACTTATACTCGAGAATATATGGTACATTTATTCTTTTTCTCTATTATTATTGGTATTATTACATTTATTATTTTTCTCTCTTATTGTTGCTACTATTACATTTATTTTGCTCTATTTTTTATTATTATTAATACATTTGTTATTTCACTCTCATCTTATTATTATTATTGCATTTATTATTTTACTCTATTTATTATTACATGTATCATTTTCCTGTATTTGTTATTATTATTATTATTATATGTATTATTTTACTCTATTATTATTAAAAGTAGACATAAACACATTTACATTGAAGAAGATGAGAATAATGATTTAATCAGAGTTGGACAGTCTTATCTTAAATATGAGCTTTATGTAAATATTCAAAAACATTTAACCTACTGATGCCTCAATTAATATAATTTTATTGGTATCTGTTTTTATTTCTGAAATTTACCACCCTCGGCTTATACTGGAGTCAATGTTTTCCCAGTTTTTTGGTGGTAAAATTAGGTGCCTCGGCTTATATTCGGGTCAGCTTATACTTGAGTATATACGGTAGGTCACTAGGCTTTAATGCTGTTTTAAATCTCGTTTTAATTGTATTTATATGTTATTGATTTACTGTTTAATGTGTTTATAATTTGTTATGTTTGCTCTTTGATGTGGCATTGAATTGTGCCAAGATGTAAGCTGGAAAACTCCCAACAACCCAGCATCATTTTTGTTTTAATTTTTGTCGTTTTGGAGAAAAACCACTGCATTTTGCTGTCGTTTGTTGTCCTTTGATAAAAATTAAATTTACCTGAGAGAGAATGTCTGGCTGCTAGAAGGGTTAATTTTAGTTAAGGATAATAATGCTATGCTCCACTTTTAGTCCTAAATTTGTAAGAATTGCATGCAAGTTAAATCAGTTTAACACTGCTTCTCAGAGGGATTCATGGCTTCCAGACCTTGGATCATTTTGGTGGTCCTTCTCTGGACATTTTCCATTTTGTCAACTTTTTTTGTGAATTGTGACTCCTGGACATCTTTTGTGCTTAAGCATCTGAAATAAAAGCAGGTTTCCACTTGGCACAGACAACACCTCCAAAGGAACCTGCGTTTTCAGTGAAAGCTGAATGTCTCCTTCAAGAGCGGAAACTCAACATCTCCATACGTTATAGCCAGACAGCTGGGCTTGTTGGTTTCCCATTTTTTGGGTGGGAGGAAGGGTTGCTCACGAAGAAGGAAAGCTGTGTCAGTCTGTGTGTATCGCCCTTCCCCCTTTGTCCTTAAAACCCACATTTGTTTTTCCGTCCCAACAAGATGTTTCAGGTTGGGCCCACAACCATCTGTCTGGCAGTGTGTTTAGGAAGGATGATGCCACTGCTGTTGGGTTTTTTGGAATTTTTTTCTTTAAAAAAATTGCTTACTCATTAATGGTCTGTTTGCCAAGAGATAGGAAGCCAGCGCAATCCGGCACTGCCAAAAAGCAGTCCCGCATTGCTGGGATTGGCAACAAAATGGGTCATAACATGCGTTATTATTATTATTATTATTATTATTATTATTATTATTATTATTATTATTATACCACTTTTTTCTCAAGATTGAGACCCAAAGCGTTTCACCTTTGTAATTTTTTAAAAAAAATTGTATAATTTTAAAATGTGTCCCTTGACTTCTGCAGTTTTGACTTTTGATTTTATAATACTATGTAACACAATTTTTGTTCCTGGGTTATAAATGCCATTTCCTAATTGGATCTATCATGAAACAGGCAAAAGTTTTATTAAACTGCAAAATTTTTGGTTTTGTATCACATTTTGCTATAGTTTTTGTTGTGGTTTAGTTTGATGATGAACGGGGATTTGGGTTTAAGCAGGCTGACCAAAACAATGTTGAGGAGAGAAATCTTGAAGGTTCTGATGCTGGAAATGTTGAAGGCTCTGGCTTTGAATTGTCAAAGAGGCCGCAGGCTAGCGAGGAAACAGAAACTAATGATAAGGGCGACCTTTCACAGGATTTAGAACATCAACAAGTTCCAGGTGTCTCTGGCAGCGACTCAGAGGAGTTTTCCTTAGGTAGAGATACAAGGTTAAAGTTAAAGGTTCATCGTCCCAGGTGTTCCCTGAGAATCGCTGGCAAACGCGTGGGAACTCAAGGACAGGGAAATGCTTTTTTGGCTTGTAAACATGGGTAAATACGGGAAAGACAGGGAAAATCTTCAGATGAAGCAACATTGATTTTTGGAAGCACATCTCCTGCCTTGTCTAAGGATTCTCATTTATGTTTATGCCTGGAACCTGTGTTTTTGGATTTTACACTGAAGTTCATGTTTCCTTGTTTTTCAGGACTGATTTCCTATATCAGAGACTTGGGACTGTATTCTGTAAATTGCTTTTACCTCTGGATTATAGCCTTTTTGACTGACTGCCTTTGCATTTGAATATTGCTTTTTATTGACTGCCATTGCATTTGGAAGTTTGCCTTCCTTACTGCTTTTATTTCAGACTTGGCTATCTTTTATCAATTAACTGTTTAAATCTAGCTTGCTGTGGTGAAGTGTGTGTTAAGATCAAGGTGAACCAGTGCTGAGGTGCAACAGTTTTTCTCATAGCATCTGAACCAACTCAACCTAGTTTGTGGCAGCCACAAAAACAAAGTTACTGAAGTATAATAACTACTTTCAAAGTAAGGACCATACAATGAAATAGCAAATAACACTTTCAAACTAGAAACAGATTTTTTTTTCACATGTTGTTACACAGTGTTATTCAAGGGTTGGATTAAAATGTTCTCTCTATTTCTAGAGAGATCATCTCTCTAGGAATCTCTTGGTCCTCCAGTATGGTTCACTGGTCAGCTTCCAGCAATTAAAAGAAAAGCAATACGTTTTTCACTTTCATGGGGCTCAGCATCTCTAACCCAGCAAATGTGGAGGGATGCCTATAAATAACTGAAACCATACAAAGTCTAAATATTAAAATAGAATTAAATATGTATTAGTATTAATACGCGTGGCTACAGTCAATCCACAGGGCATTTTTTGCCACCCAGATCCCGGGGCTGAAAAAACCCCTCCCACCTGAAAAAAGGGACAATGTGGGAAGTTTAGAGGTGCCAATAGCCCACAAAGGACTGCATTGAGAGCAGCAAATAGCCACAGAGGAAACAGGTGTGAAAATGGATGGAAGAAACATCAACAATGAAGGCAATGCAGATGTGACCACACTACTTGAAGGAAGTAGCAAAGACATGGAATTACTACAGTGGACTCTTGAGGTTTTGAAGAGATTTATTTAGCTAGGACCTTGGATAAGGAGTCCGTGCCTGGCATGTGTATGCTAAACCAGAAGGACCAGGACAGAGAAACCAATTCACCAGGTTGAAGACAAGCCATAGAGGTTTATTACAATTTCGCCAAAAAGGATGCAAGCACAAGCAATTGGCTTCAAAATGTATGAGCATAAACATACCAAGAAATGCAGTATATCTTATATAATTCTGACAGCCATTCAAACTTCCCACTCCCTCCCCGATTGACCAGAAAAGAGGCTGGATAAGATCAGTGCCAGTATTGGCTGAAAGCTCTGCTGACATCACAGCTTTTAGGTGAGGATTCATTTGGCAGGAAGATTGGTGGCTGATGGCCATCTGTCGGGGGTGCTTTGAGTGAGATTTTCCTGCTTCTTACAAGGGGTTGGACTGGATGGCCCATGAGGTCTCTTCCAACTCTATGATTCAATGATTCTATGATTAGTCAGGGATGAGCAATGAGTTGCAGAGATGCCCTCTGGGAGGCTTAGTCCAGGAGAAGACCATACCACTTGATATGCTGATGAGCTTTAGATTAAAAGCTTTTCATGTAAGTCGCTTTGAGTCTCTTTGTGGCGAGAAAAAAGCAGGGTATGACTAATAATAATAATAATAATAATAATAATAATAATTTTATTAGCTCAACTGTCTATTTCTGTGCTAAACAAAGATATGGAGCTCAGGAAACAAAGGTGCGAGATTCAGAGGACAAAGGTGCCAATTCTGGGCAAACAAAGGCTTGGCTGTCACTGAAAGAGTTAACAAATACACATACTCTACGCAAATACACATACTTTCATGACAGAGCATCAGGCTCTCTGCCTCAGGTAAATTACACAGATATATTGCTTATCTGGCTGGCAAGGGAGATCACCTATTTTATAAACACAATGAACCTGATAATTACATATCTGGCTTGGGAAATAGCCAGAGGGATTTGCCCAACCTTTCCATTCTTAGGGGATTGTTCCAACCATGGAGGGGTGGTGGTTTTGGGGCTACATTTTGATGCATTTCTATAAGGCAGTTTATATACATTTGATACAGGAGAAGGATACAGTACATAGTTGAAAGATACAAGTTACATTACATAAAAATAATAAAGTAGATATAATTTATTGAAGGGTAAGATACAATATAGCTTATGGGAGGTTCAGCCCTTGCTGGCTCATTCTTATTATTGAACTTGCACAACCCTGGACTTCCGAGAAAGGTTTTTTTAAAAAGTAAAAAAAATCATATATTTATTTGTGATCTCTTGGTGAATTACAAATCTTCTGGGGCGGGGTTTACTGTGGTTTGATAGCATTTTGGTTCCAAGACCCACTGTAGATATCAAATCCATGCATGCTTATGTTTAATCATATTCGATTTTTTAAACAAATAGTTTCAAGCATGGATTCTTGAATCTGTGGATGAAGAATCTATAGATATGGAGAAAGTCATAGAAAAGAGTACCAAGGCGGCATTATGGTGGAATACTACCAAGACACAAACAATGATTTATATATCTTTAAAGTGCATAATGAAGACATTGAAACATGGAAAGGTTTCTTCTACTTTGACTCAGTCATCCATCAGAATGGGGATTGTAGTCAAGAAATCAGAAGATGAGGAAGATCTCAAAACAGGCGCAAAGAAAATGAAATATGATCCACAAGTGTAAAGACGTATAATTAAATAAATACCAAAGTCAGAGTTATCCAGACCAGATTTCTATGTATGGTGGTGAAAGCTGGATAATGAAGACAACTGATAGGAAGAAATATGAGGCAGGATAAATGCGGTTTTATGGTCAACTTCTATTAGGTGTTGAAGACAGAATCATGTTTGAGGACCAACATTCCTAAAGAGATGTTTTCACAGGTAAATAGAGGATTTTTTTTTAAAAAAAGAACATTGTAGCTTTACCATTTTCAAGGTGCTTGTAATGTGCAAAACCCTTTCTAATAACGTAATGTGTAGACTCTGGAAGTTTAGAAACAGAGATGGTTGGCCATCAGCTGAGAGGATTTTGATGGTGCCTTCCTTCATGGCAGAAGGGTTGGACCGGATGGGCTTTAGGGTCCCTTCCAACTCTTTACTCACTTGATTTTATAATATTAATGGTAAGTGGAAAGATCCTAATATTGTGGAACGTTCTCTTGGTTTTTGTTAATCTCATGATTGTTGTTTTATTTTTCAAACAAAACTCAAGGGGCTTTTCAATGCTAGATTTCCTAAGATACGTTGTCTCTGGATTGAGAGGTAGCAAAGCTCTATTGTTAGACAGAGAGGACGAAGCTGGAGTGATGCATCGATTAAGCCTCCTCCCTGCTGCCTCTCATTGTACCTTCATCTTCTCCTCTCGTTCTGGCTCCAAATGACTTCATGCGCGCTCTCCCACCCACCTTCCATTGCAATCCTCAGTCATTTCCCACCCACGTGAAGAACACCGGTGGAGCTGGAGACGTGTGTGTATTTGAGGCGGGAGGGAAAGGAAGAGGTGACAGAAAAGAAAAGCCTTCTTGATATAATCCAGAAGATGCCAAACAAAAACAAAAACCCAAACCAGACTGACAAAAAACAGAAGCAGCTGGAAATCTCTTAGGATTCTGAAAAACAGGAGTCTGGCTCCCATCTGCACTGCCATATCATGTTGTTTAAAACTGCATGATATGGTCAGCTCACACTCATACAGTGCAGTGCAATGCAATGGTATGAGTCTACACTGATCATGTCAAACTACATGGTAAGGCAATGCAGATAGGGATTTGGTCCCAACTGAAATGGTTACTGTATGCCATCAGGCAACTTTTGAACCTTGGTCTCTTTTAAGTTAGCATTCAAACCACTGCACCACACTGCTTTATGGGTGCACCTGTAAAAAGTGGGACTGGGCTGTGGCGTAGCTCGTTAGTAGCCTGCTGCAATAAATCACAACTGACTGAGAGGTCATGAGTTTAAAGCCCAAGTTGGATTGAGTGCCCGGCTGCTAAATAGCCCCAGCTCGTTGTTTACCTAAGCAACCCGAAAGACAGTTGCATTGGTGGTTGTTTGATATCATTACTGTTGTATAAACCTTTGTTTTAACTTCTGTTTTATCATCTTCTTGTGTTTTAAACTGTGTATATTGTTTAATGTATTTGCGCTGTTACTTTTGTAACGTTGTGAGCCACCCCAAGTCCCCACGGGGAGATGGTGGCGGGGTATAAATAAAGTTTTTTTAAAAAATTATTATTAGTTGCATCTGTCAAGTAGGAAAATTTAGAAACCACTTATGCGGGGAGGCTAATTTAACTGATTTATGTTGGGAATTGATGAGCCGTTAAGCTCTAATCACCCTCTTTATGAGGTAAATTCCCATTAAAATAGCAGAGAAGAATGCAGCGGTGAGACTTACGCGGTTTGAGTTTTGTAAGGCCTCTGTGTCTTCAGGAAGGCAAAGGAATGCAAAGTTAGCTTTAAAGTTTAAAAGCATTTATTGAGGTAAAAAGAAATCCATTGGTGGATAGAAATGGTTTGGAGCTAACTAGCTAATCTATCCTGTTCTAATATACATAGATGGATTAAAATAACAAAGGTATAGATAGCTACATCTTGACTAGTAGAGTGGACAAAGTGCGTACTCTCTCTGGAACAAAGCAGGAAGCAAGAATGGCGACCAAGCCTTGTGGGTCGCTTCTTCTCTAGGGCCATAAACATTCCAAAAGCCAAATTGGGGAAGTTACATCAAAGCCCTAGGAGATATCCCATTTCTAAAGCATCAAAGGGTGGGGTTGACCTAAACAGGACATGAGGGAGGAAACAATAGTGAAGCCTAATCAAAGCATACATGGAACTGGGGAAGGTGTCCTTAACTCTTTTTCTAGGCTTCCTATCTAACCATAGAGACTTAAGCAGTACAGGATGACATTTTTCCAACACCATAAAAATGTCCAGCAGTGTGCATGCCGGATGAGGAAGTACTCCATCAAAAAAAGGACTCGTCGTCAAGGTGGATGATGAAGCAGCAGCTCCTCCTGTAGCTGGAATCGAGTGTACCCTCACAAAGCCAGAAGCTGGAAGTTAAATAGTCTCTGTGTCTGTCTGTCTGTGTGTTGTTTGTCTAATGGCATTGAATGTTTGCCATGTATTTTGTGATCCACCCTGAGTCCCCTTCGGGGTGAGAAGGAAGGTCGGAATATAAATACTGCAAATAAATAAATAGAATTAATGCAGTTTGATACCACTTTAACTGCTATCGGTTCCTGGGAGTTGTAGTTTCACAAGGTCTTAAGCCTTCCCTGCCAATGTGTGCTGGTGCCTCACCAAACTACAGCTCTTACAATTCCATTGTATTGAGAGCCATGATAATTAAAGTGGTGCCAAACTGCATTCATTGTTCAATGTAGGTGCCCCTTTCGAATAGGTTTTTGATCATTTCAAAAATGTTTAATAATTTGGTGGTAGGAGGGTTGTTGTATCTTATTTAAATCACAAATTATACGTCTTTGAGATGCTTATAGGGCGCAAGCACAGTGTAGATTTAATACAGCTTGACAACACTTTGCTATAGCTGCGTTGAGTCTCCTGTGAGAGAGATAAAGTGGGATATTAATAATAATAATAATAATAATAATAATAATAATAATAAGGGATCTGTCATTCACTTTGGGAAGAGAAAGTTGAAGATGTAAAAAACTACAACTTGCTGTTGTATCCCACAACTGGAACCCCTCTGACCTTAGACACCACACTAGTTGAGAATTATCAGCAAGCAGTTTATTGAAGAATATATGAAAGCCAGGCAATAAAAATGATGCGAAAAGTATCTTCAAAATGTAACCATTGGTCCATGAATTTTAAGGTACAAAGATAAAACACAAGATACAAAGTTACAAAATCCACAAGAACAAGGCAGCATAAAATCCCACAACTCAGCACAGGAACTTAGCAATACTGGAACCATGAACCTAGAAATCCACTTGGAAGCAAGACTGGCATGAAAAATCGACATTGAGCACACTGAGTTAAAAAGCTTGTCCTTTATAAAGCTTTTTCTGTTTCACGCAATGCAAAGAACACATTCAGTTTCACTTTCCCACCAGATAAAGATTTATTTTCCCTTTTTTCCCCTGGAGACAAAAGTGACCTTCAATGAACCTGTGAACTCTCCTTTTGTCTACAAAAGTCTTGTCACCTATCTTCCAGCTCATTAAATTCTGCACCTGACAAATCATCCTCAGAAGACCGATTCTCAGAGAAAACCTGAGGGCCCTTGAACATCCTCACTCTGTTCACAAGAAACATCTGGTTCGAAGCCAGGCCTGTCAAGAAAACCATCATCCCCACTGTCATCAGACACAGGTCTAGAAACCCCATGATCCCCATTGACAGCAGACACTATCACAGGCTTAAGTACAACACTCGCAGGATTCCATAGCATTGAGCCATGGCAGTTAAAGTAGGGTCAAATTACATTAATTTTAAAGTATAGATGCATCCTTGTGGAGACAATTTTGACCAGAAAAAGGACCATTGAGTCTTGTTTAATAGAGGAATGCGTACTAATAGTAATAATAAGCCATAGAAACAGTCTTCTAAGGGCAACTAGATGACCTCAACCTTCTCTAACTCATACTTGGGAGCATAAGAAGTCTCCAATGAATGGCTTCTTAATGCACCATCAGAAAATGAAGCGCCCATCTCCATTCTTTGTGTGTCTTGTGTGTCTCGTGGAAAGATGCTGCCGCCGTTGTTCAAAGATTTGTCTTCCTGACCTAGAAATCCCCCACCGTCGTCCCATTAAACTCTCTGAAGCCGTATCGGGAAGAGAGAGAGAAAAGCAAAGCCGAGTTGAAATCTAGGTCAGGTGTTTTAACATTTTCCATTCATCCCGATTACACGGCTAAATGGACGTTAGGCACCAAAGCATTGATAATTCATCACGCGGGGCTTTAAGGCTAAACAGTCGATGTCAGCTTCGGATATCATTTTGTTAAAACAAAAAAAAAACAACATTTCTAATCCTTGCAAGAGTCCTGATGGGAGATAAGATATATATAGAGAGAGAGTGAGAGTATTTATTAAGTTTGCAAAGAGTCATAGTTGCAACTTTATTTGCTTAGAATAAGAATCTGCACAGAGTACAAGGGAGCACAAATCCAATTGGATAGCCCAAGCCTTCTTACTATTACTCTGGATTGACTTATCGTGGTTGTGAATGGGTTGTGATTCCTCTCTGGGTTTTAGTCTGAACTTCAAATGCTCTACCTGAGGCTGGATCTATACTGTTATATAATGAAGTTTGGAATTGCAGTTTATGGTCAGTATAGACCAAGCATGGGCAAACTTGGGCATCCCTCCAGGTGTTTTGGACTTCAACTCCCACAATTCCTAACAGCTTACCGGCTGTTAGGAATTGTGGGAGTTGGAGTCCAAAACACCTGGAGGGATGGCCAAGTTTGCCCATGCCTGCTATAGACCCATGTAATGCAAGTCAATACAGTTAAATTGCATTATATGGGTCTATATTGACCATGTAATGTAGTAACCGTGTTCCATGCAGTCATGCCCGTGGCCATATGACCTAGGAGTCGTCTGCAGACAATGCCGACTCTTCGGCTTAGAAATGGAGATGAACACCAACCCACAGAATCGGACACAACTAGATATAATGTCAGGGGAAAACCTTTACCCTTTACCTAATGCAGTTCCAAACTGCATTGAAAGGCAATGTAAATCTGGCCTTAAAAATAGGTTCAGTGACCTGAAGAGCTTCTCTAAAGTGCAGCACTTGGACTGTTCCTTTTAAAACTCTATCTACACTGCCATATAAAGAAATTTTATAATGCAGTTTAAATGTATTGAACTGCATTATATGAGTCTACACTGCCATATAATTCACTTATTTATTATTATTTATTTATTTACAGTATTTATATTCCACTCTTCTCACCCCGAAGGGGACTCAGGGCGGATCACATTACACATATAAGGCAAACATTCAATGCCTTTAACATAGAACAAAGACAAAGACAAACATAGGCTCCGAGCTGGCCTCGAACTCATGACCTCTTGGTCAGAGTGATTTGTTGCAGCTGGCTGCAGCTGGCTGGCTGCTCACCAGCCTGTGCCACAGCCCGGGCCTGTGAACATAGAGACAGAGACAAAGGCAGAGACACAGAGGCAATTTAACCTTCTCCAGTTTCCAGCTTCCTGAGGGGATGTTCGATTCCGGCCACAGGGGGAGCAGCTGCTTCATCATGTACTGTGACACTGAGTCCTTGGATACTTCCTCATTCCAAACGCTTATGGACAATTTTTATAGTGTCATAAATTAGTTAAATTAGCCTCCCCACATAAGTGGTACCTAAATTTCCTACTTGATAGATGCAACTACAGTAGAGTCTCACTTATCCAAGCTAAACAGACCGGCAGAAGCTTGGATAAGTGAATATATTGGATAATAAGGAGGGATTAAGGAAAAGCCTATGAAACATCAAATTAGGTTATGATTTTACAAATTAAGCACCAAAACATTATGTTAGACAACAAATTTGACAGAAAAAGCAGTTCAATATGCAGTAATGTTATGTTGTAATTACTGTATTTACGAATTTAGCACCAAAATATCATGATATATTAAAAACATTGACTACAAAAATGGCTTGGATAATCCAGAAACTTGGATAAGCGAGGCTTGGATAAACGAGACTCTACTGTATCTTTTGGCTTGCTTAGGTCAACAACAAGCAGGGCTATTTTTTATTTTAATGGTCGGGTGCTCACTCTGACACGGGCGGCCTCAAACTCATGACCTCTTGGTCATAGTGATTTATTGCAGCTGGCTACTAACCAGCCCTTGCCACAGCCCAGCCCAAAAACTGCATTATATGACAGTGTAGATGGAGTCTAAGTTTGGATTATAGTCCAGAGCGGATTCATCACTCAGTGGATGCAGAAATTACTCCTCCTCAATGCTTGTCAATGCTTGTTTAGATCATGTTGTTGAGCAGGACTGAAATATCAGCCTTATTGTATCCTCTCAAGGTGGGTTAACAACATTGGGATGAGCTCTGATACTCAGTAGAAAGGCAAGCATTTGTGTTTTATAAAACTTCAGAGTTATGCATATAAAGATGAAGGGTATATGAGTAATATCTAATGCATACAGGCATTAGATATCATACCTCTGAGGTCTATGAAGAGTTTGTTTGTTGTTCAGGAGGATATCCTCAGTACCTGGCACTGTATGTAGCCATAACATCAGGTTGTTGGTCCTGGGTACATAATATTTGCATTTCTAGAATAACATAAATGGCAGAGATCCGAATAGCAATACAGCCCATGCATGAGATGTCAGCTAGTGTACACAATTTATTTGGCCACCTAAAACGTATAAGCATAGAACTGGATCTTTAATACTTCTTGCATGCCAGCGATATCAGCAGAATTGGCTTTGTATCTGATGAGATCAATCGACATGACAAACAGCATCATGTCCTGGGCAATTAATCGATCCCCGGAATTCCCTGCAAGTAGCATTTTAGCACAGAGAACCACTTACGGGAACTTTGTCCCAAGGGAGTAAAGCTGACCCCTTTATGTTTCCCTTTGACTGGCAGGCAAATATATTTTTATATAGCTGATTAACTCCTTGTTGCAGAAGGCTCTTTGAATGTAGAGCGCAGCATAAGATTTTCAAGGTAAAAGGATTTAGAAGTGGTTCGCCATCACCTCATTCGACACCATGTTTGCTCCTTAGCTGTTTTGGCGTTGAGAGATCCTCTGGCAATGGCACACAACACTTGTTGGCATGCATTGCCCTCAATTCAGTATGCTTTAGAACAGGAAGAACATCCAAGAATCCTCAACTCAAGCCCTCCCTATAGATGGCCAGTCAACCTCTTTTGAAAAAATCCCCATAGTTGGAGACTCCACTACCCTTTGGGAGATAAGTGCAGGTTATAAATAAAGTATTATTATTATTATTATTATTATTATTATTATTATTTTATTTTATGACACAGCAAACAAGATAGATATGCTGGATTTCGTATCACAAAAATCACAAGTCGAACACTTATTATTATTATTATTTTATTATGACACAGCAAACAAGATAGATATGCTGGATTTCGTATCACAAAATCACAAGTCAAAAACACTTATTATTATTTTATTATTATTTTATTATGACACAGCAAACAAGATAGATATGCTGGATTTCGTATCACAAAAATCACAAGTCGAACACTTATTATTATTATTATTTTATTATGACACAGCAAACAAGATAGATATGCTGGATTTCGTATCACAAAACCACAAGTCAAAAACACTTATTATTATTTTATTATTATTTTATTATGACACAGCAAACAAGATAGATATGCTGGATTTCGTATCACAAAAATCACAAGTCGAACACTTATTATTATTATTATTTTATTATGACACAGCAAACAAGATAGATATGCTGGATTTCGTATCACAAAACCACAAGTCGAACACTTCCCAAGTGTCTAGGACTGTGTGATGTATTTTTGGATGATGCACGCAGATCCCAGCAGGGTGGCCTTTTGCAGTTGGCAGATTGTAATTTTGTCAATGTCTATTGTTTCCAAATGCCGGCTGAGATCTTTTGGCACGGCACCCAATGTGCCGCTCACCACCGGGACCACCTGCACTGGTTTCTGCCAGAGTCTTTGAAGTTCAATCTTGAGGTCCTGATAGCGGCTGAGTTTTTCCTGTTGTTTTTCGTCAGTGCGACTGTCACCTGGGATGGCAACATCAATGATGATGATGATGAATATCCATTCTGATTTTTTTCTCATGTCAGGAGCAACTTGAGAAACGCGAAGCGATCCATTCTGATATGAATGTTTCTGTGGGTTGCTGTAAGTTTTTCGGGCTGTATGGCCATGTTCTAGTAGCATTTTCTCTTGACGTTTCACCTGCATCTGTGGCTGGTATCTTCAGAAGTTCTGTTGGCAGTGAGGCAAGTGGAGTGTAGATATACCTGTGGGATGTCCAGGGTGGGAGAATGAATCCATGTATGTATAAAGCAGTGGTTCTCAACCTGTGGGAGCCCAGATGTTTTGGTCTTCAACTCCCACAAATCCTAACAGCTGGTGGATTGGCTGGGAGTTCTGGGAGTTGTAGGCTACTTGGGGACCCACAGGTTGAGAAGGTGTAAATGATCCAATTAGCAAGCTTGAATAGCACTGAGTAGCCAACCTGGCCATTTTAAATTGCTCTATTTCATCACTGCCAACAGAACATCTGAAGATGCCATTAGCCACAGATACAGGTGAAAGGTCAGGAGAAAATGCTACTGGAACATGGCCATACAGCCCGAAAAACTTACAGCAACCCACAGAAACATTCATATTAGAATGGATCACTTCGTGTTTCTCAAGTTGCTCCTGACATGAAAAAAAAATCAGAATGGATAATAATAATAATCATCATCATCATCATCATCATCATCATCATTGATGTCGCCATACCAGGTGACAGTCGTATTGACAAAAAACAACAGGAACAACTCAGCCGCTATCAGGACCTCAAGATTGTACTTCAAAGACTCTGGCAGAAACCAGTACAGGTGGTCCCAGTGGTGATCGGCACATTGGGTGCCGTGCCAAAAGATCTCAAAACTCTTAAAAACTCACAGCCACTCAATGAAGGCCTTTGACAACACAATGAATGTTTCCATCTTGAAAATTCATACAACCCCCGAATCCTAAATTTGGAAGGGACTCCAAGGGCCATCCAGTCCAACCCCCTGTCCTGTAAGAATACACAATCCAAGTCTTCTTGAGAGATGGGCATCTATCCTGTGTTTAAAAGTCTCCAGAGAAGAAGACTCCACTTGACTCCTAAGCAGCAGATTCCACCATTAAGGAGCTCTGAACATCAGGAAGAATTGACATGAAATTTTATTTATTACAAGCATTTATATCCCGCCCTTCTCACCCCCAGGGGCTACTCAGGGCAGCCTTACAAATCTCTTTTCCTTCCATTTGAATCCATGACTGTATTGTGTGCTTATTTCTGGCACAACAGAGAACATGCTGTTTTCCCTCCTCCTCCTCCTCCTCCTCCTCAATGCGACCTTCTTTCAAATATACATGCAAACATGTCTGCCATGTCCGCTCTTGACCTCCTCCTCTCCAGCCTCAAGATACCCAGTGGCCTTAGCTGCTCTGCACAGGGCTTCCGTGTCCTTTTAGGAGTTCAGGAGGAGGCTCCGTACGTGTGTGAGATGCCAACAGGTTTCTGCCTGACGGAAATTCATTCCTCTCTCCTTCTGCTGGCAACAGGGAGAGAACCAATGGGCATCTCAGCCGTGCAGCAGAATCCTCCCAGTGGCTGCCAATTGTCTCATGCAAGAACCAGAGCCGGTTTCCAATGCCTTCGGAGTGCCCTGCTGTTGCAACGATAGGGAAGATAAACATATCAGCATGCTCAAGAGAAAACAATGCTTATAAGTGGCTGAAAATCATTAGGAGTGTCCTCCACAAACCCTTCTAAGTCCTTGAATAGACTGTTGTGCGGCTGTTGATGTGTCAGCTTACAGAAGGCACAGTGCAGTTTGACACCACTTGAATTACCATGGCTCCGCACTCTGCAATCATGGGAGTTGTAGTACTACAAGGTCTATAGCTCTCCTCTGCCAAAGAGTGCTGGTGCCTCACCAAACTGCAACTCCCACGTTTCCATAGCATTGATCCATGGCAGTTCAAGTGGTGTCAAACTGCATTCATTGTTGTGACTCAGCCTTTGTGTGAGGATTCTGGGATGCAGTTTCAAGATGATGGGATTCAGGTTCAGGATGAGTTTCAAGATGACTCTGATGGGAATTATGGGATTCAGGTGCAGAATGTCCCTGCTGTGGGAGATGAGGTGCAGGGAGGCTTTCCCACGGGAAGAAATGATGTTGTTACTGATGATGGTTTTCAGGTGCAAGAAGCAGAAAGGAAGAGCAGCTCCCAGCCTCAGCCTGATAACACTAACGAGCCCTGTGGCCTTGAAAGCGATGAGGCCGCTTCTCTAGATCAGGCTAGTAGTTTGGAATTTCAGGGGTTGCGCAGATGTCTCAGAATAGCAAATAAGAGGGAGTTCAAAGGGCAAAGAAATGCCTTCATGGTATGCTGTTAAAACAGTCTGCTGAGAGGGAAATCTTCATCAAAGCAATTTCCTCGCTTGAATCAAGAACCAAGTCTGCTTTCTTGTATTAACGTATAGCCTGGATGTATCCTTGTTTCTGGGACTTTGGTTTCATTTTAAGGACCTTGTTTCATGCCTAATATTTCCATGGATTTGTTCTTACAGCCTTGTTTTTGTAACTATCTTTTGGAACTGAACTTTTATCTTTTATGAGCTATCTTTTCCTTATTTCCTAATAAACTACAAAAGACTACGATCTGTGTGCAGCCTGGTGTCTTTAGCAAGGTGAAGCTAACCTGAGGTGCGACATTCATTTTGCAGTGTAGATTCAACCTAGGGCAGAGAAAGGAACCAGACAAGTTTCTGAAGTGTCAAGATGTTAACTTGAGTATCAATAAATAATACTATAAGATTTGTTCATACCATCATCTTTCTCACTTCTAAGAATGCATCTACTCTGTGAAAGTAATGCAGTTTTAACACCATTTCAACTACTACGGCTCAATGTTATGATGCAAGACCAAGAATTGTAATGTTGGAAGAGGCCAGAAAGGCCATCTTGTCCAACCCTCTTTGAAAAGTACATTGATTTTGAAGATGTTTAGCAGTGAGAATAAAAGTAATTAAATTATTAGTTCACTCTTTCTGTTAGGGATCCCTCTTTTTCAGAAGAGGAAGGGGAGCAGGAAAGTGTTCATGAATCAGAGGGGCAGTTGGAATCTGAGGAGGAGATTTTGCAAGTACCCACATCTCAGGAGAGGTGAAAGGAAACAGAGCAGAGACGTTGTCCAGCTGGAATAGCTGCCAGAAATGCAGCTGAGTAATTGGGAGCCACCTTAGCAGCTGTGCGGGAACTCAGGGCTATAAATCAGAAGCAGGTGCAGCCAGCTCTTGCTGGTAACAAACTGGCTCTAATGCCTAAGCCTTTGCTCCCCTTGTGCCTGCTTCGAGTCTGCATCTGGGAAACTGCTCCTAAGGATTCATTGCTGTTTCTTTGTCTGAAGTAAGACTGCTACTTGGTGTGTGAATTTATCAGAGACTTAAGAACTGTGTTTGCCCTAAGACCACTTTGCTTTCTTTTGCATTATACCACTGAGTGTACTGTACTTTATGTTTTGCTGAAGTAAAGCAGTTTTCATTTACTTACCACATTGTTTTAAGGCTGTTCTTGAAAGACAAAACAGGACACTCTCTTAGCAGAACAGAACAGCCTCCCAAGCATGGTGCAATACTTAGAGTGTTAGGCCCCTTCTACACTGACATATCAAATTGAGATTGTGTGCTTTGAACTGGAGTATATGGGAGTGTAGACTCATATAATGCAGTTCAAAATAGTAGAGATAATAATAGAGATAATGTGGAGTATCTGCTTTGATCATCTGGATTATATGGTAGTGTAGAAAGAGCCATGGACTATGGGTGCATCTACATGGTTGAATACATGCAGTTTTATTACATCAATACTATGGAATCCTGGGAGTCGTAACTTGGTGAAACACCAAGATTCTTTGTCAGCGATGAATTAAACTATGAATCATCAAGAATGAATAATGAAACTATGATTATCAGGATTCTATAGCACTGTGTCATGGGAGTTAAAGTGATGTCAGACTGCATTAATTCTATCATGTTCATACACTATGAAATCCTGGAGACCAGGATTCAATGCCCTACTGAGTTATAAAAAACAGCTGGGTGACCCTGGTTAAGTCACACACTCTCAGCCTCAGAGGAAAGCAAAAGCTAATCAATGTCATTGGAACAAAGCTTACCAAGTTAGGTTCTCCTTAGTGCAGGCATGGGCCAACTTGGGCCCTCCAGGTGTTTTGGACTTCAACTCCCATAATTCCTAGCAGCCGCTAGGCTGCTAGGAATTGTGGGAGTTGAAGTCCAAAACACCTGGAGGGCCCAAGTTGGCTCATGCCTGCCATAGGGTCACCATAAATCAGAGATGACTTATGGTGAAGCTTAAGAGATCCTAAACAGCAACAACAACGTGCAAAGCAACAGCAATCCCCACCAGAGCCTGGTTTGACTTTATTCCAGACGTCAAAACGAGAAGAGTGGGTGTCCTGATTTGTCTTCTTTAAAAGCAGCTATTTGCCAGATGAACTTTTTTTTTCTCTCTCCTTTGGGCCCCATGGAAACAAGGAGCAACTGTGTACAAGAGAATTTCCACAGCTTGGTTGCTGTGGATTAGAATACTCCTTTTCATGGAGGCACACCTTGCTTCCTCCCTGATTATAAATCAGGAGAACAATTCATTCCTATAGCTGCAGAGGTTTGCTTTTAGGAGGCGAAAGAATGTCAGAATGGCCTGCCCTCTGGGGAGCGTGAGTCACGGCACTTAGCTTGCCTTCTCCTCCTCTTCTCCCACAAGCAGGTCATTCTGGAGCAACCAAATGACCTCCAAGTATGGGGCAGAGTAAACCCATGGCCCTGAATGTGGGGCAACGGTGACGTCCATGCCCATAGTGCACTTAATCCAGGTTTAGTCCAACTCTAAGGTTGCCATCCAAGGTAATAAGCTCCATCCCCTAAAATGGAATAGAACATAATAACTTTATTGTCATTGTACGAGGGTTGAATGAAAAGTAATGCCTCCACCTTCGTGACTTGGGTTTGGATAGGAATCTATATATATAAAAGGGTAATGAAATTTCGGCCTAGGACAAAACAACAAAACTGCACATCCCAGAAACACTAAACTTGGCAGCACAACCCCTCATCCATGCCTTCATACAACAAAAAGAAAAGAAAAATAAAGTCCTAATTAGAGGGAGAGGAATAATTGTTTTTATCCAATTGCTGCCAGTTAGAAGGCTAAGCTCTATGTCTCTATGTCTAACATCTAGTTGTGTATACAAGAAACTTTTCAATAAAAAATACTTTTAAAAAAAGAAGGCTAAGCTCTGCCCACTTGGTCTTCTAGCATCCCACTCAGCCCAGGGGACAGGCAGAGTTAGGCCTCACTTAGGCCTCTTCCACACTGCCTATAACATACAGATTATCTGATTTTAACTGGATTATATGGCAGTGTAGACTCAAGGCCCTTCCACACAGCTATATAACCCATTTATAATTGACTTAATGTAAGGTAAAACCTTTACCCTTTACCTTAATTACCACCAATTCCTCAATACTTTATTTCCCATACCACTATACTTCGCCACACCACGCGTGGCCGGGCACAGCTAGTATTTTAATAAATCAAATGCAGAAATAATCTTTAGTATGTGCTCTTTAACTACCACTATTCACTTTTCCACATAATCTCCAGACAATTGGATACATTTCTGGCAACAATAAACAGGTTTTCTGAAGTTGTCACGGAAGAAGTCGACACTCTGTTTCCGCAACCGGTGTCTCACAGGACCCATCGTGCACAGATCTTCCGATAGCCAAGCAAAGCAATAATGTGACCCACGCGTTCTTGTGAAATCGCCATTATGCTTGAAATCTCTCTCTGAGTGATACGATGATTGTCCTGAATCAATCTGTCAACCTTTTGCTTGTGAAACTCGGTGGTTGCTGTCACAGGACATCCAACTCTTTGTTTGTCACGCAAGTCAGATGTTCTCACCTCAACATCTTTAAACTTACTTGCCCAATGATGCACAGGACTCACATCAACACAATCACAATTTCCAGGCCCTAGTGCAACAGAGGAATCCTTTAAAGTTCAGAGTATAAGTCAGAGCAGATGTATAACTCAAACCAAAAGGAAGACACCAGTCCCCAGTATCCAAAGCCTCCATAGCTTTTGGCACTATTGGCTGATAATAGCACTATAATTCTGTAGTGTGAATGGGTCCCTTGCCAGAGGATCGTTGCCTTTGCCTTCCCCTGAAGCTAAGAGAGTGTGACTTGCCCATGATCATCCAGGTTACCTAATCTATATATATAAAAGGGTAATGAAATTTCAGCCTAGGACAAAACAACAAAACTACACATACCAGAAACACTAAACTTGGCAGCACAACCCCTCATCCATGCCTCTACATTCATACAACAAAAAGAAAAGAAAAATAAAGTCCTAATTAGAGGGAGAGGAATAATTGTTTTCATCCAACTGCTGCCAGTTCAAAGGCTAAGCTCCGCCCACTTGGTCTCCTAGCAACCTACTCAGCCCACCCAGCCCCTAAGGATCATCCAGTTCAACTTCCTTATATCATGCAGGAGGACACAATCCAACCACTCCTGACAGATGGCCATCCAATATCTTTACAATAATAATACACATCGAATCATAGCATCAGACAGTTAGGAGATACCCCTAAAGGCCATCCAGTCCAACCCAATTCCACCATGCAGAAGGACACAATCCAAGCACTCCCAACAGATGGCCACCCAGCCTCTCAATACTAATACTAATACTAATAACAACAACATCATCATTTATCCAATTGCTGCCAGTTCAAAGGCTAAGCTCCGCCCACTTGGTCTCCTAGCAACCCACTCAGCCCAGGGGACAGGCAGAGTTAGGCCTCACTTAGAGCTCTTCCCCACTGCCTATAAAATACAGATTATCTGATTTGAACTGGATTATATGGCAGTGTAGACTCAAGGCCCTTCCACACAGCTATATAACCCATTTATAATCTTTGAACTGAATTATCTTGACTCCACACTGCCATATAATCCACTTCAGTGTGCAGTCGGACACAACTGGACTTAATGTCAGGGCAAAACCTTTACCCTTTACCTTAACTACCACCAATTCCTCAATACTTTATTTCCCATACCACCATACTTAGCCACAGCAACGCGTGGCCGGGCACAGCTAGTAATATATATATATATATATATATATATATATATATATATATATATGTGTGTGTGTGTGTGTGTGTGTGTGTGTGTGTGTGTGTGTATATATATATATATATATATATATATATATATATATATATATATAAAAAACAAATAAGTGTATCCTGTCCTGTCTTGATGAAACCTGAAATTAGCCACCCCAGGACAGGGCAGCCCTAGCCCTTTGGGTTGCCTGCCTCGGGCGGCAACATTTCTTGGGTGGCCTGGTCCTGTTACTGTGGCCGGCAAAACGTAGATTTGCTTTTGCACCTTGCCTTTCGTGCTCCTGCTGCAAATAAACCATCCTCGGAGGACGGTGCCGGGAGGGTTGTCTGTGCAGGGAAATTAGACAAGGAGTGAACCTCCTCCTCCTCCTCTTTCCAGCTTTGCCTTGGCAACAACAACAACCACGGTGATGGGCATGTTTTATAGGCCGCCCTGAGCTGGTCTCCAAAGGCTTTTGTGGTGCTTCTGCTGCCATGGCAACCTGTATAGATTCTGGTCACGGTGTCAGCCTCTCCTGGCCACCCAAACATGATCTGAATCAACCGCAGGGCTCCACGAAGCAGGCAGGAGACGGAGGCAGAAGGGCCTCTCTCTTGGCGCAGGAGAGAGAAAGTCTGGGGGAATATTTCTGGGAAGCCCACGATTCCATTCCATGTGTTGTCAAAGGCTTTCACGGCCAGAATCATTGGGCTGCCGTGGGTTTTTCAGGTTGTATGGCCATGTTCCAGAAGCATTCTCTCCTGACGTCTTGCCTGCATCTGTGGCTGGCATCCTCAGAGGTCTGTGGGAATGAGGCAAGTGGGGTGTATATATATCTGTGGAATGTCCAGAATGGGAGAAAGAACTCTTGTCTGTTTGAAGCAAGTGTGAATGTTGCAATTAGCCAGCGTGAGTAGCAATTGAGTAGCCTTGCAGCTGTAAAGCCTGGCTGTTGCTGCCTGGGGGCATCCTTTGTTTGGGAGATGTAAACTGGCACTCATTTGTTAAAAAAGGTAAAGGTTTCCCCTGACGTTAAGTCCAGTTGTGATCAACTCTAGGAGTTGGTGCTCATCTCCATTTCTAAGCCGAAGAGCCGTCATTGTCCATAGACATCTCTAGGTCATGTGGCCGGCATGACTGCATGGAGCACCATTACCTTCCTGCTGGAGCGGTACCTATTAATCTACTCACATTTGCATGTTTTTGAACTGCTAGGTTGGCAGGAGCTGGGGCTAACAGCGGGCGCTCATTCCGCTCCTGGGATTTGAACCTGGCACCTTTCAGTTAGCTGTCTGGAATTATCCTGCTTCTGAGTGGTGTTTTTTTATTTACTGTCTTGATTCTGGTGCTTTTTAATTGAACCAGAGAAGTCAGCTAAACCAGAGCACTTGATGAACCAACCTGGACATATTATTTGAGGACACAGAAATGCTGGACTACTCGGACAACCACTATGTCAGATGACACAGAGAAGCCATTGAAATCCACAAGCATGTGGACAATTTCAACAGAAAGGAGGAAACCATGAAAATGAAAAAAATCTGGCTTCCAGGATTAAAAAAATCACCAGAATCAAGATAGTAAATAAGGAACAGCACTCGGCAACAGGGGAATTCCAGACAACAAACAATCAAGTGCCAGTTAACACTTTCCAAACAGAAGGTGCCTTCAGGCAACAACAGCCAGGCTTTGCAGCTGCAAGGCTACTCGATTGCTAATCAAGCTTGCTAAGTGCAGCTAACACTTCCTAACAAAGGATTTCCCCCAGGCGGGAAGCAGCCAAGCTTTGAAGCTGCAAGGCCATTCAATGCCAATTACAACATCCACACTTGCCTTAGACAAGAGTTCTCTCTCTGTATGTGTATGTGTGTATGTATGTGTGTGTGTGTGTGTGTGTGTGTGTGTGTGTATATACAGTAGAGTCTCACTTATCCAAGCTAAACGGGCCGGGCGAAGCTTGGATAAGTGAATATCTTGGATAATAAGGAGGGATTAAGGAAAAGCCTATTAAACATCAAATTAGGTTATGATTTTACAAATTAAGCACCAAAACTTCATGTTATACAACAAATTTGACAGAAAAAGTAGTTCAATACGCAGTAATGTTATGTTGTAATTACTGTATTTACGAATTTAGCACCAAAATATCACGATATATTGAAAACATTGACTACAAAAATGGCTTGGATTATCCAGAGGCTTGGATAAGCGAGGCTTGGATTAGTGAGACTCTATTGCATATATATATCACTTAAGAACAAACCTACAGAACCTATCTTGTTCATAACGGGGACTGCCTGTAGAGTGGGACTAGAACAGAATTACTTTTATTGTTATTGTACTTTGCCCAACAAAATTATATGCCTTCCCCAGCACACACCACAAAACAACACCCCATCCCTCCACACTCCCATCCCACCACACCGCCCTCAGTGCCATATCAATGCGAAGCCATGGAACTCAATATAATTACAGCTCTGGATAAAAGCTCTCTCTCAGTCTGTTTGTCCTTGTCTTTGTCACCCTGTACCATCTGCCAGATGGTAATAATTTAAAAAAAGAATATGCTGGGTGTCAGCCTCTACTTTACCTTCAATCATTATCAACAAACTTTCTGTAAGAGTTAAATTAGCACCCTCATTTGCCTCTCAACCAAATTTTTTTTTATCAAGTCCCAGTTTGTTTGCTTTTTTGGAATGCCATAATTATTTTTTAGTAAGTACGTCAATTTGTCCATATTCATTATTTCCAAAACCTTATTTAGCCAGCAACTCAATTCCGGAATTTCTTTCTTTTTCCAATATCTGGCATATGTTATTCTTGCTGCCGTTGTGAGATAATTAAAAAGAATTTCCTTATTTTTATCACTTTTGATATTAAACATCCCCAGAAGAAAGTGTTTGGGATCCAGTTCTATATTAATTTGCAACATCTTTTGTATTGCTTGGTGGATTTTCTTCCAATAATTTTTCGCCTTTTTGCACGTCCACCAACAGTGGTAAAAAGTTCCCACTTGGTCGTTGCATTTCCAGCATTTATTTGAAGTTTTATTATTAAAATTTGATAATTTTTGGGGGGTCAGATACCAGCGGTAAAACATTTTGATCCAATTCTCTTTCAATTCTATTGCAGGTGGGTTTTAATCTAGAATTCCAGGCCTTTTCCCATTTCACTAAGTATATTGTTTTACCCAGGTTTTGGGCCCATTTAACCATGCTTTCTTTTACTGGGACCGTTTCCGTCTCCCACTCAATTAATTTTGTGTAAATTATAGATATTTGTTTCTTTTCCAATTTCATTACCTTGTCCCAAAAGCTCTCTTTTTCTTCGAATCCTAATATTCTATCTTTGTTATAATATTCTTTTAGTTGCATATATTGAAACCATCCCACATTACGGAATTTGTTATTGATCTCTTCTTGGCTTTTTATAATATATATCCCCTTTTCCTTAGTTAAGATATCTTTATATCTGGGCCAAATTTCTCCTCCTATCTCTCTCCTCTGGCATGCAGAATCAGAAAATATGAATAGAGAAACAAACAAATGGATCAAAGATTGTATCTATTTAATGTATCTGTGTAAGAGATGTATTCAATGTATCTGTGTAAGAGATGGAAGTGACGAGTTTTACTTTTTATTCTTTATTTTTTATTTTTACTATCATTATTTCGGGGTTTTTTTTTTCCTCTTCCTCTTTTTCTCTCTCTTTTCTTTCTATCTACTCATTGCACTTCTGTCTCTAAAGTTCTTATGCGTTTTCACATTCTCACTGTAAATTTTATTTGGAAACTCAATAAAAATTATTCAAAAAAAAAAAAAAAGAATATGCTGGGTGGGATGAATCTCCAAGAATGCTCTGAGTTAACTTGAGGCTGCGGGACCTATAGAGTTCTTCCAAAGAGGGGAGAAAGAGGGCAGCCAATGATAATCTGTGCCGAACAGTGACACCAGGAACTTACAACTGGCCACCCGCTCCACTTGGTTTCCATGTATGACCAAGGGCTGGATTTCTGGTCTGTTCTTTCTGTAGCCTAGTATAAACTCCGTAGTCTTAGTGATGTTAAGAACCAGATTATTGTCCCTCCAGCACAAGAGCAGCCATATTCCCTCAATCTGGATACTATACTCCTATTGATGTAGCCTAGAATCACATTGGCTTTTTTAGCTCCTGCATCACATTTTGTTGACACATTTTCGCCTTGTGGTCTACTGAAACTCCTAGATTCCTTTCTAAACTTGGTGCTAACTGGTGTAATTTTCTGTTCATACTAACCTGGGAATACTCTGGCTGAAGAACATGCATAGAACAGGGGATTCAACCTGGTGGTCCATAGGGCCACTTCCAAATCTTTGGTTCTAGGAAGCCTTGTGAATCTACCATAGAATGAGGGTATCCAAAATCAATCTATCTATCTATCTATCTATCTATCTATCTATCTATCTATCTATCTATCTATCCATCCATCTACCTATCTATCTATCTACTTATCTACCTACCTACGAGGGTTGAATGAAAAGTAATGCCTCCACCTTCGTAACTCCTCAGCACATGGCAGTCCTGGTCTGCGGCAGGTCCTGGCTTGTTCAGGAGACTCTCCTTTACAGTTCCATTTGGTGGGAAGCCTTAGCATTGAACGGTTGTGTTGTTAAAGTGCGAAGGGTGGAACCCGAGGTGGAGCCCGAGGCTGTAGCGCACACGGGAGAGCAAGCCAGTGCAATTAACTGCAATGAATCACTGACTAGGAGGTCATAAGCTCGAGGCCCGCTCGGAGCTATGTTGTTGTTTGTCTTTGTCCTATGTTAAAAGGCATTGAATGTTTGCCTAATATGTGTAATGTGATCCGCCCTGAGTCCCCTTCGGGGTGAGAAGGGCGGAATATAAATGCTGTAAATAAATAAATAAATAAATAAATAAACCCTGTGCAGACGGGGAAGCCTTAGCATTGAATTATTGTGTTGTTAAAGTGCGAAGTATGGAACCCTGCGCAGACGGTCAGTCCATGCAACTCAAGCAATGTGCAGTCATTGAATTCTTGACAGCAGAAGGTGTCACCCCAAAGGAAATTCATCAGAGAATGCAAGCTGTTTGTGATGATTGTGTTGATGTGAGTATTGTGCATCATTGAGCAAATAAGTTTAAAGATGTTGAGGTGGGAGCATCTGACTTGCGTGACAAGCAAAAAGTTGGACGTCCTGTGACAGCAACCACCGAGTTTCACAAGCAAAAGGTTGACAGGTTGATTCAGGACAATCATTGTATCACTCAGAGAGACATTTCAAGCATAATCAGCATTTCACAAGAATGCGTGGGTCACATTATTGCTTTGCTTGGCTATCGGAAGATCTGTGCACGATGGGGACTGTGAGACGCCGGTTGCGGAAACAGAGTGTCAACTTCTTCTGTGACAGCTTCAGAAAACTTGTTCATTGTTGGCAGAAATGTATCCAATTGTCTGGTGATGATGTGGAAAAGTGAATAGTGGTAGTTAAAGAGCACATTCTAAGGATTATTTCTGCGTTTGATTTATTAAAATATTCCCATCCAAACCCAAGTAATGAAGGTGGAGGCATTACTTTTCATTCAACCCTCGTATCTAATCTATCTATGTCTTCTGTTTAGATAGACAGCTCAAGAAATAGGCACCCTTCCTTCCAGATGGCCAGATGATCTTAATTCCTCATACCAATCTGCCCTGAGAAGCCCCAGTCTTCAAAGAAGCATTTCAAAGAAGTGGATTTGAAGTATCCTGGAATGCCACCTTGATCCAACCTGATGCTCAGGCGCCACAGCTTGTCTCCGATTATAATCTGACACATTGAATTCCCTGATGTTTGTGCATTTTTAAACCACGGCACAACAATTGTATTGCTTTCCCAGTTGTGAACTATTGCAAATGTCTGAATGGTGTGCAACCTGCAAATGGGGATGGCTGTTTTCAATGTCAAGTTGTCCCTCCAGATTTGGCTGTTTAATGTGTTGTCAAAGGTTTCCATGGCCAGAATCACAGGGTTGTTGTGTGTTTTCTGGGCTGTCTGGCCATGTTCCAGAAATATTCTCTCCTAACGTTTTGCCCACATCTATGGCAGGCATCCTCAGAGGCTGTGAGGTATATGGAGAAACTAAGCAAGGAAGGTTTATGTATCTGTGGAAGTTCCTGGGTGGGGGGAAGGTGAAGCTGGGAAAGCCATTTAATGCTAATTGGGGTGATTAATTACAACATTCACCGTGGCCTCCAACAGATGAGAGTTCTCCCCCCCCCCCCCCCCCCAGGAACGTCCACAGATATATAAAGTTTCCTTGCTGTTGTGGTTCAGTCTAATGATGAAGGGGGATTTGGGTTTATGCAGGCTGACCAAAGCAATGCTGAAGAGAGAAATCTCAAAGGCTCTAATGCTGGAAATGTTGAAGTCTCTAGCTTGGAATTGTCAGAGAGGCCGCAGGCTAGCGAGGAAACAGAAACTGATGATAAGGGTGACCTTTCCCAGGAGTTTGAACAGCAACAAGTTCCAGGTGTTTCTGGCAGTGACTCAGAGGAGGCTTCCTTAGATATACGAGGTTAAGGTTAAAGATTCATTGTTCCAGATGTTCCCTTAGAATCGCTAGTGGGACCTCAAGGACAGATAAATGCTTAGTTGTTGTATGTCTTTTGGGCTTTGTGGCTATGTTCCAGAAGTATTCTCTCCTGACGTTTCGCCCACATCTATGGCAGGCATCCTCAGAGGTTGTGAGGCATGAATAAACTAGGCAAGGTAAATATATATTTGTGGAGAGTCCAGGGTGTGACAAGAGTCCTTTGTCAGTTGGAAGCCAGCGCTAATGTTTCAGTTAATCACCCTAATTCACCTAAATCACCCTAAAATTTCCTGAACATCAGGAAAAACTTCCTGACTGTGAGAGCTGTTCGGCAGTGGAACTCTCTGCCCCAGACTGTGGTGGAGGCTCCTTCTTTGGAGGCTTTTAAGCAGAGGCTGGATGGCCATCTGTCGGGGGTGTTTTGAATGCGATTTTCTGCTTCTTGGCAGGGGGTTGGACTGGATGGCCCATGAGGTCTCTTCCAACTCTACTATTCTATGATTCTATGATTCTAATTAGCATTGGAAAGATTTGTCTCTTGCCTGAGGGGCATCCTTTGTTCAGAGTTATTAGCCATCCTTGGGGCTCCACTGCCCTCAGAGTGTTGCTTCCCATCTACTGTTCTGATTTTTGAGTTTTTTAAAACTGGTAGCCAGATTTTGTTCATTTTCATGGTTTCCTCCTTTCTGTTGAAGTCTGTTAAATGCTTTTTTGGCTTGTAAACATGGGTAAATATACGGGAGAGACAGGAAAAGATTTCAGATGAAGCAATGTTGATTTTTGGAAGCACACCTCCTGCCTTGTCTAAGGATTCTCATTTATATTCATGCCTGGAATCTGTTTTGGATTTTATGCTGAAGTTCATATTGCCTTGTTTTCAGGACTGGGGGAGGGACAAAGTTTGCCCATGCCTGCTTTAAAGCAAAGTCTAGATGGCCATCCATCAAGAAAGCTTGGATTGTGCCTTCAGAAGGACTGGATGACCCTTGGGGTTTCTTCCAACTCTTTGAAGTTCCTCCATAAAATATACAATTATCAGGACCACAGTTTCTCTGAAGCAAAGAGAGAGAAATCCCTTCCCACCATTGAATGGTGTCACCTCTGAAAGCCATGATTAGAGATTTCAAGTTGGGTGCCTTTGACGTCAAAGGAAGCATGCCGGGTTTAGCCATTTAAGGTAAGCCTTCTTTTTTATTATTATTTTTAGCTAATTGGGTTGCTATGGCAGCAACAAAATTTCGGCACTAGGATACGAGAGAAAGCTAACTTTTTCCCCTTCCTTTTCCCCCCTCCTACTCAATGTATCCTAAACCTTCCTCCCTGCTGCGGAACAGATTGCACAGAATTAGACAGAAAAACAGCCTGTACATTCCCACCTACAGAATAACAGCCTGACCCACTTTTTTTTCCTGGATTCGGGTTTCTTTCACCTGCTTTCGCCAGAGTTTCTGTCCCAACGAAAAGCTCTGGGGTAAAGCAGTAAAGCCCATCAATCTGATGCCTTTGCATGGAAAGAACTTCTAAAACTACAAGTCCCAGTATTCCATAGCATTCAGCCATAGTGGGGTAAAACTGTATGAATTCTCATGTAGATGCATCCGTGCTTGCTTGAATGAATAATGCCTTAATATATTTTAAATCTGGGTTGTTGTATGCTTTTCGGGTTGTATGGCCATGTTCCAGAAGTATTCTCTCCTGACGTTTCACCCACATCTGTGGCAGGCATCCTCAGAGGTTGTGAGGTATATGGAGAAACTAAGCAAGGAATGTTTATATATCTGTGGAAGTTCCTAGGTGCGGGGAAGAACTCTTGTCTGTTGGAGGCCAGTGTGAATGTTGTAATTAATCACATTTTTTAGCATTAAAAGGCCTTCCCAGTCTCACCTCCTGGCCTTGGGGAATCCTATGTTCAGAGTCGTTAGCTGCCCCTAATTGATTCCTGTCTGGAATTCTTCTGGTTTCAGAGTGTTGCTCCTTATTTATTGTTCTGATTTTGGAGTTTTTAAAATACTGGTAGCCCAATTTTGTTCACAAGCTCTGAGGATGCCTGCCACAGATGTGGGTGAAACGTCAGGAGAGAATACTTCTGGAACATGGCCATACAGCCTGGAAAACATACAACAACCCTGTGATCCCGGCCATGAAAGCCTTCGACAACATATTTTAAATCGGCTATGGTCCCTTCCACACACTGTATCAAATCCACATTGAACTGGATTATATTTATTTATTTACTTACTCATTTAGGCCATTTCTATCCCGCCTTTCTCACCCGAGGGGACTCAAGGCAGCTTACAAATCTGGCAAGATTCAATGCCAATAAAAACAACAATACAGTAGGGTAAAACATACAGCAATTAAAACAATTAGGCATTAACACATAAAACAATATACGTACATACTTAAATCATATAAAGTGCATAAATCCATTCGTCCAAAAACCTTGTGCATAATTCTTGATCCAGGCCATGTCGAAGCCATAAAAGCTTATTTGTTATATGGCAGTGTGGACTCAGATAATCCAGTTCAAATAATAATAATAATAATAATAATAATAATAATAATAATAATAATAACTGTGCAATTTTCTGGCATTGTATATTTTTGCCGCTTCTGTGTCTGTTCATTTGTATTTTGATTCCGTAGCTCACTTGTCGATGGATGTCCAGAATCAGCAGCATCCACCGCGGTCCTTTTTATCCTGGGCGATGACCGAGCCAGTATAGACTTCGTTTTGGTTTGATTCTCCATAATGCTAATGGGTTAGGTGCACTTGGTTCCACTCCTCAGCTGAGGCCTCTCTGGCTTGGTTGGACCTGCCGGTAGTTACACTACTGCAAGCACAGCCCTCAGAGTCCTCAGAATGGTTAAGCTCCCCCATCATAAACTGGACACAGGCGGAACTGGACAATTTGGACAGAAAAACAAGAAAACTCAGACCATTCATCATTCACTGCACCCTCGCAGTGATGTTGACCGGCTCTATCTGCCTAGAAGTTCAGGGGGCAGAGGACTCTTACAAGTAAAACAAGCAGCCAAAGAAGAAGAACATGCCCTGGCAGAATATGGAAAGCAAAGTGAAGAACCTGATTTGATTGAGGTCAAAAATCAGAAACTCCTCAAAGCACAGCAGACAAAAAACCAGTACAAGAAAACTGCACTACAAACTAGATCTGACAGCTGGCACAACAAAACACTGCATGGAAAGTTCCTTGACAAAATTGAAGGAAAAGCTGATAAGGAGAAGACCTGGCTGTGGCTCACGAATGGGACCCTGAAGAAGGAGACAGAAGGCCTGATCCTTGCAGCCCAGGAGCAAGCCATCAGGACAAAGGCAATCAAGGCCAAGATCGAAAAATCAGCTGATGACCCAAAATGCAGCAGGCTTATTCCATTGTATTCCAGCTCACCAAACAAGGATTCGCATAAGAAGAAAACGGCCAGGCTTTGAGACTCCAAGGCTATTCACTGCTATTCCACCTGGTCAATAAATGATTCCCAGAAGCCACAGCAACGCGTGGCCGGGCAAAGCTAGTGTTTGTATAAATCAGTAAATTTACACAGGTGTAAGTTACAATATACATGTAATCTTCAGCAAGTCAGATTCTCTCAGTCCCAGAAAAAAGCCATAATAGGTTTGCCTTAGGGTCATCATATATTGGAAATGAGTCGAAAGCATACAATTATGACAACAACCATAACAACCTGGTAAGAATAAGAAAAGAGGAGAACCACAAGGGAAAAGCTAGGACTCTGGAGACCAGGGTTCAAACCCTTGCTCAGCCATGGAAACCCATTGGGTGGCCTTGCTTGAGTCACACATTCTCAGCCTCAGAGGGAGAAACAACCCCTTTGTGAGACCATCTTGCCAAGAAAACCCTGTATTAGGGTTGTCATAAACTGGAAATCATTTAAAGGCACACAACAAGAACAAACCACTGAACGGAGATGAGAGATTGTTGCTTTTCGAACATAAGTTGGGATGAAAAACACAGACTGGGAGCAGCTGAAGAAGCTCAGAAGAGTTAAATGATCTCCTTGCTTGACTTCATTAGCAACCCAGGGGGCCCTGTTTTAATTACGGCTTAATTCAGATGAGAGGTCCTTCAGCAAAGGTGGCGGTGCCATCTAAGCAAGTGACAGCGCTTCCAAAATTAATTAGCAATTGTGGAGCTGTTGACCTTTCTGATAACCGTCACCCCGGCTTTCAAATTGATTTGAAAACGCAGCGGAGAGTTCCGTAGATCGCTCACCAAAGGAACGGAACGGGACCGCAGCAGACTATTATTAAGAGATCTTTTTTATTTCACTTTCCCCTTCCCTGAACTGTGTAACAAAATCCCCCAATAAAAGTAGCATTTGTTTTAACAATAACACTCTCTATCTGGTTATTTTGTATCTTTTTCTGACTCCTTCCCTTGCCTGCAATTTCTCTCTCTCTCGCGTCCCTTTAACTCCGGCTGAGATTTCTCCGCCATAGATTAACATGGCGGTCGATATAAATCGGCTCATATCTCTATCAAAATTACCCCTAGAACACTCCTCTTTTAGACCTAACCCTTTCTAAGGCTCCTGACTCGAAGACAACCAGCAGAACCGGAATCGGTCCGGTTTTCGGCACCTCAACAGCTGACTGTCAAACGGGACCGACGGCTCCTTTCAAGCTAAACTGCTGCCTTATCCCGGACTTTCCTCTCCCCGCGGAATGGGTTTAAGAGATCCCTAGCCCCTTTCTGTGAACTAGGGATGGGGGATCGCTCTCTCGCTGGGGAAACATAGTTCTCCAAGTACCCTTACCCTCTCTGCAGCTGCCAGGGGGTGCCCGGACGGATGCCCTCCACGTTTCATTCATACTTTTCATGATTTTATGAAGGAGAAGAACACTCTTCCCCAGACCTACCCCTGGACTTATGAAATCCTATACTTCCAAAGACTGCAACCCACATGTGCCTCTTCCCCATGCCACCTCTACGAATTCCTCCCATCACAGATGAACTCTTTTTCCTCATGTATTTGTGAATTTTCATATTCTATGTACTTGGACACTCTCATGACTCACTGTTGTATGAATTTCTAATCGTTGGGCTAACTTCATGGATTGTGAAATTATGCTGCTAGAACTCCACTCTTATGAATTTCCATATCGGGTTCCCCAGATGTTGTGAACTTCGTCCTTATCAAATGTTTTCTATTGCTTATATCATTCATGATTCCCCTTTATGCAATGTCACCCACCTTTATGGATTCTCCTTTATTTCCTTGAAATCTATCTATCTGCCTATATGTATTTGTACTCTTTGGGATCCCTGGAAAATATGTATTCTTCCCAGCAGGGTTTATGTTCCAACTTTATTTTAATTTTCATTCTATCCCATATAATTGCCAAATCATGAAATCAAATGGAAAATATTATGACCCCAACATGAACTCTAGCCCTATGACCCAGACCTCCCTTCCCAAAAACAAAAGGATAATCTGCCACAGTTTAATCCAATCTCATTCCGATCGCATGGACAATATAGGGCGAGTCACCCAAATTCCTAAAGGTGACTCACCCCCAAGGCAAACATTGTCATATCCCAGGCCAGGACGCCGCAGGAAGGCACCCTGTGGGGCCGTCAATGACGGCTCATCATCACCCATCACCACTTCCCGTCTGACACCCCAAGGCATATCTAAAATCTGTGAACGTGACAGGACCCCGGACACCCTTGATGGGTGCCATTAATTCCTTTAGAAATCGACCGGGTCAGGATTAATCTATCCGGTCACTTCATTGTTTCAATAGCTCCCGCCTCCTCCTCTCTGATTGGCCCGAGGGGGGACAAAAAGCGGCTCCCCATTGGGCCAGCAGAGCAAAGCGGGAAACGAAAGCCCGCCTCGTTCAACCTCTCAGCCTATCCGCGATCAGATGGGCGGGGGAGCGGGGCGGGAAATTCAAAGGGCTGTCAGACCGAAACATTGTATAAATATGGCTTTATTTGAAACATATGTTACGCTAGTAGATTGAATGATCGCTATTAGCGTCCTTTTCAGCTGAATTGCTCAATAAAAACTCCTTGGCGGATTTTCCTTCATCTTTGGCGGACCTTCTTCATTTCAGGCTTCAGGTTGTATTGCGGCTTATATTCTCCTTTTGGCTTCGCCAAGGTCTGTTCCCTCAGGACCGGGTCGGGTCTCTCCTAAAGGGCCCGATCCCCTAAAGTGCGGTCGACAACATAATTTGGCTTTACCACGAAGGGACTTGCTTGGAAGTTCCAAAGATCAATCTCTAGGCTAAAATTCCAAGCGGCGATCTTGGTCCAGATATTCTGGGACAGGTTGGGGAGAGAAACGGCTGCAAGGAGGGCCCTCCGACCAACAATTTTTCACATCCAAATTTCCCTGGCAGCCCCTTTCTCTCTCCAGATCTGATTCAGGGTACTGAACAAAGGAGCCAGATAGGAGGAAGCAGATTTTTAGCTCCTCGAAGGAAAGGCGCCAACGTGAAACAGGGGACGCCCTGTAAAAATAAAAGGGAACCGGCCCCGTTGTTGAGACCCAGGTGGGCGGAGCCCTGGAGGTATTGCACTTCGGATCAGGGCTCGGTAACAAATTCCTGGTGAAACGCGGGAACATCTGGCACCCGGGGGGCGTGTGAGAACAGTCTGGCTTGTAAGATTACAGGTTCAAGAATCGCGGGGTAGGGGAACGGTTGTGTTCCCGGGGCACCTGCGGATTCCACGGACGCCAGCCATTCAGTCTTGGTGAAGGGAACTCTCGGAAGGACGAGTGGCACCTAGCCGGTTGGGTGAGTCGTTACTCCGTTAACTGTCAGGTACTGGGCAGGGGTTGAGCCAAGAATGGGTGTTTGTTCAGCACGTCTAGGGTGTCCCACCCCAGCAGACATCCCCAGGGATTCTCCATTGGGCAAGATCCTGGCCGATTGGGGTGGGTTTGCATCGAAAAACATGGTGCAGGCCAGGTTGGTCCAACTCAGCAAGCGTAAGTGGCCCCTCGTGGCCCTTGAAGGGGGAGTCGCTTGGCCTCCACACGGCAGTGAGGATGAGAGTCTCATTTTGAAACTCCAGAGCCATTGCCATGGGGAGGGCAAGTGGACCCAACTTGCTTATGCTGCAATGTTCATGGCCTTAAGCCAGAGGGAGAGTGGAAAGGGGGAGGGGGTCCAAGTCTTCCCATGCAGGGACGTGGGCTCAAAACCTACCCTCCTCAGAAGCTCCTCTCTAGACCTACTTCCCCTCCCGCCTCCACCAGAAGAGGAACTTCTGGAGACATTTGCTTGCCCCCCCCCTTACCAACCCCAACCCCCATCCCTTGCCCCACCTCCTCCCCGGCTTTCTCCTCCTGTTCTGAGTATTGACCCCTCAAGGGAACCTCTGCTTCCCGGGATCCCCACTCTCCCAGATTCACCCTCCCAACCCCCTACCGTTTCGCCCCATCTCCCCTCCGTTTCCCAGCCTCCCATTCCCTCTCAGCCCCCCCAATCCTCTCTTCTCTCTCCTCCTCCCAACCCCCCCATTCTCCAATCCTCTTCTCCCTCTCCTTCTCAATTTCCTTTCCCATTCTTTAATGGCTATCTCCCATACACGCTACCCAGAGGATCACCCTTCCCGATCCCAGACCCTCTCGCCTCTCAGACTTTCCACCCTCTATTACTCCCCTCTGCGCCTCCTGCAAGGACCCCCCCGTCTCTTCAGCACCCCCAGCTTCTCAGACCACCCCACCAGTCCCCCAGCGCCCGAAAGACCCAACCTCAGCTGTCCCCCTTCTACTCCCTCGTCAGAAACTTCATCCCTCCCCCCTCGAAGGGTTTCCCCAGCGTCAGAGGATCCCTTTGAGCCCCTCATCACCAAAAATAGCCTGCGGGCCCGCCCCGCCACTGTAATGGCCCCCCTACGGGAGGTGATCGGGGCAAGGGGAGACCCGGTCCTAATCCATGTCCCTTTCAGTACAACAGACCTCATTACCTGGAAGAAGACAACTGCATCACTTTCCCAAGACCCCTCGGAAATGACTGAACTTTTTAGAACTATTTTTCTAACCCATCGCCCCTCCTGGGCAGATGTTATGACTCTCTTGGCTTCTCTCCTTACTCAAGAGGAGAAGCGCCGCCTACTGGCCGCAGCTCAGGCTGAAATCATGAAGGCAGATGTAGATGACGGTAGAGATTCTGAAATTGTTTTTCCAACAAAGGAAGACCCCGGCTGGGACTACAATACCAACGCTGGTATGATGTCTTTGAAGGCTTTCCACCGTGCCATCTTGGCTGGCCTGCCGTTGGTCTATCCTCGACCTATAAACCTTTCTAAATACTATGACATAAAACAGACTCCTGAGGAAAGCCCCTCTGATTTTTATGATCGGTTATGTCGCACTGCAAAACAGTGGACACACATTGACCCCTCTGACCCCCGAAATGCGTCCGCTTTAAATTCCCTGTTCATTGGCAGGTCATGCAGGGACATTCGGCTAAAACTCCAGAAACTGGAGGGGGGAGAAGGTATGCCCATCTCCCAGTTAATCAATATTGCTTTTAAGGTATTCCACAACCGGGAGGATGCAGCGGCCCAGAAGGAAGAAGATGACCGACAGGCTCAAGCACAGGCCCAAGCAACCAGTATGGTGGCTGCACTGGCAGAACGTGACAGGGGACGAGGAGTTGGGGAGAACAGAGAAAGGCCAGTTTGGAGGGACAGGGGGCAAGGAAGAGAACCACCAAGGGAACTCCGTTGTTATTACTGCCAGCAGAGGGGGCATTTCAGGAGAGAATGTCCCGATCTTAAGGATAAGGGGGCAGAGGGCCGGGTCATGTGACTAGGGCAGCGGATTGTCTTGGCTCCCAGTGACCCGATGGTGCCATTGAAGTTAGGGAAAAGAACTGTGGATTTCCTTCTAGATAGTGGGGCCACCCATTCAGTGGTCACCGAAGGGTTTCGGGGAACAGACATGGGAGCTAGGAAGACTCAGGTAGTGGGGGTCTCAGGGAAAGAGGCAGAGAGGTCTTTTCTCAAGCCCATGGAGTGTGAGGTGGGAGGGAAGACTCTGTCTCATGAGTTCCTGTACATGCCTGAGTGTCCAGTTCCCCTTCTGGGCCGAGACATCCTTTGCAAAATCAGGGCGCAGGTCACCTTTGGGCCAGAAAAGATCATCTTGGCTGTCCCAGAGGAGGAGGGGTGGAGGATACAGGCTCTCCTGCTTCATCAGCCCAGCCCAGAGGCTGACCTGGTCCCTTTGGCCATTCTGGAACAAGTCGACCCTGTTGTGTGGGCCGATGGGATTCCAGGGAGGGCCAAGAACGTTGCCCCAGTTAAAATTGCCCTAAAACCTGACATCAGGCCTCCTAGGATTCCCCTCGAAGCCAAGAAGGGCCTCCAGCCCATCATTGAAAATTTTCTGAAGCACTCTCTGCTGAGAGAGTGCGCCTCCCCTTACAACACGCCTGTGCTGCCAGTCAAGAAGCCCAACTCAGATGAATACCGCTTTGTACAGGACCTCAGAGCCATCAATGCCGTTGTGGTGGACATTCATCCCGTGGTGCCTAACCCCTATACTCTTCTCTCTACTATCCCTCCTTCCTGCTCTTGCTTTACTGTTCTGGACTTAAAAGATGCGTTTTTTTCTATCCCTCTACACGTAGATAGCCAAGAAATATTTGCCTTTGAGTGGGAGCATGTGGACTCGGCCAGGAAGGTGCAGCTCTGCTGGCAGGTTCTTCCGCAAGGTTTCACCTGTTCTCCTACGATCTTCAGCCAAAGCCTCGCTTCGGAGCTGGACAGGTGGCCGGATCGGGACCAGGGGGTCCTTCTCCAATACATTGACGATCTTCTGCTTTGTTGTGAGGATGTACCTACCGGCGAAAGACTTACCATCAGTCTCCTCAACTTCCTGGGAGGGGCTGGCTTCAAGGTCTCCAAAAAGAAAGCTCAAATCTGCAGGGACACTGTGCGCTACTTGGGGTTTGATGTCTCTCAAGGACAGCGGGCTTTGGGACCGGAGCGGAAGGAAGCCATCTGTAAGGTCCGAGAGCCCAAGACCAAGAAGCAACTGCGGGGTTTTTTGGGCATGGCTGGCTTCTGCAGAATCTGGGTGCCTAACTTCGGACTGCTTGCCAGGCCTCTTTACGAGGCAACCACCGGACCAGAGACTTTCCTCACCTGGACCGCAGAATGCAGGACAGCCTTCGATGCCATCAAAAAAGCCCTCATGTCTGCACCAGCCTTGGGACTCCCTGACATGACCAAGCCCTTCTTCCTTTATGTTCACGAACGCCGGGGGGTGGCAGCGGGGGTGTTGACCCAACCTCTGGGCAACACCAAAAGGCCAGTCGCCTACTTCTCCAAGCGACTGGACCCCACCAGCCTTGGGTGGCCAGCCTGTCTTCGTGCCGTGGCTGCCACCGCTATGCTGGCTGAGGAAGCCCGGAAGCTGACACTGGGCCAACCAATGACTGTCCATAGCGTCCTGGCAGTCCTGGATGCTAAGGGGACCAACTGGCTGTCAGCAGGACGGCTCACTCGCTACCAGGCTTTGCTCATCGACCAGGGAGACCTCACCCTGGCCACCACCAACTGCCTCAACCCAGCCACCCTGATGCCCATCGACTCAGCCGAAGGGGACGACCAGGAGCCACATGATTGCATCGCCACCATTGAAGAAGTCTACTCCAGCCGGCCGGACCTCAAGGACCAACCACTTCCCCAGGCAGACTTGGAATACTACACTGATGGGTCAAGCAGTGTCCATCAGGGCGTGAGGAAGGCGGGCTATGCAGTTGTTACTCTGTGGGACACCATAGAGGCAGAGCCATTGCCAGCCGGTACCTCCGCCCAAAAAGCAGAACTCATCGCCCTCACCAGAGCTCTGGAGCTGGCAGCAGGAAGGACTGTCAACATCTACACAGACTCTAAGTTTGCCTTCAATGTCCTGCATGCCCACGGAGCCATTTGGAAGGAGAGGGGACTGCTGACCACTGCAGGCAGCCCAGTCAAGCACCAGGCAGAAATCCTGAGGCTGCTGGATGCTGTCTGCAAGCCCACTGCCGTTGCTGTCATCCACTGTCGGGGACACCAGGCAGGAGACCAGGACGCCGCCAGAGGAAACAGGAGAGCAGATGCCGCGGCTAAGGGGGCCGCCAACCAAACGCCCACCTTCCAGGGAGCCCTCATCCCGGACACCACCATCACCAGCCTCCCTCTGTATGGAACTGTGGACGATGAGTTTGCTAGGAAGGAAGGACTGACACGGGATGAGGGTTGGTGGAAGGACAGCCAAGGCCGTCTGCTCCTCACAGATCCCCTGATGCGTGAAGTGGCCCTCCGCCTTCACAAAAGCACCCACTGGGGCCATGATGCCATGCTGGAACACCTCCGATCTTTCTTCATTGGACCACGCATGGCCCAACAGTCTATCTGGGCCTGCAAGCGATGCCTCCTCTGCCTAAAGAACAACCCCAAGATCCAGAAGAAGCCAGAAGTGGGGCATCTCAGGGCAGGACTGCAGCCAGGACAGGTATGGCAGGTGGATTTTGCTGAATTGCCCTCCAGTAGGAAGTACAAATACCTGTTGGTGTTTGTGGATTGTTACAGCGGGTGGCCTGAAGCTTTCGCCTGCTATACTTGTACTGCCAAAGAGGTCGCTCAAGCTCTCCTCCATGACATCATCCCACGTTTCGGCCTGCCTCTCTGCGTTTCTTCGGACAACGGGAGTTCTTTCATCTCCAAGGTCACCCAACAGGTCTCTCAGGCCCTTCAGATCCGGTGGGACTTACACTCCAGCTGGCACCCAGAAGCAAGTGGCAAGGTTGAAAGGATGAACCAAACCCTTAAGAGACAAGTGGCGAAGATCTGTCAGCAAGCTAACCTACCTTGGCCAGAGGCTCTTCCACTCGCTCTCACTCGAGTCAGGGCTGCCCCTAGGGGCAAGTTAAAATTAAGTCCTTTTGAGATTCTTTATGGTAGGCCTTTTCCTTCTTCCCAGGTTCCCTTGAAGGCTGAACACCTACATGAGGTGGGCTCCGAAAGCCTTAGAGCTAGACTGTCTTCTCTTACCTCTGTCCTCTCTTCTCTAAACAGGTACCTACTCTCCCACCTTCCTGTCCCCTTGGATGCTCCAGTCCACGACTTTTCCATTGGAGATTGGGTCTTCGTGCGGACGTGGCGACCGGAGCCTCTAACTGAGAAGTGGGTCGGACCTCACCAAGTCCTCCTGACCTCCTACACCGCTTGCAAGGTTGCTGGAATCCGCGCCTGGATCCATCACACCAGGCTCAAGAGCGCTCCTGAACCTGAGCCAGCCCCCACCAGCGGTGAGGAAGACAAAGACCTGTGGACTGCTGAGCTGGGAGACGACCTGAAGGTGTTGTTCCGGAAAACACCTCCTCAGGGCCCGCCGCCTGCAAGCTGTCCTGACCCACACCCTCCCGAGGTCCGGAGAAAGACCAAACGCCAGAGACGGAAGCACAAGACCCCCTCCGAGGACCCCTCCAAATCCCATCCCTCTAGCACCACGGGAACACCCCCATTTGGACCTACAAACATTTGACAGTTCACTTTGACAGCTGTCAAATCGGCCCTCACTTCAACCCCCCGCTCGGAAGAACTGACGCCGCGGTTCCACTGGGAGCTATCCAGCGTGCTGAATCAGGAGCCGTGAGTTCTAATTTTCACTCTATTTTTCTCTCCCTGTTCTTTCTCTATCTTTCCCGGCGGGGAGCTGTCCAGCGTACTAACCCTAGAAAATGCTAACCCTAATTCTCATTTTTTCTCTGACTCTCCCTGCCAGCTCTAGCCCGGTGTTGTATGAATGGCTTTCTTCTAAAGTAAACTTCTGGCAACAGTTGGCCACAAAAGCCTTAAATGTCTCAGATTTTTGCCTGTCCAGTGGAGCCTCCGCCACAGACCTGTTTTCCACCTGTTTAATTGGCATTCCAGAACCTCTGGAAATTTTTAGAAATTATACCATGTTCCAAGACATCCCAAAGGATATGTCTTACAGAGATCTCTCTAACTGGGGAAGAGTTTCCATGGACAAGTTGCCCGGCATGGCTACCATCCGCCTTGCTCATGTTCCTCAAGCAGAAAATTGTTTTCAAATACCCACCTGCATCGGTGAGTGCCATCAGCTTCCCATTGACAACTCTCTAAATTGCACACATATAGAAAAACTGTCCCATCTGAATGCCCATTTGGTCCTGCCCCCAGGATGGTTTTTCCTGTGTGGACAGACAGCCTATGGTTATCTACCTGCCAATACCTCCATGGGGAATTGTGCTTTGGGTAGGCTGTCTCTTTTTATGCCTTCCAAGAACGACTTAGAACTGGCACACTCTTTGGGTCGGAAGGCAAGATCCATTCAAAACTTGGATCCAAATTGTGACCCCTCAGTGGTACTAAAAGGCATCCCACAATTTGTGGCGGCTGCATTGTTCACTCCTGGAGTGGCCTCAGCCATGAATTATAGGGCCATAAAGCATCTGGCCTGCGCTCTGGTCAAAAACATCAATTATACCTCTCAAGCCTTGGCATCGGTGGCAAAGGAAATGCATGAGCTGCGGGAGGCTGTATTAGATAACAGGGCAGCTATTGATTTCCTCCTATTGAAAAACCACTATGGCTGTGAGAGTGTAAGGCACATGTGCTGCTTTAATTTGACAGACCAGACTCCTATGATTCATAAATCCATCGAGGGTTTGAATGATTTGGCCTCAGGAATTAAGGAGACGACTGGATTCGACCTTAGTTTTCTGACCGACTGGCTCCCTTCTTTAGACTGGTTGAGGAAAGGTTTTCTCCTCTTTCTAGCTGTAATCCTCTTCCTTCTAATAATAAGCTGCTGCTGGTCGCATTTGCCCGCTCTGTTCCAAATTTGTCGCAAAAAGAACCATTCGAACCCCTCTCAGCAGATGGCCATGCTGCCGCTAAGAGGTTATAATGCTTATGCGGTAGGGCAGGGGCGAAATAGGCTCCGCCCATCTCGCCCCGCCCTCCCGAGTGGGGGTATGATAACCGTCACCCCGGCTTTCAAATTGATTTGAAAACGCAGCGGAGAGTTCCGTAGATCGCTCACCAAAGGAACGGAACGGGACCGCAGCAGACTATTATTAAGAGATCTTTTTTATTTCACTTTCCCCTTCCCTGAACTGTGTAACAAAATCCCCCAATAAAAGTAGCATTTGTTTTAACAATAACACTCTCTATCTGGTTATTTTGTATCTTTTTCTGACTCCTTCCCTTGCCTGCAATTTCTCTCTCTCTCGCGTCCCTTTAACTCCGGCTGAGATTTCTCCGCCATAGATTAACATGGCGGTCGATATAAATCGGCTCATATCTCTATCAAAATTACCCCTAGAACGCTCCTCTTTTAGACCTAACCCTTTCTAAGGCTCCTGACTCGAAGACAACCAGCAGAACCGGAATCGGTCCGGTTTTCGGCACCTCAACAGCTGACTGTCAAACGGGACCGACGGCTCCTTTCAAGCTAAACTGCTGCCTTATCCCGGACTTTCCTCTCCCCGCGGAATGGGTTTAAGAGATCCCTAGCCCCTTTCTGTGAACTAGGGATGGGGGATCGCTCTCTCGCTGGGGAAACATAGTTCTCCAAGTACCCTTACCCTCTCTGCAGCTGCCAGGGGGTGCCCGGACGGATGCCCTCCACGTTTCATTCATACTTTTCATGATTTTATGAAGGAGAAGAACACTCTTCCCCAGAACTACCCCTGGACTTATGAAATCCTATACTTCCAAAGACTGCAACCCACATGTGCCTCTTCCCCATGCCACCTCTACGAATTCCTCCCATCACAGATGAACTCTTTTTCCTCATGTATTTGTGAATTTTCATATTCTATGTACTTGGACACTCTCATGACTCACTGTTGTATGAATTTCTAATCGTTGGGCTAACTTCATGGATTGTGAAATTATGCTGCTAGAACTCCACTCTTATGAATTTCCATATCGGGTTCCCCAGATGTTGTGAACTTCGTCCTTATCAAATGTTTTCTATTGCTTATATCATTCATGATTCCCCTTTATGCAATGTCACCCACCTTTATGGATTCTCCTTTATTTCCTTGAAATCTATCTATCTGCCTATATGTATTTGTACTCTTTGGGATCCCTGGAAAATATGTATTCTTCCCAGCAGGGTTTATGTTCCAACTTTATTTTAATTTTCATTCTATCCCATATAATTGCCAAATCATGAAATCAAATGGAAAATATTATGACCCCAACATGAACTCTAGCCCTATGACCCAGACCTCCCTTCCCAAAAACAAAAGGATAATCTGCCACAGTTTAATCCAATCTCATTCCGATCGCATGGACAATATAGGGCGAGTCACCCAAATTCCTAAAGGTGACTCACCCCCAAGGCAAACATTGTCATATCCCAGGCCAGGACGCCGCAGGAAGGCACCCTGTGGGGCCGTCAATGACGGCTCATCATCACCCATCACCACTTCCCGTCTGACACCCCAAGGCATATCTAAAATCTGTGAACGTGACAGGACCCCGGACACCCTTGATGGGTGCCATTAATTCCTTTAGAAATCGGCCGGGTCAGGATTAATCTATCCGGTCACTTCATTGTTTCAATAGCTCCCGCCTCCTCCTCTCTGATTGGCCCGAGGGGGGACAAAAAGCGGCTCCCCATTGGGCCAGCAGAGCAAAGCGGGAAACGAAAGCCCGCCTCGTTCAACCTCTCAGCCTATCCGCGATCAGATGGGCGGGGGAGCGGGGCGGGAAATTCAAAGGGCTGTCAGACCGAAACATTGTATAAATATGGCTTTATTTGAAACATATGTTACGCTAGTAGATTGAATGATCGCTATTAGCGTCCTTTTCAGCTGAATTGCTCAATAAAAACTCCTTGGCGGATTTTCCTTCATCTTTGGCGGACCTTCTTCATTTCAGGCTTCAGGTTGTATTGCGGCTTATATTCTCCTTTTGGCTTCGCCAAGGTCCATTCCCTCAGGACCGGGTCGGGTCTCTCCTAAAGGGCCCGATCCCCTAAAGTGCGGTCGACAACATTTCCTTTGCCTCTCAGTCGGAATGGGGACGTTCCCAGGCTGGAGAAGATTTGAAACAACAGAGAAGAGAGTTCCAAAATGTCTACACTGCTATATAATCTAGTTTAATGCCGTTAACCTGCAGTGTAGATATAGCCGAAGCATGCTGATCCCTTACCAGACTACAAATCCCAGTTTGGGGAGGAACTGTAGTCCAATTTAAACTTAGGACCACAGATAAAAAGGGTCCTGCCTGGCAAGCATTTACACTAACAGCACCAACAATCTTTGGCAGAGAAAGCTAAAGGCCTGGTAAAACCGTAACTAATTGCAATGGCTTAATGCTATGGCAATGATGGGCAAGCTTTTGTGCTTGGCCTGTCAAAATTTACCAAAAAACCTAGCATGACTTGGGTGGTGTGTCACTTCAAGAGAAAAAAAAAACCATAATTTCGCAATATGTATAGTTTAAATAACAAAAATGTATAATTGTAATATATAACTGTATTTAATAAATCAAAAACTATTTACTACCTTTATTTCCATGTACAATGATCTATGGTACCTCTTGCAGTTTCCACACTGATTTCTCTCTATTCTAGTTTCAATGTAGTCATGAATAATGAATAATATAATAGTAATAATATGATAATATACTACAATAACAATAGAATAATAATAGAATGATATTTTATATATATATACATCTATATATATAAAAGAGTGATGGCATCACAGCAATTCACAAAACAACAAAAGTACAGGCCCCCCAACCTCAAAATTTGACAACACAACCCATCATCCACGCCTCAAGGTTGATACAACAAAAAGAAAAGAAAAATAAAGTCCTAATTAGAGGGAAAGCAATAATTTTTTTTATCCAATTGCTGCCAGTTTAGAGGGCTAATCTCTGCCCACTTGGTCTCCTAGCAACCCACTCAGCCCAGGGGACAGGCAGAGTTAGGCCTCACTTAGACCTCTTCCCCACTGCCTATAAAATACAGATTATCTGATTTTAATTGGATTATATGGCAGTGTAGACTCAAGGCCCTTCAACACAGCTCTATAACCCATTTATAATCTTATATTATCTGCTTTGCACTGGATTATCTTGACTCCACACTACCATATAATCCACTTCAGTGTGCATTTTATACAGCTGTGAAGAAGGGGCCTCAGATAATCCAGTTCTGAGCAGATAATATAAGATTAGAAATATACAGTAGAGTCTCACTTATCCAACGTAAACAGGCCGGCAGGATAAGTGAATATGTTGGATAATAAGAAGGGATTCAGGAAAAGCTAATTAAACATCAAATTAGGTAATTGTTATACAAATTAAGCACCAAAACATCATATTATACAACAAATTTGACAGAAAAAGTAGTTCCATGCGCAGTAATGCTATGTAGTATTTACAGTAGAGTCTCACTTATCCAACACTCGCTTATCCAACGTTCTGGATTATCCAACACATTTTTGTAGTCAATGCTTTCAATATATCGTGATATTTTGGTGCTAAATTCATAAATCCAGTAATTTCTACATAGAATTACTGTGTATTGAACTACTTTTTCTTCCAAATTTGTTGTCTAACATGATGTTTTGGTCCTTAATTTGTGAAATCATAACTTAATTTGATGTTTAATAGGCTTATCCTTAATCCCTCCTTATTATCCAACATATTCGCTTATCCAACATTCTGCCGGCCCGTTTATGTTGGATAAGTGAGACTCTACTGTACTGTATTTACAAATTTACCACTAAAATATCACAATGAATTTAAAACACTGACTACAAAAACATTGATTATGAAAAGGCAGACTGCGTTGGATAATCCAGAACATTGTATAAGCGAATGTTGGATAAGTGAGATTCTTCTTTAATATGAAATAATTACTGGAATAGAATAATGCAGAACAATATAATCTCTAAAACCAGGACAGTAAATAAACAGGGGAATTCCACACAGGAAACAATCAGGGCCAGCTAACACCTCCCAACAAAGTATTCCCATCATCAAAGTCTGGCAAATCCTGTTTTCTCAGGGCCACAGACAGTAGAAGCACATAAAATATCTCAAACAACACCACTCTGAAAACAAGGGAATTCCAGACAGGAAACAATCCGGACCAGCTAACACCTCCCAACAAAAAAATCACTCAGGGAGGAAACAGCCAGGCTTTAAAGCTGCAAGGCCATTACATCCTAATCATTTTTCCTAATTGCAGCATTCATACTTGCCTCCAACAAACAAAAAAAACCAATCAGAAATATTGTATATTCACAACCTTTAGGAAATAATATCCCCTGATGGTGCAGCGTGTTAAAGCGCTGAGCTGCTGAACTTCTGGACTGAAAGGCCGCAGGTTTGAATTGGGGGAGCGGAGAGAGCCCCCACTGTTAGCTCCAGCTTTTGCCAACCCAGAAGTTCGAAAACATGCAAATGTGAGTGCATCAATAGGTACTGCTCCAGTGGGAAGGTAACGCCACTCCATGTAGTCATCCCACATGACCTTGGAGGAGTCTACGGACAACGCCGGCTCTTCGGCTTAGAAATGGAGATGAGCACCAACCCCCAGAGTCAGACACGACTGGACTTAATGTCTGGGGAAAACCTTTACCCTTGACCTTAACTACCACCAATTCCTCAATACTTTATTTCCCAGACCACCAGACTTCGCCACAGCAACGCGTGGCCGGGCACAGCTAGTATATATATATATATATGTGATGGCATCAGGGCAGCGGACAAAACAACAAAACTACAGGCCTCCCAACCTTGAAATTTGACAACACAACCCATCATCCACGGCTCTAGGTTGATACAACAAAAAGAAAAGAAAAATAAAGTCCTAATTACAGAGAGAGGAATAATAGTTTTTATCCAATTGCTGCCAGTTAGAAGGCTAAGCTCTGCCCACTTGGTCTCCTAGCAACCCACTCATCTCAGGGGACAGGCACAGTTAGGCCTCAGGCCTCTTCCACACTGCCTATAAGATACAGATTATCTGATTTTAACTGGATTATATGGCAGTGTAGACTCAAGGTCCTTCCACACAGCTATATTACCCATTTAGAATCTTATATTATCTGCTTTGAACTGGATTATCTTGACTCCACACTGCCAGATAATTCACTTCAGTGTGCATTTTATCCAGCTGTGTGGAAAGGGGCTCATAGAAGGGGGCTTAATGTCAGAGGAAAACCTTTACCCTTTACCTTAACTACCACAAATTCCTCAATACTTTATTTCCCATACCACCAGACTTCACCACAGCAACACGTGGCCGGGCACAGCTAGTATATATATAAATGCAATGTGCATAATTCCCATGGAGTAAACAACAAAACCACTGGACCAAATCACACCAAATTTGGCCACCAAAGACATAGTCATCCAATCAATCTGCAGGCAGCAGCGTGTCAGCAAAAATGGCTAGGCGTGTCAGTGCTGACATGCGTGTCATAGGTTGGCCATCACTGTGCTATGGAATCATGCTTTCTCAACCAAATAGTGCTAAGATTTCATATCACGGAGCTGTTTCAAACAACATTCATTCTACAGTGGAGATGCATGCCTTGCTCAAGATCTGTCTGCAGCATCTTTTAGAAGGACTGACCTGGGCAGAGCAATGTTCTAGTCCAATTTTGGTGAGTTTGTGTAGAAGTGGGTCCCGTTTTTACAGAGGAACGGTTTTGACAGAAGAGGCTGGTTGAAGAATCAGGAAGGAGGCATGATTCACCAAAAACGCTTGAGTCACAGAACTTGGCAAAAGGAAGCCACGAGAACCAAGAACGGAGAAGGCTAGTGATTCACATTCGTTTGTTCGTTCGTTCTTTCTTGCAAAGCAGAGCCAACTTCACGTGGCAGATTCCAGCCCACACAAGAAAGAGGTGGAGTTTTTGAGCCTCGTAGCCAGCTTTATGGATCTTTTTCCCAATATTTATTTATTTATTTATTTACAGTATTTACTGTATATACTCGAGTATAAGCCTAGTTTTTCAGCCTTTTTTAGGATTGAAAAAAACCTTCCTCGGCTTATACTTGGGTGAGAATCCTGGTGGGCTTATATTCAGGTCGGCTTATACTCAAGTATATATGGTATATTTATTATTTTTCTCTATTATTATTGGTATTGTTACATTTATTACTAGCTGTGCCTGGCCACGCGTTGCTGTGGCAAAGTGGTGGTGGTATTGGTTAAAAATTGTTGTGTAATTTTTATTTGACATTATTTGCAATTTTTTATTAATTTTATTGTAAGTTATGTTTTTATTTATTATATTTTATTATTTTCTTGTATTATTTTTAGTTATTTTCTGTTATTATAGTATTTTATTGTATTAATTTTTAGTGTTTTTTATTATTTTTTATTGGGTTGCTAGGAGACTAAGTTGGAGGAGCTTAGTCTTCTAACTGGCAGCAATTGGATAAAAGCAATTATTCCTCTCCCTCTAATTAGGACTTTATTTTTCTTTTCTTTTTGTTGTATCAACCTAAAGGCGTGGATGAGGGGTTGTGTTGTCAATTTTCGAGGTTGTGGGGTGTTTAGTTTTGTTGTTTTGGCGGTCGCCAGGATTCCATCACTCTTTTTTATATATAGATTTTACTCTATAAATTATTATTATTACATTTATTATTTTACTCTATTATTGTTGTTACAGTAGAGTCTCACTTATCTAAGCTAAACAGGCCGGCAGAAGCTTGGATAAGCGAATATCTTGGATAATAAGGAGGGATTAAGGAAAAGCCTATTAAACATCAAATTAAGTTGATTTTACAAATTAAACACCAAAACATCATGTTATACAACAAATTTGACAGAAAAAGTAGTTCAATACACAGTAATGTTATGCTGTAATTACTGTATTTATAAATTTAGCACCAAAATATCATGATATATTGAAAACATTGACTGCAAAAATGGCTTGGATAATCCAGAGGCTTGGATAAGCGAGGCTTGGATAAGTGAGACTCTACTGTATTTATTATTTTTCTCTATTATTATTGGTATTGTTACATTTATTATTTTACTCTATAAATTATTATTATTACATTTATTATTTTACTCTACTATTGTTGTTACTTTTACATTTATTTTATTCTCTTTTATTAATAATACATTTATTATTTTACTGCATTTATTATTACATTTATTATTTTACTGCATTTATTATTATTATTACATTTATTATTTCACTCTATTATTATCAAAAGGATACACAAGCACATTTACATTGAAGAAGATGAAAATAATGATTTAATCAGAGTTGGACAGTCATATCTTAAATTACAGTTTGATGTAAAGATTCAGAAACATTTAAACTACTGATGCCTTAATTAATGTATTTTTATTGGTATCTCGGCTTATACTGGAGTCAATGTTTTCCCAGTTTTTTTGTAGTAAAATTAGGTGTCTCGGCTTATATTCGGGTCGGCTTATACTCGAGTATATATGGTATATTCCGCCTTTCTTTCTTACCCTGAAGGGGACTCAGGGCGTATCACAATGTACACATACATGGCAAACATTCAATGCCATTAGACATACAGACAGAGAGAGATGAAGACACACAGAGGCTATTTAACTTTCTCCAGCTTCCAGGCTTCTTGAGGGTATGCTCGATTCTGGCCACAGGGGGAGCTGCTGCTCCATCATCCACTGTGACACCGAGTCCTTTTGATGGATTGCTTCCTCATTCCTTTCTGCATGCTGCTGGGTGATTTTTATGGTGTTGTAAATTAGTTAAATTAGCCTCCCTGCATAAGCGGTACTTAAATTTTCCTACTTTATAGATGCAACTATATTTCGGGTTGCTTAGGTCAACAGCAAGCTGGGGCTATTTATTTTTTATTTTATTATTTATTTATTTACAGCATTTATATTCCGCCCTTCTCACCCCAAAGGGGACTCAGGGCGGATCACATTACACATATAGGCAAACATTCAATGCCTTTTAACATAGAACAAAGACAAACAAACATAGGCTCCGAGCGGGCCTCGAACTCATGACCTCCTGGTCAGAGTGATTCATTGCAGTGATTCATTGCAGCTGCTCTCCAGCCTGCGCCACAGCCCAAGCCCAGAGTGAGTCAGGTGCTCACTCTGACATGGGCTGGCTTTGAACTCATGACCTCTCAGTCAGCAGTGAATTATTGCAGCTGGCTACTAACCAGCTGCACCACAGCCCGGCCCCCTTAGATCCCAGTTCTGCCCATTCCAAGACTGGAAGATGGTCTTTCTACGTTACTCAGCAAGGACAAATAATAATATCAGTTTGTGCAACTGTTGCTCAAATAACTATGACTGGTGGCATTCATGTTAGCAGCGGCAGAATATCCGATCTGGGTTTTAGTCAGAACGTATGATGGTATTATCCAAGGTGCTGACTGCTTCTTCAAAATAAGAATGGGTTTTAACAGCTTTTTATATATGAGAGAAAAGCAAAATATAATAACAATAAATTATTATTATTAAAACAACAACAACCGCCTATGATTCTTCTTAATGTTTAGGTGTAATCTCTATCACTATAATTTGACTCCATTGTGTCCACATTTCTGGAGAAGCAGAACGCAAGATCCTTTCCTACATACAAAACATTCCCATCTCTAAAAAATGTTGGAAATATGATCAAAATGTTAGGACATTTTATCATATGTGGCGGTCTTGTGGAAAAGTCCAGGAACAACGGATTCAAATACATTCAACACTGGAAGAAATGGCTAAGGTTATATTTACAATGAGACCAGAGTTTCAAAGGGATAGTAACCATCCGAAAGAACAGGCATGGGCAAACTTGGGCTTCAACACCTGGAAAAATCACAGCAATTCAATCCAAGTATTAATTAATTTAATCATTATACTTACCAGGATATTAATTAATTAAGAGACCAATAAGTATCACTATACAGCATCACTGTTTCTTTATTTTGTATCAAAAGCATTGCATAAATTTGTATAAAACTGATAAAAATAGAAGGAGCATTGCTTTTAAACATTCTACTGTTGCTGAGTGGTGTTCATTATTTACTGTCTTAATTCTGGTGTTTTTTTTTAAATACTGAATAAACAAAACCACTCAACAGCAACCAAGTGCCGGTTAACACCTCCCAAACAAAGAATGCCTCCAGGCGACATCAGCCAGGCTACCTCTATGCAGATACCCTCAGTGACTGACTTTGCAGCTGCAAGGCTACTCATTGCTATTCAAGCTTGCCAACGGCAACATTGACACTTGCTTCAAACAGACAAGGGTTCGTTCCCACACCCTGGACACTATTCCATAGGTATATATCTCTATCTATCTATATATATATTTCGTGTCAGGAATGACTTGAGAAACTGCAAGACGCTTCTGGTGTGAGAGAATTGGCTGTCCAAATGCTATTCTATATTATACAATATAATTTACAATAATATATAGTATTATAATAATATTATAATATATTGTATATACATATAATATCAATAATATTTATTTATTTACATTTTTATCCCGCCTTGCTCACCCAAGGGGACTCAAGGCGGCTAATTGTAATTTTGTATTAAAATATAATACTAATAATACAATATAATATATTTTTTTTCTTGTCAGGAGTGACTTGAGAAACTGCAAGTCGCTTCTGGTCTGAGAGAATTGGTCGTCTGCAAGGACGTTGCCCAGGGGACGCCCGGATGTTTTGATGTTTTTGCCATCTCTCATGTATGATGAGCTAAAGCTGACAGATGGAGCTCATCCGCGCTCTCCCTGGGTTGGATTCGCACCTAGCAGCCTTCAGGTCAGCAACCCAACCTTCAAGTCACAAGGCTTTAATCCACTGCGCCACCGGGGGCTCCTATTATATTCACTCCACTTGCCTCATTTCCGACAGACCTCTGAACAAACCTCTGAGGATGCCTGCCACAGGTGCAGGCGAAACGTCAGGAAAAAATGCTACTGGAACATGGCCATACAACCCGAAAAACTCACAGCAACCCAGTGATTCCGGCCATGAAAGCTTTCGACAACACCTAGATTTTGTCAGAGTATTTGCAGCGCAGCAGTAGTTGGATGGAAGCAGTGGAACGCAGAACGAAGAGACACTCAGAGACGTTGGTACAACAATTTACAAAGTTTTACTGTATCCAGCAATAATCAACACAAACAGACTTGCAGACGACAGACGAACACAGGACTTCTCTGTTCTCCAACAGAACTTGACTTGAACTCTAGGCAGACAGAACTCAACTGAACTGATGCAATTGTTATGCACAAACACTTGTGTCTGGATACTCCCTAGTTCCAGCCACGCATCAAGGTCATCATAGCTTCTTGGCAATTAACTCTTTTCACATTATGGTACAACCTAGATCAGGGGTCCCCAAACTAAGGTCCGGGGGCCAGATGCGGCCCTCCAAGGCCATTTACCTGGCCCCCACCCTCAGTTTTAGACTTAGGCCCGCCCAAAGTCTGAAATGACTTGAAGGCACAACAACAACAATCCTACTTGATTATCTCATTGGCCAGAAGCAGGCCCACACTTCCCACTGAAATCCTGATAAGTTTACAGTCTGTTGGTTAAAATTATTTTTATTTTTAAATATTGTAGTGTTCTTTCATTTACCAATATTGCAAATGAAATATTGTAAATGAATGATATGGTAATAATATAATGTATTGTGTATACATATAATATTGATAATAATATTATAATGTAATACAATATAATATTTATTTATTATGGTATTTCTACCCCCGCCCTTCTCACCCAATAGGGGACTCAGGGTGGCTAATAATAATAATACAATATAATAATATTGTATAATATAATAATATTAATTATATTTTATATATTAAATGTAATATTACTAATAATATTACGGTATAATGGTACAGTACAATATAGTATTATATAATGCTAATATTGTGCTATGCTAATAATATAATATATTGTATGTACATACAACTTGTAAGCCGCTCTGAGTCCCCTTCGGGGTGAGAGAGGGTGGGGTATAAATGCAGTAAATAAATAAATAAATGTTGCTGGGGGGCATTTTTTTTTGCACTACAAATAAGACATGTGCAGTGAGCATAGGAATTTGTTCGTTTTTTTCCTCTCCAAATGATAATTCGGCCCCTCAACAATCTGAGGGACCATGAATCGGCCCTCCACTTAAAAAGTTTGAGGACCCCTGATCTAGATGATGCAATCAGTTGCAATACAAGCATGGCACAAATTGCATTTAAACCCTATCAATACACAAACCCCACATTAACAGGTTTTTCTTTTGAAAAGGAACGCATGAGCCTGGAGCCTATGCGCATTTGTGTGCAGCAGCCCCTCCCAGGCTCTCTGGGGAGCTCCCTGCTGGCAACCCATTTGTCCTCCTGATTGCCTGCTGGCCCGGCAGCCTTCTCTCCGAATAGATAGGTAAAGACAGCATCCACCACCTCCTCCTCTGTGGAGCATCCAGGGTCATTCTTCATGCTGTCAGAGCCAGAGATGTGGGGGCTTCCCTCATCTGTTTAGCATGCAAATGTGGATGCCGGCAGAGGATGAGGGATGAGCCGCAGACAGGAAAGCAGGCTGGCGCTTGCATTATTAACCCCCTTGATCATGCGCCCTTGTCATCTCTCTTTGCACACTTTTCTCCTTTGCATAGCATCCCTTTTAACACAAGGCTTTGGCTCCTACAAGCCATTGAGTCTCCTCTGTGTTCATGTTCAACATCACTCTGGTTTTTTTTTCCTGAGAGTCGCAATGGCTTCTCTCCCCAGTCGTGCAACTGTCTTAATTTTAATATCACATTTATAGAGAAACCAACAAAAGGGAAGCTGGAGATCCACATTTAAAATAAATGTAGGTACAGTAGAGTCTCACTTACCCAAGACTCGCTTATCCAAGGTTCTGGATTATCCAAGGCATTTTTGTAGTCAATGTTTTCAATATATCGTGATATTTTGGTGCTAAATTAGTAAACACAGTACAGTAGAGTCTCGCTTATCCAAGCTATTATTATTATTATTATTATTATTATTATTATTATTATTATTATTGTTATTATTATTGCTATTATTATTGTTATTATTATTATTATTGGAATTCACAAGGGAATCCAAAATCCACATTGATACCACCTTTAAGCCAACCAAAAGGAGCAACAAGCATTAGGTTCACTATCTGGATTTTATCTTCAGGCCCTGCCATGCTCTTTTTCTCTTGCTATGTATAATGACATATAGCTATTGTTTGTATCCAATATGCTTTCTGTATTACACTATACTACAATATGTCTCAGCTATCTAGCTATATGCTTATAATACTCGAAATTGTGATCATATATTAGATATATTTGAATTATCATATATGTAAAGAAGGTAAAGGCTTCCCCTGACGTTAAGTCCAGTCGTGCCTGACTCTGGGGGTTGGTGCTCATCTCCATTTCTAAGCCGAAGAGCCGGCGTTGTCCGTTGACACCTCCAAGGTCATGTGGCTGGCATGACTGCATGGAACGCCGTTACCTTCCCGCCGGAGCGGTACCTATTGATCTACTCACATTTCCATGTTTTCGAATTGCTAGGTTGGCAGAAGCTGGAGCAACAGCGGGCAGTCACTCTGCTCCTGGGATTTGAACCTGGGACCTTTCGGTCTGCAAGTTCAGCAGCTCAGCGCTTTAACACACTGTGCCACCGGGGCTCAATATACAATATAGTTTACAATAATAAATAATCATTAATATGTTGTATATCGGAGCCCCGGTGGCGAAGTGCATTAAAGTGCCTTGCAATTTCTCAAGTCGCTCCTGACACAAAATTTTTTTTTATATTATTATTTTATTTTTTATATTATTTATATTATTGTATTGTATTATTAGTATTATACCAAATTACAATTAGGCGCCTTGAGTCCCCTCGGGTGAGAAAGGCGGGGTAAAAATGTTGCAAATAAATAAATAAATAAATAAATATTATTAATATTATATGTACAGTAGAGTCTCACTTATCCAAGCTAAATGAGCCGGCAGAAGCTTGGATAAGTGAATATCTTGGATAATAAGGAGGGATTAAGGAAAAGCCTATTAAACATCCAATTAAGTTATGATTTTACAAATTAAGCACCAAAACATCATATTATACAACAAATTTGACAGAAAAAGTAGTTCAATACGCAGTAATGTTATGTTGTAATTACTGTATTTACGAATTTAGCACCAAAATATCATGATGTATTAAAAACATTGACTGCAAAAATGGCTTGGATTATCCAGAGGCTTGGATAAGTGAGACTCTGCTGTATATACAATATATTATAATACTATATATTATTGTGAATTATATTGTATAATATAGAATAGCCTTTGGACTCCCTTTCATTTCTAGTTTTTTTATGATTTTAAGCACAATGTCTCCCTTTCTCTCCTTCTTTGAAGGTCCTGAATCAGAGTCTGCATGGCCATCTGTTGGGAGGGCTTGGATCGTGCCTTACTTGCCTGGTTGAAAGAAGAAGGTTGGACTAGATGGCCTTTGGGGGCCTCTTCCAGCTCTAGGATTCTATAGTCGCATTAGATGCTGCATCTCTTCCACACTGTTCAGCTAGAGCGCTATGATCCCAGTTTGCCTGGCAACAGTCCTTGGAAAGCAATGAGTGACATAGCACCCTCAACTAGGGAGCAGGTTACAACATATTAATTAAATACGAGCTGGAATCGCGACTGTCTGGACGGAAAAGGGAGCCAGGAAGGCAGAGGCAGAGAAGAGGGAGACTTTACTTTTGGCCACGCCCACCTAACACCTTCTCATCCAATGGCAACGGAGCGCCAGGAGAGAGCAGCCAATAGCACGTGTCGCGGGGCGGGGCTTCGAGCAGAGAGTGTAAGAGAGGAGGAGTTGAATCCTTAGCCACGCCTAGTGTTATTCTCCTCCAATGGTGGTTGCGTTTTGGAGGAGGCAACCAATAGCAACGCAGCGGGGCGTGGCTTGAGCAGCAGAGGGGAAGGCAGAGCTTGGGTTGCTGGCAGTGCGGTCTGGGAGGCGGCCGAGGCTGCGTCGCTGTCCTTGGTGCTGAAGGCGCCACTGAGTTTCCCATTGGGAGCTGGAGCTGCCCGTGGTGCTGAACGCGGCATTGGGTCTTATGGGGAGCTGTCCTGGGTCCTGAAGGCGACACTGATTCCTATAGGGAGCTGTCTTTGGTGCTGAAGGCGCCACTGGGTCTCCCATTGGGATCTGGAGCTGCCCGTGGTGCTGAAGGCGACACTGTTTCCTATAGGGAGCTGTCCTTGGTGCTGAAGGCGCCACTCATCCTCCCATTGGGATCTGGAGCTGCCCGTGGTGCTGAAGGCGACACTGTTTCCTATAGAGAGCTGTCCTTAGTACTGAAGGAGACACACAGTTCCTCGCAGAGAGCTGCCCACGGTGCTGAAGGCAGTTCCCATAGGGTGCTGAAAAACCTGCTGCTTCTCTCTCCCCATCCTCGGCTTTTTCTCCTCCTCTTCCTCGCCCTCCTCCCATGGAAGAGATGGAAGAGGAGCTCAAGTGCCCCGTCTGTGGCTCCTTCTACCGGGAGCCGCTCATCCTGCCCTGTTCGCACAACCTCTGCCAGGCCTGCGCCAGGAACATCCTGGTCCAGACGCCGGAGGCCGAATCCCCGCAGAGCCGCCGCCGCCGCGCTTCCGGCTCGGCCTCCACCGCCTCGGGCGACTATGACTACCTGGACCTGGACAAGATGAGCCTCTACAGCGAGGCCGACAGCGGCTACGGCTCCTACGGGGGCTTCGCCAGCGCCCCGCCAACCCCTTGCCAGAAGTCGCCTAACGGCGTGAGGGTCTTCCCGCCCACGTTGCCGCCACAACCGCCGGGTTCGGGAGCCACAGGGGCTTCATCGTCGTCGTCGTCCTCGCACCTTCACCCTCCGGGCTCATCGCTGGCCCCGGTGCCCCGCAACGCCTGCCTGACTTGCCCGCAGTGCCACCGCAGCCTCATCCTGGACGAGCGGGGCCTGCGGGGCTTCCCGAAGAACCGGGTGCTGGAAGGCGTCATCGACCGCTACCAGCAGAGCAAGGCGGCCGCCCTGCGGTGCCAGCTGTGCGAGAAGGCGCCCAAGGAGGCCACCGTGATGTGCGAGCAGTGCGACGTCTTCTACTGCGACCCCTGCCGCCTGCGCTGCCACCCACCCCGGGGCCCTTTGGCCAAGCACCGGCTCCTGCCCCCGGCCCAAGGCAGGGTCAGCCGCCGGCTCAGCCCACGCAAGATCTCCACCTGCACCGACCACGAGCTGGAGAACCACAGCATGTACTGCGTCCAGTGCAAGGTGCCCGTCTGCTACCAGTGCCTGGAGGAGGGCAAGCACAACAACCACGAGGTCAAGGCCCTGGGTGCCATGTGGAAGCTACACAAGGTCAGTGGAGTGCGGGGATGCGCATGATTACATTTTGGATGTTGTATAGTTTACGGGTTGTATGGCCATGTTCTATCACAGGCATGAGCAAACTTTGGCCCTCCAGGTGTTTTGGACTTCAACTCCCACAATTCCTAACAGCCGGAAGGCTGTTAGGAATTGTGGGAGTTGAAGTCCAAAACACCTGGAGGGCCAAAGTTTGCCCATGCCTGTTCTAGCAGCATTTTCTCCTGACATTTCGCCTGCATCCATAAAATGCTGGTTAGTCGTATAGACCCCTTTAGAAGTTTTTTAAGATAGATAGATAGATAGCCATTTTATAGAAGGGACCCTTGCATATAATGGGATTCCAGTATCCATGGATTTGGGTATCTATTGAAACCAAGCCTCAGTGGACCCAAAGACCCAATGTTTAGAGCTATTTTACTACAACACTATATATAACACACCATTTTATATTGAGTTTCTGTGGATTTTGGTATCTGGAACCAAACCCCAGTGGATACCAAAGGCTCAATGTATAGAGCTAATTTGGAACTAGTAAAGATCTTGAAGACAGGAGGAGGGATGTGATTATGATAGGTCTTTTTTTAACAATTTCATCACCATGTTAAATTCCAGCAACATTCCTTTAAAGTTGGCAGATATTAATATTCTTTTATTCCACTTGGGATGAGATGGAGATGGAAATAAGAACTACATTGCTGCCTGAGTTCATGTTTACATACTGATGGTGCCTCGGGGCCATTTTGGACTACAACTCCCAGTGTTGGCCAAGGGATACTGGGAGTTGTAGTACAAAAAAAGGAATATTCCTAGATTCTTGGGTGTCTTTCCTGAAGCTTTATCATTCCTCCCAAGCCCTTAAAGCTCATTTGACTTGTAGGAATGTAATTACCCAAAAGCGCCAAGCAAATATTGACCCCAGGGATTATAGCAGACTTGCTAATATGCTAAAAACAAGATTGTCGCCTCTGCTTTGGATGTGAACTTGGCGACAAGGCACCATACTTTGCAGATGAAGCAGACCCAGGGAATTAATATATTTCAGATTGAAAGATATTGTGTGTTTTGGCTTGGAAGACATTAATTGGGATTGCAGCAAAACAGCAAATGCATCTGAAGGCGAAACGTCAGGAGAGAATACTTCTAGAACATGGCCATACAGCCCAGAAAACACACAACACCAAACCATGAAAGACTTTGGCAATACATTATCTCTAAATACAGATGCATGGCAATGTATTGCATGGCAAAGGGTGCAAATGAGGTTGGAAGAAGAGCAACCGGGGTGAAGAAATGGGTTAGGATCTCCACTCTGTGTGCCTTTTTCCTCTCCCAACTTTCACCATCTCACCCTGTTTTCTTCATGTCTGGGTCTTCTTACCTCTCCTCTTTCTCTACCTGCCTTCCCTGTCTCTATCACTCTTTCCTCCTCTCTTTCTCCCTCGTTTCCTCACATCTCTGGCCTGAACCCAATGGGTAAGACCCTATCCATTGAATCAAGGGGGCTTGCTTGTGTGTTGACTCAACATTCAAGGCACCTGTGCCATTGAGAACAACCAATATGGTTCTGGTCTCGAGTTTCTCTCTTATCCTCCCCAAACCCCTCTTCCTGTCTTCCTTGTCTCTCTCACTCTTTCCTCCTCTCTTTCTCACTCCCTCCCTCCATCCTTTCCCCATATCTCTGGCCTGAACCCAATGGGTAAAACCAAATTAGGTTACATCCATTGAATTGAAGGGATTTGCTTGTGTGTTGAGTCAACATTCAAGGCACATACGCCATTGGAAACAACCAACAGGTCTATGTTCCTCTCTTATCCTCCCCAGTCATGCCCAGCCTGCAATCCCCATCATCCCCATAGGACCTATAGTCCAAGCATAGGTAAAGGTAAAGGTTCCCCCTGACATTAAGACCGACTCTGGGGGTTGGTGCTTATCTTCATTTCTAAGCCGAAGAGCCAGCGTTGTCCATAGACACCTCCAAGGTCATGTGGCCGGCATGACTGCATGGAGCGCCGTTACCTTCCCGCCGGAGAGGTACCTATTGATCTACTCACATTTGCATGTTTTCGAACTGCTAGGTTGGCAGAAGCCCAAGCATATTTGTGTGGAAAGGAGCAACAATTCCCTTCTTGCCTCCATTCCTCTCTTGGCTCTTTTCCTTCCTCTATGAAGCATCATCTCTGAAACCATCCCTGTCACTTTCCATCATCCTTAGCCTGGTGGGAACAATGGGATCTGTAGTCCAATGATGTCAGTGTGGAAAGGAGCAACAATTCCCTTCTTGGCTCCGTTCCTCTCTTGGCTCTGTTCTTTCCTCTCTGAAGCATCATCTCTGAAACCATCCCTCTCGCTTTCCATCATCCTTAGCCTGGTGGGAACAATGGGATCTGTAGTCCAATGATATCAGTGTCGAAAGGAGCAACAGTTTCCTTCCTGACGCCATTCATCTCTCAAATTCCTTCATCCATCTCTACAACCTCATCATCATCATCATCATCATCATCATCATCATCTTTCTCTCTCTCTTTCTCCAAAGCCCTTGGTTATCATTCCTTCAACTCTTTCCCCCTTGCAATCCTCTCCCGCTCATCCAACCTTTCCTCCTTATCAGCCACTGCCTTCTGGACCGTTTTGCTCCCCGCCATCTCTGCTTCCCCCTTCTCCAGCTCCAAGGATTGAGTCTCTCTGCTTGTAAACAGCACGTCCAGCCTTCCTGTCTCTCTGCGCTTTATGAGCCCCCTTCCCCTTATCGTGGGGGCATATTCACCTCTTGCCATGGGGGTCTGTGTTGACAATCTGTGTTGACTTTTTCATCTCGCTTCCCCGCTCCTTGCTCTTCCCTTGGCCGCCAGTCAAGCCTTTGCACCAAGCTGCCTGCAGTGTTATGGGGTGGCAAAGACGGGGTGAACGTGGGGTGCTGTGAGGATGGGGTGGAAGGACCAGAGGTGGGATCCATGGGGTCACTGGACGCCTCTCTTCATTGAATCGGCCAGGTTTCCATTGCCATCCAGTGTTCTCCTCCTGCCTGCATGCAGCCCATGGTCCAGAATGCAGTCTTGGATGTAGCTGCCATGTCTGCCTTTCCTCTGCCAAGGATCCAGAGCTGGAAAGAGGCAGAGGCAGGTCCTGGTCTCTTGATAGAACTTGCCAGTATGTTTATCTTGGAGAAGAGAGGGCTGAGAGAAGGGGACCTGAGAGCCATATTTAATATTGGAAAGGATGCCCCATTGAGGAAGGAGCAAGCTTATTTTCTGGTGCTCTAAGACCCTTCCACACAGCCACATAACCCAGAATATCAAGCTGGATAATCCACAATATGGGGCCCCTGGTGGCACAGTGTCTTAAAGCTCTGAGCTGCTGAACTTGGGACCAAAAGGTGCCAGGTTCAAATCCCGGGAGCGGAATGAGCGCCTGCTGTTAGCTCCAGCTTCTGCCAACTTAGCAGTTTGGAAACATGCAAATGTAAGTAGATCAATAGGTACCGCTCCGGCGGGAAGGTAACGGCGCTCCATGCAGTCATGCTGGCCACATGACCTGGAGGTGTCTATGGAAACGCCGGCTCTTCGGCTTAGAAATGGAGATGAGCACCAACCCCCAGAATTGGTCACGACTGCACTTAACGTCAGGGGAAACTTTTACCTTTACCTTAATCCACAATATCTGATTTGAACTGGATTGTCCACACTGCCATATAATCCAGTTCAATATGGATTTTATACAGCTATGTGGAAGGAGCCCTGGAGATACAATAGAGCAATGGATTCAATTTGCAGGGCAAAGAATTTGACTGGAATATGCCACCTAAAATTCTGCTGGAGTCTCATTTTGTGGAGGTTTTTAAGAGGCTGGATGGCCATCTGTCGGGAGGGCTTTGACTGTGTCTTCCTACCTGATATATTGGGATTGGATGGCCCTTGGGGTCTCCTCCAACTCTACTATTCTGTGATTCTATGTGTGTATTTCCTACCTCCAAATGCATTCATTGGAAAGGCACAGTTGTCGTGTTTAGAGGGGAGGTTTTACCAACACCATGTCGGAGAACCAGCTAGGGAAATAATAATAATAATAATAATAATAATAATAATAATAATAATAATAATAATTGCAAAAGGCCACCCTACTGGAATCTGCACACATCATCCAAAAATACATCACACAGTCCTAGACGCTTGGGAAGTGTTCGACTTGTGATTTTGTGATACGAAATCCAGCATGTCTATCTTGTTTGCTGTGTCATAATAAAATAATAATAATAATAATAATAATAATAATAATAATAATAATAATAATAATAATAATAATGTTTATTTATACCCTGCTTTGACTCAGAGGTTTAGAGTTTCAACTGAAGTCCTCTGTTGACTGTTTGCTACAAAGGGGAGCAAAGACTTGCAATTACTCCATTGGCTCCTTTGCATGGCAAAATGCAGCTAAGGCTTGGATGAAAGGGTGCATCTGCACCGTAGAATGAATGCAGTTTGACACCATTTTAACTGCCATAGCTCAATGCTGTGGGATCCTGGGAAATGCAGTTCGATGAGGCACTACCATACTTTGGCAGAGAATGTTAAAAAAAACTGATAAAACTACAACTCCCAGGATTCCATAGCATGAACTGAATTCATTCTACAGTTTAGAGATGCACCCTAAGGGTGATTTGTAGTTTGGTGAAGCCTACAACCTCTGAGGATGCCTGCCATAGATGTGGGCCAAACGTCAGGAGAGAATGCTTCTGGAACATGGCCAGACAGCCTGGAAAACACACAACAACCCTGTGATTCTGGCCATGAAAGCCTTTGACAACATAGCCCATGTAGTGTTTGGCAGAGAAGGCCAAAAGTCTTATAAAGCTGCAACCTCCAGGATTCCATGACACTGAGCTATGGAAGTTAAAGTGGGATCAAACTGCATTCATTCTCTAGTGTAGAAGCACCTTAAGCCTTTATCCACTGAATTCATCTTTGTTGTGTTGTCGAAGGTTTTCATGGCTGGAATCACTGGGTCTCTGTGAGTTTTCTGGGCTGTATGGCCATATTCTAGTAGCATTCTCTCCTGATGTTTTGACTGCATCTGTGGCTAACGGCATCTTCAGAGTTTCTGTTGGCAGTGTAGCAAGTGGAGTGTATATATCCCTGTGGAATAATGTCCAGGATGGGAGAAAGAACCCTTGTCTGTAAGCAAGTACAGTAGAGTCTCACTTATCCAACACTCGCTTATCCAACGGTCTGGATTATCCAACGCAATTTTGTAGTCAATGTTTTCAATATATTGTGATATTTTGGTGCTTAATTCGTAAATACAGTAATTACTACGTAGCATTACCTCATACTGAACTACTTTTTCTGTCAAATTTGTCGTATAACATGATGTTTTGGTGCTTAATTTGTAAAATCATAACCTAATTTGATGTTTAATAGGCTTCTCCTTAATCTCTCCTTATTATCCAACATATTCGCTTATCCAACATTCTGCTGGCCCGTTTATGTTGGATAAGTGAGACTCTACTGTATTAATATTGCAGTTAGGAAGCTTGAATTAGCATTTGAGTAGTCATGAAGCTGCAGAGTCAATTAGAGAGAGCATCTACATGGGGGTAGCCTGGCTTTTGTTGCCTGGAGGCATCCTCAGCTTGAGAGGTGTTAACTGGCACTTGATTGTTTGCTGTCTGGACTTCTGCTGTCTCTGAATGGTGATCTTTATTTACTGTCTTGATTCTGGTCTTTTTTTTTTAATAATGGTAACCAGATTTTGTTCGATTTCATGCTTTCCTCCTTTCTGTTGACATTGTTCACTTGCTTCTTGTTGATTTCAATGGCTTCTCTGTGTCATCTGGCATGATGGTTGTGAGAGTGGTCCAGCATTTCTGTGTTCTCAGATAATATTCTGTGTCCAGGTTGGTTCATCAAGTGCTCTGCTATGGCTGACTTTTCTGGTTGAATTAGTCTGAAGGGCCTTTCATGGAGCTAGAACATGGCCATACAGCCCAAAAATCTCACAGCAACCCTCATCTTTGTTGACATGCCATTCAGCACTAGACTGAAGGGATCTACTTGAGTTGGGACTAAGCAACAGGATTTCTGCCACAGTTTCTGCCTCCCATTGAACATGTCTTTTCCTCCTACTTCTCATTCTCACAGTCAGATTTGCCAGTTACCCAGGCCTTGCTTTGATCTGGGATCTCCCTTTGCAATGGCAACCCTGTCTTTGAGGTAACTGGGTCAGAGAAGCGAATGCTGCCCGTGATGCATTTCCGAATTTCCCCTTCTTTGCCTCCATATCTCCTGATGGACATGCGCATGTGCATAGCAGCACATCTTTGGCTTGGGTGTGCACTGCGATCATGGATTCCCATTCCCAAAATTGACATTGAGTGCATCTACATTATAATAGTAATGCAGTTTGGCCCCAGTTTAACTGACATAGCTCAACACTATGCAATTGTAGGAGTAGTAGTTTGATAAGCTCTAGCCTCCTCTACCAAAGTGTTATGGGGTTTCAACTACAACTCCCATGATTCCATAGCATTGAGCCATGGGAGTTCAAATAGTATCAGAAAACTCCATTAATTCTGTAGTAGAGATGCACCATTAGAAATCATTTAAAAATAAAAAGTTAAAGCTATTAAATCAAATACTGGGTTAAAATCCCATTGATTGAACGGATCGACCTTAATTGGGTCTCAAAATTGGATTCAGACCTATTCCTTTTCAATCTCAGGCCCTATCTACACTGCCATATAAAATCTAGATTATCTGATTTGAATTGGATTATTTGGCAGTGTAGACTCATATAAAGGTAAAGGTAAAGGTTTCCTCTCACGTTAAGTCCACTCGTGTCTGACTCTGGGTGTTGGTGCTCATCTCCATTTCTAAACCGAAGAGCCGGCGTTGTCCGTAGACACCTCCAAGGTCATGTGGCCAATGGCATGACTGCATGGAGTGCCGTTACCTTCCCGCCAGAGCGGTACCTATTGATCTACTCACATTTACATGTTTTTGAACTGCTGAAGCTGGGGCTAACAGCAGGAGCTCACCCCGCTCCCGCATTTGAACCTGTGACCTTTTGGTTTACAAGTTCGGCAGCTCAGCGCTTTAGCACATTGCCCCACCGGGGGCTCCATGTAAACTCATATAATCAAGTTCAAAGCAGATAATGTGGATTATCTGCCAGTGTATTAGGAGCCTCAGCCTCCAACACAATTGTGTGCCTTTATGTAGTTTCTGACTTACAGAGATGTTATCACATAGTTTTCTTGTAAGATCTGTTTCGAGGGAGATTGCCATTAATTTCCTCTGAGGGTGAGAGAATGTGACCTCTTCAAGGTCACCATTGTCCATGCCTGGTGTAGAGCATTTCCAACAAATGCTCAATCTGTTACACTATGCTGGCTCTCTTTAACACAACTGCCCTATGGAAATACATGGAGTCAACCTTCCTGTCCAGAGATGATGTGAGAAGAATGCAATGAATATCCTATTTTAGACATCCATTGTGAGTCTTCACTGCAACATATCATCATAATCTTCTGAGATATCATTTATGGATATATAGATATGAAACACATTAACAGTAAAGTAGTTGTTATTAATCTGAAGGTATTTAGTTGCTAAGGGACCAAGGAAAACACTTTTGACAGGTCCCTGGATGAAATTCTGGTTCCTTGGGCATGAGCCAGGATGCCCCAGCTTTAGAGGCTTTCTGTTGCATAGGGTGCATCTATGAGGGCTGAATGAAAAGTAATGCCTCCACCTTCATAGCTCCTTGATTCTTTGGGTCTGTGACTCTAGAGCGGCAGAAAATAATGTAGCTGGACACCTGTCAAGGCTCAATGTTATGGAATCATGGGAGTTGTAGTCTACAAAGTCTTTAGCCTTCTCAGCTATTATTCTTGCTAAGACATTAGCCTGAGGATGCCTCAATACGTCATTCTGGTCCTTTCAGATTCCCACGCAACTTGTGGAGAGACAAGAAGGTTCTATAATTCACCAAGAACACCGAAACCGCTCAGAAAGCACTTGCATAATGGCTCTTATACAAGCAGCAGAGACAGAAGGGCCGGGGGTGGGATATAACCTGTGGACGTCTTTTGTGAACCCACTTGGATGCTAAAGAGATCCTTTTCCTGAACCTCTCTTCTTTCGGACTCGTGTTTTCCCCACTTGCTTTGGATTCATGAACCCTACTGTAGCAACATTGGCAAATCCCATTTTCCTTTAAAGACAGCAACGCCTGATGGGATTGTGGTATTTGTGCTCTATAATAATAATAATAATAAAACTTTATTTATACCCCGCCACCATCTCCCCAATGGGGACTTGGGGCGGCTTACATGGGGCCATGCCCAAGACAATACAATAAACCATAACATAATACAATTAAATAATACATTACATAAAATAAACAGTACAAGATAAGATCAAAACAGCAATATAACAAGAGCGGGCCGCATAAACACTACATTTAAAAACTAGATTAAAAATTAAAACTCTGGGTGAGAAAGGGATCAGAATAAAACCTCGAGGGACGGGACATCAGATAGTGAACCAGTCTAGAGGATAAATATCGGGGGGGGGGAGGGAGTAGCATAGAACATTTACTCTCCGAAAGCACACCGGAAGAGCCATGTTTTTAAATCTTTCCTGAAGGCTAAAAGGGTGGGGGCTTGCCTGATTTCAATGGGCAGCGAGTTCCCCATCTCTATGGGGATGTTAATGTGGGATTTGTGTATTGGTAGTGTTTAAATGCAATTTGTGTCTTGTCTGTATTGCATACTGATTGCATCATCCAGAGTGTGCTATAGTCTGTAAAGAGTTAATTGCTGAGAAGCTGTGTTGACCTTGATGTGTGGCTGGAACTGGGGAGTGTCCAGACACAAGTGTGTATGCTTTACTGATTACATCAGTTTAGGTCAGTTCTGAGTAGAGTAGAGTCAAGTCCTGTGTTTGTCTGCAAGTCTGTTTGTCTTGATTATTACTGCTTACAGTAAAACTTGTATATAGTTTTACCAAAGTCTCTGGATGTCACTTTGTTCTGCGTTCCACTGACTCCATCCAACTACTGCTGCGTTGCAAATTACTCTGACAGGGGACACATTTATACCTGGGTATTGCAACCTGTGAGATGATGGAGGATGTAAATTAGGGAAGAGGAATACTAAATGTGCAAAAGCATAATTGCATGATGCAAGGATAATTTGTAATGCTCAGATTATGCCATATACCTTATATATATTTTTTGGGAATTGTAGTCCACCCACATCCTTCATATTATTACTGAATATCATTACTATTGATTACACCAGTCTAGGGGAGGGGCCTTCCACTGAGCCCTGTCTTCTGCTGGTCCTTCTTCAACTCCCTGGAAAGGAAGGGATGGGCTCCAATCATGGCCAGCTAACACCTCCAAACAAAAGCTTCCCCCAGAGAGGCTTTGAAGCTGCAAGGCCATTACATGCTAATCAAGGTGACTAATAACAGCATGCATACCTGCCACATCGAGACTATTCAGTGCATTCCAGCTCACCAAACTAGGATTACATTAGAAAGAAAACGGCCAGGCTTTGCGGCTGTACGGCTATTCACTGCTAATTCACCCGGCCAACAAACAAATCCAAAAAGCCACAGCAAAGCGTGGCCGGGCACAGCTAGTATATGATATATTCCTCTCTTACCCTCCCTTATCAGTGTGTTTTTCAAAGCCTCCCTTGCTCTTAACCAAGGGAATGTTTTGAAAAGGGAAAGATGCTCTTGCAAGTCAGGAAGAAGAAATATATATATCCATTAATCTTAAAAAAGCATTTCCCCCGGAAATATTTGTTAATCTCTCTTACAGATATGTAGGCATTAACCCCCTGCATGCATTTGCAATCCCTATGTAATTCTATCTATCTATCTATCTATCTATCTATCTATCTATCTATCTATCTATCTATCTATCTATCTATCTATCTATCTATCATCTATCATCTATATACATTAATTTTATATATGAATTTTACCCTCATATGTTTGCAGGTCCTTGCAAATCCTATATACATATAGATCCATGTACAGTAGAGTCTCACTTATCCAACATAAACGGGCCAGCAGAACATTGGATAAGCGAATATGTTGGATAATAAGGAGGGATTAAGGAAAAGCCTATTAAACATTAAATTAGGTTATGATTTTACAAATTAAGCACCAAAACATCATGTTTTACAACAAATTTGACAGAAAAAAGCAGTTCAATACGCAGTAATGTTATGTTGTAATTACTGTATTTACAAATTTAGCACCAAAATATCACGATATATTGAAAACATTGACTACAAAAATGGCTTGGATAATCCAGAACATTGGATAAGCGAGTGTTGGATAAGTGAGACTCTACTGTACCTGTATATCTGTATCCATATATACACATTATTTAACCTCTTGATGCCTCGATTAATGTAAATTTATTGGTATCTATTTTTATTTTGAAATTTACCAGTAGCTGCTTCATTTCCCACCCTTGGCTTATACTCAGGTCAATAAGTTATCCCAGTTTTTTTTGTTAATGTGGGATTTGTGTATTGGTAGTGTTTAAATGAAATTTGTGTCTAACATGTATTGCATCATCCAGGAGTTAATTTGGTAAGAAGCTGTATTGACCTTGGATATGTGGCTGGAGCCAGATAGGAGTGTCCAGACTACAAGTGTGTTTGTATATAGCTGATTGCATCAGATGAGATCGTCTCTGCCTGTTGAGAAGATCTGTGCTGTTTGCCTAGAGTGAGAGTCTTATGTCCATTGTCTACAAGTCTGTTTGTCTTGTCAAGTAAAACTTTGTAAATACTTTTTTACTTCGTCTCTGATCGTTCCTTCGTTCTGCGCTTCAACTGACATCATGCATCTGCTGCTACGCTGCATGCATTACTCTGACATTTTTGTGGTAAAATTAGGTGCCTTGGCTTATATTCGGGTCGGCTTATACTCGAGTATATACGGTAATCCTGTTCAAAGCACATAATGTGGATTTTATATGGCAGTGTAGAAGGGGCTCTCAAATTGAAAGGGACTTAAAGGACCATCCAGTCTAACCCCTTTCTGCTATAATTTCACAGTAAGTCAAACTCTATTTCCACACCTATAATCAAGTAAAGACATTGCTTTATGGCGGGAAAAAATGGGACCATGGCCATAAGGAAATTTGCACATGAATAAGTCCCTTGACAGCCTATAAAGTGTCAGGGTATTGTGTATGAGAGTCTGCTATGATTGATGTATCACAGGACCAATGGGGTCAAGTTTGTTTTGACCAGGACTTTCTTTCTTGTTCCTGTGGAATGCAGAGGAGTTTCCTGAGCAGAAGAGCAGTGTGTGTGCATGCATGAGTTTGCTTCGGCAACAGCACTCATGGAGAAGGACTGATTTGCTCTGTTTGTATATAGAAATGTAAATAAAAGTTTATTGCCGTTGGATTTCCAACCGAACCCTCATCTGCTGGAGTGTGTTTGTCTAGTGCTGTTTTTCCACACCGGGAGACAGTCTGGAGAGAAGGAGGTCAAGGATGGTGAATTTTTGGATTTCACTCTGCTACCCATCATCCCCCCTGACATAAAGCAGTGTTTCTCAACCCCTGTGTGGGTCGTGAGGGGTCACCAAAGACCATTAGAAAACATATATTTCTGATGGTCTTAGTTTGGTCCAGATCCATCATTGTTTGAGTCCACAGTGCTCTCTGGATGTAGGTGAACTATAATTCCCAAAGTCAAGGTCAATGTCCACCAAACCCTTCCAGTATTTTCTGTTGGTCATGGGAGTTTCGAGTGCCAAGTTTGGTTCAATTTCATCCTTGGTGGAGTTCAGAATGCTCTTTGATTGTAGGTGAACTATAAATCCCAGCAACTACAACTCCCAAATGACAAAATGACCAGCTTAGGATTCAATGGGAGGTTACCATGAGAATTAAAGTTTAATTGTAGCTCTATAACTGACTGGTGTTAAAGGGCCCTCAAACAGACTCTTCTTATCTAATCCTGCAATATGAGTTAAAACTTCTTTTTATTTGCTTCTTCTTCATCTCCTGCCAATCAGTTTGACTAGAAGCTGCAATATTAAGTGGCAATATTAAATTGGGAAATTTTTTTTGCAGGATATAATAAGTTCCTTTCGGGGGTTCCTTTCAGACCGAGATCAACCAGAAATGTGATGTAATTAATGATGGCCTAAGGTTGATATACTGTTAAACTAACAAACCTAATTCATTTCAAACAGAAGAAACTAATATAAAACGACAGACAATGAATGCTGGAGATAAAAATACAAAGATTGACGTTGATGGTAGCCAGCAGGCATCGGGAACTCTTCCTCCCGTGCATCTTTCACAAAGAGTCAAGGTGCATCTACACTGCAGAATTAATGCAATTTAACACCAGGGTTGATGAGTTTTCTGGGCTGTATGGCCATGTTCCAGAAGCATTCTCTCCTGACTTTTCACCCACATCTATGGCAGGCATCCTCAGAGATTGTGAGTTCTGTTGGAAACTAGTCAAGTGAGGTTTATATATTTGTGGAATAATGTCCTGGGTGGGAGAAAGAACTCTTGTCTGTTGGAGGCAAGTGTGAATGTTGCCATTGCCCAGCTTGATTAGCATTGAAACCTTGCAAAATCAACGCCTCGCTGCTTCCTGCCTGGGGGAATCTTTTTTGGGGGAGTTGTTAGCTGGCCCTGATTGTTTCCTGACTGGAAATCCCCGCTTTTGAGTGTTGCTTTTTATTTACTGTCCTGATTCTAGAGTTTTTAAAATACCGGTAGCCAGATTTTGTTCATTTGCATGGTTTCCTCCTTTCTGTTGAAATTGTCCAGATGCTTCTGGATTTCAGTGACTTCTCTGTGTAGTCTGACATGGTAGTAGACATGGTGGCCAGCTAACACTTCCCAACAAAGGACTCCCCCAGGAAGGAAGCAGCCAGGCTTTGAAGCTGCAAGGTTCAACAACCTTGCAGCTGCAACATTCACATTTGCCTCAAGCAGACTAGAGTTGTTTCTCCCACCCTGGACATTCTGCAGATATAAAAACCCCACTTGCCTAGTTTCCAACAGACCTCACAACCTCTGAGGATGCCTGCCATAGATGTGGGTGAAACGTCAGGGGAGAATGCTTCTGGAACATAGCCAGACAACCCAGAAAACTCATAGCAACCCAGTTATTCCGGCCATGAAAGTCTTCGACAATACAATTTAATACCACTTTAAGTGCCTTAGCTCAATGCTATAGAATCATATACCGTATATACTCGAGTATAAGCCGACCCGAATATAAGCCGAAGCTGGGAAAACATTGAGTCCAGTATAAGCCGAGATACCAATAAAATTACATTAATCGAGGTATCAGAAGTTTAAATGTTTTTGAATCTTTACATCAAACTGTAATTTAAGATATGACTGTTCAACTCTGATTAAATCATTATTTTCATCTTCTTCAATGTAAATGTGCTTATGCATCCTTTTAATAATAATAATAGAGTGAAATAATAAATGTAATAATAATAATAATAATAATAAATGCCGTAAAATAATAAATGTAATAATAAATAGAGTAAAATAATAAATGTATTATTGATAATAAAAATAGAGTAAAATAAATGTAAAAGTAACAACAATAATATAGTAAGATAATAAATGTAATAATAATAATTAATAGAATAAAATAATAAATTTAACAATACCAATAATAATAGAGAAAAATAATAAATATACCATATATACTTGAGTATAAGCCGACCTGAATATAAGCCAACCAGGACCCTCACCCAAGTATAAGCCAAGAAGGTTTTTTTTTCAGTCCTAAAAAAGGGCTGAAAAACTAGGCTTATACTCGAGTATCTACAGTAAGTTGTTATTTGGAGAGACACTAGTGCTCTTTGGCAGAGAAAGCTAAAGACCTTGTAAAACTAAAATAAATATGTTATTTTTGTCATAAAACTTCTCATGTGTGGCAGATTAACTTTCCAAGATCCCTTGGATATTATTGGGTATCCTATTATTCTTGTGACTTCTCTAATTTTTCGTTTCTTGTTATTCCTACATCCATGCACTACTGTTTTTCTCTTGATGCTTTAGAAAACCCAATATTGTTCTCTATTATAATTCTGCTGTCTTCTTGATGGAGTTAATCTTGACATGTGGTCACAGGGAGGGCTCAGTAGCACCATTCTTCTCGACATTCGAAGTTATGGTTTTGACACAAATTGTTCCGACGTTCTCTTCTTAAGAAGGCAGATGCGACCACCAGCCACTTATGCAACCGACTGTGGTTGGTGCTAATTGGTGCAAATTACCTCCTCTGGGGTCAAACTCCCACTTGTGCCAAGCCTTCAGTCTTTGGAGACTGCAAACAATAGCCCATTAAAGCCAATTCCCTTTCCGTATACAGAAGAAAGCATGGTGTACTGGTTTGGCTTTGGGTTACGATTCTGGAAATCAGTGCTCAAATCCCCACTGGCTATGGAAACCCAAGTCACACTCTCTCAGCCCCCGGGATCGGTTTCCTTGAATGAAATATTATTGATGACAGTGATCTCATTCTTCTAGAAGTGGGATGTCAGAAAAACCAAGGGATAGATGCGTGATTTGTAGTTTTCTCCTTCCTCAATCATGCCTTCCCTACGTTGCGCACCGGACTGATTGTCTCAGAGGCAAGCTATACAAATCAACCCAAAAATCATAGAGTCCTTTAACAGTAGTCAGCAGAGTTTTTACTGCACAGCTCACTTTTTAAAGAAAACACTTTGACTCCGATTTTCATCCAAACTCACAGTGGAGTCTTTTAATCTTAACACGTTGCTTTATGGGGCTGTGGCGCAGGCTGGTGAGCAGCCTGCTGCAATAAATCACTCTGACCATGAGGTCATAAGTTCTAAGCCAGCCCGTGGTGGGGTGAGCACCCGTCAATAAAAAAAAAAAAATAATGGCCCCTGCTCATTACTGACCTAGCAACCCGAAAGATAGTTGCATCTATCAAGTAGGAAATAAGGTACCACTTATAAAGTGGGGAGGCAAATTTAACTAATTTACGACTTGGAATGAGGAAGTGCTGTCAGAGTGGATGATGAAGCAGCTGCTCCCCCCTGTGGCCAGAATCGAACATCCCCTCAGGAGAAGGTTAAATTGCCTCTGCGTCTGTCTGTCTCTGTCTCGGTTCTATGTGTATATGGGCATTGAATGTTTGCCATATATGTATATAATGTGATCTGCCCTGAGTCCCCTTCGGGGTGAGAAGGGCAGAATATAAATACTGTAAATAAATAAAATAAATAAATTATGTACAGCTATATATGAAGGGACCATAAGCCAGAAAATAGTAAACTTTTGCCTATGTAGCTTTGCCTCTGCATATGCCACTCCCTTCCTGTGAGCTGGTGCCTTTCTCCAGAAAGTTCCAAGACCAAAAGTTAGCTTGAAATCAACAAGTGAGGTCACAGGTATCACTTATGCCAAGTGGGTGTGGAAGGTGAGGAAGACCCTCAGTCATTGGTCAATTTTAGATAAGCAAAAGGTATAAATTCTATGTGGCCCAAATGATTCATTGGAACTTATGCCTCAAGTACCACCTCCCAGCAGCAAAGAACTGGTGGGATCACAAACTTGCAAAAGTATTGGAAAATGAGCATGCAAAGATACTGTGGGACTTCCGAATCCAGACTGACAAAGTTCTGGAACACAACACACCAGACATCACAGTTGCGGAAAAGAAAAAGGTTTGGATCATTGATGTTGCCATCCCAGGTGACAGTCGCATTGACGAAAAACAACAGGAAAAACTCAGCCGCTATCAGGACCACAAGATTGATCTTCAAAGACTCTGGCAGAAACCAGTGCAGGTGGTCCCGGTGGTGAGCGGCACATTGGGTGCCGTGCCAAAAGATCTCAGCCGGCATTTGGAAACAATAGATATTGACAAAATCACGATCTGCCAACTGCAAAAGGCCACCCTACTGGGATCTGCGCACATCATCCGAAAATACATCACACAGTCCTAGACACTTGGGAAGTGTTCGACTTGTGGTTTTGTGATACGAAATCCAGCATATATATCTTGTTTGTTGTGTAATAATAATAATAATAATAATAATTATTATTATTATTATTATTATGTGATACGAAATCCAGCATATCTATCTTGTTTGCTGTGTCATAATAATAATAATAATAATAATAATAATAATAATAATAATAATAATAATAATAATAATAATACAGTAGAGTCTCACTTATCCAAGCCTCGCTTATCCAAGCCTCTGGATAATCCAAGCCATTTTTGTAATCAATGTTTTCAGTATATCGTGATATTTTGGTGCTAAATTCGTAAATACAGTAATTACAACATAACATTACTGCGTATTGAACTACTTTTTCTGTCAAATTTGTTGTATAACATGAAGTTTTGGTGCTTAATTTGTAAAATCATAACCTAATTTGATGTTTAATAGGCTTTTCCTTAATCCCTCCTTATTATCCAAGTTATTCGCTTATCCAAGCTTCTGCCGGCCCGTTTAGCTTGGATAAGTGAGACTCTACTGTAATAATAATTTTGTGATATGAAATCCAGCATATCTATCTTGTTTGCTGTGTCATAAAATAATAATAATAATAATAATAATAATAATAATAATAATAATAATAATAATAATATAGTTTGTGTTGTCGAAGGTTATAATGGCCGAATCACAGGGTTGTTGTGTGTTTTCCAGACGGTATGGCCATGTTCTAGAAGCATTCTCTCCTGACGTTTTGCCCACATCTATGGCAGGCCTCCTCAGAGGTTGTGAGGTATATAGTTTATGGTTAGGAGGATGGAGGAGAGAAGCAAGGGTCTGAAGGTGGAGGCTTGCTGGGAGGCTTTATCTCATTCTGGCTTGTTGCTCTTGGAAAACTATACATTCCTAACTATAAATCCCTTTTTATTATGAGTGTGGGTAGCAAGCGGTGTTTGATAACAGATATGATTTATGAACCTATGAGCAACTGGGAATATAAGCCTTCATAAGGATGATTCTGTAGTGAATGTTATGCATTGGCTGATCCGGCTGTTTGTTTACAGATAAAGTCCTATTTGAAGACAGTAAGACTTTCCAAGATCCTTGACCCCTATGTCCCTTTCACGTGGACTATTTTCAAGACAATTGTCACCCATATTATATCTCTGCATTTCATTTTACTGATATAGCAACATCCATGTGCTATGTCATGATTGATGCTATGCATCTGCGACATACATCTCATTCCCCCCCAAGTGCACTGACATGACATGCTCCATAGCTCTTCCCCACAGGCAAAACTCACCTCATATTCAGGCCAAATCCCAGGTTGACTAAATATTTTAAGAGCTCAGTTCATAAAGTTTCCCAGAGGGAAGAAACTCTCGGCTGGCAAACCGCCCTGCATCTGGCACCTGCCTTGTGCCCTGAGGCGACTTGGAAAACCTCAAATGACCTGGGCTGTATCCAAACGGCACGACTGTAGCAGTTTGGTGCCTCTTTGCAATTCATGGCTCCATCCTATGCAACTCTGGGATTTGTAGTTTGAGGAGGGACACCCCTTCCATGTCCTCTCTCAGTTCTTGTTCATCTTTATGCTTAGGCCAGCTTTCTCCATTTTACATGTAGACTTCAGGCTCCATTTAGGTCAATGATGGGCAACCTTTTGCACTTGGTAAAGTCAAAATTCACCAAAAAACCTAGCATGACTTGGGTAGTGTGTCACTTCGAGAAAAAAACCATAATTTCACAATATATATAGTTTAAATAACAAAAATATATAATCTATATATATAAAAGAGTGATGGTATCAGGGCAGCGGACAAAACAACAAAACTACAGGCCCCCCAACCTCGAAATTTGGCAACACAACCCATCATTCACGGCTCTAGGTTGATACAACAAAAAGAAAAGAAAAATAAAGTCCTAATTACAGGGAGAGGAATAATAGTTTTTATCCAATTGCTGCCAGTTTGAAGACAACGCCACAGCAACGCGTGGCCGGGCACAGCTAGTTGTAATATATAACTGTATTTAATAAATCAAAAACTATTTGCTACCCTTATTTCCATGTACAACAATCTATGGTACCTCTTGCAGTTTCCACACTGATTTCTCTCTATTGTAGTTTCAATGTAGTCATGAATAATGAATAATAATATAATAATAATATAATAGTAATAATATAATAATATACTACAATAATAATATATATATATCTATATATATAAAATGATAAAGTTGTTTGCGCAGTGACTATAACAACAAAACTAAACATCCCAGAAATACGAAATTTGGCAACACAATGCAAAAGGCTTGCCTCCAGGTTACAACAACACAACCACACCACAAAACCACAATCCAGACCCACAAAACTCACAACAACGCATCATGCAATAACAACACAACTAAACGCCCCAGAAATACAAAACTTGGCAACACAATGCAAAAGCCTTGCCTCCCAGTTGTAACAACACAACCACACCACAAAACCACACAGGACCCACAAAACTCACAACAACGCATCATGACTATAACAACACAACTAAACGCCCCAGAAATACGAAACTTGACAACACAACGCAAAAGCCTTGCCTCCCGGTTGTAACAACACAACCACACCACAAAACCACAATCCGGACCCATAAAACTCACAACAACGCATCGTGACTATAACAACACAACTAAACGCCCCAGAAATACAAAACTTGGTACACAACTAAACGCCCCAGAAATATAAAACTTGACAACACAACGCAAAAGCCTTGCCTCCCGGTTGTAACAACACAACCACACCACAAAACTACAATCCGGACCCACAAAACTCACAACAATGTATCGTGACTATAACAACACAACTAAACATCCCAGAAATACGAAACTTGGCACACAACTAAATGCCCCAGAAATATAAAACTTGACAACACAATGCAAAAACCTTGCCTCCCGGTTGTAACAACACAACCACAACACAAAACCACAATCCGGACCCACAAAACTCACAACAACGCATCGTGACTATAACAACACAACTAAACGCCCCAGAAATACAAAACAATGAAAAAGCCTTGCCTCTCAGTTGTAACAATACAACCACACCACAAAACCACAATCCGGACCCACAAAACTGACAACGCATAGTGACTATAACAAATACAAAATTTGACAACACAACTCATCCACCTCCCCAATTCACACTTGGCCTTCAAAAAAACAATTACAATAATAACAATGACAACAACAAGAATCAACACCATCACAGGCAAGAAACAGCCAGGCACTGAGGCTGAGAGGCCAGTCAGTGCTACACTGGGCCTCCAAAAAACAATGCAGTAGCATCTAACTTATCCAACCTTCATGACCACTACAACAACAATAATAATAAACACTTACACAGGCAAAACAAAAAAAAGACTATTGTACCACAATAAAAATATAAACCGCACTCAGCAGAATCAGACATTACAACTAACAACAAACCAAAGACAACAGGGATCTCAAGCAATTATCAATCAACACAAAAATTGAAGAAGGTAACAGACTTCAAATACTACTACTAATGTGAGTATAAAGAAGGTGGAGGTCACAGCATAAATACAACCTAATGTAGACTGACCAACACCACCAGACTAAGCCACAGCAACGCGTGGCCGGGCACAGCTAGTGTGTGTGTATGTGTGTGTGTGTGTGTGTGTGTGTGTGTGTGTGTGTGTATATATATATATATATATATATATATATATATATATATATATATATAAAGGGTAATGAAATTTCAGCCTAGGACAAAACAACAAAACTACACATCCCAGAAACACTAAACTTGGCAGCACAACCCCTCATCCATGCCTCTACGTTCATACAACAAAAAGCTCCAGCTACTCCAGAAAATGGCCAGGCTTTGAGACTGCAAGGCTATTCACTGCTATTCCACCTGGCCAACAAAGGATTCCCATAAGTCACAGCAACGCGTGGCCAGGCAAAGCTAGTATATCTATATATATAAAAGGGTAATGGAGTTTCGGCCTAGGACAAAACAACAAAACTACACATCCCAGAAACACTAAACTTGGCAACACAACCCCTCATCCATGCCTCTATGTTCATGCAACAAAAAGAAAAGAAAAATAAAGTCCTAATTACAAGGAGAGGAATAATTGTTTTTTATTCAATTGCTGCCAGTTAGAAGGCTATGCTCCGCCCACTTCGTCTCCTAGCAACCCACTCAGCCCAGGCGACAGGCAGAGTTAGGCCTCACTTAGGCCTCTTCCCCATTGCCTATAAAATACAGATTATCTGATTTTAACTGGATTATATGGCAGTGTAGACTCAAGGCCCTTCCATACAGCTATATAACCCACTAGCTGTGCCTGGCCACACATTGCTGTGGCGAAGTATGGTGGTATGGGAAATAAAGTATTGAGGAATTGGTGGTAGTTAAGGTAAAGGGTAAAGGTTTTTCCCTGACATTAAGTCCAGTTGTGTCTGAGTCTGGGGGTTGGTGCTCATCTTGAGTCTACACTGCCATATAATCCAGTTGAAATCAGATAATCTGTATTTTATAGGCAGTGGAAGAGGCCTGATTGAAGTGGCCCTGGGCTGAGTGGGTTGCTAGGAGACCAAGTGGGTGGAGCTTAGCCTTGGAACTGGCAGCAATTGGATAAAAACAATTATTCCTCTCCCTCTAATTAGGACTTTATTTTTCTTTTCTTTTTGTTGTATGAACGTAGAGGCATGGATGAGGGGTTGTGCTGCCAAGTTTAGTGTTTCTGGGATGTGTAGTTTTGTTGTTTTGTCCTAGGCCGAAATTTCATTACCCTTTTATATATATAGATTTATAATCTTACATTTTCTGCTTTGAACTCGATTATCTTGACTCCACACTGCCATATAATCTACTTCAGTGTGCATATTATCCAGCTGTTTAGAAGGGGCCTCATACTTCGTCACAGCAACGCGTGGCCGGGCACAGCTAGTGTGTGTGTGTGTGTGTGTGTGTGTGTGTGTGTGTGTGTGTATATATATATGTAGCGGAAGCCAGACTTCCCCTCTTCTCGGCTTGTCGTGTGTCTGAGCGGACGCAGTGGAAGTAGGAGACAGACAACTGGAGCTTTTTTCCAAAGAAAGCAGTTTACTAAAGTTCCTGCAGCTGCAGAGGTTCATCCCACGCACAACTAGATGCTGAAAAGGGAGAGCCCCGCCAACAGGGTCAAGTGTCTATTTATACAATTCAATGGGTTCGGTTTAGGACCGCCCACATATCAAACCATTGGTGCATATTTGTGGTGCAGTATTACATTTCATTACTTTCGTTTCTCTCAAAACACATGATTTCGGGGAAATCATGTGATAACCCATCGGCTGTGTTCCTGGCCTGCTCGTACCTCCTTATATGGCCATTTCCTCCTACCCCTTCATTCCTGCCTTATATATATATATAAATGTAATGTGCATAATTCCCATGGAGTAAACAACAAAACCACTGGACCAAATCACATCAAATTTGGCCACAAAAGACATTAGAGATCCAATCAATCTGCATGCAGCAGCGTGTCAAAAAAAATGGCTAGGCGTGTCAGTGCTGACACGCGTGTCATAGGTTGGCCATCACTGATTTAGGTGGTGCTTTAAATTTTTTTTTTTGCAAATCCTCCGTCACTTTCCTCTGCTAATCCTCCTCCTAGCGTTCGCCTTCTCCTCTCCTCTCATTTCCCCAGGGACTCCCTCTCGGCTTTGCTCCAATAATCCCATTTGTCTCGCTCTCCAGCCACCTTCCCAAACCAGGCACTTTCGGCATCCAGGCACAAAAGAAGACCTGCTCATTACAAGCCGGGTGGCCTCCTCCTCACCCAGGGTGCACACACAATGGGTGCTTCATCTACACCAGGCCTGGGCCAACTTGGGCCCTCCCTCCAGGTGTTTTGGGCTTCAGCTCCCACCATTCCTAACAGCCTCAGCCCCCTTCCCTTTCCCCCTCAGCTGCTTAAGCACCAGGACATAAAGTGGATAATGGGGTTGTTGTATGTCTTTCGGGCTGTGTGGCCATCTTCCAGAAGTATTCTCTCCTGACGTTTTGCCCACATCTATGGCAGGCATCCTCAGAGGTTGTGAGGTATGGATAAACTAAGTAAGGAAAGGAAAGAATATATATCTGTGGAGAGTCCAGGGTGTGGCAAGAGTCCTTCATCACTGGGAGCCAGCATTAATGTTTCCGTTAATCACCCTAATTAGCATTGGAAAGGTTTTTGTCTCTTGCCTGGGGGCATCCTTTGTTCAGTCATTAGTTGTCCTCTGCCCTCAGAGTGTTGGTTCCCATCTACTGTTTTGATTTTAGAGTTTTTTTTAATACTGGTAGCCAGATTTTGTTCATTTTCATGGTTTCTTCCTTTCTGTTGAAGTTGTCCACATGCTTGTGGATTTCAATGGCTTCTCTGTGTAGTCTGACATGATAGTTGTTGGAGTGGTCAAGCATTTCTTTGTTCTCAAATAATATCCTGTGTCCAGGCTGGTTCATCAAGTGCTCTGCTACGGCTGATTTCTCTGGTTGAGTTAGTCTGCAGTGCTTTTCATGTTCTTTGACTCTTGAAGGACAAGAGGGATCCTCTCTCCTCTGCAGGAGTCTACCGGATACCATGCAGCTGTGGACAAGTCTACATAGGGACCACCAAACGCAGCATTGCCCAAACAAGAGTATTCTTTCCTTTCCTTACTTAGTTTATCCATACCTCACAACCTCTGAGGATGCCTGCCATAGATGTGGGCGAAACGTCAGGAGAGAATACTTCTGGAACATGGCCATACAGCCCGAAAGACATACAACAACCCTGTGATCCCGGCCATGAAAGCCTTCGACAACACATGGGTAATGGGGTGTCTGTGTGCCAAATATGACACATGTCCGTCATTCGTGGGGGTCACAGTGCTCTGAGCGAGCCAATTCAGGTGATGGTACTGCATATTCCATCATCCGTGGTCTGTCCTTCTCTAACCACAGTAGGATGTAAAGTGGGTCATGGGGTGTCCGTGTGCCAGGTTTTGTCCTGATCTGTCATTGGTGCAAGTTGCAGTGGTTTGTGGGTGCTGAAGTGTTTGAATGTACTGCATATCCCATCATTCGTGGGGGTCGCAGTGCTCTGAGGGAGCCAATTCAGGTAATGGTACTGCATATTCCATCATCCGTGGGTCATGGGGTGTCCGTGTGCCTGTCACGCCCTGGCCGCAGAGCACTAGAACCAACACACGGAGGCCAATAAGAGTCTAATATCTTTATTAAGGAAATGAGTAAATAGAATAAAAACAGATAGAAAATAAAGTTCATCAATAGACCTTTCAGGAAAGGTCAGTTTTAGTCCAGAAATATATTGTAATGTCCAGTATATAGTATTAGAGTTCAAAGTTATAATCCCAAACCGAAACACACTCAACTTCCAAGCAGTTTGAGTGGGGAAAACGTCCAAGATTTTACTAGAGTTCAAAGTAAGTCCAAGGCAGGAAACTGGAGACAAGACAGGATACTTGGCACAAGATACAAGGCTGGGAACATGATGAGACGGGTCAAGAACACGACAAGGCAAGGCACGATGGAACTGGAGTTAGCGGACTCAAAACACAGGCTGGAACCGAAGTTAATCCTTGAGCTGACTTGTTGACTCCGCGCGGGCTAGCCTGTGCGGGAAGCTTTTAAGGAACTTCAAATCTTTCTACAAACAGGTGTCCAGTGCTTCTTTTCCCAAGGGAAAAGAACTGAAACACCTCCTCATCCAGATGCGTTCCTCCCTGAAAACTCTCAGGAGAAACGAGCTAATTAGCACTCTGTCTGGCTGCTAATCTCGCGCTTTTCCTTGTTTGCGCTTTCTGTGAGCGACTTGTTTCAAAAAACTCCCTTCTCACGAAAGGGGGAGAAGCGCTGGGAAGAACTTGTTCAAGGTCCGTTTTAATGAGCTCTTGGCAAGAATTGTCAACAAAAGGCATCTGGAATGGCACAGTCTCTTGCTGAGACGGCAGAAATCCCATGTCTTCATCACCATGATCCATAATGGCGCTAGGGGCAGGACTCAGAGGCCCATGGGGCATCACAGTGCCAGGTTTCGTCCTGATCGGTCACTGGTGCAAGTTGCAGTGGTTTGTGGGAACTGAAGTGTTTGAATGTACTGCATATCCCATGAGTTTCTCTCCCCAAAACTCATTTTATTGTAAAAACATGCGCGTATTGGAATGCAACGTTGTGCCAAGTTTTCAAGTTAATCGCCCAACTACTTTTCGAGTTCTGCATGCACAAACATACACAGGATGTATGTGTGTGTGTGTGTATGTATGTATGTATGTATGTATGATACATATATACATACAGTAGAGTCTCACTTATCCAACACTCGCTTATCCAACGTTCTGGATTATCCAACGCATTTTTGCAGTCAATGTTTTCAATACATCATGATATTTTGCTGCTAAATTCGTAAATACAGTAATTACAACATAGCATTACTGCGTATTGAACTACTTTTTCTGTCAATTTTGTTGTATAATCTGCATTAATTCAACAATGTAGACCAGGCAGGGGCAAACTTGGACCCTCCAGGTGTTTTGGACATCAGATCCCAGACTCCATGATCATTGGCCAAGGCAGTAGAGGCTTCTTGAAGTTAAAACCCCTGGAAGATCAAAGGATGGAAACAGTCTTGGATCCTGGGATTTGTAGTTTTGGTGGGGCACCAGCACTTCTTAGCACAGAAGGCTCAAGAACTTGTCAAATCACAACTTCCAGGATTCCACAGCATTGACCCATGGCAGTTCGAGTGGTGTCCAACTGTATTAATTTTACAAAGTAGACACACTCTGTATTTAGGGTTCGATGCTTGTGAAGATGTTTCATGAGGCATTGCTCATTCCTGGTTGTCTGACAAGCTGAAATCCCTTCTTCTACATATTTTACATTTTATAGGTTTCAAAATGTATTATTTTAAAAGTTGTGAGCCACTTTGGGTCCCAATGAAGAGAGAAAAGAAGGGTATAAATACAACATACATACATACATACATACATACATACATACATACACATGTATACACTAAAGGTACACGAGCCCTCTCTAGTTTTCAATCTGGCAATCTGGCAACTCTACAAGTAGACTTATTACCTCAAACTAAGTTGTCCCATTAGTGAGCTGCAGTTGGGAATAACCAACAGGAACCTCTCCTTTGGAATAGATGAAGCGGGATGTAAAAAAGTAAATACAGTAGTGTCTCACTTATCCAACGTTCTGGATTATCCAACACATTTTTGTAGTCAATGTTTTCAATACATTGTGATATTTTGGTGCTAAATTCCTAAATACAGTAATTACTACATAGCATTACTGTGTATTGAACTACTTTTTCTGCCAAATTGGTTGTATAACATGATGTTTTGGTGCTTAATTTGTAAAATCATAACCTAATTTGATGTTTAATAGGCTTTTCCTTAATCTCTCCTTATTATCCAACATATTCGCTTATCCAACATTCTGCCGGCCCGTTTACGTTGGATAAGCGAGACTCTACTATAGGTAAAGCTTTTCCCTTGGCGTTAAGTCCAGTCATGTCCAACACTGGGGGTTGGTGCTCATCTCCATTTCTAAGACAAAGAGCCAGTGTTGTCCGTAGACACCTCCAAGGTCATGTCGCCGGCATGACTGCATGGAGCGCCGCTACCTTCCCACTGGAGTGGTACCTATTGATCTACTCACATTTGCATGTTTTCGAACTGCTAGGTTGGCAGAAGCTGGGGCTAACAGCGGGAGCTTACTCCGCTCCTCAGATTCAAACCTGCGACCTTTCGGGCAGCAAGTTCAGCAGCTCAGTGGTTTAACACGATGCACCACCGGGGGCTCCAAAATAAATACAATAATAATAAATTGCAAGTTTGACCACCCCAAAACTGCCACCTGGTGCATCTACATCGCAAATATCAAACTCAATTGCCTATAGGCAATTCTATACAATGTGGCCTCCACCAGATGCTACACTACAACTCCTGTCTTCCTCATCATTAGACATCATGACTAAAGTTGATGGGGTTGTGATAGTCACATCTGGAAGGCTGCAGTTCGTTCTGTTTTGTCAGGAAAGTGGAGTTTGGATTGAGATACAAGGCTTAGGGATAGGATACTTGACTTTAAAATGTCATTTAACCTTTCCCCAACCTTAGAGCCACAAAAGCATAATCAAATGGGATGGGAGTTGTTGTCCCATAACATCTGAGGACCCAAAATGGGTAAAAACTAAAGAGCATCAACCATTATGTAAAAAAAACTATAGTCAGCTCTCTGTCTGCAACGGCCCTTTGAAGGCAACCATAAGGCTGATGTGCTTCTTGATGAAAATGAGTTTGAAACCCCAATCAAGTCATCCTCCTTGGAAAACTGTGGCCCTACAATTTTGTGGCAACTGCAGCTGGGGGTGGAGTGGAGAAGGGAGCGGAGATGGGGCCGAGGCCACGCAGGATGTTATTTCCATGAGAGAATCCTCTGTCGGATGAGGAGATTGCTATGAATTATCCAGTCAAAGGAACGGCGTTAAACCTTTCCCCAGTGGGAACCATTAAGGTCATTTCCCCACTTTGTTGAAGCTGAGGGCTTGCCCCCCTTCCCTGCTCTAATCTCTTAGGCAACCTGATCCAATTCCGGGGAAACAGGGAGGGAGATTGAAAAGAGCATGGACGGAGATGCATTTCCAATCAGCACACATGGGATGGTGGGCTTTGTCTGTTAATGTGGGATTTGTGTATTGGTGGTGTTTAAATGAAATTTGTGTCTGGCATGTATTGCATTCAGGTTGCATCATCCAGAGTATGCTATAGTCTGTAAAGAGTTAATGACTGAGAAGCTGTGTTGACCTTGATGTGTGGCTGGAATCTGGGGAGTATCTAGACTCAAGTGTGTTTGTACATTACTGATTGCATCAGTTGAGATCTAGCTCTGTTCTGAGTTTGTGTCTACCTAGAGTGAAAGCCAAGCCTGTGTTCATCTGCAATTCTGTTTTGTCTTGTATAGTAAAACTTGTATATATTTTTACCATCGTTTCTGACGTCTCTTCGTTCTGCGCTCCATTGACAACATACAACTGCTGCTACGCTGCGAATTACTCTGACATTGTCTGCTTCCTTTTCCTCCTCTCTCCCTCCCATTGCTCAGTTTCTCTCAATTCCTTTGTATAGAGCAGTTTCCCCCAGACTTTTGGTTTTGGACTTCAGCTCCTGGGAGCCTTGACCAGATTGGCTATGCCTTCTAGGGACTGAAGTCCCAAATACCTGGGGGATCAAATGTTGGGAGCAACGAGTATAGCACAAACAAGTGCCTTGTAATCTGGGTGGGATTAGCTGCGGGGCAGAAAACATCAGCATAGAAATGAAGTAAGTAAGTAAATAAATAATTAGATATGGTTCCATAGGTATCTCATAGAATCATAGAATAATAGAGTTGGAAGCAGAGGCGGTCCATGCCATTTAGGCATCGCCTGTGGTGCTATCATTCTAGGGGCGCAGTGAGGCCCCCGGGAGGATGGCATCACCCCTGCTTCCTTCTTCGGACCTTGTGGGCCTTCTTCGGACCTTCTTTGGGCCACCTGACCCACCGGAAGGCCCGACGTGGGCTCCGGAAGGCCCAGCGCAGGCTCCAGAAGCCTGCTTCGGGCACTCCGGAGCCAGCTTCGGGCACTCCGGAGCCCATGCCGGGCACTCTGGAGCCCGTGTCGGGCACTCCGGAGCCCACTGCCATCTGTTGGAAGCAAGGCAAGTGGGGTTAATTTGACTGTGGAATAATGTCCAGGGTGGGAGAAAGAGCTCTTGTCTGTTGGGAGGCAGGTGTGGATGTTGTAATTAATCACCTTGATTAACATTTAATGGCCCTGTGGCTTCAAGGCCTGGCTTCCTCTTGCCTGGGAGAATCTTTTTTTGGGAGGTTTTACCTGTCCCTGATTGCTTCCTGTCTGGATTTCCCCTGAGTGTTGTTTTTTATTCAGGCTTTTCCTTAATCCCTCCTTATTATCCAACATTTTCGCTTATCCAACACTTTTATTTTTCAGTGATTGGTTTTGGGGGGGGGGGGCAAAATTTCTGTTCACCTACACTTGAAATTTACCTTGGACCTTGGTTGGAAGAGATCACATGGGCCATCTAGTCTGACCCTCTGCCATGCAGGAAAAACACAATCAAAGTGGGAGCCGGGCTGTGGCACAGCTGGTTAGTAGCCAGCTGCAATAAATCACTACTGACCATGATGTAATGAGTTTGAAGTCAGCCTGAGTTAGATTGAGTGCCCAACCATTAAAATAGCCCAGCTCATTGTTGACCTAAGCAACCCGAAAGATAGTTGCATCTATCAAGAAGGAAATTTAGCCTGCTGGCTGTTAGGAATTGTGGGAATTGAAGTCCAAAACACCTGGAGGGCTCAAATTTGCCCATGTTTGAGCTAGAAGAGAAAGCAGCGAGAAGACCATTTCGCCATTGAGAAAGCTCAGTCGCTTTGTCTTCTCTGTGTTTCCTTGGAATCCATCTTCCTCCTTCTCCTTGTCAATGCAAAACCGGCTGTCTGCTTTGGAACCAGCCATGCGGGCCATGAATCATCTCCATGGCGCCCAATTTCCATAATGGGGAAGGAATTGATTGCAAGGAGGCGCAGACCTGGCGGCGGCGATGGCAGGAATGCCGGCCTTTCAGCTCCCGCTCCCTTCTATTTAAGGTCTTCCTCAACCTGATGCAAACACTAGGCAAGGAAATGCCAGCACAAAGGGTAGATGTATGCAAAGCATGACTGCAATTTGTAATGGATTGAAGATGATAAATGGAAGCTCTTACGTGTGTCTGCGATCCAGAGTCACCCGCAGAACAATAACATGCCACTCAGGTTTGCAGAACAAAAATACAGGAACTTTACTGATTCCAAGAGATCAAAAACAGTAGTATTTACAATGCTCCCTCTGATCACTTACAAAAGTCCACAGTCATAAATAGTCCTTTCTCAGTCCACAAATCTGCTTCAGAGAAGAATACAGCCCTGGTTCTTCACCCTCTTTTCTCAGCAGCAAACAGGCCACAAAATAGTAAGGCCTCTCTGAGTACACTGCTCTTTCCACCAGAACTTTACTCATTCCAATAGATCCAAAACAGTAGTATTTACAATGGTCCCTCTGATCACTTACAGAAGTCCACAGTCATAAATGGCCCTTTCTCAGTCAACAAATCTGCTTCAGAGAAGAATACAGCCCTGGTTCTTCACCCTCTTTTCTCAGCAGCAAACAGGCCTCAAAATAGCAAGGCCTCTCTGAGTACACTGCTCTTTCCACCAGCAGTACTAAGTCAGCAATGAAAACTTGTCCAATCTGGTTCTGCAGCAGCAGAACAGAAACAGTATCAAATCAATCCCCAGATCTTTGCAGGCTCATGCACTTCAATTTTCAGTTAACACACACAGCACAGTGCCTGTGGAGCCGAGAGCGGAATTTTGGGGCAACTAAAAGAACACTTCTGAAACTCTGCTATATATGTGTGCTTTGTGCATTGGCATATCTTTGTCCCTAACAGTTCAAAGAAATATCTAGGTCAATGATGGGCAACTTTTTGCACTCGGTGTGTCAAAATTCATCAAAAAACCTAGCATGACTTGGGGGGGGGTGTCACTTTGAGAAAAAACCCCATAATTTCACAATATGTATAGTTTAAATAACAAAAATATATAATTGTAATATATAACTGTATTTAATAAATCAAAAACTATTTACTACCATTATTTCCATGTACAACAATCTATGGTACCTCTTGCAGTTTCCACGCTGATTTCTCTCTGTTCTAGTTTCAATGTAGTCATGAATAATGAATAATATAATAATAATATAATAGTAATAATATAATAATATACTACAATAATAATAGAATAATAATAGAATGATTATATATATACACACTAGCTGTGCCCGGCCACACGTTGCTGTGGCTAGGACTTACTTTTCTTTTCTTTTTGTTGTATGAACGTAGAGGTGTGGATGAGAGGTTGTGCTGTCCATTTTCGAGGTTGTGGGGCATTTAGTTTAGTTGTTTTTGTCAGGGTATTGTGAATTGTGTGAAATGTTAAAATCAATCTAGGCTGTTAAGAATGTTTTCTGTATGAGTTTCAGCAGCGGAGGAGTTAATAAGAACCTGCTTCATCTGCTTTATAGAAATCCCAGAAGACACGGGGGGGGGGGGAATGGTTAGAAACTATTAGACAATTTGGCGCACTAGCGGGGTTAAAAATTAACATGAACAAAACTAAAGCATTGACAAAAAATATTCCCACGAAGAAACAGGAAAAAATCTCTAACCAACTAGGAATTCAGTTAACCACAAAACTAAAATATCTAGGAATAATAATAACATCTAAAAATATCCAACTGTTACAAAATAACTACGAGAATACTTGGAAAGAGATCAAAAGGGATCTTGAAAAGTGGAAGAACTTAAAATTATCACTATGGGGAAGGATTTCGACCACCAAAATGAATATCCTTCCAAGGATGCTTTATTTGTTTCAATGCCTGCCAATACTGAGAAATCAGAAAAATTTCGCTAATTGGAATAAAGACCTGAGCAATTATATTTGGCAGGGAAAAAACCCCCGAATCAAATGGGCAAATTTAACAGATGATAAAAAAAGAGGGGGATTTGCGGCACCAAACTTAAAAATTTACTATGAGGCCTGCAATTTGATATGGATCAAAGACTGGATCCAACTTAAAAATAGGAAAATACTAAACATTGAGGGATTTGATCTTAGGGCTGGATGGCACTCCTATCTGTGGTATGATAGGACAAAAATAGAAAAAAAAATTCTGTAATCACCCAATAAGATCAGCACTCATAAAGACATGGCAAAAATACAGAAGGAGAATGTATAATAAGACACCAACATGGATCTCACCCCTGGAGGCAGCACAAAGAAGGCTATTGGGATGGTGTAATTGGCCAAAGTATGAAGAATCACTGATAAAACAGGGATCAGAATGGACATTAAAATCACATCAGGAAATTTCAAACGATCAGGTAAAAATATCATGGTTACAATATGGTCAACTCAGGGAGTATTTTAAAAGAGATGGGCCAATTGGCTTTATGAGTAAAAACAACTTATGGGATAGAATATTATTTACAAACGGTAAACTCATCTCCAAAATCTATAAAATACTTTTGGAATGGGATACTGAGACCAATTACATAAAAAATTGTATGACCAAATGGTCTAAAGATATTGGCAGATCAATTCACCTAGAGGAGTGGGAGGCATGTTGGAATAGGAAATTGAGACTGACCTATGCATTCGAATTAAAAGAAAACTGGATGAAGCAATTTTATAGATGGTATATAACACCAAAAAAGTTAGGAATCATAGAATCATAGAATAGTAGAGTTGGAAGAGACCACATGGGCCATCTAGTCCAACCCCCTGCTAAGAAGCAGGAAATCGCATTCAAAGCACCCCCGACAGATGGCCATCCAGCCTCTGCTTAAAAGCCTCCAAGGAAGGAGCCTCCACCACGGCCCCGGGGAGAGAGTTCCACTGTCGAACAGCCTTTCTCACAGTGAGGAAGTTCTTCCTGATGTTCAGGTGGAATCTCCTTTCCTGTCGTTTGAAGCCATTGTTCCCTTGTGTCCTAGTCTGCAGGGCAGCAGAAAAAAAGCTTGCTCCCTCTTCCCTATGACTTCCCTTCACATATTTGTACATGGCTATCATGTCTCCTCTCAGCCTTCTCTTCTGCAGGCTAAACATGCCCAGCTCTTTAAGCCGCTCCTCATAGGGCTTGTTCTCCAGACCCTTGATCATTTTAGTCGCCCTCCTCTGGACGCTTTCCAGCTTGTCAACATCTCCCTTCAACTGCGGTGCCCAAAATTGGACCCAGTGTGATTCCAGGTGTGGTCTGACCAAGGCAGAATAGAGGGGAGCATAACTTCCCTGGATCTAGACGCTATTCCCCTATTGATGCAGGCCAGAATCCCATTGGCTTTTTTAGCAGCCGCATCACATTGTTGGCTCATGTTTAACTTGTTGTCCACAAGGACTCCAAGGTCTTTTTCGCACACACTGCTGTCAAGCCAGGCGTCCCCCATTCTGTATCTTTGATTTCCATTTTTTCTGCCAAAGTGAAGTATCTTGCATTTGTCCCTGTTGAACTTCATTGTGTTAGTTTCAGCCCATCTCTCTAGTCTGTCAAGATCGTTTTGAATTCTGCTCCTGTCTTCTGGAGTGTTAGCTATCCCTCCCAGTTTGGTGTCGTCTGCAAACTTGATGATCGTGCCTTCTAACCCTTCGTCTAAGTCGTTAATAAAGATGTTGAACAGAACCGGGCCCAGGACAGAGCCCTGCGGCACTCCACTTGTCACTTCTTTCCATGATGAAGACGACGCATTGGTGAGCACCCTTTGGGTTCGTTCGCTTAGCCAATTACAGATCCACCTAACCGTAGTTTTGTCTAGCCCACATTTTGCTAGTTTATTTGCCAGAAGGTCGTGGGGGACTTTGTCGAAGGCCTTACTGAAATCCAGGTACGCTACATCCACAGCATTCCCTGTATCGACCCAACTCGTAACTCTATCGAAAAAAGAGATCAGATTAGTCTGGCATGACTTGTTTTTGGTAAATCCGTGTTGACTATTAGCAATGACCGCATTTGTTTCTAAGTGTTCGCAGACCACTTCCTTAATGATCTTTTCCAGAATTTTGCCTGGTATTGATGTGAGGACATAAATAAAAACTTAAATACCAACTGTTGGAAGTGTGGATTGGAGGAAGGAAGTTATTTCCACATATGGTGGAAGTGCCACAAAGCAAAAGAATTCTGGGCTATGATCCACAAAAACATAAAGAAGATCCTGGAGATCAAATATAGACAACTTCCAGAAACATACTTACTTGGAATTTCAAAAATACAGGCTGGGTCAAACGAAGAGAAATTAATGACGTACCTCACGACAGCGGCTAGAATAGTATACGCAAGACATTGGCGAAAAAAAGAAATCCCCACAAAACTTGAATGGTTAGTTAAAGTTTCAGAAATCAAAAATATGGATAGACTAACTTACCTAATAGCCAAACAACAGGGGACCCCAAGGAAAGAGACCGATTGGCAAAAGGTAAACAAACATATGGATAGATAAAATATAGAGGAAAAAGCAGAGAGAGGACATATCATAATAAGAAGTGAAAATAATAAAGAACAGAAATAAATAAATAAACAAAAAAACAACAAAATAAATAAACAATAAATAAATAAATAAATAACAAACCAGGAAAATTTTTTATAAGAAAACCAAATAAATAATAACAATAAATAAATAAAATATTTGTCAAAAAGAATAATAATAATAAGAAGAAGATGAAGAAGAATAACAGTAGGAACAAAACCGAATTAATAAACAAATAGAAGACCACCTCGGACACTTGGAGAAAAACCCATATATGAGAAATAGAAGAACTGAGTGAAGACTACGAATGAAAAACAGGAGGAAGCAGACGGCAATCTTTATGGCGGCGAAGCGGAAGTCAATTTTGTTTTGTTTGTTTTTTTGTTTTTGTTTTTGTTTTTTTTCTCTCTTTTTAAATTTTTTACCTGCATACTTTTTTTTTCTTTCCTATTTTTTTTCTTTTCTTTTCTTCCTATTTTTTCTTTTTTGTCCACCAATATTTATATAAACCCATCATCCCATCCCTCACCCCCTACTCACCCCCCTCTCTTTTCAGTTCACCCAAATTTTATTGTATATGATTGAAACTTAATAAATATTTATTAAAAAAAGAAAAGAACCTGCTTTGATTGATGTAACACAGGACCAATGGGGTCAAGTCTGATTGACCAGGACTTCCTACATGATCTGTGGAATGCAGGGGAGTGTTCTGTGTTCGGCGTGAGCGTTCACTGAAGATGGACTAAGAATGTTTTTCTCCGTAGCCGAGGAGACACTGCCATGTGTCTGGGACTTATTGCAAATGACTGCAACTGTATATAGTGATGTAAATAAAGTTTAAGTACCGTTGGATTTTCAACTGAACTTTCGCCTGCTGGTGTTTTGTTGACCAGTGCTGATTCTCAGTATGAGAAGGCAGCCTGGAGAAGGAGGGATCGGTGAGACCAGGATGATGATTTTTGGAACCCACTCTGCATGGCAACCAGAGTTTCACCCCAATGTCCCTTCGACAGTTTTGTCCGGTGTCGTGATATATATAGATATATATAGATAAATGTAATGTGCATAATTCCCATGGAGTAAGCAACAAAACCACTGGACCAAATCACACCAAATTTGGCCACAAAAGGCATTAGTCATCCAATCAATCTGCATGCGGCAACGTGTCAGCAAAAATGGCTAGGCGTGTCAGTGCTGACATGCGTGTCATAGGTTGGCCATCACTGATCTAGGTACATCGGTTTAACAGCTGAGAAACCTGATTGCCTTGCACGAATGCCATTTCCCCCAAAGGTTATGATTCTATCTGCTCATGCTTTTTGCCAAGAGGTTATAGCATCATTTTTCAAAAAGGTTATGACTTCTGACAAAGTCATCTCTTTCCAAAGATCATAAAATCTCCAAAAGGTTACGGAAAATTCCATTTTCTAAAACTTTGCTCATTCCCGACCGTCTTCTTTAGATGCCTAATCTGTCTTTCTAGATCCTCAAGTGCTAACCTTTTCTTTTCTTTTCTTCTTTCCTTCCTGCAGAGCCAGCTCTCTCAAGCCCTGAACGGCCTCTCCGACCGAGCCAAGGAAGCCAAAGAATTCCTGGTGCAGCTACGGAATATGGTGCAGCAGATCCAGGTACATCTCTAAATGCCTTGCTTTTAAAGAATTAAATGCCTTCCCCAGCACCCGTCACAAAACAACACACCCATCCCTCCACACTCCCATCACCACCACACAACTCCCAATGCCGTATCAAGACAAAGCCATGGAGTCCAATATAGTTACAGCTCTGGGATAAAAGTTGTGTCGGTTTGTCCTTACCTTTGTCACCCTGTACCATCTGCCAGATGGCAATACCGTATATACTCAAGTATAGCAGCAAGAATAATTTATGCTAAAAATTGGAAATTGAAAAAAACCCCTCGGATAGAAGACTGGATACTGAAAATATTAGATATTATGAATATGGACAACTTAACGCAATGTCTTAAAAGAAATCAAGACATACCAAAGAAAACAGCTGACTGGACACTTTTGAAAGAATATTTAAAATAAGAAAGATGAGAAATAGACTCCCAACCATAAAAAGAGCATGAACAAATGGGTGGTTGTGTTTTAAAGTAGTATATAAATAAATACAGTAGAGTCTCACTCTAGCAGAATGTTGGATAAGTGAATATCTTGGATAATAAGGAGGGATTAAGGAAAAGCCTATTAAACATCAAAGTAGGTTATGATTTTATAAATTAACCACCAAAACATCATGTTATACAACAAATTTGACAGAAAAAGTAGTTCAATACACAGTAATGTTATGTTGTAATTACTGTATTTACAAATTTAGCACCAAAATATCACAATATATTGAAAACATTGACTACAAAAATGGCTTGGATAATCCAGAACCTTGGATAAGCGAGGCTTGGATTAGTGAGACTACTGTACCAAAGAAAACAGCTGATTGGACACTTTTGAAAGAATATTTAAAATAAGAAAGATGAGGAATAGACTCCCAACCATCAAAAGAGCATGAACAAATGGGTGGTTGTGTTTTCAAAGAAAAGAAATGTATATTTTTATACAAATACAGTAGAGTCTCACTTATCCAACATTCGCTTATCCAACGTTCTGGATTATCCAACGCATTTTTGTAGTCAATGTTTTCAATTTAATGGATTGAAATTCCCCTGCAATTTGAATCCATTGATCCGTGGTGTCCCAGGAAACAAATTTGCCCTCTTCTCAGTGCAATATCCTTTCAAACATTTAATCATGGGGAGTATAAGTAAATATAATAATAATGACTATCGTGTCCCCTCTAAGCTTTCTTTTCTTGAGCTAAACGAACCAAGGTCATTATGCCACTCCTCATAGGGATTCATGACTACCAGACTTTTGTCCATCTTCACCTTCCCCTGGACATCTCCCATCTTCTCCATCTCCTTCTTGAATTGTTTTGCCCAGATCTGGACACAGGGCTATTATTCCCGATGATAAGGTCTGACCAAAACAGAAGAGAGTAGAACTATACGGAAATAGATACGTAGACCAATGGATACTAAAATTAATGGAAATAAAGAATATGGACAGATTATCATATTTGCTAATCAAACAACAAGAATTACCAAAGAAAAACACCGACTGGCAACCATTATTAAACTTTATTACGAAAGAAAAGAACTTTAAAATAATATAATCATAGAATAATCACAAGGGAAAATAAGAAAAAATACGGAATACAGGGAAGCTTCAACTATAATGAAAAATAAAATCATCGGGGTGGGGTAAACCCCCACATAGACTATAGTCAATATAGATAAGGATGGAAGTCTATATAACCCAACCTCTCTCTTTTTTTTCTTTTTCTTCTTCTTCTCTTTTCCTCTCTCTTTCCTTTTCTCTCTATTTCTCTTTCCTAAATCTTTCTATATTTTCTATTTCCTACTTTACTATAATTCACAATGTTCCCCCACTTTTATTGTATTTCTTGAAAAATCTCACAAAAATAAAATAAAATAAAGGAAATGGATACAGTCTAGAACAGGGGTCCCCAAACTAAGGCCCGGGGGCCGGATGCGGCCCTCCAAGGTCATTTACCTGGCCCCCGCCCTCAGTTTTATAATATATTTTTATATCATTTTTAATAATATAATATATTGTATATACATATAATATTGATTAAAATATTATAATGTTATACAATATAATACTAATAATAATACCATATAATAATATTAATTATATGTTATATATTACATATAGTATTACAGTATAGTGGTATAGTTCAATATAGTAATGTATAATGCTAATATTGTGCTATGCTAATAATATAATATATTGTATGTACATATAGCTGCTCTGAGTCTCCTTCGGGGTAAGAAGGGTGGGATATAAATGTAGTAAATAAATGTAGTAAGTAAATAAATAATTAATTTTAAACTTAGGCTCACCCAAATTCTGAAATGACTTGAAGGCACACAACAACAACAACAACAACAACAACAACCCTAATTAACTTGACTATCTCATTGGCCAGTATCAGGCCCACACTTTCCATTAAAATCCTGATAGGTTTATGTTGGTTAAAATTGTTTTCATTTTAAAATATTGTATTGTTCTTTCATTGTTGTTGTTGTTGTTTTGCACTACAAATAAGACATGTGCAGTGTGCATAGGAATTTGTTCGTATTTTTTTTCAAATGATAGTTCGGCCCCTCCATAGTCTGAAGGATTGTAGACCGGCCCTTTGCTTTGAAAGTTTGAGGACCCCTGGTCTAGAATCACATTGGCTTTTTAAGCTGCTGTGTCACATGGTTGGCTCACGTTTAATATCCCTGTCACCTTTTTCAACCAAGAAGATGGCTGAGAGTTGCCCCAGAACTTCTCCTTGTTGTTGAGTGATTGAGGAGTATGTTCTTTTCCTTCTGCAGGAGAATAGCGTGGAGTTTGAGGCCTGCCTTGTTGCTCAGTGCGATGCGTTGATCGATGCTCTCAACAGGAGGAAAGCCCAGCTGCTCTCCCGGGTCAACAAGGAACACGAGCACAAGCTGAAGGTGAGTCGGAGCTGCTCTCAAGTTTGGCACCTTCCAGAGTTATTGTACAGCAGTTCCCAGAATCCTGAGCAACATTTGGAGGAATGTCTTCTGTTTATTAAATCCATTTTCTGTTTATTAAATCCATTATTAAATCCATTACCGGTGGAACAGTGCAAGAAAATGCAAGGTATTTTTGTTTCCTTTGCAGGTATTTTTGTTTCCTTTCCCCACCAACATACACTGATAATGGAATAAAAATAGAATTTAGCAAAGAAATATTCATGTCCTACTGCAGTATTAAGGAACATTACAGTACATTTAGCCCTCCATGTTTGCAGGTTTATCTTTGGCGGATTTGACTATGTTCTTTCTGGAAATCCTCCCGTGTAACTTTACTTTTTGCAGACTTGATTGACATATGTCCTTTCAAAGAATTTCACAGAGCAATGGTAACAGATTCCTGGAGAAAATACTTCAGTGCAAGATAATGATGCTGTAAAACAACGAGCATAATAGACTTTCACTGAATTATTTTCTCAAGGAACTTGTTGCCATCCTGAGACTAGCAGTGCATCTACACTGTAGAATTAATGCAGTTTGGCACCACTTTAACCACCATAGCTTAATGTTATGGAATCCTGGGCTTGGCAGATAAGGTGGCATCAAACTGCATTGATTTTACAGTATAAATGAACCTCCAATGGTCTAATTTTGCAAGTTATTTTCTTTTTGTACAATTTTGGACGGAATAATAATAATAATAATAATAATAATAATAATAATAATAATAATCATCCCCCACCACGTCAAGGTGGCACCTGCGTGGGGGATTATTATTATTATTATTATTATTATTATTATTATTATTATTAACAACACACCAGACATCACAGTTGTGGAAAAGAACAAGGTTTGGATCATTGATGTTGCCATCCCAGGTGACAGTCGCATTGACGAAAAACAACAGGAAAAACTCAGCCGCTATCAGGACCTCAAGATTGAACTTCAAAGACTCTGGCAGAAACCAGTGCAGGTGGTCCCAGTGGTGATCGGCACACTGGGTGCCGTGCCAAAAGATCTCAGCCGGCATTTGGAAACAATAGACATTGACAAAATTACGATCTGCCAACTGCAAAAGGCCACCTTACTGGGATCTGCACGCATCATCCGAAAATACATCACACAGTCCTAGACACTTGGGAAGTGTTCGACTTGTGATTTTGTGAAACGAAATCCAGCATATCTATCTTGTTTGCTGTGTCATACAACGTCGTTGTGTCAATAATAATAATAATAATAATAATAATAAAGACAGTATGACACAGCAAACAAGATAGATATGCTGGATTTCGTATCACAAAATCCCAAGTGTCTAGGACTGTGTGATGTATTTTCGAATGATGTGCGCAGATCCCAGTAAGGTGGCCTTTTGCAGTTGACAGGTCAATGTCTATTGTTTCCAAATGCCGGCTGAAATCTTTTGGCATGGCAACCAATGTGCCGATCACCACCGGGACCACCTGTACTGGTTGCTGCCAGAGCCTTTGCAGTTCAATCTTGAGGTCCTGATAGCGGCTGAGTTTTTCCTGTTGTTTTTCTTCAATGCGACTGTCACCTGGGATGGCGACATCAATGATCCAAACCTTCCCCCCCCCCCCACAACTGTGATGTCTGGTGTGTTGTGTTCCAGAACTTTGTCAGTCTGGATTCGGAAGTCCCACAGTATCTTTGCGTGCTCATTTCCCAATACTTTTGCAGGTTTGTGATCCCACCAGTTCTTTGCTGCTGGGAGGTGGTACTTGAGGCATAAGTTCCAATGAATCATTTGGGCCACATAGTTGTGCCTCTGTTTGTAGTCTGTCTGTGCGATTTTCTTACAGCAGCTGAGGATATGATCCATGGTTTCGTCAGTTTCCTTGCACAGTCTGCATTTTGGGTCATCAGCTGATATTTCGATCTTGGCCTGAATTGCCTTTGTTCTGATGGCTTGCTCCTGGGCTGCAAGGATCAGGCCTTCTGTCTCCTTCTTCAGGGTCCCATTCGTGAGCCAGAGCCAGGTCTTCTCCTTATCAGCTTGTGACATAAATTCCAATGAATCATTTGGGCCATAGTATTATTATTTACCTACCTCTCTTACTACTCGAGGTGGAGCTTAATACAGTTAAAACGCATCGCCATAAAATACACAGTGCAAGGATTAAAATGCATACAAATACATATATCAGAATATCAATAGAATATAGATTAAGGACCCCGCTCCCGTATATATTGAGGTCCATGCGTGGTGGCCTCCATGAATGGCAAGCTGGGGTTTAAAGCAATTGGAGAGACAAACCTGATCAAAGCAATATTGCATGCATACTATAAATACATACCATAAAATACACAGCGCAAGGATTAAAATGCATACAAATATATCAAAATATCAATAGAATGTAAATTAAGGAACCCCTTCTCCCACATTTTGAGGTCTATGAATGGAATGGCAAGCTGGGATTTAAAGCAATTGAAGGGACAAACCTGATCAAAGCAATATTGTATATCTGATCACTCCTGGTTTTGATCATCTTCCCATTTGCTGGGTCCATAAAGTCCACACTGCCATATAACCCAGAATATCAAGGCAGATAACACAACAAGTGTTTTTCATCAGACATAATTTTTAGGTCATTCTTAGAGAGTTTTTTTGTGCTGAATTCAGATGTGTGTTTATTTTTTTCTCTTTCATGTTTTTACAATGAGGCCAATCGAATAATTAATGCATTCACGCACTGATATCAGTTAGATTCTATTGATATCAGTGCGTAAATGCATTAATTATTCGATTCGCCTCATCGCAAAAACTACATGTGATAGAGAAAAAAAATAAACACAGGTCTGAATTCAGCACAAAAATAGTCTATAAGACTGACCTAAAATTATATCTGATGAAGAATACTTGTTGGCTTGTATTACACAAATATGATGCGAAATGTGCATAATGTACCATTGGTTGCATTTTAAAAAGTTAACGTAATGGAAAAACAATAAAGACATACAGTGGAGTCTCACATATCCAACATAAACGGGCTGGCAGAATGTTGGATAAGCAAAAATGTTGGATAATAAGGAGGGATTAAGGAAAAGCCTGCTAAATGTCAAATTACGTTATGATTTTACAAATTAAGCACCAAAACATTATGTTTTGCAACAAATAGACAGGAAAAGCAGTTCAATACATGGCAATGTTATGTAAAATTACTGTATTTAAGAATTTAGCACCAAAACATCACAATGTATTGAAATAGAGTAATAATAATAGAGTAAAATAATACATGTAATAATAATAATAATAATAATAATAATAATAATAATAATAATAATAATAATAATAATAATAATAATAAATACAGGAAAATAATACAAGTACAGTAGAGTCTAATCCAACATTCGCTTATCCAACGTTCCGGATTATCCAATGCATTTTTGCAGTCAATGTTTTCAATACATCGTGATATTTTGGTGCTAAATTCGTAAATACAGTAATTACTACATAGCATTACTGCCTATTGAACTACTTTTTCTGTCAAATTTGTTGTATAACATGATGTTTTGCTGCTTAATTTGGTGTTTAATAGGCTTCTTCTTAATCTCTCCTTGTTATCCCACATATTCGCTTATCCAACGTTCTGCCGGCCCGTTTATGTTAGGTAAGTGAGACTCTACTGTAATAATAAATAGAGTAAAATAATAAATGTAATAATAATAATAATAAGATCAGAGTGAAATAACAAATGTATTATTATTAATAATAAAAATAGAGTAAAATAAATGTAAGAGTAGCAACAATAATAGAGAAAATTAATAAATATAATAATACCAATAATAATAGAGAAAAATAATAAATGTACCATATATTCTCGAGTATAAGCTGACCCAAATATAAGCCAACCAGGACCCTCACCCGAGTATAAGCTGAGGGGGGCTTTTTCAGTCTTAAAAAAAGGGCTGAAAAACTAGGCTTATACTTTAGTACAGGGGTCCCCAAACTAAGGCCCGGGGGCCGGATGCGGCCCTCCAAGGTCATTTACCTGGCCCCCGCCCTCAGTTTTATAATATAATATTTTATATCAGTTTTAATAATATAATATATTGTATATACATATAATATTGATAATAATCTTATGTTATACAATATAATACTAATAGTAATACCATATAATAATATTAATTGTATGTTATATATTACATATTATATAATAGTATAGTGGTATAGTTCAATATAGTAATTTATAATGCTAATATTGTGTTATGCTAATAATATATTGTATGTACATACAGCTGCTCTGAGTCCCCTTCGGGGTGAGAAGGGTGGGATATAAATGTAGTAAATAAATGCAGTAAATAAATAAATAATTTTAGACTTAGGCTCGGCCAAAGTCTGACATGACTTGAAGGCACACAACAACAACAACAACAACAACAGCAACAATCCTAATTAACTTGACTATCTCATTGGCCAGAAGCAGGCCCACACTTTCCATTGAAATCCTAATAGGTTTATGTTGGTTAAAATTGTTTTCATTTTTAAATATTGTATTGTTCTTTCGTTGTTGTTGTTGTTGCACTACAAATAAGACATGTGCAGTATGCATAGGAATTTGTTTGTATTTTTTTTTTCAAATGATAATTCGGCCCCTCAACAGTCTGAAAGATTGTGGGCCGGCCCTCTGCTTAAAAAGTTTGGGGACCCCTGCTTTAGTATATACAGTATATGGATTTTATGTAGTAGTGTAGAAGGGGCCTATGGGATGGCCTTGCTGGGTTTTGCAATTCTGCTACGGCTCTCTTGGAATCGTCCATCCAGAACAGGGAGCGAATTGTGATGCAGAAGCGGAGATGCATTCGGAGAAGGTTGCAGGGAAAGGGTCCAGGGGTTGCCAAGGCCGACAGTTGCCATAGGAACAGCTGGGGACGGAGGGAGGGAGGGGGGTCCGGGTGGGCTGTGCGTGCCATGGACCATCATCCGGAGTGACCTTGGAGGGAGCGGAAGGATGCTGAGATGAAGACAGATTCCCGATGGAAGGAGGTTACGATTGGAGTTGGAAATACACCCAAAGTGTGGATGTGCCAAGAGTGTCTTTCCAGGCAGGGCAAAAGGGCAAGCAAACACTCCGAAATGGGTCAGCCGGACCCAGAGGTCTTTCCCCCGGGATGGTGAAAGAGGCCGCAGAGAAATGCTTTCTGGTCCACTTAACCCAAATGCAGCTGATCCGCTCTACAGAGAGAAAGCAGCTTTAGCAGGAGAGTTTTTGGCCTCTTTTTTCCAGCCTGGGGCTCTCTACATGTTGCACTGACCTTCCATTAGGCTTTGATTTGCATGGCCTAACAAGGGCCCTAGGGAACATCCAAACCAACCCCATTCTGGAGTGTTGTGTGATTTCCGGTCTGTATGGCCAATGTGTTCCAGCAGCATTTTCTCCTGAAGTTTTGCCTGCATCTGTGGCTGGCATCTTCAGAGCATGGGATGGTGGTAAAGGCCTGATGGTTAGGTGATCTTTCATAGCTCCAGGATGATGGTCCTCCAGGTGTAGTGTCTTGGCGGTGGATGCGTAGGTGGCTGTGAATACCTATTCTTGACGCATGTGTTCTTCCGCAGTGAAGACAGCGGTTTCCCGGTCACGGTTGACTTGATGCGCATTTCTCCCTTTCGTCCTCTATTCATGCTTCTTCGAATTCAACAGCATTGGAGGTCACAACTGACCAGTTAGAGCACTCAAGGGCCAGGGCTTCCCAGTTCTTGGTGTCTATACTACAGTTTTAAAGGTTGGCTTTGAGCCCATCTTTCAATCTTTTTTCCTATCCACCAACGTTATGTTTCCTGTTCTTGAGTTGGGAGTATAGCCCGGGCTGTGGTGCAGGCTGATAAGCAGTCAGCTGCAGCCAGCTGCAACAAATCACTCTGACCAAGAGGTCATGAGTTCGAGGCCAGCTCGGAGTTGCGTTTTTCTCTGTCTTTGTTCTATGTTAAGGCATTGAATGTTTGCCTTATATGTGTAATGTGAGTCCCCTTTGGGGTGAGAAGGGTGGAATATAAATACTGTAAATAATAATAAATAATTGCTTTGGGAGTCGGTGATTGGGCATTTGGACAACATGGTCAGTCCAGCGGAGTTGATGGCGTAGGAGGATCACTTCAATGCTGATTATCTTTGCTTCTTCCAGCACGCTGACATTTGTCCGCCTGTCTTCCCAGGAGATTTGCAGGATTTTTCGGAGGCAACACTGATGGAAACGCTCCAGGAGTTGTTTTGCAGGCGTAGAGCAGGGTTGGGAGGACAATAGCTTTATAAACAAGCAGCTTGGTATCCCTATGGATGTCCCGATCCTCAAAGACCTGATCTTCTCAGGGCTCTTCCAGACAGCCATATAACCCAGAATATCAAGGCATATAGTCCACAATATCTTCTTTGAACTGGATTATCTGAGTCCACACAGCCATATAATCCAGTTCAATGTGGATTTGATACAGCTGGGTGAAAGGGCCTGACTTACTCACATGCTAATTGATGGATCCCACTCAAACACTTGCAAATCAAGCTTGCTAATTGCATCCGTCATAGACATTGGTTCTTTCCTCCCACCCTGGACATTATTCCACACATATATAGGCTCAACATCCCAGTGAAAGCCTTTGATAATATGAGGGTTGAATGAAAAGTAATGCCTCCACCTTCGTAACCCCTCAGGACATGGCAGTCCTGGTCTGCAGCAGGTCATGGCTTGTTCAGTAGACTCTCCTCTACAGTTCCATTTGGCAGGAAACCTTAGCATTGGACGGTTGTGTTGTTAAAATGCGAAGTATGGAACCCCCACAGACAGTCAGTCAATGCGATTTAAGCAACGTGCAGTCTTTGAATTCTTGGCAGCAGAAGGTGTCACCCCAAAGGAGATTCATCAGAGAATGCAAGCTGTTTATGGTGATTGCGTTGATGTGAGTCCTGTGTGTCGCTGGGCGAGTAAGTTTAAAGATGTTGAGGTGGGAACATCTGACTTGCATGACAAAGAGTTGGACATCTTGTGACAGCAAAGACCGAGTTTCACAAGCAAAAGGTGGACAGATTGATTCAAAACGATTGTTGTATCACTCAGAGAAATTTCAAGCATAATTGGCATTTCACAAGAACATGTGGGTCACATTATTGCTTTGCTCGGCTGTCAGAAGATCTATGCACATTGGGTCTTGTGAAACGCCGGTTGTGGAAACAGAGTGTCGACTTCTTCCATGATGGCTTCAGAAAACTTGTTCATCGTTGGCAGAAATGTATCCAATTGTCTGTTGATTACATGGAAAAGTGAACAGTGGTAGTTAAAGAGCACATTCTAAGGATTATTTATGCGTTTGATTTATTAAAATATTCCCATCCAAACCCAAGTAACGAAGGTGGAGGCATTACTTTTCATTCAACCCTCGTACAACCTCTTTCTGGCAAGCAGTTAGACACAACTCAAGCCTTTCTGACTGATGGCCATTCATCATTTAGTCCGAACTTTTAAGTGCAAACTTTTAAAAAAGCCATTCAAAGTCCTGAGCTCTTTGGTGTTGTCCACTTGCTTAAGACCTTCAGGACTAGAACCTTGATGCATTTTAGAGAAAACAACAGCCACGGTTTTCAAAATATTGAATTCTCCCACCTGGTGCACATGGAATTGCAAAAGCCTCCCACGAACGTCTCGGGAATTGCAAATACTTGGATGAACTTGATTACAACAAGGAGACGGATGGGCCTGGGTGATGGAGAATCAATCTTCAGCGTGGCCAAAGCAACAGCAGCAGGAAGCAGAAACGGCTGACTTTGCAAAGCCGATAATGAGCTCTGAGGTCTCTTAAAGGGGTTGGGTGGCAGTTGACTTCCCTTCAGCATTTATTTGCACAACATTGATAATGCAGATTGCTTTCCTGTCTCTTCTGGGCCAGTAAATTTGGTGAGATCTGAAAACGTTGAAGATTGAGAAACATAAGAGTCATAGTATCCTAGAGTTGGAAGAGGCCCCAAAGGCCATCTAGTCCAACCCCTTTCTGGAATTTCATATGTTTCGCTGCCATTTCAGTGGGAAATAGATTGTGCGGTGTTTTGTGTATTTTAAATTGGCTTTTAAATTTAATGCTGAGTCCCTACAGGGCGATAAGGCAGGATATTAATAAAATTTATTATTATTATTATTATTATTATTATTATTATTATTATTATTATTATTATTATTACTACTGTATTATTAATTTATTTTTAAATAGTACTGGATTTAGTTCTATGTTAATGTTTATAGTCTGTAGGTTTCAAATAACAACAATTATATAATACTAGCTGTGCTGTGGCAAAGTGGTGGTGGTATTGGTTAAAAATTGTTGTGTAATTTTTATTTGACGTTATTTGCAATTTTTATTAATTTTATTGTAAGTTATATTTTTATTTATTATATTTTATTATTTTCTTGTATTATTTTTAGTTATTTTCTGTTATTATAGTATTTTATTGTATTAATCTTTAATGTTTTTTATTTTTTTTTATTGGGTTGCTAGGAGACCAAGTTGAAGGAGCTTAGCCTTCTAACTGGCAGCAATCTAATTAGGACTTTATTTTTCTTTTCTTTTTGTTGTATCAACCTAGAGGCGTGGATGATGGGTTTTGTTGTCAAATTTCGAGATTGGGGGGCCTGTAGTTTTGTTGTTTTGTGGGTCGCCGTGATGCCATCACTCTTTTATATATATAGATAGTAAATATAATATAATAAATAATATAAACATAATAATAAGAATAATAATTAAATTGTATATTGTTCCTTTTGGATTTTAATAATGAATAATAATAATAATAATAATAATAATAATAATAATAATAATAATGATGTGTTGTTGAAGGCTTTCATGGGTGGAATCACTGGGTTGCTGTGAGTTTTCCGGACTGTATGGCCATGTTCCAGAAGCATTCTCTCATGACGTTTCGCCCACATCTATGGACCTCACAACCTCTGAGGATGCCTGCCATAGTTGTGGGTGAAACGTCAGGAGATAATGCTTCTGGAACATGGCTACACAGCCCATAAAACTCACAGCAACCCAATAATAATGATTATTTTCTTACCCACCTCTCCTCACAGCTTGAAGTGGGTTACAACACTGCTAAAACACATAATTATTTATAAACACTCAGTAGAATCACATATTAAAACATATTTCCATAAAATATAAAATAAAAGTTAGACATAGGGTGAAAGTTTAACATTCATTATGAAAACTATCTGGGTACTGATGGTTTTACTGTTGTTCACTGCTTTGAGTCTCTTTAAGAGAAAAAAGCATAACAACAACAACAACAGGCACAGAATTAAAATGATGTGAGGAGCTTAACCTGTCATTTCCTTCCTTTCTTTCCTAAATGTACAGAGATAGCATCCTAGATTTGGAAGAGACAAACAGCCATATAACCCAGAATATCAAGGCAGAAAATCCCACAATATATGCTTTGAACTGGGTTATCTGAGTCCACACTGCCATATATTCCAGTTCAAAACAGATAATGTGGGATTTTATTCAGCTGTGCCGAAGGGGCCCCACAAGGGCCATCCAGACAATACAATCAAAGCACTCCCAATAGATGGCCATCCAATCGCTTGTTTAAAAACCTCCAGAAAAAGAGACTTAGCCTCCCTCCAGCATATTCCACTATCAAACAGATCTGATCCTTGAAAGTGCTTCCTAATATTTATGTGCCTTTTGGCAACAGTCCCATTCTGTCTGAGAGCCAAAGAGTTCCTGTTCATTGGGCTTTTGATGCTGGGGAGATCCAGGAATCATTGCTCATCCTGCTTCCAATCCAAGGCTGGGAACAAGCTTCTTGAAGATGGCATTAAACTCTCTTGCCTTTTAAATGATGAGAACAACTCACAAGGGAGTTAAAGAGAGGAATGGCAATGGGACAAGGGACACGAGATGGTGCAAAACCCTTATGTTTGTACACTTGGTTGTGGATTCCATTACAGAGGTTAGATGTCTATCTACAAGGGTTGAATGAAAAGTAGTGCCTCCACCTTCGTAACTCCTCAACAGATGGCAGTCCTGGTCTGCGGCAGGTCCTGGCTTGTTCAGTAGACTCTCCTCTACAGTTCAATTTGGTGGGAAGCCTTAGCATTGAACGGTTGTGTTGTTAAAGTGCGAAGTGTGGAATCCTGCACAGACAGGGAAGCCTTAGCATTGAACGGTTGTGTTGTTAAAGTGCGAAGTAGGGAATCCTGCGCAGACGGTCGGTCAATGCGACTTAAGCAACGTGCAGTCATTGAATTCTTGACAGCAGAAGGTGTCACCCCAAAGGAGATTCACCAGAGAATGCAAGCTGTTTATGGTGATTGTGTTGATGTGAGTCCTGTGCGTTGTTGGACGAGTAAGTGTAAAGGTGTTGAGGTGGGAACATCTGACTTGCGTGACAAAAAGGTAGACGTCCTGTGACAACAACCACCGAGTTTCACAAGCAAACGGTTGACAGATTGATTCAGGATGATCGTCATATCACTCAGAGAGAAATTTCAAGCATAATCGGCATTTCACAAGAACGTGTGGGTCACATTATGGCTTTGCTTGGCTATCGGAAGATCTGTGCACGATGGGCCCTGTGAGATGCTGGTTGCGGAAACAGAGTGTCGACTTCTTCTGTGACAGCTTCAGAAAACTTGTTCATCGTTGGCAGAAAAGTATCCAATTGTCTGGTGATTATGTGGAAAAGGGAATAGTGGTAGTTAAAGGGCACATTCTAAAGGGCACATTTCTGTGTTTGATTTATTAACATATTCCCATCCAAACCCAAGTAACGAAGGTGGAGGCATTACTTTTCATTCAACCCTCGTATCGCCATTTCTGAGCATCACCATTCAAGGATATTGAGAGGCTGGAAGGTGTCCAGGAAAGGACAACCAGAAAGGTTAACGCTGAAGCCAAGCCCTATGATAATAAATAGCACTATCTAACAAAATTTGAAAAAAATATTCTTTTCCTGGTTTGGAAGTGTTATTCCTGTTTAATTATGCAACACTTATTTCAAAAGTATTAGTTCTACTCCAGAAACTTCATTTTTATGACTGCCACAAAGTATGTTGAATTGGTTGAGATTTGATGATTCAATGATTCATTGAAAAACTAGAGCAAAAAGTGCTGCAGGATGTTCTTTCTGCAAAAAACCCCAAGTTTTTGCAGTTTAATAAACTTATCCCATATTTTTATGATAGAACCAATTAGGAAATGACATTTATAGCCAAGGAATAAAAATAATGTTACATAGTGTACATTTTGCTTGGAGAAAAAAAAATGGGTGAGAAATGACATGATTACCATCTTTAAACATCTCAGCGATTCCTCATCCCTTTCAGGAAAATATGCTGCCTTCTGGGAGTCTTTCTCTGGAGATTTTCCAACAGAGGCAAGATGGCCATCTGTTGGGAGGGCTTTGATTGTGCCTTCTTTTTTTTTTGCAAAGCAAAAGCAACTTGATGGCCCTGGGAGTCTCTTCCGACTTCTTTGATTCCATGTTGGGAATGATATTGAATGTCTCTCACTTTTTACAAACACACAGAGAAATGCATTTAAATTGCAAAAAGAGATTCCAGCTAAACATTAGAAAGAACTTGACTGTAAGAGATATTGAACAGACTGCCTTAGAGGTTGGTAGGCTCTCCCTCTTTGGAGGTCTTGAACCAGAAGTTGGGTGTGTTGGATTTTTGGTTGTGTGAATATGAAATGTAAATCAAGTGTTTCTGCTGTTTTGCAACAGCAGGCCAGTTTGACTGACAGCCTGCTGTGAGACATGATTTCCGGCCTTGGAGGTCGGAACTTCCTTCGGACTAAGGAATGTGCTTTCTTATCTCTCTGTTGTGCTGTGAGAGACGAGCCGAGCCGAGCTGAGCTGAAGAATGCCGGCTTCGAGCGATGGACTTTGCTGCTTTGTAAATATCTTTGTAAATATTAAATAAGTGTTTGAACTTCAGACTGCAGATGTCTTTGAGTCTGACATTGGAGGAATTGGTGAGGGGAGAAGTTCACCAATTCATCAGGGTGCTGGTCCGGAGCTGTTGATCGATGGTGTTGAAGAAACCCCACCAACACGCACCCTGACCCCCTGGCTCATCTTGACAGGGTGGACATCTTTTAGAAGAGCTTTAATTTACCCTATTTACTTGAATCCAATGCTCACCTTTTTTGGCTAAATTACCTTGCCAAAATTAGGCTGCGCATTAGATTTGTGTAACAGGGTGTTTTTAGTGCTGAGCCAAATCAAAAGGAGAAGCTGCTTCAAGGCCTATTTGAGGGACACCATCTCTAATTCAATTGCCATGGCTCAATGCTATGCAATCCTGGGATTTGTAGTTTGGTGGGGCATCCACACTCTTTAGCAGAGAAAGCTCAAGACCTTGTCAAACTACATCCTCCATGACTCCATAGCATTGAGCCAAGGTAAAGCGGACAGCAGCAGCAACAACAACAACAACAACAACAACAGCAGCAGCAGCAGCAGCAGCAGCAGCAGCAGCAGCAGCAACTTTATTCTTATATCCCGCCCCATCTCCCCGAAGGGACTCAGGGCGGCTCACATGGGGACCAAGCCCAGTAATACACAATAAAATACAATCACATAAATACATTTAAAACATATAAACAAAAAATCATAAAACATATGATACATGAAAACATACTCAAGCGATCGCTACTACTATTCATTCATTCTAAAGCAAAGTTTACTTTTCTGTTGCTGGAAGCTTTGGTGTCTTGACATGTTTGTTTTCAAAGAAGGAATTCTAAGCAGGCAGCAACTGTAATGCGCACTTTGTTTGGTCAAATTACAAAGAATGCACTTTTTATCGCAGTGCATTACATTTGGCAGCAAATACTTGAAAACTGAGGTGCGCATTAGACTTGAGTAAATACGATAGTTTAGTGCATAGTAAAGAGTTATCCTAGACCATTTTGTGGTCTCTTCCAACTTTAAGATTTTATGTTTTGTTTGCATGAAGAATTGTGTTGTCTCCACTGACACAAAACCCTCACTGCCCCATTTGTAACCTTAGGATGGCATAGATGAGAGGTGCTAGATATCACAACTGCAATCCTTAAAGGTCTCATCTAACGTATTCCAGAAAATGAGAGCTAATCGAGCAGGCTCCGGCGGCCCCGTTATGAGCTGCAGGTGATTTATTTGAAGCGGTTTGGGGAGGAGTTTTCTGCAACAATGTACCTAATGTATTGTTAATCCTGCTTAATGTACAGGCACGATGCGCTTAAGCCGGCTGTGAGCAGCTGATGACACAGAACTACTGTGTTCACTTTATTGCTCCATCCAGATGTTGTGACAGAATCCGCTGCATAAAGCCCCGAATCCTGTTGCGGCCTTATGCACATTCCTAATGCACTTTCCTCTATGGAAGCAGCAGATATTTATGCAAACAGCAGTCTAGAGAGCTTGGAGAAGAGAAGGTTGAGAGGGGACATGAGAGCCATATATATATATATATATATATATATATATATATATATATATATATACTAGCTGTGCCCGGCCACGCGTTGCTGTGGCGAAGTCTGGTGGTATGGGAAATAAAGTATTGAGGAATTGGTGGTAGTTAAGGTCAAGGGTAAAGGTTTTCCCCAGACATTAAGTCCAGTCGTGTCTGACTCTGGGGGTTGGTGCTCATCTCCATTTCTAAGCCGAAGAGCCGGCGTTGTCCGTAGACTCCTCCAAGGTCATGTGGGATGACTACATGGAGTGGCATTACCTTCCCGCCGGAGCAGTACCTATTGATGCACTCACATTTGCATGTTTTCGAACTTCTGGGTTGGCAGAAGCTGGAGCTAACAGTGAGGGCTCTCTCCGCTCCCCCAATTCAAACCTGTGGCCTTTCAGTCCAGAAGTTCAGCAGCTCAGCGCTTTAACACGCTGCACCATCAGGGGATATTATTTCCTAAAGGTTGTGAATATACAATATTTCTGATTGGTTTTTTTTTATTTGTTGGAGGCAAGTATGAATGCTGCAATTAGGAAAAATGATTAGGATGTAATGGCCTTGCAGCTTTAAAGCCTGGCTGTTTCCTCCCTGAGTGAATTTTTTGTTGGGAGGTGTTAGCTGGTCCGGATTGTTTCCTGTCTGGAATTCCCTTGTTTTCAGAGTGGTGTTGTTTGAGATATTTTATGTGCTTCTACTGTCTGGCCCTGAGAAAACAGAGGATTTGCCAGACTTTGATGATGGGAATACTTTGTTGGGAGGTGTTAGCTGGCCCTGATTGTTTCCTGTGTGGAATTCCCCTCTTTATTTACTGTCCTGGTTTTAGAGATTATATTGTTCTGCATTATTCTATCCCAGTAATTATTTCATATTAAAGAAGAATCTCACTTATACAACATTCGCTTATACAATGTTCTGGATTATCCAACGCAGTCTGCCTTTTCATAATCAATGTTTTTGTAGTCAGTGTTTTAAATTCATTGTGATATTTTAGTGGTAAATTTGTAAATACAGTACAGTAGAGTCTCACTTATCCAACATAAACGGGCCGGCAGAATGTTGGATAAGCGAATATGTTGGATAATAAGGAGGGATTAAGGATAAGCCTATTAAACATCAAATTAAGTTATGATTTCACAAATTAAGGACCAAAACATCATGTTAGACAACAAATTTGGAAGAAAAAGTAGTTCAATACGCAGTAATGCTATGTAGTAATTACTGGATTTATGAATTTAGCACCAAAATATCACGATATATTGAAAGCATTGACTACAAAAATGCGTTGGATAATCCAGAACGTTGGGTAAGCGAGTGTTGGATAAGTGAGACTCTACTGTAAATACTACATAGCATTACTGCACATGGAACTACTTTTTCTGTCAAATTTGTTGTATAATATGATGTTTTGGTGCTTAATTTGTATAACGATTACCTAATTTGATGTTTAATTGGCTTTTCCTGAATCCCTTCTTATTATCCAACATATTCACTTATCCTGCCAGCCTGTTTACGTTGGATAAGTGAGACTCTACTGTATATTTCTAATCTTATATTATCTGCTCAGAACTGGATTATCTGAGGCCCCTTCTTCACAGCTGTATAAAATGCACACTGAAGTGGATTATATGGTAGTGCAGAGTCAAGATAATCCAGTGCAGAGCAGATAATATAAGATTATAAATGGGTTATATAGCTGTGTGGAAGGGCCTTGAGTCTACACTGCCATATAATCCAGTGCAAATTAGATAATCTGTGGAAGAGGCCTAAGTGAGGCCTAAATCTGCCTGTCCCCTAACTGAAACCTGGCTGTCCCTTGGCTGGTTGCTAGGCAACCAAGTGGGCAGAGATTAGCCCTCTAAACTGGCAGCAATTGGATAAAAAAATTATTGCTCTCCCTCTAATTAGGACTTTATTTTTCTTTTCTTTTTGTTGTATCGACCTTGAGGCGTGGCTGATGGGTTGTGTTGTCAAATTTTGAGGTTGGGGGGCCTGTACTTTTGTTGTTTTGTGAATTGCTGTGATGCCATCACTCTTTTATATATATAGATATATAGATATATATTAGCTTTGCCCGGCCATGAGTTGCTGTGGCTTATGGGAATCCTTTGTTGGCCAGGTGGAATAGCAGTGAATAGCCTTGCAGCCTCAAAGCCTGGCTGTTTTCTGGAGTAGCTGGAGCTTTTTGTTGTATGAACATAGAGGCATGGATGAGGGGTTGTGCTGCCAAGTTTAGTGTTTCTGGGGTGTGTAGTTTTGTTGTTTTGTCCTAGGCCGTAATTTCATTACCCTTTTATCTATATAGATATATACTAGCTGTGCCTGGCCACGCGTTGCTGTGGCTAGGACCTTATTTTTCTTTACTTTTTGTTGTATGAACATAGAGGCATGGATGAGAGGTTGTGCTGTCAATTTTCGAGGTTGTGGGGCGTTTCATTTAGTTGTTTTGTCCGGTGCCGTGATTCCATTACCTATATATATATATATATATATATATATATATATATATAGCTGCCTATTAAGAAGGCAAGCTTGTTTTATCCTGCTTTAGATACCACGAAATTGAACTGGATTATATGGCAGTGTGGATTCAGATAATCCAATTCAAAGCAGATATAATGGATTATCTGCCTTGATAGGAGCCCCTGGTGGCACAGTGCCGGCAGGACTGCTGACCAAAAGGTTGGCAGTTCGAATCCGGGGAGTGGGGTGAGCTCCCATCTGTCAGCTCCAGCTTCCCATGCAGAGACATGAGAGAAGCCTCCCACAGGATTGTAAAACATCCAGGCACCCCCTGGGCAACATCCTTGCAGACGGCCAATTCTCTCACACCAGTGTTTCAAGTCGCTCCTGACACACAAAAAAATCTACCTTGATATTCTGGGTTATATGACTGTATGGAAGGGCCTATAGGGGGAAAAATCCAATCTATATATATAAAAGAGTAATGAAATTTCGGCCTAGGACAAAACAACAAAACTACACATCTCAGAAACACTAAACTTGGCAGCACAACTCCTTATCCATGCCTCTACGTTCATACAACAAAAAGCTCCAGTTCCTCCAGAAAACGGCCAGGCTTTGAGACTGCTATTCCACCTGGCCAACAAAGGATTCCCATAAGCCACAGCAACGCGTGGCCGGGCAAAGCTAGTGCTATATAATAAAGAAATGTATAGGTATGTTCTTAAAAGAATAGGAACATTGTATGACTTTTATTAAAAGGAAAGAAAAACAATGATGTTCTCGAAGCTCCAGAAATAGTGCATTGGTGGAAGAGTCTAGATGGACATCTGTCGGGAGGGATTGGATTGTGTTTTCCTCCAAGGCATCTCCTGCAGTTTGCAATACAAAGGAATGCTGAAACTAAGACAAGTCAAACACGCATTCTGGACTTTAAGAGAGCTGACTTCCAAAAAATGAAGGAATTACTGAGCGGCATCCCATGGACGCCGATATTAAAAAACGAGGGAGTTAAGGATGGATGGGAGTTTTTCAAAAGTGAAATACTCAAGGTGCAAATGCAAACAGTGCCAACAAAGAAGAAAAATAAGACAAATGCAAAGAAGCCAGAATGGATGTCCAAAGAACTTCTAACTGAGCTAAAGCTCAAAAGTGACATGCACAAGAAGTGGAAAAGGGGAGAAATCACCAAAGAAGAATTCAAACGTATAGCCAACACCTGTAGGGAAAAGGTTCGCAAGGCTAAAGCGCAAAATGAGCTCAGGCTTGCCAGGGACATAAAAAACAACAGAAAAGGTTTTTTTGCTTACGTTGGTAGAAAAAGGAAGAAAAAGGAGGCGATAGGGCCATTGCAAGGAGAAGATGGGGTGATGGAGACAGGGGACAGGGAAAAGGCAGAACTACTTAATGCCTTCTTTGCCTCGGTCTTCTCAGAAAAAGAAAGCCATCTTCAACCTCAGCAACATGGAATGGACGAAGGATTGGGGGAAATCCAACCCCAAATAGGGAAACAAGTTGTCCAGGAACACCTGGCCACTCTAAACGAATTCAAGTCCCCAGGGCCAGATCAGCTACATCCAAGAGTACTGAAGGAACTAGCGGAAGTTATTTCAGAACCACTGGCAATTATCTTCGAGAGTTCTTGGAGAACGGGAGAAGTCCCAGCAGATTGGAGGAGGGCGAATGTGGTCCCTATCTTCAAGAAGGGAAAAAAGAACGACCCAAACAATTACCGTCCGGTCAGCCTCACATCAATACCAGGCAAGATTCTGGAAAAGATCATTAAGGAAGTGGTCTGCGAACACTTAGAAACAAATGCGGTCATTGCTAATAGTCAACACGGATTTACCAAAAACAAGTCATGCCAGACTAATCTGATCTCTTTTTTCGATAGAGTTACGAGTTGGGTCGATACAGGGAATGCTGTGGATGTAGCGTACCTGGATTTCAGTAAGGCCTTCGACAAAGTCCCCCACGACCTTCTGGCAAACAAACTAGTAAAATGTGGGCTAGACAAAACTACGGTTAGGTGGATCTGTAATTGGCTAAGCGAACGAACCCAAAGGGTGCTCACCAATGCGTCGTCTTCATCATGGAAAGAAGTGACAAGTGGAGTGCCGCAGGGCTCCGTCCTGGGCCCGGTTCTGTTCAACATCTTTATTAACAACTTAGACGAAGGGTTAGAAGGCACGATCATCAAGTTTGCAGACGACACAAAACTGGGAGGGATAGCTAACACTCCAGAAGACAGGAGCAGAATTCAAAACGATCTTGACAGACTAGAGAGATGGGCCGAAACTAACAAAATGAAGTTCAACAGGGACAAATGCAAGATACTTCACTTCGGCAGAAAAAATGGAAATCAAAGATACAGAATGGGGGACGATGCCTGGCTTGGAGACCTTGGAGTCCTCGTGGACAACAAGTTAAACATGAGCCAACAATGTGATGCGGCTGCTAAAAAAGCCAATGGGATTCTGGCCTGCATCAATTGGGGAATAGCGTCTAGATCCAGGGAAGTCCTGCTCCCCCTTATTCTATTCTGCCTTGGTCAGACCACACCTGGAATCACACTGAGTCCAATTTTGGGCACCACAGTTGAAGGGAGATGTTGACAAGCTGGAAAGCGTCCAGAGGAGGGCAACTAAAATGATGAAGGGTCTGGAGAACAAGCCCTATGAGGAGCGGCTTAAAGAGCTGGGCATGTTTAGCCTGCAGAAGAGAAGGCTGAGAGGAGACATGATAGCCATGTACAAAGATGTGAGGGGAAGTCATAGGGAGGAGGGAACAAGCTTGTTTTCTGCTGCCCTGCAGACTAGGACACGGAACAATGGCTTCAAACTGCAGGAAAGGAGATTCCACTTGAACATCAGGAAGAACTTCCTCACTGTGAGAAGGGCTGTTCGGCAGTGGAACTCTCTCCCCGGGGCCGTGGTGGAGGCTCCTTCTTTGGAGGCTTTTAAGCAGAGGCTGGATGGCCATCTGTCGGGGGTGCTTTGAATGCGATTTCCTGCTTCTTAGCAGGGGGTTGGACTGGATGGCCCATGAGGTCTCTTCCAACTCTACTATTCTATGATTCTATGATTCTAAGGCAAAATGAGGTTGGACTGGATTGCCTTCAGGGATCCCTTGTGGAATATAACCTGCCTGGGCATCTGGTGGGGTCCCATTCTCTGGAGGTTTTTTTAGCAGGGCCTATTGGGAGGATTTGGATTGTGTCGTCTTCTTGCTTGGCATGTGGAGGTCAGACTGGATGGCCATCCAACTCTAGGATTCCCTTTGTTTGAGCATCCTCTTCCCTCCCCTTGGCCTCCCATCTGCACAGGCCAAGATTACGAGGCTGACTTTCCCGTGTCCTTGGAGCTCTCTCCTTAATGCACCTGTGATAAAGCGGCTGCCGCTCTGTGATTTATCCATCCTCGGAGGGGCCGGGGGTGCCGTGGCAGATGGCAGTCCCTTCCGTAATAATAATATGCTGAAAGCGTCAGTTGGGAGCCGAGGAGCCAGAGATTTCATTATCTGGAGAGAGCAGGACCCTCTGCTTAAGCTGCAAAGAAGATCAGGAGATAAAAGATTTATGTTGCATGCCCCCTCCTCCTCTTCCCATATTATTTTGTGCTTTTCGGCTCATCGTCTGCAAGAGGCTTCCTTCGTGCAAAGGAAGAAGGAGACCCTCCAAGCAAGGCTTTGGTTCGGGGTCTTTTTTGCCTGAAGATGGTCAAAGCCACCCTTTGAAGTCTCTGCAAAAGAAGCTCACATCATGGAAGTACAGCCTTGGAAAGGCAGAGAAGATTGACTTTTATGGCATAACAACAACAACAACAACAACAACTTTATTCATATATCCCACCCCATCGCATGTTTAAACTCCACTTAATCAAGTCATGGGCAAACTCTCTCCAGGTGTTTTGGACTTCAATTCCCACAATTCCAAACAGCCGGTACTTAACCCCATCTTCTGATTCCCTTTTTGTTTGCTTTTATAATATCACTAGCTTTGCCCGGCCATGCGTTGCTGTGGCTTATGGGAATCCTTTGTTGGCCAGGTGGAATAGCAGTGAATAGCCTTGCAGTCTCAAAGCCTGGCTGTTTTCTGGAGTAGCTGGAGCTTTTTGTTGTATGAACGTAGAGGCATGGATGAGGGGTTGTGCTGCCAAGGTTAGTGTTTCTGGGATGTGTTGTTTTGTTGTTTTGTCCTAGGCCGAAATTTCATTACCCTTTTCTATATATATAAAAGGGTAATGGAATCACGGCACCGGACAAAACAACAAAACTAAATGTCCCACAACCTTGAAAATGGACAGCACAATCTTTCATCCACGCCTCTATGTTCATACAACAAAAAGAAAAGTAAAATTAAGTACTAGCCACAGCAACGCGTGGCCGGGCACAGCTAGTATATCTATATATAGATAACGTTATAACACATCCCAGTGTTATCTTCTCTCTAAATAAAAATACAGCCTGCATATGTTTGTTCATGCAGAACTTGAAAAGTAGTTGGGCGATTAACTTGAAAATTTGGCACAACGTTGTATTCCAATATGGGCATGTTTTTACAATAAAATGTGTTCGGGGGAGGGAAACTTATGGGATATACAGTACATTCAAACACTTCAGTTCCCACAAACCACTGCGACTAGCACCAGTGACAGATCAGGACCAAACCTGGCACTCAAAAACCCCATGACCCACTTTACGTCCTGATGTTGTTAGAGAAGGACAGACCACAGATGTTGGAATAGGCAGTACCATCGCCCGAATCGGCTCCCTCAGAGCACTGTGATTCCCATGAATGACAGACATGGACTGTATTAGACACATAGACACCCCATTACCCATTTCACGTCCTGGTGCCTATAGGAGGAGAATGGACCATGAATGATGGAATTTGAGTACCTTCACCTGATTCAGCTCCAACTTGAACAGACCACAGAGACCCACACAAATGATGGACCTGGACAAAACTAGACACACAGAATCCCCAACACCAACAGAAAATACTGGAAAAGTTTGATTTATGGGAATTACAGTTCACCTGCATCCAGAGAAATTGTGAACCCCATCAAAAATGGACCAAGACCAAATTTGGCACAGTGAACCCCCATGACCAACTAAACATACTGCTGTGGTATGTTAGAATTGACCTTGATTACGGGAGTTGTAGTTCACCCTTATCAAGAGGTTACAAAACCCAGCCGACAACTGAACTGGACCCTAACTGGCCAACTCTACATACACACAGGAGTTGTGAGTGAATGGCCCTGGGAGTCCCACTCATTCCAACTGACATGGTGTTTGAGTTCAAACGACTTCAATTACCAATACACCTTGCGTCAGCAATGACTATCAATAAAACACAGGGGCAATCTTTGCAAGTGTGTGGGTAGAAATTAGAAAACAAATGTTTCTTTCGTGGGCATTTATACGTCGCATGCTCCAGAGTCGGTAACCCATTTGATCTTAATGTTTATGCAGAAAAAAGACAAACCTAAAATGCCACAGCAAAACATGGCCGGGTTTAGCTAGTGATTATATATATTAAGAAAATAATATTTGTCATATGACCCTGTACGAAGCGAGTGCAAAGACGGGGTGATTCCAAAGAATATCCATCGCTCTTTATCCCAGCTCAACGAAATCCCCTTCAGCTGGCATCCTTCCTTAAGCTGGATTTGACCCCGAGTCCCTCAGCAGCCATTTACGGCCTGTGTGGCATTTGGAGACCCTTGATTCCAGTTGCTTTTCTTCCCATTTGCTTGAGATTTAATTGAATTCGCCTCAATTGTAGGAGCCCACGGTAGCACAATGGGTTAAATCTTTTGGACTTCTGATCAAAAGGTTGGTGGTTCAAATCCGGGGAGTAGAGTGAGCTCCCGTCTGTCAGCTCTAGCTTCCCATGTGAGGACATGAGAGAAGCCTCCCACAGGATGGTGAAACATCTGGGTGTCCCCTCGGCAATGTCCTTGCAGACAACCAATTCTTTCACACCATGAGCAACTGGTGTTGCTCCTGACACCCAAAAAATATCTTTCAGTTGCATGTGAAATGGCAGACAAATGTTTGAGATAATGAGTCAAAGAGAGTTCCGGTTGCTGTAGAAAAAGATGTTTATTCTCAGTGGCCAGAGAGAATATAGACCTTCCTGTCTCCAGGAAAAAAAGGGTACAGAACAAAGAAACACAGGCCTTTTTATACCATTTTTGCCTCCATCTACCTACGTCATATAGGCATTATTCATCACCAATTAGTGTCAAAAAAGTCTTACTTTGCACTTTACTAAAAGCTACTTTTGCATTTTCCTAAAATATAGGCTACTTTCAAGACCTCTGACCCTCCATTAGGCCTTATCTAAGGAATTCCTATCTAGGCTTTCTGGGATCCATTAATTGAGGAATTTTCCCCTATCTTAGCTTTTCAGGGAGTCATTAGCACTCCTACATGGCGCCAGATCATATCTTGACATCCCAAAAGCCTTAATTTGTCTTTTGTCCATTAGCGTGGAGCTTGTTGACACTTGACATACGTCTCTGGCACTTAGGGTGAACTTTGGTCTCTGCTGGGTATTTGCTAGGCAGAGTATATTTGCACACATTCTGCTTGTGATTATATATATATATTCTATTCCCATTTCTAATATGATTATATTTAATATATAGTTTCTAATACAAGTATTATATTTTTCCAGTACACCTTCATCATATGCACCGATGTATTCAAAGAAAATGGCCAGGTATAGGATGCCAACACCTTGATAGAAAAGGGATCTAGGAATCTAAATAGACCACAAACTGAACAGGAACCAAAACAAGAGCAGCAAAAAAGGCCAATGTGATTCTAGGCTACATCCAAAGGAGATTCTAGGCTACATCCAATAGGGTCTCGATGGAGGGAAGTGTCCCACTCTCTTCTGCTTTGGTCAGATTATACCTGGAATAATAACCCTGTGTCTAGTTCTGGGCAAAGCCATTCAAGGAGATTGTTAACAAGATGTTTAGCTTGGAGAAGAGAAGGTTCAGAGGGGACATGAGAGCCATGTCTAAATAATTGGAAGGTCTTCATATTGAAGAGGAGACAAGCTTGTTTTTTTGCTACTCTGGAGACGAGGGCACAATGCAGCCATGGATTTGTCTAAACATTAGCAAGAGCTGCCCAACAGTGGAATGTGCTGCCTGGTCATGGCCTTCCCTGGAGCTGGATGGATGGCCATCTGTTGGGAGGGTTTGAATTGTGTCTTCCTGCCATATGTCATGAATAATTTTGGAACCTTAAAAATGGTCTTCAATTCCATTTTCAGTGGAACAACTTGCACCATTTATTTATTTATTTACAGTATTTATATTTTTCCCTTCTCACCTCGAAGGGGACTCAGGGCGGATCACAATGCACATATACACGGCAAACATTCAGTGCTGTTTTTAGACATACCACATATACAGACAGATAGAGGTAATTCAACATTTTCCAACTTCGGCTTCTGGAGATTATGTTCGATTCTGGCCGCAGGGGGAGCTGTTGCTTCATCCATTATAACGGCGAGTCCTTTTTGATCATAGTATTTCCTCCTTGCTCTTTGATCGCCAGCAGTTTTATGGTATCATAAATTAAATTAACCTCCCCGCTTAAGCGGCCCCTAATTTCTCTACGCACAGCTACCTGACTATTGGCAGTCAGGTACTCAATCCAACTTGGGCTTCGAACTTGCCACCTTCCGGTCAGCAGTGGTCTATTGATTATCCAGCTGTGCTACAGTCCAGCCCCAAATGCATCAGGCACTTTCAGAGAAAGAAGTAGACACACAGACTCAGTACCAGTTTTATAAAAAACTATATTGATTACACAGACAAAGGGGAAACATATACTCAGCATTCACACCACATACATTCAACATTCATACTCACCGTCCTTCTTGATTCAGTTGATCTTGAAAGGAGGCATGTGAACAGGCTATATTTCTCCCAGATTTGCCACACTTTGGAAGAGAAAAGGGTCTTCTCATGTAGCATTTTTTCTTCTGTTGTTGTTCTTGATTGTTTGACAACTTGCCATTCAACTAAGACCTGTTGAAACTCCATCATGGAAAAGGTGTTGTTTTTCTTCCTTAACATAAGGAGCCATTGTTTCTGACTTCCATAACTTCAAGAATCATTGTTTCTAACAATTTAAACATAAGTTTCAGGTCAGTTATGTCAGCATTTCAGCAGTTTTTTTTCTTAATCAGCACTTTTCATCTCCTCTAGAAGCCCGCAGTGGTGCAATGGGTTAAACCCTTGTGCCAGCAGGACTGCTGACCTGAAGGTTGGGTTGCTGACCTGAAGGCTGCTGGTTCGAATCTGGGGAGAGTGTGGATGAGCTCCCTCTGTCAGCTCCAGCTCCCCATGTGGACACATAAGAGAAGCCCCTCACAAGGATAGTAAAACATCAAAATATCCGGGCAGCCAATTTTCTCACAACAGAAGCGACTTGAAGTTTCTCAAGTTGCTCCTGACATGAAAAAAAAATCTCCATAATTCCATTTACCCAGGATGGCATTTCCAGCCTTGCCAGACCTTAATAGGCCCTTTGCCAGACCCCAATCATACAATTTCATTAAACCCACTCATCACCCTGGCACAGCGGGGTTTAACTGGATAGCCCTAGACACACACAGCTAAAATGGGAATGAAATGAGTGTTCCATGTTAAAGTATAGGTTTTGAAGTTCTGAAAGAGAATCCAAAACTAAGGTCAAGGTCAAGGAGACAAAATGTAAATTTAGATTAATTCTAAATTCTGTGTTTATTGTGCATCAGTGAGAACACACACACACACTTGTATATGTATATGCTTTTTCTCCAAATGTTTTGGTCCCCAAAGGATCCTGAGAGTCACAGAAACAGTCCTAGGGAATAAATGCATCCACTAATCAATGGAGTTCCTTGACTTATGCATACATTAATTAAGTTCCCCATTACAGAAGTGGTTGGACATTTTGTCAATAAACCTCTTCTAAACAAATCTTGGCAAGGCAACCCAATAAAAGGGTCACCTTAGGTTGGAGCCTCCGGTGGCACAATGTGTTAAAGCGCTGAGCTGCGGAACTTTCAGACCAAAAGGTTGCAGGTTCGAATCCGGGGAGCGGAGTGAGTGCCCTCTGATAGTGAGTGCCCAGCTTCTGCCAACCTAGCACTTTGAAAACATGCAAATGTGAGTAGATCAATAGGTACCGCTCCGGTGGGAAGTTAACGGCACTCCATGCAGTCATTCCGGCCACATGACCTGAAGGTGTCTACGGGCAACGCCGGCTTTTCGGCTTAGAAATGGATATGAGCACCAACCCCCAGAGTCGGACACGACTGGATTTAACGTCAGGGGAAATCTTTACCTTTACCTTTTACTTAGGTTGGAAACAACACTACACTGTAGAATGAATGCAGTTTGACCCCACTTTAATTGTCATAACTCAGGAAATGAAGTCCTGGGAGTTGTAGTTTGTTGAGGCACCAGCATTCTGTGGAAGAGAAAGCTAAAAGACCTTGTAAAACAACAACTTCTAGGATTGCAATAGCAAGGAAACATGTTGGTTAAACTGCTGCCAAAGTGTATTGATTCTAGTGCAGATGCACCTTAGTTCTCTTACTGATGTTACAATGGCAATGGGAAATGCCTCCTGAGCAAATCTGGCCAAGAAAGGAAGGCCTTTGAGGTCACCATAAATAAGAAATGACTTGAAAACAGTAAGTTCATGTTCAGCCAAAGCAGAGGTGAACCTTGGGTGCCACTGTGCCTTTTCACAGAGAGATCCGTAGAGTGCTTTGCTCATGCAAATGCGCATTTTGCAAATTGCAATTACTCGTCTCCCGTTGACCTGTGCATTCACTTGCACAGTGTTGCTAGTTATTAATGTAATGGGAAGATTTTTGGCCATAAATCCTGAATGCTTGCAGAGAAAGAGAGTGTGCCGGGGTGGGAACTGGGCGAGCGGCACTGCTTTGACCCGGGAATTATATGCAAGGCTGGAGCCTGAAAATTCAGTCCCTAATCCCTACTCGAGTCCCTAATCTCTCCTCCCTTCAAGACAAACCGCAATTACTCATTCTGCCCACGGAAGCTCTGCTGACGTCAGAATAAACTCAGCCTTTGGAGCGAGAAAGAGAAGAGAAGGGAAGCAATCCATAGGGAAGGTTGGCAATAGAGAGCCAGCTCAGGCTTCATTCCACGACTCAAACTGATGCCATCGAGTTGGAAGTATTCCCATAAGCCACAGCAATGCGTGGCCGGGCACAGTTAGAGGGTTATCCAGTCCAACCTCCTTCTGCCAGGCAGAAGGATTCAATCAAAGCCCTCCCAACAGATGGACATCCAGGCTCCAATTGGAAGCTCAGTCAGTATGTATTCATTCACAGTTGGAAGGGAAACCCAAGGGTCATCCAAACCAACCCCCTTCTGTGACACAGGAAGATGCAATCTAAGCTTCCAGACCTTCCAGTCTGAAACATAGAGGTGGAAAACACCATGTGAGCCATCTAGTCCAGCCCAATCAAAGCAACTCCAACAGATGGCCATCCAGCCTCTGTTTAAAAGCCTGCAAGGATCTTCCACCACCATGGCTTCAGGCTAGCACTTCCACAGCTTCCAGAACTATTTTCCCCTTTTAATAAAAGTCACAAAAGGTTCTCATTCTTTTAACATGATTTCTTGCAGATTCGCCTTTTATCATACTGGGTAGTTTGCCCATTTCTGTTATTCTCATCATTTGACATTAGATGTATTGTCTTCCAGTTTTCTACATAAAGTATTCTTGCTACTAACATCCTATAGTGTAATAATTTGAAATTCAATTGAACTCCACCCAGTGTATTTTGAACCCTGGTCTCCATCTACACTGAAGAAATAATGTGGTTTGGTGCCACTTTATTTACCATGGCTTATTGTTATGGGATCAAGGGCTTAGTCCTTTGGGTGAGGTGCCAGCACTCTTTTGCAAAGAAGGCTAATGGCCTTGTAGAACTACAACTCCCACAATTCTATGACACCCGGAAAAGCTGGGCTGTGGCGCAGGTGGTGTGGCCAGCTGCAATAAATCACTACTGATTGAGAGGTCATGAGTTTGAACCAGGTCGAATTGAGTGCCCAACCAATAAAAAAATAGCCTTTGTTGACCTAAGCAACCCGAAAGATAGTTGCATCTATCTAGTAGGAAATTTAGGTACCACTTATGCAGGGAGGCTAATTTAACTAATTTACAACACCATAAAATCATCCAGCAGCGTGCAGAAGAATGAGGAAGTACTCCATCAAGTACTCCGTGTCACAGTGGATGATGTAGAGCTCCTCATGTGGTCAGAATCGGGCATACCCTCATGAAGCCAGAAGTTGGAAAATGTTAAAATTGCCTCTGTGTCTTTGTCTCTGTCTCTGTCTGTATGTCATATGTCTAATGGCATTGAATGTTAGCCATGGCATGTATGTGTACATTGTGATCCGCCCTGAATTCCCTTCAGGGTGAGAAAGAACGGCGGAATATAAATACTGTAAATAAATAAATAACATTGAGCCATGGCAGTTAATATGGTATCAAACATCATTCATTCTGCAGCGTAGATGCAGCTGGAGTCCTCGGCCATTCCACGTTTGAATACATCGCAGTTTCTTTCTCCAGCTGCTATTTGTTAGGAAATGTCATTGCAGGCGCCTCCTAGTGTCCGCAGCCAGGTCCAGCCCTCCCACCCGGGAGGAGGTCCGAGGGGTAGAGAATGCCTCAAGACAGCAAAGAAAAGAGATCACGTGTCCCATCCCCCTTCCCCTTCCCCCAAGACCCTAAGTGTGGAGGGTTAGTTTTATAAGGAGGAATAAAAGGAGAAAAAAAAATGGAAATAAATCATTCATACCTTCTGGGACATCTTCAATACTGAAGGTTCCTCTGGCACCCTCGCAGCCATGTTAGGGCTCCCCACTCGCGCCTGACCCAGCGACCAACAGCGAGGGTCCTGTTCGTGGCTCCATGGGGACGCACCCTTAGCCTCTGCCGCCTCTTCTCAGGTGAGGGGGGTCGCCCTTACCTGCCAGCCTTCTCCTGGTCTCGTGGGGGCGCCCTCTCCTCCCTGCAGTTGAAGGGGGATGTTCTTCTGCTCAGGGTCAGCCTTACGATCGGAGCCAGCTTGTGGGTGGGGGCCTCATCACCGTGATGGCACCCCACTGGTTGCTCTTGCCTTATCTGAGCTGGGTTTCTCAGAGTCCCTTTATAGCCACAGGAGCAGATGATGGTCCTGGTAGTCCAGGTCGGAGTGGGGTGCCTTCCATGTGGGGTGCTAGGATTCCCATTCTACAATTTCCAACGGTCCCTTTTATACTGAGAGAGTGTTAGTAAAACCCCTAACCCATTGTATACACAGTCATTCAAGAAATGGCAAACAAGAGAGAGAGAGAGAGAGAGAGAGAGAGAGAGAGAGAGAGGGGGGGGGAACAGAAAGGATAGCTCAAGGAGGAAAACCATGAGGAAGAGGAACAAAACTTGGTTCCCCACATTTAAAGGACAGACAAAGCTCCGAAGTCAAGGCAACAAACAAAGAATACTACTCAGAGAACAGGGAAGCCCCAGGCAGGACTCAGCCAGTCTCTGAAGATGGAAGGTTTTCCAAAGATACACAATATCCCCCAGAGAGAAGGGGGGGCTGAGAGGGAGATTCAAAAAAAGGGGAGGGGTTTTGCAGGGTTGCCCAAAGGGATTGGGTGAAGAAAAAGGAAAAAAGGGAAAGGAGTCTTTGAGGGCACAGGATCCTTTAGTTTGAGCAAATTTCAAGGTGTGACCTGACGATTTGGAAAGAATGCCAGATCAAAGGTCCCACTTACAAATTGTAACCAACAAAAATGCAAATTGACGGTCTAAAAATTTATGTTCCTCTGGGATCTTTGGGGAGTTTCTGGAGTTTTTGGGTAAAGTTTTGAAAGCAAACAGGAAAGAAGAGGGAAAAAGGGGATTGAACTGTGACTCAAAAAAATTCAAAAACAGATAGCTTTTTAAAGGAGGGAGAGAGGGGAAAATGATTCTTTGGAAAACTATTGACCCAATATTCAGGAACGGTGTTTTGGATCGAGTGTGTTTTTAGGATGCGAGGGGAGGGGGCTGGGAGCCCTCCTCCACGTTAGACTGGGCTGTACTCCTTGGAGGGGAATTTCTTGGGGGGGGGATCCCTGAAATAAGGGTTCCCTTGGAAGGCCAATTTGGGAGTCCAGGATCAGTGTAGGACTCAGGGTGAGGAGAGAAGGTGGGGATGGGGATTGGAGGAGGGGGCTGATGGGGTGGGGAGAAGGCAAGCAAATGTGTCCAGAAAATCCTCTGGAGGAGGGGGTAAGGGGAAAAGGGTCTAGGGGGGGAAATCTTTGGGGGGTTGTTTTTGGAGCCCAAATCTCTGCATGGGAAGACGTGGACCCCCCTCCCCCCCTCCGATTCTCTCCCTGGCTTAGGGCCATGAACATTGCGGCATAAGCAAGCTGGAACCACCTGCCCTCCCCATGGTGAGTCACCTTAGGTCAACACTCCGAATTCGGCGACTCAAGCGGGGGGGGGGGGGCAAGCTGTTCCCCCTTCAAGGGCCACGAGGGGCCACTTATGCGCGCTGAGTTAGCCCAACCTGGCCTGCACCATGTTTTTCGATGCAAAGCCCACCCCAATTGGCCAGGATCTTGCCCAATGGAGAATCCCTGGGGATGTCTACTGGGGTGGGACACCCTAGACGTGCTGAACAAACACCCATCCTTGGCTCAGCCCCTGCCCAGTACCTGACAGTTAATGGAGTAACGACTCACCCACCGGCTGGATGCAACTCGTCCTTTCAAGAGTTTCCCTACACCAAGGCTGAATGGCTGGCGTTCGTGGAATCCGCAGGTGCCCCGGGAACACAATCGTTCCCCTACCCCACGATCCTTGAACCTGTAATCTTACAAGCCAGACTGTTCTCACACGCCACCGGGTGCCAGATGTTCCCGCGTTTCACCAGGAATTTGTTACCGAGCCCTGATCCGAAGTGCAATACCTCCAGAGCTCCGCCCACCTGGGTCTTAACAACGGGGCCGGTTCCCTTTTATTTTTTTCCAGGGCGTCCCCTGTTTCACGTTGGCGCCTTTCCTTCCAGGAGCTAAAAATCTGCTTCCTCCTATCTGGCTCCTTTGTTCAGTACCCTGAATCAGATCTAGAGAGAGAAAGGGACTGCCAGAGAAATTTGGATGTGAAATGAGGTCAAATTGTTGGTCGGAGGGCCCTCCTTGCAGCCGTTTCTCTCCCCAACCTGTTCCAGAATATCTGGACCAAGGTCGCCGCTTGGAATTTTAGCCTAATAAATTGATTTTTGGAACTTCCAAGCAAGTCCCTTCGTGGTAAAGCCAAATTATGTTGTCGACCGCACTTTAGGGGATCGGGCCCTTAAGGAGAGACCCGACCCGGTCCTGAGGGAACGGACCTTGGCGAAGCCAAAAGGAGAATATAAGCCGCAATACAACCTGAAGCCTGAAATGAAGAAGGTCCGCCAAGGGTGAAGGAAAATCCGCCAAGGAGTCTTTATTGAGCAATTCAGCTGAAAAGGACGCTAATAGCGATCATTCAATCTACTAGCGTAACATATGTTTCAAATAAAGCCATATTTATACAATGTTTCGGTCTGACAGCCCTTTGAATTTCCCGCCCCGCTCCCCCGCCCATCTGATCGCGGATAGGCTGAGAGGTTGAACGAGGCGGGCTTTCGTTTCCCGCTTTGCTCTGCTGGCCCAATAGGGAGCTGCTTTTTGTCCCCACCCGGGCCAATCAGGAAGGGGAAGGCGGGAGTTATTGGAACAATGAAGTGACAGGACAGGAAATATCAGATTAATTCTGGCCCAGCCGATTTCTAAAGGAATTAATGGCACCCATCAAGGATGTCCGGGGTCCTGTCACGTTCACAGATCTTAGATATGCCTTGGGGTGTCAGACGGGAAGTAAAGAAGGGTGGTGATGAGCCGTCATTGACGGGCCCCACAGGGGTGCCTTCCTGAGGCGTCCTGGCCCGGGATATGACAATGTTTGCCTTGGGGGCGAGTCACCTTTGGGAATTTGGTGACTCAAGCCCTATATTGTCCATGCGATCGGAATGAGATTGGATTAAACGGTGGCAGATTATCCTTTTGTTTTTGGGAAGGGAGGTCTGGGTCATAGGGCTAGAGTTCACGTTGGGGTCATAATATTTCCCATTTGATTTCATGATTTGACAATTATATGGGATAGAATGAAAATTAAAATAAAGTTGGAACATAAACCCTGCTGGGAAAATACATATTTTCCGGGGATCCCAAAGAGTACAAATACATATAGGCAGATAGATAGATTTCAAGGAAATAAAGGAGAATCCATAAAGGTGGGTGACATTGCATAAAGGGGAATCATGAATGATATAAACAATAGAAAACATTTGATACAACATCTGGGGAGAAGTGGAGTTCTGGCAGCATGATTTCACAATTCATGAAGTTAGCCCAATGGTTAGAAGTTCATACAACAGCGAGTCATGAGAGTGTCCAAGTACATAGAATATGAAAATTCATGGATACATGAGGAAAAAGAGTTCATCTGTGATGGGAGGAATTCGTAGAGATGGCATGGGGAAAGGGGCACATGTGGGTTGCAGTCTTTGGAAGTATAGGATTTCATAAGTCCAGGGGTAGGTCTGGGGAAGAGTGTTCTTCTCCTTCATAAAATCATGAAAGTATGAGTGACATGTGGAGGGCACCCGTCCGGGCACCCCCTGGCAGCTGTAGAGAGGGTAAGGGTTCTTGGAGAACTATGTTTCCCCAGCGAGAGAGCGATCCCCCCCCCCCATCCCCAGTTCACAGAAAAGGGGCTAGGGATCTCTTAAAACCATTCCGCGGGCTGCGGGGAGAGGAAAGTCCGGGATAAGGCAGCAGTTTAGCTTGAAAGGAGCCGTCGGTCCCGTTTGACAGTCAGCTGTTGAGGTGCCGAAAACTGGACCGATTCCGGTTCCGCTGGTTGTCTTCGAGTCAGGAGCCTTAGAAAGGGTTAGGACTAAAAGAGGAGCGTTCTAGGGGTAATTTTGATAGAGATATGAGCCAATTTATATCGTCCGCCATGTTAATCTATGGCGGAGAAAACCTCAGCCGGAGTTAAAGGGACGAGAGAGAGAGAGAAATTGCATGCGGAGGAAGGAGTCAGAGAAAGACACAAAATAACCAGATAGAGAGTGTTATTGTTAAAGTGAATGCTACTTTTATTGGAGGGTTTTGTTACATAGATCAGGGAAGGGGAAAATGAAGAAAGAAAAAAGTCTTTTAATAATAGTCTGCTGCGGTCCCGCTTCGTTCCTTTGGTGAGTGATCTACGGAACTCTCCGCTGCGTTTTCAAATCAATTCGAAAGCTGGGGTGACGGTCATCATCATCCTGCACAGCCTAAGTCTCTACTGTTGGATAGAAAGCCTAGAGCAGAGTTAGGGACACCTTCCCACAGTCCTATGCATGCTTGATAGGCTTTACTCTTGTTTCCTTCTTCCTGTCCTGTTTAGATCCACCCATTAACTTGTTGACTTAGAAATGTGATCTCTCCTAGGGCTTTGATGTAACTTCCTCAATTTAGCCTGTGGTATTGTTATCGACCGCCTTTTAGGGGATCGGGCCCTTAAGGAGAGACCCGACCCGGTCCTGAGGGAACGGACCTTGGCGAAGCCAAAAGGAGAATATAAGCCGCAATACAACCTGAAGCCTGAAATGAAGAAGGTCCGCCAAGGGTGAAGGAAAATCCGCCAAGGAGTCTTTATTGAGCGATTCAGCTGAATGGACACTAGTAGCGATCATTCAATCTACTAGCGTAACACAGGTTTCAAATAAAGCCATATTTATACAATGTTTCGGTCTGACAGCCCTTTGAATTTCCCGCCCTGCTCCCCCGCCCATCTGATCGTGGATAGGCTGAGAGGTTGAGCGAGGCGGGCTTTCGTTTCCCGCCTTGCTCTGCTGGCCCAATGGGGAGCCGTTTTTTGTCCCCACTCGGGCCAATCAGAGAGGAGGAGGCGGGAGCTATTGAAACAATGAGGTGACCGGACAGGAAACATCAGATTAATCCTGGCCCGGCCGATTTCTAAAGGAATTAATGGCACCCATCAAGGATGTCCGGGGTCCTGTCACGTCCATAGATTTTAGATATGTCTTGGGGTGTCAGACGGGAAGTGAAGAAGGGTGGTGATGAGCCGTCATTGACGGGCTCCCCAGGAGGTGCCCTGGCCTGGGATATGACAATGTTTGCCTTGGGGGCGAGTTACCTTCAGGAATCTGGTGACTCAAACCCTATATTGTCCATGCGATCGGAATGAGATTGGATTAAACTGTGGCAGATTATCCTTTTGTTTTTGGGAAGGGAGGTCTGGGTCATGGGGCTAAGGTTCACGTTGGGGTCATAATATTTCCCATTTGATTTCATGATTTGACAATTATATGGGATAGAATGAAAATTAAAAATAAAGTTGGAACATAAACCCTGCTGGGAAGAATACATATTTTCCGGGGATCCCAAAGAGTACAAATACATATAGGCAGATAGATAGATTTCAAGGAAATAAAGGAGAATCCATAAAGGTGGGTGACATTGCATAAAGGGGAATCATGAATGATATAAACAATAGAAAACATTTGATACAACATCTGGGGAGAAGTGGAGTTCTGGCAGCATGATTTCACAATTCATGAAGTTAGCCCAAGGGTTAGAAGTTCATACAACGGCGAGTCATGAGAGTGTCCAAGTACATAGAATATGGAAATTCACAAATACATGAGGGAAAAGAGTTCAGAAGGAATTCATAGAAATGGCATGGGGAAGGGGCACATGTGGGTTGCAGTCTTTGGAAGTATAGGATTTCATAAGTCCAGGGGTAGGTCTGGGGAAGAGTGTCCTTCTCCTTCATAAAATCATGAAGGTATGAATGAAACGTGGAGGGCACCCGTCCGGGCACCCCCTGGCAGCTGCAAAGAGGGTGAGGGTACTTGGAGATCCATGTCTCCCCCGCGAGAGAGCGATTCCCCCATCCCCAGTACACAGAAAGGGGCTAGGGATCTCTTAAAACCATTCCGCAGGCCGCGGGGAGAGGAAAGTCCGGGATAAGGCAGCAGTTTAGCTTGAAAGGAGCCGTCGGTCCCGTTTGACAGTCAGCTGTTGAGGTGCCGAAAACTGGACCGATTCTGGTTCTGCTGGTTGTCTTCGAGTCAGGAGCCTTAGAAAGGGTTAGGTCTAAAAGAGGAGCGTTCTAGGGGTAATTTTGATAGAGATATGAGCCAATTTATATCGTCCGCCATGTTAATCTATGGCGGAGAACCTCAGCCGGAGTTAAAGGGACGCGAGAGAGAGAGAAATTGCAGGCAAAGGAAGGAGTCAGAGAAAGATACAAAATAACCAGATAGAGAGTGTTATAGTTAAAATAAATGCTACTTTTATTGGGGGATTTTGTTACATAGTTCAGGGAAGGGGAAAGTGAAATAAAAAGATCTCCTAATAATAGTCTGCTGCGGTCCCGTTCCGTTCCTTTGGTGAGCGATCTACGGAACTCTCCGCTGCGTTTTTAAATAAATTTAAAAGCCGGGGTTTCGGTTATCAGTATTTTTATGGCCCTAAAGAGAAGAAAGGGACTCACCATGTGGTGGTCGCCATTTCAGTCTTCCTACTTTTGTTTCACAGAGAGGACTCATTTTGTCCCCTCTTGTAGCCAAAATGTAGCTCTCTAGTTTTCTTTGTTTTTACTCGCCTACATGTCGTAGACCAGCTTAGAGAAGCTAGTTTAGCTCCAAACCTTTTCTATCCATCAATGGATTTCTTTTTATCTCAATAAATGCTTTTAAACTTTTAAGCTGGCTTTGCGATCCTTTGCCATCCTGAAGAAACAAAGGCTTTCCTAAACTCACACCCGCGTAAGTTTCTCTGCTGCATTGGAAGGAATACTTCCACACTCTGCTGTTTTTCCTGGGAATTTGCCTCATAAAGAGGGTGATTTGAGCTTAACAGCTCCTAGATTCCCAACACTATTTTCTGCCTTTGTCTTTCTCTTACTCCTCTTACTTCACTCCAGAAGCAACTCAGGTTGCTCCTGACACACAAAAAACAAACAAAAACAAAACTTCAACTGCTGCAAAATGAGTCATTAGAAGAGCAGAAATGCAGCTTGCAGACAATCCTAGGGGCAGAAAAAAAATTCTGTCCCTTAATTTGGCTGCAAATTCTTGTGTGTATTTTATTATTTTCCCCATGATCCTCTAAAGCAGGGGTCCTCAAACTTTTTAAGCAGAGGGCCGGTCCACAATCCTTCAGACTGTGGAGGGGCCAAATTATCATTTGGGGGGAAAAAACGGACAAATTCCTATGCATACCGCACATGTCTTATTTGTAGTGCAAAACAACAACAATGAAAGAACAATACAATATTTAAAAATGAAAACAATTGTAACCAGCATAAACCTATCAGGATTTCAATGGGAAGTGTGGGCCTGCTTCTGGCCAATGAGATAGTCCAGTGAATTAGAATTGTTGTTGTTGTTGTTGTTGTTGTTGTTGGTGTTGTTGTGTGTCTTCAAGTCATTTCAGACTTTGGGTGAGCATAAGTCTAAAATTATTTATTTATTCATTTACTACATTTATTTATTATATTTATATCCCACCCTTCTCACCCTGAAGGGGACTCAGAGCAGCTGTATGTACATACAATATGTATTATATTATTAGCATAGCACAATATTAGCATTATATATTACTATATTGAACTGTAATACTATATTGTATACTGTAATATTATATGTAATATATAACATATAATTAATATTATTATATGGTATTATTATTAATATTATATTGTATAACATATTATTATCAATATTATATGTATATACATTATATTATATTATTAAAAATGATATAAAAATATTATATTATAAAACTGAAGGCAGGGGCCAGGTAAATGACCTTGGAGGGCTGCATCTGGCCCCCAGGCCTTAGTTTGGGGACCCCTGCACTATACTGTAATATTAAATGTAATATATAACATATAATTAATATTATTATATGGTATTAGTATTATATTGTATAACATTATAATATTATTATCAATATTATATGTAAATACAATATATTAATAAAATGATATAAAATATTATATTATAAAACTGAGGGCGGGGGCCAGGTAAATGACCTTGGAGGGCCGCATCCGGCCCCCGGGCCTTAGTTTGGGGACCCCTGCTCTAAAGGGATGGCATATAGTACCTGTCGGTTTCTGAATGTTTTTGCGGCTTGTCTTTCCTATTGCAGGTGGTGCGAGACCAGATCTCTCACTGCACCGTCAAGCTGCGCCAAACCACCGGCCTCATGGAGTACTGCCTGGAAGTCATCAAGGAGAACGACCCCAGTGGATTCTTACAGGTCTGTGCACCCTCTTTCCTTTCCCATATTCCCACAACATCTCATTTCTCTTGTCTCACAACCAGGGTGTGTCTACTGCGATGGCTTGAGGCTATGGAATCATGAGAATTATAGTTTGGAGAGGCACTGGCCCTCTTTGGCATAGCAGGCTGAAGACCTTGTTGAAGTACAACTGCCAAGATTCCATAGCCTTGAGTCACAGAAGTGAAAATTGCCAAACTGCATTCATTCTACAGTGTAGATGCACCCAGTTGTCTACGTCAGGGGTCCCCAAACTAAGGCCCGGGGGCCGGATGCGGCCCTCCAAGGTCGTTTACCTGGCCCCCGCCCTCAGTTTTATAATATAATCTTTTTATATCATTTTAAATAATATAATACATTGTATTTACATATAATACTGATAATATTATGTTATACAATATAATACAAATAATAATGCCATATAATAATATTAATTATATGTTATTACATATAATATTACAGTATAGTAGTATAGTTCAATATAGTAATATATAATGCTAATATTGTGCAATGCTAATAATATAATATATTCTATGTACATACAGCTGCTCTGAGTCCCCTTCGGGGTGAGAAGGGTGGGATATAAATGTAATAAATAAATGTAGTAGATGAATAAATAAATAATTTTAGACTTAGGCTCGTCCAAAGTCTGAAATGACTTGAAGGCACACAACAACAATCCTAATTAACTTGACTATCTCATTGGCCAGAAGCAGGCCCACACTTTCCATGGAAATCCTGATAGGTTTATGTTGGTTACAGTTGTTTTTATTTTTAAATATAGTATTGTTCTTTCATTGTTGTTGTTGTTTTGCACTACAAATAAGACATGTGGAGTGTGCACAGGAATTTGTTCAATTTTTTTTCCAAATAATTCGGCCCCTCCACAGTCTGAAAGATTGTGGACCGGCCCTCTGCTTTAAAAGTTTGGGGACCCCTGGTCTACGTTATATGTTTTAAATGCATTTTGCTGTTGTATTTTATGTTGTATTCTGGGTTTGGTCCCCATGTGAGCAGCCTTGAATCCCATATGATGATGATAATGATTATTATTATTATTATTGCTACTGCCACTACTACTATGACTATGTGTTGTTGAAGGCATTCATGGCTGGAATCACTGGGTTGCTGTGAGTTTTCTGGGCGGTATGGCCATGTTCCAGTAGCATTGTCTCCTGATGTTTCACCCAGATCTGTGACAGGCATCCTTAGAGGTTGTGAGGTCTGTTGGAAAGTAGGCAAGTGGGGTTTATATATCTGTGGAATAATCTCCAGGATGGGAGGAAGAACTCTTGTCTGTTTGAGGGAAGTGAGGATGTTGTAATTGGCCACCTTGATTAGCATTGAATAGCCTTGCAGCTTCAAAGCCTGGTTGCTTCCTGCCCAGGGGTATCTTTTGTTGGGAGGTGAGAACACAGAAGTGCTAGACCACTCGTAACAACCATCATGTTAGACTACACAGAGAAGCAACTGAAATCCACATGAAACAGGTGGACAATTTCAACAGAAACAAAGAAGCAGAAAATGAACAAAATCTGGATACCACTATTTTAAAAACTCTGAAATCAGGTCAGTACATAAAGAACCACACTTAGAAAACAGGGGAATTCCAGACAAGAAACAAGGACAGTAAATAAAGAACAACACTTAGAAAACAGGGGAATTCCTGACAAGAAACAATCAGGGCCAGCTAACACCTCCCAACAAAGGATGCTCCCAGGTAGGAAGCAGCCAGGCTTTGAAACTGCAAGGCTACTCAATGCTAATCAAGGTAGCCAATTGCAACATTCACACTTACCTCCAACAGAGGAGTTCTATCTTCCACCCTGGACATCATTCCACAGATATATAAACCCCACTTGCCTTGTTTCCATCAGATCTGACAACCTCTGAGGATGCCTGCTATAGATGTGGGTGAAATGTCAGGAGAGAATGCGTCTGGAAAATGGCCAGACAGCTTGGAAAACTCTAAAACTCTGGACAGCCCTATTATTATTATTATTATTGTTTTATTATGACACAGCAAACAAGATAGATATGCTGGATTTCATATCACAACATCACAAGTCGAACACTTCCCAAGTGTCTAGGACTGTGTGATGTATTTTCGGATGATGCGCACAGATCCCAGCAGGGTGGCCTTTTGCAGTTGGCAGATCGTAATTTTGTCAATGTCTATTGTTTCCAAATGCTGGCTGAGATCTTTTGGCATGGCACCCAGTGTGCCCATCACCACCGGGACCACCTGCACTGGTTTTTGCCAGAGTCTTTGAAGTTCAATCTTGAGGTCTTGATAGCGGCTGAGTTTTTCCTGTTGTTTTTCGTCAATGCGACTGTCCCCTGGGATGGCGACATCAATGATCCAAACGTTTTTCTTTTCCACAACTGTGATGTCTGGTGTGTTGTGTTCCAGAACTTTGTCAGTCTGGATCCAGAAGTCCCACAGTATCTTTGTGTGTTCATTTTCCAATACTTTTGCATGTTTGTGATCCCACCAGTTCTTTACTGCTGGCAGGTGGTACTTGAGGCATAAGTTCCAATGAATTATTTGGGCCACATAGTTGTGCCTCTGTTTTAGTCTGTCTGTGCGATTTTCTTACAGCAGCTGAGGATATGATCAGTGGTTTCGTCGGCTTCCTTGCACAGTCTGCATTTTGGGTCATCAGCTGATTTTTCGATCTTGTCCTTGATTGCCTTTGTCCTGATGTCTTGCTCCTGGGCTGCAAGGATCAGGCCTTCTGTCTCCTTACTTCTTCAGTGTCCCATTCGTGAGCCAGAGCCAGGTCTTCTCCTTATCAGCTTTTCCTTCAATTTTGTCAAGGATCTTTCCATGCAATGTTTTGTTGTGCCAGCTGTCAGCTCTAGTTTGTAGTGCAATTTTCTTGTATTGGTTTTTTGTTTATTATTATTATTATTATTATTATTATTATTATTATTATTATTATCCCTCTTTATCTCTTTAAATAGAGACCCAAACTGGCTCTCTTTTTCACTTTGGGTGCATCTACTACACTGTTGAGTGAATATTGTTTGAACTCCCAGGACTTCAAAGCCCTGAGCTATGACAGTTCATTGGGGTCAAATTTGGCAGTGTGGATGCACCCTTTCCTTAGCCACTGGGTTTCCTTTGATGTGTTGATCCATCCTTCGCCTGGTGTCCTGATTCCCTGGTTTCCTCGCTCCCAGATTTCCGATGCGCTGATCCGGAGGGTCCACCTGACCGAGGACCAGTGGGGCAAAGGGACGCTTTCCCCCCGGATGACCACCGACTTTGACCTGAACCTGGACAACGCCCCGTTGCTGCAGTCCATACACCAGCTTGACTTTGTACAGATGAAAAGTAAGCTTATTCATGTTAATATGCCAAAATTTGCTCTGTTGGCTGCAACCGATAATACTGTGCAACACTATTTCTGTTCCTGGGTTATAAATGTCATTTCCTAATTGATTATATCATAAAAACATGATATAATCCCACAATTCCTATCGGCTGTTAGGAATTGTGGGAGTTGAAGTCCAAAACACCTGGAGGGCCCAAGTTTGCCCATGGCTGTTCTACAGTGTCGACATGTCCTAAGTGTTTCATTCTTAGGACACGTCGACAGGATTCCAATTGTAATTTCCATGTAGCTTCCTCCCCAGTGCCGGCCGCTCCGTTCCTCCAGCTGGAGGAGTGCTGCACCCACAACAACAGCGCTACCTTGTCCTGGAAGCAGCCACCACTCTCCGCAGTGCAAGCAGAGGGATACATTCTGGAGCTGGACGATGGGAATGGCGGTCAGTTCAGGGTAAGGACGATGGAGAGGGGTCAGTATGATCGACAGGCCCATATCAAAACTGTCGCCCTCCCTCCCTCTCTCTTACTTTCTGTATGTAAGGACCTTCTCATTGGATCACAACTCCCATCATCCCCATGTTGGATGTGGCTGGTTTCCATCTCCCATCATCCTCTATCAGCCCCCAACCCTACCAGTATTTAGGGTTATGTGTGTATTTTATTTATTTATTTATTTACAGTATTTATATTCCGCCCTTCTCACCCCGAAGGGGACTCAGGGCGGATTACAATGAACACATATATGGCAAACATTCAATGCCAACAGACAAACAACATTCAGTTTAGACAGACACAGAAGCATTTTAACATCTGGGTTGTTGTGTGTCTTTCGGGCTGTGTGGCCATGTTCCAGAAGCATTCTGGAACATGGCCACACAGCCCGAAAGACACACAACAACCCTGTGATCCTGGCCATGAAAGCCTTCGACAACACATTTTAACATCTTTCCAGCTTCACGATTCCGGCCACTGGGGGAGCTGTTGCTTCACCGTTCACTTGGTGGCTGTTTTTCCTCATTCTTTTCCTTGTGTTTTGCTGGCAGTTTTATGGTGTTGTAAATTAGTTAAGTTAGCCTCCCGCATAAAGCGTACCTAATTTTTCCCTACTTGACAGATGCAACTGTCTTTCGGGGCTACATAGGTCAACAGCAAGCCGGGGCTATTTTTAATGGTCGGAGGCTTAACCCGACCCGGGCTTCGAACTCATGACCTCTCAGTCAGTAGTGATTTATAGCAGCTGGTTACTAGCCAGCTGTGCCAAAGCCCGGCCCCGGTTCAGATCCATCATAGGTAGAAAGCACATGGCTTTCTGGATGTGGCTGGACTACAACTCCCATCATTGTCCCCCAAAACCACAGTAGTTTTTTTGTTGAATAATAACAGTCCGGATTCATCAATCCATGTAGGAAGCTTTGGGGTACAAACCAACCAACTAACCAACTAACCAGCTATTTGACTTATCCAACTTAAGACCTTCTCCCAAAACATTTGTATCTTTGGACATATTGTTCCAATCTCCTTACACTTTGCATCCTCTCCAGTATACGAGGGTTGAATGAAAAGTAATGCCTCCACCTTCGTAACTCCTCAACAGATGGCAGTCCTGGTCTGCGGCAGGTCCTGGCTTGTTCAGTAGACTCTCCTCTACAGTTCCATTTGGTAGGAAGCCTTAGCATTGAACGGTTGTGTTAAAGTGCCAAGTATGGAACCCTGCGCTGGTGGTCGGTCAATGTGACTTAAGCAACGTGCAATCATTGAATTCTTGACAGCAGAATGTGTCATCCCAAAGGAGATTCATCAGAGAATGCAAGCTGTTGATGGTGATTGTGTTGATGTGAGTCTTGTGCCTTGTTGGGCGAGTAAGTTTCAAGATATTGAGGTGGGAATATCTGATTTGCACGACAAGCAAAGAGTTGGACGTCCTGTGACAGCAACCACCAGGTTTCACAAGCAAAAGGTTGACAGATTGATTCAGGATGATCGTCGTATCACTCAGAGAGAAATTTCAAGCATAATTGGCATTTCACAAGAACGTGTGGGTCACATTATTGCTGTGTTTGGCTATTGGAAGATCTGTACACGATGGGTCCTGATGAGATGCTGGTTGCAGAAACAGAGTGTTGACTTCTTCCGTGACAGCTTCAGAAAACATGTTCATCGTTGGCAGAAATGTATCCAATTGTCTGGTGATTGTGTGGAAAAGTTAATAGTGGTAGTTAAAGAGCACATTCTAAAGATTATTTCTGCGTTTGATTTATTAAAATATTCCCATCCAAACCCAAGTAACGAAGGTGGAGGCATTACTTTTCATTCAACCCTCGTAGTTTGGATACCCCCTTGTTGATCCTGTGCAACTTGAGTGGATAATTATAGTGTTTATGGATAGCTTTCAATGTGTTCTCTCTTATTTGAGCCAATACCAATTTGTAAGGTAGGCGTATCTCAATAGAATTCAATTTATTTTCAACTATTCCGGTTCCCAAATCTGATTCCCAAGCAAGTAATGTTCTTTTAGAATTGCGTGGATTAGATCAAATAATACACGATGCAAGGCAATGGTGAGAGTCCTCTTGGTCTCTTCTTGGGAGTTGTCGTTTTACAAGTTCTTTAGCCTTCTCTTTCAAAGTGAATGGAGCTGTGTGGCCCTGCAGATGCTGTTGAACTTCAATCCCCAGCAGTCCTTGCCAGCATAGCCAATGTCAGGGGTCCCCGAAAAATCAGGCACTTGGGTTTCCCTGGATTTGCAGTCACAGACAGACACCTGCAACATGCACACTTCAGCTGGGCTGCTGCTGTTCTCTGCTCTTCCCCTGCCTCTGTGCTTATTAAATCAAGCACACTGTCTTTCAGCCAAGAGAACCCTCAGGTGACACACTGTTTATTATTGTTTCAAACTTACTTCCAGTTACTTACAATCAGTCACAGCAGGACCAAGACTGAAAGAGAAAGATCAACTGCATGGTCACTGCTTTATAAATCACTCCTTATCTCAGTTACCCCCCACAGACATGACATCTGTCTCCCCTCTCTAGGTACCAAGTGGCCTTAACTGTTTAGTTTGTTGGGAAATGAAGAGCTGTTAAGCTCTAAGCACCCCCTTTATGAGGTAAATTCCCATTAAAATAGCAGAGAAAAATGCAGCAGTGAGACTTACGTGGTGTGAGTTTTGGAAGGCCTCAGTGTCTTCAGGAAGGCAAAGGGATGCAAAGTTAGCTTTAAAGTTTAAAAGCATTTATTGAGGTAAAAAGAAATCCATTGATGGATAGAAAAGGTTTGGAGCTAACTAGCTAATCTATCCTGTTCTAATACACATAGACAGATCAAAATAACAAAGGTAGAGATAGCTACATCTTGACTAGTAGAGCGGACAAAGTGCATCCTCTCTCTGGAACAAAGCAGGAAGCAGGAATGGCGACCAAGCCTTGTGGGTTGCTTCTTCTCTAGGGCCATAAACATTCCAAAAGGCAAATTGGGGAAGTTACATCAAAGCCCTAGGAGAGATCACATTTCTAAAGCATCAAAGGGTGGGGTTGACCTAAACAGGACGTGAGGGAGGAAACAATAGTAAAGCCTAATCAAAGCATGCATGGAACTGGGGAAGGTGCCCCTAACTCCTTTTCTAGGCTTCCTATCTAACCATAGAGACTTAAGCAGTACATGATGACATTTTTCCAACATAATTCCCCAGTGCTACCAGCCACATGTCTTGGGAATGATTTTTTTCCTGGCATGTAGTTTCATCAATCAATTAATGGCCAATGGTATGGAATGCTAGGAATTGCAGTTCAACAACATTGGGAAGGCTGCATTATTCCCATCATTCTGCTAGCCCTGGTCAGGGTTAAAGATGGTTCCATATCCTGAACCCCTCCTAAGGTGGTTGTCTTGCGTTTGGTGTTTAGGAGGTGTATGTCGGGAAGGAAACCATGTGCACCGTGGACGGCCTCCACTTCAACAGTACCTACAGCGCCCGGGTCAAGGCCTTCAACAAAAGCGGGGTCAGTCCTTACAGCAAGACGTTGGTCCTGCAGACCTCTGAAGGTGAGTTTGGGGTGCAAGGATGTCTGTAAGGAGCTGGTGGGGCGGTGATCAACAATAGGAGGAGAGATGCCCATCACTGGTGCCTCCCATTCCAGCAGGGAAGTGAACCCATTCCAGGTTTTGGCAAATCTCCAAAAGATAGCAGACTATCCCCAAGAAGAGGCCACTGAGCTGATTCAAGGCTCCTTGGTTATGAATGCATAGACAGATGAGTCTAGTAAAGTGGTTCTCAATCTGTGGGTCCCCAGGTGTTTTGGCCTACAAATCCCAGAAATCCTAGCCAGTTTACCATCTGTTAGGATTTCTGGGAGTTGAGGGTCAAAACGTCTGGGAACCCACAGGTTGAAAACCACTGGTCTAGTAGCTCTCAAGGCAATTGGATAGTGACTCCATTCCAGCTGTAAAGGAACTATCCAAGGTGCTAGAATGATTACATTATAGAGTTCAGCACCTTGGAGAGCTCAAACAAAGTGTGGAGTGGATTCACTGCCCCAACAACGTGGGAGGCATTAGTCACGGTCTATGCACTTTCTCATATTGATTATACTTACAATCACATCTTTGGACAAGCCCAGTGTCACTCAAGAAAGCAGTGCTCTGGAATAACTGACAGTTGCATTCCCTCTTTTGTTCTTAAAATATGCTGGGCAAGGAACTGTATTTTCGTCACATCTTGAACGAGGCTCTTTTTCACATCACCTGGAAAACTCTCCTTCACACTCCTCTGCCCCCGCTCCCTGGCCACTGCTGTCTTCTTCCTACTCAATTAATACTTTCTGATTTCAACCATTTTTAAAGAAGAGATTCCCTTAGAATACCCTGTAGATGGTTTAGGATAGACATCTCTAATCCGATATCCCTCAGATTTACTTAAATGCCACTCCTATCGGCAGCAGCTAATGGCAAAACTGGTTGAGAAGGGTGGGACTAGTAGTTTGGATGGCTCCGTGTTGGGGAAAGCTTTCTCTCCGTAATTCTATGTTTCTCTTCATATCTGGATCTATACCTCTATCTATTATTTCTATCTATCTGTTCTGTCTCAATATCAATAGCTATAGGTAGCTCTGTCTATCATCTATGTCAATATCTATATCTATTAATCTTTCTCTGTAGCTACCTGTCTATATATTTAGTTATCTATTTCTTCATATATGGATCTATACCTCTCTCTTTCTCTTCTCTTTTTCTTCTTCTTCTTCTTCTTCTTCTTCTTCTTCTTCTTCTTCTTCTTCTTCTTCTTCTTCTTCTTCCTCCTCCTCTCTCTCTCTCTCTCTCTCTCTCTCTCTCTCTCTCAATATCTATAGCAGGGGTCCCCAAACTAAGGCCCGGGGGCCAGATGTGGCCCTCCAAGGTCATTTACCTGGCCCCCGCCCTCATTTATAATATAATATTTTTATATGTTTTAATAATATAATATACTAGCTGTGCCCAGCCACGCGTTGCTGTGGCAAAGTGGTGATGGTATTGGTTAAAAATTGTTGTGTAATTTTTATTTGACGTTATTTGTATTTTTTAATTAATTTTATTGAAAGTTATCTTTTTATTTATTATATTTTATTATTTTCTTGTATTATTTTTAGTTATTTTCTGTTATTATAGTATTTTATTGTATTAATTTTTCAGTGTTTTTAATTATTTTTTTAGTGTTTTTTATTATTTTTTATTGAGTTGCTAGGAGACCAAGTTGGAGGAGCTTAGCCTTCTAACTGGCAGCAATTGGATAAAAGCAATTATTCCTCTCCCTCTAATTAGGACTTTCTTTTTCTTTTCTTTTTGTTGTATCAACCTAGAGGCGTGGATGATGGGTTGTGTTGTCAAATTTCAAGGTTGGGGGCCTGTAGTTTTGTTGTTTTGTGGGTCGCCGTGATGCCATCACTCTTTTATATATATAGATTATATATACATATGATATTGATAATATTATCATGTTATACAATGTAATACTAATAATAATACCATATAATAAAATTAATTACATGTTATATATTACATAGAATATTACAGTATAGTGGTATAGTTCAATATAGTAATATATAATGCTAATATTGTGCTATGTTAATAATATAATATATTGTATGTACATACGGCTGCTCTGAGTCCCCTTCGGGGTGAGAAGGGCGGAATATAAATGTAGAAAATAAATGTAGTAAATGAATAAATAAATAATTTTAGACTTAGGCTCGCCCAAAGTCTGAAATGACTTGAAGGCACACAACAACAACAACAATCCTAATTAACGACTATCTCATTGGCCAAAAGCAGGCCCACACCTCCTATTGAAATCCTGATAGGTTTCTGTTGGTTAAAATTGTTTTCATTTTAAAATATTTTATTGTTCTTTCATTGTTGTTGTTGTTGTTTTTTGCACTACAAATAAGACATGTGCATTGTGCATAGGGATTTGTTTGTATTTCTTTTCCAAAAGATAATTTGGCCCCTCAACAGTCTGAAGGATTGTGGACTGGCCCTTTGCTTTAAAAGTTTGAGGACCCCTGATCTATAGCTTTCAGAACCTATTTATCATCTATTTCAATATCTATCTGTTTCTTTAGCTGTCTATATATGTATCTATCTGCTATCTATCTCTCCATATCTGGATCTCTATCTCTATCTGTCTGTCTCTATTTATAGCTGTACTATCTGGCTCTATCTTTTATCTTTATTTCTATCTCTACATCTATCTATAATCTGTCTCTGTAGCTATCTGTCTATAGATCAATGTATTTATGCCAAAAAGTCACAAATGAATCATATAGGACAGGTAAGGTCATGTCACACTTGCAGGGGGATAAGGCGACAGGAATGTATTTCCCATATGCTAGGAACAAGCTCTGTTTGTGATGCCATCCTACTGGTTGAGAATCCTTAAGCTGAAGACTTTCATGGATATAAAAATTATTTAGACCGCTTCCACCTGTTGAGCAATTAATCTATTGTCAAAGCAATGCTGGAATTGCTTTTTTTGGAATGGGAGATGACAATGTTAAACACACAGGGAGAGTTTTCATACTAGCACAGTGGCTTCCATGTCTGTGGGGCGGTGAATCCATTCCAGGTTTTAAACTGAACTTTTACAGTGCTGTCCGAGACATGGGACCCTTTCCCAGAATAGGTTTATCACTTTGGACAACTTTCTAAAGTTTTTCTTAAAACTGGAGGTGGATTTAATCCCTGTATGGAGGTAGGGAGGCAACAAGCCATCCCTGCAACTCCACTCTTATTTTCCTGTATCTTCCCATTTTTAGTTCCTGCTGATTGAGCAGTTGTAATGCATTGTTTGATGAGATTTGAGAAACTGTCTAGAGACAAAGACTAGTAGCAAGGCACAGAAAAGAACAAGATGGAGCCACAGTTGAGTATTGGAGTTTCTTATACAACTCCTTGGAAGTTGCAGTAGTTGCTCCAAGGAAGCTTTGGGTATCCCAAAGCAGAATCTGATGGGGAGGCTTGATTTTGCTATAAGACCACAAAGAAATGTAAAGGGATTATTTCGGGAGGGTGAAAAGTGCCATTTTGAACCATTTAGTAGCATCAAAGTATGTATCTTAAGAGACATAGACTATGATACTACAACACTGTTCCAAATGGTTTTTCCAAATGGTAATTCTCTGGAAGAAGAGCCTGCTGAGCTGATGAAAGACCCCTTGGTTTTGCTTTTATTGATAGATATGTCTGGTGGTGCCATGCCAACTGGACAATGAATCCATTCCAAGTTTTTGATAAAACTTTAAAGGTGGCATCCGTGGTCCTGAACCTATTTTGAAGGCCAGAGTTCAGCACCTTGGATAGCTTCCCCAGACTAAAACAAGGACTCATTCACTGCTTGGCTTCCTGTCAAAGACAGGACGCCAGCGAGTAAAACAAAACTCAGTTTATTGAGGTTACAGAACTAAAAACGCACGTAGGAAACAAAGAACAGGGCAAACACTTGACTTCAGTGTGATAAGTAACAAAAAACAGCTCAGTTTGAGCTTAAACGGTTCAAAGGGATAAACCGGGTTAAACAGAATCAAAAGTGCTTACTTCAGCCTGGCAAACAATGTAAACAAAAGAGGATCAACAAGAGTCAGAATGCAAACAACAGGCTGGTAGCAAATTCCTCTCTAATACTCAGAAACAGCAGGAGAATAAACCAGGCTAGTTTATTCCTTCTTGCAGCGAACGAACAGTGTGGTCGTAGTCAGGATTCAATTTAAGGTTCAGCGGCCAACGATATCCAGGTCCAGGCACGGCAGTCAGCAGGGTCCCAATCCGGTCCAAAGATCAATAGCCAAGCGTAGTCGTCTAGGAAATCCAAAGGTCACACCGATAGCCAGCGGAAGGGATAATCCGGAATCGAAGTCAGTCAGTCCAGCGTCAATCCAGTGCGAGTAGATATTGCCCGTCAAAAAGACGACGGAGGTCCAAGGTGTCTAGTAACGAATCACACCCGTATTCAGGAAGTTCCCCAACAAAAGCCCAAGCGTCCGTCCAGATTACCTTGCCCAACGCAATTAGACATTGGTCCCAAACCCCAATTTATCCCAGTTCAAGCTCATCATCGCTGTCAGCTGCCATCCCAACTCCAGACGCCCCAACATCATCATCCTCATCAGAGCTTAAGCACCTTTGACTACGCCCCACAGCATCCCCAGCTGTGAATCCCGCTCCATCCCTCCAGCCAGTCCATGGGTCTGATCCTGCAACCCGCCAATTACCTCCCATGCTTTCATTGCCTGTTTCCCCAACACCCAAATCCTCCCTCACACGAGTCCATTCCATGTCGTCCTCCTCCGAGCTGGCCATCCCTTCCTCCAAACCCTCAGAAAAACCCTCAAATGAGTCCTCATCTGTCGGGTCTGTAAACAAATCCCGGAGCCGTTTTCTTTCACGCTCCTCGAAAGAGTCTGACTCTCGAGGAGTCTTATGACCCCTTCTTCTATTACCGGAGCCCGAAGGCTCAACCATAACACTTCCACTATTGCCAACTTGAACCTTGCTTGTTTATTGAGATGTTTCTATGGTGTCTCTGGTTGATTTGCTCTGCCATTCCCTAAGACAGGAACACTCCCAAGAAACAACACAGGGGTCTCAACTTATGGTCCATCATCACACATGGTCACCTGCATTGGCCAACTTCTCCAGTCCATTGCCTTTGTGTAGAGAGATGTTTTGGTTTTTTTCTGGACTCGCACCCAGATGATGCCATTTGAACCGAGCTCTGACCTTGAGTTTGCCTTCCTATCTCACGTCTAGACTCGGAGCCCGAGGAGCAGGCCCTGACTTTCCCTGTGCCTTTGGAAAGATTGCAGCTGCGTAGATCCACCCCTTTCTCTTCGACCCTTAACCTGCAAAACAGCTTCCCGGGGAGATCCTACTTTGAGCTCAGGAACTCGTCCCACCACCAAATGACCTTGCATTCCTCTTTGCAATCCCTGAATTCGGCTGGTGGGTGAAAGCGAGCACGCCGGGCATCGCCTCTTGAGCCGTGCTTCTGGAAGTCCCTGCTTCTTACGTTGTTGTTTTTTTGTCACAGGGTTTTCTTCTCGTTTTTGTGGCTGGTTGGCTTTTGCATTTCCTTTCTGGATCTTTTTATTTCGTTTCATTTGGTCCCCTTTCCTGCTCCTTGCCTTCTGCCCGCTTCCCTTTGAGATTTGTGCTGGTTGGAGCCAAGCGTTCTGTGTGGTCAGTGGCTTGCTTTCTCAATGTGGAGGAAACCGTGAAGGCCTAGACATGTGTGACATGTATGTTTGTGTGTAATAATGTTTACAGATTTTTGGACGGCATGGAAGGAAACCCAGGGAGGTCCCTGCTATGGATAGTCTGGCTCTCTTATTGTGGATGGATCCGGAAGTAGGTGCCATAATTACAAATGAATAGATCGCACCTGTCTATGAAATATAATAGTCCCTCAATTGGGGGCATAGGACCATAACTAAAGTAGAAAAAACACAAAGAGAACACTTCTTTAGGAATCTCTAGATCAGTGATGGCCAACCTATGACATGCGTGTCAGCACTGACACGTCTAGCCATTTTTGCTGACACGCTGCCGCATGCAAATTGATTGGATGACTATGTCTTTTGTGGCCAAATTTGGTGTGATTTGGTCCAGTGGTTTTGTTGTTTACTCCATGGGAATTATGTACACACACACACACGCACATGCACACACACACACACACATATATATATATATATTCTATTATTATTCTACTATTATTGTAGTATATTATCATATTATTACTATTATATTATTATTATATTATTCATTATTCATGACTACATTGAAACTAGAATAGAGGGAAATCAGCGTGGAAACTGCAAGAGGTACCATAGATTGTTGTACATGGAAATAATGGTAGTAAATAGTTTTTGATTTATTGAATACAGTTATATATTACAATTATATATTTTTGTTATTTAAACTATACATATTGCAAAATTATGGGGTTTTTTCTCTCTCGAAGTGACGCACCACCCAAGTCATGCTAGGTTTTTTGGTGAATTTTGACACACCAAGCGCAAAAGGTTGCCCATCATTGCTCTAGATGTTGACCACAGAATCATATTGGAGAATCTAGAAATACCTAGAGAAGTATTCTCTCTAGGTCCTCCAGCACAATTATTATTAATTATTATCTTTAGTTATACCCTTTATTTATAAGTCTACGGTCAGCTCCTAGTCAACATTGACCATGGAGTCATACTGGAGGACCTAGAGATTCCTAAAGATAATAGTCAAATGAGCAAGAGTTACATCTGTAAATGTTTGGCCAATTGCAAATGTTATATATTTACAGTGGAGGATAGCCACAGAATTATATAGAGAGCCTATGTCGCACCTCAAGGTAGCTTCACCTTTCTATATACACCAAACTGCACACAGGTTGAAGTCTTTTTAGTTTATTAGAAAATAGAAGATAAAAGGTTCTTTAAAAGCAAAAGTAAAGTTCCAAAAAATTGTTACAAAACAAAGTCATAGAGAACAAATCCAGAAATCACAAGGAGTAAACAAGGTCCCAATAGAGCATTATAAAGTCCCAAGAACATGAACACAGAAGCTGCAAGGTAATCCAGGAAAACGAGAGCTTGCTTCTTGGTTAAACAAAAGTTGCTTTGACAAAGGTTTGTCTCCAAACACGTTGCTTTAATACCCTTTGCAAAGCATGAAAGGATTTCTCTGGCCTCTAACCTCCCTCTTGTTTGCAATTCTCACACTCCTCCAAACCCTGAATTCCAAACCGTCAGCTCGATCTAGGGAACCTGTTTCGTCAAGGTCAGCCTGCTCATTAGTTTGCTGAGCCTCATTATCAGACTGAGAACTGTCCTCCTTTCCCAAGTCCATTTGCACCTGGCTAGTTTCAGTATCAACAACATCATTCCTTGCTGTGGGAAAATGAACTTGCACTCCCTGTTCCTCATCTTCTGCAACAGGGACATTTTGAACCTGATTGTGAACCTGAATCCCATCATCCTCATCAGAATCAATCTGAGGTTCCAGTTGAGTCACAACAGCCTACATATTCCTAAGGAGAACATGCCTCTAGGCATATGGAGGTGCAATGCATTGAACTGCAGAAGTTCAATACATATATGTGAAGATCTCACTGTTCAACGCTGGAGAGATAAAACAGAACTAGAAGGCCACAGAGTTAGTGGTGAATGGATGGATGCTCATTCGTCAGTCGGTTGCCCACGGTTGGCATTTGGCAGAAGGGTGGCGTAGACTCACCACCTCTGAGCAAAGTGAGTGCAAATCTCCATTACACAAGCTATTTTCCATCATGAGGAGGAATTAGGAATGTCTGAAAGTCTTGCTGCTTTCTATCAAACTATGTTCCCTTTTCACAAAACCAAACTATAGGAAACATGGATGCATCTATGAATTCCTTGAGTTATTGGTTTGTAAAGCACTAGACATCTCTGGAGGAGAACTCTCAGTACCTTTAGCCAAACTAAAAATCCCAGAGGCATCAAGTTGCTGCCGTTGAGAACCAGAGTTGCTCAAGCTTGACAGTCAAACATAGATAGTCAGTTCTTAGATAGTCAAGTCTTAGCTAAAAGGGCTGTTCTCAGAGCAAGGGGAAATGAAGGGATTGTTCCTTCTCAATTAGGAAGACAGGGTAAGGATATTGAATCCCGCTTACTTGCTTCTGTTCAGAGGGAAAATATAGAGCGGAGTGGAAGATGAGTCCTGGTGCTACAAAAACTGGGAGAGAAAGAAGAAATTAACAAAATGGATATATAAACACCTTACCATAGTGTTTTTGCAATTTGGAGTACCTAATCCATGTATACTTGCAAATTGTAGCAAGCCTTTAGAGCTGAGTGGAAGATTTGCACAAAATTCTAACTCCTCTCGAGACTAACAACTAAAAATTTTCTAGGAAAAGTTGGAGGCTTGACACAAGTGTAGATCTTTCTTACTTTTGCCTTCTTTCTGAGCCCTTTCTTGCCTTGTCTTCCATACACCTGTGTCAGGGTTGCTTTAGTTTTTAGCACTAACCTCTAAACATGCAATCTGTTTTGCCTCCTTGCTCTTCTAAACACCTTCTTGGTGCTGAAACTGGCCATGAGGCTTCATCTCTGGGGGAGGTCTTAAAAAGAAAGAGCTATTTGTGGTTCCCTCCCATAAATTATACAATAAAAAACTGAACCCTTCTGTGAAGAGGTAATGAACGACCAAGGTTCTTTTAGGCAGGGGGAATCTTTTTATCCCACCCACTGCCTCAAATTGTAAAGATGTGTATAACAACTGCCACCAATGGTAAAGAACTATGAACGACTAACACCAATTTGTAAAGATGCAAACCACCAAAGACTCAGGGAGGAGACGTTTTACTTTAAAGGGTAGCGTATCTTAGTTTGAAATATATACGACAGAGGCTTAGATGTTGAAAGAATAACAAGTTTATTCAGGCACAAAGCTTAGTGGTTACAATGTTGTTTCTCATGTAGAGGTATTCTTATTAACAGTTACTTCAAAACTTGGACTATCTAGTGACTTCAAACCACAGTCACCCCTGTGATAAACTATCACTGATTCTCTGTGCCTTACCAGGTCACAGACTACATTAAATAAGTCACCAAACTTATTTAAAAACCCACTCAAAATGAACAATTGAGCCTCCTTTATCCCATCAACCTGGAATCAATCTTCCCCGTGTCTCATCAGAGCACAGACTGACTCTCTTTTTTAAACTCTGCACTTCTTCAACAGATCGGCAGTTGGCTCCACCTACTTCTCCATGGCAACCAGCCTCTGAGTGCTGAGATGTAATAACTGTAATACTTACCCTTTTAAAACATAAACACACAATTAAACATAATATCGGTAAACCAAAATTCGTACTTCATTACACCTTCTAACTAAGAAAAACTTAAAATAGTAAAGTCTCTGTGGGGGCATGACAGTCCCCTTAATCTACTGCAAACTCTCCCCATCCCATTTCCCAACCTACACAATGACCACCGTTTTACTTTTTCCTTCTTTGGAGGGTCAGAATAACCTCACCATATAGGCCCTATTAATCCTATAATTTTTAGAGTTGCTGGGCTGTAAAACCTAGCCTTTGTTCTCTCTGTTATTTCTCCTCCCCGCCTCCCCCCCCCCCATGTGCTTTTATAGGTTATGCATATCAATTGCTTTTTTGTGCTGCTGGCTTTTTGGATGTTTCTCGGCGTTTCTCAGGGTCTTTTGTTCGACGTGCGATGAGTTTGTGGTTCTGCCTGTTTTCTCTTGTTTTGTGGAGTTTGCTTCTTTGGAGGAAGTTGTATTTTGGGGAGCTGTGAGTTTGGGAAAGGGATGGAGAAGGGCAGGGTTGGAGGGTGGAATCCAGGCCATGTTTTCCTTCTCTGTGGGTTGTTTATGCAGATTGTATCTGTGGTTGGAGGCTTTGGGGAATGGTGGTAAACAAATGGAGTGTGCCCAATGACTTCACTTGGAATGGTGTCACCCCATGGACCAAACTAAGTAGCTAAAATAGAATCATGTAGCCACAGAGTTGGTAGAGACTACCTGAGGCCATCTAGTCTTACACAATTGTGCCATATGGGAAGATACCATCCAAGCCCTCCTGACAGAGAGCCATCCAATCATCTTCAAGAATTTCCTCTAGAACAGGATTCCTTAAGCTTTTCTACGCATGATCCATTTTGGCCCAAGAAATGTTTCTTGGTATATAGGTACCATATATATTCGAGTATAAGCCGACCCGAATATAAGCCGAGGCACCTAATTTTACCACAAAAAAACTGGGAAAACATTGACTCGAGTATAAGCCGAGGGTGATAAATTTCAGAAATAAAAATAGATGCCAATAAAATTACATTAATTGAGGCATCGGTAGGTTAAATGTTTTTGAATATTTACACAAAACTGTAATTTAAGATAAGGCTGTCCAACTCTGATTAAATCATCGCTCTCATCTTCTTCAATGTAAATGTGCTTATGTATCCTTTTAATAATAATAGAGTAAAATTAATAAATGTAATAATAATAATAATAATACAGTAAAATAATAAATGTAATAACAGAGTAAAATAATACATGTAATAACAATAATAATATCAGAGTGAAATAATAAATGTATTAATAATAATGAACATAGTAAAATAATAAATGTAATAATATCAGTAATAATAGAGAAAAATAATAAATGTTCCATTTATACTTGAGCATAAGCTGACCCAAACATAAGCCTTCACCCAAGTATAAGCCGAGGGGGGCTTTTTCAGTCCTAAAAAAGGGCTAAAAAAACTAGGCTTATACTCGAGTATATACAGTATATAAAATAGGTATGAAAATCAAACGTTTACCTATAACAAATCAGTATTTGCAAGGCTTGCTAAACAGGCCGACTTTCCTTTTTATGAAGTACAACTGAAGTTGGGTGGATGTGAATTTTTGGGATGTATGGCCATGTCCCAGTAGCATTCTCTCCTGATGTTTTGCCTGTATCCGTGGCTGGCATCCTCATAGGTTTTGTTGCCAATGGAGCAAGTGGAGTGTATATATACCTGTGGAATAATGTCCAGGGTGGGAGAAAGAACCCTTGTCTGTTTGAGGCAAGTGTGAATGTTGCAATGAGCAAGCTTGCGTAGAATTGATTCGTGTGAACATGAAAGGCACTGCAGACTCACTCAACCCATAGCAGAGCACTTGATGAACCAACTTGGACACAGAATATTATTTGAGAACACAGAAATGCTAGACTGCTCTGACAACCATTATGTCAGACTATCCAGAGCATATAGACAATTTCAACAGAAAGGAGGAAACCAGCCATGAAAATGAACAAAATCTAGTTTCCAGTATTAAAAAAAAAACACCAGAATCAAGACAGTAAATAAAGAATAACACTCAGAAACAGGGGAACTCCAGAGAACAAACAATCAAGTGCCAGTTAACACCTCCCAAACAGAGGGTGCCTCCAGGCAACAGGGGCCAGGCTACCTCTATGTAGCTACCCTCACTGATTGAGCTTCATGGCTACTCTTCAGGTCTCTTCAGCCATCTACGGACACACACCCAAGATGAAAGACAATCATCCTCGAACTACGAGGGATCGCCTAAGTAAGTACCATATATACTCGAATATAAGCCGACCCGAATATAAGCCGAGGCACCTAATTTTGCCACAAAAAACGGGGAAATCATTGACTCAAGTATAAGCTGAAGGTGGTACATTTCAGAAATAAAAATAGATACCAAAAATTTACATTAATTGGGGCATCAGTAGGTTAAATGTTTTTGAATATTGACATCAAGCTCTAATTTAAGATAAGACTTTCAATTTCTGATTAAATCATTCTTCTCATCTTCTTCAATGTAAATGTGCTTATGTATCCTTTTCATAATAATAGAGTAAAATAATACATGTAATAATAATAGTAAGATCAGAGTGAAATAATAAATGTATTAATAATAATAATAATAAAAATATATTAAAATAAATGTAATAGCAGCAACAATAATAGAGAAAAATAATAAATGTAATAATACCAATAAAATACAGAAAAATAACAAATGTACCATATATTCTTGAGTATAAGCTGAATATAAGCCAACCAGGACCCTCACCTGAGTATAAGCCAAGGGGGGCTTTTTTAGTCCTAAAAAAAGGGCTGAAAAACTAGGCTTATACTTGAGTATATACAGTAAGTAAGTAAGTCATGGCTACTCAATTCTACTCAAGCTTGCTAATTGTAACATTCACAATTGCTTTAAACCGACAAGGGTTCTTTCTTCCACCCTGGACATTATTCCTCTCCACTTGCCTCACCACCAGCAGAACCTCTGGAGATGCCATTAGCCACAGATGCACGTGAAACGTCAGGAGAGAATGCTGCTGGGACGTTTATTTATTTACATATTTACTATATTTTACCCCACCTTCTCTCACCCCAAAGGGTACTCAGAGCGGTTGACATGGCCATACAGCCCAAAAAACTCTCAGCAACTCAGGGGTTCTGGCCACGAAAGCCTTCGACAACACGTGAATTCCTAAAACAGCCTCTAGGTGGCAGGATACACACATTATTTTGGTTACTCTTCATTCAGAAGCCAATTTTTTTGACCGCTACAGTCATTTCCGGAGCCCTCAGTGGCGCAGCGGATCAAACCGCTGAACTGCTGAACTTGCTCACCAAAAGGTTGGTGGTTTGAATCCGGGGAGCGGAGTGAGCTCCCGCTATTAGCCCCAACTTCTGCCAAACTAGCAGTTCGAAAACATCCAAATGTGAGTAGATCAATAGGTACCGCTTCTGTGGAAAAGTAACGGCACTCCATGCAGTCATGCTGGCCACATGACCAAGGAGGTGTCTATGGACAACACCGGCTCTTGGGCTTAGAAATGGAGATGAGCACCAATCCCCAGAGTCGGACACAACTAGACTTAATGTGAGGGGAAAACCTTCACCTTTACATTTTTACATTCATTTCCATGACCCCAAATGGGGTTGGGACCTACTGTTTAAGAAGCATCGAACTAGAAGACCCTTTAGGCCCCTTCAATCACCATCCTTCAATGAAAGAACACTGGCTTTGATAGGCCTTTTGCCTCATCTAGCAGGGCTGTCCCATCCATATTCTCTGTCCCACGAACCCAAGTATTTCCTCTCGAAGTCCAATTGCCGTATCTTAGTGTGAAATGTAGTATCTCTTTATAGGTTATGAGACTCAGTCGGGACCTTTCTCCCAAATAGGCAAGTATTTCCCCTTTGGTCTCAGTGGCAGTTCCTCTGTTTCAGTCTCTCGTTTTGATCCCTTGCTTTTCTTGTTCGTTTCTCGCAAAGAATAGCATCATGTTCAATACAAGACAACGTCTGTTCCGGTTTGTTCAAACATGTTTGTTGCAACTGTGGGATCGGGAGCGAAGGGAGTGAAGCTTGATAAAGGCTCAGATTTGGTTTAGGGAGGAGGCCGGAAAAGGACATCGGGATCCATGAACATTCAAGAGGCGCCCATAGTCACTCTCATTTTCGGTGGGAGGAAAAATGACATCCAAATTATACAGAAATGTATGAAAAAATAAGAAATACCTCCAATGCATTTCTACAAGGACCCAGAGCCCTGAATTACCCCCATATATTAATCCTACAGTGCCAAACCAGCCTTTGTTTAGTGTCCAACAGTTGTATCCAGGCAAAGGATATCTCCCGTTGGTGCTTTGTTTGCAACCCTTCCCACCTTTGTCTGCATAGTTGTATGTGATCTCTAGCGCGCATCAAATTACACAGGGTTTGTACTAACACCCAAATGAATACTGTCTTTGGTGGCCTTGGGATGGGCAAGGGTCAGAAAAGGCCAGCATTCAACAAACGACAGACTCAGTGATGAAAACCATCATGCCTACAAAGCAGAGTTTGGAGGGGATCTCTGCCTATCCATGCCAATGTTGCTTCTCATTTCTTCTCCTTCATGCATTGCGCTCGGAATGACGACAGTTGACATTAAAAAGCTGGTCGCAGGTAGGAGACTCTGGGATGCATGGTGGAAAATGTATGTTTGTGCGCGTTGCGGGTTGTTAGTAAATCATCCTCATACCTTCAGAGATTTAATTCCATTCCTCTCCTTTCATGTGGTATGGATTCACGGTCTGTTTTTCCTTTGTGCATTGACGTGATGTCTTCCTGGAAATCCCTGGATCTGAAACAAAACCATACACTCATGGGAAATAAATAATTTGCAGGATTACAGCTCCCAGAATCACCCTTCTAGTTGTCACAATCCAAAAGAAGTCCTTTTCCGAGCTCTGGTTGTTTGCAAGGCAGACTCCAGCAATACATGGAGCGAGAGTTGCCAGATGTCCAAGCTGGGTTCAGAAAAGGAAGAGGAACGAGAGACCAAATTGCCAATATCTGCTGGATAATGGAGGAAGCCAGGGAGTTTCAGAAAAACATCTACTTCTGCTTTATTGACTATTCTAAAGCCTTTGACTGTGTGGATCATAATAAACTGTGGCATGTTCTTGGTGGTCTGGGGATACCAAGTCACCTTGTCTGTCTCCTAAGAAAAGACCAAGTAGCCTCAATAAGAACAAATCACGGAACAACAGACTGGTTCAAGATTGGGAAAGGAGTACATCAGGGCTGTATACTTTCACCCTCCCTCTTCAACTTGTACGCAGAACACATCATGCGACATGCGGGGCTTGACGCATCCAAGGCTGGAGTTAAAATTGCCGGAAGAAATATGAACAACCTTAGGTATGCAGATGATACCACTCTGATGGCCGAAAGTGAGGAAGAGCTGAGGAGCCTTATCACCAAGGTGGAAGAAGAAAGTGCAAAAGCCAGTCTGCAGTCAAACATCAAGAAATGCAAGATTATGGCAACTACACCTATTGATAACTGGCAAATAGAGGGAGAAAACTTGGAGGCAGTGACAGATTTTGTATTTCTAGGCGCCAAGATGACTGCAGATGCAGACTGCAGCCAGGAAATCAGAAGACGTTTCCTTCTTGGGAGGAGAGCAATGGCCAACCTTGACAAAATAGTGAAGAGCAGAGACATCACACTGGCAACAAAGTTCTGCATAGTCAAAGCCATGGTATTCCCCATAGTAACCTATGGATGTGAGAGCTGGACCATAAGGAAGGCTGAGCGAAGGAAGAGAGACGCTTTTGAACTCTGGTGCTGGAGGAAAATCCTGAGAGTGCCTTGGACCTTGGCAAGAAGATCCAACCAGTCCATCCTCCAGGAAATAATACCCAATGGCTGCTCACTGGAGGGAAGGATATTAGAGGCAAAGATGAAGTATTTTGGCCACATCATGAGGAGACAGGGAAGCTTGGAAAAGATCATGATGCTGGGGAAAATGGAAGGAAAAAGGAAGAGAGGCCGACCAAGGGCGAGATGGATGGAAGGTATCATTGAAGGGACTGGCTTGACCTTGAAGGAACTGGGGTGGTGACGGCCGACAGAGAGCTCTGGTCCATGAGGTCACAAAGAGTCGGAAATGACTGTGCGATTGAAGAAGAAGAAGGTTGTTTGCAAATGCGTGGATCGCTACTCCAATAGCTGGCTGGAGGATTCTGGGAGTGATCGTCCTTGGAAATCCTTCTGGATTTGGAAAAGTTCCTCATTTTAGAATGCCAGAATCCTCCAACATCCAGCAGCCAAGATGGAGAACTGTAATCTGTCAGAGTAATTTGCAGCATAGCAGTAGTTGGATTAAATCAGTGGAACGCAGAACGAAGAGACATCAGAGACGTTGGTAAAACTATATACAAAGTTTTACTGACTTCAGTAATAATCAAGACAAACAGGCTTGCAGACAATAGACGAACACAGGACTCTCACTCTAGGCAGACAGAACTCGACTCAACTCAGAACAGAACTGAACAGAACTGATGCAATCAGTAATGCACAAACACTTGTGTCTGGACACTCCCAAGTTCCAGCCACACATCAAGGTCAACACAGCTTCTTAGTAATTAACTCTTTCCAGACTATAGTACACTCTGGATGATGCAATCAATATGCAATACAGACAAGACACAAATTTCATTTAAACACTACCAATACACAAATCCCACATTAACAGAATCTAGTAATGTTTCCTTTCCTCCATAAACAATGAGTGCATGGTTCTGATTCAGATCCAAAAATTGTCCAAAAAGGCACCTTTTATCATGTTCTGGAAGTTCTATCCTGCAGCATTTGGGGGAAAGCGAGTAAAGTCAGACCTGTTGCGTGTCTGTGTTTTGACATATTAACTTCAGAGAGCTTTCTTAGGCAAGGAATGCTTGGAGGTGGTTTTGCCAGAGCTTTCCTCTGAATTATAGCCTGGTATTTATTGGATTCCTGGATTTGTAGCCCTTCGTTTCGTGTGCGCTGTGTGTCTGTGCATGGGTGCGTGTGCATAATCCAGGATACGTCTACACTGGAGAATGAACGCAGTTTGACACCACTTTAACTGCCATGGCTTATGGAATCTTGGGAGTTGTAGTTTGGTGGGCAGCCAATAATATTTGGCAGGAAAGGCATGGTTCCATCGCATCAAGCCATTGCAATTAAAGTAAGTTACAGTTTTACAAAGCCTATTGCTTTCTCAGGTGACGCCCCAAAATACAACTCCAGGATTCCATAGCATCAAGCCATGGCAGTTAAAGTGGTGTCAAACTACAATGATTCTACAGTGCAGATGCACCCTCCAACCCTTTCCTGAAAGCCTTGAGTGGAAGAATAGATCGGGATAAATTATGAGTACATTTTTGGTTTCCTGCTGCCTAGATTTTAACGTAGCAAGCTTGACAATATGAAGGCAAGCTCTCGGTAGCTTCCATGCCATCATCATCATCATCATCATCAGTAGTAGTAGTAGTAATTTCCTATGTTTATCTCTTGATTGAGATACAAAGCATCCTCTTGGCTGAATGGTTCAGCAGCAGTGACTTTCCTGAACGGAGTTTCCTTCGTATCCCTTTTGGATGGCCAATCTGACTTTTTCTGTGGATTTGCCCGCAAAAAACTCGCCAAACGCCAAAGGTGCATGGCCTTTAGATGAACCACAAACCCAAACGCCTTCCCCGCATGGCTGCATGAGATGCTTCTTGTTCCATTTGTGCCCCTTATTGGCTTATCCCGGCCTGTTTTCCCCCAAACCCACCTTGCCCTTGGCTTTCCACCCGCTCTCCTTGCAGTGGCCTGGTTTTCCTTCGACCCCAGCACAGCTCATTCGGACATCATCTTCTCCAACGACAACCTGACCGTCACCTGCAACAGCTACGACGACCGGGTGGTGCTGGGCAAAACGGGCTTCTCCAAAGGGCTCCACTATTGGGAGCTGTCCATCGACCGCTACGACAACCACCCGGACCCGGCCTTCGGGGTGGCCCGGATGGATGTCCTCAAGGACGTCATGCTGGGGAAGGACGACAAGGCCTGGGCCATGTACGTGGACAACAACCGCAGCTGGTTCATGCACAACAATTCACACACCAACAGGTATGTAGACCCCTTTTCGGGGGGCACTCAGTGGAGGTCTCCATCCTCATTCATTCTCCCTCTTTCTCTCTCCTTCAGAGTGTCAGGGGTCCCCAAAAAGCAGTTTAGGATTCCCCTGGATTTGCAGTCCCAGACACGAGTGATATCTCTAACATGCACACTTCTGCTGTGCCTCTCTGCTCTTCCCCTGCCTCTGTGCTCCTTCAATCAAGCACACTGAATCACTGTCTTTCAGCCAAGAGCCCTTGGTGGATCCCTGTTTATTATTGTTTCAAACTATTTACAGTTACTCACACTCTGTCACGCCCAAGGCTACGGAGCACTAAGAACCGACACACGGAGGCCAAAAACTATCTAATATCTTTATTAAGGAAATATATAAGAATAATAAAAACAAGTAGGAAATGTAGTCCAGTAAAAGACCTTTCAGGGAAGGTCAAATATAGTCCAAAAATATATTGTCCAATATTTTATATTAGAGTCCAAAGTTATAATTCCAAACCGAAACACACTCTATTTACAAGCAATAGAGTGGGGAAGCGTCCAAAGATCTTTCCAAAGTTCAAAGTAAATCCACAGCAAGAACTGGGAACAAGGCTTGATACTAGAAACAAGGTCCAAGGCTGGAAGCACGGCAAGATAGTTCTTGAATACTTGGCTAGGCAAGGCAAGGCAAGGCAAGGAAACTGGAGTTGCAGACTTTACGAAGTCTACACTTGGCTGGAAACACGAAATCACTCCTGAAGCTGATCTGTTGACTCCGCACGGAATCCTCCGCGTCTGGCACTTTTAACTAAGTCCCATCTTCCTGCAAAGCAGGTGTCCAGAGCTTCCTCTCCCAAGGGAAAGGGAAGCAAAACACATCTCCCTCCAGATGCGTTCCTCCCTAGAATTTCCCAGGGGAACATAGCTAATTAACGTCTTGTTTAGCTGCTAATCTCAAGCTTCTCCGAAACTGCTCTTTCTCGCCCCGACTCGCAGCATAGGACTGTTTCCTAGCAAAAGGACGGGAGGCAATGGGAAAGGCCTGCTCAAGGTCTTTTTTAATGGGCTCTTGGGTAGAATCATCAACAACAGGCATCTGGAAAAATTCCGTCTCTTGCTGAGCCGGCAAAAAACCCATGTTTTCGTCATCATCAACCACGATGGTGCTGGGATCAGAACTCCAAGGCCCATGGGACATCACACACTCAGACAGTCAAGAGAGATGGAAGAGAGGAATCAAATGCATGGTTTGCACTTATAAAATAAATCATAGATTATCTCTTTGTTGACACCCCGGACATTGCATCTGTCTGACTTGACTAAATTCAAGAAAGACTGGGAGATATTTATTACTTTTATACAGCAAGGATGGGGATAATCTTTAATTGTTAGTTTACTGATATCGAAGAGTGTTGTTAAAAATAGAACGGTAGAAATAAAGTGATACCTAAAGGAACTAATAAATAAGAAATTGAAATCAACAGGCAACAAGCAGGAGGCTTTTAAAATTTTTTATCAAAGTTTCAAATATTAAATACAGCAAAAGTGTGAGAACAATTTTACGATAGGAAAGATAGGTGAAAAGATAGAGTAGATCAAGAATAATAAAAGAGGAAAAAAAGAAAAAAAATAGAAAAAGAAGAGGCCCACACCCATAGTTTATCAAAATCCAAGAAGAAAAAGTAAGAAAAAGCAAGTAAAAAATAAAAAAGTAAAAATAAAAAAATAAAAAATAATAAAGTAGAAAATAATAATAAAATAAAATATACTGGACTTCCGTTCTTACTCCTAATGCTCTTAAAGTTATGGGTAAAAGTCCATAACCCTCTTCAGATAAAACTACATGTTAATATTATTTTGATCTTTTCCTCCCTTCTTGTTACTCCTAATATAGTTTAAAAATATTTATTTACTCTCACAAGCAGGAGGCTTATTTGATTGGTTTAGTAGATGTGTGTTTAGAATGTGCAGAGGTTGTATGTTGCTGATAAAGATGTGTAAAATTTCATTACTTTTGTATATAATGAACAATTACACAATGTAACAAAATTTGAAAAATGTTCTGTTCCTGTTTTGAAAGTGTTATTCCTGTTTAATTGTGTGGTCCTTACTTTGAAAGTAGTTGTTATAGTTCAGAAACTTCATTTTTGTAGCTGCCACAAATAGGCTGAATTGGTTGCAACTCAATGGACTACAGTAGAGTCTCACTTATCCAACATAAACGGGCTGGCAGAATGTTGGATAAGCGAATGTGTTGGATAATAAGGAGGCATTAAGGAAAAGCCTATTAAACATCAAATTAGGTTATGATTTTACAAATGAAGCACCAAAACATCATGTTAGACAACAAATTTGGCAGAAAAAGTAGTTCAATACACAGTAATGCTATGTAGTAATTACTGTATTTATGAATTTAGCACCAAAATATCATGATATATTGAAAACATTGACTACAAAAATGTGTTGGATAATCCAGAACGTTGGATAAGCGAGTGTTGGATAAGTGAGACTCTACTGTATTTACTGAAGAACGTGCTGCAGGACGTTCCTTCCGCAGAAACAAAGTTTTTGCAGTTTAATAAATTTTTCCCATGGTTTTATGATAGAACCGGAGCCTCCGGTGGCCTAGGGGATAAAAGCCTTGTGACTTGAAGGTTGAATTGCTGACCTGAAAGCTGCCAGGTTCGAATCCCACCCGGGGAGAGTGTGGATGAGCTCCCTCTCTCAGCTCCAGCTCCATGCGGGGACATGAGAGAAGCCTCCCACAAGGATGGTCAAACATCAAAAACATCTGGGCGTTCCCTGGGCAACGTCCTTGCAGACGGCCAATTCTCTCACTCCAGAAGCAACTCAGGTTGCTCCTGACACAAAAAAATGATAGAATTAGGAAACAACATTTATAACCCAGGAACAAAGATCGTGTTACACAGTGTAGTGAGTCCCCAACGTGTTTTCCTCCTCCTCAGGACCGAAGGCGGCATCACCAAAGGAGCGACGGTCGGCGTCTTGCTGGACTTGAACAGGAGGACGGTGACGTTCTCCATCAATGAAGACCAGCAGGGACCGGTGGCCTTTGAGAACCTGGAAGGCGTCTTCTTCCCTGCCGTGAGCCTGAACAGAAATGTTCAAGTAAGGAGCAGGAATTGGGGATGCTGCTTTTGGGAAAGGGAATGCGGACAGACCTCAGAAGAGTCTAGTCCTGTCTGAAGTTACAGGCTTCTAGGGAAGAATCGAATATGGAGGATTGGCACTTTGAGGTGCTTCTACACCAGGCATGGGCAAACCTGGGCCCTCCAGGTGTTTTGGACTTCCACAATTCATAACAGTAGGAGTTGATGTCCAAAACACCTGGAGGGCCCAAGTTTGTCCATGCCCATCTACACTGTAGGAGAAATGCAGCTTGACACCACTAACTTCCATGACCCAATGCTATGGAATCCTAGGACTTCTAGTTTTGCAAGATCTTTAGCCTTCTCTGCCAAACAGTGTCTCACCAAACTTTAGCTTCCATGACTCCATAGCGTTGTGCCATTGTGGTGTCAAAACTGCATTCATTCTACAGTGCAGATGCACCCAGAGAAGCCTGAAAACCATGCAAAACTACAACTGCCATGCTTCCATAGCACTGAGCCATGGCAAAATAATAATAATAATAATAATAATAATAATAATAATAATAATAATAATAATAATAATAATCTTTATTTATATACCGCCCTATCTCCCGGATGGGACTCAGGGCGGTTTCCAATCATAAAAACAACACAAACATTACATAACAAACATAATAACACATTATTAAGCAAAGTAAAAATACAATTATAGAAATAAATAACACTTACATGACCTGATCAAGGGGACAGGAACCATAAACCCAATATATTGAAATGTATCATTTTAAGTTAGAGAAATCTTGTGCAATATATTCACAATATGCTCGTGCAATATATTCAAAGTAGTGTTGAACTGTATTGATTTTACAATGTAGACACACCTCTAGAAGAAGCTATGGATTTGAGGTAGAGATTATCAATACGACCACTTCACCTACTGTGATTTTTACCAAGGCCCATTCCATACTACACAATTGGAGAAGTATGATTCCACTCTTAACGCCCTTGCCATGATTTCTATGGAAACCTGGGATTTGCAGTTTAGGAAGAAGATTCCTAAAGATGATGCCTCTCGACCAATATTTAGGTTCTTCAATGCAATCCATAGTACCCTTGGACCAAACATAAGGCAATTTAGTGGGAATCAGCTCAGTATTATTTTTCTTTCCAAAGTTTTGCAGGTGTTGGTATCTAGGCCCCAGATTTCTGCACCTTATAGTATGTGTGCCAACACTTCGCTACTGAAAATTTTTACAGCATGTTCAATCAGTTCATAACTCTAAGTATGGAAAATTTTAATCAGACCTCCTATTGTTTTCTCAGCTTTCAGCTTCACTGCTTCCCTGTGACATTTCCAGGAAAGAGATTCACTAAAAACAATTCCCAGATATTTTAATAGATGTTTTCTTTTTGAAATATACTAAGGGAAAGAACAACGGTGTCTTTGCTGCTTTCATTGATCTTTCTGCTGCTTTTGATTCCATTAAAATCAAAACTACAGAATTCTGATATTGAGATTGATCACAGACTATTGAGATTGATACAGGAACTATACACTAACACAGAAATGAGGGTGAGAGCAGAAATGTTTCTCTGACAAAAGCTTTTACAACAACACGGACAGTAACACAGGAATGCTTCCTGACCCCATTCTTTTTAACATCTATGTGAATGATTTAGTGCCTTGTTGAGCTAAAAGTGACTCTCCTTCAAACTTTTCATCCTGATGTATGCAGACGATATAGTACTCATCTCCCTTTCTTGGTTGGGTCTTAACAATCCTTTGAAGGCTTTTAGTACTTACTGCCAAAATGTGACACCCCTGGCTGCGAGAGCACTGGAAACCAATACACCGAGACCAATAAACAATCTAATATCTTTATGAAGGAAATGAAGAAATAAAACAAAAACAAGTAGAAGATATAGTTCAGCAATAGACCTTTTGGGAGAGGTCAAATATAGTCCAATAATGTATTGTCCAATGTCTGATATTAGAGTTCAAAGTTAGTAATCCAAAAAACCGAAACGCACTCAAACTTCCAAATAGTTTGAGTGCGTTTCGGTTTTTTGGATTACTAACTTTGAACTCTAATATCAATAACTTCCAAATAGTTTGAGTGGGGAAAAGTCCAAGTCTTCTTCTAGAGTTCAAAACAAGTCCAAGGCATGGAATTGTAGACAAGGCTGTGTACACGACACGACAAGGCAAGGCTGGAAACGCAGCAAGGCAAGGCAAGGAACACGGCTAGACAAGGCACGGCTAGGCTGGAAGGTAGTGGACTCAAACGCGGTCCACACTTGGCTGGAAACGAAGTTATTCCTTCAAACTCACACGTTGACTCCGCGCTGGCTAGCCAGCGCACAGAACTTTTAAAGAACTTCGAATCTTCCCTCAGAACAGGTGTCTCAAATGCTCTTTTCCCAAGGGAAAAAAGCTAGAACAACATCTTGGCCAGATGCAATCCTCCTTTAGAATTCTCAGGGGAAAATAGGCTAATCAGCAGATTCCCTGGCTGCTAATCGCGCGCTTCGTCTCCTGCCAGCTTTCTCCTGCCTGTTGGTCTCCACAAACATCCTTCTATCAAAGGGAGGGGAGCTGGGGAGAGAAGGCTCCGTTTCAAGGCCCTTTTTAATGAGCGTTGAACTAGGATTGTCAATAGGGAACATCTGGAACGGGGCAGAGTCTTGCTGAATCGGCACAAAACTTATTTCCTCTTCACTATGGTCCACAATGGAGTCAGGTTCACAGCCCAATGGCCCATGGGACATCACACAAAAGGATTATCTGCCAATAAATTACTCTAAGACCAATGTTATGCTTTTGGCAGACACTCCCCCAGGTATAAATGGTTATTTTTATTTCCAAAGATGAAACCAATTTGTATAGGGCTCTCTGTGTGCAGTGGTGGGTGAGTCAGGAATTCAAAAAGTGGGATTTTAAAATGCCAGATTAACACTATGGTCAATGGACTTTGTTTGCAGGTGACGCTCCACACTGGTTTGCCCGTCCCAGATTTCTACAACGCGCGGGGCTCCATGCAGTGAAGTGCGACCACCTGCCCTGTGGCTTTTTCTCAGGACACACCGAGAGAGCCGCGTTTTGGGTTTTCTCAAGGAACAGACCTCATCGGAGCAAGGAGGGGAAGATCTGGCTGTGTGGAAACTCTGGGTTCGCAAAAAATAAAACAAAAGAACCCAATTTTTGAAGGAACAAAATAGAAAAAGGGGGTAGCATCCAGACACAGAAGTTCCCTTTTGGCCTCTCCGAACCCCATGTGCTTTGTGCCTGTGTGGCTGTGTGTTTTGCGCTGCTTGTTGTTCCCTCTTTTTGGCCGACTGCAAGAAAGCCCCCGATCAAAATGTCAACTCTTTCGGGTCTAAGTCCATTTGGGATTCCCGTCTGAAATGGGACCTGGATTTCCATGATGAACGGCAAAATCCTTAGAAAGCCAAGACCAAAACTGTCGGTGTTGGGGGGGGGGGGGGGATATGGGTCTGCTTCCATTTTGGAATCCCTTCCAAAAATGGGAACTCAATATCCATGATGCAATGTCCTTGAATCATTCAAATACCCCGACTTGAAGGATTCATCATTCTCAAAACCAGAATTCAGAAAATGACCGTCCAGCAAGAAACGGTTGACTTTCTGTCCGCTGTTTCCCTTCTTGTGGCCTTTCTTGCTGAATTATACAGCATCAGAAACATTGGCCTTGGATTACCACTTACTCTACATACAAAGCCATGTGGAATGAACCAAGTGACATCAGATTTTTCTTTTAATTTTTCATGTTTTTCCCTCGTCAAAGCAGAAATGTGGGTCCAAAGGGTTATGGGATTTGGGGCCATGAAAGGGACGTTGGTTCTTTTTTCCTCCTTGGAGACAGGAGACCTGACTATGACACATTCTTGCTACAGAGTATTGCTTTCCATTTCCATACTTTTTAACAAATGGGGCATTTTTCGGTGACGGAAGATCTCATGGTGCTTCATCAACAGAAGATCAACTCTGGAAAATGATGGCATTTATGAGAAACTATTGGTTCATGCTTCCTTTGAGCTCTACATCTTTAGGTTGGAAGGAATGGAGCCACCATGTTTGTCCTTCATGTTTCTGCTGCTTTCGCATTTGAGATGGTCTTTATTTTTATCTTGAATAACAAATGATGCACACAGGTTGTGGCAGCAGGGAGTCCCAAAGGCTAACCCTTTTCTCTTCGTGCCCCAAGAGTCCAAAAAGTCCAGGAATAAATGGTTTTGAGTGGAAGAAGATAGCAACAAAAAAGTAGGGAAGAGTAGAGTATGGAAAAGCAATTTTGTTGGACTACAACTCCCAGAATCCTCAACCAATCTGAGGATGTAGTCCAATAATTTCTCTAGCTCAGAAGAAGGAGACTTATGGTACTGTATGTAGAACATAAGGGGTGACCACACTTTTCGCCACGAATCAGATTTGCGTTGAAACCGAATTAAATGGGAAAGTGAGAGAGTATATTTGAAGGCAGTGGCTCATCGGGTGTTGGAGACAGTAACCCAATTGTTATAGAGAGAACTGAGTAGGGAGTACAAAAACTCAGCAGTGAGTGGGGAGGAGGGACTTCAGTAAGTAGCAAGGGAAAATGGTCCATGATCTTAGGTGTCTCTACATGAAAGCAAAGAGAATGGCAAATAAACAAGATGAACTTGAACTTTTAATACAGCCAAGCAAATGTGAAAGGCAAGCATCATGGAAACCTGGTAGTATGAGTCTCCCAATCATAATTAGAATGTAGTAATAGAGAGGTATAACCTATTTCTGAGAAACAGACCAAACAGGAAAGGGGAAGGAGTAGCATTACAGGTCAAACTTCCTGACAGTAAGAGCTGTTTGACCATGGAATACATTGCCTGGGAGTCCGGTGGAATCTCCTTCCTTCTCTGGAGGTTTAAAGGCAGGGGATGGATGGCCATCTGTCAGGAACTTGGAACCTGGCAGAGGAGGGTGGCCTGAATGGCCTTTGGTGTCCCTTCCAACTGTAGCAGTCTATGAAAGAAGGGGATTATCTCCAAAGCAGCAGCGTATTCCACTATCAAAAAGCTCTTACTGCCACAGAATTGTTCCTAAGATCTAGGCAGAAGCTCTTTTCTTGCCATTTGAATCCATTGTTTGCTCCATTGTATCCTGGTCTCTAGAGCAGCAGAAGACAGGCTTATCCCCTCCTCAATGGGACATCCTTTCAAATATTGAAACATGGCTCTTGTAATCTAAAGTTCCCCAGCGCCCAAAGCCAATCCTCATGGGGCTTGGCTTCCAGACCTTTGATCATTTTGGTTTTACTTCTCTGGACACAATCCAGCGTGTCCATCTCCTTCTTGAATTGTGGTGGCCACAACTGGACACAGGATTATTCCAGGTGAAGTACGACCAAAGCAGAATAACGTGGGACTTTGGCTTCCCTTGATCTAGAATGACACTCAATTATTGATGCAGCCTAGAATCGCATTGGCTTTGTAGCTCCTTCATCAGGAGGTCTACAGAGCCTCTGGTCAGGTCATCCTTTGGGGATGGAAATTGAAAGGGGCCAGACTGGGTTATCAGAAAAACCCTATAGGAACTCTTCTCCAGACCAGAAACTGGTGCAAGTACAAACAGTGATGGAAAATAAGTTATATTACACACAAGGACCTATTACCTACTCTTACCCCCAAACAGAGTAGACCCAGTGGTTCAATGGAATGTACCTGTATGTTGAACTAATATTCAGCATGTGTTGTCGAAGACTTTCATGGCCAGAATCACATGGTTGTTGTTTGTTTTCCAGGCTGCCATGTTCCAGAAGTATTTTCTTCTGACTTTTTGCCCACATCTATGGCAGGCATCCTCAGAGGTTGTGAGATGTATGGAGAAACTAAGCTAGGAAGGTTTATGTATCTGTGGAAGGTCCAGGGCGGGGGAAAGAACTCTTTGTCTATTGGAGGTCAGTGTGAATATTGTAATTAATCACCTTAATTAGCATTAAATGGCCTTCCAACCTTCATATCCTGGCTTGGATATGAAGTCGTTAGCTGCCCCTGATTGATTCCTGTCTGGAATCCTTCTGTTTTCAGCGTGTTGCTCTTTATTTACTGTTCTGATTTTGGAGGTTTTTTTTTTAATATTGGTAGCCAGATTTTGTTCATTTTCATGAGGATGCCTGCTATAGATGTGGGCGAAACGTCAGGAGAAAATACTTCTGGAACATGGCCATACAGCCTGAAAAACACACAACAATCTCAATGTAATTTTGGGCTACATATGGCCCCTGGATGCCCCAAATGCAGATTATGTGGCCTCCAGACTGTGCAGAGGAGCAGAATTGTGGAACACCCAAACTGTTGTATAGCTTGGGAGGAGAGCTTGGGCAAAGCAGATCTGGAGGCCTTCCTACAGAAGCTAGAAATTGGTCCAAGCAACCGTGTAACTGCTCAGTTGCCAAACTTATGAACTTCAGTTTTTGGGTTCATTTCACCCTACATTTTTTTTGCAGATTCTGTGGAACCGCCTTAAGTGGACAACTTAAGGGGTCAAGCTGAGGATATGTCTTTGAGTATTTGATACTGAGCAAGTTTCAAGTGGCATGATTCGGTGCTGACTGCACTCTGGTGCTTCTTACATATCTGTGAGGAAGGGAGGATGTCTGTCTGTAACCGGTTTTAGATGTCCTCGCATTTCAACACCTCACGCTGTCATGTTGCCTTCTTTAAAAGACCATAGTTGACTGATTTAGACTGAGAGGGCAGAAGTTGGTGTCCTGTTGGCGACATATGCGTGTATATATCATGCTACGCATTTGGCCCAAAATATACACACATAGAATCATAGAATCATAGAATCATAGAATAGTAGAGTTGGAAGAGACCTCATGGGCCATCCAGTCCAACCCCCTCCCAAGAAGCAGGAAATCACATTCAAAGCACCCCCGACAGATGGCCATCCAGCCTCTGCTTAAAAGCCTCCAAAGAAGGAGCCTCCACCACACTCCGGGGCAGAGAGTTCCACTGCCGAACAGCCCTTTTCACAGTGAGGAAGTTCTTCCTGATGTTCAGGTGGAATCTCCTTTCCTGTAGTTTGAAGCCCTTGTTCCGCGTCCTAGTCTGCAGGGCAGCAGAAAACAAGCTTGCTCCCTCCTCCCTATGACTTCACGTATTTGTACATGGCTATCATGTCTCCTCTCAGCCTTCTCTTCTGCAGGCTAAACATACCCAGTTCTTTAAGCCGCTCCTCATAGGGCTTGTTCTCCAGACCCTTGATCATTTTAGTTGCCCTCCTCTGGACGCTTTCCAGCTTGTCAACAAGTGCTCTGCTTGACGTGGGTGAAACGCCAGGAGAGAATACTTCTAGAACATGGCCATACAGCTTGGAAAACATACAACAACCTTGTGATCCCGGCCATGAAAGCCTTCGAGAACACAACTTCTTCACTGTGAGAGCTGTTCAGCAGTGGAACTCTCTGCCCCGGACTGTGGTGGAGGCTCCTTCTTTGGAGGCTTTTAAGCAGAGGCTGGATGGCCATCTGTCGGGGGTGCTTTGAAAGCAATTTTCCTGCATCTTTGCAGAATGGGGTTGGACTGGATGGCCTGTGGGGTCTCTTCCAACTCTACGATTTTTTGGAGCTGCACCATGGAATACTCTTTGTCGACAACAGCGGGAGTGGAATTGTGTGTAGATCCATGTTGCGCAGTGTGAATGCATGGCCTTTGACATGCATAGCACATCATTGGTAATGCTGGAATAAGCACATCCCTGCTTAGGGATACGTATACTATGCTGATGTTGGACCATGGACAAAGCCACACTGCAGTGATGTGCTAGTAAATAGATAGTGAAATGTACAGTGCACACAGTATGTGAAACGTGCAAAGGCAACTCCTATTCAACCTTTAACTAAATAGATGTTATACTGTGGTCAAAATCATACAACCCCAGGCGCAAGGGAACATGAGATCCCTGTGCATCTCATGATTCACATGGAGAAAGGACTCTTGGTCAGACATCCTCTCCGTGCATTCACATTCTCAGGAAATTCAACATGCCTTGGTGGAAACAAAGCCAGCCAAATGTTTTATCATCAAAATGTAGTAGATTGATATGATAACTTTAATTCCTTATGGCTCCCCATATGCACTGTTTGTTTAACATCATTTAATATCAGTGTTGTTGTGTGCCTTCAAGTCGTATCTGAGTTACAGACTCTAAGGTGAAACTATCACAGGCAGAATTGGTTCAGAGTGGGTTTGTTATGTCCTTTTTCTGAGGCTGAGAGACTCTGATTTGCCCAAAGTAGGTTTCCACAGTCACAAAGGGAGTCAAACCCTGTTCTCCCAAAGTCCTAGTTCAACACAAACTAATATATGCCCACAATACAGGTTGAGCATCCTTTATTCCAAAATCCGAAATACTCCAAAATCCAAAGGTCTCCATATGGGTGGTTGAGATAATGTCACCATTGTTCTGGTTCAGCATATACAAACTTTGTTCCATGTACAAAATTATTAAAAATATGGTACAGTAGAATCTCACTTATCCAACATAAACAGGCCGGCAGAACATTGGATAAGTGAATACGTTGGATAATAAGGAGGGATTAAGGAAAAGCCTATTAAACATCATATTAGGTTATGATTTTACAAATTAAGCACCAAAACATCATGTTATTCAACAAATTTGACAGAAAACGTAGTTCAATACGCAGTAATGTTATGTAGTAATTACTGTATTTACAAATTTAGCACCAAAATATCACAACATTGACTACAGAAACATTGACTACTAAAAGGTCGACTGCGTTGGATAATCCAGAATGTTGGATAAGTGAGACTCTACTGAACATAAAATCACACAAATTACCTTCATGCTGGGTGTATTATATGAAACAGACATACATTCTGCATTTAGACTTGGGTCTTGTTTCCAAAATATGACATTATATACTTATTATTTATTTACTTACTTACAGTATTTATATTCCGCACTTCTTTCTCACCCCGAAGGGCACTCAGGGCGGATCGCAATGTACATATACATGGCAAACATTCAATGCCATATGACATACAACACACACAGACAGAGACACAGAGGCAGTTTTAACATTTTCCAGCTTCTGGCTTCATCAGGTTGTGCTCAATTCTGGCCACAGGAGGAGCTGCTGCTTCATCATCCACTGTGACGCCGAGTCCTTGATGGAGTGCTTCCTCATCTTCCGGCATGCATGCTGCTGGACATTTTTATGGTGACATAAATTGGTTAAATTAGCTTCCCTGCATAAGCGGTTCCTAAATTTCCTACTTGACAGATGCAACTGTCTTTCGTGTTGCTTAGATAAACAACAAGCTGGGGCTATTTAATGGTTGGGCACTCAATCCGACCCGGGCTTCAAACTCATGAACTCTCGGTCAGTAGTGATTTATTGCAGCTGGCTAGAAAAACTAGCTGCGCCACAGCCCGGGCTTATACAACAACAATCTTGTTAGTGCATGCTAATAAAGGCTGTTATTGTTGTGCATATATGCAAATACAGGTGTTCCAAAATCCAGAAACAAATCCAAAGCACTTCTGGTTGCAAGCATTTCAGATAAGGGATGTTCAACTTGTATTGCCTTTCTCTGGAAGAGCTTTCATCTATCCTCCTCCCGCATAACTACCACCTTCTCTCTTCTCTGTTGGAAGCCAGTGCGGACATAAAATATGACAGTGGGTGGATATTTAACCTATTCAAGTAACCGTGCAGCTGCACTTTTGCATGTGTTCCAGTTATTTCATTTGCCATCCCATTTTGGTGTGAGGATGATAGGGTCTAACAAGGCTAGCTCAGGGAAATTCCAAGGAGATTGGCCTGGAAAAGGATGATCTCCAGAGCTTGTGAATCGAGTTGGGCAGCATCAATGTAAGAGGCAACAGGACCTTGGACAGCTCCAAAGCAGCGGAGACATTGTTCTGACAAGCAGCAGACATGCAATGTATCTTGATGACACTGTCATATCAAAACCCAATCCTTAACTTAAACATGGAGAGGAAATGAAGACAGAGACCTGCCTTGGATCCTGGTTGTCTTGAGGCATATACTCAGAGCTTAGATAAGTTACTTTTGGAGACAGCAACACTCAATTTTCCCTGGCCAAGTTGAGAGTGACAGTCTAAAAAATGGAGTTCAAGGCATTACAGTGTTCCCTCGCTACTTTGCAGTTCACTTTTCGCATCCTCACTGTTTTGCGGGTTTTAAATAAACACTAAAATAATAGTATAAATCATAAAATAATATTACTATATATACTCGAATATAAGCCTAGTTTTTCAGCCCTTTTTTTAAGACTGAAAAAAAAAAACCCTCGGCTTATACTCGGGTGAGGGTCCTGGTTGGCTTGTATTAGGGTCAGCTTATACTCGAGAATATTAATTTATATGTATTTATTTATTTAATACATTTATATCCTGCCCTTCTCACCCCAAAGGGGACTCAGAGCAGCTTACAAATTAAATTTACATAGACTATTATATTATTAGCATAGCACAATACTGACAATAAATTACCATATGATACATTTATTATTTTTCTCTGTTATTATTACATTTATTATTTTTCTCTATTATTGTTGCTACTATTACATTTGTTTTACTCTATTTTTTATTATAATAATAATAATACATTTATTATTTCACTCTGATCCTATATTATTATTATTGCATTTATTATTTTACTCTATTTGTTATTACAGTAGGGTCTCACTTATCCAAGCTAAATGGGCCAGCAGAAGCTTGGATAAACGAATATCTTGGATAATAAGGAGGGATTAAGGAAAAGCCTATTAAACATCAAATTAGGTTATGATTTTACAAATTAAGCACCAAAACATCATGTTATACAACAAATTTGACAGAAAAAGTAGTTCAATACGCAGTAATGTTATGTTGTAATTACTGTATTTATGAATTTAGCACCAAAATATCATGATATATTGAGAACATTGACTACAAAAATGGCTTGGATAATCCAGAGGCTTGCGTAAGTGAGACTCTACTGTACTTGTATTATTTCCCTGCATTTTTATTATTATTATTATTATTACATGTATTATTTTACTCTATTATTATTAAAAGGATACATAAGCACATTTACATTGAAGAAGATGAGAATGATTGGATCAGAGTTGGATAGTCTTATCTTAAATTTGAGCTTTATGTAAATATTCAAAAACATTTAAACTACTCATGCCTCCATTAATGTAATTTTATTGGTATCTATTTTTATTTCTGAAATTTACCACTCTCGACTTACACTGGGCGAGCAAGAGAAGACTTTGTCTATTTAGGATTGCAATGGACTGCAGAGTCTCAGTAAAAGTTCAAAAAGTATTTATTCAGGTAAAAAGAACCCCATTGTAGATAGAAAGGCTTGGGAGCTGTCTAGTCTACTCTAGACTGGTTTCTAAGGAAAAATAAGAAAGGAAAAATAACAAACATCTAAATAGTTACATCTTGCCAGGAGGGATGGCGAGACGTGTTGTTAGCTAGAAGAACAAAGGGAGAAGAGACTGAACCAAAATGATCCAGTTGATTGGGGCCATAAAAGACATTCTGACCAATGAGAAATTCGTGTCCCTAAAGATTCACATTTCTACTAACTTCAAAGTAAGGGATGTGACGTAAACAGGATAGAGGGAAATACAGTAAAGCCCAGTTCTATTGTGTTCTAGCGTATTGTTATTGCTTGTGGTTTATACTGTTTTAATTGTTTTAATTTGCCTTTTGTTTTGTATTGCTACATTGTGTGTTGAGGCCTTGGCCTTTGTAAGCCGCATCGAGTCCTTCGGGAGATGCTAGCGGGGTACAAATAAAGTTTAATAATAATAATAATAATAATAATAATAATAATAATAATAATATCTAGGCATGCTTTGGAAACAGGGAAAGGATTCCCTCAGTCTAACTCTATCATCTATCTAACTACATTTAGACTTGAGTAGTCCAGGGTGATTCCCAACACAGAGTTAGACTCTCCATTTATCCATGGAAACCCATTGGGTGACCTCAGGAAAGCCATACTCTCTCAGCCTCAGAGAGTTCAGATTTGGCAGTCCAACTTATGAATGTGTTGACTTTGAGGTGCATCTTTGGGTGCCTGGTCTCAGGATCAGGGCCCAGCGCTTCTTCATGAAGGGCTTTGATGGGATGTTTCCTCCTTCCGAATGCTTTTCACATCCATCCTTGGGACCTCCTCAGCTTCTGTTCCCTTCTTTATGGCCACCCAGGAGTGACATTCCCCATTTTAGCAAAAGCAGACCTCTAGAAACCCGTTCTCTCCAACAAATCCCTGAGTTGGGTCTGGGCGGCAATCTTGCCAAACCTCATGTACATATTCGGTGCGGTCGTCCGGTTGTGGTTGTCGCCATACTCTTCCTTCCGAACCACAGACAGCATGCCAGTCCTGCATTTCCCTTTTGCTTTGTTGAGAAAGACAATTGTGTTGAGAGTTAGTATATCCTTATTTCGGATGCCATGTTTCATGATTAGGTTATGATTTCGTTTTGCTTTAGCCTGTTTAACCAGGAGCAGCAACCACCTGGAAATGGACTGAGAAATCCAATGTGATTACGTTACGGAAAACAGGAGAGAGACCTAAATTCTGAAACGAAACAACAAAAGCCGTGTCTGTAAATAAGTACTTGTTCCGATTTAGACCCCCTTCCCCTTAGAACTTTTGTAACGACGACAACAAAGACGAAGATGTCCCAGCGTTATGTTTACCTGATTTATTGAATGGGTGCTAATCTCGCGTTCATGCTCTTCGGTTTCTTTCGGCCGCGGAGGAGAGCGCTTGCGGGGCAGCGTGGATCTCCTTGCGGCCCCGGTTTCCCAGGGGCTTTGGTGGCCGGGCCACGACAGCCTCCATCGCCATCGCTTCCTTCTGGTGTGTCCCCATCACACGTAGAGTAGACCCCTTGTGAACCGTGACCTGCCTTTCCTGGCAACGTGGTGCGACCCTTAGCTGCAGAGCGACTCCCTTCGGGCCCAAAGGGTTTCTGTAACGCTGTTCTAATAAAAAGAAAATACTTTAGTCAAGAGAATTGCAAGTGTTTTATTGGGCAGGTTTGGATTGGAGAGGAAAAGGGGAAGGGGGGCACTTCCTAAGGAGGCATACACAGATTTTATTCATTCATTTACTCTATATACTCGAGTATAAGTCAACCCAAATATAATAATAATAATAATAATAATAATAATAATAATAATAATAATAATAATAATAAACCAGTACAAGAAAACCGCACTACAAACTAGAGCTGACAGCTGGCACAACAAAACATTGCATGGAAAGTTCCTTGACAAAATTGAAGGAAAAGCTGATAAGGAGAAGACCTGGCTCTGGCTCACGAATGGGACCCTGAAGAAGGAGACAGAAGGCCTGATCCTTGCAGCCCAGGAGCAAGCCATCAGAACAAAGGCAATTAAGGCCAAGATTGAAAAATCAGCTGATGACCCAAAATGCAGACTGTGCAAGGAAACCGACGAAACCATTGATCATATCCTCAGCTGCTGTAAGAAAATCGCACAGACAGACTACAAACAGAGGCACAACTATGTGGCCCAAATGATTCATTGGAACTTATGCCTCAAGTACCACCTCCCAGCAGCAAAGAACTGGTGGGATCACAAACCTGCAAAAGTATTTGAAAATGAGCACGCAAAGATACTGTGGGACTTCCGAATCCAGACTGATAAAGTTCTGGAACACAACACACCAGACATCACAGTTGTGGAAAAGAACAAGGTTTGGATCATTGATGTTGCCATCCCAGGTGACAGTCGCATAGATGAAAAACAACAGGAAAAACTCAGCCGCTATCAGGACCTCAAGATTGAACTTCAAAGACTCTGGCAGAAACCAGTACAGGTGGTCCCGGTGGTGATGGACACACTGGGTGCTGTGCCAAAAGATCTCAGCCGGCATTTGGAAACAATAGACATTGACAAAATCACCATCTGCCAACTGCAAAAGGCCACCCTACTGGGATCTGCACACATCATCAGAAAATACATCACACAGTCCTAGACACTTGGGAAGTGTTCGACTTGTGGTTTTGCGAAACGAAATCCAGCATATCTATCTTGTTTGCTGTGCCATACAACGTCGTTGTGTTGATAATAATAATAATAATAATAATAACAACAACAACTTTATTTTTATACCCCGCCTCTATCTCCCCGAAGGGGACTCAGGGCGGCTTACATGGGGCCAAGCCCAAATAAAAACAGTAGCAGTATAAAACACAGCAATAGACAAAAACATGCACAATAAAAAATAAAATTAAACATTAGCCAATAAAAAACAAGAACTAATAAAAACATGGATTAAAACTGAGAGATTGTAAAAGTAGACTGGGTAAGGTGCACCATATAAATATTGTAAACACGAGGTGACTGATAAAGTGCTGCCAATTCTTGGAAGTGCAAATTGGGATGGGAATAGACCCTGTGTCTATATCGAGTTGACAAAGGTAAAAAGTGCAAACCGGTACAAGAATGGTCACAGATACAGATTGCTTCTGGATTAGCAATCTTTATCTAAAGGCTTGAGTAAAGAGCCAGGTTTTCAAGCTCTTTCTGAATGCTACCAGGGTGGGGGCTTGCCTGATTTCCCTGGGGAGCGAGTTCCAGAGCCGGGGGGCCACCACGGAGAAGGCCCTCTCTCTCGACCCCACCAACCGTGCTTGTGACGGAGGTGGGAGCGAGAGGAGGGCGGAGGCACCTAATTTTACCACACAAAAAAAAAACTATGAAAACATTGACTCAGGTATAAGTATGGGCCCGGGCTGTGGCACAGGCTGGAGAGCAGCAAGTTGCAACCAACTGCAATGAATCACTCTGACCAGGAGGTCATGAGTTCGAGGCCCGCTCGGAGCCTATGTTTGTCTTGTCTTTGTTCTATGTTAAAAGCATTGAATGTTTGCCTTATATGTGTAATGTGATCCGCCCTGAGTCCCCTTCGGGGTGAGAAAGAAGGGCGGGATATAAATGCTGTAAATAAATAAATAAATAAATAAATAAGCCAAGGGTGGTAAATTTCAGAAATAAAAATAGATACCAATAAAATTACATTAATTGAGGCATCAGTAGGTTAAATGTTTTTGAATAGTTACATCGAGCTCAAATTTAAGATATGACTGTCCAACTCTGATTAAATTATTATTATTATTCTTCAATATAAATGTGCTTATGTATCCTTTTAATAATAATAGAGTAAAAAAACGTAATAATAATAACTGCCTGAAAATAATACATGTAATAATAAATAGAGTAAAATTATAAATGGAGTAATAATAATAATAAGATCTGAGCGAAATAATAAGTGTACAGTATTAATAATAATAAAAATAGAGTAAAATAAATGTAATAGTAGCAACCATCATAGAGAAAAATAATAAATGTAATAATACCAATAATATTAGAGAAAAATAATAAATGTACCATATATTCTCGAGTATAAGCTGACCCAAATATAAGCCAACCAGGACCCTCACCTGAGTATAAGCCAAGGGGGGTTTTTTCAGTCTTAAAAAAGGGGCTGAAAAACTAGGCTTATACTCAAGTATATACAGTATATCCTTTTTTTTCTCTCTCTCAAAAGAGACTCAAAGTGGTGATCTCATGGACTGGTTCCTCCTTTTTGGTCCTCAGGATGGAGGGGAGGAACCTCAGTGTAAGAGAGCTGCCTTGAGTTGGAAGGGGACTTAGGGGTCATTTAGTCCAGCCCCTGCTCAATGCAAAGTCTCCAGTTATACACAGTGCTTGTCAACCAGTAAGTCCCCAGGTGTATTTATTTATTTATTTATTTATTTATTTATTTATTTATTTACAGTATTTATATTCCGCTCTTCTCACCCTGAAGGGGACTCAGGGCGGATCACATTATATACATATAGGGCAAACATTCAATGCCCATAAACACATTGAGACAGAGACAGACAGACAGACAGACAGACCCAGAGGCAATTTAACCTTCTCCTGAGGGGATGTTCAATTCTGGCCACAGGGGGGAGCAGCTGCTTCATCATCCACTCTGATGGCACTTCTTCACTTCCTCATTCCAACGTTGTAAGTTAGTTAAATTTGCCTCCCCACTTTTATAAGTGGTACCTTATTTCCTACTTGATAGATGCAACTATCGTTTGGGTTGCTAGGTCAGCAACGAGCAGGGGCTATTTTTAATTTTTAATTGACGGGTGCTCACCCCGCCATGGGCTGGCCTCGAACTCATGACCTCATGGTCAGAGTGATTTATTGCAGCAGCTGCTTACCAGCCTGCGCCACAGCCCGGCCCCAATGTTTTGGCCTTCAACTCTCAGAAATCCTAACAGCTAATGAAGTGGCTGGGATTTATATATGTTTTTAATGCTTTTTAATGTTTGTATAATGTATTTTTACTGATTACTGTTAATGGTTTTAAATGTGTTGTTAATTTTATTGATTGTTTAGCATTGAATCTTGCTGGGTGTTGTAAGCCGCCTTGAGTCCCCTCGAGTGAGAAAGGCAGGTAAAAATGTTGTAAATCTATATATATAAAAGAGTGATGGCATCACGGCGACCCACAAAACAACAAAACTACAGGCCCCCCAACCTCGAAATTTGACAACACAACCCATCATCCACGCCTCTAGGTTGATACAACAAAAAGAAAAGAAAAATAAAGTCCTAATTAGAGAGAGAGGAATAATTGCTTTTATCCAATTGCTGCCAATTAGAAGGCTAAGCTCCTCCAACTTGGTCTCCTAGCAACCCAATAAAAATAACAAAAAACACTAAAAAATACAATAAAATACTATAATAACAGAAAATAACTAAAAATAATACAAGAAAATAGTAAAATATAATAAATAAAAATATAACTTACAATAAAATTAATAAAAAATGCAAATAACGTCAAATAAAAATTACACAACAATTTTTAACCAATACCACCACTACTTTGCCACAGCAACGCGTGGCTGGGCACAGCTAGTAAATAAATAAATTTCTGGGAGTTTTAGGCCAAAACACCTAGAAACCCATAGGTTGAGAGCCACTGAGCTATACCATCCCCAGCAAGGAGTTGCACAGTCTCTATTTGAAGGTGTCCAGAGTAAAGGGTTAAGTCGCATTGACTGACTGTCTGCGCAGGGTTCCATACTTCGCACTTTAACAACACAACCGTTCAATGCTAAGGCTTCCTGCCAAAGGGAACTGTAGAGAAGTGTCTACTGAACAAGCCAGGACCTGCCGCAGACCAGGACTGCCATCTGTTGAGGAGTTACGAAGGTGGAGGCATTACTTTTCATTCAACCCTCGTAGTATGCATCTCCCCTATTTGCACAAAGCATGATGTTCAAATAATAAACATAGCACAAACACGAGATATATTTTTCAAGGCAATGCTCTCTCACTGAGATTCCTCCTCCCTTAGGACTGGAGATCTGGGAAGCATATGCATTCAAGTCCATTTCCCCCATAATTGCTCAGCACTGCATTTCTCTTCTTACGACTGACGGATTCACTTTCTAGGAAATTCTGAAAGGTTTCCAGGCCTGTGACTCACTCCCTTTGGGGAACGGCAGCAATGTGAAGCAGCCACGGTCTCTCTCATCTTCAGAACCCCGGGGCTCACGAATAAAATGTCAGAAGATATTAAATTCATGTTTGGGTCAGGAAGAAGGCTGACAGCAGAGAAACTATTTGTCACGCAGCAGAGACAGAGGGGATTTCAAGGAAAGTGGGCTGAGGACCTCCTGCCATCTGCATCTACATATGCCACCATCCATGTCTTGAACATATTTTTTAAAATCCCCAAAGTGAACTTCCATGTTGCTGTTTTGTATAAGGGAAAGCATTTTATTACACCACTAGCTGTGCCCGGCCACGCGTTGTTGTGGCTTATGGGAATCCTTTGTTGGCCACGTAGAATAGCAGTGAATAGCCTTGCAGCCTCAAAACCTGGCTGTTTTCTTCTTATGGGAATCCTTGTTTGGTCAGCTGGAATACAATAGAATAGGCTTGCTGCTTGGGAGGCTGGCTACTTGTGTTCTAGGGGAATGGGTTTTTTGGGCTGCTAGAATTGCAGTGAATAAAATGAATAGCCTCGCTGCTTCAAAGCCTGGCTGCTTGCTACTTAGGGGAATCTTTGGTTGGTCAGCTTCAATAGTATAGAGTAGTATCACTGCTTCAAAGCCTGGCCACCTTCTACCAAGGGTAATTCTTTGTTGGTCTGGTTGAATTGCACTGAATAGCTTTGCAGGGTTTCGTTGTTTACTCGGTCCTACAACCGTACATTACATTTTTATATATATAGACTAGCTGTGCCCGGCCACACGTAGCTGTGGCATTGTCTGGTGGTGTCTGTATTTTATAGGCATTGTGGAAGAGGCCTAAGTGAGGCCTAACTTTGCCTGTCCCCTGGGCTGAGTGGGTTGCTAGGAGACCAAGTGGGCAGAGCTTAGCCTTCTAACTGGCAGCAATTGGATAAAAACAATTATTCCTCTCCCTCTAATTAGGACTTTATTTTTCTTTTCTTTTTGTTGTATCAACCTAGAGGCATGGATGAGGGGTTGTGCTGTCAATTTTCGAGGTTGTGGGGTTTTTACTTTTGTTGTTTTGTCCGCTGCCGTGATGCCATCACTCTTTTATATATATATAGATTGTATATAATAAGACCTCAGGAGATCCATGGAAATCTGGGAATCACGTTCTCTGCATTTCATTTTTTGTTGCCCTCCAGATGCTGTGGTACCACAACTCCCAGCATTCACTTATTGGCCAAGACTGATGAGAGTTGTTGTCCACAGCAAGAACCATGATTTGCTCTTCCCTGCACTGGAAATAAAGCCACCCCAATTGTAGTGATTTCAGCTAGGACTGCTGTTAAAAGGTCTGTGCCAGTGAGCATCTATTAAACCAGATCAGCCAAGACAAGCTCCCCAGGTTGAAGGCCAAGCCACTGAGGTTTATGACAATTCAGCCAAAAAGAATGCAATTTGCTTCAGAATTTACAGGCATAAATTCACAGAGAAATACATGACATTTTATACAGTTCTGATAGCTCAATGATGGGCAACCTTTTGCACTTGGTGTGTCAAAATTCACCAAAAAACCTAGCATGACTTGGGTGGTGTGTCACTTTGAGAAAAAACCCCATAATTTCACAATAGATAAAGGAAAAGGTTTCCCCTGATGTTAAGTCCAGTCATGACCGACTCTGGGGGTTGGTGCTCATCTCCATTTCTAAGCTGAAGAACCGGCGTTGTCCGTAGACACCTCCAAGGTCATTTGGCCATTGCCATGACTGCATGGAGTGCCGTTACCTTCCCGCCGGAGCGGTACCTATTCATCTGCTCACATTGGCATGTTTTCAAACTGTTAGGTTGGCAGTAGCTGGGGCTAACAGCGGGCACTCATTCCGCCCCGGGATTTGAATCTGGGACCTTTTGGTCTGCAAGTTCAGCAGTTCTGCGCTTTAACACACTGCACCACCACAATATATATAGATAAATAACAAAAATATATAATTGTAATATATAACTGTATTCAATCAATCAAAAACTATTTACTACCATTATTTCCATGTACAACAATCTATGGTACCTCTTGCCGTTTCCATGCTGATTTCTCTCGGTTGTAGTTTCAATGTAATCATGAATAATGAATAATATAATAATAATATAACAGTAATAATATAATAATATACTACAATAATAATAGAATTATATATAAATGTAATGTGCATAATTCCCATGGAGTAAACAACAAAACCACTGGACCAAATTACACCAAATTTGGCCACAAAAGACATTAGTCATCCAATCTATCTGCATGCGGCAGTGTGTCAACAAAAATGGCTAGGCGTGTCAGTGCTGACACGCGTGTCATAGGTTGGCCATCACTGTGATAGCTAGTCAGACTTCCCTCTTCCTCCTCTGATTGGCTGAAAAAGAGGCAGGCTACGATCTGTGCCTGGATTTGGCTGGGGTTCCCTTGACATCATGGCTTGCGAGAGGATATTTGAATAGCAGGAAGAATGTCAGCTGGTGGTTGGTCAGTTCAAAAAACTGGAAGGCACCGTCCATGAGGAAATGGTGACGTGGATATGCTGATGAGTCCCTGATTAACCCAGGTGTCCAGTTCCATACGAGACAAATTTATTTATTTATTTATTTATTTACAGTATTTATATTCCGCCCTTCTCACCCCGAAGGGGACTCAGGGCGGATTACAATGGACACATATATGGCAAACATTCAATGCCAACAGACAAACAACATTCAGTTTTAGACAGACACAGAGGCATTTTTTAACATCTTTCCAGCTTCACGATTCCGGCCACAGGGGGAGCTGTTGCTTCACTGTCCATAGGTGGCTGTTCTTCCTCATTCTTTTCCTCGTGAGCAGATTTATGGTGTTGTAGATTAGTTAAATTAGCCTCCCGCATAAAGCGTACCTAAATTTTCCCTACTTGACAGATGCAACTGTCTTTCGGGGCTGCTAGGTCAACAGCAAGCCGGGGCTATTTTTTATTTATTTTTTTATGGTCGGAGGCTTAACCCGACCCGGGCTTCGAACTCATGACATCTCGGTCAGTAGTGATTTATAGCAGCTGGTTACTAGCCAGCTGCGCCACAGCCTGACCCCTACCATAAAAAGGTGCAAGTCCCAAAAGACAAAGGTGATGATTCCAAACAATCAAGGACTTAGCTGCTTGAATAGTTAATGTTTGAATAGTTAATGTATTCATTTTTGCTAAGTCCCCTCTTCTGCAGGAGCAGCAGACGCTCAGCTCTAAGTTGACTGAATAAACACCCCGAGCTTGCCCTGGTGACAAAGATAATCTATCTCTGCACACACACACAAAGGTTTTGATAGTTATCTGGCTTGGGAAATAGCCAGAGGGATCCTGCAGGCTGTGATGTCCTTTCCTAAAGATTATGCTAACAGAGAATGTGGAGAGGTAGCTTCCTTCTAGATACATTTGGAAACATTTCATTTGATACAGTTTATACAGTTTATGCTCTTAGGAACCGAAACAGGACATAAAAGATACAAGTTATACAAATATCATCAAACTGATACAATTTAAAGGGTTATATTTGATAGCGTTTATAGGTTACAGCTGCAGTTAGGTCCATTCCAGATCCTCTAGGCCAGGGGTCCTCAAACTTTTAAAGCAGAGGGCCGGTCCACAATCCTTCAGACTGTGGAGGGGCTGAATTATCATTTGGGAAAAAAACGAACAAATTCCTATGCACACTGCACATGTCTTATTTGTAGTGCAAAACAACAACAACAATGAAAGTACAATACAATATTTAAAAATGAAAACAATTGTAACCAACATAAACCTATCAGGATTTCAATGGGAAGTGTGGGCCTGCTTCTGGCCAATGAGATAGTCAAGTTAATTAGGATTTTTGTTGTTGTGTGCCTTCAAGTTATTTCAGACTTTGGGTGAGCCTAAGTCTAAATTTATTTATTCATTTACTGCATTTATTTATTACATTTATATCGCGCCCTTCTCACCCTGAAGGGGACTCTGAGCAGCTGTATGCACATACAATATATTATATTATTAGCAAAACACAATATTAGCATTATATATTACTATATTGAACTATTCCACTATACTGTAATATTATATGTATTATATATCATATAATTAATATTATTATATGGTATTATTAGTATTATATTGTATAACATTATATTATTATAATATTATATGTATATACAATATATTATATTATTTAAAATGATATAAAAATATTATATTATAAAACTGAGGGCGGGGGCCAGGTAAATGACCTTGGAGGGCCGCATCCGGCCCCCGGGCCTTAGTTTGGGGACCCCTGCTCTAGGCTTTAGGATTTCACAATTACAGGTCCGCTGAAAGGGTTTTAATAAAAAATAAAAAAACGTATTATTTGCTTGAAGTCTCTTGGTGTATTTTAAATCTCTTTTTTTAAGGGGGTGGTGTCGTGACTCAACAACACAAGGGTTTCTGAGCACTTCCATCTCATCAAAAGCAGGATATTGAAGTGCTGTGTTTGTGGTGGTGTTTTTAATCAGTGGGAAGCACCTCAAACAGGAGCTAGTGTTTGTCTTTTAATCACTGGACAATTTAATTTTAGAGGGTTTTCAACTAAAGAGAATTGCCTTTTATTCCCCAGAAGATGGCACCATAATCACATTTTCTCATATAATGGTAACTGGAAGAGCCATATAGATCAGGGGTCCCCAAACTTTTTAAGCCGAGGGCCGGTCCACAATCCTTCAGGCTGTTGAGGGGCCGGATTATCATTTAAAAAAACAAAACAAATTCCAATGCACACTGCACATGTCTTATTTGTAGTGCAAAAACAACAACAACAACAACAAGAACAACAAGAAAAATGAAAGAACAATACAATATTTAAAAATAAAAACAATTTTAACCAACATACATTGTTCAGGATTTCAATGGTAAATGTGCTCCTGCTTCTGGCCAATGAGATAGTCAAGTTAATTAGGATTGTTATTGTTGTTGTTGTTGTTGTTGTTGTTGTTGTTGTGTGCCTTCAAGTCATTTCAGACTTTGGGCGAGCCTAAGTCTAAAATGTATTTATTTATTATTTATTTATTTACTGCATTTATTTACTACATTTGTATCACACCCTTCTCACTCTAAAGGGGACTCAGAGTGGCTTACAAATTATATGTACATACAATATATTATATTATTAGCATAGCTCAATATTAGCATTATATATTACTATATTGAACTATACCACTATACTGTAATATTATTAGTAATATTATATGTAATATAGAACATATAATTAATATTATTATATGGTATTATTATTAGTGTTATAATATAATATAATATATTATATTATAAAACTGAGGGCGGGGGCCAGGTAAATGACCTTGGAGGGCCGCATCCGGCCCCCGGGCCTTAGTTTGGGGACCCCTGATATAGAGGCAGCCAAATTATCTGCCTGGAGGTCAGTGAAATCAATCCTCGCCTTTGGGAAAACAAAGGGAGGCTCCTTGGTATGTCCCACAGTAAAGTTTTTTTCTGCTAAGATTTTACCTCAACTGTTATACGGGGCAGAAATTTGGGGACAGGTAATACAAAACAGGTTGAAAGTATTCAGAATAAGTTTGCAAGAGCTCTTTTAGCCCTTCCCCCTGGGACTCCAGGTGCCTTGTTAAGGCTTGAATTGGATCTTCCCTCACTTAAGGCCAGAATGCATAAGCTTAACATCTCATATGGGAAGAGACTTCTGGGAATGGAGGACGAGACTATAACAAAGCAATGCATGATGGAGCAGTATAAGCGAGGAGGGTGGGTTCAATACTGGCAAGCCTTGCTCCATCAGTATTTCGATGGGTCAACAACAACTCTAATGCATCTGGACAAGAAGGCGATTAGAGACAAAATCTTTGAGATGGATGCAGCTGACAACCTGCAGATTAGTAAACAGCAAGGTTTCTCTTCTTGGTATCCCCGACTAAAGAGTGACCAATATTGTCAGCAATATCTTCAAGACCTAACGTCTGCAGTGCTGAGGAAAGCATTTACAGCTCTGCGCTTCCAAACAATGCCATCAAACTGGCTAGAGGGAAGATACAGAGGGATCCCCCATGTCCAACGACTTTGCATTTGTGGCACGGGGGAAAAAGAAGATCTAACACACTATCTGCTACATTGCCCCTTGTATAAGGATCCTAGGAAAAATCTCCTGGGAACACTCTTGGAAGAAAGGGCAGCATGGCAACAATCTGCTGTGATCTGTGACTTGCTAGCAGATTATTCCAAAAATATAACACTAAAGGTTGCCACATTTGCAATTGCAGCCCAAAAGATCAGAGCTAAGGTAGCAAAACCCATACTTGAGGTCAGAAATGGAAATGGTGATGGTTTGGGATGATACAAATCAGACACTGTCCTTGTTATGTTGCTGCTATCATAATTTTAAAGAGCTAGTTTTAATTTTTGAATAAGTTTTAATGTTTTTATTGGAAAGTGTTTATAAAGGTTGTATACTACTGAGGTCATGGCTTATGGCTAGTACAATAAACAATTCATTCACATTTTCAATGTATTTCAATGCAAAACCCTAACTATTTCTAGCAGGAGGAAACTTCTTTGAGTAAAATACAGTGGGCCCTTGGGAATTCCTGTGGGTTCCAAAATCTGTAGATGCCCAAGTCCCATTTATATACAACTAGCTGTGCCCAGCCACGTGTTGCTGTGGCTTATGGGAATGCTTTGTTGGCCAGGTGGAATAGCAGTGAATAGCCTTGCAGCCTCAAATGCCTGAACCCTGGCTGTACCCTGGTGCCATTGTGGCTGAGGGGGTTGCTAGGAGATGAAGTGGGCAGGGCCTAAAGGGGGCAGGGCCTACCCTTCTGACCAGCAACCAGGGTTGAAAACGGCTCTTCCTCGTTCTCTAATTTGGACTTTATTTTCCAGGTTTTTTTGTTTGAAAGACATAGATTGGATGACTATATCTTTTGTGGCCAAATTTGGTGTGGTTTGGTTCAGTGGTTTTGTTGTTTACTCAGTCCTACAAACGTACATTGCATCTATATATATAAAAAGGTAAAGTTATTTGCGCCGTGACTATAACGACACAACTATGCACCCCAGAAACACCAAAATTGACAACACAACGCAAAAGCCTTGCCTCAAGGTTCATACAACACAAACGAACCCCCAAAACGGAACCGGGACCCGCAAAACCCCAAAAACCGCTCGAATAAGAAAACAGAACAATATAATCTCTAAAATCAGGACAATAAATACAAATTAACACTCACAAGACAGGAGAGTTCCAAACAGAAAACAATCAGACCCAGCTAACACCTCCCAACAAAGAATTCCCTCAACCAGGAAACAACCAGGCCTCGAACCTGCAAGGCCATTCATTGCTAATCGAGGTAACTAATTCCAACATTCATACTTCCTACACTAAGACTATTCGTTGCTATTCGACCTGGCCAACCAACAATTCCACAAGGTAGAAAGCGGCCAGGCTTTTAAGCTGCAAGACTATTCACTCCTGTTCAACCAGCCCAACCAGAATATACCCTACATGGATAGCCCTCAGGTTTGTAAGCCATCAGGCCACTCCATCCCATTCAACCAGCCCAAGCAAGGAGGCCCCTATATAGAAACTGCCCAGGCTTAGAAGCACAAAGACTATTCAGTGCAATTCCAATTGGCCACAGCAACGCGTGGCAGGGCACAGCTAGTTCAATATAAGAATGTTTATTAAAGAAAAGGGGTAACTCTCCAAGGAAACACAGGCATAAACAGGAAACTTGAGAAGACTTGAACCAAGAACTTGAGAGCAAAAACAGGAGAATGATCTCCTTCAGCAACGTTGTCTCCTCTGAAAGGCCTGAAAGCAACCCACTTAATTTATGTCCTCCAAGCCACCCATGACATCATGTCTCATGCACCTGGATCTCTGGGCCTTATCTCTGAACATCTGAGAACATCTAGTTTTTATATATAGAGATAGTGTAGTGAATTGTATCCATTATATAAAATTACAAAATCAATAATTAAAAATATTTTTTTTCAAACTGTAGATGATTGAGTCCGTGGATAACGAATCCATACAAACTAAGAGCATGTCACTGTGTCTGTGGTACCATTATTAACTGAATGTGTAGAAGCACATTGAGAATTGCCCATGCTGCTGGGCATTGAACATTAGAATTGTCCATTTCATGTTTGTTCACACATTCAGTCACACAATGCTGCGGTTCACTGATATGCAGTATTCATCCAGTTGTGTAAACGGCAAGTCGGATTCCTTCTCTTTGATGTAGGATATCTACCATCACTTATCTATATACACCTGTTGATCAACAGGTGAGCCTAAGCCTTAAACGATGCCGATGGCTATCCCAAGGCTTATTGCTCCCACCATCACATTGTTTGTGTGTGGATGGAGGCATTTGTATCTTGAAAACTGAAAAAATACTGCCAACTTTCATCATTCTTCAGATCATGTTTCCTTGATAAGAGGCCAGAATGGCTACATTCCTTATATATCTGTACATGCTTTCAAGCTGCCTGAAATTCATGAAAACCCCATGAATTTCAAAGAATCCAAGATCCAATCTCAGGACAATATATTCCATCATAATATAGAAATAAAACAGGTGTTGGATTCCATAAGGGTTGTGTTTTAAAGTCCCCAGGTTTTTTTTACAGCAATTTGTTAAGGCACAGTCATTGGAAGTGAAAACAACAACAACAACAACAACAACAACAACAACAACAATAATAATAATAATAATAATAATAATAAGAAGAAGAAGAAGAAGACCTGGCTATGGCTCATGAATGGGACCCTGAAGAAGGAGACAGAAGGCCTGGTCCTTGCAGCCCAGGAGCAAGCCATCAGAACAAAGGCAATTAAGGCCAAGATCGAAAAATCAGCTGATGACCCAAAATGCAGAAACCATTTATCATATCCTCAGCTGCTGTAAGAAAATCGCACAGACAGACTACAAACAGAGGCACAACTATGTGACCCAAATGATCCATGGGAACTTATGCCTCAAGTACCACCTCCCAGCAGCAAAGAACTGGTGGGATCACAAACCTGCAAAAGTATTGGGGAATGAGCCTGCAAAGATACTGTGGGACTTCCAAATCCAGACTGACAAAGTTCTGGAACACAACACACCAGACATCACAGTTGTGGAAAAGGAAAAGGTTTGGATCATTGATGTCGCCATCCCAGGTGACAGTCGCATTGACGAAAAACATCAGGAAAAACTCAGCCGCTATCAGGACCTCAAGACTGAACTTCAAAGACTCTGACAGAAACCAGTGCAGGTGGTCCCGGTGGTGATGGGCACATTGGGTGCCGTGCCAAAAGATCTCAGCCGGCATTTGGAAACAATAGACATTGACAAAATTATGATCTGCCAACTGCAAAAGGCCACCCTACTGGGATCTGCACACATCATCCGAAAATACATCACACAGTCCTAGACACTTGGGAAGTGTTTGACTTGTGATTTTGTGATAAGAAATCCAGCATGCCTATCTTGTTTGCTGTACCATACAATAAAATAATAATAATAATAATAATAATAATAATAATAATAATAATAATAATAATAACAACAACAACTTTATTTTTATACCCCACCTCTATCTCCCCAAAGGGGACTCAGGGCGGCTTACATGGGGCCAAGCCCGAATAAAAACAATAACAATATAAACCACGACAATAGACAAGAGACATGCACAATTAAAAATTTAAACATTAACCAATAAAGTCAATGACAAATTGGTGAGGCTGGCATTTTAATGCGAATAGGTTCCTGGTGGTAAGAACTGTTAGGCAGTAGAATCTGAAGCCTGGGAGTCCAGTGGAGTCTCCTTCTCTGAAGCTTTTTAAGCAGAGGCTGAATGGCCATCTGTTGGGAGTGGTTTGATTGTGTGTTCCTGCCTGGCTGAAGGGGGTTGGACTGAATGGCCCTTGGAGTCTCTTCCAACTCTAGGAAGAGAGAGAAAGTAGGTATTAAAAAGGGAGGGAGGTAAAGGTAAAAGTTTCCCTTTGACATTTAGTCATGTCTGACTCTGCGGGTTGGTGCTCAACTTCATTTCTAAGCTGAAGAGCCGGCGTTGTCCGTAGACACCTCCAGGGTCAGGTGGCCACTGGCATGATTGCATGGAGCGCCGTTACCTTCCTGCTGGAGCCGTACCTATTGATCTACTCACATTTACATGTTATCACACTGCTTGGTTGGCAGAAGCTGGGGCTAACAGCAGGAGCTCACCCCACTCCCTGGATTTGAACCGCAGACCTTTCAGTCAGCAAGTTCAGCAGCTCAGCGGTTTAACCCACTGCGCCACCTCATTTTATAACAGAGCAGTTGTCTTCATCATCTCCTCCTCCTCCTTCTCCTAAGTCTGGCCTTCTTTCTCTTGCCTTCTGCTCCTTGGAGGGCAATGTTTTTGGTAAAGTGCCAGTATCAGCCAGGATTTTCGTGTCTTCTCTGAGTTTGGCTTGCCAGACATGGATCCTCCCCAATGCTTCCAGAGGTCAGCACGTCTCCTCAGTACTTAGGGAGTTCCTGTTTTGCGGTGGAGGTGGTAAGAGATAGGTCTCAAGGGCCCTTCTCTTATCTCCTCCGCCTTTTGCAGAGGTCATTTCCTCCTTCCTTCCAGACCAGCTTTGCTTCTTCCACCTCTTTCCTGCAAATCAGCATTTCAAAGGCAGGGCATTTTCAAAACCTCTGACTACTATTAGAACACTTTATCCTACGAGGGTTGAATGAAATGTGGGTTTGGATGGGAATATTTTAATAAATCAAATTCAGAAATAATCCTTAGAATGTGCTCTTTAATTACTACTATTCACTTTTCCACATCATCACCAGGCAATTGGATACATGTCTGCCAACGATGAACAAGTTTTCTGAAGCTGTCACTGAAGAAGTCGACACTCTGTTTCCACAACCAGCGTCTCACAGTTCTCTCAACATCTTCATCAGAAGCATAATGATGTCCCAGCAGATCTTCTTTCATTATTGGGAATAGATGGATTCTCTGATGGATCTCCTTTGGAGTGACACCTTCTGCTGTAAAGAATTCAGTGACTGCACGTTGCTTAAGTTGCATTGACCAACCGTCTGCGCAGTGTTCCATACTTCACACTTTAACAACACAACCGTTCAATGCTAAGGCTTCCCACCAAACGGAACTGTAAAGGAGAGTCTACTGAACAAGCCAGGGCCTTCCGCAGACCAGGACTGCCATTTTTTGTCTGCTGTGCTTTGAGGAGTTTCTGATTTTTGACCTCAATCAAAGCAAGTTCTTCACTTTCCTTTACGAATAATAATAATAATAATAATAATAATAATAATAATAATAATAATAATAATAATAAAGATATACTGCTGGCATTATAAACTGGACACAGGTGGAACTGGACAATTTGGACAGAAAAACAAGAAAACTCATGACCATTCATCATTCCCTGCACCCCCGCAGTGATGTTGACCAGCTATATCTGCCTAGAAGATCAGGGGTCAGAGGACTCTTACAAGTCAAACAAGCAGTCAAAGAAGAAGAACATGCCCCGGCAGAATATGTGAAGCAAAGTGAAGAACCTGCTTTGATTGAAGTCAAAAATCAGAAACTCCTGAAAGCACAGCAGACAAAAAACCAGTACAAGAAAACTGCACAGCAAACAAGATAGACATGCTGGATTTTGTATCACAAAATCACAAGTTGAACACTTCCCAAGTGTCTAGGATTGTGTGATGTATTTTCGGATGATGCGCAGATCCCAGCAGGGTGGCCTTTTGCAGTTGGCAGATTGTAATTTTGTCAATGTCTATTGTTTCCAAATGCCGGCTGAGATCTTTTGGCACGGCACCCAATGTGCCAATCACCACCGGGACCACCTGCACTGGTTTCTGCCAGAGTCTTTGAAGTTCAATCTTGAGGTCCTGATAGCGGCTGAGTTTTTCCTGTTGTTTTTCATCAATGCGACTGTCACCTGGGATGGCAACATCAATGATCCAAACCTTTTTCTTTTCCACAACTGTGATGTCTGGTGTGTTGTGTTCCAGAACTTTGTCAGTCTGGATTCGGAAGTCCCACAGTATCTTTACGTGCTCATTTTCCAATACTTTTGCAGGTTTGTAATCCCACCAGTTCTTTACTGCTGGAAGGTGGTACTTGAGGCATAAGGTCCAATGAATCATTTGAGCCACATAGTTGTGCCTCTGTTTGTAGTCTGTCTGTGCGATTTTCTTACAGCAGCTGAGGATATGATCAATGGTTTTGTCAGCTTCTTTGCACAGTCTGCATTTTGGGTCATCAGCTGATTTTTCAATCTTGGCCTTAATTGCATTTGTTCTGATGGCTTATTATTATTATTAACATTGAGGCTGGGTGGCCATCTGTCAGGGGTGCTTTGCTTGTGCTTTTGGTGCACAAAGGCAGAAGGGGATTAGATTAAATGGCCCAAGGGGTCTCTTCCAACCCTATTATTATTATTATTATTATTATTATTATTATTATTATTATTATTATTAACATTGAGGCTGGGTGGCCATCTGTCAGGGGTGCTTTGCTTGTGCTTTTGGTGCACAAAGGCAGAAGGGGGTTGGACTCAATGGCCCAAAGGATCTCTTTATTGTTATTATTATTATTATTATTATTATTATTAGTAGTAGTAGTAGTAGTAGTAGTAGTATTTATTGCTCGGTGGCCAACTATAGTCCGGCCCTTCAACGGTATGAAGGACCGTGAACTGGCCCCCTGTTTTCAAAGTTTGGGGACCCCTGGGCTAAAGTGTGCAACAGAAACTGAATGTGTAGTGCACCCTTGAAAGAAGAAAGGAAGAAAGGAAGGAAGGAAGGAAGGAAGGAAGGAAGGAAGGAAGGAAGGAAGGAAGGAAAGGAAATCATTATTATCGGACTGGAAGACGACAGGCCGAACCAGTGTTTGGTCTCCATTCCTCATTAGCTCTCCGTTGCCGCCAACCTCTCTGGTGTCTCCCAAATCTCCTGCGATTAGCCCGTCTCTTGTGCTTCACGTGCCCTTAATCTCTGCCCAGGCCCAACCCCAGGCCAAGCTCATTTCCTCTTGTCGCCTCTAATATCGCGCCCGTCGGTCGACCCTCTCAAGCGGCATTAGGGCCAGAGGACACCCTCTCCTTGACTCCTAAAGTCCATTTAGAGCGTCCTGGGGAGCTTTGCCCCTGACCAGAGTTAGCATCTCCTTGATGGGCAAATGGGATCAAGGCTCCCCTTCAGACGCTAATCCCATCAGTGGGTCTTTGCTCATTTAGAGGCGGCAGCGGCGGAGGTGCCACGGGCTCACCTGGGCCACGATGCAAACAGGGCAAGGATGCAGGAGGAGTCCCCGTTGCATCAAGGCTGTATGCAGCTCCCAGTCGAGACACAACTTCAATCTATATATATAAAAGGGTAATGAAATTTCGGCCTAGGACAAAACAACAAAACTACACATCCCAGAAACACTAAACTTGGCAGCACAACCCCTCATCCACGCCTCTACGTTCATACAACAAAAAGAAAGGAAAAATAAAGCCCTAATTAGAGGGAGAGGAATAATTGTTTTTATCCAATTGCTGCCAGTTAAAAGGCTAAGCTCTGCCCACTTGGTCTCCTAGCAGCCCACTCAGGCCAGGGGACAGCCAGAGTTAGGCCTCACTTAGACCTCTTCCCCACTGCCTATAAAATACAGATTGTCAGATTTGAACTGGATTATATGGCAGTGTAGACTCAAGGCCCTTCCACACAGCTATATAACCCATTTATATTCTTATATTATCTGCTTTGAACTGGATTATCTTGACTCCACACTGCCATATAATCCACTTCAGTGTGCAGTTGGACACAACTGGACTTAATGTCAGGAGAAAACCTGTTATGGTTGAGCATTCGGGCTTTGGTAATGGAAGAAGGGGTCGTAAGACTCCTCGAGAGTCAGACACTCTCGAGGAGCGTGAAAGAAAACGTCTCCGGGATTTGTTTGCAGAGCCGACAGATGAGGACTCATTTGAGGGTTTTTCTCAGGGTTTGGAGGAAGAGATGGCCAGCTCGGAGGAGGATGACATGGAATGGACTCGTGTGAGGGAGGATTTGGGTGTTGGGGAAACAGGCAATGAAAGCGTGGGAGGTGATTGGCGGGTTGCAGGATCAGACCCATGGACTGGTTGGAGGGATGGAGCGGGATTCACAGCTGGGGATGCTGTGGGGCGTAGTCGAAGGTGCTTAAGCTCTGATGAGGATGATGATGTTGGGGCACCTGGAATTGGGATGGCAGCTGACAGCGATGATGAGCTTGAACTGGGATAAAATGGGGTTTGGGACCAATGTCTAATTGCGTAGGGCAAGGTAATCTGGACGGACGCTTGGGCTTTTGTTTGGGAACTTCCTGAAGACGGGTGTGATTCGCTACTGGATACGTAAGTTTACCAAGGACATTGGGCATCGACGGCGGGAGGAACTGTGTGGGGTTTTTCTCTGTGCAACTTGTGTTTAATCTTGATAGCTTGAACCTCCGTCGTCTTTTTGACGGGCAATACCTACTTGCACTGGATTGACGCTGGACTGACTGACTACGATTCCGGATTAACCCTGCTGCTGGCTATCGGTGAGACCTTTGGATTCCTTGATGACTACGCTTGGCTATTGATCTTCTGGACCGGATTGGGACCCTGCTGACTGCCGTTACCCTAAACCTGAATCCTGACTATGACCACGCTTTCGTCCGCTGCAGGGAGGAATAAACAAGCCTGTTTTACTCCCCTGCTGTTTCTGAGTAGCAGAGAGGAATCTGCTACCAGTCTTTTGTTTACATTCTGACTCCTGTTGATCCTCTTTTGTTTGCATTGTTTGCCAAGCTGAAGTAAGCACTTTGATTTAATCCGGATTACTCTGCTGTTTAACCCGGTTTATCCCTTTGAACCATTTAAGCTCAAACTGAGCTGTTTTTTGTTATTTATCCCACTGAAGTCAAGTGTTTGCCCTGTTCTTTGTTTCCTACGGGCGTTTTTAGTTCTGTAACCTCAATAAACTGAGTTTTGTTTTACTTGCTGGCGTTCTGTCTCTGACAAAACCTTTACCCTTGACCTTAACTACCACCAATTCCTCAATACTTTATTTCCCATACCACCATACTTCGCCACAGCAACGCGTGGCCGGGCACAGCTAGTTAAATATAGTATTTTCTGGACAACAATGCTGCAAGTCTCTCAGGCCTCATCTACACTGACCATGTCATGCAGTTTTAAATGAGTATTGAGACTCGCTGTGCAGATGATTATATAGCAAATCATAGAATCATAGACTTGGAAGTGACCTCACGGGCCATCCAATCCAACCCCATTCTGCCAAGAAGCAGGAAAATGACATTCAAAGCACCCCTGACAGATGGCCATCCAGCCTCTGCTTAAAAGCCTCCAAAGAAGGAGCCTCCGCCACACTCCATGGCAGAGAGTTCCACTGCTGAACAGCTCTCACAGGGAGGAAGTTCTTCCTGATGTTCAGGTGGAATCTCCTTTCCTGTAGTTTGAAGACATTTTTCCATTGTGTCCTATTCTCCAGGGCAACAAAAACAAGTTTGTTGTCGAAGCTTTTCATGGCCGGGATCACAGGATTGTTGTATGTATTCCGGGCTGTATGGCCATGTTCCAGAAGTATTCTCTCCTGACGTTTCGCGCACATCTATGGCAGGCATCCTCAGAGGTTGTGAGGCAACAAGTTTGCTTCCTCTTCCCTATGACTTCACGTATTTGTACATGGCTATCATGTCTCCTCTCAGCCTTCTCTTCTGTGGGCTAAACATGCCCAGCTCTTTCAGCCACTCCTCATAGGATTTGTTCTTCAGAACTTTGATCATTTTAGTCGCCCTCCTTGGGACACATTCCAGCTTGTCAACATCTCCCTTCAATTGCGGTGCCCAGAATTGGACACAGCGTGAATCCAGGTATGGTCTGAGCAAGGCGAAATAGAATAGAGGGGTAGTATTTCTTCCCTGGATCTAGACGCTAGACTCCTATTTATACAGGCCAAAATCCCATTGGCTTTTTTTGCCGCCGCATTACCTTGTAGGCTCATGTTTAACTTGTTGTCCACAAGGACTCCAAGGTCTTTTTCACACAAACTGCTGTCAAGCCAGGCATCGTCCCCATTTGGTATCTTTGCATTTCATTTTTTCTGCCTAAGTGGAGTATCTTGCATTTGCCCCTTGAAATCCTGGAACCAGTTTGAGCTCTGGGTGGTCATGACACCAACCACCAAGCACTGATGCACATTAAAGCCTTCCTTTCCCATGCTTTTTTGGCTGTTTGTTGTCTAGCTGCTGCAGTCTGAAGCTGGCTTCGAAGTGCATTAAATGGCCAGTGTAAATAATGACATGAATTGCTATTTATGTGCATTCCTTCGAAACCGGAAGAGAATTCCTTCCCCTCTTGAGCTCTTATTTATAGGGATGAAGGAGGAAGACACTACTATCCTTCCATCCTGTGTCTCATGCAGAATGTTTCTGGATGGCATTGCAAGCCACACATCATGAAACATTCCTATATTTTGGTAACAGGGAAACTCTTGTGGTTATAAATGATGGTACCAGTGGAAAAACAATGATTTCCCAATGGTACGACATTGTATTTTTCTGCATTACATATGCATACTGTATGATTGTATTTTTCCTGCATTACATATGCACATGATTGTAATTTTCCTGAATTTTAGGAGGCTGGACTGGATGGCCCTTGTGGTCTCTTGCAATTCTTTGATTCTATGAACTGTAATAATAATAATAATAATAATAATAATAATAATAATAATAATAATAATTTGATTTATATTCCGCCCTTCTCCCTAAGGGGACTCAAGAGCGGATTACAACATGTAAACAAGCACAGGCAAACATTCAATGCCTTGTTACAAATGGAAATACAGTGGAACACAAATACACAGACAAAGACAAAGGCTTCTCCTTTCATTTCCGGCTCTGGAGGCGGTGCTCATCTCTGGCTCTGAGGGAGATGCTCTTTTCTGTTTCCAAGCTGATGACCCGAGGAGCCTGCGTTAACCATAGACTCCTCCCGGTCGTGTGATTGGCAAGATTGCCTGGATCATCTCTTTGCTGTGGCGCAGGCTGGTTATAGCCAGCTGCAATAAATCACTATGACCAAGAGGTCATGAGTTCGAGGCCAGCCCATGTCAGAGTGAGCACCCGACCATTAAAATAAAAAATAGCCCCTGCTCGTTGTTGACCTAAGCAACTTGAAAGATAGTTGCATCTACCCAGTAGGAAATTTAGGTACCACTTATGTGGGAAGGCTAATTTAACTAATTTACGACAGCATAAAAATCATCCAGCAGCATTTGGAATGAGGAAGTATCCAAGGACTCAGCATCACAGTGGATAATAGCCCGGGGCTGTGGCACAGACGGGAGAGCAAGCCGGTGCAATTAACTGCAATGGATAACTGACCAGGAGGTCATAAGTTCGAGGCCCGCTCGGAGCTATGTTGTTGTTTGTCTTTGTCCTATGTTAAAAGGCATTGAATGTTTGCCTAATGTGTGTAATGTGATCCACCCTGAGTCCCCTTTGGGGTGAGAAGGGCGGAATATAAATGCTGTAAATAAATAAATAATAAATAATGAAGCAGCTGCTCCTCCTGTGGCTGGAATTGAACATACCCTCAGGAAGCTGGAAGCTGGAGAAGGTTAAATTACCTCTGTGTCTCTGTCTTTGTCTCTGTCTCTATGTTCATATGGCCTTGAATGTTTGCCATGTATGTGTACATTGTGATCTGCCCTGAGTCCCCTTCAGGGTGAGAAAGAAGGGCGGAATATAAATACTGTAAATTAATAAATAAATAAATAAATTTGCTTTTTCCTGCTGAAATGATACCTATTTATCTACTCACGTTTGCATGCTTTCAAACCACTAGGTTGGCCGGAGCTAGGGCTAACAGAGGGAGCTCACTCTGTCTCACGGATTCAAACTCCCAACCTTCGGGTCAGCAGTTCAGCAGCACAAGGGTTTAACCCATTGCACCGCCGCAACATCCCTAAGCTGTGCAACATCCCTAAGCAGCATTGCCAGTGGTAAAGAATGCTGGGAGTTGTAGTCCAGACAGGGCCTTGTGATTCCCATTCTGGTGCAGTTTAGATATTGGAGTCAATCCTGGCAAGGAATAGGGCTGAAACTTTCTGAAGCATCCTCTGCATAAAGGCTTGGTGCAGCCTCAAAAAAAGTCCATTCTTGCAGGTATTGAGAATGGAGAGAGGCACATCATGGCTCCACTTCAAACCTTTCACACAAGACTCAGATAATCCAGTTCAGAGCAGATAATGTGCATTATGTTCTTTGACAATCTGAGTTTTATGGCAGTGTAGAAGGGGCCTTAGGCTTACTCTACTCTACCATATAACCCAGTTTCTGACCCCAGATTATCTGCTTTGAACTGGACTAGGTGATGCTACATAATTTTGTCCAAAGCATTTAATCTGGGATCATAAACTGGATTATATGGCAGTATAGATCCTGCCTCACACTTGGGCAGCCTAAAATGGTATTTGTGTTTGACTTCAACTTGTTTTCACAGAATCCTAGAGTTGGAAGAGACCTCACGGGCCATCCAGTACAACTCCCAACCCCATTCTGCCAAGAAGGAGGAAAATCTCATTCAAAGCACCCCCGACAGATGGCCATCCAGCCTCTGCTTAAAAGCCTCCAAAGAAGGAGCCTCCACCACAGCCCGGGGCAGAGAGTTCCACTGCTGAACAGTTCTCACAGTGAGGAAGTTCTTCCTGATGTTCAGGTGGAATCTCCTTTCCTGAAGTTTGAAGCCATTGTTCCGCATCCTAGTCTGCAGGGCAGCAGAAAACAATCTTGCTCCCTCCTCCCTAGGACTTCCCTTCACGTATTTGTACATGGCTATCATGTCTCCTCTCAAGGAGCCCCCGGCAGCACAGTTAAACCCTTGTGCCAGCAGGACGGATGACTTGAAGGTTGGCTTGCTGACCAGAAGGTTGCCAGTTCGAATCCAACCCGAGGAGAGCATGGATAAGCTCCCTCTATCAGCTCCAGCTCCATGCGGGGACATGAGAGAAGCCTCCCAAGGATGGTAAAAACATAAACAAAACAAAACATCCAGGCATCCCCCGGGCAACATCCTTGCAGACAGCCAATTCTCTCACACCAGAAGCGACTTGCAGTTTCTCAAGTCGCTCCTGACATTAAAAAAAAAAGTCTCCTCTCAGACTTCTCTTCTGCAGAAGATGCGGCCCTCCGAGGTCATTTACCTGGCCCCCGCCCTCAGTTTTATAATATAATATAGTGTATATACATATAATATTGATAATATTATTATAATATAATACAATATAACACTAATAATAATACTATATAATAATATTAATTATATATTCTATATTACATATAATATTACTAATAATATTAATAATAGTATAGTGGTATAGTTCAATATAGTAATATATAATGCTAATATTGTGCTATGCTAATAATATAATATATTGTACAGTAGAGTCTCACTTATCCAACACTTGCTTATCCAACATTCTGGATTATCCAACACATTTTTGTAGTCAATGTTTTCAATATATTGTGATATTTTGGTGCTAAATTCATAAATACAGTAATTACTACATAACATTACTGCGTATTGAACTACTTTTTCTGCCAAATTTGTTGTCTAACATGATGTTTTGGTGCTTCATTTGTAAAATCATAACCTAATTTGATGTTTAATAGGCTTTTCCTTAATGCCTCCTTATTATCCAACATATTCACTTATCCAACATTCTGCTGGCCCGTTTATGTTGGATAAGTGAGACTCTACTGTATGTACATATAATTTGTAAGACACTCTGAGTCCCCTTTGGGGTGAGAAGGGTGTGATACAAATGTAGTAAATAAATGCAGTAAATAAATAAATAATAAATAAATACATTTTAGACTTAAGGTCAAAGTCTGAAATGACTTGAAGGCACACAACAACAACAATAGCAACAACAACAACAATCCTAATTAACTTGACTATTTCATTGGCCAGAAGCAGGAGCACACTTCCCATTGAAATCCTGATAAATGTATGTTGGGTTAAAATTGTTTTTATTTTTAAATATTGTATTGTTCTTTCATTGTTCTTGTTCTTGTTGTTGTTTTTGCACTACCAATAAGACATGTGCAGTGTGCATCGGAATTTGTTTGTTTTTTTTTTTTTTCCAAATGATAATCCGGCCCCTCAACAGTCTGAAGGATTGTGGACCGGCCCTCGGCTTAAAAAGTTTGAGGACCCCCGATCTAGACACTAGACTCCTATTAATGCAGCCCAAAATCCCATTAGCTTTTTTATCCGCCTCATGACATTGTTGGTTCATGTTCCCTTTCCTCCCCATGAGGACTACAATATCTTTTTCACACATCCTGCTTTTGAGCCAGGCATCACCCCCATTTTTTAATTTTTTTGCCTAAGGAGATTATTTTGCATTTGTCCCTGTTGAAGTTCATTTTGTTAATATGGAAAAAGTTTCCATCTGGACGCAGTCCCTTCGGGTTTAATTTGTGGGGGGAAAGCAGGTTATAAATATGTATCGTTATTATTGTTGTCTTTATGAAGTCAAACGTGACACCCCCCCCCCCCCCCATAAAAGAGAGAATACTGCTGGAACATGGCCGTACAGTCCAGAAAACTCACAGCAATCCAGTGATTCCAGCCATGAAAGCCTTCGACAACACATAAATACACAATTTGCACACAATTTAAAATATACATGTATATAAACATTCAAACAAAATAGTTACTTTTATATGTGGACATTTGTAAAAGGGTTGTTGTTACAAAGCCCCCAGTCAGGTCTAACTTCTGGTGAGTTCCTATGTTTTCCTTGGCAAACATAGATAGTGTGACCTGGAAAGACCGGAAATTGAAGCCAGCTGGCAGCCGTTCACGACAATCCCAAAATTCTAGAAACTGCCAGAAGTTGCTAAAAGGAGAAAACAAAGGTAAAAATAATTTTCTTCAGCCCTTGGTATCCACTGGGGTTTTTGTTCCAGCTCACGCTGCGGAAACCAAAATCTATGGATGCTCAATTCCCATGATAGACAACGGCAGGGAGAAATGCCATGCCTTATATAAAATGGCATGTAAATGGAGCCTTCGGTGGTGCAGCGGATTAAACCACTGAGCTGCTGAACTTGTTGCCCAAAAGGTTGGTGGTTTGAATCCGGGGAGCAGGGTGAGCACCCGCTGTTAGCCCCAGCTTCTGCCAACCTAGCAGTTTGAAAACATGCAAAGGTGAGTAGATCAATAGGTACTGCTCTGGCAGGAAGCTAATGAAGCTCCATGTGGTCATGCTGACCAAATGATCTTGGAGGTGTCTATGGACAACGCCGGCTCTTTGGCTTAGAAATGGAGATGAGCACCAACCCCCAGAGTCTACAATTTCTACAACTGGAAAGATGGGCAAGGGAAATAAGAAAGAAATATAAGGGAGATAGAGAATGTCAAAGACAGAACGCCACAAGATCAAAGATAACAGAGTTTATTGGATAACAGAACTCAAAATGCCCGTAAAATACAAGGGCCAGGCAGTATTAGCCTTTAAAAGCAAAAAGGGGCAAGGAAAAACGTTCAAAAGATAAACCGGATTAAACCGGAGTTTAATCCGGGTAAAAACAAAACAGCTTGCTTCAGCCTGGGGATAAACAAAACAGAAGCCGGGGAACAAAGTGTTCAAAAGAATGCAATTAATTGGCAGCAGATTCCTCTCTGCTGCCAGCACTGTGCTTTGAGTAACGTGAGTCACTCCTCCACACAGCAGGCAAGATTTCCAATACACACAGATCAGCCGAGGATTGAAGCAGTAGAGTAGACCCAGTTCCTTTCCGTAGTTCAAGCCAGAAGCAGACGTTTGAAGATTCACCAAGTCCGAGTAGGGGGAAGTCAAGCCGTGGTCAGTTCAGTCCGAAATCCAAAGCAGGAGATGGCGTCCGTCAAGAAGACGACGGAAGGTCAAAGGTATCAGCACACGAAAACACACCAGTCTTCAGGAAAGCGTCCCACACAGATCCCAAGCGTTCGTCCAGATTACCTTGCCCAACGCAATTTGCAATTGCTCCCAAGCCTCATTTTATGCCAGTTACAAATCCTCATCACTATCAGCTGCCCTCCTTAACCCGGGCGTTTCCTCATCACTTTCCTCATCAGAGCTGGAACACCTCTGACTACGCCCCACAGCATCCCCAGCTGTGGATCCCGTCCCATCCCTCCAGCTTGTCCATGGGTCTAATCCTGAAGGTCCCCATTCATCTTCCATCCCATCATTGCCAGTGGCACCCAATTCCTCCCTCACCCGAGTCCAATCCATCTCATCCTCCTCCGAGCTAACCAGCCCCTCCTCCATTCTCTCCGTAAACCCCTCAAAAGACTCTTCGTCAGATGGTGCTGCAAAGATATCTCGCAGTCTCTTTCTTTCTCGCTCCTCGAGAGTATCTGACTCTCGAGCAGTCTTACGCCCACGTCTGCCAGTAACAGAGCCATGAGGCTCAATCATAACAGAGAACTTACAAAATTTGAGAAGATGATTAATCAAAGGGGGGGGGGGGAAGGGAAGGAAAAGAAAGAACTAAAGGTATAACAAGTGATATTTACAAATTGCTAATAGATAAAGAACAGGAGCAGGATCACCTTAAAGAAATGTGGCAATAAGGAAATACACCCTCAAATCTGGAAAGAAATGTGGAATATGCGTATATTAAAAAACATGATAAATTGACATGTAATATTAAAATTAAAAGAGGGTTATTAAAAGGAAAGGGGGAAAAACCTGTAAAAGAAACAATGCAATTTTGGAAATAAATATTGTAATTGGCTGGTCTGGGGTGAAGGGATAGCACTAGGTGAAGGGTAACAAAAGGTAAATAATATGAGTATGTGATATAGTTAAAGAGTGAAAATACGATAGGAGCTATGATATACATAACTCTGTATTGCAAATTTGTTAAAGAATGTATAAGTTTTAAGTAGTGAATATGTAAAATTCAAAATTTTTCAATAATTTAAATAAAAAACTTTTTAAAAAGAAAGAAATTGAGATGAGCACCAACCCCCAGAGTCGGAGACGACTAGATTTAATGTCAGGGGAAAACCTTTACGTTACCTATATAAAATGGCAAAAATCAAGGTTGGGAATTGAGCTATAAGAAGGGAAAGTGGAAAAACTCACTTCTCAAACACTCTTATCTGGTTTGGGAAGTAGAAAGTTTAAACTGGGAGATAGCCGTGCTTCTCTGTGTTCAAACTACCTAAAGAGCTAGACATATGGCCCAAACATGTGCAAACTTGGTCTCTCCAGGTGTTTTGGACTCCAACTCCCAGCATTCCTAACAGCTTCAGGCCCTGGGTTGTTGTATGTTTTCCGGGCTGTATGGCCATGTTCTAGAAGCATTCTCTCCTGACATTTCACCCACATCTATGGCAGGCATCTTCAGAGGTTGTGAGGTATGGAGAAACTAAGCAAGGAAGGTTTATATATATCTGTGGAAAGTCCAGGGTGAGAGAAGAACTCTTTGTCAGTTGGAGGCCAGTGTGAATGTTGTAATCCCCTTTATGAATCCCCTGTTTATGAATGTTGGTGTAAGTTAATAATTTTTTAATCTGATTTATAGTGTACTAGCTGTGCCCAGCCACGCATTGCTGTGGCGAAGTATGGTGGTATGGGAAATAAAGTATTGAGGAATTGGTGGTAGTTAAGGTAAAGGGTCCCCTGGGCTGAGTGGGTTGCTAGGAGACCAAGTGAGCGGAGCGTAGCCTTCTAACAGGCAGCAATTGGATAAAAACAATTATTATTCTCCCTCTAATTAGGACTTTATTTTTCTTTTCTTTTTGTTGTATCAACCTAGAGGCATGGATGAGGGATTGTGATGTCAATTTTCGAGGTTGTGGGGTGTTTACTTTTGTTGTTTTGTCCGCTGCCGTGATGCCATCACTCTTTTATATACAGTAGAGTCTCACTTATCCAACACTCGCTTATCCAACGTTCTGGATTATCCAACGCATTTTTGTAGACAATGTTTTCAATGCATCATGATATTTTGGTACTAAATCCATAAATACAGTAATTACTATATAGCATTACCATGAATTGAACTACTTTTTCTGTCAAATTTGTTGTATAACATGATGTTCTGGTGCTTAATTTGTAAAATCCTAACCTAATTTGATGTTTAATAGGCTTTTCCTTAATCCCTCCTTATTATCCAACATATTCGCTTATCCAACGCTCTGCTGGCCCGTTTATGTTGGATAAGTGAGACTCTACTGTATATAGATTGTATAATTTTTATATGTGTGTTTATTGTAAGCCGTCCTGAGTCCCCTCTCGGGTGGGAAGGGCGGGATATAAATGTTGTAATAAATATTGTAATAAATAATCACCTTATTTATTTATTTATTTATTTACAGTATTTATATTCCGCCCTTCTTTCTCACCCCGAAGGGGACTCAGGGCGGATCACATTACACATATAGGCAAACATTAAATGCCTTTTAACATAGAACAAAGACAAGACAAACATAGGCTCCGAGCAGCCTCGAACTCATGACCTCCTGGTCAGAGTGATTCATTGCAGCTGGTTGCAGCTGGCTTGCTCTCCAGCCTGCGCCACAGCTCGGGCCTGAAGCATTGAAAAGCTTCATCTCCTGGTTTTTCCTGCCTGGGGGCATCCTTTGTTCAGAGTCATTAGCTGCCCCTGGTTCGCATGTCTGGAACTCCTCTGTTTTCATAGTGCTGCTTCTTATTTACAGTTCTGGTTTTTTGAGTTTTTTTAAATACTGGTAGCCAGATTTTGTTCATTTTCATGGTTTCCTCCTTTCTGTTGAAGTTGTCCACCTGCTTGTAAATTTCAATGGCCCCTATGACTCTACAATTTCGGGGATAGTGGGCGTTGCAGTTCAAGACGTGAAAAAAGTTTAATTTTTTTTTCCAAAACTTTTGCAAACTTTTGCAAAAGAGAAAGCCAAGTTTTTGCCCGACTTCCATTGCCTTGTCCTCCTCTCCTGATGCCTTGCAGCCCCTTCCTTGACCACTAGCAATGTCCGGCCAATGGAAGAAGAAGAGTCCATTTGGGTCTGGACGTCAGGCAAGGCCAAAATCCCCGTCCCGGGCCGAGGAGGCGGGACTAAGGACAAGACGGACACTCTCCTGGGCGAATAGCAGCCTGATCAAAGCCATTGGGAAGGCGGGGCTGCCTTTTTTTCCGGGGTTTGGCAATTAAAATAAGGGGAAAAAAGAAAGAAAGCGAGCCTCCGAGGCAAGAAGCAGGAAAAGTCCTCTCATGGGTTTATAACTCTCAGCGTTGGGCTGGACTGGATGACCTCGAGGGGTCCCTTTCTGGCAAAGCGGGCAGCTTAAATCCCCGCCTCCTGCTAAAAGCATCGACCCACCTTCAGGCGGAAGGAGAAAGCCAGCCTTTTAACCGCAAGCCAACGCCCTTTGCGCCTTCCTGACACGCAGGTGGAAAGGCGGCGTTCACACGTGACGCGGCGCTGACACGGGTTTGCGGAACAGGACACTTCCTCTGTGGGAACAAGTAAGTTCTTTCACACTTTCCGACTCTGTCTTTAAGCCTTGCTGGATCCGAATGGGGCTGAAAATGCCTTTTAGTATAGACTTAGTGGATTTTATAATCTGGATTTTGATCTATGTCTTTATGGTTGTATGGATGTGGACTGGGCTGTGGCCAAGGAACATTGTCATGGATTCTCCTTAGGATTCTTCTTACATAAGTGTCTACTGATGGAACAGGACCAGCAATGGCATTTAATAACTTTCCAGATTTGTGTTTCTGTTTTGTTTTAAAGCCACAGACCAGAGGTCCTCAAACTTTTAAAGTGGAGGGCCGGTTCATGGTCACTCAAACTGTTGAGGGGCCGAATTATCATTTGAAATAAATATGAACAAATTCCTATGCACACTGCACATGTCTTATTTGTAGTGCAAAAAAACCCCAACAACATTTTATTTATTCATTTACTACATTTATCCCCCACCCTCTCTCACCCCAAAGGAGACTCAGAGCAACTTACAAGGTATATGTACATACAATATATTATATTATTAGCACAGCAAAAAATTAGCATTATATATTACTATATTGTACTATACCACTGTACTGTAATGTTATTAGTAATATTACATTTAATATATAATTAATATTATTATATTGTATTATTATTATTAGTATTATATTACATTATAATATTATTATCAATATTATGTGTATACACAATATATTATACTAGCTGTGCCCGGCCACGTGTTGCTGTGGCTTATGGTAATCAGATGGAATAGCAGTGAATAGCCTTGCAGCCTCAAAGCCTAGCTGTTTTCTTCTTATGCAAATCCTTGTTTGGTGAGCTGGAATACAATGGAATAGGCTTGCTGCTTGGAAGGCTGGGTACTTGTGAGCCTAAGTCTAAAACTGAGGGCAAGGGCCAGGTAAATGGCCTTGGAGGGCCGCATCCGGCCCCCGGGCCTTAGTTTGGGGACCCCTGCCACAGACACAAACAGTCCTGCATGGCAGTGGGTGGGCTGGATGATCTCTAGGGGACCCAATTTTATTCTCTGGTTCTGCAAAATGAATGCAGTTGGGCCCCACTTGAAACTGCGAATGGATAATAATAATAATAATAATAATAATAATAATAATAATAATAATAATAATAATAATAATTAATAGAAGACAACTCCCTGGACTACATAGCATTGACCATGTAATACATAAATAAAGTTTTATATTATTATTATTATTATTATTATTATTATTATTATATAAAACTTTATTTATATATTATATGGTCAATGGGAGTTGTAGTTCTGCAAGGTCAAAAGATTGCTGTAGCCAAACTACAACTCCCTGGACTCCATAGCATTGACCATATAATATATAAATAAAGTTTTATATAATAATAATAATGATAATAATAATAATAATAATAATAATAATAATAACTAATAGACTACAACTCCCTGGACTACATAGCATTGACCATGTAATACATAAAGTTTTTATATTATTATTATTATCATTATTATTATTATTATTATATAAAACTTTATTTATATATTATATGGTCAATGCTATGGAGTCCAGGGAGTTGTAGTTTGGCTACAGCAATCTTTTGACCTTGCAGAACTACAACTCCCATTGACCATATAATATATAAATAAAGTTTTATATTATTATTATTATTATATAAAACTTTATTTATATATTATATGGTCAATGCTATGGAGCCCAGGGAGTTGTAGTTTGGCTACAGCAATCTTTTGACCTTGCAGAACTACAACTCCCATTGACCATATAATATATAAATAAAGTTTTATATTATTATTATTATTATTATTATTATATAAAACTTTATTTATATATTATATGGTCAATGCTATGGAGTCCAGGGAGTTGTAGTTTGGCTACAGCAATCTTTTGACCTTGCAGAACTACAACTCCCATTGACCATATAATATATAAATAAAGTTTTATATTATTATTATTATTATATAAAACTTTATTTATATATTATATGGTCAATGCTATGGAGCCCAGGGAGTTGTAGTTTGGCTACAGCAATCTTTTGACCTTGCAGAACTACAACTCCCATTGACCATATAATATATAAATAAAGTTTTATATTATTATTATTATTATTATTATTATATAAAACTTTATTTATATATTATATGGTCAATGCTATGGAGTCCAGGGAGTTGTAGTTTGGCTACAGCAATCTTTTGACCTTGCAGAACTACAACTCCCATTGACCATATAATATATAAATAAAGTTTTATATTATTATTATTATTATATAAAACTTTATTTATATATTATATGGTCAATGCTATGGAGCCCAGGGAGTTGTAGTTTGGCTACAGCAATCTTTTGACCTTGCAGAACTACAACTCCCATTGACCATATAATATATAAATAAAGTTTTATATTATTATTATTATTATTATTATTATTATTATTATTATTATTATATAAAACTTTATTTATATATTATATGGTCAATGCTATGGAGTCCAGGGAGTTGTAGTTTGGCTACAGCAATCTTTTGACCTTGCAGAACTACAACTCCCATTGACCATATAATATATAAATAAAGTTTTATATTATTATTATTATTATATAAAACTTTATTTATATATTATATGGTCAATGCTATGGAGTCCAGGGAGTTGTAGTTTGGCTACAGCAATCTTTTGACCTTGCAGAACTACAACTCCCATTGACCATATAATATATAAATAAAGTTTTATATTATTATTATTATTATTATTATTATTATTATATAAAACTTTATTTATATATTATATGGTCAATGCTATGGAGTCCAGGGAGTTGTAGTTTGGCTACAGCAATCTTTTGACCTTGCAGAACTACAACTCCCATTGACCATATAATATATAAATAAAGTTTTATATTATTATTATTATTATATAAAACTTTATTTATATATTATATGGTCAATGCTATGGAGTCCAGGGAGTTGTAGTTTGGCTACAGCAATCTTTTGACCTTGCAGAACTACAACTCCCATTGACCATATAATATATAAATAAAGTTTTATATTATTATTATTATTATTATATAAAACTTTATTTATATATTATATGGTCAATGCTATGGAGCCCAGGGAGTTGTAGTTTGACTACAGCAATCTTTTGACCTTGCAGAGCTACAACTCCCAATATTCCATAGCATTGAGTATTAACAATTCAACTGCATTCGTTCTATGGTGCAAAATGTACTCCTGGTCCTTGATTCTGTCTTGATTTACTATTATTGTTGTAAAATAATTATATTATTATTATTATTGACTTTATTTGTATCCTTTTGGCAATTGCAAGAATGAAGCTATGTGTGGATATAGTATTATTATTAACTGACTTCATTTGGATCCTTTTGCAATTACATGAGTGAAGCTATGAATAGATATTATATTATTATTAATTGCCTTTATTTGTATCCTTTTGCAATTGCATGAGTGAAGCTATGAGCAGATATTATTATTATTATTATTATTATTATTATTATTATTATTATTATTAGTTGCCTTTATTTTTATGAGTTACATTGTAATCTCATGCTAGTAGTCAATGTAACCTCTTTGAAAAGTTTCTTCCCAAGAAGACTTACTTGGATAGACCACACTGCAACACTCTTTTTGTTAAGCTGCATCTACACTGTGGACTTAATTCAGTTTTGGCACCGCCTTAACTTCCATGGCCTACTAGGGGAGTTGCCATTTGTAGTTGCCATTTGTAGTGAGGCACTTGCACTACTTGGGCAGAGAAGGCTTTGCAAGACCTTGCAAAACTACCAACTCCAAGGATTCCATAGCATTGAGCCCTGGGGGTTAAACTGCATTAATTCTGCAGTGTAGACGCACCCCGGTTCCAAGACAGGTTGAAATTTGGTTTCACCTCCAATGACCTTGGATGGGCACTTTCCAGCCTGAGGGTTGCATCACTTTTTGCATTTCCTGAGCCTGCAACTCCCATAATATTTATTATCATCATCATTATTGAACATGTTTTAATTGTTTTTATGTTGTTGTTGTTGTATGCTTTTTCTTGATGTATTTATGGCTGTGTTTGGATTTGTTTTTACTGTTGCATTTTTATATTGTTTGGGCATGGCCCCTTTGTAAGCCGCCCGGAGTCCCCTTGGGGAGATGGGGCGGGATATAAGAATAAAGTATTATTATTATTATTATTATTATTATTATTATTATTATTATATTTATTTATAGTCCCCTTTTTCTCTCCACAAGGAGACTTTCCCTGAGGCCTGGCTACCTTTTTAAATGGCATGAGTAATGCTATAAGCAGATATTATATTAATATTATTATTAATTGACTTTATTTGTATCCTTTTGCAATGGCATGAGTGAAGCTATGAGTGAATATAATATTATTGATTGACTTTATTTGTATCCTTTTGCAATGGCATGAGTGAAGATATGTATGGATATTGTATTATTATCAACTAACATCATTTGTATTATTTTGCAATTGTATGAGTGAAGCTATGAGTAGATATTATATTATTATTAATTGATTGTTTGTATCCTTTGCAATTGCATGAGTGAAGCTATGAGTGGATATATTATTATTATTATTATTATTATTATTATTATTATTATTAAATGCCTTTATTTTTATCCTTTTGCAATTGCTTGAGTGAAGCTATGAGCAGATATTTTATTATTATTAACTGACTTTATTTGTATCCTTTGGCAGTTGCAAGAGTGACACTACGAGCAGATATTCTATTATTATTATTATTATTATTATTATTATTATTAGTTGTTGCCTTTATTTTTATCCTTTTGCAATTGCATGAGTAAAGCTATGAGTGAATATAATATTATTGATTGACTTCAATTATTATTATTAATAATAATATCTGCTGATAGCTTCACTCATGCAATTGCAAAAGGATATAAATAAAGTCAATCAATAATATTATATTCACTCATAGCTTTACTCATGCAATTGCAAAAGGATAAAAATTATTTGTACCCTTTGCAATTGCATGAGTGAAGCTTTCAGTAGATATTATATTATTATTATTATTATTAATTGACTTTATGTGTATTCTGCCTTTTGGGAAAATTTAATTAGGAAAAGCAGAATTTTTATTTGGGAAGCAGTGTCCTTATAGCTTTCCAACAGAACTATAGGGATTTGTGCAATTTTAATTTGTAATTATCAATATAATATTTTTTTTTATTTTCCATGACACACAAGATTTCATTATTTTGTATATGTGTGTGTTTTTTGCTCCAATTTAATTGCATTGTGTCATGTTTGCTGTTACTGAGTCCCTATATCAGTAGAAAAGTTAGATAAATTTCTTTCCAGTAAATAAGATAAAACAAATAAATAGTCCTTCAGACGGTTGAACAATAGCTCCCATAATTTGGAAATAAACTCTATTTAAATGCATATTTCACTGTCAATTTCTCGCTTGTGTTGTGACCATGTTCGAAGGTGGCACAGTTTTCAGATTGCAAAAGGAAACGAATGGTTTTTAATCTGGTTGGCATTTGGCAAATATTGCCATAAGGCAGAATGGAAAAGGCATGTTGCAACCTGTGTTGTATTTATTTTAAAGCATAAACTAGTCTTATGCAAAAGGAAAATTAAAAGGGCTTAAGGAAGGAGGAAAAGACAGAGTTGGACAAAAGTTATTTTTTGGAATTTCCCAGGAACAGCATCATCATCATTGCAGTATTATTATTATTATTAGTAGTAGTAGTATTACCATCATCCCAATCAAGACACCAAATGGCTCGCAAAACGTTAAAAAGCACTCCACAACATACATACCAATTTTCAAATAGAATTCAACAAACCGGTCCATTGAAATCCCTTAAATCCCTTGAGATAAGTAATGTTTATAAAACCACCTTCAGGCTCTATGTATAAAGTGCATTTGAAACAAACAAATTTCTTGTGTAGACTTGAGTCCTGTCTCATTATGTCCATATTTGCATGCAAAATGGGTTGTTCCAAGTCCAAACAGTTCTGGACCCAGCATTTTGGATACAAGGGAGACTCAATCTCTAGGCAGCATTTTTAAAATAATGTTGTGCATGAAATAAAGTTGATGCACACTAAAAAAAGCAAAAGCGGTCTATTCTAACTCTAGGTGCCCATTTATACCAGGCATGGACAAACTTTGGCCCTCCAGGTGTTTTGGATTTCAACTTCCATAATCCTTGCAGACAGCCAATTTTCTCATACCAGAAGTGACTGTCATGGAGCCAGATCCCAGGGCTGAATTTCCAAGCCCTGAATCTGACTTCATAACATAAAACAACCCTGCAAGCACCTGGCGGGAGGAGATAAAATGAGCCTGGGAACTCAGAGTTGAAAGTATAAACAATTATAATTGCTGTAGTGTGTGGGAATAGAAATCATGGTAGAAATGTGATCCCGAAGGTGGGGTTTGATGGTGATATTTGCGTGTGATATTACGTTGCATCAGAAGTGATAAAATTAGATGTATGTAAACATTAGGTCATTCTCGACTTTTCCAAAGTCATGTATTCTTCAATAAAGATTGAATTTGAGAGCAGCTATCTTTGATCTGCGTTCAGACTGGTCCTTTGAAGTGAGCCTGACATTAAAGTCGAGAATCCATTTCTCACCCTCCTGCGGAATTCGCAGTGAAGTGATAATGAGTGAAGAAGGAGATCAAAGCCCAAATGGGGCAGAGAGGCCTTTGCAAGGGGCCCGGCCGAAGAGAGAAGAAACGCTGCAAGCCATAGCTTCCTCTACGGGGTACCCCAGGCCGAACGGCGTGACCCAGAGAATTCCCAGGGGAGGAAGAGGCGTCTCTGCGGCTGCAGAAACCAGTTGGGGATCTGGAGGAAGTATGCCGGAGACCGTGGCCCTGCGGTTATCCATCCTGGAAACTAATTTATCCAGGCTGTCGGAAACCGTGGGGAGATTGGTGCCATTATTGGAAGAGAATCTCCAAAAGGAGCCCAGCCGATATGGCGCCGAGAGAGAACCAAGTAAAGAAGGAGATTGGAGCCAGAGGGGCCAGCGAGCGTCAACGCAGAGTCCCGTGGCGGCAAGGGACGAGGGAGATGAGGAATACTGGCGGGAGCTGGAGTTCCGGGACAGAATGGCGCGAGAAGTGGAGCGTCAGCGAGCCCTGGGAACTCTGAGGCCGCCATCTCCAACAGAGCTCCCAACCCCCCGAATGGGCGTCGGGGTGGAAAGGCCACTGGGGCCAGGGATCGGGTCCAGTGGATTAGCAGACGAAGGCGGAGAGGAGCGGGGGATCCAGGAAGAGGAGGAGGATGTGCCGTACGACGAGGAAAGGCGAGATGAGGGGGCTACAGCAAGGCCAGTATGCGGATGGGCGGAAGAGCCGACAGCGGCGGCAGACTTTCGGGAGCCGCGCAGAATGACCACCGGAGTGGGGCGCGGCGTGTTCCAAGGAGCCGCCCGAGGAAACCTGATGCAACCCTTCCCCATGCCTCCCAGACAGCATCAACGGGCTGCAGAATGGATGCCTAGAAGGGAAGATCTCAAACTAGAATACGGAGGGGAATCAGATGAACTGAACTTTTTTCTAATTAGCATCAGAGGATACATGGAAGACAATGCACACACATTCCCCTCCGAGGCAAGCAGGGTTCGAGCCATCGGCAACACACTAAAGCGAGGAGCAGCCAGCTGGTATGTGCAGCTTCATGCCAGACGCGACCCATGCCTGAGGTCAGTGCCCCGCTTCCTCGCCGCACTGGAAAACCGGTTCAGAGACCGGCTAGAGCAATTGAGGGCTCGAGACCAGCTGAAAGGAATAAAGCAGAGGGACAAAACGGTGCCCGAGTACGCAGAGGAATTCCTTCACCTCGCGGAAAGGGTACCAGAATGGTCTGAAGTGACCAAAGTGGAGTTATTTAAAGAGGGACTGCGCCCCGAGATTTTCAGCTGGGCAGCGCACAGAGACGACCCCGAAACGCTCCAGGGATGGATTCAACTAGCGGGGCGCGTCGAATCCACCCTGGCCCAAGTAAAGCGCTTCAGGAGCGGCAGCGGCCAGCAAAGACCGGTGGCGAGGGGTCGAGGAGAAACGAGGAAGCAGGAAAGACCCGGAGGGAGGCCGGGGATTCCCTCCAGAGGAGACGACAACAAACCTAAACCGGGATGCTTTGTATGTGGGAAGACGGGCCATCGAGCAGCAGAATGCTGGGCCCGGAAGGGGGAGCCGCCAAAAGCCCCAAAGCCCAAGCCAGCAACCGGGAGGCGCGCGGAAGAGGAGGTGCAGGCCCCAGAATCTTCAGAAAAACTGGTGAGTCGGGACAACCGCATGATAGTAGTGCCAATCTGCCTCTCAGGGCTAGAAAATCGGGCCACCTGCAAGGCATTTGTGGATTGTGGGTGTTCTAGAAATATTATAACCCCGGAGTTAGCAGGAGCGCTGAAATGCCAGCAGATGGCGCTTGACTCCCCAATTGCATTTTCGCAGCTAGATGGATCAGTCGCTGCTGGGGAAGTATCTACAAAGGAAATACGAGGAATCCCATGTAAAATAGGCAAATGGGAAGGAAGAATATCCTTTGTGATAGCCCCTATTGCCACATACCACGTAATATTAGGGATACCATGGCTCGAACAGGCAAATCCTGAAGTAGATTGGAGAGGAAAAAGCCTAGCATTCAAAGAACAGCAGATGCAATGGGAGATAAGCAAGATTGCAGAAGAGGAGGACGAGGAAGATGAAGCAGGGGAAATCGACCCACAGCTATTGCCACCTGAATACAGGGACTTTGTGGATGTTTTCAATCAGAAAGAGGCCAGTAAATTGCCTCCCAAAAGGAATATAGAAGTAGAAATTGAAATAACCCCAGGAGCAAACTTACCCAAACCAAAAGTGTATCCCATGTCTGTGCAGGAGAAGGAGGAATTGAGGAAATACATTGATAAAAACCTGGCGCGAGGCTTCATTAAGCCATCCAATTCTCCTCTCGGGGCCCCAGTGTTATTTAGGAGAAAGAAAGACAACTCCCTAAGATTGTGCATTGATTATCGAAATTTAAACGCAATTACTAAGGACAATAAATACCCTATGCCCTTAGTCAAGGATTTAATTACCGTATTGAAGAAAGGGAGCATATTTACTAAACTGGATTTAATTGAAGCGTATCATAAATTAAGGATCAAACCGGAGGATACTTGGAAAACTGCATTTTCCTGCGCATTCGGCCATTTTGAATACGAAATTTTGCCTTTCGGGTTAAAAAACGGAGGCGGCTGCTTTATGCAGCTTATAAATGAAATACTACACCCGTTATTGTACAGAGGGGTATTCATATTTCTTGATGATATCTTGATTGTAACTGAAGATAAGGAAAAGCACGTAAAATTGGTCCGGGAAGTTTTGCAGAGACTAAGAGAAGCAAAGCTGTACGCAAAACTGTCCAAATGTGAATTCAATAAAACTCAAATTGACTTTCTGGGGTATCGGATATCTCCAGAAGGGTTAGCTATGGATCCAGCTAAAGTAGCAGATGTGAAAGAATGGGGAGTGCCTCAAACAAGGAGGCAATTACAATCATTTCTGGGGTTTGCAAATTTTTACAGACCCTTCATAAAAGGTTTCGCGCAAATAACCGCACCCCTTACAGAACTTTTAAAAACAAAAGGGAAAGGGGAGACAGCAAAAGTGAAAGCTCCTGGCGCCAAACTGAGTTGGACGCCAGAATGCCAAAAGGCATTCGAAACCTTAAAAGAATGCTTCACTGAAGGACCCATCCTAAAACACCCCGATATCAGGAGCCCTTTCATAATCCATTGCGATGCCTCAGACTGTGCGTATGGGGCAGTACTATTGCAAAAAGATCAAAATGGGAACTTAAAACCCTGTGGATATTTGTCACGGAAGTTCAGCGAAACTGAAAAAAGTTGGCCAATATGGGAAAAAGAGGCATTAGCCATATTAAAAGCCTTAGAATGCTGGCGACACTTCCTCGAAGGAAGCGGAATCCCATTTGAAATTTGGTCTGACCATAAGAACCTACAGTATTTAAAGTCTCCTAGAAAATTGTCCCCCAAACAAATTAGATGGGCGCAATACTTCAGCAGATTCGATTTCCAATTAAAGTTTTTTCAAGGGAAGCAGAACGTCTTGGCAGATGCTCTTTCACGCATGCCTCAACACGAAGGCATAACCACAGCAAAAGAGGGGACAATATTCTCTGACAAACAATGGGGCTTAGCTGTCAGGACAAGAGCACAAACCCAAAAGGAGGACACGGCTTTTGTTGAACTCGGCGGGGAAGAAAACTGGGGAAATGAACTTAAACAGTCTTATGAAGGAGATCAATGGATCGCGTCCAACGCAGAAAAGGGGGAACAGAAGGGGGGATTTTGGTTTGTAAACAAGAAACTGTATATCCCAGCAATATTAAGGATTAAGATTCTGCATCGTTTTCACAACAACCAGAGCGCTGGTCATACAGGAATTACAAAAACAACAAAGGCAATAGTAAAACATTGTTGGTGGCCAGGGATGAGGAAGGACATAAAGAATCATGTTGTTCAATGTGATGATTGTGCCAGAAATAAATCGGGAGGAGGGAAGCCTATGGGATTGTTACAAACAGTAGCGGAACCTACCAGACCTTGGGAATGTGTAGCTATGGACTTTGTGGGAGAACTGCCGGTTAGCAAAGGACATCGTTATATTTGGACAGTATTAGACCTGTTTTCTAAACAGGCTCACTTTATAGCGCTGACGAAACTACCATCGGCTGAGAAACTAGCTGAATTGTACATAAATCATATTTACAAACTACATGGATGTCCCAGTAGAGTAGTCAGTGACAGAGGAGTACAGTTCACAGCAAAATTTTGGGAAAAATTCTTGGAAATGCTAGGAGCAGAAAGGAGTCTAAGTTCTGCTTTTCACCCCATGACAAACGGGGCGGTAGAACGTACTCAGCAAACGCTTGGGCAGTTCCTTCGAATGTACTCTAACTTGAGACAAAATGACTGGTCTAGGTGGTTGGCTTTTGCGGAACTAGCCTTTAATTCAACTATACATTCAGCAACAAATAAAACCCCCTTTGAAGTAGTTTACGGGTATGAAATACAGCCTTTACCCCAGTTGCCAAGGTGGACAGAAAATGAGGAAACAGAGGCAGGGAAGTGGAAAACGCAAATGCTAGAATGTTGGAGTCAAGTGACTGCATCCTTAAAGGAAGCACACAAAAAGTATAAAGCGTTCGCAGACAGAAAGAGGGTGGAAGGCGATAAATTAAATAAAGGAGATCTAGTGTGGTTAAGTACCCAAAACATCAAATTGGGGCTACCTTCAAGAAAACTGGGCCCCAAATATATTGGACCATTCAGAATACAGGGTGTTATCAATGAAGTGACTTTCCAGTTGGCATTGCCAAAAAGTTTAGGGAAAATACACCCAGTATTCCATCGCAGCTTACTGAAAAAGTATATGGGGACTTTGGACAAAATGGACACATAGAGTTATTGTTTGATTTGTTTCAGAACTATGATGAAAGAAGAACCGAAGAGGAGGACGAAGAAAACGAGGGCGCCATGTCATGGAGCCAGATCCCAGGGCTGAATTTCCAAGCCCTGAATCTGACTTCATAACATAAAACAACCCTGCAAGCACCTGGCGGGAGGAGATAAAATGAGCCTGGGAACTCAGAGTTGAAAGTATAAACAATTATAATTGCTGTAGTGTGTGGGAATAGAAATCATGGTAGAAATGTGATCCCGAAGGTGGGGTTTGATGATGATATTTGCGTGTGATATTACGTTGCATCAGAAGTGATAAAATTAGATGTATGTAAACATTAGGTCATTCTCGACTTTTCCAAAGTCATGTATTCTTCAATAAAGATTGAATTTGAGAGCAGCTATCTTTGATCTGCGTTCAGACTGGTCCTTTGAAGTGAGCCTGACAGTGACATGCAGTTTCTCAAGTTGCTCCTGAGACACACACAAAAAGATAGAACCAGTTAAAGGTAAAGGTAAAGGTGTAGTTGTGCCCGACTCTGGGGGTTGGTGCATTTCTAAGCTGAAGAGCCGGCGTTGTCCATAGACACCTCCAAGGTCATGTGGCCGGCATGACTGCGTGGAGCGCTGTTACCTTCCCGCCAGAGCGGGTACCTATTGATCTACTCACATTTGCATGTTTTTGAACTGCGAGGTTGGCAGGAGCTGGGGCTAACAGCAGGTGCTCATTCCGCTCCCGGGATTTGAACCTGGGACCTTTCGGTCTGCAAGTTCAGCAGCTCAGCGCTTTAACACACTGAGCCACCAGGGGCCCCTACAACCAATTAGGAGACGACATTTATAACCCAGGAACATTTTTTTTTGTTACATAGTGTTATAGATGCACCCCAAGAAAGGTGCTGAAACCGAGTTTGTCTCTTGCAAATGTGGCGTATCCTTTGACTTTGGATTTGCCATTTCTCTTTAGGAATTGGCACTGGATGTCCATCTTTCTATTGGGAGGATTTTGGTTGTCTTCCAACATGGCAAGGGGTTGGACTGGATGGCCCTTGTGGATTCTTCCGAATCTACCCTGTTTCCCCTAAAATAAGACATCCCCACAAAATAAGACCTACCGTGTTTCCCCGAAAATAAGACAGTGTCTTATATTAATTTTTTCTCCCAAAGATGTGCTAGGTCTTATTTTCAGGGGATGTCTTATTTTTCCATGAAGAAGAATTCACATTTATTGTTGAACAAAAAAATGAACATTGATTATATACTGTACAGTAGTTGTCATTACAAATCAGCATAACCAGACAAACTGAGAATCCTATCAAGAATTTCTTGTTACTACCACTATTTTCATGTACAACAATCTATGGTACAGTAGAGTCTCACTTATCCAACGTAAACGGGCCGGCAGAATGCTGGATAAGCGAATATCTTGGATAATAAGGAGGCATTAAGGAAAAGCCTATTAAACATAAAATTAGGTTATGATTTTACAAATGAAGCACCAAAACTTCATGTTAGACAACAAATTTGGTGGAAAAAGTAGTTCAATACACAGTAATGCTATGTAGTAATTACTGTATTTATGAATTTAGCACCAAAATTTCACGATATATTGAAAACATTGACTACAAAAATGCGTTGGATAATCCAGAACGTTGGATAAGTGAGACTCTACTGTACTTACATTTACTGTTCCTGCATGCTCTGGTGTTGTTTGGCGGGCATACTTCCAAACAAAAACTTTGCTAGGTCTTACTTTCGGGGGAGGCCTTATATTTAGCAATTCAGCAAAATCTCTACTAGGTCTTATTTTCCGGGGATGTCTTATTTTCGGGGAAACAGGGTAGTAGAGGTTTTGCTGAATTGCTAAATATAAGACCTCCCCTGAAAGTAAGACCTACCGAAATTTTTGTTTGGAAGCATGCCTGTTGAACAGAACACCCGAGCATGCAGGATCGGTAAATGTACATACCATAGAGCAGGGGTCCCCAAACTTTTTAAGCAGAGGGCCGGTCCACAATCTTTCAAACTGTTGAGGGGCCGAATTATCATTTGAAAAAAAATACAAACAAATTCCTATGCACACTGCACATGTCTTATTTGTAGTGCAACAACAACAACGAAAGAACAATACAATATTTAAAAATGAAAACAATTTTAACCAACATAAACCTATTAGGATTTCAATGGAAAGTGTGGGCCTGCTACTGGCCAATGAGATAGTCAAGTTAATAAGGATTGTTGTTGTTGTTGTTGTTGTTGTTGTTGGTGTGCCTTCAAGTCATGTCAGACTTTGGCCGAGCCTAAGTCTAAAATTAATTATTTATTTACTGCATTTATTTACTACATTTATATCCCACCCTTCTCACCCCGAAGGGGACTCAGAGCAGCTGTATGTACATACAATATATTATATTATTAGCATTACACTATATTAGCATTATATATTACTATATTGAACTATACCACTATACTGTAATACTATATGTAATATATAACATATAATTAATATTATTATATGGTATTATTATTAGTATTATATTGTATAACATAAGATTATTATCAATATTATATGTATATACAATATATTATTAAAACTGATATAAAATATTATATTATAAAACTGAGGGCGGGGGCCGGGTAAATGACCTTGGAGGGCCGCATCTGGCCCCCGGGCCTTAGTTTGGGGACCCCTGCCATAGAGTGTTGTACATGGAAATAATGGTACAGTAGAGTCTCACTTATCCAACACTCGCTTATCCAACGTTCTGGATTATCCAACGCATTTTTGTAGTCAATGTTTTCAATACATCGTGATATTTTCGTGCTAAATTCGCAAATACAGTAATTACTACATAGCATTACTATGTACTGAACTATTTTTTCTGTCAAATTTGTTGTATAACATGATGTTTTGGTGCTTAATATGTAAAATCATAACCTAATTTGATGTTTAATAGGCTTTTCCTTAGTCTCTCCTTATTATCCAACATATCCGCTTATCCAACGTTCTGCCGGCCCGTTTATGTTGGATAAGTGAGACTCTACTGTAATAACAAGAAATTCTTGATAGGATTCACAGTTTGTCTGGTTATGCTGGTTTATGATGACAACTACTGTACAGTATATAATAAATGTTCATTTTTTTGTTCAACAATAAATGTGAATTCTTCTTCATGGAAAAATAAGACATCCCCTGAAAATAAGACCTAGAGCATCTTTGGGAGCAAATATTAATATAAGACGCTGTCTTATTTTCGGGGAAACATGGTAGCATTCCGTAATTTGCTCCTTTGGGTGCTCCAGAACAGGGGTCCCCAAACTAAGGCCCAGGGGCCGAATGCGGCCCTCTAAAGTCATTTACCTGGCCCCCACCCTCAGTTTTATAATACATTTTATATCAGTTTTAATAATAAAATATATTGTATATACATATCATATTGATAAAAATATTATAATGTTATACAATATAATGCTAATAATAATACCATATAATAATATTAATTATATGTTATATATTACACTAGCTGTGCCTGGCCACGCGTTGCTGTGGCAAAGTGGTGGTGGTATTGGTTAAAAATTGTTGTGTAATTTTTATTTGACGTTATTTGCATTTTTTATTAATTTTATTGTAAGTTATCTTTTTATTTATTATATTTTATTATTGTCTTGTATTATTTTTTAGTTATTTTCTGTTATTATATTATTATATTGTATTAATTTTTAGTGTTTTTTATTATTTTTATTGGGTTGCTAGGAGACCAAGTTGGAGGAGCTTAGCCTTCGAACTGGCAGCAATTGGATAAAAACAATTATTCCTCTCTCTCTAATTAGGACTTTATTTTTCTTTTCTTTTTGTTGTATCAACCTAGAGGCGTAGATGATGGGTTGTGTTGTCAAATTTCGAGGTTGGGGGTCCTGTAGTTTTGTTGTTTTGTGGATCGCCGTGATGCCATCACTCTTTTATATATATAGAAGATATAATATTACAATATAGTGGTATAGTTCAATATAGTAATGTATAATGCTAATATTGTTCTATGCTAATAATATAATATATTGTATGTACATACAGCTGCTCTGAGTCCCCTTCAGGATAAGAAGGGTAGGACATAAATGTAGTAAATAAATGTAGTAAGTAAATAAATAATTAATTTTAGACTTAGGCTCACCCAAATTCTGAAATGACTTGAAGGCACACAACAACAACTACAAACAACAATCCTAATTAACTTGACTATCTTATTGGCCCATACTTTCCATTGAAATCCTGATAGGTTTATGTTGGTTAAGATTGTTTTCATTTTTAAATATTGTATTGTTCTTTCATTGTTGTTGTTATGTCTGCAGATGGTACAAATAAGACATGTGCAGTGTGCATAGGAATTTGTTCGTATTTTTTTTCAAATGATAATTCGGCCCCTCAACAGTCTGAAGGATTGTAGACCGGCCCTTTGCTTTAAAAGTTTGAGGACCTCTGCTCCAGAAGGTCAAACTCCTCCTTTGCCACCTGAGCTCTCCTTCACCCAATCCCATCTCAGCCCCAGAGAAGGTGGAGAAAGACAGAGGGAGGGACACCAAGTCTTCTTGATTCCTAGCAATCCGTGCTCACTCGGCTTCTCCGTCATTGTCCCTGTGGTCAGTCCCTGTGCCTGGTGTCTCCCTGCAGCCATGTCTCGCCCGTTGACCGACCAAGAGAAGCGCAAGCAGATCAGCATCCGCGGCATCGTGGGTGTGGAGAACGTGGCCGAGCTGAAGAAGGGCTTCAACCGGCACCTGCACTTCACGCTGGTCAAGGACCGCAATGTGGCCACCACCCGGGACTACTACTTCGCCCTGGCCCACACCGTTCGCGACCACTTGGTGGGCCGGTGGATCCGCACCCAGCAGTACTACTACGAGAAGGACCCCAAGGTGAGCATCCATGGGCTTGTTCTCTGGCTCAAATGGTGACCTTTGGGAGTGAAAGGGTGATAGGGTTGTTGTGTGTCTTTTGGGCTGTGTGTCCATGTTCCAGAAGTATTCTCTCCTGACATTTCGCCCACATCTATGGCAGGCATCCGAAAGACATACAACAACTAAAGAACATTTATTGTTTATGAGAAGAGGAGTAAATTCATCCTTCAAGAGAAAAATATTGTGTTTACTGTGAATGTAACAGTGCTTTGTTTGATTGTTTAACAACGCCTTTTGTATCTGTTTTCATATTGATGTATTGAACTAAATTTTGGTTTAATGATTTCTGTATTACTGTAATAGTGGATACTTGTCTTTGTAGTCCCAAATAAAGCAGAAGTCTCACTTCAGACAAAGAAACAACATGCATTGATCAATAAATCCTTAGGATCAGTTTCCCAAACGCAGACTCGAAGCAGGTACAAATGGAAGTGAAGGCTTAAGCATCAGAGTCGTTTGTTACCAGCAAAAGCTGACTACTCCTGATTTATAGCCCTGAGTTCCCCCACGCGGTTCCCAATTACTTTAGCATTTCTCGCAGCTATTCTAGCTGAACAGCAACTCTGATCTGTTTCCTTTCGCCTTTCCTGAAATGTGGGCACTTGCAAGACTTCCTCTTCTGATTCCAACTCCCCCACAAATTCCTAAACACTTTCCTTAAGCGGCGGAGGGGGAAAAGGAAAGGGCCTGAGGATGCCTGCCATAGATGTGGGCGAAACGTCAGGAGAGAATGCTTCTGGAACATGGACACACAGCCCAAAAGACACACAACAACCCTGTGAATCCCGGCCATGAAAACCTTCGGCAACACATTGAAAGGGCGATGTTTTGCACTTGCAACGCTGACCTTTTGGTGGTGACTTTTTGAGGACTGAAGCAGTGGACATTTGCAGGCTGAAACGGTGACCTTTTGCAGCGGAAAGGTTGGTTTTGAGGCGGAAATGGTGGACTTGTTGGAGGCTAAAAGGGGGACTGAAAAGGTGACCTTTTGCAGCTGAATGGTCAGTCTCTCTCTTTTTTTTTATAAAAAAAAATGTATTTATTGAAATTTCATATACCATAAGAGAAAATGAGAAAAGTTTAGCATACATCGAAAGTGGGAGAACAATACTTTATTATAGAAAAGTAGGAAAAGTGAGGGAAAAAGGGGGAAAAAAGACAGAATGATAGTGAGAAAAAAGAAATTATATATATATACATACATATATACTAGCTGTGCCCGGCCACGCGTTGCTGTGGCTAGGACTTTATTTTTCATTTCTTTTTGTTGTATGAACCTAGAGGCGTGGATGAAAGGTTGTGCTGTCAATTTTCGAGGTTGTGGGGCATTTAGTTTAGTTTTGTCCGGTGCCGTGATTACTATATATATATATATATATATATATATATATATATGGTGTGTATATATAAATAAGGTGTGTGTATATGTGTGTGTGTGTATATATATATATATATGATATATTTTATATATATATATATATATATATATATATATATATGATTATATATATATATATATATATATATATATATATATATATATATATATATATAGAGTATTAGAGATTATGGATTTGGTTATCCCCAAACCAAGGATTACCAAAAAAAGAAACCAACTGGGACTTATTCAAAGACTATTTAAAACAGGCTAAATTATATCTTATCTGCTGAAGCTTAATATTTCCAAGACTAGAAGAGGACGAAGGGGATAGAGTAGAGTTATAATGGAATATTAATTACAACGGTTTAAGGAATAGCAAGAGCAGGTTGGAAGTCTAGAACTCTTAATTTTTTATTATATATATATATATATATATATACACACAGTAGAGTCTCACTTATCCAACATAAACGGGCCGGCAGAAGCTTGGATAAGCAAATATGTTGGATAATAAGGAGAGATTAAGGAGAAGCCTATTAAACATCAAATTAGGTTATGATTTTACAAATTAAGCACCAAAACATCATGTCATACAACAAATTTGACAGAAAAAGTAGTTCAATACATGGTAATGTTATGTTGTAATTACTGTATTTACAAATTTAGCACCAAAATAACACGATATATTGAAAACATTGACTACAAAAATGGCTTGGATTATCCAGAGGCTTGGATAAGCGAGGCTTGGATAAGTGAGACTCTACTGTAATTACTACATAGCATTAGTGCTCATTGAACTACTTTTTCTGTCAAATTTGTTGTTAAACATGATGTTTTGGTGCTTAATTTGTAAAATCATAACCTAATTTGATGTTTAATAGGCTTTTCCTTAATCCCGCCTTATTATCCAACATATTCGCTTATCCAACGTTCTGCCGGCCCGTTTACGTTGGATAATCAAGACTCTACTGTATTATTTTACTTTATTATTAAAAGGATCCATAAACAAATTTATATTGAAGAAGATGAGAATAATGATTTGATCAGAGTTGGACAGTCTTATCTTAAATTTGAGCTTTAGGTAAATATTCAGAAACATTTAACCTACTGATCCCTCAATTAATGTAATTTTATTGGTATCTATTTTTATTTCTGAAATTTACCACTCTCGGTTTATATTTGAGTCAATGTTTTCCCAGTTTTTTTGTGGTAACATTAGGTGCCTCGGCTTATATTCGGGTCGGCTTATACTCGAGTATATACGGTAGATGCTCCCCATTTTGGCAAGAGTGGGAGTCTTGCAGAGCCCTTCACTTTGCGTGATGAATCACTCTGTGGAAATCCAAACTAATCTGTGTTCTTGAGTTCTGTGTGTTCTGTCCTGTCTACAATTTGGAGTTCTTTCCTTCATGGGGTGAAAAGGGTGACAGGGAGTGGAGCTCAGGTGGAGATAAATATATACAATTGCTGAAGGGTGGAGAATTCGGGTAAATGTTGGTTTATTTTCCTTGCCAAGTCCTAGTAACACAAAAGAGGTACATCTTGCAGCGTTAACTGGCTGTGACCTGCGGGCATGCAAACGAAAGCACTCATTTGCAACATGCAGAACTAATTTGGGGCTTTTGCAAAGGTTAGGAAAACTATAACTCAAAAAACGTCATGTCGAGTGGCGGGTTTGACTCTAGACATAAAACATTTCCTTCACCATTTGTCACTGATTTTTTTATAGTGACTTGAAAATGGGATTAATTGCTGGGGGAAAATATTTTGATGCCTATACCTATTATTGGAGCCTCAGTGGTGAAGTGTGTTAAAGCGCTCAGCTGCTGAACTTGCGGACCAAAAGGTTCCAGGTTCAAATCCTGGGAGTGGAATGAGTGCCCGCTGTTAGCCCCAGCTCCTGCCAACCTAGCAGTTCGAAAACATTCCAATGTGAGTAGATCAATAGGTACCACTCTGGCAGGAAGGTAACGGCACTCCATGCAGTCATGCTGGCCACATGACCTTGGAGATGTCTTTGGACAACGCCGGCTTTTCGGCCTAGAAATGGAGATGAGCACCAACCTCCAGAGTCGGTCACAACTGGACTTAACATCAGGGGAAACCTTTACCTTTTTACCTTATGTATCTAATGAGGAACCTCCCTGGCCAGAGACATTATACAAGGGTTGAATGAAAAGTAATGCCTCCACCTTCATAACTCCTCAACAGATGTCAGTCCTGGTCTGCGGCAGGTCCTGGCTTGTTCAGTAGACTCTCCTCTACAGTTCCCTTTGGTGGGAAGCCTTAGCATTGAACGGTTGTGTTGTTAAAGTGTGAAGTATGGAACCCTGCGCAGAGGGTTGGTCAACGCGACTTAATCAATGTGCAGTCACTGAATTCTTGACATCAGAAGGTGTCACCCCAAAGGAGGTTCATCAGAGAATGCAAGCTGTTTATGGGGATTGTGTTGATGTGAGTCCTGTGCGTCGTTGCGCGAGTAAGTTTAAAGATGTTGAGGTGGGAACATCTGACTCGCGTGACAAACAAAGAGTTGGACGTCCTGTGACAGCATCCACCGAGTTTCACAATCAAAAGCTTGACAGATTAATTCAGGACGACTGTCATATCACTCAGAGAGAAATTTCGAACATCATCGGCATTTCACAAGAACGTGTGGGTCACATTATTGCTGTGCTTGGCTATTGGAAGATCTGTGCATGATGGGTCCTGCGAGACGCTGGTTGCAGAAACAGAGTGTCGACTTCTTCTGTGACGGCTTCAGAAAACTTGTTCATCGTTGGCAGAAATGTATCCAATTGTCTGGTGATCATGTGGAAAAGTGAATAGTGGTCGTTAAAGAGCACATTCTAGGGGTTATTTATGCGTTTGATTTATTAAAATATTCCCACCCAAACCGAAGTAACGAAGGTGGAGGCATTACTTTTCATTCAACCCCCGTATCTGGAAATGACATCTTATGAGGAGTGAAAATGTTCCATTCGCTGCTTGTGTTTCCATCCGGCTGTTGCCGGGAATGGGGCTTGTTTAGATTGTCATTCATTGTTGTTCAGCTCAGTTACTTTTGGGGATGACAGTTCCCAAAATCCACAGCCAACTTAATAATGGCTTTGAGATACATGTAAAACTCTGACTGGTGAACCTAGACATTTTTGGTCAAGCATATAAACATCACTTATAGGCCCGGATCCTAGCTACTTCCAGTGGAACCATTGAATCAGTAGTTGAATGCTGAATCAACACATAAGTAAATCCCATTGTCTTGATGGATCTACTTCAGTTGGGAGCGAAGAATAAGACTGAGGTACCCAATAGCTCCTTGGAAATGCTGAAGAGGTTGAAGAGGAGAAGGAGGAGGACAGGCTCTTGGCAGGAAAATGATTTACAAGCGGAAAGGAGTCCAAGCATGTCATCTTTGGAAGTTGCTCCCCTCTGGCAAAGAGCTTGGTGTTCCTGGACCAACCTGGGAGACATAGTATGGCTGGGTTGAATCTGAGATCAGGGTGTTCTGCTTGAAAACTATTTCTGCTTCACCATGTCCCTTTTGCAGAGTTTCCACAACATATGGGCAGATGCTCGAAAGATAGGATTTGTTGTGTGATCTTTTAAAGGTTTTCCTCGCTTTCCCTGTGCATAACACTATGTAACACAGTTTTTGTTCCTGGGCTATAAATGTCATTTCCTAATTGGCTCTAACAAAACATGGAGAAAGCTTATTAAGCTGGAAAAAACGTTACTTTTGCTGGAGGGACATCCTGCATTTTTCTATAGTTTTCCATTAAATATCTCATAGTCTCAACGAATTCAATGTACAATAGAGTCTCACTTATCCAAAGTTTCTGGAGTAGGGCAACTACTTCCAAAGTAAGGACCATACAATTAAACAGGAAATAATACTTTCAAACCAGGGGCAGAAAAGTTTTCATATATATATATATATATATATATATATATATATATATATGCAGTAGAGTCTCACTTATCCAAGCTAAACGGGCCGGCAGAAGCGTGGATAAGCGAATATCTTGGATAATAAGGAGGGATTAAGGAAAAGCCTATTAAACATCAAATTAGGTTATGATTTTACAAATTACGCACCAAAACATCATGTTTTACAACAAATTTGACAGAAAAAGCAGTTCAATACACAGTAATGCTATGTTGTAATTACTGTATTTATGAATTTAGCACCAAAATATCACGATATATTGAAAACATTGACTACAAAAACGGCTTGGATAATCCAGAAACTTGGATAAGCGAGGCTTGGATAAGTGAGACTCTACTGTACTTTGTGGCCACAAAAATGAAGTCTCTGGAGTATAGCAACTCTTTTCAAAGTAAGGACCATAAATTAAACAGAAAATAGCACTTTCAAACCAGGAACAAAACTTTTTTCAAATTTTGTTGCATAGTGTAACTCCACAACTTGTTGATTCTTGATTTGAGGGTTTGGCTCCAGGACATTATGGATACCAAAATACATGGATGCTGAAGTCCCATTATATACAATGGTATTCCTTATTTTTTTTTAAATGGCAAAAATCAAAGTTTGCTTTTTGGAGACTTCATAGATGTGGATGGTGGAATCTGTGGATGCTGAATCCGTGGATATGGAGGTCTGGCTGTATAAGTAACATGGCTTATCGATGAGAGCTGGTCATGTGCAATGGTTTGGACCAGCTTGGTGTAGTGAGTGGTTTGAGTATTGATTCTGGAGACCAGGGTTCAAATCCTCGCTTGGCCACAAAAGCTCCTTGGGTATTCTTTGGAAAGTCACACTCTCTCAGCCTCAGAGGGAGGCATAGCTTCAAATCTCAATATATTGGAAGGCACACTACTGAGTGAGCTTGGTGAAGTCACACTCTCTCGGCCTCAAGAGGAAGACCAGGGCAAACCTCTTCTGAAAGTGCCTCTACATTGAAGAATGATTGCAATTCGGCACCACTTTTCATTTCCATGGATCAGTGCAGTTGTAGTTTGATGTTTGTAAAACTACAACTCCCACAGTTCCATTGCATTGAGCCATGGCAGGTCAAGTGGCGTCAAGCTGCATTCATTCTTCAGTCTAAATGCACACTGAGCTTTACCATGAAAAACCCATGATAGGTTTTACCATATGTTAGAATTGACTTGAATTACATATTACAATAAGAAAGTAGATCACAAAATTATGTGGTTTTGATGTGGTTCTGTATATTAGACATGTCCCAAAAATCGTTTTGAATCGTATATCGGAATTATTTCGGATTGTTCTCGCTTTTTGATACACATTCCGAGACATTGTCTCACAGCGCAACCAGCAGTGTAATTCGAACCATTGTTGGCCCATTCTCTAATTGTATCTTAATGTTTCGTTAATCCCCCCCCCCCCCAATTTTTTAAAAATATATTTTAAAAAATATTTTAAAACTTTTTTTTGTTTCTGAAACCTACCTTGAATGGGAGCTTAGCGCAGCCTAACTTGGCTGCCGCTCCCCAACCAATCAGAAGCTTCCACGATGGATACAAAGGTGGGGGCTAGTGTTGATGAGGATAGCTCAAGAAATGAGGGCGGGAGAGCCCTGTAAAAGTCCCCCCCCCAGTTCCTTTTTTTTTTTTTGGCGATTGCGCATGCGCGTCCGCCAATTTAGAAACATTTAGAATCATTACGAATTTTCGGAAATATCCAAAATTTTTGGGTGAAAAAATAAGAAATACTTTCTATATCGAAGTGCCAGCACCCCCTACTTTAGAAACGAGAATTGAAACATTTTTTTCATCGATCGGACATGCCTACTGTATATCCTTCCACCTGCCTCTCTGTTTGCCTCTTTTCCCAGTTGTTTTTGCTCCCTGATCCAAAAACCAGACAGCATCCTGTTAGCAATGAAACCATGCTCCGTCTTTACTAGGAATGGGCTTTGCCCTTTCTATGTGTGTTTTAATGCTCAGGCCCAGCTCCAGTTAAGTCTTTGCATTGCTCCATTGAGTCTGTGGTTATCCCTGGAGTATATTTCCTCAGGGTAGAATAAAGGGAGCCCTGTCCACATAACCACAAGATCCTCCCCTTCCAGCAGTGAAGCACAAGGTCTGCTTTGACCAAGAAGGGCTGATCATCTGCATGTACGTATGTGTGATTTTCCACCCACTTTCCACCTTTGTGGGTCAGCTCATTGCATCATGTGTGTAGGAAACAATGTCATGGAATTTTCCGTCACTATTTCCAACCTAATGGAGCCTCCGGTGGCTCAGTGTGTTAAAGCGCTGAGCTGCTGAACTTGCAGACCGAAAGGTCCCAGGTTCAAACCCGGGGAGCAGAGTGAGCACCTGCTGTTAGCCCCAGCTTCTGCCAACCTAGCAGTTCGGAAGCATGCAAATGTGAGTAGATCAATAGGTACCGCTCCGGCGGGAAGGTAACGGCGTTCCATGCATGCATGCCAGCCACATGACCTTGGAGGTGTCTATGGACAATGCCGGTTCTTCGGCTTAGAAATGGAGATGAGCACCAACCCCCAGAGTCGGACACGACTGGACTTAACGTCAGGGGAAAAACTTTACCTTTACCTTTTATTTCCAACCTGTCTGGGGCAAAAAATAGACTCAAAGACCTAGAAAGTGCTGCCTAGGAATTTGGTGAAGTCTCTTTTAAACAGAGGCTGGATGACTGTCTGTTTGGAGGGCTTTGGTTGTGCCTTTCTGCATGGCAGAAAGGGGTTGGATCGGAGGCCCCTTTCTTCCAGTTCTGCCAGCACATTTTCCTTCTGTTTTCTGGCATATGGGGATCACAATTGGTCCCAAAATGGACCTGGAAAAGATTTTTAAGATGCTAAACTTTCCGTGCTCTGACTTAAATCTTGCAAAGGAAGAGGCTGGATAGCAAACTAGTTCTATCTTCCGTCTGCTAGTCCCACCCTCCACTTTACCAGTTTTACTGGTATCAGGGGTTACGGATTGGGACTCAAGTCATAAGCTTCCTTTCCCTTCTGAAAGCAAAATGTGACAAGGCCTAGTATACGTTTTTTGGGATGTTTGGAATGGAATAGAGTTTATTATTTATTTATTTATTTATTTATTTATTTGCAGCATTTATATTCCGCCCTTCTCACCCCGAAGGGGATTAAGGGCGGATCACATTACACATATAAGGCAAACATTCAATGCCTTTTAACATAGAACAAAGACAAGACAATAGAGTTGTGTGCGGTTCCCATTTCCTTTGGTACCTCTGGAACATCCAATACCTTCGAGTGTACGAAACGGGAAGCCCCCGCCCCCAGTACGAAAACCCGCCTGCAATAAAAACAAGCAGGAATGTCAGGAGAGAATACTTCTGGAACATGGCCATACTGCCCGGAAAACACACAACAACCCAAAATGGATCAAGGTTTACCCATATTGCACAACTCTAAATTGAAGTGTGCCTTGGTACTGCAAGGCTTTAAGGAGAGCTCAGAAATGGGATCAGACCAAAGGCTAGTCTACTATAGTCTAATATAGTTGTTAGGGATCCCTCTTCTTCAGAATAGGAAGGGGAGCAGGAAAGTGTTCATGAATTTGAGGGTGAGTTGCAATCTGAGGAGGAGATTTTGCAAGTACCCACTTTTCAGGAGAGGCGAATGGAAACAGAGCAGAGATGTCGTTCAGTTAGAATAGCTGCCAGAAATGCAGCTGGGTAATTGGGAACTACCCCAGCAGCTGTGAGTGGACTCAGGGCTATAAAGCAGAAGCAGGTGCAGCCAGCTCTTGCTGGTAACAAACTGACTCTTCGCTCCCCTTGTGCCTGCTTCAAGCCTGCATCTGGGAAACTGCTCCTAAGGATTTATTACTGTTTCTTCGTCTGAAGTAAGTCTGCTATTCAATTTGGGAATTTATCAGAGACTAAGAACTGTGCTTGTCCTAAGACTTCCTTGCTTCATTTTGCATAATTCCACTGAGTGTGCTGTACGTTATGTTTTGCTGAAGTAAAGCAGTTTTCATTTACTTACCACTGTGTTTTAAGGCTGTTCTTGAAAGACAAAACAGGACAACAGCATTCTGTTCCTACTAGCACAGTGGTTCTCAACCTGAGGGTCCCCAGATGTTTTGGCCTTCAGCTCCCAGAAATCTCAACAGCTGGTAAACTGGCTGGGATTTCTGGGAGTTGTAGCCAAAACACCTGGGAACCCAAAGAGTGAGAACTACTGCACTAGCACCAACCTGAAAAATTTAGTGCAACTAGGAAAAATGGGCATCTTATGATTTCTTCACTCCGGGTGAAATTCTGGCATTCCACATTCTGCATCGAGCACAGTTCCCAAACTACACTACATAACACGATTTTTGTTCCTGAGTTATAAATGTCACTTCCAAATTGGTCCTATCATAAAAGCACAAGAAAAGTTTATTAAACTTCAAAATATGCAAAAAGTTTATTAAACTACAAAAACTTTGTTCTTGGGGTAGGGATATTCTACAATGCATTCTGCTATAGTTTTCCAATGAATTTCTCAGAATCCCAACCAATTCAGCTATAAGAAACAAAGTTTCTGGAGTAGGGCAACTACTTCCAAAGTAAGGACCATACAATTAAACAGGAAATAATACTTTCAAACCAGGAGCAGAAAAGTTTTCTCATATATATATATATATATATATATATATATATATACACAGTAGAGTCTCACTTATCCAAGCTAAACGGGCCGGCAGAAGCGTGGATAAGCGAATATCTTGGATAAAAAGGAGGGATTAAGGAAAAGCCTATTAAACATCAAATTAGGTTATGACTTTACAAATTAAGCACCAAAACATCATGTTATACAACAAATTTGACGGGAAAAGTAGTTCAATATGCAGGAATGTTATGTTGTAATTACTGTATTTACGAATTTAGCACCAAAATATCACGATGTATTGAAAACATTGACTATAAAAATGCGTTGGATAATCCAGAACGTTGGATAAGTGAGACTCTACTGTACTTCCAAAGTAAGGACCATACAATTAAACAGGAAATAATACTTTCAAACCAGTTTCATACAATTAAACAGGAAATAATACTTTCAAAAAGTTTTCTCATATACACACACACACACACACACATACATACACACACACACACATACATACCTCACAACCTCTGAGGATGCCTGCCATAGATGTGGGTGAAACGTCAGGAGGGAATACTTCTGGAACATGGTCATACAGCCCAGAAAACACACAACAGTCCTGTGATTCCAGCCATGAAAGCCTTCGACAACACATTTTCAAATTTTATTGCAAAGTGCTATCTTCAAGGGCAGTCCCAATACGGGACACGGTAGTAGTCCAGCATGGGGATGACTAGACTAGTTGTTGCAATTTTCTCATAGTTAAGAAGACAAGGGATTCAAAGGGAGATGAGACTTGTAACTGGGTCAGATGATAAGTCATAGAGAGTTCATCTGCAGAAATACTGTGTGTCTGCAGGTGCCTTGACCATTGCATCCAGACGGTCACGGGTTCAACGCCAGTTTAAGAAAAGGCTCTTGTATAATAATAGGGCTGCGGGAGAAGAAGAAAAAACGTTGCCAGTCCTGGAAAGCAAATGGATAGACCGGCACAAAAGTGCAGGTCGTCTTCCTTGAATTGGATTGACTTAATGAACCATCTCGCAGTCAGTTTTGGGCAGTTAACCGCCTTTAATGGAGCTTTAGCCGTGCGGATTAAGTCGTAATCCCTTTTGTGACATCAGGCGGAAGGTGAGGCGGGCAGGCCGGCCCCCCGCGGAGAGGCTCACCCCTCATCCGGCCTCTCAACGAGGTTCACGGCTTCTGGATCAGAACACGGTCCTCTGACTCCAACCTTTGTCTCCAGCTATGAGGGTTGAATGAAAAGTAATGCCTCCACCTTCGTAACTCCTCAACAGATGTCAGTCCTGGTCTGCGGCAGGTCCTGGCTTGTTCAGTAGACTCTCCTCTATAGTTCCATTTGGCGGGAAGCCTTAGCATTGAACGGTTGTGTTGTTAACGTGCAAAGTATGGAACCCTGTGCAGACGGTCGGTCAAAGCGATTTAAGCAACGTGCAGTCATTGAACTTCAGAGACTAGATCTCACCACTGTACGGCATCCTCCATACAGTCCAGATTTAGCACTGTCTGACTTCCATCTGGACAGGAAAGCTTGGAGAAGATCATGATGCTGGGGAAAATGGAAGGAAAAAGGAAGAGAGGACGCAAGGGCGAGATGGATGGACGGTATCCTTGAAGTGACTGGCTCGACCTTGAAGGAACTGGGGACGGTGACAGCTGACAGGGAGCTCTGGCGTAGACTGGTCCATGAGGTCACAAAGAGTCGGAAACGACTGAACGAGTGAGACGATGACGACGACGACTTCCATCTGTTCCTGATAATGAAAGAAGATCTGCGGGGACATCATTATGCTTCTGATGAAGACGTTGAGAGAACTGTGAGACGCTGGTTGCGGAAAGAGAGTGTTGACTTCTTCCATGACGGCTTCAGAAAACGTGTTCATCGTTGGCAGAAATGTATCCAATTGTCTGGTGATGATGTGGAAAAGTGAATAGTGGTCATTAAAGAGAACATTCTAAGGATTATTTCTGTGTTTGGTTTATGAAAATATTCCCATCCAAACACAAGTAACGAAGGTGGAGGCATTATTTTTCATTCAACCCTCGTATATTGGGAAAAACCCAGTATTTGGGGAGATTGGGGACTTCACATTGGAGACCCCACCCAGAAACCTTGCTGGGTTGGAAATATCAGCTCCGCATCTCAACCAAGTGGTGAAAGTGGGATATAAATAACTATAATAATGTAAAATATTGTCCTTTCTGTCTTTGCCAAAATGGGAGAACCGACAACAAACAAGAACTTTGGCCAAAGGGACCACCAAACCGAACAATGCTTTCATCCCAACCTACTTGTAGGATAATGGATAAGTAAAGTTTACTCCAATTTATGTATTCTATAGGACTTCAGAGTTGTGCAAAGACAAAAGCAGACATCATCAATATGTGATGCATTCAATGGCGATCCTAACCTGAGGTTAGGGAGCAGCACAGAATGTAGTCAGAGGTTGTTTGTTGTTTACGAAGATGTCCTCAGAGTTTGGTATATTATCTGTAAAATCTGGATGTTAGCCCTAGGCAACTAATATTGCATTTATAGCACTTGTAACTTTGCGCTGGTTGAACTGCTGACCTGAAGTTTGGGTTGCTGACCCGAAGGTTGTCGGTTTGAATCTGCGAGGCAGGGTGAGCTCCCGTCGATCAGCTCTAGCTTGCTGGGAAATGAGAGAAGCTTCCCAGCTAACACATCCGGGCGTCCCCTGGGCCACGTCTCTGTAGACGGCCAATTCTCTCACACCTGAAGCGACTTGCAGTATGTTCTCAAGTCTCTTCTTCTCAAGTGCACTTTTAGCATGGCACAAATGGCAAGACTCAGCCAACAATACAGAACGTGGGGAAAGGTCAGCTATTGTCAAGATGGGAGTTGACCAGGCTCACAAAAACAGAACCGCATGCAGATGAATCTTTCAATGTAACAGGAGGATATCTACATGCCTGTTCTATGGTGCCTACAATTGAACATGGTTGCAGAAAAGATGTACCTTTTATCTGATACCAACTCCACAATCACTTACAAGATTTCTCTCTTTAACCTGGCAGCAAATAAAATCAAGGCAAGACTGATTGCAGGCATTGCAGTCGACTGTGCCGGGATGCTTTTATCTAGCCTGAGTGGGGTCAATTTCCCCTAATGGATCCCTACTTAAGTTTTTAACATGACTGATATTTTATACTGGCTTTTTAATGGTTATATTTTGCAAGCTCTGTTTTATCCTGTTTTTAACTGTTAGATTTTACAGTGTTTTGTACAGATGTTTGTTTGAGGTTGTTTCTGTAAATGCATTGGTTTGGAGCATTAATACATTGTTTGATTTGTTGTCGAAGGCTTTCATGGCCAGGATCACAGGGTTGTTGTATGTCTTTCGGGCTGTGTGGCCATGTTCCAGAAGCATTCTCTCCTGACGTTTCGCCCACATCTATGGCAGGCATCCTCAGAGGTTGTGAGGTACCTCACAACCTCTGAGGATGCCTGCCATAGATGTGGGCGAAACGTCAGGAGAGAATGCTTCTGGAACATGGCCACACAGCCCGAAAGACATACAACAACCCATTGTTTGATTGATTGATATCTACATGGTTTCAGCAATTTTCAAGCACAGGCTCTCTTTTGGTAGCATTGAATAGGACCGGAAATATTATAAGTATATATAATATATTATATATTTATAAATTATTGTATATTATATATATATATATATATATATATATATATATATATATATATATATATATACATATACATATATATATACACACATGTGTGTATGTAAAATTAGAATAGCATGTTGCTATGGCACATGATCTGGAAATCTGAAATGATCTTGATCTGGAAATCTGAAATCCTCCAAAATCAGTAATTCTGTGTAATACATTTCTTGTTCCTGGGTGATAAATGTCATTTCCAGTTTGGCTGTATCATAAAAACATGGAAAAAGTTTATTAAACTGCAAAAAACTTTGTTTCTGTGGGACACAATAGTTGGATATCTCATTGAGTCTCAATAAATTCAACATTTAACACAAAAACAAAGTTTATGGAATAGAACAACTACAGTAGAGTCTCACTTATCCGACACTCACTTATCCAACGTTCTGGATTATCCAACGCATTTTTGTAGTCAATGTTTTCAATACATCGTGGTATTTGGATGCTAAATTCGTAAATACAGTAATTACTACATAGCATTACTATGTACTGAACTACTTTTTCTGTCAAATTTGTTGTATAACATGATGTTTTGGTGCTTAATTTGTAAAATCATAACCTAATTTGATGTTTAATAAACTTTTCCTTAATCCCTCCTTGTTATCCAACATATTCACTTATCCAACATTCTGCCAGCCTGTTTATGTTGGATAAGTGAGACTCTACTGTATTAATATTATTATTTCTTGATTTAAGGCGTTGGCGTGATGTGATGAGCATCCTTGATCTGGAAATCTGAAATCCTCCAGTAATTCAGTAATTCTGTAATCAGTAATTCTGTGTAATACATTTCTTGTTCCTGGGTGATAAATGTCATTTCCAATTTGGCTGTGTCATAAAAACATGGAAAAAGTTTATTAAACTGCAAAAACTTTGTTTCTGTGGGACACAATAGTTGGATATCTCATTGAGTCTCAATAAATTCAGCATAGTTTGTGGCCACAAAAACAAAGTTTCTGGAGTAGAACAACTACTTCCAAAGTAAGGACTGCACTTTTAAACTGGAAATAACACTTTCAAACTAGGAACAGATACCTTTTCTAATTTTGTTGCATAGTGCAATGGATCAGTTGGGTGGCTGAGATAGTGATACCTTTGCTTTCTGGGAATATTGGCATTTTTAAAACCATGTCCATTGATTCCTAATGTTTTTAATCTCTTTTTTTCCAGAGAGTGTACTACCTGTCCTTGGAGTTCTATATGGGCCGGACTTTGCAGAACACGATGATCAATCTGGGGCTGCAAAACGCCTGCGACGAGGCAATTTATCAGGTAAGGGGGATTGGGGGACATCACTGCTTTGGATTTCAATGCTAAGGGTTGCCAAAGGCCATCTAGTCCAACCCCTGGCTGTACAGCAGGTAGGGGCAAACTTGGGTTTCACCCAGAGTTTTAATTTTTAATCTAGTTTTTAAATGTAGTATTCATGCGGCCCGCTCTTGTTATATTGCTGTTTCGATCTTATGTTGTACTGTTTATTTTATGTAATGTATTATTTAATTGTATTATGTTATGGTTATATTGTATTGTCTTGGGCATGGCCCCATGTAAGCCGCCCCGAGTCCCCATTGGGGAGATGGTGGCGGGGTATAAATAAAGTTTTATTATTATTATTATTATTATTATTGGGCCCGCCGGGTGTTTTGGACTGTAACTATATTGAATTCTATGGTTTTGCATGGATGTGGCATTGGGGCTGTGCGGTGGTGCTGGAGATGTGCAGGGATGGGTGTGTTGTTTTGTGCTGTATGCAGGGGAAGGCATTTAATTTCGTTGCATAATAGCACAATGACAATAAAGCTATTCTATAACTTTCTCAGTCTCAGAGGAGGGCTGTGGCAAACCTTCTCCCAAAAGCATGCCAAGGAAACCATAAATTTCAGAAATATCTTTAAAGATAGGCAAAGGTAAAGGTTTTCCCCTGACATTAAGTCTAGTTGTGCCCGACTTTGGGCGTTGGTGCTCATCTCCATTGCTAAGCTGAAGAGCCGGCGTTGTCCGTAGACACCTCCTAGGTCAGTGATGGCCAACCTATGACACGCGTGTCAGCACTGACACGCCTAGCCATTTTTGCTGGCACACTGCCGCATGCAGATTGATTGGATGACTCATGTCTTTTATGGCCAAATTTAGTGTGATTTGGTCCAGTGGTTTTGTTGTTTACTCCATGGGAATTATGCACATTACATACATACATACATATATATATATATATATATATATATATATATATATATATATATATATATAATCATTCTATTATTCTGTTATTATTGTAGTATATTGTTATATTATTACTATTATATTATTATTATATTATTCATTATTCGTGACTACATTGAAACTAGAATAGAGAGAAATCAGCGTGGAAACTGCAAGAGGTACCATAGATTGTTGTACATAGAAATAATGGTAGTAAATAGTTTTTGATTTATTAAATACAGTTATATATTACAATTATATATTTTTGTTATTTAAACTATATATATTGTGAAATTATGGGTTTTTTTCTTGGAAGTGACACACCACCCAAGTCATGCTAGGTTTTTTGGTGAATTTTGACACACCAAGTGCAAAAGGTTGCCCATCATTGTCCTAGGTCATGTGGCCATAGGCATGATTGCATGAAGCGCCATTACCTTCCCACCGAAGCGGTACCTATTGATCTACTCAAATGGGCTCGGGCTGTGGCGCAGGCTGGAGAGCAAGCCAGCTGTAACCAGCTGCAATGAATCACTCTGACAAGGAGGTCATGAGTTCGTTTGTCTTGTCTTTGTTCTATGTTAAAAGGCATTGAATGTTTGCCTGTATATATAATGTGATCCGCCCTGAGTCCCCTTTGGGGTGAGAAGGGCGGAATATAAATGCTGTAAATAAATAAATAAATAAATAAATAAATTTGCATGTTTTTGAACTGTTTGGTTGACAGAAGCTGAAGCTAACAGCGGGAGCTCACCCCATTCCCCGGATTTGAACCACTGACCTTTTGGTCAGCAAGTTCAGCAGCTCAACGGTTTAACCCGCTGCACCACTGCCCCCTTATCTTTAAAGATACACAGCAACAAGTGGAGTGCCGATGCTCCTTGGTTGCAAAGCGAGCGCTTCCTCCCTTCGCCAGAATGGCCAAACAGGATATTGTGGTTCTGCGCATTTCTCTTGCACATTTCACCTTCCCAAAAATGCGACTCCAGCTTCAGCTTCCCCTTTAAAGAATGAAAGGGACGGGAGGGATGCATAGGAGGTCACCTTCACAGCTGGAAACTATTCCCATGTTGGCATAATAACGGGAAGTATGTTTTGTAAATCTGGCGCAGTGTGGACGTGAGCAATTCCACGCTGTGCTGGAAAAGCCCCAATGTTGTCAAACCTTTGCCAGGTCCAGCTTGTCATAACCAGTTCAGACAGTCTGGATTCCGTCCTCTTTTTTCCCCTACGAATGACCCTTTTTGTTGCCCCACCAAGGAGTATTGGGATGGTTGTATGTTTTCCGGCTGTATTCTCTCCTGACGTTTCACCCACATCTATGGCAAGCATCCTCAGAGGTTGTGAGGTATGGAGAAACTAAGTAAGATAAGCATACAGTCTGGAAAACATACAACAACCCTGTGATCCCGGCCATGAAAGCCTTCGACAACACATTGAACATCTCTACAAGGAGACATTGCTCCAAGACACAAGGAAATTGGAAAAACTAAGGACCAGGAAAGCACATCTGCTGCAGTACTCTCTGGATGGGGGTGAACTACTACAACTCCCAGAGTTCCGGGGCAATTGCCGCGAAACATCTGTCAGCATCCACAGCAGGCAATGTTCAGTCTGTGTGCCAAGTTTGGTCCAGATCCGTCATTGGATGGGTTCAGTGGTCTTTGGATGGAGGTGAACTACAACTCCCAAAATAAAGACCCCTTCCCATAAACACCTGCAGCATGTTCAGTTGGTCATGAGGCTTCTCTGTGCGAAGTGTGGTCCTGATCCATTGTCGGTGGGGGTCACTGTTTCTCTGGTTGCAGGTGAACTATAACTCCCTTTCCCCCAAACTTATCCAATATGTTGTATTGGTTATGGGGGCTCTGTGTGCCAAGTGTGGTCCTGGTCCATCATCGGTAGGGTTCAAAGTGCTCATTCATTGCAGGTGAACTATAAATCCCAGTACCTACTACTCCTAAATCTCCAGGCCAATTCCCCTCCAAACCCACCAGTATTCAAATCCGGGCATATCAGGTATGCATGGCAAGTTTGGTCCAGACCCATCATTGTTTGGGTTCATAGCGTTCTGGGTGTAGATGAACTACAACTCCTCTACATTCCCTAGTAAGGAGTCACAGTGCTCTGACTTGATGCAGGGTGAAGTACAACTTCCATCATGAGGAGTCAAGCCCCAAAGTCCTGTAGTAAGTTTAGTTGTAGGTCAGTTGTGCTCTATTTGTTATGCAGACAGATTTGAAAGGGAAGGGCAGTAGGTGGGGTCATGCAAATTCCACAGCAATGGAGAACCCTGGGATGCCTGCCTGTGGTGGAAGAAAAAGCAAAATCTAGGATGAAATGGTTCCCAAATGAAAGCATTCCTTGGGTGGTGGGCCATAGTGTTTGGGAAGGACATTGGCAGGGGCTGGGCTACATGTTCATGGAACTCACTGTAACCGTAATGTCAGTGAAAAAGAGTGTGACTTGCTGGCTTTTCAGACGTGGAAGCTATAGCCTGTTTGTGGAGGCCGGAGGTTGTCTGTGTGAGTGGACACCCGTGCCACATACACACATACGGGTTTTCACTTTTATTATGGACTACCTTGGGGACCCGGCGGTGCCCGGGTCATTTGAGAATGGTATTATTTGTGTTTTAATATTATGTATTCTGTTTGGAGTGGGCGAACTACAATTCCCAGAATCGTGTGGTGCGGTATTCTGTGGATGGGGGTGAACTACTGCAATTTCCAGATTCCGGGGGCAATTGTCCCGAAATATCTATCAGTATTCACAGCAGGCAATATTCAGTCTGTGTGCCAAGTTCAATCTGTGTGCCAAGTCTAGATTTGTCATTGGCTGGGTTCAGTGGTCTTTGGATGGAGATTAACTACAACTCCCAAAATCAAGGCCCCTTCCCACAAATACCTGCAGTATGTCCAGTAGGTCATGAGGCTTCTCTGTGTGAAGAGTGGTCCTAGTGCATTGTCGTTGGGGACCAGTGTTTATCTGGCTGCAGGTGAACTATAACTCCCTTTTCCCCAAACTTGCCCAATATGTTGCATTGGTTATGGGGGCTCTGTGTGCCAAGTGTGATGCTCATTCATTGCAGGTGAACTATAAATCCCAGTACCTACTACTCTTCAACTTCCAGTCCAGTTCTCCTCCAAACCCACCAGTAGTCAAATCTGGGCATATCGGGTCTGCATGGCAAGTTTGGGTTAATAGCGTTCTGGGTGTAGGTGAACTACAACTCCTCTATATTCCCCATTAGGAGTGACAGTGCTCTGACTTGATGCAGAGTGAACTACAACTTCCACCATGTGGAGTCAATCCCTAAATTCCTCCAGTAAGTTTAGTTGCAGCTCAGTTCTGCTCTGTTTGTTATGCAGAGAGATTAGAAAGGAAAGGGCAGTGGGCGGGGCCATGCAAATTCCACAGCAATGGAGAACCCTGGGATGCCTGCCTGTAGTGGAAGAAAAAGCAAAATCTAGGATGAAATGGTCCCCAAACGAAAACATTCCTTGGGTGGTGGGCTGTAGTGTTTGGGAAGGACATTGGCGGGGATGGGCTTCATGTTCATGGCGCTCGCTGTAACCGTAATGTCAGGGAAAAGAGTGACTTGCTAGATTCTTAACCCTGGGAAGTACAGTAGAGTCTCACTTATCCAACACTCGCTTATCCAACGTTCTGGATTATCCAACGCATTTTTGTAGTCAATGTTTTCAATATATCGTGATATTTCGGTGCTAAATTCATAAATACCGTAATTACTACATAGCATTACTGTGTGATGAACTACTTTTTCTGCCAAATTTGTTGTCTAACATGATGTTTTGGTGCTTCATTTGTAAAATCATAACCTAATTTGATGTTTAATAGGCTTTTCCTTAATGCCTCCTTATTATCCAACATATTCGCTTATCCAACATTCTGCCAGCCCGTTTATGTTGGATAAGTGAGACTCTACTGTATAGCCTGTTTGTGGAGGCCGGAGGCTGTCTGTGTGAGCAGACATCCGTGCCACATACACATCTACAGATTTTCGCTTTTATTATGGATTTAGATTTAGATTAGATTATTATTAATAATAACATAAATAATAGTAATAATACTAGCAGCAATAATAAGGGTAATAACAGCAATAAAATTGGGGATGTGCAGTCTACAGATGCATGCAGGTCTACTGAATTTTTCCGCATTTTTGATTTCCAAATTGCCGTTCGATTTTCTATCTGTTAGCCAAACCTGCATAGGCTAGTCCTACCCAAACTATGCAACTCCTCCCAGGACAAATGATGCCTTTTGGAGATATGTCCAAGCTTGTGTGCTCTTAAACCGACAACATTTTCAAGTCTGGACAGCTAAAAGATTGCCATCTGGCGTCCCGTTTTCATACCTTCCAACGGTCTCGTTTTAGCAGCTACAATTAATCCTCTTCCACTTTTAAATTGTCCCAGTTTGTCTTTCGTTCTCCTCTTTTGTCCTCAGCTATGGATGCATCTATACTCTAGAATTAATGCAGTTTGGCACCACTTCAGCTTCCATGGCTCAATGCTATGGAATCATGCGAGCTGTAGTTTTACAAGGTCTTGACCCTTCTCTGCCAGAAAGCTCTCATGCCTCTATAGGCTACAACTCCAAAGGCTTTCTTAGCAGTTAAAGTGGTGCCAAACTGGGTTAATCCTATAGTGTAGATGCACCCTTAATCTTCAAAAACCCACAAACATTTTCTTTCCTTTTTAAATGAAAAGTCCAAATGGTTCCTGTTCTTTGAGAAGAGTGCCTGTTGACCTGTCTTTTATTTGACAGGGTATGTTATACATTTCTGCAGAGTTCCAGAAGAACAATGATCCAGTTTTCTCCTTGTTTTTCCAGCTGAAATCATATGGCACGATAAAGAGACAAATTTGTTGTTTGTTCATTAGGATCTCCCAGTAAGAGGACAGTTGGATGAAGTGTTTATATTTTATCATAGGGTTTAATTCTGTTTTAATATGGCATTTATTCTTTGTAGGTCTTAGATTACAAGGGTTTGTCTCAATGTTGTGAGCCATTTGAGGTCTCTATCAGGAGGTAAAAGCAGAACATGATGATGATAATGATGATATACCTTCACATATACATACATTGCCTTTTGTATTGGCGGATTCTGAGAGTATCTAATTTCTGTTTCCATGTGGTTTTCTAGCTTGGCTTGGACATCGAAGAGCTGGAGGAGATTGAAGAAGATGCCGGTCTGGGCAACGGAGGTTTGGGAAGACTTGCAGGTAAGCTGTGATCAATTTCTGCTGAGAATAGGTTGGTCTGATATATTGATCTACACTGTTGAATTAATGCACAATGGCTCAAGCTACAGAATCTTGGCAGTTGTAACATGGCGAGATATCAGATTGAAGGCCTTGTAAAACGACAACACTTGCGATCCATAGCGTTAAGCCAAACAGTAATTGTTGAAGTAGTGTCCAACTGTATTAATTCGACAGTGTAGATGCACCATAGAAGATGGAAATGTGGAGAACCTCATTCAGGTAGTAGTAGTAACTAGTAGTAGTAGTAACAACAACAATAGCAACGGCAAAAGCAATTGCAAAAGAGAGAGCGCGAAATATCAAACTATTCCTCCATCTTGATCCAGTGGCTTGGCAGAGCATTGGCATTCCAGCTTTTTGGAATATGCTGCAAGGGAGTCTGGACAAGAGCTTGAAATCTTACCAAATGATGGTGTTTTGATGCTGAAACAGATGTAGATCTCTGCAAACATTGGAAAGGTGTAGATTAAAGGTAAATGAATGCAGTTTGACCCACTTGTAGATTAAAAGTAAATGAATGCAGTTTGACCCACTTGTAGATTAAAGGTAAATGAATGCAGTTTGACCCATTTGAACTACCATAGCTTAACGCCATGGTTATGTCTCCAATTTTGGCCCTTCAGTGGAGTTTCTCTTTCAACAGCCTGCTTCCTCGACTCGATGGCAACGCTTGGTCTTGCGGCCTATGGCTATGGGATACGCTACGAGTACGGCATCTTCAACCAGAAGATCAGAGACGGGTGGCAGGTAACTTAGATGCTGGCAGAGGAATTGTTGAAGTCCAAAACACCTGGGGGGCTGAAATTTCACCATGCCTGGGTTACAGGCAGTGGTGAAACTCAGCACCTAGATGTACAACTGGATGCATCTATACTGTCGAATTGATGCAGTTCGACCCCACTTGAAGCTCTTTGCCATCCAGTTGGAGCTATGCAACTGGTTGGAGGTGTCTCCTGCACATTCACAGGACACAAGCCACAATCTACACCTTGATACTTTCCCTACCAAATGCCCATTATGATATTGTAAGACAATTTCCTTCAATGGTGTCACACCTCAGAATAGTTCACCTTGCTATAGACACCCAGTCACACACAGGAGAAAGTCTTTTGTAGTTTTATTGAGCAAAATCAGATATAAATCAAAGCAGGCAGTAATAAAGTCAATGGAAATCCAATAGTTCATAAGCCATAAGAATCCACAAGTCCATAAGCCAAAACAGTAGACGATAGATCCCAAAGAACAAAGGCCCAAAGGTTTCAAAGATCCAGGAACAGGAATCTTCTCTTAGTCATGAAGCAGGAACAGCCACTCAGATGAAGCGAGAATTTGCTTTGACAAAAATCTATCTCAAAACACACACTTTTAAAAGCAACCCAAAAATGCATTTCTCTTTCCTGTGGAGGCCTCTCTCTTCCTCACCAACCTTACACTCCTACGAGGCTGAACTCCCTTCCATAACAATCGGTCCGCCCTAGATAATTCAAGGTTCTCGTTATCTTGCACCTGAACCGGGGCTGAAGACACCGGGGCTTGAGACATCTCTTGCTCATTAATTCCCATGGGAATGTCATTCTGGCTGTTTTCTATGGCCTGTGGGGTCAACAGTTCATTCTGCTCAAGCTGCATTTCTCGAGCCTCTGAATCAGCCTGTATCATTCCCATTCCCAAGCCATCATCCTGAAATTCATCCTGCATCCCATCATCTGGCTCTTGTATCTGAAACCCAGAATCCCCTTCTTCATCCTCACTCTGGCTATGCTGTGGCTGAGTCACAACAAATGGGTCCTGGCACAGGAAGAAAATCAGACAGAAAACCCAGTCTTGTGAGATATGTAAAAAACAAAGTTTATTGTTATCACAGCTATGATAAGGCAAACAGCCGTACACACCCTAAAGGTCTGTATCATGCAAATGGCCATCGCAACGTGTGCAGTTAACAAAGAATATATATCTTGGCTTATCTAAAATTGATCAATGGCTGAGGGTCTTCCTCACCTTCCACACCCACTTGGCATAAGTGATACCTGTGACCTCACTTGTTGATTTCAAGCTAACTTTTGGTCTTGGAGCTTTCTGGAGAAAGGCACCAGCTCACAGGAAGGGAGGGGCATATGCAGAGGCAAAGCCACATAGGAAAAAGTTTACTATTTTCTGGCTTATGGTCCCTTCAATATGATCCCCATATCCACTAAACAAGTATCCCCAGTTCTATTTATCCATAAAATATGATGATTCTAGGCATTTTCTATGTCCTCCAGTGCCACTCTGTGCACATCCTTGGGCCAGAAGTCCTTCGTTTCAATAGGGTTCATTACTATTCCTAGTTTCATGTTTCCATGCAAAGTCCAGAACTTGGATACGAGATCCACACAAAGTCCAGGAATGTATCTCCCACAGATATGGGGCGTTATACTGTATATTCGTGCATTGATTAATTTAGAACTGTGTGTGTTTTCTCCCATTAGAGTATGGTGTCGGTAGGAAATAGTCTTAAACTTCAGAAATCTGACACATGTGCATACATAAGGCACATTGGAGTGCATCTACACTGTGGAATTAATGCAATTTGGCACCACTTGAACGTCTGTGGCTCAATGCTATAGTTTTACAAGTCCTTTTAGCTTCTTTGCGTAAAGAGTGTTGGTGCCTCACTAACTACAACTCATAGTGTCTGAAGAAACCATAAGGACCAATCATAACACAGCACAACAACAATAAAATTTCCTGGTGTCTTGGTTTTTAGGGGTGCTGATTCAGAAAATTGCATTGAATAGATTGCATCAGCTCTGGTTTCTTAGATACGGTTATCATGGTTTTATATGGGTGATGGCATATGTTTTATATCCCAAAAACTAGAGCCAATGGTGCCAATTTTGGAACCAGCAGGGTCAAATGCACCCAGAAGCAGGGATAACATTTGAATCTCCTTGCGGAGATAAAAGCAAGGTATTAGTAAACATAACAACAACAACAACAACAGTTGAAGAAGAACTTGAAAATAAGAGGGTCTTCCATGGTAGGAAGGTGGGTTGGATCCCTGAACTAAGAAGATGAAGCTTGGCATGAAATATACCTCCTGTCAGGAAAAATGGGGTAGGACTACAAGGGTTGAATGAAAAGTAATGCCTCCAACCTTCGTTATTTGGGTTTGGATGGGAATATTTTAATAAATCATATGCAGAAATAATCCTTAGAATGTGCTCTTTAACTACCACTATTCACTTTTCCACATAATCACCAGACAATTGGATACATTTCTGCCAACAATGAACAAGTTTTTTTGAAGACGTCACGGAAGAAGTCGACACTTTGTTTCTGCAACCAGCATTTCACCGTTCCCATCGTGCAAAGATCTTCCGATAGCCAAGCAAAGCAATAATGTGACCCTCACGTTCTTGTGAAATGCCAATTTTGCTTGAAATTTCTCTCTGAGTGATATGACGATCGTCCTGAATCAATCTGTCAACCTGTTGCTTGTGGTTGCTGTCACAGGACTTCCAACTCTTTGTTTGTCACGCAAGTCAGATGTTCCCACCTCAACATCTTTAAACTTACCCAATGATGCACAAGACTCATATCAACACAATCACCATAAACAGCTTGCATTCTCTGATGAATCTCCTTTGGGGTGACACCTTCTGCTGTCAAGAATTCAATGACTGTATGTTGCTTAAGTCGCATGGACCAACCGTCTGCACGGGGTTCCATACTTTGCCCTTTAACAACACAACCGTTCAATGCTAAGGCTTCCTGCCAAATGGAACTGTAGAGGAGACTCTACTGAACAAGCCCGGACCTGCCGCATACCAGGACTGCCATCTTTTGAGGAGTTGCCAAGGTGGAGGCATTACTTTTCATTCAACCCTCGTAGATGGCCTTCCAGGTCCCTTCCAAATCTGGAATTCTATGATTGTAAAGAAGTCTTAAGGCATATGATCATTAGGAAGGACTTAGATGTCCACCTCAGTCTAGAGTGGGACACTCCATATGAAGTTTCTCATGGAAAAGTTTATAACGGAAGGAGGGAGATGCATAAAAGAGCCAGATTTGTGAGGCTTCTTTCTTTGATAATTTTCTCCCATCAAGGGCAATGATTAATAGAGGAGAGTCGGGTGAATGGATAACCCTGGCCCCAAAGGAGAGATTACAGAGTGGAGTTGCATTGGATGAGCTTGATAAGAGTGGCTTCTTTGGCGTAGTTTGGTTGCATCATTTCTAAACACACTTTTGTCCATGCGTCCATGCAAGGGAATCCTCAGGTGCAAAGGGCAAGTTGGGCTAGGCGAGAGGAGGGAACCTGGCATTTCAAAAGCTGCATCTACCTATTTACTCAAATCTAATGCTCAACTTTTTTTGGCTAATCATTCTTGCCAAAATGAGGGTGCACGATGCATCAGATTCACGTAATACAGTCATCTTAGTGCTGAGTCAAAGCGGAAGCTGCTTCAGGAGCTTCTCTTTGAGGGACATCATCTCTCATTTAATTGCCCTGACTCAATACTATGCAATCCTGGGATTTGTAATTTGGTGAAGCCTTGTAAAAGAACAACTTTCATTACTTCTATAACTTTTCATAGCTTTCAATAACATTGAGCCAAGACAGTTAAAGTGGATTCATTCTACAGCATAGATCCAGCCCAAGGTTTTCTCTTCCGTTGCTGGAAACTTTGGTGTCCTAATACTATTATTTTTAAAGAAGGAATTCTAAACAGGCAGATATTATAATGTATACCTTTTTGGCCAAATTGCAAAGAGTCCACTTTTGGCCACTGCACATTACATTTGGTAGAAAGTACAGTAGAGTCTCACTTATCCAACATGAACAGGCCGGCAGAACGTTGGATAAGCGAATATGTTGGATAATAAGGAGGGATTAAGAAAAAGCCTATTACATATCAAATTAGGTTATGATTTTACAACTTAAGCACCAAAACATCTTGTTTAACAACAAATTTGACAGAAAAAGTAGTTCAATAGGCAGTAATGCTATGAAGTAATTACTGCATTTATGAATTTAGCACCAAAATGTCATGATGTATTAAAAACATTGACTACAAACATGTGTTGGATCATCCAGAACGTTGGATAAGTGAGACTCTACTGTACTGTTTTTGCTTTCATGGTTTTGGAAATTGGTGTGCGCACTAGATTCAGTGGCACATTATGTTGCGGATTGATGATGATCAGTGGAAACTCTTACGTCACTCAGGTTTGCAGAACAAACAGGCAGGAACTGTATTGATTCCAAGAGATCAGAAGAAAAACAGTAGTATTCACAATGGCCCCTCTGGTCACTTACAGAAGTCCACAGTCATAAACAGTCCTTTTTCAGTCCACAAATCTGCTTCAGTGAAGAATACAGTCCTGGTTCTTCACCCTCTTTTCTCAGCAGCAAACAGGCCTCAAAATAGCAAGACCTCTCTGAGTACACATCTCTCTTCACTGGCAATACTCAGTCATTACAGAAAACTTGTCCAAACTGGTTCTGCAGCAGCAGAACAGAAACAGTACCAAAACCAATCTCCAGGTCTTTCAGGCTCAGCCAATCGGCTTCATGCACTTCATTTTCCTGTTAACACACACGGCACAGTGCCTTTGCAAACCATGACACATTAGATTCGAGTCAATACGGGTAATAATGTAGAACAACTGCAGTTTGACACCACTTCAATTACCATGTCTCCTAGGAGTTGTAGTTTATTTATTTATTTATTTATTTACAGTATTTATATTCCGCCCTTCTCACCCCGAAGGGGACTCAGGGCGGATCACATTATAACACACATAGGGCAAACATTCAATGCCCATAAACACATCAAACAGAGACTGAGAGACACACACGCAGAGGCAAGTTAACTTTCTTCTGAGGGGATGTTCGATTCTGGCCACAGGGGGGAGGAGCTGCTTCATCATCCACACTGACGGCACTTCCTCATACCAGGTCGTAAATTAGTTAATCTTGCCTCCCCACTTTTTTTTATTAGTGGTACCTTATCTCCTACTTGATAGATGCAACTATCTTTCGGGTTGCTAGGTCAGCAACGAGCAGGGGCTATTTTTTATTTTTAATTGACGGGTGCTCACCCCGCCACGGGCTGGCCTCGAACTCATGACCTCATGGTCAGAGTGATTTAAGGCAGCTGCTCAACAGCTGCGCCACAGCCCGGCCCCTAGTTTAGTCAGGCAGTAGCACTTTTTGGGCCAATTGCAAAGCCTTCTTTGCCAAACTGTACTCAATTACAAATCCCAGGATCGCATCGCGTTGAGCCAGGGCGGTTAAAGTTGTGTCAAACTGCATTATGTCTGCAGTGTAGATGCACCCTAAGCTAGGTTTTGGAATTCTACTCTCCAGGACATGCTAACTGTCATATTTTGGGATATTTACTCCCTATTTCCTCACAGAAATATCCTGCCTGAGGCTCTGATGGAAGCATAGGAAACTCAAGTGGCTTTTAGTGCTGAACTCAACCTTTTTTTGCAAGAGGTCTTTAAAGTGACACTGAATAGGAGCCTGTTGGGACTTCTTTGCCAGGGGTTGGATTAGATGACCCTTGGGGTCCCTTCAGCTCCATGATACTGTGATTCATTGTATTGCTTCCATTTTACAGGTGGAAGAAGCTGACGACTGGCTAAGACATGGCAACCCCTGGGAGAAAGCCCGCCCGGAGTACATGCTCCCCATTCATTTCTATGGAAGAGTGGAACACACCCAGACCGGCGTCAAATGGGTCGATACTCAGGTATATGATGGAGAGATGTGCCTCTGAAGGGTTTATCTTATGACTGGAGGTGGGATGGAAGGAACTCTCCACAAAGGCATTTTTGGGGACATTTTTGCCACATTTGGGCTGCTTTGCAAGTTTGTTGTGGAAGAAAATGCCTGGTAGGGATGGTGCAATGGTGTTGGTGGCTTCCCTATCAGTGTGGCAATGAATGGGAGATGGGTTTTCATCTCAACTCTTAAGGAGCTATCCAAGATGCTCCCAATTCATTCAGTACAGGTCCTTTCAAGTTCGTACTAAAACCCAATGGGTATAAGAGTCAGCAGCTGACATTGTGGTGGGCAAGGGAACCATGCAATCTTAAGTGCTTGGGATTGTGCTTGGCCCAGTTCCAAATTTTAGATTTCGTTAAGAGATCTTTGGGTCTCCTTGTGGAAAGGAAAAGTGGGGCATAAATAAGCATAATAATAATAATAATAATAATAATAATAATAATAATAATAATAATAATAATACCACCAGTTTGAAACCAGTCCTATATCTTGTACAATATATCTTTCACATAGCATGATAGGCCATTGAAAGCCCAACTGTTGAGAACCACTGCAGAGGAACCCATCTCTGGTTGCATCTGCACCGTACAATTAATGTAGCTTGACACCACTTTATAACTGCCATGGCTCAGTGCTATGGAATCATAGGAGTTGTAGTTTGGTGAGGCGCCATCACTCTTCGCAGAGGAGGCTGGAGATCTTGGGAAACTACAAATCCCACAATTCAATTAATTAAGTCTGACATCACTCTAACTGCCATGGCTCAGTGCTATGGAATCATAGGAATTGTAGTTTGGTGAGACGCCATCACTTGTTGGCGTGGAGGCTGGAAACTTTGGGAAACTACAACTCCCACAATTCAGTTAATTAGTTTGACACCACTTTAGCTCTCATGGCTCAGTGCTATGGACTCATAGGAGTTGTAGTTTGGTGAGGCGCCATCACTCATTGGCAAGGAAGCTGAAAACCTTGGGAAACTACAACTCCTACAATTCAGTTAAGTTTGATACCACTTTAACTGTCATGGCTCAGTGCTATGGAATCATAGGAATTGTAGTTTGGTGAGACGCCATCACTTGTTGGCGTGGAGGCTGGAAACTTTGGGAAACTACAACTCCCACAATTCAGTTAATTAGTTTGACACCACTTTAGCTCTCATGGCTCAGTGCTATGGACTCATAGGAGTTGTAGTTTGGTGAGGCGCCATCACTCATTGGCAAGGAAGCTGAAAACCTTGGGAAACTACAACTCCCACAATTCAATTAATTAAGTCCGACACCACATTAACTGCCATGGCTCAATGCTAATAATGGGAGTTGTAGTTTGGCAAAGTGCCATCACATTTTGGCAAGGAGGTTGAAGGCCTTGGGAAACTACAACTCCCACAAGTCAATTAATTAAGTTGAACACCACTTTAACTTCCATGGCTCAGTGCTATGAAACCATAGGAGTTGTAGTTTGGTGAAGTGCCATTACCCTTTGCAGAGAAGGCTGAAGACCGTGGGAAACTACAACTCCCACAATTCAGTTAATTAAGTCTGACACTACTTTAACTGTCATGCCCATGTATTGTAAGGTCTTTTCTGCCCACAGGTGGTCCTGGCTCTGCCTTATGACACCCCGGTTCCTGGCTACATGAACAACACTGTCAACACCATGAGGCTGTGGTCGGCTCGGGCGCCCAACGATTTCAACCTCCGGGACTGTAAGCACTGGCTATATCACGCATGGGCAAACTTGGGCCCTCCAGGTGTTTTGGACTTCAACTCCCACCATTCCTAACAGCCGGTAGGCTGTTAGGAATGGTGGGAGTTGAAGTCCAAAACACCTGGAGGGCCCAAGTTCTATACTACTCATATCACACCAAGTTACACACCAAAAACCCATTTAATCATTCTGCAGCTGTGTGACCACATGTCCATTAGAACTGTATTTTACAGTTTTTCACAATAGCATTACAGCCAATGCATTCCTGTCTTAACAATGCATTATCTATCTAACATTGTTCACCATATGAAAGATGAAGGATCCCATGGTCCTCCAGATTTGGATAATAATAATAATAATAATAATAATAATAATAATAATATAGGGTTGTTGTATGCCTTCGACAACACAATAATAATATACTTTATTTGTATTCTGCTCTATCTCCCCGAGCGGATTACAGAATACATATATGGCAAACATTCAATGCCGGTATACAATTAACAACAAAGACAGACAGTACATAGAGACAAGGCTTTTTTATTTTTATTTTTTCATCTCCGGCATCTGGAGACTATATTTGACTCGGCCATGGAGAGGTGCTGTTGTTCCATTTTTCCATGTCAAGGAGCCTGTTGTTCATGAATGTATTCCCGTCAAAATTGCTGGCTTGTCTTCAGGGCGCCTTTTTACCACCTCGCCAAAGCGGTACCTATTTATCCACTCACATTGCTGTTTTCAAACTGCTAGGTAAGCAGAAGCTGGGGCTGACAACAGGAGCTCACCCCCACCTGCAGCTTGAACTGCAGCTCCTTCTGGCCAGCAAGATTTTCTGTAGCTGGCGGTTAAAACCACTGTGCTAACCGTGGCCCCGGTTACTTTTTAAAACTTTTTTAAAAACTTTTTAAAACTTTTTTTAAAAACTTTTAAAAACTTTTTAAAAAACTTTTTTAAAAACTTTTTAAAACTTTTTTAAAAACCTTTTAAAACTTTAAAAAAACGTTTAAAAACTTTTTAAAAACTTTTAAAAACTTTAAAAAACTTTTAAAAACTTTTAAAACAACTTAAAAACTTAATTTTTTTAAAAAAAACTTAAAAAAAACTTTTTAAAACTTTTTTAAAAAGCTTAAAAAACTTAAAAACTTTTTAAAAAAACTTTTAAAAACTTTTAAACTTTAAAAACTTTTTATTTATTTATTATTACTTATTTGCTCCCCCAAATGCAAAAAAAAAAAAAAAGGGGGGGGCATTTTGAACACATGAGCCCACTGAGGTCAACATGGTCAAAGACACAAAGGGCTTATCTTTCTTATACTAAATTGTGCTTCCACTGAACTGCCAATATCATTTGAATGACATGCTCAGAACTTGGAAAAGTTACTTTTAGGACTGCAACTCCTAGATTGGAGTCCATTGGCCATACTGTAGTCCTTGGCCATGCTGGTGATTGAGTTTGGGAAGTTGCATCTCCAAAAAGTAACTTTTTAAAGCTCTGCGGCACAATTGTGTAACCAATAGCTAAAGCAGGTATTTGAGATCCAGATTTTGCTTGCTTGTTGTGCTTTTTTCTGACCTATGGCAACTCTAAAGGTGTTTTCTTGGCAGAATTTGTTGCCTTCCTCTTAGGCTGAGAGAGTGCGACTTGCCTAATATATTTATTTGAACGTATGTCTCGCCTTTCTCTTAATAACATGCTGAAGGTGGCCTGCTCCAAAGATTAAAACTAAATGCAACTAAAAAAACAGTTTAAAATGCAATATTTTGAATATATGCTCTTGAAACACTTTTTTTAAAAGCTAAAAACATGTGAAAGACAGCATTGAGGAAAAAAAGTAGAGTGTTCTCACATTTCATAAAACTTTTCTGCAGCAATGCGCACAACTAAATGAAAGGTGCTTTGTGTCTTGGGAATGCTTTATTGATTCCACGTTTATTCAAATGCAGTCTTTTCATTCCAGTTTTACAATTTGCATATTATCTTTGTAACTGTGTTGATGGCAAGGGCAGAAGAAAGGCTTTGTTTGCCAGCTCTGTTGTCCAGATATGTCTCTCTCAATATCCAAACTCGCATAATTTAAAAAACAAATAAGCGGCAAAGTAGTTGTGATCTTTATCTTGACACCTGCAGCCTTAAGCTGTTGCAAACATATCTATTTGCTGTGAGTTTTCCGGGCTGTCTGGCCATGTTCCAGAAGCATTCTCTCCTGATGTTTCACCCACATCTATGGCAGGCATCCTCAGAGGTGGTGAGGTCTGTTAGAAACTAGGCAAGTGGAGTTTATATATCTGTGGAATGATGTCCTGGGTGGGAGAAAGAACTCTTGTCTGTTTGAGGCTAGTGTGGATGTTGCCATTGGCCAGCTTGATTATCATTGAATGGCCTTGCAGCTTCAAAAACTGGCTGAATTACTGTCTGGGGGAATGCTTTGTTGGGAGGGGAATTTCCGTCAGGAAACAATCAGGGCCAGCTAACACCTCCCAACAAAGGATTCCCCCAGGCAGGAAACAGCCAGGCTTGGAAGCTGCAAGGCTATTCAGTACTATGTTATTGTTTATTGATGTATGTATGTATTTATTTATTCATTTACATCACTTTTACCCCGCCTTTCTCTCCGAGGGGACTCAAAGCGGCTTACAGTAAATAGGCAAAAATTCAATGCCTAAAAACAATGTAAAAACAACAATTCATATAAAACAATCTACAAAACAACAATTCAATGATATAATCTGAATGTATAAAATAGTATAATTTTGTATTCATAGTCGTTCATTGGCTAGGTAGGCAGAAAATTGGTTTGGTTTGAAGCTAACGATCCTTTTTATGTATGTATTTACTGTGGATGTAATAGTGTGTTTTGTTTACAATCTCCCTCTTTCTCTTTCTAGTTAACGTTGGGGATTACATCCAGGCCGTCTTGGACAGAAACTTGGCTGAAAATATTTCCCGAGTCCTGTACCCGAATGATAATGTAAGTCCCTAAGAAAAATGAGTGTTTCGGGTATAATATATCAGGCATGGGCCAACTTGGGCCCTCCAGGTGTTTTGGACTGCAACTCCCACAATTCCTAACAGCCTACCGGCTGTTAGGAATTGTGGGAGTTGCAGTCCAAAACACCTGGAGGGCCCAAGTTGGCCCATGCCTGATTTATATTTATTTCTATACTAGCTGTGCCCGGCCACGCGTTGCTGTGGCCTTTTCTGGTGGTGTTGGTGAGAAATTGTTGAGGTAGTGGTGGTATTGAATGTCTGTTCTATGGTTGTCTTTATGTTTAGTATGCACACTGAAGTGGATTATATGGCAGTGTGGAGTCAAGATAATCCAGTTCAAAGCAGATAATATAAGATTCTAAATGGGTTATATACCTGTGTGGAAGGGCCTTGAGTCTACACTGCCATATAATCCAGTGCAAATTAGATAATCTGTGGAAGAAGCCTAAGTGAGGCCTAAGTCTGCCTGTCCCCTGGGCTGAGTAGGTTGCTAGGAGACCAAGTGGGCGGAGCTTAGTCTTCAAACTGGCAGCAATTGGATAAAAACTATTATTCCTCTCCCTCTAATTAGTACTTTATTTTTCCTTTCTTTTTGTTGTATCAACCTAGAGCCGTGAATGATGGGTTCTGTTGTCAAATTTCGAGGTTGGGGGGCTTGTAGTTTTGTCGTTTTGTCCGCTGCCCTGATGCCATCACTCTTTTATATATATAGATATGTGTAAGGAAGCTGCTGACATATTTATTGCTCTAAGCAAAAGCCCTGACCTCCGTTCAGGACCAAACATGGAAGCAATCCGATCCGAAGCTCATAACTCTGGAGAAACATTTGCCTGATGAAAACACACCAATAAAAGACCAGGGAATGGGTTTTGTCATGGGATTTTGGGCTGGGACCCAGTCTGCTTAGGAAAATGTGCGATTGGAAGAGAACTAGAGTCACCCTTGACGTTCTTAATTCTTATTCTAGAGTGAAAGATCCGTAAATTCTTGATCGTTCTGTTATTATTTTGAAAAATACTAATATTAAAACATCACCATGGCCTACTTCACAGCTTTTGGGATTTGGGTTGTACACTTCCAGAGAGGGAAGATGAAAGTGGGGCCAGGCTGTGGCACAGGCTGGTGAGCAGCCTGCTGCAATAAATCACTCTGACCATGAGGTCATGAGTTCGAGGCCAGCCCGTGGCAGGGAGAGCACCCGTCAATTAAAAAATTAAAAAAATAGCCCCTACTCATTGCTGACCTAGCAACCCGAAAGATAGTTGCATCTATCAAGCAGGAAATAAGGTACCACTTATACAAGTGGGGAGGCAAATTTAACTAATTTACGACATTGGAATGAGGAAGTGCCGTCACAGTGGATGATGAAGCAGCTGCTCCCCCCTGTGGCCAGAATTGAACATCCCCTCAGGAGAAGGTTAAATTGCCTCTGCGTCTGTCTCTGTCTCGGTTCTATGTGTATATGGGCATTGAATGTTTGCCCTTTATGTATATAATGTGATCCACCTTTGGGGTGAGAAGGGTGGAATATAAATACTGTAAATAAATAAATCTATATATATATAAGGGTAATGAAATTTCGGCCTAGGACAAAACTACACATCCCAGAAACACTAAACTTGGCAGCACAACCCCTCATCCATGCCTCTACGTTCATACAACAAAAAGCTCCAGCTACTCCAGAAAACGGCCAGGCTTTGAGACTGCAAGGCTGTTCACTGCTATTCCACCTGGCCAACAAAGGATTCCCTTAAGCCACAACAACGCGTAGCCGGGCAAAGCTAGTAAATAAATAAAGTGTTAATGCTATAATGGTGCATCTACGCTGTAGATTGAATGCAGTTTGGCACCACTTTAAACAGCTATGGAATCCTGGGAGTTGTAGTTTTACAGGGTCCTTAGCCTTCTGTGCCGAAGATAATTTAGATACAAGGCTTTACCCAACCTTAGAGCCAGTATTGCTGTGTTGGGTTGCCATTCCCAGTATCCCCAGTCTGCATGGCGGATAATAATGCATAGTGATGGGAACTACTGTTCAATAACATGTCCAGACCCAAACTAGATTAAACCTAAAGAGCACCGAGAACTATGTCAATAAAGGTAATGAAATTTCAGCCTAGGACAAAACAACAAAACTACACATCCCAGAAACACTAAACCTGGCAGCACAACCCCTCATCCATGCCTCTACGTTCATTCAACAAAAAGAAAAGAAATATAAAGTCCTAATTAGAGGGAGAGGAATAATTGTTTTTATCCAATTGCTGCCAGTTAGAAGGCTAAGCTCTGCCCACTTGGTCTCCTAGCAACCCACTCAGCCCAGGGGACAGGCAGACTTAGGCCTCACTTAGGCCTCTTCCACACTGCCTATAAAATACAAATTATCTGCCTCTAAGTTCATACAACAAAAAGCTCCAGCTACTCCAGAAAACGGCCAGGCTTTGAGACTGCAAGGCTATTTGCTGCTATTCCATCTGGCCAACAAAGGATTCCCATAAGCCACAGCAACGCGTGGCCGGGCAAAGCTAGTATATATATATAGTTGTATTCTCGTATTCTCTGTCAATGGATTCAATGGCCCTTTGAAGGCAACCATAAAAATGAGTTTGACACCCCCAATCTAAGGATATACTTGTATACTCAATTCTAATGCGCCATCGAATCCAATGTGCACCTACTGATCTATACAGTAGACACATAATGCTGAAAATTGGGTTCCAAAATTATTTTCCAACCAGTAATTTCCATGAGTTGCTTTTTCTTTGTTGCATTCCTATGCCTGTCTTTCTCCCAGAGTTGGAGGGGAGTAACATATACATTATTATCTATATATATAAAAGAGTGATGGCATCACGGCGACCCACAAAACAACAAAACTACAGGCCCCCCAACCTCGAAATTTGGCAACACAACCCATCATCCACGCCTCTAGGTTGATACAACAAAAAGAAAAGAAAAATAAAGTCCTAATTAGAGGGAGAGCAATAATTGTTTTTATCCAATTGCTGCCAGTTTAGAGGGCTAATATCTGCCCACTTGGTCTCCTAGCAACCAACTCAGCCAAGGGACAGCCAGGGTTCAGTTAGGGGACAGGCAGATGTAGGCCTCACTTAGGCTTCTTCCACAGATTATCTAATTTGCACTGGATTATATGGCAGTGTAGACTCAAGGCCCTTCCACCATACTTCGCCACAGCAACGCGTGGCCGGGCACAGCTAGTATGCATATAAAGAACGAGATGGATAGGGTTTTTGGGCATGATTTAGCAAGAGTTTTGAAGCGTTTGACGTTGTCCTGTTTGACCCTTGCGCTCGCAGCCGGCCTGCCTGGTGAGGAGAAACGCCCGCTTCGGTCTGTGATTTTGGTGCCCGGCCTGGCAGATTCGTTGGCTTCCCTTCGTTTGTGGCTTTGCACTTGCTTAGAGAGCATTGTTTTCTGGCCTGGTTTGCATTGAGATGCAAATCTGTGTCCCCTTAGAAGCAGAAAGAGAGCATGAAAGAATGCTCTTCCATGCTTTCAAAGGACTCTCCTTGCATGTAGAAAGGTACCATGAAAGGCAGGAGAATTATTTTCACCTAGCATTTATTATTATTATTATTATTATTATTATTATTGACATAAAGACAGAATATGACACAGCAAACAAGATCTATATGTTGGATTTCGTATCACAAAATCACAAGTCGAACACTTCCCAAGCGTTTAGGACTGTGTGATGATTATTATGATTAATCATTATACAGTAGAGTCTCACTTATCCAACACTCGCTTATCCAACATTCTGGATTATCCAACGCATTTTTGTAGTCAATGTTTTCAATACATCGTGATATTTTGGTGATAAATTCGTAAATACAGTAATTACTACATAGCATTACTGAGTATTGAACTACTTTTTCTGTCAAATTTGTTGTAAAACATGATGTTTTGGTGCTTAATTTGTAAAATCATTACCTAATTTGATGTTTAATAGGCTTTTCCTTAATGCCTCCTTATTATCCAACATATTCGCTTATCCAACGTTCTGCTGGCCCGTTTACGTTGGATAAGCGAGACTCTACTGTATTTATATCCTGCTTTCCTCTCTTCAGTGAGAATCAAAGCAGCCTTTTGGTAACACTATTTTTGTTCCTGGGTTATCAGTGCCATTTCCTAATTTCTTCTGTCATAAAACATGGAAAAAGTTTATAAAAACAGCAAAAAAAAAATTGTTTTGGCAGGACATCCTGCTATAACACATTTCACTATAATTTTCCAGTGAATATCTCATTGAGTCTCAACCAATTCAACATAGTTTGTGCCACAAAAACAAAGTTTCTGGAGTCTGACAACTACTTGCAAAGTAAGGACCGCACAATTAAACAGGAAATATCACTTTCAAACCAGGAACAGATTTTTTTTTCCCAAATTTTGTTACATGGTATAATCCAATTTTAAAGCAAGCAACCTAGATTCAGATACTGGATTATATAGCAGTGTAGACCCGGCCTGAGAGTCATTCATCATGTCGCCAAGATTGAAAACAGGAATATGTCCACTTGCTGTCGGTGTGTGTGTGTGTTCGATTCCCGCAGTGTTTAAACTAGTGCTGAAACACAAAAGCTGCTTCCCACCAACGAATCTTCCGCCTCTCAAAACCACAGGAAGCAAAGCAAAGGCATGAAACCCAAAACCTTTGGCTAAAATCCTTCATTGAATTGTCTGTTTGGATTCTCTTCCCCCCTAAAAATGTTTGGATGGTGCTGACATTTCTGATTTTGGTGGCCATCCGTTTCAGCTCTAGTTCCTGATCGCCTTGATACTCAATTTAAAACCTATTTTGGCTGAACCAAATATCCCAAATTGTTTGCTAATAATAATAGTAATATCTTTATTTATATCCCGCTCAGGTTGCGGTGAGTTTTTCGGGCTGTATGGCCATGTTCCAGAAGTATTCTCTCCTGACGTTTCGCCCACATCTATGGCAGGCATCCTCCGAGGTTGTGAGGCACCTCGCAACCTCTAAGGATGCCTGCTATAGATGTGGGCAAAATGTCAGGAAAAAATGCTTCTGGAACATGGCCATACAGCCTGGAAAACTCACCACAACCTAGTGGTTCCGGCCATGAAAGCCTTCAACAATATACCGTATATACTCGAGTATAAGCCGGGTTTTTCAGCCTTTTTTTAGGACTGAAAAAGCCCCCCTCGGCTTATACTCTGGTGAGGATCCTGGTTGGCTTATAGAATCATAGAATCATAGAATAGTAGAGTTGGAAGAGACCTCATGGGCCATCTAGTCCAACTAAGAAGCAGGAAATCACATTCAAATCGCATGGCTTATATTTGGGTCGGCTTATACTCAAGTATATATGGTACATTTATTATTTTTCTCTATTATTATTGGTATTACATTTATTATTTTACTCTATTAATTATTGTTATTATATTTATTATTTTACTCTATTATTATTGTAACTACTACATTACTCTATAGTTATTATTAATAAATGTATTATTTCATTCTGACATTGTTATTACATTTATTATTTTACTGTATTTATTAGTATTTTTACATTTATTATTTTACTCTATTATTATTATAAGAATACATAAGCACATTTACATTGAAGAAGACAAGAATAATGATTTAATCAGAAGTTGGACTGTCTTATCATAAATTAAAGTTTTATGTAAATATTCAAAAAACATTTGAACTACTGATGCCTCAATTAATGTAATTTTATTGATATCTATTTTTATTTCTGAAATAAAAATTATACTTGAGTCCCAGTTTATTGTGGTAAAATTAGGTTCCTCGGCTTATATTCGTGTCGGCTTATACTCGAGTATATATGGTATATCTCGCCCATCTCCCCAAAGGTACTCGGAGCTGCTTACAACAATGTAACAGTGAAAACAAAAATAATCATAAGCATATAAACAATATAAATTAAATGAACAACCAATATCAAGCAAAATACATAAAGTAAAAGTGAAAATACCCATATTAAATATAACATAAAAGGCATACATCAATAAATAAATAGAAAAAAAACAATACTTACACTGTACATCATAAAACCTTTAAGATAAAACATTGTTATGCAGTTATGAGATGCTTTGAGAAGCATCTGAATGAGTTCCAGTTATGAATTTCACAGGGTGTAGCTATGCTGGAGAATGAATGCAATTTGGCACCACTTTAATTGCCGTTTGCTCAATGCTATGGAAACCTGGGAGTTGTAGTTTTACAAGGCCTTTAGCCTTCTCATCTCCAGACTACAAATAATTCTCAGAGCTCATCTACACTGCAAAATAGCACCACTTTCACTGCTGTGCTATGGAATCCTGGGAGTTGTAGTTTGGTAGGGGCCCCTACATGCAAAACTACATCTCATACAATTCTAGGTCTGCATCCATACATGATTACAATGGGATTGGCCAGAATATACACTCCCAGGCACAGATGTGTATTTCTCCAGTACTCCTTTGCCATCCACTTAATATGTTTAATAAAACTGCTCTGATTTAAAACTGGCAAAACCCAAGTAATTCCTATGTGGTTATGAGATGCTTTGGAAAAGTTTCGGTTCTACACTTTGCTGATTGGCCCTGGTTTGCAAGTGAACATAAGCCAAAACTACTCCCCAAAAAGCCAACAATCCAGCCTTTGTGTGAATGTGGATGTGTTTCTCTCTGCCAATGTGTTAGCAATTCTCCTTTTTTAGTTTCTTAAAACCAACTGCCAAGAATATAATGCAGTTTGGACTGCACTGGACTGCATTATAGGATTATACATTGAGCATATAATGCACTTCGAACTGCATTGCATGGCGTTGTAGATCCAGCCTAGAAGATTTGGTGTAGGGATGATGGGTGCTGCAGTCCAGCAGTGCTGCAATGCCACATGATTCCCAGCCCTGCTTAAAGTATATGTCGCCAGTTTACCCAAATGTAGTGTGTAACCCATTATTATATGCAATACTGTCATTGTGCCATTGAAGGGCATAAAAGACCAACAACAGGCATTGTGTCTGAAGTCTTTGCCCGTTAACTCCTGAGCCTTGGACTCTCCTTATCCCAGCTCGAAATGCAATGTTCTTTCCTCTTCTTTAGTTTTTCGAAGGGAAGGAGCTACGGCTGAAGCAGGAGTATTTCGTGGTGGCGGCCACTCTGCAAGACATCATCCGGCGGTTCAAAGCCTCCAAGTTTGGCAGCACCGAAAGCGTCCGGACTGCCTTCGATTCCTTCCCGGACCAGGTAAATCCTTTTGAGGGTCCAAAACAGAATGCTTGCCGTATATATGTTCTGTAATTCACCCTGAGTCTCCTCAGGGAGATAGAGCAGAATATAAATGTATATTATCATTAAAGATAGAAGAAGGTGGTAGGATAAGAGAAGCCCACTGAGGAGATGTAGTGGTATATATATATAACCTATAACCACTGCCACCAGTGTAAAGATGTTCTTATTTAAACACTGCCACTAAATGTAAAGTCTTTATAATGTGCCACCAGATGTAAAGGGGATTATCAACTCTTGCCACCACTATGGGAAGACGTAGCCACTAGCTACTTAGAGAGGAGATCTTTTAATTTTTTTCTTCCTTCTTCTTGTTTGCTTTTGATGGTAATATATATGACAGAAGCTGAGATGTTTGAAAGGACAATAACACGTTTATTCAGGCACAGAGCTTAATGGTTACAGTAACTTTCTCTTTAGAGGCACTTTGTTTAACAGTTGCAAAGCTAGAATGAGGTGTTTCAAATTACTTAAAATATCACTTCTTTCTCTGCTGCTTTAAACTGCAGTCACCCTGTGAACTACAATCACAGATTATCTGTTCCTTATCAGGAGACAGACTGCCTTAAAATAAGTCACCAAACTTATTTTAAACTGACTCAAAATTAAGCATTTGAGCCTCCCTGATCCCTTCAACTGAGGATCAGTCTTCACTGTACCTCATCAGGGCACAGACTAACTGCTTCTTTTTCAAACCTGCACTTCTCCACCAAAATAACAGTTGGCTCTGCCCATTTCTCCATGGCAACCAACTCTTGAATGCTGAGATTCAGTAACTGAAATATTGACCCTTTTTAAAACACAATACACAATTAACCATGACATCTGTAAACCAAAAAATTCACATTTGATTACACGCACATTCCAAATGGATAGATTCAGTCAAGGAAGCCATGTGTTGTGACTCAGCTGGAGCCTCAGATTGACTCTGATGGGGATTATGGGACTCAGGTTCAAGATGATGGGATTCAGGTTCAAGATGACTTTGATGGGAACTATGGGATTCAGGTTCAGAGTCTTCCTGCTGTGGGAGATGAGGAGCAGGGAAGCTTTCCCACAGCAGGGAATGGTGGTGTTGATACTGAAGATGATACTGAAGTTAGCCAGGTGCAAATTGACTCAGGAAGGGAGGAGAGTTCTCCGTCAGATAGCATGCGGACAGACGCTAATGCTAACGAGCTGTCTGGCCTTGACGAAACAATCTTTGGATCGAGCTGGTCATTTGGAATTCCTGGTTCGCAGGCGAGTTAGAATAGCAAACAAGAGGGAGGTCAGAGGCCAAAGAAATGCTTTCATGTTATGCAAAGAGTAGTAAAAGAGTGTGCTGAGAGAGAAACCTTTGTCAAAGCAACTTCTCATTTGAGTCAAGAAGCAAGCTCTTGCTTTCCCCAATTTTCTTGCAGCCTTTGTGTATTCAAGTTCATGGGACTTTGTCATGCATTAATGAAACCTTGTTTTATGCCTAATGTTTTCTTGGATTATTCTTTATAGCCTTGTTTTGCAACAATCATTTGGGACTTTATTTTTGCTTTTTAAGAACTATCTATTTCCTATTTCCTAATAAACTACAAAAGACTTCAATCTGTGTGCAGCCTGGTGTATTTAGCAAGGTGAAGCTAACCTGAGGTGCGACACCATGGTTGCCCTGAGTTTGCAAGACCTTAGAAGAGCTATTGGATACCTCCCGGTCATGGGATTGCCATAATTTTAAGTCAATTTGGTGGTAGATTGCAACAGCAGCAATCCTGGTGTGTTGGGAAAAATATTTGCTAGTCTTGTAAGACAATTACCTTCAATGGGTTCTGGCCCAGGGGGGAAAGCAGGCAGAAAACCAAGTCTCGTGAGAGATACAAAAAGCAAAGTTTATTTTCATCATAGCTATGAGAAGACAGAACAGCTGTACACACGCACAAAGGTCCGTACCATGCAAAGCATGTCGCAGCAAACAAAGAATATATGTCTTGGCTTATCTAAACTTAACCAATGGCTGAGGGTCTTCCTCACCTTCCACACCTACTTTGGCACTAGTGATACCAGTGACCTAACTTGTTGATTCTGAGCTTTCTTCTCTCCTCAGAACTTCCTGGAGAAAAAGCACCGGCTCACAAGAAGGGAAGGGCATATGCAGAGGCAAAGCCACATATGCAAAAGTTTACTATTTTCTGGCTTATGGTCCCTTCAGTCTCTCATATCAGAAAAGATGACATGCCCTATTTTAGGTACCATATAAAAGCCTCAATTTGGTCCCCATAGCCCTGGGAAGAGGGGGGATTTGTGTGATTGGTGGAGGGGGTGGACTTCAGCTCTCATCAGCATGGCCCAAAGTGAGGATGTTGGGAGCTGTAGTCCAAAATACCTGAAGGGCCACAACATCCCCATCTCTAGGGCAGGAAATGGGCTGTTGCTAAGGAGGAAATATTCTGTTGTGACTCAGCTAGAACCTCAGATTAACTCTGATGAAGATGATGGGATTCAGGTGCAAAATCAGGTTCAAAATGTCCCTGTTGTAGAAGATGAGGAACAGAGAGTGCAAGTTCATTTTCCCACAGCAAGGAATGAGGTTGATGTTGATGATACTGAATCTAGCCAGGTGCAAATTGACTTGGAAAAGGAGGACAGTTCTCAGTCTGATAGCAAGCAGGCTGACACTAACGAGCTGGCTGATCTTGATGAAACGGAATCTTTAGATCGAGCTGACCGTTTGAAATTCAGGGTTCGGAGAAGTGTGAGAATAGCAAACAAGAGGGAGGTCAGAGGCCAGAGAAATGCTTTCATGCTTTGCAAAGGGTATTAAAGCAATGTGTTTGGAGACAAACCTTTGTCAAAGCAACTTTTGTTCAACCCAGAAGCAAACTCTCGTTTTCCTGGATTATCTTGCAGCCTATGTGTTCATGTTCATTTGACTTTGTCATGCTCTAATGGGACTTTGTTTATTCCTTGTGATTTCTTGGATTATTCTCTAAGGCTTTATTTTGTAACGATCTTTTGGAGCTTTACTTTTGCTTTTAAAGAACTTTTTATCTTTTATTTTCTATTAAATTAAAAAGACTTCACGCTTTGTGCAGTTTGGTGTATACAGCAAGGTGAAGCTAACCTGAAGTGCGACATATTCCACCTATAATATGGTTGAGACTAAGCTTTCCCCTGTTCTAATTCACTATCAGCACCCATTCAATGTCACACACTGGTACGATATAGTAGTTTGAGCATTGGACAGTGACTCCGGAGACCAGAGTTCGAATCCCACCTTGGCCATGAAATCCAATGGTTGATCTTGGGGAAATCATGCTTTCTCAGCCTCGGAGGAAGGCAAAGACAACCCTCTTTTGAACAAATCTTACCAAGAAAACTCTGTAATAGGGTTGCTATAGATCAGAAATGACTCGAAAGGAAAAATTCAGTGCAATCTTCTAAAGCACTGTGTCTCCTTGCTGTTTGCAGATCTATACGTAACCTCTGAATGGATCCGGCCACAAATTAAGACAGTTGACAGGAAAGTGTTGTAGGGTATTTGGTTATTTTAACAAATTTAAGTGTTTTAAAAAGTGTTTTTGTTTAATTATTTCGTAATACAGTAGAGTCTCGCTTATCCAACGTTCTGGATTATCCAACGCATTTTTGTCGTCAATGTTTTCAATATATCATGATATTTTGGTGCTAAATTCATAAAGGCCCGGGGCTGTGGCGCAGACGGAAGAGCAATGAGTCACTGACCAGGAGGTCATAAGTTCGAGGCCCGCTCGGAGCTATGTTTGTTTGTCTTTGTCCTGTGTTAAAAAGGCATTGAATGTTTGCCTAATATGTGTAATGTGATCCGCCCTGAGTCCCCTTCGGGGTGAGAAGGGCGGAATATAAATGATGTAAATAAATAAATAAATACAGTAATTACTACATAGCATTACTGCATATTGAACTACTTTTTCTGCCAAATTTGTTGTCTAACATGATGTTTTGGTGCTTCATTTGTAAAAGCATAACCTAATTTGATGTTTAATAGGCTTTTCCTTAATGCCTCCTTATTATCCAACATATTCGCTTATCCAACATTCTGCCGGCCCGTTTATGTTGGATAAGTGAGACTCTACTGTATTTGTATGTTACATATTTCAGATTGCATTTTTTTAAATGTTGCGAGTTGCTTTGCATCTCAACCAAGAGGTAATATGAAGATATATAATAATAATAACAACAACAACAACAACAGTTATTATTATTTCTCTCTTCTCCCCTCTTGCTTTTTTGCAGGTTGCAATCCAGCTGAATGACACCCACCCTGCCATGGCTATTCCTGAGCTGATGAGGGTCTTCCTGGATATTGAGAGATTGCCGTGGGAGAAGGTAGGGAAGACCTTGTATTTATTACTAGCTTATTACTACCGTATTTATTACGGTAATTCATAAAGTATAAGCCTAGTTTTTCAGCCCTTTTTTTAAGACTGAAAAAGCCCCCCTCGGCTTATACTCGGGTGAGGGTCCTGGTTGGCTTATACTTGGGTCAGCTTATATATGGTACATTTATTATTTTTCTCTATTAGTATTGGTATTCTTACATTTATTATTTTTCTCTATTATTGTTGCTACTATTACATTACACTCTATTTTTATTATTAATAATAATACATTTATTATTTCACTCTGATCTTATTATTATTATTGCATTTATTATTTTACTCTAATTATTATTACATGTATTATTTTCCTGCATTTATTATTATTACTATTACATGTATTATTTTACTCTATTATTATTAAAAGGATACATAAGCACATTTACATTGAGGAAGATGAGAATAATGATCGGATCAGAGTTGGACAGTCTTATCTTAAATTTGGGTTATATGTAAATATTCAAAAACATTTAAACTACTGATGTGTGATTTTATTGTTATCTATTTTTATTTCTGAAATTTACCACCCTCAGCTTATACTGGAGTCAATGTTTTCCCAGTTTTTTGTGGTAAAACTAGATACCTTGGCTTATATTCGGGTCGGCTTATACTCGAGTATATACGGTAATTTGGAATGACAGCAAGACTAACTTTCAGTGAGTCGTGCGAAGTTACCATCTGTATTGACGACTTTTCCACAACAACTGTATTTGTTAAATGTTTTTTAAAATGTTTATTTATGCCTTTTTGTAAAGTTGGTTTTACCGGTTGTTGTTATTATATGTACTAGCTGTGCCCGGCCACGCGTTGCTGTGGCAAAGTGGTGGTGGTATTGGTTAAAAATTGTTGTGTAATTTTTATTTGACGTTATTTGCATTTTTTTATTAATTTTATTGTAAGTTATCTTTTTATTTATTATATTTTATTATTTTCTTGTATAATTTTTAGTTATTTTCTGTTATTATAGTATTTTATTGTATTAATTTTAGGGTTTTTTTATTATTTTTTATTGGGTTGCTAGGAGACCAAGTTGGAGGAGCTTAGCCTCCTAACTGGCAGCAATTGGATAAAAGCAATTATTCCTCTCTCTCAAATTAGGACTTTATTTTTCTTCTAGTTTTGTTGTATCAACCTAGAGGCGTGGATGATGGGTTGTGTTGTCAAATTTCGAGGTTGGGGGGCCTGTAATTTTGTTGTTTTGTGGGTCGCCGTGATGCCATCACTCTTTTATATATATAGATGGTTGACTTACATTGTTTTAAAATGTGAGCTGCTTTGGGTCCTGTTTAGGGAGAAAAATGGGATACAAATAAAGATTTATATTTTTATTATTATTGCTAAACGAGTGTGACTTGCCCAAAGTCATGGGACTCATGGCCAAGTGGGGATTCGAACCCTTGTTCCAGAATCAAAGTTCAAGTGGTTTGAGCTTTGGACAACAAATCTGGAGACCAGGGTCTGATTCCCCACTTAGCCATGGTAACTCACTGGGTTGCCTTGGGAGGGTCACATACTCTCAGCACCAGAAAAGCCCTGCTTCACCATCCGTGTGAAATGACTTGAAAACACACAACAGGAGACAGTTGAATGCGGGAGTTTCCCAATGGCTCCACCTGCAGGGCAACAATTGGGCTGGTTTTTACAACAGTTAATTGTGATCATCTTTGCAGATTTTTGGGTTTCATCTTGAAACATCTATCTGTTGGCCCCATTTTAGGAGGCAACCCCTGGCAGTGAGACCAGGGAGAAGCCTGTTGGCAGAAACCCAGGCAAATGAACAGCCTGAGCTTCCCATTTTGAGTGAGTCCCTGCTGTAGCGAGCATACAGGCCAGTGGTCCCCAAACTTTTTAAGCCGAGGGCCAGTCCACAATCCTTCAGACTGTTAAGGGGCCGGATTATCATTTGAAAAAAACAAACAAACAAATTCCGATGCATACTCCACCACAGACATCAGAAGAGCTGCAAGGCCAAGAACAAGCCAGGAGAGTCAAGACAAAGATCCACCCAGAGGAAAGGTGTTCTTACCATACATCAAGGGAACTACTGACCGCATAGGGAAGCTGATGAAGAAGCACAACCTACAAACTATCTACAGACCCACGAAGAAAATCCAACAAATGCTACGGTCAGCGAAGGACAAGAGGGATCCTCTCTCTTCTGCAGGAGTCTACCGGATACCATGCAGCTGTGGACAAGTCTACATAGGGACCACCAAACGCAGCATTGCCCAAACAAGAGTCAAAGAACATGAAAGGCACTGCAGACTAATTCAACCAGAGAAATCAGCCATAGCAGAGCATTTGATGAACCAGCCTGGACACAGAATACTATTTGAGAACACAAACATGCTGGACCATTCTAACAACTATCATGTCAGACTACACAGAGAAGCCATTGAAATCCACAAGCATGTGGACAACTTCAACAGAAAGGAAGAAACTATGAAAATGAACAAAATCTGGCTACCAGTATTAAAAAACTCAAAAATCAGAACAGTAAAAAAAAAAGCAATACTCTGAAAACAGAGGATTTCCAGACATGAATCAACCAAGGGCAGTTAATGACTCTAAACAAAGGATGCCCCAGAGGCAGGAAGAAGACAGCAGATAAGCTTTTCAATGCTAATTAAAGTGATTAACTACACAACATTCACACTGACCTCTCTCACCCTAGACTTTCCACAGATATATATTAACCTCTTTGCTTAGTTTTTCTCCATACCTCACAACCTCTGAGGATGCCTGCCATAGATGTGGGCGAAACGTCAGGAGAGAATGCTTCTGGAACATGGCCACACAGCCCGAAAGACATACAACAACCCTGTGATCCCGGCCATGAAAGCCTTCGACAACACATAGAATGACTCCACTTGAACTTCCAAGTCTTGATCAGGATTTCAATGGGAAGTGTGCTCCTGCTTCTGGCCAATGAGATAGTCAAGTTAATTAGGATTGTTGTTGTTGTTGTTGTTGTTGTTGTTGTTGTTGTTGTTGTGTGCCTTCAAGTCATTTCAGACTTTGGGCGAGCCTAAGTCTAAAATTTATTTATTTATTATTTATTTATTTACTGCATTTATTTACTACACTTGTATCACACCCTTCTCACCCCAAAGGGGACTCAGAGTGGCATACAAATTATATGTACATACAAGATATTATATTATTAGCATAGCACAATATTAGCATTATATATTACTATATTGAACTATGCCACTATACTGTAATATTATTAGTTATATTATATGTAATATAGAACATATAATTAATATTATTATATGGTATTATTATTAGTGTTATATTGTATTACATTATAATATTATTATCAATATTATATGTATATACAATATATTATATTATAAAACTGAGGGCGGGGGCCAGGTAAATGACCTCAGAGGGCCCCCGGGCCTTAGTTTGGAGACCCCTGATACAGATCATCCCCAATTGAAATCATTCAGCAAGCAAGGAGAGAAGGTGATTTTCAGCCAAGGAAGATTTTATTATCGGCCGATTAGATGCTAGCTAGTGATTCATTCACAAAGTAGATAGCATACAGTTTCACAGCCCTTTTTATACACAAGTTGGCATAGGCTGCAGCCAAGCCTCTAATTGTGACCAGTCACAGAGAGGGGCTTGGCTCACTGGCCAACATGGGCTGGGACAAGGGATGATTAAGTGTCAATGAATGAGGTGCCTTTTATTGAATAGGAAAAACAACAAAGTGATTGAGGGCATCTCTGGCCCTACCCTGGAAGGCTATTGTTCTATGGGATGGACATGATCTGGCCCATTGAGGGGGCTAATCTGGCGGTTCCAGATCCCAGAGAAACAAAACATCATATTCTGACATAATCATGCAAAACGCAGATGAGGCTCTAGACCAGGAATGGAAAAACTTTGACCCTCCGGGTGTTTTGGACTTCAACTCCCACAATTCTTAACAGCTGGCAGGTTGTTAGGAATTATATAATAATGATTTATTTATATTCTGCCCTAGTTCCCCAAGGGGGTTCAGGGCGGATCATAGTACACATACACGGCAAACATTCAATGTTGTTTGGATAGACCGGAGAGAACAGACAGACAGAAGGAGGTATGTTGACTTGAAGTCCGGTTTAGATGCCTTGGAGATTAAATTTGGATTCAGTCACTGGGGTGCTGTTGCTCCATTCTCTATGACAAAAAGCCATCAGAATTTCCTTCTTCCACTATCCTTTTTGGTCATCGCATTTCTGGTCTTATTCTTTATGGTGTCGTAAAATGCCTCCCCTGCTAATTAGCGGTACCTAATTTCTCTACTTTCAGCTCTAAGCTGTTTTCGAACTGCTTAGATAAACAGTGAGCTGGGTTTGACGGTCGAGTGCTCGCCCTGACCGGGCTTCAAACTGGCCACCTTTTGGTTGGCAGATTTTATTACTGCTGGTGATTTACCAGCTGTGCTAAAGCTCAGCCTAGTTGAAGTCCAAAACACCCGGAAGGCCAAAGTTTGCCCAGGCCTGCCCTAGAGATCAGATAGAGACTGATCTCTCTGTACATTCCCTGCAACCCTGCCATTAGAAAGGAAACACAGGTGTGGTTATGGGTCCAGCCATTTGGCCAATAACACAGTGCAAAGAATAATGAGGAAATATGTGCAATGACCATCAGAATAGCCATGGTGTAGGATTTTTGGATCATGTGATTTTATTGATTTGTAACTGTGTCCATTTTAATTCAATTGTTTTGGTTCCTGTCTGATGATGTTGTTTATTATGTTTCTTATGTTTAAGCTGTTGTATGATGTTTTTGACAGTTGACTGTTTTTGTACACTTGTTCGAAACCGCTCTGAGTCCTCTTGAGGAAATAGAGTGTCATAGACAGAACGCCTCCAAATAGAATACAACACAGTTTATTGAGGTTACAGAACTAAAAATTGCCCGTAGGAAACAAAAGACTAGGCAAACACTGGTCTTCAGTATGAAAAGTAACAAAAATAGCTTCGTTTGAGTTTAAACAGTTCAAAAGAATAAACCGGATTAAACAGAAGTTTAATCCGGGTTAAATCAAAGGTGCTTACTTCAGCCTGGCAATTAAACAAACAAAAACTGGTTAACAAAAGGTCAAAATGAACACAAAACCCAGCAGCAGATTCCCCTCTGCTACTCAAGAGCTACAGAAGTAACTCGGGCTGTTGCTCCTCCGTGCAACGGGCGAAAACCAGGTCCAGGCACATCAATCAGGGTAACGACGGTCAGCGGGGTCCCAATCCGGTCCAAGGTCGAAAGCCAAACGCAGACATCTAAGGTTCCACAAGTTCCACCGATAGCCACAGAAGGGTTAGTCCAGAGTCGTAGTCAGTCAGTCAGTCCAGCGTCAATCCAGAGTTGGCAAATAATGTCCATCAAAAAGACGACGGAGGTCCAAGCTATCAAGATTAAACACAAGTTGCACAGGAAAAGCCCACACAGTTCCTCCCGCCGTCTATGCCCAGTGTCCTTGGTAACTTACGTATCCAGCAAACGAATCACACCCGTCTTCAGGAAGTTCCCCAACAAGAGCCCAAGTGTTCGTCCAGATTACCTTGCCCAACGCAATTAGCCATTGATTCTAGACCCCATTTTATGCCAGTTCATAACTCCTCATCGCTGTCAGATGCTATCCTAATTCCAGGTGCCTCCTCATCATCATCCTCATCAGAGCTAAAACACCTTTGACTACGCCCCACAGCATCCCCAGCTGTGGATCCCGTTCCATCCCTCCAGCCCGTCCACGGGTCCGATCCTGCAACCCGCCAGTCGCCTCCCATGCTATCATTGCCGGTGACACCCAAATCCTCCCTCACACGAGTCCACTCCATGTCATCCTCCTCTGAGCTAACCATCTCTTCCTCCATTCCCTCGGTAAAACCCTCAAAGGAGTCTTCGTCAGTAGGTTCTGCAAATAAGTCCCGGAGCCGTTTCCTTTCACGCTCCTCAAAAGAGTCTGACTCTCGAGGAGTCTTACGACCTCGTCTCCTAGTATCGGAGCCAGAAGGCTCAACCATAACATAGAGTGGTATATAAATAAAGTTTTATTATATTATATTATTATTATTATTTTAACATTTATATTAGGATGTTTTTAATGCTTCGTCTTAGTGTTTAAATGTTGTATATGCCTATTTTTAATGGTTTTAATGAGTTTAGTTTATAGTTATATGTCAGCCTCTAGTTATTATTACTTTATTATATGTATGTTGGCATTGGGAGCCTCCGGTGGCTCAGTGTGTTAAAGCGCTGAGCTGCTGAACTTGCAGACCGAAAGGTCCCAGGTTCAAACCCAGAGAGCGGAGTGAGCACCTGCTGTTAGTTCCAGCTTCTGCCAACCTAGCAGTTCGAAAACATGCAAATGTGAGTAGATCAATAGGTACCGCTCCAGCGGGAAGGTAACAGCATTCCATGCAGTCATGAAAGTGCCCATATGACCTTGGAGGTGTCTACATACAACGCCAGCTCTTTGGCTTAGAAATGGAGATGAGCACCAACCTCCAGAGTCAGACATGACTGGACTTAACATCAGAGGAAACCTTTACCTTTACCTTTTTTTATGTTGGCATTTAATTATGTTGGCCATTAATATGTTGTAAATGGCTTTGAGTCCTCACTGGGATGAAAAAGGTGGTATATAAATTTACTAAATAAATAAATAGACCAACCAACCCTCTGTCATGCCGTGACAGCTACATATTTTTCACAGCAGTTGTCAAAGACAGAACGCCACCAGATAAAGTTCAACACAGTTTATTAAAGTTACAGAACTAAAAAGTGCCCGTATGAAACAAAGGACTAGGCAAACACTTGCCTTCAGTGTAAAAGATACACAAAAAAGACTCCGCTGATACTAAAAGTGGTTCAAAAGATAAACCGGATTAAACGGGAGTTTAATCCGGGTTAAACAAAAAATGCTTACTTCAGCCCGGCAATTTAAACAAACAAAAGTTGATAAACAAAGATTCAAAGAAACATAAATAGCTGGCAGCAGATTCCTCTTTGCTACTTGAAAGCTGCAAATGAGTAACTAAGGTTGTTACTCCTCCGTGCAACAAACGGAATCCGGATCCAGGTACATCAATCAGGGTAGCAACGGTCAGCAGGGTCCCAGTCCGGTCCGAGGTCGAAAGCCAGGTACAGACGTCTTTAGTTCACCAATTCCACCGAAAGCCACAGGAGGGGTAGTCCGAGGTCGTAGTCAGTCAGTCAGTCCAGCGTCAATCCAGAATAGGCAATTCATGTCCGTCAAGAAGACGACGGAGGTCCAAGCTAATAAGATTAAACACAGGTTGCACAACAAAAGCCCACACAGTTCCTCCCGCCGTCTATGCCCAGTGTCCTTGGTAACTTACGTATTCAGCAAACGAAACACACCCGTCTTCAGGAAATTCCCAACAAGAGCCCAAGCGTTCGTCCAGATTACCTTGCCCAACGCAATTAGCCCTGGATTCTAAACCCCATTTTATGCCAGTTTACAACTCCTCATCGCTGTCAGCTGTTACCCTAATTCCAGGTGCCTCCTCCTCATCATCATCCTCATCAGAGCTAAAACACCTTTGACTACGCCCCACAGCATCCCCAGCTGTGGATCCCGTTCCATCCCTCCAACTCGTCCACGGGTCCGATCCTGCAACCCGCCAGTCGCCTCCCACACTAGCATTGCCGGTGACACCCAAATCCTCCCTCACACGAGTCCATTCCATGTCATCCTCCTCTGAGCTAACCATCTCTTCCTCCATTCCCTCGGTAAAACCCTCAAAGGAGTCTTCGTCAGTAGGTTCTGCAAATAAGTCCCGGAGCCGTTTCCTTTCACGCTCCTCAAAAGAGTCTGACTCTCGAGGAGTCTTACGACCTCGTCTCCCAGTATCGGAGCCAGAAGGCTCAACCATAACAGCAGTTGTGCAGACATTTTGGCATAGGAAACATTCCTTCCCAAAGGCTTTGTAGATAAGTACAGTTTCAAGGCAGTGCTCTTTCCAGGATCAGAGTAAGTCTCTCCTTTCCTCCCTCCGTCTACTCAGCCTGACCTTCTGACTCTTGCATCCTAGGCCTGGGACATCACCACCAGGACCTTTGCCTACACAAACCACACCGTCCTCCCCGAAGCCCTGGAGCGCTGGCCGGTTGAGTTGGTGGAGAAGCTCCTGCCGAGACACCTCCAGATCATCTACGAGATCAACCAGCGGCACCTGGACGTAAGTTGGGCAACGGCATGGGTTGGTGGGAGCTTGATCTCTTGATCGCTGATGGAGTATTTTGTTATCAGTTCTTAAGCCTGTGCTTAATTGATCGGTTTGTATGTTTAGTGTACGTATGCTCATTATTGTATTATGTTTTGTTGTTGTATGGTTTTAAGTTGTTATATAGTTTCCTTGGGTCCCTGGTGGCACAGTGTGTTAAAGCGCTGAGCTGCTGAACTTGCAGACCAAAAGGTCGCAGGTTCGAATCCGGGGAGCGGAATGAGCGCCTGCTGTTAGCGCCAGCTTCTGCCAACCTAGCAGTTGGAAAACATGTAAATGTGAGTAGATCAATAGGCACTGCTCCGGTGGGAGGGTAATGGCGCTCCATGCAGTCATGCTGGCGACATGACCTAGGAGGTGTCTATGAACAACACCGGCTCTTCGGCTTAGAAATGGAGATGAACACCAACCCCCAGAGTTGGACACGACTGGACTTAATGTCAGAAGAAACCTTTACCTTTACCTATAGTTTCCTTGCTATGTTGGAAACCACCCTGAGTCCCTTGAGGAGATAGGGTGGTATATAAATAAAGTATTATTATTATTATTTCCTGCCAACCTAGCAGTTCAAAAACATGCAAATGTGAGTAGATCAATAGGTACCGCTCTGGCGGGAAGGTAACGGCACTCCATGCAGTCATGCCGGCCACATGACCTTGGAGGTGTCTACGGACAATGCCGGCTCTTCGGCTTCGAAATGGAAATGAGCACCAACCCCCAGAGTCGGACATGACTGGGCTTAACGTCAGGGGAAACCTTTACCTTTACTATTTATTATTATGATTATTATTATTATTAACACAAAGACATAGTATGACACAGCCAATGAGATCTATATGCTGGATTTCGTATCACAAAATCACAAGTCGAACCCTTCCCAAGTGTTTAGGACTGAATTATTATTATTATTATTATCAACACAACGACGTTGTATGGCACAGCAAACAAGATAGATATGCTGGATTTCGTTTCGCAAAACCACAAGTCGAACACTTCCCAAGTGTCTAGGACTGTGTGATGTATTTTCTGATGATGTGTGCAGATCCCAGTAGGGTGGCCTTTTGCAGTTGGCAGATGGTGATTTTGTCAATGTCTATTGTTTCCAAATGCCGGCTGAGATCTTTTGGCACAGCACCCAGTGTGCCCATCACCACCGGGACCACCTGTACTGGTTTCTGCCAGAGTCTTTGAAGTTCAATCTTGAGGTCCTGATAGCGGCCGAGTTTTTCCTGTTGTTTTTCGTCAATGCGACTGTCACCTGGGATGGCAACATCAATGATCCAAACCTTGTTCTTTTCCACAACTGTGATGTCTGGTGTGTTGTGTTCCAGAACTTTGTCAGTCTGGATTCGGAAGTCCCACAGTATCTTTGCGTGCTCATTTTCCAATACTTTTGCAGGTTTGTGATCCCACCAGTTCTTAACTGCAGGGAGGTGATACTTGAGGCATAGGTTCCAATGAATCATTTGGGCCACATAGTTGTGCCTCTGTTTGTAGTCTGTCTGTGCAATTTTCTTACAGCAGCTGAGGATATGATCAATGGTTTCATCTGTTTCCTTGCACAGTCTGCACTTTGGGTCATCAGCAGATTTTTCGATCTTGGCCTTGATTGCCTTTGTTCTGATGGCTTGCTCCTGGGCTGCAAGGATCAGGCCTTCTGTCTCCTTCTTCAGGGTCCCATTCGTGAGCCAGAGCCAGGTCTTCTCTTTATCAGCTTTTCCTTCAATTTTGTCAAGGAATTATTATTATTATTATTATTATTATTATTATTATTATTATTATTATTATTATTATTATTATTATTTAGCCAGAACATTAAAGGATCTTTCCAACTGCGGTGAACTGTTGTTTCCCAGTTGGTTCCATAGATCTCGTTTATTTCAGAGAAAGCTCTAGAGCAGGCATGGGCCAACTTTGGCCTTTCCTCCAGGTGTTTTGGACTACAACTCCCACAATTCCTAACAGCCTATCGGCTGTTAGGAATTGTGGGAGTTGTAGTCCAAAACACCTGGAGGAAAGGCCAAAGTTGGGCCCATGCCTGCTCTAGACCTTGCAAAACTATATCCAAAAGTCTCTGAAAAGCAACCACTCTCATGATCCCATTGCGTTGAGCCATGGAGGTTCAAGGGCTGTCAAACTGCATTAATTCTACAGTGCAGATGCTCCACTGCGTTGGGTTCACCCTGCTTATTTCTCGGACCCCAGACTGACCACTGCTTCTTTCTTCTCTCCACTCAGAGGGTTGCAGCCATGTACCCAAAGGACGTGGACCGTCTCCGGCGGATGTCCCTCATCGAGGAGGAAGGATCCAAGCGCATCAACATGGCGCACCTCTGCATCGTGGGCTCCCACGCGGTGAACGGGGTGGCCAAGATCCACTCGGAGATCGTTAGGACTCAAGTGTGAGTAGCTGCGTGAGTGTTGTTTTCATCGGCACTCAGGATTACGCATCAGACTCAAACCATCTTGGGATCGTCAAAGGCTTTCATGGCGAGAATCACTGGGTTGTTATGAGTTTTTCAGGCTGTATGGCCATGTTCTAGTAGCATTCTCTCCTGGTGTTTCACCTGCATCTGTGGCTGGCATTTTCAGAGGTTTGTTCAGAGGTCCGTTGGAAGTGAGGCAAGTGGAGTGTGTGTGTGTGTGTGTGTGTGTATATATATATATACACACACACACACACACACACATACACATACAGTATATACTCGAGTATAAGCCTAGTTTTTCAGCCCTTTTTTTCAGGCTGAAAAAGTCCCCCTCGGCTTATACTCAGGTGAGGGTCCTGGTTGGCTTATACAGTAGAGTCTCACTTATCCAACATAAACGGGCCGGCAGAATGTTGGATAAGCGAATATGTTGGATAATAAGGAGGCATTAAGGAAAAGCCTATTAAACATCAAATTAGGTTATGATTTTACAAATGAAGCACCAAAACATCATGTTAGACAACAAATTTGACAGAAAAAGTAGTTTAATGCGCAGTAATGTTATGTAGTAATTACTGTATTTATGAATTTAGCACCAAAATATCACGATATATTGAAAACATTGACTACAAAAATGCGTTGGATAATCCAGAACGTTGGATAAGTGAGTGTTGGATAAGTGAGACTCTACTGTATTTGGGTCAGCTTATACTCGAGAATATATGGTACATTTATTATTTTTCTCTATTATTATTGGTATTATTACATTTATTATTGTACTACTATTATTGTTGCTACTGTTACATTTATTTTACTCTATTTTTATTATTATTAATACATTTAGTATTTCACTCTGATCTTATTATTATTACAGTAGAGTCTCACTTATCCAACACTCACTTATCCAACGTTCTGGATTATCCAATGCATTTTTGTAGTCAATGTTTTCAATACATCGTGATATTTTGGTGCTAAATTTGTAAATATAGTAATTACTACATAGCATTACTGCGCATTGAACTATTTTTTCTGTCAAATGTGTTGTATAACATGATGTTTTGGTGCTTAATTTGTAAAATCATAACCTAATTTGTTGTTTAATAGGCTTTTCCTTAACCCCTCCTTATTATCCAACATATTCGCTTATCCAACATTCTGCCGGTCCGTTTATGTTGGATAAGTGAGACTCTACTGTACATTTATTATTTCACTCTGATCTTATTATTACATTTATTATTTTACTCTATTTATTATTACATGTACTATTTTCCTGTATTTATCATCATTATTATTATTACATGTATTATTTTACTCTGTTATTATTAAAAGGATACATAAGCACATTGACATTGAAGAAGATGAGAATAATGATTTAATCAGAGTTGGACAGTCTTATCTTAAATTTGAGCTTTATGTCAATATTGAAAAACATTTAACCTACTAATGCCTCAATTAATGTAATTTTATTGGTACAGTAGAGTCTCACTTATCCAACATAAACGGGCCGGCAGAACGTTGGATAAGCGAATATGTTGAATAATAAGGAGAGATTAAGGAGATGCCTATTAAACATCAAATTAGGTTATGATTTTACAAATTAAGCACCAAAACTTCATGTTATACAACAAATTTGACAGAAAAAGTAGTTCAATATGCAGTAATGCTACGTAGTAATTACTGTATTTACGAATTTAGCACCAAAATATCACGATGTATTGAAAACATTGGCTACAAAAATGCGTTGGATAATCCAGAACGTTGGATAAGCGAGTGTTGGATAAGTGAGACTCTACTGTATCTGTTTTTATTTCTGAAATTTACCACTCTCGGCTTATACTTGAGTCAATGTTTTCCCAGTTTTTTGTGGTAAAATTAGATGCCTCGGCTTATATTCGGGTCGGCTTATACTCAAGTATATACGGTACATACAGTAGAGTCTCACTTATCCAACATTCTGGATTATCCAACGCAGCCTTCCTCCTGCCCTGATCCACAGCTGTTTCTCTAGGCAGCAAAGACTGAACTTTTTACACATTTAATTTCTGACAATGTTTACTGTAAGTTCATTTTAGGCAATTCTATCTGTTTGTAGTCAATTTGTTAGTAGCCAATTTTTTTTTTAGTCTTTGTTTTCAATACATTGCAATGTTTTGGTGCTAAATCCGTAAATACAGTAATTACGACATAATCTTACCATGTATTGAACTGGTTTTTTTTCTGTCAATTTGTTGTATAACATGATGTTTTGGTGCTTAATTTGTAAAATCATAATATAATTTGACGTTTAATAGGCTTTTCCTTATTCCCTCCTTATCATCCAACATTTTCGCTTATCCAACATTCTGCTGGTCCATTTATGTTGGATAAGTGAGACTCTACTGTATATCTATGGAATAATGTCCAGGGTGAAAGAAAGAACCCTTGTCTGTTTAAAGCAAGTGTAACTATTGCAATTAGCAAGCTTGAACAGCATTGAGTAGCCATGAAGCTGCCAAGTCAATCAAACACAACCTACAAACAATACGCAGACCCACCAAGAAAATTCAAGCAATTCTACAAATCATGAAAATGAACAAAATCTGGTTACCAGTATTAAAAAAAACACCAGAATCCAGATAGTAAATAAAGAAACATCACTCAGAAACAGGAGAACTCCAGATAGCAAACAATCAAGTGCCAGTTAACAAATCCCAAACCGAGGATGCCCCCAGGCAACAGAGACCAGGCTACCTCCATGCAAATACTCTCGCTGATTAACTTTTCAGTTACAAAGCTACTCAATGCTATTCAAGCTTGCTAATTGCAACTTGCTTTAAATATACAAGGGTTCTTTCTCCCACCTTGGGCATTCCACAGATGTATAACCCGTATATACTCGAGTATAAGCCGACCCGAATATAAGCCGAGGCACCTAATTTCACCACAAGGAAACTGGGAAAACATTGACTCAAGTATAAGCCGAGAGAGGTAAATTTCAGAAATAAAAATAGATAGCAATAAAATTACATTAATCAAGGCATCGGTAGGTTAAACATTTTTGAATATCTACATAAAACTCCAAGACAAGACTGACCAACTCTGATTAAATCATTATTCTCACCTTCTTCAATGTAAATGCCTTTATTTATCCTTTTAATAATAATAATAATAATAGAGTAAACTCATAAATGTAATAATAGAGTAAAATAATAAATGTAATAACAATAATAATATTTGAGTGAAATAATAAATGTATTATTAATAATAATAAAAATAGAGTAAAATAAATGTAAGAGTAATAAAATAATAAATGTAATAACAATAATAATATTCGAGTGAAATAATAAATGTATTAATAATAATAAAAATAGAGTAAAACAAATGTAAGTAATAATAATAATAGAATAAAATAATAAATATAATAATACCAATAATAATAGAGAAAAATAGTAAATGTACCGTATATACTCACATATAAGCCAACCAGGAACCTCACCCGAGTATAAGCCGAGGGGAGCTTTTTCAGTCCTAAAAAGGGGCTGAAAAACTCGGCTTATACTTGAGTATATATAGTATATATATATATACACTCCATTTGCCTCACCTCCAACAGACCTCTGAGGATGCCATTAGCCACAGATGCAGGTGAAACGCCAGGAGAGAATGGTGCTGGAACATGGCCATACAGCCTGAAAACCTCACAGCAACACAATAATAATTTGAATTCTTACTCGCCTCTCTTTGTGGCTGGAGGTGGGTCACATTATTCCACAGGTAGGGGTGTGTGTGTGTGTGTGTGTGTGTGTGTGTGTGTGTATGTATATATATATATATATATATATATATATATATATATATAAATAAAAGGTAAAGGTTTCCCCTGACATTAAGTCCAGTCGTGTCTGATTCTGGGGGTTGGTGCTCATTTTCATTTCTAAGCTGAAGAGCCGGCATTGTCCATATACACCTCCAAGATCATGTGGCCATAGGCATGACTGCATGGAGTGTTGCTACATTCCCGCCTGAGCGGTACCTATTGATCTACTCACATTTGCATGTTTTCGAACTGCTAGGTTGGCAGAAGCTGGGGCTAACAGCTGGCGCTCAATCCACTCCTCAGATTCGAACCTGCAACCTTTTGGTCCACAAGTTGAGCAGCTCAGCGCTTTAACACACTGCGCCACCGGGGGCTGTGTGTGTGTGTGTGTGTGTGTGTATATATACACAGACACACACAAATACACACACACATTCAATTAGCCTCATTTCCAACAGACACCTGAACAAACCTCTGAGGATGCTTGCCACAGATGCAGGCAAAACGTCAGGAGAGAACGCTACTGGAACATGGCTGTGAAAGCCTTCGACTACACATTGTTAGCATTGTTCCTTGATGGGAGTTGGTAGAACATGTGCACATTCACTGGCATTAGGGCAACTGGACTCCATAAAAACATGGAAATGGAACTTTATGGTCAACGTTTGGCACAGAAGTAAAAACCAGATCTGCAAAGACGAAGAGCAGAAGCCATGGAGTCCAACCTTTGACTATTTCCGAAAATCTACAATATCACTTTGATGCTTCAGTCTTAATATTCTTTGGCTTATATGCATGCTATCAGTCAATTCCTGCCCTTTTTATTAGTGATCTATTGATTTAGTTGCTTTACTCACACCTTCAAACACACACACACACCATCATCTGAATAAAATCAGCTCCAGCCAAACTATTTATTATTATTTATTTATTGTATTTCTATTCCGCCCTTCTTTCTCACCCTGAAAGGGGCTCAGGGCAGATCACAATGCACACATACATGGCAAACATTGAATGCCATTAGACATACGACATATAGACAGACACAGAGGCAATTTAGCATTTTCCGGCTTCATGAGGAGCTGCCGCTTCATCATCCACTTGTGACACTGAGTCCTTGATGGTAGTACTTCCTCATTCCTTTCCACATGCTGTTGGCAGTATTTTTAGGATGTTGTAAATTAGTTAAATTAGCCTCCCCACATAAAGCGGTACCTAAATTTTCTACTTGACAGATGCAACTGTCTTTCGAGCTGCTTAGGTCAACAGCGAGCTAGGCTATTAATGGTCGGGAGCTTAATCCGACCTAGGCTTCGATCCCTGACTTCTCCATCAGTACTGATTCATTTCACCTGGCTACTAACCAGCTGCGCCACAGCCCAGCCAGTAAATACGTAATTTACAGTATGCATGGGAGCTTCGAGGGGAGGTGCATTGTAAATTAAACTGTGGAAATCTCTTTCCTGCTGCAGTTTCAAGGATTTTGCTGAATTAGAGCCGGAGAAATTCCAGAATAAGACCAACGGCATCACACCTCGGCGCTGGCTCCTGCTTTGCAACCCGGGTCTGGCCGAACTCATTGCAGAGGTAAGGGAGGCTTGGGAGCCATCTGTGTTGGGCTGGCTGGAGATAGATACTGAGTAGAGCTTCATAGTGTATTAAGGACTTCGACAAAGTCCCCCACGACCTTCTGGCAAACAAACTAGTAAAATGTGGGCTAGACAAAACTACGGTTAGGTGGATCTGTAATTGGCTAAGCGAACGAACCCAAAGGGTGCTCACCAATGCGTCATCTTCATCATGGAAAGAAGTGACAAGTGGAGTGCCATCAGCAGGGCTCCGTCCTGGGCCCGGTTCTGTTCAACATCTTTATTAACGACTTAGACGAAGGGTTAGAAGGCACGATCATCAAGTTTGCAGACGACACCAAACTGGGAGGGATAGCTAACACTCCAGAAGACAGGAGCAGAATTCAAAACGATCTTGACAGACTAGAGAGATGGGCCGAAACTAACACAATGAAGTTCAACAGGGACAAATGCAAGATACTTCACTTCGGCAGAAAAAATGGAAATCAAAGATACAGAATGGGGGACGATGCCTGGCTTGACAGCAGTGTGTGCGAAAAAGACCTTGGAGTCCTCGTGGGGAGGAAGATGAACATGAGCCAACAATGTGATGCGGCTGCTAAAAAAGCCAATGGGATTCTGGCCTGCATCAATAGGGGAATAGCGTCTAGATCCAGGGAAGTCCTGCTCCCCCTTATTCTATTCTGCCTTGGTCAGACCACACCTGTGTCCAATTTTGGGCACCACAGTTGAAGGGAGATGTTGACAAGCTGGAAAGCGTCCAGAGGAGGGCGACTAAAATGATTAAGGGTCTGGAGAACAAGCCCTATGAGGAGCGGCTTAAGGAGCTGGGCATGTTTAGCCTGCAAAAGAGAAGGCTGAGAGGAGACATGATAGCCATGTACAAATACGTGAAGGGAAGTCATAGGGAAGAGGGAGAAAGCTTGTTTTCTGCTGCCCTGCAGACTAGGACACAATGGAACAATGGCTTCAAACTACAGGAAAGGAGATTCCACCTGAACATCAGGAAGAACTTCCTCACTGTGAGAAGGGCTGTTCGACAGTGGAACTCTCTCCCCGGGGCCGTGGTGGAGGCTCCTTCTTTGGAGGCTTTTAAGCAGAGGCTGGATGGCCATCTGTCGGGGGTGCTTTGAATGCGATTTCCTGCTTCTTAGCAGGGGGTTGGACTGGATGGCCCATGTGGTCTCTTCCAACTCTACTATTCTATGATTCTATGATATGCGTTTTTGCCATATAATAAGAAGTATTTTATGGTGTATTGACTTGAAATGAAGGTGACAGAGCTCTCTTTCTTGCCATACTTGCAAATAGAAGGGTTGAATGAGAAGTAATGCCTCCACCTTCGTAACTCCTCAGCAGATGACAGTCCTGGTATGTGGCAAATACTGGCTTGTTCAGTAGACTCTCCTCTACAGTTCCATTTGGCGGGAAGCCTTAGCATTGAACGGTTGTCTTGTTAAAGTGCAAAGTATGGAACCCTGCGCAGATGGTCGGTCAATAACGAAGGTGGAGGCATTACTTTTCATTCAACCCTTGTAACTTTTCAGAGCCAGAGATGACCGGACCTCTCCCTCTGCTTTTGATTACTGATGTTTGTTGTGTTTATTTTAATCGTCTTAAGTGTGGGGCTGCATTTTCCTCCATGCAAAAAAAGCAAGGAGATATCTTGGAATTGTGGATATTTCTTTAAACTATCTGTGATAATGATAACGAAATTGATATTGATGATGATGATGATAATAATGTTTTTGAGCACAAGACTCCTGACCCCACGAATGTGTTAAAAAACAAAGTATGGATCGTCGATATTTCAATCCCAGGCAACAGCAGGATTGATGAGAAGCAACTGGAAAAGTTGACACAAAATGAGGATTTAAAGATCAAACTACAAAGACTCTGGCACAAGCCAGTCAAGGTGGTCCCAGTGGTGATCGGCACACTGGGTGCAGTGCCTAAAAACCTTGGCCTGCACCTAAACACAATCAGTGCTGACCATTTGTCAGCTGCAAAAGGCCACCCTACTTGGATCTCCAATACATCACACAGTCCTAGACACTTGGGAAATGTCCGACATGTGATCCAATACAACAGCCAGCAGAGTGATCTTATTTGCTGTGTACTCATCTTGTTGTCGAAGGCTTTAATGGACAAAATCACTGGGTTGCTGTGAGTTTTTTGGGCTGTATGGCCCTGTTCCAGCAGCATTCTCTCCTGACGTTTCGCCTGCATCTGTGGCTAATGGCATCCTCATGGAAGCAAGTGGAGTATGTGTATATATATATATATATATATATATATATATATATATATATATATATATATCTGTGGAATGTCCAGGTGGGAGAAAGAGCCCAGTAAACAATCAAGGACCAGTGAACACCTCCCAAAAAGAGGATGCCTCCAGGCAATAAAGGCCAGGCCACCTCTATGCAGATACCCTCACTGATTGACTTTGCAGCTTCATGGCTACTCAATGCTATTCAAGCTTGCTCATTGCAACATCCACACAGAAAAGAGTTCTTTCTCCCACCCTGGACATTATTCCACAGATATATACACACTCCACTTGCCTCACTTCCAACAGAACCTCTGAAGATGCCAGTAGCCACAAATACAGGCGAAACGTCAGGAGAGAATGCTGCTGGAACATGGCCAGACACCTCGAAAACCTCACAGCAATGCAATAATAATTTTACTTCTTACCCGCCTCTTTTTGTGGCTGGAGGTGGGTCACAGCACTATCCAAACACACAAACATTGCAAAACTTCCATAAACGCCCATATTAAAATGTAGTTCTGTAAAAGTTACATATTAAAACACATTTCTATTTAATAATGGGGTTAGACAGGATAGCCTTTACCAAGTTTAGGATTCTGTCTGTGACCATTGGCCAAAGTGGCTGAGGCTGTTTGCTGTGTACTCGTATACCTCGCAACCTCTGAGGATGCCTGCCATAGATGTGGGTGAAATGTCAATTCGGACTCTTGTTCTCTATCTTGGAAGATGCATGAAAAGCTGAAAAGTCAGTGAGTGTTGATGGAGAGAAGGAAATGAAATGGGTCCCGATATGAGGACATGTATAACCCAATCCATCTTTTACAGAAAATAGGTGAAGACTACGTGAAAGACCTGAGCCAGCTGACAAAGTTGCACCGGTTTGTGAATGATGAGGTCTTCATCCGGGAGGTGTCCAAAGTGAAGCAGGTAAATGGGAAGCAGGGGAGGCTGGAAGGGTCTTGGGATGGAACATCTTGATCAGGCATGGGCCAACTTGGGCCCTCCTTCCAGGTGTTTTGGACTGCAACTCCCACCATTCCTAACAGCCTCAGGCCCCTCCACCTGGAGGCGTGGATGATGGGTTGTGTTGTCAAATTTCGAGGTTGGGTGGCCTTTAGTTTTGTTGTTTTGTCAGTCGCTGGGATTCTATCACTCTTTTATATATATAGATAATACAGTAGAGTCTCACTTACCCAAGCCTCGCTTATCCAACATTCTGGATTATCCAACGCATTTTTGTAGTCAATGTTTTCAATACATCGTGATATTTTGGTGCTAAATTCTTAAATACAGTAATTACAAGCTAATATTACTGCGTATTGAACTGCTTTTTCTGTCAAATTTATTGTATAACATGATGTTTTGGTGCTTAATTTGTAAAATCATAACCTAATTTGATGTTTAATGGGCTTTTCCTTAATCCCTCCTTATTGTCCAAGATATTTACTTATCCAAGCTTCTGCCGGCCCGTTTAGCTTGGATAAGTGAGACTCTACTGTAATAATAAATAAGAACATTATTTATTATTGATGTCTTGTTTATTATTACTTTTTATTATTTTATTTATTATTTATTATTATAATAATAAATAAGGACATTATTATTGATGTCTTGTTATAACTTATTTATTATTTATTATTTATTATTATAATAACAAATAAGGGCATTATTTATTATTGATGTCTTGGTTATTTATTATTTTTTATTTATTGTTATAATAATAATAATAATAAAACTTTATTTATATACCGCCCTGTCTCCCGGATGGGACTCAGGGCGGTTTACAGTCATAAAAGCAACACAAACATTACATAACAACATAATACACATTATTAAACAAAGTAAAATAATACAATTATAACAATAAATCACACTTACATGACCAGATCAAGGGGACGGGAACCATAAAGGAAATCTTATGCAATATATTCAGGCTCAGAAGTTATACTATTATTTGTTGTTTATATTATATATAATAGGTTTCTTATTATTATATTTATTTAGTGCACATAATAAACTTTTTCATATGTTAATTTTATATAATAGACTTATTATAGTTTTCAAGCATATATACCTTTAATACCATTTAATACCAAATACATTTATTATCACTATTCATTGTTATTATTTTCAACCTAATAAATATTTATATATTATATATATCATTTTATTTTTAAGTATTATTACATATATTAATGACATTATAATAATAACCTATAAAATCTGTGAGTATCAATAATAAAATGGATAAGTCAGGAAAAAATGCTGCTGGAACATGGCCAGACAGCCCCGAAAATTCACAGCAACCCAATTTCTGCATGCTTTCAAACTGGCCGCTCTTGGGTCTGAATAAAAATAAAATAAAAACATTTCAAAACTTCCCCTGTGGCCACTAGAGGGCGTGCGTAGACAAGTCGAGCATCCCTGATCCGGAATTCAAAATACTGAAACATCCAAAATAGTTCATTTGGATGGCTAACATACTGATCCCTTTGCTTTCTAATGGTTCAGTGTACACCCACTTGGTTTCATGTTCAGAACTATTAAAAATATTGTATACTAGCTTGGGTACCCGGCAATGCCCGGGTTATTTGAAAAGGGCCTTGTTCGTTTTTGGATGTTAGGAAATATCAGTTTGGTCCTATGTTAGGCTATGTCTTAGAACAGAACTCAGTCTTTGCTTTTGTTTTTTTTATGAATACTCCCATTAGGAAATGCATAAGGATGTGGGTGAACTACAATTCCCAGAACTCTTGGGTCAATCCTCCCATAAGTCTTTCAATATTCCCAATTGGCCATGTTGAACTTATGTGCCAAGTTTGGTCCAGATCCGTCACTTACTGGGTTCTCTGAATATGGGTGAACTATAACTCTCTGATGCCAAGGTCAATCACCCACAAAGTGTGCCAATATTCACAGTTGGTCATGGTGCCAAGTTTGATCCAGATCCACCTTCCAGTATTCCCAGTTGGCCATGTTGAATTTATGTGACAAGTTTGGTCCAGATCCATCACTTACTGGGTTCAGTGTTCTCTGAATATGGGTGAACTATAACTCTCTGATGCCAAGATCAATCACCCGCAAAGCCCGCCAATATTCACAGTTGGTCATGGTGGGTCTGTGTGCTAAGTTTGGTCCAGGTCCATCTTCTAGTATTCCCAGTTGGCCACCTTGAATTTATGTGCCAAGTTTGGTCCAGATCCGTCACTCTCTAATGCCAAGGTCAATCACCCGCAAACTCCCCCAATATGCAAATATGGCCATGTTGGGTCTGTGTGCCAAGTTAGTTCCAGGATCCATCGTTGGTGGAGTTCAGAGTGCTCTTAGATTGCAGATGAACTATACATCCCAGTCCCTACGACTGCTATAAATCATGGTGAATTCTCCCCAAACTTGTCTCTCTAGTATGTTCAGTTGCTGATCAATTCCCCTGCTTGCTGTTTGCCATAGGAAAGGGTAGGAAAGGGTTATGCAAATGAAGAGAAAGGAACACTGGGATGTGCTCGCTGTAACCTGCAATGTCTTGGGAGAGAGTGACTTGATGGCTTCTCAGCACTGGAGACTAGGCTTGATCGATCCACGAAAAATTTGATTCTAAACTCGTTTCAAAACTAGAGGGGGGCAGCTTTTCGTTTCTGATGGTATTTCCGAATTTGGCCCCCCAAAAAATTTGAAATTAACGAAAATTCGTTATTTTCTAAATTAATTCGTTAATGGCGGACGCGCATGTGCAATTCCCAAAAACAGCACAGAGGGAGAGGACTTTACAGGACTCTCCCACCCTCATTTTTTGAGTGATCTTCTTCCAACTTGGTACAGTGGTAGAACACATTTAACACTGATAGCTCACCAAAATTTGGAACGTTTCCCTTTTCCTCTGATTTTTGGTGAATTTTCATAGCTTTTATAATAAACCATTTTTTAATAATTGCAGAAATCTGTTCCTGGTTTGAAAGTCTTATTTCCTGTTAAATTGGGTTGTCTTTACTGTGAAAGTCATTGTTCTACTTCAGAAACTTTGTTTTTGTGGCTGAAACTTTGTTAAATTGGTGTGTGTGTGATATATACTGTGTATATAGTCCCTGCATAATGTGTGTGTGTGTGTGTGTGTGTGTGTGTGTGTATAGGTAAAGGTAAAGGTATCCCTTGACGTTAAGTTCAGTCATGACTGACTCTGGGGGTTGGTGCTCATCTCCATTTCTAAGCCCAAGAGCCAGTGTTGTCCATAGACACCTCCAAGGTCATGTGGCCGGCATGACTACATGGAGTGCCATTACCTTCCCGCCAGAGCGGTACCTATTGATCTACTCACATTGGCATGTTTTCAAGCTGCTAGGTTGGCAGAAGCTGGAGCTAACAGCGGGCACTCACTCTGCTCCCGGGATTTGAACCTGGGACCTTTCGGTCTGCAAGTTCAGCAGCTCAGTGCTTTAACACACTTCGCCATCGGGGCTCATGTATATATAATATACATACACATACACATACACACAATGTGGAGAATATGTGGAAAGGTAGATAGATAGATAAGTTGGGAGCCACAGCGAAGGCACCTTCCTGGGAGCAAGGTCTAATAATAATAATAATAATAATAATAATAATAATAATAATAAAAATCCCTTACAATATCCAAGATGGGTACCATTATTGGCAGAGAAAGCCAAGCTGTAGGAGTTGAAATCCAATCATTTATCCTCCCTATAGAATCAATTTTATATGCATTTTTAGCTACAGAAAAGCTAAAATCAGGACAGTAAAAGAACAACACCCAGAAAATGGGAATTCCAGACAGGAAACAATCAGGGCCAGCTAATACCTCCCAACAAAGGATTCCCCCAGGTAGGAAGCAGCCAGGCTTTGAAGCTGCAAGGCTATTCAATGCTAATCAAGGTGACCAATTGCAACATTCACACTTGCCTCCCACAGACAAGAGTTCTTTCTCCCACCCTGGACCTTCCACAGATATATAAACCCCACTTGCCTAGCTTCGCACAGACGTCAAAACCTCACCGCCGGGCCCCTCTCTGTCTCTCTCGGTCTCTCCATTCCCGGCTCCATCCGCCGCCTTCCCGCCTCACAGAGAGACACCAGGCCTGAGCTGAGGCGAGGCGGCGGCGGCGGCGGCCATTTCCCCCCTCCGTCTTCCTCCTCCTCCTCCTCGGCCTCCTTCCCCCTCGCCCCCTCCCATTGGCTGAGCCCGTGACGCCCCTTTTGCTGAGGGGCAAAAGGAAAGGGCCTGAATGGTGGGAGTTTGGGTGATTTGCAAAAGCTTTTTTTTCCTAACGAAAAAAACGACGACATAACGAAAAACGGCCTCTCGCGATTCGAAACCGCGATATCCAGACGTGTGGACAACCAATGCTTCAAAATTGCTTCAAAACAAACGAAAATAACGAATTAATAACGGTTAACGGGGAAAACAAATTATTTGAGCAAGCCTACTGGAGACTATAGCTTGTGTCACACCTCAGGTTAGCTTCACCTTTCTAAAGACACCAGGCTGCACACAGAACACAGTCTTTTGTAGTTTATTAGGAAATAGGCAGTAAAATAGTTCAGAAAAGGTAAAAGTTCAGTTCCAAAATATAGTTACAAAACAAGGCTGTAATCATCAAATCCATAGAAGCATAGGCATGAAACAGGGTCCTTTCAAAGGAAGCCAAAGTCCCAGCAACGAGAATATATCCAGGCTACGAGGTAATACAGGAACGCAGACTTGATACATGAAAGCAGACTTGGTTCTTGACTCTAGCTAAGAAGTTGCTTTTGACAAAGATCTCTCTTTCAGCAGACTGTTTTAATACGTAGCATGACATGAAGGCATTTCTTTGCCTTTGACCTCCCTCTTATTTGCTATTCGGAGGCTTCGACTAGCACGATCGAGCTCAGCGGCCTCATTGTCAAGGCCACTGAGCTTGTTAGTGTTATCAGAGCTACTCTCCTTTTCTGCTTCTTGCACCTGAAAACCATCATCAGAAACAACCTCATTTCTTCCCATGGGAAAAACTCCCTGCTCTTCATTTCCCACAGCAGGAACACTCTGTACCTGAATCCCATCATTCCCATCAGAGTCATCTTGAAACTCATCCTGAATCTGAATCCCATCATTATGCACTTGCATCCCAGAATCCTCATCAGAGTCGCACAAAGGCAAAGGCTGAGTCACAACAGCTTGTATGTGGAGGCTGGCTGTGTGAGTGGACACACAGATAGATTGTCACTTTTATTATGTGTATAGATAATGTTATCTTTGGACTATGTGCATAGGAAACATAATTTGATTTTGTGTTTATTAGGCTTGATCGATCCATGAAAAATTTGATTCTAAACTCGTTTCAAAACTAGAGGGGGCAGTTTTTCGTTTTTGTTGCTAATAACGAATTTGGCCCCCAAAATTTTTCGAAATTAATGAAAATTCGTTATTTTCTAAATTAATTCGTTAATGGCGGACGCGCATGCGCGGTGGCCCAAAAACAGCCCGAAGGGGGGGGGACTTAGGGGGCTCTCCCGCCCTCATTTTTTGAGTGATCTTCTTCAAACTTGGTACAGTGGTAGAACACATTTAACACTGATAGCTCACCAAAATGTGGAACGTTTCCCTTATCCTCTGATTTTTGGCAAATTTTCATAGCTTTTATAATAAACCATTTTTTAATAATTGCAGAAATCTGTTCCTGGTTTGAAAGTCTTATTTCCTGTTAAATTGGGTTGTCTTTACTGTGAAAGTCATTGTTCTACTTCAGAAACTTTGTTTTTGTGGCTGAAACTTTGTTAAATTGGTGTGTGTGTGATATATATTGTGTATATATATATATATAGTCCCTGCTTGTGTGTGTGTGTGTGTGTGTGTGTGTGTAGGTAAAGGTAAAGGTATCCCTTGACGTTAAGTTCAGTCATGTCTGACTCTGGGGGTTGGTGCTCATCTCCATTTCTAAGCCCAAGAGCCAGTGTTGTCCATAGACACCTCCAAGGTCATGTGGCCGGCATGACTACATGGAGTGCCATTACCTTCCCAGAAACACCCAGAAAATGGGAATTCCAGACAGGAAACAATCAGGGCCAGCTAATACCTCCCAACAAAGGATTCCCCCAGGTAGGAAGCAGCCAGGCTTTGAAGCTGCAAGGCTATTCAATGCTAATCAAGGTGACCAATTGCAACATTCACACTTGCCTCCCACAGACAAGAGTTCTTTCTCCCACCCTGGACCTTCCACAGATATATAAACCCCACTTGCCTAGCTTCGCACAGACGTCAAAACCTCTATGTCTGCCACAGATGTGGGTGAAACGTCAGGAGAGAATGCTTCTGGCACATGGCCATAGAGCCCGGAATACATACCACAACAGTGTGATCCCGGCCATGAAAGCTTTCGACACAACACAACCACAGTATCCATTCAAGTTCATGTAGCGTGGTATGGACTGGAGACCTGTATTGGGGGGAGGGAGGGTGCGAATCTGGGCCCCTGGGAGCAGCCGAGGACGGGCCTGGCCCACACCCCCTCGCATCCCGGGCCTCTTCCTCCTCACCGCCGGGCCCCTCTCGGTCTCTCCAGGCCTGAGCTGAGGCGAGGCGGCGGCGGCGGCCATTTCCCCCCTCCGTCTTCCTCCTCCTCCTCGGCCTCCTTCCCCCTCGCCCCCTCCCATTGGCTGAGCCTCCCATTGGCTGAGGGGCAAAAGGAAAGGAGTTTGGGTGATTTGCAAAAGCTTTTTTTTCTTAACGAAAAAAACGAAGAAATAAGAAAAAACGGCCTCTCGCGATTCGAAACCGCGATATCCAGACGTGTGGACAACCAAGGTTCTATATTGCTTCAAAACAAACGAAAATAACGAATTAATATCGGATAACGGGAAAATCGAATTATTTGAGCAAGCCTAGTGTTTATACTTGGTCCCCTCTATGAGATATTCCAGTAGAATCTCCTCTGTAGATTTTTAAGCAGAGACTGGATGGCCATCTGTTGGGAGGGCTTTGGGATCTTCTCCAATTCTAGGATTGAATCATTCAGTGTGCAAAACATAAAATATATGGGTCAGTGGGACTTGTGTCCAGGTCTCCATCTGTAGCCCTACGGCTTCATGAAGTTGGCCACTCCTATAGAACTTGCCTTTTTTTTCACCCAGGAAAACAAGGTCAAGTTTGCCCAATACCTGGAGAAGGAGTACAAGGTGAAGATCAACCCGGCCTCCATGTTTGACGTCCAGGTGAAGCGGATCCACGAATACAAGCGGCAGCTCATGAACTGCCTCCACATCATCACCATGTACAACCGTGAGTATGTTCTGCAGATACAACACCTAACACTTTAGAACAGGCATGGGCCAACTTGGGCCCTCCAGGTGTTTTGGACTTCAACTCCCACAATTCCTAACAGCCGGTAGGCTGTTAGGAATTGTGGGAGTTGGGAGTCCAAAACACCTGGAGGGCCCAAGTTAGACAGTATTTCAAAACTGCATTAATTTTATTTCAGTCACCTTTGAAAAGTATTGGCAATAGTCAAGAGCAATACTGTCACGGGGATCATAGCACATTGCAGCTGCCCAAAGTCATGTGAAGCAGCAGACACATTTTTCCCATATCTCTGATGTGCTGTCTTATAAAATATTCCAAAGCCTTGGGGGAATTTTGAAATATTGCGATGGGTTTCAATAAGAATGAAGAAATTCCCATTTGGGGCCTTGTTGCTTTGTCAGGAGATATAATGGAGTTGAGTAAAACTAAGGGTGAATGTGCCGTGCCCTATGTGCTCCATCGTGGATATTTTCCATCATTATTTTGAGTCTTGGCTTAGTTTATCAATGCAAAGCATAAACATAATGACAATGATGACGACGACGACGACGATAATGATGATGATGGCAGCATCATAAATTGGACGCAGATAGAACTGGACAATTTGGACAGAAAAACAAGAAAACTCATGACCATTCATCACTCACTGCACCCTCCCAGTGATGTTGACCGGCTATATCTGCCTAGAAGATCAGGTGGCAGAGGACTCTTAAAAGTAAAACAAACAGTCAAAGAAGAAGAACATGCCCTGGCAGAATATGTAAAGCAAGGTGAAGAACCTGCTTTGATTGAAGTCAAAAATCAGAAACTCCTCAAAACACAGCAGACAAAAAAACCAATACAAGAAAACCGCACTACAAACTAGAGCTGACAGCTGGCACAACAAAACATGGCATGGAAAATTCCTTGACAAAATTGAAGGAAAAGCTGATAAGGAGAAGACCTGGCTCTGGCTCACAAATGGGACCCTGAAGAAGGAGACAGAAGGCCTGATCCTTGCAGCCCAGGAGCAAGCCATCAGAACAAATGTAATCAAGGCCAAGATTGAAAAATCAGCTGATGACCCAAAATGCAGACCGTGCAAGGAAACTGACGAAACCATGGATCATATCCTCAGCTGCTGTAAGAAAATCGCACAGACAGACTACAAACAGAGGCACAACTATGTGACCCAAATGATCCATTGGAACGTATACCTCAAGTACCACATCCCAGCAGTAAAGAACTGGTGGGATCACAAACCTGCAAAAGTATTGGAAAATGAACACGCAAAAATACTGTGGGACTTCTGAATCCAGACTGACAAAGTTCTGGAACACAACACACCAGACATCACAGTTGTGGAAAAGAAAAAGGTTTGGGTCATTGATGTTGCCATCCCAGGTGACAGTTGCATTGACGAAAAACAACAGGAAAAACTCAGCCGCTATCAGGACCTCAAGATTGAACTTCAAAGACTCTGGCAGAAACCAGTGCAGGTGGTCCCGGTGGTGATGGGCACACTGGGTGCCGTGCCAAAAGATCTCAGCCAGCATTTGGAAACAATAGACATTGACAAAATCACGATCTGCCAACTGCAAAAGGCCACCCTACTGGGATCTGTGCACATCATCCGAAAATACATCACACAGTCCTAGACACTTGGGAAGTGTTTGACTTGTGATTTTGGGATACGAAATCCAGCATGTCTATCTTGTTTGCTGTCTCATAATAACTATCTTGTTTGCTGTGTCATACAACGTCGTTGTGTCAATAATAATAATGTGATGGCCACGACAACTTGAGTAACTAATTTGTCACATTGAAGGGTGCATCTACATTGTAGAATGAATGCAGTTTGACATCACTTTAATTGCCATGGCTCATTGCTACTGAGAACTGTAATTTGGTGAAGCACTAGGACTCTTTGGCTGAGAAGGCTAAAACCTTTGGAAACAACAACTCCCAGGATTCCATAGCCTTGAGCCAAGGGGGTTAAAGTGGTTTCAAACTGCATTATTTCTGACAACCATCATGTCAACCTACATAGGGAAGCCATTGAAATCCACAAGAAGCATGTGGACAATTTCAACAGAAAGGAGGAAACCATGAAAAGGAACTAATTCTGGATACCAGTATTAAAAAAAAACCTCTAAAATCAGGACAGTAAATAAATAACAACACTTAGAAGACAGGGGAATTCCAGAGAAGAAACAACCCGGGCCAGCTAACACCTCCCAACAAAAGATTCCCTCAGACAGGAAGCAGCCAGGCTTTTAAGCTGCAAGGCCATTCAGTGGTAATCAAGGTGGCCAATGGAGACCTCAGTTTTTCCCCTTTTTATTATAGCACTGTATTTACTACATCAGATTTTAACCCATGCATCTTGAGCCACTGCCCTGTTTTTCACTATTTTAACCTGCGAATTGTTTGTCATCTGGCGGTTTTACTTATTATTATATTGATGTTAAAATGCTGGTGTAATCTATTTAATGTTATATGTCTATTATGTTCGTTTAATTGTAAAGGTACTTTATTTTGTTTTATTGTGGACATTTGGGCTTCGCCCCATGTTAGCTGCCCCGAGTCCCTACGGGTAGATGGAGGCAGGATATAAAAATAAATTTATTATTATTATTATTATTATTACTACTACTACTACTACTACTACTTGCCTCAGGAAGACAAGAGTTCTTTCTCCCACCCTGGACTTTATTCCATAGATATGTAAACTCTTGCCTAGTTTCCAACAGACCTCACAACCTCTGAGAATGCCTGCCACAGATGTAGGCAAAACGTCAGGAGAAAATGCTTCTGGAACATGGCCATAAATGGCCGGCCAGTGATTCCGGTTATGAAAGCCTTAGACAACACATCAAACTGCATTAACTTTGTAGTGTAGAGACATCATGAATGGAACATGAACCTCCTTTTCCTTTTTTGCAGGCATCAAGCGGGACCCCATGAAGATGTTTGTGCCCAGGACAGTGATCATCGGAGGCAAAGTGAGTGGGCCCTTGGCTCCTTGCAACATGGAAACAAGTGGCAGCCTTGTTTTGTTTCATTGATTACACTATGTGACAAAATGTCAAGACCCAGGCTACAGAGCACCAATAACCATGCGCAGAGGCCGGATTCTATCTAATATCTTTATTAAGGGAATATATAAAGTCAATAAAAACAAGTGAAGAATATAGTTCAGAAGTAGACCTTTCAGGAAAGGTCAAATATAGTCCAGGAAAATAATGTCCAATATGTGATATTAGAGTCCAAAGTTATAATCCATTAACCGAAACACACACTTTGCCAAGCAATAGTGTGAGGAGATGACAAGGTCTTTTAGTCCATTGAAGCTTGGCAACAAGGCTGGATCGAAGGCTTGGTTCTTGGCTGAGAAACAAACTAGATTCTTGGCTAGACAAGACTTGATACGAGGCAAACAAGAAGCAAGAACAAGGTCCGTGGTGAGGTCCGCGGAAAACGTGAAACAAGGCAAGGCTTGGAACTGGGGTTACGAAGTCCACACACGATCTCACTCCTCAAGCTGACGAGTTGACTCTGCAAGGTTTCCTTTGCGGCAAAACACCTAAATAGGGTCTCGTTTCCCTCCAGAAGAACACTTTCCCTGGAGAACGAGAAGTGAAACCCAACTCCGTCCAGATGCATGACTCCTTAGAATTTCCCAAGGGAAGCAGACCTAATCAGCTAATTGTTTGGCTGCGATTCTGAGGCTCCGGCGATTCGCCTCCCTAGCTCCTCTATCTCTATTATAATTGTCCTTTCGAGAAAACGGGGGAGAATTCTGCCCAAGGCTTGTTTGGCTAACTTCTTGAGGGAAAACATCCTCCAGGTGCAGGGGCTCCGATTCTGTGTGAACCGGTGGAAATCCCAAGTTTTCCTCTTCGTCTGCCACAATAGTACTAGGAACGGGACTACAAGGCCCATGAGACATCACACAAAATTTGAAACATGTTCTGTTCCTGGTTTGAAAATGTTATTTCCTATTTAATTGTGCGGTTCTTGCTTTGAAAGTAGTTGTTCTACTCCAGAAACTTTGTTTTTGTGACTTCCACAAAGTGTGCTTAATTGAGACTCAATGAGATATTCCTTTAAAAACCAGAGCAATATAGGCTGCACGAAGTTTTTGCAGTTTAATAAACATTTTCCATGTTTTTATGATAGAACCTAATTAGGAAATGACGTTTATAACCCCGGAACAAAAATTGTGTTACATAGTTGTTGTTAGTTTTCCGGACTGTGTGGCCAAGTCTAGAATCAGGAAAGTAAATAAAGAGCAACACTCAGAAAATAGGGGAATTCCAGAAAGGAAACAATCAGGGCCAGCTAACACCTCCCAACAAAAGATTGCCCCAAGCAGGAAGTAGCCAGGCCTTGAAGCTGCAAGGCCATTCAATGCTAATCAAGGTGGCCAGCTGCAACATTCACACTTGTCTCAAACACACTTGTCTCAAACAAAAAGTTCTTTCTCCCACCCTGGACATCATTATATATATATATCCCTCCCCCACTTGCCTAGTTTCCAACAGACCTCACAACCTCAGAGGATGCCTGCCATAGATGTGGGTAAAACGTCAGGAGAGAATGCTTCTGGAACATGGCCACACAACCTGGAAAACTCACAGCAATCCAATGATTCCGGCCATGAAAGTTTTTGACAACACATGTTACATAGTGTTATTTTATTTAATTACTTTGGCTCCAGCCCTATATTGCAAGATCTCAGAGTGTTGTACCTTTGAAGCAAGTTTAAAATAATACAATAAATATAATACAAGCTGGGAACACATTAAACCAATGGCTCCCAAATGTTTTCAGCAATTGAACCCTTCAGAATACATTTATTTTGTGCAGAATTTTGTATAATCAGAATACAGCCCGAAAGACATACAACAACCCCACTTTCTGGATCATTTTAAACTCATTCAGATACTTCTCCCAATTTGCTGTAGAGCATCTAGTTTTTTGAGTAAATTTTACTCTGTTATTCTTGAATAATCTCCCAACATCTTGCATCTCAAAAAGTATTAAGTAAAAAAAATTCAAAAAAATCAGTGTGACAAATCAACAACAAATGTGTGACTAGTCACTCTAAACCTCATAAGAAATAGTTATAGCACAAAATATTTGTTAAAGAGACTTTAAATCAAATAGTTGGCCTCATATAGTTTTGTTTTTAAATTTGATTTTTAAGGTTTTTCATTGAACCCCTGCAAGGCTTTTGTTGAACCCAAACTCTGGGAAAAAGAGTTTTGAAACTGCTGAATTAAACTATTACTGTATATATTCAAGTATAAGCCTAGTTTAAGACTGAAAAAGCCCCACTCGGCTTATACTCAGGTGAGGGTCCTGGTTGGCTTATATTTCAGTCAGCTTATACTCGAGAATATATGGTACATTTATTATTTTTCTCTATTATTATTGGTATTGTTGCATTTATTATTTTTCTCTATTATTGTTGCTACTATTACATTTATTTTACTCTATTTTTATTATTATTAATACATTTAGTATTTCACTCTGATCTTATTATTATTATTGCATTTATTGTTTTACTCTACTTAATATTACATGTATTATTTTACTGTATTTATTATTATTATTATTATTACATGTATTATTTTACTGTATTATTATTATTAAAAGGATGCATAAGCACATTTACATTGAAGAAGATGAGAATAATGATTTGATCAGAGTTGGACAGTCTTATCTTAAATGTGAGCTTTATGTAAATATTCAAAAACATTTAGCCTACTGATGCCTCAATTAATGTACATTTATTGGTATCTGTTTTTATTTCTGAAATTTACCACCCTCGGCTTATACTGGAGTCAGTGTTTTCCCAGTTTTTTGTGTGTGGTAAAATTAGGTTCCTCGGCTTATATTCGGGTTGACTTATACTCGAGTATATATGGTATGTTGTTTTTGTCGTTAATGCAGTTTAACCCTATTTGAACTGCCATGGCTCAATGCTGTGGGGTCTTTATATTCCGCCCTTCTTTCTCACCCCGAAGGGGACTCAGGGCGGATTACAATGAACACATATATGGCAAACATTCAATGCCAACAGACAAACAACATACAGTATAGACAGACACAGAGGCATTTAACATTTTTCCAGCTTCACGATTCCGGCCACAGGGGGAGCTGTTGCTTCACCAGCCACTAGTGGCTATACTTCCTCATTCCTTTCCTCGTGTTTTGCTGGCAGTTTTATGGTGTTGTAAATTAGTTAAATTAGCCTCCTGCATAAAGCGTACCTAAATTTCCCTACTTGACAGATGCAACTGTCTTTCGGGGCTGCATAGGTCAACAGCAAGCCGGGCTATTTAATGGTCGGGGGTTTAACCCGATCCAGGCTTTCAACTCATGACCTCTCAGTCAGTAGTGATTTATTGCAGCTGGTTACTAGCCAGCTGCGCCACAGCCCGGCCCGGATCAGAAGGTTTAAGGCTTCTGATCCGCGTGCTTGAAATACTGCATTTTTGAGATGCCTTCAATCCATGTTAAGTGGTCAGTGCAGATGTGCCCTTTGCCATCCAAACCCTGACCCGGCTCTCCTTCCAGGCGGCCCCCGGCTACCACATGGCCAAGCTGATCATCAAACTCATCACCTCCGTGGGCCACGTGGTCAACAACGACCCTGTGGTGGGGAACAAGCTGAAGGTCATCTTCCTGGAGAATTACAGGGTCTCCCTGGCGGAGAAGGGTAAGGCTGGCCTCTTCTGAGGTTCCCGTGATTATATTGTTTACTTTCGTCTATCCCCAGCGTCATCTAGGTTTTGGAGCAACTAAGGCCCGGCTGCTTTCTCCTTTCTCCAGCTCTGAGAAGACATTCTTCACCATGTCCAACTGGCACAACCCTGGCAAATTTTGTTGTCGAAGGCTTTCATGGCCGGAATCACAGGGTTGCTGTGAGTTTTCCGGGCTGTCTGGCCATGTTTCGGAAGCATTCTTTCCAGCGTTTCGCCCACATCCTCAGAGGTTGTGAGGTCTGTTGGAAACGAGGCAAGTGGGGTTTATATATACAGTAGAGTCTCACTTATCCAACGTAAATGGGCCGGCAGAATGTTGGATAAGCAAATATGTCGGATAATAAGGAGAGATTAAGGGAAAGCCTGTTAAACATCAAATTAGATTATGATTTTACAAATTAAGTAAGTAAAAGTTTATTTGTATAGCACCCTCTCTCCCAAAAGGGACTCAGGGCAGTTTCCAATATAAAACCAGCATAAAACATTGTACAATAAAACACTGAAAACACTATAAAACGCTATAAGAATACAAAAAAAACAACAACACAACAATTGACTAAAGCAATCACATAAACAGAAGCAATATAATCACTCAAATAACATATGAATCACAGAAGAAGAAGAAATTAAGCACCAAAACATCATGTTATACAACAAATTTGGCAGAAAAAGTAGTTCAATACGAAATAATGCTATGCAGTAATTGCTGTATTTACGAATTTAGCACCAAAATATCACGATGTATTGAAAATATTGACTACAAAAATGCGTTGGATAATCCAGAACGTTGGATAAGCGAGTGTTGGATAAGTGAGACTCTACTGTATATATCTGTGGAATGATGCCCAGGGTGGGAGAAAGAACTCTTGTCTGTTTGAAGCGAGTGTGAATGTTCCAGTTAGCTACTTTGACTAGTATTAAATGGCCTTGCAGCTTCAAGGCCTGGCTGCTTCCTGCCTGGGGGGGAATCCTTTGTTGAAGGATATATATAGAGAGAGCAACACTCATAAAATGGTGGAATTCCAGACAGGAAACAAATCAGCTAACAGGCCAGCTAACACCTCCTAACAAAGGATTCCGCCAGACAGGAAGCAGCCAGGTTTTGAAGCTGCAAGGCTATTTAATGCTAATTGCAATATTCAGAGTTGCATCCAACAGAAGAGAGTTCTTTCCCCCCACTCTGGACATCATCCCACAGAGATATAAACCCCACTTGCCAAGTTTCCAACAGACTTCACAACCTCTGAGGATGCCTGCCATAGATGTGAGCAAAATGTCAGGAGAGAATGCTTCTGGAACTTGGCCAGACAGCCTGGAAAACTCACAGCAACCTGGCTAATATCTTTGGTCAGGTTCTCTTTGTGGTCCTTTCTTTCCTTCTTCCCTTGCTTTTCCGCATAACCTTTCTTCCCTTTTCTTCCTCCCTTTCTCTTACCTTTTTTCCCTTTCTATCCTCTCTTCTTTCATTCTTTCTTCTCTTCCTTTTCTCTTCCCTTCTTTCTCTTGAAGTCCAAAATACACAAAGGGCCAAAGTTCTCCCATGCCTGCACTATCAGGCCATGTAGGAGCCTTTGTGGGTACAAACCAACATGCATACATGGACTTTTATAGAGAACGACACATTGGCAGATGGATAGAAACGTAAGTAGATAAATAGATTTATATAGTCCCTCTAGCTGTACCCGGCCACGCGTTGCTGTGGTGAAGTCTGGTGGTATGGGAAATAAAGTATTGAGGAATTGGTGGTAGTTAAGGTCAAGGGTAAAGGTTTTCCCCTGTAGAGTAAAATCTCACTTATCCAATATTTGCTTATCCAATGTTCTGGATTATCCAACACAGTCTGCCTTTTAGTAGTCAATATTTTTGTAGTCGGTGTTTTAAATTCATTGTGATATTTTGGTGGTAAATTTGTAAATACAGTAATTATTACATAGCATTACTGCGCATGGAACTACTTTTTCTGTCCAATTTGTCGTATAACATGATATTTTGGTGCTTAATTTGTATAACGATTACCTAATTTTCCTGAATCCCTTCTTTTTATCCAACATATTCACTTATCCAACGTTCTGCCGGCCTGTTTATGTTGGATGAGTGAGACTCTACTGTATATTTATAATCTTATATTATCTGCTTAGAACTGGATTATATGAGGCCCCTTCTACACAGCTGGATAAAATGCACACTGAAGTGGATTATATGGCAGTGTGGACTCAAGATAATCCAGGGTGGAAGGGCCTTGAGTCTACACTGCCATATAATCCAGTTCAAATCAGATAATCTGTATTTTATAGGCAGTGTGGAAGAGGCCTAAGTGAGGCCTAAGTCTGCCTGTCCCCTGGACTGAGTGGGTTGCTAGGAGACCAAGTGGGTGGAGCTTAGCCTTCTAACTGGCAGCAATTGGATAAAAACAATTATTCCTCTCCCTCTAATTAGGACTTTATTTTTCTTTTCTTTTTGTTGTATGAACGTAGAGGCGTGGATGAGGGGTTGTGCTGCCAAGTTTAGTGTTTCTGGGATGTGTAGTTTTATTGTTTTGTCTTAGGCTGAAATTTCATTACCCTTTTATATATATAGATTAATGGACATTGCACTTAATAAGTAAAACAACCACCAAACAAAGGTTTTTCAGCACTTCCAAAACTGCCTTGTGTCCCAATCCGGGTGGCAAGTAAAGCATGAAAAAGCATCATGATGATAACGACCTTTATGAGCAGAACTGTCGGTGTAAATAATAGCCATAGAAATGCAAAACTTGTGGGTATGTGGGTGAGACAATCCCTGCTCATAAAGTATGTGATGAAAGATCAGAATTTCCTCATCAGGGTTGTATTGCATGTCTGCAGTGTAATGACAGGCTCATAAATTAAGCGGGTATTGATATTCTGAAAGTAATTTCTTTATATGTAATATAGTTTGAAGTAACTTACTCTCAGGTAAAGTTGTAGAAACCAGATTTATGTTACATTCCTTGTGAGTTACACAAGAGTGTATATGCACATACATTATTGTTCTAGGCTCATAAATTAAGCCATGTAGGTGGTAATGAAGGATCCCAACCAGTGCTCCCAAAGTGTGGCTTCTCTGTGTGTGGCCTTGTTTTTATTGGATGTAAACATTGCAAGCTGGGCATGAGGTATCTTCTACAAATATGGTTTCTTCCTGGCAGTGATCCCGGCCACGGACCTGTCGGAGCAGATCTCCACCGCCGGCACAGAGGCCTCGGGAACCGGCAACATGAAGTTCATGGTCAACGGGGCCCTGACCATCGGGACCATGGATGGTGCCAACGTCGAAATGGCGGAGGAGGCCGGGGAGGAGAACCTGTTCATCTTCGGCATGAGGGTGGAGGACGTGGCCGCGCTGGACCGCAGGGGGTGAGTGGGGATGGAAGACTGACAGAAGAGGAAGGGGAGCAGGAAAGTGTTCATGAATCAGAGGGGCAGTTGGAATCTGAGGAGGAGATTTTGCAAGTACCCACTTTTAAGGAGAGGCGAAACACAGGAGAGATGTTGTTCAGCTAGAATAGCTGCCAGAAATGCAGCTGAGAAATTAGGAACTGCCCTACTAGCTGTGAGGGGACTCAGGGCTATAAAGCAGAAGCAGGTGCAGCCAGCTCTTGCTGGCAACAAACTGACTCTAATGCCTAAGCCTTTGATCCCCTTGTGCCTGCTTCAAGTCTGCATCTGGGAAACTGCTCCTAAGGATTTATTGCTCTTTCTTTATCTGAAGTAAGACTGCTATTGATTTGGGAATTTATCAGCGACTAAGAACTGTACTTACTCTAATACTTCCTTGCTTCATTTTGCATTATTCCACTGAGTGTGCTGTACTTTATGTTTTGCGGAAGTAAAGCAGTTTTCATTTACTTACCATATTGTTTTAAGGCTGTTCTTGAAAGACAAAACAGGACAGAGACAATGACAAGTGTATTCATTCTAGAGTGTAGACCAGGCATGAACAAATGTGGCCCTCTCTCTAGGTTTTGGACTTCAGCTCCCAGAAATCCCAGCCAGCTTTCCAGCTGTTAGGAATTGTGAGAGATGAAGTCCAAGACACCTGGGGGAGCGGAGTTTGAGAAGCACTGGTTTGGAGTATAGCCATTAGTTTACCTCATCAAAGCTTAAAGTGGAGTTGCACCTGACTACATGTCAAGGTGGGCTTTAAAAACATCAGCTCTGCAGCACCCTGATTTATTGGTGATCCTTTGACTCTCACCAATTCAGACTGCTTCCCGTCCAGAGAAGCAGTACCGACAAATGACACCTCAGTCGCAAATCAGCTGAAGGCAGCAGTTCTGAGGCTTTATTCCATATATACAAGGTTAATTTACAAGATACAAAGTCCATCACTCGTTGCAGACATGCTTTCTCCTTGCCGTTCAGCAGAGCACACACACTACAGATAAGAGCACATTCCACAGTAGAATGACGAACGTCCTGTCAGGCCGGAAGTCACGACCTATAGCAGGGGTCCCCAAACTAAGGCCCGGGGGCCGGATGCGGCCCTCCACAGTCATTGACCTGGCCCCTGCCCTGAACCTTAGACTTAGGGTTGACCTAAGTCTACTTGGTCTTTGGAGGTCTCTTTTGCTTACCTAGGGTCTTATGAGATCGTCTAGATGGTCTTTGAAGGTCTCTTTGCTTAGCTATGGCCTTATGAAACCATCTAGATGGCTTTTAGAGGTCACTTTCCTTACCTATGGTCCTATGAGACCATCTAGATGGCCTTTGAGGGTCCTTTTCCTTACCTATGGTTTTATGAGATTATCTAGATGGCCTTTGGGGGGCCCTTTTCTTACCTATGGTCTTATGATCATCTAGATCAGGGGTCCCCAAACTAAGGCCCATGGGCATCCAAGGTCATTGACCTGGCCTCTGTCCTAAACTTTAGACTTAGGGTTGACCTAAGTCTGAAACGACTTGAAGGCACACAACAACAACAATCCTAATTTTGGACTATTTCATCCTAGTCCGCCCCCCCAACAGTCTGAGGGACCGTGAATCAGCCCTCCACTTAAAAAGTTTAAGGGCCCCTGACCTATAGGCTGCAGCAGGCTATCACTCAAACTGGCCTCCTGCCATTAACTTAATATGCTGGAACACATGTCTGGTATACACAGTTACAAACAGTAAAAAACACTTGATTCATCATTTCATCCTTACACCCAAAAATAAACCAACACCACATTGTGTTCACCCTGTTACTGAATACAGGATAAACCCACATGTGTGAGTAGATCAATAGGTACTGCTCCAATGGGAAAATAACGGCACTCCATGCAGTCATGCCAGTGGCCTCATGACCTTGGAGGTGTCTACGGACAACGCCGTCTCTTCGGCTTAGAAATCGGACACAACTGGACTTAACATCAGGGGAAACCTTTACCTTTACCTTTTATTTATTACTTACAGTTTCCCCTTCCACATTTGTTGTTTTCACTTTTGTGGATTTGATTATTCATGAATTTGATTATACCGGAATCAAAGCCATAAATAAAGAACAACACTCAGTAAGAAGGGAATTCCAGACAGCAAACAATCAAGTGCCAGTTAACACCTCCCAAACAGAGGATGCCTCCAGGCAACAACACTGAAAATAATATAATAATGAAACTTTATTTATATACCACCCTATCTCCTCAAGGGACTCAGAACGGTTTCCAACACAGCAGGAAACGTACAAAAAGTTAAAGCATGCAGCAATTAAAACATTATACACATAAACAGGAATGCATAAAACAATAGTCATGAAAAACATAACCAAGAGTGTAAAACCTAATGACAGGGCTCCATCGATGATTGACTTTGCAGCTGCAAGGCTACTCAATGCTAATCAAGGTTGTCAATTGCAACATTTACACTTGCTCCAATGTCTAGGAATGTCTAGGAATTTGAGCACCACAATTATCTGGAAATTGAGTCTATAGCAGGCATGGGCAAACTTGGGCCCTCCAGGTGTTTTGGACTCCAACTCCCACAATTCCTAACAGCCTACCGGCAGTTAGGAATTGTGGGAGTTGGAGTCCAAAACACCAGGAGGGCCCAAGTTCGCCCATGCCTGCTATAGAATCTGTCAGCGTGGTGTCAGGGTGTGTGTAGAGTGGGTTTCTTCAAAACACCATCGATCATCTGCACACCAGCACCCTGATGAATTGGTGAATCGGCTGCCTCACCAATTCCTCTGTTCAATGTTAGACTCTAAGACATGTATAGTCTGAAGTCCAAACACTTATTTCAATATCTATAATACATATTTACAAAGCATAGCAAAATCCATCGCTCTGAGCTGGCATTCTTCTATAGCCTCTTCGCTCGGCAAGCACAGCTCAACACACAGAGATAAGAAAGCACATTCCTCAGTCTGCAGGAAGTTCTGACTTCCAAAGCCGGAAACCATGCCTGATAGGTCATAGCAGGCTGTCAGTCTAACTAGCCTGCTGTTAACTGTTTCATTGCTGAAACCCACACTCTTGCAAAAACAGCAGAAACACTTGATTTACATTTCATACACATACAACCATAATCCAACAGAGTCATGCAAGAAGACCTAGAAATTCATAGAGAGGTGTTCTCTCAGGTTTAGAATTTTGCATTCTTTAATGCATTGCCTCGGGAAGCTGTACATAAATAAATGACTTTGATATAAGATCTTGTGGAGGTTGGATTTCCAAAAGGGATTTTCTTAGAAGCACCCTTTCCCGTTCTGGTCTTAAAGCGCCGTCTTCCCGCCGGTTTCCCTCCAGGTACAATGCTCAGGAGTATTACGACAGGCTCCCCGAGCTCAAGCAAGTGATGGACCAGATCAAGAGCGGCTTCTTTTCGCCCAAAGACCCCGACATGTTCAGAGACATCGTCAACATGCTGTTCCAACATGACCGGTCAGTGCAGAGAGATCAATGTATTTTTCCCTTACAAGATATCTCTTGTCCAGAATACCTGGAACCAGAAGTGTATTTTGGATTATTTACTTATTATTTATTTACAGTATTTATATTCCGTCCTTCCTTCTCACCCTGAAGGGGACTCAGGGTGGATTACAGTGTACACGTACATGGCAAACATTGTGCCATATGAACATAGAGACAGAGACAGACACAGAGGCAATTTAACCTTCTCCAGCTTCCTGAGGGTATGCTCGATTCCGACCACAGCTGCTTCATTATCCACTGTGACGCCGAGTCCTTGGATACTTCCTCATTCCAAACGCTGCTGGATGATTTTTATGGTGTTGTAAATTAGTTAAGTGGGGCCCTGGTGGCACAGTGTGTTAAAGCGCTAAGCTGCTGAACTTGCAAACCAAAAGGTCCCAGGTTCAAATCTCGGGAGCGGAATGAGTGCCCGTTGTTAGCCCCAGCTCCTGCCATCCTAGCAGTTAGAAAACATGCAAATGTGAGTAGATCAATAGGGAAGGTAACGGCGCTCCATGCAGTCATGCCGGCCACATGACCTTGGAGGTGTCTATGGACAACGCCAGCTCTTCGGCTTGGAAATGGAGATGAGCACCAACCCCCAGAGCCGGTCACGACTGGACCTAACGTCAGGGGAAAACCTTTACCTTACCTAAATGAGTTAAATTAGCCTTTCCACATAAGTGGTACCTAAATTTCCTACTTGATAGATGCAACTATCTTTCGGCTTGCTTAGGTCAACAACGAGCAGGGCTATTTTTTTATTTTAATGGTCGGGTGCTCACTCCAACACAGGCTGGCCTCGAACTCATGACCTCTTGGTCAGAGTGATTTATTGCAGCTGGCTACTAACCAGCCTGCGCCACAGCCCGGGTGCTCAAATGCTTGGATATACGTAATGAGATATCTTGTGGATGGGACCCAAGTCTAAACGATAAGTTCATATTGTTGGAGTTCAATGCCCACTGCCCAAGTCTGCAGTCCTCAATGAGGAATCATTAGTTAGCTTAGAATAGGCTGAGGTAAATCTCTCAAACTTCTGAATGCCACTTGGGATGTATATATCTTTTCTCCTCTCTAATACTGATTGGTTATGTAGAATGGATACTTTGCAGGTGAACGTCCTTTGTCTTTGACTTGTACTTTTCCATTTTGGTGTGTGTTGTGTGTTTCGAGATCTCTCTCTGCTTGTGTGTCAGGAGAGATGTGAACCCTGGAAGAGATGGGGTTAGTTAGTGTAGCTCAGACCCGGTTCTTTACTATTAAGAAATGTAGTTATTATTTTTGTAAATAAACCTTTTGTAATTTTAAAGATTGAACTCCGGATCATTGCCTCCTGAGCACTAAATTCTTTTACAGCCATGTGGCACTTCATGCTCTGCTTGCTGTGAGCTGAATGCTCAACCATAAGTATCCTGCTTTTGTATTATTGTGTTTTGGGAGTTTTCCCTCACACAGAAAATCCTAACACATATTTCATAGACAACTTATTCACATAGCACCAATTTTATATTTTTGCAATATTTTAAATAATTTTGCGCATGAGATAAAATTTAAGTACAGTAGAGTCTCGCTTATCCAACATAAACGGGCCGGCAGAACGTTGGATAAGCGAATTTGTTGGATAATAAGGAGAGATTAAGGAGAAGCCTATTAAACATCAAATTAGGTTATGATTTTACAAATTAAGCACCAAAACATCATGTTATACAACAAATCTGGCAGAAAAAGTAGTTCAATACGCAGTAATGCTATGTAGTAATTACTGCATTTACGAATTTCGCACCAAAATATCATGATATATTGAAAACATTGACTACAAAAATGGCTTGGATAATCCAGAGGCTTGGATAAGCGAGGCTTGGATAAGTGAGACTCTACTGTACATTGAACTGTCATAAAGCAAAGGTGTCACTCACTCAACCACCTGTGCGGACAGTTCTGAATTTTGGAATATTTTGTATTTGGGAATTATGGATAAGGGATGTTTGACCTGTATCAAGGGATGATTGACCTGCTGTATCAAGAAGACTGTTACTGTTCTTAATTCTCTCTTTGTTGGGTATTTTTACCTCAATGTCCAGTCCATGTATAAGTAGAAGCTAGCTCAGGTTATCTTAGTAACTCTAGAGTTCACCTGATTTGAACAGGAGACGCACAAACAGCGGAAGTAGTTTTCCAAACCAGGAGTCTGCAAAAAACACATTTTCTCCCTCTTTCTGCTCACAACAAATTATTGGATGTCTCTTTAACAAAACAGCAGCCACACTGATCCACACAATATTTCATTTGCTATCCCAATTCATACAAATACCATCCAATCAACTATTGCATTACTTCATCCTTTTTGCTTGGGATTACTTCATAGTTACATCAGACAATGAATTGCCTCATGGTTACATCGATCACTGAGGTTTGCCTGATTTTACAATTAACCATGAATATGCTTGACTTACATACAATTTCTCTCTTTCTTCTTGATTTTGCTCATGGACAGGTTCAAAGTCTTTGCAGACTACGAAGCCTACGTCAAATGTCAAGACAAAGTCAGTCAGCTCTACATGGTAAGCAAAGTCTGGGGAGTGGTATCATTGTGGCAAGACTTTGGGTGGGCAACCAAGCATTGGATGGGGAGTTCAAGAGAAATATTGACAAGCTGGAAGGGTAAGGAAGGATGCATTTGCACTGTAGAATTATTGCAATTTGATGACACTTTGATTGCTATTGCTGAATGCCATGGAATTCTGGAAACTGTAGTTTTACAAGGTCTTTAGCCTTCTTTGCCCAAGGGTGCTGCTACCTCACCAAACTACAACTCCCAGGGTTTCATACCATTGAGCCGTGGCAGGTCAAGTGGTGTCACACTGCATCAGTTCTACAGTGTTGATGCAGCCCAAGATAATCAAAGACCTGGAAACCACAAGCCCTTTGAGAAATGGCTTAGGGCAGAGGGTTCTCAAACTTTTTTGGCCATGGAGCCCTTTTTGAAGCAAAAAATTTCTCATGGAGCCCCAAGTAATGTCTATATATTATATAGCTTGGGGACCCGGCAATGCCCGGGTTATTTGAAAAAGGCATTATTTGTCTTTGAATGTTATGTATTCTCAGTTTGGAGTGGGCGAACTACAATTCCCAGAGTCGTGGATCAATCCTCCCCAAACCCTGCCGTATTCAAAGTTGGCCATTTTGGGTCTGTAAACCAAGTGTGGTCCAGATGTGTTGTTGCCTGGTCATCGCCTGGTTGCAGTGCTCTCTGGAAGGGGGTGAACTTCTACAACTCCCAGATTCCAGGGGCAATTGCCCCAAAACATTTGTCAGTATCCACAGTAGGCTATGCTGAGTCTGTGTGCCAAATTTGGTCCAGATCCGTTGTTGGCTGGGTTTAGTGCTCTTTGAATGCAGGTGAACTACAACTCCCAAAATCAAGGCCCATTCCCACAAACCCCTGCAGTATGTTCAGTTGGTCATGAGGCTTCTCTGTGCGAAGTGTGGTTCCAGTCCATTGTCGGTGGAGGTCACTGTTTCACTGGATGCAGGTGAACTATAAGTCCCTTTTCCCCAAAGTTGGTTATGGGGGCTCTGTGTGCCAAGTTTGGTCCTGGTCCATCATTGGTGGGGTTCAAAGTGCTCATTCATTGCAGGTAAACTATAAATCCCAGTACCTACTACTCCCAAATGTCCAGGCCAAATCCCCCCCAAACCCACCAGTGTTCAAATCTGGGCATATCGGGTATGCAGTGCAAGTTTGGCCTAGAGCCATCATTGTTTGGGTTCATAGCGTTCTGGGTGTAGGTGAACTACAACTCCTATAAGTTCCCCAGTAGGAGTCACAGGGCTCTGACTTGATGCAGGGTGGACTACAACTTCTACCATGAGGAGTCAATCCCCCAAACTTGTCCAGAAAGTGTAGTTGTGCTGTGTTTGTTCTGCAGACAGATTGGAAAGAGAAGGGCAGTGGGCGGGGCCATGCAAATTCCACAGCAATGGAGAACCCTGGGATGCCTGCCTGTGGTGGAGGACAAGGCACAATCTAGGATGAAATGGTCCCATTCCTTGGGTGGTGGGCCATAGTGTTTGGGGAGGACATTGGCAGGAGTTGGGCTACATGTTCATGGCGCTCGCTATAACCACAATGTCAGTGGAAAAGAGTGACTTGGTGGCTCCTCAGCACTGGGAACTAGAGGCCGGAGGCTGTCTGTGTAAACAGACACCTGTACCACATACACACATACGGGTTTTCACTTTTATTGTGGATATAGATATAGATAATAGATATAGATAATAGATATAGATGTATGTATATCAGGCATGGACCAGGCCAGTAGTTGATGGATGGAGAGTGTTTGTGTGAACTAATTCACATAGTGCCAAAAAGTATTTCAGTAGATGACCTCCTGGGGCTATCCAGTCCTTTAACACACTGTGCCACCAGGGGCAAGGCTATTCATTGCTAATCAAGGCGGCCAATGGTAACATTCACACTAGCCTCGGACAGACAAGGATTATTTCTCCCACCCTGGACATCATTCCAGATACATAAACCCCATTTGCCTAGTTTCCAACACACGTCACCGCCTCTGAGGATGTGTGCCATAAATGCAGGTGAATCGTCAGGAGAGAATGCTTCTGGAACATGGCCAGACAGTCCGGAAAACTCAATCAAGGGATCATCTGCATACCCATGTTGTGGGAGATGAAGTCCAAAACACCTGGAGGGAGATCCCAAGTTTGCCAATGCCTGGTATATAGAAATCAGACATTTGTCCTGGCGTGGGTTGGATTTCTAAGAGTTTGCTTCCTTCACAGAACTCCAAGGAGTGGACCAAGATGGTGATCCGGAACATTGCCTCCTCGGGGAAGTTCTCCAGCGACAGGACCATCAAGGAGTATGCGCGGGACATCTGGGGCGTGGAGCCCTCCGACCTGCGCATCCCCCCTCCCAACGTGCCCCGCGACGTGGCCGACGAGATGCTGGCCAACGACGCCACGGGGAAGCTGCACATGTGAATCGGGGAAGGGAAACACGTCCTTGTCATTGCCTAGTGAATAACAGTAGTAGATGCTACCTGCTGTTTCTCTATCTCGCGTGTAATGGGAGGGGATTTGGGCGACTCTGCAGAAATGCAGATCGGTTGACGTGTGCATGCTTTGCAGATTTTCAATTTGGTTTCAGTGCGGCGCAAGAGTTTATCCCATTGGAATCTCTGGGTCTCTGCAAAACCAGTTTCCATGATCCTAGAGAGAGAGAGATGGGTGTGGGAAGTCAAACATTTGCTATCTCAACGCTCTTTGGAGGTGATAAAATGGCAAGTTATTGTGACTCTCATTGCTCAGAGTTACTCCCTTGAGAGTTTAGCATCTAGTTTGTCTGAATCTTTCCAAATTGCCCGACCAATGTGCTTTACAAAATATACCCTGCGGTATATAACCGGTGCAGTATGTCTCAGGTGCTACTACGTTTCTTCGGGAAATTGCCATTTGTGGGCTCAGCAGCTACCAGCTCGGTTCACATCTATCTGTGCAAAGCATCCAAATTTTTGACAGAGCCCCAAAACATCTCTCTTGTGTTGTTACCACCCATTGCACACTGCCTAGTTGCTTCCAATGTAGGATCGTACATTCCTGGAAAAAAATATATCTGCATGACAAAAATAAAACAAAACCCACATTTGTCGCCATCACAGTTTCTTTTATTAGTATAATAATTATTATTATATCCGTGGCAGGTCTGAAATAGAAAGCTTCCTTAATGGTGTGTGAAGATGTGACGTGGTCTCAAAAGCTGTTGGCAGGTTTGGCAGGATGGGTGTCACTTAATGCTCTTGAGGAAATTTCTGTTGGGGAAGAAAAATAAATCAGTTTAGTCAGAGACACTGTTATACAATGTCCATAGTTGTTTGGCTTTCCCAACCTTTGGAACATTGAAAAGAACACTTGATATTGTTTTACGGTCTTGGGAAACCCCTGCATGAAAATAATTCTATCTTCAGGGTTGCTGTGAGTTTTCCAGGCTGTATGTATTAGGGAGTGAAAATAGCGGAACCAGTAGCGTCCAGTTAACACCATGTGCAAAGAAAACTCACACCAGGCAGAGGAATTGAAAAGAACAGAGGAACTTTACTCTTGCTTGTTGAGTTGAAATATAAAACAGTTCTGCAATTGTACAATGTCCATGTAGTTGCATAAGATCAATAACTAATCAATCAGCGTTCAATATATATACAGCATAGCATATTCAAACTGCTACTTGACCGTAGCTATAGAGAGCCTGCCTTTTTCTGTGCTCTCTCTTGAAGGCCAAATTCCCAACTGACAATCTCAGCCATCTGCCAGCAAACAGATACATTGTTTTAGGCATGGCTTTGCCTCTGCAAAAAGCTGAGCTCTTTTGCAGAGTTCTTTTGCAAACGACTTTGCAAGGATTTGTTTACACACACACACACACACAGAGCAATTTGGCGCAATAGTATGGCCATGTTCCAGAAGCATTTTCTCCTGACATTTTGCCTGCATCTATGGCAGACATCCTCAGAGGTTGTGAGGTCTGTTGGAAACTAGGCAAGTGGGGTATGTATTGTATATACTCGAGTATAAGCCTAGTTTTTCAGCCCTTTTTAGGGCTGAAAAAGCTCCCCTCGGTTTATACTCGAGTGATGGTCCTGGCCGGCTTCTATTCAGGTCGGCTTATACTCGAGTATATAGGTATTCAGTCTTATCTTATTAAAGTCTTACTATCTTAAATTACAGTTTTATATAAATATTCAAAAACATTTAACCTACTGATACCTCAAATAATGCAATTTTATTAATATCTTATTTTATTTTTGAAATTGACCCATAGCTGCTGCATTTCCACCCTCATCTTGAGTCAATAAGTTTTCCCAGTTTTGTGGTAAAATTAGGTGCCTCGGCTTATATTCGGGTCGGCTTATACTCGAGTATATACGGTACACACACACACACACACACATATATATACAGTAGAGTCTCACTTATCCAACATAAACGGGCCGGCAGAATGTTGGATAAGCGAATATGTTGGATAATGAGGAGGCATTAAGGAAAAGCCTATTAAACATCAAATTAGGTTATGATTTTACAAATTAAGCACCAAAACATCATGTTAGACAACAAATTTGGCAGAAAAAATAGTTCAATATGCAGTAATGCTATGCAGTAATGCAGTAAATACTGTATTTATGAATTTAGCACCAAAATATCATGATATATTGAAAACATTGACTACAAAAATGCATTGGATAATCCAGAACGTTGGATAAGTGAGTGTTGGATAAGTGAGACTCTACTGTGTGTATATATATGTATATATATATATATATCTGTGGAACGTCTATGTTGGAGGAAAGCACTCTTGCTGTTTGGGCCAAGTGTGAATGTTGCAATTGGCCACCTTGATTAGCATTGAATGGCCTTGCATCTTCAAGGCTTGGCTGCTTCCTGCCTTGGGGAATCCTTTATTGGGAGGTGTTGGCTGGCCCTGATTGTTTCCGGTCTGGAATCCCCAGTTTTCTGAGTTTTGATCTTTATTTACTATCCTGATTTTAGAGGTTTTTTTAATACTGGTAGCTAGATTTTGATGCTACAAGGCTATTCAATGCTAATCGTTGTTTTATTGCGTTGTTACTGTTATTTGTTTGTTTTATCGGGCCAGGCCCCATGTAAGCCGCCCCGAGTCCCATCGAGGAGATGGGGCGGGGTATAAAAATAAAGTTATTATTATTATTATCAACACAACGACGTTGTATGGCACAGCAAACAAGATAGATATGCTGGATTTCGTTTCGCAAAACCACAAGTCGAACACTTCCCAAGTGTCTAGGACTGTGTGATGTAATTTCTGATGATGTGTGCAGATCCCAGTAGGGTGGCCTTTTGCAGTTGGCAGATGGTGATTTTGTCAATGTCTATTGTTTCCAAATGCCGGCTGAGATCTTTTGGCACAGCACCCAATTATTATTATTAATAATAATAATATTATTATTAATTATTATTATTATTATTATTATTATTATTATTATTATTATTATTATCATTATAATCAATTGCAACATTCACACTTGCTTCAAACAGACAGGAATTCTTACTCCCACCCTGGACATTATTCCACAGATATATAAACCCTATTTGCCTAGTTTCCAACAGACTTCACAACATCTGAGGATGCCTTCCATAGATGTGGGCGAAACATCAGGAGACAATGCTTCTGGAACATGGCCAGACTCCTGGAAAACTCACGGCAAGCCAGTGATTCCAGCCATGAAAACCTTCGACAATTAATTATTATCTACAGCTTTAAAATGTTTAATTTTTTTCAGTCTTAATCTTTGAAAGACTCCCTAATCCTACCAATCTATTCCAGTTCTACGATTCCACCAAAGCGGTGGTGAGCTCTGGGCATACTTACTTGAGAATAGACGCGAGTTCGGGGTTGGCGGCAATGTGGTCGTGGCCCAAGCCCATGGCGGCGGGGAAGGAAATAAACTGGACGTTGTCTTTCTTCTCGGAGGCGTTGTGGGCTATTTCAAAGAGCTGCGAGTGTGGAAAACATGGTTGTTTTGAGTGTCAAGACTTCTAAAACCCAAGCAGAGTGCGGGAAGAAATTTTTCCCGGACTATAGAGTGGACATGGGCAAACTTTGGCCCTCCTTCCAGGTGTTTTGGACTTCAACTCCCATCATTCCTAACAGCCTCAGGCCCTTTCCATTTCCCCCTCAGCCGCTTAAGCGGCTGAGGGGGAAATGGAAGGGGCCTGAGGCTGTTAGGAATGATGGGAGTTGAAGTCCAAAACACCTGGAAGGAGGGCCAAAGTTTGCAGTCACTTTCACCACCCAAATACCTCTAGAAATTACCTTTTTCCCCAGCTGTACAGGTATGACTTTATCATCTTCGGAGTGTAAGATCAAGAGAGGACTGGACAAGATTTTGACACTGCAAATGGAAGGAGAAAAAAAGAAATTAGAACTACATTTTGAGGGTTTTTTAATGTTATGTTTAATGTTAATGTAATGAACCAGGTATATTATCCTGTGGCAGAAATCTTATTTGGTTCTTTGACCATCTAAATCAGGGGTCCCCAAACTAAGGCCCGGGTGCCGGATGCGGCCCATTGAAGCCATTTATCCGGCCCCCCATGGCACAAGGGCAGAAGGGGGTTGGGCTAAATGACCTAAGGGGTCTCTTCTTCTCTTACAACCCTTTTATTATTATTATTTTATTTTATTATGACATAATAGGGTTGTAAGAGAAGAAGAGACCCCTTAGGTCATTTAGCCCAACCCCCTTCTTACAACCATTATTATTATTATTATTATTATTATTATTATTATTATTATTATTTTATTATGACACAGCAAACTAGATAGATATGCTGGATTTCGTTTCACACAATCACAAGTCAAACACTTCCCAAGTGTCTAGGACTGTGTGATATATTTTCGGATGATGCATGCAGATCCCAGTAGGGTGGCCTTTTGCAGTTGTCAGATCGTAATTTTGTCAATTATTATTATTTGAAATGCAACAAGGTGAGTTCACATCAGACATTCTGCTGGCTCTTGTATTGGATCACACATCGGACACTTCCCAAGTGTCTAGGACTGTGTAATGTATCGGTGAATAATGCGGGCAGATCCAAGTAAGGTGGCCTTCTGCAGCTGACAGATGGTAATTTTGTCCGTGTCGATTGTGTTTAAGTGCAGGCCAAGGTCTTTAGGCACTGCACCCAGTGTGCTGATCACCACTGGGACCAACTTGATTGGCTTGTGCCAGAGTCTTTGCAGTTCGATCTTTAAATCCTCATATTGTGTCAGCTTTTCCAATTGTTTCTCCTCAATCCTGCTGTCCCCTGGGATTGCAACATCGATAATCCATACTTTGTCTTTTAATTGAGTATTATTATTATTATTATTAACATTGAGGCTGGGTGGCCATCTGTCAGGGGTGTTTTTCTTGTGCTTTCGGTGCACAAAGGCAGAAGGAGATTGGACTCAATGTCCCTAAGGGTCTCTTCCAAACCTCTTTTTATTGTTGCTGTTGTTGTTGTTGTTGTTGTTGTTGTTATTATTATTATTATTATTATTATTATTATTATTATTATTATTATTATTATTACTCGGCCCACTATAGTCCGGCCCTCCAACGGTCCGAAGGATCATTAACTGGCCCCCTGTTTAAAAAGTTTGGGGACCCCTGATCTAAATTATAGAGGAGGTAGAATATTTTGGCGCCGGAAAGACATTTTCATCTCAACCTAAAACATTTCTGGCTACAGTCCCGTCAACGACGTTGTTATCGTGTGCCTTCAAGTCATTTCCAACTTATTCTATTCTACTGTCTTTAAATCTGGAATCCTCTATATTCTATATATATAAAATGATAAAGTTGTTTGCGCAGTGACTATAACAACAAAACTAAACATCCCAGAAATACGAAATTTGGCAACACAATGCAAAAGGCCTGCCTCCAGGTTACAACAACACAACCACACCACAAAACCACAATCCAGACCCACAAAACTCACAACAACACATCATGCGATAACAACACAACTAAACGCCCCAGAAATACAAAATTTGGCAACACAATGCAAAAGCCTTGCCTCCCAGTTGTAACAACACAACCACACCACAAAACCACACAGGACCCACAAAACTCACAACAACACATCATGCGATAACAACACAACTAAACGCCCCAGAAATACGAAACTTGGCAACACAATGCAAAAGCCTTCCCTCCAGGTTGTAACAACACAACCACACCACAAAACCACAATCCGGACCCATAAAACTTACAACAACGCATTGTGACTATAACAACACAACTAAACGCCCCAGAAATACGAAACTTGGCACACAACTAAACGCCCCAGAAATATAAAACTTGACAACACAACACAAAAGCCTTTTCTCCCGGTTGTAACAACACAACTACACCACAAAACCACAATCCGGACCCACAAAATTCACAACAATGCATCGTGACTATAACACAATTAAACGCCCCAGAAATACAAAATTTGACAACACAACGCAAAAGCCTTGCCTCCCAGTTGTAAGAACACAACCACAACACAAAACCACAATCCGGACCCACAAAACTCACAACAACGCATCATGACTATAACAACACAACTAAAAGCCCCAGAAATACGAAACTTGGCAACACAACACAAAAGCATTCCCTCTCAGTTGTAACAACACAACCACACCACAAAAACACAATCCGGACCCACAAAACTCACAACAACGCATTGTGACTATAACAAATACAAAATTTGACAACACAACTCATCCTCCTCCCCAATCCCTACATTCACACTTGGCCTCCAAAAAAAACAATTATAGTAATAACAATGACAACAACAACAACAATAAGAATCAACACCATCACAGGCAAGAAACAGCCAGGCACTGAGGCTGAGAGGCCAGTCAGTGCTACACTGGGCCTCCAAAAAACAATGCAGTAGCATCTAACTTATCCAACCTTCATGACCACTACAACAACAATAATAAACACCTACACAGGCAAAACAAAAAAAAGACTATTGTACCACAATAAAAATATAAACCGCACTCAGCAGAATCAGACATTACAACTAACAACAAACCAAAGACAACAGGGATCTCAAGCAATTATCAATCAACACAAAAATTGAAGAAGGTAACAGACTTCAAATACTACTATTAATGTGAGTATAAAGAAGGTGGAGGTCACAGCATAAATACAACCTAATGTAGACTGACCAACACCACCAGACTCAGACACAGCAACGCGTGGCCGGGCACAGCTAGTCTATATATATAAATGTGATGTGCGTTTTTCCCATGGAGTAAACAACGAAACCACTGAACCAAATCACACCAAATTTGGCCACAAAAGACATAGTCAGCCAATCTATGTCTTTCAGTCAAAAAACCCTAGAAATATCTATCTATATATATAAAAGGGTAATGAAATTTCGGCCTAGGACAAAACAACAAAACTACACGTCCCAGAAACACTAAACTTGGCAGCACAACCCCTCATCCATGCCTCTACGTTCATACAACAAAAAGCTCCAGCTACTCCAGAAAACAGCCAGGCTTTGAGACTGCAAGGCTGTTCACTGCTATTCCATAAGGATTCCCATAAGCCACAGCAACGCGTGGCCGGGCACAGCTAGTCTATATAAATGTAATGTGCGTTTTTCCCATGGAGTAAACAAAAAAACCACTGAACCAAATCACACCAAATTTGGTCACAAAAGACATAGTCAGCCAATCTATGTCTTTCAATCAAATAAACCCAGAAATATCCATATTTATATAAATGTATTGTGCTTTTTTTCCCATGGAGTAAACAACAAAACCACTGAACCAAATCACACCAAATTTGGCCACAAAAGACATAGTCATCCAATCTATGTCTTTCAATCAAATAAACCTAGAAATATCTATATCTATATATATATAAATGAAATGTGTGTTTTCCCCATGGAGTAAACAACAAAACCACTCAACCAAATCACACCAAATTTGGCCACAAAAGACATAGCCAGCCAATCTATATCTTTCAATTAAATAAACCTAGAAATATCTATCTATATATAAATGTAATGTGCGTTTTTCCCATGGAGTAAACAACAAAACCACTCAACCAAATCACACCAAATTTGGCCACAAAAGACATAGTCTTCCAATCTATATCTTTCAATTAAATAAACCTAGAAATATCTATCTATATATAAATGTAATGTGCGTTTTTCCCATGGAGTAAACAACAAAACCACTCAACCAAATCACACCAAATTTGGCCACAAAAGACATAGTCTTCCAATCTATGTCTTTCAATCAAATAAACCTAGAAATATAAAGTCCAAATTAAAAAACCCCGCCAAAAACACAAGGCGGGGAGTGGATGAGGAAGAGCCGTTCTCCCCCTGGCTGCCAGTCAGAAGGGTAGCCCCCGCTTCCTTTAGGCCCCGCCTCCTTCGTGTCATGGAAACAGACCTCTCAACCTCTGAGGATGCCTGCCATAGTTGTGGGTGAAACATCAGGAGGGAATGCTTCTAGAACATGGCCATATCGCTTGGAAGACTCACAACAACCCAGAGATTTTGCCCATGAAAGTCTTAAACACCACATTATTATTATTATTATTATTATTATTATTATTATTATTATTATTATTATTATTATTATTATGGAGCCTCCGGTGGCCTAGAGGATAAAAGCCTTGTGACTTGAAGGTTGGGTTGCTGACCTGAAAGCTGCCAGGTTCGAATCCCACCCGGGGAGAGCATGGATGAGCTCCCTCTATCAGCTCCAGCTCCATGCGGGGACATGAGAGAAGCCTCCCACAAGGATGGTAAAACATCAAAAAACATCTGGGCGTCCCCTGGGCAACGTCCTTGCAAACGGCCAATTCTCTCACTCCAGAAGCAACTCCGGTTGCTCCTGACACGAAAAAAAAAAATTATTATTATTATTAACTTGGGAGGATGGAACAGAGGATGCAGCAGGGGAAATGCAGGACAGAAAAGGTAAAACAGCAGCACAGGAATATCTGGCTACTCCAAATGAATTCAAATCTGGATAGCCATTTGTCAGGAGTGCTTGGATTGAGTGCTTTTCCTGCATGGCAGGGGGTTGGACTATATGGCCCTTGGGGTCACTTTCCCGATAAGTTGAGAAATGCCTGATAGCTTAAGCTTAAGCGGCTGAGGGAGGAAAGGAAAGGGCCTGAGGCTGTTAGGAATGGTGGGAGTTGAAGTCCCAAAACACCTGACAGGAGGGCCAAAGTTTGCCCATGCCTGGTCTAAAGACTCAAAGGAGGCAAAGCAGTCTGACTATTTGTGACAGCCATCTCCATACACACAAAGCACAGTAAAAAAATGTTTTTGAAGTCTGCCGGACAAAGAGAACAATAAGGCAAGTGTGCCTTTCATGGCTGACCGCATCTCCATCAAGTTGCCATCAATAGCGCTCTGAAAAACAAACTGCTATGGTTCCAGCACAAACGCAGTCTCAATGAAATGGTGCAAGGCAAAACACTGGCACTTCTCATTTTTGAAAAAGCGTGTGTTTATATGCATTTTCTTTCTCTATTTTACAGGGACGGCCATGAATAATCCTCCACCGTCCCACCTTTTAAAGCTGCTTTTCAAATGCCCCATTCCCATTATTAGTGAGTGTGTATAGCGGAACCAGCAGCGTCCAGTTAACACCATGTGCAAAAGAGTCAGACCAGGCAGAGGAATTAAAAGAACAAAGAAAACTGTACTTGTTGAGTTGAAGTCAAATAAACAGTTCAGCAATCGTACAATGTCCTTGTAGTTACATAGGATCAATAACTAATCAATCAGCATTCAATATACCCAGCATAGCATATTTTAAACTGCTACTTGACCATAGCTAGAGAGCCTGTCTTTTCTGTGCTCTCCCTGCAAGCCCAGATTCCCAACTGACAAACCCAGCCATCTGCCAGCAAACCGATACATTGTTTGAGGTGTGGCTTGCCTCTGCAAAAGCTCAGCTGCCTTTTTGCAGAGATCTTTTGCAAGCAACTTTGCGAGGATTTCTTTTACACACACACACATAGCAATTTGGCGCAATAACCAGCTCCTTCGCTTATTTCAACTTCTGCAAACTGAATTTAAAGTTTGAAGATACAGTAGAGTCTCACTTATCCAAGCTAAACGGGCCAGCAGAAGCTTGGATAAGCGAATATCTTGGATAATAAGGAGGGATTAAGGAAAAGCCTATTAAACATCCAATTAGGTTATGATTTTACAAATTTAGCACCAAAACATCATGTTATACAACAGAATCAACAAATCAACAGAAAAAGTAGTTCAATACGCAGTAATGTTATGTTGTAATTACTGTATTTAGCATCAAAATATCACAATATATTGAAAACATTGACTACAAAAATGGCTTGGATTATCCAGAGGCTTGGATAAGCGAGGCTTGGATAAGTGAGACTCTACTGTAGTTTGAATTTGGTTAATTCAGCAGAAGAGGAGCAAGATGTTTTCCCCCTTCCCAGTAAGATCTAGCAAAAGTTAATGGTGGTAGTTGTTCCCAACTTTTTTCGTTCTTCCTCCTTTATAATCGTTGCCAAATTGTTCACTCCTTAATATGGCTTGGATACTTGGGCCAGTTTTCATTTGTGAAATGCTGGAAGGCATGCAGTTTCCATCCCCTTTGGGGAGACAAAGCGGGGTATAAATAAACATAATCCTCATCATAAATAATCATATATGCATGTCTTCCAAAGATAACACCCACTCACTGAACATTATTCATTATTATGAATCACCACATGGGTCCTGGGGTGATGAGAGGTAAGAAATAAATATGATACATACAATAGCTACATATATACTTAGCCAGGCAGATGGATAGATGGATGGATGTAGGGAGAGAGGAATTATAAGGGAGACAGACAGACAGGCAGACAGATAGATACATACATAAATGGATGAGTGGCTAGATACATAGACCGAAAGAAGGAAGATGGATAGATAGTGTTGCACTCCAGGCCTGGAAACCCCTATGACCACTGCACCACACAAGTTTCCAGGAATATATCCAAACAGTTTATTGTAAAAACATTAAAAGCATATAAAAATCAGCAATAAGGAAGGAAGGTAGTATACAGTAGAGTCTGAGTTATCCGACATAAACGGGCGGGCAGAATGTCAGATAAGCGAAACTGTTGGATAATAGGGAGGCCTCAGTTCCAGGTCTCTCACCTTCTTCTCACCAGTCAGACCACTTAGGCATCCAGCAAAAGTGGCACCGACAAAAACGACAGCTCAGTCGTAAATTTTCTGCTGATCCCAGCGGTACTATAGTTTTATTTACAAGCTATATACAACTCTAAACACCATCGCTATCAGGACACATGTTCCCTGGCAAGGGCAAAGCATGGCACGTCCTCTCAGTTCGGGAGTCTGCTATCAGTGCTAGCAGGCACCTCCCAACATTGCACAGTTCATGACGAATGTTCCGTCCACGCAGTTGAAACGGAAGTCTTGACCCATTGGCCCTGCAGGCAATCAATCAGGGCTGGCATGTAATTAACTCCTGTGCTGCTGGAAAGCTTGCCGGAACACATAGAGCAACAATTGAATTTAACATTTCACACTCTAACACCAAAAAACACTGACAGTGCTGGGTACTTGCCAGGAGGGACAAGACTTTTCCCTCCTGGCAAGCACCTGGTGCTTGGAGAGGCCCGGTGTGCGTTGCTGCCTAGAAAAACAGCTGTTTTTCTAGGCAGCAACACACACCGGGCCTCTCCAAGCGCCAGTTGCTTGCCAGGAGGGAAAAGTGTGCATCAACCACGTCTCGTCTCTGGGCAGGCACCCAGCTTGGAGAGGCCCGCTGTGTGTTGCTGCCTAGAAAAAACAGCTATTTCTCAGCAACATGCAACAGACCACTCCAAGCCCCAGGTGCCTGCCGGGAGGGGCGAGATGCGGCTGGCGCGTCGAATAATATGGATTATCGGATAAGCGGAAGTTGGATAATTGGAACTCTATTGTATAATCCAAAAATATTTAGCAAAACAAGCAGTAATCTAAATGTCTCATAAAACTCCAAAGGTGACAAACTCCAGGAACAGCCAGGAATTACAGATACAGCATAAATCCACAATCAGGAAGATATAACTAGTAAAACTTGAGCAGGAATACATGAACAGAAACATAGAAAACTTCCAGGATATATGAAATCCAAAATCAAGGCTTGACTTGAACAAGAGAACTCCGGCTTAGCTTCTCACTCTAACACAGCGTTGCCTGAACTGCCTTACAATAAATAACTTGTTGTTTAATAGCCACCCATGAAAGCATCACATCTCCCGTGAATTTTCTCCCTAACTTTGCCACGTAATACTCTATTTTCAGCTCTGATTTTGTAAACCAAGACTTTTGTTGAGCTCCATAGCTACAGGTGGACTCTCCTGGGAACCCTCCTTATCACTCAGCTATTCACTCGATTCCTTATCTACTATTGACTCCTCGGATTGGCCTGAGGCCCTGCACTTTCTGAGCCAGTTTTCTCACAGAGAGAAACATCATTTCCCAGACCTGAATTTCCCAGACTTGAGAGCCCATCATTTTGTGCTACAGGAATGCCCAAAACCTCTCTAAATCCTCAGCTGATCTATAACAGATACAGTAGAGCCTCACTTATCCAAGACTTGCTTATCCAAGATTCTGGATTATCCAAGGCATTTTTGTAGTCAATGTTTTCAATATATCATGATACTAGCTGTGCCCGGCCAGGCGTTGCTGTGGCTTTTTTTAGGTGGTTCCGTGTCTTAGAGGGGGGGAATCCTTTGTTGGGAGGTGTTAGGTGGCCCTGATTGTTTCCTGGATGGAATTCCTTTGTTTTCAGAGTGTTGCTCTTTATTTTGTGCTTTGAGATGAAAGAGTGATGAGTACCGAATGGGTTTGGACCTTCAAAGAGTGGGTGTTTCCCTGTTTGAGGGGGGGGGGGGAATCCTTTGTTGAGCGTAAGAACGTAGAGACGTGGATGAGGGGTTGTGTTGTCAATTTTCTAGGTTGTGGGGCGTTTAGTTTTGTTGTTTTTCCCGGTGGAGCAACGCCATTATCCTATCCTTTTATATACAGTAGAGTCTCACTTATCCAACACTCGCTTATCCAACGTTCTGGATTATCCAACGCATTTTTGTAGTCAATGTTTTCAATTAATCATGATATTTTGGTGCTAAATTCGTAAATACAGTAATTACTACATAGCATTACTGCATATTGAACTGCTTTTTCTGTCAAATTTGTTGCATAACATGATGTTTTTGGTGCTTAATTTGTAAAATCATAACCTAATTTGATGTTTAATAGGCTTCTCCTTAATGTCTCCTTGTTATCCAACGTATTCACTTATCCAACGTTCTGCCGGCCCGTTTATGTTGGATAAGTGAGACTCTACTGTATATAGAAGATTTTGGTGCTAAATTCGTAAATACAGTAATTACAACATAACATGACTGCATATTGAACTACTTTTTCCTGTCAAACGTGTTGTATAACATGATGTTTTGGTACTTAATTGTAAAATCATAACCTAATTTGATGTTTAATAGGCTTTTCCTTAATCCCTCCTTATTATTCAAGATATTTGCTCATCCAAGGTTCTGCCGGCCCGTTTAGCTTGGATAAGTGAGACTCTACTGTAGTTAGATAGATAGATAGATAGATAGATAGATAGATAGATAGATAGATAGGAGATAGATGCAAACATAGGCAGGCAGGCAAGGAAAGAAGGCAGGCAAACAAGAGCTTACTTTTTATCATTTTGAAAGTACATGTCAGCTCTGGCCATTGTGTCCAAGACAAAATATTCAAAACCAGGAAACATACGGTAGATCTGTTGGGAAAGAAAGGTAAAAAAATGTTACGGAAGACACAAAACCGACAATTTTCCTCTGATGGAAACTCCAAAGAGCAATTGCAACCATACTTTCCAACACCCCAAATTGTACCTGCAATAGAAATAGTGAAAGGATTACGGCTTTATACACAATAGCCTTGACAACACTTTCCACTGATTTCCTCTGAATGGGTGGCAAAGCACCAGAGGCTTTTTATGGTGCTTTTGAGGGTTATTGCTCCCAGAATCCCCCAACCAGCATGGCCTAGAGGATTCTGGAAGTTGCAATCCCAAAAAGCTGCCAGGTTGTTGTTGTTGTTGCTTTTTTTTTTTTTTTTTTTTTTGCAAATAAGATTTTATTTTGTTTTTTTTAAAAAAGAGAAAAAAAATAACGAAAATAAGCAAGTAAAAAAGAGGAAAAAAAAGAAAGGAAAGTGGGAAACATCCAAGGATATAGTATGTGAGTTATGGGGCCATGTTAGTAAAATAGCTAACATGGAGGGAATATCATACATATTCTTTAGTATAGGGAGGACATGAAGTAAAAGAAAAAATAATCCAACGATGATATCTTCTTTAACAAGAGAAACAGATTACCGTATATACTCGAGTATAAGCCGACCCGAATATAAGCCGAGGCACCTAATTTTACCACAAAAAAACGGAGGAAACATTGACTCCAGTATAAGCCGAGGGTGGGAAATTTCAGAAATAAAAATAGATACCAATAAAATTACATTAATTGAGGCATCCGTAGGTTAAATGTTTTTGAATATTTACATAAAGCTCAAATTCAAGATAAGACTGTCCAACTCTGATCAAATCATTATTCTCATCTTCTTCAATGTAAATGTGCTTATGTATCCTTTTAATAATAATAGAGCAAAATAATACATGTAATAATAATAATAAATACAGGAAAATAATACATGTAATAAATAGAGTAAAATAATAAATTGAATAATAATAATATCAGAGTGAAATAATAAATGTATTATTATTAATAATAATAATAGAATAAATGTACCATATATTCTCGAGTATACGCTGACCCAAATATAAGCCAACCAAGACCCTCACCCAAGTATAAGCCAAGGGGGGCTTTTTCAGTCTTAAAAAAAGGGCTGAAAAACTAGGCTTATACTCGAGTATATACAGTATACTTCCAGGATCTGCCTTGATTTCTTTTATCTTCTTATATTGTCCCTTTTTTCTTCTCTTCCAATTCTGCATAATATTCCATCTCCTAATTTTATCCATTAACTAATTCAAACCATATTTTTTCTACTGATGACAACCAACTATATGCATATCTTAAAGCTGATTTCTTTAGTTAGTAAATTAGTAAGATACATGTAAGTATGTATTATAATTTTCTATCCTTCACGCAGGAGCTACACATAATAAATCTTCTTATATAAATGTATATTATATGAGTTCACTGGTTGTTAACTTGGTGCACTCAACTCTAGGTGCTTTTAGGGTCTTGAGCAAGCAAATTGAGGCACGCCATTACGCAAGGTCAAATTCAAATTATTATTATTATTATCATCAACACAACGACGTTGTATGGCACAGCAAACAAGATAGATATGCTGGATTTCGTTTCGCAAAACCACAAGTCGAACACTTCCCAAGTGTCTAGGACTGTGTGATGTATTTTCGGATGATGCGTGCAGATCCCAGTAGGGTGGCCTTTTGCAGTTGGCAGATGGTGATTTTGTCAATGTCTATTGTTTCCAAATGCCGGCTGAGATCTTTTGGCACGGCACCCAGTGTGCCAATTTATTTATTATTATTAATTTATTATTATTATTATTATTATTATTATTATTAATATCCTTCTTTTTCTCTCTCACTGGTTGCTAATTTGGCGCACCCGACTCCAGGTGCTTTTGAGATCTCGAGCAAGTGAGCCAAGGCACACCATGATGCAAGGTCAAATTTAAAAGGCTGGAGGCAGAGAGGAATTCCCAGCAAAGCAAAACAAAGCAGGAGGCCCTTCTTTGACACGTGAGACTCATCTTAGCAGAGGTGGAAGATTAAAATATATTAAAAGTAAAAGCTCAATTAAAAGAATGTAAATTAAATTAAGTATGAATGAACAAATGAGCCAAATAACACAAAAAGTGCCAGCAACAGCAGTGCAACCCCGTGTGATCCCATTTCAGATCTGCAGGTTCAGCAAGATCAATGGCCTGATTCCATTCAGTATTTATGCAAGTGATAACAATGCCTTTCTGCCTTCAGCACTGGGCAAAAAGCCAGAATTAAGTTCAGAGCAGGTACGGGCAAGCTCGGGCCCTCCAGGTTTTTTGGACTTCAACTCCCACAATTCCTAACAGCCTGAGGAGAGAGTTCCAGAGTGTTGCACCTAAGCACTGGTTCACCTTGCTCTTAACACACACTCTACCAAAGCAGGCTAGGTTTAAACAGTATATTGATAAAAGATAGCAAAGTCTGAACAAAAAAGCAATAAAGAAGGCAAACATCCAAATGCAATGGCAGTCAGTAAAAGCAATATTCAAATACAAAGGCAGTCAGTCAAAAAGGCTATAATCCAGAGGTAAAACCAATTTGCAGAATATAGTCCCAAGTCTCTGATATAGGAAATTAGTCCTGAAAACAAGGCAACATGAACTTCAGCATAAAATCTAAAACACAGATTCCAGGCAAGAACCTAAACGAGAATCCTTAGACAAGGCAGGAGATGTGCTTCCAAAAATCAACATTGCTTCATCTGAAATCTTTCCCTGTCTCTCCCGTATTTACCCATGTTTACAAGCCAAAAAAGCATTTCTCTGTCCTTGAGTTCCCACGCATTTGTTAGCGATTCTAAGAGAATGACTGGGACGATGGACCATTAACCTTAACCTCGTATCTCTATCTAAGGAAGACTCCTCTGAGTCATTGCCAGAAACACCTGGAACTTGTTGGTGTTCGAACTCCTGGGAAAGATCACCCTTATCAACAGTTTCTGTTTCCTCGCTAGCCTGTGGCCCCTCTGACAATTCAAGAGCCTTCGAGATTTTTCTCTTCATCATTGCTTTGGTCAGCCTGCATAAACCCAAATCCCGCTTCATCATCAGACTGAATCACAACACAGAGGAGGGGAGCCACCACCGAGAAGGCCCTCTCCCTCGTCCCCACCAACCGTGCTTGTGATGGAGGTGGGAGCGAGAGAAGGGTCTCTCCAGCAGATCTTAGCACTCGCGCCGGATCACAAAGAGAGATACAGTCACAAAGAGAAGCAGGACACAAACACTGCTTCCATTGTTGGCCATTCAGCCTATCCATTGCATGGTGTCATGCATGTTGACGAAAAGTCATCAGTACTATTGTGGTTTGTAAAGACACCATGATGTATGGGTTAACTGGAAAAGTACGTGTAAGAAGCCGATTGGCTGAGCCTGCGAAGAGCTGGGAATCTGATTGGTTACGTTCTCTGCCATGCTGCTGGGGAACCGGTTTGAGCAGGTTTACCTCAAAGTGAGTGTGTGTATGCTGACTGAAAACAGCCAGGAGAGAAGATGGCTGCCGACTCTCTGAGGCCTTTTTATTTCTAAGGCACTGAGGCCTATTTATGGACTTTAAAAGGATTATTTATGCCTACTGTTCTCTGTAAGCAATCAGAGAGATTATTATATATATCACTAGCTGTGCCCGGCCACACGTTGCTGTGGTGTCGTCCTAAGCAGGGTTTTGTTTGTGGAAGCAAGTATGAATGTTGTAATTAGCCGCCTTGATTAGCACTGAATTGGCTTGCAGCTTCAAAGCGTGGTTGTTTCCTCCCTGGGGGAATCCTTTATTGGGAGGTGTTAGCTGGCTCTGGTTGCTTCCTGTCTGGAATACCCTTATTTTCAGAGTGTTGTTCTTTATTTACTGTCCAGATTGTAGAGTTATTTAAATGGTGGCTGCCAGGTTTTGTTCACTATGATGGTTACCAGGAACACTAATAATAATAATAATAATAATAATAATAACAACAACAACAACAACAACGACTCTAAGGAAAGGGAAGGAAGCCTTGCCCTCGGTGTGCGATGGCAATTGAAGCCCTGCCCACCTGGCTGATGTCACCAAGTTTCCCGGGGGACTCCTGCACATGTGTGGTTAGTAATTTTTGGTTTTAGGGGGTTTTCTGTAATTTTGACCTAATTTTAGGGGATTTTAATTGAAAGACATAGATTGGATGACAGTGCCTTTTGTGGACAAGTTTGGTGTGATTTGGTCTAGTGGTTTTGTTGTTTACTCCATGGGAATTACGCACGTTACATTTGTATATATACTAGCTGTGCCCGGCCACGCGTTGCTGTGGTGAAGTCTGGTGGTATGGGAAATAAAGTATTGAGGAATTGGTGGTAGTTAAGGTCAAGGGTAAAGGTTTTCCCCTGTAGAGTAAAGTCTCACTTATCCAACATTTGCTTATCCAATGTTCTGGATTATCCAACACAGTCTGCCTTTTAGTAGTCAATGTTTTTGTAGTCAGTGTTTTAAATTCATTGTCCAGTCGTGTCTGACTCTGGGGATTGGTGCTCATCTCCATTTCTAAGCCGAAGAGTTGGCGTTGTCCGTAGACTCCTCCAAGGTCATGTAGCTGGCATGACTGCATGGAGCGCCGTTACCTTTCTGCCGGAGCAGTACCTATTGATCTACTCACATTGGCATGTTTTCGAACTTCTGCCTGTCCCCTGGGCTGAGTGGGTTGCTAGGAGACCAAGTGGGCAGAGCTTAGCCTTCTAACTGGCAGCAATTGGATAAAAACAATTATTCCTCTCCCTCTAATTAGGGCTTTATTTTTCTTTTCTTTTTGTTGTATGAATGTAGAGGCGTGGATGAGAGGTTGTGCTGTCAGTTTTCGAGGTTGTGGGGTGTTTAGTTTTGTTGTTTTGTCCTAGGCCGAAATTTCATTACCCTTTTATATATATAGACTAGCTGTGCCCGGCCACGCGTTGCTGTTGCGAAGTATGGTGGTATGGGAAATAAAGTATTGAGGAATTGGTGGTAGTTAAGGTAAAGGGTAAAGGTTTTCTCCTGACATTAAGTCGAGTTGTGTCCGACTGTACACTGAAGTGGATCACATGGCAGTGTGGAGTCAAGATAATCCAGTTCAAAGCAGATAATATAAGATTCTAAATGGGTTATATAGCTGTGTGGAAGGGCCTTGAGTCTACACTGCCATATAATCCAGTTCAAATCTGATAATCTGTTTTTTATAGGCAGTGGGGAAGAGGCCTGTGAGGCCTAGCTCTGCCTGTCCCCTGGGCTGAGTGGGTTGCTAGGAGAGCAAGTGGGCGGAGGTTAGCCTTCTAACTGGCAGCCACTGGATAAAAACAATTATTGCTCTCCTTCTAATTAGGATCTTATTTTTCTTTTCTTTTTGTTGTATGAACGTAGAGGCATGGATGAGGGGTTGTGCTGCCAAGTTTAGTGTTTCTGGGATGTGTAGTTTTGTTGTAGGCCGAAATTTCATTACCCTTTTATATATATAGATAGTGTGATGACTCATGGGCCATGTAGTCCCGTTCCTAGCGCTGTTGTGACAGATGAAGAGGAAAACTTAGGTTTCCCACCGTTTCAGCCAGAATTGGAGCTTTCACAGCCAGAGATGGAGCCCCTGCACCTGCAGGAGATTTGCCTCCCAGAAGTTGCCCAAACAAGCCCTGAGCCAAAATCTCCCCCTTTTTCTCGCCGTGATTATTATCAACAACAGAAGGGAGCTCAACAGGCTAATCGCAGAAGCCTGAGAATCGCCGCCAAACAAATGGTTGATTAAGCCTGCTTCCCATGGGAATCTTTAGGGAGTCATGCATCTGGACTCAGAGAATGGCTTTTGGTTCTGGTTCCCCAGAGAATTGTTCTCTGGCGGGAAAACGAGACCCTACTTAGGTGTTTTGCCCACGTAGGAATCTTGCGGAGTCAATTCGTCAGCTCTGGGAGTAGGTTGTGTGTGGACTACGCTGCTCCCGCGTTCAAGTTCTTGTTCCCGTTTCCAGCCTTGCTTTTGCCTTCCAGGACCTTGTTTTGCTTCCTGGATCTCGCCACGAATTCACCACGGATCTTGTTTTTGCTCCTCGTTTCTTGTTGCCTTGAATCAAGCCTTGTGTTCCAAGAATCAAGTTTACTTCCTAGCCTTGCTTAAGTTTCATGGACTAAAGGACCTTGTCATCTCCCCTCACTTTGCTTGGCAAAGTGAGTGTTTCGGTTACTGGATTACAACTTTGGACCTTAATATTTTATATTGGACATTGTTTTCCTGGACTATAATTGACCTTTCCTGAAAGGTCTTCTTCTGAACTATATTCTACACTTATTTTTATTGACTTTACATATTTCCTTAATAAAGATATTAGATAGATTCTGGCCTCTGTGTATGGTTATTGGTGCTCTGCAGCCTGGGTCTTGACAGATAGATTGATTGCGCTGTTTGATCTCTTGAAGTTAGTAAAGTTCCTGTTACGTGTTCTACAAAGCTGAGGGTGACTTTGGATTCACAGGCAGATGTTAGAACTTCCTTTTAACATCATCTACAACCCGTAACATATACCTCTGGAACACGAGGACTTACTCTGGTGAAGGGGATATTGGCTGCGGCGTCTCTGATGTTGGTATAAGGAGCTTCCAGGACGATGGCGTCCACTACGACTCCATCTGTGGGGTGGGAAATGGAAGCAGAGAGGGTGAAACTTGGAGGAGAAGGCTTTTGAAATCTCATTCCTGAAGCTTTTGGACCAACTGCTCCCATCCCCACCCTGCCGAAAGGCAAAAGCAAGCAGGAAAGAACCTGCAAAACAAGACGTTCAGGTCTAGCAGAGGGATCATTGAGTCAACTTTCAATCCCAGTCTTAAATTAAAGGGAAGAGAACATCACTGGGGCCCTTAAGGCCAATATAAATAAAAAACCAAACAAAACTTCTGCTGACTTCTGCTGCAAATTATATTTCAGGTGCAATTCTCACACCTATCCTTCCGCAGGTACCTTGAATCTCATTCAGTCTATTAATCACTGATTTCCTGAGATCTCTGTAACTCTTCGCTTTGGCATCTTTATTTATTTCTTTACAGTATTTATATTCTTCCCTTCTAAGTGCCGATCACAATATGCATATACAGTAGAGTCTCACTTATCCAACATTCGCTTATCCAACGTTCTGGATTATCCAACTCAGTTTGCCTCCCACCCCAATCCACATCTGTTTCTCTAGGCAGCAAGGATTGAACTTATGGATTTAATTTCTGTCAATGTTGCTACTGTAAGTTCATTTTATGCAATTCTATCTTTATTTGTAGTCAATTTGTTAGCAACCAATGTTTTTGTAGTCAATGTTTTCAATATATTGCAATGTTTTGGTGCTAAATTCATAAATATAGTAATTACTACGTAATGTTACTGTGGTTTGGACTGCTTTTTCTGTCGATTTATTGTAAAACATGATGTTTTTGGTGCTCAATTTGTAAAATCATAACGTAATTTGACGTTTAATAGGCTTTTCCTTAATCCCTCCTTATTATCCAACATTTTCGCTTATCCAATGTTCTGCCGGCCCGTTTATGTTGGATAAGTGAGACTCTACTGTACATGGCAAACATTTAATGTCAGTAGACATACGATGTATATAGACTGACACAGAGGCAATTTTAACATTTTCCAGCTTCTGGCTTCATGAGGATATGTTTGATTCCGGCCACAGGGGGAGCTATTCTTCATTATCCACTGTGACACCGAGTCCTTGATGGAGTACTTCCTCATTCTTCCGCACGCTGCTGGAAGGTTTTTTTTTATGGTGTCGTAAATTAGTTAAATTAGCCTCCCCGCATAAAGCGGTACCTAAATTTCCTACTCAACAGATGCAACTGTCTTTCAGGTTGCTTAGGTCAATAACGAGCTAGGCTATTTAATGGTTGGACGCTCAATACAACCCGGGCTGGCCTCAAACTCATGACCTCTCAGTCAGTAAAGATTTATTGCAGCTGGCTACTAACCAGCTGCGCCACAGCCCGGTCTTTCCTTTTCCTTCTAACCAAGGGGAGGAGACACACAGGCTTCAGACTACAGCACCCATCCTGCGTCATCACTAGTTGTGGGTCCTAAAGCCGATAGGCAATGCAGTCCAAGAAGAGATTGGGAAAGCTACTTTATTTGACAGTATCTCCCAGAATCCTCTTGCAATGTTGGGAGTTACCATCCAAAAAAGTAACTCTCCCAAGCTCCATGGCACACACTCGAAAGTTGGACCCTTCCTCTCCCACTCTTATCTGCAGTTACCTATTTCTTGCAGTTTCTTTGCCGTATTGGTCGCAATTCTGCAAGGAAATCAGAAATAAGGAGGTTATTTATTTATTTATTTACTTGCATCATTTATTTATTTACTTACATCATTTAATATATTTATTTATTTACATCATTTATATTCCGCCCTTCTCACCCCGAAGGGGACTCAGGGCGGATCACACTACACATATTAGGCAAACATTCAATGCCTTTTTAACACAGGACAAAGACAAACAAACATAGCTCCGAGCGGGCCTCGAACTTATGACCTCCTGGTCAGTGACTCATTGCTCTCCCTTCTGCGCCACAGCCCCGGGCTAGGTTAGATTCTCCCAACAGCAGTAAAATACACTTTGTGAAAAAAAATAGCATTTAGATCAGGCCTGGGCCAACTTGGGCCCTCCAGGTGTTTTGGACTTCAACTCCCACAATTCCGAACAGCCTGCCGGCTGTTCGGAATTGTGGGAGTTGAAGTCCAAAACACCTGGAGGGCCCAAGTTGGCCCAGGCCTGATCTAAATATATCTGGACAACAACAAGCTCCCAAGGCCAAGCGCACCCGGTACCGAGAGAGTGTCCCCAGAAGATTACGGTGCTGTTCCCGCTTCGTGCTTTGACCCAGTCGTAAATGCAGAGGATGTCCTTCGTGAACCCGTTCTCGCTCGGATGGCCAGTGGAGTCGGCATAGCCTGCAAGGTCAAAAAAAAAAAAATCACATATTTATTAATTATTTATTTATTTACAGTATTTATATTCCGCCCTTCTCACCCCGAAGGGGACTCAGGGCGGATCACATTACACATATAAGGCAAACATTCAATGCTTTTAACACAGAACAAAGACAAGACAAACATAGGCTCCGAGCCGGCCTCGAACTCATGACCTCTCAGTCAGAGTGATTTGTTGCAGCTGGCTGCTCACCAGCCTGCGCCACAGCCCAGGCCCTATTTCAATTTTGTAGTTGAAAACATCAACTACAAAATATACACCAACCACTGGAGTTTCCAGATCTCAAGTCTGGCTCCAAATCTGAGTTTTCTATGGGCAGAAATCTGCATTTTTGGAGAAACAACTCTCTGGGGAAAAGTAAACTACCTCTCCCCATTTTGGAATATTCTGCACTTTGGCCTAGATCTGTGTATTAGTCTCTTGTTTTTAACATTTTATGCTGTATGTTGATTTTAATTACTGTTTTATTGATGCTGATGTTTTTATTGTTGGGATATTTGTTTTATTGTTTTGTTGTTGTTATTATATTGTTGTATTGGGCAAGGCCCCATGTAAGCTGCCCCGAGTCCCTTCGGGGAGATGGGGCGGGGTATAAAAATAAAGTTGTTGTTGTTATTATTATTATTATTATTATTATTATTATTATTATTGACTATGGACTATTGATTAAGAATGATACCCTGTGTACTCAACACAGAGAAGCTACATCTTATCTGTAACTGAACTTCAATAAGTGATGTGCCTGTACGGTGAATTAATAAAAGATGTTTGTGAGTAAACAAGATATGCTATTTTTCGAAAAAAGAAAAAAAAAGATTGATGGAAATCTAAAACTCTAGAGACCATGGTTTGATTCCCCGCTTGGCCATGAAACCCATGGGGTGACTATCTCAGCCTGGAAAACCTCTTCTGAACAAATCTTGGCAAGAAAATTTGTAAAATCATAATGTAATTTGACATTTAATAGGCTTTTCCTTAATCCCTCCTTATTATCCAACATTTCCGCTTATCCAATGTTCTGCCGGCCCATTTATGTTGGATAAATGAGACTCTACTGTATTAAAATGTACCAGTATTTTTAATTTTAAAAATACATATTACAATACAGGGAACAGAGAATAAAAATAACAACACTCCTAAACTTCTAGCAATACCAGTCACAGAATTCAAAATCTCTGATAGGCCTTCCTGAGAAGATGTGTCAGACTACAGCTCCCATCATTCCCAATAGGAATGGCTAAAGGTTGGATCTTCTAGAGACTTTATTTTTCCAGCCCCACTTACCTCTGTAGTCAACAGCCAGCACATGGAAGCCATTATCACTCATGATCTGTTGAAGAAGGGAGTTTGGATTAGTTTCCTTTCAAATGGGCAAAGCTTTTAGTATTTAAAGGTGGCCTAAAAAGCAAATGCAAGTTACTAGCTGATATTTAACTGCCAGTTCGGATTACACAATTTTAGCACACCTACCTTTGTGAAAAGGACTCTGTGGCTTGTTGCTCTGCAAAAGGAATTCAGAGATGAGTGGGATTAGCAGATGCATTAAAAAACAGAAGTAGTATTGCATTGCGAAAATCGGTGCTGAATACATGGGCTCCTAGGATTCCCTAGCACTGGGGCACAAAAGTTGAAGTGCTGTCAAACTGCATTGATTCTACAGTGCAGATGCACCTACTTCTTTAGATGGAGACAAAGGCTTGTCTCTGAGGAAGCAGAGTTAGAACTTGTTGACTGGCTCAAACCCCCAGTTTGGATCAGAAGTTGTTATTTTGGTCCAGAAGATGCCTGCGGTACATAACACAGGTCAAATTGGGTTAACCCAATTGGGTCTTATCAGGCATTTTGCAAAGTTGAGGAATGCTCGTGTGATGACTCATGGGCCATGTAGTCCCGTTCCAAGTACTATTGTGGTAGACGAAGAGGAAAACTTGGGTTTCCCACCGTTTCAGCCAGAATTGGAGCCCTTGCACCTGCAGGATGTTTGCCCTCCAGAAGTCAGCCAAACAAGCCTTGGGCAGAAATCTCCCCCGTTCTCTCGCCGGGATAATTATAATAGAGATAGAGGCGCTAGGGAGGCGAAGCGCCGAAGCGCCAGGATCGCTGCCAGACAATTAGCTGATTAAGCCTGTTTCCCTTGGGAAATCTTAAGGAGTCATGCATCTGGACATAGTATGGGTTTCACTTCTTGTTCCCCAGGGAAAGTGTTCCTTGGCGGGAAAGCAAGATCCTATATAGGTGTTTACCCGCAAGGAGATCCTTGCGGAGTCAATTCGTCAGCTTCGGGAGTGAGATCGTGTGTGGACTACGCTACTCCTGATCCTTGTTTCCAGGACCTTGTTCTCGTTCCAGCCCTGTCTTGTTCCCCGGACCTTGCCACAGATTTCGCCACGGACCCCATTCATGTTTCTTGCTTCTTGTTGCCTTGAATCAAGCCTGGTCAAGAATCTAGTTTGCTCTCCAGCCTTGTTGCCAAGCTCCATTGGACTAAAGGACCCTGTCATTTCCCCACACTTTGCTCGGCAAAGTGTGTGTTTCGGTTATTGGATTATAACTTTGGACTTTAATATCTCATATTGGACATTGATTTCCTGGACTATATTTGACCTTTCCTGAAAGGTCTACTTCTGAACTATATTCTTCACTTGTTTTTATTGACTTTATATATTCCTTTAATAAAGATATTAGATAGATTCTGGTCTCTGTGCATGGTTATTGGTGCTCTGCAGCCTGGGTCCTGACAGTTCTGGAGTTTCAGGGCGAGTTTGGATAGCTGAACTGGCTCTAATTCGAACTGCTTGATCTAGACCAGGAGTCCTCAAACATTTTAAGCAGAGAGTCCCTCTGACTGTTGGGAGGCTTTTGTTTGAAAAAAAAAAAACCATGAATGAATTCTTATATTAATAATAATAATAATAATAATAATATAATACCACATCTTATATATAATCCAATTACTGTATATATGATGTAGTCACACTATTGATTTGTATTTTGTTGATGACCTCTTCCAACATTAGGATGAGTCTATGAATTGAAGTAATCCATTGGTAAATGTATCTCTATATAGAATATATAAGGGGCCCCCAGTGGCACAGCATGTTAAAGCTCTGAGCTGCTGAACTTGCGGACCAAAAGGTTGCAGGTTCGAATACCGCCGTTAGCCCCAGCTTTTGCCAACCTAGCAGTCTGAAAACATGCAAATGTGAGTAGATCAATAGATACTACTCCGGAAGGGAATAATGCTCCATGCAGTCATACCGGCCACATGACCTTGGAGGTGTCTACGGACAATGCCGGCTCTTCAGCTTAGAAATGGAGATGAGCACCAACCTTCACAATCGGACACGACTGGACTTAACGTCAAGGGAAAACCTTTACCTTTACTAAATAAATCATTCCATTGGGGTTGACTTAACCAACCATTCTGCTTAAATCGGGACTAGCAATCAGGTCGAGGCCTCTTCCTGGCCTTGCACAATTCCTGAGCAATTGGAGAATGCATTATTATTATTATTATTATTATTATTATTATTATTATTATTATTATTATTATATAATTCCTGTATATAATAATATATAAGCACATATCTTATTTGAAGTGCAAAAAAACCTCCGAAAGAATAAGACAATATTTAAAATGAAGAATTATTCCAACCAACATAAATTGATCAGTATTTCAATGGGAAGTGTCTGGTGAGAGAGTCAAGTTATTGAAAATTGTTGTTGCTGCTGTGTGTCTTCAAGTCATTTGTGACTTAGGGCGGCTCTCAGTCTAAAGCAGTGGTTCTCAATCTGGGGTCCCCAGATGTTTTGGACTTCAATTCCCAGAAATCCTCACAGCTGGTAAACTGGCTGGGATTTCTGGGAGTTGTAGGCCAAAACACCTGGGGAAGCACAGCTTGAGAACCACATGGGTTAGGTTAGCTGCTGCATCACACTGTTGACTCATGTTCAGCTTGTGGTTTACTAAGACTTCTACTGCCTCCTCACACCAGAGCATGGATCCCGTTTAAATCTGGTTTCTGCCTCCTGTAGAAACTCTGGGGTTTGTAGTTTGGTGAGGCCCGGACCTGTTTGGCTGAGTTTTTTAAAGGCCGCTCCCTAAAGTAGATTTAAAGTGGATCCAAGCTCTAGTGCGATGAGATCCTAGGACAGGGGTCCCCAAACTAAGGCCCGGGGGCCGGATCCGGCCCTCCAAGGTCATTTACCTGGCCCCTGTCCTAAACTTTAGACTTAGGCTTGACCTAAGTCTACCTGGTCTTTGGAGGTCTTTTTGCTTACCTATGATCTTATGAGATCGTCTAGATCAGGGGTCCTCAAACTTTTTAAGTGGAGGGCCGGATCACAGTCCCTCAGACTGTTGGGGGGCCGGACTATGATGAAATAGTCAAAAATTAGGATTGTTTTTGTGTGCCTTCAAGTCATTTCAGACTTAGGTCAACCTAAAAGGCCAGGTAAATGACCTTGGAGAGCTGCATTCGGCCCATGGGCCTTAGTTTGGTGACCCCTGATCTAGATAATCTCATAAGACCATATGTAAGCAAAGAGACCTCCAAAGACCATCTAGATGGTCTCATAAGACCATAGGTAAGGAAAGGGACCCTCAAAAGCCATCTAGATGGTTTCATAGGACTATAGGTAAGGAAAGGGCCCCCCAAAGACCATCTAGACAATCTCATAAAACCATAGGTAAGGAAAGGGACCCTCAAAGGCCATCTAGATGGTCTCATAGGACCCTAGGTAAGGAAAGTGACTTCCAAAAGCCATCTAGATGGTCTCATAAGGCCGTAGCTAAGCAAAGAGACATTCAAAGACCATCTAGATGATCTCGTAAGACCATAGGTAAGCAAAGAGACCTCCAAAGACCAAGTAGACTTAGGTCAACCTTAAGTCTAAAGTTTAGGATGGGGCCAGGTAAATGACCTTGGAGGGCTGCATCCGGCCCCCGGGCCTTAGTTTGGGGACCCCTGGTCTAGATAGTCTTTGAAAATCTCTTTGCTTAGCTATGGCCTTATGAGACCATCTAGATGGTCTTTGGAGGTCTCTTTGCTTACCTATGGTCTTATGAGATTGTCTAGATGGTCTTTAAAGGTCTCTTTGCTTAGCTACGGCCTTATGAGACCATCTAGATGGCCTTTGGAGGTCACTTTCCTTACCTATGGTCCTATGAGACTGTCTAGATGGCCTTTGAAGGTCCCTTTCCTTACCTATGGTTTTATGAGATTGTCTAAATGGCCTTTGGAGGTCTCTTTCCTTACCTATGGTCTTATGAGATTGCCTAGATTGGGGTCCCCAAACTAAGGCCCATGGGCCAGATGTGGCCCTCCAAGGTGATTTACTTGGCCTCTGTTCTAAACTTTAGACTTAGGGTTCACCTAAGTCTGAAATAACTTGAAGTTACACAACAACAACAATCCTAATTTTGGACTATTTCATCATAGTCCGGCCCCCTAACAGCCTGAGGGACTTTGAATCGGCCCTCCACTTTAAAAGTTTGAAGACCCCTGTCCTAGGACCTCATCTACATCCCTTTTACACTGGTTGCTGTCAAGCCAGGTGTCACCCGTCCTATATCTCTGCATTTCATTTTCATTGCCTAAGTGCAGTGCCGTACACTTCTTCTGTCAACATTAATTGGGTTAGTTTGGCCTAGCTCTCCAATCTGTTAAAGGCATTTTGGATTCTGATCTTGTCCTCTGGGGTATTAGCTCTTCCTCTCAATTTGGTATCACCTGCAAAACTTAAGAAATAAACTCTCAGTCTATTCCATCATCCAAGTCATTGATAAACATGCTGAAGAGCCCTGAATGGCCCAGGACGGGACCTCACACTAGGACAAAAAGGAGCTATTGTGAAGCACCTCTTGAAGGCACACAAAGAACCAACAACACAATGGGTGCATCTACAGCAGGCATGGACAAACTTGGGCCATTCCTCCAGGTGTTTTGGACTTCAACTCCCACCATTCCTAACAGCCGGTAGGCTGTTAGGAATGGTGGGAGTTGAAGTCCAAAACACCTGGAGGGCTGAAGTTTGCCCATGCCTGTTCTGCACAGTCTTCTCACCTGTTTCCCCCATTGCCATGGAGATAAATGATGATGGGATTATCATCTGCGAGAGCCTCTTCATACCAGAGATCGCTCTTCCCTTCAGATTCCTTGCGCCGATTGTCAGGCAAAGCGTGCCTAAGGGAAGAAACAAAAGGATCCAGACATGCCCATTTCACCCCGATTTCCACTGATGATCAAAATGAGACACGCTGTTCTCAGTCCAGAGCAAATAATTGCATGGGAATTATTGCCTCTATTAAAAAAAACAATTAAAATGAAACATTTTGGTAGAATAATTTTTTTTTTCATGCAGGGCTGGAGCGAGCTGGTAGAATATGAACATTGAAAGTAGAGAGGGAAAGCAGTAATATATTACTTAGGAACAAAATGTCCTTATTATGATATACAAGCATATGGGAGGAATACTGAGGAAATTAAGAAAAGTGTTGCACTCTAGCACTGAAAACACCTTTTCACGCAGCACCACATCAGAGTCCAGTAGTTCTATCTAAAAAATATTTATTGAAGAAAGCAAGGGAAAGGGGGAAAGGGTTGGAAGAGACCCTTTGGGCCATTGAGTCCAATGCCCTTCTGCCTTTGTGCACCGAAAGCACAAGCAAAGCACAGATGGCCACCCAGATTCAATGATAATAATAATAATAATAATAATAATAATAATAATAATAATAATAACAAGGAGACAGAAGGCCTGATCCTTGCAGCCCAGGAGCAAGACATCAGAACAAATGCAATTAAGGCCAAGATTGAAAAATCAGCTGATGACCCAAAATGCAGACTGTGCAAGGAAGCTGATGAAACCATTGATCATCTCCTCAGCTGCTGTAAGAAAATTGCACAGACAGACTACAAACAGAGGCATAACTGTGTGGCCCAAATGATCCATTGGAACTTATGCATCAAGTACCACCTGCCAGCAGCAAAGAACTGGTGGGATCACAAACCAGCAAAGGTCGTGGAAAATGAACACGCAAAGATACTGTGGGACTTCCGAATCCAGACTGACAAAGTTCTGGAACACAACACACCAGATATCACAGTTGTGGAAAAGAACAAGGTTTGGATAATTGATGTCGCCATTCCAGGTGACAGTCGCATTGATGAAAAACAACAGGAAAAACTCAGCCGCTATCAGGACCTCAAGATTGAACTTCAAAGACTCTGGCAGAAACCAGTGCAGGTGGTCCCGGTGGTGATGGGCACATTGGGTGCCGTGCCAAAAGATCTCAGCCGGCATTTGGAAACAATAGACATTGACAAAATTATGATCTGCCAACTGCAAAAGGCCACCCTGCTGGGATCTGCACGCATCATCCGAAAATACATCACACAGTCCTAGACACTTGGGAAGTGTTCGACTTGTGGTTTTGTGAAACGAAATCCAGCATGTCTATCTTGTTTGCTGTGTCATACAACATCGTTGTGTCAATAATAATAATAATAATAAAGAAGGTTGGAAGAGACCCCTTGGGCCATTTAGTCCAACCCCCTTCTGCCTCTGTGCACCAAAAGCACAAGCAAAGCATCCCTGACAGATGGCCACCCAGCCTCAATGTTAATAATAATAATAATAATAATAATAATAATAATAATAATAATAATACAGGGTTTTGGAACACAATACTCCTGACCTCACAATCGTGTTAAAAAACAAAGTATGGATTGCCAATGTTGCAATACCAGGTGACAGCAAGATTGAGGAGAAACAACTGGAAAAGCTGACACAATATGAGGATTTAAAGATCGAATTACAAAGACTCTGGCACAAGCCAGTCAAGGTGGTCCCAGTGGTGATCGGCACAATGGGTGCAGTGCCTAAAGGCCTTGGCCTGCACTTAAACACAATCGGCACTGACACAATCCCCACCTGCCAGCTACAGAAGGCCACCTGACTGGGACCTGCAAGCATTATTCGCCGATACATCACACAGTCCTAGACACGGGAAGTGTCCGACGTGTGATCCAATACGACAGCCAGCAGAGTGTCTGCTGTGGACTCATCTTGTTGTGTTTCAAATAATAATAATAATAATAATAATAATAATAATAATAATAATAATAATAAGGGTTGTAAGAGAAGAGACCCCTTGGGTCATTTAGCCCAACCCACTTCTGCCCTTGTGCCGTGGGGGCCGGATAAATGGCTTCGATGGGCCGCATCCGGACCCCGGGCCTTAGTTTGGGGACCCCTGCAATAAACTATACAAAATAGCAGTAATCCAAAAATGCCAAAGTACATACAATCAAGAGAAGCAAAATCCACAGCAGTACTTCAAACACAAATCAATAAACAAGAAAGCAAGGACCTTTCCAAGGTAAACCCTTCAAGGAAACAAAAGCATGGACCAGAACAGTAAACTTGAGAATACTTGAATCGTGAACTTGAGAGCAGAGACAGGAGAGCCATCCCATATGGCAATGTTGTCTCCTCTGAGAGGCATGAAGCCAACACCACTTAATTTAAGCCTGTTGAAGAAGCCATGAGATCATGCTGAACTGGGCTTCAAGATCTTATCCCAAATTCTCTCAGAGTGTCTATTTTTCACTCCCTCTGTTCTCAAACCTAATCTGACTTCTCGGGAAAACTTCACATCAGCCAAAGACCGTTTCTCAAGAGACCTGGGACTTTCACTTTCCCCAGGAAGGAGTATAGGAATCCAAAACACTGGCCTCATCTGCCTGTAATTCTCTCCTAACACTGACAGACTCTTCACTTTGAAACCCATCAAATCCTTCATACTTTGAAATGTCAGAGAAATCAGAAAAATCCTCAACCACTTGCTGAGCTACAACAAAAAGATGATATTATAAGAAACTGAACTATAGTTAAAATGGTTAAATTGTTGGTATCATTATTATTCGTGGTTATAAGTTTCAAATATATTTATCCATCTTTAACAGAAGCTGGAACATAATTAGATAGAAGCAAGATGGGTAAATGTGTTGTCGAATGCTTTCATGGTCGGGATCACAGGGTTGTTGTACGTCTTTCGGGCTGTTTGACCATGTTCATGAAGTATTCTCTCCTGACGTTTCGCCCACATCTATGGCAGGCATCCTCAGAGGTTGTGAGATGGGTAGTTTGGTAATGGCGTTTGTTTGAGGAGGGGAGAATTCTTACATTTGTAATGTTTTATAAACAAATGTAAAAAAGATGTACAGTAGAGTCTCACTTATCCAACATAAACGGGCCGGCAGAACGTTGGGTAAGCGAATATGTTGGATAATAAGGAGAGATCAAGAAAAAACCTATTAAACATCAAATTAGGTTATGATGTTACAAATTCAGCACCAAAACATCATGCTGTACAACAAATTGGACAGAAAAAGTAGTTAAAAACGCAGTAATACTATGTTGTAATTACTGTATTTACGAATTTAGCACGAAAACATCATGATATATTGAAAACATTGACTACAAAAATGCGTTGGATAATCCAGAATGTTGGATAAGCGAGTGTTGGATAAGTGAAACTCTACTGTATTGGTTACTTTTAGGGTCCTTCCTGTTGGAGTTTTCAAATATATTAACCTACCGTATTTTGAAGATAAAATGCTGGGTTACTTTAAGTATTTTTAAGTGCTGGGTCACAGTCACAGTGATTAAGCATGAGGAGAATGAAACCCAGAAGTTAGGTTTGCATCAAGTATATAATGAATGTTCAACCTCACACTGCCCGAGTCTGCAGTCCTCAATGAGGAGTAGTTAGTTAGCTTAGAATAGGCTGAGGATGTGCTTTGAGTATTGAGATCTCGCTCTGCTTGTGTGTCAGGAGAGATGTAGTGAGTGGTGATTTTCCCTCTCTTTGAAATCCTAGTTTCAAAGTAGCTAGGAACCAGTTCTTTACTATTGTATTATGAAATGCAGTTATAATTTTTGTAAATAAACCTTTTGTGATTTTAAAGACAGAACTCTGGATATTTGCCTTCTAAGCTCTAAAATCCTTACAGCCACATGGAACTTCTTGCTCTGCTTGCTGTGAGCTGAATGCCCAACTATAAGTACCCTGTTTCCCTGAAAATAAGACATCCCCAGAAAATAAGACCTAGTAGAGGTTTTGCTGAATTGCTAAATATAAGGTCTCCCCCAAAAGTAAGACCTAGCAAAGTTTTTGTTTGGAAGCATGCAAGATCAGTAAATGTACATGCCATAGATTGTTGTACATGGAAATAAAGGTAGTAATAAGAAATAATAATAATAATAATAATAATATAATAACTTTATTCTTGTATCCCACCTCCATGTCCCAGAAGGGACTCAGGGCAGCTTACACAGGGACAAGCAAAACAACAACATAAATTTACATACAAACAGAAATTTAAAACAGTAATTTAAAAACAGTATAGCAATAAAATATGATATAGAAATTCTTGAAAGGATTCACAGTTTGGTTATGCTGGTTTGTGATGACAACTACTGTACAGTAGATAATACATTTTCATTTTTTTAAAAATTCAACCATAAATGTGAATTCTTCTTTGTGGTGAAATAAGACATCCCCTGAAAATAAGACCTAGCACCTCTTTGGGATCAAAAATTAATGTAAGACACTGTCTTATTTTCGAGGAAACAGGGTATGCTGTTTTTGCATATTTTTGAATGCTCTACTGTTTTTGGGTAGTTTTCCCTAACACAAAAATCATAACTACAAAAGCATGAGTGGAACATTGCATCATGCAAACATATATAAAACACTAACAGAGTAAGTTCCCTTAAATTGTAGGGATCTGGGAGAAATAATGGGGTGGGAATGATACAGGATGAAAATCAACAAGGCCACCTTGTTATTTTGTCAGTACACGACCACCTGGGAATTGTTGTTGTGTTGTTACACCAAAGGAAGGAAACAAAACGGCTGGTACAGGGTAACTCACCAGATGCCGACAGTGATCCCTGGTTCAGAGTTTAGATAGAAGTTTCTCGTGTGGTTCAAATATGCTTCAGGCTTCTGGAAGTCCACCCAAAAGGGATAACTCACTGAAAAAGGAGGTTTGTTTCTGATTAAATGTCATTATTGCACACACTTATAGCATCCTAGAGTTGGAAGGAACTACAAGTGTCATCCAGTTCAAGCCCCTTTTACCATCACCATCAAAGTGTCCATGATAGATGGCCATCCATGTTGGAGTATGGTTGTATTTGTATGAAATGTAAATCAAGTGTTTACTGCTGATGAGCAAGAGTGTGTATTTTTCAGTAATGAAATAGTTAACAGAAGGCTAGTTTTGACTGACAGCCTGTTGTGATTGCTATGACCTATCAGGCTTGATTTCCTGCCTTTGAGGGTTGGAACTTTCTCCGGACTGAGGAATGTTGTTTATCTTATCTGTGGAGTTCGGCGTGAGCATTCCCTGAAGATGGACTATGAATGCTATGCTCTGAAGCCGAGAAATGCAAACTGTAAATAGACATGTAAATAAAGTTAATCAACAGTTGGACTTCGTCTGCTGGAGTGTTTGTTTGACCAGTGCTGTTTCTCAGCATGGGAATACAGTCTGGAGAAGGAGGTGAGATGAGGATGATGATTTTTGGAATCCACTCTGCACACCATCATCCCCTGTCAATCCAGACCCTCCTTGAAAACCTCCAGAGATGGGGATTTCACCAGACTCTTAGAAAAACGCTTATTCCACTGACAAATGGCTCTTACTGTCAGGATATTCCTCCCAATATTCATTGGGAATCTCTTCTCCTGCGGTTTGACTCCATTGCTCCATTGTGTCCTAGTCTCTTGAGCAGCAGAAGATAAGCTTGTCCCCTCTTCAATACAAACTCTTTCCAAACATTTAAACATAACTATGGTGTCTCCTCTTCATCTTCTTTTCTCCATGCTGAACACACACAGCTCATAGGAATTTCATGGCTTCCAAACCCTTGACCGTTTTGGTCACCTTCCTCTGGACACCTTCCCTCTTGTCCATCTCCTTCTTGAATTGCTTTGCCCAGAACTGGACTCAGGGCTATTATTCCAAGTGAAGTCTGATCAAAGCAGAAGACAGAGGGACTAGGACTTCCCTCGATATGGGCACTATGCTCCTATTAATGCAGCCTAGAATCACATTGACCTTTTTAGCTGCCACATCACACTGTTGACTGATATTCAGCTTGTGGCCTCTTAAGAATCCTAGATCCCTTTGCCAATGCCATAATAAAAAAGGGCATCTCAACATCTCTTGTGATGTTTTGACAGTCAATTCACAAACCAAAATGACTAAAATGGCTTCACTAGCTACCTGTTCATTTCCAGGCACAATTCAAATCCATATATGGCTTGGGTCCGAAATTATCAGGAAGCATATCATGAGATGTCATGACTTACTAGCAAGACAATAATGTTCGTGAAAGTGGAAGGCAGGGGGGAAAGAAGGCGACTGCAAGCAAGTTGTGGCTGCCCTGGGTTTGCAAGACGTGAAGCGCCTGCTGATGACAGAGGTCTCTCATTCATAGTTATTATTGTTATTATCATCATCATCATCATTATCATTATTAGGGCCCGCAGTAGTGCAATGGGCTAAAGCCTTGTGCCGGCTGAATTGCTGATCTGAAGGTTGGTGGTTTGAATCTGCGAGATGGAGTGAGCTCCCATCTGTCAGCCCTAGCTTCCCATGCAGGGACATGAGAGAAGCCTCCCAGCAAGATGGTAACACTTCTGGGCATTGCCTGAGCAACGTCTTTGTAGACCGCCAATCTTGTTGAAGTGGGAATGATTGTATATAGAATTGTTTAAATGTAATTGAGTTATAGTGATGCAATGTGAACTGGAGATTGCATCATGCACTGTCTGCTGTCCACTATGCCAGTGTGTAAAGAGTTAACTGTGTATTGCATCAGACAGCAGAGGTGGTTATAAATAGCTCCCTGTGTTATCTGTTCGCTCTCTGCCTCTCTGCCTCTCTGCAATCTGTCTGTATATATCGTCTTGAGAGTTTTCCGTTTGTTAGTAAACCTTTTATAGATAGCCAAAAGGCTTCAGCCTCTTTATTGATGCCAGTGATTCGTTGATCTTCCGCTGCATGTGTGCTTATCCAAACCGCGCGCTGTGACAAATCTCACACTAGAAATGATCCAATTTGCTCCTGACACAAATTTAAAATTATTATTATTATTATTATTATTATGACACAGCAAACAAGATAGATATGCTGGATTTCATTATTATTGTTGTTGTTGTTGTTGTTGTTGTTATTGTATTTTATTTCTTACCCGCCTCTCCTCAAGGCGGGTCACAACACAGTCAAAACACACAAACATTGCACAATTCTATAAACGCACATATTAAAACGTATTTCTATTAAACACATATTAAATACACAGGACAGAGATTAAAACAAAGTTTAAAATTCATGATCAAAACTTAAAAGCATGCTTACTGGCCCATAACAACAACAAGTAGTCAAGTGAAGGAGGGGGATGCCTTACAGTCAACCAAACTGAAAAAGACAGGTTTCTTTCCACAGGTAAAATACCATATTTCATCAAATAATAGTCGCCACCACGTAACAGTTGTACCCCCTCTTTTTTTCTCAAGTTGTTTTCAACATTAGTTTAACCTAAAAAGTTATTGTTTTGGTTCAAAAAAGGCCCTATTTTTTCCTCACGTAATAGTCGCACCCCCTTTTTTCACTGAAAAAAGGGATAAAGCTGCAACTAACATGAGATAAAATACGGCAGTCTCAAGCAGATTGATTAGGCTGTTGGGAATTGTGGGAATTGGAGTCCAAAAACACCTGTTTGCCCATGCCTGGTGTAGCTTCAAATCAGAATTCATATTAATAGGGCTGTTGGATGATAGATTAAGAAGGAACACGAGAGAATACTGCAGTACATGTGAACAACATCAAGAATCCTATATGCTCAATGATGGGAAAAGACAAGAAATAACCATTATAGATGACTGGACAGTGAAGACGTGGGAACTCAGAGAAATAGCTAAATATGTTGTCGTAGACACATTTGTAGAAGAATGGGAAGCTTTCTATCAATATATATCTAAGGGAAAGGCTTTATGTACAGGTTTGGATAAACTATTGGGATATTCATTTTGTAAATGTAATAATAAGAACAAATAAATAACTTGCTAGAAATAAAAAAAAATAAACTATAGGGAAACTGGGTTGCTGTGAGTTTTCCAAGCTGTCTGGCCATGTTCCCAGAAGCATTCTCTCCTGGCGTTTCACCCACATCTATAGCAGGCATCCTCAGAGGTTGTGTGGTTTGTTGGAAACTAGGCAAGTGGGGTTTATATACCTGTGGGATAATGTCCAGGGTCGTGGAAAGAACTCTTGTCTGTTTGAGGCAGATGTGGAATGTTGCAATTGGCCAACTTGATTAATAATAATAACAACTTTATTTTATATCCCGCTCCCATCTCCCCAAGGGGACTTGGGGCAGCTTACCTGGGGACAAGCCCAACATCAACATACATTAAAACACAAATCATAATTTAAAACCAGTATAAAACAATAAAACAGAATAAAACAGCATAAAACAACATAGAACATAGCAGATCCTTAGAACCTGGGCATGGTACGGAATGTGTAGGGGTGAGCTTGTACGGATACTTACAAAAATTGAGGTAGACAAACTTTTGCAACAGGGGAGGAAACAGCCGGACAAGGAATGGCAAGGAAGCATACAAAACAACTAAATTCAGCAGCGCCGTCTTGATTTTATTGGCTTGGAACCAGTCCAGAAATGCCCTGGGGAGGAAGAGAGACTAGGTTTAATAGGTGGCTTGATTACAATAGTTGCTGTTGGCATCATGTTCTCTCCGGGGACTCCTTTCAACTGCCGCCTGATCCTTTTCAACTGGCAATGACACACATACACATTGGGACCTATATATTCTGATCACTCATCATAGGATTCCCTCAACTTCAGGGATGTAGCTATGGAAGAGAAGCATGATGAAAGTGTTAGTGTTTTGTGATATGGAGTGAAATGTTTAATCTATTGTTGCTGTGAAAGTGTACGTGTTTTGTTCTGGCAAGCATTCCAGCAGTCAAGAGGTTAATTGCAGTGAGCTCTGATTGATTGATGGAAGGCCAAATGACAAAGACTTCTGTTTGTGCTACGTGACAGGAAGATACATTACAGGCTGTGGAATCCAGAGGAGGTGCTTCAGTGTACAGAAAACGGACTCAGAGAGAGACAGAAAAGTTCCGTGTTTGATCTTGCGGATGCAAGATGTGTCCTGACAGCTTTGGTCAATTAGCACTGTAGATATTATGTAAATAAAGCATCAGTGCCACTGAGATCAGCAGATATAATCAGTGAAGTTTTCGTTCTTTGTCGGTGCCACTTTCGCCGTTTGCTAAGTGGCCTGACAAGTAAGCAGAGGTGAGATCTGGCTCATCAATCAGTCGGGGTTGCCGATTCCTTGACAGAAAACTTTATCGCCCTGCCCGTGTAAACCAAAGAAAAGAGCAGGCAAAGTGATACCAAGGGAATGTGCACACACAAAAATCAAGGCACAAAAAATGAAATGCAGACATAAGATGGGTGCAACCTTGCTTGAAACCAGTAAGTGTGAAAGAGATCTAGGAGTCTTAGTGGACTGGAAGCTGAAATTGAGTCAGGATTCCAATGCAGCACCTAAAAAATGCCAATGCAATTCAATTTGACATTCATAGGAGTATTGTGCCTAGATGGATAGAATTCATAATCCCACTCCCTTCTGCTTTGCTCAGGGTGCTTCCAAAGAGCGCCACAATCTGGGTTTAAAATGGCGGTGTAAAAATCACTCTGTTATAAGCTGAAACTCCTATGCGTACATGCAAATAGCTGAATGTACACACAAGCACATTTCTTATTTTGTTCTTCCCCCAAATCTTAATGGAAGCTCTGTTTAATATTACAAACGGAAATAGTTTCAGAGAGTTCTAATTGCTGTTTTGTGCTTCCTTTAAGCCATATGTGTGTCCATTCAACCAACTGTTTGGGACTTGTTAAACACAGATGTGTGCTGGAACAGTCTCCACAGAAGGAGAGGGAAGGAAATCACATGTTTTGAATGACTGCAGGTTTATACAGTCATGTGAATATATGCATTTTCTGGCCAAAATCAGGATATAGGGGGACTTTTTCATCACGTGTTTTATTTATTTATTTACAGTATTTATATTCCGCCCTTCTCACCCCGAAGGGGACTCAGGACGGATTACAATGAACACATATATGGCAAACATTCAATGCCAACAGACAAACAACATACAGTATAGACAGACACAGAGGCATTTAACTTTTTTTTTCCAGCTTCACGATTCCGGCCACAGGGGGAGCTGTTGCTTCACCGTCCACTAGTGGCTGTACTTCCTCATTCCTTTCCTCGTGTTTTGCTGGCAGTTTTACGATGTTGTAAATTAGTTAAATTAGCCTCCCGCATAAAGCGTACCTAAATTTCCCTACTTGACAAATGCAACTGTCTTTCGGGGCTGCATAGGTCAACAGCAAGCCGGGCTATTTAATGGTTGGGGGCTTAACCCGACCCGGGCTTCGAACTCATGACCTCTCGGTCAGTAGTGATTTATTGCAGCTGGTTACTAGCCAGCTGCGCCACAGCCCGGCCCCTCTGTTTTCCTCTGTTAATGCGAATGAATGTGGATCTAGCACTAGCATCATTTAGTCACCCAACCCCTTTTAACCCAGAAACTTCCACATTTTAGGTGCTGTGTATCATGACTCTCAGACCCTTTCTCCTGGAATAGGTCTGTGTCCAGTTCTGCGCAAAACAATTCAAGGAGGAGATGGACCAAATGCAGAGAAGGGCCACCAAAATGAACAAAGCCATCAATCCCTGTGAGGAGTACTTTACAAACCTGGGTATGGTTTGCTTGAAAAAACAAAAGCTAAGAGGTAACAATATTTAAATAAGTCATATTGAGCCTGGATTGTCATTGGGATTTATTGCTACGTGATTTATACAACCTCCCTGAATCACTGCAAGCTGGATAGCAAAAGCAAGAAAAAATACACACCAGAGTCCTTTCACATCAAACACATGTGCTTCTATTAACAGAGTCCAGCTGCCACCATCTGACCTTATCTGCGCACTGTATAGTAAACTCACGGATTAAGGTTTCATCCAAAATATCCGGAGATTTTAATCTTCATGGTTGCATTATGTGAAGATTAAATGTACAGACAGGATACATAGATCCACTTTCCTTGTACTTGCAAATAATCAGAGTCATCTGATAGTCACATACAACATAAACAAATACTCACACTGAGTCACACAGGAGAGAGGAAGATGGATTATTGCATCATCCTTATATAGCCACCAGTTAATAGGTCATTAGTAAGGACACTGGCTGATGCAAGACCTTTGCAATAATCCTCACATTTCTACACACCCTTGGGTATTGCATCATGACATTTGCAGTCATACCTAGGTGCTATCTATATACCACAAGTTCATCAAACTGTATTTTATTCTATGACTACCTTGGGTACCCGGCAGTGTCCGGGTTATTCAAAAAGAGAATTGTTTGTATTTTGATGTTAGGTAATATGGTATCAGTTTGGCCATATGTTATGTTATCTATATATATGAAAGAGTGATGGCATCAGGGCAGCGGACAAAACAACAAAACTACAGGGCCCCCCCCAACCTCGAAATTTGACAACACAACCCATCATCCACGGCTCTAGGTTGGTACAACAAAAAGAAAAGAAAAGAAAAAGTCCTAATTAGAGGGAGAGGAATAATTGTTTTTATGCAATTGCTGCCAGTTAGAAGGCTAAGTTCCACCCACTTGGTCTCCTAGCAACCTACTCAGCCCAGGGGACAGGCACAAGAGTTTGGAGAGACCCCTAAGGGCCATTCAGCCCAACCCTTTCTACTATGCAGTAGGACACAATCCAAGCATTCATAACACATGGACAACATATAAATACTATACAATACTACACAGGAACATAGACCCCCTCTACCCTCACCACTTTCACAGTACACAAACAACCAAATGCATACTAAACATAAAGACAACCATACAACAGACATTCAATACCACCACTACCTCAAGAAGTTCTCACCAACACAACCAGACAACCCCACAGCAATACGTGGCCGGGCATAGCTAGTTTCCTAGAGAAAAATGCAGTCTTTCCTGTTGTTTTTTTTTTATGCTTGCTTTAGAAAATGCTTAAATGGGTGAACTACAATTTCCAAAAAAATTGGGTCAACCTTCCCCAAACTACTCCTGTACTCACAGTTGGCCATGTTCGGTTTGTGTGCCAAATTTGGCCCAGATTACTCACTTGCTGGGTTCAGTGTTCTCTGAATATGGGTGAACTATAACTCTCTGATGCCAAGGTCAATCACCCCAAAGTCCACCAGTAGGCAAAGTTGGCAGCGTTAAGTTTGTGTGTCAAGTTCGGTCCAGATCCGTCATTTGTGCGGTTTATTTATTTATTTACATCACTTTTACCCTGCCTTTCTCCCCGAGGGAACTCAAAGGGGCTTACAATAAATAGGCAAAAATTCAATGCCTAAAAACAATGTAAAAACAACAATTCATATAAAACAATCTACAAAACAATTCATATAAAACAGATACCATTACAAAATAAAATCACATTATATAAAATTTTAAGCATGTCCAAGATTAGAATCCATTCATCCAGAATCCTCAATAAGTTTTCGTACAGAGGACTCACAGAATACAGGTGAACTATAAGTCCCGGAGTTAAAGGTCAATCACCTCCAAAGTCCACCAGTACGCAAGGTTGGCCATGTTGAGTTTGTGTGCCAAGTTTGGTCCAGATCCATCATTAGATGGGTTCAATGTTCTCTAAATATAGGTGAACTACAACTCCTGGATGTCAAGGTCAATTGTCCCCAAACCCCACCAGTATGCAAAGTTGGCCGTGTTGAGTCTGTGTGCCAAGTTAGTTCCAGGTCCATCGTTGGTGGGGTTCAGATTGCTGATGGACTATACTGTATATCTCAGTCCCTAGAACTCCTATAAATCATGGTGAATTCTCCCCAAACCTCTCTCTCTAGTATGTTCAATTGATACGTGCCATAGAAAAGAATAGGAAAGAGTTAAGGGAGAGGCAGTGGGCGGGGTCATGCAAATGAAGAGAGAAAGGAACACCGGGATGTGCTCACTGTAACCTGCAATGTCCTTGGAGGGAGTGACTTGGTGGCTCCTCAGTAGATTTTCAGTTTTATTATGTGTATAGATTAGAACTTGTGTTGTCGAAGGCTTTCATGGCCGGGATCACAGGGTTGTATGGCTGTATGGCCATGTTCCAGAAGCACTCTCTCATGACGTTTCGCCCACATCTATAGCAGACATCCTCAGAGGTTGTAGCGTACCTCTGAGGATGCCTGCCATAGATGTGGGCCAAACGTCAGGAGAGAATATTTCTGGAACATGGCCTTACAGCCTGGAAAACACACAACAACCCCAGATTAGAAATTATTTGCCATTTCTATCTAACATGGATGGCCATCTGTCAAGAGGGCTTGGATTGTGGATTCCTTTAAGGCAGAACGGCGTTGGACTGGATGGACCTTGGGGTCTCTTCCCACTTTATTTTTCTCTGATTCTGAAGTGTGAATAATTCTAAGCATTGCCAGAAATGCGAGGAATGCTGGAAAATGTCAGACGGAGGCAAAATTCTCATTTGGAATGCCTTCCTTTTCCCTGCCCCCAACCGACCCATAACTACACTCCATTCAATCTGGATGCGATAATCGGGTTTATTATGTAACAGCATAGGCTGGATTAAGGTTGTTAAACAGCAGAGCCAGCAATCCTCCTAAGTAATCACTTCAGCTCTGATTACACCACTGATAATCCAGACGTGAATGTAGTTTTAAAGGATAGGAGCTCTCTCCAGTTTTGTACCAGGTAACCATCTATAGCAAGCATAGGCAAACCTGGGCCCTCCAGGTGTTTTGGACTACAACTTCCACCATTCCTAACAGCCTACCGGCTGTTAGGAATGGTGGGAGTTGCAGTCCAAAACACCTGGAGGGCCCAGGTTTGCCCATGCCTGATCTTATAGGTACCTTGCAATCCCCATTGCATGTAAAGCCAAATAATAATAATAATAATAATAATAATAATAATAATAATAATAATAATAATAATGGAAATGAAAGCTATGGACTTGTCAACATCAGCAGAGAAATTTTCCAGGGAGACCCATTGTCCCCTCTGCTTTTCATTATTGCCATGATCCCTCTGTCAACAATCTTACAAAAAACAAATCTCGGCTGTCAAACATCTAAGAAATCTCACAAAATTTCGCATCTGATGTACATGGATGACCTGAAGCTGTATGGGAAAACGGAAACTGAAATCCAGTCTCTGACTAACACTGTCTGAATTTTTAGCACTGATATCCGCATGGAGCTTGGTTTGGACAAATGTTCGACAGTGGCATTAAAGAAGGGAAAAATCATTGAAAGTGAGGACATAAATATGCCTAATGGCCAAACAATAAAGTGTCACCAACCAGAGGCCTATAAATATCTGGGCATATTACAGCTGGACAACATCAAGCATGAACATGTGAAAACTATGGTCAGCAAAGAATAAACACAAAGGGTCAGAAAAATTCTCAAAAGCAAGCTCAATGGAGCCATAAACACCTGGGCCATACCTGTCATAAGATATACTGCTGGCATTATAAACTGGACACAGATGGAACTGGACAATTTGGACAGAAAAACAAGAAAACTCATGACTATTCATCATTACTGCACCCTCGCAGTGATGTTGACCGGCTATATCTGCCTAGAAGATCAGGGGGCAGAGGACTCTTGCAAGTAAAACAAGCAGTCAAAGAAGAAGAACATGCCCTGGCAGAATATGTAAAGCAAAGTGAAGAACCTGCTTTGATTGAAGTCAAAAATCAGAAACTCCTCAAAGCACAGCAGACAAAAAATCAGTACAAGAAAACCGCACTACAAACTAGAGCTGACAGCTGGCACAACAAAACATTGCATGGAAAGTTCCTTGACAAAATTGAAGGAAAAGCTGACAAGGAGAAGACCTGGCTCTGGCTCACAAATGGGACACTGAAGAAGGAGACAGAAGGCCTGATCCTTGCAGCCCAGGAGCAAGACATCAGGACAAAGGCAATTAAGGCCAAGATCGAAAAATCAGCTGATGACCCAAGACTGTGCAAGGAAGCTGATGAAACCATTGATCCTATCCTCATCTGATGTAAGAAAATCGCACAGACTGACTACAAACAGAGGCACAACTATGTGGCCCAAATGATTCATTGGAACTTATGCCTCAAGTACCATCTGTCAGCAGAAAAGAACTGGTGGGATCACAAACCTGCAAAGGTTGTGGAAAATGAGCACGCAAAGATACTGTGGGACTTCCGAATCCAGACTGACAAAGTTCTGGAACACAACACACCAGACCTCACAGTTGTGGAAAAGAAAAAGGTTTGGATCATTGATGTCGCCATCCCAGGTGACAGTCGCATTGACGAAAAACAACAGGAAAAACTCAGCCGCTATCAGGACCTCAAGACTGAACTTCAAAGACTCTGGCAGAAACCAGTGCAGGTGGTCCCGGTGGTGATGGGCACATTGGGTGCCGTGCCAAAAGATCTCAGCCGGCATTTGAAAACAATAGACATTGACAAAAGTACAATCTGCCAACTGCAAAAGGCCACCCTGCTGGGATCTGCACGCATCATCCGAAAATACATCACACAGTCCTAGACACTTGGGAAGTGTTCGACTTGTGGTTTTGTGATACGAAATCCAGCATATCTATCTTGTTTGCTGTGTTATAATAAAATAATAATAATAATAATAATAATAATAATAATAATAATAGTACAGTAGAATCTAACTTATCCAACACTCGCTTATCCAACGTTCTGGATTATCCAACGCATTTTTGTAGTCACTGTTTTCAATACATCGTGATATTTTGGTGCTAAATTCGTAAATACAATAATTTCTACATAGCATTACTGTGTATTGGACTACTTTTTCTGTCAAATTTGTTGCATAACATGATGTTTTGGTGCTTCATTTGTAAAATCATAACCTAATTTGATGTTTAATAGGCTTTTCCTTAATCTCTCCTTATTATCCAACATATTCGCTTATCCAACATTCTGCTGGCCCGTTTACGTTGGATAAGCGAGACTCTACTGTACTTTATTCTTATATCTGTCCCATCTCCCCGAGGGGATTCGGGGCAGTTCACAATGTTGACCAAGCCCAGCAGTGTAATAAAATACAACAGTAAAAACAAGTCCAAACACAACAATAAATACAATAAATACATCAGAGTATAACATACAGTAACAACAATTTGAAATGTATTCAATGACCCAGAGCGATATAATTGGCTCCTAGTACGGCAAAAGCTACCAAATATTTAAATCTATTTGAAAAATTGAAAAAAAAATAAAGTTGGAGTGAACAGAAGTTTGAAAACCCCTTAATAGCCCCTCCTGCAAATAAATCACAGCTGACGAATCTGTACACCTTCAAATGTTACCAAAAAGCAACTCCCATAATCCCAGGTGATGTCAAATTGCATTAATTCCACAATATAGTGACACCCTTGATGTTGCTTGGCCGTTGCTTTCATCTGTCGAATGTTGGAGATCATTCATAGAATCATAGAATCATAGAATAGTAGAGTTGGAAGAGACCACATGGGCCATCCAGTCCAACCCCCTGCTAAGAAGCAGGAAATCGCATTCAAAGCACCCCCGACAGATGGCCATCCAGCCTCTGCTTAAAAGCCTCCAAGGAAGGAGCCTCCACCACGGCCCCGGGGAGAGAGTTCCACTGTCGAACAGCCCTTCTCACAGTGAGGAAGTTCTTCCTGATGTTCAGGTGGAATCTCCTTCCTTTCCTGTCGTTTGAAGCCATTGTTCCGTGTCCTAGTCTGCAGGGCAGCGGAAAACAAGCTTGCTCCCTCTTCCCTATGACTTCCCCTCACGTATTTGTACATGGCTCTCATGTCTCCTCTCAGCCTTCTCTTCTGCAGGCTAAACATGCCCAGCTCTTTAAGCCGCTCCTCATAGGGCTTGTTCTCCAGACCCTTAATCATTTTAGTCGCACTCCTCTGGACGCTTTCCAGCTTGTCAACATCTCCCTTCAACTGTGGTGCCCAAATTTGGACCCAGTGTGATTCCAGGTGTGGTCTGACCAAGGCAGAATAGAATAAGGGGGAGCAGGACTTCCCTGGATCTAGACGCTATTCCCCTATTGATGCAGGCCAGAATCCCATTGGCTTTTTTAGCAGCCGCATCACATTGTTGGCTCATGTTTAACTTGTTGTCCACAAGGACTCCAAGGTCTTTTTCTCACACACTGCTGTCAAGCCAGGGCTCCGTCCTGGGCCCGGTTCTGTTCTAACCCTTCGTCTAAGTCGTTAATAAAGATGTTGAACAGAACCGGGCCCAGGACGGAGCCCTGCGGCACTCCACTTGTCACTTCTTTCCATGATGAAGACGACGCATTGGTGAGCACCCTTTGGGTTCGTTCGCTTAGCCAATTACAGATCCACCTAACCGTAGTTTTGTCTAGCCCACATTTTACTAGTTTGTTTGCCAGAAGGTCGTGGGGGACTTTGTCGAAGGCCTTACTGAAATCCAGGTAGGCTACATCCACAGCATTCCCTGTATCGACCCAACTCGTAACTCTATCGAAAAAAGAGATCAGATTAGTCTGGCATGACTTGTTTTTGGTAAATCCGTGTTGACTATTCGCAATGACCGCATTTGTTTCTAAGTGTTCGCAGACCACTTCCTTAATGATCTTTTCCAGAATTTTGCCTGGTATTGATGTGAGGCTGACCGGACGGTAATTGTTTGGGTCGTTCTTTTTTCCCTTCTTGAAGATAGGGACCACATTCGCCCTCCTCCAATCTGCTGGGACTTCTCCCGTTCTCCAAGAACTCTCGAAGATAATTGCCAGTGGTTCTGAAATAACTTCCGCTAGTTCCTTCAATACTCTTGGATGTAGCTGATCTGGCCCTGGGGACTTGAATTCGTTTAGAGTGGCCAGGTGTTCCTGGACAACTTGTTTCCCTATTTGGGGTTGGATTTCCCCCAATCCTTCGTCCATTCCGTGTTGCTCAAGGGAGGCCAAGAAGGGATTACTCTTTCCCTTTTCACAAAACAAAGTTTTGCACAAAGGAAGACACCAGGGAAACATGAAATTAATGAGTCTGGATCCTGACGCAAGAGCTGGCTGGGAGAAAAGGAGAAGGTGTTTGGTAAGGTTGCCCAATGCTTTCTCTGCCTCTGGGAAAACATCCAAGGACGAGTGTCTCAACATGTTTGGATCTGGTTTGCATGGATTGGAGGGAGCGGGGGGGGGGGGGGGGAGAGAGAGATCAAATTTTCATATATATTTTAATATTTAATGGGTTTAATTGTATATATCATTTTGGTCTTGTTTATATTGATATTTTAACACCCTCATACTGCTTTTAATTAGCGTTGGTCTAGATATATTTTCACCTGCCTTAAGTCCCTTATATCAGGAGAAAAAGAGGATAAAAATAAATTCTACAATTCTGATTACAGTACTCGCTTATCCAATGTAAACGGGCCGGCAGAATGTTGGATAAGCGAATATGTTGGATAATAAGGCGAGATTAAGGAAAAGCCTATTAAACATTAAATTAGGTTATGATTTTACAAATTAAGCACCAAAACATCATGTTATACAACAAATTTTACAGAAAAAGTAGTTCAATACGCAGTAATGCTATGTAGTAATTACTGTATTTATGAACTTAGCACCAAAATATCATGATATATTGAAAACATTGACTACAAAAATGCGTTGGATAATCCAGAATGTTGGATAAGCGAGTGTTGGATAAGTGAGACTCTACTGTATTTTCAAGCTATCTACGGATTGTGTTTTTTCAAAATTAGCCCCCACCCCCCACCCCTGCGTGGCACAGCAAGCTAAACTGCTGACCTGCTGAACTTGCTGACCAAAAGGTTGGCGGTTTGAATCCGGGGGGCAGGATGAGCTCCCACTGTTAGCCCCAGCTTCTTTTTTATTTTGATTTTTTAATTAGTTTTCTCAAAATACATCCATACATCAATACTTTCAATACTCTTATATTTCACACTTAATTCATTGCATCAACACTCTCTCTCTCTCTCTCTATATATATATATATACATATATATATATATATACACTAGCCGTGCCCGGCCACACGTTGCTGTGGCGAAGTCTGGTGGTCTGGGAAATAAAGTATTGAGGAATTGGTGGTAGTTAAGGTCAAGGTTAAAGGTTTTCCCCAGACATTAAGTCCAGTCGTGTCTGACTGAGGGGGTTGGGGCTCATCTCCATTTCTAAGCCAAAGAGCCGGCATTGTCCGTAGACTCCTCCAAGGTCATGTGGGATGACTGCATGGAGCACCGTCACCTTCCCGCCGGAGCAGTACCTATTCATCTACTCTCATTTGCATGTTTTTGAAGTTTAGGGTTGGCAGAAGCTGAAGCTAACAGTGGGGGCTCTCTCCACTCCCCCAATTCAAACATGCAACCTTTTGGTCCAGAAGTTCAGCAGCTCAGCGCTTTAACACGCTGCGCCATCAGGGGATATTATTTCCTAAAGCTTGTGAATATACAATATTTCTGATTGTAGTTTTTTTTTTGTCTGTTGGAGGAAAGTATGAATGCTGAAATTATGGAACTTGATTAGCATGTAATGGCCTTGCAGCTTTAAAGCTTGGCTGCTTCCTCCCTGAGGGAAGTTTTTGTTGGGAGGTGTTAGCTGGCCCTGATTGTTTCCTGTCTGGAATTCCCTTGTTTTCAGAGTGGTGTTCTTTGCGATATTTTATGTGCTTCTACTCTCTGTGGCCCTCAGAAAACAGAGGATTTACCAGACTTTGTGGATGGGAATACTTTGTTGGGACATGTTAGCTGGCCCTGATTGTTTCCTGTGTGGAATTCCCCTGTTTTCAGAGTGTTGTTCTTTATTTAGTGTTCTGATTTTAGGGATTGTATTGTTCTGTTTTATTATACCACAGTAATTTTTATATATTCTGATTTTAGTGTTTTTGAATACTTGGAGCCAGATTGTATTCATTTTCACAGTTCACAGCAACACAATAATAATAATAATAGTAATGATAGTAATAATAATGACTTTGGTAATACACACTGCTTCACTCCCTTCTCAGCTTCCTTTCTGGAAGAATCCTTTCTTGAGAGGTGTTAGCTGGCCCTGATTGTTTCCTTTGTGGAATTCCCAATTTCCCTGCTTTCAGAGTGTTGCTGTTTATTTACTGTCCTGGTTTTAGAGATTATATTGTTCTGTATTATTCTACCACAGTAATTATTTCCTATTATAGTAGAATCTCACTTATCCAACATTAGCTTATCCAATGTTCTAGATTATCCAACGCAGTCTTCCTTTTAGTAGAGGCACAAATGGAGGGCGAAAGGGAGAAACGTGCCAAGAGGAAGGTGCATCAAGCCAACCCTGACCAGGACCACCTTACATCTGGAATCCGATGTCTTCACGCGGAAGAACATGTGGGTCAAGAATAGGTCTCCACAGCCACCTACGTACCCACCACCAAGACACTACACTTGGAGGACCATCATACTCGAATAACGAGAAATTGCCTAAGTAAGTAAGTTGAATAAAGTAAACAACAATATTGATTATTACTATGTCGATGCTGCAGATGGTTGAATCAGTGGATAAGGAGGGCCCAACTATGTTGTCCAAAGATCCCGCCACCAGCTGGAAAAAATTTTCTCCTCCAAACTCTTTGTTGCTTAAGCTTTTGGTTGCCGCCAACGGCTTGGAGCAAAACAATAAGGCTCTGCAGGGAGTTATGCATGAATCATAAGTAGGCAAGAAAGCGATGGGCACATGAATGGGAGGAACGCCAATCCAAGAGAACACAAAAAACAACAAACTTTGGCCTTTTTGTTAGTTGCAGCTGCTAGACTTGCTTCATAAGGAGATCTGCATAACGCCCTGCTGCCGCCCATAATGATAATGTTAGGCTTGAAGCAGTATCTGAAAACCATGGCAGCTCAACTTCTTTTATTGTTGTTGTTGTTGTTTTAAGCAAGTGGTGGCATTAAACTCACCGGATGCAAAAAGCTCGGCCACAAGAAGACCTAAGTGTATTAATCTTCACTCCAATCTGGAAATTATAATAATGCAACACCAAGCATGTCTACTCATGCTCAGAGTGTGGCAGAGTTTCTTCTCAAGTACGAGATTAATGTGGGCAGTTCTGAGATTATCAAGGTTATAATCTCAGTTTATCTGGGCTGGGCTAGAAAAGGTACATATAATCAAAAAGATCTCGTATCTTCTTCATCCTCCTCCTCCTCCTCCAAAGTTTTAGAATGCCAAGTCAGTGCCTACATTTCTAATCAACTACACATCTCTCTCTCATGTATGTGTATGTATGCGCATATATATATATATATATATATATATATATATATATATATGCATATATACACACACACATACATACACATATGTCCTCTATCTTTTTTTGGGAAGAGTTAGGTACAGTGCAAACATTGACTCCTGCATACCCAGCTACATGAGTGTGTGTGTGTATAAATGTAATGTGCGTTTTTCCCATGGAGTAAACAACAAAACCACTGAACCAAATCAAACCAAATTTGGCCACAAAAGACATAGTCTTCCAATCTATGTCTTTCAATCAAATAAACCTAGAAATAAATAAATACATAAATAAATTAATATATAAAAGAGTAATGGCATCACGGCGACCCACAAAACAACAAAACTACAGGCCCCCCAACTTCGAAATTTGACAACACAACCCATCATCCACGCCTCTAGGTTGATACAACAAAAAGAAAAGAAAAATAAAGTCCTAATTAGAGAGAGAGGAATAATTGCTTTTATCCAATTTCTGCCAGTTAGAAGGCTAAGCTCCTCCAACTTGGTCTCCTAGCAACCCAATAAAAAATAATAAAAAACACTAAAAAATTGATACAATAAAATACTATAATAACAGAAAATAACTAAAAATAATACAAGAAAATAATAAAATATAATAAATAAAAATATAAATATAAAAAATAAAATATAAAAATATAAAAAATAAAAATATAACTTACAATAAAATTAATAAAAAATGCAAATAACGTCAAATAAAAATTACACAACAATTTTTAACCAATACCACCACCACTTTGCCACAGCAACGCGTGGCCGGGCACAGCTAGTATATATATAAAAGGGTAATGAAATTTCGGCCTAGGAGAAAAAAACAAAACTACACACCCCAGAAAAACTAAACTTGGCAGCACAACTCCTCATCCATGCCTCTACGTTCATACAACAAACAGCTCCAGCTACTCCTGAAAACGGCCAGGCTATTCACTGCTATTCCACCTGGCCAACAAAGGATTCCCATAAGCCACAGCAACGCGTGGCCGGGTAAAGCTAGTGTGTGTGTGTATATATATATATAGTGAGTTTTTTCCATGGAGTAAACAACAAAACCACTGGACCAAATTACACCAAATTTGGCCACAAAAAACGTAGTCATCCAATCTATGTTTTTCAATATCTCACTTACAAAACAGTTTGGGCAATCACCCTGATGCCACCCAGTTTTAATCATCCCTTTGGCAAGGTTAGACTTGGAGCAGTATCTCAAAACAATGGAGGTGTCAACTCTTTGCAAAGGTTAATAGTAATACTTATACAGTACTTACATATAATCTTATAAATACGTTGACCTCACGTGTAAGTTGAGGTCAGAATTATGATAAGACCAAGTTAAAGATGGATGGGGCTCTCATCTTCTGAGTAGTTCCTACTGAATCACAGACTCCTAGTGTTTGGAGAGATCTCAAGGACCATCTAGTCCAGGCTTGGGTCCTCCAGATGTTTTGGACTTCAGCTCCCATCATTCCTAACAGCCTCAGGCCCTTTCCTGAAAGGAAGGAGCCTGAGGCTGTTAGGGATGGTGGGAGCTGAAGTCCAAAACACCTGGAAGGAGAGCCCACGTTTGGCCATGCCTGATCTAGTCCAATTCCCTTCTATGAAGAACTTCACTGTGGGAGCTGTTCAGCAGTGGAACTCTCTGCCTTTTTTGGAGGTTTTTAAGAAGACTGGATGGTCATCTGTTAGGGTGCTTTGAATGCAATTTTCCTGCTTCTTGGCAGATTGGGATTGGACTGGATGGCCCATGAGGTCTCTTCCAGCTCTATGATTCTACCATGCAGGAACATACAATCAAAAACCCCTCGACAGATGGCCATCCAGCCCCTATTTGAACACCTCAGAGGTGTTCTTGTTTCATCAACGTTTAACATCTACACAAATGACCAGCCACTGCCAGAAGGGATAGAGAGTTTCATCTATGCTGACGATCATGCCATCACTGCCCAAGCAGGGAGCGTTGCAATGGTTGGATAGAAGCTTGTTGAAGCTTTAGGTGCTCTTATTGCCTATTACAGGGAAAACCAGCTGATTTCTAATCAATCTTAAACTCAGACGTGTGCTTTTCGCCTTAACAACAGACAAGCTTCTCGAGCTCTAGGGATGACCTAGGAAGGAATCTCACTGGAGACAAGGGAGTTACTCTGGCTTACAAGAAGCACTGTTTGATTATCAAGCAAAAAGTGGGTGCTAGAAATAACATCGTACGAAAGCTGACTGGCACCACCTGGGAATCACAACCAGAGACAGTGAAGACATCTGCCCTTGCGCAACATCTCAAAACAATGGAAAAATACATCTCTATGATTCCAGATTATTGAGCTACGGCAATTAAACTGTGTCAAACTCCACAGTGTAGATGCACCCGTGGGTTTTGGGGGGCGTCACTGTTCTTGGGGGAACCTCTGATGAAGAGGAAGGAGGGAGGGAGGCAAACACAATGGTTTCCCATGGAAATGCAGGAATTTGAGCCTTAATCCCAGTTATTGTCCAAAGCTTAAACCAAAACATCACTATAGCTCTGTCAAGATTTTTAAGAACCTCAAAAGCTAGCATAGTAATCATCATCATCATAATTAATATAATTATTATAATAATTACCCATTATTTACGTAATATTTGCTTAATGTTTACTTGGGAAGTGTCCAATGTGTGATCCTATTACTTGGGAAGTGTCCAATGTGTGATCCAATAAAAAAAGCCAGCATAGTCATAATAATAATACTAATAATAAATATATTAATTATAATCATAATTAATATAATAATTATTATAATAATTACCCATTATTTACGTAATGTTAATATAAATATTAATATTTACTTGGGAAGTGTCTAATGGGTGATCCAATACAAAAGCCAGCATAGTCATAATAATAATAATAAATATAGTAATTACAAACATAATTAATATAATAATAATAATTATTATAATTACCCATTATTTACTTAATATTTACTTGGGAAGTGTCCAATGTGTTATCCAATACAAAAGCCAGCATAGTAGTAATAATAATAATAATAATAATTAATATAATTATTATAATAATTATCCATTATTTACTTAATATTTACTTGGGAAGTGTCCAATGTGTGATCCAATACAAAAGCCAGCATAGTCATAATAATAAATAAATAAATAAATAAATTATAATCATAATTAATATCATAATTATAATAATTACCCATTATTTACTTAATATTTACTGGGGAAGTGTCCAATGTGTGATCCAATACAGAAGCCAGCATAGTCATAATAATAGCAATAATAATAATAATAAATTCTAATTATTATAATAACTGTTATATAAATTATAATTATAATTAATATAACAATTATTATAATAATTACCCATTATTTACTTAATATTTACTTGGGAAGTGTCTAATGTGTGATCCAATACAAAAGCCAGCATAGTCATAATAATAGCAATAATAATAATAATAAATTCTAATTATTATAATAATTGTTATATTAATTATAATTATAATTAATATAACAATTATTATAATAATTACCCATTATTTACTTAATATTTACTTGGGAAGTGTCTAATGTGTGATCCAATACAAAAGCCAGCATAGTCATAATAATAGCAATAATAATAATAATAAATTCTAATTATTATAATAATTGTTATATTAATTATAATTATAATTAATATAACAATTATTATAATAATTACCCATTATTTGCTTAATATTTACTTGGGAAGTGTCCAATGTGTGATCCAATACAAAAGCCAGCATAGTCATAATAATAGCAATAATAATAATAAATTCTAATTATAATAATAATTGTTATATTAATTATAATTATAATTAATATAACAATTATTATAATAATTACCCATTATTTACTTAATATTTACTTAATATTTACTTGGGAAGTGTCCAATGTGTGATCCAATACAAAAGCCAGCATAGTCATAATAATAGCAATAATAATAATAAATTCTAATTATTATAATAATTGTTATATTAATTGTTATATTATATAATAATTATTATATAATTACCCATTATCTACTTAATATTTACTTGGGAAGTGTCTAATGTGTGATCCAATTCAAAAGCCAGCATAGTCATAATAATAGCAATAATAATAATAAATTCTAATTATTATAATAATTGTTATATTAATTATAATTATAATCAATATAACAATTATTATAATAATTACCCATTATTTACTTAATATTTACTTGGGAAGTGTCTAATGTGTGATCCAATACAAAAGCCAGCATAGTCATAATAATAGCAATAATAATAATAAATTCTAATTATTATAATAATTGTTATATTAATTATAATTATAATTAATATAACAATTATTATAATAATTACCCATTATTTACTTAATATTTACTTAATATTTACTTGGGAAGTGTCCAATGTGTGATCCAATACAAAAGCCAGCATAGTCATAATAATAGCAATAATAATAATAAATTCTAATTATTATAATAATTGTTATATTAATTATAATTATAATTAATATAACAATTATTATAATAATTACCCATTATCTACTTAATATTTACTTGGGAAGTGTCTAATGTGTGATCCAATTCAAAAGCCAGCATAGTCATAATAATAGCAATAATAATAATAAATTCTAATTATTATAATAATTGTTATATTAATTATAATTATAATCAATATAACAATTATTATAATAATTACCCATTATTTACTTAATATTTACTTGGGAAGTGTCTAATGTGTGATCCAATACAAAAGCCAGCATAGTCATAATAATAGCAATAATAATAATAAATTCTAACTATTATAATAATTGTTACATTAATTATAATTATAATTAATATAACAATTATTATAATAATTTCCCATTATTTACTTAATATTTACTTGGGAAGTGTCCAATGTGTGATCCAATACAAAAGCCAGCATAGTCATAATAATAGCAATAATAATAATAATAAATTCTAATTATTATAATAACTGTTATATAAATTATAATTATAATTAATATAACAATTATTATAATAATTACCCATTATTTACTTAATATTTACTTGGGAAGTGTCCAATGTGTGATCCAATACAAAAGCCAGCATAGTCATAATAATAGCAATAATAATAATAAATTCTAATTATTATAATAATTGTTATATTAATTATAATTATAATCAATATAACAATTATTATAATAATTACCCATTATTTACTTAATATTTACTTGGGAAGTGTCTAATGTGTGATCCAATACAAAAGCCAGCATAGTGATCTTGTTTGCTGTGTCAAATCTTGTTGCTTGTTTGCTGTGCTAATCTTGTTGTGTGTCAAATAATCATAATAATATTTATCCACATCCTGATACATTTTCTAATGGGACCATTCATAAAATCCCAGTAAACATACCAACAACACTTTACCTACATCCTTATAGGTCTTCTATTGGGCCATTAATAAAATCCCAGCAAAAATAATAATGATAATAATATGTACTTATATCCTTAAGCATTTTCTAATGGGACCATTCATAAAATCCCAGCCAATATCATAATAATAAAATCCTAAATCAAAGAATATGGCTAATGTACATCCTTACAAAAGGCCTAAGTCGGGCATAGCTAGTAGTAATAATAATAATAATAATAATAATAATGCTAATTACCAGGCGTATTCCTGGGGATCTCCTGCAAAGGAGGCAGCCTGGCCCATGGAGGAGGAATGGGAGGAGGCAGCGGCAGAAGCGATGCTCTCGGCCCGGCTCTCGGCGGGCTCTCTGCCGGGACGCCTCATGCTTCGCCGGGAAAAGAAACAGGAAAGCAGGGCAGGGGCAAAGCCACGCCCACTCCCTCGGAGGGGGCGTGGCCTAAGCAAAGCCACGCCCCTAGTTTCCCAACCGATAGGCGCAGGCGAGCAGAGGCGCCGAGGGAAGAAAAGGAAGCCACGCCCCTTGCCCAATCAGAGTCACTGAACCACGCCTCTTCCCCGGAGTGGGGTGTGGCTTAATCAAACCACGCCCCCTCCTAGCAAAGGAAACAGAAAAGCAGGGCATGGGGCAAGCCACGCCTCCTCTCTCCGAGAGGGCGTGGCCTAAGCAAAGCCACGCCCCTAGTTTCCCAACCGATAGGCGCAGGCGAGCAGAGGCGCCGAGGGAAGAAAAGGAAGCCACGCCCCTTGCCCAATCAGAGTCACTGAACCACGCCTCTTCCCCGGAGTGGGGTGTGGCTTAATCAAACCACGCCCCCTCCTAGCAAAGGAAACAGAAAAGCAGGGCATGGGGCAAAGCCACGCCTCCTCTCTCCGAGAGGGCGTGGCCTAAGCAAAGCCACGCCCCTAGTTTCCCAACTGATAGGCGCAGGCGAGCAGAGGCGCCGAGGGAAGAGGAGGAAGCCACGCCCCTTGCCCGATCAGAGTCACTAAACCACGCCTCTTCCCCGGTGTGGGGTGTGGCTTAATCAAACCACGCCCCCCGCCTTCTATCAAAAGCGTTGCATCAATGAATAGGCATCATATTTCATTAAATAGGTATTAATATTTCATTATATTTATTTATTATTTATTATTTCCCGCCCTTCTCACCTCGAAGGGGATTCAGGGCGGCTTACAAGTTATATTTACATACAATGTATGGAAATATTATATATATTACTATATTGTACTATAACACTATATTGTAATATTATTAGTAATATTACATGTAATAAAAATATACAATTATAATAGTGTATTATTATTATTATTATATTGTATGACATTATAATATTATCAATATTATATGTATATACGATATACAGTAGAGTCTCACTTATCCAACGTAAACGGGCCGGCAGAACGTTGGATAAGCGAATATGTTGGATAATAAGTAGAGATTAAGAAAAAACCTATTAAACATCAAAATAGGTTATGATTTTACAAATTAAGCACTAAAACATGTTATACAATAAATTTGACAGAAAATGTAGTTCATTACAAATTAATGCTATGTAGTAATTACTGTATTTACAAATTTAGCACCAAAATATTATGATATATTGAAAAGATTGACTACAAAAATGTGTTGGATAATCCAGAACATTGGATAAGTGAGACTCTACTGTATTATAGTATATCATAATATGAGTATTATTATAGTATTATTGCAATATTATTAGTAGTATAATGTATAATACATTAGTATTATTATATTACATTCTATATAATATATAGGTATTAATATTACATTCAATAGATATTACTATTATATTATTATATTGAAATACTGGTAGTAGTATTATGTATAATATATTAGTATTATTATATTACATTCTATATAATATATAGGTATTAATATTACATTAAATAGATATTACTATTATATTATTATTATATTGCAATATTATTAGTAGTAGTATTATGTATAATATATTAGTATTATTATATTACACTAGCTGTGCCCGGCCACGCGTTGCTGTGGCAAAGTGGTGGTGGTATTGGTTAAAAATTGTTGTGTAATTTTTATTTGACGTTATTTGTATTTTTTTATTAATGTTATTGTAAGTTATCTTTTTATTTATTATATTTTATTATTTTCTTGTATTATTTTTAGTTATTTTCTGTTATTATAGTATTTTATTGTATTAATTTTTTAGTGTTTTTAATTATTTTTAGTGTTTTTTATTATTTTTTATTGGGTTGCTAGGAGACCAAGTTGGAGGAGCTTAGCCTTCTAACTGGCAGCAATTGGATAAAAGCAATTATTCCTCTCTCTCTAATTAGGACTTTATTTTTCTTTTCTTTTTGTTGTATCAACCTTGAGGCGTGGATGATGGGTTGTGTTGTCAAATTTTGAGGTTGGGGGGCCTGTACTTTTGTTGTTTTGTGAATTGCCGTGATGCCATCACTCTTTTATATATATAGATTCTATATAATATATAGGTATTAATATTACATTAAATAGATATTACTATTATATTATTATTATATTGCAATATTATTAGTAGTATTATGTATAATATATTAGTATTATTATATTACATTCTATATAATATATAGATATTAATATTACATTAAATAGGTATTAATAGGTTTTAATATTATATTATTATATTGCAATATTATTATTATTAGTAGTAGTAATATGTATAATAAATTTTTATTATTATATTACATTCTATATAATATATAGATATTAATATTACATTAAATAGGTATTAATAGGTATTAATATTGTATCATTATATTGCAATATTATTAGTAGTATTATGTATAATATATTAGTATTATTATATTACATTCTATATAATATATAGATATTAATATTACATTAAATAGGTATTAATAGGTTTTAATATTATATTATTATATTGCAATATTATTAGTAGTAGTAGTAGTAGTAGTATGTATAATATATTAGTATTATTATATTACATTCTATATAATATATAGATATTAATATTACATTAAATAGGTATTAATAGGTATTAATATTATATCATTATATTGCAATATTATTATTAGTATTATATATAATATATTAGTATCATTATATTACATTCTATATAATATATAGATATTAATATTACATTAAAATGGTATTAATAGGTATTAATATTATATTATATTGCAATATTATTATTAGTAGTAGTATGTATAATATATTAGTATTATTATATTACATTCTATATAATATATAGATATTAATATTACATTAAATTGGTATTAATAGGTATTAATATTATATTATTATATTGCAATATTATTAGTAGTATTATGTATAATATATTAGTATTATTATATTACATTCTATATAATATATAGATATTAATATTACATTAAATAGGTATTAATAGGTTTTAATATTATATTATTATATTGCAATATTATTATTAGTAGTAGTATGTATAATATATTAGTATTATTATATTACATTCTATATAATATATAGATATTAATATTACATTAAATTGGTATTAATAGGTATTAATATTATATCATTATATTGCAATATTATTATTAGTATTATATATAATATATTAGTATCATTATATTACATTCTATATAATATATAGATATTAATATTACATTAAATTGGTATTAATAGGTATTAATATTATATTATATTGCAATATTATTATTAGTAGTAGTATGTATAATATATTAGTATTATTATATTACATTCTATATAATATATAGATATTAATATTACATTAAATTGGTATTAATAGGTATTAATATTATATCATTATATTGCAATATTATTATTAGTATTATATATAATATATTAGTATCATTATATTACATTCTATATAATATATAGATATTAATATTACATTAAATTGGTATTAATAGGTTTTAATATTATATTATTATATTGCAATATTATTATTATTAGTAGTAGTATGTATAATATATTAGTATTATTATATTACATTCTATATAATATGTAGATATTAATATTACATTAAATTGGTATTAATAGGTATTAATATTATATCATTATATTGCAATATTATTATTAGTATTATATATAATATATTAGTATCATTATATTACATTCTATATAATATATAGATATTAATATTACATTAAATTGGTATTAATAGGTATTAATATTATATTATATTGCAATATTATTATTATTATTAGTAGTATGTATAATATATTAGTATTATTATATTACATTCTATATAATATATAGATATTAATATTACATTAAATAGGTATTAATAGGTATTAATATTATATCATTATATTGCAATATTATTATTAGTATTATATATAATATATTAGTATCATTATATTACATTCTATATAATATATAGATATTAATATTACATTAAATTGATATTGATAGGTATTAATATTATATTATATTGCAATATTATTATTATTAGTAGTATGTATAATATATTAGTATTATTATATTACATTCTATATAATATATAGATATTAATATTACATTAAATAGGTATTAATAGGTATTAATATTATATCATTATATTGCAATATTATTATTAGTATTATATATAATATATTAGTATCATTATATTACATTCTATATAATATATAGATATTAATATTACATTACATTGGTATTAATAGGTATTAATATTATATTATATTGCAATATTATTATTATTAGTAGTATGTATAATATATTAGTATTATTATATTACATTCTATATAATATATAGATATTAATATTACATTAAATAGGTATTAATAGGTATTAATATTATATCATTATATTGCAATATTATTAGTAGTATTATATATAATATATTAGTATCATTATATTACATTCTATATAATATATAGATATTAATATTACATTAAATTGGTATTAATAGGTATTAATATTATATTATATTGCAATATTATTATTATTAGTAGTATGTATAATATATTAGTATTATTATATTACATTCTATATAATATATAGATATTAATATTACATTAAATAGGTATTAATAGGTATTAATATTATATCATTATATTGCAATATTATTAGTAGTATTATGTATAATATATTAGTATTATTATATTACATTCTATATAATATATAGATATTAATATTACATTAAATAGGTATTAATAGGTTTTAATATTATATTATTATATTGCAATATTATTATTAGTAGTAGTAGTAATATGTATACAGTAGAGTCTCACTTATCCAACATAAACGGGCCGGCAGAACGTTGGATAAGCGAATATGTTGGATAATAAGGACAAATTAAGGAAAAGCCTATCAAACATAAAATTAGGTTATGATTTTACAAATTAAGCACCAGAACATCATGTTATCCAACAAATTTGACAGAAAAAGTAGTTCAATGCACAGTAATGCTATGTAGTAATTACTGTATTTACGAATTTAGCACCAAAATATCATGCTATATTGAAAACATTGACTACAAAAATGCGTTGGATAATCCAGAACGTTGGATAAGCGAGTGTTGGATAAGTGAGACTCTACTGTAATATATTAGTATTATTACATTACATTCTATATCTATATATATAAAATGATAAAGTTGTTTGCGCAGTGACTATAACAACAAAACTAAACATCCCAGAAATACGAAATTTGGCAACACAATGCAAAAGGCTTGCCTCCAGGTTACAACAACACAACCACACCACAAAACCACAATCCGGACCCACAAAACTCACAACAACGCATTATGCGATAACAACACAACTAAACACCCCAGAAATACAAAACTTGGCAACACAATGCAAAAGCCTTGCCTCCCAGTTGTAACAACACAACCACACCACAAAACCACACAGGACCCACAAAACTCACAACAACGCATTGTGACTATAACAACACAACTAAACGCCCCAGAAATACAAAACTTGGCAACACAACGCAAAAGCCTTCCCTCCAGGTTGTAACAACACAACCACACCACAAAACCACAATCCGGACCCATAAAACTCACAACAACGCATCGTGACTATAACAACACAACTAAACGCCCCAGAAATACGAAACTTGGCACACAACTAAACACCCCAGAAATATAAAACTTGACAACACAACGCAAAAGCCTTGCCTCCCGGTTGTAACAACACAACCACACCACAAAACCACAATCTGGACCCACAAAATTCACAACAACGCATCGTGACTATAACACAACTAAACGCCCCAGAAATACAAAATTTGACAACACAACGCAAAAGCCTTGCCTCCCAGTTGTAAGAACACAACCACAACACAAAACCACAATCCGGACCCACAAAACTCACAACAACGCGTCATGACTATAACTACACAACTAAACGCCCCAGAAACACAAAACTTGGCAAAACAATGCAAAAGCCTTGCCTCCCAGTTGTAACAACATTACCACACCACAAAACCACAATCCAGACCCACAAAACTCGCAACAATGCATCGTGACTTTAACAACACAACTAAACGCCCCAGAAATACAAAACTTGGCACACAACTAAACGCCCCAGAAATACAAAACTTGGCAACACAACACAAAAGCCTTGCCTCTCAGTTGTAACAACACAACCACACCACAAAACCACAATCCAGACCCACAAAAATCACAACAACGCATTGTGACTATAACAAATACAAAATTTGACAACACAACTCATCCACCTCCCCAATCCCTACATTCACACTTGGCCTCCAAAAAAACAATTACAATAATAACAATGACAACAACAACAACAACAATAAGAATCAACACCATCACAGGCAAGAAACAGCCAGGCACTGAGGCTGAGAGGCCAGTCAGTGCTACACTGGGCCTCCAAAAAATAATACAGTAGCATCTAACTTATCCAACCTTCATGACCACTACAACAACAATAATAATAAACACCTACACAGGCAAAAGAAAAAAAAAGACTATTGTACCACAATAAAAATATAAACCGCACTCAGCAGAATCAGACATTACAATTAACAACAAACCAAAGACAACAGGGATCTCAAGCAATTATCAATCAACACAAAAACCGAAGAAGGTAACAGACTTCAAATACTACTACTAATGTGAGTATAAAGAAGGTGGATCATAGAATCATAGAATCATAGAATCATAGAATAGTAGAGTTGGAAGAGACCTCAAGGGCCATCTAGTCCAACCCCCCGCTAAGAAGCAGGAAGGTCACAGCATAAATACAACCTAATGTAGACTGAACAACACCACCAGACTAAGCCACAGCAACGCGTGGCCGGGCACAGCTAGTAATATATAGATATTAATATTACATTAAATAGGTATTAATAGGTTTTAATATTATATTATTATATTGCAATATTATTATTATTATTAGTAGTAGTAGTATGTATAATATATTACTATTATTATATTACATTCTATATAATATATAGATATTAATATTACATTAAATAGGTATTAATAGGTATTAATATTATATCATTATATTGCAATATTATTATTAGTATTATATATAATATATTAGTATCATTATATTACATTCTATATAATATATAGATATTAATATTACATTAAATTGGTATTAATAGGTATTAATATTATATTATATTGCAATATTATTATTAGTAGTAGTATGTATAATATATTAGTTTTATTATATTACATTAAATAGGTATTAATAGGTATTAATATTATATTATTATATCGCAATATGATTAGTAGTATTATATATAATACTAGCTGTGCCCGGCCACGCATTGCTGTGGCGTTGTCAGGTGGTGTTGGTGAGAAATTGTTGAGGTAGTGGTGGTATTGAATGTCTTTATGTTTAGTATGCACACTGAAGTGGATTATATGGCAGTGTGGAGTCAAGATAATCCAGTTCAAAGCAGATAATATAAGATTATAAATAGGTTATATAGCTGTGTGGAAGGGTCTTGAGTCTACACTGCCATATAATCCAGTTAAAATCAGATAATCTGGGGAAGAGGCCTAAGTGAGGCCTAACTGTGCCTGTCCCCTGGGCTGAGTAGGTTGCTAGGAGACCAAGTGGGTGGAGCTTGGCCTTCTAACTGGCAGCAATTGGATAAAAACTATTATTCCTCTCCCTGTAATTAGGACTTTATTTTTCTTTTCCTTTTTGTTGTATCAACCTAGAGCCGTGGATGATGGGTTGTGTTGTCAAATTTCGAGGTTGGGGGGCCTGTAGTTTTGTTGTCTTGTCCGCTGCCCTGATGCCATCACTCTTTTATATATATAGATATTAGCATTATTATATTACATTCTATATAATATATAGATATTAATATTAAATTAAATAGGTATTAATCCATCTGAAACGCAGACGTGTGCTTTTCACCTTAAGAACAGACAAGCATCTTGAGCTCTGAGGATGACCTGGGAAGGAATCCCACTGGAGCATTGCAGCACAACAAAACACCTGCATGCTACCCTAGACTGTGAACCTTCTGCTGTCAAGAATTCAGTGACTGTACGTTGCTTAAGTTGCATTGACCGACCGTCTGCGCAGGGTTCCATACTTCACACTTTAACAACACAACCGTTCAATGCTAAGGCTTCCCGCCAAATGGAACTGTAGAGGAGAGTCTCCTGAACAAGTCAATACCTGTCGCATATTAGGACTGCCACCTGTTGAGGAGTTACGAAGGTGGAGGCATTACTTTTCATTCAACCCTTGTACGATAGCCATGTATAAAGATATGAAAGGATGCCATCAGGAGAGGGAGCAGGCTTGTTTTGTGCTGCCCTGGAGACTAAGACTCGGAGTAATGAGTTTAAATGACAAGATCGGAGATTCCATTGAACATTAAGAAGAGCTTCCTGACTGTAAGAAGAGCTGTTCAGCAGTGGAACTCTCTGCTTCAGGGTGTGGTGGAAGCTCCTTCCTTGGAAACTTTTAAACAGAGGCGGGATGGCCATCTGTCAAAGGGGCTTTGATTGTGTTTTTCCTACATGGCAGAAGGGGATTGGACTGGATGGCCCATGCAGTCATTTCCAACTTTATGATTCTATGAGTGGAGTATTGGGAAATATAACAACACTCTGTATCAAAATCCTGCATTTTCTAAATATTTGTACAACAAAAGAGTGGGAACATTATTTATAGAAAAGTTTGAAAAATAGAAGAGGGGAAAAAAGGAAAAAAGAAAAAGAAAAGGAGAGAAAAGGAAGAAAAAAAAAGGTATTGAGCTTCCGTTCATCTCTTATTTCTGTCCATTGTTCTTCAAGTCTGTTTATTTTCTGTTCTCTCCCTTTTGTTTATAAAATTTTTGATTTTATTTTTTCTTTTAAGGATTGTACGTTGTCTTCATATATTCTTCAAATGCTGACCAATCAGTCTTTTTTGCTCCTTTGCCAGTGTTCTTTTTCAATAGGAACATTAATTGATCCATATCCTTTATTTCCCATGCTTTATTTAACCAGTCCTCTCTCTCAGGACGATTTTCCTGCTTCCACATCTTTGCTTAAAACATTCTTGCTGCTGTTGATAGGAAGGTTATTATCTTTTTTTTATTAATGTCGTTAAAAATATCTTTATCCAAAATACCCAAAAGATAGATCTCCGGTTTAATTGAATAGTTCATACTTAGTATTAGTATTTTACCTGTGACACCTTGAATGAACTCAGGAATCCATTGCAACAGACGAAGTAGGGCAGAGACCAAGTTTAAGTCATCCCCCCTTTACATAATATTTGCAGAGTGTCCAGCATTAAACCCAGTTGTGTTGTCGACCGCGTTTTTAGGGGATCGGGCCCCTTAAGGAGAGAGCCGATCCGGTCCTGAGAGAACGGACCTTGGCGGAGCCAATAGGAGAATATGAGCCGCAATACAACCTGGAGCCGAAATGAAGAAGGTCCGCCAAAGTTGAAGGAAAATCCGCCAAGGAGTCTTTATTGAGCGATTCAGCTGAAAAGGACTCTAGTAGTGATCATTCAATCTACTAGGGTACCATATAATCAAAATAAAGCCATATTTATACAATGTTTCAGTCTGACAGCCCCTTGAATTTCCCGCCCCGCTCCCCCGCCCATCTGATCGCGGATAGGCTAAAGGGTTGAACGAGGCGGGCTTTCGTTTCCCGCCTTGCTCTGTTGGTGTGATGAGTCATGGGCCATGTAGTCCCGTTTCTGGCACTGTTGTGCCAGATGAGGAGGAGAACTTGGGTTTTTCGCCGTTTCAGTCAGAATTGGAACTTTCCCAGCCAGATTTGGAAACCTTGCACCTGCAAGAGATTTGTCTTCCAGAAGTCTGTCAAACAAGCCCTGAGCCTAAATCTCCTACGTTTTCTCGCCATGATTTTTGTAAACAACAGAGAGGAGTCGATCAGGCGTCTCGCAGGAGTGCTAGGATAGCTGCTAAGCATTCAGCTGATTAAGCCTGCTTCCCATGGGAAACTTTAGGGAGTCATGCATCTGGACTCAGAAAATAGCTTTCGTTTCTGGTTCTCCAGAGAACTGCTCTTGGGCGGGAAAACGGGACCCTATTTAGGTGTTTTACCCACAAAGGGATCTTGCGGAGTCAATTCGTCAGCAACCGGAGTAGCGTGTGTGGACAGCTACTCCGCTTCCAAGCCTCCGTTCCTGTCGCCAAGCCTTCGTTCCCAGCTTTGTTTACTCCACGAATCCTGCCTTGCTTTCTAAGACTCAGCCTCGTCTTGTTTCCCGGATTTTGCCAAGAAATTACCACGGATCTTGTTCTTGTTCCTTGTTTCCTTGTTGCCTTGAATCAAGCCTCGTTTTTCCAAGAATCAAGTTACTTCCTAGCCTCGCTCAAGTTTCATGGACTAAAAGACCTTGTCATCTCCCCTCACTTTGCCTGGCAAAGTGAGTGTTTCGGTTATTGGATTACAACTTTGGACCTTAATATTTCATATTGGACATTGTTTCCTTGGACTAATTTTGACCTTTCCTGAAAGGTCTATTTCTGGACTATTTTCTACACTTGTTTTTATTAACTTTATATATTCCTTCAATAAAGATATTAGATAGATTCTGGCCTCTGTGTATGGTTATTGGTGCTCTGCAGCCTGGGTCCTGACAGTTGGCCCAATAGGGAGCTGCTTTTTGTCCCCACTCGAGCCAATCAGGGAGAAGGCGGGAGTTATTGAAACAATGAAGTGACAGGGCAGGAAATATCATATTAATTCCTGCTAGACCGATTTCTAAAGGGATTAATGACAGCAATCAAGGGTTCCTGTCACGTATACAGATTTTAGATATGCCTTGGGGTGTCAGAGGTGGAAGTAAGGATGGGTGGTAATGAGCCATATTTACAGGCTCCACAGGGCGCCTTCCTGAGGTGTCCTGGAATTTCCTTAGGGTGAGATATGACAATGTTTGCCTTGGGGGCGAATCACCTTTTGTTTTTGGGAAGGGGAAGCCTGGGTCATAGGAGCTGGGATGGGTTCTAGGGTTCAGGTTGAGTTCAGAATATTTCCTATTTGATTTCATGACTTGACAATTATATGAAATAAAATGAAAAATAAAACAAAGTTGGAATATAAACCCTGCTGGGAAAAATACATATTTTCCGGGGATCCCAAAGAGTACAAATACATATAGGCAGACAGATAGATTTCATGGAAATAAGGGAGAATCCATAAAAGTGAGTTACATTGCATAAAGGGGAATCATGAGTGATATAAACAATTGAAAATATTTGATAAGAACGAAGTTCATAACATCTGGAGAACCCAATATGGAAATTCATAAAAGTGGAGTTTTAGCAGCATGATTTTACAATTCATGAAGTTGTTATCTCTTGCCTCAGAGTGCAGGGATAATCCACAGTAAACTCCAGTAAAAAGTCTCAATCACCTTCTACTATAACTATATGGAATATAGAACATAAAGTCTTGATTTTTGAACTATCTTTTACAAAGTCCTGGGGGGGGGGGGGTCACCTCGATCACAGTTGGCCTCTTCCCAAATAAAGTCATCCAGATGCCTGGAGAGATTGCAAGACCGGCCATGTGGTTTCATCCCAATTGCCACAGCCTTAACCTTTCCCTCAAAATATGGGCTTTTTGATAACTTCACATATCTATGCCGGGGGAAAGATGCTTGCTTTGACCAAAGCTTAGAAAAATCACTCCCCAAAAGTAAATTAAAGATTATTATTTTTATTGTATGACACAGCAAACAAGATAGATATGCTGGATTTCGTTTCACAAAACCACAAGTCGAACACTTCCCAAGTGTCTAGGACTGTGTGATGTATTTTCAGATGATGCGTGCAGATCTCAGTCGGGTGGCCTTTTGCAGTTGGCAGATCGTAATTTTGTCAATATCTATTGTTTCCAAATAATAATAATATAATAATAAATTTATTCTTATATCCCACCCCATCTCCCCGAAGGGACTCGGGGCGGCTCACAGCAATAATAAAAACAGTGACAAATTACACATTGTAAAATCAAACAAGAAAAGCAGTCATACAATCAATACATACATCACATGTTAAAAACAAGGAGCTAAACAATTCTAGGCCGAGATAGAGGGCTACATGGAGAAGGTAGCTTCGTGGCAGAAGTCCTCAGCAAGGTATCAATAATCATGGGAGAACACTCTCTAATTAAATGGGCAGACAAATCAACCCCAAAAATTAATGCCGGCTGAGATCTTTTGGCACAGCACCCAATGTGCCCATCACCACCGGGACCACCTGCACTGGTTTCTGCCAGAGTCTTTGAAGTTCAATCTTGAGGTCTTGACAGCGGCTGAGTTTCTCCTGTTGTTTTTCATCAATCCGACTGTCACCTGGGATGGCGACATCAATGATCCAAACCTTTTTCTTTTCCACAACTGTGATGTCTGGTGTGTTGTGTTCCAGAACTTTGTCAGTCTGGATTCGGAAGTCCCACAGTATCTTTGCGTTCTGATTTTCCAATACTTTTGCAGGTTTGTGATCCCACCAGTTCTTTGCTGCTGGGAGGTGGTACTTGAGGCATAAGTTCCAATGAATCATTTGGGCCACATAGTTGTGCCTCTGTTTGGAGTCTGTCTGTGCAATTTTCTTACAGCAGCTGAGGATATGATCAATGGTTTCGCCGGTTTCCTTGCACAGTCTGTATTTTGGGTCATCAGCTGATTTTTCGATCTTGGCCTGAATTGCATTTGTTCTGATGGCTTGCTCCTGGGCTGCAAGGATCAGGCGTTCTGTCTCCTTCTTCAGGGTCCCATTTGTGAGCCAGAGCCAGGTTTTCTCCTTATCAGTTTTTCCTTCAATTTTGTCAAGGAACTTTCCATGCAGTGTTTTGTTGTGCCAGCTGTCAGCTCTAGTTTGTAGTGCGGTTTTCTTGTACTGGTTTTTTGTCTGCTGTGCTTTGAGGAGTTTCTGATTTTTGACTTCAATCAAAGCAGGTTCTTCACTTTGCTTTACATATTCTGCCAGGGCATGAATATTATTATTATTATTATTATTATTATTATTATTATTATTATTATTATTATTATTATTATTATTATTGTATGGCACAGCAAACAAGGCAGATATGCTGCATTTTGTTTCACAAAATCACAAGTCGAACACTTCCCAAGTGTCTAGGACTGTGTGATATATTTTCGGATGATGAGTGCAGATCCCAGCAGGGCGGCCTTTTTATGTTTATTAAATTATTTATTATTATGTTTATTGAATTATCCCCATGAATTGTTACAGTAACAATAATGCCATTATTTTAGCATAGAAAATCTGCTACAAACAGGAGGTTTTTGTGGAATTCCAGGGCCAGAGAAGCAGATGGTGAAAACAGAAGAACGGCCTCCCTCAGGGGAGCATGCTTGCTCCATCCATGTTTAGCATGTACACAAATGACCAACCACTGCCAGAAGGCACAGAGAATTTCATCTATGCTGACGATTGTGCCATCACCGCCCAAGCAGAGAGCTTTGAAATGGTTGAATAGAAGTTTGCTGAAGCTTTAGGTGCTCTTACTGCCTATTACAGGGGAAACCAGCTGATGCCTAAATCCACCTAAAACACAGACATATGCTTTTCACCTTAAGAATAGACAAGCATCTCGAGATCCAAGGATTATCTGGGAAGGAATCGCACTGGAGAATTTCAGCACAGCAAAATACTTGGGAGTTACCCTGAACTGTGCTCTGACTTACAAGAAGCACTGCTTGACTAAATGGGTGCTAGAAATAACATCGTAAGAAAGCTGACTGTCACAACCTGGAGATCACAACCAGAGACAGTGAAGACATCTGCCCTTGCGCTTTGCCACTCTGCTGCTGAATACGCATGCCCAGTGTGGAATGCATCTCACCACATTAAAACAGTGGATGTGGCTCTTAATGAGACATGGCGCATTATCACAGGATGTCTACGCCCCACACCGCAGGAGAAATTGTACTTGTTTAGCTGGCATTGCACCACCTGACATCCGCTAGGAGTAGCAGCCACTGTTTTGATATCAGCAAACCGCCAATGCCTTAAATCAAGAAATAGCTTCCTAAGATCTAGAGAGATATGCACAGGAACACCTCAGCAAGCGAGAGCCCAAAAGTGGCAGGCTAAACCCCAGAACCTCAATCCATGGCTGTTACCGGATGAGATGCTCCCTTAAGCGGCTGAGGGGGGAAAGGAAGGGGCCTGAGGCTGTTAGGAATGGTGGGAGTTGCAGTCCAAAACATCTGGAGGGAGGGCCCAAGTTTGCCCATGCCTGATCATGATGGTCGGAGCGTCATGGAAATAAATGCATCGTTGCTACAATCTTCACCTTGTGTTGCTACTGAAATAATAATGCAAGTATCTGTGCCAGAAGCTGGAAAATTTGTAACACTTTTCATCTTGGGAAGTCCTGGAGATATTCTTGACTGGGTCCAGAGTGCCATCTGCAGACAGTTGCCTCGTTGTTGTCGTTGGGTGACTTCAAGCCATTTCTGAGTTATGGTGATGCTAAAGGTGAGCCTATCATGGTTTTTTCTTGGCAAGATTTGTTCAAAGGTTTTTTGTTTTTTGTTTTTTTGCTCTTGTCCTTTTCTGATGATAACAGAGTATGGAAAATCCAAGATCAGAGTCCTTCTGGTCTGTATGATACAAATAGGATTGGCGAGGAGCAGTTCCACTTCCTGCCTCCAGAGGTCGCTGTGGTATAAAATATACATGGCAATTCAAGAAAAAACAGGAAAAGTACACCATACCTGTCCCAGACTGATGTTGAAATATCATTTGTGAAGGATACAAAACTATTGGCTTCTGGAACATGGCCATACAGTCCCGAAGACACACAACGACCCTGTGATTCCGGCCATGAAAGCCTTCGACAACATATTGGCTTGAATGTCTGTTTCACACCTATTTCCATACAAAACAACTGAAGCCAATACTTTTTCAAAAGTGGTGGTGGAAACATCTGAGATATTCCAGTGAATCCCAAAAGTACATAACTGTAAAGAGCCACAAATGTCTCAGGCTCTTTCAGGCAGGGGGAATCCTTTTAAATCCCACCGCTGCCACCAATGGTAAAGAAGGGTTTCATTTTATTAAACGCTGCCACCAATGTAAAGATGTTTATTTACGCTGCTACCAAATTATAAAGTCTTTATAATGCTGCCACCAAATGTAAAGGGGGATTATTAACGCTTGACACCACTTTGGGAAGATGCAGCCACCAAATGACTCAGAGAGGAGACCTTTTAAATTTTGTTTTCTTTCTTATTATTATTTACTTAAATGGTAACACAACTCAGTTCATAATATATGTGATAGAGGCTTAGATGTTTGAGGAACAATAACAAGTTTATTCAGGCACAGAGCTTAATGGTTACAATAATGTTTCTCCTTAGAGCAGGGGTCCCCAAACTTTTTAAACAGGGGGCCAGTTCACGATCCTTCGGACCGTTGGAGGCCCGGACTATAGTTGGCCACTGAGCAATAATAAATAAATAACAACAATAAAAAAGAGGGTTGGAAGGGCCTTTGGGCCCTTGAGTCCAGTCCCCTTCTGCCTTTGTTCATCGAAAGCACAAGCAAAACACCCCTGACAGATGGACACCCAGCCTCAATGTTAATAACAATAGTAGTAGTAATAATAATAATAATAATAGAGGGTTGGAAGAGACCCCTTGGGCCATTGAGTCCAGTCCCCTTCTGCCTTTGTGCATCGAAAGCACAAGCAAAACACCCCTGACAGATGGACACCCAGCCTCAATGTTAATAATAGTAGTAATAATAATAATAATAATAATAATAATAATAATAATAGAGGGTTGGAAGAAACCCCGTGGGCCATTTAGTCAAACCTCCTTCTGCCTTTGTGCGCCAAACACACAAGCAAAGCACCCCTGACAGATGGCCACCCAGCCTCAATGTTGTTAATAATAATAATAATAATAATAATAATAATAATAATAATAATAATAAAAAATTACAATCTGCCAACTGCAAAAGGCCACCCTACTGGGATCTGCACGCATCATCCGAAAATACATCACACACTTGGGAAGTGTTCGACTTGTGATTTTTTTTATACGAAATCCAGCATATCTATTTTGTTTGCTGTGTCATAATAAAATAATAATAATAATAATAATAATAATAATAATAAGGGTTGTAAGAGAAGAGACCCCTTGGGTCATTTAGCCCAACCCCCTTCTGCCCTTGTGCCATGGGGGGCCGGATAAATGGCTTCGATGGGCCGCATCCGGCCCCCGGGCCTTAGTTTGGGGACCCCTGCCTTAGAGGCACTTTAGTTAACAGTTGCAATATTAGAATGAGGTGATTCAGACTTCCTAAAATCTTCTTTCTCTACTGCTTTTAACCCGCAGTCACCCTGTGATATACAATCACAAATACTCCGTTCCTTATCAGGACACAGACTGCATTAAATAAGTCACCAAACTTATTTTATCTGACTCAAAAATAAGCAATTGAGCCTCCCTGATCTCTTCAACCCAGGATCAGTCTTCCTTGTGTCTCATCAGAGCACAGACTGACCGCTTTTTAAAAAACTCTGCACTTCTTCCACAAAACGGCAGTTGGTTCCACCCACTTCTTCATGTTAACCAACCTCTGAGTGCAGAGATGCAATAACTGAAATACTGACCCTCTTAAAACACAAACACACAATTAAACATAACATCTGTAAACCAAAAATTCATACTTTATTACAATAACTAACAGTATTAAGAATTCTGTATGCACATAAATATCAAGTTTGCTCACAATCAGGTCTTAAATGTAAATTCTAGATCAATAAATATATAAATCCCTCTCCATATTTCAGAGGTACTCAACTTACCGTAGTTGGTAGATTGGATTCAAAACTTTACTGAAGCCTTAATTTTGGTTCCACTAGATAATACATCAAAGTTGAAAATGTGTTCCTAGTCCAGAATAGGTAGACCTATTGATTGAATCATCATTCAACAATTAATTCAATGGGTTAAGTGAGATTAGTAAATAGAACGCTAGCTCAAGATTGATGATTGTGTGGATTTGTACTGCAAAACTAATGCCCATGCCCGATCTAAAGGGATGTCTTGTATAATATGAAGCACATTTGTTTCCAGCTGATCCAGAAATTACAAGATCATTGGATTCAAATTGGAAGAAAACTACACCAACTAAAAATGAAGTTGAACCCATTCTACTGCCAAAGCTCTTTGATGCGGAATGGGTGTGTGGACCATCCTTTGGGATGGTAGAACTTCCACCCAGGGATTTTCCTGCCCTAGATGACATGTCTCATCATTGTGCCGTCCTGCTTCTTAATTCGGGTAATATGGGTGTGTGCACGAAGGAAGATTAGTGGCGATTAGCTTGTTTTATCTGCTCTCATGGGCAGCGATCATCTGGTATTTAGGGCGGCTCTGCTTGCGGGTCTCTTCTTTGCTGCCTTCCAAAATAGGACAGGAAGACTTGCTACTACAAGCCCAACAGCCAGCCCATCCTATATCTATATGTAAGGTATCTGTGTGTAAAACTATCTTGGATCTCACTTGGAGAGAAATCTGGGTTATAAAATCTATATACACACACACAAAATATAGCTCCTGTATCCTCTGGAGATACATTCCTGGCCTTTACATGGATACCCAAAATTTCAGATAACAGCCAACCATATTGAAAAAAGGCCTTCTGACCCAATAATACTTCAGTGTAAAATCATACTGGAGGACCCAGAAAATGCTTAGAGATAGCAGATTTTGTCAGACATGGATAGTTTGCACTTTGCTAATCTACTATTACAACCTCACTTTTTAAATTCTATGTTTTTAATAAGTGTGTTTTTATTCTTTTTGGTTAATGTGCAAATATTACAATTTGTGCATGTTATTGTTTATTGATGTATTGTATATTGTTATTGTTTTGTATTTGATATTTCTGTGAGCCGCCCCGAGTCCCCTCCGGGGGAGATGGTGGCGGGATGCAAATAAACGTATTATTATTATTATTATTATTATTATTATTATTATTATTATTATTATTGTTATTATAGTTCCATTGATACAGGGGTCATAATGTATATATTAGAGTTGTGCATGAAAATTTGTCCTTAGTTTCCTTCATGCTATCGTTTCATTTCAACCATTCGCCTACACAAAACGAATGACGACATTTCAGTAGGAAACGAGAGGCGACACGAAAAAGAAAGCAGCACAATAATTGTGCTTGCTTCCGTTTTCCTTTCGTTTTGGCCCCCCTAACAATAAGCAGGTATGGACAGCAATTCCATACAAAAGCACTAGTGTATATATTCAAAACAGAGCAACAATGAAGCCATGGATACTTGTTCTGTGGATACAGGGGTCATCATGTGTGTATATATTAAACAGACAAATGTATTCAAACTACAAGAAAAGAGATTCCACCTAAACATTAGGAAGAGCATTCTGCTGATCAAAGTAGTTCTGCGGTGTAATCTGCTGCTGGCTGGAATGGTGGTGGTTTTTAAACAGAGGTGGCATGGCCCTTTGTGACAAAGACTTGGATTGTGTTTTCCCGTTAGGACAAAGTGGGGTTGGGCTAGATGACCTTTGTGGGTACTTTCCAAGCCTGGGATGCTACATTTTATTTATTTATTTACAGTAATTATACTCCACGCTTCTCACCCCGAAGGGGACTCAGAGTGGTTTGCAGAACGCACATACGGCAAACATTCAATGTTGATATACAATTACTAGGGACAGACAACACAAACAAAGGTAATGTTGTATCCCAGAGCAGGAACCCCTCTGGCCTTAGACACTACACCAGTTGAGGATAATCAGCAAGCAGTTTATTGAAGAATATATGAGAGCAAAGCAATAAAGATGATGCAAACAGTATGGTCCAAAAGGGTATGTGGGCAAAACGTCAGGATAGAATGCTACTTGAACATGGCCATACAGCCTGGAAAACTCACAGCAACCCAGTGATTCTGGCTGTGAAAGCCTCGATAGCACATTAAATCCATGAATAATCAATAATCAATAATAATAATCAATAATAATAATAAACCAGTACAAGAAAACTGCACTACAAACTAGAGCTGACAGCTGGCACAACAAAACATTGCATGGAAAGTTCCTTGACAAAATTGAAGGAAAAGCTGATAAGGAGAAGACCTGGCTCTGGCTCACAAATGGGACCCTGAAGAAGGAGACAGAAGGCCTGATCCTTGCAGCCCAGGAGCAAGACATCAGAACAAAGGCCATTAAGGCCAAGATCGAAAAATCAGCTGATGACCCAAAATGCAGACTGTGCAAGGAAACCGACGAAACCATTGATCATATCCTCAGCTGCTGTAAGAAAATCGCACAGACAGACTACAAACAGAGGCACAACTATGTGGCCCAAATGATTCATTGGAACTTATGCCTCAAGTACCACCTCCCAGCAGCAAAGAACTGGTGGGATCACAAACCTGCAAAAGTATTGGAAAATGAGCACGCAAAGATACTGTGGGACTTCCGAATCCAGACTGACAGTGTTCTGGAACACAACACACCAGACATCACAGTTGTGGAAAAGAAAAAAGGTTTGGATCATTAATGTTGCCATCCCAGGTGACGGTCGCATTGACGAAAAACAACAGGAAAAACTCAGCCGCTATCAGGACCTCAAGATTGAGCTTCAAAGATTCTGGCAGAAACCAGTGCAGGTGGTCCCAGTGGTGATGGGCACACTGGGTGCCGTGCCAAAAGATCTCAGCCGGCATTTGGAAACAATAGACATTGACAAAATTACGATCTGCCAACTGCAAAAGGCCACCCTGCTGGGATCTGCGCACATCATCCGAAAATACATCACACAGTCCTAGACACTTGGGAAGTGTTCGACTTGTGGTTTTGTGAAACGAAATCCAGCATATCTATCTTGTTTGCTGTGTCATAATAAAATAATAATAATAATAATAATAATAATAATAATAATAATAATAATAATAATAATAATAATAAACTTTATTTTTATATCTCCCTGGAGGGACTTGGGGCAGCTCACATGGGAACAAGGCTTTGGAGTTTTGCAAAGCCTTTAGTTTTCTTCTCTCCGCTCTTGAGTGCTGCTGCCTCACCAAACTACAAATCCCAGGATTCCATAGCATTGAGCCATGACAGTTTAAACAAGGTCAAAGTTAATTAACTTTGGGGCCGGGCTGTGGCGCAGCTGGCTAGTAACCAGCTGCTATAAATCACTACTGACCGAGAGGTCATGAGTTCGAAGCCCGGGTCGGGTTAAGCCTCCGACCATAAAAAAAAAAAATAGCCTCGGCTTGCTGTTGACCTAGCAGCCCCGAAAGACAGTTGCATCTGTCAAGTGGGGAAAATTTAGGTACGCTTTATGCAGGAGGCTAATTTAACTAATCTACAACACCATAAAACTGCTCACGAGGAAAAGAAGAGGAAGAACAGCCACCAATGGACGGTGAAGCAACAGCTCCCCCTGTGGCCGGAATCGTGAAGCTGGAAAGATGTTAAAAAAATGCCTCTGTGTCTGTCTAAAACTGAATGTTGTTTGTTTGTTGGCATTGAATGTTTGCCATATATGTGTTCATTGTAATCTGCCCTGAGTCCCCTTCGGGGTGAGAAGGGCGGAATATAAATACTGTAAATAAAATAAATAAATTAATGCTACAGCTTAGATACCCGCTCAGCTGCTGGCAGCAAGAGCATCAACCTGAAATAGGCTGGTGTGTTTTTCCGTCTCTTTTAGAATCGTAAGAGTTAGAAGAGACCCCTGCAGACCAATCAAAGCCTTCCCAACAGATGGCCATCCAGCCTCTGTTTAAAAAGTCACAAAATCATGGCATTGGAAGAGACTCCAAAGGTCAAGCCAACTCCTGCCATGCAGAAATACAAAACGCAAGACCTCCCGACATAGAATCATAGAATCATAGAATAGTAGAGTTGGAAGAGACCACATGGGCCATCTAGTCCAACCCCCTGCTAAGAAGCAGGAAATCGCATTCAAAGCACCCCCGACAGATGGCCATCCAGCCTCTGCTTAAAAGCCTCCAAAGAAGGAGCCTCCACCACAGTCCGGGGCAGAGAGTTCCACTGTCAAACAGCTCTCACAGTGAGGAAGTTCTTCCTGATGTTCAGGTGGAATCTCCTTTCCTGTAGTTTGAAGCCATTGTTCCGTGTCCTAGTCTGCAGGGCAGCAGAAAACAAGCTTGCTCCCTCCTCCCTATGACTTCCCCTCACGTATTTGTACATGGCTATCATGTCTCCTCTCAGCCTTCTCTTCTGCAGGCTAAACATGCCCAGCTCTTTAAGCCGCTCCTCATAGGGCTTGTTCTCCAGACCTTTGATCATTTTAGTCGCCCTCCTCTGGACGCTTTCCAGCTTGTCAACATCTCCCTTCAACTGTGGTGCCCAAAATTGGACACAGTGTGATTCCAGGTGTGGTCTGACCAAGGCAGAATAGAATAAGGGGGAGCATAACTTCCCTGGATCTAGACGCTATTCCCCTCTTGATGCAGGCCAGAATCCCATTGGCTTTTTTAGCAGCCGCATCACATTGTTGGCTCATGTTTAACTTGTTCCCCACGAGGACTCCAAGGTCTTTTTCGCACACACTGCTGTCAAGCCAGGCATCGTCCCCCATTCTGTATCTTTGATTTCCATTTTTTCTGCCGAAGTGAAGTATCTTGCATTTGTCCCTGTTGAACTTCATTTTGTTAGTTTCGGCCCATCTCTCTAGTCTGTCAAGATCGTTTTGAATTCTGCTCCTGTCTTCTGGAGTGTTAGCTATCCCTCCCAGTTTGGTGTCGTCTGCAAACTTGATGATCGTGCCTTCTAACCCTTCGTCTAAGTCGTTAATAAAGATGTTGAACAGAACCGGGCCCAGGACGGAACCCTGCGGCACTCCACTTGTCACTTCTTTCCATGATGAAGACGACGCATTGGTGAGCACCCTTTGGGTTCGTTCGCTTAGCCAATTACAGATCCACCTAACCGTAGTTTTGTCTAGCCCACATTTTACTAGTTTATTTGCCAGAAGGTCGTGGGGGACTGTGTCGAAGGCCTTACTGAAATCCAGGTACGCTACATCCACAGCATTCCCTGTATCGACCCAACTCGTAACTCTATCTAGACAGATGGCCATCTGGTCTCTGTTTAAAAATGTGCAAAAAAGGAGACTCCGCTGGACTCTCCAAACAGCTTGTACCATCAGGAAGTCCTTCTCTTTTCTTGAAATTTGAATTCCATTGGTCCAGCCACCGCTGAAATAGAGTTTGTCTCTCATGTGGAAAGCTCTCCCTCGCATGAAAGAGAAGCCACTCCGTTCAAACGGGCACAAAGCCCAGGCCTTGGGAAGCAGGCACGTCTGCTGTGGGAAGCGCCAGCCAATCTGAATTTCCCCCGCAGATTCAAAAAGCAACACAGCTGCCCAATGGCGAGCCTTGACATCCATGCGCACTGTGTGCTTCAAAAGCTGGCAGCTCTTCAACAACGCCAGAGGCTGCGGTTGTCGGAGGATGGGAGTGACATGACTCAAAAAATAACATAAATGAAAGCAACTGACTCCGATATGAAATTGAGCTTTTTAGTGGGCAGGTTCCAGGCTGAAATGCTTAAAAATAAACTTACTGTATATACTTGAGTATAAGCCGACCCGGATATAAGCCGAGGCACCTAATTTTACCACAAAAAATCTGGGAAAACATTGACTCCGCCGAGGGTGGTAAATTTCAGAAATAAAAATAAATACCTGCAGGAAACAACTGAAGACTTGGATGTTTCAGCAGGCCTTTGGAGGTACAGTCATTAATTAATCAGCCCCAGAGGGTTTTTAATAATCTATCCCGTTTTTATTACAAGTTTACCATTTATGTGTTTGAAATGCAATTTTTTATCCTGTATTTTTGTTTTAATTGATATATTGTATTATTGTTTTATCTTTTTATAGTGTGACTAGCTGTGCCCGGCCACGCGTTGCTGTGGCAAAGTGGTGGTGGTATTGGTTAAAAATTGTTGTGTAATTTTTATTTGACGTTAGTTGCATTTTTAAATTAATTTTATTGTAAGTTATATTTTTATTTATTATATTCTATTATTTTCTTGTATTATTTTTAGTTATTTTCTGTTTTTATAGTATTTTATTGTATCAATTTTTTAGTGTTTTTTATTATTTTTTATTGGGTTGCTAGGAGACCAAGTTGGAGGAGCTTAGCCTTCTAACTGGTAGCAATTGGATAAAAGCAATTATTCCTCTCCCTCTAATTAGTACTTTATGTTTCTTTTCTTTTTGTTGTATCAACCTAGAGGCGTGGATGATGGGTTGTGTTGTCAAATTTCGAGGTTGGGGGGCCTGTAGTTTTGCTGTTTTGTGGGTCGCCGTGTTGCCATCACTCTTTTATATATATAGATTTGTATTATGTTGCCTATGTTTTGTTCTATGTTGTTGGGCCTCTGCCCCATGTAAGCCGCCCCGAGTCCCCATGGGGAGATGGTGGCGGGGTATAAATAAAATTTTATTATTATTATTATTATTATTATTATTATTATTATTATTATTATTATTAATTGAGGCCTCAGTAGGTTAAATGTTTTTGAATATTTACATCAAGCTCAAATTTAAGATAAGTCTGTCCAACTCTGATCAAATCATTCTTCTCATCTTCCTCAATCTAAATGTGCTTATGTATCCTTTTAATAATAATAGAGTAAAATAATACATGTAATAATAATAATAATAATAAATACAGGAAAATAATACATGCAATAATAAATAGAGTAAAATAATAAATGCAATAATAATAATAAGATCAGAGTGAAATAATAAATGTATGAATAATAATAATAAAAATAGAGTAAAATAAATGTAATAGTAGCAACAATAATAGAGAAAAATAATAAATGTAATAATACCAATAATAATAGAGAAAAATAATAAATGTACCATATATTCTCGAGTATAAGCTGACCCAAATATAAGCCAACCAGGACCCTCACCCGAGTATAAGCCGAGGGGGGCTTTTTCAGTCTTAAAAAGAGGGCTGAAAAACTAGGCTTATACTTGAGAATATACAGTAAATCAATTGGTTGCGCTTTTTTGTTTACCGTCAAGTAAACAAATACGAACAGGTAAAAGTAAAGGTTTTCACCTGACTTAATGTCCAGTCGTGTCCGACTCTGGGGGTTGGTGCTCATCTCAGTTCCTAAGCCGAAGAGCGGGCATTGTCCATAGACACCTCCAAGGTCATGTGGTTGGCATGATTGCATGGCATGCTGTTACCTTCCCACTGGAGCAGTACCTATTGATCTACTCACATTTGCATGTTAGGTTGGCAGAAACTGGGGCTAACAGTGGACGCTCACTCCGCTCCCCGGATCCGAACCTGCGATCTTTCGGTCCGCAAATTCAGGAGCTCAGTGGTTTAACATGCTGTGCCACCAGGGGCTCCTCAAATATGAATATATTTATGTAAAAAAAAAACCCATAAGATTTAATCCAACTATTGGGATAATAGCACAGATACAATGGGCAGTCAAAAGAGTGCATATGCACTGTAGAATTAATGCACCACCACTGTCCTATCTGAATGCGAGGGAATCAAAGGAGTTGTAGTCTCATCCTTGTGGCAGACTCTAATCCAGGGGTCCCCAAACTTTTTAAACAGGAGGCCAGTTCACAATCCTTCGGACCATTGGAGGGCCGGACTATAGTTGGCCACCGAGCAATAATAATAATAATAACAACAACAACAATAACAATAACAGCAATAATAATAAAAAAGAGAGTTGGAAGAGACCCTTTAGGCCATTGAGTCCAATCCCTTCTGCCTTTGTGCATCAAAAGCATAAGCAAAGCATCCCTGACAAATGGCCACCCAGCCACAATGTTAACAACAACAACAACAACAACAACAACAGCAACAACAGCAATAATAATAAAAAAGAGGGTTGGAAGAGACCCTTTGTGCCATTGAATCCAATCCCCTTCTGCCTTTGTGCACCAAAAGCACAAGCAAAGCACCCCTGACAGATGGCCACCCAGCCTCAATGTTAATACAGTAGAGTCTCACTTATCCAACATAAACGGGCTGGCAGAATGTTGGATAAGCGAATATGTTGGATAATAAGGAGGCATTAAGGAAAAGCCTATTAAACATCAAATTAGGTTATGATTTTACAAATGAAGCACCAAAACATCATGTTAGACAACAAATTTGGCAGAAAAAGGAGTTCAATACGCAGTAATGCTATGTAGTAATTACTGTATTTATGAATTTAGCACCAAAATATCATGATATATTGAAAAGATTGACTCCAAACTGCGTTGGATAATCCAGAATGTTGGGTAAGCGAGTGTTGGATAAGTGAGACTCTACTGTAATAATAAATAATAATTATAATGAAGAAGGTTGGAAGAGACCCCTTGGGCCATTTAGTCCAACCCCGTTCTGCCTCTGTGGACCAAAAGCACAAGTAAAGCACCCCTGACAGATGGCAACTCAGCCTTAATAATAATAATAATAATAATAATAATAATAATAATAATAATAATAAATCTAGCATATCTATCTTGTTTGCTGTGTTATACAATATAATAATAATAATAATAATAATAATAATAATAATAATAATAATAATAATAATAATAATAATGGTTGTAAGAGAAGAAGAGACCCCTTGGGTCATTTAGCTCACCCCCCTTCAGCCCTTGTGCCGTGGGGGCCGGATAAATGGCTTCGGGGACCCCTGCTCTAATCTTTCCACAGTGGAGTGAATGCACTCTGGGAATGTTCAGGGGAACCCCAGCCTCATCCTTGTGAGCAGATGACAACTCTAATCTTTTCACAGTGAGGCAAACCCTGTCAATCTCCTCATAGTTGTGAGCAGACGAGAGGACTCAATAATCTTCTAATGAAGCGAATGCACTCTGCGTATGCTCAGAGGAACAGTCTCATTCTTGTGGCAGGCTCTAATCTTTCCACAGTGCAGCGAATACACTCTGCGTATGCTGCCAGTCTCATCATAGTTGTGGGTAGACGAGAGAATTCTGTAATCTTCTCATGAAGCAAATGCACTCTGCGTATGCTCAGAGGAACAGTCTCATTCTTGTGGCAGGCTCTAATCTTTCCACAGTGGAGGAACAAATACACTCTGTGTGTGCTCGGAGGAACTCCCGACAGTCTCGCCATCCTTGTGGGCAGATGAGAGGACTATGTAATCCTTTTCAGTAAAGCGAATGCACTCTGTGTATGCTCAGAGGAACCCCAATCTCATCCTCGTGAGCAGATGACAGTCTCATCATCACTGTGGGAAGTCACTGTGAGCAGATGAGAGGACTCTATAATTTTTTTCATTAAACCAATGCTCTCTGCGTATGCTCAGAAGAACCCCTGGAAGTCTCATCCTTGTGAGCAGATGACAACTCTAATATTTCCGCAGTGAGGTGAAGGCACTCTGCGTATGCTCAGAGGAACCGCTGTCAGTCTCCCCAAAGTTGTGGGCAGATGAGAGGACTCTATAACCTTCTCATGAAGAGAATGCACTCTGCGTATGCTCAGAGGAACCCCTGACAATCTCATCATCATTGTGGGACTCTATAATCTTCTGATGAAGCGAATGCACTCTGCATATACTCAGAGGAACAACCTCATCCTTGTGGCAGACTCTAATCTTTCCACGGTGGAGCAAATGCACTCTGTGTATGCTCAGATGACTCCCTGACAGTCTCATCATCATTGTGGGCAGTCATTGTGGGCAGACGAGAGAACTCTACAACATTTTCATGAAGCGAAAGCACTCAGTGTATGCTCAGAGGAACAGCCTCATCCTTGTGGCAAACTCTAATCTTTCCACGGTGGAGCAAATGCACTCTGTGTATGCTCAGATGACTCCCTGACAGTCTCATCATCATTGTGGGCAGTCATTGTGGGCAGACGAGAGAACTCTACAACATTTTCATGAAGCGAAAGCACTCAGTGTATGCTCAGAGGAACAGCCTCATCCTTGTGGCAAACTCTAATCTTTCCACGGTGGAGCAAATGCACTCTGTGTATGCTCAGATGACTCCCTGACAGTCTCATCATCATTGTGGGCAGTCATTGTGGGCAGACGAGAGAACTCTACAACATTTTCATGAAGCGAAAGCACTCAGTGTATGCTCAGAGGAACAGCCTCATCCTTGTGGCAAACTCTAATCTTTCCACGGTGGAGCAAATGCACTCTGTGTATGCTCAGATGACTCCCTGACAGTCTCATCATCATTGTGGGCAGTCATTGTGGGCAGACGAGAGAACTCTACAACATTTTCATGAAGCGAAAGCACTCAGTGTATGCTCAGAGGAACAGCCTCATCCTTGTGGCAAACTCTAATCTTTCCACAGTGGAGCAAATGCACTCTGCATATGCTCAGAGGAACCCTGGACAGTCCCATCTTTTGTGAGCAGAAGGCAGGACTCTGATTCTTCTGCAGTGAGGCAAATGCACTCTGCGTATGCTCAGAGGAACTCCCAACAGTCATTGTGGGCAAACAGGACTCTAATCTTCTCATGAAGTGAATGCACTCTGCGTAGGCTCAGAGGAAGAGTGGAGCAAATGCACTCTGTGTATGCTCAGGGGAATCCCGGGCTCATCCTTGTGAGCAGACGACAACTCTAATCTTTCCACAGTGAGGCGAAGGTGCTCTGCGTATGTTCAGAGGAACCCTGGACAGTCATTGTGGGCAGATAGGACGCTAATGTTTTCATGAAGCGAATGCACTCTGCGTGTGCTCAGAGGAACCCCTGACTGTCTCATCATCATTGTGGGCAGTCACTGTGGGCAGAGGAGAGGACTCTATAATTTTTTTTCATGAAGCGAATGCACTCTGCGTGTGCTCAGAGGAACCCCTGACAGTTTCATCATCATTGTGGGCAGTCATTGTGGGCAGACGAGAGAACTCTACAACATTTTCATGAAGCAAAAGCACTCTGTGTATGCTCAGAGGAACCCTGGACAGTCCCATCCTTTGAGTAGAAGGCAGGACTCTGATCCTTCTGCAGTGAGGCGAATGCACTCTGCGTATGCTCAGAGGATCTCCCAACAGTCATTGTGGGCGGACAGGGCTCTAATCTTCTGATGAAGCGAATGCACTCTGTGTATGCTCAGGGGAACCCCTGACAGTATCATCATCATTGTGGGCAGTCACTATGGGCAGACGAGAAGACTCTATAATCTTCTCATAAAGCAAGTGCACTCTGCGTATGCTCACAGGAACAGCCCCATCCTTGTGGCAGACTCTAATCTTTCCACAGTGGAGCAAATGCACTCTGTGTATGCTCAGAGGAACTGCTGTCAGTCTTATAGTTGTGAGCAGACAAGAAGACTCTATAATCTTCACATGAAGCAAATGCCCTCTGTATATGCTCAGAGGAACCCCTGACAGTTTCATCATCATTGTGAGCAGAGGAGAGGACTCTATAAGTTTTCCATGAAGCGAATGCCCTCTGCGTATGCTCAGAGGAACTCCCAACAGTCTCATCATCCTTCTGGGCAAGCGAGAGAACTCTATAATCTTCTCATGAAGCAAATGCACTCTGTATATGCTCAGAGGAACCCTGGACAGTCCCATCTTTTATGAGCAGAAGGCAGGACTCTGATCCTTCTGCAGTGAGGCAAATGCACTCTGCGTATGCTCAGAGGAACAGTCTCTTCCTTGTGGCAGACTCTAATTTTTCCACAATGGAGGAGTGAAGGCATTCTGTGTATGCTCAGAGGAATCCCAGTCTCAGCCTCGTGAGCAGATGACAACTCTAATCTTTCCACAATGAGGTGAAGGCACTCTGTGTATGCTCAGAGAAACCCTGGACAGTCATTGTGGGCAGACAGGACGCTAATGTTTTCATGAAGTGAATGCACTCTGCGTGTGCTCAGAGGAACCCGACAGTCTCATCATCATTGTGAGCAGAGGAGAGGAATCTATAATTTTTTTCATGAACTGAATGCACTCTGCGTATGCTCAGAGGAACCCCTGACAGTCTCATCATCTTTGTGGGCAGTCACCGGAGGCAGACAAGAAGACTTTAATCTTCTCATGAAGCAAATGCACTCTGTGTGTGCTCAGAGGAACCCTGGACAGTCATTGTGGGCAGAAGGACACTAATGTTTTCATGAACTGAATGCACTCTGCGTAAGCTCAGAGGAACCCTGGACAGTCATTGTGGGCAGCCAGGATGCTAATCTTCTCATGAAGCGAATGCACTCTGCGTATGCTCAGAGGAACCCTGGACAGTCATTGTGGGCAGACAGGACGCTAATATTTTCATGAAGCGAATACACTCTGCGTGTGCTCAGAGGAACCCCTGACTGTCTCATCATCATTGTGGGCAGTCACTGTGGGCAGACGAGAGGACTCTATAATTTTTTTTCATGAAGTGAATGCACTCTGTGTGTGCTCAGAGGAACCCCTGACAGTTTCATCATCATTGTGGGCAGTCATTGTGGGCAGACGAGAGAACTCTACAACATTTTCATGAAGCGAAAGCACTCAGTGTATGCTCAGAGGAACAGCCTCATCCTTGTGGCAATCTCTAATCTTTCCACAGTGGAGCAAATGCACTCTGCATATGCTCAGAGGAACCCTGGACAGTCCCATCTTTTGTGAGCAGAAGGCAGGACTCTGGTCCTTCTGCAGTGAGGCAAATGCACTCTGTGTATGCTCAGAGGAACTCCCAACAGTCATTGCGGGCAAACAGGACTCTAATCTTCTCATGAAGTGAATGCACTCTGCGTATGCTCAGAGGAACCCCAGACAGTCCCATCTTTTGTGAGCAGAAGCCAGGATTCTGATCCTTCTGCAGTGAGGCGAATGCACTCTGCGTATGCTCAGAGGAACAGCCTCATCCTTGTGGCAGACTCTAATCTTTTCACAGTGGAGGAGCAAATGCACTCTGTGTATGCTCAACGGAATCCTGGGCTCATCCTTGTGAGCAGATGACAACTCTAATCTTTCCACAGTGAGGCAAAGGCACTCTGCGTATGCTCAGAGGAACCCTGGACAGTCATTGTGGGTAAACAGGACTGTAATCTTTCCACAGTGGAGCGAATGCACTCTGCGTATGCTCAGGGGAACCCTGGACAGTCATTTGTGGGCAGACAGGATGCTAATGTTTTCATGAAGTGAATGCCCTCTGTGTATGCTCAGAGGAACCCCTGACAGTCTCATCATCATTGTGGGCAGACGAGAGGACTCTGTAAGGTTTTCATGAAGCGAATGCACTCTGCGTGTGCTCAGAGGAACCCCTGACAATCTCATCATCATTGTGAGCAGAGGAGAGGACTCTAATGTCACGCTCACTTCAAGCGATCAGCATGAACGCAGATCAAAGACAGCTGCTATCAAAACCAATCTTTATTGAAGAACACACGACTTGGAAAAAGTCGAGAATGACATAATGTTTACATACAATCAATTTTATCACCTTTGTTGCAACGTCACATCACACGTAAATATCACCAAACCCCACCCCCTGTATCACATTTCTACTATTCCCACACAAACTACTCATTCTAATTGTTTTGATTTTCACCCCCAAGTTCCCATGCTCTGCTGCCAGGTGTTTTCATGAGACATCCAGGAGTGTTGATGTTATGGCTCCAATTCCAGGGCTTGCAGACTCAGCTCTGGGAATTTTTTTTCATGAAGTGAATGCACTCTGCGTATGCTCAGAGGAACTCCCGACAGCCTCCTCCTCCTTGAGGGCAAGCGAGAGAACTGTGTCCTCTTTTGAGTGGCGCGAATGCCCTCTGCGTATGCCCAGAGGCACTCCGGCCGGCCAGACTCCTCCTCCTCGTGGCGCTGGAGTCCCGCCTGCGTGGGCGGCCTGGCGCGGGCCCTTCCCTCTCGCTCGTGTCCATCCTCCTTGCCTGCCTCCCTCCCGGCCTGCTTCGGCTCCGGCTTCGGCTTCTCTTCCTTCCTCCGTCCGCGCCGCCGGCGATGACCGCGGGGCCGGGGCCCAGCTGAGCCGGGGAGCCGGGCGGGAGCCATGCCGGCCCTGAGGGCGCCTCCGGGCTGAAGGAAGGAAGGTAGGAAGGGATAGGGAAGCCCCGGGGGTCCTGGGGAGCGTGGGAGGGGCTTCCGAAGCTGCAAAGAGCCACGAGGAGCTTTGGGGAGGCCTTTGGGGGTCGCTGTGAGGCATTCGGAGGCTTCAGGGGTCTTGGCAAGGGCTTGGGAGGAAAGGGGGGGGGACATGTGTGCTTGGGGGTTCCTTATAGATATGGCAAAGATATGGGGTGTTTAAGGTTCCTATTTGATATACAGAGGCATGAGAGGCATTGGAGTGATTGGCTTAACCTTGAAGGAGCTGCGGGTGGCGACGGCCGACAGGGAGCTCTGGCTTGTGCTGGTCCAGGAGACCACCAAGAGTCGGAATAAACAACAACGAGGAGCTTTGGGATACGTTTGGGGGTCCCTGTAAGGCAGGCCTGGGCTAACTTGGGTGTTTTCGACTGCAACTCCCACCATTCCTAATAGCCTAAAAGGGAGGGCCCAAGTTGGCCCAAGCCTGCTGGAGACATATGTGTTTTGGAGTTTTGTAAGGCATGGGGAGGCCTTAGGGGGTCCTTTCCAGGCATAGAGAAACACCTGAGGTTCTGGGCTGTGTTTGGGGGGTCTTCATAAGCTGTAGGGAGCCTCGTTTGGGGGTTCTGTGAGGCCTGCACTCCATAGAAGCTGTAGGGGGCAAGATGACGTTTTGAGGGTATGTTTGGGGGTCCTGGTAAGGTGTGGGGAAGCATCTGAAGAGCCCATTAGATGTGCAGAGGCATGGATGGCTTTGGAATACATCTGGAGGTCCCTGGAAGGCATTCAGAGGCATGAATGGCTTTTGGAATAGGTTTGGGGGTCCCTGGAAGGCATTCAGAGGCATAAATGTCTTTGGAATAGGTTTGGGGGTCCCTGGAAGGCATTCAGAGGCATGAATGGCTTTTGGAATAGGTTTGGGGGTCCCTGGAAGGCATTCAGAGGCATGGATGGCTTTGGAATAAGTTTGGGGGTCCCTGGAAGGCATTCAGAGGCATAAATGTCTTTGGAATAGGTTTGGGGGTCCCTGGAAGGCATTCAGAGGCATGGATGGCTTTGGAATAAGTTTGGGGGTCCCTGTAAGGCATTCAGAGGCATTAATGTCTTTGGAATAAGTTTGGGGGTCCCTGTAAGGCATTCAGATGCATGAACTGCTTTGGAATGCATTTGGGGGTCCCTGGAAGGCATTTAGAGGAATGGATGGCTTTGGAATACATTTGGGGGTCCCTGGAAGGCATTCAGAGTCATGAATGGGTTTGGAATAAGTTTGGGGGTCCCTGGAAGGCATTCAGAGGCACAAATGTCTTTGGAATAAGTTTGGGGGTCCCTGGAAGGCATTCAGATGCATGAATGTCTTTGGAATAAGTTTGGGGGTCCCTGTAAGGCATTCAGATGCATGAACTGCTTTGGAATGCATTTGGGGGTCCCTGTAAGGCATTCATAGGCATGAATGGCTTGGGAATAAGTTTGGGGGTCCCTGTAAGGCTTGCAGAGGCATGAATGGCTTTGGAATGTTTGGGGGTCCCGTGGGCCAGATGTGGCCCTCCAAGGTCCAGAGGCATGAATGGCTTTGGAATAAGTTTGGGGGTCCCTGGAAGGCATTCAGAGGCACAAATGTCTTTGGAATAAGTTTGGGGGTCCCTGGAAGGCATTCAGATGCATGAATGGCTTGGGAATAAGTTTGGGGGTCCTTGTAAAGCATTCAGAGGCATGAATGGCTTGGGAATAAGTTTGGGGGTCCCTGTAAGGCATTCATAGGCATGAATGGCTTGGGAATAAGTTTGGGGGTCCCTGTAAGGCTTGCAGAGGCATGAATGGCTTTGGAATGTTTGGGGGTCCCGTGGGCCAGATGTGGCCCTCCAAGGTCCAGAGGCATGAATGGCTTTGGAATAAGTTTGGGGGTCCCTGGAAGGCATTCAGAGGCACAAATGTCTTTGGAATAAGTTTGGGGGTCCCTGGAAGGCATTCAGATGCATGAATGGCTTGGGAATAAGTTTGGGGGTCCTTGTAAAGCATTCAGAGGCATGAATGGCTTGGGAATACGTTTGGGGGTCCCTGTAAGGCATTCATAGGCATGAATGGCTTGGGAATAAGTTTGGGGGTCCTTGTAAAGCATTCAGAGGCATGAATGGCTTGGGAATAAGTTTGGGGGTCCCTGTAAGGCATTCATAGGCATGAATGGCTTGGGAATAAGTTTGGGGGTCCCTGTAAGGCTTGCAGAGGCATGAATGGCTTTGGAATGTTTGGGGGTCCCGTGGGCCAGATGTGGCCCTCCAAGGTCCAGAGGCATGAATGGCTTTGGAATAAGTTTGGGGGTCCCTGGAAGGTATTCAGAGGCATGAATGGCTTTGGAATAAGTTTGGGGGTCCCTGTAAGGCATTCAGAGGCACGAATGGCTTGGGGATACGTTTGGGGGTCCCTGTAAGACATCCAGAGGCATGAATGGCTTTGGAGTAAGATTGGGGGTCCCTGTAAGGCATCCAGAGGCATGGATGGCATTGAGATGTGTTTTGGGGGCTCTTTGTGAAGTTTAGGGAGACAAGAGGAGGTTTGGGGATACATTTGGGGGTCCTTGTGTGGATGCACATGTGTTTTGGAGTCTTTGAAAGGCATGGGGTGGATTTAGGGGGTGTTTTGGGGTTTCTTGTAAAGGTATAGGGGTTCACCTGGGTTACAGGGTCTTCATAAGCTGTAGGGAGCCAGGAGGGGCTTTGGAGATGAATTTGGGGGTCCCTTTGAGGCATTGGGTTTTAAAATGTGGTTTGGGAGCTCTTTGTAAGGTATCGGGAGGCAAGAGGAACTTTTGAGGTTATGATTGAGGGCCCTTGGATGGATACATATGGTTTGGGGTCCTTGTAATGTGTTGGGATGCATGAAAAGGTTTTGAGGTGTCTTTGTAAGGCGTAGGTAAGCATAGAGGAGTTTCTGGGACATTAGAGTACCCCATTAGATGTGCAGAGGCATGTGGGGCTTTGGAGTATGTCTGGGGGTCCTTATAAGGCTTGCAGAGGCCTGAGGGGTTTTGAGATGTGTTTTGGTGGTTCCTTGGAAGGTATAGGGAGGCAAGAAGAGTTTTGGGGGGTATGTTTGGGGTCCTTATGTGGAGACACAGGTGTAAGGTGTTGGGATATGTGTGGAGGACTTTGCAAGGTTTACAATTCTTACCGGCTGTTAGGAATTGTGGGAGATGAATACCAAAACACCTGGAGAGCCCAAGTTTCCCCATGCCTGTTGTAAAGTATAGGGCAGGGGTCCCCAAACTAAGTCCCATGGACCGAAAGTGACCCTCCAGGGTCATTTTCCTGGCCCCTGTCCTAAACTTTAGACTTAGGGTTGACCTAAGTCTACCTGGTCTTTGGAGGTCTCTTTGCTTAGCTACAGCCTTATGAGACCATCTAGATAGCTTTTGGAGGTCACTTTCCTTACCTATGTTCCTATGAGACCGTCTAGATGGCCTTTATTTACCTATGGTTTTTTTGAGATTGTCTTGATGACCTTTGGGGGCCCCTTTCCTTACCTATGGCCTTATGAAACCATCTAGATGGCCTTTGAGGGTCCCTTTCCTTACCGATGGTCTTACAAAACCATCTAGATGGTCTTTGGAGGTCTCTTTGCTTACCTATGGTCTTAGGAAATCATCTAGATCAGGGGTCCCCAAACTTTTTAAACAGGGGGCCAGTTCACGATCCTTCGGACCGTTGGAGGGCTGGACTATAGTTGGCCACCGAGCAATAATAAATAAATAATAACAACAATAAAAAAGAGGGTTGGAAGAGACCCTTTGGGCCATTGAGTCCAATCCCCTTCTGCCTTTGTGCATAGAAAGCACAAGCAAAACACCCCTGACAGATGGACACCCAACCTCAATGTTAATAATAATAGTAATAGTAATAATAATAATAATTCTGGAATAATAATAGTTCTGGAACACAACACACCAGACATCACAGTTGTGGAAAAGAACAAGGTTTGGATCATTGATGTCGCCATCCCAGGTGACAGTCGCATAGATGAAAAACAACAGGAAAAACTCAGCCGCTATCAGGACCTCAAGATTGAACTTCAAAGACTCTGGCAGAAACCAGTACAGGTGGTCCCGGTGGTGATGGGCACACTGGGTGCCGTGCCAAAAGATCTCAGCCCGCATTTGGAAACAATAGACATTGACAAAATTACGATCTGCCAACTGCAAAAGGCCACCTTACTGGTATCTGCACGCATCATCCGAAAATACATCACACAGTCCTAGACACTTGGGAAGTGTTCGACTTGTGGTTTTGCGAAACGAAATCCAGCATATCTATCTTGTTTGCTGTGTCATACAACGTCGTTGTGTTGATAATAATAATAATAATAATAATAATAATAATAATAATAATAATAATAATAATAATAATAGAGGGTTGGAAGAAACCCCGTGGGCCTTTTAGTCAAATCTCCTTCTGCCTTTGTGCACCAAACGCACAAGCAAAGCACCCCTGACAGATGGCCACCCAGCCTCAATGTTGTTAATAATAATAATAATAATAATAATAATAATAATAATAATAATAACCTGGCTCTGGCTCACGAATGGGACTCTGAAGAAGGAGACAGAAGGCCTGATCCTTGCAGCCCAGGAGCAAGCCATCAGAACAAATGCAATTAAGGCCAAGATTGAAAAATCAGCTGATGACCCAAAATGCAGACTGTGCAAGGAAACCGACGAAACCATTGATCATATCCTCAGCTGCTGTAAGAAAATCGCACAGACAGACTACAAACAGAGGCACAACTATGTGGCCCAAATGATTCATTGGAACTTATGCCTCAAGTACCACCTGCCAGCAGCAAAGAACTGGTGGGATCACAAACCTGCAAAAGTATTGGAAAATGAACATGCAAAGATACTGTGGGACTTCCGAATCCAGACTGACAAAGTTCTGGAACACAACACACCAGACATCACAGTTGTGGAAAAGAACAAGGTTTGGATCATTGATGTTGCCATCCCAGGTGACAGTCGCATAGATGAAAAACAACAGGAAAAACTCAGCCGCTATCAGGACCTCAAGATTGAACTTCAAAGACTCTGGCAGAAACCAGTGCAGGTGGTCCCGGTGGTGATGGGCACACTGGGTGCTGTGCCAAAAGATCTCAGCCGGCATTTGGAAACAATAGACATTGACAAAATTATGATCTGCCAACTGCAAAAGGCCACCTTACTGGGATCTGCACGCATCATCCGAAAATACATCACACAGTCCTAGACACTTGGGAAGTGTTCGACTTGTGGTTTTGCGAAACGAAATCCAGCATATCTATCTTGTTTGCTGTGCCATACAACGTCGTTGTGTTGATAATAATAATAATAATAATAATAATAATAATAATAATAATAATAATAATAATAGAGGGTTGGAAGAAACCCCGTGGGCCTTTTAGTCAAATCTCCTTCTGCCTTTGTGCACCAAACGCACAAGCAAAGCACCCCTGACAGATGGCCACCCAGCCTCAATGTTGTTAATAATAATAATAATAATAATAATAATAACCTGGCTCTGGCTCACGAATGGGACTCTGAAGAAGGAGACAGAAGGCCTGATCCTTGCAGCCCAGGAGCAAGCCATCAGAACAAATGCAATTCAGGCCAAGATTGAAAAATCAGCTGATGACCCAAAATGCAGACTGTGCAAGGAAACCGACGAAACCATTGATCATATCCTCAGCTGCTGTAAGAAAATCGCACAGACAGACTACAAACAGAGGCACAACTATGTGGCCCAAATGATTCATTGGAACTTATGCCTCAAGTACCACCTCCCAGCAGCAAAGAACTGGTGGGATCACAAACCTGCAAAAGTATTGGAAAATGAACATGCAAAGATACTGTGGGACTTCCGAATCCAGACTGACAAAGTTCTGGAACACAACACACCAGACATCACAGTTGTGGAAAAGAACAAGGTTTGGATCATTGATGTTGCCATCCCAGGTGACAGTCGCATAGATGAAAAACAACAGGAAAAACTCAGCCGCTATCAGGACCTCAAGATTGAACTTCAAAGACTCTGGCAGAAACCAGTGCAGGTGGTCCCGGTGGTGATGGGCACACTGGGTGCTGTGCCAAAAGATCTCAGCCGGCATTTGGAAACAATAGACATTGACAAAATTATGATCTGCCAACTGCAAAAGGCCACCTTACTGGGATCTGCACGCATCATCCGAAAATACATCACACAGTCCTAGACACTTGGGAAGTGTTCGACTTGTGGTTTTGCGAAACGAAATCCAGCATATCTATCTTGTTTGCTGTGCCATACAACGTCGTTGTGTTGATAATAATAATAATAATAATAATAATAATAATAATAATAATAGAGGGTTGGAAGAAACCCCGTGGGCCTTTTAGTCAAATCTCCTTCTGCCTTTGTGCACCAAACGCACAAGCAAAGCACCCCTGACAGATGGCCACCCAGTCTCAATGTTGTTAATAATACATCACACAGTCCTAGACACTTGGGAAGTGTTCGACTTGTGATTTTGTGAAACGAAACCCAGTATATCGATCTTGTTTGCTGTGTCATACAACGTCGTTGTGTCAATAATAATAATAATAATAATAATAAGGGTTGTAAGAGAAGAGACCCCTTGGGTCATTTAGCCCTTGTGCCCTTGTGCCATGGGGGCCAGATAAATGGCTTCGGTGGGCCGCATCCGGCCCCGGGCCTTAGTTTGGGGACCCCTGGTCTAGATGATTTCCTTCCCCAAGCATGTGGGAAGGGGAGGCGGCAGGCTGTTCCCTCCTCCTCCTCCTCCTCCCCTTCCCTCCCTTAGAGATGCTAATATGGCTCTGTCTCTTCCGCCTCCCCTCCCTCCTGCCGCCTCCGAGGACCCTGGGCCCCGGGACGCATCTGGGCCTGCTAACAAAAGCCTCCCCCTCTCTCTGCTGGCAGGTTGGGCAGCGGTGCCGGGAAGAAGAAGAAGAAGAAGAAGGAGCCAAGCACGAGGCTGGAGTTGCAGGAGCCGAGGTGGAGCGCCGTTCCCTGGGCAGGTGAGTCGTGCATTTGCACCTGCCTTCCTTTTCTGGAGCCCTTTTTGGACCTGCGAGGAAGGAGAAGCGGGTGTTTCACCCTCGTCCTGCCAAACCCTGACTCAGTTTCCTTCTGGTGGGAAACCCCACTTCCTTCCTCAAGGCATCTGTGGGGTTTGCATTGCCTTTGAGTCCCTGTTTCCGGAGAAAGGCAGGACAAAAATGTTTACAAAGCTCCGTTGGTGCTAGACTTTTGATCAGTTTGATATGTTTCAGTCATTGAAAGATGATTTTAATTGATATGTACTGTATATTTTTAATAGTTCTATAATATTGTGTTTTACTGACATTGTTATTACAGTAGAGTCTCACTTATCCAAGCTTCACTTATTCAATGTTCTGTATTATCCAAGGTAGTCTGCCTTTTAGTAGTCATTGTTTTTGTACTAAATGTTGCCATGTTTTGGTGCTAAATTCGTAAATACAGTACAGTAGAGTCTCACTTATCCAAGCTAAACGGGCCGGCAGAACGTTGGATAAGCGAATATGTTGGATAATAAGGAGAGATTAATGAGAAGCTTATTAAACATCAAATTAGGTTATGATTTTACAAATTAAACACCAAAACATCATGTTATACAACAAATTTGACAGAAAAAGTAGTCCAATATGCAGTAATGCTATGTAGTAATTACTGTATTTACTAATTTAGCAGCAAAATATCACAATGTATTGAAAACATTGACTACAGAAATGCGTTGGATAATCCAGAACGTTGGATAAGCGAGTGTTGGATAAGTGAGACTCTACTGTATTGTGTTTTACTGACATTGTTATTACAGTAGAGTCTCGCTTATCCAAGTTTCACTTATCCAATGTTCTGTATTATCCAATGCAGTCTGCCTTTTAGTAGTCATTGTTTTTGTAGTAAATGTTGCCATGTTTTGGTGCTAAATTCATAAATACAGTCATTACTACAGTAGAGTCTCACTTATCCAAGCCTTGCTTATCCAAGTTTCTGGATTATCCAACGCATTTTTGTAGCCAATGTTTTCAATACATCGTGATATTTTGGTGCTAAATCAGTAAATACAGTAATTACTACATAGCATTACTGTGTATTGAACTACTTTTTCTGTAAAATTTGTTGTATAACATGATGTTTTGGTGCTTCATTTGTAAAATCATAACCTATTTTGATGTTTAATAGGCTTTTCCTTAATCCCTCCTGATTATACAAGATATTCGCTTATCCAACATTCTGCCGGCCTGTTTATGTTGGATAAGCGAGACTCTACTGTATCTTGCTCTGGTCGTGCTCTGGACTTAGTATTTTTTTTTTACAGTTTTATAATATTGTGTTTTACTGACATTGTTATTATCTGAATCTGGCACTGAATTATTGCCATAGTTTGTTAACGAACCTGAGTACCCCTTTGGGGGTGAGAAGGGCTGGGTATAGGTACAGTAAATCAATCAATCAATTAATATAAAGTAAATAACCAAAAGGCCCCAGGTTCAAATCCCGGGAGCGGAATGAGCGCCCGCTGTTAGCCCCAGCTCCTGCCAACTTAGCAGTTCGAAAACATGCAAATGTGAGTAGATAAATAGGTACTGCTCCAGTGGGAAGGTAACGGCGCTCCATGCAGTCAGGCCGGCCACATGACCTTGGAGGTGTCTATGGACAACGCCGGCTCTTCGGCTTAGAAATAGAGATGAGCACCAACTCCCAGAGTCGGTCACGACTGGACTTAACGTCAGGGGAAAACCTTTACCTTTACTAAATAAATCAATCCATTGGGGTTGACTTAATTCACCATTCTGCTTAAATTGGGACTAGCAATTGGGTCGAGGCTTCTTCCTGGCCTTGCACAATTCCTGAGCGATTGGAGAATGAATTGAAGTCGTGCTCTGGACTTAATTTTTTTTGACAGTTTTATAATATTGTGTTTTACTGTCATTGTTATTATCTGAATCTGGCACTGAATTATTGCCATAGTTTGTTAGCCGCTCTGAGTACCCCTTCGGGGGTGCGAAGGACTGGGTATAGGTACAGTAAATCAATAAATCAATAAATGTAAATAAATCAATGAATTGGGGTTGACTTAACCAATCATTCTGCTTAAATCGGGACTAGCAGTCGGGTCGAGGCCTCTTCCTGGCCTTGCACAATTCCTGAGTGATTGGAGAATGAGCTGAAGTCATGCTCTGGACCAGGGGTCCTCAAACTTTTTAAGCCGAGGGCCGGTCCACAATCCTTCAGACTGTTAAGGGGCCGGATTATCATTTGAAAAAAAATACAAACAAATTCCGATGTATGACTTATTTGTAGTGCAAAAACAACAACAACAACAACAATGAAAGAACAATACAATATTTAAAAATAAAAACAATTTTAACCAACATAAATTTATCAGGATTTCAATGGGAAGTGTGGTCCTGCTTCTGGCCAATGAGATAGTCAAGTTAATTAGGGTTGTTGTTGTTGTTGTTGTTGTTGTGTGCCTTCAAGTCATTTCAGACTTTGGGCGAGCCTAATTCTAAAATGTATTTATTATTTATTTACTGCATTTATTTACTACATTTGTATCACACCCTTCTCACCCCAAAGGGGACTCAGAGTGGCATACAAATTATATGTACATACAATATATTATATTATTAGCATAGCACAATATTAGCATTATATATTACTATATTGAAATATACCACTATACTGTAATATTATTAGTAATATTATATGTAATATAGAATATATAATTAATATTATTATATGGTATTATTATTAGTTATATTGTACTAGCTGTGCCCTGCCACGCGTTGCTGTGGCCAATTGGAATTGCACTGAATAGTCTTTGTGCTTCTAAGCCTGGGCAGTTTCTATATAGGGGCCTCCTTGCTTGGGCTGGTTGAATGGGATGGAGTGGCCTGATGGCTTACAAACCTGAGGGCTATCCATGTAGGGTATATTCTGGTTGGGCTGGTTGAACAGGAGTGAATAGTCTTGCAGCTTAAAAGCCTGGCCGCTTTCTACCTTGTGGAATTGTTGGTTGGCCAGGTCGAATAGCAACGAATAGTCTTAGTGTAGGAAGTATGAATGTTGGAATTAGTTACCTCGATTAGCAATGAATGGCCTTGCAGGTTCGAGGCCTGGTTGTTTCCTGGTTGAGGGAATTCTTTGTTGGGAGGTGTTAGCTGGGTCTGATTGTTTTCTGTTTGGAACTCTCCTGTCTTGTGAGTGTTAATTTGTATTTATTGTCCTGATTTTAGAGATTATATTGTTCTGTTTTCTTATTCGAGCGGTTTTTGGGGTTTTGCGGGTCCCGGTTCCGTTTTGGGGGTTCGGTTGTGTTGTATGAACCTTGAGGCAAGGCTTTTGCGTTGTGTTGTCAATTTTGGTGTTTCTGGGGTGCATAGTTGTGTCGTTATAGTCACGGCGCAAATAACTTTACCTTTTTATATATATAGATTACATTATAATATTATTATCAATATTATATGTATATACAATATATTATATTATAAAACTGAGGGCGGGGGCCAGGTAAATGACCTCGGAGGGCCGCACCCGGCCCCCGGGCCTTAGTTTGGGGACCCCTGCTCTGGACTTTTCAAAACAGATTTTCTTGGACTTTCCTCCTCCAAAAGATGCCAGGAGAACACCTGCCTTGTGCAGAACCCGCTTTCCCTTTCTCTTTCCCCTCCTCCTTCTCCTCGCTCTGCCTTTCACTCAGCCTGGACAATGGAGGAAGGGAGAAAAGAGAGAGGGGAGGTCTAGCCCCTCTCATTGTTTCTCCTCAGTTGCTCTCTCGCTTGCTTGCTTGCTGGGGTTGGGGGTCCTTGGGCTTTGTAAGACAAGCGTCTCTCGTCTCGTCTCGCCGGGTTTCCTCAAGGTACAGTAACTCAGCCTCCTTGCTTCACCTTGCTTTCTCCCCTTTTGAGTTCGGTGCAAACATTTGGAAAAGTATTGTGGTGCTGCTTTTGTGCATGAATACTCCTTAAACCCTTTTTTTTCAAGGGGGAATAACAAGAGGTTGGGATCCCTGTCTTGCTTTGACCCGCTTCTCTCAAAGCTTTTGCCTTTGAGTAACTTAAAGAGAGAGCACATCTGCCGTCTGGCCCTTCTTTCCAAAAAGGAAAGAGCTTAGGAAGCAAGTCCTTTGCTGGGAAAGGAGGTGTATTCTCCCTCTTGCATCCCTCCTACCCCTTGTACATTGAACTATATGGCTTATTCAGCATTTCTCACTTAGAGTAGGAAACACTCGAGAGTTTCGGTCTGTATATCTCCTGGACGAAAGGCGAACGGGCTCAATCTGAGTCTTTTACTGACTGTGCAAATTTTATTTTATTTTTCTTCCTTCAAACTTTGCCTAAACAATCTGATTTGATTTAAGTAAAGGTTGCAGTTTAAAGAGAGGCTTTGTATGTTATTAATTACGCGGTCAATGTTTTGGCAAGCGCTCCGGAGCAGATACGGTGCAGAACAAAAGATTTCCCCCTTCTCTCTCTCTGAAAGAAAGTACGGTGTAGCAAGCTTGCCAATTACGTAATTGCTGTTTCCAGACAAGAGTAGAGCTGGCAGGACAGTCGCGGATTTGATGTTTCTTCTTGTCCCTTTCCTGACTCCAGCATCCCCCTTCCAAAAAGAAACCTAGATTGTTGCTTATGGTACTTTCAAATAGAAGAGTCAGTAACCATCTTATTAAGGTTTTGCCTCTGAAATTTGGAGCAGCTGTGTTGAAGCATCATACATTCCCAATGTTCTCCCTCCTCCTTTCTATCCATAAAATAACAATAAATATAAATACTGGGTTGCTGTGAGTTTTCTGAGTTGTATGGCCATGTTCCAGAAGCATTCTCTCATGACATTTCACCCACAACTATGGTAGGCATCCTCAGAGGTTGTGAGTTCTGTTAGAAAATTATGCGATTGGGGTTTATATATCTGTGGAATAATGTCCAGGGTGGGAGCATGAACCCTTGTCTGTTTGAGGCAAGTGTGAATGTTGCTATTGGCCACCTAGATTAGCATTGAATAGCCTTTCAGCTTCAAAGCCTGGCTGCTTCCGGCCTGGGGAAAACCTTTGTTGTGAGGTGTTAGCTGGCCCTGATTGTTTCCTGTCTAGAATTCCCCCGTTTTCTGAATGTTTTTCTTTATTTACTGTCCTGATTTTAGACTCTTTAAGTACTAGTAGCCAGAATTTGTTTATTTCCATGGTTTTCCTTTCTTGTTGAAATTGTCTATATGCTTGTGGATTTCAATAGCTTTTCTGTGCCGTCTCACATGGTTGTTAGGCTGGTCCAGTATTTCTATGTTTCAAATACAGTAGAGTCTCACTTATCCAACATAAATGGGCCGGCAGAATGTTGGATAAGCGAATATGTTGGATAATAAGGAGGGATTAAGGAAAAGCCTATTAAACATCAAATCAAGTTATGATTTTACAAATTAAGCACCAAAACATCATGTTATACAACAAATTTGACAGAAAAAGTAGTCCAATACGCAGTAATGTTATGTTGTAATTACTGTATTTACGAATCTAGCACCAAAATATCATGATATATTGAAAATATTGACTACAAAAATGTGTTGGATAATCCAGAACGTTGGATAAGCGAGTCTTGGATAAGTGAGACTCTACTGTATGTCAAACTACACAGAGAAGGTATTGAAATCCACAAGAAGCATGTGGACGATTTCAACAAAAAGGAGGAAACTATGAAAACGAACAAAATCTGGCCACCAGTATTAAAGGACTCTAAAATCAGCACAGTAAATAAAGAACAATACTAAAAAAATGTGAATTTCAGACAAGAAACAATCAGGGCCAGCTAACACCTCCCAACAAAGTCAGGCAGGAAGCAGCCAGGAGTTGAAGCTGCAAGGCTATTCAATGCTAACCAAGCTGGTCAATGGTGACATTTATACACCAAAGTTCTTTCTCCCAACCTGGACTTTCCACAGATATATAAACCCCACTTTCCCAGTTTCCGACAGACCTCATAACCTATAGATGTGGGCGAAATGTCAGGAGAGAATGCTCCTGGAGCATGGCCATACATCCTGGAAAACACGCAGCAACCCGGTGATTCCGGCCGTGAAAGCCTTTGACAACACAATAGGAGCACTCTTTCTTCCTCTCCTTATCTGTGGAAGGGTTTGTTCTGGACGGGGAGAACAATTGCGATGCAAAGACTGGAGCGCCTTCAGTATTCACGTCTTGTTCCGATACTATTATCATAAATTCCTCGAACGCTCTCTGGGCAACTTCATCCTTGGCTAGCCTTCCGCTCAGCGCAGCCCCGTTAATCCGTTCCCTTTCTTTGCCAGCTTGAAAGGAGTTTTAATTATTGTTTTTTAATTGAAAAATGTTGCCTGTTCCAAATAATTGGGGGAAACAGGGATGGCAGGGAGAGAAAGCCGTGATAAGAGGAGAGCGAATTTTGCATCAATGCCTGGAACTGGATGAAGCGAGTGGAAGGGGTCTTTGTGTATTTAAAGACGTTTTCTTCTTTCCATTGACAGTAGAAGAAGCATCTTTTCATGTGTTTTTGTCTTTGCTGGGCTTTAGTTGTGATTTCCATGTGTTTTTAATTGGATTGTGTGTTTGATGACTTATCATTTAAAGTTGCAAAGCACCTTTTGGAAACCTATATTGAGAGAAAAGCAGGATATACCGTATATACTCGAGTATAAGCCGACCCGAATATAAGCTGAGACATCTAATTTTACAGTAGAGTCTCACTTATCCAACATAAATGGGATGGCAGAATGTTGGATAAGCGAATATGTTGGATAATAAGGAGGGGTTAAGGAAAAGCCTATTAAACATCCAATTAGGTTATGATTTTACAAATTAAGCACCAAAACATCATGTTACATTAGAGTCTCACTTATCCAAGCTAAACGGGCCGGCAGAAGCTTGGATAAGCGAATATCTTGGATAATAAGGAGGGATTAAGGAAAAGCCTATTAAACATCCAATTAGGTTATGATTTTACAAATTAAGCACCAAAACATCATGTTACAGTAGAGTCTCACTTATCCAAGCTAAACGGGCCGGCAGAAGCTTGGATAAGCGAATATCTTGGATAATAAGGAGGGATTAAGGAAAAGCCTATTAAACATCCAATTAGGTTATGATTTTACAAATTAAGCACCAAAACATCATGTTACAGTAGAGTCTCACTTATCCAAGCTAAACGGGCCGGCAGAAGCTTGGATAAGCGAATATCTTGGATAATAAGGAGGGATTAAGGAAAAGCCTATTAAACATCCAATTAGGTTATGATTTTACAAATTAAGCACCAAAACATCATGTTACAGTAGAGTCTCACTTATCCAAGCTAAACGGGCCGGCAGAAGCTTGGATAAGCGAATATCTTGGATAATAAGGAGGGATTAAGGAAAAGCCAATTAAACATCCAATTAGGTTATGATTTTACAAATTAAGCACCAAAACATCATGTTACAGTAGAGTCTCACTTATCCAAGCTAAACGGGCCGGCAGAAGCTTGGATAAGCGAATATCTTGGATAATAAGGAGGGATTAAGGAAAAGCCTATTAAACATCCAATTAGGTTATGATTTTACAAATTAAGCACCAAAACATCATGTTACAGTAGAGTCTCACTTATCCAAGCTAAACGGGCCGGCAGAAGCTTGGATAAGCGAATATCTTGGATAATAAGGAGGGATTAAGGAAAAGCCAATTAAACATCCAATTAGGTTATGATTTTACAAATTAAGCACCAAAACATCATGTTACAGTAGAGTCTCACTTATCCAAGCTAAACGGGCCGGCAGAAGCTTGGATAAGCGAATATCTTGGATAATAAGGAGGGATTAAGGAAAAGCCTATTAAACATCCAATTAGGTTATGATTTTACAAATTAAGCACCAAAACATCATGTTACAGTAGAGTCTCACTTATCCAAGCTAAACGGGCCGGCAGAAGCTTGGATAAGCGAATATCTTGGATAATAAGGAGGGATTAAGGAAAAGCCTATTAAACATCCAATTAGGTAATGATTTTACAAATTAAGCACCAAAACATCATGTTACAGTAGAGTCTCACTTATCCAAGCTAAACGGGCCGGCAGAAGCTTGGATAAGCGAATATCTTGGATAATAAGGAGGGATTAAGGAAAAGCCTATTAAACATCCAATTAGGTTATGATTTTACAAATTAAGCACCAAAACATGGTGTTTTACAACAAATTTGACAGAAAAAGTAGTTCAATATGCAGTAATGCTACGTTGTAATTACTGTATTTATGAATTTAGCACCAAAATATCACAATGTATTGAAAACATTGACTACAAAAATGCGTTGGATAATCCAGAACATTGGATAAGCGAATGTTGGATAAGTGAGACTCTACTGTACCACAAAAAAATCTGGGAAAACATTGACTCCAGTATAAGCTGAGGGTGGTAAATTTTAGAAATTAAAACAGATACCAATAAAATTACGTTAATTGAGGCATCAGTAGGTTAAATGTTTTTGAATATTTACATAAAGCTCAGATTCAAGATAACTGTCCAACTCTGATCAAATCATTCTTCTCATCTTCTTCAATGTAAATGTGCTTATGTTATGATTGAGCCTCGTGGCTCTGTTTCTGATAGGCGTGGGCGTAAGACTCCTCGAGAGTCGGATACTCTCGAGGAGCGAGAGAGAAAAAGACTGCGAGACATATTTGCAGCACCCTCTGACGAAGAGTCTTTCGAAGGGTTCACGGAGAGAATGGAGGAAGGGCTGGTTAGCTCAGAGGAGGATGAGATGGATTGGACTCGGGTAAGGGAGGAATTGGGGGCCACTGGCCATGATGGGGCAGAAGATGAATGGGGACCTTCAGGATTAGACCCATGGCGTAGCTGGAGGGATGGGACGGGATCCACAGCTGGAGATGCTGTTGGGCGTAGTCAGAGGTGTTCCAGCTCTGACGAGGAAAGTGATGAGGAAACGCCCGGGTTAAGGAGGGCAGCTGACAGTGATGAAGATTTGTAACTGGCATAAAATGGGGCTTGGGAGCAATTGCAAATTGCGTCGGGCAAGGTAATCTGGGCAAACGCTTGGGATTCGTGTGTGTGTGTGGGACGCTTCCCTGAAGACTTGTGTGCTTTCCTGTGCTGAGACGTAAGTTGATTGGAATCCAGGGTCAGACGGCGGGAGGGATTGTGTGGGCATTTGTTTGTGCAAACCTGTGCTTACTCTTATTAGCTTGACCTTCCGTCGTCTTCTTGACGGACGCCATCTCCTGCTTTGAGAACTCGGACTGAACTGACCACGGCTTGTCTTCCCCCCTTCTTGGACTTGGAAAAACTACAAACGTCTGCTTCTGGCTTTGATCTACGGAACGGAACTGGTCTACTCTACTGCTAAAATTCCTGGCTGATTTGTTCGTGTTGGAATCCTGTCTGCTGTGTGTGTGGGAGCGACGCAAGTTACTCTAAACACAGTGTTGGCAGCAGAGAGGAATCTGCTGCCAATTAGTTGCATTCTTTGTATCTTTTGTTCCTTGGCTTTCGTTTTGTTTATACCCAGGCTGAAGAAAGCAGTTTGTTTTTACCCGGATTAAACTCCGGTTTAATCCGGTTTATCTTTTGAACATTTACTTTTGCCCCTTTTTGCTCCTAAAGGCAAAAATTGCCTGGCCCTTGTGTTTTACGGGCATTTTTGAGTTCTGTAATCTAATAAACTCTGTTACTTTGAATCTTGTGGCGTTCTGTCCTTGACAGATTGCCCGACGCCCATAAAAGGTTTATTGCAGCAATAAACCCGTCAGGAAGACGATGGATGAGTTAAGGGCCAAATTAGACCAATTGCAAACGGCTGTGACCGTTAGCCAAACAGCTCATGCCGTGAAAGGACATGTTTTGACTCCTGAACGCTTTGACGGAACCAGGTGCAAGTTGCCAACCTTTTTGGCACAAGTGGAGCTTTATTTTTCTCAGCTCAGTGTTCATGCTTATCCTACAGACACTAGCAAGGTGGCCTTTATTTTGAGTTTGTTGACCGGTCCCGCAGGACAATGGGCCACTAATTTAATTTTGGGAAATGACCCAGTCAAGGACAATTTGAATAATTTCAAAAAGTTGTTAACTGATACTTTTGGGGATCCTCTCCGCACGGAGAACGCTGGGTGGGCTCTGTATCGGTTGAAACAGGGAAAGGGGACTGTTTTGGATTACTTAAATAAGTTTAACCTGTATCGCCACCAGCTGGATTGGGGGGAAAATGCATTCATGCTTTTATTTACTGCCGGGTTAAGTGATATGCTCCAGGATGAATTAGCACGCTTGGAGCCGGCTGAAAGCTGGGACGCCTTAGTAGCTAAGGTGCTGCGTTTAGACGCAAGGTTCGAGGCTCGTAAACATTCAAAAGCAATGTGTGCGCCACCCATGCATGTAACCAGGGCACCTGTGGTGATGGGGGAAGAGCCCATGGAGCTTGGGGTCTTTAAAAAGCTGTCTACAGAGGAAAAGAGCCGTAGGAGGCAGTTGGGCTTGTGTTTGTACTGTGGGAATGCTGGGCATTTTGCCAAAAGTTGTAATGTGAAACCTTCCCAGCTTTCGGGAAAAGGCCAGCCCTAGTGCGACGTGAGTCCAACGCACTAGGGCTCCTCAAGCAGTCAACTGAGGGGAGGAAGCATGTTTTCGTACCCATTACATTATCTGTTGGGGGAAGGGAACTTGTTTCTACTTTGGCACTGCTGGACTCAGGAGCCACGGTCTCCTATATAGATATTGAGTTTGCTAAGAAGCATGGCATTCCTAGAGTGCGCAAGGCATGCGACGTGTGGGTGGAAGGAGCAGATGGGAGACTGCTGGAGACTGGGGTGGTTAACCAGGAAACCTCAGCAGTAACGTGGGAGGTGCAGGGAGTAACGGGAACGTTTGTGTGGGATATTACGAGCTTGCCTAGATATGATGTGATCCTGGGGATGGATTGGCTAACTGTAGTAAACCCACAAGTAGATTGGGCAACACGTAAAGTGATCTTAAAGAGGCAGGATTGTTGCACTTTAAATGTTACTCATTCTGATATGGAGGGAGTGCTTGCTGAGTATGGGGAGTTCTCTGATGTATTTTGTAAAAGAGAAGCGGACAAATTACCACCGCACAGGCCATATGATTGCGCCATCAAGTTGGCAGAAGGTGCGAAACTGCCAGCAGGGAGGCTGTATGCCTTGACTGTACCGGAAAGGCAAGCTTTGCGGGAGTTTCTAGATGAAAATTTAGCCAAGGGGTTTATTCGCCCCTCTAGTTCTCCAACTGCGGCACCAGTATTCTTTGTAGCCAAAAAGACTGGGGAACTTAGGCTGGTCTGCGACTATCGGATCCTAAACAAATACACCATTCGGGATAGGTACCCGCTCCCTTTAATCTCGGAACTGTTATCAAGGGTGCAAGGGGCTAAGGTCTTTACCAAGCTTGACCTGCGGGGGGCCTATAACTTAATCCGTATACGGGAAGGGGATGAATGGAAGACGGCATTTAACACGTGTTTCGGATGCCACGAGTTCCGAGTCATGCCTTTTGGGCTTTGTAATGCTCCTGCGGTCTTCCAGAGGTTCATGAACGATGTGTTCAGGGACCTAATTGACCAATTTTTAGTGATTTATTTGGATGATATCTTGATTTTTTCTAAGGACGAGAAAGAACATCGTCAACATGTCAAGCAGGTTCTGCACCGACTGCGGGCTAATGGGCTTTTCGCCAAGGCTTCCAAGTGCGTCTTTCATGTGCCTGAAGTGGAGTTCCTAGGTCATGTAGTGTCAGGTAGGGAACTTAAAATGGACCCACATAAGGTTGACGCTGTCAACTCATGGCAGGAGCTGAGGACTAAGAAGGATGTACAAAGGTTCTTAGGTTTCGCTAATTACTACCGGGAGTTTATTCCGAATTTTGCAAAGCTCACGGTACCTTTGACGCAGCTTCTGCGCAAGAAACAGCCATTTGTGTGGGGGCGGGAAGCTCACGAGGCATTTCTACAACTTAAGTCTAGTTTTCAATCGGACAACATACTAACCCATCCTGATGTTGACAAACCGTTCGTGGTAGAAGCGGACGCTTCTAGCTACGCGTTGGGGGCTGTATTGTCTCAGAAGGATTCCTCAGGGACCTTGCGTCCCTGTGGATTTTACTCGCGGCAACTAACACCCTTCGAGCAGAACTATACCATATGGGAGAAGGAGTTGTTGGCGATTAAGGTGGCGTTTGAGGTGTGGCGGCACTGGCTTGAAGGGGCACGGCACCAGATCGTGGTCAGGTCTGATCATAAGAACTTAGAGCACTTGCAAACAGCAAAGAAGTTAAACCAGCGTCAAATCCGCTGGGCTTTGTTTTTCTCCAGGTTTAACTTCAAGGTGCAGTTCGTGGAGGGGAAGGCAAACTTGCGGGCCGATGCTTTATCCCGCAAGCCAGAATTTAAGACCAATGAGCAGGTTGTGTGTCAGACCATCTTGCCTACTGCCTCGCTGTGTGTTGTAGACAATGAGCTCGGGTTACATGACCAGATCCTTGAGGCTCAGAAAGATGATGTGTGGACACAGGAGCAACTGATGCTGCTCTCAGCAGGTAACCGTACCATACTGCCGCATCTCCAAGATCAAGACGGGGTATTGGTGCGTAGGGGGCAGGTTTACGTACCAGTGGGGGCCCTCAGGTTGGAGGTGATTAGAGCCCACCATGACGAACCCATGGCTGGGCACTTTGGCAGGTTCAAGACCGTACAGCTTATCACCAGGAGCTACTGGTGGCCAAAGATGCGGCAAGACATTCTGCGCTTTTGTGACAGCTGCGCCGTTTGCCAGCAGAGTAAGACGCCTGTTGGGCGCCCTAGAGGGTTGTTGTCGTCTCTACCTGTTCCGGAGAGGCCATGGCAAATCATTTCCATGGATTTTATTTCAGATTTGCCTAAGTCTGGGGGTTATACTTGTATTTGGGTGGTGGTGGATTTATTTAGTAAACTGGCTCATTTTATTCCTTGTTCAACCATTCCGGCGGCCCCTACGTTGGCCTTACTATTTACTAAGCACATCTATCGTTTGCACGGAGCACCCGAGGTGATTATTTCCGATAGGGCTCCGCAATTTGTGTCACGCTTTTGGAAACACTTCCATGAGTGCTTGGGGACTAAGTTAAACGTGTCGTCCGCCTTCCATCCGCAAACGGATGGACAGTCGGAACGGGTTAATGGGCTCTTAGAGCAGTATTTGCGTTGTTTTTGTTTAGATCAACCCACGGCTTGGGTGAAGTGGCTACCGGTGGCGGAGTTTGCTTACAACAATGCGGTACACACGTCTAGTCAGCATACGCCGTTTGAGCTTACTTATGGCTTTCACCCACGGGGAGGTGTGGCGCCGTCGACCAATGTGGTCTCTTCGGACCCTGTGTACCGCTCTACGGAAATGGCTGCATTGCATGATGTTGCCCGTCGCTTACTGTTGGAAGCTAAGGCAACGCAGAAGACTCAGGCTGACCGCCACAGGCAGGCAGGGGAGGAGTTGGAAGAAGGGGATTTGGTGTGGTTATCTTCCAAACATATTAAACAGGCTGGGGGAAAGTTTGCGCCTCGGTATTTGGGTCCCTTTCCTATCGTTAAAAAGATTTCTTCTGTTGCGTTTCGTTTACGTTTACCGTCTAGTTTAAAGGTCCATCCAGTCTTTCATCGTTCGCTGTTGAAACTTGATACCTCTAGTCGTCGTGGTGCTATAGCGGAGGGTATCACTGCCACTTCTCCGCCATCGGGGGAGGAGGCCTTTGTGAGAGGGGATAGTGTTATGATTGAGCCTCGTGGCTCTGTTTCTGATAGGCGTGGGCGTAAGACTCCTCGAGAGTCGGATACTCTCGAGGAGCGAGAGAGAAAAAGACTGCGAGACATATTTGCAGCACCCTCTGACGAAGAGTCTTTCGAAGGGTTCACGGAGAGAATGGAGGAAGGGCTGGTTAGCTCAGAGGAGGATGAGATGGATTGGACTCGGGTAAGGGAGGAATTGGGGGCCACTGGCCATGATGGGGCAGAAGATGAATGGGGACCTTCAGGATTAGACCCATGGCGTAGCTGGAGGGATGGGACGGGATCCACAGCTGGAGATGCTGTTGGGCGTAGTCAGAGGTGTTCCAGCTCTGACGAGGAAAGTGATGAGGAAACGCCCGGGTTAAGGAGGGCAGCTGACAGTGATGAAGATTTGTAACTGGCATAAAATGGGGCTTGGGAGCAATTGCAAATTGCGTCGGGCAAGGTAATCTGGGCAAACGCTTGGGATTCGTGTGTGTGTGTGGGACGCTTCCCTGAAGACTTGTGTGCTTTCCTGTGCTGAGACGTAAGTTGATTGGAATCCAGGGTCAGACGGCGGGAGGGATTGTGTGGGCATTTGTTTGTGCAAACCTGTGCTTACTCTTATTAGCTTGACCTTCCGTCGTCTTCTTGACGGACGCCATCTCCTGCTTTGAGAACTCAGACTGAACTGACCACGGCTTGTCTTCCCCCCTTCTTGGACTTGGAAAAACTACAAACGTCTGCTTCTGGCTTTGATCTACGGAACGGAACTGGTCTACTCTACTGCTAAAATTCCTGGCTGATTTGTTCGTGTTGGAATCCTGTCTGCTGTGTGTGTGGGAGCGACGCAAGTTACTCTAAACACAGTGTTGGCAGCAGAGAGGAATCTGCTGCCAATTAGTTGCATTCTTTGTATCTTTTGTTCCTTGGCTTTCGTTTTGTTTATACCCAGGCTGAAGAAAGCAGTTTGTTTTTACCCGGATTAAACTCCGGTTTAATCCGGTTTATCTTTTGAACATTTACTTTTGCCCCTTTTTGCTCCTAAAGGCAAAAATTGCCTGGCCCTTGTGTTTTACGGGCATTTTTGAGTTCTGTAATCTAATAAACTCTGTTACTTTGAATCTTGTGGCGTTCTGTCCTTGACAGCTTATGTATCCTTTTAATAATAATAGAGTGAAATAATACATGTAATAATAATAATAATAATAATAATAATAATAATAATAATAATAAATACAGGAAAATAATACAAGTAATAATAGAGTAAAATAATAAATGCAATAATAATATCAGAGTGAAATAATAAATGTATTATTAACAATAATAAAATAGAGCAAAATAAATGTAATAGTAGCAACAATATTAGAGAAAAATAATAAATGTAATCATAAGATCAGAGTGAAATAATAAATGTATTACAGTAGAGTCTCGCTTATCCAAGCCTCTGGATTATCCAAGCCATTTTTGTAGTCAATGTTTTCAATATATTGTGATATTTTGGTGCTAAATTCGTAAATACAGTCATTACAACATAACATTACTGCGTATTGAATTACTTTTTCTGTCAAATTTGTTGTATAACATGATGTTTTGGTGCTTAATTTGTAAAATCATAACCTAATTTGATGTTTAATAGGCTTTTTCTTAATCTCGCCTTATTATCCAACATATTCGCTTATCCAACGTTCTGCCGGCCCGTTTATGTTGGATAAGTGAGACTCTACTGTAATAATAGAGTAAAATAATAAATGCAGTAATAATAATAATAAGATCAGAGTGAAAGAATAAATGTATTATTAACAATAATAAAAATAGAGTAAAATAAATGTAATAGTAGCAACAATATTAGAGAAAGTAATGTAATAATACCAATAATAATAGAGAAAAATAATAAATGTACCATATATTCTCGAGTATAAGCTGACCCAAATATAAGCCAACCAGGACCCTCACCCGAGTATAAGCCGAGGGGGGCTTTTTCAGTCTTAAAAAAAGGGCTGAAAAACTAGGCTTATACTCGAGTATATACAGTACATTGAATAAACACATTGCCTTGGTTTGGAGGATGCTTGCGATTGTCGACTGTGAGCTTGACTTTCCTTGTGAACCTTAAAGAAAGGTGTGCGGTTTTGATTGACAGCTACACTGCTTTGTGTCGATTTGAATATGGAACGGGTTTCATGGGACGGTGGTCTACATTTAAAGTTTGAATTGACTTTGGCATCTTAGACATAGCAAGCTTATCAAGACATGGCTAATAAGCTGTTGTGATGTCTTCCTTATCTATGATTCTGTTGTATTTGGCATATACTTTTTTTTGACTCGGGCCAATAAGTATCCAATGCATAAAGTACAAATGGACCAGGTTCCATATAAGCTTCTGCCAAATAAAAGTTGTCATTCATTCTTTAAGATTGCACAAGAACCTTCGTTGTTTTTGCTGCAATTCTGTTACATAACAACTTTCTGGATTTTGCCTCATTTTCTTGGACTGTCTTTGTCACTTTCATATGATAGAGGCAAGAGTGGAGCCCAATTAATATAATCATAGATTTGGAAGGGACCCCCAAGGGGCATCTATTTATTTATTTACAGCATTTATATTCCGCCCTTCTCACCCCGAAGGGGACTCACATTACACATATAGGCAAACATTCAATGCCTTTTAACATAAAACAAAGACAAGACAAACATAGGCTCCGAGCAGGCCTCGAACTCACAACCTCCTGGTCAGAGTGATTCATTGCAGCTGGTTGCAGCTGCCTTGCTGTCCCACCTGCGCCACAGCTCGGGCCCAACCCCCTTCTCTCATGATGGAATAGACACTCAAAACAGTCCCAACAGATGGCCATCCCACCTCTGCCAGAAGGGAATTCAAACCCTGTCCTCCAAGAGTCCTAGTCTGACACTCAATCCATGCATCCCATTGGCTTTCTGTGGTGGGCTCCAGCTCCTATAATCCCCCTACCAGCAACCTGTATTTTCTCAGTACTAGAATACAGTTGCAATTCTAGCAGTTTGATACAGGTGTAACTATTGTAGTTCCATCCTATGGAATCCTAGAATGTGTATTTAAGTGAGAGGTACTTTGACAGCGAGCATGATTTAGGTGGCTCACTATGATTTTGGAGACCATGGTTTGAATAATAAGAATTATGAATTGTAGTACTACCAAGAGCTAGTGTCTGTTGGAATAAAAGGCAGGGGTTCAAATCTCCACCTGGCCATAGAAACCAACTGGGTAAGCTTAGACAAGTCACTCTCTCTCAACCTCAGAGGAATACTATGATTCTGTGTATGCAAAGGCAGACTCCTTCCCGAAACAAATCATATCCCCAAAACCATGTGATAGGTTTGCTTTACGAAACAACTTGAAGACACATATCAAACTACAAATCCTGTGGATCTATAGGGTGGTATCATGGTAGTTAAGTGGTGATATACAGGTGACTTATGTGGCATTTTACTCACTGTTGAACTAATTCTGTGCCACGTGTTTGTGTGCCCAAAGAAGGCGGTAGATTTACCTGCAAGGTTGCAGTTGGATTGTTGTGTTTGGTTGTTCCTACCCTCTCTATTGTATTGGCTAACAACATGGTTACCTGCTTTCTGGTGGGTGGCTCTGCTGACTGGGACACCCAGCTGTTCAATTAAGAGGATTGTTAATTGCCTGACTACTTGACAATTAATCAGCCCACAACAGCTGCAACCTATGAAGTAATTGAGAGCAGTGGGAAATCTGAAGCAGCTCTGTGATTTTGAAAGAAGTTACTGACTTTGTTTTGGGCCTAGATCTTTTGGAGGGTAACTTTTGCTCCAAAGTCGCTTTAAAATTCCAATCAGAGTTTGGAATTCAGCCCTTACAAGCAACTCACTTACCTGTAATTACAGTTGGTGCTCCACATTGTAATAGATTTGATTAAAATGACCATGGCTGTGCACTTTTTGAACCTCAAATTGCTTTGGTGTTCCTTATGAGCCATGTTCTGTGCATAAGTATATACTCTTTCTCTTCCTTTCGCTCTCTTGCGATAACCATGTTTTGTTTGCAGGCTTAGAGGCAAAGCATTAATGTGCTAATACTATTATTCCTGGACTGCCCGCATTGAGTAATCCATCTCTTTGTGGATTTTATCTCAGAGGTTGGAATTGGTGTGTCCTGTATGTTTTCTCACACTTCTGGCTCCATATACCTTCCTCTCCTCTGTTCCTAAGTTAATACCAGACATAAGTTTACATTTTATCCTACTTGGAAATTGGCTTCTTCAAGCAGGTATATGAAAGAGAGACTTGTCTACTTTGAAGAGATCTGCCCACTGTTTTACAGAAGGGGGCTGGACTGGATGAACCATGTGGTCTGTTGCAACTCTTACAATATATTATTATAGTAGGGTCTCACTTATCCAACATTCTGGATTATCCAACGCATTTTTGTAGTCAATCTTTTCAATACATTGTGGTATTTTGGTGCTAAATTCGTAAATACAGTAATTACTACATAGCATTACCGTGCATTGAACTACTTTTTCTGTCAAATTTGTTGTATAACATGTTTTGGTGCTTAATTTGTAAAATCATAACCTAATTTGATGTTTAATAGGCTTTTCCTTAATCCATCCTTATTATCCAACATATTCGCTGTCAAGAGTCAGACGCCAGTTAACATACAAAACAGTTTATTCCGAAGATAAGCCAGAAAATAACATAAACACAGGAAATATCCTTGAAACACTTCACTTTTCAGTGTTTCGAGAGTAGATTGGACAATAATAACTCAAAAACGAGCCACGCTAATTTCCCATGCTGGCATTCAATAAAAAACTAAATAACGCTTCAATTCAGCTTTGAAAAACAAATAGAGTTAATTGCTGGAAAATAAACAAACTAGAAAAGCAATAAAGCTGCTTCCACAGTGCGGATAAGCCGAAAGCCTCAAAGGGATGATGAATAGCCGTCGTCAGAAGAATCCAAGGTCAGGTCAGGAGGCAGCAGAAATTCCGAAAGACAAACCAATAGTCAGAAGCCGGGAGTAGCCGTCAGTCAGAGGGTGTAGACAGAAGCCAGGTCAAATTCAATCCAAAGTCCGAAGAGGGTGCAGTCATCCAAAACAGGTCCACGATAAGACACAGCGAGAGCCAAGCTAGGTGATATCAGCAGATTCAAATCATAGTCCAAGTCCAGTCTTCATGGAAACACAGAGATCCCAATAGCGCCTCAGCAACACCTTGCCACACGCAAAGTGCAGTGGCCAAACATTCCCATTTTATTCCCCTTCCTCCTGGGTGACCAAACACTCACACCCAAACACCAGGTGTCCCAAATCTACTCAGAGTCTGAACTCCACACAGCTAGAGCTCGTGGATCTGGAGTACCTAGCAATTCGTCGGAGTCCCAATCATCCTGTCCACACTTAGCCCCATGAACACTTAAAGAACCATCCTCCCTTCTCCAAGCATCCCAATTGGGATCAGCTCCTGCAGAAACCCCAGGTTCAGAAGTATCCATAGGCCCCAAATCCCCAGACATCTCCGGTGGCTGTGCCCATTCAGTGCCCGCTTCCCCAGCCACCACCTGTTCCTTAGCATCCATCTCCCCATCTGAATCTTCCTCAGAAGATCCCCCATATAGCTCTCTAAGTCACTTCCTGCGCAACTCCTCCAGTGAACCCTCATCACGAGGGTTTTTTCTTCCTCTTCGAATTCCATCACCATCAACCATAATCCCCGAAGGCGCAGTCACAACATTCGCTTATCCAACATTCTGCCGGCCCGTTTATGTTGGATAAGTGAGACTCTACTGTACTAGCTGTGCCCGGCCACGCATTGCTGTGGCGAAGTATGATGGTATGGGAAATAAAGTATTGAGGAATTGGTGGTAGTTAAGGTAAAGGGTAAACGTTTTCCCCTGACATTAAGTCCACTTGTGTCCGACTGCACACTGAAGTGGATTATATGGCAGTGTGGAGTCAAGATAATCCAGTTCAGAGCAGATAATATAAGATTATAAATGGGTTATATAGCTGTGTGAAAGGGCCTTGAGTCTACACTGCCATATAATCCAGTGCAAATCTGATAATATGCATTTTATAGGCAGTGGGGAAGAGGCCTAAGTGAGGCCTAACTCTGCCTGTCCCCTGGGCTGAGTGGGTTGCTAGGAGACCAAGTGCGTGGAGCTTGACCTTTTAACTGGCAGCAATTGGATGAAAGCAATTATTCCTCTCCCTCTAGTTAGGACTTTATTTTTCTTTTCTTTTTGTTGTATGAACCTAGAGGCATGGATGAGGGATTGTGCTGCCAAGTTTAGTGTTTCTGGGATGTGTAGTTTTGTTGTTTTGTCCTAGGCCGAAATTTCATTACCCTTTTATATATATAGATTATTATCATCGATAACAATAACTAGAATTCTAAATGTAGTTGCCAAGAAGTCATTAGACTACACATCTAGTTAACTTCACCATGTACCTCACAAACCTCTGAGGATGCCTGCCATAGATGTGGGTGAAACGTCAGGAGATAATTCTTCTGGAACATGGCCATATAGCCAGGAAAACACACAACAACTTCACCATTAGTTCTTCTAAATACAGCTGACGGGACTGTATAATCCAAAGTGTGATTCTCCTGCACTATGGGCAGAGCTACTCTGTAGAAATCAATGCAGTTTGACAATTCCTTAACTGCTATGACTCAGTGCTGTGGATTCCTGGGATTTGAAGTTTGGTGAGCATTCTTTGGCAGAGGAGGCTAAAGACCTTGTAAAACTACAACTCCCAAAATTCCATAACATTGAACCATAACAATCAAAGTGATAACAGCATAGGCCACTGATTGGGGTTTACAGCTTGCCTGCTCAGGTTCTCATTGTGTATTCACTTCAGGAGTGTTGTTTTTGTGCCATGGTTGATCACTCTACAGCAGTGGTTCTCAACCTGTGGGTCCCCAGGTGTTTTGGCCTACAACTCCCAGAAATCCCAGCCAGTTTACCAGCTGTTAGGATTTCTGGGAGTTGAGGGCCGAAACATTGGGGAATCCCAGGTTGAGAACCACTGCGGTAGATAACTTCTGGACAGGCTGTATAGCATTTTCACCACATTGCCAGTCAGCATGGAATGGAGTTAATGCAGGCATGGGCAAACTTGGGCCCTCCAGTTGTTTTGGACTTCAACTCCCACAATTCCTAACAGCCGGTAGGCTGTTAGGAATTATGGGAGTTGAAGTCCAAAACAACTGGAGGGCCCAAGTTTGCCCATGCCTGGGTTGATGAAAGTTGCAATCAACCCACTCATTTTGAATGTGCCCGGTTTGGGGAGGCTGTCCTTCAACGATCAAGGCTTTGTTCGTTCTTTTTCAGTGAAGCAAGCCATTGTAACCATTTTCCACTTTTTGGAAACCCAGTGCCTCTCTTAATACCTTTTCAAAGCGCAAGAGTAAGCAGGATTCTTAAAATAGCCACCAGTGAACAGCACTCGCAAGCTTTTGTTGCAGAGCCATCTGTTCCAACATTAACTGCATATAGATATGTGTCTATATATAGCTGCCTGTGTGTATTTATGCTTTCAAGTTTTCTGTCAACTTATGGCAATTGAATACATTTCGTGGAGTTTTCTTAGACTGGGAAAACTCAGAGATGGTCCTGCTAGTTCCTGCCTCTGAAAAAGAGATTGACAGTCTTCCATCCAAGTACCATGTAGAACAAACATGAGCAAACTTTGGTTCCCATTCCAGATGTTTTGGACTTCAACTCCCACCATTCCCAACAGCCTCAGAAAGGGGCCTGAGGCTGTTAGGAATGATGGGAGTTGAAGTCCAAAACACCTGGAATGAGAAACAAAGTTTTCCCATGCCTTCTTTATTCTGTTACAGATTGATCATCCTTATCTGGAAGTCAGAAATTCAGTGTTCCCTCACTTATCGCTGGGGTTAGGTTCCAGGATCACCCACAATACACAAAAATCCGCAAAGCAGGGACACTATATTTATTTTAATATTTATACATTATTTTAGTAGTTATACACTATTTTAAGTCTTTATCAACCAATCGTGTGTTGATAAATCGCTTCCTCCTCCTATTGCCGCTTGGGCTCCTTTTATCTCCCTTCTGCTTCTCTTTCCTCCCTTCCTTAGGCTATAAATTGTAATTTTTTATAATTTGTAATAGTCTTTTAGAGTTTATTGAAAACCGCGAAACAGTGATTCCACGAAAAGTGAACTGCGAAGTAGTGAGGGAACACTGTATATGTTTTTGGGAAACTGAAAAGAACACTTCTGAAACTCTGCCATGTATGTGTGTTTTGTGCATTGGCATCTCTTTGTCCCTAACCATTCAAAGAGACATCTAGATATATCAGTTTTACAGCTGAGAAACCTAGATGCCTTGCATGAATGCCATTTTCCCAAAAGGCTATGACTCTCAACAGGCCATGCTTTTAACCAAGAGGTTATGGAATCATTTTTCAAAAGGTTGTGACTTTTAGTAAGGTCATGCCTTTCCAAAGATCACAAAATCTCCAAAAGGTTCTGGAGATTTTCATTTTCCAAAACTGCCAGTAGAAAACTCCAATTAATAACATTTGGTAGACTCTGAAACATGATGGTGGCAAAGCCTGTGTGATGTAGTGGTTTGAGTGTTGGACTAAGGGCACTGGAAAACCAAAGTTTGAATCCACGCTGAGCTGTGGAAACCCACTGGGTGATATTAGGAAAACCTCAGAGGCTGTTGTAGTTCAGTCTGATGATGAAGAGGGATTTGAGTTTATGCAGGCTGACCAAAGCAATGCTGAAGTGGGAAATCTCGAAGGCTCTGATGCTGGAAATGTTGAAGGTTCTGGCTCTGAATTGTCAGAGAGGCCGCAGGTTAGCGAGGAAACAGAAACTAAAGATAAGGGTGACCTTTCACCGGATTTAGAACATCAACAAGCTCCAGTTGTTTCGGGCAGCGAGGCAGAGGAGTTTTTCTTAGATAGAGATAGAAGGTTAAGGTTGAAGGTTCATTGCCCCAGACGTTCCCTTAGAATAGCTGGCAAATGTGTGGGAATTCAAGGGCAGAGAAATGCCTTTTTGGCTTGTAAACATGGGTAAATACAGGAGAAACAGATTATTTTTGGAAGCACATCTCCTGCCTTGTCTAAGCTCATGGAAAAGGATTCTCATTTATGTTCATGCCTGGAAACTGTGTTTGGGATTTTACTCTGAAGTTCATGGTGCCTTGTTTTTCAGGACTAATTTCCTATATCAGAGACTTGGAATGATATTCCTCAAATTTCTTTTACTTCTGGACTATATTGCTTTTTACTGACTGCCATTGCATTTGGATGTTTGCTTTCTTTACTGCTTTTTATTCAGACTTGTTTAAACCTAGCCTGCTGTGGTGGAGTGTGTGTTAAGAGCAAGGTGAACCAGGGCTGAGGTGCAACAGAGGCAGACAAAGGCAACTCCCCAATAAATCTTGCCAAGGAAACCCCATGATAGGGTCACCCTAAGCCAGAACTGACTTGAAGGCACTCATAAGGGTGTGTTAGTGAGAACTGTGAGCCTGGCTTTGATTGCAGAATGACCCTGGTTGCACGATTCACAGCTGGCTGGGAAGAAAGAAAAAAAGGGGGAGCAGCCCAGAAGGAACCCTGTGAAAGAGAACAGGAGCCAGGCAAGTGCACCTGGTGCGGATTTAGCCAATCTGGGCCGCTGTCCCTTTTCTCAACATCTATTCTTATGCTCCTGGACGGGAGCGATGGCGCAGCTGACACAATCGAGGCAATTCCAGCCGCCCATGCGCACAGCTGCTGCCCAGCCATCTGGGAGGGGGACGAAAAGGCCCACGGTCAACTCTGGCCTTTTGTTTGCCGGTGTTTGGGCGCCTCTCTTTCTGGGCCTCCACCAAATCCCGTCCCTCGTAAGCTCCTGCCAATCTTCCTTTCCCTTTTCTTCTTTGAGAAACACATATCAAGTGAAGGGGATGCCTTTGACAGCCTTCAGCCTGTCTTTGACGCAGCAAAGTTATAAGGTCCTGATGTAAAACGGTTCCTGTTTCTGCATTTACAAAGGTTGAATGAAAAGTAATGCCTCCACCTTCGTAACTTCTCAACAGATGGCAGTTCTGGTATGTGGCAGGTCCTGGCTTGTTCAGCAGACTTTTCTCTACAGTTCCATTTGGCGGGAAGCTTTAGCATTGAACGGTTGTGTTGTTAAAGTGTGAATTATGGAACCCTGCGCAGACGGGAAAGCCTTAGTATTGAATGGTTGTGTTGTTAAAGTGCCAAGTATGGAACCCTGCGCAGATGGGGAAGCCTTAGCATTGAACGGTTGTGTTGTTAAAGTGTGAAGTATGGAACCCTGCGCAGACGGAAAAGCCTTAGTATTGAACGGTTGTGTTGTTAAAGTGTGAAGTATGGAACCCTGCGCAGACGGAAAAGCCTTAGCATTGAACGGTTGTGTTGTTAAAGTGTGAAGTATGGAACCCTGCGCAGACGGAAAAGCCTTAGTATTGAACGGTTGTGTTGTTAAAGTGTGAAGTATGGAACCCTGCGCAGACGGAAAAGCCTTAGTATTGAACGGTTGTGTTGTTAAAGTGTGAAGTATGGAACCCTGCGCAGACAGGAAAGCCTTAGCATTGAATGGTTGTGTTGTTAAATTACGAAGTATGGAACCCTGCGCAGACGGTTGGTCAATGCGACTTAAGCAATGTGCAGTCACTGAATTCTTGACAGCAGAAGGTGTCACCCCAAAGGAGATTCATCAGAGAATTCCAGCTGTGTATGGCGATTGTGTTGATGTGAGTCCTGTGTGTCATTGGGCGAATGAGTTTAAAGATGTTGAGGTGGGAACATCGGACTTGCGTGACAAACAAAGAGTTGGACGTCCTGTGACAGCAACCACCGAGTTTCACAAGCAAAAGGTTGACAGATTGATTCAGGACAATTGTCGTATCACTCAAGAGAGAAATTTCAAGCATCATCGGCATTTCACAAGAATGTGTGGGTCACATTATTGCTTTGCTTGGCTATCGAAAGATCTGTGCACGAGGGGTACCCAGGATGCTGGCGCCTGAAATGAAAGCACACAGACTGGAAATTTGCCAGGAACTCCTCTCGCGTTACGAGAATGAGGGTGATGTCTTTCTCCTTTGGGGTGTCAAGAATTCAATGACTGCACGTTGCTTAAGCTGCATTGACAGACCATCTGTGCAGGGTTCCATACTTCGCACTTTAACAACACAACCGTTCAATGCTAAGGCTTCCCGCCAAATGGAACTGAAGAGAGAGTCTACTGAACAAGCCAGGACCTGCCACAGACCAGGACTGCCATCTGTTGAGGAGTTACGAAGGTGGAGGCATTACTTTTCATTCAACCCTCGTACTTTCCTGAGAACATATCCGTGGTTTCACTTACCTGTGACTTGGAGGATTTAGAACTATACACGTTGCTAAATACTTCCTCCCCAATTAGATGCATCTCCTTAGTTTTAAGTTTGTTGCTACAAATGTGTCCTCACTCAACCTGTGTGTAATATTGTTGTGCACTTGTTACAGAAGAAGTCCAAAGTGTTACAAGTTGCTGTATTCTTTGTAACTTCTGCCTGTTCCTTCCGAGGTTTGGTGTTTCCTCTTTTCCTTGTTGTGTGCATTTAAGTCATTTCTGACACATGGTCTATAGCAGGCATGGGCCAACTTCGGCCTTCCCTCCAGGTGTTTTGGACTCCAACTCCCACAATTCCTAACAGCCGGTAGGCTGTTAGGAATTGTGGGAGTTGGAGTCCAAAACACCTGGAGGGCCCAAGTTTGCCCATGCCTAGTTTATAGTTTACCTTTATTTTGGGTGAGGTTCTTTTTTTTAAAGGTATGACCTTTTAGAGATCATAATCTTTTGAAAAACCGGCATCTCTATACTCATTTGGAATCGTAACACTTTTTGGAGATCAATTAGCATTCATATTATTTGGAATAATCATAAGAAGAGTTAAAAACTTGAGTCAAGTAAGAGTCAAAAACTCGCTTGGATCAGCCTTCTTAGTGGTAAAGATCAATTCGTATTCATTCAAGGCCATTTAGGTTTCTCAGTTGTTAGACTGATATCCCTGTTTTTCTCTTCAAACTGTTAGGAACAAAGATATGCCAATGTATAAAATATATATAGCAGATCTTCAGAAGTGTTATCTACTTTCTACTTTCCCATAAAATATATTGCTTTTAAATTACGCTCTCAAGAGACCAAACATAACTAGTCTTTATCAAAAAATAACATAGTGGATTTACTTACAAAACTTTTATGTATTCAGCATACAGATACATTGCTTATTGGTTCAAAGTGTAAACAGTCTGTACTTTACTCATTCTGTTTGTCTTCTCTCTGTTGTATACGGACTAACTCTCTTCTGATGCATACTATACTCGATTAACTTCTAATGCATACTGATTGACTTCTGCAGCATACTTAACTCAGCTACAGTAGAGTCTCATTTATCCAACATTCTGGATTATCCAATGCAGTCTGCCATTTAGTAGTCATTGTTTTTATAGTCAATGTTTTTAATACATTGCAATATTTTGGTCTTAAATTTGTAAATACAGTAATTGCTACTTAACGTTACCATGCATTGAACTGCTTTTTCTGTCAATTTATAATTATTATTATTATTATTATTGACACAACGATGTTGTATGACACAGCAAACAAGATAGACATGCTGGATTTCGTTTCACAAAACCACAAGTCGAACACTTCCCAAGTGTCTAGGACTGTGTGATGTATTTTCGGATGATGCGTGCAGATCCCAGCAGGGTGGCCTTTTGCAGTTGGCAGATCGTAATTTTGTCAATGTCTATTGTTTCCAAATTCCGGCTGAGATCTTTTGGCACAGCACCCAATGTGCCCATCACCACCGGGACCACCTGCACTGGTTTCTGCCAGAGTCTTTGAAGTTCAATCTTGAGGTCCTGATAGCGGCTGAGTTTTTCCTGTTGTTTTTCGTCAATGCGACTGTCACCTGGGATGGCGACATCAATGATCCAAACCTTGTTCTTTTCCACAACTGTGATATCTGGTGTGTTGTGTTCCAGAACTTTGTCAGTCTGGATTCGGAAGTCCCACAGTATCTTTGCGTGTTCATTTTCCACGACCTTTGCTGGTTTGTGATCCCACCAGTTCTTTGCTGCTGGGAGGTGGTACTTGAGGCATAAGTTCCAATGGATCATTTGGGCCACACAGTTATGCCTCTGTTTGTAGTCTGTCTGTGCAGTTTTCTTACAGCAGCTGAGGAGATGATCAATGGTTTCATCAGCTTCCTTGCACAGTCTGCATTTTGGATCATCAGCTGATTTTTCAATCTTGGCCTTAATGGCCTTTGTCCTGATGTCTTGCTCCTGGGCTGCAAGGATCAGGCCTTCTGTCTCCTTCTTCAGGGTCCCATTCGTGAGCCATAGCCAGGTCTTCTCCTTGTCAGCTTTTCCTTCAATTTTGTCAAGGAACTTTCCATGCAATGTTTTGTTGTGCCAGCTGTCAGCTCTAGTTTGTAGTGTGGCTTTCTTGTACTGGTTTTTTGTCTGCTGTGCTTTGAGGAGTTTCTGATTTTTGACTTCAATCAAAGCAGGTTCTTCACTTTGCTTTACATATTCTGCCAGGGCATGTTCTTCTTCTTTGACTGCTTGTTTTACTTGTAAGAGTCCTCTGCCCCCTGATCTTCTAGGCAGATATAGCCGGTCAACATCACTGCGAGGGTGCAGTGAGTGATGAATGGTCATGAGTTTTCTTGTTTTTCTGTCCAAATTGTCCAGTTCCATCTGTGTCCAGTTTATAATGCCAGCAGTATATCTTATGACAGGCATGGCCCAGGTGTTTATGGCCTTGATGGTGTTGCCTCCATTGAGCTTGCTTTTGAGAATTTTTCTGACCCTTTGTGTGTATTCTTTACTGACCACAGTCTTCACATGTTCATGCTTGATGTTGTCCAGCTGTAATATGCCCAGATATTTATAGGCCTCTGGCTGGTGACACTTTATTGTTTGGCCATTAGGCATATTGATGCCCTCACTTTCAATGATTTTCCCCTTCTTCAATGCCACTGTCGAACATTTGTCCAAGCCAAACTCCATGTTGATATCAGTGCTAAAAATTCGGACAGTGTTAGTCAGAGACTGGATTTCAGTTTTCGTTTTTCCATACAGCTTCAGGTCATCCATGTACACCAGATGCGAAATTTTGTGAGAATTCTTAGATGTTTGGTAGCCGAGATTTGTTTTTTGTAAGATTGTTGACAGAGGGATCATGGCAATAATGAAAAGCAGAGGGGACAATGAGTCTCCCTGGAAAATTCCTCTCCTGATGTTGACAAGTCCATAACTTTCATTTCCAACAAACAGTTCAGTTTTCCAGTGCTCCATCATGTTTTCAATAAAGGTACCAACGTTTTTACTAATCCCGATGGCGTCCAGGCACTTGATGATCCAGCTGTGTGGGAGTGAGTCAAAGGCCTTTTTGTAGTCAATCCACGTCATGTGAAGATTAGCTTTTCGGCTTTTACAGTTCTCCAGAATCATTTTGTCAATCAATAACTGGTCTTTTGTGCCCCTGCTTTTCCGTTTGTTGCCTTTCTGTTCATCTGGCAAGATGTTTTTTTCTTCAAGATAGTCTTGAATTCTGTCAGCTATGATGCCAGTCAGTAGTTTAAACATAGTGGGCAGACACGTTATTGGCCTGTAGTTTCCTGGTGCTGCTCCTTTTGCTGGATCCTTTTGTATCAGGTATGTTCTTCCAGTTGTTTGCCATTCACTGATACTTCCTTTCTGCAGCATCTCATTGAATTGTTGGGCCATTTTTCCATGTAAACTAATCAGATGTTTGAGCCAAAATCCATGAAGTTGATCACTACCAGGCGATGTCCAGTTCTTGACTTTTTGCACTCGTTTGCTGATCATTTCAGTTGTTATTTCCATCTGTTCCATTTTGTTCTGTGAGAATTTTCCTACAAACTCCTTTATCCACCCAGCGTTTTTGTTGTAGTTCTTATTATTTTCCCAAAGCTCTTTCCAGAACTTCGTTGTTGCAGTTTTCTCTGGCTTTATGGTTACTATAATAAACTTGTTGATATAAACTTGTTGATATAATAATAATAATAATAATAATAATAATAATAATAATAATAATAATAATGAAATGAAATAATAATAATGAAATCCAGCATATCTATCTTGTTTGCTGTGTCATACAATGTCGTTGTGTCAATAATAATAATAATAATTATTATTATATCAACAAGTTTATTTTTGTATGCCACGTCCATCTCCCCAACGGGGACTCAGAGCAGCTCACACGGGGACAAGCCCAATACAAATCACATAACATCATAAAATCAAACAGTTAAAACAACAAGCATCACATTTAAAAACAAATTAAACAGGTCATAGTTTTAAAAGCATAATTAAGAGCAGGAAATATAAACAATCACCCACAGCATTAAAGGTCCAATATGGACATAAATCGGCAAACAATCAAACTGATAAAAAGAGTGTCTATATCGAAATAGAACATACATCAAATAGACAAAGCAAGTAGGGAAAATAAATATGGGATGGAAATCAAACTATAACATGACAGGGCAAATTTCAATGTGGGTAAGGGCCAAGATATAACGGATTTGTCTAATCGAATGCATGACAGATGTGTTGTAAAACATGTTTTGGTAATTAGTCTGTAAAATCATATAACGTAATTTGTCGTTTAATAGGCATTTCCTTAATCCCTCCTTATTATCCAACATTTTTGCTTATCCAACATTCTGCCGGCCCGTTTATGTTGGATAAGCGAGAGTCTATTGTATATGCTGTACTGACTGACTGATGCATGCTGACTACTATACTGTACTCAACTGTACTGACTTCTCAAATGGAGTTTCAGTCCAAATAGTCCCAGATCTGGTCACATGGTCTGTAGTCCCTCCCACAACCTCAAACAACATAGAGTTAGGGGCAGAGCTGCATATCAAAATATACATACAATATAGCAAGTAACAACAGTTATGTCAGAGTAATTTGCAGCACAGCAGCAGTTGGATGGAATCAGTGGAACGCAGAACGAAGTGACATCAAGAGACGTTAGTAAAACTATATACAAAGTTTTACTGACTTCAGTAATAATCAAGACAAACAGACTTGTAGACAATAGGCACAGGACTTGACTCTCAGCAGACAGCACTCGACTCTACTCAGAACAGAACAGAGTAGATCAGAACTGAACTGATGCAATCAGCAATGCACATACACTTGTGTCTGGACACTCCCTGGTTCCAGCCACACATCAAGGTCATCACAGCTTCTTAGTAATTAACTCTTTCCAGACTAAAGTATACTCTGGATGATGCAATCAGTATGCAATACAGGCAAGACACAAATTTCATTTAAACACTACCAATTCACAAATCCCACATTAACAAGTTACATACGTAACAAATAACTAGTATATAGGAGGCTTGTAGAAGGTTGCTATTTCCAACAGTTTTGGCGTAATTACTAATTACTATTTGTGCTGCATGCTGCTGTGAGATAGAATAGTAAATAAGGAATTGTGACTGCAGTGCTCTTCAGAGAGGCATTTCCCAGTATAATGATCAGTGTTAATCACTGGGCAGAGGAGAAGTCACGCATTAGTTTTTCTGCCTGGGAAGAGTCATGAGCTAATTCTGATTCAGAATGGAAATGGGAGCGGTGACGCTTCTTTCTGAGCTTAGAAATACAGCCGCCTTCCACATTTGTGGATTTAACTTTTTGCAGATTTGATCATTTGAAGGTTTGATTGAAATGTTCTCTCTAGGAATGTTTAAGTCCTCGAGGGCAAGTCTTTAAACAGTTTTGGTTGACAGCAGAAGGAGGACCTAAATATTCATGGAATATTTCAGCTTTCCAGTATGATTCTGTGATTGATTTTGCACTGGAAGTCCTAGAGATTCCTAGAGAAGTGTTTTCTCAATGTGTTGTCACTGGGAATCACCGGGTTGTTGTGAGTTTTATGTCCATGTTCTAGAAGCATCCTCTCCTGACGTTTCACCCACATCTACGGCAGGCATCCTCGGCGGTTGTGATTGTTCTCTCAGGTTACAAAATTATTTTTTAATTTGCATTTTTCCCACAAAGGGGTGGCGATCCATTCCTAACCCTCATGAAAGTGGCGGGTCAACTGTTATTACTTTTGACAACTATAATAAGTCTGTCCTTTTGAAAACAAAACAACCTGACTCACCTCTGGCTGGTAGTGAAAGTGCTTCTATCTCATTCTACCTGTTTGCAGATAACCAGAGATTATCTGGGATTTGAAAGGGTTTAAGCAAAATAGCATGTTTGGAACAGAAGGGCACAACTCAGGGTGGGAAATTTATGGCTGTGTCGGGGCCGGATTGTGTACCTTCTCCTTTTGTAAAACACTTCTGCATAGAGGCTACTCCCAAGACAGATTTCACATACATGGGCTCGGTCGTTACCACTTCATTTGTCCTTAATGTGGTTTGATCTGTGTTTATATTTATTTTATTTATTTACAGTATTTATATTCCGCCCTTCTTTCTCACCCCGAAGGTGACTCAGGGCTGATCACAATGCACATATACATGGCAAACATTCGATGCCATTAGACGTACGACATATATAGACAGACACAAAGGCAATTTTAACATTTTCCAGCTTCTGGCTTCATGAGCATATGCTCGATTCCGGTCACAGGGGGAGCTGCCGCTTCACCGTCCACTTGTGACATCGAGTCCTTGATGGAGTACTTTCTCATTCTTCCATAGGAAGGTTTTATGGTGTCCTAAATTAGTTAAATTAGCCTCCCCGCATAAAGCAGTACCTAGATTTCCTACTGGGCAGATTTTTTTTTTCTGTGTCAGGAGCGACTTGAGAAACTGCAAGTTGCTTCTGGTGTGAGAGAATAGGCTGTCTGCTAGCACATTGCCCAGGGGACGCCCGGATGTTTTGATGTTTTTACCATCCTTGTGGGAGGCTTCTCTCATGTCCCCGCATGGAGCTGGAGCTGATAGAGGGAGCTCATCCGCGCTCTCCCCGGGTGGGATTCGAACCTGGCAGCCTTCAGGTCAGCAACCCAACCTTCAAGTCACAAGGCTTTAACCCACTATGCCATCGGGGCTCCACTTGGCAGATGCAACTGTCTTTCAAGCTGCATAGGTCAACAGCGAGTTAGACCCCGACTAGGGCTGGCTTCGAACTCATGACCTCTCATTCAGTAGTGATTTATTGCAGCTGGCTACTAACCAGCTGCACCACAGCCCGGCCTATGTATGTATCTGTCTGTCTGTCTCTCTTATAATTCCTCGGGCTGCAAATGTCAACAGCAAGCTAGACTATTAATGGTCGGAAGGTCACTCCAACTCGTCTGGATTCAAACTCATGAGCTGTCGGTCAGGGGTGATTTATTGCAGCTGGCTACTAACCAGCTGCACCACAGCCCGGCCTATGTATGTATCTGTCTGTCTGTCTGTCTTATAATTCCTCGGGCTGCATAGGTCAACAGCAAGCTAGACTATTAATGGTCGGAAGCTCACTCCGACTCGGGCTGGATTCGAACTCATGACCTGTCGGTCAGGAGTGATGTATTGCAGCTGGCTACTAACCAGCTGCACCTCAGCCTGGTCCTTATATGATCAATGCTTAGAAAAGTGGCTTTTTTGGACTGCTTACTGGGGTGGTGTACAGGAAGCATACAAGCCCCCGTTATTTATTTACTATGTTTTGCAATGTGGCACTGAAGTGGCCAAGTTGGAAGCCACTTACAACTTGGCCACATGACCTTGGAGGTGTCTATGAACAATGCTGGTTCTTCAGCTTAGAAATGGAGATGAGCACCAACCTTTTGGGGTGAGAAGAGCAGGGTAGAAGTACAGTATAGTAAATAAATAGTACCCTGTTTCCCCTAAAATAAGACATCCCCAGAAAATAAGACCTTAGTAGAGGTTTTGCTGAATTGCTAAATATAAGGCCTCCCCCAAAAGTAAGACCTAGCAAAGTTTTTGTTTGGAAGCATTCCTGCCAAACAGAACACCAGAGCATGCAGGATCGGTAAATGTACGTACCATAAAGTGTTGTACATGGAAATATTGGTAGTAACAAGAAATTCTTGATAGGATTCACAGTTTATCTGGTTATGCTGGTTTATGATGACAACTACTGTACAGTATATATATATATATATATATGTGTGTGTGTGTGTGTGTGTGTGTGTGTATGTGTGTGTGTGTATGTGTATATATATATATATATATATATATATATATATATAATGTTCATTTTTTGTTCAATAATAAATGTGAATTCTTCTTCATGGAAAAATAAGACATCCCCTGAAAATAAGACCTAGAGCATCTTTGGGAGCAAAAATTAATATAAGACACTGTCTTATTTTCGGGGAAACACGGTAAGTAAACATAGAACAGGTGCCCCTGATGGCGCAGCGGGTTAAACCACTGACTGCTGAACTTGCTGACTGAAAGATTGTGGGGAGTGGGGTGAGCACCCGCTGTTAGCCCCAGCTTCTGCCAACCTAGCACTTCGAAAACATGCAAATGTGAGTAGATCAATAGGTACCGCTCCGGCGGGAAGGTAACGGTGCTCCATGCCGTCATGCCGGCAACATAACCTTGGAGGTGTCTATGGACAACGCCGGCTTTTCGGCTTAGAAATGGAGATGAGCACCAACCCTTTGGGGTGAGAAGAGCAGGGTAGAAGTACAGTATAGTAAATAAATAGGAAGTAAACATAGAACAGGAGCCCTTGGTGGCGCAGCGGGTTAAACCACCGAGCTGCTGAACTGGCTGACTGAAAGATTGTGGGGAGCGGGAGGGAGCGCCCGCTGTTAGCCCCAGCTTCTGCCAACCTAGCAGTTCGAAAACATGCAAATGTGAGTAGATCAATAGGTACCACTCCGGCGGGAAGGTAACTGTGCTCCATGCCGTCATGCTGGCCACATAACCTTGGAGGTGTCTACGGACAATGCCGGCTCTTTGGCTTAGAAATGGAGATGAGCACCAACCCCCAGAGTCGGTCACGACTGGACTTAACGTCAGGGGAAAACCTTTATTTATTTATTTACAGTATTTATATTCCGTCCTTCTCACCCCGAAGGGGACTCAGGGCTGATCACATTACACATATAAGGCAAACATTCAATGCCTTAACATAGAACAAAGACAAGACAAACACGGGGCTCCGAGCTGGCCTCGAACTCATGACCTCCTGGTCAGAGTGATTCATTGCAGCTGGCTGCAGCTGGTTGCTCAACAGCCTGCGCCACAGCCCGGTTTTAACATAGAACAATAGAGTTCAAGGGGATCCCAAGAGTCCATCTAGTCCATCCCTTGCCAGACAGAAAGGCAGAATTCTATCTTCCGTTTTGTGATGTCTCATGGGCCATGTAGTCCCCTTCCTAGTACTATTGTGGCAGACGAAGAGGAAAACTTGGGTTTCCCACCGATTCAGCCAGAATCGGAGGCCCCGCACCTGCAAGATGTTTGCCCTCAAGAAGTCAGCCAAACAAGTCTTGAGCAGAATTCTCCCCCGTTCTCTCGCAAGGATAATTATAATAGAGATAGAGGCGCTAGGGAGGCGAATCGCCGAAGCGCCAGAATCGCTGCCAGACAATTAGCTGATTAAGCCTGTTTCCCTTGGGAAATCTTAAGGCGTCATGCATCTGGACATAGTATGGGTTTCACTTCTTGTTCCCCAGGGAAAGTGTTCCTTGGCGGGAAAACAAGATCCTATATAGGTGTTTTACCGCAAGGAGATCCTTGCGGAGTCAATTCGTCAGCTTCAGGAGTGAGATCGTGTGTGGACTACGCTACTCCAGTTCCTTGTTTCCAGGACCTTGCCACGGACCTTGTTCTTGTTCCAAGCCTGCCTTGTTCCCCGGACCTCGCCACGGACCCAGTTCTTGCTTCTTGCTTCTAGTTGCCTCGAATCAAGTCTTGTTTGCCAAGAATCTAGTGTGTTTTCCAGCCTTGTTGTCAAGCTCCATTGGACTAAAGGACCCTGTCATTTCCCCACACTTTGCTCGGCAAGTGTGTGTTTCAGTTATTGGATTATAACTTTGGACTCTAATATCTCATATTGGACATTGATTTCCTGGACTATATTTGACCTTTCCTGAAAGGTCTACTTCTGAACTTTATTCTTCACTTGTTTTTATTGACTTTATATATTCCTTTAATAAAGATATTAGATAGATTCTGGTCTCTGTGCATGGTTATTGGTGCTCTGCAGCCTGGGTCCTGACACGTTTCAAACATTCAGTAAAGAAGAGTGAAATAATTCCCACAGAAGGCTGTGTATCTGGTGGGTCAGAAAGCACATATGTCCGTCTTCCCTCTCCATCTGTGCTGACACAGCAGTTGTTTTTGATCGGCTGCAGCTGTTGATTCTCAATGGTCTTTCGCTCTGTCTGTTCCTGTTGGCACATACTTTCCCTTGGGCTACTTGCATCCTTTGGGCTTGCAAGTAGCAACTTGCAACTGGGAGGGAATTGGCTCTGGTTTAAAGAAGGTACTTGAGGTGCTGTTTGGAGGTTCAGCACCTTGAGCACCTCCTTTAAAGTTTGGACTCAAACCCAAAGCCGGTTTAGCTACCCACTGGCATGGCCAGGCATTCTTAGATGACAATAGGACAGGCATGGACCAACTTTGTCCCTCCAGGTGTTTTGGACTGCAACTCCCACCATTCCTAACAGCCTCAGACCCTTTCCTGGGGTCTGAGGCTGTTAGGAATGGTGGGAGTTGCAGTCCAAAACACCTGGAGGGACAAAGTTGGCCCATGCCTGCAACAGGAGATGTGCTGCCCTCCCACTTGGCCTCGACAACATAGTGTTTGAAATGTGTCTAGAACAGTAAATAAGGAACAGCACTCTGAAAACAGAAAAATTCCAAACAGGTATCAATCAGGGGCAGCTAACGACTCTGAACAAACGATTCCCCCAGGCCAGGAGGTGAGGCTGGGAAGGCCATTTAATGCTAACCAAGGTGATTAATGACAACATTCACACTGGCTTCCAACAGACAAGAGTTCTTCCCCACACCCAGGATCTTCCACAGATATATAAACCTTCCTTGCTTAGTTTTTTTCCAATATACCTCACAACCTCTGAGGATGTCTGCCATAGATGTGGGCGAAACGTCAGGAGAGAATGCTTCTGGAACATGGCCATACAGCCTGGAAAACACACAACAACCCTGTGATCCCGGCCAGGAAAGCTTTCGACAACACAATGTGTCTAGTGTTTCCCCTGTCTGGTGGATTCTGGGACTTGCAATCCAAAATTTTGGCATGCTTCTTTATGACAAAAGTGTATTATTTTATTATTTACTAGCTGTGCCCGGCCACGCGTTGCTGTGGCAAAGTGGTGGTGGTATTGGTTAAAAATCGTTGTGTAATTTTTATTTGACGTTTTTTGTATTTTTTTTTATTAATTTTATTGTAAGTTATCTTTTTAAATATTATATTTTATTATTTGCTTGTATTGTTTTTAGTTATTTTCTGTTATAGTATTTTATTGTATTAATTTTTTAGTGTTTTTAATTATTTTTTAGTGTTTTATTATTATTTTTTATTGGGTTGCTAGGAGACCAAGTTGGAGGAGCTTAGCCTTCTAACTGGCAGCAATTGGTTAAAAGTAATTATTCCTCTCTCTCTAATTAGGACTTTATTTTTGTTTTCTTTTTGTTGTATCAACCTAGAGGCGTGGATGATGGGTTGTGTTGTCAAATTTCGAGGTTGGGGGGCCTGTAGTTTTGTTGTTTTGTGGGTCGCCGTGATGCCATCACTCTTTTATATATATAGATACTTAAATTACTTCTGTCTCACCTCTCAGTCCCTAATGGTTCATGAGGCAGGGACCACACAGAAAAAAGCAACACTTAAAGCAATGCAAAGATATAAACAATGTTGAAAATACAGTAGAGTCTCACTTATCCAACATACACGGGCCGGCAGTGAAAATAATCAAAAATGTTGGATATTAAGGAGGGATTAAGGAGAAGCTTATTAAATGTCAAATTGCATTATGATTCTACAAATTAAGCACCCAAAACATCATGTTTTACAACAAATGGACAGAAAAAGCAGTCCAAAACATGATAACGTTATGTAGTAATTACTGTATTTATGGATTTAGCACCAAAACATCGCAATATATTGAAAACATTGACTACAAAAACATTGGCTACTAACAAATTGACTACAAATAAAGATAAGGTAAAGATAAAGGTTTCCCCTGATGTTAAATCCAGTTGTGACCGACTCTGGGGGTTGGTGCTCATCTCCATTTCTAAGCCGAAGAGCCGGCGTTGTCCGTAGACACCTCCAAGGTCATGTGGCCGGCATGACTGCATGGAGCGCTGTTACCTTCCCACCAGAGCAGTACCTATTGATCTACTCACATTGGCATGTTTTCGAACTGCTAGGTTGGCAGAAGCTGGAGCTAACAGCGGGCGCTCACTCTGCTCCCGGGATTTGAACCTGGGACTTTTCGGTCCGCAAGTTCAGCAGCTCAGTGCTTTAACACACTTCGTCACTGGCGCTCCACACAAATAAAGATAGAATTGCATAAAATGAACTTACAGTAGTCGAAAATTAAATCCATAAAAAGTTCAATCCTTGCTGCCTAGAGAAACAGCTGTGGATCGGGGCGGGAGGCAAATTGTGTTGGATAATCCAGAACATTGGATAAGCAAATGTTGGATAAGTGAGACTCTACTGTACATTAAAGTACAATAGGTTGTCCACATCTATGCAGGTTTAGGGATTCAGAATCCCTGTGAAAGTGAGAAAAAATCCAGATTTTTAAGAAACACTCTTTTCTCATCCTCACAACCTCTGAGGATGCCTGCCATAGATGTGGGCGAAACGTCAGGAGAGAATACTTCTGGAACATGGCCAGACAGCCTGGAAAACATACAACAACCCTGTGATTCCAGCCATGAAAGCCTTTGACAACACATTAAATACTCGTTTATTTGAGCCAAGAGAATTAGAAAACTCAGGGCAACTCTATGGCTAGCTTTCCGCCAGCTTGGTGTGCTTGCAAGGCAGAGGTTCACAAAAGTGCAATGACCAGTTGTGATGCTTGATGCACAACTGGAACGTGACAGATGGCTGATCTCTGCTCAAGGCGGTTGTTCTTACATGCTTGTTTTCCTTCACAGTACCATTTCACAAAGCATTGCCTCAAGCGCCGAGGGAATTGGGAACCAGGGGAATGGTCTCTTCTGTGCTCACCTGGCAACTGAAATTAAATAGAGCTGTTGCGTGATGAATGGCTGGGACTGTAGAGCAAGCCGCGGAGATGTTTACTTCAGCACACTCAAGATGCTTACACCCGTTCCCAAGGGCACCTATTATTTGTGTGTTCAGCAAGACGAGAAGTGAACACCGGGGCTTAAATATTCATATTTCCTTAATGGTTAGTGAGCTTAGGAAACCTGGCCCATTGTTTTTAATGTTATTCGTGAACTATTTATTTATTTACATTGATTATGGCCTTAAGTGTTTAAGAGAAACCATAGCCACTCTGCAAACTTGAGGTTTGTCTGTATTGGAGAACAATCCATGGAGCGAGAGTTGGGTTTAGAAAAGGCAGAGGAATGAGAGACCAAGTGGCCAATATCCACTGGATAATGGAAGAAGGGCAGGAGTTTCAGAAAAAACATCTATTTCTGTTTTGTTGACTATTCTAAAGCCTTCAATTGTGTGGATACACAACAAAACATTGCATGGAAAGTTCCCTGACAAAATTGAAGGAAAAGCTGATAAGGAGAAGACCTGGCTCTGGCTCACGAATGGGACACTGAAGAAGGAGACAGAAGGCCTGATCCTTGCAGCCCAGGAGAAAGCCATCAGAACAAAGGCAATTAAGGCCAAGATCCAAAAATCAGCTGATGACCCAAAATGCAGACTGTGCAAGGAAACCGACGAAACCATGGATCAGCTGCTGTAAGAAAATCGCACAGACAGGCTACAAACAGAGGCACAACTATGTGGCCCAAATGATTCATTGGAACTTATGCCTCAAGTACCACATCCCAGCAGTAAAGAACTGGTGGGACCACAAACTTGCAAAAGTATTGGAAAATGAGACGCAAAGATACTGGGCCACATAGTTGTGCCTCTGTTTGTAGTCTGTCTGTGTGATTTTCTTACAGCAGCTGAGGATATGATCAATGGTTTCGTCAGTTTCCTTGCAGAGTCTGCATTTTGGGTTAACAGCTGATTTTTCGATCTTGGCCTGAATTGCCTTTGTTCTGATGGCTTGCTCCTGGGCTGCAAGGATCAGGCCTTCTATCTCCTTCTTCAGGGTCCCATTCGTGAGCCAGAGCCAGGTCTTCTCCTTGTCAGCTTTTCCTTCAATTTTGTCAAGGAACTTTCCATGCAATGTTTTGTTGTGCCAGTTGTCAGCTCTAGTTTGTAGTGTGGCTTTCTTGTACTGGTTTTTTCTTGTACAAAAGTTTTTCCTGTTGTTTTTCGTCAATGCGACTGTCACCTGGGATGGCGACATCAATGATCCAAACCTTGTTCTTTTCCACAACTGTGATATCTGGTGTGTTGTGTTCCAGAACTTTGTCAGTCTGGATTCGGAAGTCCCACAGTATCTTTGCGTGTTCATTTTCCACGACCTTTGCAGGTTTGTGATCCCACCAGTTCTTTGCTGCTGGCAGGTGGTACTTGATGCATAAGTTCCAATGGATCATTTGGACCACACAGTTATGCCTCTGTTTGTAGTCTGTCTGTGCAATTTTCTTACAGCAGCTGAGGAGATGATCAATGGTTTCATCAGCTTCCTTGCACAGTCTGCATTTTGGGTCATCAGCTGATTTTTCAATCTTGGCCTTAATTGCCTTTGTCCTGATGTCTTGCTCCTGGGCTGCAAGGATCAGGCCTTCTGTCTCCTTCTTCAGGGTCCCATTCGTGAGCCAGAGCCAGGTCTTCTCCTTGTCAGCTTTTCCTTCAATTTTGTCAAGGAACTTTCCATGCAATGTTTTGTATCTCCTTCTTCAGGGTCCCATTCGTGAGCCAGAGCCAGGTCTTCTCCTTATCAGCTTTTCCTTCAATTTTGTCAAGGAACTTTCCATGCAATGTTTTGTTGTGCCAGCTGTCAGCTCTAGTTTGTAGTGCGGTTTTCTTGTACTGGTTTTTTGTCTGCTGTGCTTTGAGGAGTTTCTGATTTTTGACTTCAATAAAAGCAGCTTCTTCTTCTTCTTCTTCTTCTTCTTCTTCTTCTTCTTCTTATTATTATTATTATTATTATTATTATTATTATTATTATTATATTTTCTCCAAAATTCAGAGAATTGCCTTTGTCTTCCTCTGAGGCTGAGAATGTGGGACTTGCCCAAAGTCACTCAGTGGGTTTGCTGAGCGGTCATTCAAACCTTGTTCTCCAGGGTCATGGTCCAACACACAAACTACTGTGCCAGGCCGGCTCTCTTATTGAACAGCTAGGGCTGTGTAATTGTGATGACTCATGGGCCATGTAGTCCCGTTCCTGGTACTATTGAGGCAGATGAAGAGGGAAACTTGGGTTTCCCACCGTTTCAGCCAGAATTGGAGCCCTTGCACCTGCAAGATGTTTGCCCACAAGAAGTCAGCCAAACAAGCCTTGAGCAGAAATCTCCCCCATTTTCTCGCCGGGATTATTATAATCAAGATAGGGGCGCTCGAGAGGCGACTCGCCGGAGCGCCAGGATAGCTGCCAGACAATTAGCTGATTAAGTCTGCTTCCCTTGGGAAACTTTAAGGAGTCATGCATCTGGACACAGAATAGGTTTCGTTTCTTGTTCCCCAGAGAAAGTGTTCCTTGGCGGGAAAACAAGATCCTATATAGGTGTTTGCCCGCAAAGGAATCCTTGCGGAGTCAATTCGTCGGCTTGAGGAGTGAAATCGTGTGTAGACTTCGTACTCCAGTTCCCAGATCCCGGATCAAGTTTCCAGCCCAGCCTTGTACCATGGACTTCTATGGACTCAGTTTTTGATTCATGTTTGCCTTGTTTCAAGTGTGATCTTGCCAAGTTTCAAGTCTTGCCTTGCCTTGCGTTTTAAACCACGGACCTTGCTTCTCTGATTCAAGCCTTGTTTTCCAGTTTCCTTTGGATTTACCTTAAGCCTCAAAGACTATGGACAGTTCCCCACACTATTGCTTGTCAAATAGTGTGTGTTTCGGTGAAGTGGATTATAACTTTGGACTTTAATATCTCATATTGGACATTGTTTTCCTGGACTATATTTGACCTTTCCTGAAAGGTCTACTTCTGAACTATATTCTTCACTTGTTTTTATTAACTTTATATATTCCTTTAATAAAGATATTAGATAGATTCTGGCCTCTGCGCATGGTTATTGGTGCTCTGCAGCCTGGGTCCTGACAGTAATGCAGAGAAACAGTTCTGTGGAAAGTCCAGCCTGGCAGTGGAGGTGCCCAGAATTCAGTGTGTTAAGCTGCAATTGTCTTCTTTGCACAACTGATGCTAAGATACGCTGATGGCCGTTTAATGAGACAGCGAGACTCACCTCCTTTTGTACTAACAAGGCATTCAAGGCAGGGCCTGATCAAAGGGCTCCGGTGTTCGTGGGCAAGGGTTTCCTCTTCTCCTTAGATATGGCTTTGCTTTCTAGCCTCACGTCTTTGCTTCTGTGCTGTATTTTTTTCCCACTTGCCTTTTAGATCCCTGTGTTGAATTTGTGATATAAAGCAAAATCAGACTCTTCTGAGCAGCTCATTATTTTAACAGGTACCTTCTAGAAATGCACAAAGGAGGTGATTAACAAAGAGGAACATCAAAGTGTATGTGTGCACCTGTCACGACCCAGGCTGCAGAGCACCAATAACCATACACAGAGGCCAGAATCTATCTAATATCTTTATTAAGGTAATATGTAAAGTCAATAAAAATAAGTGTAGAATATAGTTCAGAGGAAGACCTTTCAGGAAAGGTCAATTATAGTCCAGGAAAACAATGTCCAATATAAAATATTAAAGTCCAAAAGTTGTAATCCAATAACCGAAACACTCACTTTGCCAAGCAAAGTGAGGGGAGATGACAAGGTTCTTAGTCCAAGGAACTTGATGTAAGGCTAGGAGATAAACTTGAATCTTGAAACACAAGGCTTGATACAAGGCAACAAGGAACGAGGAACAGGGCAAAATCCGTGGTAAATACTTGGCAAGGTCCTGGAAAGCAAGGCTGAGTCCTAGGAAGCAAGGCAAGGTTCGTGGAGCAAAACAAGGCTGGAAACGGGAACGAAGGCTTGGAATCGGGAGTAGCGCTGTCCACACACAACCTACTCCAGTAGCTGACGAATTGACTCCGCAAGATTCCTACGGGGCAAAGAACCTAAATAGGATCTCGTTTTCCCACCAAAGAGCACTTCTCTGGGGAAACCAGAACCGAAAGTCAATCTCTGTGTCCAGATGCATGACTCCCTAAAGTTTCTCATGGAAGCAGTCTTAATCAGCTGAATGCCTGGCTGCGATTCTCAGGCTTCTGCGATTAGCCTGCTGAACTCCTTTTTGTTGTTGATAATAACTACGGCGAGAAAATGGGGGAGATTTTGACTCAGGGCTTGTCTGGCAGATTTCTGGAAGACAAACCTCCTGCAGGTGCAAAGGCTCCAATTCTGGCTGGGAAAGTTCCACTTCTGGCTGAAACGGTGGAAAACCCAAGTTTTCCTCTTCATCTGTCACAACAGCGCTAGGAACGGGACTACATGGCCCATGAATCATCACAGCACCTTCTAGTCCAACGATGGGCAAGCTTTTGCGCTTGGCGTGTCAAAATTCACCAAAAACCTAGCATGACTTGGGTGGTGTGTCACTTCGAGAAAAAAACCCTAATGTCACAATATATATAGTTTGAATAACAAAAATATATAATTGTAATATATAACTGTATTTAGTAAATCAAAAACTATTTACTACCATTATTTCCATATACAACAATCTATGGTATCTCTTGCAGTTTCCACACTGATTTCTCTCGGTTGTAGTTTCAATGTAATCATGAATAATGAATAATATAATAGTAATATTATTTATTTATTTATTTATTTATTTACAGTATTTATATTCCGCCCTTCTCACCCCGAAGGGGACTCAGGGCGGATTACAATGAACACATATATGGCAAACATTCAGTGCCAACAGACAAACAACATATATAGACAGTCACAGAGGCATTTAACATTTTTTTCCAGCTTCACGATTCCGGCCACAGGGGGAGCTGTTGCTTCACTGTCTACTAGTGGCTGTACTTCCTCATTCCTTTCTTCATGTTTTGCTGGCAGTTTTATGATGTTGTAAATTAGTTAAATTAGCCTCCCCGCATAAAGCGTACCTAAATTTCCCTAATTGACAGATGCAACTGTCTTTCGGGGCTGCATAGGTCAACAGCAAGCCGGGCTATTTAATGGTCGGGGGCTTAACCCGACCCGGGCTTCGAACTCATGACCTCTCGGTCAGTAGTGATTTATTGCAGCTGGTTACTAGCCAGCTGCGCCACAGCCTGGCCCTAATTATATTATATAATACTATTATATTATTACCGGCCCTAATTATATTATATAATACTATTATATTATTACTAATATAATAGTAATAATATAATAATACACTACAATAATAATAGAATAATAATAGAATGAGATACAGTAGAGTCTCACTTATCCAAGCTTCACTTATCCAAGTTTCTGGATTATCCAAGCCTTTTTTGTAGTCAGTGCTAAATTCGTAAACACAGTAATTACAACATAACATTACTGCGTATTGAACTGCTTTTTCTGTCAAATTTGTTGTAAAACATGATGTTTTCATGCTTAATTTGTAAAATCATGACCTACTAGCTTTGCCCGGCCACGCGTTGCTGTGGCTTATGGGAATCCTTTGTTGGCCAGGTAGAATAGCAGTGAATAGCCTTGCAGTCTCAAAGCCTGGCCGTTTTCTGGAGTAGCTGGAGCTTTTTGTTGTATGAACGTAAAGGCATGGATGAGGGGTTGTGCTGCCAAGTTTAGTGTTTCTGAGATGTGTAGTTTTGTTGTTTTGTCCTAGGCCGAAATTTCATTACCCTTTTATATATATAGATTTTGATGTTTAATAGGCTTTTCCTTAATCCCTCCTTATTATCCAAGCTGTTTGCTTATCCAAGCTTCTGCCAGCACGTTTAGCTTGGATAAGTGAGACTCTACTGTGTATATATATATCTATATATAAATGTAATGTGCATAATTCCCATGGAGTAAACAACAAAACCACTGGACCAAATCACACCAAATTTGGCCACAAAAGACATTAGTCATCCAATCAATCTGCATGCGGCAGCGTGGCAGCAAAAATGGCTAGGCGTGTCACTGCTGACACGCATGTCATAGGTTGGCCATCACTGTTCTAGTCATTACCAGCTTATGATGACCTTGTCGCAGAGTTTTCTTTCTATTTGGTCATAGGGATTTAACCTTTGAGGCTGAGAGAGTGTAACTCACCCAAGGTGGGCTTCCATAATGGAGGAGGGATTCTAATGCTGGTCTGTAGAGTCACAATCCAACGCTCAAACGATGTCACTGGGAAATGGCGAAGAGGATAAAAACTCAAGAGAGGGACGAGGCATTTCTTACCAGCCCGTCTGTTTGCCTACTATACTCTGGTATTTGCTTTTGATTGAGTGTCTCCTAAGGATGGTCCAATTTTGCCGTTGGCAGTGAAGAGTTGTTGGTTGGTTAGATTCATGGATCCTGATTCACCAGTATCCAGAAGAGTTTTTGTGTTACAAATAGACAAGCATGTAAACGAAATGGAGTAATAAGTGGACATCCTGTGACCAGGCCAACTCAACAACACATGCCATGATCTCATCTCTTTCCAAATTTCCAAATTAAGGAAATCTGCCCTGGCACTTTATTATTGTTCTCTATTCCTAGTTCATTTCCCATCCTATTTCGCCCACCCCATGCACTTTATGCCGACTCTTGTACTTCATTCATCTGCCCTAATTTAAAATGAGTTGTGCCAGTCCGCCCATTCGTGCCTGCGATTGGACCTTTCACAGGCTCACTGATGATCAGGTTAAGATTGTTTTTATGTTTTATATCCTTGTTGTTTTAAATTGCTGCTGATTATTATCTTGTTTATTTTTATTCTTGATTTTAAGATGTTTTGATGTTGACTGGGCTTTGTAAGCTACTCCGAGTCCATGTGGGGAGATGGAGGCAGGATATAAAAATAAAGTTGTTATTATTATTATTATTATTATTATTATTATTATTATTGTATGACACAGCAAACAAGATAGATATGCTGGATTTCGTTTCACAAAATTACAAGTCAAACACTTCCCAAGTGTTTAGGACTGTGTGATGTATTTTCGGATGATGCGTGCAGATCCCAGTAGGGTGTCCTTTTCCAGTTGGCAGATCATAATTTTGTCAATGTCTATTGTTTCCAAATGCCGGCTGAGATCTTTTGGCACGGCACCCAATGTGCCGATCACCACCGGGACCACCTGCACTGGTTTCTGCCAGAGCCTTTGTAGTTCAATCTTGAGGTCCTGATAGCGGCTGAGTTTTTCCTGTTGTTTTTCATCAATGCGACTGTCACCTGGGATGGCAACATCAATGATCCAAACCTTGTTCTTTTCCACAACTGTGATGTCTGGTGTGTTGTGTTCCAGAACTTTGTCAGTCTGGATTCGGAAGTCCCACAGTATCTTTGCATGTTCATTTTCCAATACTTTTGCAGGTTTGTGATCCCACCAGTTCTTTGCTGCTGGGAGGTGGTACTTGAGGCATAAGTTCCAATGAATCATTTGGGCCACATAGTTATGCCTCTGTTTGTAGTCTGTCTGTGCGATTTTCTTACAGCAGCTGAGGATATGATCAATGGTTTCGTCGGTTTCCTTGCACAGTCTGCATTTTGGGTCATCAGCTGATTTTTCAATCTTGGCCTTAATTGCATTTGTTCTGATGGCTTGCTCCTGGGCTGCAAGGATCAGGCCTTCTGTCTCCTTCTTCAGGGTCCCATTCGTGAGCCAGAGCCAGGTCTTCTCCTTATCAGCTTTTCCTTCAATTTTGTCAAGGAACTTTCCATGCAGTGTTTTGTTGTGCCAGCTGTCAGCTCTAGTTTGTAGTGCGGTTTTCTTGTACTGGTTTTTTGTCTGCTGTGCTTTGAGGAGTTTCTGATTGTTGACTTCAATCAAAGCAGGTTCTTCACTTTGCTTTACATATTCTGCCAGGGCATGTTCTTCTTCTTTGACTGCTTGTTTGACTTGTAAGAGTCCTCTGCCCCCTGATCTTCTAGGCAGATACAGCCGGTCAACATCACTGCGAGGGTGCAGTGAATGATGAATGGTCATGAGTTTTCTTGTTTTTCTGTCCAAATTGTCCAGTTCCACCTGTGTCCAATTTATAATGCCAGCAGTATATCTTATGACAGGTATGGCCCAGGTGTTTATGGCCTTGATGGTGTTGCCTCCATTGAGCTTGCTTTTGAGAATTTTTCTGACCCTTTGTGTGTATTCTTTGCTGACCACAGTTTTCACATGTTCATGCTTGATGTTGTCCAGCTGTAGTATGCCCAGATATTTATAGGCCTCTGGCTGGTGACACTTTATTGTTTGGCCATTGGGCATATTTATGCCCTCACTTTCAATGATTTTTCCCTTCTTCAATGCCACTGTCGAACATTTGTCCAAACCAAACTCCATGTTGATATCAGTGCTAAAAATTCGGACAGTGTTGGTCAGAGACTGGATTTCAGTTTCCGTTTTCCCATATAGCTTCAGGTCATCCATGTACATCAAATGTGAAATTTTGTGAGAATTCTTAGATATTTGATAGCCGAGATTTGTTTTTTGTAAGATTGTTGACAGAGGGATCATGGCAATAATGAAAAGCAGAGGGGACAATGAATCTCCCTGGAAAATTCCTCTCCTGATGTTGACAAGTCCATAGCTTTCATTTCCAACAAACAGTTCAGTTTTCCAGTGCTCCATCATGTTTTCAATGAAGGTGCCAACGGTTTTACAAATCCCGATGGCGTCCAGGCACTTGATGATCCAGCTGTGTGGGAGTGAGTCAAAGGCCTTTTTGTAGTCAATCCACGTCATGTGAAGATTAGCTTTTCGGCTCTTACAGTTCTCCAGAATCATTTTGTCAATCAATAACTGGTCTTTTGTGCCCCTGCTTTTCCGTTTGTTGCCTTTCTGTTCATCTGGCAAGATGTTTTTTTCTTCAAGATAGTCTTGAATTCTGTCAGCTATGATGCCAGTCAGTAGTTTAAACATAGTGGGCAGACACGTTATTGGCCTGTAGTTTCCTGGTGCTGCTCCTTTTGCTGGATCCTTTTGTATCAGGTATGTTCTTCCAGTTGTTAGCCATTCACTGATACTTCCTTTCTGCAGCATCTCATTGAATTGTTGGGCCATTTTTCCATGCAAACTAATCAGATGTTTGAGCCAAAATCCATGAAGTTGATCACTACCAGGCGATGTCCAGTTCTTGACTTTTTGCACTCGTTTGCTGATCATTTCAGTTGTTATTTCCATCAGTTCCATTTTGTTCTGTGAGAATTTTCCTTCAAACTCCTTTATCCACCCAGCGTTTTTGTTGTAGTTTTTATTATTTTCCCAAAGTTCTTTCCAGAACTTTGTTGTTGCAGTTTTCTCTGGCTTTATGGTTACTGTGTCTGTTGTTTGGTTCAGACTCTGGTAGAACCGTCTTTGGTCTGATTGAAACAGTTGATTTTGTCTGTACTGGATGATTCTGGCTTCATACCTTTCAATTTTTCTGGCTGTGGCTGTAATTTGTTCTTTCACGATTTCCAAAGCTTCTTCAATTTTTCTGGTGTTCAGCCAGTACTTTCGGATCAGGTATTGCTTGATTTTGTCATTCTTCAGTTTCCTCTCTTTCATATTTTTCAGGTTACTTGCATCTGATCTAAGTTTCTTGATTTTCAACTCTAGCCTGACCTTCCACTTTGGTTTTCCAGTCGATTTTCTTTGGGGCTGCCTTGGTTGTAGGAGCCCAAGTTCTTCTGTTACTATCACTGCTGCACTGTAGGCAAACTGGTTTGTTTGTTCAGTTGATGTTATTTGGACAGTGGAGAGTGCTGCATTCACATCTTTCATGAGAGGCGCCAGGTGTCTCTTGGGCACTGTTTTTAGAGTTGGGAGCCGCTGTCTTATTGCATTTGCTGCAGCATGAGCCATGATCTTATCCTTGAGCTCTTGTTGTCTTGCTGTCAAGGTTCCTGGTGGTTCAACAGATGTTTCAAGTGCTGGTTCCTCAAATTCTTGCAAAAGCTCCACACTTTCTTCTGGTTCAATCTGTTCTACCATTCCAAGTGTTGCTGGAGTCTCTGCTGCTGTCTGTGCTGTGGTCTGATGGTAATCTACTTTGCAAATTTTCTGGATTTCTTCGAGTTCAACTTCACTGAACACTTTGTTTCTGATTATGAATCTTCGTTGGTCAGCCAGTCGGGGTTCTGTTATCTGTGAGTCAGGGTACTCTTGTTTCCATAGCTGATGCATCCTTTTTTGGTAGCCACGCCTTTGAGGTTCAGATTTGTAGTAGCATTTCATAATTGTGCGGTTTTCTGGCATTGTATATTTTTGCCGCTTCTGTGACTGTTCATTTGGGTTTTGATGATTCCGTAGCCCACTTGTCGATGGATGTCCAGAATCAGCAGCATCCACCGCGGTCCTTTTTATCCTGGGCGACGACCGAGCCAGTATAGACTTCGTTTGGGTTTGATTCTCCATAATGCTAATGGGTTAGGTGCTCTTGGTTGTGCTCCTCAGCTGAGGCCTCTCTGGCTTGGTTGGACCTGCCGGTAGTTACACTACCGCCAGCACAGCCCTCAGTCATCATTGGAGCAGGTAAGCCCCCCCACCACGTCAAGGTGGCACCTGCGGGGGGGTTATTATTATTATTATTATTATTATTATTATTATTATTATTATTATTATTATTATTTTATTATGACACAGCAAACAAGATAGATATGCTGGATTTCGTTTCACAAAATTACAAGTCGAACACTTCCCAAGTGTCTAGGACTGTGTGATGTATTTTCGGATCATGCGTGCAGATCCCAGCAGGGTGGCCTTTTCCAGTTGGCAGATCATAATTTTGTCAATGTCTATTGTTTCCAAATGCCGGCTGAGATCTTTTGGCACGGCACCCAATGTGCCGATCACCACCGGGACCACTGCACTGGTTTCTGCCAGAGTCTTTGAAGTTCAATCTTGAGGTCCTGATAGCGGCTGAGTTTCTCCTGTTGTTTTTTGTCAATTCGGCTGTCACCTGGGATGGCAACATCAATGATCCAAACCTTGTTCTTTTCCACAACTGTGATCTGGTGTGTTGTGTTCCAGAACTTTGTCAGTCTGGATTCGGAAGTCCCACAGTATCTTTGCGTGCTCATTTTCCAATACTTTTGCAGCTTTGTGATCCCACCAGTTCTTTGCTGCTGGGAGGTGGTACTTGAGGCATAAGTTCCAATGAATCATTTGGGCCACATAGTTGTGCCTCTGTTTGTAGTCTGTCTGTGCGATTTTCTTACAGCAGCTGAGGATATGATCAATGGTTTCGTCGGTTTCCTTGCACAGTCTGCATTTTGGGTCATCAGCTGATTTTTCGATCTTGGCCTTGATTGCCTTTGTCCTGATGTCTTGCTCCTGGGCTGCAAGGATCAGGCCTTCTGTCTCCTTCTTCAGGGTCCCATTCGTAAGCCAGAGCCAGGTCTTCTCCTTATCAGCTTTTCCATCCATTCTGTCAAGGAACTTTCCATGCAATGTTTTGTTGTGCCAGCTGACAGCTCTAGTTTGTAGTGCGGTTTTCTTGTACTGATTCTTTGCTGTGCTTTGAGGAGTTTTTGATTTTCGACTTCAATCAAAGCAGGTTCTTCACTGCCTTACATATTCTGCCAGGGCATGTTCTTCTTCTTCTTCTTCCTCCTCCTCCTCCTCCTCCTCCTCCTCCTCCTCCTCCTCCTCCTCTTCTTCTTCTTCTTCTTCTTCTTCTTCTTCTTCTTCTTCGAGATTTGGATGGTGCTGAACTGTGTAATAAAATTGGCCTCTAAAGAGGTCGTTTGTCTTGCATTTTAGATAAGCTTGGCAATAGAGTGAGGCCGAATTGGCCGTGAGGCAGTTTAAACTGCAATTGGGTCATAATTTTGTGTTTGCTTTTTTGCTATTGAGATTCGCTGACTGAACTCTTTTTTGGGCTGTATGGCCATGCTCCAGCAACATTCTCTCCTGACGTTTCGCCTGCATCTGTGGCTAATGGCATCTTCAGAGATCTGTTGGAGGTGAGGCAAGTGGAGTGTGTGTACATACATACATATATACACCTGTGAAACAATGTCCAGGGTGGGAGAAATAACCCTTGTGTGTTTGAAGCAAGTGTGATTGTTGCAATTAGGCAAGTGGCGGGGTACAAGAATAAAGTTATTATTATTATTATTATTATTATTATTATTATTATTAAGTGTGAATGTTGCAAGCTTGAATAGCATTGAGTAGCCATGAAGCTGCAAAGTCAACCAGTGAGGGTATCTGCATACCCCTGCAACAAAGCCTGGGCTTTGTTGCCTGGAGGCATCCTCTGTTTGAGAGGTGTTAACTGGCACTTGCTTTGTTGTTGAAGACTTTTATGGCCAGAATCACTGGGTTGTTGTGCATTTTCCGGGCTCTATGGCCATGTTCCAGAAGCATTCTCTCCTGACGCTTCGCCCACATCTATGGCAGGCATCCTCAGAGGTTGTGAGATCTGTTGGAAAGCTAAACAAGGAAGGTTTATATATTTATTATTTATTTGCAGTATCTATATTCTGCCCTTCTCACCCTGAAGGGGACTCAGGGTGGATCACATTATATACATACTAGCTGTGCCCGGCCACGCGTTGCTGTGGCAAAGTGGTGGTGGTATTGGTTAAAAATTGTGTAATTTTTATTTGACGTTATTTGCAATTTTTTATTAATTTTATTGTAAGTTATATTTTTATTTATTATATTTTATTATTTTCTTGTATTATTTTTAGTTATTTTCTGTTATTATAGTATTTTATTGTATTAATTTTTAGTGTTTTTTATTATTTTTTATTGGGTTGCTAGGAGACCAAGTTGGAGGAGCTTAGCCTTCTAACTGGCAGCAATTGGATAAAAGTAATTATTCCTCTCTCTCTAATTAGGATTTTATTTTTCTTTTCTTTTTGTTGTATCAACCTAGAGGCGTGGATGATGGGTTGTGTTGTCAAATTTCGAGGTTGGGGGGCCTGTAGTTTTGTTGTTTTGTGGGTCGCCGTGATGCCATCACTCTTTTATATATAAAGATAGGGCAAACATTCAATGCCCATATACACATAGAACCAAGACAGAGACAGACGCAGAGGCAATTTAACCTTCTCCTGAGGGGATATTCGATTCTGGCCACAGGGGGGAGCAGCTGCTTCATCATCCACTCTGACGGCACTTCCTCATTCCAACGTCGTAAATTAGTTAAACTTGCCTCCCCACTTTATAAGTGGTAGCTTATTTCCTACTTGATAGATGCAACTATCTTTCAGGTTGCTAGGCCAGCAATGAGCAGGGGCTATTTTTTAAAAAATTTTTAATTTAATTGGTCAGAGTGATTTATTGCAGCAGGCTGCTCACCAGCCTGCGCCACAGCCCGGCCCCTTTATATATCTGTGGAAGGTCCAGAGTGGGAGAAAGAACTCTTGTCCATTGGATGCCAGTGTGAATGTTGTAAATAATCACCTTGATTAACACTAATGGCCTTGCCAGCTTCATGGCCTGGCTTCTTCCAGCCTGGGGGATCCTTTGTTGGGAACTCCCCTAAAGGCACCTTGGAAGCTATCTGAGGTCAGCCCTGGTTTGTACTTGGATGGGAGGCCACCTACCGTGTTTCCCCTAAAATAAGACAGTGTCTTATATTAATTTTTGCTCCCAAAGATGTGCTAGGTCTTATTTTCAGGGGATGTCTTATTTTTCCATGAAGAAGAATTCACATTTATTGTTGAACTAAAAAATGAACATTTATTATATACTGTACAAACCAGCATAACCAGACAAACTGTGAATCCTATCAAGAATTTCTTGTTACTACCATTATTTCCATGTACAACTGGTATGTACATTTACCAATCCTGCATGCTCTGCTGTTCTGTTTGGCAGGCGCTGGACATGCTTCCAAACAAAAACTTTGCTAGGTCTTACTTTTGGGGGAGGCCTTATATTTAGCAATTCAGCAAAACTTCTACTAGGTCTTATTTTTCGGGGATGTCTTATTTTCGGGGAAACAGGGTATGAGCATCCCGAGTTGAGTAAGTAATATTTCAGAAGGAGGAACTGGCAAAACCACCTCTGGGTGAGCCTTACTTAAGAAAACGCTGTGAAAGTGATTTGGTCATGGTAAGCAACTTGAAGGCACATATGCACATAATTTAGGACAAGAAAGAAGTCATTATGTAGCAGCTCTTGTTAAAAGTATTGCATGTCCCCCAGAGATAGACCAGTTGATCCAGATCGACCTGCTGTGGATCCCCCTCTAAGGGCTTCACAACCATTGTTGCTAAGAGCTTTAACCATTAACCTGAGCACAAACTTTGCATATGCAGTCGAACTTCTGGCTAATTGTACCTGGCAGAAAAAAAGAGAGCGAGAATATGCATACAGATAGTATCTGACCGAGTGTGCCCTTGTCAATGGCACTTCAGAGGGTTCAGATAAAAGGTGAAACAATCGTTTTTAAAAAATAGTCCATTGTGATGTGTGAACCAAGGCCATCTCGATAAAGTGAATGCCAAACCAGGACCTGATACAACAGTTTGAAGCTGAATGTGTTGTCGAAGGCTTTCATGGCCAGAATCACAGGGTTGTTGTGTGTTTTCCAGGCCATATGGCCATGTTCATCATCATCATAATCATCATCATCATCATTTAATTACTTATTAATCGCCCTCCATCCACGATGTTCCAGAAGCATTCTCTCCTGACGTTTCACCCACATCTATAGCAGGCATCCTCAGAGGTTGTGAGGTACCGTATATACTTGAGTATAAGCCGACCCAAATATAAGCCCAGGGACCTAATTTTACCACCAAAAAAAACCTGGGAAAACATTGACCCAAGTATAAGCCGAGAGTGGTAAATTTCAGAAATAAAAACAGATACCAATAAAATGACATGAATTGAGGCCTCGGTAGGTAGGTCAAATGTTTTTGAATATTTGCATAAAGCTCAAATTTAAGATAAGACTGTCCAACTCTGATCAAATCATTATTCTCATCTTCTTCAATGTAAATGTGCATATGTCTCCTTTTAATAATAATAGAGTAAAATAATACATGTAATAATACAGGAAAATAATACAAGTAATAATTAGAGTAAAATAATAAATGCAATAATAATACAGTAGAGTCTCACTTATCCAACATAAACGGGCTGGCAGAATGTTGGATAAGCGAATATGTTGGATAATAAGGAGACATTAAGGAAAAGCCTATTAAACATCAAATTAGGTTATGATTTTACAAATTGAGCACCAAAACATCAGGTTATATAACAAATTTGGCAGAAAAAGTAGTTCAATACGCAGTAATGCTATATAGTAATTACTGTATTGACGAATTTAGCACCAAAATATCATGATGTATTGAAAACATTGACTACAAAAATGCGTTGGATAATCCAGAACGTTGGATAAGCGAGTTCTCTACTGTAATAAGATTGGAGTGAAATAATAAATGTATTATTAATAATAATAATAAAATAGAGTAAAATAAATGTAATAGTAGGAACAATAATAGAGAAAAATAATAAATGTAATAATACCAATAATAATAGAGAAAAATAATAAATGTACCATATATTCTTGAGTATAAGCTGACCCAAATATAAGCTAACCAGGACCCTCACCCGAGTATAAGCTGAGGGGGGCTTTTTCAGTCATTAAAAAAGGGCTGAAAAACTAGGCTTATACTCGAGTATATACAGTATATTGGGGGAAAAACTAAGCAGGGACATTTATATTATCTGTGCAAGGTCCAAGGTGGGAGAAAGAACTCTTGTATGTTGGAGGCCGGTGTGACTGTTTTAATTAATCACCTTGATTAACATTAATGGCCTTGTCAGCTTCATGCCCTGGATTTTTCTTGCCTGGGGGAATCTTTTATTCAGAGGTGTTAGCTGCCTCTGATTGATTCATGTCTGAAATTCCTCTGTTTTAGAGTGTTGTTTCTTATTTACTGTTCTGATTTTAGAGTTTTTTTTTAATACTGGTAGCCAGATGGTGTTCATTTTCATGGTTTCCTACATTCTGTTGAAAATTTCCACATGTTTGTGGATTTCAATGGCTTCTCTGTGTATTCTGACATGATAGTTGTTAGAGTGATCCAGCATTTCTGTGTTCTTAAATAATCTGCTGTGTCCAGGTTGGTTCCTCAAGTGCTCTGCTATGGCTGATTTCTCTGGTTGAGTGAGTCTGCAGTGCCTTTCATGTTCTTTGACTCGTGTTTGGACAATGCTGCGTTTGGTGGTCCCTATGTAGACTTGTCCACAGCTGCATGGTATCCGGTAGACTCCTGCAGAGGAGAGAGGATCCCTCTTGTCCTTCACTGACCGTAGCATTTGTTGGATTTTCTTCGTGGGTCTGTAGATAGTTTGTAGGTTGTGCTTCTTCATCAGCTTCCCTATGCGGTCAGTAGTTCCCTTGATGTATGGTAAGAACACCTTTCCTCTGGGTGGATCTTTGTCTTGACTCTCATGGCTTGTTCTTAGCCTTGCAACTCTTCTGGTGTCTGTGGTGGAGTCTCCATCGGCCTGTAGAGCCCAGTTTAGGTGGTTGAGTTCACCTTGGAGGAGATACGATTTGCACGGTCTGCCAGGGCTTTGATTATGCTTCTTTTTTGACTTGAGTGATGGTTGGAGTTTTAATGAAGGTATCTATCCTTAGAATCATACAAGCGTAGAGTTGGAAGAGACCTCACGGGCCATCCAGTCCAACCCCCTGCAAGAAGCAGGAAAATCGCATTCAAAGCACCCCCGACAGATGGCCATCCAGCCTCTGCTTAAAAGCCTCCAAAGAAGGAGCCTCCACCACAGTCCGGGGCAGAGAGTTCCACTGCTGAACAGCCCTTCTCACCGTGAGGAAGTTCTTCCTGATGTTCAGGTGGAATCTCCTTCCTTTCCTGTCGTTTGAAGCCATTGTTCCGTGTCCTACTCTGCAGGGCAGCAGAAAACAAGCTTGCTCCCTCCTCCCTATGACTTCCCCTCACATATTTGAACATAGCTATCATGTCTCCTCTCAGCCTTCTCTTCTGCAGGCTAAACATGCCCAGCTCTTTAAGCCGCTCCTCATAGGGTTTGTTCTCCAGACGCTTGATCATTTTAGTCGCCCTCCTCTGGACACTTGTCAACATCTCCCTTCAATTGCGGTGCCCAAAATTGGACGCAGTGTGATTCCAGGTGTGGTCTGACCAAGGCAGAATAGAATAGAGGGGGAGCATGACTTCCCTGGATCTAGACGCTATTCCCCTCTTGATGCAGGCCAGAATCCCATTGGCCTTTTTTGCTGCTGCATCACATTGCTGGCTCATGTTTAACTTGTTGTCCACAAGGACTCCAAGATCTTTTTCACATGTACTGCTGTCGAGCCAGGCATCGTCCCCCATTCTGTATCTTTGATTTCCATTTTTTCTGCCGAAGTGAAGTATCTTGCATTTGTCCCTGTTGAACTTCATTTTGTTAGTTTCGGCCCATCTCTCTAATTTGTTAAGATCGTTTTGAATTCTGCTCCTTGTGTGTAGCTGGTTTCCAAACTCCCATCAGGGCAGATCTTACTGTCTAATTTTTGATGTTTCTGGAAGCTACAGTTCAGTTTTCTCACCCTGGATGATCAAGGGAGGCGGAAGAGGAGAGAAGTGCACAAATGGTTTAGGTTTGGAGCAAACATAATGTTCAGAATTGTAAACTGTGGTCTGTGCAAACCAAGGTTTGTTGTTATGCTTGAACCACAAGGTGGTCGCCATTTCTGATGTGGTGTTTCTCTTATCTTCCCCTTTCCCCATCCCTTGAACAGTTGAGAGCTGTGGGCTATGGGATGGATGAAGCTGAGCAGGACCAGTATGAAGCCCACCTCAAGGAACTCTTCGACAGCTTTGATGTCACCGGGACCGGGACCCTCGGGCAGGAAGAGCTGAGAGAGCTTGGCCACGTGTTGCACCTGGAAGAAGTGGCCCCGGGAGCATTGCAGCGGACCCTTCTGCAGGACGGCCTCCCAAGCCGGGTAAGACCGGCACAGCCTTGCATTGTCTTGGGTGGTGGTTGTACATTTGTATACAGCCCTTGCTCCAAGACAACTGGGACATTAGGGGCAAATCTATATTTATGTATTTATTTATTATTTATTATTTACAGTATTTATTGTTGGATTTTGGTTGTGTGTATATGAAATGTAAATCAAGTGTTTCTGCTGTTCAGCAAGTGTGTGTTTCACATGGTCTGTAGTCCCTCCCACAACCTCAAACAACATAGAGTTAAAGGAAAGCTGCATACCAATATAAACATACAGTATTTTTTTTTTTGGTTTTCCCTTGACATTATGTCTAGTTGTGTCCAACTCTGGAGTATTTTTAAAAAATAGTTTGCACATTCAACAAATTTAAAAGTGATCAAGCCATCAAAACAAATTAGAGCCAGTTAAAGACAATCCATAAAAAAACATAACTGCACATCAAAAACAGCAAATAGAGAATCCTGTGCAATTATACAAGCCTGGTCCTGCCTAACAGCTTGTCCTCAAAGGTTTGTTGAAGCACAAAGATGCTCATTTGTTTACAGGGAAAAAAGAGAGGAAATAGAACTACTTTATTGGAAACAATTAATTGAAATGCAGCTACAGTAGAGTCTCACTTATCCAACATAAACGGGCCGGCAGAATGTTGGATAAGCGAATATGTTGGATAATAAGGAGGCATTAAGGAAAAGCCTATTAAACATCAATTTAGGTTATGATTTTACAAATTAAGCACCAAAACATCATGTTAGACAACAAATTTGGCAGAAAAAGTAGTTCAATACACAGTAATGCTATGTAGTAATTACTGTATTTATGAATTTAGCACCAAAATATCATGATATATTGAAAACATTGACTACAAAAATGTGTTGGATAATCCAGAACGTTGGATAAGTGAGTTTTGGATAAGTGAGACTCTACTGTATATTTAATTAGGGGGCTGTAAAGCAACACATGAAAAAATGGAAACTGAAAATAATGAAATAAATATATATATATTTAAAATTAAAAATAAACATACCAAATATAAAAGGTGGTTCTCAGTCTATTGTAGAAAGATGGAAGAATACTGACTGTCTAACTGACTCACCATACATGGTGTTTTCAAAGGCCTTCATGGCTGGAATCAATGGGTGGCTGTGGGTTTTCCAGTCTGTATGGCCATGTTTCAGAAGCATTCTCTCCTGACGTTTTGCCCACATTTATGGCAGGCATCCTCAGAGGTTGTGTGGTATATTGGAAAACTAAACAAGGGAGGTTTATATATCTGTGGAATAATGTCCAGGGAGAAAAGGAAAGGGCCTGAGGCTGTTAGGAATGGTGGGAGTTGAAGTCCAAAACACCTGGAGAGACAAAGTTTGCCCATGCCTAATGTACATCCATCACATCTTTTCCTTGATGGAGTACTTCCTCATTCTTCTGCATGCTGCTGGATTTTTTTATGGTGTCGCAAATTAGTTAAATTAGCCTCCCTGCATAAAGCGGTACCTAAATTTCCTACTCGACAGATGCAGCTGTCTTTCGGGTTGCTTAGGTCAACAACAAGCTAGGCTATTTAATGGCCAGCCACTCAATCTGACCCAAGCTGGTTTCGAACTCATGACCTTTCAGTCAGTAGTGATTTATTGTAACTGGCAACTAACCACTTGCGCCACAACCTGGCCCTGATACCATTGAGCATGATATCAACAGCAAAATCCGAACTACTCCGAAATCCCACAAAGATTAGTGGGCTTTGCTGGCAGGTAAATAATATGTGTAGGATTATAACTCAGACTAGATGACAACTTCCTTTCAGTCCCTATTTCCCTACTTTATAAACTCAACAGCATATTCTGTCTTATCAGTTTTGAAATTTTAGGGCTTTTAAAGCAAAGTTCCAACTCTCTGGTGACATCAAAAGCAAAGGCGCATTAAAAATGCAACTCAGGTGGAAAGATTTCCGGTCTCTTCTACCCGCCTTCAACTGAAAGTTTAATCAATGTCGGTTGGCAGCTGATAATCCTTCTGGGCCAGATTGGAGTCAGAGATAATTGCATATATTTGCTACTCTGAGTATATTAGTTACTGTTGTGTCAGCAGCATAAGCTATTCTATGCTTGAGAAAGTTGCATGTCACAATCTGAGTTCCCTTTCTCTTTCACCCTTTGGATTGCCTTCCTTGACTTGGATTATGCAGGTTAAACATTTATGGATTTGATTATTCACAGATGAATATGGTGTTCTCATTCTACAAGCACTCATTGGCCTCATTATTATTTTGGCACCAACTAGAGAAGGGGCCAGTGTGGTATGGTGTTTGAGTGCTGTACTGGGATACTGGGAGATTAGGATTCAATTGGCCTCTCAGATTTGGAAACACTCTGGGGGACCTTGGGAAAGTCACACGCTTTCAAAGGAAGGCAACGGCAAGCCTATGTGTTGGAAGTAGCCTCCACTAGTTATTTGTTATGTATATAATTCAGATTGCTTACTGTATTGTATATGTGTGTATTGGCATGCAGTTTTCCTTAACTTTATGTTGTGGGAAAGCTGCAGACCATGGGATCAGATCTGGGCTTGTTCGGGACTCAGACTCCATTTTAGAACCAGTATGCTTTCAGATACCAGGAGGAACTGTGCTAGTTGAAGTCCAAAACACCTGGAGAGAGGGTCCAAGTTTGCCCATGCATGGTGTAGATGAACACCTAGGTGAGAGATGTTCAGAGGAGTTGTTGCCAGTTTCTTCCTCTGAAATATAGCCTACACCTCTTGGTCTGTTGGAAATAGCAACCTTCTCAAGCCTTCACTAGTTATTTGTTATGTTCATAATTCAGATTGCTTACTGTATTGTATGTAGTTTTCCTTAACTCTTTGTTGTGGGAGAGGTTGCAGACATGTGATCAGATCTGGGCTTGTTCAGGACTCAGACTCCGTTTTAGAAACGGTATGCTTTCAGATACCAGGAGGAACTGTATGCTTCGAGACTTCAGTAGAAACAGAGGTATCCTTTAGAAGTCAGTAGAAGGAGAATGCTGTACAGAATCATAGAATCATAGAGTTGGAAGAGACCCCACAGGCCATCCAGTCCAACTTCCTGCCAAGAAGCAGGAATAACAGTAACAACAACAACAATAACAACAACAACAACAACAACAATAATAAAAACTCATTGTCCCCTCTGCTTTTCATTATTGTCATGATCCCTCTGTCAACAATCTTACAAAAAACAAATCTCGGCTATCAAACATCTAAATTTCGCATCTGATGTACATGGATGACCTGAAGCTGTATGGGAAAACAGAAACTGAAATCCAGTCTCTGACTAACACTATCCGAATTTTTAGCACTGATATCAGCATGGAGTTTGGCTTGGACAAATGTTTGACAGTGGCATTGAAGAATGGAAAAATCATTGAAAGTGAGGACATAAATATGCCTAATGGCCAAACAATAAAGTGTCACCAGCCAGAGGCCTATAAATATCTGGGCATATTACAGCTGGACAACATCAAGCATGAACATGTGAAGACTGTGGTCAGCAAAGAATACACACAAAGGGTCAGAAAAATTCTCAAAAGCAAGCTCAATGGAGGCAACACCATCAAGGCCATAAACACCTGGGCCATACCTGTCATAAGATATATTGCTGCCATTATAAACTGGACACAGGCGGAACTGGACAATTTGGACAGAAAAACAAGAAAACTCATGACCATTAATCATTCACTGCACCCTCGCAGTGATGTTGACCGGCTATATCTGCCTAGAGGATCAGGGGGCAGAGGACTCTTACAAGTAAAACAAGCCGTCAAAGAAGAAGAACATGCCCTGGCAGAATATGGAAAGCAAGGTGAAGAACCTGCTTTGATTGAAGTCAAAAATCAGAAACTCCTCAAAGCACAGCAGACAAAAAATCAGTACAAGAAAACCGCACTACAAACTAGAGCCGACAGCTGGCACAACAAAACATTGCATGGAAACATTGCATGATTATTTGTGGAGGAGTCGTACTCTAAGAAGGTGTAAAGCAAAGTGAAGAAAACTTGTTCATTGTTGGCAGAAATGTATCTAATTGTCTGGTGATGATGTATAAAAGTGAATAGTGGTAGTTAAAGAGCACATTCGAAGGATTATTTCTGCGTTTGATTTATTAAAATATTCCCATCCAAACCCAAGTAACAAAGGTGGAGGCATTACTTTTCATTCTGTCAAAAAAAGGGGGGTAACCAAGGAGAAGTTGAGACTGTGTTGCATTCCTCCGTTCCTCCACTTGCATGTCATTGTGCCTTTATGCGACAGGGACTAGGTTTGAAAGCGGAGTTTCTGAAAAGAAAGAGGTGAGGGTGAGGAAGGGGCTTTTTGTTTTGTTTGGGGAGGTGGGGAAGGAGGAAGAGGAGAAAGTGAAACGTCTCTCCTTCGGGGTTTTAACTTTGGTTATGAAGCTGCAGCTGCGGCCTGAACAGATGGCCAGGTTTTGTATCATGCGATGCAAGCAATTTTACCGTGACTGGAGCTCAAAAGAAAGATTAAGAGCAATGGGTCGCATGTGGAAGGGGGAGCCGTGAATTTAAATCAAGTTACAGCAAGAGGGGAGTGGAACAATTGAAAACATCCCTGACTCCCTTCGAGGGTATTCTTTGTCCCCATGGAGAACCACAGATATTGGTATCCATTGGAACTCAAGAATCGTGGTTGTTGGGATCCACTGGAACCTCCTGGCTTTTGGTGGCACGTTTGTTGTTGCCCAGGGATTCTTGACCTTTTTTGTTCTGCTGATTGCTCTGCCCATCAGGTGAAATCCACAGCCTCTTCTCAGTTTAATGACACTCAACGTCGGCATGTCTTTAAACTTTAGGATTGTTCAAAATTACATTTTACAACGTTCCTACAATTTCAGTACCACTCCTATACTTCAGAAGATAAAACGCAGTGTGTTGTCATGGCTGGAATCACTGGGTTACTGTGCGGGAATGCTTCTGGAACATGGCCATACAGCCCGGAAAATTCACAGCAATGCAGTGATTCCAGCCATGAAATCCTTTTCCCCTTGACGTTAAGTCCAGTCGTGACCGACTGGGCGTTGGTGCTCATTTCCATTTCTAAGCCAAAGAGCCGGCGTTGTCCATAGACACCTCCAAGGTCATGTGGCCAGCATGACTGCATGGAGCGCTGTTACCTTCCCGCTGGAGTGGTACCTATTGATCTACTCACATTTGCATGTTTTTGAACTACAGTAGAGTCTCACTTATCCAACATAAACGGGCCGGCAGAATGTTGGATAAGCGAATATGTTGGACAATAAGGAGGGATTAAGGAAAAAAATCTATTAAACATCAAAATAAGTTATGATTTTACAAATTAAGCACCAAAACATCATGTTTTACAACAAATTTGACAGAAAAAGCAGTTCAATACACAGCAATGTTATGCAGTACAGTAGAGTCTCACTTATCCAACACTCGCTTATCCAACATTCTGGATTGTCCAACGCATTTTTGTAGTCAATGTTTTCAATACATCGTGATAATCCAACATTCTGGATTATCCAACACATTTTTGTAGTCAATGTTTTCAATACATCGTGATATTTTGGTGCTAAATTCGTAACTACGGTAATTACTACATAGCATTACTGTGTATTGAATTACTTTTTCTGTCAAATTCGTTGTATAACATGATGTTTTGGTGCTTAATTTGTAAAATCATAACCTAATTTGATGTTTAATAGGCTTTTCCTTAATCCCTCCTTATTATCCAACATATTCGCTTATCCAACGTTCTGCCGGCCCGTTTACGTTGGATAAGCGAGACTCTACTGTAATTACTGTACTTAAGAATTCAGCACCAATGTTTTGAAAAGATTGACTACAATACATTGACTACTAAAAGGCCGACTGCGTTGGATAATTCCGAATGTTGGATAAGCGAATGTTGGATAAGTGAGAATCTACTGTACTAGGTTGGCAGAAGCTGGAGCTATCAGTGGGGGCTTACCCCTCTCCCCGGATTCGAACCACCGACTTTTCGGTCGGCAAGTTCAATAGCTCAGTGGTTTAACCCGCTGCGTCACCAGGGACCTTCGACAACATTTTTTTTTCGTATTACTAGATCTGCCTTTATATATCTTAGGCCCCATCTACACTGCCGTATAATGCAGATTGAACTGCCTTGAACTGGATTATATAAGTCTTCACTGCTATATGATCCAGTTCAATTTGTATTATAATGACAGTGTAGATGGGGCCTTAGAAAGGCATTCTGCCATCCCTGCTCTTCTATGGTTAACATCCAGTGGACTCGGTGCCTGGAGTTTCTTAGAGAGGTTTATTCAAGTGAAAACCTAGCTTTCCCTGGGGTCCCGTGCCCCTAACCCCAATGAATGAGGAGGAACAACTGCAACACATTGATAGTAATGGTACCTGCCCATTTGCCTCCCCACTTCTAATGAGAGGTAATCTGTGTTAAGTGCTTGCTGTAGTAGACTCCTAAAAGCATGCTCCGGTCACAGGGTGGGCCCTGCCTTGCATTTTAACATATCTGACGCTTTATTAGCACTGACAGTTGGCTTTACTGCTGATTGGATTTTTGAAAGGCTGTCAGTCCCGTGAGCATTTCCCTCGATTAAGTGGCACATAAAGTCCCATGTCGCGAAGCCACGCCATGAACCTGATTTTCTCAGTCAGACGTTGGCGAGCCTTGGCAGGTTCTGATCTATTTCCGATCGCAAATGCGTTGGCTGAACGCCCCTTTTCCCCCCTGTGATAATTGCATGCACCGTCGCCTGTGTAATCTAAACACGCTCCTCTTCCAGCCAGGCACATTTATTACTTTAAATGTCAAGATTTTTTTTTTCAAATTGGGGAATGTCTTTCTTCGTTGCGAACAGCCTTTAATTTTGTTTTTGAAGTGTGCTACCATTTTGAAATTATTTGTAGGATGAATGGCAGCAATTAACGTGCAAATGAGGCTGTCGGCACGAAGTTTTTCCCCCAACGGAGGCTGCTTTTTAATTACTCCGTGTGATGCAGAGATTGAGGTCTCCGCGGATGGATTTTGACACATTGGGTCCAGAAGAGATCGAACGCTTCGGGCGGGGATGAAGGCATTTGTGAATGACATTCATGGCTGCACAATGAGTGGAAGAGAGCAAAGACAACCTTAGAAGGAAGAACCGAAGTATGAAAAGCCTTTTAGTGTAAATATTGTCAGGGGGGACGATGATGGGGTGAGACCCTGGTTGCCGTGCAGAGTGGGTTCCAAAAATCATCATCCCGGTCTCACCTCCTTCTCCAGGCTGTCTTCCCATGCAGAGAATCAGCACTGGTCAACAAACACTCCAGCAGGCGAAGGGTCAGTTGAAATCCAACTGTTGTTTAACTTTATTTACATAAATATTTACAGTTACAGTTATTCACAATAAATCCCAGACACATGGCTGTGTCTCCTCGGCTGCAGAGCATAGCATTCATAGTCCATCTCCAGTGAATGCTCACGCTGAACACACTAACAAAACGACACTCCCCTGTATTCCACAGATCATGAAGAAAGTCCCGGTCAAACAGACTTGACCCCATTGGTCCTGTGATACATCAATCAAAACAGGTTCTTATTAACTCCATAGCTACTGAAATGCCTTGCCGAAACTAACACAGAAGGCATTTCTAACAGCCTAGATTGATTTTAACATTTCACACAATTCACAATACCCTGACAAATATCACATACTGTTAGGAATTGTGGGAGTTCAAGTCCAAAACTCCTGGCTGCTGCTGCTCAGTCTTTTAGTCGTTTTCGACTCTTCGTAACCTCCTGGACCAGTCCAGGCCAGAGTTCCCTCTCAGCCGTCACCGCCCCCATTTCCTTCAAGGTCGAGCCAGTCACTTCAAGGATACCGTCCATCCATCTTGCCCTTGGTCGGCCTCTCTTCCTTTTTCCTTCCATTTTCCCCAGCATCGTGATATTTTCCAAGCTTTCCTGTTTCCTCATGATGTGGCCAAAATACTTCAGCTTTGCCTCTAATATCCTTCCCTCCAGTGAGCAGCCATCGGGCATTATTTCCTGGAGGATGGACTGGTTGGGTCTTCTTCTGATCCAAGGCACTCTCAGGATTTTCCTCCAGCACCAGAATTCAAAAGCGTCTCTCTTCTTTCGCTCAGCCTTCCTTACGGTCCAGCTCTCGCATCCAGAGGTTACTATGGGGAATACCATTGCTTTCAGTATAAGGACCTGTGTTGCCCATGTGATGCCTCTGCTCTTGACTATTTTATCAAGGTTGGCCATTGCTCTCCTCCCAAGAAGGAAACGTCTTCTGATTTCCTGGCTGCACTCTGCATCTGCAGTCATCTTCGTGCCTAGAAATATAAAGTCTGTCACTGCCTCCACGTTTTCTCCCTCTATTTGCCAGTTATCAATAGGTGTAGTTGCCATGATCTTGGTTTTCTTGATGTTTAGCAACCCAACTTTTGCCCTTCCTTCTTTCTTTCACCTTGGTGATAAGGCTCCTCAGCTCTTCCTCACTTTCGGCCATCAGAGTGGTATCATCTGCATATCTAAGGTTGTTAATGTTTCTTCCAGAAATTTTAACTCCGGCCTTGGATTCCTCAAGCCCCGCATGTCGCATGATGTGTTCTGCGTACAAGTTGAATAGGGAGAGTGAGAGTATACAGCCCTGATGTCCGCACTCCTTTCCCAATCTGGAACCAGTCTCCTGTTCCGTGGTCTGTTCTGACTGTGGCTACTTGGTCTTTATACAGATTTCTCAGGAGACAGACAAGGTGACTTGGTCTCCCCAGACCACCAAGAACATGCCATAGTTTATTATGATCCACACAGTCAAAGGCTTTAGAATAGTCAATAAAGCAGAAGTAGATGTTTTTCCGAAACTCCCTGGCTTCCTCCATTATCCAGCATCTGGATATTGGCAATTTGGTCTCTCGTTCTTCTGTCTTTTCTGAACCCAGCTTGGACATCTGGCAATTCTCACTCCATGTATTGCTGGAGTCTGCCTTGCAGGATCTTGAGCATTACCTTACTGGCATGGGAAATAAGGGCCACTGTATGGAAGTTTGAGCATTCTTTAGCGTTTCCCTTTTTGGTATGCAGATATAAATTGATTTTTTTCCAATCTGATGGCCAATCTTGTGTTTTCCATATTTGCTGGCATATGGCATGCATCACCTTGACAGCATCACCTTCCAAGATTTTAAACAAGATTTTAAAACTCCTGGAGGGAGGGCCAAATTTTGCTCATGCCTCCTTACAGAGAAAGTCCTATGGTTTATATTTTTTGTCTTTTCAATTCTTAAAGTTAGGAATATTATAGTATAAAGATGCCATTTCAATCTATACATATAAAAATGTAATGTGCGTTTTTCCCATGGAGTAAACAACAAAACCACTGAACCAAATCACACCAAATTTGGCCACAAAAGACATAGTCATCCAATCTGTGTATTTCAATTTAAAAACCTAGAAAAATATTCCAAATTACAGAGGACGAGGAAGAGCCGTTCTCCCCCGGCTGCCAGTCAGAAGGCCCCGCCCCTTCATTTCATAGCAACCCCCTCAGCCACAATGGTGCCCGGGGGACAGATAGGGTTCCACTTAGGCCTCTTCCACACAGCCTATAAAATACAGGAAATAAAATATACTAACATATACAGTAGAGTCTCACTTATCCAAGCTAAACGGGCTGGCAGAAGCTTGGATAAGCGAATATCTTGGATAATAAGGAGGGATTAAGGAAAACCCTATTAAACATCAAATTAGGTTATGATTTTACAAATTAAGCACCAAAACTTCATGTTATACAACAAATTTGACAGAAAAAGTAGTTCAATGCGCAGTAATGTTATGTTGTAATTACTGTATTTATTAATTTAGCACCAAAATATCATGATATATTGAAAACATGGACTACAAAAATGGCTTGGATTATCTAGAGGCTTGGGTAAGCAAGGCTTGGATACCTGAGACTCTACTGTACTAACTACCACCAATTCCTCAATACTTTATTTCCCATACTACCACACTTCGCCATAGCAATGTGTGGCCGGGTACAGCTGTATTCTATAAAAGCACAGTTTGAAAAAAAGAATTGGGGAGGAAAGGAGATTTTTGTATTCTGATATGCCACAGAATTAAAAAGAAATCCATTCCAGGTTAGGAATATAATGTTGCAGCCGGTGCCACAAATGTCAGGGAATAGTCCAGGGCAACAAAAATGTTACTTGGATGTTTTTTAAAGCCCTGACAATGACTCCTGTGTCAGAGCGGTTTCCTAGGCACACACGCAGCAGAAGTCGCTGACGAGGAAGCTCTGGATAAATAACAACGCTGCAGTCTTCAATTATCTATCAAAAGTTTACTTACGAACGGAAATCTCACAAGACGATACACAGCTCTCACGCAGGCACACACGGGAAGGGACAGAGAGAAAAAGATAGGAAGTAGAGGGCTATTTATCTCAGTCTCTGCTGTCTGATGCAATCCAAGTTTAACCCTTTACACACTGGTATAGTAAGCAGCACACAGTGTATGATGCAATCTTCAGCACACATTGCACAACCATGACTCAATTACATTTAAACAACTCTGTATACAATCATTCTCACTTTAACATCCTGCCCATCAAAATAATTGGCAGTCCTTCTTGTCCGGGTCTGATTGCCTTCCAAGTGTAGGGTCTCGGTGGTGGATCCATAGGTGACTGTAGAGACCTATTCTGGATCCACATGTTCTTCCGCAGAGAGCACATCGGTTTCCAGGTGGAAAGCAGTCCTCTTGGCCCATTTCTCCCTTCCACCTTCCATTCACGCCTCTTCGAATCCCACAGCACTGTTGGAATCAGCTGACCTCTAGTTCCAATGCTCGAGGGCCAGGGCTTCCCAGTTCTCTCGGTATCTATGTCACAGTTTTTAAGGTTGGCTTTAAGCCCATCTTTCAATCTCTTTTCCTGTCCACCAACATCCCATTTTCCATTCTTGAGTTGTGAGTAGAATAACTGCTTTGGGAGACAGTGATCTCTGAGCATTTGGAAAATGTGGAATTCAGTTCAGTGAAGTTGATGGCAGAGGGTCATGGCTTCGATGCTGGTGGTCTTTGCTTCTTCCAGAACGCTGACCTTTATTTGTCTGTCTTCCCAAGAGATTTGCAGGATTTTTCAGAGGCAACGCTGATAGAATTGTTCCAGGAGTTGAGACAGTCCACATTTTGCAGGCATATAACAGGGTTGTGGAGGACAAAGGCTTTATAAACAAGCATCTTGGTGTCCTGATCCTCAAACACTCTCTGCTTCATTCTGAAAAATGCTGCACTCGCAGAGCTTAGTCGATGTTTCATTTCAGTGTCGATGTTGAATTTTGTGGAGAGGTGGCTGCCAAGGGAGCGGAAATGGTCAACGTTTTCTAACATTACACCCTTGAGCTGTATTTCTGGCCTTGCAGAGGGATTGGCCTTTTGCTGAAAGAGCCTTTTGGTTTCCACGATGTTCAGTGAGAGAACAAGCTTTTTATATGCTTCTGCAAAGGTGTTTAGAGTGGTTTGTAGGTTTGCTTCTGAACGAGCACAGGCTACGTTATCATCAGCATATTGGAGTTCTAGAACTCCTGACACTTCTGCCCTGTCTGAGCGCATCCCAAGAGAGGAATAACAAAAGGGACTTGTTGTTGTGACTCAGCTGGATCAGTTAGATTCTCAGATCGACGCTGATGAGGATGATGGGATTCGGGTTCAAAATGTCCCTGTGTTAGAAGATGAGGAACAGAGAGTGCAAGTTCATTTCCCCACAGCAAGTGATGATGTTGATGATACTGAAACTAGCCAGGTGCAAATTGACTTAGAAAAGGAGGACAGTTCTCAGCCTGATAACAAGGCTCAGCAAACTAATGAGCAGGCTGACCTTGATGAAATGGGCTCCCTAGATCGAGCTGACCGTTTGGAATTCAGGGTTTGAAGGAGTGTGAGAATCGCAAACAAGAGGGAGGTTAGAGGCCAGAGAAATGCTTTCATGTTTTGCAAAGGGTATTAAAGCAATGTGTTTGGAGACGAACCTTTGTCAAAGCAACTTTCGTTCAACCATGAAACAAGCTCTCATTTTCCTGGATTATCTTATAGCCTGTGTTCTTGTTCCTGGAACCTTGTCATGATTTATTGGGACTTTGCTTATTCCTTGTGAGTTCCTGAATTATTCTCTAAGGCTTTATTTTGTAACCAACTTTTGGAACTTTACTTTTGCTTTTTAAAGAACTTTTTATCATCTATTTTCTAATAAACTGAAAAGACTTCAACCTGTGTGCAGTTTGGTATATATAGCAAGGTGAAGCTAGCCTGTGGTGCGACACTTGTAGCATTTTTAAGTCTAAAAGTTTATATAAAATTAGTAGTTCTGGCTAGAGCAGACCTACTGAGTCAATGAAACTTACACAGGTCTTGAATTACAACTGCACTCGGGTTCATTGGGTCCAGTTTAATCTCAACTAAGAATTGGATTTAGGCCTCAATACTTTCATGTGGCCTAAGCACCCATTAGACTTGAGTCGGCTTCATTTGGTTTTCTTTCTTTTCATTTATTAAAGTAATATTATCTACTCTGTATCCCAGGAACTCAGGGTGGCATATAGGTGAAAAATTAAATACAAACGAGAGAAAGATGTCTTATCATGTATTAAACTCTCTTAACAAATTAAAACATGTTAGCTTGAAACAAATTAAAAAGGAGTTGGTTTGCAATTTGGAAACGTATTAAACTTTCTTACCAGATTAAAACAAGTTAAAACAGCTGGAAAACTATGTACATGCACAAGCTAAATAAAATTGTGGGATTCCCTTAAGGCTTTCATTAAAAGGATTACCGAAGCATTATCCAAAGCTGGTAAATGTATAAGTTCGCCCTCTGTATCCACAGATTCTTCATCCACTTGAAAGCACAGAACACCTATAACATTCCTCCTCAAATATTATGATTTAGTGCTTGGTTTTAATATGATACCTTCAGGGTATTTTTTTGTCCTTTGGTGGTATTTTGCCGTACTTGGTACTGTAAGCCTTATTGGATTCTGCAATAAGACAAACATTAAGAGATGAATTAAGATATTCAAAGGATGTTAATTAGAACAAGAGCAGGGTTGGCCAACCACAGTGAGTCCCAGGGCCAGTTTTCTGCTTCTGAGAGACTGTGGGACCCCACAAAGACTGTCCCTAAATGCCCCCCAAGGCCCAAAGATCTAATAGGAGAACACGGGGAGTTCCAACAATAAGGGCAGAAGGGCAGTTGGTTCTTGCAGAAGCAGAGGCAGCAGGAGGACATTTTTGCTTCCTGGCTTCAGGTAGGATTTGGCTAAGATTTTAAACTGAGTGTGGGCTTGGCTCCTGTGGTCAAAGTCTAACTGTTGTGTGACTGTTGTGTTGAAAGAGAGCCAGGTACTTAAGTTGATTGACAGCAGGCATTGTCCCCTGTTAATTGAGTTTCTGGGAAAGCTTTATTTGCCAGTGTGAGTTTCTGCCAGAGCCTGATCCCAGAAGGGCAGTTGGTTCTTGCAGAAGCAGAGGCAGCAGGAGGACATTTTTGCTTCCTGGCTTCAGGTAGGATTTGGCTAAGATTTTAAACTGAGTGTGGGCTTGGCACCTTTACTAACTATCCTTCGCAGTACATACAGGAAACAAAGCAACATAAACAAATACACAAAGAGGTGGTTTGTTGCAGTTTGCACATAAAGTGCGTGCATATTACTTAACTGTACAAAGATCCCACTTGGCCACCACGCTCACCAAGAGATGCAACAAAAGCAAAACATTCCCATCACATGCACCAGCTGTGGCATGTTCCGCTTTTTCACACAAAAACTAGACAACTACATCTGCTCCAAATGCAAACAGATGACTCTGATGGAGCAGAGGATCCAACAGCTCGAGCACCGTATTAAGACCCTTAAGGACATTCAGGCACTTGAGCTCTTCTTGGACACTGCACAACACGCTGCTGTAGATCAGCAGCCTGCATCACACCAACTCCACCAAGACCATGATCAGGAACCTTATGGGGAGATCAACTCAAAGGTAGACAACCCTCAGGCTTGGAAGGAGGTCACCCATAGAAGGAGACGCAGGACCAGGCAGCCTCCGCAGAACTCCTCTGCTCAGCTGCATTTACACAACAGATTTGAAATTCTTACATCATTAACATACAATCAGGAAACACATCTTGTGGAGGACCACAGTTTCTTAGATACCACTCAGTGGACCACCCTGGATCAATGCGCAGGGGATAGCCCTGATGGGGACAGTGCATCACCACAGTCACACTTATGTAATCATGCAAATGCTCCATCTCCAATCATAGACCAGGAGCAACAGGAACATCCTTGGGAGAGTAATGGGCTCTCGGATGTATCTCAATGGATTGTCATTGATGAATGCACTGGGGATGTTGAGGAGGACGACAACACTTTACACCTACATGATTCACTTCAACAGGAACACTCTTCAGGGGACATACACACTGTCTTGCACAAAAGGGACCCTGTCAATCCTCAAAGGAAACAGGTCTTGGTAGTAGGTGACTCCCTCCTTAGAGGAACGGAAGCCATCATTTCCAGACCGGATGGGATGGCTCGAGAAACATGCTGCCTCCCGGGGGCAAAAATACACCATATCACTCAGAGGCTCAGCAGGCTCCTAAAGCCCCATCACCCTCCCCACCTTATGTTGATTCATGTAGGTACCAATGACACCGCTAGGCATACTTTTCAAAAGATCACAAATGATTTTCGAGCTCTGGGAACAAAGCTAAAACTGTATAATGTACATGTGATCTTTTCATCCCTCCTCCCTGTTGTAGGACACGGCTCTACAAGGGCCGGAAAAATAGTACAGGTCAATAACTGGCTCAGAAAATGGTGTCAAGAGGAGCATTTTGGCTTCCTTGACCATGGTCTACTCTTCCAAGAGGATGGACTACTGGCAAGCGATGGGGTGCATCTCACACAAGTAGGAAAACATCTTTTTGCACACAGACTCACAAACCTCATCAGGCGCACTTTAAACTAGATCCACTGGGGGAGGGGAACAACAGCCTGGCGAACACTATATTACCCACGACCACAGGGAACCGCCGAAAGGCTAAACGGAGGGCTGCACAAACACAGCAAGGACCAAGTACAGAGAGCACAATAATCCCAAATAAACAGTTCGAGGGGAGGTCACAGGGGCTTACATGTCTTTACACTAATGCTCAGAGCATGGGAAATAAGCAAGACGAACTCCAACTCCTAGCACAGCACCACACATACGATGTCATAGGCATCACTGAAACCTGGTGGGATGACTCCCATCACTGGAATTTAACCATTGAGGGCTATAACCTCTTTCACAGAAATAGAACAAAGGGGAGAGGAGGGGGAGTAGCTTTATATGTCAAAAACAGTTACGTTGCAGAAGAAATGCAAGACTGTAATCCGGGAAACCAGCTTGAAAGCATCTGGATAAGAATCAAGGGAACCGGGACTCAAAAAGATCTTGTCGTGGGTGTCTACTACAGAACTCCGAGTCAGGATGAAGGACTTGATGAAGCCTTCTGTCAACAGCTGACCAAACAGGCACAAAGAAGAGATATAGTAGTCATGGGCGATTTCAATTATCCCGATATCTGCTGGAAAACAAACTCAGCCAAGAGTACAAAGTCCAACAAATTCCTCACTTGCCTTGCAGATAATTTTATGGTCCAGAAGGTAGAAGAGGCAACAAGGGGATCAGCAACTCTTGATCTAATCTTAACAAATGTGGAAGACCTGATCAATACAGTTGAAGTGGTTGGATCCTTAGGGGCAAGTGACCATGTGCTCCTGCAGTTTGCAATACAAAGGAATGCTGAAACTAAGACAAGTCAAACACGCATTCTGGACTTTAAGAGAGCTGACTTCCAAAAAATGAATTACTGAGCGGCATTCCATGGACGCCGATATTAAAAAACAAGGGAGTTAAGGATGGATGGGAGTTTTTCAAAAGTGAAATACTCAAGGCGCAAATGCAAACAGTGCCAACAAAGAAGAAAAATAAGACAAGTGCAAAGAAGCCAGAATGGATGTCCAAAGAACTTCTAACTGAGCTAAAGCTCAAAAGTGACATGCACAAGAAGTGGAAAAGGGGAGAAATCACCAAAGAAGAATTCAAACGTATAGCCAACACCTGTAGGGAAAAGGTTCGCAAGGCTAAAGCGCAAAATGAGCTCAGGCTTGCCAGGGACATAAAAAACAACAAAAAAGGCTTTTTTGCTTACGTTGGGAGAAAAAGGAAGAAAAAGGAGGCGATAGGGCCATTGCAAGGAGAAGATGGGGTGATGGCGACAGGGGACAGGGAAAAGGCAGAACTACTTAATGCCTTCTTTGCCTCGGTCTTCTCAGAAAAAGAAAGCCATCTTCAACCTCAGCAACACGGAATGGACGAAGGATTGGGGGAAATCCAACCCCAAATAGGGAAACAAGTTGTCCAGGAACACTTGGCCTCTCTAAACGAATTCAAGTCCCCAGGGCCAGATCAGCTACACCCAAGAGTACTGAAGGAACTAGCGGAAGTTATTTCAGAACCACTGGCAATTATCTTCGAGAGTTCTTGGAGAACGGGAGAAGTCCCAGCAGATTGGAGGAGGGCGAATGTGGTCCCTATCTTCAAGAAGGGAAAAAAGAACGACCCAAACAATTACCGTCCGGTCAGCCTCACATCAATACCAGGCAAAATTCTGGAAAAGATCATTAAGGAAGTGGTCTGCAAACACTTAGAAACAAATGCGGTCATTGCTAATAGTCAACACGGATTTACCAAAAACAAGTCATGCCAGACTAATCTGATCTCTTTTTTCGATAGAGTTACTAGTTGGGTCGATACAGGGAATGCTGTGGATGTAGCGTACCTGGATTTCAGTAAGGCCTTCGACAAAGTCCCCCACGACCTTCTGGCAAACAAACTAGTAAAATGTGGGCTAGACAAAACTACGGTTAGGTGGATCTGTAATTGGCTAAGCGAACGAACCCAAAGGGTGCTCACCAATGCGTCGTCTTCATCATGGAAAGAAGTGACAAGTGGAGTGCCGCAGGGCTCCGTCCTGGGCCCGGTTCTGTTCAACATCTTTATTAACGACTTAGACGAAGGGTTAGAAGGCACGATCATCAAGTTTGCAGATGACACCAAACTCGGAGGGATAGCTAACACTCCAGAAGACAGGAGCAGAATTCAAAACGATCTTGACAGACTAGAGAGATGGGCCAAAACTAACAAAATGAAGTTCAACAGGGACAAATGCAAGATACTTCACTTCGGCAGAAAAAATGGAAATCAAAGATACAGAATGGGGGACGCTTGGCTTGACAGCAGTGTGTGCGAAAAAGACCTTGGAGTCCTCGTGGGGAACAAGTTAAACATGAGCCAACAATGTGATGCGGCTGCTAAAAAAGCCAATGGGATTCTGGCCTGCATCAATAGGGGAATAGCGTCTAGATCCAGGGAAGTCCTGCTCCCCCTTATTCTATTCTGCCTTGGTCAGACCACACCTGGAATCACACTGTGTCCAATTTTGGGCACCACAGTTGAAGGGAGATGTTGACAAGCTGGAAAGCGTCCAGAGGAGGGCGACTAAAATGATTAAGGGTCTGGAGAACAAGCCCTATGAGGAGCGGCTTAAAGAGCTGGGCATGTTTAGCCTGCAGAAGAGAAGGGTGAGAGGAGACATGATGAGAGCCATGTACAAATACGTGAAGGGAAGTCATAGGGAGGAGGGAGCAAGCTTGTTTTCTGCTGCCCTGCAGACTAGGACACGGAACAATGGCTTCAAACTACAGGAAAGGAGATTCCACCTGAACATCAGGAAGAACTTCCTCACTGTGAGAAGGGCTGTTCGACAGTGGAACTCTCTGCCCCGGGCCGTGGTGGAGGCTCCTTCTTTGGAGGCTTTTAAGCAGAGGCTGGATGGCCATCTGTCGGGGGTGCTTTGAATGCGATTTCCTGCTTCTTAGCAGGGGGTTGGACTGGATGGCCCATGTGGTCTCTTCCAACTCTACTATTCTATGATTCTATGATTCTATGGAAGAGTTGCCTGATTCCTTTTAATAAATGAAAATATGCACACCGTGCGCTTTAATGCATCTTTAGCCAAAAGCACTGGACCAACTTGAAAAGAGACATTAATTGACTGCCTCTGCCCATAATTGAAGGGTGTCTTGTTGTTGTGGTTGTATGCTCTGACTTATGAATGGGAGGCCTCTAAAAGGCCAGATTCAGGACGATCGTCGTATCACTCTTTGTTGGGAGGTGGTGGCTGGCCCTGATTGTTTCCTGTCTGGAATTCCCCTGTTTTATGAGTGTTGTCCTCCCAACAAAGGACCCCCCCCCAGGCAGGAAGCAACCAGATTTTGAAGCTGCAAGGCTATTCAATGCTAAAAAAAGGTGGCCAGTTGCAGCATTCACACTTGCCTCCAACAGACAAGAGTTCTTCCTCCCACCCTGGACATTTTTCCACAGATATATAAATCCCACTTGCCTAGTTTCCAACAGACCTCACAACCTCTGAGGATGCCTGACATAGATGTGGGCGAAACGTCAGGAGAGAATGCTTCTGGAGCATGGCAGTCAGCATGGAAAGCTCACAGCAACCCAGTGATTCAGGCCATGAAAGCCTTCGACAATACATGATGATGATGATGATTATTATGGTAAAGTGCTGGACTGGGAGGACCCTTTGAGTTTCACAAACTCTGAGGATGCCTGCCATAGATGTGGGTGAAACATCAGGAAAGAATGCTTCTATAACACGGCCACGCCGCACGGAAAACTCACAGCAACCCAGTGATTCAGGCCATGAAAGCCTTCAACACTTTATTATTATTATTATTATTATTATTATTATTATTATTATTATTATTATTATTATTATTATTATTATTGTATGACACAACAAACATAGATATACTGGATTTCGTTACACAAAATCACAAGTCGAACACTTCCCAAGTGTCTAGGACTGTGTAATGTATTTTCGGATGATGCGCACAGATCCCAGCAGGGTGGCCTTTTGCAGTTGGCAGATCGTAATTTTGTCAATGTCTATTATTTCCAAATGCTGGCTGAGATCTTTTGGCACGGCACCCAATGTGCCCATCACCACCGGGACCACCTGCACTGGTTTCTGCCAGAGTCTTTGAAGTTCAATCTTGAGGTCCTGATAGCGGCTGAGTTTTTCCTGTTGTTTTTCGTCAATGCGACTGTCACCTGGGATGGCAACATCAATAATCCAAACATTTTTATTTTCCACAACTGTGATGTCTGGTGTGTTGTGTTCCAGAACTTTGTCATCCTGGATTCAAAGGTCCCACAGTATCTTTATGTGTTCATTTTCCATTACCTTTGCAGGTTTGTGATCCCACCCGTTCTTTACTGCTGGGAGGTGGTACTTGTGGCATAAGTTCCAATGAATCATTTGGGCCACATAGTTGTGCCTCTGTTTATAGTCTGTCTGTGTGATTTTCTTACAGCAGCTGAGGATATGATCAATGGTTTTGTCGGTTTCCTTGTACAGTCTGCATTTTGGGTCATCAGCTGATTTTTCGATCTTGGCCTTAATTGCCTTTGTTCTGATGGCTTTCTCCTGGGCTGCAAGGATCAGGCCTTCTGTCTCCTTCTTCAGTGTCCCATTCGTGAGCCAGAGCCAGGTTTTCTCCTTATCAGCTTTTCCTTCAATTTTGTCAAGGAACTTTCCATGCAATGTTTTGTTGTGACAGCTGTCAGCTCTAGTTTGTAGTGCGGTTTTCTTGTACTGGTTTTTTGTCTGCTGTGCTTTGAGGAGTTTCTGTTTTTTGACTTCAATCAAAGCAGGTTCTTCACTTTGCTTTCCATATTCTGCCAGGGCATGTTCTTCTTCTTTGACTGCTTGTTTGACTTGCAAGAGTCCTCTGCCCCCTGATCTTCTAGGCAGATATAGCCGGTCAACATGACTGCGAGGGTGCAGTGAATGATGAATGGTCATGAGTTTTCTTGTTTTTCTGTCCAAATTGTCCAGTTCCATCTGTGTCCAATTTATAATGCCAGCAGTATATCTTATGACAGGTATGGCCCAGGTGTTTATGGCCTTGATGGTGTTGCCTCCATTGAGCTTGTTTTTGAGAATTTTTCTGACCCTTTGTGTGTATTCTTTGCTGACCACAGTCTTCACATGTTCATGCTTGATGTTGTCCAGCTGTAATATGCCCAGATATTTATAGGCCTCTGGCTGGTGACACTTTATTGTTTGGCCATTGGGCATATTTATGCCCTCACTTGCAATGATTTTTCCCTTCTTCCATGCCTCTGTCAAACATTTGTCCAAGCCAAACTCCATGCTGATATCAGTGCTAAAAATTCGGATAGTGTTAGTCAGAGACTGGATTTCAGTTTCCATTTTCCCATACAGCTTCAGGTCATCCATGTACATCAGATGTGAACTTTTGTGAGAATTCTTAGATGTTTGATAGCCGAGATTTGTTTTTTGTAAGATTGTTGACAGAGGGATCATGGCAATATTGAAAAGCAGAGGGGACAATGAGTCTCCCCGGAAAATTCCTCTCCTGATGTTGACAAGTCCATAGCTTTCATTTCCAACAAATAGCTCAGTTTTCCAGTGCTCCATCATGTTTTCAATAAAAGTGCCAACGTTTTTACTAATCCCGATGGCGTCCAGGCACTTGATGATCCAGCTGTGTGGGAGTGAGTCAAAGGCCTTTTTGTCATGTGAAGATTAGCTTTTCGGCTTTTACAGTTCTCCAGAATCATTTTGTCAATCAATAGCTGGTCTTTTGTGCCCCTGCTTTTCCGTTTGGTTATTATTATTATTATTATTATTATTATTATGGCAGGGCACTAGACTGGGAGGACCCTTTGAGTCTGTGATTGTAGTGAGTGTTCAGGCTTGATTTGCTCTTGGTCCCAGTTCTGCATCTGCTGCATCAGCAGAACTTTAGCATCGTATTTTGAATGACTCTGTCTTCTCCATATCAGTTTTCTTCACTCTCCAGCTGTCACAACCCTACAAAGAAGCGAGAATACTGTGATTTTAACCTCGGTCACAGCTCTCCACCCTGATTTGGACAGGATTGTGGATTTTCTGCTTGATAGAGCCAGGTTGCCTCCCGTGTCATGGTAGCCAGGGCTTCCCTATGCTGCTTAATTAGTGTTGTTTATTATTCACGGGCGTCTCTTGCTGTAATAACACAGGTCTCTGCAGAGCCTCAGGGCCTGGATGCGGCTCGAAAGGCTCAGAAATCTCTAGACGTGCAAAAAAGGATTTGTTCGTTTGGAATAGGATCACAAGGAACTCAAAACCGGTTAGGGCAAAGCGTGTTTCTTTATTTCCTCTCGAAGAATAAGGGGGACTCAGATGTGGAGTGAAAAGGAAAAGGAAGCTGATTGTCGTCTCAAGGAGTTAAAGACCGTTTGATATTTGTGCCAATAATTCTTTTTTAGTCTCTTAAAACAATTGTGCAATTTCCTCAACGGAAGCAGTTGGGCATTTTTGTCTCTTGCAGAACATCTCCGTTGTTTTCGAGATCGTGAAAATAGGATTGTGCATACATTGCTATTGCATGTACATATGTGCTGACAATGGGTCAACATCAGGCATGGGCAAACTTGGGCCCTCCAGGTGTTTTGGGCTTCAACTCCCATCATTCCTAACAGCCTACCGGCTGTTAGGAATGGTGGGAGTTGAAGTCCAAAATACCTGGAGGGCCCAAGTTTGCCCATGCCTGGTCTCCATGTTGGACACAGAATATATGAGGGTTGAATGAAAAGTAATGACTCCACCTTCGTAGCTCCTCAACAGATGGCAGTCCTGGTCTGCGGCAGGTCCTGGCTTGTTCAGTAGACTCTCCTCTGCAATTCCATTTGGCGGGAAGCCTTAGCATTGAACGGTTGTGTTGTTAAAGTGCAAAGTATGGAACCCTGTGCAGACGGTCGGTCAATGCAACTTAAGCAATGTGAATTCTCAATTCTTGACAGCAGAAGGTGTCACCTCAAAGGAAATTCATCAGAGAATGCAAGTTGTTGATGGTGATTGTGTTGATGTGAGTCCTGTGCGTTGCTGGGCGAGTAAGTTTAAAGATGTTGAAGTGGGAACATCTGACTTGCACGACAAACAGCAGCCACCGGGTTTCACAAGCAGAAGGTTGACAGATTGATTCAGGATGATTGTCGTATCACTCAGAGAGAAACTTCAAGCATAATGAGCATTTCACAAGAACGTGTGTGTCACATGATTGCTTTGGCTATCGGAAAATCCAACAAGTTTTCTGAAGCCGTCACAGAAGAAGTCGACACTCTGTTTCCGCAACCAACGTCACACAGTACCCATCGTGCACAGGTCTTCCGATAGCCAAGCAAAGCAATAATATGACCCACACATTCTTGTGAAATGCCGATTATGCTTGAATTTCTCTCTGAGTGATACAACAATCATCCTGAATCAATCTGTCAACCTTTTGCTTGTGAAACTCGGTAGTTGCTGTCACAGGACGCCCAACTCTTTGTTTGTCACTCAAGTCAGATGTTCCCACCTCAACATCTTCAAACTTACCTGCCCAACGATGCACAGGACTCACATCAACACAATCACCATAAACAGCTTGCATTCTCTCCTTTGGGGTGACACCTTCTGCTGTCAAGAATTCAATGACTGTATGTTGCTTAAGTCGCATTGACCAACCGTCTGCGCAGGGTTCCATACTTTGCACTTTAACAACACAACCGTTCAATGCTAAGGCTTCCTGCCAAATGGAACTGTAGAGGAGAGCCTACTGAACAAGCCAGGACCTGCCGCAGACCAGGACTGCCATCTCTTGAGGAGTTACGAAGGTGGAGGCATTACTTTTCATTCAACCCTCGTACAGCAGCAGTTCTCCTGGAAGATACCCGTCCAAACCATTGTTTAAAACCCCTCATAACCTATGAACAATCTATGCGCTGCATCTAGCATGGACTGAACTCCCTATGTGTTTCTCCTTCTTCTCCTTCAAGGTCCACTTTGACCAGTTCAAAGATGCCCTCATCCTCATCCTGTCCAGCACACTAACCAACGAGGAGTCCTTCCAGCAACCAGGTAAGATGACGCTTTTCTATTCTGACCATGACAAGGAGGCCAACAGGCCTACATTGGACTGAGAACTGTTTTTAAGATTGTTTTGGACACCATGATGGTTGTGATGCCTAAGTTTGCCATAAGTCAGAAATGACTTCAATTCAGACAACTACAGCAAAACATGTATAGAATGCTAGAGCTGGAAGAGACCTCAGGGCCATCCAGTCCAATCCCCTGCCAAGAAGCAGGAAAATCACATTCAACGCATAGGACTGTGCTGTAAGGGCAAAGAAATAGCTTGACTGAGTAAAACAGCCTTGTTGACTATTTCAATCTCTTGGGAGTATGAACCAAGAAGTACCAGGTTTCAGAAATCAAGCGTAATGTTTTTAATGGTATGGACTACTAGCATACTTGGATGAGCAATTACTTACATAAGGAGCTACCTGGGTTTATTAAGCCTGACAAGTTGGTCGTAGTTGACAAGTTGGAATATGAATGGAGTTCATGACACTCTCTGCGCAGTCTCCAGGGCTACAGGTACAGGTCTAGACTTGCAAGGAAAACATGGCTTTTCAATTGACAAGGTTACTTGTACAAAGAAAAGGCTTCACCTGATAAATAAAGGTGACTTTGGAGATCAGAACCAAGGGTGGTATGTGTGTGGAAGTCAGATTTGTTTGACATTCATTTGACATTCTGAGAGTATGATAGACTCATTTCTCTCCCTGGAAATGGCCAGGTGTTAGATCCCAGCCAGCCATGGCACCAGGGCCTGCAGTGTTTCAGGACTTGCACTTTGACACAGATAATGTTGAGGATTATACTGACATTTCACCCTCCACGGAGGGGCCTTTGCAGCTGCAGGTGCCCGAAGTTATTGGTTCTGGAGACTTGCTAATTGGGGAAGATTCTTCTATTCCTCCCTTGCAGATAGAGCCAGATGTTGCAGAGATGCCTGGGAACGGGGGTTTTAATCATAGAGATTTTGTGACCAGAGAGAGAAGTGCAAAACAAGGGGTCCGTTAGAGCCAGAGACTGGCAAATAGATGGGATAATGGTTAGTGCTCCCATGGGAATATTTTGGGAATTTGTACTCCCTAAATTGTGAACAGTTTGGAATCTGTTAGAAGTGTTTCGCTGAGTAAATTTTCTTGCAGTGTCAACGTAGCTCTTCCTTGAGAGAGGTTCTCTGTCTCCAACTCTTGTTTGTTTCCAAGCCAAGTTTTCCAGTTCTAGTCAGGCCGTGCCGTGATTCTCGAGTAGACCTTGACTTTACTCCAGTTGCTTCCTTGTTCCTGATTCAAGTGTGCCTCAGCTTTGACAACCTTGCTGCCTTGATTGCTACGAAGTATTTCCAGTGGATTGAACTCTGTTTCTGTCAGCCTTGTTTCTCTGTTTCAACTCATGGACACTGGTTTCTTTGGAGAGCTATCGAGTTATCATTGTGGATTATAATATCGGACCTTTTCCTTTACCCATTTGGAACCACCATTGACTTTCTAAAAATAACTATTCCTTACTCAGGCTCTATACCTAATTTCCTTTGGGTATATAGAATCATAGAATCATAGAATAGTAGAGTTGGAAGAGACCACATGGGCCATCTAGTCCAACCCCCTGCTAAGAAGCAGGAAATCGCATTCAAAGCAGGAAATCGCATTCAAAGTAATTCAAATTACTTTAATAAAGATATAGTGTGTTATATTGGCTCTTGTCTGGTTTTCGAGTGCTCATGCTGCCTTGGGGTGCAACACCAGGAGAACCTGGATGCAGCTGTTGATGCTCTGCATATTTCAAATTTAAACACCTGCAGTGTTTTGGTATCCTGGGATGTTTTCAAACAATATCTGGACACTTCTGCTAATCCAGAGTAGAGTTGCTAGGTTGCTAACTGGGACCAGTTTCAGTTGCCTTCTAAATCTGTTTATAGTTGTGATGGAGCACAACTGCACCCCTGTCCTGCTGTTGGACATCTTTTTATTTTTAATACTGTTGATATTTGATTCTGTTTGCATGTGTGTATATTTTAAGGTTTTAAATTGTATTGAATTTACTGTAAGTCGCTTTGAGTCTCTTTTGTAGAGAAAAAAAGTGGGGTATGCATTTACTTATTTATTTAGAGTATTTATATTCCACCTTTCTCACCCCAAAGGGGACTCAAGGTGGACCATAGAACTCATATATGGTAAACATACAATGCTGTTATACATAGACAGGACAGACAACAGATAGAGGTATATATAGGCATTTCCCATCTTCGGTGTCCTGGAGGTCGTGCTCGATTCCAGCCACAGGGGAGTGCTGTCGCTCCATCCTCCATGTTGAAGAACCGTATTCATAGACTTCCTCCTTTTTTGATCACCAGCATTTTTCTGGTATTTCCTTTATGGGGCCATTAAAATACCTCTCCGCTTAAGCGATACCTACTTATCTACTCACAGCTATTTACGATCTGCTGGGCGGGCAGTGAGCTGGGCTGAAGGTCGGGCGCTCACCCCGACCCAGACTTCAAACTGCTAACCTTTTGATTTGTAAGATTTATTGAAGCTGGTAGTTAACCTGTTGTGCTAAAGCCCGGCTCTTTAATGATAATGGTAATAATATGTAAAGGGAAGAACCTGCTTTGATTGAAGTCAAAAATCAGAAACTCCTCAAAACACAGCAGACAAAAAACCAGTACAAGAAAACTGAACTACAAACTAGAGCTGACAGCTGGCACAACAAAACATTGCATGGAAAGTTCCTTGACAAAACTGAAGGAAAAGCTGACAAGGAGAAGACCTGGCTCTGGCTCACAAATGGGACCCTGAAGAAGGAGACAGAAGGCCTGATCCTTGCAGCCCAGGAGCAAGACATCAGAACAAAGGCAATTAAGGCCAAGATTGAAAAATCAGCTGATGACCCAAAATGCAGACTGTGCAAGGAAGCTGACGAAACCATTGATCACATCCTCAGCTGCTGTAAGAAAATCGCACAGACAGACTACAAACAGAGGCACAACTATGTGGCCCAAATGATTCATTGGAACTTATGCCTCAAGTACCACCTGCCAGCAGGAAAGAACTGGTGGGATCACAAAATTGCAAAAGTATTGGAAAATGAACACGCAAAGATACTGTGGGACTTCCGAATCCAGACTGACAAAGTTCTGGAACACAACACACCAGGCATCACAGTTGTGGAAAAGAAAAAGGTTTGGATCATTGATGTCGCCATCCAAGGTGACAGTCACATTGACGAAAAACAACAGGAAAAACTCAGCTGCTATCAGGACCTCAAGATTGAACTTCAAAGACTCTGGCAGAAACCTGTACAGGTGGTCCCGGTGGTGATGGGCACATTGGGTGCCGTGCCAAAAGATCTCAGCCGGCATTTGGAAACAATAGACATTGACAAAATCACCATCTGCCAACTGCAAAAGGCCACCCTACTGGGATCTGCACGCATCATCCGAAAATACATCACACAGTCCTAGACACTTGGGAAGTGTTCGACTTGTGATTTTGTGATACGAATTCCAGCATATCTATCTTGTTTGCTGTGTCATACAACGTCGTTGTGTCAATAATAGTAATAATAATAACAATAAGGCTGAGCAGTACTCAAAGTGGTGCTTTATTGAATCATTCTTTTTCTACTTTTAGTAATAGTATATCTTTAGATGAACTTTTATTTTAAATTTGGGGGCAGTGAAGAAATACAGTAAGTAAATTAAATAAAATTGGTCTAAGGGGGAATGCATCTACATTGCTGAATTATTGCAGCTTGACAATGCTCTAGTTGCCATGGTTCAATACTGTGGAATTATGGGAGTTGTAGATTGGTGAGGCATAAGCCATCTTTGGCAGAGAAGGCCAAAACCTTTTCAAACTACAACTCTAATGATTACATAGCATTGAACCATGGCAGTGAAAGTGGTCTCAAATTGTATTAATTTTCCCTTGTGGATACATCCTGAGATACAAAGAGGGCAAGGTGTTGGAGCTCAGCAAGAGGGTGGGGATTTCTCAAAGGACAAGGGGGGTGATGAGTTTCCAACTGTGTGTGATCGGGGTGAATTGCAGGCCTTAGATCAGAGAGAAGTGCAGGCAGTTGAAGATGAGACAGGGGATGTTTTGGATTCCAATGTTCATTCCTTAGGGATTCCTCTTCAGAAGAAGAAGAAGGGGAGCAGGAAAGGGTTCATGAATCTGAGGGTGAGTTGGAATCAGAAGAGGAAACTTTTCAAGTACCCACATTCTAGGAGAGGCGAAAGGAAACAGAGCAGAGACATTGTTCAGCTAGAATAGCTGCCAGAAATGCAGCTGAGTAATTAGGAACTGCCCTAGCAGCTGTGAGGGGACTCAGAGCTATAAAGCAGAAGCAGGTGCAGCCAGCTCTTGCTGGTAACAAACTGACTCTTTGCTCCCCTTGTGCCTGCTTCAAGTCTGCATCTGGATTCATTGCTGTTTCTTTGTCTGAAGTAAGACTGCTGTTTGATTTGGGAGTTTACCAGAGACTGTGTTTGCCCTATGTCTTCCTTGTCTCTTTTTGCATTATTTCCATTGAAGGTGCTATACTTTATGTTTGCTGAAGTAAAGCAGTTTTCATTTACTTACCACAGTGTGTTAAGGCTGTTCTTGAAGGACCAAAACTGGACAATTCCTTACCAACAGGGAAAAGGGAAACCAGTGAAAGGCTCATTTCTCTTGAGAATCTGCCTTCAGCTGATGGGGAGTTTTCCCGTGATATCAGATTAGGTCTCTGGAGGGAGGGAGATAAGGATAGATTAATTAGGCGTTCAGAGAGAGACTGTGAGAAATCCTTGAGACCCAGGTGTGTGAGGTATGATCTCATGGCTTCTTGGTCGGGCTTGGGCTTAAATTCAGTGAGGTTTACTTGGTGTCTCTCACAGCAGACAACGTTGCCAAAAGGTTCAGGTTCTTGTTTCAGCTATCTAGTTCACAATTCAAGATTCCTGTGTTAACCTATGTTCCTGAAAGAGTTTTGCCTTGGGGAAAGTTCCTGCTTTCATGCTTATGGATTTATGTCTGTGATCTTGACTTCCTTGACTTGATATACAGTACCTTGCCATTTTTGGACTACTGCCCTTTTGTATATGGACTACTATTTTATAGCTCCATTTCTACTGCTCTTTTGGAAGATGCCCTTTCCCCCTTTGTACCTGCTTTTCTTAATAAACTGCTGTAGTTAGTACTGCTGGACTCTGATGTGGTGCTGGGTGAAAAGGTGTCTCGAGGCGAGAGTGCAACACAAGGGCTGCTGCTGTGGATGACATACTTTCCATCCTATGAAATGCCACTCAGAGCCTGATGTGATATCTTTTCTGTGTCATATAAATGCCTTTTATCTTGACCTGGGCTTTTAAAAATGCGGTTGGTCTTTGTTTGACTTATCCTACTGCACTGATTCTTTTTTTATTGCCCTGCTGCTTTTATTTGTCATATTATTTTATTGCTTAATAATCGGATTTATGGCTTATTGCTCCTTTGTGTGTGTGAGTCTGCTTGTCGCCTTGGGAGCAGAAGGGTGACAGATGATACTTAAAACTCTAAAGACATAACTGAGTGAATGGGGAAATACGAAACCGGCTTTAACTTCTGCCAGGATTTGAATGCCTTGGAAAGACAATCAGAATCCTTTAATCTTTAAATCTTGTTCATAACTAGGGGACTGTCTGTATTTGGTTATGGGGCCATGATTTCTAATACTGTGGTATTATTATTATTATTATTATTATTATTATTATTATTATTATTATTATTATTATTATTGACAGAGCCATGGTGGCACAATGGGCTAAACTCTTGCACCAGATGAACTGCTGACCCAAAGGTTGGGTTGCTGACCCAAAGGTTGCTGGTTCAAATCCGTGAGACAGAGTGAGCTCCCGTCTGTCAGCTCTAGCTTGCGGGGACATGAGAGAAGCCTCCCAGTAGGATGGTAACACATCCGAGCATCTCTTGGGCAACGTCTCTGAATATGGCTAATTCTCTCACACCAGAAGCAACTTGCAGTATGTTCTCAAGTTGCTTCTGACACAAGAAAAAAATTATTATTGACACCAGCTGGAACTAGACTGCCAAATAATGCAGTTTGGAGCTGCCTGTATATGATCAGTGTAGACCAGACATGGGAAAACTTTGGCCCTCCAGGTGTTTTGGACTTCAAAAAAGTCTAAAAAAAAACCTGGAGGACCAATGGCTGGTGAAAATCCATAAGGTTTGCTTTATGGATTTTTAAAAATATCATTATTATTATATTCTTTCTTTATACCCTGCTTTATCTCTCCCAAAGGATGCTCAAAGTGACTTCACATAAAAACATAAAAGAATTTGTGGATATAGAAGGCCAATTGTGCCCATACACACCCAAAAGTATGTATTCCAGTATTTTATATGGTTCAGTCATGTGGGGAAAAAGCAAATCAAAACACTTTTTGATAGGATAGAATATGTTCTATCAGAAGTTGACCAAAGAGTTGTGTTGGATATTGGGATTTGTAGTTTGGTGAAAAGCTTAGAAGTCCATGCTGTTCTTTCCATTGTTTTCTTGTTCTGGAGTGTGCTTGAGCTCTCTAGGAAAGAACTCCAAGTACTTCACCAAACTGTAAATACCAGGATTTGAGATGGATCTATGGTATTGATTTCAAGCTTTTGTATCTGTGTTCTGTAGCTCTATTATATTATCCCATAAAACTGTGCAAGAGAAGGAATTTGCCTCTAGAGTAGAAGGTTCCAACTACTTCACCAAACTACAAATCCCAAAGCACTGCTGCAACTGTTATATTGATTCTTTCTGGGTATTTCTGCAATTGTGATTCTAGGAGGAAATCCACACCTAGGATTTCTACTTTCTGCATATCGGAGGTCTTTCGGGTAGAAATTCTTGTGAACCACTCAAAGGGATTGTCTTGGCCAGGCTTTTGAAAACCAATCTAATTCCCTTCTGGTGCATTGGGAGGATTTGGGCATATTTTATTGAACTGCGTGACTCAGATTCCGGCAAGGGCGGATCACAATGTACAAATACATGGCGGATATTCAATACCATTAGACATACAGACAGAGACAGAGAGGCTATTTAACATTTTCCAGCTTCATGAGGGTATGCTCGATTCTGGCCACAGGGGGAGCTGCTGCTGCTTCATCATCCACTGTGACACCGAGTCCTTGATGGAGTACTTCCTCATTCTTCTGCATGCATGCATGCTGCTGGACAGTTTTATGGTGTTGTAAATTAGTTAAATTTGCCTCCCCGCATAAGCGGTCCCTAAATTTTCCTACTTGATAGATGCAACTGTCTTTCGGGTTGCTTAGGTTAACAACGAGCTAGGCTATTTAATGGTCGGGAGCTCAATCCGATCCGGGCTGGTTTCGAACTCATGACCTCTCAGTCAGTAGTGATTTATGATGACTGCTAAAAGAGTACTTTGGTTTCCTCGATGTTCAGTGAGAAGCCAAACTTTTTCATATGCTTCTGCAAAGGTGTTTGGAGTGGCTTGTAGGACTTCTTCTGAATGTGCACAGACTACGTTATCATCAGTGTATTGGGGTTCTATAATTGTTGTGACCTTGGTTTTGGCTTTGTTGGGGCTAAATAGCTTGCCATCTGTCTGATAGGTGATTTCCACACGGTTGGGTAGCTTCCCATCAACAAAGTGGAGTATCATAGCAACAAAGATGGAAAATAGGGTTGGGGTGATTATTCATGAAGCAAAGAAAGAACGTATTCTAGGAATTGAGACTGTAATGGTGATACAACAAAGTCTTTGTTTATTTGATGCCTCTCTGTATGTGTTCAGGAACATCATTCTGAGAACATTTGAAGGGACTTAAGACATGCAGTGTCTCTCCAATCTTTGCAGGGATTATGGGCTCAGGACTTTCATGGCCGGAATCACAGTGTTGTTGTGTGTTTTCCAGGCTGTATGGCCATATTCTAGAAGCATTCTCTCCTGACGTTTCACCCACATCTATGGAAGGCATCCTCAGAGGTTGTGAGGTATATAATGTAGTCTATGCGCATTCAGAAGAAGTCATACAAGCCACTCTAAACACCTTTGCAGAAGCATACAAAAAAGGCAATATATCTCACAACCTCTGAAGATGCCTGCAATAGATGTTGGCAAAACGTCAGGAGAGAATGCTTCTGGAACATGGCCATGCAGCCTGGAAAACACACAACAACCTTGCCACATGATATTGTCAATGTTGAACTGGCCACAAGCAGCTTATACCTGTTGGGTGTTAGATACAGGTATGCATAGGAGCAAGAAATATACCAATATATGCAAATGTTCACATCCTCTTCATCCCAAAGTGAATCCAGCCCATCTGGGACATGTTGGGGATTGGCCAAACTTGTTGGAAGTTCTGCCACAATAAGTAAACCCATTAAAGTTAGACATTAAATTTCCTTGTTTCTGCTTTTTTTTTTGCTCTTTGATTTATTTTCCTTTTGTATGATCCCCTCATGAAGTCTTGGGTGTTGTGGTTCAGTCTGATGATGAAGGGGGATTTGGGTTTATGCAGGTTGACCAAAAAATGTTGAGGGCTCTGAATTGTCAGAAATGCAGGCTGACCAAGAAAATGTTGAAGGCTCTGAATTGTCAGAAAGGCCACAGGCTAGCAGGAAAGTTGAAGTTAGTGATAAGAGTCACCATTCACAAGATTTAGACATCAACAAAGTCCAGGTGGCTTGGGCAGCGAGTCAGAGGAGTCTTCCTTAGATAGAGACACAAGATTAAGGTTAAGGGTTTGTCCCAGGCGTTCTGTGAGAATAGCTAGTAAACGTGTGGGAACCCAAGGTCAGAGGATTGCTTTCTTAGCTTGTAAGCATGGTTAAATAGGGAGAAACAGGAAAAGATTTCAGACGAAGCAACTTTGATTTTGGAAGCTTAATTCCTGCCTTGTATCTGCTCATGGAAAAAGATTCTTGCTTTTGTTCCTGCCTAGATTCTGTGTTTGGATTGTATTTTGGAGTTCACACTACCTTGTTTTTTAGGACTGATTTCTTATATGGACTAGTTTCTACAGAGACTTTGAACTATATTCTGCAGATTGCCTTTGCAATTGGATTACTGCTTTCCTTACTGCTTTTTATTAAGACTTTGCTATATTTTATCAATAAACTGTAAAAACCAAGTCTGTTGTGGTGGAGTGTGTGCTAAAAACAAGGTGAACCAGTGCTGAGGTGCAACATTAGGTCAACACATCTGGGAGTTCTATCTCCTTATTGCCATTCAGGCCTCCCTACCTGTGATGCAAGTTGTGATTTGCCTTGATGTTCCTGAAGCTTCTTGCCAACACAGGCACAACATCAGTCGTAATTAGAACTGTGATAGACAGATAGATTATATAATGCTTTCAAAAGATTATGTAGTCATTAAGTGACTAATGGACTGGATGTTTTTAAAAAGCCCACAGTAGTAGAATTATATTGCAAATTACAGCGGAGTCTTCTGCAGGGCAGATGCATTGGATTTTGAGTGGAGTTGACGTATTTTGCAGTCATTCTCAAAATATCTTCATAGAGAGCTTTCCTTTAATTCTCAAATTAGGAAAGGTCCACAGTTTCCTGCAAGAGCGGCTCATTTGCATGCAGAAGTTCACGCAAGGTTCGGTGCATTTTTGAATGTCTGATGTCTTATTGAAGATGGAACCAGCTTGTTTTCTGCCACTCCACAAAATAGAACACAGAGGAGTGGGTTGAAAGAGAAGAGATCCCATTTTGAGCCGTTTGATTGTATGAGGGTTGAATGAAAAGTAATGCCTCCACCTTCGTAACTCCTCAACGGATGGCAGTCCTGGTCTGCGGCATGTCCTGGCTTGTTCAGTAGACTCTCCTCTACAGTTCCATTTGGCGGGAAGCCTTAGCATTGAACGGTTGTGTTGTTAAAGTGCGAAGTATGGAACCCTGTGCAGATGGTTGGTCAATGTGACTAAAGCAATGTGCAGGCATTGAATTCCTGACAGCAGAAGGTGTCAACCCAGAGGAGATTCATCCTAAGAGGTTGTGAGGTATATGAGGATACCTGCTGTAAAGAAGGTGTTCTTATTTTGATTTATAGATGTCATGTTTAATTTCATTTTAAAAGTCATGTTTAACTATGTTTATAAGGGTAAGTATTAGTTACTAGTGCGTGGGGGATGGTAGCCAGCTCAGCATTCTGAGGCAGGTTGCCATAGTAACGAGGGCAGAGCCAACCGCCATTTGGAGGAAAAGGAGGGAATGTTTTAAAAACAGTTTAGTCTGTGATTTGAGTCACAGGGAAGACACTGGTTCCAAGTTAGGGAAACCAGGGAAACTCAGATCTTTAGTTGTGTCAAATTAAGCAAGTAAAGTAACTTGTTTAGGTTTATTTGTAGAGTCTGAGTAGTAAGGGGAAGTAATCCCAGTTAGATCCAAAGTGATCAGTTGATAGCTTTGGTTGAAAAAGGAAAGGAGCAAGTATTTTGAAAGTGTATTCATCATAAGTTATATTTGCAACTGATTAAGAAAGTTTAACTCTGAGAAACAATACTGTAACCACTAAGCTCTGTGCCTGAAATAAACTTATTATTGTTCTTTCAACATCCAAGCCTCAGTCACACATATTCTAAACTAAGTTACACTACCATATAAAGTGAATAAAGAGAAGAAAGATAAAAAAGAAATTCCCCCCTGCCTGAGTTCTCCACATTTGGTGGCAGCGGATATAGTTATATATAATATAATCATTAATAAAAAGATCCCTTCCCACATCACCACAATTGGCGGCAAGCGGTGGGATCCAAAAAGATTCCCCCCCTGCCCCACATCTCCACACCTGCCATAGGTGTGGGCGAAACGTCAGAAGAGAATACTTCTGGAACATGGCCATACAGCCCGGAAAACATACAACAACCCTGTGATTCCAGCCATGAAAGCCTTTAACAGCACATTGAACAATAACTGGTTTTGCAATAGTTGGGTAGGTTACTCTTACTCCACCATGTTTTGAGTTTCTAAAACCACATTTGTTTGTAAAGGAGTGACTTAAAAACAAACACACCAACAAACCCAAACCACTGTAAACCTTAAAAACCAGATCAGCAAGTAGCCTGCTTTTTCTTTTTTAAGCCGAATTGCTGCAAAGGCAGATTGCTTTGAAAATCGCCATGTATTTCTGGATAGACAAATGCTTATTCCTGCTGGCGCAGAGCTAAAATTAGGCAACGCTGTAGTTAATTCCATGGAGGGGGATGTGTTAAAACAAACAAGAAAAGGGGCACCTCTCCTTTTGTATTACTCTGCCACGGTACATTTCCTTCTTTGATGATTTTTTTACCAAACGAAATCAGCATGCAGAGCCTATCTCTGAGCTGCAAGGTGTGTGTAAATATTTCACAACCAGGCTTCTTCCTGGCTTGGAGATCAAGAGGATGGTTTTCTACCGTCGGTGTCTCCTTCCTTCCTTCCTTCCTTCCTTGGCTCCTCCAGTTTGCCTGCATGTCTGTATGGAATGTCAATGTGGGGGGAAGGCTGTTCTTGTGGGAAAGGCTTGCCTCTGATGCCGATAGATAACAAAGCATTGCCCGGAGGCATGGCAGTTCCAAGGGCGAGCAGTCAGGCTGGTGGAGAGAGGCAGGGGAGGCTCACCGCTTCCTCCCCGTTGAAGTCTGGTTGTACGCACTTGAATGGAGGCCTTCATTATTGCCTTTGTCTCCAGCCCTTGGATTCTGCAACAGCCTACGGGCCGCTGACATTTAGAGCTCTCCTGCCCTTTGAAAGACCCATGTGTGGTTGGTTGCTCTTTGGCTTGAGCCAGAAAATCTGTATGTAGCGAAGTCTTAAGTCCAGGCTAACTGAAAGGATGTGTGATATGACAGCTAAAAAAGTCAATGCAACCTGCTCCGGAGAGACTATGCCCTTGTGAGTCTGGCCATATCGAAACAATCGAGCACGTGCTCCTCCAGTGTATGTTTTATAGAGATATTAGAATCAATTTCATCACTCCTTGGCTTTTAAAACATCCAGGACGCACTGAAAGATACTACACCTCTCTGCTGCTCTCAGACTCCTGTTCTGCAATAACCTATAGTGTCGCCAGGTTCTGTGCAGCAGCAATTTCCATCAGACGGACGATGACTGACCCCCCAGGGCCTGTAGCCAGAGCAATCTGTTATAACTGAAATACTGCAAATGCTCCAGAGCCTCTTGGTGGACCGATATTTACTATTAGCTGACCCTGCTAATAGTCTGCTTTTAATTTGTTTTTATTATAGAATGCTTTTAACTTGTTCTTTTATCTGACTTTTATGGGAACTGTGATTCCCCTTTTCGGGCACCTGTGCCCATTTCCATATATTCTGGTCATAGACCGTAATAAATTGCTGAACTGAACTGAACAATGCAATCTTGAGCTGCATCAAAAGGATCACGATGTCTGTCTAGATCAGTGATTCCCAAAGTGGGCGCTACCGCCCCCTGGTGGGCGCTGGAGAGATCCAGGGGGCGGTGATGGGACCTATTAGGACACGGGGCAGGGCCAGGGGAGGGGCGGGGCCTCTTCCCAAGTGTCGGAGACAGGGCTGAGCACCTGAGGCTCTTGCTGGGATACAGAGGGCGGAGCTAGGGAAGGGGGCGGCGCCTCCTTCCAAGAGCCCGAGACAGGGCTGAGCCTCTATACCTCTCCTGAGAGGCCTTTTAGGACTAAAGGGCAGGGGTAGGGGTATTTATATTTCATAGAATCATAGAATAATAGAGTTGGAAGAGACCTCATGGGCCATCCAGTCCAACCCCATTCTGCCAAGAAGCAGGAATTCGCATTCAAAACACCCCCGACAGATGGCCATCCAGCCTCTGCTTAAAAGCCTCCAAAGAAGGAGCCTCCACCACAATCCGGGGCAGAGAGTTCCACTGCTGAACAGCCCTTCTCACAGTGAGGAGGTTCTTCCTGATGTTCAGGTGGAATCTCCTTTCTTTCCTGTAGTTTGAAGCCCTTGTTCCATTGCATCCTAGTCTGCAGGGCAGCAGAAAACAAGCTTGCTCCCTCCTCCCTATGACTTCCCTTCACGTATTTGTACATGGCTATCATGTCTCCTCTCAGCCTTCTCTTCTGCAGGCTAAACATGCCCAGCTCTTTAAACCGCTCCTCATAGGGCTTGTTCTCCAGACCCTTGATCATTTTAGTCACCCTCCTCTGGACGCTTTCCAGCTTGTCAACACCTCCCTTCAAATGCGGTTCCCAGAATGGGACACAGTGTGATTCCAGGTGTGGTCTGACCAAGGCGGAATAGAGGGGGAGCATGACTTCCCTGGATCTAGATGCTATTCCCCTATTGATGCAGGCCATAATTGTCAGAGTATTTGCAGCGCAGCAGTAGTTGGATGGAAGCAGTGGAACGCAGAACGAAGAGACACTCAGAGACGTTGGTAAAACTATTTACAAAGTTTAACTGTATGCAGCAGTAATCAACGCAAACAGACTTGCAGACAACAGACGAACAAAGGACTGTTCTGTTCTCCAACAGAACTTGACTCGAACTCTAGGCAGACAGAACTCAACTGAACAGAACTGAACTGATGCAGTCGTTATGCACAAACACTTGTGTCTGGATACTCCCTAGTTCCAGCAACACATCAAGGTCATCATAGCTTCTTGGCAATTAACTCTTTCTACACTATGGTACATTCTGGATGATGCAATCAGTTGCAATACGAGCATGGCACAAATTGCATTTAAACACTATCAATACACAAATCCCACATTAACAATTATCCCGTTGGCTTTTTTAGCAGCTGCATCACATTGTAGACTCATGTTTAACTTGAATGGCTTCTCTGTGTAATCTGGCATGATGATGGCCAGAGTGGTTCAGCATTTCTGTGTTCTCAATAATATACTGTGTCCAGGTTGGTTCATCAAGTGCTCTGATATGACTGATTTTCTCTGGAGATAACACTTCTGGAAAATAACCAGACAGCCCGGAAAACACACAACAACCCTGTGATCCCAGCCATGAAAGCCTTCGACAACAGGGAAGGAACTAGCGGAAGTTATTTCAGAACCACTGGCGATTATCTTCGAGAGTTCTTGGAGAACGGGAGAAGTCCCAGCAGATTGGAGGAGGGCGAATGTGGTCCCTATCTTCAAGAAGGGAAAAAAGAACGACCCAAACAATTACCGTCCGGTCAGCCTCACATCAACACCAGGCAAAATTCTGGAAAAGATCATTAAGGAAGTGGTCTGCAAACACTTAGAAACAAATGCGGTCATTGCTAATAGTCAACACGGATTTACCAAAAACAAGTCATGCCAGACTAATCTGATCTCTTTTTTTGATAGAGTTACGAGTTGGGTCGATACAGGGAATGCTGTGGATGTAGCGTACCTGGATTTCAGTAAGGCCTTCGACAAAGTCCCCCACGACCTTCTGGCAAACAAACTAGTAAAATGTGGACTAGACAAAACTACGGTTAGGTGGATCTGTAATTGGCTAAGCGAACGAACCCAAAGGGTGCTCACCAATGCGTCGTCTTCATCATGGAAAGAAGTGACAAGTGGAGTGTCGCAGGGCTCTGTCCTGGGCCCGGTTCTGTTCAACATCTTTATTAACGACTAAGACGAAGGGTTAGAAGGCACGATCATCAAGTTTGCAGACGACACAAAAATGGGAGGGATAGCTAACACTCCAGAAGACAGGAGCAGAATTCAAAACGATCTTGACAGACTAGAGAGATGGGCCAAAACTAACAAAATGAAGTTCAACAGGGACAAATGCAAGATACTTCACTTCGGCAGAAAAAATGGAAATCAAAGATACAGAATGGGGGACGCCTGGCTTGACAGCAGTGTGTGCGAAAAAGACCTTGGAGTCCTTGTGGACAACAAGTTAAACATGAGCCAACAATGTGATGCGGCAGCTAAAAAAGCCAATGGGATTCTGGCCTGCATCAATAGGGGAATAGCGTCTAGATCCAGGGAAGTCCTGCTCCCCCTTATTCTATTCTGCCTTGGTCAGACCACACCTGGAATACTGTGTCCAATTTTGGGCACCACAGTTGAAGGGAGATGTTGACAAGCTGGAAAGCGTCCAGAGGAGGGCGACTAAAATGATTAAGGGTCTGGAGAACAAGCCCTATGAGGAGCGGCTTAAAGAGCTGGGCATGTTTAGCCTGCAGAAGAGAAGGCTGAGAGGAGACATGATAGCCATGTACAAATACGTGAAGGGAAGTCATAGGGAAGAGGGAGCAAGCTTGTTTTCTGCTGCCCTGGAGACTAGGACACGGAACAATGGCTTCAAACGACAGGAAAGAAAGGAGATTCCACCTGAACATCAGGAAGAACTTCCTCACTGTGAGAAAGGCTGTTCAACAGTGGAACTCTCTGCCCCGGACTGTGGTGGAGGCTCCTTCTTTGGAGGCTTTTAAGCAGAGGCTGGATGGTCATCTGTCGGGGGTGCTTTAAATGCGAATTCCTGCTTCCTGGCAAAATGGGGTTGGACTGGATGGCCCATGTGGTCTCTTCCAACTCTACTGTTCTATGATTTTATGAACACATTGAACATCCAGTGTGTCTGTGTGTGTGTGTGTGTGTGTGTGTGTGTGTGGTACTGGCTATGCTGCACTCTGCTATAGATGCCAAATACTCCTTAGTAAAGCAAGGCAGCATCTCTTTGCTTTTGAGAAATCCCATTGCACACTGGAAGAAATGAGACACACACAGACACCCCGCCGCTTCGTTTTTCTACAAGAACAAGGCCAGGAAATGAAGCGACTCCACCAGCAAAGCGAACAAGCCAGCGAGGGACGGCGGGAGGGACGGTGCCGGCTGTGAGCTAGCCGTTGCCAGGAGCGGCTCAACCGTAATGGCGGTGATAAGGTTTGCTTTTGTTCTTCTGGGCCTTATTTAATCAGGCCCGTCTCGTTTCTGATTTCCCCGATCTGCGCACTCCATCGCAGGGCTTTCATGTCCCGGCTCCCGGCTGCGGAGCCCTTGTTAAGGGGCCGTGTTCGAGCCCACGTGGCTGCCGCTCGGGGCCCCCGGGGTTTGCAATATGCATGGAGGGAGCCGGGTCCGGAGGAGGGGGAGAGATATCAAAGGGCTCCCCGTCTTGTGTATTTTATAATTCATTGCATAGCTAAGCTGCGGAATACATTTCCACTAACAAGCTCCGAGACGGTGTTTGTATAGAAGGCATTTCCAAGATGACGCTGGAGGATTCAGGTCTAGACCTCCGGTAGGTTCGTCTCTGCATTCTAATGCGGATCTTCGGAGAAATTTCCTTCCCTTCCCATCGAATCCATACCATTTTTGGTGATTTTAAAGAAATTTCTTCCCATCTAATGTAGAAGATGCCCTTTAATCAGTTCTGTTAGCCATCACGTCACTAATGTGCCATGTCACAAAGAGGAAACTGTCTTGGGTAACATTGAGCTTTAACAAAAAAGGAATCAAGACTGTCTCTTTCAATGAGCACTTCATTCATTTAGATCAGGCGCAGGAAAACTACCTGCAGTTAGGAATTGTGGGGATTAAAATCCAAATAATGTAAATAATAATAACACATTAGTAAAAGGTAAAGGTTTCCCCTGACATTAAGTACAGTTGTGTCCGACTCTCATCTCCATTTCTAAGCCAAAGAGCCGGCGTTGTCCATAGACATCTCCAGGTCATGTGGCCATCATGACTGCATGGAGTGCCTTTAACTTACCGCCGGAGCGGTACCTATTGATCTACTCACATTTGCATGTTTTCGAACTGCTTCGAAGCTGGAGCTAACAGCGGGCGCTCACTCCGCTCCCCGAATTCGAACCTGGGACTTTCAAATAAATAACACTTTATTTGTATTATATTCCAACCCAAGAAGTCTGTGTTGTCATAGACATATTCTGGTCGTGTGGCTGGCAAGACTGCTTGGAGTGTCTTATGCCTTTTCCCGCCGAAGCAGTACCTATTGATCTACTCATATTTGCATGTTTTCGAACTGCTGAGTTGGCAGGAGCTAGGGCTGGCAGCCGGAGCTTTCCCTGTCCCACGGATTCGAATTGCCAACCTTCAGGTCAGCAGTACAGCAGCACACGGGTGGGTTTTTTGCATTTAATATTTGTTTATTTTAATTCATTCAAATATATATACACTTGCGAGTGTTCGTTGCATACAATGCAATACTTTCCAGCTATTAATCTTTCATAATCGTTTCTCAGATAATATATTTTCAGTAAGGGGTCTTCTATTTGTATAGTACATATAAAGGTATTATAGGCGCTGAATTAATAGCCATTTCCTCCTTGTCTACAGTCTTATAGCTTCCCCTATATACATTTTTAGATTCATTTTACATTGAGATATTGGATCATTGCACTTATAACAAACCCAGCACTGAGTTTAACCCTTTGGGCCACAGCAGCCAAAACAATGCATAAAATAAACACACAGCCACAATACAGAGAGTAAAACCAATAATGTATAAAACAAAAATTTAAACTCAAAACAATGTCCAATAACCTATAGTTAACTCTTAGAGGAAGGCCAGGGTAAACCCCATCACACAACAGCTATTTGTCACTAAAGAGCAAATCTAAATATAAGTCAGAGCCACCAAATTTATGTTCAAACTATTAAGAAATGTGATCCATTTGATTCATGAGACAAATTTGCTGCAGATGCTGCACATAAACCAGAATTATAGGAGCATACCGATGTTTCATAACTCAAAAACAGCTGTTTTATGTGTATTTATATAAAACCATTTTGCTCCTCATTAACAAATGGTGGGTGTCTTTTATGCTGCACAGTTACAGATGGCCCTCTCCATCTACATATTCAACCATAATTGGCTTAAAAATATTATTTAAAAAAGAAATCCAAAAGCAAGAATTAGCTGTGTTGGTTTTGCTTAAATAAAGGTTTTCCCCTGACATAAGGTCTAGTTGTGCCTGACTCTGACGTTGGTGCTTATCTCCATTTCTAAGCCAAAGAGTCGGCGTTGTCCAGAGACACCTCCAAGGTCATGTGGCCGGCATGACTGCATGGCGCACCGTTACCTTCCCGCCAGAGCGGTACCTATTGATCTACTCACATTTGCATTTTTTTGAACTGCTAGGTTGGCAGAAGCTGGGGCTAACAGCGGGAGCTCACTCTGCTCCCCGGATTCGAACCTGCAACCTTTCGGCCCGCAAGTTCAGCAACTCAGCGCTTTAACATTTTTTATATATATATATATATATATATATATATATATTGGTTTATTGAGGAGAAAAAAAATTTTTTTACAACGAAAGAGTGAGAACAATTATAGAATAGAAAGTGCAGAAAATGAAGTTATAAAAGTAGAGAAGTTTAAAAACTTTAAAAAAGGAGAAGAAAAGAAAGAAAAAAAAACCCCGAACTTCCATCTTTGCCATTGCGTTTCCCAATCTCTGTTTCTGAGGAGGGGGGTGAGCTATATATACAAGTCCATTATAGATCAGCCGCCGTCTCCTTCGTAATAGAGGCCATCCTTCTAAAAGAAAAAGAAAAAAAAAGAAAAAGAAAAAATAATACTGCTGAAAATAATCGATGATAGCCTTTCTATTGGTTGTGTCACAGAATTTTTTGCCTCCGGTAAACAATATTTTGAAAAATAGAAAACCAAAAGAGGTTATTCCTTTGCTCATTCAGATTTAATCTTCATTTATTTTTCCTTTCGTACTCTTCTACTTTACTCCAATCTGTATATTTTATCGGGGACCCTGTATTTCTCTTTAAAAGAAAAGTTAGAGTGTCCATATCTTTTATTTCTCTCACTTTCTGTAGCCATTCCTCCGTGTTCGGGAGTTCTTTTTGCTTCCATCTTTTTGCAAAGCATATTCTGGCGGCGGTCGTTAAATAAGTAAAAATTTTATCGTCGTTCGGCCTTAAATGTATATTCCGGTCTGTTAACCCCAAAAGATAATACTCTGCTTTTCTGGGGAAGACAGTTTTAAGAATTTCCTGGCAGATTTTATGGACTTTCTCCCAAAATGTTTTCGTAGCTTTACATGTCCACCACATATGGAAAAAGCTTCCCTCTTGATCCTCACACTTCCAACAGTTATTTGAAGTATTCTTGTACATTTGGTTTAATTTCTTTGGTGTGATATACCAGCGGTGGAACATTTTAAGCCAGTTTTCTTTCAAGTCCATTGCATAGGTATATTTTAATTTTTTAGTCCAGATAGATTCCCATTCTGCCAACATTATAGGTCTTCTTAAATTTTCTGCCCACCTAATCATACACTTTTTTATTGTTTCCTCTTCAGTTGACCACTCCAAAAGTTTGTTATAGATTTTTGTAATTATCTTGTTTTCTGAATCTAGAATTTTATCCCAGAATTGATGCACTGAATTTTATAATGCGTCTTTGTTGTAAGATGCATTGATAACATGCTTATCAATGACTTGAATAACAGAATAGAAGGCATGCGTATCAAGTTTGCAGATGGTACCAAAAAATGAATTGTATAGATATAGGATGAGTGGCATCTGGCTTGGAAACAATCCACATGAAAGGGATCTAGGAGTCTTAGTCGACCACAAGCTGAATGTAAGTCCACAGTGTGATGCAGCAGCTGAAAAAGCCAATGCTATTCTGGGCTGCATCCAGAGAAGTATAGTTTCCAGATTGAGGGAAGTCTTAGTTCCACTGTCTTCTGCTTTGGTCAGACCTTCCCTGGAATAACTTTGTGTCCCTTTCTGGGCAAAGCAATTCAAGGAGGAGATGGACAAGGTGGAATGTGTCCAGAGAAGGCTGAGCAAAATGATTGAAGGTTTGGAAACTTAGCCCTACAAGGAGCATCTTGGGGAGATTGCTATTAGTGCATAATGGAGAGCAAATTGAAAACATTGTATTCAGTGATCTTTTAATGTAACTGTAATAACAATGCATGCAATTACAAGTAGTTAGTTATTCTGTTGTCATTGGCACCCCCTGGCACCTCTTCTTGGAGGAGAGGAGATTGAGAAGGGGAGGTGGCTGCCAAGTTTAAATATTTGGAAGGATTGGGTTGCTGTGAGTTTTCCAGGCAGACTCAAAGGATCCTCCCCATCCAGCGCGTTGCAATAATAATACTAACAATAACAACAACAACAACAACAACTGCACCCTCGCAGTGATGTTGATCGGCTATATCTGCCTAGAAGATCAGGGGGCAGAGGACTCTCACAAGTAAAACAAGCAGTCAAAGAAGAAGAACATGCCCTGGCAGAATATGTAAAGGAAAGTGAAGAACCTGCTTTGATTGAAGTCAAAAATCAGAAACTCCTCAAAACACAGCAGACAAAAAACCAGTACAAGAAAACCGCACTACAAACTAGAGCTGACAGCTGGCACAACAAAACACTGCATGGAAAGTTCCTTGACAAAATTGAAGGAAAAGCTGACAAGGAGAAGACCTGGCTCTGGCTCACAAATGGGACCCTGAAGAAGGAGACAGAAGGCCTGATCCTTGCAGCCCAGGAGCAAGACATCAGAACAAAGGCAATTAAGGCCAAGATCGAAAAATCAGGTGATGACCTAAAATGCAGACTGTGCAACGAAGTTGATGAAACCATTGATCATATCCTCAGCTGCTGTAAGAAAATCGCACAGACAGACTACAAACAGAGGCACAACTATGTGGCTCAAATGATTCATTGGAACTTATGCCTCAAGTACCACCTCCCAGCAGTAAAGAACTGGTGGGATCACAAAGCTGCAAAAGTATTGGAAAATGAGCACGCAAAGATACTGTGGGACTTCCGAATCCAGACTGACAAAGTTCTGGAACACAACACACCAGACATCACAGTTGTAGAAAAGAAAAAAGTTTGGATTTTTGATGTCGCCATCCCAGGTGACAGTCGAATTGATGGAAAACAACAGGAAAAACTCAGCTGTTATCAGGACCTCAAGATCGAACTGGCAGAAAGCAGTGCAGGTGGTCCCGGTGGTGATTGGCATATTGGGTGCCGTGTCAAAAGATCTCAGCCGGCATTTGGAAACAATAGACATTGACAAAATCACGATCTGCCAACTGCAAAAGGCCACCCTACTGGGATCTGCGCGCATCATCCGAAAATACATCACACAGTCCTAGACACTTGGGAAGTGTTCGACTTGTGATTTTGTGATACGAAATCCAGCATATCTATCTTGTTTGCTGTGTCATAATAATAAAATAACAATAATAATAACAATAACAACAACAATAATAATAATGTGTTGTTGAGGATTTTCATGGCTGGAATCACTGGGGTGCTCTGAGTTTTCCGAGCTGTGTGGCCATGTTCCAGAAGCATTCTCTCCTGACATTTTGCCCACATCTGTGGCAGGCATCCTCAGAGGTTGTGAGGTCTGCTGGAAACCAGGCAAGTGGGGTTTATATATCTGTGGAAAGTCCAGGTTTTGTAAGGATGTCACATTGACGGGGGAATCAGCTTGTTTTTTGCTGCTCTGAAGACTGGGACACCATGTAGTAATGGATTCAGATTGCAAGAAGAGAGATTCCACCTCAACATGAGGAAGAACGTCCTGGCAGTAAGAGCTGTTTGGCGGTGGAGTCTCCTCTTCTGTAGGTTTTTAAGCATGTCGGAAGGACTTGGATGATGGATTCCTCTGTGGCAGAATGGGGTTGGTCTGGATGGCCTTTGGGGTCTCTTCCAGCCTTACGATTCTGCCATGGTGGTGGTTGGACTAGAGAGATCTTAATACGCTTAAAAAGAAAGCCTTAAGTGCTTACAACTCAGGAAGGCTCCTATAGAAAGAGACGGTCTTCTGGGTTTCCTTTCAACAGTCGAATACGCAGCTGCCTGAGAGCGTGGTGGAGCCTCTTTCCTGGAAGATCTTTTATTGGAAGGTTCTGTATTTTATGTTCTGTATCCTGTGTGTTTTACCTAGCTTTGATAGGATTGCCTACATGTTGTTTCCTAGCCTTTTTTATGTGATGGTAATTGTTTAGGAATGTTACATGATTTGCTCCTATTGTATGATTGCTCTATTGTATTTTAATGCATCTCATGAGCCAGGCGGGATCGTGTATTTTGATACACTGAAAACATGAATGCCTGCACATAATTGCATCACGCAAAGGTGGACCGGGGATTTAAAGGACTCTCCCTGTCAGCTGAGGTCTCGGGATTGAACAGGAGAGGGGATCAAGGTAATCCCCAGCAGGATCCATAGGTCTTTCCACAGAAAGTGGGGAATTTTTCCAAAGGCTGGGCTCTGGACACAAGAGAGTGGGGTCCCTCCAGGTTCAGGACCCTCCAAGGTAAAAGTTTGTGCTGCCATTTGATTTTTTTAAAAATTCGTGTCGAAAGCATTGCATAATAAATAAGTTCAAAACTGATGAAATAAAGGGATAACAAGCTGCTAAGTAGATTTAGACCAAAAACGGGCAACAGCGACTGCATTGTCTGTAGTTCTTCCTCTGTGCATGAGTCTGGGCATTGTGGGCAGGCAGACAGATGGTGAGGATTCTTCTAGGCCAGTGATGGTCAACCTATGACACGCGTGTCAGCACTGACACGCCTAGCCATTTTTGCTGACACGCTGCCGCATGCAGATTGATTGGATGACTATGTCTTTTGTGGCCAAATTTGGTGTGATTTGGTCCAGTGGTTTTGTTGTTTACTCCATGGGAATTATGCACATTACATTTATATGGGGCCGGGCTGTGGCGCAGCTGGCTAGTAACCAGCTGCTATAAATCACTACTGACCGAGAGGTCATGAGTTCGAAGCCCGGGTCGGGTTAAGCCTCCGACCATAAAAATTTTTTTTTAAAAATAGCCTCGGCTTGCTGTTGACCTAGCAGCCCCGAAAGACAGTTGCATCTGTCAAGTAGGGAAAATTTAGGTACGCTTTTTGCGGGAGGCTAATTTAACTCATCTACAATACCATAAAAACTGCTCACGAGGAAAAGAAGAGGAAGAACAGCCACCAATGGACGGTGAAGCAACAGCTCCCCCTGTGGCCGGAATCGTGAAGCTGGAAAGATGTTAAAAAATGCCTCTGTGTCTGTCTAAAAACTGAATGTTGTTTGTCTGTTGGCATTGAATGTTTACTCAAACACAAATGACCTCCTATATATACAATTGAAAATGAATCAGTTCAGTAAATAATATATCTGGCAAATTAATATACTGTTTAAATTCACAGTAATATCGAACACCATCAAATGGATTGTCCCATATACATAGAAATGCAGTCGGCGTTAAATTTACAGTAATAACAAGCAGCCTCAAATGGATAGTCCAATATACATTGAAGTGCAATCGGCGTTGTATATTCTATTGCCGAGAAGAGTAAGTTCGCCACGACCGGTTTCGGCCCTGCATCAGGCCTTCCTCTGGTGGTCTGAAAATAGTTACGTACACTAACATAAGTAACAAAATATATCCATAAAACATCATCCATTGCCTAATACTAACATGGTTCCAAACTTAACACTTGTTCTCTTTAGAGATACATGTCATTTACATTATGAAATGTATATCAAAGACACCAATAGTTACATACACAAAATATAAGTAACTACCTATCCATTGAGTAATAACTATAAACAACATTACAATATACTTACATAGTTCCAAATTTAACACTTGTTCTCCTTAGAGATACCTGTTTTTTACAGTGGAATCTAGGTCAAAGGAACAAGGAGTGGCCATAAGCATTAAAGAGTTACAAACATCCAAACATTTGTTTTTAAACAAATTGTATATTTCTAAAACAGTATATACTCACGGGATACTCTGCTGTGTGTTAGGTTCTAATTGCGAGTATGAAAAGCATCAAGGGGTTGCCTCAATTTAAAGGGGAAGATGTTAAAGAAACAGAAAGGTTTATATGCAGATATAGAAGAAATACCACCAGATGGTGCTATGAGTACCCTTATTGTATTGGGTGTATTCAATTAGGGATTTATAGTATGCTAAGGTTCTATATATAACAACTGTATGAATTTTGTTCATTTAAGCCCTGTGGATGTTCTGTCCGTAATCTGAAAATCCAATATGTTTCCCTTTGCAAAAGTTTATTATTGAAGTCCATATGTTTGGATTGTGATACTACTTCTAGTATGTGGTATTTGAATGATTCAGGACTATGCTGTAGATCACAGAAATGTTTGTACAGTATGGATTCTCTGACATGATTTCGTATTTTGCTCCTGTGCTCTATAATTCTGCTCTTAATTTCTCGACGAGTCTGCCCCACATATGATAAATTACAATCACAAATTATCATGTAAATAACCCCTTTGGTTGTACAGGTGGCAAAATGGGGAAATTTAAATTCGAATGATAGATGTTGGTGTGTCAAGATTTTGGTCTCTATCAATTGGCTGCATACTGAACAATGATGGCAGCGATAGTTGCCCACCAGATTAGATTTTACAGTCCGGGGCCTATTGGTTATGTTTGAATGTACCAATATATCCCCAATATTCCTTGTTCTTTTATATGCTACCAAAGGGGGTCTATCACATCCAGGGATGTCTCTTATTAAGTTCCAGTACTTTTTAACAGTTTTGATGGCTAGATTGGACAAACTTGTAAGTGTGAGTGGCCATATCAATCTGTCTACTCCTGGTCTAATTTTGTCCTCTAGGAGTTTAGATCTAGGAATACTGGCAACCTTCGAGTAGGCTGATTGTATTATGGACTCTGGGTAACCTCGATTTCTGAACCTGCTTTTTGTCTCTTCCATTTCCTGATTGAAGTCCTGTAGGGTAGAGGAGTTGCGTTTAATCCTGAGCATCTGTGTAAAGGGTAAATTATTTTTTAATGCCCAATGATGGTAACTGTTGTAATGTAACAAGGAGTTTCTATCAGTGGTTTTTCGGTGGTTACTCACTTTCAATCGATCATTTTCCTTTGTAACCACGACATCTAGAAAAATCAAGGATGTAGAACTGATGTTTCCTGTAAATTTAATTTTGAGGTGAATTGTATTGATCCAGGATAATAACGTTACTGCCTCCTGATGTGAATTAACAATGATAAAGATATCATCAATAAATCTACAATATTTGATAATGCCGTCCGCTACAGGGTTCTTTGTGTGATTCAAGATAGTTTCATTCTCCAAATTATCCATGAATAAATTGGCTATCGCTGGCGCGACAGGACTGCCCATGGCTACACCTTGTATTTGGAAATAGTATTTTTCATCAAACTTGAAGTAATTTTTTTCAAGAATAATATCAAGAAGATCCAACAAAAAAAAGGTGGGAGGGTGGTGATTAGGCCTCCTGTTCAAGGTTGATTCACATATATATCGTGCCTCCTCTAACGGAATATTGGTATACAGTGATATTACATCTACAGACATCAGGACTGCATCTGTTGGGATCACCAAGGATTCAATAATGTTAATAAAATGTTTTGTATCTCTAACATAGGAAGAAGTCTGTTTCACAAAAGGTTGTAAATAGTGGTCCACAAATTTAGCTAGTGGTTCTAAGACTGAGCCCGATCCGGATACAATAGGACGGCCAGGTACCGGTCTAATGTTTTTATGTATTTTGGGTAGAGTATATAGTACAGGGATTCTGGGCCATGGTGTATGTAGAAATTTATATACATCCTCTGATATATATCCAAGTGCCAGCCCTTCCAATGTCACCGTTCTTATAATTGACTGGATATGGTGTGTAGGGTCCCGTTTTATATTGAGATAATGTTCTCTTACAGATAATTGTCTATGGATCTCATCCATATAATCAGTGCGGTTCATTAACACTATGGCTCCACCTTTATCAGCTGGCTTCCAAACCAGATAAATAAATATGTATATTATATCATTCTATTATTATTCTAATATTTTTATTGTATTATATTATCATATTATTACCATTATATTATTATTATATTATTCATTATTCATGACTACATTGAAACTAGAATAGAGAGGAATCAGCGTGGAAACTGCAAGAGGTACCATAGATGGTTGTACATGGAAATAATGGTAGTCAATAGTTTTTGATTTATTAAATACAGTTATATATTGCAATTATACATTTTTGTTATTTAAACTATACATATTGCGAAATTATGGGTTTTTTTTTTCTCAAAGTGACAAACCATCCAAGTCATGCTAGGTTTTTTGGTGAATTTTGACACACCAAGTGCAAAAGGTTGCCCATCATTGTTCTAGGCAGTGCCATTTTGCCAGGTTGTCTTTTGATCTGCCCACTCCACCTCTGAGTCTGTTCAGGGACTTCCACGTTGCCCATTCTTGGTTTGGGGAAAAACCCTTGTTGGGGGGTTGGGGGCATCCAGTTGGAATTGCCTGTTTTTGCTGCCCAGAGGGACACTCTTGCTGCTGCTGGAGGAACATTTAGAGGAGTGGTGGTTCTCATGAAACTTTTCCTTGATTTAAGTCTACTGGGAAGAGGTTGGCTGCCATACAGTATGTGGCTTTCACATTGTTCAGCCTTATTTCTCTCACCTCTGAGGATGCCTGCCATAGATGTGGGTGAAATGTCAGGAGAGAATGCTTCTGGAACATGGCCATACAGCCCAGAAAACACACAGCAACCCAGTAATTCTGGCCATGAAAGCTTTCAACAACACAGCTTTGTTTATTCTTCCATCTGACGTTCCTTTGGTTGTTTAAAGATGACCGTCGTGCCACCTCTCAGTTTTTTTAGCCCAAACTAAACATCCCCAGTGGAGTCCCCGGTGGTGCAGCAGGTTAAACTGCTGAGCTGCTGAACTTACTGACTGAAAGGTCGGCGGTTCGAATCTGAGGAGCGGGGTGAGCTCCCGCTGTTAGCCCTGACTTCTGCCAACCTAGCAGTTCGAAAACATGCAGATGTGAGTAGATCAATAGGTACTGCTCCATTGGGTTATGCCAGTGGCCACATGACCTTGGAGGTGTCTACGGACAACGCCGGCTCTTCAGCTTAGAAATGGAGATGAGCACCAACCCCCAGAGTCGGACACCACTGGACTTAATGTCAGGGGAAAACCTTTACTTTACTTAAACATCCCCAAATAATTCTTCCAAAGAATTTCTATAGTTTGCTTGCCTGCCTCCTTCTTGGTAGATATTGACAAGAATCCTAAAAAGGGGGGGTTACAGCATCCTTCTTCTTGATAGATGATGACAATAATCTCAAAAAGTGGGGTTATAACATGCTAGCACTATCAGCAGATAAAACGTGAGGATGCTTAGAGAGATTAAACATATTTTATGCTGTTAGAACAATGCTGGGTCTGTTGGCAATGCGCCCACCTCCGTGGATATATCTGCAGCATGGCTCACTATCTGTGTGACAGTGAATCTGCTCCAGGTTTCAGTTTAGATGCCAAAAAGGGCTGGATCCCATCCCAGCACCCTGGACAGCACTCTTCGAGGGAAATCCTGGCACTCACCACCATTGTGTGACACTGTGCTTTAATCAGACCTCACCGGGAATCATACCGTGTCTGGTTCTGGGCACCACCGTTTCAGAAGATTGATGAGCTATCCATGGGAGGGAGAGCAACTAAAATGGCCAAAGGACTGGAAACTATGAATCCCTCTGAGGAGGATGTTTGGCTTTGAGAAGAGGAGGTTAAGAGAGGACATGAGAGCTGGGTTGTTGTGTGTTTTCTGGGCTGTCTGGCCATGTTCCAGAAGTATTCTCTCCCAACGTTTCGCCCACATCTATGGCAGGCATCCTCAGGGGTTGGGAGATATATTGGAGAAACTAAGCAAGGAAGGTTTATTGGGGCCGGGCTGTGGCGCAGGCTGTTGAGCAGCCTGCTGCAATAAATCACTCTGACCATGAGGTCATGAGTTCGAGGCCAGCCCGTGGCGGGGTGAGCACCCGTCAATTAAAAATAAAAGATAGCCCCTGCTTGTTGCTGACCTAGCAACCCGAAAGATAGTTGCATCTATCAAGTAGGAATTAAGGTACCACTTACAAAAGTGGGGAGGCAAGTTTAATTTACAACGTTGGAATGAGGAAGTGCTGTCACAGTGGATGATGAAGCAGCTGCTCCCCCCTGTGGCCAGAATTGAACATCCCCTCAGAAGAAGGTTAAATTGCCTCTGCGTCTGTCGTTCTCTGTCTCGGTTCGATGTGTTTATGGACATTGAATGTTTGCCCTATGTGTGTATAATGTTATCCGCCCTGAGTCCCCTTTGGGGTGAGAAGGGCGGAATATAAATACTGTAAATAAATATATATATCTGTGGAAGGTCCAAGATGGGACAAAGAACTCTTGTCTGTCGGAGGCCAGTGTGAATGTTGTGATTAATCACCTTGATTAGTATTGAATGTCTTGTGACTCAGCTGGAACCTCAGAATGACTCTGGTAGGGATTATGGGATTCAGGTTCAATATGACTCTGATGGGAATTATGAAATTCAGGTTCAGAGTCTCCCTATTGTAGAAGATCAGGAATAGGGAGTTTTCCCCCACAGCAGGGAATGATGTTGATACTGAAACTAGCCAGGTGCAAATTGACTCAGAAAAGGAGGTCAGTTCTCAGCCTGATAGCTTGCAGACAGACACTAATGAGCTGGCTGGCCTGGATGAAATGGAATCTCTAGATCGAGCTGGCCGTTTGGAATTCAGGATTCGAAGGAGTGTAAGAATAGCAAACAAGAGGGAGGTCAGAGGCCAAAGAAATGCTTTCATGCTATGCAAAGGGTATTAAAACAGTGTGTTGGGAGACAAACCTTTGTCAAAGCAACTTCTTGCAAGTCAAGTCAAGAAGCAAGTTCTCGTTTCCTGGATTATCTTGCAGCCTTGGTGTGTTCATGTTCATGGGACTTTGTCATTCTCTCTTGGGACCTTGTGTATTCCTTATGATTTCTTGGATTATTCCTTGAAGCCTTGTTTTGTAACAATCTTTTGGAACTTTGTTTTTAAAAAACTATTTATCTTCTATTTACTAATAAACTACAAAAGACTTCAACCTTGTGCACAGCCTGGTGTATATAGCAAGGTGAAACTAGCCTGAGGTGTGACAGAATGGCCTTGCAAGCTTCATGTCCTGGCCTGGGAGAATTCTAGAAGTGACTTTTATGTCTTCTGTCCTTAACATCCTGCCTTCCTTCTCTTCTTTGCAGACTCTTCTCCGGAGGCTCAACCCAAATACATCAAAGGAGGGAAGCGCTATGGAAGGCGGTCCTTGCCGGAGTTTCAGAAGTCGGTGGAGGAGTTTGCAGAGGTGACCGTGATCAAACCCCTGGACGAGGAAGGGCAACCGTCCCACATCCCCAATGATGACTGCGATGAGGTAATGATTTCATAGATTTGACAAAAAGCAGGAAGGCGTGCAAGATGGCTCAACGTTTTTCCTTCTTGTCAGTCATGTTTGAATGTATTTTGCAACCGTTGTGCATTTGCCATTGTTGATACTTTTTCCTTCTTGATGCAAGAGCTGTGTTTCAACTCATGCCTCTTTATTTGTGGGGTTGACAACTTTGTGGGCTCTGGGGACAAATTTCCACCACTGGCCACAGACACACACACACCCATATCCGAAATATCATTGTCCTCCCTACAATGGTGACAGGAAGTACATTTTTGGTAAATACACAGACATAATCAAAAGTTTTGACCTTTATCTGTGGGAGTTATAGTTCACCTGTATTCCGTGAACCTTCTGAACTCCATCAGTGATGGATCTGGACCAAACTTGGCACACAGACCCAACGCTGCCAACTTGGGGTGATTGGCCTTGGCATCAGAGAGTTATAGTTTGTTTGTTACTTATTTACAGTATTTATATTCCGCTCTTTTTTCTCACCCCGAAGGGGACTCAGGGCGTATCACAATGTACACATACATGGCAAACTTTCAATGGCATATGGACATAGAGATAGAGACAGAGACATAGAGTTGCGCAGCAGCAGAAGTGTGCTGGGCCCATAACCCTTGTCGGTGTTAGGGTTAAATTGAGACTTATTCAGTTCTACCTCTCAATTCAACCTTTTCCAGCTTCCTCAGGGTATGCTCAATTCCGGCCAAAGGGGGAGCAGCTGCTTCATTATCCACTGTGACACCGAGTCCTTGGATACTTCCTCATTCCAAACACTGCTGGATGATTTTTATGGTGTCGTAAATTAGTTAAGCTAGCCTCCCCACATAAGTGGTACCTAAATTTCCTACTTGATAGATGCAACTAACTTTCAGGTTGCTTAGCGTTTTAATTTTTGTATACTTTTTATCATGTTTTAATTGTTTTGTTTTATAGTATACTTGTTGCTGGCCCTCGTGGCAGAATGTAAGCCGCTCTGAGTCCCCTCAGGGAGAAGGGCGGGGTATAAATGCATGTAATAAATAAATGAGTAGGTCAACAACGAGCAGGGCTATTTTTTATTTCAATTGTTGGGTGCTCACTCCGACATGGGTTGGCCTCGAACTCATGATTTCTTGGTCATGGTGATTTATTGCAGCTGGCTACTAACCAGGCTGTGCCACAGAGATGTTAGGAGAGTCAGTTTGGGTCAGCAATGGAGACTGGACTCAGTGAGTTAAAGAATAGGCTCTGGGTGCTTTATTTCTTTAATATTAGGAGACTGAGAGATAAGAGTAATAGGAATGTGGACGCTAGAAATAGGAGAGAGATGTGAATTAGGATTTAGATTGGGCATGGGCAAACTTGGGTCTTCCGGGTGTTTTGGACTTCAAGTCCCACCATTCCTGGCCTCGGGACCTTTCCTTTTCCCCCTCAGCCGCTTAAGCGGCTGACGGGGAAAAGAAAGGGTCCCGAGGCCAGGAATGGTGGGACTTGAAGTCCAAAACACCCGGAAGACCCAAGTTTGCCCATGCCCGCTTTGGAGACACTAGTTGCCACTTTTATCCAGCCCTGGTTGTCTCAAATATGTGGCATTCCTCACAAGTGACTCCACAGCACCGATAATGCAAACACCACAATGTGTTCCCACATCTTGTTACATTATTTGCTTGCAGTCGTTGTCTTAAAAAGAAAGTAAACAAACAATTCCCCAAGATGTTGCTCACTTCCACAGTGTTCCTATTGTGCTTCATGGCTCTGGGATTGATAACCTGACCTCCTTTCGCACCGGTTTGGGCTGCTAATCCTTTGCACCGCGTTGCAGGTTGAGTTGTAGCCTTGCAAGGTCTTTCTCCCTGGGTTGCTGTGAGTTTTCCAAGCTGGGTGGCCATGTTCCAGAAGCATTCTCTCCTGACGTTTCGCCCACATCTATGGCGGGCATCCTCAGAGGTTGTAAGGTCTGTTGGAAACTGAGCAAGAGGGGTGTATGTATGTGTGTATATATATATATATCTGTGGAAATCCAGAAGCATTCTCTCCTGACGTTTCATCCACATCTATGGCAGGCATCCTCGGAGGTTGTGAGGTCTGTTGAAAACTAGGCAAGAGGGGTTTATCTATTTATCTCTCTATCTATCTGTCTATCTGTGGAAATCCAGAAGCATTCTCTCCTGATGTTTCGCCCACATCTATGGCAGACATCCTCAGAGGTTGTGAGGTCTGTTGAAAACTAGGCAAGAGGGGTTTATCTATTTATCTCTCTATCTATCTGTCTATCTGTGGAAATCCAGAAGCATTCTCTCCTGATGTTTCGCCCACATCTATGGCAGACATCCTCAGAGGTTGCGAGGTCTATTGGAAACTAAGCAAGAGGGGTCTATCTATCTATCTATCTATCTATCTATGGAAATCCAGAAGCATTCTCTCCTGACGTTTCACCCACATCTATGGCAGGCATCCTCGGAGGTTGTAAGGTCTGTTGGAAACTAGGCGAGAGGGGTTTCTATATCTGTGGTTGGTGTCCAGGGAGGGAAATAAACTCTTCTTTGTTTGAGGCAAGTGTGAATGTTGTAATTGGCAACCTTAATTAGCATTGAACAGGCTTGCAGCTGCAAGGCCTGGCTGCTTCCTGACTAGGAGATGTTAAATTGCCTCTGTGTCTGTCTATATATGTCGTATGTCTAATGGCATTGAATGCTTGCCATGTATATGTGCATTATGATCCATCCTGAGTCCTCTTCGGGGTGAGAAAGGCGGAATATAAATACAGTAAATAAAGAAAGAAAGAAATAGATAATGTTGCAATTGGCCACCTTGATTAGTCTTCAATAGCCTTGCACCTTCAAAACCTGGTTGCTTCCTGAATGGGAGATGTTAAATTGCCTCTGTGTCTGTCTATATATGTCGTATGTCTAATAGCATTGAATGTTTGCCATATATATGTGCATCGTGATCCGCCCCAAGTCCCCTCCGGGGTGAGAAAGAAGGGCGGAATATAAATACAGTAAATAAATAAATAATGTTGCAATTGGCCACCTTGATTAGCCTTGAATAGGCTTGAAGATTCCAAGCCTGGCTGCTTCCTGCCTAGGAGATGTTAAATTGCCTCTGTGTCTGTCTATATATGTCGTATGTCTAATAACATCGAATGTTTGCCATGTATATGTGCATTGTGATCCACCCTGAGTCCCCTCCAGGGTGAGAAAGAAGGACGGAATATAAATACTGTAAATAAATAAATAATGTTGCAATTGGCCACCTTGATTAGCATTGAATAGCCTTGCAGCTTCAAACTCTGGCTGCTTCCTGCCAGAGGGAATCGTTTCTTGCCTAGAATTCTCCTGTTTTCTGAGTGTTGTTCTTTATTTACTGTCCTGATTTGAGAGTTTTTTAATACTGCGAGATAGATGTTGTCCATTTTCATGGTTTCCTCCTTCCACCTGCTTCTTGTGGATTTCAATGGCTTCTCTGTGTAGCATTGAATGGTTGTGTTGTTAAAGTGCAAAGTGTTGGAACCCTGTGCAGACGGTCGGTCAATGCGACTTAAGCAACGTGCAGTCACTGAATTCTTTACAGCAGAAGGTGTCACTCCAAAGGAGATTCATCCGAGAATGCAAGCTGTTTATGGTGGTTGTGTTGATGTGAGTCCTGTGTGTCGATGGGTGAGCAAGTTTAAAGATGTTGAGGTGGGAACATCTGATTTACATGACAAACAAAGAGTTGGACGTCTGTGACAACAACCATCGAGTTTCACAAGCAAAAGTTTGACAGATTGATTCAGGACGATTGTCATATCACTCAGAGAGAAATTTCAAGCGTAATCGGCATTTCACAAGAACATGTGGGTCATATTATTGCTTTGCTTGGCTATCGGAAGATCTGTGCACGATGGGTCCTGTGAGATGCCAGTTGCGGAAACAGAGTGTCGACTTCTTCTGTGACGGCTTCGGAAAACTTGTTCATTGTTGGCAGAAATGTATCCAATTGTCTGGTGGTTATGTGGAAACGTGAGTAGTGGTAGTTAAAGAGCACATTCTAAGGATTATTTCTGCATTTGATTTATTAAAATATTCCCATCCAAACCGAAGTAACGAAGGTGGAGGCATTACTTTTCATTCAACCCTCATATCAGGAGATCAGGAAGGCACCTACTATCATTGTTGGTGGACCTGTAAGAGAGCCAAGGAGTTCTGGAAAGAAATACACAAAAATATACAAAAAATCCTGTCAATCAAGATTAATCTAGACCCCAAGATACTGTTACTAGGAATGCTAGACTTGGAGGATAGAAACAAAGAAATTCTATTCTGCTACCTAACTACGGCGGCAAGATTAGTATATGCAAAAGAATGGAGAACGAAAATCAGACCAGAAATAAATGCCTGGTTTATTAAAATTCTGGAAATTATGAACATGGATAAATTAACATATTTACTTTCAAACACACAGGGTAGACCAAAAAAAGCGACAAATTGGGAGCTAATGAAAGATTACTTAAGAAATGAAAACTTTAAGGTGATAATATAGATGATATGTATACACTCTTTGGATGAGCAACATTGGGCGAGAGTTAGGCCTCAGGTTAAATGAAGGACTGAACTTAAGAGGAAATAGAACAGTATTGAATGCATCAAGGGGGGAAAAAAAAATAACACCAGATAATAGATGGAAGTCAATTTTAACGTATATGTGTGTCTTTGGTTTTGGGTTTTTTTTTGTTTTTTTTGTCTGTCACGGTGGGAGGGGGATTATATGTTCACTATCTATGTTCAGTTTTGTTTTGTATTGTTCATGACATTGTATTTCACGCAAGATATAAGAGCACAATAAAAACTTATTATAAAAAAAAAGAGCACATTCTAAAGATTATTTCTGCGTTTGATTTATTAAAATATTCCCATCCAAACCCACGTAACGAAGGTGGAGGCATTACTTTTCATTCAACCCTCGTAATTGGCTTTAGGAAAGAGAAGGGCAGGCGCTGTTTAATTGCATGGAAGCAACAATGGAAATTAGCTGCAGGCCTCTGGCTCCGGAGACGGGGCAAGCCTTGCCCTCTTTTTGCAACGGTCAGCTTGTTCTTCCCTGCCCTCTGCACATCCTTCCCGGCTTTGACTCCTGGCCAACTCATGTGCCGAAACAAGGACGCAATTATTCTATCCAGCGGCTGCAACATGTTCCCAATGGGGCGGCACATTTTGAGGATGCCTTTATCAGGGCTTGCGGGCCACTTCGTCTCCAAATGATTGAACACTGCCATTGACTTGCGAGGTTGTCCTTTTGGCCCTTGCGCCTGATAAAAAGGTGCCATCTCGATGTGCCATTCCCTGCAGGTTCCTTCCATCTCTCTGGGGATGGCCTGATAAAAAGATGGTGGAAAGGGTCAATATTTCAATAACTCTTGGGTTGAGGAGCATGTTAACAGATAAGGACCGGTTCAGACCAGCTTGTACATTGGCAGCTGTGCCTGGATGTGTGAATAGACTCCGTTCCATTGAAGAGTATTGACCTGGCTGTCGGGGTTTCCCCAGTCACTGATTGATTGATTTCATTAAACCTCCCAGTTTAAATTGTCTGGGCAGCGGGTGAGAAATGATTTAATAACATAAGCCGCAAAGTGACAATAGAACAATGACTGCAAGGCATCGTGACGAAACCTCCAGCAGCAGGGATTCGGAAGAAATAGTGCAATGCAAATTAACAAATGAATTTTTATCTTTTATGTGTTTGCTGTTTGTTTTATTTCAAAACATTTAACATACTGCAATTGCCTTGCTGCATCATCTATTCCCAGATCCATACATGCCCCCTCCATCATTCACACAGCATTATAGAAATAAAGCTCTGTCAGTTCTATTATTTGTACTTATTCTAATTTCATCCATTGTATATAATTATTATAATGTACTAGCTGTGCCCGGCCACGCGTTGCTGTGGCGTATGGGAATTCTTTGTTAGGTAGGTGGAATAACAGTGAATAGCTTTGTAGCCTGAAAGCCTGGCCATTTTCTTATGTGAATCCTTGTTTGGTGAGGTGGAATAGAAAGGAATAGGCTTGCTGCTTGGAAGGTTAGGTAGTTGCCTTTTAGGGGAATGTTTTGGGGTGGTAGAATTGTAATGAATAGCCTCAGTGGTTCAAAGCCTGGGTGCTTGCTACCGAGGGGAAATCTTTGGTTGGTCAGCTTCAGAGTAGTATCACTGTTTCAAAGCCTGGTCGCCTTTTACAAAGGTTAATCTTTTATTGGTGTGGTTGAATTGCACTGAATATCCTTGCAGCTCCAATGTCTGGCTGTATTTATTATTTTGTATTTTTTATATATATTACAAAATATAGAAAGCATGGCACATTGCCTGTTGTGGGTTTTGGCCTTTTTTTGGTGTTGTGATTGTGTTGTATCTTACTGGAGGCAGGGATGATGGATTGTGTTGCCAATTTTAGAGTTTGGGGGGTGTTGGGTTTTGTTGTTTTGTGAGTCGCCGTGATGCCAAAAGCCTTTTATATATATAGATTTTCTAATTGTCCAACCATGATCTTTCTTGGTTGTTTGGTGGTTTGCACTTGCCAGACTGCCCAAATTCCTAGTACATTTGGTCCCAAGCTTTTTCGATCAAGGATGCTTTGCCTGAATTAGATGTTGAAATTGTTGGAAGTGTATAGAGAGCAATAAGGGACAGAAGGAAGCCTGTGCTGCCTTGTTTTCACTTCTCTTTCCTAGATCTACCGTGTTTCCCCGAAAATAAGACAGTGTCTTATATTAATTTTTGCTCCCAAAGGTGTGCTAGGTCTTATTTTCAGGGGATTATTTTTCTATGAAGAAGAATTCGCATTTATTATTGAACAAAAACTGAACATTTATTATATACTGTACAGTAGTTGTCATCACAAACCAACATAACCAGACAAACTGTGAATCCTATCAACAATTTCTTGTTACCATCATTATTTCCATGTACATTTACCAATCCTGCATGCTCTGGTGTTCTGTTTGGCAGGCACTAGGTCTTTGCTAGGTCTTACTTTCGGGGGAGGCCTTATATTTAGCAATTCAACAAAACTTCTACTAGGTCTTATTTTTCGGGGATGTCTTATTTTCGGGGGAACAGGGTATGTAACTTGGTGTGTTTTGCTTCTTGCCTACATAGAGAAGCCACTTCACCCTTCTTCCCAAAAAGATGCCTGACACACACTCAATGAGAGTCACCATTACGGACTCTGCCAAAGTCAGGTAACTTTATTTTGTCTGTCTGCTCTTTATAAATAAAGTATTATTATTATTTGAAACACAACAAGATGACTCCACAGCAGACACTCTGCTGGTTGTTGTATTGGATCACACATCAGACACTTCCCAAATGTCTAGGACTGTGTGATGTATCGGTGAATAATGGATGCAGATCCCAGTCAGGTGGCCTTCTGCACCTGGCAGGTGGGGATTTTGTCAGCACCGATTGTGTTTAAGTGCAGGCCAAGGTCTTTAGGCACTGCACCCAGTGTGCCCATCACTACTGGGACCACCTTGACTGGCTTGTGCCAGAGTCTTTGCAGTTCAATCTTTAAATCCTCATATCGTGTCAGCTTTTCCAGTTGTTTCTCTTCAATCCTGCTGTCCCCTGGGATTGCAACATCGACAATCCATACTTTGTGTTGTCGAAGGCTTTCGTGGCCAGGATACTTCTGGAACATGGCCATACAGCCCAAAAAACATACAATAACCCTGCAATCCATACTTTGTTTTTTAACATGATCGTGAGGTCAGGAGTCTTGTGCTCCAAAACCCTGTCAGTCTGAAATTGGAAATCCCAGAGTAGCTTGACGTATTCATTCTCTGTAACTTTTTCCAGCTTGTGATCCCACCAGTTCTTTGTCGCAGGCAGATGGTCTTTGTGGCACAAGTTCCAATGAATCATCAGAGCCACGGTGTTATGCCTCTGCTTGTAGTCTGTCTGTGCGATCTTCTTGCAGCAGCTGAGGATGTGATCTATTGTTTCATCTGCTTCCTTGCAGAGTCTACATTTGGGATCTGTCATCAACTTTTCAATTTGATGGCATTGGTTCTAATGGCTTGTTCTTAGGCTGCCAGAATCAGGCCCTCCGTCTCCTTTTTCAAATTTCCATTTGTGAGCCACAGCCATGTTTTTCCTTTGTCAATTTGGTTCTTGATTTTCCCCAGGAACTTTCCATGGAGAGCCTTCTTTCGCCAATTTTCTCTTCTGCTCTGGATTGTGTTTTTACGGTATTCACTCTTTGTCTTTTGCACTTGAAGCAGTTTACTACTGTTGACTTCTCTCAATGCTGGTTTTTGACTGCCTTTCCCATCATCTGCCAGGGCATGTTTCTCTTCCTCTACCGTTTGTTTCACTTGCCTTTTTCTACCTCCTGATTTTCAGGGCAGGTAAAGTCTGTCGACATCACTACGCGGGTGTAATGAGTAGTGGATTGTCATCAGTTTTCTTGTTTTTCTGTCCAGATCATCCAGCTCTGCTTGTGTCCAATTCACAATTCCAGCAGTGTATCTAATGACGGGTATGGCCCAGGTGTTGAGAGCCTTGATCGTATTTCCACCATTTAATTTGCTCTTCAAAATCTTTCTGACTTTTTGGATATATTCTTTGCTGACTACATCTTTCACATGCCAATGCTTGATATTGTCTAACTGAAGTATGCCCAGATATTTATAGGCTTCAGGCTGATTGCATTTTATGGTTTGTCCATTTGGCATCTCTATGCCCTTGCTGTGAGTAATTTTCCCTTTCTTTGATGCCACTGTGGCACATTTGTTGAGGCCGAACTCCATACTGATGTCAGTGCTGAAGATTCTGTGTTGGTCAGTGATTGGATTTCTGTTTCTGATTTTTCATAAAGCCTTAGATCATCCATGTACAGCAAGTGGGAAATTTTTGGTGAATTTCTTGCAGGTTTGTTTTCTGTAGAATTACTGACAGAGGGACCATTGCAATGATGAACAGCAGTGGTGATAGTGAGTCGCCCTGGAAAATTCCTCTCTTGATGTGAACAGTTCCATACCTTTCGTTGCCCATGAACAACTCAGTTTTCCATTGTTTCATTGCATTTTCAGTGAAATTTCTAATATTTTCACAATATTATTATTAGTAGTAGTAGTAGTAGTACTAGTAGTAGTAGTAGTATATCTGAGATATATTACCTACACTATTAAAAGTTTTCACCTTTTTGTATCTTGGCAGAACATCCTGCATATTTTGTCTCCTGTTCCTTGCCATGAACTCATACATAGTACTGGCTACTCTGCTATGGGTTCTAAATATTCCTCCACATGAAGCCTTATCGCATTATGCAATTACAGAAATGGCACCATGAGCTTAAATGGAGGCCAGGTGGTCCTTGAGTCCCATGACCCTGACCCCCTGCAGTTTGTTCTGCTCCAAGTTGACCTCGCATCAGCGGCCTTTACAAACCAGAAGTGTCCCAGAGGGAGCCCTCGTGGATCGCGTTAAGCGAGTGTGGTTTCTTCCATCTGCCTCCTCCTCCGTGATGGATTTGCCCCGTCAGAGAGGAGGGACTAATCCATCTCCCATGCACTACGCTGACCTTGGAATTAATGGCCAGGCGGTCTCCAGAGGGATGGTCATCTTCCCCAGGAACAACGCTGCTGTGGTTTCTTCCCTATTCCTCTCTATTCATTGTAAAAAAAAAAAACGCAAGTGGAAGAGGTTAGTCAATTAACAGGGCCAGTCAATGAATTGAGTTAGCCGGCAGCCACTGTTTTCCGCACCTCAAAACAGTCGGGTGCTGAGTGGTTTTTCTCAAGTGTTTCTAGGAAGATGCATTAGCTGCCTAATGAGATCTCATCAGCACACGGGGCGAAGGGCTCCCCACAGCTGCCTCTCTGCCGCTCATTTTGCACCTTTGGAAAAGGGAAATCTCCAAGGGAAATGAGATCGAGAGATGCCTCTGTTTCCGCTGCTTGAGCTGCGGAGAAATAAGAGATCCTTTCCTCGGTTTCAAGAGAAAAGTCCCTTTGGGAGAAGAGAGGATATGCTCTGTCTCTTCCACACAGTCTGTTTGTTTACTGGGAATGTGTGAAATGGGTTGTTGTGAGTTTTCCGGGCTGTATGGCCATGTTCCAGAAGAATTCGCTCCCGACATTTTACCCCGATCTATGGCAGGCATCCCCAGAGGTTGTGAGGTTTATATAGCTGTGGAATAATGTCCAGGGTGGGAGAAAGAACTCTTGTCTGCTGGAGGCAAGTGTGAATGTTGCAATTGGCCAGCATTGAATGAATTATTATTATTATTATTATTATTATTATTATTATTATTATTATTTTATTATGACACAGCAAACAAGATAGATATACTGGATTTCGTATCACAAAATCACAAGTCGAACACTTCCCAAGTGTCTAGGACTGTGTGATGTATTTTTGGATGATGCGTGCAGATCCCAGTAGGGTGGCCTTTTGCACTTGGCAGATCGTGATTTTGTCAATGTCTATTGTTTCCAAATGCCGGCTGAGATCTTTTGGCATGGCACCCAGTGTACCCATCACCACCGGGACCACCTGCACTGGTTTCTGCCAGAGTCTTTGAAGTTCAATCTTGAGGTCCTGATAGCAGCTGAGTTTTTCCTGTTGTTTTTTGTCAATGCGACTGTCACCTGGGATGGCGACATCAATGATCCAAACCTTTCACTTTTTCCACAACTGTGATGTCTGGTGTGTTGTGTTCCAGAACTTTGTCAGTCTGGATTCGGAAGTCCCACAGTATCTTTGCATGCTCATTTTCCAATACTTTTGCAGGTTTGTGATCCCACCAGTTCTTTGCTGCTGGGAGGTGGTACTTGAGGCATAAGTTGCAATGAATCATTTGGGCCACATAGTTGTGCCTCTGTTTGTAGTCAGTCTGTGTGATTTTCTTACAGCAGCTGAGGATATGATCAATGGTTTCGTTGGTTTCCTTGCACAGTCTGCATTTTGGGTCATTAGCTGATTTTTTGATCTTGGCCTTAATTGGCTTTGTGCGGATGTCTTGCTCCTGGGCTGCAAGGATCAGGCCTTCTGTCTCCTTCTTCAGGGTCCCATTTGTGAGCCAGAGCCAGGTCTTATTATTATTATTATTATTATTATTATTATTATTATTATTATTATTATTATTTGCCAACTACAAAAGGCCACCCTACTGGGATCTGTACACATCATCCGAAAATACATCACACAGTCCTAGACACTTGGGAAGTGTTTGACTTGTGATTTTGTAATACAAAATCCAGCATATCTATCTTGTTTGCTGTGTCATAATAAAATAATAATAATAATAATAATAATAATAATAATAATAATAATAATAATAATAATAATAACAACCAGTACAGGTGGTCCCGTTGGTGATGAGCACACTGGGTGCCGTGTCAAAAGATCTCAGTCGGCATTTAGAAACAATAGACATTGACAAAATTACAATCTGCCAACTGCAAAAGGCCACCTTACTGGGATCTGTGGCATCATCCGAAAATACATCACACAGTCCTAGACACTTGGGAAGTGTTTGACTTGTGATTTTGTGATACGAAAGCCAGCATATAGATCTCGTTTGCTGTGTCATACAATGTTGTTGTGTCAATAATAATAATAATACTTTATTTTTCTATCCTGCCACCATCTCCCCGAAGGGACTCGGGGTGGCTAACATGGGGCAACGCCCAAAACAAACAGAGTAAAACAATTACAACAAATATCAGAACAAAACAATAATAACATCGTGTTGTCGAAGGCTTTCATGGCCAGGATCACAGGGTTGTTGTATGTTTTCCGGGCTGTATGGCCATGTTCCAGAAGTATTCTCTCCTGACGTTTCACCTACATCTGTGGCAGGCATCCTCAGAGGTTGTGAGGTATGGAAAAACTAAGCAATTCCCACTTTTCCCACTTTCAGGGACTGAATTTTTTAGGGATTTACTTTTCAACAACGTTGCTACTATAAGTTCATTTTATGCAATTCTATCTTTGTTTGTAGTCAATTTGTTAGTAGCCAATTTTTTTAGACAATGTTTTCAATACACTAATGATTTGGTGCGATGTTTTGGTGCTAAATTCATAAATACAGTGATGACTGCATAATGTTACTGTGTATTGAACTACATTTTCTGTTGATTTGTTGTAAAATATGATGATTTGGTGCTTGATTTGTAAAATCATAATGTAATTTGATGTTTAATAGGCTTTTCCTTAATACCTCATTATCCAACATTTTCACTTATCCAACGTTCTGCCAGCCTGTTTATGTTGGATAATTGAGACTCTACTGTAATAGGTTACTTAATAACTTAATGTGATGTTTAATAGGCTTTTCCTTAATACCTCCTTATTATCCAACATTTTCACTTATCCAACTGTTTATATTGGATAAGTGAGACTCTACTGTAATAGATTACTTAATAAGTTAATTTGATGTCTAATAGGCTTTTACTTAATACCTCCTTATTATCCAACATTTTCACTTATCCAACGTTCTGCCAGCTTATCCACTTACGTTGGATAAGTGAAACTCTACTGTGATAGGTACTTAATAACTTAATTTGATGTCTAATAGGCTTTTACTTAATACCTCCTTATTATCCAACATTTTCACTTCTCCAACTGTTTATATTGGATAAGTGAGACTCTACTGTAATAGAGTCCGAAACATTAAGGAGGTGTATGTGTGTTTGTGTGTCTCCATATCGCAAAGCCAGCACATTATGTGTCCCTGATCATTTTAATTAGCCATATATTCCGCAAGAGAATAAAGATCGGTGTTAATGGCAGCAGATGGCCGGGTGGCAGGAATTGCTAAGCCGGGAGGGAGAGGAGTCGGCATTCGGGTGAGCCTCGGCCGCAGATGCTTTCACGGGTTTTGAGCTTGGTCATTGTGCGACTTCGGGCCATCTGTTCTTTATGCCGGCAAAGACTTGTGCGCCTCTCAAGAGAAGGGTATAATGTATTCCTGGAATCCAACAACTCCCGCACACACACACGCACACCAAAGATAATGTGTGTGACTCCGTCCAGCTGCCAAACAATGGCTCTTCTGTCTAAGAATACCTGGCATGCGGCGGGGAGAGGTTTATGGTTCACAAAACCCATGGAGGTGCCCCTCTTTTGTCTCAAGGGTCTCCTAGCTTGCCTTCTGGGGTAACAATTTTCGGGGGTCCCGACCTCCAACCTCATTTGCCTTCTCTGCACAAAGAGGCTCTTGTTGGCTATGCTAATGCGGGAGCATGCGTCCCTGCGCATGTGCACAAAAGGGGCTCAGTAAAATTTGATTTAAAACCAGAGTATTTCCCATTAGGAATGACGGACTTTCAGATGGATCTCAACACGGATAAGCTTTTCACATACATGGTGACGGCAGCCAGGATGTGTTTAGCAAAATTGTGGAAGACACAAGAAATCCCCTCTACAGAACAATGGCTTCCGAGGCTACTTGATATTAAAAATAGGGATTTATTAACACAAATAATATCACAGAACAATGTTCTAAGGCAAGAGACAAATTGGTCCAAATTGAAAGAATATATGCATAAAGAAAATACAGTAGAGTCTCACTTATCCAACGTAAACGGGCCGGCAGAACGTTGGATAAGCAAATACATTGGATAATAAGGAGGGATTAAGGAAAAGCCTGTTAAACATCAAATCAAGTTATGATTTTACAAATTATGCACCAAAACATCATGTTACAGTGGAGTCTTACTTATCCAACATAAACGGGCCAGCAGAATGTTGGATAAGCGAATATGTTGGATAATAAGGAGGGATTAAGGAGAAGCCTGTTAAACTTCAAATCAAGTTATGATTTTACAAATTAAGCACCAAAACATCATGTTACAGTGGAGTCTCACTTATCCAACATAAACGGGCCAGCAGAATGTTGGATAAGTGAATATGTTGGATAATAAGGAGGGATTAAGAAAAAGCCTATTAAACATCAAGTTAGATTATGATTTTATAAATAAAGCACCAAAACATTATGTAACACAACAAATTTGACAGAAAAAGTAGTTCAATATGCAGTAATGATATGTTGTAATTACTGTATTTACAAATTTAGCACCAAAATAATCATGATATATTGAAAACATTGACTACAAAAATGCCTTGGATAATCCGGAACGTTGGATAAGTGAGTGTTGGATAAGTGAGACTCTACTATAATATCACAGAACAATGTTCTAAGGCAAGAAACAACTTGGTCCAAATTGAAAGAATATATGCATAAAGAAAATACAGTAGAGTCTCACTTATCCAACATAAACGGGCCAGCAGAACGTTGGATAAGCGAATATGTTGGATAATAAGGAGGAATTAAGGAAAAGCGTATTAAACATCAAATCAAGTTATGATTTTACAGATTAAGCACCAAAACATCATGTTATACAATAACTTTGACAGAAAAAGTGGTTCAATACGCAGTAATGTTATGTTGTAATTACTGTATTTACGAATTTAGCACCAAAATATCACGATATATTGAAAACATTGACTACAAAAATGCATTGGATAATCCGGAACATTGGATAAGCGAGTGTTGGATAAGTGAGACTGTACTGTAATATCACAGAACAATATTCTAAGGCAAGAGACAACTTGGTCCAAATTGAAATAATATATGCATAAAGAAAATATGGTACATTTGTAAAATACATTAGGAAACCATCCTAGGCTCTAAAATATGTTCAGGAATTTGCTGGCAAATGTTCAGAATTGATGAAAACATGTCTTGCTGGGCAGAGGGTCTGGAAGGGAAACTTAGTTTTGTTTGGGGTATTGTATTTTTTTTCCTGTGTTTGTATTTTCTTATTATTTTTCAGTTTCTTCAATCTAATCCCTAATTTATTACACTGTTCTCATATTTTTTATGTACATTTAAAATCATAAATACAGTAGAGTCTCACTTATCCAACATAAATGGGCCGGCAGAACGTTGGATAAGCGAATATGTTGGATAATAAGGAGGGATTAAGGAAAAGCCTATTAAACATCAAATTGGGTTATGATTTTACAAATTAAGCACCAAAACATCATGTTTTACAACAAATTTGACAGAAAAAGTAGTTCAATACGCAGTAATGCTATGTAGTAATTACTGTATTTACGAATTTAGCACCAAAATATCACGATGTATTGGAAACATTGACTACAAAAATGCGTTGGATAATCCAGAACGTTGGATAAGTGACTGTTGGATAAGTGAGACTCTACTGCACTATATAGCATTACTGCGTATTGAACTACTTTTTCTGTCAAATTTGTTGTATCACATGATGTTTTGGTGCTTAATTTGTAAAATCATAACTTGTTGGATAAGTGAGACCCTACTGTACCATCCCACAGTTTCTCACAACCAAAAGGACTTTCAAAACACCACAGACTCACCGTATTTACAACTGCCTGGAACGCAACATCTTAAGAGAGAGAATTTACAACCAGTATTTAAAAACTCCAAAATCAGAACAGTAAATAAGGAGTAATACTCTGAAAACAGAAGAATCATAGAATCGTAGAGTTGGAAGAGACCTCACGGGCCATCCAGTCCAAACCCCAGCAAGAAGCAGGAAAATCTCATTCAAAGCAGACATGAATCAATCAGGGACAGCTAACAACTCTGAACAAAGGATCCCCCCCCCAGGCCAGGATATGAAGCTTGAAAGGCCATTTAATGCTAATCAAGGGGATTAATTACAACATTTACACTGGCCTCCAACTGACAAAGAGTTCTTTTCCCCACCCTGGAACTTCCACAGATATATAAACCCTCCTTGCTTAGTTTCTCCATATACCTCACAACCTCTGAGGATGTCTGCCATAGATGTGGGCGAAACGTCAGGAGAGAATGCTTCTGGAACATGGCCATACAGCCTGGAAAACGCACAACAACCCTGTGATTCCGGCCATGAAAGCCTTCGACAACACATTGAGCATCGTTTTCCTTGTCCGTTTTGCAAGTCAGAAGACTCTATTATCAGACAGGCCACAAAGCTGTTTTATACAAGCAGTCCCCAAGTTACGAACAAGTGGCAAAAGAGGAAAAAGAAAGGGCCTGAGGCTGTTAGGAATGGTGGGAGTTGGAGTCCCAAAAACACCTGGAGGGCCAAAGTTTGATCATGCCTGTTGTAGATTCAACTCATAGAATCTGAGAGTTGTTAGAGATCACAAAGGCCGTCCAAACCACCCCGCTTTCTGGAATTTAAAAAAATATTTTCAAGCCATGGATAGTTGGATCTGTGGAGACGGAAGGCCAGCAGCGTATGCTCCTTGAATTATAAATAGCATTCAAGAGCAGATAGAGAAATCTCAACAAAAGGGAAGCCAGGGCATGTTTTATCTGCTGGATTCTTCCTTTTTGCATCTCAGTCCAGAATTCTTTTTTTTTCACTGCAGGTCATCTAAGGAAAAACAGAAAACCAATTCTCCCTAATTCCTTAATACCTTTGGCTAAAGTAGAGCACGCTGAATGGCACAGTAGTTTAATTCTTTTGCAAACTCGAGTCGATTAAAACAGGCCCCGGTTTGTCTGCTCAAAGCTCTGGTTTTTGGAAGCTCTGCGGCTTTAGGAGAGAGGCTTCTTGGTTGTTTTGCATATGGCAAAGTCCAGTTTCCACAGAGTGCCCCAGTCAGGGGAAATAGGGGTTCAGCAAGCCCAAGATGGACCCTGTTGCACCTCAGTGCTGGTTCACCTGGCTCTTAACACACACTCCACCACACAAGCTAGGTTTAAACAGTTTATTGATAAAAGATAGCAAAGTCTGAATAAAAATCAGCAAAGGAAACAAACATCCAAATGCAATGACAGTCAATAAAAAGCAATAATCCAGACGTAAAAGCAATTTGCAAAATATAATTCCAAGTCTCTGATATAGGAAATAAGTCCTGAAAAACAAGGCAACATGAACATCAGAGTAAAATCCAAAACACAGGTTCCAGGCATGAACATAAAACGCGAATCCTTTTCCATGAGCTTAGACAAGGCAGGAGATGTGCTTCCAAAAATCAGTGTTGCTTCATCTGAAATCTTTCCCTGTTTTTTCCTGTATTTACCCATGCTTAAAAGCCAAGAAAGCATTTCTCTGTCCTTGAGTTCCCATGCATTTGCCAGCTATTCTAAGGGAACGTCTGGGGCAATGAACCTTCAACCTTAACCTTGTATCTCTATTTAAGGAAGATTCCTCTGACTCGCTGCCAGAGACACCTGGGACTTGTTGATGTTCTAAATCCTGTGAAAGGTTTCTTTTTCCTCACTAGCCTGCGGCCTCTCTGACAATTTAGAGCCAGAACCTTCAACATTTCCAGCATCAGAGCCTTCAAGCTTTCCCTCTTCAGCATTGCTTTGGTCAGCCTGCATAAACTCAAATCACCCTTCATCATCAGACTGAACCACAACAGGCCCTTTCCGACTCCATCTGGAGCAATACAGAGATTTAGAATAATAGAATGAAAAAAGTTGGAAGAGATCCTAAAGACTCAAAACCCTCCCAACAGATGGCCACCCAGCCTCTGCTTAAAAACTTGGAAGGATTCTTGGCATTTCAGAGAGGAAAACCTGGACACTTTTGCCCAAACAATCCCTAAGTGTGTCAGGAAACCAGAAAACAAAATCAGTATTTTTAGCAGTAGTTTTCTTTTACCAGAGTTTGCTGGTGCCAATCATTTTGGATGAGGGATGCTCAACCTGTATCTATTCCCTCTGGGAAGCCATGTGAATGGGGTGGATTCGAAACAAAACATGGCCTCTTCCTGTTCCCATGGCTACTCTGGTAGATTAGTGGCGGCATTTTAGCCGTAATCTGAAAGAGCGGCATTCAAACTTCTCGTTGTGACGCAGATGCCTTTCTTGAGTGTTCGGCAGTTCTGCCTCCAAACCCATCCCCTGCGTAAATGTACTATTAGTCTTTGTAAACTACTACTTAATGCTTTCAATTACAGGATATTAAAATGCCCAGTTCTGTCCTTTTGGAAAGCCGAGAGCTGCCTTTCATTTTGGTTTGTATCTAAATTAGGACTGGATTATTGCCTGCCTGGCTGAAGGGGGTGGGTGGGCCTCTCCAAGGGGCAGGAGCGTTATCTCATTTCCAGGACTGCTTTGATGCCTGTTTGGAAAATAACCCAGGCATTATCAACATCCGAAGCCTGGTTGAGAGGCGGAGGGAGGGCTCCCTGCTGCTCCCCCTGAATGGCAGGCCTTTTATGCCGACAGATGTTTAGCCAGAGGAGATCGGACAGCTGTTACGTCGTCCTTGGACTGTCATCTGTTCTCATCTGCTAGATAGATGCCCTTGTCCGTCACTCTTGCTCCTTCCTCTCCTCTTGCTTACTTCTCTCATAAAATTATATGGTTGGAAGGGGCCTTGGGGCCATTGAAAGCCACAGCTAAGGCATCCCTGGAAGGAGGCCTTCCAACATCTGCTTAAAGACTGCCAGTTAAGGAGACTGAAGGTCAATGCCAGTGTTGAACAACCCTTTCCCAAGTTCTTCCTAACGTTTAGTCTGGATCTACGTTCTTGTTATTTGGATTCACTAGTTCGGGACAACAGTGCATGTGAGAAAGATCTTGGAGTCTTCATAGACAACCAGTTGAACGTGAGCCGAGAGAACATGCAGCAGCTAAAAGAGCCAATGGGATTTTGAGCTGCATCCAAAGGAATCTAGTGTCTAGATCTAGGGAAGTCATGGTGCCATTCTATTCTGCTTTGGTTAAACCTCTTTACCTGGAATCACACTGTGTCCAATTCTGGGCACCATAGTTCAATCATCATCATCATCATCATCATCATCATCATCATCATCCAAGAGTGTATACCGTAAAAACACAATCCAGAGCAGAAGAGAAAACTGGCAAAAGAAAGCTCTCCACGAGCAGTTCCTGAGAAAAATCGAGAGCCAAATTGACAAAGAAAAAACATGGCTGTGGCTCACAAATGGGACTTTGATTCTGGTGATTCTGGCAGCTCAAGAACAATCCATTAGAACCAATACCATCAAAGCCAAAATTGAAAAGTCGACAACAGATCCCAAATGTAGGCTCTGCAAGGAAGCAGATGAAACAATAGATTCCATCCTCAGCTGCTGCAAGAAGATCGCGCAGACAGACTACAAGCAGAGACATAACACCGTTGCTCATATGATTCATTGGAACTTGTGCCACAAATAACATCTGCCTGCGACAAATAACTGGTGGGATCACAAGCCAGAAAAAGTTACAGAGAATTAACATGTCAAGCTACTCTGGGACTTCCAAATTCAGACAGACAGGGTTTTGGAGCACAAGACTCCTGACCTCACAATCGTGTTAAAAAACAAAGTATGGATTGTCAATGTTGCAATCCCAGGTGATGGCAGGATTGAAGAAAAACAACTGGAAAAGCTGACCCGATATGAGGATTTAAAGATCGAACTGCAAAGACTCTGGCACAAGCCAGTCAAGGTGGTCCCAGTGGGTGCAGTGCCTAAAGACCTTGGCCTGAACTTAAACACAATCGGCGCTGACAAAATCCCCACCTGCCAGCTGCAGAAGGCCACCTGACTGGGATCTGCACGCATTATTTGCCGATACATGACATAGTCCTAGACACTTGGGAAGTGTCCGACGTGTGATCCAATACAACAGCCAGCAGAGTGTCTGCTGTGGACTCATCTTGTTGTGTTAATAATAATAATAATAATAATAATAATAATAATAATAATAATAATAATAATAATATATTTGTAACTGCAAAAGGCCACCCTACTGGAATCTGTGCGCATCAACTGAAAATACATCACACAGTCCTAGACACTTGGGAAGTGTTCGACTTATGGTTTTGTGATACAAAATCCAGCATATCTATCTTGTTTGCTGTGTCATACAATAATAATATAATAATAATTTATTTGTATTCCGCCCTATCTCCCCAAGGGGACTCTAAAGAGATATTGACTCTAGGCTGGAAGGTGGCTAAAATGATCAAAGGTCTGGAGACAATTAATCCCTCTTGAGGAGTGTCTTAAAGAACTGGCTGTATAGCCTACAGAAGAGAAGGTTGAGAGGAGATATAATAGTCATGTATAAATATGTGAAAGGATGTCATCAAGAAGAAGGAGCAGGCTTGTTTTCTTCTGCCCTTGAAACTTGGAATCGGAGCAATGAATTCAAATTACAGGAAAAAAGATTCCATTGAACATTAGGAAGAACTTCCTGACTGTAAGACTTATCAAGCAGTGGAACTCTCTGCCTCAGAGTTGGTGGAGGCTCCTTCCTTGGAAGCTTTTAAACAGAGGCTGGATGGTCATCTGTCGGGGGTATTTTGATTGTGCTTTTCCTGTATGGCAGAGGGTTGGACTAGATGGCCCATGTGCTCTCTTCCAACTCTTATTATTATGTGATCCTATGACAGAAAGCATGCTTGCTCCATCATGTGTGCAACTATCCTTCTGGTGGATATAATGTCAGTAGAGCAAAGAATAGCAGAGAGGCCTTTGGCTGTGCCCCCATTTCACATTGGCAGTTTATTTGTGGTTTGTCACTTTTGTGCGGCTCCTGTGCCCCTAACGCCAGTAAATGTGGAGGGTTGACTATATTCTTCATTTAACTACAGAAACATAGGGCAATGCCTGGGAATGTTGCTAACAGAGTGGCTCTTTCGAACAGCTCTGACTGTCAAGTGGTTCTTCCTCATCTTCAGGTGGAATCTCTTTTTCCTCTTGTTTGAATCTATTGCTCCATTGTTGATATCACTGTCTAAGGCCACAAGAGCTGTCCAACAGTGTAATAGCCTACCTTGGAAGGTAATAGGCACTCCTTTTTTGGATGTCTTTAAACATATTTCAGGAATCATTTAGCTGAGTTCTTTGTTGCTTGGGTTTGGACTAGATTGCCTTTGCGGATCAATTCTAATCTAAGATTCTGTATGTATCTGCCTTCAGATCAATTGACGGCTTGTTTTCTTAGGGTGAATCAACACTGTAGAACAGGCATGGGCAAACTTAGGCCTTCCAGGTGTTTTGGACTTCAACTCTTCAGTAGGCTGTTAGGAATTGTGGGAGTTGAAGTCTGAAACACCTGGGAGGAGGGTCCAAGTTTGCCCATGCATGGTGTAGATCAAGGGTCCCCAAACTAAGGCCCGGGGGCCGGATGCGGCCCTCCAAGGTCATTTACCTGGCCCCCGCCCTCAGTTTTATAATATAATATATTGTATATACATATAATATTGATAATAATATTATAATGTAATACAATATAACACTAATAATAATACCATATAATAATATTAATTATATATTCTATATTACATATAATATTACTAATAATATTACAGTATAGTGGTATAGTTCAATATAGTAATATATAATGCTAATATTGTGCTATGCTAATAATATAATATATTGTATATACATATAATTTGTAAGCCACTCTGAGTCCCCTTTGGGGTGAGAAGGGTGCGCTACAAATGTAGTAAATAAATGCAGTAAATAAATAATAAATAAATTTTAGACTTAGGCTCACCCAAAGTCTGAAATGACTTGAAGGCACACAACAACAACAACAACAACAACAACCCTAATTAACTTGACTATCTCATTGGCCAGAAGCAGGAGCACACTTCCCATTGAAATCTTGATAAATGTATGTTGGTTAAAATTGTTTTTATTTTTAAATATTGTATTGTTCTTTCATTGTTCTTGTTGTTGTTGTTGTTTTGCACTACAAATAAGACATATGCCGTGTGCATCGGAATTTGCTTTTATTTTTTTTTCAAATGATAATCCGGCCCCTCAACAGTCTGAAGGATTGTGGACCGGCCCTCAGCTTTAAAAGTTTGGGGACCCCTGGTGTAGATGAACACCTAGGCGAGAGATGTTCAGAGGAGATGTTGCCAATTCCTTTCTCTGAAATATAGCCTACACCTCTTGATCTGTTGGAAATAGCAACCTTCTCAAGCCTCCACTAGTTATTTGTTATGTACATAATTCAGATTGCTTACTGTATTGTATATGTGTGTATTGGTATGCAGTTTTCCTTAACTCTTTGTTGCAGGAGGGGCTGAAGACCATGTGATCAGATCTGGGCTTGTTCAGGACTCAGACTCCATTTTAGATGTATGCTTTCAGACACCAGTAGAAGATGCATGTTTAGAGATTCAAGTGTAGGAACAGTATGGTTAGAATCTTTAGTAGACACAGATGTAATCAATCTATGTTTAACAATTACAATTAAAACCAAATATTATTTTTGGAATTGTATGTCGGGCAATGAATTGTTGCTGGTTGTGAGGCTGCCTGAATCCCCTTCGGGGTGAGAAGGGTGGGATACAAGTATGGGAAATAAATTAGAAAAATAAATGTATGCATTTAGAAGTCAGTAGCAACAGAATACTATACTCTCAGACTTTAGACAGTTGAGTCGAAGAAAGATGCCCTGTGTACCTACATAGAGAAACTACTTCAAAGCCTATTTGTAACTGGATTGATATGCAAAATAGTTGTATGCTGAATGCATGAAGTTTGTGAGTAAACCAACTATGTTACTTTTAAAGAAGTCTGCTTATTTTTGTCTCTTGAGAGCGTGATTTAAAGGCAAATATACTTAAGGAAGAGCAGATGTTTTGTGCAACTGAAAAAACACTTCTGAAACTGCTATATATGTGTGTATGTTTGTGCATTGGCATCTCTTTGTTCCTAACCGTTCAAAGACGTATCTAGGTACATCAGTTTAACAGCTGAGAAACCTGATGGCCTTCCATTAATGCCATTTTCCCAAAAGGTTATGGCACTATTTTCAAAAGATTATGATTTCTAAGAAGGTCATGCCTTTCCAAAGATCATGAAATCACCAAAAGGTTGTAGATATTTCCATTTCCCAAAAAGTTATGGCACTATTTTTCAAAAGGTTATGACTTCTAACAAAGTCATGCCTTTCCAAAGATCATAAAAATATCCAAAAGGTTATGGAGATTTCCATTTCCCAAAAGGTTATGGCACTATTTTTCAAAATGTTATGACTTCTAACAAAGTCATGCATTTCCAAAGATCATAAAAATCACCAAAAGGTTATGGAGATTTCCATTTCCCAAAAGGTTATGGTGCTATTTTTCAAAAGGTTATGATGTTTTGTGCAACTGAAAAAACACTTCTGAAACTGCTATATATGTGTGTATGTTTGTGCATTGGCATCTCTTTGTTCCTAACCGTTCAAAGACGTATCTAGGTACATCAGTTTAACAGCTGAGAAACCTGATGGCCTTCCATTAATGCCATTTTCCCAAAAGGTTATGGCACTATTTTCAAAAGGTTATGACTTCTAACAAAGTCATGCCTTTCCAAAGATCATGAAATCTCCAAAAGGTTGTGGAGATTTTCATTTCTCAAAAGGTTATGGCACTATTTTTCAAAATCATTTCTAACAAGGTCATGCCTTTCCAAAGATCATGAAATCTCCAAAAGGTTATGGTGATTCCAATTTCCCAAAAGGTTATGGCACTATTTTTCAAAAGGTTATGGTTTCTAGCAAGGTTCTTCCTTTACAAAGATCATAAAATCTCCAAAAGGTTATGGAGATCCCCATTTCCCAAAAGGTTATGGTGCTATTTTTCAAAGGTTAATGATTTCTTAACAAGGTCCTGCCTTTCCAAAGTTCATAAAATCGCCAAAAGGTTACGGAGGTTTCCATTTCCCAAAATGGTCGTCATTAGTAGTCTTTGCAACATTATGTTTCCTGGATGGAAAATGGGGTTTTATTTGACGGCCATTGTGGTCTCTTCCAACTCTGATGATTCTGTGATTCTTTGATTCACCAAATTGGCCACTGAACCTGCCACAGTGACCCATCCTTGCTCTAACACTGTTGCCAAAGAGGTGCCATGATTCACGGGCACAAAGAGGACAGGAATCATCAGGAATCCCTTGGACTGTCCCCAAAGTGTCTTTGCATTAGTCTTCCCCTCCATTGCCTGACTCTGTTGTGTCTTTGGCTGCCTCCTCCTGAGGATCAAGGGGCTCAGCCTGCTTAAGCATCCACCACAAAACCAGCCACCCCCCCTCTGGCCCCATCTGTCTCCCACATACCACTCGTGTTGTCCTCCTGGCCGTCCATTGGTTTCCCCCCAGATCTCCGGGGTCTCTTTGTGTTCCAAGTGGACCTTTTGTCAGAGGAATTGCCGGAGCAGCAGGGGTCTCTGTGAGAAGAAAGCCATTCTCTTTTGTGAATAAGGGTACAAATGTCGCCTTGGAAGTTGGCTTGAAATCCAAGTGTTTACAGAAGTCCGCGACGGAGGCGGCTTGAAAAAGATGGGCTCAAACGATTATTTTCCTTTTAATCTCGCGAAGAGAGAATCGATCAGAAGCCGGATGGCATCACAACATCTCCCAATTGTGGGATGGTTTTAAACGCTTTGAGCAAGAAATAAGCAAAGAAGAATCTTGTGGCATCTTAAAGGACTATCGGATTTTGTAATTTCTCACCTGGAAGTGAGCGTTTTTTTCCTGCTTTCACACAAATACATACGTCACCATCATTACAACCACCCCAACCACAAAAATATGTATTGATTTGCTGCTTTCATAATAACTCTATTAGCTTTTAAGGTGAGACTAGATTATTGGGTTGTTCACCTACAACAGGTGAATAGGTCTTTTCATTTTATTCTGAAAAGTTCAACAAACTTATTTTGCTTTTTATATTTTGTTTCTTAGCGCTGGAGATCCCAGGACAGCGAGGAATATGAAGCTGAAGGTAAGAAGGCTTCACCATACCTGCTCTCCTGTTGGTTTGTTTGTTTTTACAGTAGAGTCTCACTTATCCAACACTCGCTTATCCAACGTTCTGGATTATCCAACGCATTTTTGTAGTCAATGTTTTCAATATACAGTAGAGTCTCACTTATCCAAGCTAAACGGGCCGGCAGAACGTTGGATAAGCGAATATGTTGGATAATAAGGAGAGGTTAAGGAAAAGCCTATTAACATTAAATTAAGTTATGATTTTACAAATTAAGCACCAAAACATCATGTTATACAACAAATTTGACAAAAAAAGTAGTTCAATACACAGTAATGCTATGTAGTAATTACTGTATTTATGAATTTAGCACCAAAATATCACGATGTATTGAAACCATTGACTACAAAAATGTGTTGGATGATGCAAAACGTTGGATAAGCGAGTGTTGGATAAGCGAGACTCTACTGTATTGTGATATTTTGGTGCTAAATTCGTAAATACAGTAATTACTACATAGCATTACTTCGTATTGAACTACTTTTTCTGTCAAATTTGTTGTATAACATGATGTTTTGGTGCTTAATATGTAAAATCCTAACCTAATTTGATGTTTAATAGGCTTTTCCTTAATCTCTCCTTATTATCCAACATTATTCGCTTATCCAACGTTCTGCCGGCCCGTTTACGTTGGATAAGTGAGACTCTACTGTATATGCAGTAGCATTAACATATTTATATCTCACCTTATAACGTGGATTTTTGGGTCAGCCTACAGGTAAAGCCAACTCAGAACAATTACTTTTAAAATCATTATTATTATTGTTATTATTGATTCATTTCTATCTTGCTTTTCTCCCATGGGTGGGACTCAAAGCGGCGTGCAAAGTTTAAAAACAGCAGTACATGTACACCAACACACAAATACATAATCAACTAAAACATCATATACTAATTTAAAAATAACCCAATTTGAACACATTAATACATTAGAATCTCACTTATCCAACATAAACGGACCAGCAGAACGTTGAATAAGCGAAAATGTTGGCAAATAAGGAGGGATTAAGGAAAAACCTATTAAACATCAAATTATGTTATGATTTTACAAATTCAGCACCAATGCATCATGTTTTACAACAAATCCACAGAAAAAACAGTTCAGTACTATATTTGCAAATTTTGCACCAAAACATTGCAATGTATTGAAAACATTGACTACAAAAACACTGACTACTAAAAGTCAGACTGGATAATGCAGAACGTTGGATAAGCGGAGGTTGGATAAGCAAGACTCTACTGTAATAACAACAAGCTTCCCACAGCCCCAGCAGTTTTTATACTAGGAAAGTTAGAGCTTAAAATATGGCTGTATGTATAGCATCAGTAGAGAGAATCAAGGCGATACTGAATTTATGAGCATTTGCTGTGTTCGGTGAAGAAAAAGATCTAAGTCTTCCTTTTTCTTTTCTAGGCCAGTTGAGATTCTGGAATCCCGATGATTTGAATGCCTCCCCCAGCATCTCCCCCACTCAGGACTGGATCGAAGAAAAGCTGTGCGAAGTGTGTGAAAGCCTTGGCATCTCCCGGGACGGGCACCTGAGCCGCAAGAAGCTGGTCTCCATTTGCGAGCAGTACGGCTTGCAGAACATCGGCGCTCAGGTATCTGTTGAGCCCTCCATCTCCCTTCTTATAGTACAACTCCTCCACAAAGAATCATGCAGGAAATCTTCGACTACAATAAAAATAACAATAACAATAACAATAATAATATCATACAGTCCTAGACACTTGGGAAGTGTTCAACTTGTGATTTTGTGATACGAAATCCAGCATGTCTGTCTTGTTTGCTGTGTAATAATAATAATAATAATAATAACAACAACAACAACAAATGACAAAGTTACGATCTGTCAACTGCAAAAGGCCACCTGACTGGGATCTGTGCGCATCATCCGAAAATACATCACACAGTCCTAAACCCTTGGGAAGAGTTCAGCTTGTGATTTTGTGATACAAAATCCAGCATATAGATCTTGTTTGCTGTGTCATACTTTGTTGTTGTGTCAAGAATAATAATGATAATAATAATAATAATAATAATAATAATAATAATTTGTTTATATTCCTCCCTTCTGACTGAGCATATAAACAAAAACAGACAAACATTCAATGCCTTGTTATAATGACATACAGGAGCCTCCGGTGACGTAGTGGATTAAAGCCTCGTGACTTGAAGGTTGGGTTGCTGACCTGAAAGCTGCCAGGTTCAAATCCCACCCAGGGAGAGCGTGGATGAGCTCCCTCTATCAGCTCCAGCTCCATGCGGGGACATGAGAGAAGCCTCCAACAAGGATGGTAAAAACATCAAAAAAAAATCCGGGCGTCCACTGGGCAACGTCCTTGCAGACGGCCAATTCTCTCACACCAGAAGCGACTCAAATTGCTCCTGACACGAAAAAAAATGACATACAATGAGACACAAAAACACAAACAAAGGCAAAGGCTTCTCCTTTCATTTCCAGCTTTCAGAGGCTCTGAGAGAGGTGCTCATCTCTGTTTCCAAGCTAAAGAGCCTGCATTGTCCATTGGTTGTGTGGCCAGGATGACTGCATGGAGCGTCTTTTTGCCTTCCTGCCAAGGTGGTACCTATTGATCTACTCATGTTTGCCAAGGTGGTACCTATTGATATACTCACATTTGCCTGTTTTTGAATGGCTAGGTTGGCAGGAGCTAGGGCTAACAGTGGGAGCTCATCCAATCTCCCTGCTGCTTCTCCTTTACTCTGCTTGACTGTGTGTGTTTTCTTCTTTCCTCAGGTGCTGGAGGAGGTCTTCCGTGACCTTGAGCACAACAATGGCACCATGAGCATCGAAGACTTCTTCTACGGCTTGTTTAAGATCCGGAAGCCCCTCCCGCCTTCCGCCTCCACCCCGTATAGGCAGCTGAAACGGCATCTCTCAATGCAGGTGGGGACCCTGTTTTGCAATCCAAATTGTTTGGTATTCTAGAATACGCATGGACAAACTTGTGCCCTTCCAGGTGTTTTGGACTCCAACTCCCACCATTCCTAACAGCCTCAGGCCCTTTCCTTTTCCCCCTCGGCCGCTTAAGCGGGAAAAGGAAGGGGCCTGAGGCTGTTAGGAATGGTGGGAGTTGGAGTCCAAAACACCTGGAAGGGCATAAGTTTGCCCGTGCCTGTTCTAGAGCATGCAGAACCCCAAGAGCCAGAAAGGAAGGCTGGACATTGCATTCCAGAATCTGAACTTCATATTTCCCACCTCTGTCCGAAAAGTATTGCAGAAAGAAATGTTCTGAACATGTCATCCCCATATGATATTTTTCCAAGGATTTGACACAATCCTCTCTGTCTTTTCTCTTTCTCTCTTTGTTCCATCTCAGGCCTTTGATGAGACTGGGAGACGCAACACCACATCATCAGCAATGACGAGTACCATCGGTTTCCGGGTGTTCTCCAGCCTGGATGATGGGATGGGTTATGCTGCAGTGGAACAGATCCTGGATGTGTGGCACGAAGAAGGGATTGAGAACAGTCATGAGATCTTGAAGGTGAGGGAATACATTGTGTGGAGAAGTCATAGTTATTATGTTTAATTTTAACTGTTAGTGTATGTATTTGTGTTTAGTTGACACAGTAGCTGAAACAGAAGCCATCTTGTTTCAATCCACAGTAGTGCTGTTACCAAGGAGATGGAGCTGGCTAGCTCACCAGAGGGAGAAGTGGGCGGAGCCAAGAAAAGGAAAAAGTGGGAGTTAAAAAAGAAGCTAGTGAGTGCGTGGCTGGAGGCTTTTCAGTCAAGAAGGGCTGAGGAGACAGGCCTGGCCAAAATCTTTAGTCAAGGCAGACTAAAGGGAGCCTAGTCAAGATCTCTAGTTGGGAAGGACTAGTTATCAAGAATTTGATCGGTAGTAGATCAATTTAAAGGCTTTTATTGTAGTTGGGATATTGTTCACTAAGGAGCTCAGCTGAGGTTAGAGTTCACTACAATTTATATCATCAGTAGGAGAGTGAGAGTGGAAGTACACCAGAGACTACTGGTGCGGTGGTTATAAGAGTTATCAAACCACTTGTTTATCTAAAGTTCCATAAGTAAATCAATCAACCTGCAACCATAAGCTTTGTACGCAATAAACTTGTTGTTCTTTGTTAACAACTGACTCATTTCATCTCATCTGCGTCTGTGGAGCCAAATTTCATCGGTGATAATTCAAAAGCCTCACGTTGGTGGCAGTTACCTTAATAAATCACCTAACTGGGGAAGAGTAATAGTCACAGTTACCTCAGAAAGGGAACAACAACACAGAAATCCCTAACTACAGAAACAGAGGCTGGGATCTTGAAATAAAGATCACCCTCTGTAATCCTTCCCCTCATATAAAGGTTATATATAAGGTTATAAAAAAATCTAGGGGGATTAAAAGATTCAAAAATCTCCTCAGCAGTGGAAACAGCATTTACAATTTGCTTTGACACCATTACAATTGGTTTGAGTCTTCCCAATTGGCTTTAGCACCATCACAATTTGTGGCAGCGTCGGGATTGAGTCTTCGTAATTAGATTAAACCATCCCAATTGAAGAAACGTCTGCGCAATTGTCTACTGCAGGCATGGGCAAACTTGGGCCCTTCGGGTGTTTTGGACTACAACTCCCACAATTCCAAAATGTTGGGGATTGTGAATGATAGATGGAAGCTCTTACGTGTGGCCATAGGCGCAGTCACCCTGCAGAATGATGCACCACTCAGCTTTGCAGGACAAATAACACAGGAACTTTTTACTGTATCCAAGAGATCAACAGAACAGTGGTATTTACAATAGCCCCTCTGATTGCTTACAGAAATCAGCAGTCACGGGCAGTCCTTTCTTAGTCCATAAATATACTTCAGTGAAGATCAGCAGCAAACAAGGCCTCAGAAATAGTCAGGCGTATCTGAGTACAGAGGCATCTTCTTTCCAGCCAGTACTCAGAAGACTCGCATACACATACACACAAACCGGTTCTCCAGCAGCAGGACAGCAACAGTTGCAAACCAGTTCCCCAGGTCCTTGCAAACTCATCCAATCGGCTTCATGCATTTGATTTTCCAGTTAACACACACATATAATATCTTTGCAAACCATGACACAAAACACCCAGAGGGCCCAGGTTTGCCCATGCTTGGTCTACCAGCTACTATTGTTACATAGCTATGCTTCTCTTCTCCGTTGAGTTCCATGTGTCCAATTCTGGAAGGATACTGAGAACTGGCCTGACTTTCCATATTATCAGGAATCCCAGTTCCCAGGGGTAAAGATGATACAGATGCTGTTGCCATTAACACAGATAGTAGCAGACATGACTTTGTCCCTAGAAGCCAAGATGAGCAGTCTTCCATATCCACAGATTCAACCATCCTTGCATCCTGAAATACAATCAAATCAGGAGCTCGAGAAGGGCCGGGTGGCGCAGGGGCACAATGGGTTAAACCCTTGTGCTGCTGAACTGCTGACATGAAGGTTGGCAGTTCGAGTCTACAGGATGGGGTGAACTCCTGCTGTTAGTTCCTGCCAACCTAGCAGTTCGAAAACATGCAAATGTGAGTAGATAAATAGGTACTGCTTTGACAAGAAAAGGCAAAAAGACACTCTAAGCAGTCATGCCGGCCACATGACCAGGAGGTGTCTATGGACAATGCAGGCTCCTCGGCTTGGAAACAGAGAAGAGCATCTCCCCCAGAGCCAGAAATGAGCACCGCCTCCAGAGCCAGAAATGAAAGGAGAAGCCTTTGCCTGTGTCTTTGTGTTTCACTGTATTCCCATTTGTTACAAGGCATTGAATGTTTGCCTGTGTCTGTTTATATGCTATTATCTGCTCTAAGTCCCCTCGGGGAAAAGGGCAGAATATAAAGTGTTGTTATTATTATTATTTTCTGGCTAAAAGTAGGAATGATTTTACAAAACTGATTATTTTTGCATATTCCTTTTTGACAGGCTCTAGATTTCAGCTTGGATGGGAAAATCAACCTGGCAGAGCTCACCCTTGCCTTGGAGAATGAGCTTCTCGTGGTAAAGAACGGGATTTACCAGGCAGCGCTGGCCAGCTTCAAAACAGAGATCCAGCATTTGATGTACGTTTTTATTCTGTGTTTAAATACAGGTTGAGCTTCGCTTATCTGGGATTCCGAAACCCTCTGGATTTGCCATATGGGTGGCTGAGACAGTAAAATAGTAATAATAATAATAATAATAATAATAATAATAATAATAATAATAATAATAATAATACATGCAAAGAATACACACAAAGGGTAAGAAAAATTCTCAAAAACAAGCTCAATGGAGACAACACCATCAAGGCCATAAACACCTGGGCCATACCTGTTATAAGATATACTGCTAGCATCATAAACTGGACACAGGCAGACAATTTGGACAGAAAAACAAGAAAACCCATGACTATTCATCATTCACTGCACCCTCGCAGTGATGTTGACCAGCTATATCTGCCTAGAAGATCAGGTGGCAGAGGACTCTTGCAAGTAAAACAAGCAGTCAAAGAAGAAGAACATGCCCTGGCAGAATATGTAAAGCAAAGTGAAGAACCTGCTTTGATTGAAGTCAAAAATCAGAAACTCCTCAAAGCACAGCAGACAGAAAATCAGTACAAGAAAACCGCACTACAAACTAGAGCTGACAGCTGGCACAAGAAAACATTGCATGGAAAGTTCCTTGACAAAATTGAAGGAAAAGCTGACAAGGAGAAGACCTGGCTCTGGCTCACGAATGGGACCCTGAAGAAGGAGACAGAAGGCCTGATCCTTGCAGCTCAGGAGCAAGCCATCAGAACAAATGCAATGAAAGCCAAGATCAAAAAATCAGCTGATGGTCCAAAATCTTGGCCTTGATTACATTTGTTCTGATGTCTTGCTCCTGGGCTGTAAGGATCAGGCCTTCTGTCTCCTTCTTCAGGGTCCCATTCGTGAGCCATAGCCAGATCTTCTCCTTGTCAGCTTTTCCTTCAATTTTGTCAAGGAACTTTCCATGCAATGTTTTGTTGTGCCAGCTGTCAGCTCTAGTTTGTAGTGCAATTTTCTTGTACTGATTCTTTGCTGTGCTGTGCTTTATTATTATTATTATTATTATTATTATTATTATTATTGACACAACGATGTTGTATGATACAGTAAACAAGATAGATATGCTGGATTTCGTATCTCAAAATCACAGGTCGAACACTTCCCAAGTGCTTAGGACTGTGTGATGTATTTTTGGATGATGTGTGCAGATCCCAGTAGGGTGGCCTTTTGCTGTTGACAGATCGTAACTTTGTAAATGTCTATTGCTACTATTATTATTATTATTATTATTATTATTATTATTATTATTATTACCCGCCTCTTCTCATAGCTCAAGGTGGGTTATAGCATAGCCAAAAACACATCATCATTTCTACAAATACATATATTAAAATATACAGAACAAAGATTAAAATATAGTGAACACAAGACACAGGTTTAAAATTCATGATTAAAACTGGCTAGATGGTTTCATACATCTAAAATACTTGTCTATGTTTTATTTTATCTCTTTCTGTATAAAAATTACAATTATTATTAGAACGAGAGAAAGAAATGTGTTTCTCTTCATTAGGGAGCGGGTTGACCAAGTTGCCAGAGAAAAGGAGAAACTACGTCTGGATTTGGAGAAAGCAGAGAAGCTGACTTCGCTCATGGCGAGGGAGGTAGATGACCACCACGCTGCCATTGAACGCCAGAACGAGTACAACTTGAGGTAGGCCTCTCTTCCATCCAGAGCAGGGAGATACCATATATGCAACCTTTGGTTGTCCAAATATTTTGGACTTTAGTTCCCAAAATCTCCCATCATGAGCCATGCTGACTAGGAGCTGAAGTCCAAAGAAGTTGGAGGACCAGAGGTTGGAAACGACTGTCTCAGACTCTCAGCCAGTTAAAGGGTTAGAAAAGCCAACGTGATCAGTTGTTGACCTGAGAGCAAAGACAGAGGAGGAAACACAGTGTAAAGGAGCTATTAACGACTGCCACCAATTTGTAAAGGACTAAGAACGTCTAAGGTTCTTTCAGGCAAGGGGGGAATCTTTTGATCCCACCGCTGCCACTAATTTACGAAGATGCAGCCACCAAAGACTCAGAGAAGAGACCTTTTACTTTTTTCTTCTTCTTATTCTTTACTTAAGATGGTAGCGTAACTTAGTTTATAATATATACGATAGAGGCTTATATGGTGGAGGAACAATAACAAGTTTATTCAGGCACAGAGCTTAGTGGTTACAATTCTCACTTAGAGGCACTTTCATTAACAGTTACAATATTAGAATAAGATGAATCAAACTCCCTAAAGTGTCACTTCTTTAACTTAAAGTAGACAGAACTTCATCCTCTGCCACTTTTAAACCGCAGTCACCCCTGTGATATACGATCACAGATTCTCTGTTCCTTACCAGGACACAGACTACATAAGATAAGTTACCAAACTTATTTTAATCCGACTCAAAATGAACAATTGAGTCTCCCTTGATCCCCTCAATCTAGGATCAATCTTCCCTGTGCCTCATCAGAGCACAGACTGAATTCCTTTTTAAAACTCTGCACTTCTTCAACAAAACGGCAGTTGGCCCTGCCTACTTCTCCATGGCAAACAGGCTCTGAGTGCAGAGAAGCAATAACTGTAATACTCACCCTTTTAAAACACAAACACACAATTAAATATAACATCTGTAAACCAAAAATGCATACTTCATTACACACAGCCTTTTCCTATATTTAATAATAATATATACTTTATTTATATTCCTCTCTATCTCTCCGAGGGGGCTCAGGGTTGATTACAGAACACATATACAGCAAACATTCAATGCCGCTATACAATTATCAAGGACAGACAATACATAAACAGAGGCAAAGGCTTTTCCCATCTTTTCCATTTCTGGCATCTGGAGATTGTCCTCGACTCCAGCAACAGATGGGTGCTGTCAGTCCATCTTCAATGCTGAGAAACTTTGTCATCCTTAGACGTCCTCCCAATTGAGTCACCAGCATGTCCTTATGGGTGCCTTTTATTACCTCCCCGCTTAAAGCAGTACCTATTTATCTACTCACATTTCTGTTTTCGGTCTGCTAGGTGGGCAGGGAGCTGGGGCTGATGGCAGGTGCTCTCCCCAACCCAAGCTTGAACTGCCAACCTTTCGATCGGCAGGTTCTGCACCTTAGTGGTTTAACCCCCTGTGCTAAGCCCAGACCCTAAATTTCATCATGCAAATTACATTGGCAAGAATTAATCATAGATGAATGCAAAAAAGATTTTCCACCATGCCCATATCTTTTTAAGTAATAGTTAATACATCTCAAAGACGTGGACTTTTTCAGTAACAGTACCTCTCAAAACTTTGGACTTTGGTGAATTTACTCTGGGTTTTAGTCTGAACTTCAAAGGGGCTTTCCAAGGGTGTTTGAACCCTTCTTCGCAATGGGGCTCTGCACTTTGGAAAGTTAGGTTAAATTTCCAACTAGAATACATGCCCCACTTACTAAGGGTGAGTTAGGTATTCCCGTCCATTTCTTTGAGAGAGAGAGGAAGCTCGAACCCAGTCCCAAGCTTTCTTGATCTGTCTTCACAGCAAGCTGGATGAGGAGTACAAGGAGCGGGTTGCGGCTCTCAAGAATGAGCTCCAGAAAGACCGGGAGCAGCTCCAGCATCAGGCCAGCAAGCAGCGGGCAGACATGGAGCAGGAGGTGGAGAAGCTGAAGACCGAGGAGAACTACCTCCGGGACCGCCTCGCTCTGACTCTGAAGGTAAGGAATAATCATCATAGTCATATTATTACTCTACTAGCTGTGCCCGGCCACGTATTGCTGTGGCGTATGGGAATCCTTTGTTGGCCAGGTGGAATAGCAGTGAATAGCCTTGCAGCCTCCAAGCCTGGCCATTTTCTTCTTATGGGAATCCTTGTTTGGTGAAAAGGAATGCAACGGAATAGGCTTGCTGCTAGGAAGGCTGGGCACTTGCATTCTAGGGGAATGGGTTTTTGGGCTGCTAGAATTGCAATGAATAGCCTCACTACTTCAAAGCCTGTCTGCTTGCTACCTAGGGGACTCTTTAGTTGGTCAGCTTCAATAGTACAGAGTAGTATCGCTGCTTCAAAGCCTGGCTGCCTTCTACCAAGGTTAATCCTTTGTTGGTCTGGTTGAATTGCACTCAATAGCCTTGCAGCTTCAATGCCTGGCTGTGTTATACTTAAGGGAATCCCTGTTTGGTGAGCTGGAGTAGAACCCTCAATCAAAGAGTGCTTTGAAGCCTGGCTCCTTCCTTTGTTTGGCTAGCCTGAATTGCACTAAATAGCCTTGCAGCTTCAATGCCTGGCTGTGTTATACCTAGGGGAATCCTTGTTTGGCAAGCTGGAGTAGCATCCTCAATCAAAGAGCCGCTTTGAAGCCTGGCTGCTTCCTTTGTTTGGCCGGCTTGAATTGCACTGAATAGTCTTGCAGCTTAAAAGCCTGGCCGCTTTCTACATATGGGCATGGTGTTTTCTTTTGTTGATGGTCACTCCTTGGAAAGTGATTAGTTTTGTGGCCAAATTCGGTGTGATTTGGCCCAGTGGTTTTGTTGTTAACTCAGTCCTAATTATGCACATTACATTTTTATATAGATAGAGAGATGTAACACAATAATAACTCTATTATAGTGAACACAGGATGTAAATTTAAAAGTCATGGTTAAAGCCGACTGAGTAGGCCTGTCTGAAGAGATAGGTCTTCAGCTGTGTTTTAATTCTCTTTTAGCAGCTGTCAGATGGTTAAAATCCAGTGTTTTCATTTATAAAAAGGCCTCTAACCCCTGCAAATGTGGAGGGCTGACCGTAAGTGAACAAGCAAAAGTATGGATAAGCAATCCTGCGCATATCAGTTCTGTATCTGTATCCACAAATTCCGTATCCACGAATTCAGCCATCCAAAGCTTGAAAATATATATTCTTAAATCCCCAGTCTTAGATTTTGCCAGATTAGATTTTATCACACCACTAGCTGTGCCCGGCCACGCGTTGCTGTGGCAAAGTGGTGGTGGTATTGGTTAAAAATTGTTGTGTAATTTTTATTTGACGTTATTTGCATTTTTTATTAATTTTATTGTAAGTTATATTTTTATTTATTATATTTTATTATTTTCTTGTATTATTTTTAGTTATTTTCTGTTATAGTATTTTATTGTATTAATTTTTAGTGTTTTTTATTATTTTTATTGGGTTCCTAGGAGTCCAAGTTGGAAGAGCTTAGCCTTCTGGCAGCAATTGGATAAAAGCAATTATTCCTCTCTCTCAAATTAGGACTTTATTTTTCTTTTCTTTTTGTTGTATCAACCTAGAGGCGTGGATGATGGGTTGTGTTGTCAAATTTCGAGGTTGGGGGGCCTGTAGTTTTGTTGTTTTGTGGGTCACCGTGATGCCATCACTCTTTTATATATATAGATTGTATATAATGGGGCTTGAACAGCCACGGATTTTGGTTATCATAGTAGGAGGGAATATCAGGGGCCACCGAGTCATGATATTGGATATGCTTTTGCTTCCTTTCTAGGAAAACACTCGCTTGGAGAAGGAACTCTTAGAGACGGGCGAGAAGGTGGCAAAGTACGAAGGCATGATGAGCAAACTGCAGAAGAACTGGGAAAACGTCCTGGCAGAGAAGGCAAGGGATCCTTGTTACTTTACAGTAACAGCCGGTAGACTGTTAGGAATTGTGGGAGTTGATGTCCAAAACACCTAGAGTACTGAAGTTTGCCCTTGCCTACTACAGATTAACTAGTACTACGCACTAGACGTAACACTACTCACTACAGAAAGGGATAACATTATTTCCTTTCCATTAATTGGAGATTAATCAGAGCAAGGTGGCTATGATTCTGACTGGGTGGGATTCTGGGAATTGTAGTCCAAAAAGGGAGTTTTATCAAGCTCCCTTCGCTTTCTCCAAGGTAACTCCATCTGATCAGGTGTCCACTAAGTCTGCCGAAAGCTTTCTTCCTGAAATTCAGCCACGGGGATAGGACACCAAGGTCCAATGCAGATAATGTGCCTAATATTGGAAAAGGGTAGTGTTAACCAGGCGGTTCACACAGAGGAGGAGAATGACATTCTGTGTCTTTTGAATCTAGTTTGGTGATCTCGACCCAGGAAGTGCAGAATTCTTCCTGCAAGAGGAGCGGCTGATGCAGATGAAGAACAAATACGAGCAGCAGTGCAGGGTGAGTACGACTGAATGGCTTGAGTTGGAAGAGACCCCAAGGTCCATCCAGTCCAACTGCATCCTGACATACAGAAAAACACAATCCAAGCCCTCCCAGTAGAGAGCCATCCAGCCTCTGTTTGAAAACCTCCAAAGAAGGAGACTCTGCTGGAATCCCGGGCGGCAGCAGATTCCACTATCCAACAGCTCTTATTGTGAGGAAGAGATGGACAGCAGATTTGGATTTCAGCACTTTACTATTTGCAAAATAGTGGTAACAATGTCAGCTCATGCCAAAAAAGGAACTGCCACAACCCCTGCAGGGGTGGACTTCCAATTATAGCATTTTACAAGCATGCGCAGGAGGCTAATAAATAATGGAACTTTACTGACTAATGTAATCCTTAGACTTGCGCAGTTGCCTCCGACTTATATTAATCATTAATCATGAAATGTCCACATCATGTAAGTACTATCTAGTAAACCAAATGTCATCCCCAGCTAAACATCCCCAGTTCCCTCAGCCGCTCCTCAAAGGGATTCATGGTTTCCAGATCTTTGATAGTTTTGGTTGCTTTCTTCTGGACTTTTTCCAGCCTATCAATATCCTTCTTGAATTGTGCTGTCCCGAAGTGGCCACAGTGTTGTTCCAAGTTCAGTTCAGCAAAAGTGGAAGGGAAGTGGGAGTATGACATCCCATAAATAAATAAATAAGGGATGTTATGTATTTATTTACAGTATTTATATTCTGCCCTTCTCACCCCGAAGGAGACTCAGGGCAGATCACATTACACATATAAGGCAAACATTCAATGCCTTAACATAGAACAAAAACAAAGACAAACGCAGGCTCTGAGCTGGCCTCGAACTCATTTATTTATTTATTTATTTACAGTATTTATATTCCGCCCTTCTTTCTCACCCCGAAGGGGACTCAGGGCGGATTACAATGAACACATATATGGCAAACATTCAATGCCAACAGACAAACAACATACATTAGACAGACTCAGAGGCATTTTTAACATTTTTCCAGCTTCACGATTCCGGCCACAGGGGGAGATGTTGCTTCACCGTCCAGAAGTGGCTGTACTTCCTCATTCCTTTCCTCGTGTTTTGCTGGCAGTTTTATGGTGTTGTAAATTAGCCTCCCCCATAAAGCGTCGCTAAATTTCCCTAATTGACAGGTGCAACTGTCTTTCGGGGCTGCATAGGTCAACAGCAAGCCTTTTGGTCAGAGTGATTTGTTGCAGCTGGCTGCAGCTGGCTGCTCACCAGCCTGCGCCACATCCCTTAGTCTACATTACACTCCTACCCACTCAGCCTAGAACCACATGGGCTTTTTCAGCTTCTCCATCTAAAAAAGCTTAAAGGATTTTCCAACAGTGCTGCCTTAGGTTATTTGCCTTGATTCCTAAGACCTTGACTCCCATATTACCCCATTCATCCCTAAGTCTGAACTCTCCTGTAAAAAGAAGGCAGGGGTTTTGTAGCTCTTTTAAGACTTGGTGGTCATTCACCATCAAGTCACCTTCATCCCATGACGACCCTATGAATGGGAGACCTGCAAGAAGCCTGGTCATTAATAGCCCTGCTTCTGCACACACAACGCCTCCAGAAGCCTCCTTGCAAGCAATTTCTCCTTAAAAGCCTTTTCACAGAAGGAGGGAAGATGGGATTTATTTCTGTTGGTTGTTATGTTGCTCTGGTCCTGAAGCTGTTGGTTGTAACTTCTCCAGGAATTCCAGGATCAGATCGACGAGCTTCAGTCTCAGCTAGAAGAATATCAGGCTCAAGGCAGAATTGTCCGGCCTTCCCTGCAAAACTCCCTTTACCAGGAGCTGGACGATGGCGGAGTTGAGTGCGGTCAAGGTACTTGTTTATTTATTTATTTACAGTATTTATATCCCAAAGGGGATTCAGGGCAGATCACAATGTACATATACATGGCAAACATTCAATGCCATATGACATACAGAGAGACACAAAGACACGGAGGCAATTTAACGTTTTGCAGCTTCCAGCTTCATGAGGGTATGCTCGATTCCAGCCACAGGGGGAGCTGCTGCTTCATCATCCACTTGTGACACCGAGTCCTTGATGGATTACTTCCTCAATCATTCACACGCTGCTGGAAGTTTTTATGGTGTCTTAAATTAGTTAAATTAGCCTCCCCGCATAAGCGGTACCTAAATTTCCTAGTTGATAGATGCAACTATCTTTTGGGTTGCTTAGGTCAACAGCAAGCTGGGCCATTTTAATGGTTGGGCACTCAGTCTGACCCAGGCTGGCTTTAAATTCATGACCTCTCGGTCAGTAGTGATTTATTGCAGCTGGCTACTAACCAACTGTGCAACAGCCCGGCTCTAAATGAGGCTTCGGGAATTGCTTTATTTGGGGGCAAAGGCTTAGGCTTGGTCTAGCACAGGCATGGGCAAACTTCATCCCTCCAGGTGTTTTGGACTTCAACTCCCACAATTCCTAACAGCCTACCAACTGTTCGAAATTATGGGAGTTGAAGTCCAAAACACCATGAGGGCCAAGTTTGCCTAGGCCTGCAATAGAGCCTTCACTTTAATTTGGATTAGGGTCACAAGACCCCTACAAAAGGGGGGAAAACCACAAATTACAAAAACATTTTTTTAAATTTGGGAGAATATCTCTTTAAGAATCTTTTGATCCGCCATGATTCTGTGAGTAGGTTAGCCATAGAATCACAGTGAAGATCTAGAGATTCCTAGAGGCATGTTCCTTTTTTGGACTACAGCTTCCAGAGCCATATAGTTCTGGGACTTTTCATCCACAAAATGTATTCTTCCATACTCTGGTATTCCAGTATTTTTGAGAGCCAGAATGAATAAATAAATGAATGAATCAATATTTATGTCAGTGACTAGATAATATAATATTAATAATAATAATAACTTTATTTATACCCCGCCACCATCTCCCCACGGGGACTCGATAATAAAGTGATTGACCTCTGTAGAACACTTGTGGTACTTTAGATGTTATATCAAACATCCTACACCAACATGCGATTGCAGCTGCATAAAAGTTAATAATAATAATAATACACTTTATTTATATTCCACCCTTCTCCCCAGGGGACTCGGAGCAGATTATGTCAGGGGTTAATTGCCACCCTGATTTATTTATGAGTCAGGTCTCTCACCTTCTTCTACTAGTCAGACCACTTAGGCATCCGGCAAAAGTGGCACCGACAAAACGACACCTCAGTCGTAAATTTTCTGCTGATCCCAGCGGTACTATACTTTATTTACAAGTTATATACAACTCCAAACACCATCACTATCAGGACTCATGTTCCCTCGGCAAGGGCAAAGTATGACACGTCCTCTCTGTTCACCAAGTCTGCTATCTGTGCTAACAAGGCACTCCCAACATTCCACAGTCATGACTAATGTTCGAAGTTCCATCCACCAGAAGTCTTGACCCATTGGCCCTGTAGGCAATCAATCAGGGCTGGCATGTAATTAACTCTTGTGCTGCTGGAAAGCTTGTTGGAACACATAGAAACAATTGAATTTAACATTTCACACTCTAAAATCACAAAACACTGACAGATTACAGCATTTACATACATAGGCAAACATTCAATGCATTCACAATCATATACAATGAGATACATAAATAAAGGCAAAGGCTTCTCCTTTCATTTCTGGCTTCTGGACGCAGTGCTCATTTCTGGCTCCAGGGAGGTGCTTTTTATCCATTTCCAAGACGAAGAGCCTGCGTTGTCATCTCCTGGTCATGTGGCCAGGATGATTGCTAGGGGTGTCTCTTTGCCTTTTTCCGCCGATGCGGTATCTATTCATCTACTCACGTTTTCAAACAGCTGGGTTGGCAGGAGCTAGGGCTGACAGACGGGAGCTCACCCTGTCTTGCGGATTCGAACAGTCAACCTTCAGGTCAGCAGTTAAGCAGCACAAGGGTTTAACCCATTGAACCACCGTGGCCCTTTATTTATTTATTTATTTATTTGCAGTATTTATATTCCGCCCTTCTTTCTCACCCCGAAGGGGACTCAGGGCAGATTACAATGAACACATATATGGCAAACATTCAATGCCAACAGACAACAACATACATTAGACAGACTCAGAGGCATTTTTAACACTTTTCCAGCTTCACGATTCCGGCCACAGGGGGAGCTGTTGCTTCACCGTCCAGTAGTGGCTATACTTCCTCATTCCTTTCCTCGTGTTTTGCTGGCAGTTTTATGGTGTTGTAAATTAGCTTCCCACATAAAGCATCCCTAAATTTCCCTAATTGACAGGTGCAACTGTCTTTCGGGGTTGCATAGGTCAACAGCAAGCCGGGGCTATTAATGGTCGGAGGCTTAACCCGACCCAGGCTTCGAACTCATGACCTCTCGGTCAGTAGCGATTTATAGCAGCTGGTTACTAGCCAGCTGCGCCACAGCCCGGCCCCTTTTTTTTTAAGTAATGAGGGCACTGACCTGCCAGAAATAATCAACATAAAATGCTTCAGCTATTTCTGATGTTCTAAACTAAATTAAACCAATAAAGGAGCACTGGGGTCCCACTCCCCATGTGTCTGCAGGTCCAGTCCTTTGAGCATAAAGAACCATGGGTTTTGTTTACCAGCACATGACGTTTTTGGCTGTCTGTTTCTTTGCTGCCTTGAATTCTAGAGCCTGCTTCTGAGGAGTGCAACCCGCTGAACATGAGCATCGAAGCCGAAATGGTGATTGAGCAAATGAAAGATCAGCACTACCGGGACCTCCACAACTTGCAGCAGGAGCTTGAAAACACGGTAAGCTGCTCCCACTTGTGCCTGGAAGCCCACATGGTGCTTGTCTCTGTCAGAGGCTGCAACCACACTTGTCCAGCACATGCATCTCTATAGAAGCCAAATATCTCTACTTCTCCTCGTCCAGGGAACATGTTCTTCTGGAATACGCATTCCTGGAATAGATTGAATCTCCTGTGCCTTTGATTGTCTTTTGACGGAGGAAGGTGGCTCTCTGTCTCAGAAAGGAATACATTCAATACAAATACCATCCACTTTTTTAATTAGTGATTATGATGATCAAGAACCATAAGCTTCCTCTGTTGAAAAGTTCTTAATTGAGCGTCTACAACAGGGGTCCCCAAACTTTTTAAACAGGGGGCCAGTTCACGATCCTTCGGACCATTGGAGGGCCAGACTATAGTTGGCCACCGAGCAATAATAATAATAAATAATAACAACAACAACAACAACAATAATAATAAAGAGGGTTGGAAGAGACCCCTTGGGCCATTTAGTCCAACCCCCTTCTGCCTTTATGCACCGAAAGCACAAGCACCTCTGACAGATGGCCACCCAGCCTCAATGATGATGATGATGATGATGATAATAATAATAATAATAATAATCGCTATCAGGACCTCAAGATTGAACTTCAAAGGCTCTGGCAGAAACCAGTACAGGTGGTCCCGGTGGTGATGGGCACACTGGGTGCCGTGCCAAAAGATCTCAGCCGGCATTTGGAAACAATAGACATTGACAAAATCACCATCTGCCAACTGCAAAAGGCCACCCTACTGGGATCTGCACACATCATCAGAAAATACATCACACAGTCCTAGACACTTGGGAAGTGTTCGACTTGTGGTTTTGCGAAACGAAATCCAGCATATCTATCTTGTTTGCTGTGCCATACAACCCCGTTGTGTTGATGATAATAATAATAATAATAATAATAATAATAATAATAATAATAATAATAATAATACAGGGTTTTGGAACACAATACTCCTGACCTCAATTGTGTTAAAAAAACAAAGTATGTATTGTCGATGTTGCAATCCCAGGTGACAGAAGGATTGAGGAGAAACAATTGGAAAAGCTGACATGATATGAGGATTTAAAGATCGAATTACAAAGACTCTGGCACAAGCCAGTCAAGGTGGTCCCAGTGGTGATCGGCACACTGGGTGCAGTGCCTAAAGACCTTGGCCTGCACTTAAACACAATCGGCGCTAACAAAATTACCATCTGCCAGCTACAGAAGGCCACCTTACTGGGATCTGCACACGTTATTCGCCGATACATCACACAGTCCTAGACACTTGGGAAGTGTCCGACGTATGATCCAATACAACCACCAGCAGAGTGTCTGCTGTGGACTCAGCTTGTTATGTTTCATTAATAATAATAATAATAATAATAATAATAATAATAATAATAATAATAATAATAATGGCTTTAAGAGAAGAAGAGACCCCTTGGGCCATTTAGCCCAACCCCCTTCTGCCCTTGTGCTGTGGGGGCCGGATAAATAGCTTCGATGGGCCGCATCTGGCCCCCGGGCCTTAGTTTGGGGACCCCTGGTCTACAATAAAGAGACCTCATACAGATATCATTCCCCAACAATGTCTCCTGTATAAGTCAAAATAGTTAAGCCAAAAAACCTAGACTGACTTATTCATGAGTCAGCATGACTACTGTACCTTATCTCTTATCCATAAAAGTAGCCATTCTTTCTTTGAGGCAAAAAGCATAAGCTTAGTCCATCCCAGGAGAACCTAAAAGAAGCACTGACTAGTGGCCACTCTCTCTGCCATGACACTAGTCTTTTTGATTTCTTGGGCAAGGAAATAGCAGAGGTGGCTTTCAGGCATATCTGTCCTTGTTGCACCTCAGCACTGGTTCACCTTGCTCTTAACACACACTCCAGCACAGCAGGCTAGGTTTAAACAGTTTATTGACAAAAGATAGCAAAGTCTGAATAAAAAGCAGTAAAGAAGGCAAACATCCAAATGCAATGGCAGTCAATAAACACAATATAATCCAGTAATAAAAGCAATCTGCAGAATATAAATCCAAGTCTCAGATATAGGAAATTAGTCCTGAAAAACAAGGCACCATGAACTTCAGAGTAAAAAGCAAAACCCAGTTTCCAGGCATGAACACAAACGAGAGTCCTTTTCCATGAGCGTAAACAAGGCAGGAGATGTGCTTCCAAAGATCAACGTAGCTTGGTCTGAAATCACTTTCTGTTTCTCCTGTATTTAGCCATGTTTACAAGCCAGAAAGGCATTTCTCTGCCCTTGAATTCCCATTTGTTTACCAGCTATTCTAAGGGAACGTCTTCAACCTCAACCTTGTATCTCTGTCTAAGGAAGATTCCTCTGACTCGCTGCCCGAAACACCTGGAGGTTGTTGATGTTCTGAATCTAGTGAAAGATCACCCTTATCATTGTTTTCTGTTTCCTCGCCAGCTTGAGGCGAGGAAACAGAGCCTTCAACATACCCAGCATCATCAGAGTCTTCAAGATTTCCCACATCAACATTGCTTTGGTCAGCCTGCATAAACCTAAATCCCCCTTCATCATCAGACTGAACCACAACAATCCTTGAGTTAGCATTGGTGCCTTCCCCTTGACCTTCGACATACATGGATCATTAAAAAAATCCATCATGTTTGCTCCAAAACCTGCCCTTGAGGTATACATGAATATATATGGTAAGAGCAAAAGTATGGTGGTTCAAAAAGGTTTTGGCCCGCTGCCAGAATTCAAGCAAGGACAGTCCAAAGTGTATGAGCAGCCATCAAGAAGGCTCTGTTTATCTTTTCCTCACTAAATGAGGCCCCTTCCACACAACTGTATAAAATCCACATTGAACTGGATTATGTTACAGTGTGGACTCAGATTACCCAGTTCAAAGCAGATATTGTAGATCATCCACCTTGATATTCTGAGTCATATGGAAGGACGCTAAGTCTTGGAAGATGGTTGGACAGAGAGAAAAAACATTTCCAGATTGCCTCCAGATTATACTCGAGTATAAGCCGACCCTAATACAAGCCGAGGCACCTAATTTTACCACCAAAAACTGGGGAAACTTACTAACTTAAGTATAAACCAAGGGTGGGAAATGCAGGAGCTACTGGAAATTTCAAAATGAAATTATTTTGAGGCACCAATTATTTTGAGAAATTATTTTGAGTTAAAGGTTTTTGAATATTTACCGTATTTCAAAGAAAAACAGTAAACTAGCTCTGTAAGTGGAAAAGCAGGGTGAACAAAAACAATATGGTATTAACAATAACTTAATAATAATAGTAATAATAATAATAATAATAATAATAATAATAATAATAATAATAATTTCATTTGGATCCCACCCTATCTCCCCATGGGGACACAGGCCAGGTTCCAACATAGTAACAGGTAAACATTCAATGCCTACATAAACAATACAGAGCTAGATCTAGATCTATAATTATATATACTAATTTCACATATGCATTTCCCCCTGAAATGCTTGCAAATCCTCTCTCTATATATGTGCATTTCCCTCCTGCAATATTTGCAAGACCTATATATCTATATTCATATATATATCTGGACATCTCTCTATATATTGATAATTATATCTGTATAGGATTTGCAAAGACTTGCAAAAATGTAAGGAGAAAGTACATATATAAAATAATATATACACATACCCTGTTTCCCCTAGAATAAGACATCCCCAGGAAATAAGACCTAGTAGAGGTTTTGCTGAATTGCTAAATATAAGGCCTCCCCCGAAAGTAAGACCTAGCAAAGTTTTTGTTTGGAAGCATGCCCGTCAAACAGAACACCAGAGCATGCAGGATCAGTAAATGTCCGTACCATAGAGTGTTGTACATGGAAATAATGGTAGTAACAAGAAATTCTTGATAGGATTCACAGTTTGTCTGATTATGCTGGTTTGTGATGACAACTACTGTACAGTATATAATAAATGTTCATTTTTTTGTTCAACAATGAATGTGAATTCTTCATGGAAAAATAAGACATCCCCTGAAAATAAGACCTAGTGCATCTTTGGGAGCAAAAATTAATATAAGACACTGTCTTATTTTTGGGGAAACACGGTAGATACAGATATACAGGAACATGGAAATCTCTAGATATCTATCTGTATATAAGATTTGCAAAGACCTGCAAACATATGAGGAAGAAATTCATATATAAAATTAATGTATATAGATAGATAGAGACAAATATAAAGGTACATAGGGATTGCAAAGGCTTGTAGGGAGAAATGCTTATATATCTGTAACAGAGATTAACAGATATTTCAGGGGGAAATGCTTTTATAAGATTAATGGGTGTGTGTGTATATGTGTATATATATATATATAACACCCAGAGGGCCCAAGTTTGCCCATGCCTGCTACATCCCCTCTGTTCAGTTAGTTGCTTTTGATGCTTCCATGCTCACCTTTGCTCCTGCATCTCCTGCTGATGCTTCTCCGCCAGCTCTTGCTACAGCCCCAGAAAGTGTGTGTGTGTGTGTGTGTGTGTATATATATATATACACACACACACACACACACACACACTAGCTGTGCCCGGCCACGCGTTGCTGTGGCGAAGTATGGTGGTATGGGAAATAAAGTATTGAGGAACTGGTGGTAGTTAAGGTAAAGGGTCCCCTGGGTTGAGTGGGTTGCTAGGAGACCAAGTGAGCGGAGCTTAGCCTTCTAACTGGCAGCAATTGGATAAAAACAATTATTCCTCTCCCTCTAATTAGGTCTTTATTTTTCTTTTCTTTTTGTTGTATCAACCTAGAGGCATGGATGAGGGGTTCTGCTGTCAATTTTCGAGGTTGTGGGGTGTTTACTTTTGTTGTTTTGTCCGCTGCCGTGATGCCATCACTCTTTTATATATATAGATATACACACACACACACACGCACACACACACACTTTCTGACTTGCGAGGGCTTCTTTCCCTTTTCAAAACATTCCCTTGGTCAAGAGTGGAGGGAGGCTTTGGAAAAGTAAACACTGATAAGGAAGGGTAAGATGAAAGCTAAATATGTCATATATTGCAAGCAACGACCTTGACCCGATTATAAGCCAGGGAGGCTTTTTCAGCTCATAAAAAGGGCTGAAAAAAATTGCTTATCTTCGAGTATATACGGCAGGGGTCCCCAAACTAAGGCCCGGGGGCCGGATGCGGCCCTCTGAGGTCATTTACCTGGCCCCCGCCCTCAGTTTTATAATATAATATATTGTATATACATATAATGTTGATAATAATATTATAATGTAATACAATATAACACTAATAATAATACCATATAATAATATTAATTATATATTCTATATTACATATAATGTTACTAATAATATTACAGTATAGTGGTATAGTTCAATATAGTAATATATAATGCTAATATTGTGCTATGCTAATAATATAATATATTGTATATACATATAATGTTGATAATAATATTATAATGTAATACAATATAACACTAATAATAATACCATATAATAATATTAATTATATATTCTATATTACATCTAATATTACTAATAATATTACAGTATAGTGGTATAGTTCAATATAGTAATATATAATGCTAATATTGTGCTATGCTAATAATATAATATATTGTATATACATATAATGTTGATAATAATATTATAATGTAATACAATATAACACTAATAATAATACCATATAATAATATTAATTATATATTCTATATTACATCTAATATTACTAATAATATTACAGTATAGTGGTATAGTTCAATATAGTAATATATAATGCTAATATTGTGCTATGCTAATAATATAATATATTGTATGTACATATAATTTGTAAGCCACTCTGAATCCCCTTTGGGGTGAGAAGGGTGTGATACAAATGTAGTAAATAAATGCAGTAAATAAATAATAAATACATTTTAGACTTAGGCTCACCCAAAATCTGAAATGACTTGTAGGCACACAACAACAACAACAACCCTAATTAACTTGACTATCTCATTGGCCAGAAGCAGGACCACACTTCCCATTGAAATCCTGATAAATATATGTTGGTTAAAATTGTTTTTATTTTTAAATATTGTATTGTTCTTTCATTGTTGTTGTTGTTGTTTTTGCACTACAAATAAGACAAATGCAGTATGCATCGGAATTTGTTTGTATTTTTTTCAAATGATAATCCGGCCCCTCAACAGTCTGAAGGATTGTGGACCGGCCCTCGGCTTAAAAAGTTTGAGGATCCCTGATATACGGTATCTTAAAGCTCTAAGGGTGATAAGTCTTTCAAATAGCTTTGATCACAAATGGTTGACATGAGTCCTCCACATCTTCCATTCATTCCAATATTTCTACCCCGCCCTTCTCCCCGAGGGGACTCAGGGCGGCTTACACAACTGGTAGGATCACTACCAGTACATCATAATACAATAAAATAAGAATAAAACAGTTAAAATAATTAAATAACATAATAAAATACAATATATAAAAATTTAAAACAATGCAACACCAAATATATATACCAATCATCCATCAGACCTTGTGCAAAAGCCTTAATCCGATCCATGTCAATGCTAACTGAGTTCATTCATTAAACGCTTGCGCGCATAGCCAGGTCTTCAGCTTCTTCCTGAACCCCAAAAGGGATGGAGCACTTCCCTACCGGCCGCAGCTTTTGTGGAAGTTGCAATTAGTGATATTGTTTCTTCCTCTCTTCCATCCCTGTTCCAGATAAACCATTATGAGAAGCAGCTTGAGGACACCAAGGCCCTCTGTGACCAGGAGTGTGGGGACCTCCAGTGTACCTTCAGCGAGGAGAGGCAGAGCCTGGAGTGTGAAGTGGGGCTCCTACGGGTCCAAGTGGGTGAGCTCCAGGAAGAATTGGCGAGAGTCGAGGAGCAGGCAGAATCTCAGCAGAGTCTGGAGAAGTTGTGCTTAGAAGAGGAAGCCGGTCAGGGTGAGAAGGAGCTGGAAGAGGCCCGGGAGAGCTTTACCCGCGAGCGGGAAGAGTTGCTCCAGGCAAGAGCTTGGCTGGAGGAGAAGATGAGGAGCTTCGCAGAGAGCGCCCAGAAGGAGAAAGCGGAGCTCGAAAACGGTTTCCAGGAGCAGCTGCGACAGCTGCTGGAGAATCACGCCCTGGAAAAAGAGCAGCTGCAGCAAGAGCTGGCGGAGAAGCATCAGCAGGAGATGCGGGAGCAAAGGTGAGCATGGCAGCATCAAAAGATGGGATATAGCAGGCATGGGCCAACTTGGGCCCTCCGGGTGTTTTGGACTTCAACTCCCACCATTCCTAACAGCCGGTAGGCTGTTAGGAATGGTGGGAGTTGGAGTCCAAAACACCCGGAGGGCCCAAGTTGGCCCATGCCTGGGATATAGTAATAGTCTGCATACAATATAGCAGGGGTCCCCAAACTAAGGCCCGGGGGCCGGATGCGGCCCTCCAAGGTCATTTACCCGGCCCCCACCCAAAGTCTGAAATGACTTGAAGGCACACAACAATAACAATCCTACTTAACTTGACTATCTCATTGGGCAGAAGCAGGCCCACACTTCCCATTGAAATCCTGATAGGTTTATATTGGTTAAAATTGTTTTTATTTTTAAATATTGTATTGTTCATTCATTTACTAATATTGTGCTATGGTAATAATATAATATATTGTGTATACATATAATATTGATAATAATATTATAATGTAATACAATATAATATTTATTTATTATGGTATTTCTACCCCGCCCTTCCCACCCAGTAGGGGACTCAGGGTGGCTAATAATAATACTAATACAATGTAATAATATCGTATAATATAATAATATTAATTATATATTAAATGTAATATTACTAATAATATGGTACAGTGGTATAGTACAATATAGTAATTATAATGCTAATATTGTGCTATGCTAATAATATAATATATTGTATATACATACAACTTGTAAGCTGCTCTGAGTTCCCTTTGGGGTGAGAGAGAGTAGAGTATAAATTTAGCAAATAAATAAATAAATGATTGTTGTTGGGGTTTTTTGTACTACAAATAAGACATGTGCACTGTGCATAGGAATTTGTTCATTTTTTTTTTCAAATGATAATTCGGCCCCTCAACAATCTGAGGTACCATGAACCGGCCCTCCACTTTAAAAGTTTGAGGACCCCTGCAATATAGTAATAACGTACCTCAAAAAACTTGAGCTTAAGATCTAGCCACAAATTGTATGGAAAAGTACTTTATTTATTTACAGTATTTATATTCCGCCCTTCTTTCTCACCCCGGAGGGGACTCAGGGCGGATCACAATGTACACATACAAGGCAAACATTCAATGCCATATGAACATAGAGACAGAGACAGACACAGAGACAATTTAACCTTCTCCAGCTTCCAGCTTCCTGAGGATGTGCTTGATTCCGGCCACAGGGGGAGCAGCTTCTTCATCATCCACTGTGACGCCGAGTCCTTGGATACTTCCTCATTCCAAATGCTGCTGGATGATTTTTTTATGGTGTTGTAAATTACTGCATATACTTGAGTATAAGCCTAGTTTTTCAACCCCCCTCGGCTTATACTCGGGTGAGGGTCCTGGTTGGCTTATATTTGGGTCAGCTTATACTCGAGAATATATGGTACATTTATTATTTTTCTCTATTATTGTTGCTACTATTATATTTATTTTACTTTATTTTATTTATTTTATTATATTATATTTATTTTTATTATTATTATTTTATTATTAATAATATATTTATTATTTCATTCTGATCTTATTATTATTTTTGCATTTATTATTTTACTCTATTTATTATTACATGTATTTTTTCCTGTATTTATTATTATTATTATTATTCCATGTATTATTTTACTCTATTATTATTAAAAGGCTACAGAAGATGAGAATAATGATTTGATCAGAGTTGGACAGTCTTATCTTAAATTTGAGCATTTTGTAAATATTCAAAAATATTTAACCTACTGATGCCTCAATTAATGTAATTTTATTGGTTATTTTATTTTTATTTATGGTTTATTTTTATTGACTTATACTGGAATCAATGTTTTCCCAGGTTTTTTTGTGGTAAAATTAGGTGCCTCAGCTTATATTCGGGTCGGCTTATACTTGAGTATATATGGGTAGTTAAATTAGCCTCCCCACATAAGTGGTACCTAAATTTCCTACTTGATAGATGCAACTATCTTTCGGGTTGCTTAGGTCAACAACGAGCAGGGCTGTTTTTTATTTTAATGGTCGGGTGCTCACTCCGACGCAGGCTGGCCTCGAACTCATGACCTCTGGTCATAGTGATTTATCGCAGCTAGCTACTAACCAGCCTGCGCCACAACCCTTCATTTCTTTTGTTTTCTTTTTTGGTTATTTTTGGTTGGTATAGGGCAGTGATGGCCAACCTATGACACGCGTGTCAGCACTGACACACCTAGCCATTTTTGCTGACACGCTGCCACATGCAGATTGATTGGATGACTAATGTCTTTTGTGGCCAAATTTTGTGTGATTTGGTCCAGTGGTTTTGTTGTTTACTCCATGGGAATTATGCACATTACACACACACACACATACATATATAATTATATTATTCTATTATTATTGTAGTATATTATTATATTATTACTATTATATTATTATTATATTATTCATGACTACATTGAAACTACAATAGAGAGAAATCAGCGTGGAAATTGCAAGAGGTACCATAGATTGTTGTACATGGAAATAATGGTAGTAAATAGTTTTTGATTTATTAAATACAGTTATATATTACAATTACAGTAGAGTCTCACTTATCCAACGTAAACGGGCTGGCAGAATGTTGGATAAGCGAATATGTTGGATAATAAGGAGGGATTAAGGAAAAACCTATTAAACATCAAATTAGGTTATGATTTTACAAATTAAGCACAAAAACATCATGTTATACAACAAATTTGACAGAAAAAGCAGTTCAATAAGCAGCAATGCTATGTAGTAATTACTGTATTTACGAATTTAGCACCAAAGTATCACGATGTATTGAAAACATCTGTGGTGCAGCTGGCTAGTAACCAGCTGCAATAAATCACTACTGACCAAGAGGTCATGAGTTCAAAGCCCAGGTCGGGTTAAGCCCCCGACCATTAAATAGTTCAGTTTGCTGTTGACCTATGCAGCCCCGAAAGACAGTTGCATCTGTCAAGTAGGGAAATTTAGGTATGCTTTATGCGGGAGGTTAATTTAACTAATTTACAACATCAAAACTGCCAGCAAAACACGAGGAAAGGAATAAGGAAGTACAGCCACTAGTGGACGGTGAAGCAACAGCTCCCCCTGTGGCCGGAATCGTGAAGCTGGAAAAAAAATGTTAAATGCCTCTGTGTCTGTCTATACTGTATGTTGTTTGTCTGTTGGCATTGAATGTTTGCCATATATGTGTTCATTGTAATCCGCCCTGAGTCCCCTTCGGGGTGAGAAGGGCGGAATATAAATACTGTAAATAAATAATAAATAAATAAAACATTGACTACAAAAATGCGTTGGATAATCCAGAACGTTGGATAAGTGAGTGTTGGATAAGTGAGACTCTACTGTGTATATTTTTGTTATTTAAACTATATATATTGTGAAATTATGTTGTTGTTTTTATCGAAGTGACACACCACCCAAGTCATGCTAGGTTTTTTGGTGAATTTTGACACACCAAGTGCAAAAGGTTGCCCATCATTGGTATAGGGCAGGGGTCCCCAAACTTTTAAAGCAGAGGGCCGGTCCACAATCCTTCAGACTGTTGAGGGGCCGGATTATCATTTGAAAAAAAATACAAATTCCTAAGCATACTGCACATGTCTTATTTGTAGTGCAACAACAACAACAACGAAATAATACAATATTTAAAAATGAAAACAATTTTAACCAACATAAACCTATTAGGATTTCAATGGAAAGTGTGGGCCTGCTACTGGCCAATGAGATAGTCAAGTTAATTAGGATTGTTGTTGTTGTTGTTTTTGTTGTGTGCCTTCAAGTTATGTCAGATTTTGGCCGAGCCTAAGTCTAAAATTAATTAATTATTTACTGCATTTATTTACTACATTTATATCCCACCCTTCTCACCCCGAAGGGGACTCAGAGCAGCTGTATGTACATACAATATATTATATTATTAGCATAACACAATATTAGCATTATATATTACTATCTTGAACTATACCACTATACTATTATATAATATGTAATATATACCATATCATTAATATTATTATATGGTATTACTATTAATATTGTATGACTGCTTTTCATGTTTGATTTTACAATGTGTAATTTGTCACTGTTTTTATTATTGCTGTGAGCCGCCCCGAGTCCCTTCGGGGAGATGGGGCGGGATATAAGAATAAATGTATTATTATTATTATTATTATTATTATTATTATTATTATTATTATTATATTGTATAACATAAGATTATTATCAATATTATATGTACATACAATATATTATATTATTAAAACTGATATAAAATTCTATATCATAAAACTGAGGGCGGGGGCCAGGTAAATGACCTTAGAGGGCCGCATCCGGCCCCCGGGCCTTAGTTTGGGGACCCCTGGTATAGGGCAACCTCCTCTTGCAGGTGGCACAAATTGAGAACGGTCCAGTATCAAGACACAGTGTTAAGATCCATTTTTAGGCACTTTAGATAGATTCGGGAGAAAAAAACCCACAGTATGCCTCTTAAATATGTGTGCAGGGAGCTATTGCAATAAATCACTCTGACCATGAGGTCATGAGTTCGAGGCCAGCCTGTGGCGGGTCGAGCACCCGTCAATTAAAAATAAAAAATAGCCCCTGCTCGTTGCTGACCTAGCAACCTGAAAGATAATTGCATCTATCAAGTAGGAAATAAGGTACCACTTATTTAAAAAAAAGTGGGGAGGCAAGTTTAACTAATTTACAACCTGGAATGAGGAAGTGCCGTCGGAGTGGATGATGAAGCAGCTGCTCCCCCCTGTGGCCAGAATCGAACATCCCCTCAGGAGAAGGTTAAATTGCCTCTGCGTCTGTCTGTCTCTGTCTGTTTGATGTGTTTATGGGCATTGAATGTTTGCCCTGTGTGTATAATGTGATCCGCCCTGAGTCCCCTTCGGGGTGAGAAAGAAGGGAGGAATATAAATACTGTAAATAATAATATTGCAAGGGCTATAGGTCCAATGATATAGTTTTGCTAAAGCTAAACCAAAAAAAGGCTAAGGATTAATGTGCTAAATGACCTGCATTTTTATTATCCCTGAGTTAGTACAGATTTCAGTAATGTGTTATGTTGACCACATTTAGGGTGCAAATGGAAGGTGAGTTTAATGGAAGAATGTCTTTGAAAGAGGAGCAGTTTGCCGTCGACCGACAGGCGCTTGCCAGCAAGTACGGGGAAGCCATAAAGGGACTCGAGGGGCGCTACCAGCGAGAGATGCGGGCGCTTTCCGAGCTGCAATGTGAGGAGAAGTCCCAGTGGGAATTTGAAAAAGATGAAATTGTCCAGGACGGGGCTGAGGCGCAGGAGAGATGGAAAGCCATCCTGGAGGGAGAAAGGTCTGTCGCTTCAGCGCTTGCCGAGGAGAAGGACCTCCTGGAGAAGGCATTCAAGGAGAGAGTGAACTCGCTGGTGTTGGAGAAAGAGCAGCTGCAGAAGGAGCTGCAGGAGGTGAAGAAGCAAGGAGATGAACTACGCGAGAGGCTCTTGCAAACTCAAGCCATCCACGAGCAGGAACTGAAGAAAAGAGAAGAGGAAATGTCTGTCGTTGAAGAAGATCGGAAGCAGGTTGTCCAAAAACTTGGAAAACTGGAGGCTGAGTCTGAACATGAGAAAAAGGAGCTGAATTCCAGGCTGGTGGCTTTGGAGTATTTGAAGCGAGAAGCACTCAGTAGAGCAGCAGAAGATCAAGAAAAACTGAGATCCACAATATCAACGCTTGAAAGTAAAATTCAAGAACTGCAGAATGAATTGCAACAGCACCCAAAACTGCAAAACAATTTGGGCTTTTTGGACAAAGAAGCAGGACCAGCAGGTGGTGATTCTCCGTGGTCCGACATATCTCAGGAGCCCAAAGATGTGACAGATCTTCTATCAAACCAGGAAGAGTTGCAAGAGACGTCAGGAGAAGGTGATGTGGCAACACTTTGTTTGATGGATAAGTTACCCAAAGAGCCAGAGAGAGAACTAACCAAGTCCCCTGGTTTCATAACTTTGGTTCCAGACTCATCCGTTGACTCTCACTTTCTAAATGTCATGGATGAAGAAAACAGCCAAACAAAAACAGAAGGTGGAATTAAAAAACCAGATGGGAATGCGTGCTTTGTGTTGGCCACTGATGGGACCATGTTTGAAGAAAGCATGGCCTTGGAGAAGGCCTATGAAGAAATGATGGCAGAGAATCAAGCCCTCAAAGCTCAGCAGGCTCTCCTTGAAGAGAGGATTGACCTCCTGGAAGCTGAGTGTGACCGAATGGCTCATGACCGGCAGGACATGGCTTCCCAGGTCCAGAAGGAACTCGATGAGATCCTGAAGACCATTCCCAAGCCAAACACTTTGCCTTGTGAAAGAGATGACTATGAAGAAAGGTTTCCTTGGGAGAAGGTTGATGTTGAGATGTTGCATGCAGACTGTACAATGGGAAGCAATGGTCTCTTTGTGGAAACCTTGGAGGCCGGATTAAACGTGGAGGAGATGAGTGCTGGATCTCTGCAGCTTGAGATGGACCACAGAAGGGAGAAGGGGGAGCTGAAATACTTGGTGCCTGAGCTTTGGGATGTGGATGCCGAGAAGCAGACTTGTTCCAGATTACAGACCAAAGCTCTGATGTTGCCAGAAGAACTCAAGATGGAAAACCGGGCCCTGAAAACGGAGATGGTCAAGCTACTTGAGCGGAACAACAAACTGGAGGGATACCTACCAAAACTCATCACCTTGCAGTGCCAGTTGGATGAAGTTGACCAAGAAGCCCTCGCGCTGAAGGGGGAAAAAGCCCAACGGCTGGAGGAAGTCAGGAAACTGGAAGAAGTCCGGGACCAGTTGGTTCTGGACAATGCCGAGCTGCAGAGCGCCAACCTGGTCTTGCAAAGCAGGCTGGGGAAGACGGAGGAGCTGGTGGCCAACCTGAAGGCCCTGAAGGGTGGCCGGCACAGCCGCTGTGAGAGCGCTGCCAAAGAGGTGGAGGCGGAGAAGAAGGGCCTCCATGAGCTCAACAGGAAGCTGAGGGAGAAAGTGGCCACCCTGCTGAAGCAGAATGGCACCCAGGCGCAGGAGCGGGAAGACCTGAAAGTGGCCCTCCATGACCTGCAGAGCACCTGCGCTCAGCAGCGGCAGAAGCTGGAGTTCCTCAGGTAACGGCGCACCCGGTCACGGCCTAATGCTCTGCTCTGCTTTTCTGAACACTAACCAACTCCAGCCTCACTTGACCACCTTGTAACCACTACTCCTGGCACTTCTTCACTCTTCTTGTATTAACAAGTAGATTAACCTTGGATAGAGAACCAAAGCCTTCTGACAACTAACAAGAAGCAATAGCTATGAATCACACTGGTTTTGGGGAGACAGGGGCTGGCTGGATGATTTTTGCTTGTCTCACAATTCTAACCCAAGGTTGTTGGTTGTTTGTGTTGTCTGACATCTGCTGCGCAAACTTGACTGATGTGAAGCTTAGTTTGATTCTGTGCTTTGTCTACTGCTTTCCTGTCACAGTCTTGTTTCTCTTGTTTTTAATGATTGCAATCAGCTCTCCACATCCATAGAATCCCCACAAAAGTGAAAACCCATGCCTAGAAAATTGCTATTTGTTTTACCCAAGAGAACACCTTTCTAAGAATCTCTAGGTCTTCCAGTATGACTTCCACGGAAAGTTGACCATAGAATCTGTCAGAGCAGTTTTCTAGGCACACACGCAGCAGAAGTCGCTGACGAGGAAGCTCTGGATAGATAACGACTTAATGATGTTAAGCTGGCTATGCATCAGTTTTGCATCATTTAAAAATTTAGACCAGTGCTTTTCAAATTAACTGATGTGTCAGCCTGGGCATTTTTCTCCAATGTGCCTGAGACCAGTCTCATGTTTGTACCCTTTATCATTTGCATGTAGGATCCTGGAAATTTACTGTGTACTGGTTGTCAGTGGCTTCTAGAATGGTACCAGTCTGTGGGCCACTGCTTTGAATAAACCTGGTTTAGACTATGAATGATTTTATAACGACACTGCAGTCTTCAGTTTACTATCAAAAGTTTACTTACGAACGGAAATCTCACAAGACGATACACAGCTCTCACGCAGGCACACACGGGAAGGGACAGAGAGAAAAAATAGGAAGTAGAAGGCTATTTATCTCAGCCTCTGCTGTCTGGTGCAATCCAAGTTTAACCCTTTACACACTGGTATAGTTAGCAGCACACAGTGTATGATGCAATCTTCAGCACACATTGCACAACCATGACTCAATTACATTTAAACAACTCTATATACCAGGGGTCCCCAAACTTTTTAAGCAGAGGGCCGGTCCACAATCCTTCAGACTGTTGAGGGGCCGAATTATCATTTGAAAAAAAAATACAAACAAATTCCTATGCACACTGCACATGTCTTATTTGTAGTGCAACAACAACAACAATGAAAGAATACAATATTTAAAAATGAAAACAATTTTAACCAACATAAATCTATTAGGATTTCAATGAAAAGTGTGGGTCTGCTTCTGGCCAATGAGATAGTCAAGTTAATTAGGATTGTTGTTGTTGTTTTGTGCCTTCAAGTCATGTCAGACTTTGGCCGAGCCTAAGTCTAAAATTAATTATTTATTTACTGCATTTATTTACTAAATCTATATCCCACCCTTCTCACCCCGAAGGGGACTCAGAGCAGCTGTATGTACATACAATATATTATATTATTAGCATAGCACAATATTAGCATTATATATTACTATATTGAACTATACCACTATACTATTATATAATATGTAATATGTATGGTATTACTATTAGTATTATATTGCAAGATAATAATAAGATTATTATCAATATTATATGTATACACAATATATTATATTATTAAAACTGATATAAAATATTATATTATAAAACTGAGAGCAGGGGCCAGGTAAATGACCTTGGAGGGCCGCATCCGGCCCCCGGGCCTTAGTTTGGGGACACCTGCTATATACAATCATTCTCACTTCAACAGAATCATCCTGGAGGACGTGGAGCTGTGGTGGTGCAATGAGTTAAACCCTTGTGCCAGCTGAACTGCTGACCTGAAGGTTGGGATGCTGACCTGAAAGTTACCGGTTCGAATCTGTGAGACGGGGTGAGCTCCTGTCTGTCAGCTCTAGCTTGCATAGACAGGAGAGAAGTCTCCAAGCTAACACATCCAGGCATCCCCTGGGCAATGTCTCTGTAGACAGCCAATTCTCTCACACCAGAAGCAACTTTCAGTATGTTCTCTAGTTGCTTCTGACATGACAAAAAAATCCAGGAGGACCTCGAGATTCCTCCTTTCTGCAAATCCCTAGGTTCTACAATTCGGCTTTTATGATCAATTTCCAGCTGAAGTTGCATTGAAGGATCTAGAGATTCCTTGGAAGAACATTTTAATCAAATCCCCAAAAGTTAAACCCACAGATGTGGAGGGCTGAGTGTATTACTTCAACTGGTAGTATAGCAGCATTTATTTCCGTCTAATTATATTGAGCAAGATCCCAAGCATCTAATTATGCTCAACAGATGAACTAATGTTCAGTCCTTTTACTCTGGGGAAATCCTGAATCATGTTGGCACTTGGCATAGTATTGGAGCCTCCTCTTCCTGCCAGGTGGGCTTTGATGAAAAAAGTCCTTCTAATTTTCCCCAACAATGCCAAGCCATGGGTTCCAGGACATGCGGTTGACTGTTGTTGTTGTGGGCCATCAAATCACTTTCAGCTTATGGCAATCCCAAGGTGGACAAGAATTTTGTGACAAGATTTCTTGAAGGAGGATTAGAGCTTGAAAAGATTATTATTTTAGACTACAGCCTGACACAGCATGCCTCCAGGGAATTATAATCCAACAACAACAACAACAACAACTTGTCAAAACTCTTCTCTAGAAGATCTGCTAATATTGGAAAATATGTCCCAGAAATTTGCTTGGCATCCTTGTTAGATAAGGCGACAGCATGATAGGAATGGCTCTCTCAAGGTTGGGAAAATGTTGCAGCCATATCATAAGTGAAGTGTCCTTCAAACCAAACCAAAGGATATTTGGGTCTGTGTTTGAGTATCTTCAAGGTTCTGTGTTTTGCATCCAGATGTGAAGCTGAGCACCTCAGAGAAGAAAACACTGCTTTGAAGAACGAAATTGGTTTGTTAAACGAGGAAGGGAGCGTTTCCAACCTACGGCTCAGGGAGCTCAATGGGTCTCAAGAAGAACTCTGGTGGGTCTCTATTAACTGTAAATAGGGAAAACTCAGTGTAATTTGTGTTGTGCCTTTTGATTCCACATGCATTACTCTTTGGTCTGGTTGCAAGGCATTTTTGGCTTCCTACATGAAAATCCCTATGCAGTTGTGATGGTGTCTATATTTATATATAGGTCAGTCTCAAGCATAAGTCAAGAACAAGTTTTGGAGCCAAAATTGCAGATTTTGATATGGCGAGTGGATAAGTCAGTTCTGCAGAGAGAGGTTATAATACTGTACTCATAATGAGCTGTGCATATGTCGACCTCCATTTTTGGGTTTGACTTTTTTGATAAAATGTGTAGACTTATATATGAGTATGTTGTTTATTTGCTGTCTAGTACACGCATTTTTAATAAGTTTTCCCTTGATTGAAGAATTTTTGTCGATGTTTCTCACTTGCACACATATTTAGCCACTCAGGTTTTTCAGAGTGATGTTTGATATGTACATACTCTGTTTCTTCAGAAAATATAAGCATTAGATCAGGCCTGGGCAAACTTGGGCCCTCCTGGTGTTTGGGACTCAACTCCCTCAAAATTATGTTCAATTTCATCCCTAAACTCTTGCAGAATGATTGCTTAAGTGATGACAATGCAATTCCATGTAATTCCATGAGAGTGAGAGTGAAAAACTGCAAATAAAAATGCTATTTGTTTTACCTGAGAGGACACATCTTGAGGAATCTGTAGTGTTACTTCCATTGGAAGCTGACCAAAGAATTGCACTGGAAGACCTAGAGATAATGTTTTAATTAGATCCGTGAATATTCAAATCTGCCAAAGTTAAACTTGCAAATGTGGAGGACCAACTGTGAAAACTTCCCATCACAACAAAGTCTTTCAAGATTTCCTGAGATCACTTTCTGGACATCTGAATGTGCCCCAGTTGTCCATCTTTGTCTTTCAGGTGATCGTACCTTTAGAAGCTTCTGTTGAAATACGTGGCTGAGGCTTAGCTTCTAGCAGTAAGAGCTTTAAGCTAAAACATGCTAGTATTTTTCATCTAATGGGTTAAACCAGTGATGGCCAACCTATGACACGCGTGTCAGCACTGAAACGCCTAGCCATTTTTGCTGACACGCTGCCGCATGCAGATTGATTGGATGACTAATGTCTTTTGTGGCAAAATTTGGTGTAATTTGGTCCAGTGGTTTTGTAGTTTACTCCATGGGAATTATTATATATATATTTCTTTTATTCTATTACTGTATTATTGTAGTATATTATATTATTACTATTATATCATATTATTCATTATTCATGACTACATTGAAACTACAATAGAGAGAAATCAGCATGGAAATTGCAAGAGGTACTATAGATTGTTGTACATGGAAATAATGGTAGTAAATAGTTTTTGATTTATTAAATATAGTTATATATTACAATTATATATTTTTGTTATTTAAACTATATATATTGTGAAATTATGGGTTTTTTCTCGAAGTGACACACCACCCAAGTCATGCTAGGTTTTTTTGGTGAATTTTGACACACCAAGTGCAAAAGGTTGCCCATCATTGGGGTTAAACCGTAAAACTGTTGAATGTACTGACCTAAAGGTTGGCAGTTCAGAGCCACAGGTTGGGGTGAGCTCCCGCTGTTAGCACTAGTTCCTGCCTACCTAGCAGAACATGCAATTGTGAGTAAATCAATAGGTACTGCTTCGGCGGGAAGGTAATAAAGTCACCCATGTAGCCATGCCGGCAACACAACCAGGAGGTGTCTATGCACAACAGGCTCCTTGGCTTAGAAAGGAAACAAGAGCACCTCCCCATGGCCAGAGCTGAGCACTGCCTCCAGAAAGACGAGATGAAAAGCAAAGCCTTTACTTTTGGTCTGTGTATTGGTATATCATTGTTATCCCACTGTATTAAACGGCATTGAATGTTTGCCTATGTATGTATGTATGTTGTCATCTGCTCTGAGTTGCCTCGGAGAGATAGAGCGGAATATAAATAAAGTGTATTATTATTTTAACAGAAAAGTGATAAAAATACATACATATTTTAGCGCAAAAGATAACAATTTGTCTGCTGTGTGTCTTTTAGGCATAAGATTGGGACTGTACAGAAGGAGAAAGCGGCAATGCAGAAGATGGCTGAAAACTTTAAGAAGCAGGTAATCCCGCTTCTTGTTAAGTGAGATCTCCAAGCAGCTCATGGTTGCAAAAGCATTGTGCAGAGCAACACCTTTTCGTTCAGATAGAGCAGGGGTCCCCAAACTAAGGCCCGGGGGCCGGATGCGGCCCTCCAAGGTCATTTACCTGGCCCCCGCCCTCAGTTTTATAATATAATATTTTATATCAGTTTTAATAATATAATATATTGTATATACATATAATATTGATAATAATATTATGTTATACAATATAATACTAATTATAATACTATATAATAATATTAATTATATGTTATATATTACATATTATATAATAGTATAGTGGTATAGTTCAATATAGTAATAATAATAATAATAATAATAATAATAATAATAATAATAATAATAATAAAACTTTATTTATACCCCGCCACCATCTCCCCAACGGGGACTCGGGGCGGCTTACATGGGGCCATGCCCAGGACAATACAATATAGCAAAATATAAAAACAACATATCATAATACAATTACAACAATACAATAAATAATCATGTACAGTACAACACAAAATCAAAAAAGCAATATAACAGGGCGGGCCGCATGAACACTCAGTTAAAACTTGGGGTGAGAAAAAGATAAGAATAAAACCACGGGGAACAGAGACATAAGATAGCAAACAGTCTAGAGGATAGATGATGGGGGGAGTAATATATAATGCTAATATTGTGTAATGCTAATAATATAATATATTGTATATACATACAGCTGCTCTGAGTCCCCTTCGGGGTGAGAAGGGTGGGATATAAATGTAGTAAATAAATGCAGTAAATAAATAATTAATTTTAGACTTAGGCTCGGCCAAAGTCTGAAATGACTTGAAGGTACACAACAACAACAACAATCCTAATTAACTTGACTATCTCATTGGCCAGTAGCAGGCCCACACTTTCCATTGAAATCCTGATAGGTTTATGTTGGTTAAAATTGTTTTCATTTTTAAATGCTGTATTGTTTTTTCATTGTTGTTGCACTACAAATAAGACATGTGCAGTATGCATAGGAATTTGTTTTGATTTTTTCAAATGATGATTCAGCCCCTCAACAGTCTGAAGGATTGTGGACCGGCCCTCTGCTTCAAAAGTTTGGGGACCCCTGAGATAGAGCATTGCATGGAATGCTTATTCAACAGCTGCTAAGTCGCAGAAGGCTGGGAATGCAACCACATTCCCTCTGGTAAAGAAAAGGGATCCCAACTGCCCCTTCTGAGGTTATCTCAGGTTGTTTCCTAGGCGGAAGGTCAAACTTTGGCCCTCCAGGTGTTTTGGACTGCAACTCCCACAATTCCTAACAGCCGGTGGGCTGTTAGGAATTGTGGGAGTTGGAGTCCAAAACACCTGGAGGGCCCAGGTTTGCCCATGCCTGCTCTATAGTTAAAAGCTACAATAATGTATTATTATTATTATTATTATTATTATTATTATTATTATTATTATCAACACAACGACGTTGTATGGCACAGCAAACAAGATAGATATGCTGGATTTCGTTTCGCAAAACCACAAGTCGAACACTTCCCAAGTGTCTAGGACTGTGTGATGTATTTTCGGATGATGTGTGCAGATCCCTGTAGGGTGGCCTTTTGCAGTTGGCAGATGGTGATTTTGTCAATGTCTATTGTTTCCAAATGCCGGCTGAGATCTTTTGGCACGGCACCCAGTGTGCCCATCACCACCGGGACCACCTGCACTGGTTTCTGCCAGAGTCTTTGAAGTTCAATCTTGAGGTCCTGATAGCGGCTGAGTTTTTCCTGTTGTTTTTCATCTATGCAACTGTCACCTGGGATGGCGACATCAATGATCCAAACCTTGTTCTTTTCCACAACTGTGATGTCTGGTGTGTTGTGTTCCAGAACTTTGTCAGTCTGGATTCGGAAGTCCCACAGTATCTTTGCGTGCTCATTTTCCAATACTTTTGCAGGTTTGTGATCCCACCAGTTCTTTGCTGCTGGGAGGTGGTACTTGAGGCATAAGTTCCAATGAATCATTTGGGCCACATTGTGCCTCTGTTTGTAGTCTGTCTGTGCGATTTTCTTACAGCAGCTGAGGATTATTATTATTATTATTATTATTATTATCATTATTATTATTATTGACTTCATATGACTCAGACGGAACATGCTTTAGAATACAATAAGTCTCTTACTATTATTATTGACTTAGAACAGAATAATAAGTGTTCGACTTGTGATTTTGTGATACAAAATCCAGCATATCTATCTTGTTTGTTGTGTCATAATAAAATAATAATAATAATCCTTCTGTTATTATTATTATTATTATTAGAAATTTAATGTAACTCAGAGGAAACATGCTTTAAAATTAGTTGTGAATAGTTTTTTCAAAAACTGCACTGTTTTCAGTGACTTTGCTCAGCAGCCGAAAACTGCTCACATTCTTCATAATTTACTAAGATTTACATCTTTACTTGTGGTTTGAGAGGACCACCATTTTTGTGTTGCATGTCTTGGTGTGAAATAATTCCAAAGGAGAGACATTTAGCCTGGAAAGATGAAAAGAGTTGCCTTACTTCCAAAAAATGGAGGACTTGCTCCTCCAGTTAGAAGTCATAATACATCAACTTCATGTGTTTTATCTGGACTCCTAATCTCCAAACAGGCCTCTGAACTGAGAGCGAGGAACCATCAGCTAGAAGTGGAAAATGCCAAACTTGGCCGTCGAAGCTCCCCGCACCAGGCGGACACCCAAGACTTGAACCAGCAGCTGAGGAAAGTGTTTCGGCCGCGAGAAAAGGAAGCCGGAAAGTGTGGACCAGAAGAAGGTGGAAGAGAGCGCTCCCAGCTCAAGGAGGAACTGGAGAATTATAAAATCCAGGTATTACAAGCTCTAGAAGCAGGAACCAACTCATAAACTTGAATACAGTGTCCCCTCACTTATTGCGGGGTTTACGTTCCAGAACCACCCGCAATAAGTGAAAATCCGCGAAGTAGGGACACTATATTTATTTTAATATTTATACATTATTTTAGTAGTTATACACTATTTTAAGTCAATCGTGTTGATAAATCACCTCCTTCTCCTGTTGCCACTCGGGCTCCTTTTCTCTCCCTTTGACTTCTCCTTCCTCCCTTCCTTAGGCTGTAAGTTGTAATTTTTTATCTATATATATAAAAGAGTGATGGCATCAGGGAAGCGGACAAAACAACAAAACTACAGGCCCCCCAACCTCGAAATTTGACAACACAACCCATCATTCACGGCTCTAGGTTGATACAACAAAAAGAAAAGAAAAATAAAGTCCTAATTACAGGGAGAGGAATAATTGTTTTTATCCTATTGCTGCCAGTTAGAAGGCTAAGCTCCACCCACTTGGTCTCCTAGCAAGCCTACTCAGCCCAGGGGACAGGCACAATTAGGCCTCACTTAGGCATCTTCCACAGATTATCAGATTTTAACTGGATTATATGGTAGTGTAGACTCAAGGCCCTTCCACATCTATATAACTCATTTAGAATCTTATATTATCTGCTTTGAACTGGATTATCTTGACTCCACACTGCCATATAATCCACTTCAGTGTGCATACTAAACATAAAGACAACCATACAACAGACATTCAATACCACCACTACCTCAACAATTTCTCACCAACACCACCAGACAACGCCACAGCAACACGTGGCCGGGCACAGCTAGTGATTTATAATATTCTTTTAGAGTTTATTGAAAAACCGCAAAACAGCGAATCCGCGAAAAGTGAACCACGAAGTAGTGAGGGAATGCTGTACATGAATTCCAAGAACATAGGACCAAAAACCGAGAGATGTTCACCTGAATACAATGGATTGTACCAGCAGGAACCACTTTAAAAGGCTTAAATCCCTCTGTAAAAGGACTAAGAATGACTGAGGTTCTTTCAAGCAGGGGGGAATCTTTTTATCCCACCGCTGCCGCCAATTTGGAAAGATGCAGCCACCAAAGGGAGGAGACCTTTTACTTTTCTTTCTTTCTTCTTCACTTTAGATGGTAGCGTAACTTAGTTTATAATATATGCAATAGAGGCTTAGATGTTGGAGGAACAATAACAAGTTTATTCAGGCACAGAGCTTAGTGGTTACAATTGTTGTTTCTCAGTTAGAGGCACTTTCATTAACAGTTACTATACTAGAATGAGGTGAGTCAAACTCCCTAAAGTCACTTCTTTTATTTAAAGTAGTTAGAACTTCATCCTCTGCCACTTTTAAACCGTAGTTACTCCTGTGATATACAATCACAGATTCTCTGTTCCTTATCAGGACACAGACTACATAAATAAGTCACCAAACTTATTTTAAACCGACTCAAAATGAACAATTGAGTCTCCCTTGATCCCCTCAACTTAGGATCAAACTTCTCTGTGCCTCGTCAGAGCACAGACTCAATCCCTTTTTTAAACTCTGCACTTCTTCAACAAAACGGCAGTTGGCTCCGCCTACTTCTCCATGGCAACCAGCCTCTGAGTGCAGAGAAGCAATAACTGAAATACTTACTCTTTTAAAACACAAACACACAATTAAACATAACATCTATAAACCAAAAATTCATACTTCATTACACCCTCCAATAACATCATTTCTTACACACCTGTGTTTCCTCTCTTTATCTCTAATTCTCTGTAAAAGCAAGTCTGTCTTTGTTGCATTCTCTGTCTCCACAATTCCAAGTGGCTTCACCTAAACAAACATTCGTCTTCCACATTTCTTTCAGCGGGCACTTCTGGCAGATTCCCATGAAAACTGATATCGCTTTATCCAGTCTCGTGGGAACTGCCAGGAGATTCCAAAACAACTCTCTCCAGGCCACTTCTATCCATCCAAATCTATCCCAGCCTTCCCTTCCTTATCTCCTGAGCACTCAGAATATGACCAGGCTACAACAAAATAGATGTTGCTCTAGTTCAAACAGAGAAGTGTAATGCCAAGTTCAGTTCTCACCTCATAACATGCCCAATGAGGGATTCTTGGACCTTGAAGGTCATGTGTTAAGCTTTAGATGGCATGGTTAACTTTGGCATGATAAAGTTAAGGCAGAAGTTGGAATCACTGCATTTTAAAAGCTTTTCTGTATGTTTGGTATAAATAGTAGCAGACATGTTTTTTCTAGGATAATACTAGCCACCTCCTGACAGGAAGCCTTTTTAAAAGGAAAGAATGAGTTAAAATGTTAAGGTGATCTATTGCACATTGTGCAAGACAGAAGTTTAAATTAAGAGAGATGCTTCTTAAGGAAGGCAAAGATTTTAATTGGTTTGCTTCTATCAGTGGTTCCCAACCTGTGGGTCCCCAGGTGCCTTGGCCTACAACTCCCAGAAAGCCCAGCCAGTTTACCAGCTGTTGGGGTTTCTGGGAGTTGGGGGCCAGGGCATCTGGTGACCCACAGATTGAGAACCACTGGCTTATATGCAACTTAATGACATTTAATGACAAGCAATAGAGATGGGAGACATTCACTGTATTTAGAGATGCACAAAGGTGATGATATTGGGGCCAAAGAGAGAGCCAATAGAGCCAAAGAAGACCTTTAGATCATGGAGGGGGACCTAGATACTGTATTTATATTTTATGTTTTAATATCTTAATGTTAATGGTTTTAAATTGTATTTATATGTTGATTGGTTCTATTGATTTTTTGTTACGTTTTATTTGCTTTATATAATGTGGCATTGAATTTTTGCCTAAATGTATGTTGTACGCCGCTCTGAGTCCTCTGCGGGGTGAGAAGAGCGGGATAGAAATGAAGATGATAATAATAATAATAATAATAATAATAATAATAATAATAATAATAATAATGTGCCTTTAGGCAACTTAATGCTATCCCCAACTTCATCTTGTACTAGGTAGAAGGAATATTTATCTGCTCTTTTCTGAATGTTGTCTAGATTAATGTCCAAACTAGCCTAAATTATAGACAAAGCATAGGCAAGCTGGACCTCCATGTGTTCTGGACTTCAACTCCCACTATTCCTAATAGGCTGTTAGGAATTGTGGAAGTTGAAGTCCAAAACACCTGGAGGGCCAAAGTTTGCCCATGCTTGTGATAGACCCTAATTGTGAAAGAACTTCCCTTTGCTTCTGTTGTTTTCCTTTCTCCCTCGTTCTCTTTTGTGTTAAACCAAAAGAGATTTCTCCCATCTTGTCCTGCACTCAAACTTAATCTTCTGTGGTTTGCTTCTAGTCCTCAACACTGGTCTCATCCTTGGAGACGGAGCTGTCTCAGCTCAGGGTTCAAGCCCGAGCTCTGGAGCAGGAGAACAATTTCCTCAAGGAAGAACTGGAGAAGGTAAAGCAGGTAAGGGCAGGTATGAGAAAAGAAAAGTCTGAGGAGCTGACCATACGAGCTGACCATACAGCCCACACAATAGGATAGCTCAGACATGGGCCAACTTGGGCCCTCCAGGTGTTTTGGACTTCAACTCCCACCATTCCTAACAGCCAGTAGGCTGTTAGGAATGGTGGGAGTTGAAGTCCAAAACACCTGGAGGGCCCAAGTTTGACCATGCCTGGGATAGATGGATAAAATGCAGATTTGTCTCACCTTCTTTCTGATGCAAAACCATTACATTTCTCCATATTGTGCCATAAAAAGTGCCCTTTAATGCACAAAAATACATTAATTAAATACAGTCTTAATTTTCATTTTTTTTTAAAAAAATGCCCCTTTTTGGAAGAAAAATATAATTTGAAGGAGCCAAGAATTGACACCTGTTCAATCCATCATGTCATTCTTAGCTTCCAAGCATAGCTTTTTTAAAGCACCCCATTCTGAGCTTCCAATGCTTTGTTGTTGTTTATACCTTTCTGATTCAGGATTTTTCTTGGCAAAGTTTGTTCAGAGAGGATTTGGTTTTTCCTTTCCTTTACTCTGAGGGCCCTTCCAGACAGGCCCTATATCCCAGGATTTGATCCCAGGTTTTCTGTTTATCCCAGATTATCTGGCAGCGTGGACTCATATAATCCAATTTAAAGCAGATGTGTCAAGAAATTGTTAAATTGAGACTCATTCGCCTTCTGTCTCAATTTACCTTCTTCTCTGGCGATCTCAGTCGCACAGAAAATAAATTCACACTTCATGACTGTCAGCTGAAATCAGCGGCTCTTATCTTTGTTGAGATAATTTACACTATTTACATAGTCTTGCCGGAGCATAGCATTTGTGCATCCGACCTGATCGATCCCGCATGGTAAGCCTTCTGATGTCGCCTCCCACATTCCACGGCAATGATGAATGTCCTGTTTTGTACCGGAAATCACTCACTGTTTCCCTCTAGCAATAAATCTCTGCTCTATGCAATTAACTCTTACATTACTGGAATGCTGGATTACTTGTTGCATTACACACACACACACTATCAGTTTGTTTTAAACCATAAGTGAAATTTCAAAACTACACAAAACAATACCTTCACAAGATCTTGGGATATAGAGCCTGTCTAGAAGTGCCCTAAGAGAATGTGACTTCCCCAGGTTTCCATGGCTGAGCAGGAATCTCAACCCTGGTCTCCAGAGTTGTAGCCCAGTGCGCAAATTACTACATCACATCGTCTCTTTTCCAAGGCATACTTGGTCACATTTTAAATGGTCTCCCCTTGTACATTCAAGACTATTTTCTTTTGACAGTTGCCAAGATGCCCGGATCTCTCCGATCTTCAAAATGAGATTTCCAGCGTCATTGTGAAAAATGAAAAGTTGCTGAAAGAGAAGGAAGCACTCAATGAAGAGCTAAACAGATGTGTGGAGAAGGTGAGGGCTTTGGATGGTACCATACATGCAACCTTCATCCATGGCTGCATAAATGACAACCTTACTTACCAGTAGGTTCTGATCATTATCCCATTGTACATATTTGGGGGCTTCCGTGCTTCACTTATCATAGTTTGAACAGGTAGTTCCTACTTTTCTAGTCTTTGTCTGGTACTGTTTCATGTTGAGGCTGACTGTTAGGGATTCCTCTTCTTCAGAAGAGGAAGGGGAGCAGGAAAATATTCATGAATCTGAGAGTGAGTTAGAATCTGAGGAAGAGATTTTGCAAGTACCCACATTTCAGGAGAAGCAAAAGGAAACAGAGCAGAGACTCGTTCAGCTAGAATAGCTCCAGAAATGCAGCTGAGTAATTGGGAACTTCCCTAGCAGCTGGGAGGGGACTCGGGGCTATAAAGCAGAAGCAGGTGCAGCCAGCTCTTGCGGGTAGCAAACTGACTCTTAACACCTAAGCCTTCGCTCCCCATGTGCCTGCTTCGAGTCTGCCTCTGGAAAACTCCTCCTAAGGATTGATTGCTGTTTCTTTGTCGGAAGTAAGACTGCTATTTGATTTGGGAATTTACCAGAGACTAAGAACTGTGCTTGCCCTAAGTCTTTCTTGCTTCCTTTTGCATTATTCCACTGAGTGTGCTGTTCTTTATGTTTTGCTGAAGTAAAGTAGTTTTCATTTACTTACCACAGTGTTTTAAGGCTGTTCTTGAAAGACAAAACAGGACAGGGACCTACATCACTAGTACAAAATAAGAAGAAGCCTTATTGCTTCTTAATGGATGTAGATAATGTTTTGTAACAGAATAAGGCTACAAGTCCTTTAGCCTATTGGCTATTGGGAATCAGCATCCTTTGGTGACAGGTGATGGATCGTGTTCCTAAGCATGGATTCCACCCAAGGTACCCCAGGACTGATAGAGGATCTGTAGATGTGTGCATGGTATACCCATTCACCCTGCAAACAAAACAAAAGAGAGATTGGGAATCAAAGCACTGAGTATCTGAAGTCTTCACAAAAGAATGTGTAATTTGCAAACAGAAGGCTCCTCCACCTGCCTTCCAAAAGTGTGGGAATATGAAAAAGAAGGAACTTAACAAAATCCCTCCTTCTGAGCCTTCCCCAGCTGGACTAAAACCTTCCCCTTAACAGTGGGTTGCTGTGAGTTTTTTTGGGCTGTGTGGCCATGTTCCAGAAGCATTTTCTCCTGAAGTTTCACCCACATCTGTGGCAGGCATCCTCAGAGGTTATGAGGTCTATTGGAAACTAGGCTGGTAAGGTTTCTATATCTGTGGAAGGTCCGGGATGTCCATGAACCTCAGAGGATGCCTGCCACAGATGTGGGCTAAACATCAGGAGAGAATAATTCCGGAACATGGCAATACAGCAACTTAGTGATTCTGGCCATGAAAGCCTTCAACAATTCCCATAACAAATGAAATACTTAATTCATTTGCTAAACAATAAAGGGCGGTACAAGCATCCCCTGCTTTTTGGTGACTCATTTTTGGACATTCACTGTTTTGACAGATCTAAATTGTAGCCAAGTACCTCTGCTTTTCTCTTTCAACCAGCATGGTTGCTTTTTTGGCGTACTATTTTCCCCTTCTCAACTACATAGTGTTTAGTCTTGCATTTGCAAGCTTGAAGCACTTGTGTTCCACTTTCCAGCCAATTCTAATGTCTGACAACATACAGTCCCCAACCCATTTCAAAGTAACTCCTTGTACTGCTTATGATGTTTTAACTATAATTTTATTATACTGTTTGCTATTTTAGTTGCATGGTTTCAGTAGAAGCGACACTTACTTCTGTTTGGGAGTGCCAGGTTAGAAATTTATTGGGAGGGAATTGTGGAGTGGTGCCTGCAGGGCACTGTCTCTGTTGCAGCTGCCCTAAAATTACAGATTGCAAAGAGTTTTAATAACGGCTGAGGTTCTTCTAGGCAGGGGGAATCTTTTTATCTCACAGTTGCCACCAAATTGCAAAGCTGTCAGGAAGGGGGAAATCTTTTTTAAAATCCCACCACTGACACCAATTGTGGAGATGTGGAGGAGTTTCTATTAATTAATTATATTTATATTATTGTTATATATTTTATATCCTCTGCCACCAGTTATTAAAGATGTTTTATTTAAAAGCTGCCACCAGAGGTAAAGATGTTTATAAGGCGGCCACCAGATGTTAAGGGGATTATCAACTCTTGCCACCACTATAGGATGATATAGCCACTGGCTACTTAGAGAGGAGACTTTTAAAATTTTATTTTTCTTCTTTCTTGTTTGCTTTTGATGGTAATATAGATTTCAGAGACTGAGATGTTAAAAAGAACAATAACACGTTTATTCAGGCACAAGCTAAATGGTTACAGTAACTTCTTTAGAGGCACTTAGATTAACAGTTGCAAAGCTATATTGAGATGTTTCAAACTTTAAAATACTACTTCCTCCTTTACTACTTTAACCTGCAGTCACCCTGTGAATTTCAATCACAGACTATCTGTTCCCTATCTGGAAACAGACTACCTTAAAATAAGCCACCAAACCGATTTTTAACTGACTCAAAATCAAACATTTGAGCCACCCTGATCCCTTCACTGAGGATCAGTCTTGACTGCACCTCCTTAGGCCACAGACTAACTTAAAATAAGTCACCAAACTTATTTTAAATTGACTCAAAATGACAAATTGAGTCTCCCTGATCTCGTTACTTAGGATCAGTCTTTCCTGTGCTTCAACAGAACACAGACTAACTGCTTTTTCTTCCCTGGTTCTAACCACCTCAGAACCAGTCTTTCCCTGTAATTCCTCTGATTACAGACTGACTCTCTTTTAAAACATTCCTCCTTTTTCTCCAGATGGCTGTTGGCTCCGCCCTCATTACTATGGCAACCTGCCTCAGAATGCTGAGCTGGCTACCATCCCCCATTGCATTGGTAACTCTAATACTCACCTTTTTAAAACACAGCCAAACATGGCATCTGCAAACAAAAAAAAACCCCACACTTCAGTACACAGGTCTTTTCTCACAACTTATCTTCCTGGGGCTTCTCTCCTTCCTCTGCAGTTGGCTAAAGCAGCCTTCCTGGAGAACCTTGTCAGTTCCTTGAAGCAGGAGAAGACCTCTCTGGAGCACCAGAATCAGTCACTGAAGACCCAGATTGCAGCATCCCAAGACAAGGTGAGCGGGTGGATCTCGCTTCTTGAGTCTCGAGAGGATTGTCTCTCCTGACATTTCGCCCACATCTATGGCAGACATCCTCAGAGGTTGTGAGGTATATGGAGAAACTAAGCAGGGAAGGTTTATATATCTGTGGAAGGCCCAGACTCTTGTCTGTTGGAGGCCAGTGTGAAGGTTGTAATTAATCACCTTGATTAGCATTAAATAGCCTTCCAAGCTTACATCCTGGCCTGGGGAAATCCTTTGTTCAGAGTCGTTAGCTGCCCCTGATTGACACATGTCTGGAACTCCTCTGTTTTCAGAGTGCTGCTCCTTATTTACTGTTCTGATTTTGGAGTTTTTTTTAATACTGGTAGCCAGATTTTGTTCATTTTCATGGTTTTGTCCTTTCTGTTGAAATTGTCCACATGCTTGTGAATTTCAATGGCTTCCCCGTGTAGTCTGACATGATAGTTGTTGGAGTGTTCTCAAATAATATACTGTATCCAGGTTGGTTCATCAAGTGTTCTGCTATGGCTGACTTCTCTGGTTGAGTTAGTCTGCAATGCCTTTCATAGCTACCAGTACAAAAAATCTCCAAAAGTGTTCAACTTGTGATTTTGTGAAACGAAATCCAGCATATTTGTTTGCTTTGTCATAAAATAATAATAATAATAATAATAATAATAATAATAATAATAATAATAATAATGGTAATAATATATCTCTTTTCCCTTCTCCCCTGCACTTTTTAAGATACAGAGCTTTGATGACGCTGTGCAGAATGTCAATCTCCAGATGTCCCGGCTCAGGTCAGACCTCAGGCTGTCGCAGCAGGAGAAGGAAGCTCTGGAACAGGATGTGATGTCACTACATAAGCAACTGCAGACAGCCAGTGACAAGGTAGCTCAGGAATCACTTTCACACCATATGTAGAGAGGAACAAAGATGAATGGGAATGTTGGAATTTGCAACCTTCTTCAAGGCTTCACTAGTTATTTGTTTGTATATAATTTAGATTGCTTACTGTACTATATATGTGTGTATTGGTTTGCAGTTTTCCTTAACTCTTATGTTGGGAGGGACTGCAGACCATGTGATCAGAACTGGGCTTGTTCAGGACTCAGACTCCATTTTAGATCTCAGACTCTATTGGACTTTCAAACTAGAAGAGACTCTGTTAGGCTGGTAGGAATTGTGGGTGTTGCAGTCCAAAGCACCTGGAGGGCTGAAGGATGCCCATGCCTGGGCTATAGAATCCTAGAATTGGAAGAGACCCCTATAAGGGTCATTACGTCCAGTCCCTTCTGCCACGCAAAGAGCCAAAAACTCATTTGAATAAATCTTCTCTTCGGTGATGTATTAATGCAAGACTTGGCTTCTCAGTTGTTAGACGAATAACCTAGTTGTCTCTGATCTGATAGGAACAGAGATTGTGCCAATACACAAAATTAATATTAATAATAATAATAATAATAATAATAATAATAACCTGCGTCCATCTCCCCGAAGGGACTTGGGGCGGCTCATATGGGGACAAACCCTAAAACCATCAATTTGATGTACAATTAAAACATAAAACAAATTACAGAATAACATAATACAACAATTATTTAAAACATCTTAAAATAAACACAACCATATAAATTAAAAAGTAATGTGGAATTATTCAGGTTACGTGAATATAGTGGTTCTTCAGAAGTGTTTCTTTTCAGTGCCCAAAAACATCTACTCTCCCATAAAACATCTTGTTTCTATATCATGCTCTCAAGAGACAAAAAATAAAGTAGACTTCATTAAAAGTAACATATCTTGTTTACTCACTACCTTCATGTATTCAGCATATAGGCACATAACTTGTGAGTCCAGTTACAGATAACACAGGGCATCTTTCTTATAATCAAGAGCAACATGGGTTTGCTCTTAACAATCCAAAGTCTACATGGAGTCTGACAGAGTCTGGGCTCTAAGCAGTCTGAAGTCTAAAGGCCCGGGCTGTGGCGCAGGCTGGAGAGCAAGCCAGCTGCAACCAGCTGCAATGAATCACTCTGACCAGGAGGTCATGAGTTCAAGGCCCGCTCGGAGCCTGTGTTTGTCTTGTCTTTGTTCTATGTTAAAAGGCATTGAATGTTTGCCTATATGTGTAATGTGATCCGCCCTGAGTCCCCTTTAGAGTGAGAAGGGCAGAATATAAATATAAATAATAAAGCATCTCAAGCATCTCAGAAGTTCTAAAATAGTCTCAGCTCAGAGGAGTCCCAGAACTGATCGTGTGGTCTGCAGCTCCTCCCACAACCTCAAGAAACATAAAGGGAAAGCTGCATACCAAAACATACATATACAATACAGTAAGCAAACAGAATCATATACGAACAAATTACTAGTGCAAGCTTGAGAAGGTTGCTATTTCCAACACTTTTAAGCCTCTGCTTAAAAACCTCCAGAGAAGGAGACTCTGCTGGACTCGGTGCTGACCGTCAGGCAGTTCTTGCTAATGTTAGCCTGAATCCATGTCTAATCCTGATCCTTGTCTTCTCATTCTCCCCTCAGAATCGGGTTCTGGAGGCAGCCATGAACTCTGCTGGATTGCAGAGCCAGCAGAAGAAGCTCTACTGGGAGGAACTGGACCAGCTGGTCAAGGAAGAGCAGCAGCTCTTGCGGCAGGAGAATGAGAGGCTGCAACGGGAAGTCCAGGGCGCCAAGACTGATCTCACGCATTCCAGGGAGAAGGTAAACGGGGTCCCTTGCAGGTGCATTTCCATGTCCACATAATCCTTCCTTCTTAGCCCAAACAACCCGACAATTTAGGAACAGGTAGCACAGAATGGCACTGGAAGACATAGAGATTCCTAGAGACATGTTATTTCTAGAAGTCTGTTTTGGACAATGGCATTCACAACCATTTGGAGATCATAACCATTTGGAAAAGCATGACCTTTCAGAGAAGAGGCAAAAACCTATTTGAGTAGAATCTTCTCAAGTGGTGCACTACCAGATGTAACTATGCAAAGCAATGTCTTCAGTTGTTAGACTGATAACCTGTTGTCTCTGATCTGTTAGGAACAGAAAATATGCCAATCCATAAAATAGAGTTTCAGAAGTGTTTTTTCAGTTGCTCAAAAATACATCTATTCTGTTAATGTGGGATTTGTGTATTGATAGTGTTTAAATGCAGTTTGTGTCTTGGTTTGTATTGCATACTGATTGCATCATCCAGAGTGTACTGTAATCTGGAAAGAGTTAATTGCTGAGAAGCTGTGTTGACTTTGATGTGTGGCTGGAGCTGGGGAGTGTCCAGACACAAATGTGTATGCTTTACTGATTACATCAGTTTAGTTCTGTTCTGTTCTGCTGTCTGCTGAGAAGTCAAGTCCTGTGTCCATTGTCTGCAAGTCTGTTTGTCTTGTACAGTAAAACTTTGTATATAGTTTTACTATCGTCTCTGATATCTCTTCGTTCTCCATTCCTCTGACTCCATCCAACTGCTGCTGCACTGCGTAAATTACTCTGACATATTCTCCCATAAAACAACTTGTACTCAAGACACAAAAATGAAGTAGGCTTTGGTAAAATAACATATTTGATATACTCACAATCTTCATGTGTTCAGCATAACACATGTAGAGAGCTTTTCAGTGCAGTTTCAATATGTTTGAGATAGTCTTTCTGTTCAGATGGCACAGGGCATCTTTCTTACAATAACAGCAGGCATGTGTTGGTCTGAGCAGTCCCAAAGTCTAAAGTCTGTATATTTGTTTTGCATTTGTAAGCCGCCCTGAGTCCCTGTGGGGAGATAGAGGTGGGGTACAAGAATAAATTTATTGTTGTTGTTGTTGTTGTTATTATTATTATTATTATTAAGGAGTCTGAGGTCTGAGCAGTCTCAGATCAGATCATGTGGTCTGCAACCCCTCCCACTCCTCAGGAAACATAGAGCAAAAGATGTTAGGAAATGGTTAAATTAAGACTCAATCACCTCCTGGTCTCAATTCTCTTCTCTCCGATCATCTGGCAAAACTGCTCAGTCACACGGAAATAAAAATCCAGGCTTCCCAGCTGTCAGCTGAAACCAGCGGCTTATACTTTATTGCAGTTCTGTACAATATATACACAGTTTGCCGGAGCTTAGCATTTGCACGTCCAACCTTCATCAGAGCATGCATGGGAAGCACTGTTACCTCCCACATTCCCCTGCATGACGACTGTCCTGTTACATATGTATCGGAAATCTTCCATTGTTTCCTTCTAGCCATAAATCTCTACTCTATGCATTTAACTCTTGCATTACTGGATTACATGCTGAATTACAGACACACACACATTGTCAGTTAGCTTTAAACTATAAGTACAAATTTCAAACTACACTGAGTCCCTTCAGGTGAGAAGGGCGGGATAGAAATATTGGAAATAAATAAATAAGTCCAAAACACATGGAGGGCCCAAGTTTGTCCATGCCTGCTTTAAACAAAGGTTGGATAGACATCTCTCTAGAATGCTTTAGCTGTGTATTTTTGTGAGGCAGAATGGAACTGGATGGCCCTTGAGGTCCCTTATAATGCTGTGGTTCATAGAATCGTAGAGTTGGAAGAGACCCTGAGGGCCATCCAGTCCAACCCCATTCTGCCTTACAGAAAGACACCATCAATGCCCTCCCTACAGATGTCCATCCAGCTTCTGTTTGAAAACCTCAATGGGATGAGACTCCACCGTACTCCCAGATGGCATATTCCACTCTTACTGATTCAATGACTGTGTTTTTCCCTCTCAGTTAATTTTTTTTTTGTCCTCTTCTCTTTGCCAGGTGCGGCAGCTGGAGTCCACGGTGCTCTCCTTCAAGCACCAAAAGCACCAAAGCCAGTCAGGGATTGTGAAAGCCATTGAGCAAGAGAAGCTGGGCTTGAAGCGGGAGTGCGAGAGGCTCCAGAAGGAGCTGGCCTTGGCCAACAGGAAGGTCAGTCCCAGGCCGCAGTCTGTTTTGTTCCAGGTGACTGGATGGCCAATTAGAAAACACTTGATTAAACTGCGTGTTTAGTTTGGACCTCGGTTTAAGTCAAGGTGGTTTCCGGGCTGTATGGCCGTGTTCTTTGTTTGGAAAATGGACATCTCCACAACCTTTTGGAGATTTTATGATCTTTGGGAAGGCATGACCTTGTCAGAAGTCAAACCTTTTGAAAAATGATGCCATAACCTCTTGGTGAAAGCATGACTTGTTAGAGTCATAACCCTTTTGGGAAAACGGCATTTAGCAGCATTCATGCACGGCAGATAGGTTTCTCAGCTGTTAAACTGAGCTGTATGTTAGGGACAAAGATATGCCAATGCACAAACACACACACACACACACACACACACACACACACACACACATATATATAATAGAGTTGCAGAAGTGTTATTTTTAGTTGCCAAAAAACATCTCTTCCCCCTTAAAATATATTTGCCTTTAAATCATACTCTCAAGAGACAAAAACAAGCAGACTTCTTTAGAAGTAACTTAGTTGGTTTACTCACAAACTTCATGTATTCAGCATACAGGTACTTTGCTTATCAATCCAGTTACAAATAGATTTGAAGTAGTTTCTTTGTGTAAATGATACAGGGCATCATTCTTATTTATTAATTTAATGTACAGTAGTGTCTTGCTTATCCAACCTTCACTTACCCAACATTCTGGATTATCTAACACAGTCTGCCTACCGCCCGGATCTACATCTGTTTCTCTAGGCAGCAAGGACTGAACTTTTTATGGATTTAACTTTCGACAGTGTTGTTACTATAAGTTCATTTTATACAGTTCTATCTTCATTTGTAGCCAATTTTTAGTAGTCAATGTTTTTGTAGTCAATGTTTTCAATACATTGCGATGTTTGGATGCTAAATTCGTAAATACAGTAACTACATAACGTTACTCTGTATTGAACTGCTATTTCTATTATGATGTTTTGGTGCTTAATTTGTAAAATCATAACGTAATTTGACATTTAATAGGCTTTTTCTTAATCCCTCCTTATTATCTAACATTTTCACCTATCCAACATTCTGTCGGCCTGTTTATGTTGGATAAGTGGGCCTCTACTGTATTTATATCCCGCCCTTCTCACCCCGGAGGGGACTCAGGGCGGCTCACAACAAAAGCACAATTCGATGCCTTGAACATATATCAGCATAAAACAACATATACGTTAAAATCACATCATTGGAACATTTCAATTAAAACAGTTGCTTAAAATCACACTCAACAGTCCATAGTCCAATGGACTCTTAATGGCTTCTGCACGCATACTGTTCCTGCATTGAAGTCTGAAGCATACAGTTCTTACTGAAGTCTAAACTGAACTGTTTTAAAAGGGAGTCTGAGTCCTGAACAAGCCCAGTTCTGATCACATGGTCTGTAGCTCCTCCCACAACAGAGTTAAAAGAGTTAAAATTGCCTACCAATACACTTATATACAATACAGTAAGCAATCTCAATTATATACACAAAATATAACTAGTGTAAGTTTGAAAAGGTTGCTATTTCGAACAATATGTATATTGTTGGATTAAGTGATTAAGTCCACACTGGGTGATGATATTTCTTTCTATCCCACTTTATCTCTCTCTAAAAAGAAACCCAAAGTGAGTAGCATTAAGAATAATAGAATATAACATTTAAAACCTGCTCTACAATGCCATTTCTCTGCCCGACAGATCAGCCAGATGAATTCTCTTGAGCGTGAGCTGCAGACCATCAATCTGGAAAACGAAGGCCTCAGGAAGAAACAAGTGAGACTGGATGAACAGGTGATGGAGGCACTTTTCAGTTCATGGGGGATTTGTTGTCGTGATATAAAAGAAGAAATACATGGGGAACTCTTTCCGCTTTTTCCAAGGTGCTCTCTTGAATTACAATGCTATGATAATTATGAAATGAAACTCTCACAATAGAACGTACATCTGAAAAACAAGGAGCTTTAGCTCAGTTTTCAGGGGAGGGATTGCATTCCTTCTTCGTCTAGATCAACCTTCTCCAACATCGTGGCCTAAAGATGTGTTGGACTACAACTCCCATTATCCTAAACCAACCGGGTCAATACTCTGGTTTTTGGACTTTAACTCCCACAATTCCTAACAGCCTACCGGACATTCCATATATATACGAGGGTTATCCAGAAAGTACATTACGTTTTGGAATTAAAAATGAACAAAGTATAAGAGAAAAAATTTACCATATGCAGTTGAAAGCCACACCCAAATACCACCTCTCTCGCAGTCACCATTCAAATCTAGGCACTAACCATAGCGATGAAGGAGCTTTGCAACTGCTTCCCCACTAAATTCTGCCGCTTGCTTCCTCAGCCACTTGTTTCCAACAATGGGGGCATGACTGGCAACGCAGCGTTTTGGTGATGCTGCGCAGCTGCGGGAAGGACTGACTGGCTGGTTGAGGGCGCAAGCGGCAGAATTTAGTGGGGAAGGAGTTGCAAAGCTCATTCATCACTGTGGTTAGTGCCTAGATTTGAATGGCGACTACGGGAGATGTGGTATTTGGGTGTGGCTTTCAACTGCATATGGTAATTTTTTTCTCCTATCCTTTGTTCATTTTTAATTCCAAAACGTAATGTACTTTCTGGATAGCCCTCGTATATGGAATGTCCAGGGTGGGTGAAAGAACCCACATATATAAAGAACCCACACATAAATATAAATACATATACATATATGTGGGGGGGGGGGGGAAGAATCCTTGTCTGTTTAAAGCAAGTGTGAATGTTGCAATTAGCAAGCTTGAAAAGCATTGAGTAGCCGTGAAGCTGCAATCAGTGAGGGTATCTACATAGCGGTATCCTGGCCTCTGTTCAAGCTTGCGAATTGCAACATTCTTGCTTGCTTTAAACCAGTGGTTCTCAACCTGGGTTCCCCAGATTTTTTTGGCCTACAACTGCCTGAAATCCTAGTCAGTTTACCAGCTGTTAGGATTTCTGTGAGTTGAAGGCCAAAAACACCTGGGGACCCCAGATTGAGAATCACTGGTTTAAACAGACAAGGGTTCTTTCTCCCACCCTGGACATTATTCCACAAGTATATATGCACTCGACTTACTTCATTGCCAACAGAACCTCTGAAGATGCCGTTAGCCATAGATGCAGGTTAAACGTCAGGAGAGAATGCTGCTGGAACACGGCCATACAGCCCGGAAAACTCATAGCAACTCAAAATAAGCTCGGTCTAGACAGGGTTATTGTATGTTTTCCGGGCTGTATGGCCATGTTCCAGACGTATTCTCTCCTGATGTTTCGCCCACATCTATGGCAGGCATCCTCAGAGGTTGTGAGGTATATGGAGAAACTAAGCAAGGAAGGTTTCTTCATACCTCACAACCTCTGAGGATGCCTGTCATAGATGTGGGCAAAACGTCAGGAGAGAATATTTCTGGAACATGGCCATACAGCCCGGAAAACATGCAGTACAACAACCCTGTGATCCCAGCCATGAAAGCCTTCGATAACACATCCTGTCTAGACATTTTCAAAACACCTGGAGGGCCCATGCCTGCTCTATGGTCATGTTGTGGTAGAAGTGGACCATGGAGTGCCACTGGAGGACCTAGAAATTCTTAGAGAGAATATATTAATCAAATCCTCAAATCCTCAAAAGTAAACCTTGCATGTGTGGAGGGCTGGCTGTGTATCTTCACAGCCATGAGACCTAGAAACCTGCACTTGATTTTTAATTCTTGAGAAGCTGGACTCTGTATCTGAAACTTAAGTGTGGAAAGTGTTGTCAAGAAAGTGTTAAATTGAGACACATTCATCTTCCGTCTCAATTTACCTTCTTCTCTAATGATCTGGCATCTGCACAGTCGCACAGAAATAAACACACACATCCCAGCTGTCAGCTGAAGCCAGCGGCACTTGTATTTATTGAAGTAATATACACTATTTACGTAGCTTTGCCGGAGGGAAGCATTTGAACATCCGACCTAATCGATGGCCACAAGGGAACCACCTCTGCTGTTGACTCCCACATTCCAAAGCAAGGACGAATGTCCTGTTAAATATCTGGAAACCACACACTGTTTCCCTCTAGCAATAAATCTCTACACTATGCAATTAACTCTTACACTACTGGAATGCTGGATTACAGGCACACACAATCAGTTTGCTTTAAACCATAAGTGAAATTTCAAAACTACACAATACAATCCTCCAACAAGTGTAACATAGAATATTATGTATATATATCTCTGACGGAACAGAAACGATAGAGGTGACCTCTTTGCCTTTTCCTTCCTCCTGCCTCTTTGGTTTTCTGTGGAAGGTTTCTCCCTGCTGTGTTTGGCTTACACTTTTTTGCAAACCTTCCCTTGGTCTTTCCTTGCGTCTGAGTCCCTTTATGTGTAACGTTCCTCTCTTGCTTTTCTTCTCCCTGCGTATTCTGGCCAAACCTCTGTCCAGACCTCGGTGGCTGGAACTAGCAGAGACGAGCGCAGTGCTCTGCCTGAATTAGCCTGTGAAGGTAGAAGCAAGCTTTTTCCTGTAATCCCGTTCGTTGCATGATTTAAAAAGGGGAAAAAAATCCCATTAGATTGTGCCTCCACCCCTCCTTTCATTGTTGCAGGCTTAATTCCAGATTTAATAGCCGTGGCCCGACTCTTCTGAAAGAGCTACTTTTCATTTTAATGAACAGATCAAATGGGTTTCATTCAAGCGTCATATGGATAATAGGGAAAAGCAATTAATTCCTCTCCAGCCTCATAAGGAAAGCGGGGCAGAGGGAGAAAGAAGGATGAGATTTATGGCCTGATCTTTCTAAAAAATACTCCATAAACTGACTTAATTCAAAACCAGAGTTCGGGAAAATGAAAAGTGGCTCAAGATCCCATTTTCCGGTCTTTCTTTCTTTCTTTCTTTCTTTCTTTCTTTCTTTCTTTCTTTCTTTCTTTCTTTCTTTCTTTCTTTCTTCTTATCTTGGAATTGGTCATTTATTCTCTTGCGAGAACTGGAATTATTTTCTCCATTATCTTTATTTGTCGCATGCCCTTCATAGGGTTATCTGATTGAAATTTGCACAGCGGGATTTAACTTGATAACAAAGTCCCTAGAAAATGCATATCTTAGTGCATTTGTGGATTTTATTTTCTATACTTATATTTATGTGTTCTGACTAACATGGGTTAGCTTAGATGGCTTTGCATTGCTGCTGCCAAGTCTTAATAGGGTCAAATAGTACACTTTATTTATATTCCGCTTTAACTCCCCAGAGGGACTCAAAGCGGATTACAGTACACATATAAGGCAAACATTTTTTATACTTTTTATACAGTAAACAATGACATACAATACACAGACCAAAGTAAAGATTTTCCCCTTTTCACCTCCGGCATCTAGAGACGATGCTCAACTCCGGCCATGGGGAGGTGCTCTTGTTCTATTTTTCCAAGTCGAGGAGCTTGTTGTCTGTAGACTTCTCCGATCATGTTGTTGGCATGTGCGCAGACGTTACTTCAATTGGGATGGTTTGATCTAATTACGAAGACTCAATCCCTACGCTGCCACCAATTGTGATGGTGCTAAAGCCAATTGGGAAGACTCAAGCCAATTGTAATGGTGTCAAAGCAAATTGTAAATGCTGTTTCCACTGCTGAGGGGATTTTTAAATCTTTTAATCCCTCTAGATTTTATATATATATATCACCTTTATATGAGGGGAAGGATTACAGGGGGTGATCATTATTTCAAGATCCCAGCCTCTGTCTCTGTAGTTAGGGATTTCTGTGTTGTTGTTCCCTTTCTGAGGTAACTGTGACTATTACTCTTCCCCAATTAGGTGATTTATTAAGGTAACTGCCACCAACGTGAGGCTTTTGAATTATAACCGATGAAATTTGGCTCCACAGACGCAGATGAGATGAAATGAGTCGGTTGTTAACAAAGAACAACAAGTTTATTGCGTACAAAGCTTATGATTGCTTTAGATAAACAAGTGGTTTAATAACTCTTAAACCACCACAACAGTAGTCTCTGGTGTACTTCCACTCTCACTCTCCTACTGATGATACAAATTGTAGCGAACTCTAACCTCAGCTGAGCTCCTTAGTGAACAATGTCCCAACTACAATAAAAGCCTTTAATTTGATCTACTACCGATCAAACTCCTGATCACTAGTCCTTCCCAACTAGAGATCTTGACTGGGCTCCCTTTAGTCTGCCTTGACTAAAGATTTTGGCCAGGCCTGTCTCCTCAGCCCTTCTTGACTGAAAAGCCTCCAGCCACGCACTCACTGGCTTCTTTTAAAACTCCCACTTTTTCCTTTTCGTGGCTCCGCCCACTTCTCCCTCTGGTGAGCTAGCCAGCTCCGTCTCCTTGGTAACAGCACTACTGTGGATTGAAACAAGATGGCTTCTGTTTCAGCTACTGTGTCAACTAAACACAAATACATACTCTAACAGTTAAAATTAAACATAATAACTATGACTTCTCCACAGCATGATCATGGGATGCCTTTATTACCTTCCTGCCAAGGTGGTACCTATTGATCTTCTCTCATTGCATGCTTTTGAACTGTTAAGTTGGCAGAAGTTAGAGCTAACAGTGGGAGCTCACCACAACTCATGGCTTCAAACTGCCAGATCTCCTGCAGCTAGTGGTTTAACCCACTGCACTACTGCAAGTTAGCTGACATGATACAGAAAAAGCGAGCAAGTCATACCAATCCTTTCTTATGTAGGATTTTTTAATACTTTGTTCAGCACTTGCATGTTGTTCACTAATTAATTATTGTTCCATGTCTTACATGTTTTGTATCCTGCACCCTATGTCTGTGCGTGTGGTTTGGTCCATGTTTGGCGCATGTTTCATACCAAGTGTTTGTCTGCATGTCCTTGCCTTTTGTAACTTGAGACAAAAGAGCCATGTTTGACCAGACAGGGAGTCATACTTGGCACAGACTCGAGTCTTTATGGTTACAGCCACTTTCTCCGTTATCACTCATATATGTATTTACCTTGGTGTCCAACTGGAGATGTGAAGAGAATGGTTTGGCAGTATTCAAGAGCCAGTTTTGCAACATCTTCTGTCTCACGCCTTTTCCCGCAGCTGCTTCACTCCAACTCCAACGTGAAGCTTAGTCTGCCGCCACCGCCGCCGTCGCCGCATCCTCGGGACCTCCCACCACTGGGCTGCGCGGCTGTCTCCTGGGAGCAGTACCAGCAACTGCAGCAGCAGTTCCTGCAGGCCGAGAGGACGTGCCACCGCTTGCAGGAGGAGCTGGAGAGCCGCCCCTCGGAAACAAACACGCCCCAGGTAGGTCCCATCTGACGGCAAGAGAAGTCCCGGTCCCGCTGCTACAAGCATGGGCAAACTTGGGCCCTCCCTCCAGGTGTTTTGGACTCCAACTCCCACCATTCCTAACCGCCTACCGGCGGTTAGGAATGGTGGGAGTTGGAGTCCAAAACACCTGGAGGGAGGGCCAAAGCTTGCCCATGCCTGTTCTGGTAGCTTTGTCCCCACCTGTATATCATACCACCATCAGTAGCTGCCTCTTCATTCCTTATAGTGATCCTTTCTCTGTTTATGCCAGTTTCGATCCCCCGTTCCTCTGTAGTTTCCATCACTCGGTATGTTGCCCCAACGTGCTCCCGTTTTCCCCTTGAGCTTGCTTTGTCTCATCAGTCGTTTGTGATGTTGTTCATGTGTCCCTAATTCTTTTAACCGTACATAATAATGTATTACTAAATGGGCTATATCAGTGATTCCCAAAGTGGGTGCTGGATCGATCCAGGGGGGCGGTGATGGCACCTATTAGGACACGGGGGCGGGGCCAGGAGAGGGGCGGGGCCTCTTCCCAAGTGCCGGAGACAGGGCTAGGCACCTGAGGCGCCTGTTAGGACACCCAGGGGGCGGAGCTAGAGGAGTGGGCGTGGCTTCTTCCCAACTTCTGGCTTGTCAGGGAATCGTCTCCCTGACCAATTGATGTGTCAGGTCTCACCTTCTTCTCATCAGCCAGACTACGTAGGCAGCAGCGAAAGTGGCACCGACAAATGACACCTCAGTCATTAATTATCTGCTGATCCCAGTGGTTCTAAAGGCTTTATTTACAAGTTATATGCAACACTAAATACCATCACTCTCTGGACACATGTTGCCTCAGCAAGGGCAAAACATGGCGTGTCCTCTCGGCTTGCCGAGTCCATTACCATTGCAAGCAGGCACCTCCTTGCATTCCACAGTTCATGACGAATGTTCCGTCCATGTAGTTGAAACGGAAGTCTTGACCTATTGGCCCTCCAGGCAATCAATCAGGGCTGGCTGTAATTGACTCCTGGACTGCTGGAATGCTTGCCAGAACACATACACACAATCCAACAGTAACAATTGATTGAACATTTCACACTAAAACAACAAAAACATTAACATGGCTTTGTGAGGGTATGCTCGATTCCAGCCACAGGAGGAGCTGCTGCTTCATCATAGACTGTGACAATGATGGAATACTTAATAATAATAATAATAATAATAATAATAATAATAATAATAATAATAAAACTTTATTTATACCCCGCCACCATCTCCCCAACGGGGACTCGGGGCGGCTTACATGGGGCCGTGCCTAGAACAATACAATATAACAAAATATAAAAGAACAACACATCATAACACATTAAACAATACAATAGATAATAATATACATTACAACACAAAATCAGAGAAGCAATAAAAAACAAGGGCGGGCCACATGAACACTAAGTTAAAACTCAGGGTGAGAAAGAAATAAGAATAAAAACCACAGAGAACAGGGTCATAAGATAGTGGTACAGTCTAGAGGATAGATATTGGAGGGGAGCAACAAAAAAGAAGTATATGGTAGTTACTCTCCAAAAGCACACTACTTCCTCATCTTCCAGCACGCACACCGCTGGACATTTTTATGGTGTCATAAATCAGTTAAATTAGCCTCCCTGCATAAGCGGTCCCTAAATTTTCCTACTTGACAGATGCAACTGTCTTTCAGGTTGCTTAGGTCAACAACTAGGAGAGCTATTTTTTATTATTTTAATTGTCGGGTGCTCACTCCGACACGGGCTGGCCTCGAACTCATAGTGATTTATTGTAGCTGGCTACTAACCAGCCTGCGCCACAGCCCAGGTATTGTTTGAAGCCATCGTATAACTCTGCTTGCCTTTTGCTGAACAGCCAACGCTAATCTTTAAGACCACACGCCCATGTTTTGCATGGTTCCCTTTCCTTTTTAACAACTCAGTTTTTGCACCTGTGTTGCTGCTGCCATGGCTGCTTTGTTTACATTACTAAGCGCTTGCTGTGCTCTTCTTTGTTGTTGTTGTACTGACTTCTCTCCCGGAGACTTGTGGGTGAAGTGTGTCCTCCTTGCCTTTCTCTCCCCAGGCCTCTCTTCCGGAGCAGCGGTCCTTGCATGCCGATTCCTACCGCCGGATTGGCCACCTCTGACACCTCATTCCTTACTCACCCAAAACTGGCATAAGCTGAGAAACCCAGGGATCAAATCGCTTTATCTTGTCGTCCTTGTTGTCGTTACTGTTGCTTAATTTAAAAAAAGAGAGACCCACTTTATTTTATTTTTTAAAGCCTCTCCTCCAGTGTTATGGTTTGGTTTTCCCCCTCCCACTTATTTATTTGTGTCGGAATTTCTATGTCCGTGTCCGTATCTTTGCACGCGCATGTGTGTGTGTCAGGAAAAGGAGAATCACACACTGCGCTCTCTATTATTATTATTTTTTAACATTCGTTATGATTCGTCAACTCTTCCTTATTGTTATTACTATTTTTTTAATTTATGTTATTTAATAATGGCGCATCCGGGGGAGGGAAATATGGAAAGAGAAACACTATTTTTGTTTTCTTCTCAAATGGTATGGTATAATAACTATTTTTAAACAGAAAAGGGGGTACTAATTTTTTATATATTTGGATCCGAAGAAGAAAAACTGGGCTTATTTATACAAAGGGTTTTTGTACGAGATGTATTGTATACAACATACTTTTTAAATGGGGAAAGAGCTACACTTTTGTTGGCTGAGACTGGGCAAATAAAATACACGTTTTAAGTATGCCGTTGTGTGTCTCTTTGTCTCGCCAATGAACAGGGCTGTGGTGTTCATTAGGATATAGCTCGGCCATCCGGGTGTTTTGGACTTTTGAAGTCCAAAACACCCGAACGACCGGGGTTTGCCCATGCCTGCTATAGCCCTTACTCGACACGTTGCGGGTGCATCTACACTGTAGAATTAATGCTCTCAAGAGACAAAATAAGTAGACTTCATTAAAAGTATCATAGTTGGTTTACTCACAAACTTTATGTATTCAGCATATAGGTACTTTGCATATCAATCCTGTTACAAATAGGATTTGAAGTAGTTTCTCTGTGCAGGTAACACAGGGCATCTTTCTTAGAATCAACAATCCATAATCTAAAGCATCTCTCTGGTCTGAGAGTCTAATACGACTATTTGTCTAACTTCTAAACTATTGTTTCTACTGAAGTCTGAAAGTAAACTGTTTCAGAAATGGAGTCTGAGTCCTGAACAAGCCCAGATCTGATCATGTGGTCTGCAGCCTTGCCCACAACAAAGAGTTAAGGAAAACTGCAAACTAATACACACATATACAATACAGTAAACAATCCTAATAATATGAACACAATAGAGTAAGCAACCTCTCGGGGGGGTTAATTAACTCCGAACCACCCTGATTTATTGGTGAGCCAGGCCTCTTATCAGTCTATCCTCCGTCAGACCACTTAAGCATGTGGCTAAGCAGCACCGACAAATGACACCACAGTCATAATTCAGCTGTCCACAGCGGTTCCTAGACTTTATTATATACAATTATATACAGCTACAAAGTCCATTGCTCATAGGACCCATGCTTCCCTAGCAAGGGCAAAGCATGTCCTCTCTCTTTGCCGATAGTCAGCAAAGCTCTTATCTGCTGCCAGCAACTCCCACATTCCACATTCCTGTCTGCCCTTCTGAGACCAGAAGGCTTGACCTATTGGCTAGGCAGGCTATCATTCAAGCTGGCCTGCCATTAACCCGTGTGCTGCTGGAAAGCATGCCGGAATACACAGTTGCAAAAACCCAACAGCAAAACACTTGATTCAACATTTCACCCTTACACCAAAATACACCAACACAACCAACTTCTAAACTGTACTGTTTCTACTGAAGTCTGAAAGCAAACTGTTTTAAAAATGTAGTCTGAGTCCTGAACAAGCCCAGATCTGATCATATGGTCGGCAGCCCCTACCACAACACAGAGCTAAGGAAAACTTCATACCAATACACACACATAATACAGTAAACAATCCTAATAATATACATAACTAATAACCAGTGGAGGCTTGAAGAAGGGTTGCTATTTCCAACAAGGTAAGCCTTGCAGAAGTAAACAGAAATGTGCTGAATCTTTTAGAGACTTCACAGGATTATTCCAAAATGACTTGTCCATTTTGGTGTCCAAACTGATAAGAGCTATGCTTTTCAAGGATGCTGGAGATGAGCAGGAGAGAGGAGCCGCAGTGGCACAATGGGCTAAACCCTAGTGCCGGCTGAGCTGGTGACCTGAAGGTTGGGTTACTGACCTGAAAGTTGTTGTTTTCAATCCGCGAGACGGGGTGAACTCCAGTCTGTCAGCTCTAGCTGAGAGAAGCCTCCCACAGGATGGTAACACATCCAGACACCCCCTGGGCAATGTCTCTGTAGACAGCCAATTCCCTCACACCAGAAGTGACTTGCAGTATGTGCTCAAGTTGCTTCTGACACGATAAAAAAAAAAGCAGAAGAGCAAGCCTATCTGCTCTTCCCTTTTTTCTTCCCATTTAGATGTTCACATCCACTCAGTAAGAGATTCGCATGGCAGCTGCTGTTTATTATTCCTACTGAAGGCAGGCACACGTGGCAACGGAAGATCCCATTACACCATGTAACATAATTTGAAAGTTTTTCTGTTCTTGGTTTGAAAGTGTTATTTCCTGTTTAATAGTGCAGCCCTTACTGTTAAAGTGGTTGTTCTACTCCAGAAACTTTGTTTTTGTGGCTGCCACACACTAGGCTGAATTGGTTGAGACTCGATGAGAGATTCATTGAAAAACTACCGCAAAACGTGCTATAGCAGGATTTCCCTCCCACAAAGACAAAGTTATTGTACTTTAATAAACCTTTTCCGTGTTTTTATGATAAAACCAATTAGGAAATGTTTATAAGTCAGGAACAAAAGTCATGTTGCACAGTGCTATCTTCAAAGAAACTCCCTTAAGTTCATTGGAGATGGAGCTGTCGAAGAAGAGTCGCCAGCTTTATGATCTACTTGTGGACATTTAATGTTCAGATCATGGGATGCTGGATGAGATCCTTCTTTACTCCAATTCAATAGGGCTCTTCTTATGCAAAAAAAAAAATCCTATGAGGTTTCAGCATCCAAGAATTTTGAGCACAGAAAGATGAAGCATTCCTGAACGGGACAATCTGATGAAGAGTCGCCGCCTCGAAAGAATGGGCTTCCCTGCTTGTAAGAGTTTCTCCCATTCCATTCAATGGAACACCATCCTTTCAATTGTGTCCAAATTCCTCTGTGTGCATGGATCATGCCCTCCATTGAACTGAATGGGAACCCTGTTTGCCTAGAACTGTCCCTCATGTTTTTATTGTGCTCACAGGTTTTTGGAGTTGGTTTGTTGTGTCGGCTTCTCTTTCAGAACCTGTGTGTCTCCGTGTAGCATAGAGTTCTTCCCATCTCTTCACCCATCACTTTCCCCCATCTGACCATCGTTGGCCCATGTTCATATTGCAAGACACTGGATTTTTTAAAAAAAGTCTTAATTCCATCTGGTTTTGATTCTTTCCAGAGCGGACAGGAGCAGCTGCTCAAAATGATGGAGAGGCGCATGATGGACGTGGAGCAGCAGCTGAGGCTGGTCAAGCGCCTTCTCCAAGACAAAGTCAATCAGCTGAAAGAGCAGGTGAGTCATCCCCACAGGTGGGAAATCCAGAGAAGTGCTCAGAGCTGCCCTGAATTGGCACACATTGTGACTCTGAAACTTTGTGTTAGTGACCTATGCAAGCACAAGTCCAATTCATATCTATTTGTCTTCCGCGTGTTGCAGAAGTTGGAATTCTCTTCCTTCTAGTCTTGTGCTTTTGTATAGAATTGCTATCCATTTCTTTTTGTTTCATTTGTATGGCCCTGTTTGTTACAGGTTTGTTGAAAAACAAACTGCGTGCAGTCCTGTCCAGACTTATCCAGACTTATTATTGCATTACTGTTTTATCTGTTTTATATTGTGATTGTATTATGCTGCTTATATTTTGTCCTTATGTTGTTTGGGCCTCTGCCCCATGTAAGCCGCCCCGAGTCCCCCACGGGGAGATGGTGGCGGGGTATAAATAAAGTTTTATTATTATTATTATTTTATTATGACACAGCAAACAAGATAGATATGCTGGATTTCATATCACAAAATCACAAGTCGAACACTTCCCAAGTGTCTAGGACTGTGTGATGTATTTTCGGATGATGTGTGCAGATCCCAGTAGGGTGGCCTTTTGCAGTTGGCAGATCGTAATTTTGTCAATGTCTATTGTTTCCAAATGCCGGCTGAGATCTTTTGGCACGGCACCCAGTATGCCGATCACCACCGGGACCACCTGCACTGGTTTCTGCCAGAGTCTTTGAAGTTCAATCTTGAGGTCCTGATAGCGGCTGAGTTTTTCCTGTTGTTTTTCGTCAATGCGACTGTCACCTGGGATGGCGACATCAATGATCCAAACCATTTTCTTTTCCACAACTGTGATGTCTGGTGTGTTGTGTTCCAGAACTTCGTCAGTCTGGATTCGGAAGTCCCACAGTATCTTTGCATGCTCATTTTCCAATTATACAATCAATATAGGTTTGTGATCCCACCAGTTCTTTGCTGCTGGGAGCTGGTACTTGAGGCATAAGTTCCAATGGATCATTTGGGCCACATAGTTGTGCCTCTGTTTGTAGTCTGTCTGTGCAATTTTCTTACAGCAGCTGAGGATATGATCCATGGTTTCGTCAGTTTCCTTGCACGGTCTGCATTTTGGGTCATCAGCTGATTTTTCAATCTTGGCCTTAATTGCATTTGTTCTGATGGCTTGCTCCTGGGCTGCAAGGATCAGGCCTTCTGTCTCCTTCTTCAGGGTCCCATTCGTGAGCCAGAGCCAGGTCTTCTCCTTATCAGCTTTTCCTTCAATTTTGTCAAGGAACTTTCCATGCAATGTTTTGTTGTGCCAGTTGTCAGCTCTAGTTTGTAGTGCGGCTTTCTTGTACTGATTTTTTGTCTGCTGTGCTTTGAGGAGTTTCTGATTTTTGACTTCAATCAATGCAGGTTCTTCACTTTGCTTTACATATTCTGCCAGGGCATGTTCTTCTTTGACTGCTTGTTTTACTTATAAGCGTCCTCTGCCCCCTGATCTTCTAGGCAGATATATATATTATATATTGTTATTATTATTATTATTATTATCATCATCATCCAGCCCTTTGTTGCATCCACAATGAGCAAAAGAAAACAAGCCAGGAAAATGGGAAAAAATCAAAATTTACTCTTAAGTAGCAGAGTCAAAAAAAAAAAAAACACAAAACCTCCAGCTTCAAAAATAACTCAGTCTCTTTGAAGCAACAAAACTCACATAAAGTTCCTTGCATTAAACTCATGCATCTTCATAGTAGCCTCTCAGCAAGTATTCAGTAAGTCCCCAAAAAACATTACAAACATTTCCCAAAGTTATACCCCATTCAGGGAGTGGTTCAAGCTTGTTATCCTTGATTGTTCTAATTACTCAACTATGAGTTGTAATTGACCAGGTGTTTTTCCCTTAACACACAAATACACAAGTAGTGATCCCACAGAAACTTAGTCATATACATGCATATACAGTAATACTGTTTTCGTTTTCAAGCGCTTCTTCCAAAAACAGAGCTTTTCTGAATCAGCTGTTTCATTCTTTCGTCCAAATGAATGAAAACTTTCGTCCCATTGGCCAACATGGGAAGGCTTCCCACGCTCCCCTTCCCCTCAGTTTTAGGGCTAGAGGGTCTCACCATTTCACTGATCCTCAGGCACTCTCCAACATTCATTTGAGTTGTTAGGGTTGGTGGGATAAATCCCTGTCTCTGAGTCCGGGTAGGGAAAATACAGTCCGTGGCTCACTGATGCTGTTTTTGCAACCCTTGGCTCTTTTTCAGGCTCCAATATCTTTTTAAATGGGTAGCAAGCCCCCCCCCCCCCTATATTTTTTAGCACACAGTAAATTGGAAAGAGACTCTCTTTAAGAGAGTATGTGTGTGGTCTGCAGGTCCAAAGCGCCCGTGACTGCCAGGGCTTGCAGCTGAGTGCCGAGTGGAGCGCCTCTTACTAAGCACTTGGTGCTCAGCACTCAGCTGAAAGACCAATGTGGAAAGGGTTTTCCCTGCCAGCTAAATCACCTGTGTATGAATTTTGGTTTCCAGATGTTATGTTTAATTGTGTGTTTATGTTTTAAAAGGGTAAGCATTATAGTTATTGCATGAAGGGAGTAGCCATCTCAGCACTCAGAGGCTGGTTGCCATAGAAACGTAGATGCTTCTGTAGAAATGTAACTATTTCGAAGCTAGCATGAAAAGGGCGGAGCTATCTGGATGAAAAAGGAGGGAATGTTTTTAAAAGAGTCAGTCTGTGATCGGAGAAATTACAGGGAAAGACTGGTTCTCAGGTGGCTAGAACCAGGGAAGTTCAAATCTCAGTCTGTGCTCTGATGAGGCACAGGGAAGATTGATTCCAGGTTGATGGGATCAAGGAGACTCAATTGTTCATTTTGAGTTGGTTTTAAATAAGTTTGGTGACTTATTTAATGTAGTCTGTGTCCTGGTAAGGAACAGAGAATCTGTGATAGTATATCACAGGGGTGACTGTGGTCTGAAGTCACTGGATAGTCCAAGTTTCACACTTTGGGAACCAATCCCAGTTGGACTTACAGAGATCCATTGATGAAACGGTCTAAAAGTGGCAGAGGAAGCAGTTTTAACTACTTTAAGTAAAAGAAGTGATACTTTAGAGAGTTGATTCACCTCATTCTAGTATTGTAACTGTTAATAAGAATACCTCTAAGTGAGAAACAAAATTGTAACCACTAAGCGCTGTGCCTGAATAAACTTGTTATTGTTCTTTCAACATCCAAGCCTCTGTCGCATATATTCTAAACCAAGTTATGCTACCATCTAAAGTGAATAAGAAGAAAGGGGAAAAAAACACAGGAAAAGGTCTCCTCCCTGAGTCTTTGGTCGTTGTATCTTTCCAAATTGGTGGCAGTCGTTATTAGTTCTTTACAAATTCTTTACAAATTTTGGGATAAAAAAATTTCCCCCTGCCTGAAGGAACCTTAGTCGTTCATAGCTCTTCACAACCTGCCTATCTGAATCCTTGCTGAGGACTATACACTTGTGCAGGGTGTGACTACATTGTAGAATTAATGCAGTTTGACACCATTTTAACTACGATGGCTCAATGCTATGGATTTTGGCAGAGAAGGCTGAAGGCCTTTTAAAACTGCAGCTCCCACAATTCCATAGCATTGAGCCACAGCAGTTGAAGTGGGTCCAAACTGCATTAATTCTACAGTGTAGATGCGCAGCCTAGGCTATACCTCACTCCTAATGCGTGGTGGCTTCATAGGTCAACATTCATGCCCAGGTCTTGTCCCAGCCTAAATGGCTAGGGAAAAGTCCCATTTTATACTGCTTAAGCAACAACTCCTTGTTGTCTGTATTTCAGCTCACAAAGAACAGAAAAGCAGACGAAATGGTGAAAGACCTCTATGTTGAGAACGCCCAGCTCCTGAAAGCTCTGGAGATGACGGAACAGAGGCATCAAACGGTGGAGAAGAAGAACTACTTACTGGAAGAGAAGATTGCCAACCTCAGCCGGATTGTCAACAACCTGACCTCCCCAACGTTGGGGTCCACGGTTCAGCTGGGGTCTTAGCCCGTCTGCCTAACTCTGCACATCCCATGCACTTTATTGATGAAATGCTGGGCATTTCGGCTGTTTTAGAAAACGCTGCCTTTTGAATGTTAGAGACTTGGATCCGTGCCAGGGCTGTTCCTTCTCGATCTCAACTTCCATCCTGGATGCCTTACTGCAAACTCATTTTTCTCTCTGGAGAGTTCAACACTGCTTGGAGGACGAGTGCACGATGCTGGAGGTGCGACGCACCTTTAAACACTAAACATAAGTATACCTCCAATAACAAATTCCCTGGCCATTACTACTACTTGCACAGAAATGTTGATGCCAAAGCTACACATGACATGGAAAGAATATTTACAGCATTTATATTCCGCCCTTCTCGCCCCGAAGGGGACTCAGGGGACTCACATTACACATATAGGCAAACATTCAATGCCTTTTAACATAGAACAAAGACAAGACAAACATAGGCTCTGAGGGGGCCTCGAACTCATGACCTCCTGGTCAGAGTGATTCATTGCAGTTGGTTGCAGCCGGCTTGCTCTTCCGCCTGCACCACAGCCCGGGCCCAGGTTTGTATTCCACACAAAAAAGCAGATTGACACACTTCATCTGAGTTTTTTTTATTCACACATAACATTATGCGCTTGTGGTGAAACAACCAGATTGGGTAAATCTTGCATTACTAAACAAAAACACATTGAACTTTCTACAATTATTTCAAAATGCATCCAGACATTTATTTATTTTTTCTTCTACCAACCTCTGCTTGTGTTATGATTTCCATTTTGGGAGCAAATCATCCAATCCTATCATTGGAAGGGACCTCCAGAGGTCACCCAGTCCAACCCCCTTCTGCAGGCAGGAAGACACAATCCAAGCCCTCCTGACAGATGGCCATGCAGCCTATGTTTAAAACATCTCCGGAGAAGGAGACCGCACTGGACTCTAAAGCAGAAGCCGATTCTATTATTGAAAGCTCTGACTGTCATGAAGTTATTTCTGATGTTTAGGTGGAATCTCTTTTCCTGCAATTTGAATCCATTTCTTTGTGTCCCAGCATTAAAAAAAAGCTTGCTGCCTTCTCCTCAATGGGACATCTGTTCCAATATTTAAATATGGCTCTTAAATCCCCTCTCAGTCTTCTCCAAGCCAGACTTTCCAACTTCTAAAGATTCATAGTTTCCAGATCTTTGACCATTTTGGTCATGCTTCTCTATTTATTTTTATTTTTATTTATTTCCAGTATTTATATTCCGCCCTTCTTTCTCACCCCAAAGGGGACTCAAGGCAGATCACAATGCACATATGCATGGCAAACATTCAATGGCATTATTAGACATACACCACACACACAGACAGACAGACAGACAGTAGAGGCAATTTAACATTTTTCCAGCTTCCAGCATCATGAGGTTATGCTTGATTCCGGCCACAGGGGGAGCTGCTGCTTCATTCACTGTGACACCGAGTCCTTTGATCGTAGTACTTCCTCCTTGCTCTTCGCATGCCAGCAGTTTTATGGTGTCATAAATTAAATTAACCTCCCTGCATTAAGCGGTCCCTAATTCTCTACTCACAGCTACAACTGTTTTCGAACTGCTTAGGTGGACAGTAAGCTAGGCTATTAAATGATCGGGAGTTTAATCCGACGCAGGTTTTGAACTAATGACCTTTCGTTTAGTAGTGATTTGTTGCTGCTGGCTATTAACCAGCTGTGCCACAGCCTGGCGCAGATATCTTTCATCTTCTTGACTTGCTTTGTCCAGAACCAGAGACAGTTTTACTCCAAGTGTGATCTGACCAAAGTCTAAGAAAGTAGGACTAGAACTTCCCTCAATTCCAACATTATGCTCTTGTTCATGCAGCCTAGAATTGCATTGGCCTTTTTAGCCGCCGCATCACACTCTTGGCTCACGTTCACCTAAGACTTAATGGAAGGTTAAGAGGCACGATCATCAAGTTTGCAGACAACATCAAATCGGGAGGAAGAGCTAATATTCCAGAAGACAGGAGCAGAATTCAAAACGATCTTCACAGATTAGAGAGAGGATTGGCCAAAACTAACACAAGTTCATCAGGGAGAAATGCAAGATTCTCCACTTAGGCAGAAAAAAGGAAAGGCAAAGATACAGAATAGGGGATGATGCCTGGCTTGATAGCAAACATGTGAAAAAGATCTTGGAGTCCTTGTGGGGAGGAAGGGGAACATGAGCCAAGAGTGTGATGCTGCAGCTAAAAAAGCCAATGGGATTTTGGTCTGCATAAATGGGAGTCTAGTGCCTAGATCCAGGGAAGTCATGCTCCCCTTCTATTCTATTCTGCCATGGTCAGACCATGTCTGGAATCACAATGTGTCCCATTCTGGGCACTGAAATTGAAGGGAGATGTTGACTCTAAGCTGGAATGTGTCCAGAGGAGGTCACCTAAAATAATCAAGGGTCTGGATAACAAGCCCTATGAGGAGCGGCTGAAAGAGCTGAGCATGTTTAGCCTGTGGAAGAGAAGGCTGAGAGGAGACATGATGAGGGCCATGGATCAAGATGTGAGGGGAAATCATAAGGAGGAGGGTGCCAGCTTGTTTTCTACTTCCCTGGAGACAAGGAACAAATTCTATCAAATTATGGGAAAGGAGATTCCACCTGAACATTAGAAAGAACTTCCCAACGGGGCCGGGCTGTGGCGCAGGCTGGTGAGCAGCCTGCTGCAATAAATCACTCTGACCATGAGGTCATGAGTTCGAGGCCAGCCCATGGTGGGGTGAGCACCCGTCAATTTAAAATAAAAAATAGCCCCTGCTCGTTGCTGACCTAGCAACCCAAAAGATAGTTGCATCTATCAAGTAGGAAATAAGGTACCACTTATAAAAGTGGGGAGGCAAATTTAACTAATTTACGACATTGGAATGAGGAAGTGCGGTCAGAGTGGATGATGAAGCAGCTGCTCCCCCCTGTGGCCAGAATCGAACACCCCCTCAAGAGAAGGTTAAATTGCCTCTGCATCTGTCTGTCTCTGTCTCGGTTCTACGTGTATATGGGCATTGAATGTTTGCCCTATATGTATATAATGTGATCCACCCTGAGTCCCCTTTGGGGTGAGAAGGGTGGAATATAAATACTGTAAATAAATAAATAAATAAACTGTGAGAGAGCACTGTTCAGCAGTGGAACTCTCTGCAGTGTGGTGGAGGCTCCTTCGTTGGAGGTTTTGAAACCGAGGCTGGATGGCCATCTGTCGGGGGTGCTTTGAATGTGATTGTCCTGCTTCTTGGCACAATGGGATTGGACTGGATGGCCCACGAGGTCTCTTCCAACTCTACTATTCTATGATTCTATCAAGTTAGATATGCCACCCATCCTATATCCGTACATTTCTTTTTTATAACCAAAGTATACTGTACGTTTGTCCCTGGATAGTTTTGAGCCCACTCTCTATTCTGTTAGGGTCATTTTGGATCCTGCTCAGAGATCGCTCAGAAATTGGCTTCCTTTGCCTAAGAAGAATTTATTGGTCTTTGTTTTCTGCACTTCTGGAGATTCGAGTATTTCAATTATTTTGAATTGGAGTATTATTTATTTACAGTATTTATATGCCGCCCTTCTCAGGGCGGATCACAATGTACACATACGTGGCAAACATAGAGACAAAGACAGAGACACAGAGTTGGCACAGCGGAAGTGTGCTGGGCCCATAACCCTTGTCGGTGGGAGGGTTAAATTGAGACTTATTCAGCTCTCCCTCTTAAATCAACCTTTTCCAGCTTCCTGTGAGTATGCTCGATTCCGGCCACAGGGGGAGCAGCTGCTTCATTATCCTCTGTGATGCCGAGTCCTTGGATACTTCCTCATTCCAAACGCTGCTGGATGATTTTTATGGTGTCGTAAATTAGTTAAATTAGCCTCCTCACATAAGTGACACCTAAATTTCCTACTTGATAGATGCAACTATCTTTCAGGTTGCTTAGATCAACAACAAGCAGAGCTATTTTTTATTTTAATGGTTGGGTGCTCACTCCGACATGGGCTGGCCTCAAACTCATGATTTCTTAGTCATAGTGATTTATTGCAGCTGGCTACTAACCAGTCTGCCCACAGCCCGGCCCTGCTCCCTTATTCAACATGTCTCACTTATCCAATATAAACAGGCCAGCAGAACGTTGGATAAGCAAAAACGTTGGATAATAAGGAGGGATTAAGGAAAAGCCCATTAAATGTCAAATTGCATTATGATTTTGCAAATTAAGCACCAAAACATCATGTTTTACAACCAATCGAGATAAAATGCAGTTCAATACACAGTAATGTAGTAATTACTGTATTTACAAATTTAGCACCAAAACATTGAAAACATTGACTACAAAAGCGCTGACTACTAAAAGGCAGACTTGAGTTGGATAATACAGAATGTTGGATAAGCGAGACTCTACTGTAATTGGAAGATTCCCAGGAATCCAAATGCCATACATGTTAGAACCAAAGCAAATGGACAGCCCTGACGCCTTCAGTGTGGCTTTATCTGTTTTTTAGAACAACTTTGATTCAATTTATTTCAATTGGGGCGGGGAGGTTGATGTAAATTTTGTGCGATTTTTAATATACAGACTCTTACCAACACGATCCTCCTAAGTTGTATCATTGCAACCACAGTGGGGGGGGGGGGTGTGCATGTGTGTGTGGATAACGATTCCAACAAAGGATTCCCCCAGGAATTGTGAGAGTTGGAGTCCAAAACACCTGGAGGGGTTGGCCCCATTTTAGGAGGCAACCCCTGGCAGTGAGACCAGGGAGAAGCCTGTTGGCAGAAACCCAGGCAAGGGATCTGCCTGAACTGCCCATTTTAGTGAGTCCCTGCTGTGGTGAGCATGCAGATCAGGCCCAATTGGAATCAGCCAGCAAGCAAGGAGAGAAGGTGATTTTCAGCCAAGGAAGATTTTATTATCTGCAGATAAGATGCTAGCTAGTGATTCATTCACAAAGTAGATAGCATCCAGAATACAGTTTCATAGCCTTTTTTATATACAACTAGCTGTGCCCGGCCACGTGTTGCTGTGGCGAAGTATGGTGGTATATATTACAATAGAATCTCACTTATCCAACATTCGCTTATCCAATGTTCTGGATTATCTAATGCAGTCTGCCTTTTAGTAGTCAATGTTTTTGTAGTCAGTGTTTTAAATTCATTGTGATTTTTTGGTGGTAAGTTTGTAATACAGTAATTACTACATGGCATTACTGCGCATGGAACTACTTTTTCTGTCAAATTTGTTGTATAACATGATGTTTTGGTGCTTAATTTGTATAATCATTACCTAATTTGATGTTTAATCAGCTTTTCCTGAATCCCTTCTTATTATCCAACATATTCACTTATCCAACATTTGCCGGCCTGTTTATGTTGGATAAGTGAGACTCTACTGTATATTTATAATCTTATATTTTCTGCTTAGAACAGGATTATATGAGCCCCCTTCTTCACAGCTGTATAAAATGCACACTGAAGTGGATTATATGGCATTTGGAGTCAAGATAATCCAGTGCCAAGCAGATAATATAAGATTCTAAATGGGTTATATAGCTGTGTGGAAGGGCCTTGAGTCTACACTGCCATATAATCCAGTGCAAATTAGATAATTCGTGGAAGAGGCCTAAGTGAGGCCTAACTGTGCCTGTCCCCTGGGCTGAGTAGGTTGCTAGGAGACCAAGTGGGCGGAACTTAGCCTTGTAACTGGCAGCAATTGGATAAAAACAATTATTGCTCTCCCTCTAATTAGGACTTTATTTTTCTTTTCTTTTTGTTGTATCAACCTAGAGCCGTGGATGATGGGTTGTGTTGTCAAATTTCGAGGTTGGGGGGCCTGTAGTTTTGTTGTTTTGTCCGCTGCCCTGATGCCATCACTCTTTTATATATATAGATTTGGCATAGGCTGCAGCCAAGCCTCTAATTCTGACCAATCACAGAGAGGGGCTTGGCTCACTGGCCGGTGTGGGCTGGAACAAGGGATGATTAAGGGTCGATAACTGAGGTTCCTTTTACTCAGGGGTCCCCAAACTTTTTAAACAGGGGGCCAGTTCACAATCCTTCGGACCATTGGTGGGCCGGACTATAGTTGGCCACCGAGCAATAATAATAATAATAATAATAATTAATAATAACAACAGCAATAATAATAAAAAAGAGGGTTGGAAGAGACCCTTTGGGCCATTGAATCCGATTCCCTTCTGCCTTTGTGCACCGAAAGCACAAGCAAAGCACCCCTGACAGATGGCCACCCAGCCTCAATGTTAATAATAATAATAATAATAATAATAATAATAATAATAATAATAATAATAACAGCAATAATAATAAAAAAGAGGGTTGGAAGAGACCCTTTGGGCCATTGAATCCGATTCCCTTCTGCCTTTGTGCACCAAAAGCACAAGCAAAGCACCCCTGACAGATGGCCACCCAGCCTCAATGTTAATAATAATAATAATAATAATAATAATAATAATAATAACAACAGCAATAATAATAAAAAAGAGGGTTGGAAGAGACCCTTTGGGCCATTGTATCCAATTCCCTTCTGCCTTTGTGCACCGAAAGCACAAGCAAAGCACCCCTGACAGATGGCCACTCAGCCTCAATGTTAATAATAATAATAATAATAATAATAATAATAATAATAAGGGTTGGAAGAGACCCCTTGGGCCATTTTGTCCAACCCCCTTCTGCCTCTGCGGACCAAAAGCACAAGCAAAGCACCCCTGACAGATGGCCACCAAGCCTTAATGTTAATAATAATAATAATAATAATAATGGTTGTAAGAGAAGAAGAGAACCCTTGGGTCATTTAGCCCAACCCCCTTCTGCCCTTGTGCCGTGGGGGCCGGATAAATGGCTTCGGTGGGCCGCATCCAGCCCCCGGGCCTTAGTTTGGGGACCCCTGCTTTTACTGAACAGGAAAAATAACAAAGTGATTGGGGGCATCTCGGGCCCTACCCAGGAATGCTATTGTTCTATGAGATGGACATGACGTGGCCCATTAAGAGGGCTGGCCTCTTAATTCCAGATCCCAGAGAATTATCTATTTATTTACATCATTTTTGCCCCACCCTTCCCACCCGGAGGGACTCAGGGCGGCTTACAACAGTCGGCAAATTACTTTGCCCAAAATACATTCAATAAAACAATGACATATTAATAAACAATAAAACAGTACCACATCAATTAAAGCTCTAATTAGACTCTATTAAACCATGAATTATAAAATTTAAAATGCATGTATAGTTAAATTCGTCCACTAACACCTTCTTGTGCACTTTGATTCACGTCATATCGACCTCAGATGTTACTCCTCGAACGCTTGAGTACATAGCCATGTCTTCACGGCTTTCCTGAAACCTAGGAGAGTCGGAGCTTGTTGAACACTACTGGGGAGGGCATTCCCCAACCGGGGAGCAACCACTGAGAAGGCCCTGTCCCTCATTCCCACCAGCCATACTTGCGAGGCAGGTGGGACCGAGAGCAGGGCCTCTCCAGATGATCTTAAGAACCTAGTAGGTTCATAGGAGGAGATACCTTCGGAGAAGTAGTATGGGCCAGAACCGTTTAGGGTTTTATAGGTCAAGAGAAACAAAACATCATATGGTTGTTGTATGTCTTTCGGGCTGTGTGGCCATGTTCCAGAAGTATTCTCTCCTGACGTTTCGCCCACATCAATGGCAGGCATCCCCAGAGGTTGTGAGGTATGGATAGATGTGGGCGAAACGTCAGGAGAGAATACTTCTGGAACATGGCCACACAGCCCGAAAGACATACAACAACCCTCTGATCCCGGCCATGAAAGCCTTTGACAACTCATAAAACATCATATATTAATAGCCTGAAGAAAAGAAGGCTGAGAGGAGACATGATAGCCATGTACAAATACGTGAAGGGAAGTCCTAGGGAGGAGGGAGCAAGCTTGTTTTCTGCTGCCCTGCAGACTAGGACACGGAACAATGGCTTCAAACTACAGGAAAGGAGATTCCACCTGAACATCAGGAAGAACTTCCTCACTGTGAGGGCTGTTCGACAGTGGAACTCTCTCCCCCGGGCCGTGGTGGAGGCTCCTTCCTTGGAGGCTTTTAAGCAGAGGCTGGATGGCCATCTGTCGGAGGTGCTTTGAATGAGATTTCCTGCTTCTTAGCAGGGGGTTGGACTGGATGGCCCATGAGGTCTCTTCCAACTCTACTATTCTATGATTCTATGATTCTAATACAATCATGCAAAAATGACAGAGGATGGGTTTGGGCTGTAGACATTCAGATTTCCTTCGGATGCGAGAGGTCCCGTTCATCAAAGGCGCAGGGTGGTGAAATTGCTCTTCTCCTAAGGGGAAAGGGAGATTATTTCCCTGCCTGAATAGAACTATTGTGTTGCAATGTCCAGGTAAAGCTCAAAAATACAGGTGAAACTGGGAAATTGATGAGGAAGTTCCGAGCTTGGTTTCTTTCCCCCGGGGGGATGCACGATATCTTTGGGTTCAGGAACAAGGGAAGGAATGGGGATCTCAGGAGCATAAAACATTAGATTAAGACAACATATAGGCAAAATAGGAACACATAGGAAATTATATACATGAGAGACATAGTTTCAGTGTGGCTAGTAGATATCTTAATAATAATAATAATAATAATAATAAAAACTTTATTTATATACCGCCCTATCTCCCGGATGGGACTCAGGGCGGTTTACAGTCATAAAAGCAACACAAACATTACATAACAACATAATACACATTATTAAACAAAGTAAAATAATACAATTATAACAATAAATCACACTTACATGACCAGATCAAGGGGACGGGAACCATAAACCCAATATATTAAAATGTATCATATTGTTTGTGTAATATATTCAGGCCCTGAAATCGGCGGTAGTCCAATGTAATTACTCAAAAACCTGCCGACACCACCATCTTCTTATATAGTAGTGTCTCACTTATCCAACATAAACAGGCTGGCAGAACGTTGGATAAATAAAAATGTTGGATAATAAGGAGGGAATAAGGAAAAGCTTATTAAATGTCAAATTATGTTATGATTTTACAAATTAAGCACCAAAACAATATGTCTTAGAGCAGACCTGGGCCAACTTGGGCTTTCCCTCCAGGTGTTTTGGACTCCAACTCCCACAATTCCTAACAGCCTACCGGCTGTTAGGAATTGTGGGATTTGGAGTCCAAAACACCTGGAGGGAAAGCCCAAGTTGGTCCATTTCTGATGAATGCAATGAAGGAGATTCTTCTCCCGGCCGCACGGTGGCGCTGCTGCAAATCCTAACCGAGTCCTGAGGCTTGCTTGAACTTCCGCTTCCTCTGTTTCCCCCTGAATGAAGCCTTCCGAGCAGGCCTTCCGGGACGCGTCCTCGCTCTCTTCTGAGGCGAAGGCGGGGACCCAAGGAGGAGGCCATGGGGGCCCGGAGGCGGCGGAGGAGGCGGTGAGCGGGGCCTCGGGGCCTAGGCCGGGCCTCCTCCTGCTCCTCCGAACGGCGGGGGATGCTGTCCCGGAAGAAGGCCCGCGGGGAGGTGTCGAAGCCCGGGGAGGTGCAGGGCAAGTACGTCATCAAGGAGACCAGCCCCCTCCTCCGCAGTGAGTAAGAAGAAGGAGAAGGAGAAGAACCGGGGAAGGAGGGAGGGAAGGGAAGAAGGAAAGAGAGAGAGAAAAGGAAGAAGAAGAGAAAGAGGGAAGGAAATAGGAGAGAAAGAAGAGAAAGAGAAGGAAGGAAAGGAGAGGAAGGAAAGAATGAGGAGAAGAAGAGGGAAGAAAGGATAAGAAGGGAAAGAAGGAAAGAAAGAGAGAAAAGGAAGAAGAGAAAGAAGGAAAGGGAAGGAAGAAGAGAAAGAAAAGGAAGGAAAGGAAGAATGAGAGAACAAAAGGAGGAAGGAAAGAATGAGGGAAAGAAGAAAGGAGAGGAAGAGGGAAAGGATAAGGAGAGAAGGAAGGAAGGAAAGAAAGAGAGAAGGAAGAAGAGAAAGAGGGAAGGAAATAAGGAGAGAAAGAAGGAGCGAAAGAAGGGAAGGAACAAGAGAAAGAGAAGGAAAGGAAGAATGAGAACGAAAGAAGGAAGGAAAGCATGAGGGAAAGAAGGAAGGAGAGAAAGGGGAAAGAAAGAGAAGGAAGGAGGGAAAGAAGGAAGGAAAGGAAGAATGAGAGAACGAAAGAATGAGGGAAAGAAGGAAGAATAGAAAAGGGAAAGAATGGATAAGGAGGGAAAGAAAGAGAAGGAAGAAGAGAAAGAGGGAAGGAAATGAGAGAAAGAAAAGCAAGAAGGAGCAAAAGAAGGGAAGGAAAGGAAAAAGAGAAAGAGAAGGAAGGAAAGGAAGAATGAAAGAACGAAAGAAGGAAGGAGAGGAATAGGGAAAGAAAGGATAAGGAGAGAAAGAAGGCAAGAAAGAGAAGGAAGGAGTAAAAGAAGGGAAGGAAAAGAGGAAGAGGGAAGGAAATGAAGGAAGAAAAGGAGAGGAAGGAAGGAAAGGATGAGGGAAAGAAGGAAGGAGAGAAAGTGGGAAGAAAGGATAGGGAGAGAAAGAAGGAAAGAAAGAGAAAAGGAAGAAGAGAAAGAGGAAAGGAAATGAGAGAAAGAAAAGAAAGAAGGGGCGAAAGAAGGAAAAGGAAGGAAGAAGAGAAAGAAAAGGAAGAATGAGAAAATGAAAGAAGGAAGGAAAGGAAGAATGAGGGAACGAAGGAAGGAGAGAAAAGGGAAAGAAAGGATGAGGGAAAGAAAGTGAAGGAAGAAGAGAAAGAGGGAAGGAAATAAGGAGAGAAAGGAAGGCAAGAAAGAGAAGGGAGGAGTAAAAGAAGGGAAGGGAAGGAGGAAGAGAAAGAGGGAAGGAAATAAAGGAAGAAAAGAAGGAAGGATGAGGGAAAGAAAGTGGGAAGAAAGGATAAGGAGAAGGAAGAATAGAAAGAAGGAAACAAAGGAGAGAAAGGAAAGAAGGGGTGAAAGAAGGGAAGGAAGAAGAAAAAGAAAAGGAAGGGAAGGAAGAATGAGAGAACGAAAGAAGGAAGGAAAGAATGAGGGAAAGAAGGAAGAAGAGAAAAGGGAAAGAAAGGATAAGGAGGGAAAGAAAGAGAAGAAAGATGAGAAAGAGGGAAGGAAATGAGAGAAAGGAAGGCAAGAAAAAAGGGAGGAGTAAAAGAAGAAGGGAAGGAGGAAGAGAAAGAGGGAAGGGAATAAAGGAAGGAGTGAATGAAAGAAGGAAGGAAAGGAGAGGAAGGGAGGAAAGAAGGAGGGGAAGAGGGAAGGAAAGAGAGGAAGAAGGAAGGGGAGAAAAAGGGAAGGGAGGGAGGAAGGAAGGAAGGAAGGAGTGTCCATATTCCAAAGAGGTTGCTATACTCTTTGAACATGTACATCCAGAATGAGACACAATATTCCATGTGAGGTCTGTCCAAAGTATTGTGCAGTTCAGTGATACCTTGACTTAAGAGTTAATTCGTTCTGTGACCAAGCTCTTAGCTCAAAATAATCTCATTCCAAAACAAATTTTCCCATTGAATTTCTATTAATCCATTCTGGCCTCTGAAGCCCCCCATCCACCCCCATTTTTTTACATATTTTAAAATGTACTTTATAAATAAGAAATAATGTGCACATTCACATGGGAACAATAAAAAACAAAGATGAACTTTAAAATGGTAGAAGCACAAAGTTGTGGCAAGGAAGAACACAGTACAAAGTGGAGAGGCAGAAGCATCCTTTTCTTCTTCCTCCTGTTCTCCTTCCATCCTCCCTCTCTTGCTCTCGCTCCCTCTTCTCTTTGTGAAGTCAAACTGACCAGGAATAAACACTACACAAAATCAACTAATCCAAAGTTCCTCAAAGCGGACAAGAGTAAAGTGGACAGCAATCTCCCAAAGCGGACAAGAGCACGAGGCCCGGAGGCTGTTCCCTTGAAGCATTGGACTCTCATGCTCAAAATGCTGCTTGTATATCAAAGCGAAACCCAGGCTGGCCAACAGCTCTTAACTCAAAATGCTTTTAAGTTGGGGTTCTACTTATTTTGGTCTCTGAGTGTGTACATGGTTTCAGGTCACCGTGGATTTAATAGGGTTTTCTTGGGCAAGGAATCCTCAGACGTAGTTCTACCAATTCCCTCTGAAATAGAGCATATAATACCCAGTATTCATTGGCAGTTTCCCATTCAAGTTCTAGCCAGGCCTGACCCTGCTTGGGCAGAATCTGGTGCCATTATGGTATTTATTCCTTTTATGTGTGTGTGTGCATACCTTATTCAAGCTGCCTGTTGACTTATGCTGATCTCCTATGGATTTTTAGAGAGCTTTCTTAGGCAAGTGATCTTCAAATATGCTTTTGCTAGTTCTTTCCTGTGAAACTAGGTATTCATTGGCACTTTCCCATCCAAGAGCTAACCAGGTCTGCCCCTCTTTTGCTTCAGTGTTTTTAGAGTATTTAGGATTCTGCTGAATTGTGAACGTTTCTAATGTAAAATGAAGTTCTGCCAAACTGAATGAAGCAGATTCAGTAAAATGTGTTATTCAACAAGTAGGTTAATTTCAGGATTGAAAGAAAGGGTTTCTTCCCCAACATTATAGAGGCAAGTACAAGGAACTATGTTTTCCATGTCTCCAATGCAGAAGAGACAGGAGAGTAGGAGGAAGAATTACTTATACAGTAGAGTCTCACTTATCCAATGTTCTGGATTATCCAATGCATTTTTGTAGTCAATGTTTTCAATACATCGTGATATTTTGGTGCTAAATTCGTAAATACGTAGCATTACCGCATATTGAACTACTTTTTCTGTCAAATTTGTGGTATAACATGATGTGTTGGTGCTTAATTTGTAAAATCATAACCTAATTTGATGTCTAATAGGCTTCTCCTTAATCTCTCCTTATTATCCAACATATTTGCTTATCCAAAGTTCTGCCGGCCCATTTACGTTGGATAAGTGAGACTCTACTGTATATAGTAGCACCTGTTCTGTGCAGGATGCTTTACAGAGGAAAGGAATTTGGGATTTATAGCTCCCCTGCTATCTTTGTTTCACTCGGGGTCAAAAGGCAGATTGGTTTCCTGACATGCTTGGCAACAGGACTCTGGGTTAGGCTGAGCATTTTGCAAACTTTTATCACACGTTTTGACATGAGCAATGCCTGCCTTATGCACAAATACATTGGTCCCAGATTGGATTCCTTTACCAAACAATCTCATTACAGTAAAAAAAAAATCTGCAAAAGAGATGCAGTAAGTAAATAAGCTCACATCACTATTCTTATTATCAAAGACAAGTCGACTGGAAGCTCCTTCTTTTGCCTTCTATTAATGGTGGTTCCATTCAAATGCCATGCCTTCATGAGTTTCATCCTCTTAAAAAGGCATCTAAACCTTGTTTAGCTGTGCTTTAAGCCCAGTGATTCAAGCAAGTTCTATGTTAATAAATTCCTTCCCTCACCAACCAGGAGGATGTTGCTTATCATCTCCAGTTCGTATCCTAAGGTTTCTGAGAGGGAGAGAAAATGTCTTTGGTTGCATGGCTGCACATTATTACAACTTCATAGAATCCTAGAATTGAGAGAAATCCCAAGTGCCATCCAGTCCAACACCCTGCTATGCGGGAAGGCACAATCAATGCCCTCCTGACAGATGGCCACCCGGCCCCTGCTTAAAAACAATCCAGAGAAGGAGACTCAAAGCTGCATATTCCACTAATAACTATTACTTCCAGGAAGATCTTCCTAATGTTTAGGTGGGATCCCTTTCCCTGCCATTGTCAATTGTCATTTCTTAATTTTAGAAGAGAACGTCAACAGCTAGGTGAAAGAAACAGGAAAAAAAAACAACTTTGTTCTGAACAGCGAATGTGCCTCATGAAGTCTGGCATGTTTTCTGTACAGAAAACTAGTTCTTTTGTAGACTGTGATTACACGTGCATCGAAAGTATATGCTCTATTTTTGACTTCATGCGCACGATGTTTGGCATATGCCTGTATGTTTAATGCAAATGTATGCCCTTGCTGTGGACCTCGTGCCTTCTGTTCTGGGTCATGGTGTTTATTTGCCTATTCTAAGTTCCTCCCATGAATCGGGAAGCAGCAAAATGAATTTTCAAGCTTGTGGATGTGAGCACACATGTCTGACGTGCTGTAAGTGGTGTGAAATATTGTTGATTTCTTGGATTGCAGATCATTGGAAATCTGCGAACGATGTACCCTGCAGTTCTTGTCTGGAGTAGTTTTCTTGGGTTCACAGTGTAATCATCCCTCTGGAGTTGGATCCAGAAGCAGTTTCGGCTGGAGTCAAATTCAGTTGAAATACAGTGACTCTGATTTTAAAAAAAACATTATTCTTAAGTTTATAAGTCTATTATTTCATTTTAAGGTACAATTGTTCCTCCACATTTGTAGTTTTGACTTTTGCCAATTTGGTTAGTTCACACATTTGATTAAAAATATTCTCTCTCAACATCTCTAGGTCCTCTAGTGTGATTTTATGAACACTTTTCTCCAGTTGTGTTTAAAGAGAACATCTCTAGCAATTTCTGGGTCCCCCAATATGGTCATTTTCCAGCTGAATTTGACTATAGACACATGCTGGAAGACCCTAAAACTTCCTAGAGAGTTGTTGTTTCAGTAAAAAAAAATAGGATTGTTGTTATGTTTTACGCAGTTTTATGCTGCCATATGAATTTGAAGGGCTTTCAAAAAATTAAAACCTAGTTTGTTGCATTTGCTTTCAGGAGGAAGGTTTTCCCATTCAGAAATTTTAATCCAAGAAATATATTTTCTGTTGTGTAAAAATTCACAAGACAGTGGTGCAATGCCTTGTGCCCATTTTGCTGGACTAAATAAATTATTTTGCTATTTATGAAGGACCCAAGGGTAGTAAAATAGGAAAGTCAAGAGTTGGAGGTTTGGCATTTCAACATGTGGCTGTTTACATTAACTATGTCTGATACTTGAATTGATTTTTCTGGTGTTAATAGTGTATACATATTAAGAATTTACTTACAGTAGAGTCTCACTTATCCAACACTCGCTTATCCAACGTTCTGGATTATCCAACGCATTTTTGTAGTCAATGTTTTTAATACATTGTGATAGTTTGGTGCTAAATTCGTAAATACAGTAATTACTACATAGCATTACTGCGTATTGAACTACCTTTTTCTGTCAAATTTGTTGTATAACATGATGTTTTGGTGCTTAATTTGTAAAATCATAATCTAATTTGATGTTTAATAGGCTTTTCCTTAATCCCTCCTTATTATCCAAGATATTCACTTATCCAACGTTCTGCCGGCCCGTTTATGTTGGATAAGTGAGACTCTACTGTATTTTGTATGTATGGAGAACTCCAATATCTGCAAGGCACATATAATGTAAATTATACATTTTCTAGGCATTACTTCTGGAGGCAGAAAAATAGAGATGGCCCCTGAGGGGAATTTTTCTCATGTTAGGTAGAACTTGATGCCATAGAGCCTTTCCAAGATTGCAAAAGCCAGTTCTAGTAAATGTTGAGACATTTTATCTTATGTGGTGGTCTTGCAGGAAGGCCCAGAAATGCTGGACTCAAATATATTTGATGCTGGAAGAAATTGCATATGACAAAACCAGAGTTTGACGTGTTGGGAATTCTGGACTATCCACTGAGAAAATTTGAAAGAAAGTTGCAATCTATGATAAGTGCCGGAAGACTTGTATATTGGATGTTGTGTGGTTTCTAGGCTGCATGGCTGTGTTTTAGCTGTGTTTTCTCCTGACAGTATTACCATCAGAGCCTCTGAAGATGCCAGCACAGATGCAGGCAAAATACCAGGAGAAAATGCTGCTAGAACATAGCCATACAGTCTGGAAACCACACAACACTTCAGTGATTCCGGCTGTGAAAGCTTTCAACGAGAGTTGTATATGTTCCTGTGTTTGCGCTTCCTTGAACCGCGCTGCTCTGTTGCAGATCTGATGCCTTCCTTCATCCGCCACGGACCGACCATTCCGAGACGGACAGACCTCTGCCTTCAAGATCCCACTCCGCCTGCCTTCTCCGTAGTTGGAGACGGGGCCGTGTCCCGGAACCAGAGCTTCCTCCGGGCCCCAGTCCAGAGGCCTCCGCACGAGGTCCTCCGCAGGGAAAGCCACCGGCTCTCGGCCCCTTCCTACCTGGCCCGGGGTTTGGCCGACGTGCCCCGGGAGTACGGAGCCTCCTCGCAGTCCTTCCTGACCGAGGCCAACCCTGGGACTGAAAATGGCGAGGCGGGGCCCCGTTACTATTACGACCACTTCTACAACGGTCAGAGACGGCACGCGCTGGGGGAGCACCTGCAGGAGGAGTACCGATACTATGAACACAACAACGACCTCGTCCAGAGGATGCCGCACAATCAGGGAAGGCACAATTCAGGCAAGTCTCTTTTTAATCAGCTTTGTTTGCAGTGATGTTACTTATGGTGTACAATATATTGCTGGTACAGTATCTGTGGGAGAATATGTTCCCTACCAGTTGTGTGGAAGTATAACTGAATGTTATTACATTACTTCACTTTCTGGTCCCAACATGCCAGAGAACTTTGAGATTCCTAAATATATATAGCCAAGTGTTATCATTTAATCAAGTTTTAAGTGCTTAAATGTATTTTAGCTAATTATTACAGGAGAGTTATGATAGGGATTTGTGTTTATTGTGGCATACTTGTCTTTTACTGTTGATATGGTCAGAGGACTAATCAATAAACAAATCTACAGCCTAGTCTTCCATCACAAGTCTGTGGCTACTTCTGGAGGAAATATTCCATGGAATTCCCTAGAGCACTGCTTCTTAAACTGTGGGTCCCAACCCCAAATGGGGTCTCCTTAATTCGGCATTGGAGTCATGGAAAAGTTGGCAACAGTGAAAGGTTTCGAAACATCACCCATTTACACATGCAACTACATGCAGAGTTTACAGTGGAGTCTGCAGAAATGCCTCAGCTATGCTCCATAAAAAGGAAAATGAGACCACCTTATGATCTCATAACTGCTGCACCAAGTGCCAATGTGTGTGTGTTTCACTTTCCTGTTAAAATCTTTATTTTACTTGTATAAAAACACATATGCCATTCTTCTCTTTACGCTTGCCAACAGATATCGGGGCTTATAAAATATTGTATGTGTGAACATCCTCCCAGGCTGCTTTACACAGAGTCTGAAGGGCCAGTATTGTAAAGTCAGGGAATTCTATTGGGATAGGGAACCAGGAGACCCTGTGGGTGATATGCTAGTCTTTGTGGCTTGTTTTCAAGAAATAAAGGGACTGGGAAAGCGGGGTAGCAAGTGTAGATTGCCTTCCAGGGCTATTTTTCAGCTACAGCCAGGGCAGTTTTCACAATTTCGTAGAGAAAGGAAAAGGTAGTGGTTGCAGGAAGAGAAAATGGACTGTTCTTTATATGTGATTGAAATTATAATCCCTGTATCAGTAGTAAATTATCGTGGAAACAGGAAATACGAATAATAGTGAACCTTATTGAAATGAATGCCTTTTACTGGAAGTGACTATAGAATCACACTAGAAAATTCCTAGCGAGAAGGTGGAAGCATGCCATAGAATTGTCTGGACTACCTGAAAAATCTCTACAGATGACATATTTATTGCATGTGGGTAGGAGAAACCATGGTCACTAATCCCATGGGCACAAAAGTTGTACTTTTTTTGGATTTTAAGGTTTTCTCTGAAAACTGTTCATTTACGATGAGCCTTGAAGATTTTGTGTATTGCACTTTTTAAGCTTGTCTAGTGTAGTTTGTTAGCTGCCTTGAGTCTCTGTGGAGAGAAAGGTGGGGTATAAATAAAGTTAATAATGATAATAATGCTAAGATTTGGCTCTTCAAAAACCACCCAATGCTTGACTTGAACATAGCTCTTCTTTGGGTGTGACAGGATCTGTTTTCTGGATCAGAATGTTGTTGTTTTTTTCATGTGGGTTCTTCAGAATTCTTGAACATCTTACTGAATAATGATTTGAATACATCAAAATGTAAACAAATTGGTATGTAAGCATCTTGCACTTTGAGCCAACTCTCTTAGTTATGAAATAGAATGCAGGCAAGTTGGTTGTTTGGTGTGTGTTTTTTGCAGAGAGGAAAAATAAATCTGCAGGCAGGAATGTCAAGACTTTAGGGTGACTGACCTCAAGCATGAGACTGTTGTTTTGAGAAAGAGACCCTTTGCTTACAGATGGCTTTTCATCCAAAGAGAGGCATCCAGCTGCCTGCTGTGGCACATGAAGCATTTGTTCGTTCATCCCTTTGAATTATGTACATTCTCATTTTGGTTTGTTTGAGGAATTACTGGCAGTATATGTGACCTCTTCGGATCAGCAGTAAAGGATATCAGGTGCCAAATAGTTCCCATCTGTTCTTTGTGTCATCTTATTAATCACCCCTCCTTTTCTCGTAGTTTGAGAGGAGGCTGGGTTTGACGAGCCAAGTCCAATGGGGTCTCCACTGTCTGAGGGGGCCGGCTGTGGGAAGGGAGTCGGAAGCATTGGGCTGGCTGGCTGGCTGCCACTGGTGCGCATTGAGGCCTGAAGGCATGACGTTATGGCCGAGAGGAAGAAGCCAAGCCACAAATTAAGCTGGAGCTTCCTCAGTCTTTCCACTAAAATAAGAGCAATTTTAAGATCCGCAAACAGCCAAACAGGAAACATTCACAGAGTTTAAGACTTGGATCAAGGTGGGAAAGCCCTCTCTTGAGGAAAGGAAGCTTTTTGTCTTTAGAGGAAGCTGGTTTCTTTGAGCATGGATTTAAAGCAGTTGTCTGTGAACTGAAAACATCTTCCTGCTCCAAAAGATATTGACGGTGGGTTCCTACTCGAAAGGGATCAACATCGTCATGCGTGAAATGTCTATCAGGATATTATGATGCTGAAACTAGAAGAGAGGCCTCTCTGAAGCTGTTCAGGGGAACAGACTTTGGAAAACAGGATGCACTCTGCTTTGGGTGAGTTCATAGGCACTCAGATCCTCAAGAAGTTGTGCTGTGGGTGCAGCCACATTGAAAGGCTGCTGAATTGTTGTCTTCTTTGTTGATGAGCCCTGTTTCTTGCTGTTGTGAACATAGCAGCATTTTCATAGAAATCTAGAGTGACATGAAGACACAATCAAAGCCCTCCCAACAGGTGACCATTCACTCTCTGCTTTGAAGCTTCAGAGAAGGAGACTCCACTGGACTCTCAAGCAGAAGGTTCCACTGTTAAATAACTCTTACCTTCAGGAATCTGTTTAGGTGAATCTTTTTTCTTGGAATTCAAACCCATTGCTGCATTGTGTCCTTGTCTCTAGAGCAGCAGCAGAAAACAAGCTTGCCCCTTTTTCCTCAGTAAGACGTCCTTTCAAATATTTAAACAACGTTATCATGTTCTCTCTTACCTTTAGACGTTACTTGCATCATCTCCATCCCTCAAGATTTGTCACTGTGGCTGCAACAACACATATCTTTGTTTTATTTTAGTTATTATAATTAAATGACCTGTCTAATAACTAATTTTGGTGATGGCAGGAATAATAGAGTCAATTCAAAACAATGTACCAACTCCAGCAAAATGAAACCTACATGCTGAAGTTTATTTCTCCACATATCTTCATATGTTATTTATCTGAATGAGGAAGTTTTAAATGTATATGAACTTTATTTCCAGCTTCTTTTTCCTGTTACAGTAAGCCCTCCACTTTCATGCGGATAACAGTAAAGAAGCCCCATGGGCTTGCTAGAGATGTAAGAAGATGAAAGGATCTTTTTTCCAAGTATGGTAGACCTATAATATAGTTCAGGATTTCTGGAAAAAAGTAGTGAATGAAACAAACAATATGATCAACAAAAAGGTCAAGAAAAGCCCAGAAATGTGCTTATTGGGACTATTTAGAAGGTGTATTAGTGCAAGAGATGAAGACATTTGTAAATATTGCTTTGTTGCTGCGAGACTAATAATAGCTAAAAAAATGGAAGGGGGGGAAAGAGTTAAATTATTAAAGATTAGAGAGACAAATTAGTAGATTATATCCAAATGGACAAGCTGACAAATAGCAGCAGAGGAGGGAATAATGAAGAATTTGCAAACAAATGGAGGCTGGCACTTGAGTATCTGGAAAAGACAACAAAGGTAGATTTGAAGATTGCCATAATGGGAATTTAGTGAAAGAAGACATATGGGTAGTTGCTTGTTAGTTATCTGATCCATATTGAGGGGTGTCTGAGGTCATGGGGGTTGGGTTCACGGTTATGGGGTTAGAGAGATATGAAATATTAAGGTATAATAACTGAAATATTAAGGTATAACAGCCAATTTTGATTTTTCACACGTTATACGAGTGCTGACTGTATATCATTTCTTAAACTTGCTTACTCTCTTGTATATCTTTTTTTCTGTTTTTTTTTTCACTGTCTGTTTTAGACATGCATCATTTCACAACAAGGTACTTCAGTTGTACTAGCAAACTAGAGGTTAAACCCTTCCCTTATAAGAGATACAAACACAGACATAAATTGTAATAATAAACTATATGGGGACACAATATATCTCATTAGAAATATTTCGTTTATATTTTTAAAAATATATGACTTGCTCCTTTTTCCAGATAGACTCAGAGGTTTTGTACAACACACCTACATATTGCAGCTGACACACTGACATGTCACAATACACAGCTTTGAAAGTTCTGACCTAGAAATTCCAAGAGAGAACATGTGAATCAAAACTGCAAAAGCTGAACCTGGAAATGTAGAGTATATGATTAGCATTGATCGAGAGTAATAAACATTAACAGAGGAATTGGTTCTTTCCATGTCTTGGCCTGCTTCAAATGGGCAAGAGAAATGGAGTCAGCTCCTAATTCCCTGCCAACCTACAGAAGAACCTGAAGCCAGCTCCTTAAAAGAGGCTGGCAACTCATTCTGTGGCCTCTATGCCTTTCTGGGCTCCTTTTTGGCAGCTGGGCAATGTCCTCCCATGCCAGGACTGCTCTGCCAGGACTGTAAACAGTCTCATTCATTATTCTGTTTCCCTGGGGGAATGTGAGCCAGCCAGGTCATGCTTCTGTGCAGAGAATGCCAGCCTCATGAACCAGCTTCCTCCCTACTTTCTGTACCTCAGCCATTGGAAAAACAGCATACTCTCTTCAGTACAACCCTTCCCTTCCACAGGTCAGCCTTTGTATTGCCTCCAGCCAAAGGGGCCAAGTATTAGCCTTTGGTTATCAGTGAAAATCAAGTGTAGTAGGTGGCCAGTTTTAAGCTCCTGGGTGTTACTATTAAGAAAAACCTGACCTGGGGCAGCAGTCATACTGTGGCTGTGTTGCTGAAGAGGGCCCAGCAGAAATTGTATTATATGAGACTTTTAAGGAACCAACAATTGACTGAAAAACTGCTGGTGACTTTCTCTAGCTGTGCTATAGAGAGTGTTCTAACCTATTGCATCTATTGTGTATAGTGGCTAATTGCACAGTGGCAGATAGGAAAGTGTTGTAATCTATTGCATCTGTTTGCTAATTATACCGTAGCAGATAGGAGCATTCTAACCTATTGCATCTATTGCGCATGGTTTGCTAATTGTATGGTGACCAATAGGAGAGTGTTCTAACATATTGCATCTATTGCGTAGGGTTTACTAATTGCACCGTGGCAGATAGGAGAGTGTTCTAACATATTGCATTTATTGTGTTAGGTTTGGTAATTGCACAATGGCAGATAGGAGTGTTTTAACCTATTGCATCTATTGCATAAAGTTTGGTAATTGCACAGCGGCAGATAGAGTGTTCTAACTTATTGCATCTATTCGCGTAGGGTTTGCTAATTTCACAGTTGCAGATAGGAAAGTGTTCTACCCTATTGCATCTATTGCGTAGGGTTTGGTAATTGCACAGCGGCAGATAGGAGTGTTTTAACCTATTGCATCTATTGCATAAAGTTTGGTAATTGCACAGCGGCAGATAGAGTATTCTAACTTATTGTATCTATTGTGTAAGGTTTGCTAATTGCACTGTGGCAGATAGGAGAATGTTCTAACCTAATGCATCTATTGAGTTAAGCTTGCTAATTGCACCATGGGAGATAGAAAGGCGTTCTAGAGAATTATAGGTTGCCCTCTCCTCTCTTTGGAAGAACTTTATAATTCCCGCTGTCTTAAGAAATCTCAAAATATTCTTAAGGCTGCGTCTCTCCCTCAATATTATTATTTTTTAGTTGTTACCACCTGGCAGATGATATAGGATGATAAAAGCAAGGACAAATTGGTTGAGAGATAGCTTTTATCCTAGAGCCGTGACTCTGTAGTTTCACACTGACGTGGCATTAGAGGTTGTACAAGATGGTTGTGCAGGTGGTTACTGTGGCTGGGCGCTTCTCCCCTTGCCTTGTGTGTGTTCCTGTATTTTTGTGTGTATTTCTGCTCCTTTTGAGCACCTCTTGTGAAGCAAGGAGTTTCTACAGTCAGCAAGCTCTGATATCCTAGAGCTGTGGCTATGTTGGACTCCATGGTTTCACATTGATGTGGCATTGGGGGCTGTGCAGTGGTGGTGGGAGTGTTGCAGTTCCCTTTAGTCCGCTCCACTCTTACTGACTGTTCCTGGAGAAGCAAGGCTTTATCCAGACCCAGAGCAAACCCAGGTGGCTGCAGAGAGACTCCCAAGAGCAGGCCTGGGCAAACTTGGGCCCTCCAGGTGTTTTGGACTGCAACTCCCGCAATTCCTAACAGCCGATAGGCTGTTAGGAATTGCCGGAGTTGAAGTCCAAAATACCTGGAGGGCCCAAGTTTGCCCAGACCGGATCTAGGGTTTCATAGCAGTCCTGCACTACGAAAATAATTCTGCCTTGACTTGCCAATATCAATGACGCCAGTAGAGTGTAGAATATTTTTCTCTCTGCTGGAATTCTTGTGACAGGAAACTGTAAATCAACACTTGAGGATGCGTGTGACGGAGTTGATTGTAATCTGGTGCTCCTTCCTTTGTTGCGGAAACTAGTTGTGCAGTGTTGAGACAAGCCTAGTCGAGGCAGTTTATTTCATTCATGCCCTGTTTTGCTTTCTTTGTGCTTTTCCAGGCCTTGGGAGGGTGGCTGCTACTTCGCTGGGAAACTTAACGAACCACAGTTCGGAAGACTTGCCTCTCCCTCCTGGCTGGACAGTGGACTGGACTCTTAGGGGGAGGAAGTACTACATTGACCACAACACCAACACAACGCACTGGAGCCACCCTCTGGAGAGGGAGGGCCTGCCTCCAGGGTGGGAACGGGTCGAATCGGCTGAGTTTGGCGTGTATTACGTCGACCACATCAACAAAAGAGCGCAGTACAAGCACCCCTGTGCCCCCAGGTATCATTATTATTAATTACTCTTACATTTATACCCTGCTTTCCCCTCCCAAGGCAGACAGGGGCAAACCAGGTATTTTGGACTTCAACTCCCACGATTCCTAATAAGGAGTCCAAAACACCTGGAGGGCCCAAGTTTGTCCATGCCTGCTCTAGCACATGGCATGTGTGTCACAAGACTTTGCACCACCACTAAGAATTTTGTTGCCATTCTATATGATGGGCTAACTCACCTTTGCTCTTTGCAGTGTTCCCCGCTACGACCAGCCGCCTCCTGTGACCTATCAGCCGCAGCAAGTGGAGCTGAGCCAGCCGATCCTGGTGCCGGCCAATCCCTACCACACGGCAGAGATCCCAGACTGGCTGCAGGTCTACGCCAGGGCACCGGTCAAGTGAGTATTGCGTGTTAATTATAGGACAGTCAATCCTCCACATTCACTGGGCTTAAGAGCAAAGAAATAGCTATTTTATTAAACCTTTCTAGGAATGTCTAGGCCTTCGGGTATCACTATATGGTCAACTTCTGCTGAAAGCTGACCAAAGAATAGAGATTCTAAGAGAGATATTCTCTCTAACAGTCTCTGTGTTCTTGCATGACTGGAGGATATTGACCTTAGAAATACCCAGAGAGGACATTTTTATAGCCTATGATAATCAGATCCACAAAAGTCACAACCACAAATTCTCTCTAGTGTTATCTTTTTTTAAGCTGCTGCATCACACTCTTGGCTCATCTACAGCTTGGGGTCCATTAAGACTCTTAGATCCCCTTTTTTGCATGGACTGTTTTCAAGCCAGGTGTCTGTTGGCGAGTGGGTTTATTAACAAAAGGCCCTCCCCATAATGCACAGCAGAGTAACTTACTAGCAGCAGCGTGACCTAGCACCAGTAGCCAAAAGTGATAAAAAGAACAAAAACACAGAGACCAATGTTATCTCTTCCTTTGGAGGCTTTTCCTTATAGCAAAATAATATGGTTGCACTATTTACAAGAACAAAGTTTCCATAACACAAATAAAGTTCTTTATACTTCCCTCTTTGCTTCCACGCTGGGGTGCTTTCTCATGCAGATAAACAGTTTCGCTCTCACAGAGCCTTCTCTCACACCAAACTTACAGAGGAGCTTCATACAGTAGCTTTACACACAGCAGCCTTCACACTGGAGCTTCACACAGTACCTTTACACACAGCAACCTTCACACTGGAGCTTCATACAGTAGCTTTACACACAGCAGCCTTCACACTGGAGCTTCACACAGTAGCTTCACACACAGCAGCCTTCACACTGGAGCTTCACACAGTAGCTTTACACACAGCAGCCTTCACACTGGAGCTTCACGCACAAGGCCTTCAACCTGGGGCTTCTCACACCAGGCCTTCTCTCACTGAGGCCTCTCTCACACAGGAGCTGACTAAGCTACAGGCACACCTGCTTATATTGAACTGCAGCTTTTGCTGAGTCATTGCATCCATTTAACACTTTCAGTGCTTGACTCATATTTTTGTAATTACAAATACATAGTTAATTTTTAATATTTCTGAGTGTGTCCCCTATGCCTTCTATTTTATTGTCTGAATATAGCACCTTAACATTTCTCCCTGTTAAAAGCCGTATTGTTTGTTTTGGAGGTGATAAATGGCTCGGCACTGCCTGCTGCTGTATTCAGGGCTACTACAAGTCTACACCCTAAATGTGCCATGGCAGCCCTGCTGGGTGTTGAATTTGATCAGAACACAACAACAACAACAACAACAACAACATATTGTTATTGTTATTATATTGTCAAAGGTTTTCGCGGCCAAACTTACTGGGGTGTGGTGTGGTTTCCGGGCTGTATGGCCGCATTCTAGCAGCATTTTCTCCTGACGTTTCACCTGCACCTGTGGCTGGCATTTTAAGACAGTTCCAGGTGGAACGTCAGGAGAAAATGCTGCTAGAAAGTGTCCATACAGCCCAGAAACCACACAATACCCCACCATTGTTATTGTTATTATATTACCTGTCTCTCCTTGCAGCTCGAGAGGTTGCAACATGGTTAAAACAAAGCAATAGTTCTCTCGCTTGAGTTCCCCAGAGGGCTCATTAGCTCTGTTTGTTCTCCATCAGGTACGACCACATCCTGAAGTGGGAGCTCTTCCAGCTGGCCGACCTGGACACCTACCAGGGGATGCTGAAGCTCCTCTTCATGAAGGAGCTGGAGCGGATCGTCAAGACGTACGAAGCCTACCGGCAGGCGCTGCTCTCAGAGCTGGAGAGCCGCAAGCAGCGGCGGCAGTGGTACGCCCAGCAGCACAGTAAGAACTTCTAGCCAGGATGTGCCTTGGATGGACGCGGGGGGCCCGGGGACTTTGAAGGGGCCTTCTCACTCTCTTGGCGGTAAATAATCGCGGAACAAGGGCTTTGGTTGCAAAAGGCAACGTCTCTGCCTTGATGTCGCACCTTTTGTAAGTATCCTCTTTGTATCTCTTGTATGCAGAAGACTTTTTTTGTTATAACGTCTTACTCCTGGTTTGGAGAGAAAAGACTGGAACTCCAACATCATTGTTTTGGCTGGAATCTTCTTTTTTAAAATTCCAGCTAACTTGTTGGAGAAGCAAAGCTTTATTTTTGATGTCATTTGTAAGAATTTCCACTCTGAATTTCCACTATGCAGTTGTTGGTTAGACCAGGGCCCCTTTCTGGCTCAGTGCAACATGGATGGATCTGTGTTCGCGGCAATATATAAAGAAGAGCCCAGTGGATCTTGGAAGCATTGGAGAAGATGTTTTTCCTTAGACTCAAGCACTTAATAAACACCTACCTTATTCTGACTGTTGAGCAGATGATCAGTTTGGCACAATGCTGGAATTCTTCCCAGGCTCCTCTCATCGTGGAAGGCGGCCTCATGTAGCCATTGGGAATACATTCCCCATCAGAAGTAGCAGTGGACTGTTTTACAGGATTTTTTAAAATCTGAAGCCAAACTTGCCTCTGCATCCGTGACTTCGGGGCACCTCCTCCGCAGCCTCAACATGCTGCGTATGGGTACTCCTTAGGAGACACGGATTGTAACCCTTGTGTCCTTTCAATCTCAAATAAATCTTTTTACATTTTTGAGTGAAAGCAGCCTTAGCAGGAGCATCTTCTAGTCATTGATTTGATCTCTGTGTGATTGTTTCTGATGGGAAAGATTTGGACAGTCTCGCTTTTGGAAGAAAAACCAAGGTATAAAGCTAATATGGGCGAAGCATCCCTTAGCTGGAATCCCCAAGCCCTCTAAACTCCAAAATTATCCCTATTGTTGGGTGAGATAGTGAGCCCTTTCCTTTCTGATGATCCAATATATACACATTTCGTTTCGTGCACAACATTGTGAGAAAAAAATGCATGCAAAATCACCTTCAGGCTGTATGTATAAGGTGTACATGAAATGTAAATGAAATTAGTTTATAGACCAGGTCCCAGCTTCTAGATAAGCTGTTATGTATATTCAGATAGGGGCCCCGATGGCTCAGCGTGTTAAAGTGCTCAGCTGCTGAACTTGCTGATCGAAAGGTCCCAGGTTCAAATCCAGGGATCAGAATGAGCGCCCACTGTTAGCCCCAGCTTCTGCCAACCTAGCAGTTCGAAAACATGCAAATGTGAGTAGATCAATAGGTACTGCTCCGGTGGGAAGGTAACGGAAATCCATGCAGTCATGCCAGTGGCCACATAACCTTGGAGGTGTCTACGGACAACGCCGGCTCTTCGGCTTAGAAATTGAGATGAGCACCAGCCCCCAGAGTCGGACACGACTGGACTTAATGTCAGGGGGAAACCTTTACCTTTGCCTATATTCAGATATCAAATACTTCTGGTCCCAAGCATTCTGAGTAGGGGACACTCAGCCTCCATGTGCTGCTGGAAGTTGAACATGAGTCCAAGAGGAGAAGATTCATTGGTGAAGTCATCATTTTCACAGAATAAAAATTAGCTGGTGACCAATATTTACTAGAAGTGCAGTTAAATTTACTGATAGGCTTGATGTATTCCCTTCCCAGTAAACATGTGGGAGAAGAGTCAGATTTACAGATTATAAGTCCTCTTTACTATTAGAGACTTTAGTGTGTGTATGTGTGTGTGTGTATATTATATATATATATATATACACACACACACATACACACACATACATACATACATACATACATACATGCATGTGTCTTTCCCTTGTGCAAATATCAGTTTTGAGGCTCTGCTGGGATTCTTAGCAGAATTAGTGGCCTCTTATTGACTTGCGTCTTCACAAGTAGACTTCTGTATTCGGGAATAAGGATTGCACAGTTCCATAAGGGTTGTATCCCATAAAGGACTTCTGTTATGTTACCACATATGGAATCCAGCAAAGGGAGAGTCTGCAGTGTGTAGTCACAATGTAAAGGACAACGTGCACAACCACAACATAAAACAGTGGTTCCCAACCTGTGGGCCGTAGCCCAGCAGTGGGCCACATGAACAAAAATCCAGTCCGCAAATCTCTTTCCTCTATATTTATTTTATTTCTGCTCCTTTCCAGATGGTGTCTACTGATGGCATATGTTCTGTATCAGAAACTAGAGCTGATGTGGTCTATCCAATGCAGTTTTTGAATCAGCACCCCAAATAACCAAACCAATTCTAAAATTGAACAAAAACAGATTTGTAACTCCATTTGTTAGTAATGTTGGAAAGTGGTCCCTGGTTAAAGTGGTTCCTGGTCAAAAAAGGATTGGGAACCACTGACGTTAAAGGACAGGATGCGCAGCCACAACATACCACTTGTGAATGAATACGTTTTCCGCAGAAGGAGCTAACAATGAATAAAGGGACAAATGAGTTCATGGTCATAGGAACCAAACATTTTAATCGACAATAAAATAATAAAAACTAGGCACACTCTTTTATGCACTGAACAAAAATATATACAGTGAAACTCCCAAACACATGTACAAAAAAGGAACGTTCCATCTCTCTTAATATACTGTAGCAAAAGAAATATTCTTTGCAGCTTTCGCGAAGGCAATCTCTCTCTCTCTCGCTCGCTTTTATTTTTAAAGTGAATCAATTATCATTCACAGCTTGGATGAAGGAAGGAAGGAAGGAAAGAAAGAAACCGTGAGAAATCATTGTGCGCAAACTGGAGAAAGTTACAAAGACGTGGTCCCTCTCGGATAAGGGCTTTGTGGTTTCGGTTCGGAAAGGCCTGCGGCCGAGCGGAGAAGGGCCAGGGAAGGAGGGCTGTGGCGACTTGCAGGGTTTTCGGAAAGCCAAGCCCTTGATGGAAGCGGCCGCCTTCTCCGGTGACGAACCTCTCACAAGCCCCGCCATCCGCATTTTCCTGGAGAACCCAAGCCTCCTTGGTGTGCAGCAAAACTAAAAGTCGCCGTGTTCGTAAGGAAAAGGTCAGCCATGCCGTATCAGCAAGGAATTGTCCGAATGAAAGCAGCCACACTTAAGCCATTGGTATGCGTGAAGGGGGTTACCGGTTTCCGTGGCCTTCCTTTTTCTGAGGAGTGTTAAGAGGCTGGCGGCAACATGGATGCAAAAAACGATTAACATGTTTAATGACGCGAGTTTCATGCACCTCCGTGGGACGCGCCCCTCGGCCGGCTCACATGGTCTTCTTTTCCGTGCCGTCGGCGGGGTCCGCCTTCTGCGCCGTGGGGAAAGCGTGGTGGTACAAGTGTCTGTGGGTCGCGGCTGCGCTGTAGAGTTTGTACAAAGCCTGCAAAGAGAAAGACAAGACTTACAGGCAGGGGAATCATGGGGACCCCGGAATTAGAGGAGACAACTAAAGGCCATCCAGTCCAACCCCATTCTGATGGCCATCCAGCCTCTGCTGAAAGACCTCCAGAGAAGGAGACGACATTGGGCTCCTAATTCCGTTGCCAAACAGCTCTTACCATGAGGATGTTCTCTATTGTTTAGGTGGAATCTCTTTCCCTGCCATTTGAATCCATTGTTCCATTGTGTCCAGAGCAGCAGAAAACAAGCTTATCTCTTTATCCCAGTGGTTCCCAACCTTTGGGTCTCCAGGTGTTTTGGACTTCAGTTCCCACTGTTCCTAAGATCTGGTAAGCTGGCTGGGATTTCTGGGAGTTGAAGTCCAAAACACCTGGAGGCCCAAAGGTTGGGAACCACTGCTTTATCCTCAATAGGACATCCTTCCAAATATTTAAACATGGCTTTCATGCCTCCTCTCAACGTTCTCTTCTCTGAGCTAAGCATCTCCATCTCCCTAAGCTATTCTTCATAGGGCTTGGTTTCCAAACCTTTGATCATTTTGGTCATTTTTCTTTTGTCCATCTCCTTAAACTGCTTTGCCCTGAACTGGACACAGGGTTGTTATTACTCCAGGTGAGGAGATCCGACCAAAGCAAAATGGAGCGTGACTATGACTTTCCTTGATCTAGACCAAGCATGGTCAAACTTCTGCCCTTCAGGTGTTTTGGACTTCAACTCCCACAATTCCTAACAGCCGGTAGGCTGTTAGGAATTGTGGGAGTTGAAGTCCAAAACACCTGGAGGGCCAAAACATTTTCCTGCCTGCTGTAGACACTATGCAGCCTGGAACTGCATTGGCTCTTTTAGCTGCTGCATCACAACATTGACTCATATTCAACTTGTAGTCCACTAAAGCTCCTAGATCCCTTTTCACATGGACCGTTCTCAAGCCTATACGTGTGTATTTTTATTGCAATTGAAATTCATTTTGTTAGCTTTGGTCAATCAGCTCTCTAATCATTGACATTCCTTTTGAATTTTGATCCTGTCTAATTTTGATCCTGCCTAACCAGCTATCACTCCTATTTTGGTGTCATCTGCACAGCTGATCAATGTGCCTTCTAATCCATTGTCCAAGTCATCGATGAAGATGTTGGATAGCCCAGGACTCGACTACAATCCAGTTCTACCCGCCTTGAAGCAAAGCAGAAAGGTAAATGGCGCAAATGAGCCTCCCAGCAAATGAGCAAAGACACACTGAAAAAAAAGTGGCAGAAGCAGATGGGAGATGAGCCATTTCAGCAGCACAGGTGCAAACACGGGACAGACATGGACGCTGGTGGGAAAAGCACAGCTGTCACAGGACAACAACACTTACCTCGTTGGTGTTTCCCTGCAGAAAAGGCAGTTGCAAAAAAAAGAAACGTGAGAGAAAGAACACATTGTGTTGATTATGGTTTTTATTTGGAGAGGCTGCCAAATCTATCTCGAGACCCATGATCAGGGGTCCCCAAACTTTTTAAGCAGAGGACCGGTCCACAATCCTTCAGACTGTGGAGGGGCCGAATTATCATTTGGGGAAAAAAAAGGACAAATTCCTATAGACCAGGGGTCCTCAAACTTTTTAAGCCGAGGGCCGGTCCACAATCCTTCAGACTGTTGAGGGGCCGGATTATCATTTGAAAAAGAAATAAAAACAAATTCCGATGCACACTACACATGTCTTATTTGTAGTGCAAAAACAACAACAAGAACAATGAAAGAACAATACAATATTTAAAAATAAAAACAATTTTAACCACATACATTGATCAGGATTTCAATGGGAAGTGTGCTCCTGCTTCTGGCCAATGAGATAGTCAAGTTAATTAGGGTTGTTGTTGTTGTTGTTGTTGTTGTTGTGTGCCTTCAAGTCATTTCAGACTTTGGGTGAGCCTAAGTCTAAAATTTATTTATTTATGTATTTATTTATTATTTACTACATTTATTTACTACATTTGTACCACACTCTTCTGACCCCAAAGGGGACTCAGAGTGGCTTACAAATTATATGTACATACAATATATTATATTATTAGCATAGCACAATATTAGCATTATATATTACTATATTGAACTATACCACAATACTGTAATATTATTAGTAATATTATATGTAATATAGAATATATAATTAATATTATTATATGGTATTATTATTAGTGTTATATTGTATTACATTATAATATTATTATCAATATTATATGTATATACAATATATTATATTATAAAACTGAGGGCGGGGGCCAGGTAAATGACCTCGGAGGGCCGCATCCGGCCCCCGGGCCTTAGTTTGGGGACCCCTGCTATAGACACTGCACATGTCTTATTTGTAGTGCAAAACAACAACAATGAAAGAACAATACAATATTTAAAAATGAAAACAATTGTAACCAACATAAACCTATCAGGATTTCAATGGGAAGTGTGGGCCTGCTTCTGGCCAATGAGATAGTCAAGTGAATTAGGATTGTTGTTTTGTGCCTTTGGGCGAGCCTAAGTCTAAAATTATCTATTTATTCATTTACTACATTTATTTATTACATTTATATCCCGCCCTTCTCACCCTGAAGGGGACTCAGAGCAGCTGTATGTACAAACAATATTTTATATTATTAGTATAGCACAATATTAGCATTATATATTACTATATCGAACTATACCACTATACTGTAATATTATATGTAATATATAATTAATAATAATAATTATTATTATTATTATTACAGTAGAGTCTCACTTATCCAACATAAATGGGCCGGCAGAATGTTGGATAAGTGAATATGTTGGATAATAAGGAGAGATTAAGAAAAAGCCTATTAAACATCAAAATAGGTTATGATTTTACAAATTAAGCACCAAAACATCATGCTATACAACAAATTTGACAGAAAAAGTAGTTCATTATGCATTAATGCTATGTTGTAATTACTGTATTTATGAATTTAGCACCAAAATATCATGATGTATTGTAAACATTGACTACAAAAATGCGTTGGATAATCCAGAACGTTGGATAAGTGAGTGTTGGATAAGTGAGACTCTACTGTATTATTAATGTTATATTGTATAACATTATAATATTATTATCAATATTATATGTATATACAATATATTTTATTATTAAAAATGATATAAAATATTATAAAACTGAGGGCAGGGGCCAGGTAAATGACCTTGGAGGGCTGCATCCGGCCCCCAGGCCTTAGTTTGGGGACCCCTGCACTATACTGTAATATTATATGTAATATATAACATATAATTAATATTATTATATGGTATTAGTATTATATTGTATAACATTATAATATTATTATCAATATTATATGTAAATACAATTTATTATTAAAATGATATAAAATATTACATTATAAAACTGAGGGCGGAGGCCAGGTAAATGACCTTGGAGGGCCGCATCCAGCCCCTGGGCCTTAGTTTGGGGACCCCTGCCCATGATGCTGCCTTGTAAAGCATCAGGAAATAGGCTGAGTCTACATTGTAGAATGGATGCAGATTGTCGCCACTTTCACTGCCATGGCTCAATGCTAAGTAATTATGGGAGTTGCAGTTTTACAAGGTTTTTAAGCCTTCTCTGCCCAAGAGGTCTGGTGCCTCGCCAAACTACAAAATGCAAACAATATCCAAAGGGCCAAATTGAAAGAAGTGCTTGGGGCCCAGAGAGCAGACATGGAAATGCATAGTTGGAACTGTTTTGGTTCACATGTCAATGTGATGGTGACTCGTCTCTGGGTTTGCAATCTGAATTTGAGCAGAAACCGACCTGCCAAGGAGGTTCTGCACCATGGAAAGCTCATTTTGGAAGAAAACCCAGTGCAGATTATCCACCTAATGACACAGGAGCAAACACGAAGAGCTTACCTGCCCTAGCCCTCAAACCCAAATTGGATCAGAAGTAATTCCCAGATGTCCAAACGACATCCAGGCACATCCAGTGCGGACCATAAGACCTGTTCCAATGCTAACTGGTCTGTCCAAACAGGCTGGTACTACCAGCGGCTGTTAGGAATAGTAGGAGTTGAAGTCCAAAACACCTGGAGGGCCGAGGTTGGCCCATGCCTGTCCTAGCCACTTGGCACTTTTGCAGCAGGGTGGATCCAGAGTAGAATAATAGAATCACAAAGTGGAAGAGATCCCAAAGGACCATCAAGTCGCGGTGGGGAGACAACTCAAGCCCTCCCGACAGATGGACATTCTTCCAGAGAAGGAAACTCCACTGAACTCCCAAGCAGCATATTCCACAATTGAACAGTTCTAACCACCAGGAAGTTCATCCTTAATGTTTATGTGTAATCCCTATCCCTGGAATTTGAATCCATGGCTCTACTGCAGGGGTCCCCAAACTTTTTAAACAGGGGGCCAGTTCACAATCCTTCGGACCGTTGGAGGGCCGGACTATAGTTGGCCACCGAGCAATTAATAATAATAATAATAATAATAATAATAATAACAGCAATAATAAAAAAGAGAGTTGGAAGAGACCCTTTGGGCCCTTGAGTCCAATCCCCTTTTGCTTTTGTGTACTGAAAGCACAAGCAAAGCACCCCTCACAGATGGCCATCCAGCCTCAGTGTTAATAATAATAATAATAATAATAATAATAATAATAATAATAATAATAATAATAAAGAGGATTGGAAGCGACCCTTTGGGCCATTGAGTCCAATCCCCCTCTGCGTTTGTGTACCGAAAGCACAAGCAAAGCACCCCTCACAGATGGCCATCCAGCCTCAATGTTAATAATAATTATAATTATAATAATAATAATAATAAAGAGGGTTAGAAGCGACCCTTTGGGCCATTGAGTCCAATCCCCCTCTGCCTTTGTGTACCGAAAGCACAAGCAAAGCACCCTTAACAGATGGCCACCCAGCCACAATGTTAATAATAATAATAATAATAATAATAATAATAATAATAATAATAATAATAATAATAATAATGGTTGTAAGAGAAGAAGAGACCCCTTGGGTCATTTAGCCCGCCAAACCCCTTATGCCCTTGTGCCGTGGGGGCCGGATAAATGGCTTCAATGGGCCGCATCCGGCCCCCGGGCCTTAGTTTGGGGACCCCTGCTCTACTGTATACCATTTTCTGGAGGAGCAGAACACAACCTTGCCCTCTCCTCAATTTGACATCCTTTCAAACATTTAAACATGGCTGTGGTGTCCCCTTCTCTCAACCTTCTTTCCCCCAAGGGAAACATCCACCGCTCCCTGAGCCACTCTTTGTTGGGCTTGGATTCCAGACCTTTGATTATTTGGGTCACCCTTCCCTGGGTGGCTGCCTCCATGGCCAACCCTCAGTATTGCTACTCCCAACCAGCAGAAGAACATTTGATAGCTGGAGATGAGCCCTTAAGGCAGGGGTCCCCAAACTAAGGCCCGGGGGCCGGATGCGGCCCATCAAAGCCATTTATCCGGCCCCCACAGCACAAGGGCAGAAGGGGTTGGGCTAAATGACCCAAGGGGTCTCTTCTTCTCTTACAACCATTATTATTATTATTATTATTATTATTATTATTATTATTATTGACACAACGATGTTGTATGACACAGCAAACAAGATAGACATGCTGGATTTCGTTTCACAAAACCACAAGTCGAACACTTCCCAAGTGTCTAGGACTGTGTGATGTATTTTCGGATGATGCGTGCAGATCCCAGTAGGGTGGCCTTTTGCAGTTGGCAGATCGTAATTTTGTCAATGTCTATTGTTTCCAAATGCCGGCTGAGATCTTTTGGCACGGCACCCAATGTGCCCATCACCACTGGGACCACCTGCACTGGTTTCTGCCAGAGTCTTTGAAGTTCAATCTTGAGGTCCTGATAGCGGCTGAGTTTTTCCTGTTGTTTTTCGTCAATGCGACTGTCACCTGGGATGGCGACATCAATGATCCAAACCTTGTTCTTTTCCACAACTGTGATATCTGGTGTGTTGTGTTCCAGAACTTTGTCAGTCTGGATTCGGAAGTCCCACAGTATCTTTGCGTGTTCATTTTCCACGACCTTTGCAGGTTTGTGATCCCACCAGTTCTTTGCTGCTGGGAGGTGGTGCTTGAGGCATAAGTTCCAATGGATCATTTGGGCCACACAGTTGTGCCTCTGTTTGTAGTCTGTCTGTGCAATTTTCTTACAGCAGCTGAGGAGATGATCAATGGTTTCGTCAGCTTCCTTGCACAGTCTGCATTTTGGGTCATCAGCTGATTTTTCGATCTTGGCCTTAATTGCCTTTGTCCTGATGTCTTGCTCCTGGGCTGCAAGGATCAGGCCTTCTGTCTCCTTCTTCAGGGTCCCATTCGTGAGCCAGAGCCAGGTCTTCTCCTTGTCAGCTTTTCCTTCAATTTTGTCAAGGAATTTTCCATGCAGTGTTTTGTTGTGCCAGCTGTCAGCTCTAGTTTGTAGTGTGGCTTTCTTGTACTGGTTTTTTGTCTGCTGTGCTTTGAGGAGTTTCTGATTTTTGACTTCAATCAAAGCAGGTTCTTCACTTTGCTTGACATATTCTGCCAGGGTATGTTAATAATTTATTATTATTATTATTATTATTATTATTATTATTATTATTATTATTATTATTAACATTGATTCTGGGTGGCCATCTGTCAGGGGTGCTTTGTTTGTGCTTTCGGTGCACAACGGCAGAGGGGGATTGGACTCAATGGCCCAAAGGGTCTCTTCCAACCCTCTTTTTGTTGTTGTTGTTATTATTGTTGTTGTTATTGTTATTATTATTATTATTTATTGCTCGGTGGCCAACTATAGTTCGGCCCTCCAACGGTCCGAAGGATCGTGAACTGGCCCCCTGTTTAAAAAGTTTGGGGATCCCTGCCTTAAGGTCTTCAGTGCCAGTAGCAAAACACTGGGAGGAGTATTCTCTCTTTCTCTCTCTCTCTCTCTCTCTCAATCTCTTGTAATACTTCTCTCTTCTGGGAAACTTGAGTTTATACTCTTCTGGATTCCGTCCCAAACCTACACACGCACCCCATTCTTCCTCCTCCCTCTTCTTCACCTCTACTTCCTTTTTTCTCCTCTTCCCCTCCTTTTCCTCCCTCCTTCTCCTCTTCTTCCTTCTTCTCCTGTTCCCTCTTCTCTTCCTCTTCGTTCTTTCGTCTTCCCTTCCTCTTCCCTTTCTCTCCCTCCTTCTCTTCTTCCTTTCTTCTTCTCTTCCTCCTTTTCCTCCTCTTCATCTTCTCTTCCTTCCTCTCCATCTCCTCTTCTTCCTTGTTTCTCCTCTTCCTTTCTTTATCTCATCCTCCTCTTCTTCTTCCTTGTTTTTTTCTCCTTCTCTTCCTTTCTTTATCTCCTCCTCCTCATCTTCTCTTCCTTCTCCTTCTTCTCTTTCTTGTTTCTTCTCTTCCTTCTCCTCTTCTTCTTCATCTTTTCCTTCTCTTTTTCCTGTTTTCTTCTCTTCCTCCTTCTCTTCCTTTCTTTATCTTTTCTTCCTCCTTCTCTTTCTTGTTTCTTCTCTTCCATTTCCTTCTCCTCTTCCTTTCTTCTCTTCATCTTTTCCTTCTCTTCTTCCTTTTTCTTCTCTTCCTCCTTCTCTTCTTTATCTCCTCTTCATCTTCCATCTCCTTCTTCTCTTTATCTCTTCTTTTCCATCTCCTTCTACTCTTCCTTTCTCCTCCTCCTTTTTATCTTTTCCTTCTCTTTTTCCTTGTTTCTTCTCTTCTTCCTTCTTCTCTTTATCTCCTCCTCTTCATCTTCTCTTCCTTCTCATTCTTCTCCTGTTTCTTCTCTTCCATCTCCTCCTCCTCTTCCTTTCTTCTCCTCGTCATCTTTTCCTTCTCTTCTTCGTTTTTCTTCTCTTCCCCCTTCTTCTTTTCCTTTATCTTCTTTTCATCTTCTCTTCCTCCTCCTCCTTCTCTTGTTTCTTCTCTTCCATTTCTTCCTTCTCCTCTTCCTTTCTTCTCCTCTTCATCTTTTCCTTCTCTTCCTCCTTCTCCTTTATCTTCTCCTCCTTCTCTTTCTTATTTCTTCTTTTCCATCTCCTCCTCCTACTCTTCCTTTCTCCTCCTCCTTTTTATCATTTCCTTTTCTTCCTTGTTCCTTCTCTTCCTCCTCCTTCTCTTTATCTCCTCCTCTTCATCTTCTCTTCCTTCTCATTCTTCTCGTTTCTTCTCTTCCATCTCCTCCTCTTCCTTTCTTCTCCTCTTCATCTTTTCCTTCTCCCTTTTTTCTTCTCTTCCTTCTTCTCCTCTTCCTTTCTTTATCTCGTCCTTCTCCTCCTTCTTCTCTTTCTTGTTTCTTCTCTTCCATTTCCTCCTTCTCCTCCCCTTCATCTTTTCCTTCTCTTCTTCCTTGTTTCTTCTCTTCTTCCTCCTTCTCTTTATCTCCTCTTCATCTTCTCTTCCTTCTCATTCTTCTCTTCCATCTCCTCCTCTTCCTTTCTTCTCCTCTTCATCTTTTCCTTCTCCCTTTTTTCTTCTCTTCCTCCTTCTCCTCTTCCTTTCTTTATCTCGTCCTTCTCCTCCTTCTTCTCTTTCTTGTTTCTTCTCTTCCATTTCCTCCTCCTCCTCCTCTTCATCTTTTCCTTCTCTTCTTCCTTGTTTCTCTTCTTCCTCCTTCTCTTTATCTCCTCTTCATCTTCTCTTCCTTCTCATTCTTCTCTTCCATCTCCTCCTCTTCCTTTCTTCTCCTCTTCATCTTTTCCTTCTCCCTTTTTTCTTCTCTTCCTTTCTTTATCTCGTCCTTCTCCTCCTTCTTCTCTTTCTTGTTTCTTCTCTTCCATTTCCTCCTCCTCCTCCTCTTCATCGTTTCCTTCTCTTCTTCCTTGTTTCTTTTCTTCCTTCTCCTCCTTCCCTCCTTCTTCCTGTCTCCTTTCCCTCTCCTTCCTCCTCCACACTAAGGCACCAGAGACAAGACTGAGATGTGGGGATGGCAAAGGGCCCGTGGGGCCGCCACCTACCTGGTCCCATAGGGCCGCGGCCACTTGGTCGATGACGGCGCCCAGCTCCCTGTACTCCCCGGAGTAGCGGATGTAGGCCCAGGTGCAGAGCGTGATGAGCGTCAGGCCCATGATCATGTTGCAGAGGCTGGCGATGATGTCCAGGCCGATGAAGCCGGTGATGCCCGCGATGACGTAGGTGATGAAGATGACCACGAAGAGGGTGGCGGGGGTGCGGGCCGCGTGGAAGATGTTCTTGCTGTCGTTGTGCTTGATGTACTGGACGTAGAGCTCGTCGATCTCGGCCTCCAGCTGCTGCAGGTACCGCCGGCTGAACTCCTCGCCGCCCATCTTCTTCACCGACCGGAACTGCCGCACCGCCTCCTCCTTCAGCTCCAGGTGACGGCTCTGCAGGTCGCTCGGGGCCAGGAAGGGCTTGTCGCCCCCGCACACCTGCGAGAAGCCAACGTGGGATGGGGTCAGCATCCACACCTCTCTACAGAGCAGGCATGGGCCAACTTGGGCCCTCCGGGTGTTTTGGACTCCAACTCCCACAATTCCTAACAGCCGGTAGGCTGTTAGGAATTGTGGGAGTTGGAGTCCAAAACACCCGGAGGGCCCAAGTTGGCCCATGCCTGCTATAGAAAAAGTGATTTATTTTCCTTTGGAAAGGCTTCTCTCTTGAATGAAAAGTAATGCCTCCACCTTCGTAATTCCTCAAAAGATGCCAGTCCTGGTCTGCGGCAGGTCCTGGCTTGTTCAGTAGACTCTCCTCTACAATTCCATTTGATGAATAGCCTTAGCATTGAACAGTTGTGTTGTTAAAGTGCCAAGTATGGAACCCTGCGCAGACGGTCGGTCAATTTTATTTATTTATTTATTTATTTCCAATATTTCCATCCCGCCCTCAGAAGGGACTCAGGGCGGCGTACAATTGGCAACAATTCGATGCCGGCATATCATTAAAAACAAACAGCATATAAAATCGTTGTCGAAGGCTTTCATGGCCAGGATCACAGGGTTGTTGTGTGTCTTTCGGGCTGTGTGGCCATGTTCCAGAAGCATTCTCTCCTGACGTTTCGCCCACATCTATGGCAGGCATCCTCAGAGGTTGTGAGGTATGGAGAAAACTAAAACTAAAACTAGAAAGAAAACTATATTTACCTCTTTGCTTAGTTTTCTCCATACCTCACAACCTCTGAGGATGCCTGCCATAGATGTGGGCGAAACGTCAGGAGAGAATGCTTCTGGAACATGGCCACACAGCCCGAAAGACACACAACAACCCAGCATATAAAATCTATTACAAACAGTTACATACAGTATAAAATCTAAAACATATGCTTAAAATCCATTCATCCAATATCCTCGTACTTTATCCATACATCAGTCTGGGTCATCTTTGTCGTTTCTTCGTTAAAAGCCTGAGCCACATAGCCATGTTTTTAAGGCTTTTCTAAAACTCAAAAGGGTTGGGGCTCAAACAACGTGCAGTCATTGAATTCTTGTCATCCCAAAGGAAATTCATCAGAGAATGCAAGCTGTTGATGGTGATTGTGTTGATGTGAGTCCTGTGCTTCGTTGGGCGAGTAAGTTCAAAGATGTTGAGGTGGGAACATCTGACTTGCGGGACAAAGAGTTGGACGTCCTGTGATAGCAACCACCAAGTTTCACAAGCAAAAGGTTGACAGGTTGATTCAGGACAATCGTCATATCACTCGGAGAGAAATTTCAAGTATAATCAGCATTTCGCAAGAACGTGTGAGTCACATTATTGCTTTGCTTGGCTACTGAAAGATCTATGCACGATGGGTCCAGTGACCTTCATTGCTTGGGTTTGGATGGGAATATTTTAATAAATCAAATGCAGAAACAATCCTTAGAACATGCTCTTTAACTACCACTATTCATTTTTCCACATAATCACCAGACAATTGGATACATTTCTACCAATGATGAACAAGTTTTCTGAAGCCATCACGGAAGAAGTCGACACTCTGTTTCCACAACCAGCGTCTCACAGGACCCATCGTGCACAGATCTGCCGATAGCCAAGCAAAGCAATACTGTGACCCCCACGTTATTGTGAAATGCTGATTACGCTTGAAATTTCTCTCTGGGTGATACGACGATCGTCCTGAATCAATCTGTTAACCCTTTGCTTGTGAAACTCGGTGGTTGCTGTCACATATCATAGAATCATAGAATAGTAGAGTTGGAAGAGACCACATGGGCCATCCAGTCCAACCCCCTGCTAAGAAGCAGGAAATCGCATTCAAAGCACCCCCGACAGATGGCCATCCAGCCTCTGCTTAAAAGGACGTCCAACTCTTTGTTTGTCACTCAAGTCAGATGTTCCCACCTCAATATCTTTAAATTTACTTGCCCAACGACGCACAGGACTCACATCAACACAATCCCCATAAACAGCTTGCATTCTCTGATGGATCTCCTTTGGGTGACACCTTCCACTGTCAAGAATTCAGTGACTGCACGTTGCTTAAGTCGCATTGCGCAGGGTTCCATACTTTGCACTTTAACAACACAACCGTTCAATGCTAAGGCTTCTCGCCAAATGGAACTGTAGAGGAGAGTCTACTGAACAAGCCAGGACTTGTCACAGACCAGGGCTGCCATCTGTTGAGGAGCTACGAAGGTGGAGGCATTACTTTTCATTCAATCCTTGTATATCTAGGTCCTTCAATGCAGTCATGCCAATGGCCACATGACCTTGGAGGTGTCTATGGACAACGCCGGCTCTTCAGCTTAGAAATGGAGATGAGCACCAACCCCCAGAGTCAGACATGACTGGACTTAACGTCAGGGGAAACCTTTACCTTTACCAATGCGATTCAGTGTTCAACTTCCAGTGGATGACATGCTGGAAGACCCAGATATCTCTAGGGAGTTGTTTTCTGAAGTTAAGAGCCATTTCTTCCATTACTGGGGTCCTCTGCCCTTAATGCCAGCCAATTTGGAAAGCTGACTGTTCACCTAAACCTTTCTTTGGGAATGTGGCAGGACACACAGAGGCAAAGCTCACCTCCTCCATCCTTTTGTTGTAAGCATCCTTGGCCGTGGCGACAGCGGCCAGGTTGTTTGCTTCTGCTGTAGCCTGCGATGAGGGACAAAGAAACAAAGGGTCAGAGGGGCAAGAAGGCAATGGGAAGAAGAGGTCACCAGTCCAACACCAGTCAAAGCCCTCCCAACAGATGGCCATCCAGCCTCCATTTAAAACCCCTACATAAGGATGTTAGCTAATATCACTGAAGTTCGGTCCAGTTCGGTCCAGTCATTGGCTTGGTTCAGTGCTGTCTCAATAAGGGTGAACTACAACTCCCAGATTCCCAGGGCAATCACCCCCCAAACTGTGCCAGTATTCGCAGTTGGCCATGTTGGGTGTGTGTGCCAAGTTCAGATCCGTCGACAGCTGGGATGCAGGTGAACTACAACTCCCAAAACCAAGGTCCATTCCACTAAACCCCGACAGTATGTTCAGTTGGTCATGGGACTTCTCTGTGCCAAGTTCGGTCCCGGTCCATTGTTAGTGGGGATCACAGTATCAGTGAAGGTACTGCAAGTCCCATCATCCATGGCAAGTTTGGTCCAGATCCATCATTGGTTGGGTTAACAGTGCTCTCTGGATGTAGGTCAAGTACAACTATTGTAAATCATGGTGAATTGTCCCCAAACCTCTTGTTCACTTGCTGATCAATTCATCTGTTAATTGTGTGCCATAGGAAAGGGTAGGAAAGGGTTAAGGGAGAGGCAGTGGGCGGGGTCATGCAAATGAAGGAACCCTGGGATGTCCATTCTGGAGGAAAAACACAACATCTAGGGTGAAATTGTCCCCGCATGAAAGCCTTCACTTGTGTGGGGGCAGAATTATGTTTGTGGAGGATTCTGGCAGGGTTTGGGCTACATGTTCATGGCGCTCACTGTAACCTGCATGTCAGTGGATGGAGGGCCATGGATGTCTCCTGTTCAGTAGGAACTACGTATAGCTGTTCGTGGAGGCGGGAGGCTGTCTATGTAAGTGGACACCTCCTCCACATACACTTTTTGCACTTCTATTATGTGTATAGATATAGATATATGATATCTATATATATAAAATGTAATGTGCATTTTTCCCATGGAGTAAACAACAAAACCACTGAACCAAATCTCACCAAATTTGGCCAGAAAAGATATAGTCATCCAATCTATGTCTTTCAAACAAAAAAAAACCCTAGAAAAATAAAGTCAAAATTAAAAGAAAACCACCAAAAACACAAAGCAGGGAGGGATAAGAATGAGGAAGAGCCGTTCTCCCCCTGGCTGCCAGTCAGAAGGGTAGGCCTCACCCCCTTTATATATTTATAATATAATATTATAAATATATAATAATTACTGTGATATAATAAAACAGAATCTCTCACCCTAGACTTTCCACAGATATATATTAACCTCTTTGCTTAGTTTTCTCCATACCTCACAACCTCTGAGGATGCCTGCCATAGATGTGGGCGAAACGTCAGGAGAGAATGCTTCTGGAACATGGCCACACAGCCCGAAAGACATACAACAACCCTGTGATCCCGGCCATGAAAGCCTTCGACAACACAGAATAATATAATCTCTATAATCAGGACAGTAAGTAAAGAACAACGCCCTGAAAACAGGAATTTCAGACAGGAAACAATCAGGGCCAGCTAACAACTCCCAACAAAGGATTCCACCAGGGAGGAAGCAGCCAAGCTTTGAAGCTGCAAGACCATTACATGCTGATCATTCTGGCTAATTGCAGCATTCATGCTTGCCTCCAACAGACAAAAAAAGAACCAGAAATATTCTATATCCACCAATTCCAATGACCACCAATTCCTCAATACTTTATTTCCCATACCACCAGACCACAGCAATGCGTGGCCGGGCACAGCTAGTCTATATATATAAAAGAGTGATGGCATCACGGCAATTCACAAAACAACAAAACTACAGGCCCCCCAACCTCAAAATTTGACAACACAACCCATCATCCACGCCTCAAGGTTGATGCAACAAAAAGAAAAGAAAAATAATTAGAGGGAGAGCAATAATTTTTTTAATCCAATTGCTGCCAGTTTAGAGGGCTAATCTCTGCCCACTTGGTTGCCTAGCAACCAAGGGACAGCCAGGTTTCAGTTAGGGGACAGGCAGATTTAGGCCTCACTGAGGCTTCTTCCACAGATTATCTAATTTGCACTGGATTATATGGCAGTGTAGACTCAAGGCCCTTCCACACAGCTATATTACCCATTTATAATCTTATATTATCTGCTTTGCACTGGATTATCTTGACTCCACACTGCCATATAATCCACTTCAGTGTGCATTTTATACAGCTGTGAAGAAGGAGCCTCATATAATCCAGTTCTGAGCAAATAATATAAGATTAGAAATATACAGTAGAGTCTCACTTATCCAACGTAAACAGGCCGGCAGGATAAGTGAATATGTTGGATAATAAGAAGGGATTCAGGAAAAGCCAATTAAACATCAAATTAGGTAATCGTTTTACAAATTAAGCACCAAAACATCATATTAAACAACAAATTTGACAGAAAAAGTAGTTCCATGCGCAGTAATGCTATGTAGTATTTACAGTAGAGTCTCACTTATCCAACACTCGCTTATCCAACGTTCTGGATTATCCAACGCATTTTTGTAGTCAATGCTTTCAATATATCGGGATATTTTGGTGCTAAATTCATAAATACAGTAATTACTATATAGCATTACTGTGTACTGAACTACTTTTTCTGACAAATTTGTTGTCTAACATGATGTTTTGGTGCTTAATTTGTAAAATCATAACTTAATTTGATGTTTAATAGGGTTATCCTTAATTCCTCATTATCCAACATATTCGCTTATCCAACGTTCTGCTGGCCCGTTTATGTTGGATAAGTGAGACTCTACTGTACTGTATTTACAAATTTACCACTAAAATATCACAATGAATTTAAAACACTGACTACAAAAGCATTGATTATGAAAAGGCAGACTGCGTTGGATAATCCAGAACATTGTATAAGCGAATGTTGGATAAGTGAGATTCTACTTTAATATGAAATAATTACTGGGATAGAATAATGCAGAACAATATAATCTCTAAAACCAGGACAGTAAATAAACAGGGGAATTCCACACAGGAAACAATCGGGGCCAGCTAACACCTCCCAACAAAGTATTCCCATCATCAAAGTCTGGCAAATCCTCTGTTTTCTCAGGGCCACAGACAGTAGAAGCACATAAAATATCGCAAACAACATCACTCTGAAAACAAGGGTATTCCAGACAGGAAACAATCAGGGCCAGCTAACACCTCCCAACAAAGTATTCCCATCATCAAAGTCTGGAAAATCCTCTGTTTTCTCAGGGCCACAGACAGTAAAAGCACATAAAATATCGCAAACAACACCACTCTGAAAACAAGGGAATTCCAGACAGGAAACAATCAGGGCCAGCGAACACCTCCCAACAAAAAATTCACTCAGGGAGGAAACAGCCAGGCTTTAAAGCTGCAAGGCCATTACATCCTAATCATTTTTCCTAATTGTAGCATTCATACTTGCCTCCAACAAACAAACAAAAAAACCAATCAGAAATATTGTATATTCACAACCTTTAGGAAATAATATCCCCTGATGGCACAGCGTGTTAAAGCGCTGAGCTGCTGAACTTCTGGACCGAAAGGCCGCAGGTTTGAATTGGGGGAGCGGAGAGAGCCCTCACTGTTAGCTCCAGCTTCTGCCAACCCAGAAGTTCGAAAACATGCAAATGTGAGTGCATCAATAGGTACTGCTCCGGCGGGAAAGTAACGCCTTTCCATGTAGTCATCCCACATGACCTTGGAGGAGTCTACGGACAACGCCGGCTCTTCGGCTTAGAAATGGAGATGAGCACCAACCTCCAGAGTAAGACACAACTGGACTTAATGTCTGGGGAAAACCTTTACCCTTGACCTTAACTACCACCAATTCCTCAATACTTTATTTCCCAGACCACCAGACTTCGCCACAGCAACGCGTGGCCGGGCACAGCTAGTATACATATATAGTATGAAAACTTACAAGGGGTTGGTTTACCTTACTAGTAAAACTGAATTCCTGTGTTGCGAAAGGATGCCTGCCTAAAAAGCAAGTCACCAAGATGAAAAGTCTGGACCACTCTGCTATTTTATCCTTCCGAATTGTACTTGCGGCCAATGCTGAACTAGGCCATCTGCAAACAAACAACCTAACAATACCAGCACCCAAGGGACCCGGCTCCATTGCAGTTGCCCAGGTGAAGGATGGGAAGAAAGTAATAGTTATGTTGTTTGGAAACTTGATTCCCAAGAGCCCTTTCCCGTCCTCTTGAAAGCAAAAGCGGAAAATACCTGCAGCATGGATTTGGGATGAGGAAGCTCTTCTCCTTGGTAGATCTTAATGTAGGCCTAGGGAGAAGACACACAGGAAGAAACTGATTGATATAAGCCAGATATGTATTATTATTATTGACACAACGACGTTGTATGACACAGCAAACAAGATAGATATGCTGGATTTCGTTTCACAAAATCACAAGTCGGACACTTCCCAAGTGTCTAGGACTGTGTGATGTATTTTCGGATGATGCGCGCAGATCCCAGCAGGGTGGCCCTTTGCAGTTGGCAGATCGTAATTTTGTCAATGACTATTGTTTCCAAATTCCGGCTGAGATCTTTTGGCACAGCACCCAATGTGCCCATCACCACCGGGACCACCTGCACTGGTTTCTGCCAGAGTCTTTGAAGTTCAATCTTGAGGTCCTGATAGCGGCTGAGTTTTTCCTGTTGTTTTTCGTCAATGCGACTGTCACCTGGGATGGCGACATCAATGATCCAAACCTTGTTCTTTTCCACAACTGTGATGTCTGGTGTATTGTGTTCCAGAACTTTGTCAGTCTGGATTCGGAAGTCCCACAGTATCTTTGCGTGCTCATTTTCCACGACCTTTGCTGGTTTGTGATCCCACCAGTTCTTTGCTGCTGGGAGGTGGTACTTGAGGCATAAGTTCCAATGGATCATTTGGGCCACACAGTTGTGCCTCTGTTTGTAGTCTGTCTGTGCAATTTTCTTACAGCAGCTGAGGATATGATCAATGGTTTCGTCAGCTTCCTTGCACAGTCTGCATTTTGGGTCATCAGCTGATTTTTCGATTTTGGCCTGGATTGCCTTTGTTCTGATGGCTTGCTCCTGGGCTGCAAGGATCAGGCCTTCTGTCTCCTTCTTCAGGGTCCCATTCGTGAGCCACAGCCAGGTCTTCTCCTTATCAGCTTTTCCTTCAATTTTGTCAAGGAACTTTCCATGTTTTGTTGTGCCAGCTGTCAGCTCTAGTTTGTAGTGCAGTTTTCTTGTACTGGTTTTTTGCCTGTTGTGTTTTGAGGAGTTTCTGATTTTTGACTTCAATCAAAGCAGGTTCTTCACTTTGTTTTACATATTCTGCCAGGGCATGTTCTTCTTCTTTGACTGCTTGTTTTACTTGTAAGAGTCCTCTGCCCCCTGATCTTCTAGGCAGATAGAGCCGGTCAACATCACTGCGAGGGTGCAGTGAGTGATGAATGGTCATGAGTTTTCTTGTTTTTCTGTCCAAATTGTCCAGTTCCGCCTGTGTCCAATTTATAATGCCAGCAGTATATCTTATGACAGGTATGGCCCAGGTGTTTATGGCCTTGATGGTATTGCCTCCATTGAGCTTGTTTTTGAGAATTTTTCTGACCCTTTGTGTGTATTCTTTGCTGACCACAGTTTTCACATGTTCATGCTTGATGTTGTCCCGCTGTAATATGCCCAGATATTTATAGGTCTCTGGCTGGTGACACTTTATTGTTTGGCCATTGGGCATATTTATGCCATCATTTTCAATGATTTTTCCTTTCTTCAATGCCACTGTCGAACATTTGTCCAAGCCAAACTCCATGCTGATATCAGTGCTAAAAATTCGGACAGTGTTGGTCAGAGACTGGATTTCAGTTTGCGTTGTTGTTGTTGTTGTTGTTATTATTATTATTATTATTATTATTATTATTATTATTATTATTATATTATCATCAACATCATCCCACTTTCCCCCAAGATTTGTACCCAAAGGAGCTCATCATTAGAAAGAAAGTTAAAAGCATACAAAAGGTAACTATTACATTTACAACCAAATTGAACTATTTACAGTAGGAATACCCTGGATAAAAGGATAAAAATGCATTTATCTGCCATCTACCGATCCCCATTGGGGTCATGGGTTGACAGGTAATATACAGGTTGGGCTTTAGCACAGCAAGTTAAAACCACCAGCTGCAGTAAATCTTATCAATTGAAATGTTGACAGTTCGAAGCCCAGGTTGGGGTGAGCTCCTGGCCTTTAGCCCAGCTTCTGCCTACCTATCAGTTTGAAAGCAAAAATGGGAGTAGATAAATGGGTACTGCTTAAAAGTGTGGAGTTATTAAGGCACCCATAAGGAAATGTCAGAAAACTTGGTCATTCGATCAAGGAGGAAGGTTATGAGCAAAGCTCTTCGGTCGGGAGATGGAGCAACAGCACTCCTCCGTGGCCGGAACCAAGCACAAACCTTCAAGTTGCCAAAGACGGGAAAAGCATACATATACCTCTATCTATGTACAATTGTCTGTCTTGTCAGTGCATAAACAGCGTTGAATGTTTGCCACAAATTTATGTTCTATGATCTGCCCTGGATCACAATGTACATATACAGTAGAGTCTCACTTATCCAAGCTAAACGGGCCGGCAGAAGCTTGGATAAGCGAATATCTTAATAATAAGGAGGGATTAAGGAAAGGCCTATTAAACATCAAATTAGGTTATGATTTTACAAATTAAGCACCAAAACTTCATATTATACAACAAATTTGACAGAAAAGGTAGTTCAATATGCAGTAATGTTCTGTTGTAATTACTGTATTTACAAATTTAGCACCAAAATATCACGATATATTGAAAACATTGACTACAAAAATGACTTGGATTATCCAGAGGCTTGGATAAGTGAGGCTTGGATAAGTGAGACTCTACTGTATTTACATCCAACTTTCCCCCAAGATTTGGACCTAAAGGAGCTCACCATTACAAAGACAATTAAAAGCATACAAAAGGTAACTATTAAAACCAAATCGAACTATTTACAATATGAATACCCTGGGTAAAAGGATAAAAATGCATTTATCTGTCATCTATTGATCCCTTTTGGGGCCATGGGTTAACAGGTAGTATATGGGCCAAGTTTTAACACATCGGGTTGACAGTTTGAAGCCCAGGTCAAGGTGAGCTCCTGGCCTTTAGCCCAGCTTCTGCCTACCTATCAGTCTGAAAGCAAAAATGTGAATAGGTAAATAGGTACTGCTTGAAAGCGGGGAGTTATTAAGGCACCCATAAGGAAATGTCAGGGAAATGTCGGCGAGGAAGGTTATGAGACAAAGCTCTTCAGCCGGGAGATGGAGCAACAGCACTCCTCCGTGGCCAGAACCAAGCACAAACCTTCAAGTTGCTGAAGATGGGAAAAGCATATATATACCTCTATCTATGTACAATTGTCTGTCTTGTCAGTGCATAAACAGCATTGAATGTTTGCCACAAATTTATGTTCTATGATCTGCCCTGGGGTGGATCACAATGTACATATACATGGCAAACATTCACAGAGGCTATTTAACATTTTCCAGCTTCATGAGGGTATGCTCGATTCCGGCCACAGGGGGAGCTGCTGATTCATCATCCACTGTGACACCCAGTCCTTGATGGAGTATTTCCTCATTCTTCCGCACGCAGGCTGCTGGACATTTTTATGGTGACGCAAATTAGTTAACAGCACTCCATGCCGTCATGCTGGCCACATGACCTTGGAGGTGTCTACGGACAACACCGGCTCTTCAGCTTAGAAACCGAGATGAGCACCAACCCCCAGAGTCAGACATGACTGGACTTAATGTCAGGGGAAACCTTTACCTTTAAATTAGTTAAATTAGTCTCCCTCCATATACAGTCCCTAAATTTTCCTACTTGACAGATGCAACTGTCTTTCGGGTTGCTTAGGTAAACAACGAGCTAGGCTATTTAATGGTCGGGCACTCAATCTGACCCGGGCTGGTTTCGAACTCATGACCTCTCTGTCAGTAATGATTTATTGCAGATGGCTACTAACCAGCTGCGCCACAGCCCGGCCCTATATGGTAATATTTTGTGAAATGGATCCTGAACAACAATGAAAATGGAGAGCTGAACCTTATATAACACTATGTAACACAAGTTTTGATCCTGGGTTATAAATGTCATTTCCTAATTGATTCTATCCTGAAAACATGGGAAAAGTTTAATTAATTGCCAAAACTTTGTTTCTGCGGGAGGGACATCATCCTGCAGCACATTTTGTGATAGTTTTACAATTATCGAGTCTCAACCAATTCAACCTATTTTGTGGCAGCCACCAAAATGAAGTATCTGGAGTAGAACAACTACTTTCAAAGTCATACACTTAAACAGGAGACAACACTTTCAAACCAGGAACAGAACGTGTTTCAGATTTTGTTACATAGTGTAATGGGATTTGGGGAACCAAAACCCCGGAGACACCAAACGGCTTAAGGCATCAACATAATCTTCGTGAGAGATGGATCACTTGGGGGTCCTACCCCACCTTGAAATACTCCACCAGGCCTCGGCAGGTGATCTTGTTCCCGTTGATCTCCTTTACGTCCAGGCTTTGCGGGCTGAGCAGCCACGGGATCAGCACCTTCAGGTTCTTGATGAAATCGTCGTCGATTTCTGCAAAGGGAAGACGGAGAGGAGCTTGGTTTGGAGAGGCTTGGGGCAGGCCCCACAGCAAACTCCTGGTTGAACCATGGATATATTGGGACCCCCATCCCACCCGGAACATCCTAGTTTGATATTTTTTGCCTCTTTCTACCTGGCTGTTGACTCCTCCACCAGGAAGATGACTAGAGTCCATAGGATCCTAGAGATGGAAGGGACTCCAAATGCCATCTAGTCTGACCCCATTCTGCTTGGCAGTCCCATCCCACTCTAGGATTCTATATTTCAAGACTTCCAGGGAAGGAAACTGCACTGGACTCCTAGGTAGCAGCAGATTCTACTATTCAACCACCAGGAAAAGTAGTGGGACAGTCCAGCAGAGTCAAGTCAATTTGGGCACAACTGCAGGATGGATATGGAGTAGAATCATAGCATCACAAACTGGAAGAGTTCCCAAAGGGCCATCCAACCCAACCCCCTTCTGCCAGGCAGGAAGACACTGTTGGAGTTTTGGACTGTGTAGTTTGAAATTTCACTTATAGTTTAAAGCAATGTGCAATGTAGTGTAAGAGTTAAATGCATAGAGCGAGAGAGATATTGCTAGAGGGAAACTGTGCAGTTTCCATATACGTAACGGGACATTTGTCACTGCTCTGGAATGTGGGTGTCGACAGTTGAGAGCAGGCCTGTAGCGAGGGGGGGGGTTAGGGGTTCAAAACCACCACCACCACCCCCCCTGAAATTTTTCAGGTTATAAAAAAACCTGGTTTACTCATGAATTTTAACTGGTTAACCAAATCTCCATGCTAAATCTACGAGACGCAAAACATTAAGAGTCCCTCCAGGCACTATCTCAAGTAGATATTGACAGGTTTGTAGCGGGGGTGGGGGTGCTAGGGGTTCAAACCCCACCCCCCACCCCCGAATTTTTTTTCTGGCTACGGCCCTGGTTGAGAGAACAGACTTCCCTTGTCGCCATCAATTTAGCCGGACGCTTAGATGGTCCGCTCTGGCAGTGCTGTGTACATAGTTGTAAATCAATAGTAATTGAGACAAAAGGTGGATGTGTCTCAATTTAATCCTTTCATGACAGACACAACCCAAGCCCTCCCAACAGATGGCCATCCAACCAGAGAAGGAGACTCCACTGAACTTCAAAGCAGCATATTCCACAGCTGAACAGTTCTAACCATCTGGACGTTCTTCCTTAATGATTATGTGCAATCTCTTTCTTGGAATTTGAATCCATGGCTCCATTGTATCTCAGTCTCTGGAGGAGCAGAAAACAAGTTTGCTCTCTTTCTCAGGTAATGCTTCTCTCTTTTGGGCCAGCTTCCTAATGTTCAGGTGGGATCTCTTCTTGCAGCTGGAATGCATTGCTTGATCGAGACCCCAGATCGGGGAAACCCTAGCCCCACTTTGGCCAGGCCTCACCTGGAATAAGAGCAGCCCTGTGTCCAGTTCTGGGCAAAATAATTCAAGAAGGAGATGGACAAGGTATTCCAATTTTCCAAATCTTTAATGTTTTTCCATTTTGGGTCATAATTGTTTTCTACCAATTGTGAATTTTTTGCCGTTAAAACTATCCTAAATATTGAATCTTTTTTCTAATTTGAATACCTGATATTTCTGCCAATTTGTCTTGTCTTTCCTTGGTCATATTTTTCGTTAATAACTTCATTTTATCTATATTTATTTTAAGTCCTGATATCTTTCCCAAATTTTCTAATTTGTCAAGCCAATTTGTTATAGTTTTTATTGGTTTTTCTATTATGCAGATCAGATCATCTGCAAATGCCCTAATCTTAGAATTTTCTTTTTTAATTTTTACTCCTTTTAACTCTGAGTCTTCTCTAATAGTATTAAGCAATATTTCTAGTGCAAAAATAAATAATGGGGAGTGCGTGCAACTTTGCCTTGTTCCTTTTGAGATTTTAATAAATTTTGAATCTAATGTGTTTGCCTTAATTTTTGCCTTTTATTTGTCATAAATTCTATTGATCGCATTGCTAAAATTGAAACCCATGTCTAATTCTTTAATTAATAATTTGAAGATATCCCAATTTAAATTATCGAAGGCTTTTTCCATGTCAGTTGCTAATAATGCTATTTCTTCTTTGTTAGTTTTTTTGTGATATTCAATTATATTTATAATTTCCCTTACATTATCCTTTGATTGTTTTCCTGGCAAAAATAAGGTGTCCAGACAAGGATGACTGACATGGTCAAAAGTCTGGAAACTATGAGTAGTGAGTCTGTTTAGCCTGGAGCAGAGAAGGTGAAGAGGGAACGTGATACATGGAGGAGACTGAGACACAAAGGAAGCAAGATTCAAGTTGCAAGGGGAAAAGATTCCACCTAAACATTAGGAAGAACTTCCTGATGGTCTGAGCCATTTCACAGTGGGATATGCCTCTTGGGAGTCCAGTAGAAGACTCCTGCCTGACAGAATGCAAGTGGGCTGGATGGCCTCTGGGGGTCCCTTCCAACTCTAGGGTTCTGTGACTCCATGCAATATTTACCACAGACACATAGCTACAACCTAACCCTACAGAAAGACCTATGTGGCTCCAGTCTTCTTTCATCAGCAGCACAACCGCAAGGTTTGCAAAAAGAGCTATGGCAGCCTTCCAGCTGGACGTACCTTTGAGCTTCCCGTCAAAGTTTGGGTTGGTGGCGACTTTCAGTCCCGGGTGAGGCAAGAGGAAGCAGGCGATGTTGGTGAAGCAGGAGTGGATGTGCTTGCGCACGTTCTGGAGCTCTTCGTGCTGGTTCCCCGAGACCTGAACAGAAGAAAACAAAAGGGAAAGTTCATTCAATGGCGGGAATGGAGTGCGGAGGAGAGATAGATAGGCAGACCCCAAGTTACGAACAAGAGAGGTTCTGGAGTTTGGTGAGAAAGCTCCAGTGGAGACCCCTTTTCTCCATGATAATAACTCTTCCAGTGTTGTGGTTCAGCCTGATGATGAAGGGGGATTTGAGCTTTCACAGTTTGAACCTGTAAATGTTAGACAGTCTGAGCAGCAAGAAAGGCCACAGGCAGGAAGCCAAGATGAGCTAGCAAGCCGAGATGAGATAACAGAGGCTTCAGATCAGCGTGACCCTTCACAGCTCTCAGAATGGGAGGAGGACAGGAAAGTCAACAACAGCCAGGTGGTTCCGAAAGTGATAATGAGGAAGGCCAATTGAGACAGGGAAACAGGGCTGCTTCTGAGAACCAGACTCCCTAGACGTTCGATAAGAATTGCTGCCAAAAGGCTGGGAACCCAAGGTCAAAGGAATGCCTTCATGTCTTGTAAGAATGGGTAAACAAGGTGAAATGTGGGGACACATTTCAGATCAAGAAACTTTGCTTTCAGAGCAAGAGCTCCTGCTTTGTTCATGTTTTCAAGCCTCGATTCTTTGTTCAAGTATTGCCTATGTATTTTGGGGAAAGTATTCTTGCATTCATGTTCCTGTTTGATTCATTGGATTCTGCTTTGAAGATCATGTTCCTGTTTTAAGCCTTGCCATTTAAGGATTTACTTGCTGCTTTGGGACATTGAATTCTATTTGGATTTTTGCATTTCCTTATTGCTTTTTGAATTACTTTTTGCTACCTTTTTTAATCAATAAACTGTTTATATCAAGTCTGTCTCAGTAGTGTGTGCCAAGAGCAAGGTGGACCCTCGCTGAAGTGCAACATCCAAGAGTGGATTTCCCTTCTTAAATGTAGATTCCTCTCACTTCCTGTTGTCTCACCTGCATTCTTAACTAGGAGTCTTTGGTAAGTTGAATGTTTGTGACTTGGGAACTGCCTGAACAAGCTGAGCATATCTTATTGAGAGATCCAAAACACTCCAAAATCATCCAAATGGGTAGCTGAGAGAGTGACACCTTTACCTTTGGATGGTTCAATATTCACAAGCTTTGCCTCATGCACAAAACTATTTAAAATATTGTGCAAAATTGCTTTATGTATAAATGGGGATATGAAACATGAATGGATTCTGTACTTGGACTTGAGTCCAGACTCTAACATATGTATATATGTGTGTGTGTTTGTGTGTGTATATATATATAATATATATGTATGTGTATGTGTATATATGTCTATAAGTGTGTATGTGTGTGTGTGTGTAGGTATTCCAAAATTGGTGAAAAAATCTGCATTTCCTCTAGTCTCAAGCATTTCGGAGAAGAGATGCTCAACCAGTAGTTGCACAATCTAAGTTACAGAGGCTGTAACAAAATTTGAAAAATGTTCTGTTCCTGGTTTGAAAGTGTTATTTCCTGTTTAATTGTGCGGCCCTTACTTTGAAAGTAGTTGTTATACTGCAGAAACTTCATTTTTGTGACCACAAACTATGTTGAATTGGTTGGGACTCTATGAGATATTCATTGAAAAACTAGAGCAAAATGTGCTGCAGGGTGTCTCTCCCGCGAAGACAATGTTTTTGTAGTCTAGTAAATTTTACCCATGTTTTTAGGGTAGAACCAATTAAGAAATGACATTTATAACTCAGGAACAGAAATCGTGTTATATAGTGAATATCAATATATATATAAAAATTTCATGTGCATAATTCCCATGGAGTAAACAACAAAACCACTGGACCAAATCACACCAAATTTGGCCACAAAAGACATAGTCATCCAATCTATGTCTTTCCATCAAAGAACCCTATAAAATTAGGTCTAAATTACAGAAAATCCCCCAAAACTAAAAATTACAAACCGCGCATGCGCAGAGCCCCCCCCCCCCCGATGTTAGCCAGGTGAGCGGGGTTTCAACGTGTGACCGAGCACAGCTAGACATATTCCAGAAAGGAAACAACCAGGGCCAGCTAACACCTCCCAACAAAGGATTCCCCCTCAGAATCGTCATCATCATCACCATCATCATCATTATTATTGGGTTCCTGGGAAACATCAAAATGAACAAAGCCTGGCAGCCAGGTTTAAAAAACTGGACAGTAAATAAAGAACAACATTCTGAAAATAAGGGTATTCCAGACAGGAAACAACCAGAGCCAGCTAACACCTCCCAACAAAGGATTCCCCCAGAGAGGAAACAACCACGCTTTGAAGCTGCAAGCTCATTCAATGCTAATCAAGGTGACTAATTACAACATTTATATTTGCCTCCACAAACAAAAACCCTCTTAGGACGACGCCACAGCAACGTGTGGCTGGGCACAGCTAGTATATTCTAAATATTAACATTCCAATGACATATGTGAACCACATTGCAGAGAAGTTCCTTTTCAGAATAACAAAAAGTGTGTCGTAACTACCATTTAAAGTGAGGTTAACCCAGGCATGGTCAAACTTGGGCCCTCCCGGTGTTTTGGACTTCAACTCCCACAATTCCTAACAGCCTGCCGGCTGTTAGGAATTGTGGGAGTTGAAGTCCAAAACACCGGGAGGGCCCAAGTTTGACCATGCCTGGGTCAAACTATCAGCCACTTTTAAATATTTCTCCTTCTGAATTGTAGTAAGCAAACCATGACCCTCTTGATGTGGTGAAACTGCAGCTCCCATCAGCCCCAGCCAGCAGAGCCAGTGGTGGTGAATGATGGGAGTTGTAGTGTACTGATATATGGAGCTGCACAGGGTCCTTGCTTTTATCTTAAATGGAAATACAGGAGCAGAGAGTTTCAAAACCCATCCACAAAGCAAAGTCTTAACACCAACCTTGAGGCGCTTCTCCAAAAACTTGGCCCCTCCTTCGGCTCCGTAGGAAAATTCATAGGGAAAGCTCCAGTCGCGAACGAGGAAGATAAGGGACTAATAGTCAAAGAGAGGAAGAAGAAATAAGTAAGTAGTCACAGAAACATAAGCTTATTTAAATGTATCTTTAATGAGGTTTCCTTACTGTTGATATTCCAAGTATATACTCAGAAGTATAAACATTTACTAACTATCAAGACATTTTGTTGCTTAGTGTATTTTATAGATACACTAGCTGTGCCCGGCCACGCGTTGCTGTGGCGAAGTATGGTGGTATGGGAAATAAAGTATTTATTTATTTCAAATATTTCTATCTAAGTATTGAGAAATTGGTGGTAGTTAAGGTAAAGGGTAAAGGTTTTCCCCTGACATTAAGTCCATTATAAATGGGTTATATAGCTGTGTGGAAGGGCTTTGAGTCTACACTGCCATATAATCCAGTTCAAATCAGATGATTTGTATTTTATAGGCAGTGTGGAAGAGGCCTAAGTGAGGCCTAACTCTGCCTGTCCCCTGAGCTGAGTGGCTTGCTAGGAGACCAAGTGGGCGGAGCTTAGCCTTCTAACTGGCAGCAATTGGATAAAAACAATTATTCCTCTCCCTCTAATTAGGACTTTATTTTTCTTTTCTTTTTGTTGTATGAATGTAGAGGCATGGATGAGGGGTTGCGCTGCCAAGTTTAGTGTTTCTGGTGTTTAGTGTAGTTTTGTTGTTTTGTCCTAGGCCAAAATTTCATTACCCTTTTATATATATACTAGCTGTGCCCGGCCACGCGTTGCTGTGGCGAAGTCTGGTGGTCTGGGAAATAAAGTATTGAGGAATTGGTGGTAGTTAAGGTAAAGGGTAAAGGTTTTCTCCTGACATTAAGTCCAGTTGTGTCCGACTGCACACTGAAGTGCATTATATGGCAGTGTGGAGTCAAGATAATCCAGTGCCAAGCAGATAATATAAGATTATAAATGGGTGTGGAAGGGCCTTGAGTCTACACTGCCATATAATCCAGTGCAAATTAGATAATCTGTGGAAGAAGCCTAAGTGAGGCCTAAATCTGCCTGTCCCCTTGACTGAGTTGGTTGCTAGGAGACCAAGTGGGCAGAGATTAGTCTTCTAACTGGCAGCAATTGGATAAAAACAATTATTCCTTTCCCTCTCATTAGGACTTTATTTTTCTTTTCTTTTTGTTGTATCAACCTTGAGGCGTGGATGATGGGTTGTGTTGTCAAATTTCCAGGTTAGGGGGCCTGTTGTTTTGTTGTTTTGTTGGTCACCGTGATGCCATCACTCTTTTATATATATAGATATATAGATTTATAGTATGTATAAGTATTTAAGGAAATGGAGTCAGCTCACACCAATATAGATATAACACATCTTCTTTTTCCTTATTATTCCTTTTCATTGATTTATTGTTTACTAGCTGTGCCCGGCCACGCGTTGCTGTGGCTAGGACTTAATTTTTCTTTTCTTTTTGTGGTATGAACATAGAGGCGTGGATGAGAGGTTGTGCTGTCAATTTTCAAGGTTGTGGGGTGTTTAGTTTAGTTGTTTTGTCCGGTGCCGTGATTCCATTACCCTTTTATATATACAGTAGAGTCTCACTTATCCAACATAAACGGGCCGGCAGAATGTTGGATAAGCGAATACGTTGGATAATAAGGAGGCATTAAGGAAAAGCCTATTAAACATCAAATTAGGTTATGATTTTACAAATGAAGCACCAAAACATCATGTTAGACAACAAATTTGGCAGAAAAAGTAGTTCAATACGCAGTAATGCTATGTAGTAATTACTGTATTTATGAATTTAGCACCAAAATATCATGATATATTGAAAACATTGACTACAAAAATGTGTTGGATAATCCAGAACGTTGGATAAGCGAGTGCTGGATAAGTGAGACTCTACTGTATATAGATCTGCAAGTCGTTTCCAACTTATGGCAAAGTACAGGAAGCAGGTGCAACCATCAATATAACAGAATGATCTCCTGACTTCTCATAATTCAAGATTCCAGAGGGAAATAAAGGAAGAAAATCCCCCTTGTGCACCCCTTTTTGTCCCTTCGTTTACTCACTTGAAAGGGCTTCAGGAAGGTCTCCTCCATGGCCAGCCGCCCGTATTCAGTGAAGAGCTGGAACGAGAAACAAATCCAGGAGATGTTCAATGTATGATCAAGGGCCGGGCTGTGGCGCAGGCTGTTGAGCAGCTGCAATAAATCACTCTGACCATGAGGTCATGAGTTCGAGGCCAGCCCGTGGCGGGGCGAGCACCCGTCAATTAAAAATTAAAAATAGCCCCTGCTCGTTGCTGACCTAGCAACCCGAAAGATAGTTGCATCTATCAAGTAGGAAATAAGGTACCACTTATTAAAGTGGGGAGGCAAGTTTAACTAATTTGCGACGTTGGAATGAGGAAGTGCCGTCACAGTGGATGATGAAGCAGCTGCTCCCCCCTGTGGCCAGAATCGAACATCACCTCAGGAGAAGGTTAAATTGCCTCTGCGTCTGTCTGTCTCTGTCTTTGTTTGATGTGTTTATGGGCATTGAATGTTTGCCCTGTATGTATATAATGTGATCCGCCCTGAGTCCCCTTCGGGGTGAAAAAGAAGGGCGGAATATAAATACTGTAAATAAATAAATAAAGGCTTTCACAGCTGGAAGCACTGGGTTGTATGGACAATGTGTTCTAGCAGCATTTTCTTTTGACGTTTCGCCTGCAACTGTGGCTGGCATCTTCAGAGGATCTGATGATAGTCAAGCAAGTGGAGTATGTATACCGGTGGGGTGCCCAGGGTGGAAGGAAAGAACCATTGTCTGTTATTTATTTATTTATCGTGTGCAAAGCGAACTGAGGATACAAGTTGTAAAGTATTTGAAAACACAAAGTTTAAAAAAACACAACAACAACAACAACAACAACAACTTGGCATTATACTAAACTAGCTTGGGGACCCGGCGATGCCCAGGTCATTTGAGAATGGTATTATTTGTCTTTTAATGTTAGGTTTTCTGTTTGGAGTGGGTGAACTACAATTCCCAGAATTGTGGCTGAATCCTCCCCAAACCCTGCCAGTATTATAAGTTGGCCATTTTGGGCGTGTGTAACCAGGTGTGGTGCAGTACTGTCTAGATGGGGGTGAACTACTGCAATTTCCAGATTCCCGGGCTAATTGCCCCGAAATATCTATCAGTATTCACAGCAGGCAATATTCAGTCTGTGTGCCAAGTTTGGTCTAGATTCGTCATTGGCTGGGTTCAGTGGTCTTTGGATGGAGGTGAACTACAACTCCCAAAATCAAGGCCCCTTCCCACAAATACCTGCAGTATGTTCAGTAGGACATGAGGCTTCTCTGTGCGAAGTGTGGTCCTAGTGCATTGTCGGTGGGGGTCAGTGTTTATCTGGTTGCAGGTGAACTATAACTCCCTTTTCCCCAAACTTGTCCAATATGTTGTATTGGTTATGGGGCTCTGTGTGCCAAGTGTGATGCTCATTCATTGGAGGTGAACTATAAATCCCAGTACCTACTACTCCTCAACTTCCAGTCCAGTTCCCCTCCAAACCCACCAGTAGTCAAATCTGGGCATATCGGGTCTGCATGGCAAGTTTGGCCGAGAGCCATCATTATTTGGGTTAATAGCATTCTGGCTGTAGGTGAACTACAACTCCTCTATATTCCCCATTAGGAGTGACAGTGCTCTGACTCGATGCAGGGTGAACTACAACTTCCACCATGTGGAGTCAATCCCTAAATTCCTCCAGTAAGTTTAGCTGCAGCTCAGTTCTGCTCTGTTTGTTATGCAGAGAGATTAGAAAGGAAAGGGCAGTGGGCGGGGCCATGCAAATTCCACAGCAATGGAGAACCCTGGGATGCCTGCCTGTGGTGGAAGCAAAAGCAAAATCTAGGATGAAATGGTCTCCAAACGAAAGCATTCCTTGGGTGGTGGGCTGTAGTGTTTGGGAAGGACATTGGCGGGGATGGGCTGCATGTTCATGGCGCTCGCTGTAACCGTAATGTCAGTGGAAAAGAGTGACTTGCTAGCTTCTCATCACTGGGAAGTGTAGCCTGTTTGTGGAGGCCGGAGGCTGTCTGTGTGAGCAGACATCCATACCACATATACACATACGGATTTTCGCTTTTATTATGGATTTAGATTTAATTAGATTAGATAGATTTAGATTTAGATTAGATTTAAATGAGATGCCCTTTAACCAGTAGTTGGCCACTTGGAATGCCTCTGGTGTTACTGTAAGAAGGTCCTCCATTGTGCACTTGCATGTCATGGACTCCACTTTGTAGCCCCATTTCTTAAAGTTGGCTCTGCATCTGTGTGCCTGGCCTCTATTGCCTGGAGGCATCCTCTGTTTGGGAGGTGTTAACTGGCTCTTGGTTGCTTGTTGTCTGGCGTTTTCCTGTTTCCCTTATCGGTGCTGCTTAACAGTCTACTGTATTTACATATAAGTTCGAACCAAACAGAATCAAATTCTCAAATCCAAGCCCGCTTTCAATGCTATTTCAACACAAATGGAGAAGCACAACGGATGTCGGAGCCTCTTCCCAGAATGTAATGGGATGTAATGGGATGGGATGGACAAGACCTTACCTGCAAGTGCTGGAGGTCGTCTTCCTGGACGTTCTGGGACAGATTATACACCTGGATGCAAAAACAATAGCCCATTTTTTAGACATAGGAAGCAATGTCTTTCTATTTGTGGTGTCTTGCTCTAAACTCAGAGCATGGAATATCACTTTCTTAGAAAAATGTAGCCACTTTATTTGTTATGCTATGTAACATGATTTTTTTTTCCTGGCTTATAAAAACATGAGAAAAGTTTATTAAACTGCCAAAACTTTTTTTTTTGAAGTCTGCACAAAAGGTTAAAAATGGCAGCCACGAAAAAAGAAGTTTCTGGAGTAGAACAACTTCTTTCCAAATAAGTACCACACAATTAAACAGGAAATAACACTTTCAATCCAGGAACAGAAAGTTTTTCAAGTTTTGTTACATAGTCTCATTCTCACCACTCAAATTGTCGTAAACTGTTTATTGTTCCTGCAATTAAAAATAATAATAATAATAATGTGCCGAATAACTAATTACTAAAAAGTTATAGTTACTTTTACTAAAAAAATGCAGAAAAACGTTATTTTCTCTCCCCCAAGTGGCCACTTCAGTTATTGCACCCTGGAAATTAGAAAGTGCTGGAGAAAGATTGTGAATCTACATTTTTTTATTTTTTAGGAAATGCACAAATCTTTTCCAGCACATTCTTCCCATCCAGATTTATTTATTTTATTTACAATATTTATACCCCACCGTCCTCAGAGCGGATTACAGAACACACATACGGCAAGCATTCAATTCCGTTACACAATTAACAAGGACAGACAATACACAAACAGAGGTAAAGGCATTTCCTATCTTATTTCCAGCATCTTCGAGGCTGTGTTTGACTCGGGTCACGGGGTGTGGAGTGCTGTCACTCCAACTTCCATGCTGAGGAGCTTTTTGTCAGCCTTAGATGTCCTTCCAGTCAATGTACTTAAGGATGCCCTTTTTATCAACTCCCCGCTAACAGCAGTACTTATTTATCTACTCGCATTTCTGCTTTCGATCTGCTAGGTGGGCAGGTGAGCTGGGGCTGACAGTGGGTGCTCACCCCAACCCAGGCTCGAACAGCCGACTTTTCAATCGGCAGGATTTTCTGCAGCACAGCAGTTAAGCCCACTGTGCTAAACCCAGCTCCTGTTTTGAACTGGATTATATGAGTCTACACTGCTATACAATCCAGTTGAAAGCAGATAATCTGGATGTTATATGGCAGTGTCTGCATTTTTTTTTTTTTCGTGTCAGGAGCAACCTGAGTCGCTTCTGGAGTGAGAGAATTGGCTGTCTGCAAGGACGTTGCCCAGGGGACGCCCGGATGTTTTGATGTTTTTACCATCCTTGTTGGAGGCTTCTCTCATGTCCCCGCATGGAGCTGGAGCTGATAGAGGGAGCTCATCTGCACTATCCCCGGGTGGGATTCGAACCTGGCAGCCTTCAGGTCAGCAACCCAACCTTCAGGTTATATGGCCTTCTACATTATATGGCCAATGTAGATCCAGCCTGAGTCAGACCATATACGAAAGCAACTGGAGCTTTTCGGAGCAGATAGATAGATAGATTTGTTTACTGATTATTCCACTGACCATATCAACAACGAAAGACAAGAATACACAAACAAATAAACAAACAGAGCAGGGTTCCAACTGCCTTTGCTTAGCTGTGAAAGCCAGGTAAGTCACTCTCTCTCAGCCTCAGAGGAAGGCAAACCTCCTCGCCAAGGAAAAACCTGGGATAGGGTCACTTGAGGGTCACCAAAGACAGTCAACAACAGCAAAGTCTTTTGATTTACAAATGGGAAATCAATATGAAAGCATTATCCAGGACTCTGTTCCTCGTGAATGACATGTACTGCCCCACTTCCCCGATGCTTAGCCCCACATATAGCCCTCGTTTTGTACCTGGATGGAGCTGATCATGGTGCTTAGCGCAAAGACCGTGGCGGAGTCACGCAACGTCGACTGGCTGTCAAAGGTCCCCTGAGTGTCCATCAGCAGAACGGCCACCTGCGGAGAAAGGGAGGTGAAAATGTTTTTGGGACTGAGATTTTGCACCCCAAAGATTTCTCCTCCTCCTCCTCCTCCTCCTCCTCCTCTCCAATGGTGTATCCACACTGCAGAATTAATGCAGTTTTGCAAGATCCTCTCCAACACAGAGTACTGATGCCTTGTCAAAATTCTACAGTGTAGATGCACCCCGTATTTGCTGGATGTTTGCATCAGGAATATAGATTTCAAGCTGTACAGCATTGTTCCTGCAACATTCTCTCCTGATGTTTCACCTGCATCTGTGGCTGGCATTTTCAGAGGTTTGTTGGAAGTGAGGCAAGTGGAGTGTACATATCACTGTGGAATAATGTCCAGGGTGGAAGAAAGAACCTTGTCTGTTTAAAGCAAGTGCGAATGTTGCAATTAGCAACTCAATAGTATTGAGTGGCCTTGCAGTCGCAAAGTCAATCAGTGAGGGTATCTGCATAGAAGTCATTGAAATTATTCACGTGCTTCGGGATTTCCATGGCTTCTCTGTGTAGTCTGACACAAAGGTTGTCTGAGTGATCTAGAATTTCTGTGTTCTCAAATAATATTCTGTGTCCATAGAAGCCAGACTACCTCTATGCAGAGACTCTCTGATTGACTTTGCAGCTTCCTGGCTACTCAGTGCTATTCAAACTTGCTAATGGCAACATTCACACTTGCTTCAAACAGACAAGGGGTCTTTCTCCCACCCTGGACATATTCCACAGGTATATAAACACTCCACTTGCCTCATTGCCAACAGAGTTCTGAAGATGCCAGCCACAGATGCAGGCGAAACGTCAGGAGACTGGCTTAGGAATGGTGGGAATTGAAGTCCAAAACCTCTGGAGGGCTGAACTTGCCCATGCCTGCTCCATAGCATTGAGTCGTGACCATCGAAGTGGTAGACAGTGTAACAGTGTAGATGCACCCAAAGCAGCACCCACCCTGTTCCCATCCGGCTTGTCGACCAGGAAGACTTCGCTCCAGATCTGGATCCCGGTCGTCTCTCGCTCCGACCCTCCTCTCCAGGAGAAACCCGTCAGCGGCTCGTTGTAATCCCCGACCCAGTCAACCGACTCCTGGAAAGGAAGGAAAGAAAAGGAGAGCAAGTGATAGCCATTTGGGAGAAGGGTGGTATGTAAACCAAATCAACCAAACAGATAATAATAATCATCATGTCGTCTGAAAGATTCCTGAGATAACAAAGAACCTGTTGTAGCTCCGTCTGAACCTGAGATTGGGCCCATTCAGCCAGTGATTGTCCCTGCACCTGCTTTTACTTAAAGTAGTTAAAACCTATTCCTCTGCTCCTTTCTAACTGTTACTTCAGTTGATCTCTGTGAGTCCAGCTGGGATTGGTTCCCAAAGTCCAAAACTTGGACTATCCAGTGACTTCAAACCACAGTCACCCTGTGATATACTATCACAGATTCTCTATGTCTTTCCAGGACACAGACTACATTAAATAAGTCACCAAACTTATTTAAAACCAACTCAAAATGAACAATTGAGTCTCCTTGATCCCATCAACCTAGAATCAATCTTCCCTGTGCCTCATCAGAGCACAGACTGAGATTTGAACTTCCCTGGTTCTAGCCACCTCAGAACCAGTCTTTCCCTGTGATTGCTCCTATCACAGACTGAACTCTCTTCAAAATATTCCCTCCTTGCTTGCTTATATTTTGGGGCTCCAGTAGACGGGCTTGTTCAGTAGACTCTCCTCTACAGTTCCATTTGGCAGGAAGCCTTAGCATTGAACGGTTGTGTTGTTAAAGTGCAAAGTATGGAATCCTGCGCAGACGGTTGGTCAATGTAACTTAAGCAACGTGCAATCACTGAATTCTTGACAGCAGAAGGTGTCACCCCAAAGGAGATTCCTCAGAGAATGCAAGCTGTTTATGGTGATTGTGTTGATGTGAGTCCTCTGCATCATTGGGCAAGTAAGTTTAAAGATGTTGAGGTGGGAACATCTGGCGTGACAAACAAAGAGTTGGACGTCCTGTGACAGCAACCACCGAGTTTCACAAGCAAAAGGTTGACAGATTGATTCAGGATGATCGTCGTATCACTCAGAGAGAAATTTCCAGCATCATCGGCATTTCACAAGAACATGTGGGTCACATTATTGCTTTGCTTGGCTATCGGAAGATCTGTGCACGATGGGTCCTGTGCACGATGGGTTGTGGAAACAGAGTGTTGACTTCTTCCATGACAGCTTCAGAAAGCTTGTTCATCGTTGACAGAACTGTATCCAATTGTCTGGTGATTATGTTGAAAAGTGAATAGTGGTAGTTAAAGAGGATTATTTCTGCATTTGATTTATTAAAACATTCCCATCCAAACCCAAGTAACGAAGGTGGAGGCATTACTTTTCATTCAACCCTCGTAGAAATGGCATTGATAACCCAGGAACAGAAATGGTGTTACATAGGATTATCCTCATCCTCTCAGGCAAGGAGCAATGGACGGGCAGCTTACCATGTTGTACATGTATCTCAGCATGAAATCCATGAGGAAGGACTTCCCTTTGCGGAAGGCTCCGGCCACCGAGACGGCGACCACCTCCTTGTCGCGCACGGCTTCGGAGAGCAGGATGCGGTTGAGGGCGGCTTCGTCCAGCTCGAAGGAGTGGTCGTCCTTCACGATGAGCACCTGCACCGGGCGAGCCTTGCCCTCCGGTTCCTCCTCCTCCGAGCTCCATTCGTAGCTCCGCTCAGAGAAGCCACCTGCGTCAAAAAGGTTAGGTAATGTCAGGATACAGCAATGACCACAAATACCTTCTGGGCAAAGTTACAAATCCCCTTCGCTGAACTTGTTTGGGACTGCACCTTCCAGAATCCACCTGGAAAAAGTCAAGTTCCCAAAACCATTTCCTTGGGTGCATCTACAGCAGGCCTGGGCAAACTTGGGAACTTTTTTTTTGGAACTACTATATGCTGATGATAACGTAGTCTGTGCACATTCAGAAGAAGATCTACAAGCCACTCTAAACACCTTCGCAGAAGCATACGAGAAGCTCGGCCTCTTATTGAACATCGAGAAAACCAAAGTGCTCTTCCAACAGGCAGCAGCTAATCCCTCTGCAAAGCCAGGAATACAACTTAATGATGTAACATTAGAAAACGTTGAGCATTTCCACTACCTTGGAACTGAAATACAACACCGCCTGAGCTCTGCGAGTGCAGCATTTTTCGGAATGAAGCAGAGAGTGTTTGATGACCGGGACATCCGTAGAGATACCAAAGTGCTCGTTTTTATAAACGAGCTGTGCCACTAGCTGTGCCCGGCCACGCGTTGCTGTGGCATAGTCCTAAGTGGGTTTTTATTTGTGGAAGCAAGTATGACTGTTGTAATTAGTCACCTTGATTAGCATTGAATGGCCTTGCAGTTTGAAAGCCTGGTTGTTTCCTCCTTGGGGACTCCTTTGTTGGGAGGTGTTAGCTGGCCCTGATTGTTTCCTGTCTGGAATTCCCCTGTTTTCAGAGTGTGGTTCTTTATTTACTGTCCTGATTTTACAGATTATATTGTTCTGTATTGTTATACCACTGTAATTTTTATATATTATATTTGTATTTATGTATTATTTGCTTAGAACTGGATTATATGTGGCCCCTTCTACACAACTGTATAAAATCCACACTGAACTGGATTATATGGCAGTGGGGACTCAAGATAATCCAGTTCAAAGCAGATACTGTGGATTATCTGCCTTGGCATTCTGGGTTATATAGCTGTGTGGAAGGGCCTTGAATCTACGCTGCCATATAATCCAATTAAAATCAGGTAATTTGTATTTTATAGTCAGTGTGGAAGAGGCCTAAATGAGGCCTAACTCTGCCTGTCCCCATGGCTGAGTGGGTTGCTAGGAGACCAAGTGGGCGGAGCTTAGCCTTCTAACTGGCAGCAATTGGATAAAAACAATTATTCCTCTCCCTCTAATTAGGACTTTATTTTTCTTTTCTTTTTGTTGTATGAACGTAGAGGCATGGATGAGGGGTTGTGCTGCCAAGTTTAGTGTTTCTGGGATGTGTCGTTTTGTTGTTTTGTCCTAGGCCGAAATTTCATTACCCTTTTATATACAATATACAGATTGTCCTCGCAAAAGGCCTCTGTAAGGCCTCTGTAATGCCAGGAATACAGCTTAATTTCATAACATTAGAAGCAATGTCAGGTGTAACATTTATTATTATAGCTTCTCTAACTTAGATTTTGCAAATACTGGTTGAGTATCCTTTCCCTGAAATGTTTGAGACTAGAGGAAATTTGGACTTTTCCAGCAATTTTGGGATACCAATATCAGCATATATATTTATATACATACACACAGAGACATATATAGTATACATATATACACATATGCACATATATATATACCGATGTCAGGATCAGAACACAAGTCTAAGCACAGAATTAATTCATATTCATATATAGTAGAGTCTCACTTATTCAACATAAACGGGCCAGCAGAACGTTGGATAAGTGAATATGTTGGATAATAAGGAGGGATTAAGGAAAAGCCTATTAAACATCAAATTAGGTTATGATTTTACAAATTAAGCACCAAAACATCATGTTATACAACAAATTTGACAGAAAAAGTAGTTCAATACATGGTAATGCTATGTAGTAATTACTGTATTTATGTATTTAGTACCGAAATATCATGATATATTGAAAACATTGTCTACAAAAATGTGTTGGATAATCCAGAACGTTGGATAAGCGAGTGTTGGATAAGTGAGACTCTACTGTACCTCTAATACACAAAGGTTAAAGGTATTTTGTACAATAGCCACTTTGAGACCCCTTTGGAGAGAAAAAGGAGGGTATAAATAATAATTATAATAATAATAATAATAATAATAATAATAATAATAATAATAATAATAAGGTACTAATAATAATAATAATAATAATAATACAGTGTTCCCTCACTTATCGCTCTCAATGTTCACAAGCATGGGCCAACTTGGACCCTCCAGGTGTTTTGGACTGCAACTCCCACAATTCCTAACAGCCTACCGGCTGTTAGGAATTGTGGGAGTTGAAGTCCAAAACACCTGGAGGGCCCAAGCTGGCCCATTCCTGCTCACTCTCAATCACAATAATTAATCCTGATCACAAACCGTCAGTCATAATCCTCGGTGAGGTTGGCAGCATGTTGGCGTCGCTTCCGCCTTGCAAGAAATCAGATGTTATTTTATTATTATTTTCTGGCAAAAGAACAAGATGGAGAACGGCTTCCCAGAAATCTATTTTTGGGTAACAGCTGATTCTCATTTGCCTTAGAAAGGAAAGGACACAAAATCTAGCACATCCCAAAAAAAATCAAAAAACGGAACAAATTCTATTTGCAGTCTCTCCTAGATTTGTCAATAATGTTAGTACTGCTGCACAGTTGGCCCTCCGTATCCACGGATTCAACCATCCACGGCTTGAAATTAGTTGGTGAAAATCCCAAAAGGCAAACCTTGATGTTGCCGTTTTATATAAGGGACACAGCGCTGGTTCACCTTGCTCTTAACACACACTCCACCACAGCAGACTAAGCTTAACCCGTTTATTGATAAAAGCTAGCCAAGTCAGAATAAAAAGCAGTAAAGAAAGCAGTCATTCAAATGCAATGGCAGTCAGTAAAAAGCAATATTTCAAATGCAAAGGCAGTCAGTCAAAAAGGCAATAAATCCAGAGGTAAAGGCAATTTGCAAAATATAGATCCAAGTCTCTGATATAGGAAATTAGTCCTGAAAACAGGACAACATGAACTCCAGAGTATAATCCAACACACAGATTCCAGGCATGAATATAAACAAGAATCCTTTTCCATGATCTTAGACAAAGCAGGAGATGTGCTTCCAAAATTCAAAGTTGCTTCGTCTGAAATCTTTCCCTGTTTCTCCTGTATTTACCCATGTTTACAAGCCAGGAAAGCATTTCTCTGTCCTTGAATTCCCACTTGTTTGCCACCTATTCTAAGGGAATATCTGGGATGATGGACCTTTAACCTTAACCTTGTATCTCTATCTAAGAAAGATTCCTCTGACTCGCTGCCTGAAACACCTGGAACTTGTTGATGTTCTAAATCCTGTGAAAGGTCACCCTTATCATTAGTTTCTGTTTCCTCGCTAGCCTGTGGCCTCTCTGACAATTCAGAGCCAGAGCCATCAATATTTCCAGCATCAGAGCCTTTGAGATTTTTCTCTTCAGTATTGCTTCAGTCAGCCTGCATAAACCCAAATCCCCCTTCATCATCGAACTGAACCACAAGACTTACATGATATGAGGATTTAAAGATCGAACTGCAGAGACTCTGGCACAAGCCAGTCAAGGTGGTCCCAGTGGTGGTTGTCACACAGGGGACAGTGCCTAAAGACCTTGGCCTGCACTTGAAAACAATTGGCGCTGGCAAAATTACCACCTGTCAGCTACAAAAAGCCACCCTACTCAGATCTGCACGCATTATTTGCTGATACATCACACGGTCCTAGACACTTGGGAAGTGTCAGACGTGTGATCCAATACAACAGCCAGCAGAGTGATCTTGTTTGCAGTGTACTCATCTTGTTGTGGATCAAATAATAACAATACAATATTTAAAATGGTTTTGTACACAAAGCAAAGTTTGTGTATATCGAACCATCCAAAGGTAAAGGCATCTCTCTCTCAGCCACCTCAGTCTTCTGAACAGGGACACAGATAACAAAACAAATTTGCATTGATCTCTTAACCCAAGCATGGGCCAACTTGGACCCTCCAAGTGTTTTGGACTGCAACTCCCACAATTCCTAACAGCCGGTAGGCTGTTAGGAATTGTGGGAGTTGTAGTCCAAAACACCTGGAGGGCCCAAGTTGGCCCATGCCTGCTCACAGTAATTAATTCTGATCACAAATCTTCAATCATGATCCTCGGTGAGGTTGGCAGCATGTTGCTGTTGCTTCCGCCTTGCAAGAAATCAGATGTTATTTTATTATTATTTTCTGGCAAAAGAACAAGATGGAGAATGGCTTCCCAGAAATCTATTTTTGGGTAACAGCTGATTCTCATTTGCCTTAGAAAGGAAAGGACACAAAATCTAGCACATCCAAGGGGAAAAAAATCCAAAACGGAACAAATTCTATTTGCAGTCTCGCCTAGACTTGCCGATATCTTAGTACGGCTGCACAGTTGGCCCTCCGTATCCACGGATTCAACCATCCACGGCTTGAAAATAGTTGGTGAAAATCCCAAAAGTCAAATCTTGATGTTGCCTTTTTATATTAGGGACACTGTTTGACTATGATATCCTAGAACCAAACTCAAGTGTCTACTAATAATTATATTACAATTTCTGTGCAGGTTGAGAGTTTGACTGGATGGCCCTTGTGCTCACTTCCAATGCTAATTCTCCAGCCCAACTTGGAATTTTTTTAATACTGTTTATATTATTATTATTATTATTATTATTATTATTATTATTATTATTATTATTATTATTATGACACAGCAAACAAGATAGACATGCTGGATTTCATATCACAAAATCACAAGTCAAACACTTCCCAAGTGTCTAGGACTGTGTGATGTATTTTTGGATGATGCGTGCAGATCCCAGGAGGGTGGCCTTTTGCAGTTGGCAGATTGTGATTTTGCCAATGTCTATCGTTTCCAAATGCCGGCTGAGATCTTTTGGCACAGCACCTATTATTATTATTATTATTATTATTATTATTATTATTATTATTATTATTATTATTATGTTTTAACATTTGAAAGGAGGTCCTATTGAAGGAGGAGCCGGTTTGTTTTCTATTGCTACCGACTGAGATTAGCAAAAGGTTCAAATACCAAGCAAAGAGACTTCATATTAAATATCAAGAATATTTCAGTCATGGAATATGCTGCCTGTTTTTGACCCAGGCTGGAAGGACATCTGTTAGGAGAGCTTGGATTGCGTCTCCCTTTATGGTAGAAGGGGGGTTGGACTAGATGGCCTTTGGGACCCATTATTATTATTATTATTATTATTATTATTATTATTATTATTATGTTTTAACTTTTGAAAGGAGGTCATATTGAAGGTGGAGCCGGTTTGTTTTCTATTGCTCCAAACTGAAATTAGGAAACTGCCTGTTTTCGACCCAGGCTGGAAGGACATCTGTTAGGAGAGCTTGGATTGTGTCTCCCTTTATGGTAGAAGGGGGGTTGGACTAGATGGCCTTTGGGACCCATTATTATTATTATTATTATTATTATTATTATTATTATTATTATTATTATATCCTGCTTTAGCTCCCCAAATGGGACTCAAAGAGGCTTGGCATAAAAGCATTAATATACTATTCAAAGCATTTTAAAAAATGCAAACATTAAAATAGAATTATATACAAGCAGCATGCAAAAAAATTCACAGTTAATATGCTAGAATTCTATTATTCCAATGCTAGGATTCTATGCTTCCATATTATTAACCTGGTCATGCCATTAAGCTTAAGCTGGTGTCAAACTGCATTAAGTCTGCAGTGTAGATGCAGCCCATGTGGTAATTCATTGTTTAATTCACAGACACAGAGCAAATTTGGGCCCTCCAGGTGTTTTGGACTTCAACTCCCACAATTCCTAACAGCCATTCTCTTGTGTGTGTGTGTGTGTGTACATACACACATGCATACATATCAAGGAATGCATGCCTGTATGTATGCCACTAAAACTGCTGCTAGGTGAAGTGGTCCTCTGTGATGTCACCGGATTGGCTGTTGGCTAGGTGAAGTGTCCCTCTGTGATGTCACTGGATTGCTGTTACTAGATGAAATAGCCCTCTGTGATGCTACTGGATTGGCCGGGTAAAGTGGCCCTATGTGATGCCACTGGGTTGGCTGTTGCTAGGTGAAGTGGCCCTCTGCGATGTTGCTGGATTGGCTGTTGGCCAGATGAAGTGATCTTCTGTGATGCCACTGGGTTGGCTGTTGCTGGGTGAAGTGGCCCTCTGTGATGTCACTGGATTGGCTGTTGCTGGGTGAAGTGGCCCTCTGTGATGTCACTGGATTGGCTGTTGCTGGGTGAAGTGTCCCTCTGTGAGTCACTGGATTTCTGTTGCTAGATGAAGTGACTTGTGATGCCACTGGATTGGCTGTTGCTAGGTGAAGTGGCCTTCTGTGATGTTGCTGGATTGGCTGTAGGCCAGATGAAGTGTCCCTCTAAGATGTCACTGCATTGGCTGTTGGCTAGGTGAAGTGTCCCTCTGTGATGTCACCAAGGTTCCTGTTGCTAGGTGAAGTGGCCTTCTGTAATGTCACTGAATTGGCTGTTGCTAGGTGAAGCAGCCCTCTGTGAATCACTGGATTGCTGTTACTAGGTGAAATAGCCCTCTGTGATGCCACTAGATTGGCTGGGTGAAGTGGCCCTCTGTGATGTCACTGTATTTGGCTGTTGCTGGGTGAAGTGGCCCTCTGTGATGTCACAAAGCTGACATGTGTATGAGGGGAAGGCAGCAGTCCTAACAACACTAGTATCAAAATCATCGCAGTGTTTGTAAATTGAGTCTTCCATTTTGATCAAGTGAACAAGCCACAAGAAGCCTTTGTGGAGCTCTCCAAGGTGCTGAACCTCTTCCTGAATAGACCTGGGAGAACTCTTTTTAAGTGAGCCAAAACCTGGGATGGATTCATCATCCCACTGGCATGGCAGACACTGGTTTAGGGCATCATCCACCAGCAACTGCAAGGGCAAGCTAGCCCTGCACATTGCGAGCGCATGTATTTTTGTTATGCATCAATGGGCACATGGCTGCCATAGAATGAATGCAGTTTAGCATTACTTTAATTGCCATGGCTCAAGGCTACGGAAGTTGCAGTTTTACAAGATTGTGAGCTTTCTCTACCCAAGAGTTCACTCCCAGGAATCCATACCTTTGAGCCATGTCAGTTAAACTGGTGTTAAACCGCATTCATTCTACAGTGTGGATGCACTATGGATCTACACCACATTTTAGTCCCGATAACCAAGGTGCTTAGCTGTAAAAGCCAAAATAGCACTTGCTTCCTTGATAAAACTCTTTGTCTCTCACACACACACCTTTGCTACACCTCTGCAATCAATTCAGCAACCCACAATTGATTCTGAAAAGGCTCCCTGGCAAAGGAAACCCTAAAAACCACCGCTCGCTTATCCCAATTCTTGTAAATAGACATGATTTTCTGCCAAGACAACCTTAATACTGGCTTGCGTTCACTTTCTGTTGGAGCCTGGCCCACTTGCAAGAATGAGCAACAAGTTGCACTTATGGCACTCCACTTATATAATTGCGAACCCGATATGGATGTTAGGCTAGGGTCAAATAAGTGCAGCCACGTGCAATAAGGGAATGGTTGGATGCATTAAACACAAACACAATGCCAGACTTTGGGACTCCAAGCTTAATGCCGGCTTGTCTAGGAAAGAAACGGCCTATCTGCCTGTGGCTCTCGGTCCGTAAAAGCCTCTCATACACTGCAACATCTCCTGTAAATTTAATGCACTATAATTGGCTTAATGCTATGGAATCGTGAGAGTGGAATATGGAATATGTGTAATGATGACGGAACGGCCTTAGACTATGATTTTTGGATGGTGTGATTTTAATACTGAAGGCAATTTATGTATTAATTTTAATTCTAATTATTTTAAGCTCAATGTTTTGTATGTGCTTAAGGCAGTGATGGCCAACCTATGACACGCGTGTCACCACTGAGTATACACAGTATTTATAATACTATAGCTTTTCTTTTAAAAGTATGCTAGCTATTTACTATGGAAAAAAGAAAACCAAAAAAAACTACAATTTCTAGATGTCCTAGTCATCCTCAAATCAACAATTGGGCCACACAGTTTACAGAAAACCTACACACACTAATAGATACCTACATAATAACTCTAACCACCACCAAGGTCAGAAAAGAAGCACCATCAAAGCCCTGGCAGACCGTGCAAAGAGGATCTACGAAGCCCACCTCCTCCAAGGAGAACTGAACCACCTCAACTGGGCTCTACGGGCCAGGAATACAGCTTAATGGTGTAACATTAGGAAATGTTGACCATTTCCGTTCCCTTGGCAGCCACCTCTCCACAACAGTCAACATTGACACTGAAATACAACACCGCCTGAGCTCTGCAAGTGCAGCATTTTTCAGAATGAAGCAGAGAGTGTTTGAGGAGTGTGACATCTGTAGGGAGACTAAGATGCTCATTTATAAAGCCATTGTCCTCCCAACCATTCTATACCTGCTAAACGTGGATGGTTTACAGACATCACACTCAACTCCTGGAGTGATTCCATTAGCGTTGCCTCCAAAAAATCCTGCAAATCTCTTGGGAAGACAGCCAGACAAATGTCAGTGTTCTGGAAGGAGCAATGACCACCAGCATTGAAGCGATGCTCCTACGCCATCAACTCCTCTGGACTGGCCAAGTTGTCCAAATGCCCAAAGATCATCGTCTCCCAGAGCAGCTACTCTACTCCCAACTCAAGAACGGTAAAAGGGATGTTGGTGGACAGGAAAAGAGATCTAAAGATGGGCTTAAAGTTAACCTTAAAAACTGTGGCATAGACACCGAGAACTGGGAAGCCTTGGCCCTTGAGTGCTCCAACTGGAGGTCAGCTATGACCAGCAGTGCTGTGGAATTCAAAGAGACACGAATGGAGGGCGAAAGAGAGAAACGTGTCAAGAGGAAGATGCGTCAAACCAACCAGGACCAGGACCACCTTCCATCTGGAAACCGATGTTCTCACTATGGAAGAACATACAGATCAAGAATAGGTCTCTTCCAAAATACTTCCTCCTGGGAATGTTAGATATAGATAAAGATAGAAATAAGGAAGTTTTATTTAATTACCTAATAACTGCAGCTAGAATGAATCTAGCCAAATGTTGGAAAGATAAAGAAATCCCTGAGATAAGAGGCTGGATAAGCAAAATTTGGGAGATTATGAATATGGATATATTAACCTTTTGGCTACAAAATGCTAGTGGCAGACCGATGAAACAGACGAATTGGGAATTGGTCAAAACCTACTTGAAGGAAGAAAAATATAATATAATTATTTGATATGCCACAGGAGACAAGACAGATGAAACATTGTAATATGTAAATAAACATGGTTTTTTTACTTCAGAGACACTAGATAGAATTGGTTGGGAAAAACCAAATACAGCTCAAGATTACATATTGGATAAGATACTGTGTAAAGATGGAAGTCAAATTTTATTTTTTGTGGGGGTGGGGATCGGGTTGTTGTTGTTATATTTTATTCTTTTTTTTTCTTTTTTTTTTCTGGGTATACTTTGTCTCTATCTTGTCATTACTTTGTCACTTCTCCAAACTCCTATTCCCCCATGTCATCACTATTTTCTTTAATCTGACACTTGGATCTTACTATATTGTATGTTAAAAACACCAATAAAAATTGTTTAAAAAAAAAAAGAATAGGTCTCTTCAGCCACCTATGGACCCACCACCAAGACCCTACACTTGGAAGGCAATCATACTCAGGTACGAGGGATCACAAATGATGACGTATTCTATGATAGACATCAGAAGAGCTGCAAGACCAAGAACAAGCTACAAAAATCCACCTAGAAGAAAAGTGTTCTTACCACATGTCAAGGGAACGACTGATCACATAGGGAAGCTGATGAAGAAACACACCCTACAAACTATCTACAGACCCACCAAGAAAATCCAACGAATGCTACGTTCAACAAGGGACAAGAGGGATCCTCTCACCTCTGGAGGAGTCTGTCGTATACCATGGAGCTGTGGACAAGAAATCTACATAGGGACCACCAAATGCAGCAGCATTGCCTAAATACGAATCAAAGAACATGAAATACATTGCAGACTAATCCAACCAGAGAAATCAGCCATAGCAGAGCACTTGATGAACCCACTTGGACACAGAATATTATCCGAGAATACAGAAATGCTGGACTACTCTGTCAACCATCATGTCAGATGACACAGAGAAGCCACCGAAATCCACAAGATGCATGTGGACAATTTCAACAGAAAGGAGGAAATCAGGAAAATGAACAAAATCCAGTTACCAGTATTAAAAAATTACCAGAATCAAAACACCACTCAGAAACAGGGGAACTCCAGACAGCAAACAACCACATGCCAGTTAACGCCTCTCAAATAAAGGATGCCTCCAGGCAACAGAGGCCAGGCTACCTTTATGAAGATACCTTCACTAATTGACTGTGCTCTGCTCATGGTTACTCACATGCTAATGGAGAAATCCCACTCAAACACTTGCAAATCAGGCTTCCTATTTGCACCCTTCACATTGGGTTAACAAACATTGGTTCTTTCTCCCACCCTGGACATTATTCCACAAGTAAATAAACCCCACTTGCCTAGTTTCCAACAGACCTCACAACCTCTGAGAATGCCTTCAATAGATGTGGGCAAAACATCAGGAGAGAATGCTGCTGGATACAGCCCAGAAAACTCACAGCAACCACTTGATTGACCACCATCAGATCTTCTGAAGATGCCATTAGCCACAGATGCAGGCAAAACATCAGAAGAAAATGCTGCTAGAATACATTGGCCATACAGCCTCGAAACCACACAACACTCCTATGCCAGCTATTTTCCCAACACCTTTTCTAAAGAAGGTATCAAAGCCAATAATAAAGACATTACATATTTTACAGTTGGAGAAAACGTAAACACCCACTTCAAGAGCCATATGGTGGAAGGACCCTCCCCTGCTATATAATGTGTAGTAAATACAAATATAATAATAATAATAATAATAATAATAATAATAATAATAATAATAATACCAACAACCACCAGCTTTGCCTTTCTAGGATAAGCACCCACTGAAGAGCCATATGATGGAAGGACCCTCATCTAGTATTATATATAGATAGAGATAGCAAATAATAATAATAATAATAATAATAATAATAATAATAATAATAACAGGAATAACTCAGCTATCAGGACCTCAAGACTGAACTTCAGAGACTCTGGTAGAAACCAGTGCAGGTGGTCCCGGTGGTGATGGGCACACTGGGTGCCGTGCCAAAAGATCTCAGCCGGCATTTGGAAACAATAGACATTGACAAAATCACGATCTGCCAACTGCAAAAGGCCACCCTGCTGGGATCTGCACGCATCATCCGAAAATACATCACACAGTCCTAGACACTTGGGAAGAGTTCGACTTGTGATTTTGTGAAACGAAATCCAGCATATCTATCTTGTTTGCTGTGTCATACAACGTCGTTGTGTCAATAATAATAATAATAATAATAATAAGGCCCTGCTCCTTGAAGATTTCTTGCCCAAAGGACAGCTTAAAAAAGGATATGTAAAAATTTAACAGGGCAAGCCACTTTTTACTGCTGTGCATTTTCTCCTTATCTTACTCGTTCCTATATTTCTTTCTTTCATTCCTCCCATTTCTAACAGTTTCTTAACCTATTTGCAACACTGAACGTATTTGGAAAGTTCTCCATACAAAAATATGCACATAATAATAATAATAATAATAATAATAATAATAATAATAATAATAATAATAATAATAATAATAATATAATAATAATAATAATAATAATAATAATAAGGCCCTGCTCCTTGAAGATTTCTTGCCCAAAGGACAGCTTAAAAAAGGATATGTAAACATTTAACAGGGCAAGCCACTTTTTACTGCTGTGCATTTTCTCCTTATCTTACTCGATCCTGTAGTTCTTTCTTCCATTCCTCCCATTTCTAACAGTTTCTTAACCTATTTGCAACACTGAACGTATTTGGAAAGTTCTCCATACAAAAAATATGCACATAATAATAATAATAATAATAATAATAATAATAATAATAATAATAATAAGGCCCTGCTCCTTGAAGATTTCTTGCCCAAAGGACAGCTTAAAAAAGGATATGTAAAAATTTAACAGGGCAAGCCACTTTTTATTGCTGTGCATTTTCTCCTTATCTTACTCGTTCCTATATTTCTTTCTTTCATTCCTCCCATTTCTAACAGTTTCTTAATCTATTTACAACATTCAATGTGTTTGGAAAGTTCTCCATACAAAAAATATGCACATAATAATAATAATAATAATAATAATAATAATAATAATAATAATAAGGCTCTGCTCCTTGAAGATTTCTTGCCCAAAGGACAGCTTAAAAAAGGATATGTAAAAATTTAACAGGGCAAGCCACTTTTTATTGCTGTGCATTTTCTCCTTATCTTACTCGATCCTGTAGTTCTTTCTTTCATTCCTCCCGTTTCTAACAGTTTCTTAACCTATTTGCAACATTGAACGTATTTGGAAAGTTCTCCATACAAAAAATATGCACATAATAATAATAATAATAATAATAATAATAATAATAATAATAATGATGATAATAATAAGGCCCTGCTCCTTGAAGATTTCTTGCCCAAAGGACAGCTTAAAAAAGGATATGTAAAAATTTAACAGGGCAAGCCACTTCTTATTGCTGTGCATTTTCTCCTTATCTTACTCGATCCTGTAGTTCTTTCTTCCATTCCTCCCATTTCTAACAGTTTCTTATTTGCAACATTGAACGTATTTGGAAAGTTCTCAATAGGCACATAATAATAATAATAATAATAATAATAATAATAATAATAATAATAAGGCCCAGCTCCTTGCTTCCTCCTTGCAGCTGCATGCCTCTGCCTTGGCTCTATTGTTGTCTGCCCTCCCGTCCACACCCATCGCCTGCTTGTCTGTCTGGCATCGGAAAGCCAGAGGATGATGGGAGTGGCTGGTGGGGAAGAGGATGATGGGGATGATGGCAGAGAGAAGGGGTGGCCAGGCTTTTCCCTTTGCTTCTGCTAACAAATGCCCATCCCTTTTCTCCCTTTTCTCCTTCCCAAAGAGCATCTCCGGCACTCACTCTGCGTTCCGGCCCTTTAAGAGGCAGCAACCCAAAAGGCCTGGCTTACAATGCAATCAGGAACAAAACTATGAACAAAAAAAGGCTGCTATGGGAAAAAAAAGGCCACTTTCTTCACCCAAATTAATACTGCTTTCCTACTGATGATATGATGTTTATTCATACCCTGCACAAGGAGACTCAAAGCTGCTGCTTCGTGATGACGATTCTTAAAAGAGACTCAGAGTAACTTATTAGCATTAGGATTATTATTGTGTTGTCATGGGCGGAATCACTGGCTTGCTGTGATTTTTCCTGGGCTGTCTGGCCATATATCCAGCAGCATTCTCTCCTGACGTTTCACCCACATCTATGGCAGGCATCCTCAGAGGTTGTGAAGTCTATGTGTTGTCGAAGGCTTTCATGGCCGGGATCACAGGGTTGTTGTATGTCTTTCGGTCTGTGTGGCCATGTTCCAGAAGCATTCTCTCCTGACGTTTCGCCCACATCTATGGCAGGCATCCTCAGAGGTTGTGAGGCATGGATATATAAACAGATATATAAACCCCATTTGCCTAGTTTCCAACAGACCTCACAACCCCTGTGGATGCCTGCCATAGATGTGGGCGAAACGTCAGGAGAGAATACTTCTGGAACATGGCCACACAGCCCGAAAGACATACAACAACCCGGTTGTGAAGTCTGTTGGAAACTAGGCAAGTGGAGTGATGTCCAGGGTGGGAGGAAGAAAAAACTCTTGTCTGTTTGAGGCAAGTGTGAATGTTGCCATTGGCCAGCCTGATTAGCATTGAATGGCCTTGCAGCTTCAAAGCCTGGATGCTTCCTGCCTGCCTAATTACGCAGAGAAGCCACTGAAATCCACAAGCATGTGGGCAATTTCAACAGAAAGGAGGAAACCATGAAAATGAACCAAATCTGGCTACCAGTATTTTTTTAACAATCAAGACAGTAAATAAAGAACAACACTCAGGAGAATTCCAGACAGGAAACCATCAGGGCCAGGTAACACCTCCCAACAAAGGATTCCCTCTGGCAGGAAGCAGCCATTAAATGTCAATCAAAGTGATTAATTACAACATTCATGAAAATAAACCAAATCTGGCTACCAGTATTTTTTAAAAAAATCAAGACAGTAAATAAAGAACAACACTCAGGGGAATTCCAGACAGGAAACAATCAGGACCAAGTAACACCTCCCAACAAAGGATTCCCCCTGGCAGGAAGCAGCCATTAAATGCCAATCAAGGTGATTAATTGCAACATTCACACTTATCTCCAACAGACAAGAGTTCTTTCTCCCACCCTGGACCTTCCACAGATATATTAACCTCCCTTGCTTAGTTTTCCAATATAAGTCACAACCTCTCAGAATGCCTGCCATAGATATGAGCAAAACGTCAGGAGAGAATGCTTCTGGAACATAGCCACACAGCCTGGAAAACTGACAACAACCCAGTGATTCTGGTCATGAAAGCCTTCAACAACAAATCAGGGCCAGCTAACATCCAACAAAGGATTCCCGCAGGCAGGAAGAAGCCAAGCTTTGAAGCTGCAAGGCTATTCAATGCTAAATCAAGCTGGCCAATTGAAACATTCAAACTTGCCTCCAGGCAAGAGTTCTATCTCCCACCCTGGACATCATTCCACAGATATATAAACCCCACTTCCCTACTTTCCAACAGACCTCACAACCTCTGAGGATGCCTGCCATAGATGTGGGTGAAACGTCAGGAGTGAATGCTTCTGGAACATGGTCAGACAGCCCGGAAAACTCACAGCAACCAACTGATGCTGCTTCCAGGGATCCCTTCTACACCTCCATATAGAATCCAAATTAAACTGGATTATATGGCAGTGTGGACTCAGAGCTCTTCCTCACAACTATATAACACAGAATATCAAGGCAGATAATCCACAATGTCTGCTTTGAACTGGATTATCTGAGTCCATACTGCCATATAATCCAGTTCAATGTGGATTTGATACAACTGTGTGGACAGGGCCTCAGATAGTCCAGTTCAAAGCAGATCATGTGGATGATTTGTTTTAATACAGTAGAGTCTCACTTATCCAACATAAATGGGCCGGCAGAACGTTGGATAAGCGAATATGTTGGATAATAAGGAGGGATCAAGGAAAAGTCTATTAAACATCAAATTAGGTTATGAATTTACAAATTAAGCACCAAAACATCATGTTATACAACAAATTCGACAGAAAAAGTAGTTCAATACGCAGTAATGCTATGTAGTAATTACTGTATTTATGAATTTAGCACCAAAATATTGCGATGTATTGAAAACACTGACTACAAAAATGTGTTGGATAATCCAGAATGCTGGATAAGTGAATGTTGGATAAGTGAGACTCTACTGTAATCTGGATTATATGGCTGTGCAGAAGAAGCCAGAGGTTTGTCAGGGCCTCTCCACACAGCTGAATAAAATCTCACATTTTCTGCATTGAACTGGAATATATGGTAGTGTGGACACAATCCAATTCAAAGCAGATATTGTGAGATTTTCTGCTTTGATATCCTGGGATATAGGGATGTGTGGAAGGGCCCTCAGAAGCCTGGGTTGAAAAGACTGGACCAAAAATGGATCATAACAGAACCTAAAAAGGAATTGATACCCAAAAACACCAGACATTCTTAGTCTAAAATGGGTCAGAACCGAACGTGAAGAACAGAACATTCAGGAGAGAAGAGGAAGCTGCCTGTCCTGGGAGAAACATGCCGGTAAATATTAATAATTGATCGGAACCGACCAAGCCTTTCTCAAAGCAAACACACCCAATACAAGAAGAAGAGAAGGAGGAGAGAAGAAAGAGAAGAAAAGGGGAAGAGGAGGCTTCCTTGGGATAAACATGCTGGTAAATGCTCATGATTGAGCCGAAGCTGCTTTCTGGGTCTTCGGTACATTAGTACCAAAAAGGTTACGAATCAGTTTTTGGTCAACTTTAGATTCGGTTTGGTTATTTGGGGTGCTGATTCAGAAAATTGCATTGGGTAGACCACATCAGCTCTAGATTATTAAATATGGTTTTCTATGGGCGACGAGATGGCAACCACTGGATGGCATATGTTCTGTATCAGAAACTTGAGCTGATGTGGTCTATCCAAGGCAGTTTTCTGAATCAGCATGCCAGATCACCACTGGATCCCTTTTGACCCAGGACCACTAGACTGGGGACCACTTTGACCAGGGACTGCTCTCCAACATTAGTACCAAAAGGGTTACAAATCAGTTTTTGGTCAACTTTAGATTCAGTTTGGTTATTTGGGGTGCTGATTCAGAAAATTGCATTGGGTAGACTACATCAGCTCTAGATTATTAAATATGGTTTTCTATGGGCGATGAAATGGCAACCACTGGATGGCATCTGTTCTGTATCAGAAACTTGTGCTGATGTGGTCTATCCAGTGCAGATTTCTGAATTAGTATGCCAAATCACCAAACTGAATCCCTTTTGACCCAGCACCACTTGACTGGGGGCCACTTTGACCAGGGACCCCTCTCCAACATTAGTACCAAAAGGGTTACAAATCAGATTTTGGTCAACTTTAGATTCAGTTTGGTTATTTGGGGTGCTGATTCAGAAAACTGCACTGGGTAGACTACATCAGCTCTAGATTATTAAATATGGTTTTCTGTGGGCGAGCAGATGGCAACCCTGGGGGAGAAGAGCAGTATATAAATAAAATAAAATAAAATAAATAAATATGTTCTGTATTAGAAACTTGAGCTGATGTGGTCTATCCAAGGCAGTTTTCTGAATCAGTACGCCAAATCACCAAACTGGATCCTTTTTGACCCAGGACCACTTGACTGGAGACCACTTTGACCAGGGACTGCTCTCCAACATTAGTACCAAAAGGGTTACAAATCAGATTTTGGTCAACTTTAGATTCAGTTTGGTTATTTGGGGTGCTGATTCAGAAAATTGCATTGGGTAGACCACATCAGCTCTAGATTATTAAATATGGTTTTCTATGGGCGACGAGATGGCAACCACTGGATGGCATATGTTCTGTATCAGAAACTTGAGCTGATGTGGTCTATCCAAGGCAGTTTTCTGAATCAGCATGGCAAATAACAAAACTGGATCCTTTTTGACCCAGGACCACTTGACCGGAGACCACTTTGACCAGGGACTGCTCTCCAACATTAGTACCAAAAGGGTTACAAATCAGTTTTTGGTCAACTTTAGATTCGGTTTGGTTGTTTAGGGTGCTGATTGAGAAAATTGCATTGGGTAGACTACATCAGCTCTAGACGATTAAATATGGTTTTCTGTGGGCGAGCAGATGGCAACCCTGGGGGAGAAGAGCAGTATATAAATAAAATAAAATAAAATAAATAAATATGTTCTGTATTAGAAACTTGAGCTGATGTGGTCTATCCAAGGCAGTTTTCTGAATCAGTACGCCAAATCACCAAACTGGATCCTTTTTGACCCAGGACCACTTGACTGGAGACCACTTTGACCAGGGACTGCTCTCCAACATTAGTACCAAAAGGGTTACAAATCAGATTTTGGTCAACTTTAGATTCAGTTTGGTTATTTGGGGTGCTGATTCAGAAAACTGCACTGGGTAGACTACATCAGCTCTAGATTATTAAATATGGTTTTCTGTGGGTGAGCAGATGGCAACCCTGGGGGAGAAGAGCGGTATATAAATAAAATAAAATAAATAAATATGTTCTGTATTAGAAACTTGAGCTGATGTGGTCTATCCAATGCAGATTTCTGAATTAGTATGCCAAATCACCGAACTGAATCCCTTTTGACCCAGCACCACTTGACTCGGGAACACTTTGACCAGGGACCACTCTCCAACATTAGTACCAAAAGGGTTACAAATCTGATTTTGGTCAACTTTAGATTCAGTTTGGTTATTTGGGGTGCTGATTCAGAAAACTGCCTTGGATAGACCACATCAGCTCTAGTTTCTGATACAGAACATATGCCATCCAGTAGTCGCCATCTGCTCGGCCACAGAAAACTGTATTTAATAATCTAAAGCTGATGTGGTCTATCCAATGTGATTTTCTGAACCAGCACCCCAAATAATAATAATAATAATAATAATAATAATAATAATAATAATAATAATAGTCCTAGACACTTGGAAAGTGTTCGACTTGTGATTTTGTGATACGAAATCCAGCCTATCTATCTTGTTTGCTGTGTCATAATAAAATAATAATAATAATATCTTTATTACTATCTATGCACTTAACTTATCACTCTATTCTTGCATTGCTGCTCCAGTTTCTCCACCTAAGTAGATAATAAATCTGCGCCTGGTAGTTGACTGATACTATCAACTGTTTTATTCTTGTTTTACATTGTATTACTGTTTTTATCTTTTATACTGTGAATTGTATTTATATTGTTGTTTATTTTGTCAATGTTGTCCGGGCCTTTGCCCCATGTAAGCCGCCCCAAGTCCCCATGGGGAGATGCTGGCAGGGTATAAATAAAGTTTTATTATTATTATTATTATTATTATTATTATTGTTGTTGTTGTTGTTGTATCCTGCCTCCATCTCTCCGAAGGGACTTGGGGAGGCTCACATGAGGACCAAGCCCGATCAACGTGAATTAAAACACAATCAACAAAATAAAAACATTATTGCTACATAAAACAACATAAAACAACCTCAATAGCAATTTAGAATGTGAGTAGTAATAATTACTGGAAATTCAGAGGGTATGAATTTGTGCATAGAACTCTGGGCAGGGTTGTTGTGTGTTTTCTGGGCTTTATGGCCACATAGCCCGGAAAACACACAACAACCCTGTGATTCTGCCTATGAAAGCCTTTGACAACATTCTGGGAAGGGCTTATTTGATGGTGTTGGGCAGTCATAATATGGTGAAAGAGCAGTATCAATTAAAAAAAACCATTAAACCTGTAGGATAAGGGACTGTGATAAAGTGCAGTAAATGACAGTGAGGTATAATTGAGGCTGAGTATCTAGTGAGACTATTTACTCAAAGGCACACTGGAACATCTACGATTTTAGGTCTAAAACATAGGCCCAGTAGAGTTGTCATCAGAATAATTCTTTATGTTTATAAAACTGTACGGCACTTTATCACTGTTACTTATGCCCATGATATAGCACTTTATGAAACCTGTCCCCACCGGTTCATTTTTAATTACTCTGATAATGTATTGTTCGTTATATTATTTTGTTTATTGCTGAAATGTTTTAAGTTTTTGTCAAATATGTTGTGTCATTGTTGGGTTTGTCCCTGTTGTGAGCCGCCCCGAGTCCCTTCAGGGAGATGGGGCGGGATATAAAAATAAAGTTTATTTATTATTATTATTATTATTATTATTATTATTATTATTATTATTATTATTATTATAACCCCAGGAACAGGCCTAAAAACGAAGACACCGAGGGAAAAAATTATGTGTTATTATCTGTAGTACCCTGTTCCCCGAAAATAAGACATCCCCTGAAAATAAGACCTAGAGCAAGGGTCCCCAAACTAAGGCCCGGGGGCGGGATGTAGCCCTCCAAGGTCATTTACCTGGCCCCCACCCTCAGTTTTAGACTTCACACCAACAATCCTATTTAATTTGACTATCTCATTGGCCAGAAGCAGGGCCACACTTCCCATTGAAATCCTGATAGGTTTATGTTGGTTAAAATTGTTTTTATTTTTAAATATTGTATTGTTCTTTCATTTACTAATATTGTGCTATGGTAACAATTGAATATATTGTGTATACATATAATATTGATAATAATATTATAATGTAATACAATATAATACTAATAATTATAAAATATAATAATATTAATTATACATTGTATATTAAATGTAATATTACGGTAGTGGTATAGGACAATATCTATCTATCTATATATATAAAAGGGTAATGAAATTTTGGCCTAGGACAAAACACCAAAACGACACATCCCAGAAACACTAAACTTGGCAGCACAAACCCTCATCCATGCCTCTACGTTCATACAACAAAAAGAAAAGAAAAAGAAAATCCTAATTAGAGGAAGAGGAATAATTGTTTTTATCCAATTGCTGCCAGTTAAAAGGCTAAGCTCCGCCCGCTTGGTCTCCTAGCAACCCACGCAGCCCAGGGGACAGGCAGAGTTAGGCCTCACTTAGGCCTCTTTCACACTGCCTATAAAATACAGATTATCAGATTTGAACTGGATTATATGGCAGTGTAGACTCAAGCTATATAACCCATTTATAATCTTATATTATCTGCTTTGAACTGGATTATCTGGACTCCACACTGCCATATAATCCACTTCAGTGTGCATTTTATACAGCTGTGAAGAAGGGGCCTCATATAATCCAGTTCTAAGCAGATAATATAGGATTATCAATATAATATGTAATCATTACTGTGATATAATAATACAGAACAATATAATCTCTAAAATCAGGACAGTAAATAAAGAGCAATGCGTGGCTGGGCAAAGCTAGTCTATATATATAAAAGGGTAATGAAATTTCGGCCTAGGACAAAACAACAAAACGACACATCCCAGAAACACTAAACTTGGCAGCACAACCCCTCATCCATGCCTCTACGTTCATACAACAAAAAGCTCCAGCTACTCCAGAAAACGGCCAGGCTTTGAGACTGCAAGTCTATTCGCTGCTATTCCACCTGGCCAACAAAGGATTCCCATAAGCCACAGCAATGCGTGGCTGGACAAAGCTAGTAGTAATATATAATGCTAATATGTGAGAGAGGGTGGAGTATAAATGTAATAAATAAATAAAATAGTTGTTGGTTTGGGTTTTTTTGGCGCTACAAATAAGACATGTGCAATGTGCATAGGAATTTGTTTGTATTTTTTTCAAATGATAATTTGGCCCCTCAACAACTTGAGGGACCATGAACAGGCCCTCCACTTAAAACGTTTGAGGACCCCTGACCTAGAGCATCTTTGGGAGCAAAAATTAATATAAGACACTGTCTTGTTTTCGGGAAAACGTGGTAGTAACAATGAGGCTGTGGACCATATTTTAGTTCTTGGGGATCATTGGTGGTCCAGGGACCACAGGTTGGGAAGCCCTGGTCTAGCAGAAAGAAGCAGTGGCCTAGAAGGCAGAGGCCCAAAGAGAAGCTTGACCCTCCTTCTTATCCAACATCTTCGCTTAGCCAGCTTGGACAAGTGAGACTCTACTGTAATAATAATGAGGTTGTGGACCATATTTTAGTTCTGGGTGGTCCATGGACCACAGGTCGAGAAGCCCTAGCAGAAAGAAGCAGTGGCCTAGAAGGCAGAGGCCCAAAGAGAAGCTTGACCCTCCTTCTTATCCAACATCTTCGCTTAGCCAGCTTGGACAAGTGAGACTCTACTGTAGTAATAATGAGGTTGTGGACCATATTTTAGTTCTGGGTGGTCCAGAGACCACAGGTTGGGAAGCCCTGGTCCAGCAGAAGCAGTGGCCTAGAAGGGAGAGGCCCAAAGAGAAGCTTGACCCTCCTTATTATCCAACATCTTCGCTTAGCCAGCTTGGACAAGTGAGACTCTACTGTAATAATAATGAGGTTGTGGATCATATTTTAGTTCGGGGTGGTCCATGGACCACAGGTCGAGAAGCCCTAGCAGAAAGAAGCAGTGGCCTAGAAGGCAGAGGCCCAAAGAGAAGCTTGACCCTCCTTCTTATCCAACATCTTCGCTTAGCCAGCTTGGACAAGTGAGACTCTACTGTAGTAATAATGAGGTTGTGGACCATATTTTAGTTCTGGGTGGTCCAGAGACCACAGGTTGGGAAGCCCTGGTCTAGCAGACAGAAGCAGTGGCCTAGAAGGCAGAGGCCCAAAGAGAAGCTTGACCCTCCTTCTTATCCAACATATCTGCTTAGCCAGCTTGGACAAGTGAGACTCTACTGTAATAACAATGAGGTTGTGGACCATATTTTAGTTCTGGGTGGTCCAGGGACCACAGGTTGAGAAGCCCTGGTCTAGCTTGACCCTCCTTCTTATCCAACATATTCGCTTAGCCAGCTTGGACAAGTGAGACTCTACTGTAATAATAATGAGATTGCGGACCATATTTTAGTTCGGGGTGGTCCAGAGACCATAGATTGGGAAGCCCTGGTCTAGCAGAAAGAAGCAGTGGCCTAGAAGGCAGAGGCCCAAAGAGAAGCTTGACCCTCCTTATTATCCAACATCTTTGCTTAGCCAGCTTGGACAAGTGAGACTCTACTGTAATAACAATGAGGTTGTGGACCATATTTTAGTTCTGGGTGGTCCAGAGACCACAGGTTGGGAAGCCCTGGTCTAGCAGACAGAAGCAGTGGCCTAGAAGGCAGAGGCCCAAAGAGAAGCTTGACCCTCCTTCTTATCCAACATATCTGCTTAGCCAGCTTGGACAAGTGAGACTCTACTGTAATAACAATGAGGTTGTGGACCATATTTTAGTTCTGGGTGGTCCAGGGACCACAGGTTGAGAAGCCCTGGTCTAGCTTGACCCTCCTTCTTATCCAACATATTCGCTTAGCCAGCTTGGACAAGTGAGACTCTACTGTAATAATAATGAGGCTGCGGACCATATTTTAGTTCGGGGTGGTCCAGAGACCACAGGTTGGGAAGCCCTGGTCTAGCAGAAGCAGTGGTCTAGAAGGGAGAGGCCCAAAGAGAAGCTTGACCCTCCTTCTTATCCAACATATCTGCTTAGCCAGCTTGGACAAGTGAGACTCTACTGTAATAACAATGAGGTTGTGGACCATATTTTAGTTCTGGGTGGTCCAGGGACCACAGGTTGAGAAGCCCTGGTCTAGCTTGACCCTCCTTCTTATCCAACATATTCGCTTAGCCAGCTTGGACAAGTGAGACTCTACTGTAATAATAATGAGATTGCGGACCATATTTTAGTTCGGGGTGGTCCAGAGACCATAGATTGGGAAGCCCTGGTCTAGCAGAAAGAAGCAGTGGCCTAGAAGGCAGAGGCCCAAAGAGAAGCTTGACCCTCCTTATTATCCAACATCTTTGCTTAGCCAGCTTGGACAAGTGAGACTCTACTGTAATAACAATGAGGTTGTGGACCATATTTTAGTTCGGGGTGGTCCAGGGACCACAGGTTGGGAAGCCCTAGCAGAAAGAAGCAGTGGCCTAGAAGGCAGAGGCCCAAAGAGAAGCTTGACCCTCCTTCTTATCCAACATATCTGCTTAGCCAGCTTGGACAAGTGAGACTCTACTGTAATAATAATGAGGTTGCGGACCATATTTTAGTTCTGAGTGGTCCAGGGACCACAGGTTGGGAAGCCCTGGTCTAGCTTGACCCTCCTTCTTATCCAACATATTCGCTTAGCCAGCTTGGACAAGTGAGACTCTACTGTAATAATAATGAGGTTGTGGACCATATTTTAGTTCTGGGTGGTCCAGAGACCACAGGTTGGGAAGCCCTGGTCTAGCTTGACCCTCCTTCTTATCCAACATATCTGCTTAGCCAGCTTGGACAAGTGAGACTCTGCTGTAGTAATAATGAGGCTGCGGACCATATTTTAGTTCTGGGTGGTCCAGAGACCACAGGTTGAGAAGCCCTGGTCTAGCAGAAGCAGTGGTCTAGAAGGGAGAGGCCCAAAGAGAAGCTTGACCCTCCTTCTTATCCAACATATCTGCTTAGCCAGCTTGGACAAGTGAGACTCTACTGTAATAATAATGAGGTTGTGGACCATATTTTAGTTCTGGGTGGTCCAGAGACCACAGGTCGAGAAGCCCTAGCAGATAGAAGCAGTGGCCTTGAAGGGAGAGGCCCAAAGAGAAGCTTGACCCTCCTTCTTATCCAACATCTTCGCTTAGCCAGCTTGGACAAGTGAGACTCTACTGTAATAACAATGAGGTTGCGGACCATATTTTAGTTCGGGGTGGTCCAGAGACCACAGGTTGGGAAGCCCTGTCTAGCAGAAGCAGTGGTCTAGAAGGGAGAGGCCCAAAGAGAAGCTTGCCCAAAAGCAGACCCACCCAGTGCAAGGAAGAGAAGCGATCGAGAGGAGGCCTGGGAGGCGGCTGCCTTGGGAGAAAGATGCCGGCCAATGCTCCGGAGGGATGCGATGCTGCTCCCCGGGTCCAGGAGAAGCCGTGGCCTCCAAGGCAGGGCCCCAAAGGCGTGGGGAGGGAGTCTGGCTCCAAGCAAGCCCCCCAAGGCAGAGCCCCCCAAGGGAGCCACCCTGGCGCCAAGCAGACCCTCCTCAAGCCAGGAGACGAAGCAGCAGCAAGAGGCGGCTTCCCCGGGAGGCAAAGGCCGGCCTCCTGACCCCAATGGCTGCTTGGCGGACCTGTCAAAGGCCGGGAAGGGAGGGAGGGAGGAAGGAAGGAAGGAAGGAAGGGGCCCCACCCCGACCCCGGAGGAGACCCCCAAAATGGGAAGATGGGCTGGAGAGGGAGGGATGCCCGAGCCAAGCCTGGCTGCGCCACTGCCTCACCCCAGCTGTTCCTCTCCGTGCGAGGCTTCGCCATCCTGGCCTCCTCCTCCTCCTCCTCCTCTTCCTCCTCTTCCTCGGGGCGGGGGTCCTTCAAGGAGGGAGGGAGGGAGGGAAGGGGGGAGGGCGGGGGTCTCTTCTTGGCTCAGCTCCGCCGCATCGGGAGGCGCCTTCCTCCTCCTCCTCCTCCTCCTCCTCTGCTGCGCGCCCCCGAGAAGCACCTGCCCAGGGAGGGGCTCGGGAGCGCGCCTCCCCTGGCCCCGCCCACCGCAGGAAGGGAGGGGGCAAAGCAAGCGAGGAGGGGGCTCCTCTATTGACAGACTGTCTGCAGGGATGTCAACAAGGAGGGAGGAAGCAGGGCTGGAACAAGGCAGGAGAGGAGGGTGGGGGCGAGGCGACCCATCCCAGGGGACCCCCAAGATGAACCCCACCCAAGAGTGTGAGGCAGCCACTCCCAAAGCCCATAGGACAGAAGAGAATAGCCTTATTGTCATTGTACATTGAGCAACACAATTAAAGGCCTTCCCCAGCGTATGTCACCAAAACAACACACCTATCCTTGGACATTCTAAGGGTCTAAGGCAGGGGTCCCCAAACTAAGGCCCGGGGGCCGGATGCGGCCCATCGAAGCCATTTATCCGGCCCCCTTGGCACAAGGGCAGAAGGGGGTTGGGCTAAATGACCCAAGGGGTCTCTTCTCTTCCAACCATTCTTCTTCTTCTTCTTCTTCTTCTTCTTATTATTATTATTATTATTATTATTAACATTGAGGCTGGGTGGCCATCTGTCAGGGGTGCTTTGCTTGTGCTTTTAGTGGACAAAGGCAGAAGCGGGTTGGACTAAATGGCCCTAGGGGTCTCTTCCAACCATTATTATTATTATTATTATTATTAACATTGAGGCTGGGTGGCCATCTGTCAGGAGTGCTTTGCTTGTGCTTTAGTTACACAAAGGCAGCAGGGGATTGGACTAAATGGCCCAAGGGGTCTCTTCCAACTCTCTTTTTATTATTATTATTATTATTATTATTATTATTATTAACATTGAGGCTGGGTGGCCATCTGTCAGGAGTGCTTTGCTTGTGCTTTAGTTACACAAAGGCAGCAGGGGATTGGACTAAATGGCCCAAGGGGTCTCTTCCAACTCTCTTTTTATTATTATTATTATTATTATTATTTATTAACATTGAGGCTGGGTGGCCATCTGTCAGGGGTGCTTTGCTTGTGCTTTCGGTGCACAAAGGCAGAAGGGGATTGGACTCAATGGCCCAAAGGGTCTCTTCCAACACTCTTTGTTGTTGTTGTTGTTGTTGTTGCTCAGTGGCCAACTATAGTCCGGCCCTCCAACGGTCCGAAGGATCGTGAACTGACCCCCTGTTTAAAAAGTTTTGGGACCCCTGGTCTAAGGCCTCTGAATGGACCCACAAAATGAACACTAGTCAGGAGTGTGATGCAGCCACTCGCAAAGCCAATAGGATAGAACAGAATAGCTGTATTGTTATTCCATAATGCAATTAAATTCCTTGCCCAGCACACGTCACCAAAACAACACACCCATCCTTCCACATTCTGATCACTATGGCAAAGGAAGGGGTCTCACAGGCCTCCGAATGGACCCCAAGATGAACCACCAGTCAAGAGTGTGATGCAGCCACTCCCAAAGCCCATAGGACAGAAGAGAATAGCCTTATTGTCATTGTACATTGAGCAACACAACTAAAGGCCTTCCCCAGCATATGTCACCAAAACAACACACCTATCCTTGGACATTCTAAGGGTCTAAGGCAGGGGTCCCCAAACTTTTAAAGCAGAGGGCTGGTCCACAATCCTTCAGACTGTTGAGGGGCCAAATTATCATTGGGGGGAGGGGAAGGAACAAATTCCTATGCACACTGCATATATCTTATTTGTAGTGCAAAACAACAACAATAACAATGAAAGACCAATACAATATTTAAAAAATGAAAACAATTTTAACCAATATAAACCTACGTATCAGGCTTTCAATAGGAAGTGTGGGTCTGATTCTGGCAAATGAGATAGTCAGGTTAATTAGGATTGTTGTTGTTGTGTGTCTGTGATCGAGGTGACCACCCTCCCCTCCAGGACTTTGTAAAAGATAGTTCAAAAGTCAAGACTTTATGTTCTATATTCCATATATTTATAGTAGAAGGTGATTGAGACTTTTTTACTGGAGTTTACTGTGGATTATCCCTGCACTCTGAGGCAAGAGATAACAACTTCATGAATTGTAAAATCATGCTGCTAAAACTCCACTTTTATGAATTTCCATATCGGGTTCCCCAGATGTTATGAACTTCGTTCTTATCTGTGATGACCCATGGGCCTTGTAGTCCTGCTCAGGACATTGTAATTCCTGATGAAGATGAAAACTTGGGTTTTTTACCTTCCCAGTCTGAACTGGATTCCTCTCAGCCAGATCTTTCCCAGGCAGATCTGGGAACCTTGCACCTGCAAGAAAGTTGTCTCCCAGAAGTATGTCAAACAAGCCCAGAGCCTACTTCTCCCGTATTCTTGCGCCGGGAGTTTTGTAAACAACAGAGAAGTTTGGATTCAGCTTCGCGCAGGAGTGCGAGGATTGCAGCTAAGAATGTGGCCAATTAAGACTGCTTCTCGTGAGAATCTTTGGGGAGTCTCACATCTGGTCTCAGAGTTAGCTTTCGGTTCTGATTCCCAGAGAACTGCTTCGGCGGGAAAGCTAGACTCTATTTAGGTGTTTTACCCGCGTAGTAACTTCGCGGAGTCAATTCGTCAGCCTACGGAGCGAGTTGTGTCTGGACAGCGCGCTCCGGTTCAAGCCTCGCTCCTGCTCAAGCCTTGCCTTGCTATCCAGCCTTCGCCTTGCTTCCCAGCCTTTGTTTATCTACGGACTTTGCCTTGTTTCCCAGGATCAATCCTTGCCTTGTTCCACGGATTTATCAAGTTATTCCACGGACCTTGTTCTTGTTCTTAGTTACCTTGTTCCACGTTCAAGCCTTGTTTTAAGTATCAAGTTACTTCCTAGCCTCGCTCAAGTTTCATGGACTAAAGGACCTTGTCATCTCCCCTCACTTTGCTTGGCAAAGTGAGTGTTTCGGTTATTGGATTACAACTTTGGACCTTAATATTTCTTATTGGACATTGCTTTTTTGGACTAATTCTGACCTTTCCTGAAAGGTCTAATTCTGAACTATTTTCTACACTTGTTTTTATTAACTTTATATATTCCTTCAATAAAGATATTAGATAGATTCTGGCCTCTGTGTATGGTTATTGGTGCTCTGCAGCCTGGGTCGTGACAGTTTGACTCCGCCACCCTAAGCACCAATTAACCTCGGCCAGAATGTCTACCGGAGTCGTACCTGGGCCGAGCGGCCAGCCGATTACCTACACCATCGACAAGGAAGAGGTGGACCGAATCCGTGATAAGCTCAATGCACAGGATGGAGAAATAAGGGGTTTGAAGGAACGCGGAGTTCGTCTTCCGGCCATGGCGTTGCCAACCAAGTTTACTGGAGAAGCTTCTAAGGTTCATGTCTTCCGTCGCCAATGTCAAGCTTATCTGGAGGCCCGTGCTGCCGAGTTTCCCCAAGAAGACATCAAAGTGGCATGGGTTTACAGTCTTCTAGACGGGCCAGCGGCCAGCTGGGCGACGGCACTGTTCGACCAAGCCTCTCCACACCTAAGATCAGCGCAACACTTCTTGGACCACCTCAAGGAGACTTGGGGAATCGAGGACAATTTGGAGGCAGCCGGTCACAAACTCCGTCGCCTTTTCCAAGGAGACAGACCTATGTCTCAGTATATAGCCGAGTTCCGAGTGCTGGCCCACAACACCGGCTGGAACGATGTAGCCCTCAGGGGACAATTCCGGGAGGGTCTCAACATTGAAATGCTGGAAGAAATCTCCAAGGTGGATCCTCCCCAGACCCTCGAGGCACTCATTGATCAATGTTTACGGGCTGAAGTCATGATTGCCAACAGAAAACAGTGGGTTCGAGGCCAGGGCAGTAGAGCCGGGGCAAAACCCCCCGCTCCCGCCAGCGTTCAGCCACGTCCGGTGTGGAGACCCCCACCGCCAACCCCATACCCCAGAGGAGGCGAGGAGGTGCCGATGCAGTTGGGCAATGTGCGTCCCAGACTAGATGCCGCCGAGAAGGCCCGTCGTCAACGCTTAAACCTCTGCTGGTACTGCGGGAACGGGGGCCACTTCGCCAGAGAGTGCCCAGCCAAAGGGAAGCCTGCCGCCCGTCTTGCGGCGGCGTCCTCCACGGAGACGAAGGCGTCTGAGCCGACTGGCACACAGCCGGCGGGGGAAGCCAACGACCGGGTGTAGAGAGGCTCGCCAACCCGGTCAAAAAATCCATCCAAGAGCCGCCAACCGGGGTCCTGTTCCTTCTCGTGGTCACATTATGGTCAGCAAAAAGGGGACCCGTCATGATCCACGCCATGATAGACTCTGGAGCTACCAACAATTTCATCGATAGAGAGTATGCCGACTCTCTGGGATTACAATATCATGATTTCAAGAATGCCCGTGTGGTGCAAGCCATAGACGGCCGTCCCCTCAAGACGGGCCCCGTAAGTCAGTGGTCGGAACCCACCAGGATGTGGATAAGGGAACATATGGAAGAGATTTCCTTCTTTGTTACCGAGGTCCCCCATTTCCCTGTGATTTTGGGAATTCCATGGCTGACTCTCCACGACCCTAACATTTCCTGGTCCAACAGAGAACTGCAGTTTGCTTCACCGTACTGCCAAAACCATTGCCTCGTAGCCAAGGTATGCCATGCCACAGACACCGAGCCCATCATCACCTTGCCAAAGAAGTACTCCGAGTATTGGGATGTATTCAATGAGAAAGAAGCCGAAAAATTACCCCCACATAGACCTTATGACTGTGCCATTGACTTGGTGGAGGGGGCCCCGATCCCGCGAGGGCATCTCTACTCCCTGACTGAACCAGAGCAAGAAGCTCTCAGGGAATTCCTAGAGACAAACCTTCGCAAGGGATTCATCAGACCCTCTCAATCCCCAGCCGCCTCCCCAGTGATGTTTGTGAAGAAGAAGTCAGGGGAACTACGCTTGGTGGTGGACTACAGAGCATTGAACAATATCACCAAGCGGAACAGCTATCCCCTGCCCTTAATCTCGGATCTACTGGATCGGCTTCGAGGAGCCAAGGTTTACACCAAGCTGGATCTTCGGGGGGCTTACAACTTAGTTCGCATCAGGGAAGGGGACGAGTGGAAGACCGCCTTCCAGACCAAATTCGGATTATTTGAGTCCCGAGTTATGAATTTCGGTTTATGCGGAGCCCCCGCAACGTTCCAGCATTTTGTCAATGACATTTTTCAGGACTATCTAGACAGGTTCTTGATAATCTACCTGGACGATTTTTTGGTGTTTTCCAGATCACAATCAGAACATGAGAACCACGTCAAAATGGTGTTACAACGATTGCGGGATCATGGACTTTATGCCAAGCTGGAAAAATGCGCTTTTGATCTACAAGAGGTAGATTTCCTTGGTTACCGCATCTCGCCTCTAGGGCTTTCCATGGATCCAGCCAAAGTTTCAGCAGTATTGGAATGGCGGGCGCCAACTAACAAGAAAGAGGTGCAGCGTTTCTTGGGGTTCGCGAACTACTACCGCAAGTTCATTCCAGATTTTGCCCGCTGGTCCGACCCCATCACTAGCTGCATCCGTGGAAAGCAGCCTTTCCGCTGGACTGATCAAGCAGAGAAAGGGTTCCAGCAACTAAAGAAACTATTCACCTCCCAGCCAATTCTACAGCACCCAAATCCTGGAACCCCTTTTGTGGTGCAAGCGGACGCCTCTGATGTGGCAATTGGGGCTGTACTCTTACAACCGGTGGGAGATCACCTCCACCCCTGTGCCTTTTATTCTCGTCAACTAACCACACCAGAGAGGAATTACACCATTTGGGAAAAAGAACTACTGGCCATAAAGGCAGCCTTTGAAACTTGGAGACATTGGCTAGAAGGGGCCAAATTTCCCATTGAAGTCCACACTGATCATCGTAATCTAGAACATCTAAGAACTGCCCGCAAACTAAATCAGAGGCAGCAACGTTGGGCTTTATTCTTTGAACGTTTCAACTTTCAGATCCATTATGTGACCCCAGCCCAAACCAAGCAAGCAGACGCCCTGTCACGTAAACCGGAATACGCTGCAGGACGCAAGGAGACCTTTGAATCCCAACTGCTACAACCTGAGAACTTTGCCACGCTCACGGTGGGGAACACCAAATCCATTCCCATTGGTTCAACTTCCCCTACTCCAGGACCCATCTGTGCTCAAGAAATCAGGGCTAGTCAGCAAGCAGATGCCTGGGCGCAGGACCAACTTCGCCAAGGTCTGCATTTCCCCTTTTCGCTTAAAGATGGGCTGCTCTGCTATAGAAATCATGTTTATATCCCACCCGGACCGGGCAGGGAAAAAGCGCTTCGTCTGTGTCATGACTGCAAACCAGCAGGACACTTCGGACTATTTAAAACTATGCATTTGATCCTAAGGGATTTTTGGTGGCCCAAGATCCGCAAGGATGTGGAAAAATATGTCAACACCTGCCCAGTATGCCAGCGCTCCAAGATACGAAGGGAGAAGCCCTCAGGACTTTTACACCCCCTTCCTACCCCATCTCGCCCATGGGAAATAATTTCCGCGGATTTCATCACTGACCTACCACCTTCCTGTGGATTCACCACGATCTTAGTGGTGGTGGACCTATTCACCAAGTTAGCCCATTTCATTCCCTGCGAAGGCCTCCCCACGGCCAAGGAAACTGCGGATCTATTTCTTCAACATGTTTTCAGACTACATGGATTGCCCAAGAGTTTAGTCACAGACCGTGGATCTCAATTCACCTCTCGTTTTTGGAAGGCACTACAAAAACTATTGGGCATAGACTCTCGCTTATCTTCAGCTCATCATCCCCAAACAGATGGGCAAACGGAGCGCACCAATGCCACTTTGGAGCAGTATCTTCGCTGTTATGTAAACTATCAACAGGACAATTGGGCTTCTCTGTTACCACTGTCTGAGTTTGCCTACAACAATGGAGTTCAAGCTTCTACAAAAGAAACGCCGTTCTTTGCAAACTACGGCTTCCATCCACGTTTCTTCCCCCCTGTCATTGAAACTTCAGAGGTTCCCGCAGCAGAGGATTGGCTGCAGGAACTCACAGCGGTGCAACAACTTTTGCTCCAGCAACTGGACCAAGCCAAGGAGGACTATAAACGCCACGCTGACAAACATCGCCAGCCGGGCCCCGAAATCAAGGTAGGAGATCGGGTTTTCCTGTCCACTCGCTTTCTGCCCTCCCACCGCCCTTGCCGGAAGTTAGATGCCCGTTTCATTGGTCCCTATCCAGTGGTGGCGCAATTAAACCCCGTGACTTTCAAACTCCAACTTCCGCGTTCAATGCGCATTCACCCCGTGTTTCACCGTTCCCTGCTCCTTCCGGCGGATGGTGTGCGACCTGATACAGACCAACCGGCCCCCCCTCCTGTTTTGATGAATGGGGAGGAGGAGTTCGAGGTTGAGGACATTTTGGATTCTCGCTTTCACCGCCGCCGCCTACAATATCTCATTGACTGGGTGGGTTTTGGCCCTGAGGAACGCTCTTGGGAAGACGCCTCCACAGTCCATGCTCCTGATCTAACCCGTCGCTTTCATCAGACCTATCCCACCAAACCACGACCTCGCGCCTCGGGGAGAGGGCCCCAGTTTGGGAGGGGCCTTGAGGAGGGGGATAGTGTGATGACCCATGGGCCTTGTAGTCCTGCTCAGGACATTGTAATTCCTGATGAAGATGAAAACTTGGGTTTTTTACCTTCCCAGTCTGAACTGGATTCCTCTCAGCCAGATCTTTCCCAGGCAGATCTGGGAACCTTGCACCTGCAAGAAAGTTGTCTCCCAGAAGTATGTCAAACAAGCCCAGAGCCTACTTCTCCCGTATTCTTGCGCCGGGAGTTTTGTAAACAACAGAGAAGTTTGGATTCAGCTTCGCGCAGGAGTGCGAGGATTGCAGCTAAGAATGTGGCCAATTAAGACTGCTTCTCGTGAGAATCTTTGGGGAGTCTCACATCTGGTCTCAGAGTTAGCTTTCGGTTCTGATTCCCAGAGAACTGCTTCGGCGGGAAAGCTAGACTCTATTTAGGTGTTTTACCCGCGTAGTAACTTCGCGGAGTCAATTCGTCAGCCTACGGAGCGAGTTGTGTCTGGACAGCGCGCTCCGGTTCAAGCCTCGCTCCTGCTCAAGCCTTGCCTTGCTATCCAGCCTTCGCCTTGCTTCCCAGCCTTTGTTTATCTACGGACTTTGCCTTGTTTCCCAGGATCAATCCTTGCCTTGTTCCACGGATTTATCAAGTTATTCCACGGACCTTGTTCTTGTTCTTAGTTACCTTGTTCCACGTTCAAGCCTTGTTTTAAGTATCAAGTTACTTCCTAGCCTCGCTCAAGTTTCATGGACTAAAGGACCTTGTCATCTCCCCTCACTTTGCTTGGCAAAGTGAGTGTTTCGGTTATTGGATTACAACTTTGGACCTTAATATTTCTTATTGGACATTGCTTTTTTGGACTAATTCTGACCTTTCCTGAAAGGTCTAATTCTGAACTATTTTCTACACTTGTTTTTATTAACTTTATATATTCCTTCAATAAAGATATTAGATAGATTCTGGCCTCTGTGTATGGTTATTGGTGCTCTGCAGCCTGGGTCGTGACATTATCAGATATTTTCAATTGTTTATATCATTCATGATTCCCCTTTATGCAATGTAACTCACTTTTATGGATTCTCCCTTATTTCCATGAAATCTATCTATCTGCCTATATGTATTTGTACTCTTTAGGATCCCCGGAAAATATGTATTTTTCCCAGCAGGGTTTATATTCCAACTTTATTTTATTTTTCATTTTATTTCATATAATTGTCAAATCATGAAATCAAATGGGAAATATTTTGACCCCAACATGAACCCCAGCTCCTATGACCCAGGCTTCCCCTTCCCAAAAACAAAAGGTGATTCGCCCCCAAGGCAAACATTGTCATATCTCATCCTAAGGAAATTCCAGGACACCTCAGGAAGGCGCCCTGTGGAGCCTGTAAATATGGCTCATTACTACCCATCCTTACTTCCACCTCTGACACCCCAAGGCATATCTAAAATCTGTATACGTGACAGGAACCCTTGATTGCTGTCATTAATCCCTTTAGAAATCGGTCTAGCAGGAATTAATATGATATTTCCTGCCCTGTCACTTCATTGTTTCAATAACTCCCGCCTTCTCCTTCCTGATTGGCTCGAGTGGGGACAAAAAGCAGCTCCCTATTGGGCCAACAGAGCAAGGCGGGAAACGAAAGCCCGCCTCGTTCGACCTTCTAGCCTATCCGCGATCAGATGGGCGGGGGAGCGGGGCGGGAAATTCAAGGGGCTGTCAGACCGAAACATTGTATAAATATGGCTTTATTTTGAATATATGATATGCTAGTAGGCTGAATGATCGCCACTAGTGTCCTTTTCAGCTGAATCGCTCAATAAAGACTCCTTGGCGGATTTTCCTTCAACTTTGGCGGACCTTCTTCATTTCGGCTCCAGGTTGTATTGCGGCTCATATTCTCCTATTGGCTCCGCCAAGGTCCGTTCTCTCAGGACCGGATCGGCTCTCTTCTTAAGGGGCCTGATCCCCTAGAAACGCGGTCGACAACATGTCTTCAAGTCATTTCAGACTCTGGGTGAGCCTAAGTCTAAAATTATTTATTTCTTCATTTACTACATTTATATCCCACCCTTCTCACCCTGAAGGGGACTCAGAGTAGCTGTATGTACATAAAATATATTATATTATAAGCGTAGCACAATATTAGCATTATATATTACTATATTGAACCATACCACTATACTGTAATATTATATGTAATATATAACATATAATTAATATTATTATAGGGTATTATTATTAGTATTATATGATTAAAACTGATATAAAATATTATATTATACATGAGGGCGGGGCCAGGTATATGACCTTGGAGGGCCGCATCCGGCCCCCGGGCCTTAGTTTGGGGACCCCTGGTCTAAGGCCTCTGAATGGACCCACAAAATGAACTCGAGTTCAGGAGTGTGATGCAGCCACTCCCAAAGCCAATAGGATAGAACAGAATAGCTTTATTGTCATTTCACAATGCAATTAAATGCCTTGCCCAGCACACGTCACCAAAACAACACACCCATCCTTCCACATTCTGATCCCTATGGCACAGGAAGGGGTCTCACAGGCCTACAAATGGACTCCAAGATGAACCACCAGTCAAGAGTGTGATGCGGCCACTCCCAAAGCCAATAGGATAGAACAGCGCCGGGCTATGGCGCAGGCTGTTGAGCAGCCTGCTGCAATAAATCACTCTGACCATGAGGTCATGAGTTCGAGGCCAGCCCGTGGCGGGGTGAGCACCTGTCAATTAAAAATAAAAAAAATAGCCCCTGCTCGTTGCTGACCTAGCAACCCGAAAGATAGTTGCATCTATCAAGTAGGAAATAAGGTACCACTTATAAAAGTGGGGAAGCAAGCTTAACCAATTTACGATGTTGGAATGAGGAAGTGCCATCACAGTGGATGATGAAGCAGTTGCTCCCCCCTGTGGCCAGAATAGAACATCCCCTCAGGAAAAGGTTAAATTGCCTCTGCGTCTGTCTGTCTCGGTCTCTGTTTGATGTGCTTATGGGCATTGAATGTTTCCCCTACATGTATATAATGTGATCCGCACTGAGTCCCCTTCGGGGTGAGAAGGGCGGAATATAAATACTGTAAATAATAAATAAATAAATAAACAGAATAGCTGTATTGTCATTCCACAACGCAATTAAATGCCTTCCCCAAAACAACACACCCATCCTTGGACATTCTTATCACTATGGCACAGGAAGGGGTCTCGCTGGCCTCCAAATGGACCCCCAAGATGAACACCAGTCAGGAGTGTGATGTGACAGGTCCCAAAGCCAATAGAATAGAATAGCTTTATTGTCATTGTGTTGTTGGAGTTGGAGGCCAGTCTGAATGTTGTAATTAATCACCTTAATTGGCATTGAATGGCTTCATCTCCTGGCTTCTTCCTGCCTGGGGCATCCTTTGTTCAAAGTCATTAGCTGCCCCTGATTGATTCATGTCTGGAATTCCTCTGTTTTCAGAGTGTTGCTTCTTATTTACTGTTCTGAGAAATCAGCCATAGCAGAGCATTCAATGAACCAACCTGGATGCAGTATATTAGTTGAGAACACAGAAATGCTGGACCGCTCCAACAACTATCATGTCAGACTATACGGTGAAGCCATAGAAATCCACAAGCAGGTGGACAACTTCAACAGAAAGGAGGAAACCATGAAAATGAACAAAATCTGGCTAACAGTATTAAAAAAAACCCTCCAAATTCAGAACAGTAAATAAGAAGCAGCACTCTGAAAACAGAGGAGTTCCAGACATGAATCAATCAGGGGCAACTAACGACTCTGAACAAAGGATGCCCCCAGGCAGGAAGAAGCCAGGAGATGAAGTCATTCAGTCATCTGCAGGCAAGTCATCTCCAGGCAAGGCTTCCCAATCGGGATTTCCTGCTACTGAAGTCAAATATTGGGAGGTCATCCAGCTGGGCCTCATTTTTGGGGTCTCTGACTTTTAGGGTCTGCTAAGTTGGGAGCTGGATCACCACCTACTTACACTGTGGAATACCTTGGCAGTCATTTCTAGTTTTTTGCATATCTTCCATATGTCCTAATTTGGTAAAGTCATCTCTCATCCCAGTTTTTCAGCTTCTTTTAAAGTTTCTCCCTTCATTTCCCACTTTCCTCCTTATTGTTGCACTCCAGACCTGGAAACACAGGAATATAATCAGACAGTTTATTGTAAAAAAAACAAAAACGTATAAAAAGCATATAAAATCAGGGATAAGAAAGGAAGATTTATAATCCAAAAAGATTTAGCAAAAGGTGAGAACCAAATAATAATCCAAATGTCTCAGAAAGTTCCAGAGGTGGCAAAGTCCAGGAACAGCAAGGGATCACAGAAACAGAATTAAGTCCACAATCAGAAAGGTATAACTAGTAAAACTTGAACAGGAGCACACGAACAGGAACACAGAAAATCTCCAGAATATATTAAATCCAAAACCAAAGATTACCTTGAACCAGAAACAAGAGAACTCAGACTTAGCGTCTCACTCTGTGTTGCCTGAACTGATCTTAAGGTAAACAACTTGTTTAATAGACGCCCATTAAATCATTCTGTTTCCCATGAATTTCTTTCTCAACTTTCCCACATAATCTCTCTGAAAGATGCAATCCATTTTTGGCTCTGATTTGTAAACAATGCATCTACACTGTAGAATTAATTCTGTTTGACACCACTGCAACTGCCATGGCTGAATGTTATTGAATGCTGACCACTAAGAAGACTGACAACAAACTTTTAACATAAAAATGCTTTAAAAAAATCACACTATATATATATATCACTTTGGAACCTTTTTTAAAGCAGGAGCAAAAAATGTGATAGTAAATTAAAATGTAATCCCTAGAAAACACTTCTCTATATATTTCTAAGTCTTCCAGCAAGATTCTATGATGAGCTGACCTTATAATAGCTCTGGAGGGCCTCATCTACACTGCTACATAATGCAGTTTTAATTGCATGATATCTATATATATAAAAGGGTAATGAAATTTCGGCCTAGGACAAAACAACAAAACTACACATCCCAGAAACACTAAACGTGGCAGCACAACCCCTCATCCATGCCTCTACGTTCATACAACAAAAAGAAAAGAAAAATAAAGTCCTAATTAGAGGGAGAGGAATAATTGTTTTTATCAAATTGCTGCCAGTTAGAAGGTTAAGCCCACTTGGTCTCCTAGCAACCCACTCAGCCCAGGGCACAGGCAGAGTTAGGCCTCACTTAGGCCTCTCCACACTGCCTATAAAATACAAATTATCAGATTTTAACTGGATTATATGGCAGTGCAGACTCAAGGCCCTTCCACATAGCTATATAACCCATTTATAATCTTATATTATCTGCTTTGCACTGGATTATCTTGACTCCACACTGCCATATAATCCACTTCAGTGTGCATTTTATACAGCTGTGTAGAAGGGGCCTCATATAATCCAGTTCTAAGCAGATAATATAAGATACTTTATTTCCCATATGACCATACTTTGCCACAGCTAGTATCCATATACAGTAATATAGTTCAATGCAGTTCAAACTACAGTATATAATAGAGTATAAGCCTAGTTTTTCAGCCCTTTTTTTAAAGACTGAAAAAGCCCCCCTCGGCTTATACCCGGGTGAGGGTCCTGGTTGGCTTATACTTGGGTCAGCTTATACTCGAGAATATATGGTACATTTATTATTTTTCTCTATTATTGTTGCTACTATTACATTTACTCTATTTTTATTATTATTAATAAATAATAATAAGATTATTTCACTCTGATCTTATTATAATTGTTGCATTTATTATATTACTCTATTTATTATTGCATGTATTATTTTCCTGTATTTATTATTATTATTATTACATGTATTATTTTACTCTATTATTAGTAAAAGGATACATAAGCACATTTACATTGAAGAAGATGAGAATAATGATTTGATCAGAGTTGGACAGTCTTATCTTAAATCTGAGCTTTATGTAAATAGTCAAAAACATTTAACCTACTGATGCCTCAATTAATGTAATTTTATTGGTATCTATTTTTATTTCTGAAATTTACCACCCTCGGCTGTCAATGTTTTCCCAGTTTTTTTTGGTGGTAAAAGTAGGTGCCTCGACTTATATTCGGGTCGGCTTATACTCGAGTATAATACAGCAGTATAGATGTTGTCCTAGAAATGTCCAGAGAGATCGCTTCTCTATACATGTTCAGGTCCTCCAGTCCAGTTCTATGGTAAATTGATCATATCATTATTCTATGCATTTCTAGATCCTCTAAGTGCGATTTTATGATCAATCAACCATAGAATTACACTGGAAGATATAGAAATGCCTAGAGAAGTGGAAGTCCCTTCTGACCCTATTTTTATAGAGGGGTAGCAGCAGTTGTGGATCAACCCATCCACAATGCAATTTTTTGGCCCATCTACGCTATATGCTGGTGTGTGAACAATGATGCGCTAATTACTGTAAATTAATCTGTAATTAAATGACAGGGCCCCTATTGTGACTGCTGAGTAGTGGCACCTGATAATCCGTATTAATTCAATTCCAGGGTCTTGCCGTGAGTCTATAGTAGAGCCCAAGAAAGGAGCGTTCTGTAGATAATCCTGTGAATTAATCCAGACTTGAACTTCTGAATCCTTTGGGGTGGAGCAGTGAAATCGACCCAGAGAGTATTTCACTACCTGCCATAGATGTGGGCGAAACGTCAGGAGAAAATACTTCTGGAACATGGCCATACAGCCCGGAAAACATACAACAACCCAGAACTCACACTATTTAGAATAATCATAATCTTTTGTATATGTATGATCTTCCTGAGAAGAGTTAAATACTCATTTGTAGGAATCTTCTCTGTAGTGGTAAATATTCACTAGTATCCATGCAAGGCAAATTAGGCTTCTCAGTTGTTAGACTGAAGTACCTGGTTATCTCTCTGAACTGTCAGGAACAAAAGATATGTCAATGCACAAAATATATAGCAGATCTTCATAAATGTTATTTCAGTTGTGCAAAAACATCAAGTCTCCCATAAAATATATTGCTTTTAGATTGCGCTCTCAAGAGACCCAAAATAGCTAGTCTTCGTTAAAAGTAACATTGGTGATTTATTTACATACTTCATGTATTCAGCATACAGGTAGTAATAGTAATAATAATAATAATAATAATAATAATAATAATAATAATAATAATAATAATAAATTTATATTCCACCTTCCCAAAGGGACTCAGAGCGGATTACAGTACATAAACAGATAAAGGCAAACATTCAATGCCTCGTTAAAATACAATCAGGCACACATATACAGACAAAGGCAAAGGCTTCTCCTTTCATTTCCGGCAATGCAGAGGGAAGTACTGTTCTCTACTTTCAAACCAAGGAGTCTGCATTGTCACCTTCTGTTCGTGTAGCCGGCATGACTGTTTGGAGTGCCTTTCCCGCCAAAGTAGTACCTATTGATCTACTCACATTTGCAAGTTTTTGAACTGTTAGGTTGGCAGAGACATTTCTTCTTGGTTGAGAGTTCTCTAAAGCATTTTGTTTCAGTCTCTTCTTTGTTGCATACAGACTAACACTCTCTTCGGTCTAATACAGGGGTCCCCAAACTTTTTAAACAGGGGGCCAGTTCACGGTCCTTCAGACCGTTGGAGGGCCGGACTATAGTTGAAAAAAACAAACAAACCTATAAACAAATTCCTATGCACATTGTACATCTCTTATTTTGAAGTAAAAAAACCCCAAACGGGAACAAATACAGCCTCGATGTTAATCGTAATCATAATAAAAATAATAAAGAGGGTTGGAAGAGACCTCTTGGGCCATTTAATCCAACCCCATTCTACCTTTGTGCACCAAAAGCACAAGCAAAGCACCCCTGACAGATGGCCACCCCGCTTCAATGTTGTTAATAATAATAATAATAATAATAATAATCATCATCATCATCATCATATATCACACAGTCCTAAATGTTGGGTAAATATTCAACTTGTGATTTTGTGATACGAAATCCAGCATGTATATCTCATTTGCTGTGTTATACTGTGTCTTTAATAAAACTTTATTTATATACCGCCTTATCTCCCGGATGGGACTCAGGGCGGTTTAGTCATGAAAGCAACACAAACATTACATAACAACATAATAACACATTATTAAACAAAGTAAAATAATACAATTATAACAAAGTAAAATAATACAATAAATAACACTTACATGACCAGATCAAGGGGACGGGAACCATAAACCCAATATATTAAAATGCATCATTTTAGGCTAGGGAAATCTTGTGCAATATATTCAGGCCCAGAGATCGGCAGTCTTTGTGTCAATAATAATAATAATAATAATAATAATAATAATAATACAGTAGAGTCTCACTTATCCAAGCTTCGCTTATCCAAGCTTCTGTATTATCCAAACCATTTTTGTAGTCAATGTTTTCAATATATCATGATATTTTGGTGCTAAATACAGTAATTACAACATAATATTACTGCGTATTGAACTACTTTTTCTGTCAAATTTGTTGTAAAACATGATGTTTTGGCGCTTAACTTGTAAAATCATAACCTAATTTGATGTTTAATAGGCTTTTCCTTAATCCCTCCTTATTATCCAAGATATTTGCTTATCCAAGCTTCTGCTGCCCGTTTAGCTTGGATAAGTGAGACTCTACTGTAATAACAAAGTTCTGGAACACAACACACCAGACATCACAGTTGTGGAAAAGAAAAAAGTTTGGATTATTGATGTTTCCATCCAAGGGGACAGTTGAATTGATGAAAAACAATAAGAAAAACTCAGCCGCTACCAGGATCTCAAGATCGAACTTCAGAGACTCTGGCAGAAACCAGTACAGGTGGTCCCGGTGGTGATGGGCACATTGGGTGCCGTGCCAAAAGATCTCAGCCGGCATTTGGAAACAATAGACATTGACAAAATTACGATCTGCCAACTGCAAAAGGCCACCCTACTGGGATCTGCATGCATCATCTGAAAATACATCACACAGTCCTAGACACTTGAGAAGTGTTCGACTTGTGATTTTGTGATACAAAATCCAGCATATCTATTTTGTTTGCGGTGTCATACAATGTCGTTGTGTCAATAATAATAATAAAGAAGATTGGAAGAGACCCCTTGGGCCATTTAGTCCAACCCCCTTCTGCATTGTGCACCAAAAGCACTAGCAGACCACTCCTTAATAATTAATTATTAATTCAACAATAAGTAAAATACCATTATAAACAAGCAAAGCTTTGGAAGGTGCGCACCAGGCGAGGGAGGAGGTGGGAGCCGCCACCGCTGTGGGGGCCAGATAAATGGCTTCGATGGGCTGCATGTGGCCCCCGGGCCTTAGTTTGGGGACCCCTGATCCAGCCAGTCCATCCTCCAGGAAATAATGCCTGACTGCTCACTGCTGCTCAGTCGTTTAGTCATCTCCGACTCTTCGTGACCTCCTGGACCAGTCCAGGCCAGAGCTCCCTGTCAGCTGTCACCGCCCCCAGTTCCTTCAAGGTCGAGCCAGTCCCTTCAAGGATCCCATCCATCCATCTCGCCCTTGGTCGGCCTCTCTTCCCTTTTCCTTCCATTTTCCCCAGCATTGTGATCTTTTCCAAGCTTTCCTGTCTCCTCATGATGTGGCCAAAATACTTCATCTTTGCCTCTAATATCCTTCCCTCCAGTGAGCAGCCATTGGGTATTATTTCCTGGAGGATGGACTGGTTGGATCTTCTTGCCAAGGTCCAAGGCACTCTCAGGATTTTCCTCCAGCACCCAAGTTCAAAAGCGTCTCTCTTCCTTCGCTCAGCCTTCCTTATGGTCCAATTCTCTCTCACATCCATAGGTTACTATGGGGAATACCATTGCTTTGACTATGCAGACCTTCGTTGCCAGCGTGATGTCTCTGCTCTTCACTGTTTTATCAAGATTGGTCATTGCTCTCCTCCCAAGAAGGAAACGCCTTCTGATTTCCTGGCTGCAGTCTGCGTCTGCAGTGATCTTCGCACCTAGAAATATAAATTTATTTATTTATTTATTTACAGTATTTATATTCCGCCCTTCTCACCCCGAAGGGGACTCAGGGCGGATTACAATGAACACATATATGGCAAACATTCAATGCCAATAGACAAACAGCATTCAGTTTTAGACAGACACAGAGGCATTTTTTTTTAAACATCTTCCAGCTTCACGATTTCCGGCCACAGGGAGAGCTGTTGCTTCACCGTCCATTGGTGGCTGTTCTTCCTCTTCTTTTCCTCGTGAGCAGTTTTATGGTGTTGTAGATTAGTTAAATTAGCCTCCCGCATAAAGCGTCCCTAAATTTCCCTAATTGACAGATTCAACTGTCTTTCGGGGCTGCTAGGTCAACAGCAAGCCGGGGCTATTTTTTTTTTTTTATGGTCGGAGGCTTAACCCGACCCGGGCTTCGAACTCATGACCTCTCGGTCAGTAGTGATTTATAGCAGCTGGTTACTAGCTAGCTGCGCCACAGTCCGGCCTGTCACTGCCTCCACGTTTTCTCCCTCTATTTGCCAGTTATCAATAGGTGTAGTTGCCATGATCCTGGTTTTCTTGATGTTTAACTGCAACCCAGCTTTTATACTTTCTTCTTCCACTTTGGTGATGAGGCTCCTCAGCTCCTCCTCGCTTTCGGCCATCAGAGTGGTATCATCTGTATACCTAAGGTTGTTAATGTTTCTTCCAGCAATTTTAACTCCGGCCTTGGAATCGTCAAGCCCCGCACGTCGCATGATATGTTCTGCGTACAAGTTGAATAGGGAGGGTGAGAGGATGCAGCCCTGATGTCCGCACTCCTTTCCCAATCTGGAACCAGTCTGTTGTCCTGTGATCTGTTCTGACTGTGGCTACTTGGTCTTTATACAGATTGCTGCTCACTAGAGGGAAGGATATGAAAGGCAAGGAGGAAGTGCTTTGACCACATCATGAGGAGACAGGAAAGCTTGGAGAAGAGAATGATGCTGGGGAAAATGGAAGGAAAAAGAGGGGCCGACCAAAGGCAAGGTGGATGGATGGGATCCTTGAAGGGACTGGCTTGACCTTGAAGGAGATGGGAGCTCTGGCCTGGGAAGTGACTGAATGAATAAACAAGAACAACTAAACAGACAAGGGTTCGTTTGGGATATAGACACCCCTCAAGACGCCATTAGCCACAGATGCAGGCAAAACGTCAGGAGAGAATGCTGCCACAACATGCCCATACAGCCCGGAAAACTCACAGCAACCCAGTCTACGAAAATGCAAGGGAAATGTATATGAACAGGATTTGGGGCCAAATCGATGAACAAAAGGAACGAAGTGGTCATTGGAGTTGAGGGCCCAAGTAGGCCCGGGCCTGCTCTCGCCGTTTTCCCTGTGAGGCGGGCCTGCTCTTCCTCCTGAGGCCTTTTGTCGTGCCGAAGAGGCCCGCGTTGAGGCGCTCTGGCTCCGCGCCTGCTTGCGAGGCCTGCGAAGCCCGGCCCTTTCCTTCTCTTCCCTTCCCCTCCTCCTCGGGGGCGGGGCGGCAGCGGAGACAACGGAGAGGCGGCCCGGCCCGAAGAGGAGGGACGGCGGGCGGGCGGGCGGGCGGGCAGGCGGAGCAGGCCGCGCGCGCAATCGAGGCCCCGGCCGAGGGACAAAGAGGGCCTCCCTTCCTTCGGACTGCAGCGGTCTCGCCGTAGGTAAAGCGCCGCGGAAGGAGCGAGGCCTGCGGGGAAGCAAGCCAGCAAGGCCTGGCTTCCTGGGAGAAGAAGCACAACAATAATACTACGGTAATAATACTACTGTAATAATGATAATAGTAATAGCAATAATAATAAAATAGTAATAATAATAATAATAATAATATGATAGTAATAATAATAAGGTAATAATAATAATACTATAATAATGCTGATAGCAATACTAATAATATGACAATACTGTGATATGGTAATAATAATCTGATAATATGGTGATAATAATAGCAATGTGGGAGTAATAATCCAATAGTAATATTAATTATAATCATAACATGATAATAATATGGTCATAATAATAATACAGCAATTGTAATGTGATAATAATATGGTGGTAATAATAATAGGGTAATAATAATATTATAATATGTTAATAGCAATAAGGTAATAATAATAATATTATAACAATGCTGATAGCAATACTAATAACATGACAATACTGTGATATAGTAGTAATAATAATATGGTAATAATAAAATAATAATGTGGTGATAATAATAGCAATTTGGGAATAATAATCCAATAGTAATATTAATTATAATTGTAACATGATAATAATATGGTCATAATAATAATACAGCAATTGTAATATGATAATAATATGGTGGTAATAATAATAGGGTAATAATAATATTACAATATGTTAATAGTAATAAGGTAATAATAAAAATATTATAATAATGATGATAGCAATACTAATAACATGACAATACTGTGATATGGTGATGATAATATGGTAATAATAAAATAATAATATGGTGATAATAATAGCAATTTGGGAATAATAATACAATAATAATATTAATTATAATTATAATTATAATATAATAATATGGTCATAATAATACTTTAATAGTAATAATAATATGGTCATAATAATAATACATCAATTGTAATATGATAATAATATGGAAGTAATAATAATAAGGTAATAATAATATTACAATATATCAATAGTAATAATAAGGTAATAATAATATAATAATAATGATGATAGCAATACTAGTAATATGACAATACTGTGATATGGTAATAATAATATGGTAATAATAATCTGATAATATGGTGATAATAATAGCAATGTGGGAATAATAATCCAATAGTAATATTAATTATAATTATAACATGATAATAATATGGTCATAATAATAATACAGCAATTGTAATATGATAATAATATGGTAGTAATAATAAGAAGGTAATAATATTACAATATATAAATAGTAATAATAAGGTAATAATAATATTATTATAATGATGATAGCAATACTAATAACATGACAATACTGTGATATGGTGATAATAATAATATGGTAATAATAAAATAATAATGTGGTGATAATAATAGCAATTTGGGAATAATAATACAATAATAATATTAATTATAATTATAATATAATAATATGGTCATAATAATACTTTAATAGTAATAATAATATGGTCATAATAATAATACATCAATTGTAATATGATAATAATATGGAAGTAATAATAATAAGGTAATAATAATATTACAATATATCAATAGTAATAATAAGGTAATAATATAATAATGATGATAGCAATACTAATAATATGACAATACTGTGATATGGTAATAATAATATGGTAATAATAATCTGATAATATGGTGGTAATAATAGCAATGTGGGAGTAATAATCCAATAGTAATATTAATTATAATCATAACATGATAATAATATGGTCATAATAATAATACAGCAATTGTAATATGATAATAATATGGCAGTAATAATAAGAAGGTAATAATATTACAATATATAAATAGTAATAATAAGGTAATAATATAATAATGATGATAGCAATACTAATAACATGACAATACTGTCATATGGTAATAATAATTATTATTATATTATAATAATAATTATAGTCATAATAATCTGATAATGTGGTGATAATAATAGCAATATGGTAATAATAATACAATAGTAATATTAATTATAATTATAATATGATAATAATATGGTAATAATAATACAGTCATAAGAATAATACAGTGATAATAAAACATCAATTGTAATATAATAGTATGGTGGTAATAATAATAAGGTAATAATAATATTACAATATGTTAATAGTAATAAGGTAATAATAATAATATTATAATAATGATGATAGCAATACTAATAACATGACAATACTGTGATATGGTGATAATAATAATATGGTAATAATAATCTGATAATATGGTGATAATAATAGCAATGTGGGAATAATAATACAATAGTAATATTAATTGTAATTATAATATGATAATGATATGGTCATAATAATAATACAGCAATTGTAATATGATAATAATATGGTGGTAATAATAATAGGGTAATAATAATATTACAATATGTTAATAGTAATAAGGTAATAATAATAATATTATAATAATGATGATAGCAATACTAATAACATGACAATACTGTGATATGGTGATAATAATAATATGGTAATAATAAAATAATAATGTGGTGATAATAATAGCAATTTGGGAATAATAATACAATAATAATATTAATTATAATTATAATATAATAATATGGTCATAATAATACTTTAATAGTAATAATAATATGGTCATAATAATACATCAATTGTAATATGATAATAATATGGAAGTAATAATAATAAGGTAATAATAATATTACAATATATCAATAGTAATAATAAGGTAATAATATAATAATGATGATAGCAATACTAATAATATGACAATACTGTGATATGGTAATAATAATATGGTAATAATAATCTGATAATATGGTGGTAATAATAGCAATGTGGGAGTAATAATCCAATAGTAATATTAATTATAATCATAACATGATAATAATATGGTCATAATAATAATACAGCAATTGTAATATAATAATATGGCAGCAATAATAAGAAGGTAATAATATTACAATATATAAATAGTAATAATAAGGTAATAATATAATAATGATGATAGCAATACTAATAACATGACAATACTGTGATATGGTAATGATTATTATTATATTATAATAATAATTATAGTCATAATAATCTGATAATGTGGTGATAATAGCAATATGGAAATAATAATACAATAGTAATATTAATTATAATTATAATATGATAATAATATGGTAATAATACAGTCATAAGAATAATACAGTGATAATAATAATACATCAATTGTAATATAACAATATGGTGGTAATAATAATAATAATACAGTAGTTGTATTAATAATACAATTATAATATAGCAATAATAATAATAATATGATAATATGGTAGTAATAATAAGGTAATAATAATATTACAATATGTTAATAGTAATAATAATGTATTATTAATAATACAGTATTAATACAATTATAATACAGCAATAATAATATAATAATAATATGATAATAATAATACAGTTATAAGAATAATACAGTGATAATAATATGGTAATAATAATAATAATAATCCAGTAATGATAATAATAATGTTTTATTACTGTGATAATTCATGTGTTTATATGCAGCTTGGCCCCAAATATTGTGACTCAAAAGTTCACCGTTGTCAGTAATGAAGTCTGCTATTAAATATTATTTTTTATTCAGAGTTGCCATTATTATTGTCTGTTATTATTATTGTTATTATTTCAGAATTGCTATTATTGTCTGCTATTATTATTATTACTTCATTTATGTTGCTATTATTATTAATATTATCATAATTAATCCATTTATTCATAGCCAGCTTTCCTCCTGAATGTTGTGACTCAGAGGGTTCACCCTTGACAGAAGTGAATTTTTCAAATTATTATTGGTTGCTCATATCAGCATCATCAATTTTTGTATTTGTAGCCATCTTTCCTCCCGAATTTTGTGACTCAGATGATATTTTTATTATTTTCTCTTATCATCATCATCATCATCATCCATTTTTATATTTATAGGCAGCTTTCCTCCCAAATATTATGACTCAGAGGTGATGTTGTTGTTGTTGTTGTTATTATTATTATTGGTTGCTTTTATCATCATCATCATCAAGTTTTGTATTTATAGCTACCTTTTCTCCCGAACCTGTGACTCAGAGGTGATATTATTACTTGCTCTTATCATTATCATCATTTTTGTATTTCTAGCCAGCTTTCCCCCAAATATTGTGACTAAAAAGGTTTACCCTTGATAGAAGTGAATAATAATAATAATAATTGGTTGCTCTTACCATCATCGATGTTTTATTTGTAGCCAGCTTTCCGCCAAATATTGTAACACAGAGAGTTTACCCCTTGACAGACTTGAAGTGTTTTATTATTTTACGTGGCTTACTCACTCATATCACCATCATCAGTTAATTTATTTTCATTCAGCTTTCCCTCTAAAATTGTCACTTGAACTGTTCATCCTTGACAGAAGTGAAATGTATTATTATTAGGTGTTGCTATTATCATCATTACCATCAACCATGTATATAAATCGGCTCCCCCCCTCCTTTTGAATCAAAGGGTTCACACTTGATACAAGAGAAATTTATTGATGTTGTTATGGGTTGCTATCATCATCCATTTGTTTTTATATCTATCGGTTTTTATTATTACAGTATTATCATTATTGTTATCTCACTGGAACTCAAATGCTTCAAAGAGAGAAAATGAAGTGCTTTATTCTTATTTGTGGTGGCAGCTATCATCATCATCAATCGATTTATTTGTATCCATATTTCTCCAAGTATTGTGTTCACCCAAGACAGAAAAGAAATTATTAATATAATTACAGTATTATTCTTCCTCCCAAACTGGGGCTCAATAGATTTACTTGAGCATTATCATCATCATTATCATCATCATCATCCTGTGCTCTCTCCCCTAAATTGAGACCTCAATGATTCACACAGATAGAAGTGAACTGCCTTGTTGTTATCATTGTCCTGTTCTCTCCCCCTATTGGGACTCAAAAGGATGAACACAATACAGAGGTGAAGTGCATCATCATCATCACCATCATCATCCCATTTCTCACTCCCCACCCACTGGGACTCAAGGGATTATTACGGTTTTATTATCATCCTGTTCTTCCTCTTTTATTGAGACTCAAAGGATTCACACAAGACAAAAGTGAAATACTCTATCAATAATATATAATAATTATAACATTGTATATACATATAATATTCATAATATTATATTGTAATACGATATAATACTAATAATATGATATAATAATTAATTATATATTTTACATGTAATATTACTAATAATATTACAATATATCGATACAGTACAATATAGTATTTTATTACCAGTATTGTACTATGCTAATAATATAATATTGTATGTAAATTTAATTTGTAAGCCGCTCTGAGTCCCCTTCGGGGTGAGAAGGGTGGGATATAAATGTAGCAAATAAAATAAATAAATATCATCACCATCATTATCAAGTTCTCCCCATTCCCTTTATTGGGGCTCAAAGGGTTCAAAGGAGACAGAAACAACATGAAGTGTGTTGTTGTTGTTGTTGTTGTTGTTGTTGTTGTTGTTGTTATTCTGTTCTCCCTCCTCTCCCCAATTAAGACTAAAAGGATTCACATGAGTCAGAAATGAAACACATTATTGTTGTTGTTGTTGTTGTTGTTGTTGTTGTTGTTGTTATTGCCTTCATCCTTTTCTCCCCCCTTTTTGGGATTCAAAGGGTTCTTATCAAAGTACCTTATTATTATTGTTATTATTATTATTACCATCATTATCCCTTTCTCCTCTTCCCATTGGGACTCAAATGATTCACATGAAACATAAGGTGAGGTCTGACCAATGCAGAAGGGAATGGTTCTGTTACTTCTCTTGATCTAGACACTGTACTCCTGTTGTACGGGTTGAATGGGATCTAGGGCATGGCTGCTTAAACCTTTATGTGGAGCACAGATCATGCAGAAACCATTGCACCAGGAAAAAATGAATGTACAGTACGATTTAGTGTATTCAGTGTTGGACTTCGACATATTTAAATATTTACAAGCACAATATGTTCAGCTCAGCCTCTGTATATGTGGCGGATATATTCCTGTACTTTACCTGGATACACAAAACCACAAATAATAGCAAACCATATTGAAAAGAAAAACTTCCGGACTAAGAATACCATGAAGTAGCACTGGAGGACTTAAAAAATGCCTATGGATGAGTGAAATGCAGATGCTGGTCCCATCTACAAAAGGATTGTACGGTCCTTAAAAATGTCCTCCCAAGTATTCAGTAGAGCTTCCTCTCATAGGAAAGATAACAGGCAGTCTTTATTATTGTTGGAAGGATTCAATCACAATTGCTATCTTAACATCTTTTCTGATTGATTCCTGAGCAGTCACAATCTTAGGAACCTCAATGGTCCACATTTGCAAGATAATTTTTTAAAATCTAAATATTTTTCAGCAACATAAATATTATTACACTGTTTGTAAAGTCAGTAATTTTCCAATATGTGACTTATACCATCTGTAACTCCTTAAAACTCACTTCCCCCACCCACCCTCATTTAAAAACAATAATCATAAAACAAAATAAAATGTAAATGGACATACAGTAGAGTCTCACTTATCCAACACTCACTTATCCAATGTTCTGGATTATCCAACGTAGTCAATGTTTTCAATACATCGTGATATTGTGTGTGTGTGTGTGTGGGGGGGGATATTTCAAAAACTTTGTGGCTCTGAGGAACCAGAGGGAGAACCTGCCATGTTCCCCTTCTAAAAGCAGCCAAGAGCCAGAAATTCTGGCTTTGCCCATCAATCTCAGGCTCAAACAGGTCTAGAGAGGCTCTTTTGGTAGCATCTGGTTCTCTTCCGGCAGCTTTAAGAGGATCTGTTTCCATTCTTTTCTCTAATGGAAAGTTCCTCCAGCTAGAGCTCATCCTGGGGTGCGTAGCAGGGGTTTTCTATCTTAGGCCTCCTGTTTATAAATTTAATAGGATGCTTTGCAGCGGGCCCTGCTTAAGGAATTAGCCCTTGTGATGACCAGGAACTCCTTGCGCATTGCCAGCACCAGCAGAGTGGCTGGGTGAACCATTGTGCTCAATAAAAGGAATTTGGCATTCAGACAGCCTGCCCAGTTTTGCTACTGTGTCAGCTGATCTCTGGAAATTCAACCCAGACTTTCATTTTCACAGTCATAGAATCATAGAATTATGGAATCAGAATCGGAAGAGACCATCCAGCCCCCTTTCTGCCAAGCAGGAAGACATCCAAGCCCTCCTGACAGATGGCCATGTGGCCTCTGCTTAAAAATCTCCAGAGGAGACAGTACCGTATTCCCAAGGAGCGGCATATAATAATAATAATAATAATAATAATAATAATAATAATAATAATAATAATAACAACTATTTATACCCCGCCACCATCTCCCCGTGGGGACTCGGGGCGGCTCACAATGTTACAAAAGTAACAGCACAAATACATTAACAATACACACAGTTTAAAACACAAGAAGATGATAAAACAAGTTAAAACAAAGATTTAAACAACAATATTTCACGGAGTTGCAGCTCTGAATGTCAGGAGGTTCTTTGTAATATTGGGAGTCTCTTTTTCTGCAAGTTGAATCTGTTGCTCCATTGTGTCCAAGCCTCCAGAGCAGCAGAAAACAATCCTGTCCCTTCCTCAATGCGATATCCTTTTAAATATTGAAATATAGTCACCTTTTAGCCTCCATTTCTTCAAGTGAAACATATCCATCTCTTTTAAATGCACCTCACAGACTCACAGACCTATGGCCATTTTGGTCACCGTTCTCTGGACACCTTCCATCTTGTCAATATCCTTTTTGAATTGTGCCCAGAATTGGACACAGAGTTATTCCAAGTGAGATCTGACCAACACAGAAGAGAGTGGAACTATGACTTCATTTGAAACATACACTATCTTCCTATTGATGCAGCCTAAAATCTTGTTGTCTTTTTAAACTGCCGCATCATATTGTTGACTCTTGGTTAACTTGTGGCCTGCTAAGTTGTCCAAGTCCCAGGTATCTCCCATCCTATATCTGTGCATTTTAGTCTTTCTATCTAAGAGTGTAGTATTAATAGCTTTCATTTCTCCCTGTTGAAGTTCATTTTGTTGGTTTTGCCAATCAGCCCCCTAATTTATTAATGTTATTTTGGATGCTGATCCTATCCTCTGTATTAGCTCTCCCTCCCAATTTGGGGTCACCTGCAAATGTCTTTTATTCCATTGTCCAAATCTTTGATGAAGATGGTGCTGGTGGTCGATCTCTGAGCTGAGCTTTAACTGATCCAGAATGAGGGTAAATTTTAATTGATTTCTGACTCCTTGCACTTCTTTAGCATCTTGAAGAGGTGCCTGGAAGGAATGTTCTCTTGTGGGCAAATTAATTTGAAAAGAAGGGTCATTAGTCATTCAAAAACAGTTCAGTTCATTGGTACATTTTGCTGTTATGGTTTTACTAAGCCTTACTCACACATGCTTTTGAGCTTGATTTTGCAGCTTTGTTAGCCAGAAGCCTGGATTTTTTTTAAATGTTGTTTCAGGATTTTGTGCTCAGTTATCAGTTTTGCTTTGATGCAGTGGATTTGCTGCATACTTGGCACCCAAACTGTACAGCCCCTTTCCCCCCTGTTCCAAAAGCTATCTTGTGAATTTCTCTTTGGCATTAAATACTCCAGGAACAAAACTATCCCCTCTGCGGTTGCCACTGTTACATAAAAGAGTGTTTGCCTTTTTTTGTTATCATGTTGATGAGGAAAGCACTATTTTGAACAGAAGAAATGTCGCAGTCAAACAGTTTCTCTTCCAAGAGTGTCTAGCCTTTGTTACTCTGAATTTTTTCCACTGGCAAACATGGGTTGTATTTTTGAAACTAAAGGTCGCTCCCAGATTGTTATGGCTAGCTTGACAGTGCAGTCTAGAATCTTCTAAGGGTGCATGCGCATTGTAGGTTGAATGCAGTGTGGCGCCATATTCACTGTCATGGTTCAATGCTATGGAATCATGGGAGTTGTAGTTTGGTGAGGCACAAGCACTATTTGCAGGAAAAGGCTAAAGATCTGATAAAATGCCATCTCCTATGATTCCATAGCATTGATCCAGGGCAATTAAAGTGGTATCAAACTGCATTAATTCTGGAGTGTCAATGCTCCCTTAGTCTCAAGAATTAGGTAAAGGTGCAAAATCAATGCCTTTGCCTGGATCGTGCCTTCAGTCTTTACATTGATTCACTGAAAAAAGCCACATAACATTCCTACCTTAGCAAACTTCAGCCTTCCAGGTGTTTTGGACCTTTACTTCCACAATTCCTAATAGCCTATCGACTGTTAGGAATTATGGGAGTTGAAGTCCAAAACACCTGGAGGGCTGAAGTTTGCCCTTGCCTAATCTATGTTCGTTGTTTAATAAAACTAATCAGAGATTCAGGCTTCATTAGAAAATAGGGACACACTAACCACTTACGCTGGATTGTTTTCAAATTAATTCAGTTGATCAAAAATGGCTTTATCTCGTTCACATGTATTCCACCATCACAAATTATTTGTTCATTGATCTTATTAATGTTTACTTTTAGAGAAAGTTAGGCTGAGTGAACGTGGTCTAGTGGTTTGAGAGTTGGATGGCGTCTCTGGAAACCAGGACATGGCCCCTTCCTTGGCCATGAAAGCCCACTGGCTCACCCTGAGCAGGTCATACACTCTTAGCCCCGTGAAACCCTGGAATAAGGTCATCTTAGGGTTGCCATAAATCTTAAACGACTTGAAGGCACACGGCACCAGAGGCAGAGCAAGAGAGCTTCATTTGCTGTTATCTCCTCTTCCAAACTATTGCCAGTCTATTCACTCACAGAAATTAAATTAGAGCCTGTCTACTTGGTATCCATGATGACATACTTGATTCAGTCCCTTTCATTTTTTGATGTAGAATTCAAAGAAAACATTCAAATCCATTTTTTAAATTTTATTTTAGAAAAAAAATGTTTTTAATCAATGGTTGACATAGATTCCATAGAAACATATTAATGATGTTTTTATACCCTGATGGTTTTTTAATTGTTTAATTAGGATTGTTATATGTGATTTGTTTTTAACTGTGTTATAGTTTGTAAACTTTGTTGTTTGCCTTGGGCTGCCCAAATCCCTTCGGGGAGATGGTGGCGGGATACAAAAATAAAGTTATTATTATAAAATACACCGTTTCTCAGTTTATGTCCAGACCCTGATCAAGATTTGTAAATATATGTATTTCTCCCTCTTCCTAAATAATCTCATTTGCAGCTAACCATGCATTTCCCAATAGTGGCAATAACTCATTGTTGAACAATTTTATTGTATTTTAACTTTTATAATCATGACATAAATAACTCAATGTTTTTTAATTTTTATATTCATGCATATATATATTTGTCTTGTTTGTAAATCTGATGTATTGTGTCATGTCATTGTCAGTCGCCTTAAGTCCCTACAGGTAGAAAGATGAGATAAACATAAATAGGATGATGATGATGATAATGATAATAATGGGATCAGGGAGCTGTGAGGCCTCACTGGTGCAGATACCTTTGGATTTTGGTATCTGGATCTTGTTGGTCTCAGATCTGAATACTGGATGCCTTCTGTTTACCTGATGCTTCTATTTGGGTGAAATGACTTTGAATGATTCTTCTGTTCTGCCATAAGCATTTCAGCTCTTGCTGTCTGATTTCTCCTTTATGCGTTTCTATTGTTGTTGTTGTTGTTATTATTATTATTATTATTATTATTATTATTATTATGTTTATTATTATTATGTTTATTATTATTATGTTTATTTATATCCTGCTTTTTCTCTCCATACGGAGACTCAAAGCAGCTTGACATGCTTTGGTTCCCATTTATGGGCCTGATGTGGTAACACAAAACAACTCTTATTCAATTTAACAAGGCTATGGAAAGCATATGAAAATAGCATTTGAATCCCCTGAGGTTGTGTTTAACAGGATTCTCCAGTCAGCCATTCATCCTTTGTCTAGTGGCTTCTAACCACATGTGGGAATGGGACAACCCTCCAGTGTTGTTAAACTGGAGCTCCCATCTGAGCTCAGGGCCGCAGTCTAGAGCACTGCTTCTCTAACTGTGGGCCATGACACCAAATGGGGTTTTCTTCACTCAATGTTGAGGTAATGGAAAAATTGGCCACAGTAAATGGTTTCTGAGTGCCACCCATTCCCACAAATCTGTTAGGAACAAGGGGCAGTGTTTATAGAGGACTCTTCAGGGAGTAAGAATATAAACGGTGACTCCCAAGTTGTGAATTCCCTCCCAGGGGTCTTCAGTGCATCCTTTGCTTCATCCGCAGCATTACAATTCTGACATTCATGTTTCATTTGAAACTAAATAGGATTTAATGCTCAAAACGGGATGCTTTTGGAAATGGAATCCTGGGCTAGTAAAGGTTGACTTGGTGAGGCTGCTTGTTTTGGACTGCTGCGAGGGGCATCTGCAATAATAATAATAATAATAACAATAGCTATAATAATTTTATTTCTTACCCACATCTCCTCGTGACTCGAGGTGGGTCACAGCACAGTCAAAACACAGATGTTGTAAAAATTCTATAAACATACATATTAAAATGTAGTTCTATAAAAGATACATATTAAAATATATTTCTATAAAATACATATTAAATACACAGGACAAAGATTAAAACACAGAGCATAAGTTTAAAATTCATTCTTAAAACTAGCTTTAAAAGACATGGAAGTCATTATTAAGAACCATAGAGCTCCAAAATTGACAGATCTGGCCCCAGGGCACGATTCTCTGTAGCATTTCCTTAAGCAGACCCTTTACAATGAATGGAACCTGCAAATAATCTTCACACTTCTTTGTATATATGTGTGTGTGTGTGTGTGTTATTATATTCTTTCAAGTTTTTTGTTGATTTATGACACCCCCATAAATTTCATTGGGTTTTCTTAGGCAAGGACTATTCTGATGTTTTTGTGCCAGTTCTGAAGTACAGCCACAAGTGTGGAAGTGCCTGAGGCCACCTCCGATTTGGTATGGAAATCATCATCTCATGCATCTTCTTTCTTGTTCCCATAGGCCCAGAGAAGTGCGGACCAGAGCCATGCGCTGTCACTGTGGATGGCCTCACTAACACCGTGAGGGGCTTAATTTTCTGGCCTCTGAGACCCCGAAGCGGAGGAGCAGAGATAGCGGTGCCCCACTCCTGTTCCCCCATTTGGGGGACAGGGAGGAAAGAGGAACACAACACTGAGGGGCAATGGATCCTCTGACCCGCCCCGGGGGCGATATCATGCGTCGGAACCCGCAGCAGGATTATGAGCTGGTTCAGCGGGTGGGAAGCGGCACCTATGGCGATGTCTACAAGGTGAGCCCTCTTCCATTACCAGTAGAAGTTCTCCTTTGTCATATAAATGTTTTAATTGTTTTCTACCATATAATTCTGGTTTTAAAGGATGATGTCTTTTTAAATTGAATATGTTTTGTTTACTTTTCACTTGTATTGATTGTTTAGTTACTTGTGTTGATGCTATTTAAATTGGTTATTGGTTTATTGTTTTACAATCATTGTTTTATTTTGATTATTGTTGTGTTATTTACACTGTTGTAAGCCGCTCCGAGTCCCCTCAGAGAGATAGGGCGGGGTATAAAGTTGTTGTTGATATTATTATTATTATTATTATTATTATTATTATTATTATTATTATTATATATTCCTGCTGAGGAAGTTTTGTCTCTAGGGTGAGGTCCTCTTTAGTGTCCCACCACAAAGAAAGGAGTGGACTCTTCTTTGTTGTGGCACCTCAATTATGTTATTCATCTCCCTTTAAGTGTCCCAGTTAATACTGGTACTAACTAGGACACTTAAAAGGAGATGAATAAAACAACTGAAGTGCCACAACAAATGACACTGAACATTATTTCTGTGTTAAATGGAAATATGGCTTTTATTTAAGCAGGCCTGGGCAAATTTGGGTCCTTCAGGTGTTTTGGACTTCAACTCCCACAATTCCTAACAACCGGTAGGCTGTTAGGAATTGTGGGAGTTGGAGTCCTAAACAACTGGAGGCCCCAAGTATGCCCATGCCTGGTTTAAAATCCTTTGGAATCAATGATTTCATCTAGTTTGCACATCTGAATTTTTCATGTGTTACATAATTTAATGTGGTTTTGCCTGCACCTTATTTTTTCCTGTTTCACATTTTTAAATAGTTTAAATTGATTTTAATTGTACACCATCCTGACATATCTGAATATGAAGTAGAATACAAATGCAGGATGAATTCTGAAATCCTGAACACTCCAAAATCTGAAACTGGTGATTTAGATATAGATGCCTTTGCTTTCTGGTGGTTTGATGTATAAAAACTTTGTTTCATGCAAAACATATTGAAAGTATTGTGTATAATATTACCTTCAGGCTATGTGTATGAGGTTTACATGAATTTCATGTTTAGACTTGGGCTCCATCTCGCAAGATATCCTGTTATGTAAGTCTATGCAAATATAGGTATTCCAAAATCCATACCATTCTAGTTCCAAGCATTTCGGATGAGGGATACTCTGTCTGTTTTGTAATAAAATAAATAAAAACCTGACTTTGCACTACTGTATAATTGAGGCGAGAGATGAACTCCTTCAGGAGGGTTGAGTTTTTACAGAAGTTCTTAAACAGACAAAAATGAAATGCATTATTAATTATTCTTAGCTTATTACATTTTAGTTCCGCAGCTTGGAAATGTTAAAGTTAACATTAACATTAATTCAGAAATTAAATTGAATTCAGTGACTTCAGTAACATTTATTGAATTTAGTAAAATTCTTAACATGGTTTCCTTGTGTTAATTGTTAATACCATGACACATTAGTTTTAATTCCATTTTTAAAAAGCAATCAAAATGACTTAGAACTGCCGGATTGACTCCTTAAACTATCCTCTAAAGTATTAAATTAAAATAACTGAAACCATTCATTGCTTCATGGCCTGTTAACTCCACTGTCGCGTAGCACTTTAAATAACAAATTCGGAATTAAGAAGTGTAACAAATTAATGGTAGTTATTTCCCCATACATTATCAGAAGATAGGTTGACTTCATGCTCTTTTTCCCATTGCCTCCTCTGGCTGTAAAACAGAATTTTTACTGGAACGAAGGGACATCAGCAGATCTCATTCATAGAATCATAAAATAATAGAGTTGGAAGAGACCACATGGGCCATCTAGTCCAACTCTCTGCCATTCAGTTAGAAGAGAATGACTACAACATGTACGGTACTTGTGTGTAAGTCTACTTCATGTATAAGTAGAGGGCCGGTTTGGGGGCCTGAATTGTGCATTTGGCTCTGACTTGTGGATAAGTTGATGGTCATTTCACTGAGAATGGAAAGTACTAATGCCAGTCGCCATTGGCCATTGCGAACACGTCCCTGCCCAGGCATTCAGAAAGGCCAGAAGCAGCACCATCCATGGGGGAGAGAGTGGAGCTGGCTTGGAGCTTCTTTTTGGTTCTCCCAAGACTGAAATATCTCGATATGAAGTCGAATACAAATACTGGATGCTAATTTTAAAATTTTAAATTTAGAATTCTAAAATCTGAAACAGTGATGCCTTTGCTTTCTGATGGTTTAATGTATACATACTTCATTTTCATGCACAAAATTATTAAAAGTATTGTGTATCAAATTACCTACCTCTGGAGATGCCAGACACAGATACAGACAAAACGTCAGGAGAAAATACTATTAGTTGATTTCTAGACATTGACATTGGTATCCAGGCCTGGGCAAACTTTGGCCTTCCCTCCAGGTGTTTTGGACTTCAACTCCTACAATTCCTAACAGCTGGTAAGCTGTTTGGAATTGTGGGAGTTGAAGTCCAAAACACCTGGAGGAGAGCCTGGTATATACAGTATAGTCAGTCTTGAAATTATGAACAAGCTAGGTTCTGTAGTTTTGTTCTTAAGTTAAATTTGTATGTTAGTCCGAACCGTTACATTTTTAAAGTGTAACTTCATTCAAAATATATATTTTAGCTTTGGATGGCACAGGGAAGGGTGAACACACCTGTGGTGTTTCCTTTGCTGTCTTTGCCCCTGTTCAGAAGATTCCACCTCGTGTTCCATCCCTGCGATAATTGGATTTTGGGAAAGGATTGGGGATAAAGCTCCAGTGGAAACCCCTTTTCCCTTGGGGTAATAACTCTTTCAGGAGTGGATTTCCCTTCTGAGGGGAAGATTTCTCTTACTTCTTGTTGTCTCACCCCGTTTTTAACTGTGAGTTATTTGTAAGTCGTCTATTGCCTATAGTTGTTGGAAGTGAAGAAGTTTCAACCATTATATAGAGAACAATAGGGACAGAAGGAACCCTGTAGCCCATGTCCACTGTCTTATTTTCATCTTTTTCCTTGATCTAGGTAATTCAAGGTGCTTCTGCTTCTTTCCTGCATGTTTCCTTGATCTAGGTAATTCAATGTGCTTCTGCTTCTTTCCTGCATGTAGAAGTCATTTCTTTCTTCTTCCCAGAAGTCTTTAGTGTGCTTTTTTTATCCTTTGGGAAGGGAGCATCATGAGGCTTCTCTGCCTCAAGAAACATGAGAGTCCACATTAGGAACTCTTCTACCTAAGTTCTTTGTCTAGTCTAGACTCCTGTATATGAGACGAATTGTTTGCAAAAATGAAAGTAAGTTTTTACCTTTTCTTAACCTTATTAGAGCATCCTGTGTATTTTCTCTTCTGTTTCCTACTATAAGCTCATATGTAGCACTGCTATGCTGCTATAGATACTAAATTACTATGATGGTTTTATTGATATTGATGTTTTACTGTTGGAATAATTGTTTTATCATTTTATTGTTGTATGTTTCGGGCTTGGTCCCCATGTAAGCCGCTCCGAGTCCTTATTTGGGAGATGGGGCGGGGTATAAAAATAAAGTTATTATTATTATTATTATTATTATTATTATTATTATTAAATAGTACTGTAATTACCACAGATCTGTTATTTTCAACATCCAGTGGGTTGGCAGTTTGAGGAAAGAGATTAATCAGTTGGGTTGCTTAAAAGGAAAAGGAAGCCATTTCCTTATTAGAACCTGGATTCAAAAGGGTCAGGGTTATGGGTGTCAGCATCAGCTATATTCAGCTGAGGAGCTTAGCAGCATCCATGTGCCCGAAGAAGTGTCCTGTGGAGTACCAAGTTTATTGTGAAATCAGGTCATCGTTCATCTCCCCGGTGGGAGTGCTTTGGCTCAGTTTAAGCTTCAACTTGTACATTTCAGTTCTTCGTGAATGGACCCGTTCAGACGTCTGACTTGATTGTATGTGACTGGGGATCACGCTGCATTACATGCGATATTTAGAGCCAGCCGTGTCATCAGGGAGTCTGGATTTGGGATGGCAGCAGCAGTATAGAAGGGCTGCAGTAGGATGGCAGATGAACAGCCTTGACCTGCAGGCCCCATTGCCTGGCAGCTTCTCCATTGGAATGAGCCTGAAACCCTTTCAGGGATGACTATATGATGTGGATGTGATTTTGGTTTTGTATTTGTTGTGCAGTGGAAATCTTGACAGTGTTGCACAGTCTGCAGGATGCTCTGGGTTGGGAATAACTAGAAGTGTTGCCTGCCCCTAGAGATATACAGCTGGAAGGGAGCCCCAAGGGTCATCTAGTCTTACCCCCTACCATGCAGGAATACACAATCAAAACACTCTTGAACAATCTTTCTTTAAAGACTCCTGTTTGGAAAAAAATCAAAATGTAAATAAAATAAATAAAGTTCTCCAAATAAGGAGAGTCCACCACCCCTTAAAGCAATGCCATAGAATCATAGAGCTGGAAGACTTGTCCAGGTTCATTCAGTCTGACCCACTGCCATGAAGGAATACACAATCAAAACACTCCTGTCAGATGGCTGTTCAACCTCTGTTTAAAAAAACCCTCAATACAAAGAGACTCCACTGGCCTGCCAGGCAGCATGTTTCACCTCATACTGTCAGGAATTTCTTGTTTCTAATGTTAAGGTGGAATGTCTGTTGCATCATATTGTAGGGCCCTTCCAAACAGGCGCTAAATCCGGAGTAAAAAACCGGGATTAAAAACACTGGTACCTTAAGGAGAACAGCTGGTAGGCTGTTAGGAATTTTGGGAGTTGAAGTCCAAAACACCTGGAGGAGGGCCAAAGTTTGCCCACGTCTGGTATAAATGCTCCACTTTTGAAATCTGATTACTGTCTTGATGTGATTGGTTCAAGGTGATACAAGGAAAAGATGAGCGTTCTGACTGTGTTCCTGTGTCTTCATAAAGAAGTGGGTCGGTGGAACATCATTCACACACGCCCCAGGGAACCGCATGTGTGATCACGTGCATCTCCGCTTGGCTGTGCATTAACTACACATTGAGCACACCAAAGTGTAGTGGCATCTACTACAGCTGAATCAACAATTTGTGCAAATTATAAAAGTTGTAACAGTACCTACACTTCAACAGCCTTTGTTTGTGAGAGTGGAAGGGGGGAGCATTTTTCACACGATACACTTTGAATCCTCGCTCAAGCTGTCGAAACTCAGCTTGGGCAAGTCTCACTCTTTCAGCCTGAGAACAAGGCAATGATAAGACTCCTCAGAAGAAATTTTGGCAGCAAAATCCTTAGAAGAGATTGCTGTAACTCTGAACAACGGCAGTTTCATTGCTGGCCCGACAGTAGCTCAACTTGGAGCAAGAAAGACTGAGTCTGTTCCAGGTTCCCTTGTTCCAAAGGGTCACTCAGCAAGCCTTTAATAAAAGAGCCGTCTAAGCCAATCCAGTAAAACAGTGCAATTATTCAGTCTTTAAAGTCCAAAAGTTACAACATAAATTTTCCCAACTAAAGACAACAAAATAACCCTATGGAACACCCTCCCAAAAGAAATTAAAACAGCTCCCTTTTTTCTTCTTATAAGAACCAATTAAAAACTTTCCTGTTTAGACAGGCCTTTAGTGAAGGAAACTAATCTGGGATTATATGAAACACCATAATGCTATGGACTGGAACAAAGTGCAATAGAACCTGACATGATGCCACAAGAATGTGAATGTATATTATTGTTGTTTTAAATTGTTTATTTTTACTTATTACTAATGTATTTGGATTGTTTACAAGATTTCAATATGTTGTAAGCCGCTTTGGGTTCTGTGAGGGAGAACAGCGGGATATAAATAAAGATTTATTATTATTACTGACACAAAGACAGAGTATGACACGGCAAACGAGATGTATATGCTGGATTTCATATCACAAAATCACAAGTCGAACACTTCCCAAGTGTTTATTATTATTATTATTATTATTATTATTATTATTATTATTATTATTATTATTATTATCCCTCCTGGCAGAACTCTCCACATCCTTGTATTCCTTATCTTCTTCAAAATAAGATAAACATATTTTAAAAATATGTAGAAAACACTAAAAAGTCAACTGACTTCTCTTTCCCTTCAATCCAAGGCATCTATCAAAATATTATAATGCATTTCTACTCTGCTAGTTGTTTCAATGGCTGCTAAATATAGACAAATTTAAGATGAACAAATACCCATGAGTGGTATTAATACAAACAATTTAAATATTTTGACTAATATTCAATTCTTGTAATATCATCTTTTGTATCTTGTCTTAATATCCCCAACCACATTTTTATCCTTTTGATCTAAATTAGTTTCCCTCTATTTCAACACTTTTCCCCCTAAACTTGACTTGGCTTTTCAATCATCAGGCCTGTTATTTACTTTCCTTGGGAGATTTAGTGTCCTGACATGCTTTCCACCTGAAGCATTCATTGTCTTAGGGGCTGATTAAAAGTTTAATTCTGTGTTAAGAATAGCTTGCAGAAAGCAAAATCAGATCAAGGCAGCTACGGAGTGTGCAACCCGACTGGGCAGACACAGTTCGGCAGAGGCTTGTTCTAGTTCTGAGCCCCAAAGAGTGCTATGGCCCCACCAAAATACAGCTCCCATGATCCCATAGCATTGAGCCAGGGCAGTTAAAGAGGTTTCACACTGCATAGGTCTCCAATGTAGATGCACACAGTGTTGCAATAGCTGCAAGAACCTCCTGGTTGGGAATGAGTAGAGGTATTGCCCAGTCTAAAGTCATCAAATCTTAAAGCTGAAAGAGGTCACAAGAGCCATCTAGTTCAACCCTTTGCCAAGCTAAGACTCATCTTGGAATAAACTCTTTCAACCTATCCTCCAGGGACAATCTACCTACCTCCAAAACACCTCATTTCACTAGATGTGGTTTGCACTTAATTAGCGTTTGTGGCTCTAAGGTGCCATCTACACTGACCATTTAATTCAGTTCGAATGTAGCTTCAGATTGCGGCAACTAGACATCAAACTTCCTCAAAAGCTCATGAAAGAGAGCCCTTTATGCGCATCAATGTTTTGTCAACCTCTGTATCTCAAACTAGCCCCAGGGTTTCCTATATAATCAACTCACAGTGAAGCCACTTTCTTGAATACTGGTTTGATTCCAGTGGTCAGCACAGATATGCCCAAAAGTCAGGAAGCAGAGAGACCTCTTTTCTAGCAGGAGAGGCTTAGCACACCAGTCACTTGAAGAATGTGAAATGCATGATTTTTTTTTTGGTACCCTGTTCGCATCAGAAAGTCAGAGGAAGGAAATGTGAGCCGAGAAGCCTGGTGTTATTTCCAGGATGAAAGGAGCCCTTCTTTTGGAGGGGAAAAGACCAGGTATAAGCGCCTAGAAAGAATACACCCAAAGATCCTGCCGTTGATTGTCAGCCTGCAGCTAAAGAGGACTATTGTAGAGACAGAATAAATTCAATTACATGGCCTTGAAAATGAGAACTGCTCTTTCTCTTTGCCCTAGATAACCATTGTAGACCCCTACACTGTAGGAAGCTTTCCAGCTGTAGGATTTGGTAGCCTCCATGTGACTCCAATAGCTTCATTTAGCATGGTTATTACTATTACGTTTATTTATACTCCACTTTCTCCTTCCACAAAGGAGACTCAAAACGGCTTACATTAAAAGCATTTCAATACAATTTAAAATCCACAAATATACAAACATTGATACAGAGTTAAAGATCTATTATTATTATTATTACTGTATTATTATCATTATTATTATGTTTGTTTATACTCCACCTTTTCTCACCACAAAGGCGACTCAATGCGGGTCACATTAAAAGCATTTCAGTACAATTTAAAATCCACAAATATACAAACATTGATACAGAATTAAAGATCAATGATATTTAAAAAATTAAAATCCACAAAATTGCTTTAAAATGTATTTAAAGCTAAAGCCACAGCACCCCTTGACTTTAACATTAGAGGAATGATCTAATGTTCTGGATCTATTTTGGGACAGGGTTCAGCATTCTGCAAGAATTCAGTTTTAAACCTGCAGTTGTTTTAATACCCATCTGCATTGCTATATAATCCAGTTTCTGAATCCAGATTATCAGATTTGAACTGGATGATTGGAAGCATAGATTCATATAATCCAGTTCAAGGCTTTTCCCCCCAGCCCTATGATATTCTATTGTAATAATAATAATAATAAAACTTTATTTATATACCGTCCTATCTCCCGGATGGGACTCAGGGCGGTTTACAGTCATAAAAGCAACACAAACATTACATAACAACATAATACACATTATTAAACAAAGTAAAATAATACAATTATAACAATAAATCACACTTACATGACCAGATCAAGGGGACGGGAACCATAAACCCAATATATTAAAATGTATCATTTTAGGCTAGGGAAATCTTGTGCAATATATTCAGGCTCAGAAATCGGCGGTAGTCCAATATAATTACTCAAAAACCTGCCGACACCACCAGGTCCTCAGTTCCTTACGGAAATTGAATAATGTAGGGGATTGCCTGATCTCTTTTGGCAGTGCATTCCAGTGCAGTACTTGTCTTGACTATCACATTATAGTTGGCCTTACCCACTCTGAAGCCCTGGTTATCATATCTGGCCCTGCTGATGGAGAATTTTATAACTTTAAAAAAAATTGTGGTTGTTTTGAACTGTATGTTCTTGTTTCATGTTTATTATTCCTTATTATATTTAATTTGTTTTATGGTTTCTTTGCTATGTTGGAAACCTCCCTGAGTTCTCAAGAGGAGAGAGGGCGGTATATAAATAAAGTTTTATTTATTATATTATTTTTTGGTTATATGGCAGTGTAGATCCAGCCTTCCAGTGATTTTTAGTGTTGGCTGCTTTGAGTGTCCTTTGGGAGAAAAAAAGCTGGATATAAACACAACTTCTATTATTTATTATTGTTATTGTTATTTACTACCCCACTGACACAAAACCACCACTGTTTCTTGGTACTATTTTTTAAAAAGCATCACTGATCATGACAAGTGATGCTAAGTGTCTCCTTGCACACAAATGGAGTTTGAGGTGGTGTTTTATGAATGGAAAGAGGTCCTTTTCCTTCAAAAGTATCATCAAATAGGTATTTTATCCTATCCCTGCTTAATGTTTTCGGGGGGAAATGAGTCCGACTGAGGCATCGCAAGCGCTGGCTTTGGGGACAAGGTATTTTTAGTGCTGAAGCTGTTCACATTGGTGCAAAGTGTGGAGGTGTGAAGGGAGCCTCAAACTGTCTTGCTGAGATGAGTCTCCTGAGAGCTTTGTGCTGCTGGCTTTGACAGCCAGAGTTTGCTGGAAGAGGGTCACCTTGGCAGGTGGCAAACTCCTCTTCTGTTCCGAAATCCATCAGATTGTGACTTGGATAGGAATTGAGGAGTCTTCCTTTAAGTAGACAGCCAACAAGAGATGATGAGAAACCATGCACCAGAAATGGGAAATGTCACTTCCAGTCAACATTTGTCACCAGTTTTGGAAATTTTATTTTCCCAAACCTGTCAGGAAGGAGACTTGGGCCTTCTAAATACTATATGTATGGGAGATATTGGCAAATTTTAGGCATTCTTGAGTGGAAAATTACCAAAAGACAAAAAAAAAAAAACCCAAACAGAGAAGAGTTTGAGGATATCTGGGTTCATTCCTCCTGCAAATGGGAAAGAAGATGCTTGTTTCATTATGTGATTTAGCAAGTTTTGTAATGGTTTCACTATAGATTTTTAATAAGTCAGTTTTATTGGTTTAAACTATGCATTTTAATAAGTCCTGCATTTAATTCTCTTTTAGTGTTTGTATGCTTTGGATTCTAATTTACATATTGTATGATTTCTAGTATTAGCTGCTGATAAAGCAGGATATAGATAAATATAAATAAAAATATAAATACTAATAACACTAATATAATAATTAATTACAAGTTGTGAAACTACGCACACCAAGCTAACTGTAGAGAATGCAAAGTAAGTCTGCTCCTTCCCACTTGAATAAGAAAGGGAAAGAGAAGGTGTTCAAAGAGAAGAGACCTATTCTTTGCCCAACGTCTAACTCAATGGGGGTCTGACACAGTGAATTAGCTTTTCCCTGAGGCTCCCACCTGTCCAATCCAATCAGAGGGAATGTCCTCTGGAAAAAAACCCAAAACATTTCCAGCCCTGCATCTTCCTTCTTCCTTTCTCTTGTGCTTGACCTCTCTCAGGTGAACAGGTGAGGCTTAGTTAAATGGGACATCAGTCAGGCAGGAGTACACTTTCCCATGTGATTGAAAATTGGAGGGATTGCCTCTTAGTTATTGATTGAAGTTAAGGAAGCAAAAAAAGCTCCAAGCTCTTGATTCCCTCCCATGTCCATACAGGCCTTGTCCAAAGTCACCATCAACCTGGTAAAGGGCTTGGTAAAAGTACAGTCTTTTAAATTAAAGCTCCCAGTATTTCCCAGTTTATTTCAGCACAAGCCTTTGTGGACTGCAACCTTTTCCTCCCAGATGCTTTTGAAGAGAGATTTCAGCTTATGATGAAATAATAATAATAATAATAATAATAATAATACTTTAGTTATATTCCGCCCTTCTCTCCAAGGGGACTCAGAGTGGATTACAGCGTATAAACCAGTACTCAACCTGTGGGTCCCCAGATATTTTGGCTTTCAACTCCCAGAAATCCTAACAGGTGGTAAACTGGCTGGGATTTCTGGGAGTTGTAGGCCAAAACACCTGGGGACTCACAGGTGAACCATTGAGAACCACTGATATAAACAGACACAGGCAAACATTCAATTCTTGTTATAAAAAAAAATACAATGAGACACAAATACACAGACAAAGGCTTTTCCTTTCATTTCTGGCTCTGGAGGCGGTTCTCATCCCTGGCTCTGGGGAAGGTGCTTTACTACATTTCCAAGCCGATGAGCCTGCGTTGTTCGTAAACACCTCCTGGTCGTGTGACCGGCATGGCTGCTTGGAGCATCTTTTTGCCTTTTCCAGCTGAAGCAGTACCTGTTTATCTACTCATATTTGCATGTTTTCGAACTGCTAGGTTGGCAGGAGCTAGGGCTAATAGCCGGAACCCACCCCGTCCCTCGGATTTGAACTGTCAACCTTCAGGTCAGCAGTTCAGCAACACAAGGGTTTAACCCATTGCGCCACCACAATCAATTGATTATTTCTCATGTGCCACAAGGCCCCCTTTTCCTCAGCTATCTCCTTCAGAACCCTTCACCACTGGCTACACTGCCTGGAGTTGTAGTTCAAAAACAGTGGCCCCTCACATTACACAGTTTCTCATTCCTGATATATAGGATGTTGCCTTCATAACCATGATTCCGTGCAAAGTGTTGTTTTTCCAAATGCTTCTTCCTGTTTCCCTCCCTCATCTCAAACAGATATGCCATTGTAGTTCATTATACAGTGGAATAAAATATCCCAGCTCTATGTCCAGGTTTTGCAAAATCAGACTGTATGAGCCTGGGTAGTACGAAAGAGTGGCTTTTCCAAGATCCATTGTGACTCATTAATTGTGGTCTGGGAGCATAATTCTCCTTCCTTTGGAATTTAGCTCTGTGTTTATTTTTTGACAGAAATGGGGAAAGGGGAAGCAATGCCTGGTGCTGGTCCCAGCTGGGAAGTGGCTGAGTGCCTGCTGCAGAGCGAGTGCCTTCGCAGCCTCTTGGCAGTCCTTCTTTGGAGAAGATCCAGGGCAGACCAGGAGGCCTTGGGGGGATATGGCCCTGGTCCCAGTTCAGGCCAGGGCTGCGAGCTGGCCTTTGGCTTTTCTGATTGTGTCAGTTACTGATCTGCATAATAATCCATTATGAAAAGCATGACACAGGGTTTGTTCTGCATTGCACAACTCTTTTGCTGTTGCAAAATTGCTCCTCTCTCTTGCCAGCTGCCAGTTCTTCAGCTTTTGTCATATTTTTGGATGTTGAAGTCCCAAATACCTGGAGGGCTGAAGTTTGTCCATGCCTGTTCTAGGGCAAGATTTGGCTTCATTTGCTCTTTTTTAAAAAAAGTTTTTTTATTGATACATCCATTTAATTAACAAACTTTTGCCATAGAAGTCTTATCTCAATATACAGTAGAGTCTCACTTATCCAACATTCGTTTATCCAACATTCTGGATTATCCAACGCAGTCTGCCTCCCGCTCGGATCCACAGCTAGGCAGCAAGGACGGAAGTTTTTACGGATTTAATTTCCGACAATGTTGTTACTGAATGTTCTTTTTATGAAATTCTATCTTTATTTGTAGTCAATTTTTAGTAACCAATGTTTGTGTAGTCAATGTTTTCAACACATTGCGATGTTTTGGTGCTAAATTCGTGAATACAGTAAATTAATACATAACGTTACCGTGTATTGTATTGAACTACTTTTTCTGTCAATGTGTTGTAAAACATGATGTTTTGGTGCTTAATTTGAAAATCATAACATAATTTGGCGTTTAATAGGCTTTTCCTTAATACCTCCTTATTATCCAACATTTTCGCTTATCCAGCGTTCTGCCAGCCCATTTATGTTGGATAAGTGAGACTCTACTGTACATTATTCCAAAAATAACTTTGCCTTATATGTCACTTTATGCAGTCTTAGATGTTTATCTCCCATTTGCTTCATTTGCTCTTGGACTCATTTATTAGTATTTTCAGGAGTTCACAGTCTCCATGGATCACTCCACCAGCACCAAGGTTCTTTTTTTTACTGGGTTTTATTCAAAAATTAAGGGGGAGGAAATGAAAATAAAAGGCAATGCAAAGAAAACATATTGTAATAATATGTACCATTAAAAGTACTACATCTTACAAAATTAAGTCTAAAACAAGCACACAAACCTTCACTAATGTGCAGTTATTAAACACACAGCTACAGAACCTCAACCTCACTGTCTATTGATTTTTAGCCCTTATTATCCTACTTCCTTTGAAGAAGCAACCACGCTTCTGCTTTTCAGAACAGTCCTCTAATTCATAAATTCCACAGTTGAAATTTGCCTTCATGGTTGCTGTGAAAAGGTGATAAACAATCTTTCCTTAAAGTTGATCACAGATTTGTTGTCAGTTTGTCCATCCCAGCTAATTTTCAGGTCTCCAGCACCACATTTCAGATGGCTTGAATCTTGTTCCTCTTGTTTTTCTCCACTGTTTAAGCTTTCCAGTCATACATAGGTAAAGATAAAGGTTTTCCCCTGACATTAAGTCTAGTCATGTCCAACTCTGGGGATTGATGCTCATCTCCATTTCTAAGCTGTAGAACCGGCATTGTCTGTAGACACCTCCAAGGTCATGTGGCCAGCATGACTGCATGGAGAGCCATTACCTTCCCTCTGGAGCAGTACCTATTGATCTATTTACATTTGCATGCTTTCAAACTGGTAGGTTGGCAGAAGCTGGGGCTAACATTGGGAGCTCACCCCACTCCCCAAATTTGAATCGCCGACCTTTCGGTCCCCAAGTTCAGCAGCTCAGCAGTTTAATCCACTGCGCCATCTTGGGTTCCAGTCATACATAAAAATGGGAAATACAATGCCAGGGCAATTCTAACTTTGATATCTTCTGCTAAAGCGAATGAACTATTAACGTGGTTAGTGGTGGTGCCAGTGTTGTGCTCTGTCATGATGATCAGCTTATGCCCTAAATAGCTGGGAGAATAGTGTGCATAGCCATCCTAAGGCATCTTAATGGAGGCGGCTCTGACAACTCACAGCTCGGTCCTGCTACCTCTCTGGCTCCAGAGGGTTGCCAACTGTCGTGATAAAACCAGAAGGGATCCTCTATTCATCTTACTGCTTGGCTGTGCTTCTAAAAGCTTTTCATTTCACTTCAGGATGGCTGGGTAGGGAGATGTGTTTGATGTTTCCACAGCAAAAGGAGTCAGATTGAAGCGACTGATTTGAAGGGTGAAGATAGTAAACCACAGACAGACATTAAGGATAATTTCAGGCTTAAAATGTGGAATATCTGGAGGAACAGTTCCGCTCTGTGTTTTTTTGAGAGTGCAATGTGATTTCTTTTTTTGTTTTAAACATATTACTTAGAAATGCCCTGGCATATATACAGTAGAGTCTCACTTATCCAACACTCGCTTATCCAACATTCTGGATTATCCAACACATTTTTGTAGTCAATGTTTTCAATACATCGTGATATTTTGGTGCTAAATTTGTAAATAAGGTAATTACAACATAACATTACTACGTATTGAACTGCTTTTTCTGTCAAATGTGTTGTATAACATGATGTTTTGGTGCTTAATTTGTAAAATCATAACTGAATTTAATGTTTAATAGGCTTCTCCTTAATCTCTCCTTATTATCCAACATATTCGCTTATCCAACATTCTGCTGGCCTGTTTACGTTGGATAAGCGAGACTCTACTGTACATTATCCGTCTTTCTTTCCATGGCACTGGCCAAAAATCTCACAGTATGCATTCTACAGTGAGAAGCATTTACTAATTACAGTCAGTCCTTGCCATGCACTAGAGTCTGGGAACAGGATCCCTGCAAAAGTAAAAAAAATGCCAATAAAGACATTGTTGTTGTTTTATCTGGGGTTTTTTCGGTGTCAGGAGCGACTTAAGAAATTGCAAGTCGCTTCTGATGTGAGAGAATTGGCCGTCTGTAAGGACGTTGCCCAGGGAATGCCCGGATGTTTTAATACGCTGTGGGAAGCTTCTCTCATTGCCCAAGGGATCACATCATGTCCCCACATGGGAAGCTGGAGCTGACAGATGGGAGCTCGCCCTGCACCTCAGATTCGAACTGCCAACCTTTTGGTCAGCAGTCCTGCCAACACAAGGATTTAACCCATTGCACCACCGAGGGCTCTTTTACCTGTGTCCTCCAGTCTGACTCAATGGTAAATTTCTGCTGGAAGCTGACTATAAAACTAGATTAGAAGATGAAGGCCCCTCCACACTGTCATATAATCCAGTTCAAAGCAGATATGGTATTTTCTGTCCCGACCAGAGCTGATGGGAATGGTAGTTCAGCAGTGCTCCATATTCCCATCTCTGGTGAATATACACATGACTAGGCTGGGAGAATTTTGGCTGGAAGGGCAAGTCTTGAAAAAACAAATACAAAATTGGAGTGGCCTAGAGCCATGAAAAACACTCCTGATGACCACATGCAGCCTGTGTTTGCTCCCCTCCCCATTTGGTTATGCCTCTATTACATTCAGTGGCTGCTCTCTACGCAATATTATTAATAAATTTCAGGCTCATGGCAAACAAGTTAGGAGAAATGATCAGGTAGGAATGCTTTACAAAAGGGACTGTGGGCCCTTCGACACAGCCCTGTATCCTAGAATATCAAGGAAAAAAATCCCTCAGATAACCCGGGTCAAAGCAGATATTGTGAGATTTTCTGCCTTGATATTCTAGGACAGGGGTCCCCAAAGTACGGCCCGCGGGCCACATCCGGCCCATCGGAGCCATTTATCCGGCCCCCGCGGTGGTGGCTCCTTCCTCCTCCGCCAAGAAAGGTGCGTGTAGTGTGGAGAAGGAGGAAAAGGCACATGCCTTTCTTATCTCCATCGCCCCACAGGCACTTTTCCCACTGCCGCTGCTGAGGAAGGGCCGCACGGGGCGAGGAAAAGGTGTGCGGCTTTCCTCCCTCACCCCAGGGGCAGCTTTCCCACCATCGAGGAAGGGCTGCACGGGGGGAGGAAAAGGCATTCCTTTCCCCCCCCCCCCCCCCCGCTGCCGCTGCTGAGGGAGGCCGCGGGAAAGGTGAGCGCAGGGTGAGGGAGGAAAGGTGCATGGCTTTTCCTCGCCCTGCACTCACCTTTCCCGCTGCTGCTGCCGCCGAGGAAGAGCTGCACGAGGCGAGGAAAAGGCATGTGACTTTCCTCCCTCACCTCGTGGGCAGCTTTCCCGCTGCCGCCGTCGAGGAAGGCAGTGGGAAAGGTGCGCGTGGGGTGAGAGAAGTGAGAAAGGCGCACGCCATTTCCTCGTCACGCACGCACCTTTCCCGCTGTCGAGGAAGGGCCTCACGGGGCGAGGAAAAGGCGTGGGCCTTTCCTCCTTTCCTCCTCGCTACCGCTGAGGAAGGCCTGCACAGAACGAGAGAGGAGGGAAAGATGCTCACCTCGCACACTCCTCCTCCTCCTCCTCCCTCACCTGGTATGCGCCTTCCTGCAATGGAGGAGGCGAAACAACAATAGAGGCATGCCTGTGGTCAAAGGTAGAGGGCTCCCGTTTTATCTTGCCACACAGACTCCCTCCTTTGCAGCCCTGTCGTGGATTCATTTTTCTTGAAGGCTAGCCATTTCTTCCAACCCTGATTTTTAGTGTATTATTGTTGTTGTTGTTGTTGTTGTTGTTGGTCAGGGGTGCTTTATGTTTTGGTTCACAAAGGGAGAAAGGGGTTGGACTCTATGGCCCAAGGGGTCTCTTCCAACCATGTTTATTATGGTGTTGTTGTTGTTGTTGTTGTTGTTATTGGGTGGCTATCTGTCAGGGGTGCTTTGATTATGATGTGATGCACAAAAGCAAAAGGGGGAGGGAGTAGATGTCCCAAGGGGTCTCTTCCAACCCTCTTTATTATTTTGATGATGATGATGATGATTATTATTATTATTAACATTGAGACTGTATTTGTTCCTTTTTTGTTTTTGTTTTTACTTCAAAATAAGATATGTGCAGTACGCATAGGAATTTGTTCATAGCTTTTTTAAAAAAAAACTATAATCCGGCCCTCCAATGGTCTGAGGGACCGTGAACTGGCCCCCTGTTAAAAAAGTTTGGGGACCCCTGTTCTAGGATATAGGGCTGTGTGGAAGCACCCTGTGACTCCTTTCCCATTCGTCTTGGGACCAAACCTACAACACGAGTCTGGAGAAGGCAGGCAGCCAAGCAGAGAAGGCTTTTATGGACCCTTTGCTTTGGTGGATTTCCTTGCAAGGCTGATTTGAAAGTAGCTTGCCCTCCAAATCCATGGATTCCACCATTTGTTGTTTTATATGAGGAACACCACTTTATTATGCCATGGTTTCGAATGGGATTTGAACCTTCACATAGTTTGGTCTCCATGGTGGAATCCTGGAACCAAATTTCACTGGATACCAAGAGCCCATTTGATGTGTGCTTTTTCCTTCCTTTTTTAAATTAATGGGCTTTTCTGGGATTTTTTTTTTGTTTCCCTACATTTGTTTTGTTAAAATAAACCAAAGTTATTCTGATGTATTCTCAGAAGCTGGCAAGAGTTAAAACATTAGCAGTGGAGAGATGCTTTGGTCCAACCAAATGTAATAGCCATGCAGAATTCTTTGTGTTTAACTAAGCGCCTGTTGCATAAAGGGTGCCTTGTTATTTCAAGGGTTTCGCTGCAGTAGACACATGCCGACCACGGCATTGTGTATATACATTTTCCAATAACTGAGCTGTCTGTCGCCTTGAAAAATTGGCGTGATCCCTTGGGCAATCGTAGTCTCAGTCCTCTAAATACGGAGGGGGAAAGAGGCCACATCAGCTGTGAAAATGAATAAATTTGAGCAGAAAAGGAGTAGTGCTTGGAGATGACATGGCAGTAATTTCCTTCATGTTTCAACATTTATTGTGACTCAGACTGAATCTTATAGTTGTTATTTTAACAGAACAGCCAACCCTCCAGATTTGTTAAGGGTGCAAAACCCTCACAAAAGTGGGAAAAATACAAATGAAAAAAGTTATACATCTGTTTATTTAATTGAGGGAACAGCTTTGCCAAATGTTGACCATAGAATTGCACTGAAGGGCTTAGTGATTCTATGGACACTATGGAAGTTGCACTGGAAGATCTAGAGATTCCTAGAAAGAATCAAATCTTCAAATAATTAAAGTTACAAAAGTCAAAACTGCAAATGTGGAAGAATGCTAGTATGTTAGCAACTGTATGCTGGAATGTTTAAATGAATGGCAGGAGCATATACGTTGGTCTGGGACTAGGACTGAACTCTTTCTGGTGGTCAGATAGATTAAATTATCACTCTTTGGCCATGTCATATGTGGTATAAATCCCTAGAAAAGATGGTGGTGATGCTGGAGAAACTGGAAGGCAGTAGGGAAAGAGGAAGAGCACATTTGACTGGATTCACACCATCAAGCAAGCCATGTTGCTCACTTCGCAGGATCTGAGCAGGTTATTCATAGCAGGGTCTCTTGGAAGACCCTCATTCTTAGAATCATAGAATCATAGAATAGTAGAGTTGGAAGAGACCTCATGGGCCATCCAGTCCAACCCCCTGCTAAGAAGCAGGAAATCGCATTCAAAGCACCCCCGACAGATGGCCATCCAGCCTCTGCTTAAAAGCCTCCAAGGAAGGAGCCTCCACCACAGCCCGGGGGAGAGAGTTCCACTGTCGAACAGCCCTCACAGTGAGGAAGTTCTTCCTGATGTTCAGGTGGAATCTCCTTTCCTGTAGTTTGAAGCCATTGTTCCGTGTCCTAGTCTGCAGGGCAGCAGAAAACAAGCTTGCTCCCTCCTCCCTATGACTTCCCTTCACGTATTTGTACATGGCTATCATGTCTCCTCTCAGCCTTCTCTTCTGCAGGCTAAACATGCCAAGCTCTTTAAGCCGCTCCTCATAGGGCTTGTTCTCCAGACCCTTAATCATTTTAGTCGCCCTCCTCTGGACGCTTTCCAGTTTGTCAACATCTCCCTTCAACTGTGGTGCCCAAAATTGGACACAGTATTCCAGTTGTGGTCTGACCAAGGCAGAATAGAGGGGGAGCAGGACTTCCCTGGATCTAGACGCTATTCCCCTATTGATGCAGGCCAGAATCCCGTTGGCTTTTTTAGCTGCTGCATCACATTGTTGGCTCATGTTTAACTTGTTGTCCACGAGGACTCCAAGGTCTTTTTCGCACACACTGCTGTCAAGCCAGGCGTCCCCCATTCTGTATCTTTGATTTCCATTTTTTCTGCCGAAATGAAGTATCTTGCATTTGTCCCTGTTGAACTTCATTTTGTTAGTTTCGGCCCATCTCTCTAGTCTGTCAAGATCATTTTGAATTCTGCTCCTGTCTTCTGGAGTGTTAGCTATCCCTCCCAGTTTTGTGTCGTCTGCAAACTTGATGATCGTGCCTTCTAACCCTTCGTCTAAGTCGTTAATAAAGATGTTGAACAGAACCGGGCCCAGGACGGAGCCCTGCGGCACTCCACTTGTCACTTCTTTCCATGATGAAGATGACGCATTGGTGAGCACCCTTTGGGTTCGTTCGCTTAGCCAATTGCAGATCCACCTAATCGTAGTTTTGTCTAGCCCACATTTTACTAGTTTATTTGCCAGAAGGTCGTGGGGGACTTTGTCGAAGGCCTTACTGAAATCCAGGTAGGCTACATCCACAGCATTCCCTGTATCGACCCAACTCGTAACTCTATCGAAAAAAGAGATCAGATTAGTCTGGCATGACTTGTTTTTGGTAAATCCGTGTTGACTATTAGCAATGACCGCATTTGTTTCTAAGTGTTTGCAGACCACTTCCTTGATGAACTTTTCCAGAATCTTGCCTGGTATCGATGTGAGGCTGACCGGACGGTAATTGTTTGGGTCGTTCTTTTTTCCCTTCTTGAAGATAGGGACCACATTCGCCCTCCTCCAATCTGCTGGGACTTCTCCCGTTCTCCAAGAACTCTCGAAGATAATTGCTAGTGGTTCTGAAATAACTTCCGCTAATTCCTTCAATACTCTTAGGGTCCCCATAAGTTAAAGCCAGTGGTGACACATAACAGGAACAAGGAGAACATTTTTATCAGAGCCTGGGCAATGGGATGCTTGCCTTTCCCCAGGTTTGGCCTTTTCTTGCTTGCTTTCTCTATTTAATTGCACACTTTTCTTGCGGCGTAACCATATTGTAGGTCTGTGATACTTCATTTGCAATATGTCTTTGTCATTGATGGTGAGAGATAAATATTTCAATATTATAAAAGAAAAACACATTCAATTTTGCCTGCTTTGTAAGAAGTCTGTATCTAGTGAAGAACCCAGAAATGATAGCTACCAGCAACAGCAACTTACTTTGCTGTTAATTCTGGATGTTCATGTCATCATTATAATCAGTTTTGTTACCTGCCTCTCCTCGCAGCTCTAGGAAGGGTACAAGATTGTTAAAAATACATAGATAAAACAAAGGATTGTAAAAACACATGTATTAAAACAGAACAAAGATCAAAGCACCAGTAACACTGTAATACGATTTTTGTTCCTGGGTTATAAATGTCATTTCCTAATTGGTTCTATCATAAAAATATGGAAAAAGTTTATTAAACTGCAAATACTTTATTTTTGTGGAACATCTTGCAGCAGCACATTTTGCTATAATTTTCCAATAAATATCTCATCAAGTCTCAACCAATTCAACAATTCAACATAATTTGTGACAGACACAAAACTGAAGTTTCTGGAGTAGAACAACTATTTTCAAAGTAAGCACCACACAGTTAAACAGAAATAACACTTTCAAACCAGGCACAGAAAAATTTTCAAATTTTGTTGCATATTGTAATAATAAAAGTAAATTTAAAACCCATAGTTTAGAATTGACTGGGTAGAACCAAGAGCAATTGCTTTGGAATAATTCTGTTTTTCTTTTTTATTTCATTGCATGAAGGTTGATGGTTGCCCACATATCTTTCCTCCCAAAGTTAGTGCCTCTGAGTTGTACAGTTCATAGAATAAATTCTTTCTTTTTTGTGTGAAAAGGATAGGTGTGGCTTTTCAGTTAAATCCATCAAAGGCTCTCGTCCACACTGATCAATCATCATGCCTTCCAGTATTAGTCAGGTATGACGATAGTGTGGGGATTAGTGTAGGCAGCTCCTTTAAAAACCTTTCCTGGTGGGTCGGTCGGAGGAAACGGCTTCTGGCCAGAGTCAGGCAATGTGTTTGAGCTCCCATTCTGGGAAAATTGGGAGAATTACCTCTTTTAACACCTGGTTCCCAGTGAGCTTCACTACTGAGCTTGTGCCTGACTTTGGTGATGGGCTTCGAAAGCATCAAGGTCTCTGCAGTGGCCAGTTGGAGATGTTGCCAGTGGTACCTGCCTGAGCCTGCAGCTCACCGGTAACTGGGTCAAGAGTCACCTTGGTGCTTTGCCGGAGGTGAAATAAAACTCCTGTCAAGGACATGAACACGTTTGGTTGAAAACAAGGAACAGGGCTGTAAAGAAGGTCATGTACTACCTAGAATGAAGGTCTCAGAGATGGAAATGGGGTGCAACGTGCAGATGTTCAGTAGGCTCATTTCAAAGGGTCAAGCCTAAGTCCAAATATTTTGACATGATGAAACGATAAAGTCTTTCACTGTTGGTGACTTGTTTGATTTGCTCAAAGTACCAATGTTGGCTCAATGCACTGGCTTGAGCAAGGGATTGAGCCCAACTCTCCACTTGACCATGAAACTCTCCTCATTGATTCTAGAATGACAAAAGGCATCAGTCCTCTCTAGATGTCAGCTTTTGGCCCTGTGTTCTTCATGTCCAAAATGCTCCTGGTGTTGCTTATCATTACAATTATTTTTATTTTTATCATCATCATCATCATCATCATCATCATTATACCTGGTCAAGAGAGATGTGCAAGGAAGGGAGTTATTCCAGGTCTGTGGCTCCCAAATGGAGTCCTGCCCATGTATTGGGCTTCAGCTCCCAGCTTGGCCAGCTGTCAGGAATTCAGAGAGCAAAGCATTCAGAGCACAGAAGTTTGGGAGCTACTATTCCAGATCCAAGGCTGCTAATGCTACCTGCCAGATGGCACCAGACGCCTGCTCCATCTTTTCCTCAGTTTCTTTTTGTGAGTGGTGATTGTAGGAAAACAGAAGGCGCACTATTTGTTCTTTCCAAATGGGGCCTTGTTGTATGCCCCAGCCCCTTGTAATGCTCCATGGAGTTGTGCATGATTTTCTCTTCAGTAGCACCCAACAGTGGTACTCCCTGCCATAGTGTTTGGCTGGATCCATCTGTGCTAGAGCTTCCATTTAAAGTTGTACTGTTCTTCATGGCCCTTGGTATTTCAAAGTGTTGTCTTAACCATATGTTTTTAAATGAGCTTGAAGGGCTATTTTTAGTTTCTTTCAACATGATTGTAGAGATTATTTTTATTTGTGTGTAGTTTATAGTTTATTAGTATTGCCTAAATAAAGGCAGCAGGTCGTGTTTGTGTAGGAATCTTTGGTATCTAGAATGCAGTGTAGCCAGTGTTATGTAAGAGCTATGGTAGGAAACAGGATCGGGAATACACCGGATGATGCTCTGGAAAGGTTTTAAAAAGGCAAAACCATACGTTTATTGTTGCAGGTAATTCATTTCATTAGATAGACAAAATAAAGCAACCCAACTTTAGGAGAAAAGTCCCTCATGCTGACTGCCATGTCTTTATATAAGAAAGAAGCCTCATTGTGCTTCGCTAACAAAATGAAGTTCAAAAGGGACAAATGCAAGATACTTCACTTAGACAGAAAAAATGAAATGCAATGATACAGGATGGGTGACGCCTGACTCAACAACAGAGTCCCGTGTGAAACAGATTTTGGAGTCTTCATGGAGAACAAGTTGAGCATGAGCCAAGAGTGTGATGCAGCAGCTAAAAAAGCCAATGGGATTTTGGCCTGCATAAATAGGAATCTAGTGTCTAGATCCAGAGAAGTCATGCTACCCCTTTATCCTGCCTTGGTCAGACCACACCTGGAATCACATTGTGTCCAGTTCTGGGCACCACAATTTAAGGGAAATTTTGACTCCCTTGAGTCAAGAGAGATGGAATGTGTCAGTTTTCCCTTCCTGTTAATTATATTGTCTGGAGCTAGCTGATATTTGTGCTACTTTCTTGTTTTCTGTGACTTTCTGTGACAGTCAGTAGTGGAATATGCTACCTGAGAGTTGTGGAGTCTCCTTTCCAAAGATTTTGAAACAGAGACTGAATGGCCGTCTGATGGGGGGGCTTTGATTGTGTTTTCCTTTATGGCAGAAGGGGTTGGACTAGGTGGCCCTTGGGGTCCCTTCCAATTCTAGAATGTGATGCTTTTTGAGAGAAGGGGAGCATTGCCTGGCCCTGCGTTGCTACCAGCTGGCTTTCTTCCGCTGGAGGCCTGGATCCTAGATTGGCTCCTCTTCCCAGGAAGCAGAGGCCGATCCGTTCCCAAAGAAAGGGCTCCTTCCCACTCGAATGGCTGGTTGTGCTCACTGTTGCCAGACTTCGGATCTCCATCTGCTCCGTTTGGCTTTTCTGCCGCTGCTTTGCACATATTTTAAATTAAGCCTTTCCCAGTTCTACAGTTGACTTCATCACATTATGTGTCATTCTTATTGATCTGGCCTTTTATGTTTTCTCTTCCCCCTCCCCTAAGGCATCTGGAGGGCCTTTTCTTGGGTTGAGATGCATGACATGAGTGTTTTTTTTTAAAAAGGCTAAAAGAGTAAATTCTTCTTCTGGAATTTACACCGCCCTGCAAATCCTTTTTATGGCTTCTTTCTCAAATTGTTTGCTTTCTGCAGCTCAAGTGGAGAAACCTGTTTGGGGAGTATAAGTTCAAGAATTTGTTCCTGTTTATTCTGCAGCACCATAAACACTGATGTGGGCTGCAAATCCCTGGAGGCATCAATACCCTCCTAAACACTAGAGACTCAGAACTGGCCTCTTGCATGAAAAACACAAGAGGTCACCAACCAAACCCTCCTCTTTGGGGCCCTTGGCTACTTACTGTTCTTTGAGAGCTGTTTGTTGTTGCTATGTGCCTTCATGCAGGTGGCCTTAGAGTCGGGTTTTCCTTTCTTAAGGAAATATTTTTATGAAAAGTTTGTCAAAACACAGAGGGGATTAAAAAGGGAAAGAAAAAGGTGGCTATAGAGCAGGCTTTGGTAAACTTTGGCCCTCCAGGTGTTTTTGGATTTCAACTCTTACCATTCCTAACAGCCGGTAGGCTGTTAGGAATTGTGAGAGTTGAAGTCCAAAACACCTGGAAGGCCCAAATTTGCTTGTGTTGGATATAGAAAGTAATATCTTTGTATACATTTATGTGCCTTCAAGTCACCTGTTTACTTTTGGTGATTCCATGCATTTCATAGAGTTTTTCCTAGGTAAGGAATATTCACAAGTGGTTTTGCCATTTCTTTCCTCTGAAACAGAGCCTGAGATTATAGATGGTCTCTTTTCCAAGTACTAACCAGAGCTGACCCTTCTTAGCTTCCAACATCAGGTGATGTCTTAAAATATTTAGGTACAGCATCTTTATCCTGGTATTTTTATGATCTCATATCCAAGTACAGTAGAGCCTCACTTATCCAAGCTTCACTTATCCAATGTTCTGTATTATCCAAGGCAGTCTGCCTTTTAGTAGTCAATGTTTTTGTAGTAAATGTTGCAATGTTTTGGTACTAAATTCGTAAACACAGTATTTACTACATAACATTACTGTGTATCGAACTGCTTTTTCTGTCAATTTGTTGTAAAACATGGTGTTTTGGTGCTTAATTTGTAAAATCATAATGTCATTTTATGTTTAATAGGCTTTTTTCTTAATCCATCCTTATTATCCAACATTTTCGCTTATCCAGTGTTCTGCCGGCCCATTTACCTTTGATAAGTGAGACTCTACTGTACTAAAGAAATATAGACAAAGAGATAAGTGATTTCCAACTTCAACCGTTATAGATTGATATGATATAATCATGCCTCTCATCTTTCATATGTAGACTATATTGAACATTTCTTCTTGCAATCAGATCTTTGTTGTTATTGTTGTTGTTGTTGTTGTTGTGACCTCAAATTGTTTCCGACTTTTGGCGATTCAAGACAAACCCACCTAGTAATTTTCTAGGGTTGAGAGAGTGATTTGCCTAAAGAAGACAGTTTTTAAGATCAAGATAGGGGATGCTGTGGTTTTAGCTTTGAATACGTTTTAATTCGTTTAAACTGTTAATTTTTAATGAATGCTATTGATGTTTAAGTCTATTTTAATGTTTATATAATTTTGGATTTTACATTGTATTGAAATGCTTTGAAGGTAAGTCAATTTGAGTCTCCTTTATGGAGAGAAAAAATGGGATATAAATAAACACAACAATAATAATGTCACCCATTGGGTTTCCGTGATTGAGCGTGGAATCACATCCTAGTCTCCAGCCAAACTACTGTGGCAACCTGGCTCTGTTAAAAGTTATCAAAATCAAATGTTATCAGGTTATTTTCAGTTTTTTACCATAAAAGTCTATAAGGGGATTCCAATTGTTTAGAAATGTCACTAATGATAAGGTTTGCCTGATACGATTTATTTAGAGAAAATTTGTTGTGGCTTTTCTCTGTGACGGAGAGGGTGGGACTCAACTCTTGAGCAGGCATGGGCCAACTTTGGCCCTCCAGGTGTTTTGGACTTCAACTTCCACAATTCCTAACAGCCTACTGGCTGTTAGGAATTGTGGAAGTTGAAGTCCAAAACACCTGGAGGGCCAAAGTTGGCCCATGCCCGTTATAGAGACATCCAATGCTCAAACCACTCTGGCTCCTCCTGGGAGCTATTCAAGCTTTTATCAGTAGGATAAGAGAAAAAAACTGTGTATGATTTCCACTCCTGAGGAAAAGAAGTGCTAAGCTGATTTCATGGACATAACATTAACTTGTTGTGTGGTGTGTTTTCCAAATGAAGACCCAGTGCAAAGCTGCCCTTTTGGCCTTCCTCAGGCGAGCCAAGACCTTTCTGTTCAGGCAAGGAACTGGGTCAAAAACAGAGGTGCTGGACTGTAGTTATTTCAGTGCATTTGTTAACGTGGTGGCTTAAAAGAGTATTTTCATGGATGTTTTCAGTGTGTAATATTTTAAGAGGTATGCCACTTCCTGCATTGGTTTGATCATAACTGCTGATTTCTAGCGTTGATTTGTTTTCCTTTCTAAAAATGGCTGAGCTCTCCTTCTGTTTCGATTGTGGTTTCTCTTTGACATTGTGTGGAGGTGAAGGCTTCCCCACAAAATGCCACATCCCAACTACCACACATCAAGGGGACCACTTTGAGACCACACATGTTTTTGTTCCCCTCTTTATTCCCATGGACATGAAGGCCAAGAAACAGTCCTGGGAGAAACAGTCTTGGAATCATAGAATCATAGACTTAGAAGAGATGTCTAAGGGGCAAATAGGCCAACCCCCTTCTGCCATGCACAAGACACAGTCCAAGCCTTCCTGACAGATGGCCATCCAGCTTCTGTTTAAAACCCTCTGAGAATGAGATTCTACCAAACTCACAGGCAGCAGCATATTCCACTCTTGCACAGCTCTTTCCTACCTTACGTTTTTTTCTCTGCAATTTGAATCCATGTCTCCATTGAGTTCTAGTCTCCAAAGCAGCAGAAAACAAGCTTAATATGACATCCTTTCAAATATTTAAACAGGGCTACCAGGTCCCGCACTCAACCTTCTCTTCTCCAAGCTAAACATCCCCAGTTCTCTCATCTGCTTCTCAGGGGGATTCATGGTTTCCAGACCTTTGACCGTTCTGTTCGCCTTTCTCTGGACATACATTTCAGCTTGTCCCTCTCCTCCTTGAGTTGCAATGCCCAGAACTGGACACAAAGTTATTATTCCAGGTGACTCCTGATTCAAGTGAAATCGAGTGGGACAAGAATTTCTCTCCATTTCAAACTGTTGATGCCACCTAGAATGGCAATGGCCTTTTTAGCTTTCGCACCACACTCTTGGCTCATGTTCAGCTTGTGGCCCCAAAGACTCTTAGAATTAGTCTCCTGTTTTTAATATTGTAAGTTTCATGTCGATTTTAACGATTGTTTTTACTGATATTGATGTTTTTATTGGGATAATTGTTTTATTGCTGTGTTATTGATATTTGATTGTTTTATCGGACAAGGCCCCAGGTAAGCCGCCCCGAGTCCCTTCGGGGAGATCGGGCGGGATATAAAAATAAAGTTATTAATATTATTATTATTATTTTATTATGACACAGCAAACAAGATAGATATGCTGGATTTCATATCACAAAATCACAAGTCGAACACTTCCCAAGTGTCTAGGACTGTGTGATGTATTTTCGGATGATGCGTGCAGATCCCAGTAGGGTGGCCTTTTGCAATTGGCAGATTGTGATTTTGTCAATATCTATTGTTTCCAAATGCCGGCTGCGATCTTTTGGCCCGGCACCCAATGTGCCCATCACCACCGGGACCACCTGCACTGGTTTCTGCCAGAGTCTTTGAAGTTCAGTCTTGAGGTCCTGATAGCGGCTGAGTTTTTCCTGTTGTTTTTCGTCAATGCGACTGTCACCTGGGATGGCGACATCAATGATCCAAACCTTTTTCTTTTCCACAACTGTGATGTCTGGTGTGTTGTGTTCCAGAACTTTGTCAGTCTGGATTCGGAAGTCCCACAGTATCTTTGCGTGCTCATTTTCCAGTACTTTTGCAGGTTTGTGATCCCACCAGTTCTTTGCTGCTGGGAGGTGGTACTTGAGGCATAAGTTCCAATGAATCATTTATTATTATTGTTGTTGTTGTTATTATTATTATTATTATTATTATTATTATTATTATTATTATTATATCCCTTCATGTGGACTGATTTCCAGCCAAGGTCTTGTCTCTCTGTATTTTGGTTTTTCTCTCTGGGCTTCTTTTTACGTAGAATCACACCCCTCCCCTTTCTCCAGTTCTCCTTATGTTCAGGCTTATATTGCTGTTTTTATTATTTACATAAACAATTGAATCCCTTCTTTGCTCCCCAATAATTTTAGTCCCAGCCTATTGAAGGAGCATGGAGAATAGGGATGAGCCAATGCAAACCCATACCATTTGATGTGGCTTTGAATTCCCTTGGACTGGCTCTTCTGGGTGCCTCCAAGGAGGACAATACACCTCCCTGCATCATTTAATATATATCCTTTTGGGGGGAAAACCAAACAAACCTTGAATTGGACTTAAGTTATTTCTAGCTTCCCTTTCACTTACCGTATATACTCAAGTATATACGGTATGGTGAACAGCCAGCTGCAGCCATCTGCAACAAATCACTCTGACCAAGAGGTCATGAGTTCGAGGCCAGCTCAGAGCCTGCGTTTGTCTCTGTATTTGTTCTATGTTCAGGCATTGAATGTTTGCCTATATGTGTAATGTGATCCGCCCTGAGTCCCCTACGGGGTGGGAAGGGCGGAATATAAATACTGTAAATAAATAAATAAGCCGACCCAAATATAAGCCGAGGCACCTAATTTTACCACAAAAAAACTGGGAAAACATTGACTCCAGTATATGCCGAGGGTGGTAAATTTCAGAAATAAAAATAGATTCCAAAAAATTACATTAACTGAGGCATCAGTTGGTTAAATGTTTTTCAATATTTACATAAAGCTCAAATTTAAGATAAGACTGTCCAACTCTGATCCAATCATTATTCTCATCTTCTTCAATGTAAATGTGCTTATGTATCATTTTAATAATAATAGTGTAAAATAATACATGTAATAATAATAATAATAAATAATAATACAGGAAAATAATACATGTAGTAATAAATAGAGTAACATAATAAATGCAGTAATAATAATAAGATCAGAGTGAAATAATAAATGTTTTATTAATAATAATAAAAATAGAGTCAAATAAATGTAATATTAGCAACAATAATAGAGAAAAATAATAAATGTAATAATACCAATACCAATAATAATAGAGAAAAATAATAAATAATAAATGTACCATATATTCTCGAGTATAAGCTGACCCAAATATAAGCCAACCAGGACCCTTACCCGAGTATAAGCCGAGGGGGGCTTTTTCAGTCTTAAAAAGAGGGCTGAAAAGCTAGGCTTATACTCGAGTATATACAGTATTTATTTATGGCCCAGAGGGGAGAAATGGTTCCCTGGACCCACATAAATTGCCCATTTTCCCTATGAAAAGGTGTTGTTTCCCTCTGCTCAGATTTCTCTTGGAAGCCTGACTAGATGGATGGCAGTGGCTCCAGCCCCCAAATCCTGAGCATCCGAAGTGTTTTGAAAGCCCTGCTTTGACTGTCTTGAATCCCACCCATCTTCATATTTTTATTCATCTTCATTTTGTGATAGAAGATGATCGTACAGAATCTATTTTTCCTTGTTTTCCTCTCCCTTTCTCCCTCTGCCCCAGACTTTGTTTGCCTTTCCCTGTTCCGAAAGACAGTCCCCTTTTAACCGCCAGAGTCTGAAAAGTCTCTGTTTGGGCCCTGTGTTCTGAAAAGCCCCACACACCCTCCGGGATAAAGGAGCCTGTCACCACTCTCTCTCTTTCCGAGCCCCAGCTGGGGAGGCCCAGGCGGGCGCAGAAGCCACAAAGACAGGCTCAAAAACCTCAAAAATTGGGAGGAGGCTGAATGCCGGCTCTGAGGGGTGGCCGGGCTCCCTCTGGTTTATTTCTCCTCCCCTCAGCCCCCAGCAGGCAGACAGCTTCAAATCAGACCATTTTGACCCCAAATTGTTGGAAGTGAATTATTATTATTATTATATTTTATGACAAACAAGATAGATATGCTGGATTTCGTGTGACAAAATCACAAGTCGAACACTTCCCAAGTATCTAGGACTGTGTGATTTATTTTCGGATGATGCGTGCAGATCCGTCGGGTGGCCTTTTGCAGTTGGCAGATCGTAATTTTCTCAATGTCTATTTTTTCCAAATGCCAGCTGAGATCTTTTGGCACGGCACCACCGGGACCACCTGCACTGGCTTCTGCCAGAGTCTTTGAAGTTCAATCTTGAGGTCCTGATAGCGGCTGAGTTTTTCCTGTTGTTTTTCATCAATGCAACTGTCACCTGGGATGGCGACATCAATGATCCAAACCTTTTTCTTTTCCACAACTGTGAGGTCTGGTATGTTGTGTTCCAGAACTTTGTCAGTCTGGATTCGGAAGTCCCACAGTATCTTTGCGTGCTCATTTTCCATAACCTTTGCAGGTTTGTGATCCCACCAGTTCTTTGCTGCTGGAAGGTGGTACTTGAGGCATAAGTTCCAACGAATCATTTGGGACACATAGTTATGCCTCTGTTTGTAGTCTGTCTGTGCGATTTTCTTACAGCAGCTGAGGATATGATCCATGGTTTTGTCAGTTTCCTTGCACAGTCTGCATTTTGGGTCATCAGCTGATTTTTCGATCTTGGCCTTAATTGCCTTTGTCCTGATGGCTTGCTCCTGGGCTGCAAGGATCAGGCCTTCTGTCTCCTTCTTCAGGGTCCCATTTGTGAGCCAGAGCCAGGTCTTCTCCTTATCAGCTTTTCCCACTCCTGGTACCACGCACTACAAACTAGAGCTGACAGCTGGCACAACAAAACATTATTATTATTATTATTATTATTATTATTATTATTATTATTATTATGTTTATTATGTTTATTATGTTTATTATGTTTATTATGTTTATTATGTTTATTATGTTTATTATGTTTTTCTCTCCATAAAGGAGACGCAGAGCGGCTAAGAAGCATCAACACCTATATAAAGAGCAACTAGCATATATAGGAAGTCCTTAGGTTATAAACAAGATAAGTTCTGTAGGCTTGTTCTTAAGTCGGAACAAGTACATTATTTAAGGGTAACTCCAACCAAATATATACATCTATTTAGTTTTGGTTAGCATAGGGAAGGATGAGGGGAGTATGAAATTAAATGTTTTAATTTTTTAAATTGTATTTTAATATTTTATTTTATTTAAATGGCTGTTTTTGTACTCTGTTTTTAAAGGCATTGAATGGTTGCCATGTTGTGAAGCCGCCTTGAGTCCCCTCCAGGGTTGAGGAAGGCGGGGTAAAAGCACCATAAATAAATAAATAGATTAACAGAACATCTGTACGCAGATGATGTTCAACTCTATCACTCCTTTCTACCTGCTACTAAGGAGGCTGTTCAGCTCCTGAACTGATGTGACGATCCGGATGAGGGCAAACAAATTGAAGTTGAATCCGGACAAGACAGAGGTACTCCTGGTCAGTTAAAAGGCCGGACAGGATATAGGGTTACAGCCTGTGCTGGATGGGGTTACACTCCCCCTGAAGACACAGGTTCACAGCTTGGGAGTGATCCTAGATTCATCGCTGAGCCTGGAACCCCAGGTTTCAGTGGTGACTAGGGGAGATTTTGCACAATTAAAATTTGTGTCCGTACCTTGAGAAGCCAGACTTGGCCATGGTGGTCCACACTCTTGTAACATCCCAAATAGATTACTGCAATGTGCTTTACATGGGGCTGCCTTTGAAGACTGTTCAGAAGCTCTGAGTAGTCCAGTGGGTGGCAGCCAGATTTCTAACTGGAGTGGCGTATAAGGAGCATACAACTCCCGCTATGTCAGCTCCACTGGCTGCTAGTCTGCTACCAAGCACAATTCAAACTGCTGGCTTCAGCCTATAAAGCCCTAAACAGTTCCAGCCCAGCTTACCTGTCCAAAAGTATCTCCCTCTATGAACCATCTTGGAATTTAAGATCATCTGGGGAGGCCCTGCTCTCAGTCCTGCCTCCTTGGCAGGTGCAGTTGGTTGGGACAAAAGACAAGGCCTTCTCAGTGGTGGCCCCTCGGCTATGGAACTCCCTCTCAGTGAAATGAGATCAGTCCCCTCCCTCCTGACCTTCAAGAGAAAACTAAAAACGTGGTTATGGGATCAAGCCTTCAGTCAGTAATTTTCAAACAGTGCAATAAGTGATTATGAAATAGTGCAGTGACTAATGGCATGGCTCTGGATTACGATTTTGGATTGTGTGGTTTTGATGAATTGTTTTAATGTTTATGCTTGATGTTTTTAATTTTTTTGGATTTTAATGTATTGTTCATTTATTGTATGTATTTGTGTGGCATCGAATTGCTGCCTACTGTAGGTCTGCTTATGAATCTCCTTTGGGGTGAGAAGGGTGGGATACAAATGTGGTAAATAAATAATAAATAACCCCTGTTAGTTTTGTTCAGAAGATTTCACCTCACTTTCTGTCCCTGTGACAATAGGATTTTGGGAAAACTGGCTTGTTGTGGAAACAAGGATTGCTGGGAAAGCTTCAGTGAGACATCTTTCCCGGTAATAATAACTCTTCCAGGAGCGCATTTCCCTTCCAAGGGGTAGATTTCTCTCACTCCCTTGTTTCACCCCATTTGTAACTAGAAGTCAGGTGTAAGTTAGATGTTTGTAACTGGGGGACTACCTGTATATCTGGTGTTGGCTGGTTATGCATTTTCTTTATGGTTCTTTCCTTCCTCTGTTTCCTTCATACAACTTCCTTCTTTCCTTCACCTTCCCCCTCTTCATTCTTTCCTTAATTTCTTTCTTCTTCTTTTCTTGCTCCCTTCCTTCTTTCTTCCCTACCTTTCTCTTCCCTTCTTTCTCTCTTTCCTTCCCTCCCCACATAATGATGATGATGATTATTGTAATGAAGTATGAATTTTTGGTTTACAGATGTTATGTTTAATTGTGTGTTTTTGTTTTAAAAGGGTAAGTTTTACAGTTATTGCATCTCAGCACTCAGAGGCTGGTTGCCATGGAAAAGTAGGCGGAGCCAACTGCCGTTTTGTTAAAGAAGTGCAGAGTTTAAAAAAGGGATTCAGTCTGTGCTCTGATGAGGCACAGGGAAGATTGATCCTAGGTTGAGGGGATCAAGGAGACTCAATTGTTCATTTCTGAGTCGGTTTAAAATAAGTTTGGTGACTTATTTAATGTAGTCTGTGTCCTGGTAAGGAACAGAGAATCTGTGATCGTATATCACAGGGTGACTCCAGTTTAAAAGTAGCAGAGGAAGAAGTTCCAACTACTTTAAGTAAAAGAAATGATGCTTTAAGGAGTTTGTCTTACCTCATTCTAGTATTGTAACTGTTAATAAAAGTGCCTCTAAGTGAGAACCAATATTGTAACCACTAAGCTCTGTGCCTGAATAAACTTGTTATTGTTCCTCCAACATCTAAGCCTCTGTTGCATATATTATAAACCAACTTACTCATCTAAAGTGAGTAAGAAGAAGAAAGGAAAAAATTTAAAAGGTCTCCTCTCTGAGTCTTTGGTGGCTGCATCTTCACAAATTGGTGGCAGCAGTGGGATAAAAAGATTCCCCCTGTCTGAAAGAACCTTAGTCGTTCTTAGTCCTTTACAAATTGGTGGCAGTTGTTATTAGCTCTTCACAATGATGATGATGATGATGATGATGATGATAATAATAATAATAATTTATTTCTATCTTGCCCTATCTCCCTGGTGGTCTCAGGGCGGTTTCCAACAGAAGTGGCAAAATGGCAAACATCCAATGCTGAAAACAGACCATGATAAATCAAATCAAAACAGTGGATAAAACAATCTCAAAATAAACATATAAAACTAAATAAAAATAATACATAATTGAACTTAAATAAACATAATATAACCTAAATAAACTAAATAAGCTAAGCTCAGTCATCAGTGATAAACATGAGCCAGCGAGAAAATTAAGAGAAGTCTCCACACAAAATAAAATATATATATTTTTTTAAAATCTGAAATCAAAACAAAAAAACAAAACAGAAGTACCCATTAAAGCTCAGGAGAAAGAGTCGAAAGTTGAGCATCAGCAGAGAAGTCAGCGGCCCCAATCCAAGCCAAGCCTGGTTTCAGTACTAAGTTGATGGTCAAAGGGGAGCTGGTTGGTAAAATTCCCCAGTACTGTCATCCTATAAGGTATAAGTGACTTGAAGTAACTTCGGACCACGGCAGGGTTGGAGAGAAGGCTAAGTGGAGCGCAACTCAAGGAATCTGCCAATCAAGTCGCAGCATTCATTGCTCTCACTGATGGTTGAGATGACCATAGGCATCCTGATGGAATCAGGCCCTTAGTAAAACGCTAATCAGCCGGGCAGCTGATGGAAAAGACCATCCTGGAGTCGTTAAAGATGGCAAGAGGATCTCTTAGCGACTTTTGGAGAGTGCCTTTTCTCCTTTACTTTCTCTTCCTTCCCTTGTTTTTCTGTTCCTCCCTCCCGTTCTTTGATAAGAAAGTTATTTCCTTTCTCCCTGTCTTCTTCTGACGTCACCTTTATTTCCAATGACATGAAAGAGGGCCACTTCACCTAGCAGCAGCCTTTGTGTTACAGACAAATAAACAAACCTGCATGTATACTTTGACTTTTCAGATTAAACCATGAGGAAGGAAAGCTGCATTGCAGGTGGATTGACTCCGAGCCTTGAGTTTGCAAGACCTGATGACCGGGATATTTGGAGGTCTCTCATTTAGAGAGAGTCATAATTTAGAGCCAGTTTGATAGCGTGTAATAGTCACCACAGATCGCAATGAACAGTTGGTTGTTGTGAAACAAGGACAGAAATTGAATCATTCCAAGGCCTGGTGTAAAGGTAGTCCCTTTCTCCCTCCACCCCGTGCTCTTGTGTGGTTTGCCCTTTCAGCTCCCTGACTCCCATACAAAGACCAACGAACGCCTGGTTCTGGCTTCCCAAAGAAAGCTTGGAATCTTTTCCAAGGCCCTTTGGCAGGCATCTAAGGGAACAAGAGACGGCCTCCCTTCCAAGGCAGCCAGGCCCTGTCCTCCCGCTTCTGTTGCAGCCTCCAAGTCTTGGAGACAGCCGGGTTTGCCAGAGGCCACCTCTGTTAAGCTTCAGCCATAGAGCAGCCCTTCCCGTCTCATCAATGCCATCTAGAACATTTTGTAGGCCAAAAGTCACAGCTTTGTGGTGACAGAGCCCCGGGTGGACCTTCTCCCTCCCAGGCGCTCTGGTTTAAAGGGTCAGCAGTTAACAGGGTCACTGGGAGTGCAACTACACTGTAGAATTACAGGCAATCCCCAGGTTATGGGCAGGCTAGGTTCTGTAGGTTTGAATATATATGTAAGTTGGAACAGGCATCTTTTTGAAGTGTTAACTCTAGAAAATGTCACCTCATTTTCTGTCCCTGTGAGAACTGGATTTTAAAAAATGTGTCTTTTGTGGAAACAAGGATTGGTGATACAGTTTCAGTTGAGACCCCTTTTCCCCATGATAATAACTTCAAGGAGAGAATTTCTCTTTCAGGAGAAAGATTTCTTTCACTTCCTGTTGTCTCACTCCCGTTCTTAACTGTGAGTTGTTTGTAAGTTGAATGTTTGCAACTCGGGGATCACTTGTGATGGGGTTTGATACCACTTGGACAGCCCTGGCTCAGTGCTATGGAATCCATGGAGTTGTAGTTTTACAAAGTCTTCAGCCTTTACTGCCAAAGAGTGCTGGTACCTCACCAATTATTAGGTTCCTTTCATCAGGGTATTTTAATCTAATGATTTTATCTTATATTGCTGCTATAGTTTCTCCCCCCCCCCCATTGAAGTTGACTGAATTGCATTGGTGGTTGTTTGATATTATTACTGTTGTATAAACCTTTGTTTTAACTTCAGTTTTATCATCTTCTTGTGTTTTAAACTGTGTATATTGTTAATGTATTTGCGCTGTTACTTTTGTAACATTGTGAGCCGCCCCAAGTCCCCACGGGGAGATGGTGGAGGGGAATAAATAAAGTTTTATTATTATCAACACAACGACGTTGTATGGCACAGCAAACAAGATAGATATGCTGGATTTCGTTTCGCAAAACCACAAGTCGAACACTTCCCAAGTGTCTAGGACTGTGTGATGTATTTTCTGATGATGTGTGCAGATCCCAGTAGGGTGGCCTTTTGCAGTTTTATTATTATTTTTGCAGTTTTTATTATTATTATTATTATTATTATTATTATTATTAATTACAATTTGAGCCATGGCAAATTTCAATATTGAACTGCAGTATTTCAACTGTGTAAATGCACCTTAGAAGTTGGGATGCTGTTGATCTGACACCTGTCAGTTGTGTTGAACTGCAACCCGTCATTCCCAGGCAGAAAGTCAATAACTGCCTTCACAGGCCTTACTCATCCCATATTCCCAAGATATGTGGGTGAGCAACTTCTTCCCAGGTTTTAGGGCCACTACTCAGAGTTAGCTACAGTTTTATTTAAGATTTTGCTCCAGTTTCTTCTCTTTTACAATACGATTATCTTTACCGGTTTCATTTTTGCAGGTTTGGTTATTAGTGGATTAGACAAATGTGTTCTCTATAGAAATCTCAAGATCTTCCAGGGTGACTTTCTGGTCAGTTTTCGCCACATGTCGAGCATAGATTTACACTGGAGGACCTAAAGATTCATAAAAGAGAACGGCTCTCTGGGAATCTTCAGGTCCTGCTGCCAGATATTGACCATATAATCATACCAAAGAATCTGGAGATTTGCAAAAAGTACACTTCTCTAAGAATATTTCAGTCTTTGAGGGCAATTGTATGGTAACTATTCTTCTACCCTCAAAGGTGTACAAAGAAAAGAAGCAGATAAAAGAGATAAACACTAATAATAACAACAACAACACCAACAACAATAACAACAAAAATACATTTTCTTAAACGATCAGACCTTTGAGGCAGACAAGTCTTTGGAGATGTACGTAATTCCTCAGCAGTGGTTTTTGTGGGAATCAGTGGCTCGGTTTACTCACCAAAGCTCCCAGCTTTGCAAATTCGTCCATAGCTGCAAAACATTGCCCTTCCAATCCCTTTTTAAGTTTATTTTTTAAAAATACAATGATTTTTATTTTTGTCAGATAAATCTGCCTTCTCTCTTGTGAAGGACTGGATGTACCCTGGCTTGGCACAGATGTCCAGGCTTCCTGTCGGCAAGGGAAGGAAGCAGCTGTCTTCCTGGACACAGGGCCACCCTCCTGGATCTTTTACCTTCTTGTCAAGGATGGCCTTTGTGGGGAGAGGAATTGGGTCCAAGAGAATGGGATGGAAGAAGGAAAAGGCCAAGGAAAGAGACTCATTTTTGAGAACCAGGTTATAAGTTCTTGTCCGGAGCGTGTACAGCAGGCATGGAAAAACTTCAGCCCTCCAGGTGTTTTGGACTTCAACTCTTACAATTCTTAATAGTCGGTAGGCTGTTAGAAATTGTGGGAGTTGAAGTCCAAAACACCTGGAGGGCTGAAGTTTGCCCATGTCAGTATGTTTTTTCTCCAGATTTTGAAAAGCCTCTATTTCTATATATCAACATAATCTTGGCGATGGGACCCAGGTTAAACACAGAATTCAGATATGTTTAATATATACATCATATACACATAGCCTGAAAGTCATTGTATGCACAATATGTCTTAATAACTTCATGTATCAGACAAACTTTGTGCACGTTGAACCATAAGAAAGAAAGAGTGTTGTTTTCTCAGCCAACCCTGTGAACTATTTCGAAGGATTTTGGCTTTCAAAATCCCAGATAAGGGATGCTCAACCTATATTCTCATCTGTTTTTATTGTCTGTGGGGCCACTGTAAAAGTGGCAGGATTGTTTATGTATGGCAGTACTACTGAATTGCACTCTCTTTGTTTAACATGACATCCCACATTCCATTCCATCTGGCTGAAGTTTGTTGACATCTTGTTTTGTGTTTTTTTTTTTTTTTCAGGCCAGAAACGTACACTCCGGAGAAATGGCTGCAGTGAAAATTATCAAGTTAGAACCTGGTGAGTAGTCCCTCGCTTTGAAATGCACCTGTAATGGATTTGTCCCATTTACCAATCTGCTTGCCATGCCCTGAGTCTCCTTGGGTCCCATAATTGCAGAAAGGAGGGATGTATATAAAATAAGCCATACAGCTAGTTCTCCACATTTGCTGAATTTAGCGGCACCAAGCCCCTTGATTGTGAAAAAAGATAAATAAAAATGCCAATCTTTTATCTAAGGGAAAACCTTTCTATGAACTTCTAGGTATTCCAGCATGACTCTGTGGTTGACTTTTACTGAAAGCTGACCATATAATTGTGCCGAAGGACCTGGATGGCATTGAGTTGGACTGGATGGCCCGTCTATGACTCTGCCATTCTAGGATGGTTGATGAATGTGGTATATTTCATTAGGACTTTTCCCCTCCTTCATTTTTCCCTTATTTGTATTGTCGAAGGAATCATTGGGGTGTTGTGTGGTTTCCGGGCTGTATGGCCGTGTTCTAGCAGCATTTTCTCCTGATGTTTTGCCTGCATCTGTGGCTGACAGTCCTCTGAAGATGCCAGCCGTGGATGCAGGCGGAATGTCAGAAAATCCTGCTAGAACAAATTGGCCATATAGCCCGGAAATAAACCCTTTTTTGTTTATTTAAATTTTATTCATTTACTCAACTTTCCTCCAATTATGAGACTCACAGCGCTTACAAATGGTTAAAAGTACAGATTAAAAACCATGCAGGATTTAGAAACAGTTAAAGAATCTATAGAGTTAAAGCCACGAGCGTTATATAAAAACCACGTGAGGAGGCAATGTTTGCCAGGTGGAAATGGTTCCTCCCGCTGCAGCTATCCTGCTTAGCAACCTTCTGCCGGAGTATTTCCTTTTCTTTTTTCCACGCGGAGCCCTCCCTTTCTGCAGTGATAGGCAATGCCAGTTCCCAATGCGGTTTGGACTGCTTCAGGCTGCTGTTCTCCTCACAGTTCTGTGTTGGCCAGGTCCTCACGTAAAACCTCTTTTTGAAAGCCTCCCAAGGGAGCTTTTTTATGTCCTTAAACCATTAACTGTGCCTCTGAGGCTTAGTGCACGTTATGCAGCAAAGGAGTGCACCGTTCGCTCAGAGTGGAATTTTAGAAACTTAAGAAAGTCTATGTGTATATACAAGTAAAAGTATATATTTGTGGTGTATGTTGATTTGTTTGTACCACAAAGGCCCCTACATGGCGTGATGAATCTGAATCAAGCTCATTATCTAACTTACCCTGTTTTCCCAAAAATAAGACAGTGTCTTATATTAATTTTTGCTCCCAAAGATGCGCTATGTCTTATTTTCAGGGGATGTCTTATTTTTCCACAAAGAAGAATTCACATTTATGGTTGAATTTTTAAAAAATGAAAATTTATTATCTACTGTACAGTAGTTGTCATCACAAACCAGCATAACCAAACTGTGAATCCTTTCAAGAATTTCTATATTATATTTTATTGCTATACTGTTTTTAAATTACTGTTTTAAATTTCTGTTCTTATGTAAATTTATGTTGTTGTTGGGCTTGTCCCTGTGTAAGCTGCCCTGAGTCCCTTCTGGGAGATGGAGGTGGGATACAAGAATAAAGTTATTATTATTATTTCTTGTTACTACCTTTATTTCCATGTACAACAATCTATGGTATGTACATTTACTGATCCTGCATGCTTCCAAACAAAAACTTTTCTAGGTCTTACTTTCAGGGGAGGCCTTATATTTAGCAATTCAGCAAAACTTCTACTAGGTCTTATTTTCTGGGGATGTCTTATTTTAGGGGAAACAGGGTAGAACAACTTAAGGGTTTGTACTAAAAAAGACCCAGGGCAGAAGAGAACCAAAGGAACAAAGCGAATTGGCCACTGCTAGGTGAAGTGGCCTTCTGTCATGTGAGTGGAGAAGAAAGGGAGCAAAGTGAATTGGCCTCTACTAGGTGACATATGTATGAGAGGAAGGGAGGGAAGAAAGAAAGAGAAAAAGAGGGAAAGGGTTAGGGCTAGGAAAGCAGAAGAAACAGGAAGGAAAGGAATGAGGGAAAGGAAGTAAGGGAAGAGAATAAAGAAGAGATGAAGGGAAGAGAAAGGAAGGGAGAAACGAAAGAAGAGAGCAAGAGAGGAAGAAGGTTATGAGGGAAACTGAGGAAGGAAAGAAAGAGCCACAAAGAAATGCATACCTGGGCAATGTTGGGTATTTAAGCTAGTAAGAATATAAGAAAGAACTCATGATCAAAGCAAAGGCCTTAATGTTTGGGTCACATAGCAGTCCCACTTATTACTTTCCTACCAAACTGGTGTCAAACTGCATCAAGTCTGCAGTGCAGATGCACCCCTAGAGTGGATATATTAATAAAATCTGGAGAAATTGAACCAGAAATGAAGGCCAACCGTGTTCTGCTCTAGATTCCACATAAATGTTTGGGAAAACTTCCTTATAGTCGGATCTGTTTTGTAGTGGAATAGGCTGTTTCTTGGGAATCCAATGGAATGTTCTTCTCTGGGATTTTTAAAGCAGAGGCTGGATGGCCATCTGCCGGGAGGGCTTTGATTATGTCTTCCTGCATGGAAAAAGGGGGTTGAATTGGATAGCCCTGTGGGCTAACTCTATATTGTCTGCTTCCCAACATCTCGTTGTTGTTGTTGTTGTTGTTGTTGTTGTTGTTGTTGTTGTTATCATTTACTAGCTGTGTCCTGCCACGCGTTGCTGTGGCTTATGGGAATCATTTGTTGACCAGGTGGAATAGCAGTGAATAGCCTTGCAGCCTCAAAGCCTGGCTGTTTTCTTCTTATGCGAATCCTTGAGTCTACACTGCCATGTAATCCAATTCAAATAAGATAATCTGTATTTTAAAGCCAGTGTGGAAAAGGCCTGAGTGAAGAGGCCCTGAGCTCCATTGTGGCTGAGTGGGTTGCTAGGAGACGAAGTGGGCAGAGCCTACCCTTCTAACTGGCAGCTAGGGGAAAAGCTAGGTTTTTCCTGCTTCTCTAATTTGGACTTTATTTTTCTAGGTTTTTTTGTTTGAAATACATATTTTGAATGACTATGTCTTTTGTGGCCAAATTTGGTGTGATTTGGTTCAGTGGTTTTGTTGTTTACTCCATAGTAAAACGCACATTACATTTTTATATATACAGTAGAGTCTCACTTATCCAAGTCTCGCTTATCCAACATTCTGGATTATCCAACGCATTTTTGTAGTCAATGTTTTCAATACATCATGATATTTTGGTGCTAAATTCGTAAATACAGTAATTAATACATAGTATGACTGCGTATTGAACTACTTTTTCTTTCAAATTTGTTGTTAAACATGATGTTTTGGTGCTTAATTTGTAAAATCATAACCTAATTTGATGTGTAATAGGCTTTTCCTTTATCCCTCCTTATTATCCAACATATTTGCTCATCCAACGTTCTGCTGGCCCGTTTATGTTGGATAAGTGAGACTCTACTGTATAGATATCCCACTTTCCTCTCCTGAAGGAAACTCAGTACAAGCAAACGCACACAGGGTTGTTGTGCCTGCTTGCTATGAAACTCACTTTCCTATAGTTATATTTGAGCTTCACGGCTTTTGCTTTTGTTCAGCTGAAGCACTCTGGCCACTATTAATACACGTCTCGGCCCCAAACTGCTTCCGGGGCTGAGCAGGAAGAATGGTTTTCTCAGCTTCTGTGGACTGCATGAAGGACCGAGAGCAGGAGGCAAGCCCTGGCAGGCAGGCAGAAAGAAGGCCTGATCCTCACCCACAAAACAACCCCGCTGCTTGCTTCTCTCTCACTCCTTCACATGTGGGTTTGAGAATTGTGGTTTTCAGGGTTTGTGGCTTCCAGCAGAGCTGAACACCCTTTCCTTCTCAGAGGACTCTTTCTCTTTCTGTGTGTGTGTGTTCAAAAGACCTATGTCTTTATGAGACAAGCAGAGCCAACATAATTGTCTCCCAAGTTATTACATTACATAACAAAATTTGAATTTTTTTCTGTTCCTGGTATGAAAGCATTATTTCCTCCTTAATTGTGCAGTACTTAATTTGAAAGTAGTTGTTCTAATCCAGAAACTTTGTTTTTGTGGCTGCCACAAACTATTGAGACTTGATGATACTCATTGAAAAACTAGAGCAAAATGTGCTGCAGGATGTCCCTCCTGCAGAAACAAAGTTTTTGCAGTTTAATAAACTTTCCCTATGTTTTTATGATAGAACCAATTAGGAAATGGCATTTATAACCTGGGAACAAAAATCATGTTACGTGGTGTAATTGATCCCTTCACCCAACATGCTTCCAGCTTAAACAATGAGGAAGGAAATGATGAGAAGAGGAAGGGCAGAACCTGGCATGTGTGGACCTGGCCTGCAGAAGGTGTCCCCAGTTTGGGCAGCCAAACCCAGTGTGACGGCCAGGCAGCAGAAAATGGAAAAGACGACTTTCTGCTTGAGACTTTGGAGAAGCTCTATCAGTGACAGTTGGAGGGCCTGAGGACAAAGACTTAGGGATTTTTCCCTTCCTGAACAACATGTGCTTAAAGTTCGGTTGCAGTCAGAAATGAGAATGACGATGCCAGGTTTGGAAACAGGGATTGGGGGGTTGTATCTCCTGTCACTTGCCCTTGTTCTCCTCTCAACAACCCTAACGATTTCCAAGAGGCATATCTCTATGTTTTAGGCCCAAGCGAGGTCCTCTTTTCAACTGGAAGGGACCCAGAAGCCCCTAAAGCAGCCAAGGGAGGGTCAAATGTGGTGAACTGTCAGGGGTGCTTTGAATGAGATTTTCCTGCTTCTTGCAGGGGGTTGGACTGGATGGCCCGTGAGGTCTCTTCCAACTCTATGATTCTATGAATTGGCCACCTTCTCCTCTGAGAGACAATTGGGGTAACATTTTGGGGGGAATGCTTGGTGACACATGGCTGTAATTTTCTCAATTTCTTGCAAACAAACTCGTCAAATGTGGACTAGGCTATGCTACTGTTAGGTGGATCTGTAAGTGGTTAACCAAACCCAAAGGGTGATTCTCCTCAATGGTTCTTCTTCATCCTGGAAAGAAGTGACTGTTTGGATGCCATAAAGAGGGTTCGGTCCTGGATCCAGTTCTGTTCAACATCTTTATGAATGACTTGGATGAAGGTTTAGAGAGCAGTTTATCAAGTTTGCAGATGGGACCAAATAAGAGGGGATAGCTAATACTCCAGACGACAGGGTCCGAATTCAAAATGACCTCAACAGAGAGCTGATTGCCCAAAACTTGCAAAATGAATTTCAACAAGGAGAAATCTAAAATACTACACTTAGGCAGAAAAAATGAAATGCAGAGATACAGAACAGGTGACGCCTGGCTCGACAACAGTCTGTGTGAAAAAGATATTGGAGTCTTCGTGGAGAACAAGCTGAACATGAGCCAAGAGTGTGATAATCAGCTGAAAAAGCCAATGGGATTTTGGGCTGCATCCAAAGGAGTCTAGTGTCTGGATTGAGGGAAGTCATGGTGCCTCTCTATTCTGCTTTGGTCAGGCCTCTTCACTTGGAATAACATTGTATCCAGTTCTGGGCACCACAATTTAAAAGAGAGATTGACAAGCTGGAAGGTGTCCAGAGGAAGAGGGCAACTAAAATGATCAAAGGTCTGGGGAACAAGAATCCTTTTGAGAGTGTCTTAAAGAGCTGGATCTGTTTAGCCTGAAGAAGAGAAGGTTAAGAAGAAATATGATGAGAGCCATATATAAATATGTGAAAGGGTGTCATATGGAAGAGGGGGCAGACTTGATTTCTGCTGCCCTGGAAACTATGATTCAATAGTCATGGGTTCAAATGCCAGAAAGGAAATTCCACCTAAACATTAGGAAGAACTTCCTGATCATAAGAGCTATTCAGCAGTGGAACTCTCTGCCTTGGAGTCTGGTGAATGCTCCACCCTTGGAAGCTTTTAATCAGCTTCCAAGGATGCCCATCTGTCAGGGGTACTTTGATTGTGCCTTTCCTACGTGGCAGAGTTTGGAGTAGATGGCCCATGTGATCTCTTCCAACTCTATGATTCTGTGAATCTTAACTGGGCAACAAAGCTGCAGAAATGCATTTTCTCTCTAAGTGCAGGGTACTGGCTGCTGTAGAAGCAAGAAGAGACAGGACAGAAGAGGGATGGGGATTTTTGGGTGCCAGCTGTGGATTGTTGTTGCTGCTGTTGCCCAAAGTTCCACCAAGTTTGGGTCCCTGCTCCCCTCTAAACAGGAAGATTGTGCTTCTACGGTGGGACCAACTCTTTTCTACTCTGATCAGACCTCCTCACCTGAAATAATATTAACCCTGCATCCAGTTCTGGGAAAAGCAATTCAAGGAGAAGATAATGGACAAGATGACCAAAATGAGCAAAGGTTTGGAAACCAAGCCCTATGAAGAGCAGCTTTGGAAGATGGAGAGGTTTGGCTCAGAGAAGAGAAGGCTGAAAGGCATGACAACCATCTTCAAATATTTGGAAGGATATCTCATTGAGGAGAAGGGAGTAAGTTTGCTTTCTACTGCTCTGGAGACTGGGATACAAGGGAGCCATGGATTCAAACTCCAGGTAAAGAGATTCCACTTAAACATGAGGAGCAACTTCCCAATGACAAGAACAATTCAACAGTGGGACCTCCTGCTGCTTCTCCTGCCTGGGAGTTCAGTAAGCAAAGGTTGGATGGCCATCTGCCATGGGTGCTTTGGTTGTGCTTTTTCTGGTTGGCAGAAGGGGGTTAGACTGGATGGCCCCAGCGGGTCTCTTCCAATCCTATCATTCTGTGATTCTATAGATCAACAATGTGTGGCCTGCAGTGGTCAGACACATTGTTTGCCCTACATTTGGGATATTTTTTAAACAAACAAACATGCTATCAATAGGAAGTGATTCTGCTCACTTCTCTTTGTGAAAAAGATCTGCCTTTCACCTAAATGGCCTTCTGAACTCCTCTTCTTGCTAGAGGCCATTTGGGGTCTTTGTTTATTCCTGCTGAAAGTGTGGGGAATGGACCATGAAGCCCTCAGTTGCCCTCTCTCACCCGAAGCCTCTCCTTTGAAACAGAGTGGAAAAGGGAGACTTTTTTGCATTTAAAAAATCTTAATTTTTTTACCTAAGACGGAAGTGTTGTTTGTTTGTTTGTGTTTGTGAAACTGGAAGTAACTTTCTGGTTGTTTCCTGTTATATTTGGAGACAGTGGCACAGCTACCAGAGTCTGCATGAATGGACCACACAGCCAAAGCCAGAACCAGCCAACATTTGAGTCAAAGAGAAAGAAAAAAGAAGGAAGAAGAAGAAGAAGCAGATGTCTTCTTGAGTTGAGGAGACAATTACAGTTTGATAGCAAAGGGGATCCAAGCATCTCCAAGAATGAAAGGGGAAGCCCAAGTTGCAAGTCCTAATGAAATAAGTGAATATTCTTATACCTACTTAAGAATTGACGTCTGTTGCACTTGGTGCACTCCACCAGTGTGAGCAAATGCATTGTGTGAAGATAGGGGAGTGGGCCTTTTTTGCAGTGGCTCCGGATTGTGGAATGATTGTGGTAAAGGCCTATTTGGAATAATTTGGGCACCAAAGGAAAAACATAATTAGTTGCATCATAATTAACTGAGTCTAGTGGAAGGGATCTAGGAGTTTTAGTGAACCACAAGCTGAACATGAGTCAAAAATGTGGTGCGGCAGCTCAAAAAGCCAATACAATTCTAGGCTGTATCAAGAGGAACACAGTGTCTAAATCAGGCATGGGCAAACTTGGGCCCTCCAGGGGTTTTGGACTTCAATTCCCACAATTCCAGCTGTTAGGAATTGTGGAAGTTGAAGTCCAAAACCCCTGAAGGGCCCAAGTTTGTCCATGCCTGATTTAAAGACCCTGATGGTTTATGCATGTGTAGCCAATGCAGCTGATTGTGCTCCAGATTTCTTTTTACATCTGTCCCAAATTATCCCGGTTTTGGCTGGATAATTTGGAAAAGATGTGTTCAGTTCATAAAGAACTGGGCAGAGAAGTGGCATTTTCTCTCAGCTGGGCCCAAAGCCAAAATAATGGTACATTTGGATATGTAAGCGGAATGGCTGTTATCACCACTTAGAACTCAAGGAATTTCTTTTTTTTTTTACACTGAGCTACATCACTGAAGCCATGCCTCATTCACTTAACATACACAGTCCGGTGTCCTGAGAATAGACTCAGGCTTTCCCTCCATATAAAATAAGCCACAAACATGCATTCACATGCACACAAAGAGCCCAGAAATGCATGAAGTGTCCTGTCCCAAGCTCTTAGGTGCAACATTTGAAAAGGAGAATGAGTCTCTTCATTGAAATGCCATGAATATTATGAGCTTTTGAATTCCACAGAACCCTTCTCCTGGTGGTTTTGTCCCTGGGGAAAAAAGCAAGTTAAAATTTAATTAGATTTGAATCTATTTTTTTTTTAAAGTTAACATTTAAGTCAGCAAAAAAACCCCTAGGGTTTAAATAGTTCAGATGGGCTCTACGCACTGAATATCAACACTTAGAGCCCCTCTAAGCTATCCAAACTTTCAAGTTCTACTTTTACACTGTTGGTATATTCCAGGATCCTATCCCAGGCTATCTATTTTGAACTGGATTATATGAGTCTCCACTGCCATATAATCTGGGATAAGCAGATAATAGGGGATCAAATCCAGGGATATAAGGACTGTGTAGAAGAGGCCTAAACCTTCAAGGCTAGTAAATAGGAAACAGTTGCCTGTCTCTTTTGGAAAATACTTAACTCTGATCTGGCATGAATGAATGCACATTTCTTAGAGTGCATCCTCCTGTGTTTACTCTCAGATTGTCTGGAAACGAGAGAAAGGAAGGTGGCAGAAGATCTAAAACAAAGCTCAAAGCTCCAGCTCATCTCCATCTTTCAGGGCTTTGGCAGCATCTGTTGCTTTTGAGGGCAGTGGGTTTCTGAATGGGGCCATTGTGAACCAAAACACGGTCATCTGCCACCGGTCTCAAAATGACATGCAGATGCTGGGACAGTTGACAACACTCCCGATAAGTTGCCGTCTCCTGGCCAAAAACATGAAATTGTTGCAAAGATATGATCCGTGGGGCTTTCTCTTTGCTGAGGGGATCTATCTCACTCTTCATCCTTGTTGGGAAGAGGATGCCAGGCAGCCATCATAAGCAAGATCCGTGGTAGTGGCTCAGCCAAAAGAACTGGCCCCATTCTCCCCTCTGGCACAGTCTCCAAAGCTGTTTTCAATTTTCCCTTTCTGTACTTTTTGGCTTGCAATGTTGGTCCTTAGTATTTTGGTATTAGATGTCACATTCATAGTTGGTGAAGAATCCTAAAATCCTAGAGTTGGAAGAGACCCCAAGGGCCATCCAATCCAACCCCCTTCTGCAGGCAGAGAGACATATTCTAAGCCTTTCACCGATGGCCGATCAGGCTCTGCTTAAAGGCCTCCAGAAACTCCCAAGGAGATGCATATTGCCAAATGGCTCTGACCACCAGGAGGTTCTTCCTAATGTTTAGGTGGAATATTTTTGGGGTGTTGTATGATTTCCGGGCTGTATGGTCGTGTTCTAACAGCATTTTCTCTAAACTTTGCACATTCATCTGTGGCTGGCATCTTCAGAGGACCTTTTTTCCTGCCACTTGAATCTGTGTCTCCACTGTGTCCTAGTCTCTTAAGCAGCAGAAAACAAGCTCCCTGCCTCCTCAATAATATCCTTTCAAACATGCCTCTCCTGACTCCTTCTCTCAGCTTTCTTCTCTCCAAGCTACACACCCAGCTCCCGAAGATGTTCCTCGTGGCTTCCAACTCTTTGACCATTTCGGTTGTCCTTCTCTGGATACCTTCCTTCTGTCCATCTCCTTCTTGAATTGCCTTGCCCAGAACTGGACACAAGATTATTCCAAATGAGAAGCTTGACCAAAACAGAAGAGAGGGAGACTAGACACTATCCTTCTATTGATGCAGCCCAGAATTGCATTTTTTTAAGCTGATGCACCACATTGTTGACTTATGCTCAGTTTGTGGCGTAGCGAGGTGTCTAGATCCCTTTCACATTGATTGTTTTCAAGCCAAATGTTCCCATCATATATCTGTGCATTACATTTTATTGCCAAAATGTAATATGGTACATTTCTCCCTGTTAACATTCAATGTGGTTAGTTTTGTCCCAGTTCTCCAATGCCATAAAGCATGGGCAAAGTTGGGTCCTCCAGGCCAGTAGGCTTTTAGGAATTGTGGGAGTTAAAGTCCAAAACACTTGGTAGGGCTGCAGTTTGCCGTAGAGCAATACGTTGGGGTGAGTTTGTGTGCTTTGAAAGAAAACATAAGCAGGGCAGAATTCACTTTATTCATTTATTATGAAATAAAGCCACAAGGTTTGGCTGGTTGTTGTTACTTTTTTCGGTACAGTAGAGTCTCACTTATCCAAGCCTCGCTTATCCAAGCCTCTGGATAATCCAAGCCATTTTTGTAGTCAATGTTTTCAATATATCGTGATATTTTGGTGCTAAAGTCGTAAATACAGTAATTACAACATAACATTACTGCGTATTGAACTACTTTTTCTGTCAAATTTATGGTGTTTAACATGATGTTTTGGTGCTTAATTTGTGAAATCATAACCTAATTTGATGTTTAATAGGCTTTTCCTTAATCCCTCCTTATTATCCAAGATATTCGCTTATCCAAGCTTCTGCTGGCCCGTTTAGCTTGGATAAGTGAGACTCTACTGTATATTGTTTCTTGGCTTTTACTGTTCTGTACCTCTTTCCTTCTCCCTGTTTATTACTGTTATAATAACAGCTTTTCCCCACCCAAGAAAGCTTGCAAATTATTAAAATTGGTGGATTGATTTTGGGAAATACATGGAGAAGAAGGATGATGAGAATGGCTGATGAAGATTTGTGTGTTTTCTGAGATTTACCAGTTGACTAAACTGACCAAGGAAAAATATTTGTCCAAGAAAGATTGGGATTTGTATATTACTGTGTTATAATAAGGATGGGGGCATTTGTGAGATTTCCAAATTAGCAGATGGTTGTTGAAAGTGGAGGTGTGACTGTATAATGTTATTTAAAGGAGAGTAGACTAATAAGGAATGGAACCATCAGATAGTGAGGGAGAGATTAGTCAATTCATCTCTTAGGTTGTTATTTTGTTTTTCTTTATTTGTATGTTTTATTTATGTGTTTGTATTTTGTTGTTTTTAGTAGGTTCTTAGTTGTAGCATTGTAGAGACAATAGCAACACTCATTTTGCAATCAGAGTATAAAAACTTCATGGAAAAAAAATCTTCCATATTTGTATGAAGCAATATGATTTACTTGAGTCAGTCTCTGGGGATCCTATGGGCCTGAGTTTCAAATTCCCATTCATTCACAACCCCTCTCAGTGTTCTTACAGTATGTATAGCTGTGAAAGAAGGGAAGATGTATAGAATTATGCATCTTTCTTTTTGAACTAGAACCTGGAGGTCCTTTATGAAGGTTAAGTGGTGAAAGATTCAGAATCAGGTGTTTCTTCACTTAAGGTAAAATTAAACTGTGGAACTCACTGCCATAAAAAGTAGCCATGGATACTGACTTGACTTTAAAAAGAACTGAATAGATTTGTGGAGTCAATGGCTATAGGCAAGATGGCTGCATGGATATTTCTTACTTTTGTATTTAATGATCTGTCTTTGCATTTGAGGGTTCCTATATTGTCCTTTCTTTTAACAAGAGGAATATAGTCAACTTTCTATATCCACAGATTCTGCATTTATAAATTCCACCATCCACAGCTTGGGAATATTCATTTTTGTTTTCCAAAATGCAAATCTGGGTCTTGCCATTTTCCCCCATTGTCTGCAATGGGACTTGAGCATTTATAGATCTTGGGAAACCAGAAACAAACCTCAACAGAAACCAAGGAACTGCCATAATTTAATTTGTTTTTAAAAGCCACTTGTTGTGAGCATTACTTTTTGACTGTGTATTCCACTATAAGATGACTTGTTAACGGTCTTTGGATAGAAAATGAAGATAGAATGGAAATTAAATAAACAAATGCAAAAGGAGTGATTATATGGCTTTAATTGTATGACAGAGCTTGTAGTGATTTACAACCTTGTTTTTCAGGAGACGACTTTTCATTGATCCAGCAAGAAATCTACATGGTCAAGGAATGCAAACATTGCAACATCGTCGCTTACTTTGGAAGCTATCTCAGGTCAGGCCTTTCTTGTGATCTGTCTCATATAAAAATTATTTTCTGTGCCAGCTTCCTGGAGTTTCCTTCAAAGTGTATTCAGGCAGTGTGGCTAGCAGCCAGGATGCCTCTGAGTTTGCTGTCTCTTGCAAGAGACATTATTTATTATGGTCGACATCTTCCATCACAGTCTACACCACTTGTACTTCCATGGCTCAAAGCTTTGAAATCATGAGTTCTGTAGATTGGCAAAGCAGCAACACCCTTTGGCAGAGAAGGCTAGAGACTGTGTGAAACTCCATTGGTCAGGATTCCATAGCTTTGAGCCAGGAAGCTAAATTGGTGTAAAACTGCATTAATTCCACAGTATATATACATCCTAAGGAGCCCCAGTGGCGAAGTGTGTTAAAGCACTGAGCTGCTGAACTTGCAGACCGAAAGATCCCAGGTTCATATCCTGGGAGCGGAGTGAGCGCCCGCTGTTAGCTCCAGCTTCTGCCAACCTAGCAGTTAGAAAACATGCCAATGTGAGTAGATCAATAGGTACCGCTCCGGCAGGAAGGTAACAGAGCTCCATGCAGACATGCCGGCCACATGACCTTGGAGGTGTCTACGGACAACGCCGGCTCTTCGGCTTAGAAATGGAGAGTCAGACATGACTGGACTTAACGTCAGGGAAACCTTTACTTTTTATATACACCTTGTGTTGCAGAAACACAATGAAACTCTCTTAGTCAAATTTTAAAAATGTGCCTTCATGTACCAGCGAGAGGGCAGCAGCAGCACTTCTAATGCACATCAGGTGAAAGGAATTCAACTCTATGCCCATCAAGGATGGTTGAACATTGGGCCATGGGTCACTGGTCACTTCATTGCAGGATGGATGCCTGCATGCCATAATGTCACGCCAGCCCAGCCCACCCTGAACACCAATGTTGCAATGCTGTTTAACCCTCTTTAGTGCACACGTTCATCCATTTACAAAGGCGTCTCTCTACCCCCCTCTCTGTGCATAGACATCTGTGCCTTTGTGCACTGAGATGGAAGGAACCTGTTATTTCCAATGCAGGGAGAATGGCTGATAAAGTTGTGTGAATTAGCTGAAACAGACAAACTGACAGTGCGGATCAAGGATATTAACTTCAAGAAAGACTGGGGCTTGCTTATTACTTTTTCGCACCAACGATGGGGGCAAACATCAATTGTCAGATTTACGAATTAGAGGAATGTTACTAAAAGTAGACATATGGCTATATAGTACTGTCTAAAGGGAGTAGAATAACAAGGGGTAAACATAAATAAACAATGAGTGTGAGGTTCAGAGGTTCAGAATATTGCCTCTGTAGCTGTGTGTTTTGTATGTGCATACTGCTGTAGGTATGTGTTAGGTTAATGTGTTTGCTTTTAGTTTAGATTTGAAATATGTCATAGTGGCTAGTCTCAGATGGTTGCTTAGTTTAAGCAATACTGTATATACCGTATCATGAAAAACTGCCTTTTGGTGTTATTTTTGTTCTTTTATGTTGCTTCTTTATGGAAAACCATTTTTTAAAAATAAAGGTGTATGCCCCAAGCAAAATGCCAGCCACAGCAAGACCCACATATCTCCAATGGAAACAGATTGTTATGATCTAAAGCTGTCAGTATGACCAAATGCCATTAAATTACATGCATTCCAGGTTTTTTTTCTTGTCTGGTGTGTGAGAATTGGCCGTCTACAGAGACGTTGCTCAGGGGGATGTCCAGATGTGTTGCCATCCTACTGGGAGGCTTCTCTCATATCCCCACAAGCTAGAGCTGACAGACGGGAGCTCGCAACCTTCAGGTCAGCAACCCAACCTTCAGGTCAGGAGTCCAGCCGGCACAAGGGTTTAACCCATTGTGCCACCACGGCTCATGCTAGAACTGACTTCCAGTCCCAGCATACTATAGGGTTGCATTGGAAGAGCCAGAGATTCCTAGAGAATTTGCTAGATCTTCCAGTACAACTCTAAAGTAACATCTGGGGAAAATATACCAAAGAATTGCCTGAAGGACCAAGTAAATTACTAGAGAACCATTTCTCTCTGAGTGTGGATATGTGAAACAGTGGGTATGGGTTGTGCGGTGGCTGTAATTTATTTATTCATTGTGTTAAAATATTTATATTGCATTCATATCGTAGGACCTCTGAGTGGCTTACAATAAAATCAGTTTAAATCATTTAACACTTAAAGCCATAAAATATTCTGAATGTGTCGATGAAGCTGTTAATGCTGAGAAAGGAAGCGGGTTTTTGGCTGGGATGCAATGGCCTTGAAGTCACATTTTCTCTTTCTAAACTTGAGGCTGCATATTTTCCATTCCCTTGGAATTTTGCTCTTTGCCGGCCAATTCTCTGAGAATATGTCCCATCCCTTCTCACATCTGATCTTTTACGCATAGATTTTGACATCCAGGCATTCAGAGCATTCAGCTTTCTGTTTTGCTCCTACTGAGAGAGGGGCAAACTAAGCAGTGTCCCGAAAACTGCTAAGGAATGTGTTTGCTCATGTCAGGAGTAGGAATCTTGCAAAATGTGAGATATCTTTGCATTGCAAAAGTGACCAAAAGTCCCCCTCTGGTCTAGAAAAACTGGCATTTTTAAAATATTAGTGCACAAGGAACCTTTGCAAAAGGCCCCTTTTTGTCTGTTCTTTATTTTGGTTGTTTTGAACTGGAAAGGGAAGTGTGTCTTCCAATCCACCAAATATTCTTGCACTGCAAAATTCATTGGAGCCTTAGCTAGCTTTGCCAATGGAAAGGAATGCAGGATGTTGCAGTCTGGCAACATCTGGCGCATCACATGATTCCCATTTTTAAGGTCTGCAAGGATTTGGGTCCTTGAGCCTCCTGTGCCAAGTGAACTGTTTAAAGAGGTCCTTGAACTTGTTTGTCTCACTTTTAAAATGGGAATTCCAATGCTGCCGGCATATGATCATCACAAAGGGTCTAAAGTAGGCATGGACCAACTTCGGCCCTCCCTCCAGGTGTTAGGAATTGTGGGAATCCATGCCTGGTTTAAAAGATCAAACATTAAGACTCTTCATTTTCCTTTCACAGCCGCGAGAAGCTCTGGATCTGTATGGAATACTGTGGAGGCGGATCCCTTCAGGACATTTATCACGGTACTTAGAAACCTCTTTTTTCCTGATTCCAGCGCACTTCCCCAAGCAGTTATCCTGTCTTTTTTGCCTCCTTCCATTGTATCCTAAAAACTCTGAAAGGTAGATTGGGATGAAATAAACACAATTGTCATAATGTTGGATACACTGAATGTGTTTTTAAACATGGCTGAAGCTCAGTTAGCTGTTCAAAGCCTGAGAATATGTGTGGGAGGCCCTTGGTAGTTGTTATATTAGATGCCTGCAGTGTAGCCTTCATGGCCTGGAAGATATACGTATTTATGTGAGTCTCATCCACCATCAAATCTAATGCGCACCTCAATTTTCAAAACCCTGAAACCAAAAAAGCATTTGCTGGCAAATGTAATATGCAGCGGCAAAAAGTGCACTCTTTGTAATTTGGCTGAAAAAAGTGTGTATTACAGTGGCTGCATGTTTATAATTCCTTCTTTAAAAGCAAAAGTATTAAAACACCAAAGCTTCCAGTAATAGAAAAGGAAACCTTGCGGTGCATCTAGGCTGCAGAATGAATCCACTTTAACTGCCTTGATTCAATCATATAGAATCATGTAGTTTTACAAAGTCTTGAACTTTCTCTGCCTAAGAATGCTCATCAAACTACAAATCCCAGGATTGCATAGAATGGAGCCATGGCAATTAAATTAGAGAGGACATCCCTCAAATAGGAGCTCCATGTGCAGTTCCTGAAGCAGCTTTCCCTTTGGCTTTGGTTCAGAACTAAGATTACCCTATTCTGCAAATCTGATGTGCACCCTATTTTTGGCAAGGTAATTTATAAGGTGAGCATTAGATTCAAGTAAATACAGTAGTTCAGTTACTTCAAACATGCTGCCCACTGCTTTGACTTGGATAAGAGGACAGGAACAGGCTATGTTTGTATTACAACTTCTTCTCATAATGTCTCTGGAGTCATTGTGATGGCAAGAGGACCTGTATGTTCTGTCCTTCAGTGCTCCACTTGCCAGGAACACAGAACTCCTTCCTTTAGTGTAGTGGCCTTTCAGAAAGGTTTGGGGAGGAGCTCAGATGGGAAATTAACACATACACATGCATATTTGTGTATAATTCGGCCTCATGTAACTCAAGGGCAGGTTTTGTTGGGCGAAATTATGGGTTTTGATACAATCCGTGGATAAATTAAGAGTTATTTCACAGAAAGGGGAAAGTGCTGGTGCCACCTTGGGGGGCCAACCACCTTGGCCGTTGCTATTTCCTTGCCCATTGGCTTTTTTAGCTGCCGCATCACATTGTAGGCTCATGTTTAACTTGTTGTCCACGAGGACTCCAGCAGTGTGTGCGAAAAAGACCTTGGAGTCCTCGTGGACAACAAGTTAAACATGAGCCTACAATGTGGTGCGTCTGCTAAAAAAGCCAATGGGATTCTGGCCTGCATCAATAGGGGAATAGCGTCTAGATCCAGGGAAGTTATGCTCCCCCTCTATTCTGCCTTGGTCAGACCACACCTGGAATACTGTGTCCAAATTTGGGCACCACAGTTGAAGGGAGATGTTGACAAGCTGGAAAGCGTCCAGAGGAGGGCGATTAAAATGATTAAGGGTCTGGAGAACAAGCCCTATGAGGAGCGGCTTAAAGAGCTGGGCATGTTTAGCCTGCAGAAGAGAAGGCTGAGAGGAGACATGATAGCCATGTACAAATATGTGAAGGGAAGTCATAGGGAGGAGGGAACAAGCTTGTTTTCTGCTGCCCTGCAGACTAGGACACAGAACAATAGCTTCAAACTACAGGAAAGGAGATTCCACCTGAACATCAGGAAGAACTTCCTCACTGTGAGAAGGGCTGTTCGGCAGTGGAACTCTCTCCCCCGGACTGTGGTGGAGGCTCCTTCCTTGGAAGCTTTTAAGCAGAGGCTGGATGGCCATCTGTCGGGGGTGCTTTGAATGCGATTTCCTGCTTCTTAGCGGGGGGTTGGACTAGATGGCCCATGAGGTCTCTTCCAACTCTACTATTCTATGACTCTATGACTCTATGCCCAGGATTCAAAAGGCCCAAGAGTGCTGTCACAATGGATAGAGTAGGAAAAGGTCAGTGCTTCTTTTAGGTTCTCCTGGTATGGAATAAGCTCTTGCTTTTTGCCACTCTACACAGGGTCCCTTGAAGTGTCCCTTTTTGGTAGATTCATTTTTGGGGTCAATTTTTTGACTAAAATTCTTGGATTTATGCCTGAGTATATAGCAGTCTTGGGCAAACTACTGGCTGTTAGGAATTGTGAGAGTTGAAGTCCAAAAAACCTCGAGGGACAAAGGTTTCCCATGCCTACTATATAGGGTACTTGCCAAAGTGGTTATAACTTGGAGCCTGATGACTATCAGAACGGGCCATGCACACAGGTACTCATGCGCTCTGGTCCCTTGCTGGCTGGAGGATGTTGGGAATTGCAGTCCCAATATGTGATGCATCCCAGCCATCCTCTCTCTTTTCCAGGAAAGAGTGAAAAGCCTTTTCTTTGCCTTCTTTTTCCAGTTAGCCTGACATAGCTTGCTCTCTCCTTGCTGCTAGCAGCCACAGCAAAGAGATGGAGAAGTTGATGGAGAACATGTTAAATTAGTAGGATGTTGAGGGATTTCCTGGCTGTGGAAGTGGGATTGCTTACCACATCCTACAGCCTTAGGGCCACATAATAGGTGGAAAGTATATATTCCTGGAGAGGAACTGAGGACCACCACGGAGAAGGCTCTGGTGCCTTCTCAAAGAAGAGAAAGGCTCGTGCTGAATAAGATAGTCCTTTAGTCTGCAGCTTCCATCAGTGGGCACAATAAAACTAGAATGATTAGACTTTGCAGGTCAAGAGCTAACAGTAAGTATGGGTTGTATGAGCATCCAAAGCAGAGTGTGTTAAAACATCAATGTTTCAGGGGAATGCACTCAAAATATTCTTAGAGCTGAAGTCCAAAAAACTAAACGTCCCAACCTCTGTACTAGACTAGATAGATTTTTCAGCCAGATCCCATTATCTACACATCCTGGACATATAAAATAGGGACAATCTGCTTTGACTTGGTTTCACACTTATTTTGCTTTTCCTTTCAGTGACGGGGCCCCTGTCAGAGTTGCAAATTGCGTATGTTTGCAGAGAAACATTGCAGGTAATTGACCAGTATGCATCCTTTGGGGGTCTGATGAGCACCAGAAACATGTGTCTTTCAGCAGGAAAACCCTGGACTTTTTAATTTGATTTTTAGGCCAATCACATGAGCTCTGTGGCTTGCAGATGACAAATTAGACTTTGTGTGTCTCCAAACCCTTCCAGACTTCGTTTATTCTATACAGACTTTCTTTGTCACGTTCTGTGCTCCATGTGTCTTGGTTTTCTTGTCTTCATATTTAAAATTCCTTTCGGTGGTACGCTATGCGTGTTTGCTTGTCAGTTCTTTTCAGTTCTGTATTTTTGTTTTGTTCATGTGTTATTTATATTGATTGCATATATATTTCCATCAGTGGCCCCCCACAGTGTGGTCACCCCCATGGACCCAAACCATAACATACCACTGTATTGTAACTAAAATTCTGGAACAATTGACAAAATGAGTGACTATTAAGAAATAAACAGCAGTAACGAAAACAGAAGTGGGTGCCTGCAGCGCATGCGAACAAAACCACATTATTGAAAGCACCCTTGTAATTGGGTAACAATGACAGCTCTGACTGGAGAACGTCTACATTTCAAGACTTCAAAAAGTAAATGAGCGTAGAGATTTAGTCACCATCTAGGGACTACAGTACATCTGAACGTAAGCCAGTTGGTCAAAAAATATGCTTGTGGATATATCTGATTAAATGGATATTTTTATTTAAATACACAACCCATTGTGGTCCCCCGAAAAGATGCCTCAGAGTTTCATTATTAACTGCCACTATATTCTAGAACTTTTTGGTGGTTTTTGTTCATGTATTTGTCCTATTTAGGGTTTTTTTCGGCTTGGTTGGTGCATCTGTGGTATGCGAGTATGTGGGACTAAAATGGTTTTTTAGGCTGGGAGAACAACAAAGTCTTTTCTGCCTCATAATGTCGGTGTCAGGTGAGCCTCTTTGGGAGAAGTATGCCACAACCGTCCTCTGTTCTACACAAAAGGGTTTTGCTCATCCTGCCTTTGTAGCTTCAGAGTGAGTCTCTCAATTCTTGACAGGTAGATCAGGGCAGACAGAAATAAGGGCTCTTCCTCCCTTTATCTGCTCGGAAGGCAGTCCTGTTGAGTTCAATGGGGTTTATCCTAATGTAAGAAGATATACAGCAGGCATGGGCAAACTTGGGCCCTCCAGATGTTTTGGATTTCAACTCCCACCATTCCTAGCAGCCTACCGGCTTTTAGAAAACACCTGGAGGGCCCAAGTTTGCCCATGCCTGGTATAGGGTCATACAGATTATTCCTCAACTCACCAGTAGTTTGAGTATGAGAAATAGAAGGATTGTGATGAAGGTTATATTCATTTATAGCCTGCCTTTTCCTCAGTGGCTTACAATGAAATCGCAAATAATTGTAGTTGTGTCTATTCAAGTTGTTTTTCACTTATGGGTGACATTAAGGGACACCTATCCCAGGTTTGTCTTGAAATGATTTGTATTCACAAAATGTTTTCAATTGCCTTCCTATGGGGCTGAGACAGTGTGACTTGCCCAAGTTCACCCACTGTGTTTATATATATATTGGAGTCAATTTAAAGGCACATAACAACATACATTTGTGTGTGTGTAAAAACCATAAGTCAGTCCATCTAACAAAAACATTTCCGATTGCACTGAATGACAGAGAACATCTCTTTTGTTTTATTATTTCACATCCCACCTTTCCCTGCACACAGAACCCAAAAGCCAATGTCACTTGCAGTAACAACACTTTAAATATCCTTGTGAAGAGAAAAAGCAGAATATAAATAATAACAACAACAACAACAACACAGTCCTTAACATGAGGCAATGATACTTTGTATAAGCAGTGCAGCAGCCTGGAAATTATTTGTTTCTGACTCATGGCAACCCAAAAGCAAACGTATCAGAGTGCTTTCCTGGCAAAGTTTGCTTGGAAGGAGTTCCTCTTCCTCCTTCTGAGGCTGAGAGAGTGTGACTTGTGTCATCCATCTGGGGCCTGAACCCTGGTCTCCAGTGTCATAGGCCAATGTTCAAATCACTGCTTCACATTGGCTTTCAGCCTGAAAATACCAACAACAAATATAGTACTTCAGGTTTTGTTCAGATTCCAAGAATAAACGGTTAGGAATCTCTCATTTGTAGACACTAGATGTGCATTTGTTCTTCCTGCTCCTGGCCAATGACTTGTTCACAGCTTCACAATGTGCCAAACCTTTGTGCAATCGTTCAGCCAAGGACTGGGGACAGATTTCCCGGTTTGGGCCATTAACAGCCTTGCCGCTCCAATCATATCAAACAACAAGTTCCTCTCTTTCTTTTTGAAAGTGGCCCAGAGGTAATTGAATAATGGCCATAGAGCAATTAAAATGTCCACTTTCTCTGTAATGCAAACCCTTTCCCCCCATTGCTTTGCAGAAGCACTTCAGTTGGATTTTAATCCCAATTAATACCTTGTACGTATGACATATCCTGAATTTGATAAATACCACCATCTTTATTATGTCCTAGGTTGTTGGGAATACGTTCCACTGACTACCTAGGTTGCAATTAATCTATATAATCTCTTAAAATAAATGTCAGCATAATTAATAGGTAATTTTTACAGAATTTTCATTTGCAATGGTTCAGGAACATTAAAGAATGAACCATGCCAAAACACATTATTGTTATTGTTGCATTCCTTTGAGTCATATCCGACCTACAGCAACTCTGTCACAGGGTTTTCGTAGCAAAATTTGTTCAGAAGAGGTTTGCAATGAAATTTTTGTCCCTCTTTTAACAGGATTGCCTTCTTTTTTTAAAATAATGCACTATAAGTATTGTGTTACAAACATTGTAGAAAAAGCTTAGTATTTTATCCACGTCTTAGACTACTTATATTCTTTTATTCTCAAATGTCCACCTTCCTCCTTCACCCAACCTGTACTAAACAATAATAAAACAAATATTCAAATTGACTTCTCGCCTTCCAACTATTTTTGACATTTTCACGATCCAGTTCCCTCATATGGTTAAGTCCTTACCTTTCCTCTTTTGAGTGTATTCTTGCGGCCAAAACCATACAGTGTAATAACTTGAAGTTTGGGTTTTTGGTTTGTTCATTAAGACCAATAAGAAAGAAGTCAGATCTAACTCCACTTTGGTTTTCAAAATCCGTTGTAATAGATACTGGGTCATATATATATACATACACACACACAAACACACACACATACACACACAAACACTTTATCACATTGCCTCCTACCCTCGCTAGTGGTTTCACCCACTTCCAGGTAGTATTGTCTGGGGTGCTTTTTAATTTTGTATTTCATCTTGAAGTTGCCTCCTCATTTTTGTTCCTTCTCTTTTCCTTTTTTTTCAAAGGGACTTGCGTATTTGCACATGAAAGGGAAAATGCATCGGGACATTAAGGTCAGTGGTTTGTCATGAAACTCCTTCTCAAGTGGGAGCTGATTCTCTGAAGGCAATCAAGAGTTTGGAGTCTTCTTGAGTATTTCTTTCTTTTGTTTGTTTGTTTCTTTTAGGGTGCAAACATTTTGCTGACGGATCACGGGGACATCAAGTTAGGTAAGTGAGTTACGCCCGTGTATATTTCCTTGAGTCAGACAGTGAGGCCAGTTGAGAGACACCTTTCAGGTGCCTCTACACTGTAGAATGAATGCAGTTTGACACCATTTGAACTGCACTGGCTCAATGCTATGGAATTGTAGATTGGTGAGGTACCAGAGAAGGCTGAAGACCTTACGAAATTACAACTGTCATGATACCATTAAAGTTCTAGCGATCTCTAGGTCTTATGGTGGAAATTGACCATAGGGGCAGCCTGGAAGGCCTAGAGTTTTCTAGAAAGATGTTCTCTCGGGTAAAATAAAATAGCAATTTTTTTATTTGTAGTTGTTCACTTTTACAGGGGTCTTGTTCTCTAACCCCCAGCAAATGCAGTCACGAAATACTTCTCACTTTATACTGTGTGGTTTTAACTACAGTAGAGTCTCACTTATCCAACACTCGCTTATCCAACGTTCTGGATTATCCAACACATTTTTGTAGTCAATGTTTTCAATATATCGTGATATTTTGGTGCTAAATTCATAAATACAGTAATTACTACATAGCATTACTGTGTATTGAACTACTTTTTCTGCCAAATTTGTTGTCTAACATGATGTTTTGGTGCTTCATTTGTAAAATCATAACCTAATTTGATGTTTAATAGGCTTTTCCTTAATGCCTCCTTATTATCCAACATATTCGCTTATCCAACATTCTGCCGACCCGTTTATGTTGGATAAGTGAGACTCTACTGTATTACCATGGTCATTAATAGGACATAAGAGGGAGATTTGTAGAAAGAACTCTTCTAGGTCCCCCAGTGCAATTTGGAGGCCAATTTCAGGTGGAAATAATAAATAATAATCATCATCATTATCATCATCATACACTTTATTTATATTCTGCCCTTCTCCCCGAAGGGACTCAGAACAGATTACAGTTGCAGACAAAGGCAAACATTCAATGCCTTATTTACAAACATACACTGAGACGCAACTCAGACACAACTCATCTCTGGCTCTGGGAAGTGCTCTTCTTCATTTTCAAGCTGAGGAACCTGTGTTGTTACGTCCTGGTCGTATGGCCGGCATGATTGCTTGGAGTGTCTTTTTTTGCCTTTTCCCACTGAAGTGGTACCTATTTTATCTACTCACATTTGCATTTTTGCGAACTGCTAGGTTAGCAGGAGCTAGAGCTAACAGTGGGAGCTCACCCTGACCTGCGGATTCAAACTTCCGACCTTCAAGTCAGCAGTTCAGCAGCACAAGGGTTTAACCCATTGCGCCACCGCGGAGTCATGTTGGAAGACTAGCGATTCCTAGAGAAAGGTTCTCTTATGTTTAAAAGAATAGCACTTTAAAATTTTACATTTTTAACTTTTTCAGGGGTTCTAGATTCCTAACTCTAATGAATGTAGAGGGCTACCCGTACTCCAATTTATTATTATTATTTATTATTATTATTACTCCCCATGAGGACATAAGGCAACTAACATCTGTCTCCACTAGACAATACAAAAGTTAAAAAACAAATAGTAACAGTATAGTAAACACAGAATTAAAATACAATAAATACACTAAAAAGGCCTTAAAATTTAGCTGTCATCAGCCACTGAGATCCAAACATTTAGGAGTTTGTCTAATCCTCTAATCCCCCTTTGAAGTCTCACCCAATTCTGCTAGGTAGACATGTTGGGAGTTATAGTTTGACTCCTCTGACACCAGTTTGAGAAAGGCAGAATTGAAGGATACTGGTAGATATGACCCACAGTTAAAACCATTCGCAGTCATTCCTGTGCCACATGAAAGTCATTGCTAACAAAAGGCAAACTGGGGTCTGTTTTTATGCTCCTGAGATGAGAATGTCTGATTTTCCTGGTATTTTCTTTGCTCTTTGCGCAAAGTGGAAACTTCTTCCATCCTTTCTTCCCTAGCTGACTTCGGCGTAGCGGCAAAAATAACCGCCACCATTGCGAAGAGGAAGTCGTTCATTGGCACGCCTTACTGGTAATAAATTCCTTGGGATTATCCAGACAAGGGCCTGGGAGATTGACTCAGGGTTTCCAGACCAGGCAGTAAAGATCCAAAAGCAGCCAAGGATGCCGTGAGATGATGGCAGCAGGCTTGGCTTTTGGACCTTTCTTTCCATCAATGTCTCTGCTGCGATATAATACCCATTTGAGTTGGGCCAAATGTCAGATTCATGTATAGGTTCACTTTAATGATTTATCGGATATGTCTAGCCATGTGAGCTGGATAACATTTGATTCAGCAAGTCTTAATTATAACAGCTTTCACAGTTTGGGAGGTACATTTTGCTATGATGGACACCCTTAAATTATTCATTCGCACTGTCATTTTGTTCTGCTGTCAGAAATACTGAAAGCAACAGAAAGAGATCTCTCCTTGCAATAAACGCCAATGCAGTGTAGTCATACATCTTCTAAAGCATACCTTTTACAAGTGCTTTGCCCCATTTAGTCTTATTAAAACTTCTCCAGATCTCTTTCAGAAGTAAACATATATTTCTATTTATCAGGACCGTAGGTGCAAGTTAGAATTTTCTGACCTTTTGCGAATAGATTTTCTGTTCCAAAAAAATTGATTACTTCTGGCTTTTGTGTTTCATGGCAGGTTTATGTAGCCTGCACTTTTAAACTGTCTTAACAGTTGAATCTCCACTCACAGGACCCTGAAAATTGTTTTGATTTCTGGCTCTGAACTACAGTTCCCAAGGCTTCATAGGGCAAGGAGTGATATAAATCCATATAATGTGGGCTGTTTAACTGTGTCAAGCCACAGTGCTTCACCAAGGACTGAGCAAATCTTCTGCTTCTGTTGCCAGTCTGAATTTACCCAACTAGAGAACTTCCAAGTTGGACCCATACCACATGAACAGAGCAGTTTGATACCAGTTTAACTGCCCATGTCATGTGGAGGCCAGTCATTTAGAGTGTTACTTGATATTCTCCTCTGTAGTTCCTGTTGCACACCTACACGTTGTTTCCGACTTCTAGTGACCCTAAGATGACACTCTTGTGGGATTTTCTTGTCAATAATTGGTCAGAGTGGGTTTGCCGTTGCCTTCCTCTGAGGCTGAGATAATCAGGTTTCACTTATTATATGGCCAAGTGGGATTTCACTTATTATATGGCCAAGTGGGATTCGAACCGTGGTCTCCAGAGTTATAGACCAATACTCAAATCACATCTGCTCTCATTACCTTTATGAGAGGCACAATGAATTACTTCAGGAGAATACAGTACATTTGCAATTTTAAAGTACACCCCCAAAGAATATATCCCAGGATGCCATAGTATGGGCACGCCGATCAAACGGCAACAATTGTGTAATTTGGATACCCCCTGGAATGCCACAGTATAAAGGCTGGTGGGTTGTCCTTTTCTTGCATCCAAAGTAGTACAGGCCAGGTTTGGTTTACCAGGCCAGATAAAATACTAGCAGTGAGTTGTGCAGAAGGTTCTTACGTCTAACGCTGTGCTTGTTTCCCTCTTCATCAGGATGGCCCCAGAAGTAGCTGCAGTCGAAAAGAACGGGGGCTACAACCAGCTCTGCGACATCTGGGCTGTGGGCATCACGGCCATTGAGCTGGGAGAGCTCCAGCCACCCATGTTTGAGCTTCACCCCATGAGGTCAGTAGACAAAACATTGGGCTGATACATAGCCTAGGCATGGCAACTGCTGATGATCTAAGGCCACACATCCCCATCCCCAGTGGACCACACCATTGTATTTCAGTATGTGCAAAATGCACATGGCCTTCCATGTCACTATGTCACTTCTGGTTGCCATTCTGGCCAATTATCAGCTAACTTTATTTCTGTTTATGGGAGGAAGTGGAGCAGGGAGGAAGTGGGAAAAATAAACTTCTATACTGCAGCGAGTTTTGGATCAGTTTAATACCAAATATGGAGAGGGGGTCTGAGGCTTTTGCAGCAGTTCAGAAGGGCTTCAAAGGGGCTGCCCTTTGGGTTCCTAAAGGCTGCATAAGACCTGCAGTCCTGACTTTGTCCATTTCTGATTTAACCAGTGGAATGGAATTGGGTATGTGTGTGAGGCGTGAAGAATCTTAATTTATCAACCACTAGCATATCTATCTGGCATTGCCCAGCTGTCATTGAGAGCACTGCTGGTCTCCTTTCTCCTTTCTCTGGGCGGCTTTCCTTGCAATGTCTTAATGCCAGTGATGGGCAGACTCCTTCCTTCTTTCCTTCCTTCCTTCCTTTCTTCCTTCCTTCCTTCCTTCCTTCCTTCCTTCCTTCCTTCTTTCCACTCTTATGCATATCATCATTATTTCCCACTGACAAAGGTGTCACTTAACGAAGCAGCCAATCCAGTGACATCACAGAGGGCCACTTCACCTAGTAACAGTCAATCTAGTGACATTACAGATGGCCACTTGGCCTAGCAACAGCCTTTGTGGTGCAGACAGACAAACAAACTTACATGCATAATTTGACACACACACACAAGGGTATATTCTTATCCTTACCCAAGTGCTGTTGGGACCGCTGCCCCATGTCACCTTTCTTTCCCAGAGACATCACAGAGCCACTTCACCTAGCAACAGCCAATCCTTTACCTGCCAATAACCAACCCAGTGACATCTCTTTACCAAGCAACAGACTTCGTTGGGCAGACAGACAGACAGACACACACACACACACACATATATATCTCTCACACACGTTAAGACTTTTGTACATAGATTTACCTCACTTTTCCCCTTTCAAAGAAGGAATCGCTGAACATGGCTTCACACCAGGAAAGGTTTTAAAAACTCTTCCAAGAAAATGTATTTATGAGTTAAAATCAGCATCCACTTGCATCCCCCAAACCCTCAAGTCAGTGGATGAAATGCAGCCACCCCACTTTTGTGTATTCTCTGTCAGCTCAGTGGGGTTTTTTTTCTTGTCTTTCAGGGCCCTCTTTCTCATGTCCAAAAGCAACTTTCAACCTCCAAAGCTAAAGGAAAAAACAAAATGGTGAGTCTGATTGTCTCATCCCTCTTACGGTGTCTTTGTTCCCAGCGGAAGCAGGTTAGAAAAGCCTTTTGAGAGTTGGTGTGTGACCCACAAGGACCAAGTGAGGGAAAGAGCAAAACAAGGGAAGTGATGCTGAAGATGTCTTAATATGCGGCACATGAAGAATCTGAATTCATATGAGAAGAGCCACTCATAGAATCTGAGAGTTGGAAGGCACTGCAAGGGTCATCAAGTGCAACCCCCTTCTGACATGCTGGAATACACAATGGAAGCATTCCTGAAAGATGCCCCTCCAACCTCTGATTAGAGATCTCTTAAGAAAGAGAATTGAGTGTCCTCTTGAGGCAGCCCATGCTGCTGCCACACCTTCTTCCTATTGTTAGGTGGAATCACTTTTCTTCTCCTTTGATCTGGGTTCTAGTCTCTGGAGCACCAGGAAATAAGCTTGCTCCTTCTTTTACATGACATTCCTTCTGATATTTCAAGATGGCTATCATGACGGCTCTAGAAATTAAATACAGTAGGTTGCTGTGAGTTTTCCGGACTGTATGGCCATGTTCCAGAAGCATTATCTGCTGACATTTCACCCAGATCTATGGCAGGCATCCAGAGATTGTGAGGTCTGTTGGAAACAAGGCAAGTGGGGTTATATATCTGTGGAAGGTCCAGGGTGGGAGAAAGAACTCTTGTCTGTTGGAAACAAGTGTGAATGTTGCAATTAATCACCTTAATTAGCATTGAAAGGCCTAGCAGCTTCAAGGCCTGGATGATTCCTTTGTTGGGAGGTGTTACCTGGCCCTGGTTGTTTCCTGTTTGAAATTCCCCTGTTTTCAGAGTGTTGTTCTTTATTTACTGTCCTGATTTTAGAGTTTTTTAAGCCTTCGACAACACATTAAATACAGTAGCCCTTCCACTTTCTCAAGGGTTATGGAGGCAGGACCTTCATAGAAGTGGGAAAACTGTAAATATTCACAACTATATTTTCCTTGAACTGTGGTGCCAAAAAGTTGTGTTCCAGATGAAACCTAACCAAAACAGAAGAGTGGCACTACTACTTATCTTTATCTGGATACTATTGCAGGAAAAGAGATTCCATCTAAACATTAGTAAGAACTTCCAGGGGATAAGAATTGTTTAGCAGTGGAATATACTTCCTCAAAAGCTGGTGAGGATTTCTTCTTTGGAGACTTTTAAACAGAGGCTGGATGGGCATCTGTCTGGAGGGGTTTTGATTGTGCTTTTCTTGCCTGGAAGAAGAGAATTGGACTGGATGGCCCCTGAGGTGTATTCTAACTTTAGGATTCTTTGAAGTGAGAATTCAGATTATTTTGGACCTTTATAATGATTTTTTTTCTTAAACCACAATGGTCAAGAATCCTGTATGAGATTTATATATGCATAAATACCTTGCATAAGGTTCGGGTCTATGTTAGGAAGAGGCAGCCCTTTGCTTCCCAGTTGTAGAGGAAATAGACCCCTTTTGCTCGCAGCAGTTGCTGCCTAGTAAATGATGGTTGTGGGATTTCAGAAAAGTCATAAGTACGTAATTTCTTATTATCTGTTTTTCCCTGCTACAGAGAATTCCAACCAGTAGGAGGTCCACTGGGGACAATGCAACCCAGTGATCAGATGTGTATCTTATAATAAAAACTTTCAGAACTTTCCTTTTAGAGCCCTCCTCCCTTTAGTTTCTTCCATATTGTCTTGAAGTACAATTCCCATCATCCTCCACCCATTTGGACTGTGGGAATCTGAATGATCTTGTCATTAGGTGGTTTTAATTCTATGTCCTTGTGTCTGAATATTGTTTTATCTCATGTTTAATCATCTTTATTGCTTTAATATGTTATATGTTTCTTGTTTGGATTTTATGGTTTGATTTTATGTGTATGTTAGGCAATAGGCATTGAATTTTGTCATTATTGTGTTGTAAACCGCTTTGTCCCCCCCCCCCCCCCCCCCGGGTGAGAAAGACAGTATATAAATACAGCAAAATAAATAAATAATCTGATGTACAACAGCCTGCTATTATTGGGTGTTGTCTGCTTTCTATAATTATTTGTGCCCCTTTTAAGTTTCAACCATGTATTGCTTGTCCCAATGACTGAGATACAGGCAGTCCCTGAGTTACAAATCTAAGTTACAAACCTAATTCCACTTGAGACCAAACCTACAGAACCTCTTGTGTTTGTAACTTGGGGACTGCCTGTATTTATTCCTGCTTCCAGTTCCCTCCTGCTAACATGTCTTTGAAGTGGTGTCTGCTTAAGAGTGGGTTTGTTTACCTGATCTGACCCAAATCCAATGTCTGTTTCAGTCATCGCTTTAATAATGCAGCGCCTGAGCATACTTCCTCCTTGCGCAGTCCCAGCACATAAGATTAAAGGCTGCATTTTTTCCATCTTCTTTATAAAGGTCATCGACATTCCATAATTTTGTCAAAGTGGCACTTACAAAAAACCCAAAGAAGAGGCCGACAGCAGAAAGGCTTCTCACAGTAAGTCTGCCTCTTTCTTTTCACTGTTGGAGCACATTCATGTCAAATTGCTATGAACGGATTCAATGTGCATGTGTGTGTTTCTCTGCACCAGGAGGTCTCACATCCTGAGGCTTTTTTCAGTGTTGTAAAATATGTTGAATGCTGAAGCCATTTCTGAACTCTTGTTTATGTGTACAAGTATCTTTGGATTAAGATTATACTCAGATAATTGCCTGCGCCGCTATGAATCATGTGTTCAAGTTTCCAAAGACTATGACTGCTTTCTTTAAAACAGCAGCTTCAGAGAATTATAGAAAATTATGGAAACCTAGACTGACCTCAAGTGCAAAAGCTGCCAGAAATTGAAATGAAAGAATTAGGCCTGGTTATATCATGCGAAATATTAAACTGTAAATTAGTGTTCGGGGAGATAGCATGTTCCTTCCTCTTGTTCATCCAAACCAGGAGGAAAAATCTGATCATGATAAGGTTGAAAGGGAAGAAATGTGTTTGGTGTTGGTGGTTCTTCTACAGATAAAGCTAACCCACTCATCCCAAACAGCAATGCAGGAATGCACCGAAATGTGCAACTTCCAATGCAAGTGGACCATATAATCGCACTGGAAGACTTAAACGTTCCTAGAGGTGCCATATTAATCAAATCTGTGAATAACACTATGTAACACTATTTTTGGTCCTGGGTTATAAAAGTCATTTCTAATTGGCTCCATCATAAAAGCATATTAAAAGTGTATTAAATTGCAAAAACTTTTGTTTTTGCTGGACATCTTGCAGCACATTTTCCTATAGTTTTTCAGTGAAAATCTCCTTGAGTCTCAACCCATTCAACCTAGTTTGTGGCAGCCACCAAAGCGAAGTTTGTGAAGTAGAACAACTCCTTTCAAAGTCAGGACCACACAATTGAATAGGAAATAATACTTTCAAATCAGGAACAGAAAAAAAATAGATTTTGTTACGTAGTGTAATCAAATCAATGAGTTAGACCTGCAGATTTGGGTGGCCAACTATACTCTGATTCCCTCTATTAGAACTGGAGGCAGTTAGTGGAAATCAAGCAACAATATCCTCTGTTTTCAATTGCTTGAAATTTTCTCAATGGATAGCTAATGATCAACAATGTTGGGATCTCTTCTATTCTCAGCCACTGGATATGTTTATTTCCCATTGGGCTGGTTTTGATGTTTCTTGTCTCAAAAGTTTTTTCCAATCTTTTTGTTTGTTTATATGCCTAAGAGCCTCGGAGGAATTGTGGGAGTTGAAGTCCAAAACACCTGGAAGGCCCAAGTTTTCCCAGGCCTGCGATGTAATGATTGTTACTGCAAGGGGAGCACCTGATGCCTTCCTAATGCCCACTTCCTTGCAGGTTAAATCCTTAATCCAATAGTAAAGGGCTTGGGCTGTGACCAATTTTGCATAATTCTGACTTCCAGACAGTGGCAGTCTCTGAAAATAGCTCCAGCATTTATCGGTTGTCATGCTGAAGACGAACAGGGCCAAGTGTGCTGCTTAGTGTTGATGACAGCCGTGTTCAATATGGAACGGTGTCTCCTGGAACCTGAAGAACTTGTCATGCTTATGGTGCACAGCTAAACCCTGAAATTCGCTTCCACAGGAAACAGTGATGGCTGCCAACTTAGGTGCCTTTGACAGAGGACTGAATTAAATCCAAGATGTTAGGCCTATCACTAGACTTAAGGGATGGTCCTTCAGTATCAGAGGAAATAAGATGCAGGGACACAGTTGCTTTATTATGGCCTTACTGTGGGCTCCCAAAGGGAGCAACTGGCTGGACATGTTGTCAACAGAATTATGGACTAGATAGGCATTTCGTGTGGCTCCAACATGGCTCTTTTTACGTTCTTAATCTTACCCAAAGCAAACTTGATCACTCTTAGGTGTCCCAAGTCCTCAACTTGCTGTCCTCTGTTGGTGTTTCATTTTCCTTTCTTTGTGTTTTAGCATAGCTTTGTGGGGCAGCCTGGTCTTTCTCGCTCTCTGGCCGTTGAACTGTTGGACAAAGTGAACAATCCCGACAACCACCCCCACTACAGCGAGACAGACGATGATGACTTTGAGGTGAGGCCTCTCTTTCCAAACTGGATGGAGTTCCAGATCTCTCTAAGCAGTAACTGAAACATATTCTTGCATCGGATTGGTGGGCAACAGGGGCACTAGAGAAGCATCCTAGTCCTTTGGATGATGGGCTCCAATATCTCCTCATGGCCCAAGGTAGCACTGGGTCCTCAAACACATTAACTCAGAGCCTTTTTATCAAGTTTAGAGCCCCATTGCTTGATATATTTATATATGGATATATTCTCTCCAAAGGTGAGACTCATGAAAGTTGGGCTCCTAAGAGTTATATAGGGCAGAAGCAGAGAAAACCAAATTGTACGAGCATATCAAACCTTCTACCGCTTCCATTCCTCAGAGTTATGAGGACTTTGGGAAGAGTGGCTTGTGAAGGCCAGGGCTAGGTTATGGCACTCCACCAGCACCTAGTGGACCTCTTGATTTCTACCCCAGGTGTAAGCATCACAGCAATCTTATTTATGTGCCATAGTAGTGAGTACAGCTGGATTTTGTTAAAATATTAAAGCTAGTGGTGGCAGTAGTGGTGGTGATAGTATTGCCCTGAGCCAGTGATTCTCAACTGTGCTTTGAATGTGATTTCCTGCTTCTTGGCAGGGGCTTGGACTGGATGGCCCATGAGGTCTCTTCCAACTCTGTGATTCTATGAGTCTATGCTCCTCCAAATATTTTGGACTTCCGCTCCCACAATTCTTAACAATTGGTAAGATGGCTGGGATTTCTGAGAGCTGAAATTCAAAACATCTGGAGGAGCCTAGTTGGAGAAACACTGCCCTGAGCCATCAAAGCAGGAGTTTCTGCTCTATGTGGGAACAACTTGCAACAAAACTGCTTCCTATTAAGTTATGATTATGATGAGGAGAAGCAAGTAAGGCAAGATCCAGAAAGGATGGATATGAGCAATCCACTTGCTTGGATGTTTGTTTTACCTACAGTGGAACCTCAGTATCCACTCTCGTTTGTTTCCAAGATTTCTATAGATACTGTCCCTTAAAAAAAAATCCATGGGTGTCAAGTTGCAATTGTGCAGGGAAGTGGTGCCTCCTATATAAAATCGCAGATCTTTGAACATTTTTCGTCTATAATGGATTCAATTTTTTGATGCAGAAATTTAAAAAGAGTTAAGATGATTATATAAGATCACGAAGCCAGGAAGATTGATAATTTCTTTGGAAATATACATCGACCAGTACGCAGCGGGGGGATTGTGAAGGCTGTAGTGGGGTGTAAAGGGAACAGCATTTATCGGTTCTTTTCCTTGGTCATTGTGGGCACGGAGCTTGGTTGGTACAGCCTGTGATCACTATGTATTTTTGTATCCGTGTAGCCTCATCCCATTATCCGCCACACCATTCGCTCCACCAACCGAAATGTTCGAGCAGAACGAACAGCGTCTGAAATAAACTGTGAGTTACTCATACTTTTCCGCAAATAGTTAAATATTAAGTAAAATGTAAGCATTCAAACTTGTCAGTCAAAATCCAGTTGTGTTATATACTTGCATATGTTCAATTACACAAGTGCTTGTATTTTTTTGGCTTATTCAGTTCATAATTATGTAAGTGGAGTTCCAGAAATGGGACAATTTCACATGGGCTTAAATACTTCTGTTTTTTCCCAATTAAAGTAAATACAGTAGAGTCTCACTTATCCAACATAAACGGGCCGGCAGAATGTTGGATAAGCGAATATGTTGGATAATAAGGAGGGATTAAGGAAAACCCTATTAAACATCAGGTTAGAATACGATTTTACAAATGAAGCACCAAAACATCATGTTAGACAACAAATTTGACGGAAAAAGTAGTTCAATACGCAGTAATGTTATATAGTAATTACTGTATTTACGAATTTAGCACCAAAATTTCGAGATGTATTGAAAACATTGACTACAAAAAGCGTTGGATAATCCAGAATGTTGGATAAGTGAATGTTGGATAAGTGAGACTCTACTGTACCATTGAATCAATTGAATTTTCATGTGTAGGCCCACCTTCCAACAGTAGATTCTGGGGCATAAACAGCAGGATCCCAGCCGTGCAATTTCACATTCTTGAATTTGATGTAACTGTTGATCAGTGTCTTCGAAATTTATTTAGCCCGATTCCTTAAAAAATTGGAATCCAAAGTGGCTCACAACTTAAAAAACAATACAAAGTGGACACTTTGAATTAAACTAGTTACAGTTATTAAAACAATCCCGTTAAACTATAATTGGAAAATAACGTAGCTCTCGGTTAGTCATCTCTGAATGATGAGGCTCTTCCATTGAAAATTGCCCCAGGCGGTCGAGGAATCCTTTGTCAAACAGCTCTGACTGTCTTAATTAAATCCCTTTTAATGGCTTCGCCCACGGATCTTACGATGTGTGTTAAATTATTTAAAGCATACATTTTTTTAATATCCCCCTATGAATAATTCCCTTAGTATAAGAGACAAGGCAACTCTTAAGAATCTCAGATTTCATCAACAACACTGGCTCAGAATACAAAAGGTTTGCATCCGTAAACCTTTATTGTTTTTCTGTGAATTGCTTGTATTAATAAATGTGAATGTTTGACCTTGGTGATGGTGCTGGGGTGGTATTAGAGGGAATATTTTAAAGTTTACTTCAAGAGAACGTTAAAGGTATTTAAAGATGTGCATGTCCCTGTTTTCCAGTTGACAAGTTGCAGTTTGAGCCGCCTCTCAGGAAAGAGACCGAAGCCCGGGACGAAATGGTAGGACTTGGTCCATGGCCCCCCTCCTCCCATTTAGACCTGAAGCTTTGCTTCCTTCTTGCATCTGCCCTGATTATGTTCTGTAATGTGGCCAAACCAGTTTTTGGAAAGGCCAGGCCACAGACCCTTGGGCGGTTTGATTTATGGTGTTACTTCTTTAGCATTTTTCAATAGGCAAGAAAAGTTAAAACTTTTTAAACCTCTCCTTCACAACAAGCCTTCACAGCCTCTTTGAGTCTCCTTGTTGAAGAGGAAAGTGGGGTATAAATAATAATCATCATCATCCTCCACCTGCAAGACAGGTCTGTGCTCCCAGCAGTCCTTTTCCAGAGGATTTGAAACAGGTCTTCAATATACTTGTAGCTGACAGTTGGACCCCAGCCTCCCAGTTGAAAACATTCTTCGTGCTGGAGAAGCTTCTGAGATGGGAGGAATGAATTGTTTTGAAAGATACTGGAATAGATGGATTTCAGTTAGCAAAACTCCTGAATTGGGTGAAAAAGTTTAAAGCAGGTTGGGTCCAGGCTCCGATTGTAGGTCAGGGATATCTTAAATTCCCCCCTTAGATAGCAGAGACTTCCAGGCATTTCAGGCTTTCCTTTGTTTGATGACTTGAGTTGTCATATTAAATTGCCAGGTGTGAATCCTAGTATAAATGAAAAAAAAAATGTAAAATTCTTGAAGGTTACTGGTGTGGCACTCCACCAGATATCACTGCCCTCTAGGAAGGTGAGGATGAGGATGAGGCTGGTTGCGTTAGGTGATCCTTGGCTTAGAAAAGTGGTTTTCCAAATTTCTGAAACTAGTTTATGCATCTCATCTGGAAATTGCTCCACCTCAAACAGAACAGTTGTCACTAATTAGCTGTTGCTTTTGGTAGTTCCCCGCTACTTGAGATAGTTCCACACTTCTTCCTCAAAGCGCATATATTCTTTCCGTTTCAGGTGGTTGCTGGTGGTGCTCACTTTGCCTCACACTGGAGTCCTTTTGTGGATGGCAGCAGCTGTGCCAAGTAAGTCTGCGCTTCGCTCTGTCAAGAGTAATAATAATAATAATAATAACTTTATTTTTATACCCCGCCCCATCTCCCCGAAGGGACTCGGGGCAGCTTACATGGGGCCTGGCCTGATAAAACAAACAAATAACAGTAACAAAGCAATAAAACAATTATCCCAATAAAAAAGTAAACTCCTCTTGTTTCAATGTAACCTGCTAAGACCACAAGAGGGGATATGTGGCCTTTGGGTTGTTCTGGTACTGTATCTCCCAACATTTCTCACTATTGGCTATGCTGGTTAGAACTACTGGGAACTGGAGTCCAACAGTATTTGTAGGGGTTGCATTTTGCTCCAGTGCTCAGTGTTGGCTTGAAGTTGCTGTTTCGGAGTGCAGTAGGGTACGGGTGGAAAAACTGTATGTTCTCACCAACAGTGACGTTGTTGTTATTGTTGTTTTACTCATTTGCTTGGTACACCTGTTAGGATTCTGGTGGGCATATCTAGCTCACAAACATTACCTGGGCTAAAGTCTTAGGCCAGGCCTGGGCAAACTTTGGCCCTCCTCCAAGTGTTTTGGATTTCAACTCCCACAATTCTTAACAGCCAGTAGGAGGAGGGCCGAAGTTTGCCCAGGCCTACCTTGGGGAAAAGGCATACCTTGTGGAAACCCATCTTGATCAAGTCACACCTTCTCAGCCTCAGAGGAAGGTGAGAATAACTCTTGCTAAGAAAACCTTATGATAGACTAACCTTAAGGTCACCGTAAGGAGGACATGACTTGGAGGCACACAGCAATACTCACACCACTCAAAGCATGGACATAGTTTGGCTGCTGGGTTGAGTTCTTGAGGCCGATGCTTGGATGCCTTTTCGTGTGCTCAAGGGTTATGGAAACCAAAAGTTATTCCTTGTTACATCAGTGGGGTTACCTCACTTGGATCCTTGCGTCTCTTGAATTATAGCCTAGCCTGACTAAATATTAAATATGCAGCAGTGTTTGAAATCTGGAGCGCCAGCTTCATATAGGGAAACCATTTACTGAGTTCTTTACTGATGCAATCCTTGGCCGTGTTGTGTCCTTTATGGACCTCTGTATTTTGTGATGCCTGCATGCGGAAGGAATGTCTAAATTCCTCAGAATACCCTGGCTCTGAAAACCCACAGATGGAATTTGTGATGTTGTGGGCCAGAGTTTGTCTGTAGCCCAGGAAAGGGGGGTGTGACCTAGAAAAGAAGGGTGTGTGCTGGTGTGTGTTTTAATAATTTGCAGGATTCCCAATATCCCATGGGATTTGGAGAAGAGTCGTGTAGACCACAAGTTGCTTGTGCCAGAATGTGAGGAGGAAATTGCTAGCTGGATACAAGGAAGCAGCCCATTGAAAAGAAATCATTTTGCCTTATAAGGCCCTCTCTCCAGCATCCTTGGCCTTGCAAAACAACTTTGCCTTGGAGTTGCTGTTTTTTCTGAAGTGTTCATTGTACCACCATGTTACCCTGGATGCCCCCACACTTGCCTGATTTGAGAGGCTAAACAGATAAAAAAGGGAAGGTAGGGAAGAATATGGCAGCAAATTTAAGACTTATTTTATCACGCACTTATGTTGATACAGACCCACTTCTTCAGGTGCAATACAGCTTCAGCAGGAGCTTTGAGCAGTTTCCACCAATGTCATTATTCATGGCAGTTTCAAACACACTGAAGCTTTCACATGAAGTGAATATAAATCTATTTCTTTAGATACAGTTTAGCTTTGGCATGCCGTTTTGTGGATATAGACATACTTCTTCAGATTTAATACAGCTTTTGGGGATATGCATCAACCTATTCAAATGCAGTACAGCTTTCGCAGGAGGTTGGGTTGATATAAATCTGCTTCTTCAGATGCAGTGCAGCTTTTGTAGATAAATTCCTGCTTCTTCAGATAAAATATAGCTTTAACACAAGCTTTCATAGATATAGATCTACTTCTTCAGGTGCAGTATAGTTTTAGCATAAGCTTTTGTAGATATAGACTTGCTTCCTGAGATACAGCACAATGTTAGCATGAGCTTTGGTGGATATAGACCATTAAATGCAGTGCAGCGTTTGTAAATAAATACATGCTTCTTCAGAAAAAATATAGCTTTAACACAAGCTTTCATAGATACAGAACTACTTCTTCAGGTGCAGCTCTTTCTTGTTGGAATCAGTCTATCTGTTATACATTTCTGTCAGTTCGAGCTGGCAGAGCAGTGGTCAGGAAGGACTACAAAACATTTGATTTAATATAAGGGAACTTTCTGTTTTCCTTCTAAAAGAATCCACCTTGTTTCCTTTGTATTGTTGGTCACAAGCACCGTAATAGAGTCATGGATGGAGGCAAGCTGAGCTTACAATTCGAATATTGACCATGCGAGAGACATCAAAGGGCAAGCAGGAGAGACTGGAGCAGGGAAAGATAAAGGCGCATTAATCTACTCCACTAAACTTTGATTTCTCTTCTTTTGACAACATGATGCTAAACAATATGAAACAAATCCTTGAAAGACACACTTGTCATCTGGCTGTGTGAAGGCTACAACTTCCTTTTCTCCCCAAATGTCATGAATAATGACATTTGTATGTCTTGACACGTTCTCTTCGTAGCTCTTTTGTCTTCCCTGGTCTTTTTCTGTTGCAATTAGCCAGTAGTTGATAAGGGAGGCATGCGCAGGAAGTGTGGGCTTTGCGCATTGTGTTTGGCTTTGGCCACAATCTCCTCTCTCTCTCTCTCTCTGCTTCATGCAAGATAGACAGGGCAGGGCCAAAGGCCAGGTGAGAAGGCATCACTCACCTGCCTCCAATGACAAACGAGACAGAGATCTTCAGGAGCCCAAAGGTCGGGGAAGAGAGGGAATATGTATCTGCTGCCTCTTTCCTGCTCAGCATCATAAACAGGAAATGCTTGGGGTTTGGGAGGCCTGGGATCCTGGATAATGTCACCGCCAAACCGAAGGGAGAGCCTTGCTTGAGCTGTGGCTTTGGGACCGCTCTCTGTGCGCTGGGGCCGGGCCAGGAATAACACTGCGCTGATTTATGGCCTTCGCTGGGGTCAGCGCTGTGCAAAAGGGCCACTGCAGCAGCCAGGGAGCTTTGCTTTCCGTCTGCATTCCTCCGGTTGGATGGAGAGATCTGCACAAAAGGGTTTTGCACCCTCTCTCTTTCTGCCTCTCTAAACAACTGAGGCCAGGCATTGTTTTATTCTGAGTTCCCTCTGAATCTGAAGCTGGAGCGCCAAAACCAATCATTCCATTAGTGTATGGTCCTGTCATTTCCGATCACTGACTGTGTTAATGTGGGATTTGTGTATTGGTAGTGTTTAAATGAAATTTGTGTCTTGCCTGTATTGCATACTGATTGCATCATCCAGAGTGTAACATGTTAGCAGGTGTGTACAGCGGAACCAGCAGCGCCCAGTTAACACCATGTGCAAAAGACTCAGACCAGGCAGAGGAATTAAAAGAACAAAGAAACTTTACTTGTTGAGTTGAAGTCAAATAAACAGATCAGCAATCGTACAATGTCCTTGTAGTTGCATAGGATCAATAACTAATCAATCAGCATTCAATATATACAGCATAGCATATTGCAAACTGCTACTTGACCATAGCTAGAGAGCCTGTCTTTTCTGTGCTCTCCCTACAAGCTCAGATTCCCAACTGACAAACCAAGCCATCTGCCAGCAAACTGATACATTGTTTGAGGTGTGGCTTGCCTGTGCAAAAAGCTTAGCTACCTTTTTGCAGAGATCTCTTGCAAGCAACTTTGGAAGGATTTCTTTACACACACATAGCAATTTGGCGCAATATAACATAGTCTGGAAAGAGTTAATTACTGAGAAGCTGTGATGTCCTTGATGTGTGGCTGGAACCAGGGAGTGTCCAGACACAAGTGTGTGTGCATTGCTGATTGCATCAGATCTGTTCAGTTCAGTTCTGTTCTGTTCTGAGTTGAGTCGAGTGCTGTCTGCTGAGAAGTCAAGTCCTGTGTCCATTGTCTTCAAGTCTGTTTGTCTTGATTACTGCTTTCAGTAAAACTTGTATATAGTTTTACCATCGGCTCTGGTGTCTCTTCGTTCAGCGTTCCACTGACTCCATCCAACTGCTGCTGCGCTGTGTAAATTACTCTGACAGACGGATCTAATTCAGTGCTGTATATTTTGTGTTCTTTTTCTTCTAAATCCCTTTTCTGCCCCCTTTTTCCCAGTCCTTTCTTCATCTCTCCCTCTGCTTGCTTCTAAAAGGAATGGCAGTACGCGCTCGTCACAACCCATCTTTTGAAACAAAACAGAATTCTTTTGCACGACATAATTGTCCTTCTTTGGCTTCACTCTCCTTGCCATCACTGCATCCTGTAAAGTCCTGGGGTTAGTAATTTGGTGCTTTCTGGCTGAGGATTCTAAGTGCCCCATGGAACTATAGATCCCAAGATCCCATACAGTGCAGCCGTGGGGGTTATAATGGGATCAAAGTGCTATAATTACTGTATATACTTGAGTATGAGTATAAGCTGACCCGAATATAAGCCGAGGCACCTAATTTTACCACAAAAAACTGGGAAAACATTGATTCAAGTATAAGTTGGAATGGTAAATTTCAGAAATAAAAATAGATACTAATAAAATTACATTAACTGAGGCATCAGCAGGTTAAATATTTTTGAATATTTACATAAAACTGTAATTTAAGATAAAACTGTCCAACTCTGGTTAAATCATTAGTCTCATCTTCTTCAATGTAAATGTGCTTATGTATCCTTTTAATAATAATAGAGTAAAATAATAAATGTAATAATACTAATAAATACAGTAAAATAATAAATGTAAAAATAAATAGATTAAAATAATAAATGTAACAATAATTGTATTGGAGTGAAATAATAAATGTATTAATAATAATAAAAATAGAGTAAAATAAATGTAATAGTAAAAATATTAATAGAGTAAAATAATAAATGTAATAATGATAATAAATGGAGTAAAATAATAAATGTAATAATAATTATAAATAGAGTAAAATAATAAATGTAATAATACAAATAATAATAGAGAAACATAATAAATGTACCTATATATACTCGAGTGTAAGCTGACTCGAATATAAGCCAACCAGGACTCTCACCTGAGTATAAGCCAAGGGGGGCTTTTTCAGTCCTAAAAAAGGGCTGAAAAACTCGGCTTATACTCGAGTATATACAGGGCGGCTTATATGGGGCAAAAGCCCAATAGCACAATTGATCAAAATAGTCAACAACATAAACACGATTCACAATATAAAAGATAAAAAACAGTAATACAATGTAAAACAAGCATATTATAACAGTTAATAATATCAGTCAACCACCAGGCACGTTCTGTATTATCCAACGCAGTCTGCCTTTTAGTAGTCAGTGTTTTTGCAATCAATATTTTCAATACCTTGCGATGTTTTGGTGCTAAATTCGTAAATACAGTAATTACTACATAACGTTACTGTGTATTGAACTGTTTTTTTCTGTCTGTTTGTTCTAAAACATGATATTTTGTTGCTTAATTTGTAAAATTGTAACGTAATTTTAAGTTTAATAGGTTTTTCCTTAATTCCTCCTTATTATCCAACATTTTTGCTTATCCAACATTCTGCCGGCCCATTTATGTTGTATAAGTGAGACTCTACTGTATTATTATTATTATTATTATTATTATTTTTATTATTGACGCAACAACATAGTATGACACAGCAAACAAGATAGATATGCTGGATTTCGTGTCACACAATCGCAAGTCGAACACTTCCCAAGTGTCTAGGACTGTGTGATGTATTTTCGGATGATGCGCGCAGATCCCAGTAGGGTGGCCTTTTGCAGTTGGCAGATCGTAATTTTGTCAATGTCTATTGTTTCCAAATGCCGGCTGAGATCTTTTGGCACAGCACCCAGTGTGCCCATCACCACCGGGACCACCTGCACTAGTTTCTGCCAGAGTCTTTGAAGTTCAATCTTGAGGTCCTGATAGCGGCTGAGTTTTTCCTGTTATTTTTCGTCAATGCGGCTGTCACCTGGGATGGCAACATCAATGATCCAAACCTTGTTCTTTTCCACAACTGTGATGTCTGGTGTGTTGTGTTCCAGAACTTTGTCAGTCTGGATTTGAAAGTCCCACAGTATCTTTGCGTGCTCATTTTCCACGACCTTTGCAGGTTTGTGATCCCACCAGTTCTTTACTGCTGGGAGGTGGTACTTGAGGCAGAAGTTATTATTATTATTATTATTATTATTATTATTATTATTATTATTATTAAAGTCCCTCAAATAGGAGCTTCAGGTGCAGCTCCTGAAACAGCTCCCCCTTTTTGCTTTGGCTCAGCAGCAAGATTTCTATATCACATGAATCTAATGCGCACCCCCACTTTGGCAAGGTACTTCAGCCCAAAAAGGTGAGCATTAGATTCGGATCAATACAGTATTATTATATCATTACACAATCAAATTCAATCTGCATTATAATGGCAGTGTAGATGGGGCCTGAGACTTTATGGTCTTGTTAGGATCACACAAACTCCAAAATTAAAACCAGAAAAGTCTGAAATCCCACTTTGGATTGTGCTTAGGTGGAGGGGCATATTATTTTATGTTAAAAAGTGCAAACTTGCAAGCTCTTTCAAGGAGGAAAGCCTCTCTACTGAAGAGCTCCTCTCATGTGCCCTCCCCAGTAATCCAGGATTGCTGACCTACCTGCTCTGTTCACCTGAATGGAAAAAAATCCTTGTGACAGGCAGGGAGAGGGGGGGGATGGCTGCCTCTGGGGCCTTAAATAGCCACAGCTCCTTAATCGGGATCCGCTCATGAAAGCCTTGGCTTCACTAATGACAGCATGATGCTCTATAACAGGCCTGGGCAAACTTGGGCCAGTAAACTATTAGAAATTGTGGGAGTTGAAGAGCAAAACACCTGTAGGGAGGGTCCAAGTTTGCCCATTCCTGATTTATAGGATAAGACTAGGACAGCAAAGGAAAACCCCTTCTGAACACATATGTCCAAGAAAACCCTGTGATAGGGATGCTGTACTTTGGAATAAACCACACACGAAGGCACACAGCAACCTCCTCGGGCTCATTCTTCAACACGTTCTCCTTTAAAAGCCTGCCTGAACAGAAAGGTTTTAGCCTTTAGCCGGAATGACAACAGCCGTAATAAAAATAGGCATAGCTGCTGTTTTCTGCTTATGTTATCACCATAACATCTCTTTTGTGCAAATGGGTCTAATGATGGTTTTGAGTGCTGGACGGGGACTTCGGAATACATTTGGCCCTCCACATTTGGAGTTTTGATTATTAATGGATTTGTTTAAAATATTTTCTTGAAGAATCTCTAGCTCCTCCGGTGCGACTCCACACTGTGTAGTGATTTAATTGTTTTAGCAGTTTTTAATAGTTTAATGACTTGTTACGTGTTTGCTTTAATGTTTATGCATTGTAAGTTTCAATTCGTATTGTTTTTAGTGTTGTGAGCCGTTTGAGGCTCATTTACGAGAAGAAAGTGATATGCAATAATAATATTAATGATATTAATAATAATAATAATAATTGTTCACCTCAAGTGCCTCATCAAACTAGAAATCCCAGGTTTTCATAGGATGCAGTTAAAGTGGAATCATTGTGTTACAGTTGTGTGGCGTGAAAGGGCTTTTGGTTGATCTTGCAGAACAAAACTCTTGATTCTGGTGTGTTTGGAGGTTGTTGTTTTTTTTGGGAGGGGGGTAAAATAATACTTATTCGTTTGTAATTGTATGAACATTTTATTTAGGGGACCTCTAACCAAATTTGGCGATGCCCACGAAGATGCAGAGGAGTGAGTGACATTTGACTTCCTTCCGTCTTTCTTTCCTTCCTTTGTTTTTCACTCTCTAACAAACACACTGACTTTCTTTTTTTTTTGCAAAGATTGCTTGGAAAGCCCAAGGGATTTTGTGGTTCTTTTTCAGGCGTTGCAACTGGTTTGCCTTCCTTGCATGTGGGCCCACAGTTTCGAAACAACACAAACATCTTGCAAAGTTCCTTTGCATCCCCCAGATTCCCCCAGTCAGCATTCTGCATCCATAGATTTAACCATCCATGGCTTGAAAATATTCCCTCTGCAAAATAACAACAACAACAACAACAACAATAATAATAATAATGTAATAATAATGCATCCAAGCTCCAGACAGTGACAGAAAGAAAGGGAAAGCCCTTCGTAAATGGGTTTGTGTTCTTCTAATTTTCAGCAACCCTTTGTTGTTGCAGTTCTTTGTTTTAGCGGGATTCTTTTGGAGCAAAGGAGTTGGGATCGCCAAAACCCAGAGCTCATACCAGCCAACTAACTTGCTTCTTGAACTCTTCTGTGAGAAATAATCCTAATGTGTGTGTGTGTGCATCATTAATTAGGAACGAAGGATCTTTCACTGAGTTTCTCTCTTCCTCTTAGATCAACGCTGAAGCGGGCAGGACCTCCTCCTCTACCTCCAAAGGTAAGACCGGCACCTGAAAGGTGAGCCAGAAGGATGCAAAGCCATGGCTTCTTGGGGCTCCTTTGGTTCCTCACTTGAAGAGACCTGGTGCATGTTGAAGAAGAGGGTGTTTAAACAAATGTTCATTCAACACAAACTTGGATGGATTACAGCTCTTTCCATCAGATGCAGAATAGGTTGCAAGCAAACCCACAGAAACGTTTGACAAATGTGACTGTCACTTTCCAAAAAATAGCACAAAGGATTCTCATACCAAATTTGAGATTTCTTGAAAATGTCCCAGCTGAGAAAAAATTCTGAAAGTACCAGGTTTTGTTCATGTCCAAACCAGTGTTACATCTACATTGTTTTTTCTTCATCCCAGAATTATAAGGCACTTTTTATTTCTACTTCCCAGGTTAGTTTAACTTGGCCTAATATTTTCTGAAATGAAATGCATCTTGTTGTGGCAGTCTGTCTATATTATTATACAACAAACTAAGATAGTTTCCACCCATCAAACACGGCTGTAGTTTCCAGAGATCAGGTGAGGGAAAAGGCAGGCAGCATTCGAACCATAATAATCCTAATGCTTGATACTGCTGCAGTATTTTAACATTTTGGCTGTATCTTTTAACTTTGAATATGTTTTAATGGTTTTGAATGGTGAATTTTTAATACTGTTTATATTCAGTTCTGTTTTAATGTTTGCATATTTATATATTTTAAATTGTTTTCTAATGTTTTTATGTTAAGCCTGTTTGAGTCTCCTTCAGGAGATATTATTTTTATCATTATGTTTATTTACACCCCGCTTTATCTGTCCCGCAGGAAACTCAAAGCGGCTTAACATAAAAACATCAGAATACAATTTACATTATTATTATTATTATTATTATTATTATTATTATTATTATTATTATTATTATTATTATTATCACCATCATAATCATGTCAGCTTTTCCAGTTGTTTCTCCTCAATCCTGGTATCACCTGGGATTGCAACATCGACAATCCATACTTTGTTTTTCAAGACAACCGTGAGGTCAGGAGTCTTGTGCTCCAAAACTCTGTCAGTCTGAATTCGGAAGTCCCAGAGTAGCTTCACATGTTCATTCTCTGTAACTTTTTCCGGCTTGTGATCCCACCAGTTCTTTGTCGCAGGCAGATGGTCTTTGTGGCACAAGTTCCAATGAATCACCTGAGCAACGGTGTTATGCCTCTGCTTGTAGTCTGTCTGTGCGATCTTCTTGCAGCAGCTGAGGATGTGATCTATTGTTTCATCTGCTTCCTTGCAGAGTCTACATTTTCAATTTTGGCTTTGATGGCATTGGTTCTAATGGCTTGTTCTCGGGCTGCCAGAATCAGGCCCCATTATTATTATTATTATTATTATTATTATTATTATTATTATTATTAATACCCCGCTTTATCTCCCCACAAGGAGATTCAAAGCGGCTTACCATAAAAACATCAGCATACAGTTTAAAATATACAAATATACACATATTAAAGCAGCATTAAACATCAACAGTATTAAAAAACAATTTAGATTAAATCCATGATCTTACAAACCTTCTTTAAAGGCCTGTCTGAATAAAAAGATTTTAGCCTGTGGGGTATTAATAAATAAATTATTAATAATAACAATAATACTAATAATAATAAGGGCTGGGCTTTAGCACAGCAGGTTAAACCACCAGCTGCAGTAAATCTTGTTAATCAAGAGGTTGACAGTTCGAAGCCCGGGTCAGGGTGAGCTCCTGGCCTTTAGCCCAGCTTTCATCTACCTAGGGATTCGAAAGCAAAAATGTAAGTGGATAAATAGGTACTGCTTTAAAAGTAGGGAGATATTTTAAGGCACCCATAAAGAAATCCCAGAAAAATGCCAGCAATTTGATCAAGGAGGAAGTTCACGAACAAAGCTCCAAGATGCCAAATATGGGGAAAGCCTATATATACCTCTATCCATGTACAATTGTCTGTCTTGTATAAAAATGGCATTGAATATTTGTCCATATGTATGTTTGTAATCTGCCCTGAGTCCCCTTTGGGGTGAGAAGGGCGGAATATAAATGCTTGTAAATAAATAAATGATATATCCTGAATAATGAATGACACATCAGGCTCTGTGGAAGTTGCTGATTCCAAAGCCAGAGAACCCCCTTTGTCTCATTCTTTCTTTCTTTCTCTCTCTTTCTCCTGCAGCCCAGGCTCAGTATTTATCAAGAGGAAGGCCTTGTGGACGATGAGAAGATCCAGACGATCAAGTATTGCCCCGATTCTCAGGGTCAGGTCCCGCCGGCACATAGGAGGCAAAGCATCCCGGTTTGTGGGCCTCAGACGGAGCCCACTCCCATAGGCATGACAACCAGCGTCAGTAGCCCAGGGCTGCTCACCGTCCGGTACAGCGACATGGGTAAGCGCCACTTCCCCTCCACATGGGGGGCTGGAAACCCTGTTGAGTGCTGAGCACTGCAGAACCCAGAGGCTCCCATAGGCTATCAATGGACCTAAGGGCCACCCAGTCCGACCCTCATATGCAAGGCAGGAAATTACAGCCCAAGCTTTCCTGAGAGAGAGCCATCCGGCCTCTGTTGGGAGTGCTTTGTGTGTTCCTCATGGACAAAGAAGGTTGGACTGGATGGCCACATGAGGCCCTGGGCCACAAACCCTCCCCTACGTTATACCATTTGTCCTAGAGTTTTGCACTTAAGGGAGCTCCTGGTGGCGCAGCAGGTTCAACGGCTGAACTTGCTGACCGAAAGGTCGGTGGTTCGAATCCAAGGAGCAGGGTGAGCTCCCACTGTTAGCCCCAGCTTCTGCCAACCTAGCAGTTTGAAAACATGCAGATGTGAGTAGATCAATAGGTACCACTCTGGTGGAAAGGTAACGGCACTCCATGCAGTTATGCCTATGACCACATGTCCTTGGAGGTGTCTACGGACAATAATAATAAAAGTTTCTAAGCCGGCTCTTCGGCTTAGAAATGGAATGAGCACCACCCTCAGAGTCAGACAGGACTAGACTTAATGCCAGGGGAAAACCTTTACCTTTACCTACCTTTGGCACTTGAAAAAATACATATATTTGGATTGTTGTACATATTGCAAATTCTATCAATTGAAATTGAGATAAATTACCATCACTGTCTCAATTTCTCCTTCTGACATTCCAAGCTGTCTGCCTGGAAAGCACAGAAAAACATCCAGACTCCTTCGGTTCAGCTTTCAAAGCGGCTCTTAACTTTATTTCAGCATTTACAACTTTGTACACAGCAGAGCAGGCGAACACCAGACACGTCCATTCACTTCAGAGCAGTCTTGCAAGGAGCACATTCCAATCTTATCGCTTGTGCTTCATCCGGCTGGAAACCGGAACATCCCAAAGTTACGCTCTGGCAATTCATTTCCACTCTATGAATTAACCCATTCATTACTTAATCGCACAGCTTAAACTACAAGCACTATTTCACCATATCAAATCATATACTGAAAAATTCATTCCTAGCCAATTTGCCCGTATTTACTCGAGTCTAATGCGCCGTCAAATCTAATGTGCACCTCAATTTTCAAAACCCTGAAACCGAAAGGAAGTATTTGCTAATGAATGTCATGCTCGGCAGCAAAAGGTGCGCTCTTTGTGATATGCCCATTACAGTTGCTGCCTGCGTAGAATTGCTTTGTTAAAAGCAAAAGTGTTGGTGCACCAAAGCATTCAGCAATGGGAAAGAAAACCTTGGGATGCATCTCTGCTGTGGAATGAATCCACTTTAACTGCCTTGGTTCAATGCTATGGAGTCATGGGGGATGTAGTTTTACAAGGCCTTGAGCCTTCTCTGCCGAAGTGTGTGGATGTCTCACCAAACTACAGATCTCAGGGTGACATAGCATTGACCTATGGCAATTAAACTGCAGGTGGCATCCCTCGTAGAAGCTCCTTGCGCTCCTTGAGCATTAGATTCGAGATAATACAGAATATCATATGTATTATATGCAGCAACCAGCTCACATTTTGTAAGTACTGGGCAGAAAGTTGGACCATTGGTGCCCTCAGTCTTACAGTCTAATAGAGACAAAGCAAAAGGTCCACCAGTGTTGAACTGGGAGAACAGAGTTTGAATCCATGCTCAGACCCAGGAATAGGAAGAGGAGAGAAAACAGTGGCCAAAGAATAGGACCAAATTAGTCTCCCCAGCTGTGAAGTTCTTCCTATCCACAACTCCTGCCATTTATTTATTCAGAGGATCCTTTCAGTCATGCAGTCCCTGGGAAATGATCATGAGGACATGTTTTGTTTCTGGCAGGGAATCATAGAATAATAGAGTTGGAAGATACCACATGGGCCATCTAGTCCAACCCCCTGCCATGCAGGAAAAGCACAATCAAAGCCCCTTCAACAAATGACCATCCAGCCTCTGTTTGAAAACCTCCAAGGAAGGAGCTTCCACCAGATTGAAAACAAATATTTATTAACTCAACCAGATCCCCATTGCTGTTTGCTTAAATATAATCCTCGTTTAAATTCACATGTACAGAGAGCAACAATACTTATACATACACAAACATACTCAAAAAAACAATTACATAATAACCACCATGTCAGACTACACAGAAAGGACGTTGAAATCCAAAGGCATGTGGACAATTTCAACAGAAATGAGGACACCATGAAAATGAACACAATCTGACTACTAGTATTAAAAAAAACTCCAAAATCAGGACAGTAAATAAAGAACAACACTCAGAAAACAGTGGAATTCCAAAGAGGAAACAATCAGGGCCAGCTAACACCTCCCAACAAAGGATTCCACCAGGCAGGAAGCAACCAGGCTTTGAAGCTGCAAGGCCATTCAATGCTAATCAAGGTGGCCAATGGCAACATTCACACTTGCCTCCAAAAAACAAGAGTTCTTTCTCCCACCCTGAGCCTTCCACAGATATATAAACCTCACTTGACTAGTTTCCAACAGACCTCACAACCTCTGAGGATGAGTGCCATAGATGTAGGTGAAACATCAGGAGAGAATGTGTCTAGAACATGGCCATACAGCCCGGAAAACTCACAGCAACTCAATTACATAACTAACTATACAATTTATCCTACCAACATACATCTCTAATTACATGTAACTCTGAAACACATACATACATACATACATACATACATATATACATAAATTAGCTTTAAAAGAGGATATCCTGCTTCTCTCTTGTTTTTTCTCTATAATTTAACACATTATTATTATTATTATTATCATTATTATTATTATTATTATTATTATTATTATATTTGTACCCCACTTTATTTCTCCCAAAGGAGACTCAAAGCGGCTTCCACTTATTTACGTTTCCATTCTTCTTCCACTTATATACACTTATACCTTGTTAACAAAGGACTATCCCAACAGTTTAGATCTCCAAACCTGTACATATAGCTCTCCAAACCTTTCTCTCATTTCTATATTGATAGAAACGCTTCCAATCTTTTAAGAAAGTGTCTAGTGATTTATCTTTCAACAACATTGTTATTTTGTCTATTTCTATCAGTTCCCACATCTTCCGTGTCCGATCTTTTGCAGTTGGTATTTTTGTGTTTTTCCATCATTGAGCGTATTGGATTCTGGATAAGCAAAACAATATAATCTTATTGTTTGTTTGATCTTTTTTGTTTGATCGTCCCAACAGTCCTAGCAATGTGAGTTCTGGTTTGAAGCCTTTGGCCTTACTGTTTTCCTTGTTCACATGCATCTTGATGTTTCTGCTCATTTAGGCAACGGCGACAGCGGGCCCAAACACCTGGAGGAAAATGCAGATGGCCTGGGACACATGCCCCAGTTGCCGCGCAAGAAGGAGAAGCGGGAATTCCCGGTGAGCAGTCCCATCCATGGCAAACGGCTTCCTTCTGCATCCAAGGAGAGCTCCATTGAACTGGGAAGGCGCAAGAGCAGGAAAAGAGAGGGGTTCCCAAAGTCCCAAAACCTAGATAGTACTAGATCACAGGAATAGACAGAACATGGGCCATTATTCATTCTCTGGCTGGGAAAAAGAAAGATTGTCCTGGCTGCAAAGAACATAGTAATAATTGGGAAGTATTCCGACGTGTGATCCAATACAACAGCCAGCAGAGTGTCTGCTGTGGACTCATCTTGTTGTGTTTCTAATAATAATAATAATAATAATAATAATAATAATAATAATAATAATAATAATAATAATAATAGCAGCAACAATAACAACATTACCAACAACATTTTATTTGTATTCCGCCCTATCTCCCCGAGGGGACTCAGGGCGGATTCCAGCATATACAGAGAGGCAAGACAAACATTCAATGCCTTGAAACAATGAAACACCAATGGTTTGACTCATTGCATCACCGTAACCCCTTAGTATTCCATATCGACTGGGTTTGGGGGAATTGCCATTTTTAAAATCATGGAAACCTAGAATCTTAGAGTTGGAAGAGGCCCCAGGACCATCCAATCCAACCCCATCCTACCAATGCAGAGACGCAATCCACTCCCTCCTAGCAGATGGCCAGCCAGCCTCTACTTAAAAAGCTCAAGTGAAAGAGACTCCACTGGATTAGAATAGTCTATGTATTCCACTGCCGAAAAGCTCTTACCATCAGGAAATTCTTCCTAACGGTTAGGTGGAGTCTCTTCCTGCATTTGAATCAATTTAAATGTCAATAATTATAATATTTTTCACATTTTTTAAAACCTGAACTTTGTCTAGAAATGTCTGGAGCTTCCGGCATCACTCTGTGATCACCTTCCACTGGAATATAATTGTAGAATCAAACTAGGAGCTAGAAATTCCAAGAGAGAACATTTTCATTAAATCTTTGATTAATCAGATCTACAAATGTGGAGGGTGAAAGAGTGGGAAAAGGAAAAGGCACCTGTTGCTGAAGGCTTTCATGACCGGAATCACAGGGTTGCTGTGAGTTTTCCGGGCTGTATGGCCATGTTCTCCTGACGTTTCGCCCACATCTGTGGCAGGCATCCTCAGAGGTTCTGAGGTCTGTTGGAAACTAGGCAAGTGGGGTTTATATATCTATGGAATGTCTAGGTTGGGAGAAATAGCTGTTGTCAGGAAGCAGCCAGGCTTTGAAGTTGCAAGGCTATTAAATGCTAATCAAGATGGCGAATTGCAACATTCCTACTTGCCTCAAGCAGACAAGAGTTTTCTCTCTCACCCTGAGTATTCCACAGATATATAAACCCCACTTGCCTAGTTTTCCGACAGCCACACAACCTCTGAGGATGCTTGCCATAGATGCAGGTGAAACATCAGGAGAGAATGCTTCTGGAACATGGCCAGACAGCACGGAAAACTCACAGCAACCCAAAAGACACATTTTTTTGCCTTCCTTCCATAAACCTCACAAACAAATGATCACCTGCCTCAAGATTTTTCACATTTTGAGTATTTTTTACTTTAGTATTTATTGGTGTATTTATTGCATAGAACCCATTGTTTTTGTACATAGAACGGTGCTCTTTTTTTTCCAGAAAATGCACTTTTGGGCATGAAGAGTTCATTTCCAAAGGAAATTTTTGCCCAAAAAAGGAGTCTTGAAATCATTCTCTTTTGCACACAAGAGCACAGTAAACCTAGATTTGCAGGATTCAAAGGAATCCCGCAATATACGAAAACAAAGCCTCAAATCCATTCTGCTCCAATCCCCAGATGTATTGAATTCCTATAAGCTTGTGGTTTGGAAGAGTTTGGCTGGCACGTTGTTGTATCTTTGCAATTCTCGGTCTTAGCTTGACGCTGGAATGTAAGCGAGGCTCATGTTGGCAGAACAGGAGGGTGACAGATTCGGATTCGGCCAAGTTCGGATTCAACAGTCCTTTTCCTTTTAAGGTTTTACTTCCCAGATATGCCATTGTTTTGAACAGGTGTGTGTTTTCTTGTCCGCAGAAGCCAGCCATCAACGGTTTGCCGCCGACGCCAAAAGTGCTGGTAAGGAGTCTTATTAAAATGTGGAATTAAGAGCAAAATACCATATATCTTCAACTCCCACCATTCCTAACAGCCTCAGGCCCCTTCCTTGCCCACTGTGAATTGCTCAGCTTGAACCTCGGTCTCCTTTTGAGAGAAGACTGAGGCAAAGAAGGTGTTGAGTAGCTCTGTCTTTTCTCACCACTTTCTAAGGCAGGTATGGGCAAACTTTGTTTCTCATTCCATGTGTTTTGGACTCCAACTCCCACCATTCCTAACAGCCTCAGGCCCCTTCCTTGCCCACTGTGAATTGCTCAGCTTGAACCTCGGTCTCCTTTTGAGAGAAGACTGAGGCAAAGAAGGTGTTGAGTAGCTCTGTCTTTTCTCACCACTTTCTAAGGCAGGTATGGGCAAACTTTGTTTCTCATTCCATGTGTTTTGGACTCCAACTCCCACCATTCCTAACAGCCTCAGGCCCCTTCCTTGCCCACTGTGAATTGCTCAGCTTGAACCTCGGTCTCCTTTTGAGAGAAGACTGAGGCAAAGAAGGTGTTGAGTAGCTCTGTCTTTTCTCACCACTTTCTAAGGCAGGTATGGGCAAACTTTGTTTCTCATTCCATGTGTTTTGGACTCCAACTCCCACCATTCCTAACAGCCTCAGGCCCCTTCCTTGCCCACTGTGAATTGCTCAGCTTGAACCTCGGTCTCCTTTTGAGAGAAGACTGAGGCAAAGAAGGTGTTGAGTAGCTCTGTCTTTTCTCACCACTTTCTAAGGCAGGTATGGGCAAACTTTGTTTCTCATTCCGTGTGTTTTGGACTCCAACTCCCACCATTCCTAACAGCCTCAGGCCCCTTCCTTGCCCACTGTGAATTGCTCAGCTTGAACCTCGGTCTCCTTTTGAGAGAAGACTGAGGCAAAGAAGGTGTTGAGTAGCTCTGTCTTTTCTCACCACTTTCTAAGGCAGGTATGGGCAAACTTTGTTTCTCATTCCGTGTGTTTTGGACTCCAACTCCCACCATTCCTAACAGCCTCAGGCCCCTTCCTTGCCCACTGTGAATTGCTCAGCTTGAACCTCGGTCTCCTTTTGAGAGAAGACTGAGGCAAAGAAGGTGTTGAGTAGCTCTGTCTTTTCTCACCACTTTCTAAGGCAGGTATAGGCAAACTTTGTTTCTCATTCCGTGTGTTTTGGACTCCAACTCCCACCATTCCTAACAGCCTCAGGCCCCTTCCTTGCCCACTGTGTATTGCTCAGCTTGAACCTCGGTCTCCTTTTGAGAGAAGACTGAGGCAAAGAAGGTGTTGAGTAGCTCTGTCTTTTCTCACCACTTTCTAAGGCAGGTATAGGCAAACTTTGTTTCTCATTCCGTGTGTTTTGGACTCCAACTCCCACCATTCCTAACAGCCTCAGGCCCCTTCCTTGCCCACTGTGTATTGCTCAGCTTGAACCTCGGTCTCCTTTTGAGAGAAGACTGAGGCAAAGAAGGTGTTGAGTAGCTCTGTCTTTTCTCACCACTTTCTAAGGCAGGTATAGGCAAACTTTGTTTCTCATTCCGTGTGTTTTGGACTCCAACTCCCACCATTCCTAACAGCCTCAGGCCCCTTCCTTGCCCACTGTGTATTGCTCAGCTTGAACCTCGGTCTCCTTTTGAGAGAAGACTGAGGCAAAGAAGGTGTTGAGTAGCTCTGTCTTTTCTCACCACTTTCTAAGGCAGGTATGGGCAAACTTTGTTCCTCATTCCATGTGTTTTGGACTCCAACTCCCACCATTCCTAACAGCCTCAGGCCCCTTCCTTTTCCCCCTCGGCCGCTTAAGCGGCCGAGGGGGAAAAGGAAAGGGCCTGAGGCTGTTAGGAATGGTGGGAGTTGAAGTCCAAAACACCTGGATGGAGGACCAAAGTTGGCCCATACCTGCTCTAGATACATGGTAGTTGTTGCCTATTGTTTGGGTTCTTGATACTCACGAGGACTAGAAACCTGTCAAACTTCAAAACCTTGATCTCTTTTTGCTTCAGATGGGAGCGTGCTTCTCCAAAGTGTTTGACGGCTGCCCTTTGAAGATCAACTGTGCCACCTCGTGGATCCATCCCGACACAAAAGGTATAATAAATAAGGCTGAGTTGGGCATCTGTTCCATTTTCCGTCCACCTTTCCAACCCTATCCTTGTGTTGTAGATCAGTATATTATATTTGGGACCGAAGACGGCATCTACACCCTGAACCTCAACGAGCTGCACGAAGCCACCATGGAGCAGGTAAGAGAGAGGGATACCTGTGCATCTTGGCCCTCCTCGTATCTCCTCTCAGCCTTCTCTTTCGCAGGCTAAATATACTCAGCTCTTTCAGCCGCTCCTCATAGGGCTTGTTTTCTAGATCCTTGATCATGTTATTCGCCCTCCTCGGGACACATTTCAGTTTAGAGTCAACAACTCCCTTCAGTTGCCGTGCCCAGAATTGGACACAGTGTGATTCCAGGTATGGTCTGACAAAGGCTTTTTTAGCTGCTGCATCACATTCCTGGCTCATGTTTTATTTATTTATTTACAGCATTTATATTCCGCCCCAAGGGGACTCAGGGTGGATCACATTACACATATAGGCAAACATAATGATAATAATAATAACAACAACAACTTTATTTGTATATCCCGCCCCATCTCCCCGAAGGGACTCGGAGCGGCTTACATGGGGCCATGCCCGACAACAATACAATAACAGCAATAAAACAATAAAAAAGGTCAGCAATAAAACAATGTCATATCAATAAAAACATAACATCAATGAACAGTTATAAAAGTCAGCGCACGGCATAAAATGGTTCAATTTATTCAATGCCTTTTTAACATAGAACAAAGGCAAACAAACATAGGCTTCGAGTGGGCCTCGAACTCATGACCTCCTGGTCAGAGTGATTCATTGCAGTGATTGATTGCAACTGCTCTCCAGCCTGCGCCACAGCCCGGGCCTTCCTCCCAACATTCCCCTTCCTCCCAACGAGGACTCCAATATTTTTTTCACACATCCTGCTGTCGAACCAGGCATTGTTTCCCCCATTCTGTCTCTTTGCATTTCAAGTTTTCTGCCTAAGTGGAGTCTCTTGATTTTGTTCCTGTTGAACTTCAACAGGTAGGAGATATGGGGTCTGGTTTGGGATTAAAAGTAATATAAAAGTAACTAGCTGTGCCTGGCCACGCGTTGCTGTGGCAAAGTGGTGGTGGTATTGGTTAAGAATTGTTGTGTAATTTTTATTTGACGTTATTTGCAATTTTTTATTCATTTTATTGTAAGTTATCTTTTTATTTATTATATTTTATTATTTTCTTGTATTATTTTTAGTTATTTTCTGTTATTATAGTATTTTATTGTATTAATTGTTAGTGTTTTTTATTATTTTTTATTGGGTTGCTAGGAGACCAAGTTGGAGGAGCTTAGCCTTCTAACTGGCAGCAATTGGATAAAAGCAATTATTCCTCTCTCTCAAATTAGGACTTTATTTTTCTTTTCTTTTTGTTGTATCAACCTAGAGGCGTGGATGATGGGTTGTGTTGTCAAATTTCGAGGTTGGGGGGCCTGTAGTTTTGTTGTTTTGTGGGTCGCCATGATGCCATCACTCTTTTGTATATATAGATATAATAAATATAATTCATGACATTTATTTACATGATTTTATTTACAGTATTTATATTCCACCCTTCTTTCTCACCCTGAAGGAGACTCAGGGCAGATCGCAATACACATATACATGGCAAACATTCAATGCCAATAGACATACGACTTATATAGACAGACACAGAGACAATTTAACATTTTCCAGTTTCCGGCTTCATGAGAGTATGCTCGATTCCGGCCAGCTGCTGCTTCATTGTCCACTTGTGTCACCAAGTCCTTGATAGAGTACTTCCTCATCCCTTTCTGCATGCTGCTGGAAGTTTTTATGGTGTCGTAAATTAGTTAACTCCTGCCAACCTAGCAGTTCGAAACATGCAAATGTGAGTAGATCAATAGGCATGGCTCCGGCGGGAAGGTAATGGCGCTCCTTACAGTCATGCCGGGCACATGATCTTGGAGGTGTCTATGGACAACGCTGGCTCTTTGGCTTAGAAATGGAGATGAGCACCAACCCCCAGAGTCGGTCACGACTGGACATATCATCAGGGGAAACCTTTACCTTACCTTTATCTAAATTAGTTAAATTAGCCTCCCCGCATAAGTGGTACCTAAAGTTTCTACTCGATAGATGCAACTGTCTTTTGAGCTGCTTAGGTCAACAGCAAGCTAGGCTATTAATGGTCGGGAACTCAATCTGACCCAGGCTTGGTCAGTAGTGATTTATTGCTGCTGGCTACTAACCAGCTGCAGCACAGCCCAACAAGAGCTGTGCCTGCAAAGGTTTACTGCTAGCAATAAAAGCACTCTGGATGCCACTGATGGCTCTCCACCGCTTCCTTCTCTTCCAGCTCTTTCCGCGCAGGTGCACCTGGCTCTACGTCATCAACAACACCCTCATGTCGCTCTCAGGTGAGTCAAGTGCTGCAGAAATGTGCCAGCAAACTTCCAAAGGTGGAAGCGAAACACAACCTATTTCCCTTTAAGATTTCTTTTCTGGGGTGTTCTGAACTTATCTTGGTAATATCCAGAAAGTCATTTTAATTTTTTCTCTCTCTTCTCTTTTGTTCTCTGCAATTTGCTTGGATCTTGGAAAATTGGGTGCTGTCCTTTTAGAAGGTAATTCTTTCCCCTGCTTCGTATATCCGTTCTTATTGATAGTTTCTATTTAGTTGTTTTTTTTTTGAATGACTGATTTTTTGATTACCCTGCATCTAAAGCCTTTGTCTTCTTGCGTTTCAGGGAAGACTTTCCAGCTTTACTCTCACAACCTCATCGCTTTGTTTGAACAAGCCAAAAAGACTGGGCTCGCCGCCCACATCCAGACCCATCGCTTCCCAGATAGGATATTACCAAGGTGAGCAAGGGACACCTTACCCCTTGGGCTTCATGAGGGAGAAAACGGGGTGTTGCAGAAAGAAGGCCTACCCTGGGTTGCTGTGAGTTTTTCAGGCTGTATGGCCATGTTCCAGCAGCATTCTTTCCTAATGTTTAGTCTGCATCTGTGGCTGGCATCTTCTGAGATTCAGTTGGCAGTGAGGCAAGTGGAGTGTATATATACCCGTGGAATAATGTCTAGGCCAGTGATGGCCAACCTATGACACGTGTGTCAGCACTGACACGCCTAGCCATTTTTGCTGACACGCTGCTGCATGCAGATTGATTGGATGACTCATGTCTTTTGTGGCCAAATGTGGTGTGATTTGGTCCAGTGGTTTTGTTGTTTACTCCATGGGAATTATGCACATTACTTACTTACTTACATATATATATATATATATATATATATATATATATATATATATTTCTATTATTATTCTATTATTATTGTAGTATATTATCATTTTTTTGCTATTATATTATTATACTAGCTGTGCCCGGCCACGCATTGCTGTGGCAAAGTGGTGGTGGTATTGGTTAAAAATTGTTGTGTAATTTCTATTTGACGTTATTTGTATTTTTTTATTCATTTTATTGTAAGTTATCTTTTTATTTATTATATTTTATTATTTTCTTGTATTATTTTTAGTTATTTTCTGTTATTATAGTATTTTATTATATTAATTTTTTAGTGTTTTTTATTATTTTTATTGGGTTGCTAGGAGACCAAGTGGGCGGTGCTTAGCCTTCTAACTGGCAGCAATTGGATAAAAGCAATTATTCCTCTCCCTCTAATTAGGACTTTATTTTTCTTTTCTTTTTGTTGTATCAACCTAGAGGCGTGGATGATGGGTTGTGTTGTCAAATTTCGAGGTTGGGGGGCCTGTAGTTTTGTTGTTTTGTGGGTCGCCGTGATGCCATCACTCTTTTATATATAAAGATTATTCATTATTCATGACTACATTGAAACTAGAATAGTGAAAAATAAGCGTGGAAACTGCAAGAGGTACCATAGATTGTTGTACATGGAAATAATGGTAGTAAGTAGTTTTTGATTTATTAAAAACAGTCATATATTATAATTATATATTTTTGTTATTTAAACTATACACATTGCAAAATTATGTTTTTCTCTCTCGAAGTGACACACCACCCAAGTCATGCTAGGTTTTTTGGTGAATTTTGACACACCAAGCGCAAAAGGTTGCCCATCATTGGTCTAGGGTGTCTTTTTGTAGATACAGTAGTTTGTAGGTTGTGCTTCTTCATCAGCTTCCCTCTGCGGTCAGTGGTTCCCTTGATGTCTGGTAAGAACACTTTTCCTCTGGGTGGGTCTTTTTGTCTTGGCTCTCATGGCTTGTTCTTGGTCTTGCTGCTCTTCTAATGTCTGTGGTAAAATACATACCCATTGGCGTGTAGAGCCCAGTTTAGGTGGTTCAGTTCCCCTTGGAGGAGGTGGGCTTCGTGGATCCTGTTTGCACGGTCTGCCAGGGCTTTAATTGCGCTTCTTTTCTGGGTGATGGTTGGAGTTTATATGTAGGTATCTATCTGTCTGTGTAGGTTTTCTATAAACTGTGTGGCCCAATTGTTGGTATGGCTTGTGGCTGACTAGGAGATCTAGAAATTGTAGTTTTCCTTCGTTTTCTTTTTCCCATGGCAAATTGGATGTTTGGGTGGATGTTGTTGAGGTGGTTCCGGGAACTTGTTCAGTTCTTCCTCGCCATGGCTCCAAATGGTGAAAGTGTTATCCACAAATCTGAGTCATATACCCTGTTTCCCCTAAAATAAGACATCCCCAGAAAATAAGACCTATTAGAGGTTTTGCTGAATTGCTAAATATAAGCCCTCCCCCAAAAGTAAGACCTAGCAAAGTTTTTGTTTGGAAGCGTGCCCAACGAACAGAACACCAGAGCATGCAGGATCGGTAAATGTACGTACCATAGAGTGTTGTACATGGAAAAATTGGTAGTAACAAGAAATTCTTGATAATAATAATAATAATAATAATAATAATAACTTTATTTTTATACCCCGCCCCATCTCCCCGAGGGGACTTGAGGCGGTTTACATGGCGCCTTGCCCGATAAAACAATCAAATATCAAAACACAGCAATAAAACAGTTATCCAATAAAAACATCAGTTACAGTAAAAACAATCGTTAAAATCAACATAAAACATAAAATATTAACACTGGAGACTAATTCATAGAACCCAGGCAAGGTGCAACATGTGCCGAAATGGGCCGAAATGGGGAAGGTAATTTCATAGTTGAAATGGACAAAGTGCAATATAGCATTGGCAACACCTCGAGAATGGGGCTATTATAAAATGGGCAGATAGATCAGTCCGACACCAAATTAAGTATCAAAGGCCTTTTGAAAGAGCCAGGTTTTTAAGCTCCTACGGAAGGAGAGGAGGGTGGGGGCCTGCCTGATCTCTCTAGGTAGAGAGTTCCAACGACGGGGGGCCACGACGGAGAAGGCCCTCTCTCTCGTCCCCACCAACCCACCAAAATTCACAGTTTGTCTGGTTATGCTGGTTTGTGATGACAACTACTGTACAGTATATCATAAATGTTCATTTTTTGTCCAACAATAAATGTGAATTCTTCTTCATGGAAAAATAAGACATCCCCTGAAAATAAGACCTAGAGCATCTTTGGGAGCAAAAATTAATATAAGACACTGTCTTATTTTCAGGGAAACACAGTAGTAGGCTTTTTTGTTGTTGTTCCAAGGGCTTATTTCTCAAAGTGTTTCATGTACAAATTTTCTATGACTGGGCTACGAGGGTGCTCCTCCATCTTTCTGTTCATAGAATTCATTGTCCCACAGGAAGTAGCTTGTGGTGAGGCAATATTGAAACAGGGTGGTGATGTCTTCTGGGAAATTCCGGTTAATGAATGCAATGGTGTCTGCTATAGGGACCTTGGGGAATAGAGACACCACTTCTCTAGGAATCTTTAGATCCTCCAATGCAACGCTGTGGTTAGCTTCTGCCGACAGACCCTCCTTGGTCACCAAAATCAGATACAATTACACTATGTAACACTATGATTTTTGTTCCTGGTTATAAATGTCATTTCCTAATTGGTTCGATCATAAATACATGGGAAAATGTGTTAAACTGCAAAAAAAAAATTGTGGGAGGGACATCCTGCAGCACATTTTGCTCTAGTTTCTCAATGCTTATCTGATAAGAGTCTTAGCCAATTCAGCATAGTTTTTGGCAGCCACAAAAACAAAGTTTCTGGAGTAGAACAACTACTTGCAAAGCAAGTACTGCAAAATTAAACAGGAAATTACACTTGCAAACCATTTCAAATTTTGTTACATGGTGTAATTTTTCTGCAGGATAGACAGTGGAGATTTTGGGTCAGGTCCTCGTACTGTCCTTAACAACTGATTCTGTCGTTTTCAGGAAATTTGCCTTAACGACAAAGATCCCGGATACAAAAGGGTGCCATAAATGTTGTATAGGTAAGTCTTCGTGGAACTGTAGCGTTGGAAGGTATATAATCCAACCCAGTATTAGTGCTACATGCATACAAGTAATATATATGCATTCCTGGGCATTACTTTCGGCTCTCCATCTAAATATAATTTCTATCAAAACATATTTTGTAGAACTAAACTCTATAAGAGCAATATGATTTCATTTTTAAGACCATTCTGTTTATCTAGACATTGTAATAGCTTGGGGTTGTTTTTCCTTCTGCAGTAAGGAATCCGTACACGGGCCATAAATACCTCTGTGGAGCTTTGCAGTTGGGGATCGTTCTGCTTCAGTGGTATGAACCCATGCAGAAATTCATGTTAATAAAGGTAGGCTATGTCTGGATAAGCAAGCAAATATCCCACCTTTCTCCCAGTACAGGGCCCTTTGAGGCTGAGAGAAACACGTTGGTAGCTTTAGCTTTCATTATGTCTATCAAAGCATATGCTACCAAATTCTTTCTCTAAGTCTCAAAGCATATCTGCTGTAAGTAAGCAAAAAGTAATTACATTTTGAAATGGAAAGCAGGCATGGGCAAACTTGGGCCCTCCAGGTGTTTTGGACTTCAACTCCCACAATTCCTAACAGCCTACCGGCTGTTAGGAATTGTGGGAGTTGAAGTCCAAAACACCTGGAGGGCCCAAGTTTGCCCATGCCTGCTCCCAAGGACAGAAAAGTGGGGTTTTATACACACAAAAGTTTGTCTTTCAACCTATGTGCAGGTGCCTAACCAAATTGCAACTCCCATGATTCCATAGCATTGAGCCATTGTATCGATTCTATCACCCACATTGCACCCGTTGATGTCCATCCCATAGAGAGGCACACCTTCAGCTGGGCAGACAGTTTCTCACTCTGTAATTCTCCTGCTTTCCTTCCAGCACTTTGACTTCCCTTTGCCAACCCCGCTGCACGTCTTTGAAATGCTGGTGATCCCGGAGCAGGAGTACCCCATGGTCTGCGTGGCCATCAGCAAAGGCATCGAGCCAAATCAGGTGGTCCAGTTTGAGACCATCAACTTGAACTCCGCTTCTTCCTGGTTTACAGAAATTGGTGCAGGTGAGGCTCCAACGGAGTTAGCATCGTTGAGTTCAGGGCCTCTTAGGGCGCTTCCTGACAGCATCAAAATTCGGATTAAATAAGTGGGTTTAAGACCTGTCAATCCCAGGAAATGTTGCCTCACCATCCTGACGCCTTCCTTTGAAGCAGATTTTGCAAGTCTGCAAGATGGATGAGGGAAAGTTTTGTTTTGTTTCTACTCTCTCCAAGATGCACTGGTTCGTATATGCGCTCGTGCGGATATCTCAGTGTACGCACAAGGTGATTTCTTATTCTCTCTTCTCACCCTGCTATAAATTCAAGCTCTGTTTATAATAACATAAAGAGCAGAGCAAAGGAATGGTTGCAGAAAGTTCTCATAGGAATTGCTTTCCATTTGTGCTTCCATTTAGCCACCTGTGTGTTCTTGGCTTCACTTGTTTACAGCCCTGATATGCTGTTTCTGGCTTTTAAAACATGCATATGTGCTGAAGCAGTCCACACCAGCATATAGGAAGAAAGTCATGTGTTTTCCTTGACTACAGGGGAATACGATCATGCGAATATGTGCATTGAGTTGTAAGTGCACCTTTTAAATATGTGCTTTTCAGCTGTTATCCCGATTTTCTGCAAACTTTCCCGAAACCCATTTAGCCGCCGCCACCCCCTTTTGTCCCGGTTTCTTCGGGTTTTAGGGCATGTGTAGAAGGGCCCTTAAACTGTGGGTCCCATTCCCAAATAAGGCCTGCTTAGCTCAATGTTGAGATCGCAGAAAATTTGGCCACAGGACAATGTTTTCTGGATACCATCTATTTGCAGAAATCTGAGAACAACGATGTGTAATGCCTATTGTAGACTCTGCAGAAAAGGCTTCTTTTGCATTTCCAAGCCTTATAAGGAGTGGCTTTGTAAATGCCAAAGGGATCTGGGAGTCTTAGCAGGCCACAACCTGAACTTAAGCCAGTGGTGTGATGTGGTAGCGAATAAACGCCAATGCAATTCTAGGCTGCATTGATAGGATTGTAGTGTCCAGATTGAGGGAAGGCATGGTGTCCCTCTCCCTTCTTCTGCTTTGGTCAGAACTCTTCACCTGGAATAATAAGACATTGACAAGCTGTAAAGAATTCCACCAAAATGGTCAAATGTCCAGAAGCCACGTTAGGAAGCTCAGTTTGTTTAGCAAGGAGAAAAGAAAGCTGAAAGTGTTGGAAATAGCAACCTCCCAAGTGTTTCACTATTTATTTGTTAATAATGTATATGTTGATTTGCCAATTTAACTGTACCTCTTTGGTGTTGGAGGGGTTATAGGCATGTGATTGTACTAAGCATGTACAGACTCAGGACTCCATTTTGTAGTCTGTCTGCTTTGCACCTCAGTAGAGGTGGATGCATGTTCCTGTTTGGACTTCAGTAGAGAAGTATGACTTATGGACTCCAGTGAGTACAACTGTATCTAAAGACTATGGTCTATTGATTAGGAATGATACCCTGTGTCTTCAACACACTGAGAACTACATCCTATCTATAACTGAACTTAAATGAGAAATGTGCCTGTATGGTGAATTAATATAAGATGTTTGTGAGTAAACAAGATATACTATTTTCAAAGAAGACTTTGGGTTTTTTTAAAATCTCTGAGTGCATATTTTAAACCAAGAGGTTTCAAGGGAATGTATATCTTTTGGGCAACTGCAATTTCAACTTCAAAAAACTAACCATTCTCTACTAAGCAAATATATTTTTGTAGTGGCATGTCTTCATCCTTGGCAGTTCAAAGACATGGTTCTTCATTTTAACAGCTGAGTTCCCTGTGTGCCATTACATGAATGCTTATGACTATCACTTTTTCAAAGACTTCTAACAAGGTCATGCTTTTCTTGACTATTGGTTTTCAAAAGGTGGTCTCCACATGTTCATGGAGATTCACATTTGCCAAACGGATGTGACAGCATTTTTTTCCTTTTCAATAAGGTTATGATTGACATTTATTTCCAAAGGGATATCTGCCCAGATACTGGGTGCAGTTATTTCCAATAGAACATTATAGAGCCATGCTTAGATATCTGAAAGGATGACCTATTGGGTTTTTAATAATCTATCCCGTTTTATTACGATTTTACCATTTATGTGTTTTAAATGCAATTTTTATCCTGTATTTTTATTTTATTTGATATATTGTATTACTGTTTTATCTTTTTATAGTGTGATTTGTATTATGTTGCTTATGTTTTGTTCTATGTTGTTTGGGCCTCTGCCCCATGTAAACCGCCCCGAGTCCCCACGGGGAGATGGTGGCGGGGTATAAATAAAGTTTTATTTTTATTTTATTTTTTTATTGAGGATTCAGGCAGCTTGTTTTCTGTTCTCCAAAGATTAGAACTCAATGGAGTAATGGATTCAAACTGGAGGAAAAGAGATTCCACTTGAATTTTGGGAACAACTTTTTGACTGACAGTCAGAGCTGATTGACAGTGCAATCGGCTGCCGTGGTTGTGGTGGAGTCTCCTTTTCTGGAGGTTTTGTAACAGAGGCTGGATGGCCATCTGTTTGGAGGGCTTGGATTGTGTCTTCCTGCCTGTTAGAAGGGGAGCTGGATTGGATGGCTTTTAAGAGTCTTTTCCTTCTCTAAGAGACTAGGATTCTAATTTGCGGCCCAATAGCTTCACCCTGCAGCCCTTCTGGCTATTAACCTACAGAGATGACTCCAATACTTGGAGATATCAGATCGAAACCTTAGTTTCTTTGTCACCTAAGCCCAGGGCACGTCTGGTTCACGGACTCTTAGAATGACAACAAAGGCCGAGCCTTATCAGCGCTCGCAAGAGGCCGTCTGGCTCCTTTGACTCTTCCTCCCTGGTCTGTAAGATAAGATGCTCCGGTTGCCTCTGTCGTTGTTCCCTTGGAGACACATTCATTCACCGCACTCAGGTGCTCTGGCTTCCGTCCAAGGAAGGGAGCTCTCTTTCTCTCTCACTCCAGACACAGCGAACAATTCGCCTTTCCCTTTTGCAATCTGAGATCTGGAGCCTTGGCTTCTCCAGGCCTTTGACCACTTTGTTTACCCTCCTCTGGACACGGGGTTATTATTCCAAGTGAGACATGACCAAAGCAGAAGAGAGCGGGACTATGACTTCTCTTGATCTTGACACTATGCTCCTATGGATGCAGCCTAGAATCGCATTGGCTTTTTTAGCTGCCGCATCACACTCCTGGCACATGTTCATTTAAGACTCCTAAATGCCTTTAACATGGACAGTTTTTAATTCAAGGTTCAAGCAGACTGCCTTCTCCTCTTTTGCTCAAAAGCACTCTTCCATTTGGGGACCATGTGAACGCATGTTGAGTTTTGGGCAGCTTGGCAGGACACAAAACACTGTGCTTTTTTCTCTCTCCTCCCAGGTTGCCAACAGCTTGATGCCATCCATGTTACACAGCTGGAGAGAGACACAGTTTTGGTTTGCTTGGACAGTAAGTTGTGCAATTTAGACCCTCTGTTTCTATCTTCTAACACAAGGGTCCCCAAACTTTTTAAACAGGGGGCCGGTTCATGATCCTTCGGACCGTTGGAGGGCCGGACTATAGTTGGTCACCGAGCAATTATTATTATTATTATTATTATTATTATTATTATTCCAGCATATCTATCTTGTTTGCTGTGTCGTACGATAAAATAATAACAACAACAACAACAATAAAAAAGAGGGTTGGAAGAAACCCTTTGGGCCATTGAGTCCAATCCCCTTCTGCCTTTGTACACCGAAAGCACAAGCAAAGCACCCCTGACAGATGGCCACCCAGCCTCAATTTTTATTAATAATAATAATAATAATAATAATAATAAGGGTTGGAAGAGACCCTTTGGGCCATTGAGTCCAATCCCCTTATGCCTTTGTGCATCAAAAGCACTAGCAAAGCACCCCTCACAGATGGCCACCCAGCCTCAATATTAATAACAATAATAATGTGATTTTGTGATATGAAATCCAGCATATCTATCTTGTTTGCTGTGTCATAAAATATAATAATAATAATAATAATAATAATAATAATAATAATAATAATAATAATAATGGTTGTAAGAGAAGAAGAGACCCCTAGGGTCATTTAGTCTAACACCCTTCTGCCCTTGTGCCATGGGGGCCGGATAAATGGCTTCGATGGGCCGTATCCAGCCCCCGGGCCTTAGTTTGGGGACCCCTGTTCTAACAGCTTAATACCCTAAAGCACCCTGGAAAAACTTTGGCCCTCCAGGTGTTTGGGACTTCAACTCCCACAATTCCTAACAGCCTGCCGGCTGTTAGGAATTATGGGAGCTGAGTCCCAAGTGTGCCAATGCCTGGTTCAGAGGAAGCTTGCCTTTGCCTCCCTTTGAGGCTGAGAGAGTGTGACTTTACCCCCTGGGGCTTTATGGCTGAGATTCGAATCTCAGTTGTCACTGCTCAAACCACACTCATGATCTCAATATTACACTAAAAATATTAAATACACAGGAACAAAACATATTTTGTTAAATACTGGTAACCAGATATTTCTCCCACCCTAGATATTTCACAGATATATATTCACTCCACTTGCCTCATTTCCAACAGACCTCTGAACAAACCTCCTAAGATACGAGCCACAGATGCAGGCAAAATGTTGGGAGAGAATGCTACTGGAACATGTCTATACAGCCCAAAAAAACTCATAGCAGCCCAATAATAACAACAATATCAACAACAACAACAACATCATCCAGCAGAGTGTCTGCTGTGGACTCATCTTGTTGTGTTTCAAATAATAATAATAATAATAATAATAATAATAATAATAATAATAATAATAATAATAATAATACAGCATATGTATCTTGTTTGCTGTGTCATGCTCTGTCTTTGTGTCAATAATAATACAATAGAGTCTCACTTATCCAACATTCGCTTATCCAACATTCTGGATCATCCAACGCATTTTTGTAGTCAATGTTTTCAATACATTGTGATATTTTGGTGCTAAATTCGTAAATACAGTAATTACTACATAGCATTACTGCGTATTGAACTACTTTTTCTGTCAAATTTGTTGTATAACATGATGTCTGGGTGCCTAATTTGTAAAATCATAACCTAATTTGATGTTTAATAAGCTTTTCCTTAATCCCTCCTTATTATCCAACATATTCACTTATCCAAGCTTCTGCCGGCCCGTTTTAGCTTGGATAAGTGAGACTCTACTGTAATAATAATAATAATAATAATAATAATACAGCATATGTATTTTGTTTGCTGTGTCATACTCTGTCTTTGTGTCAATAATAATAATAATAATAATAATAATACAGTAGAGTCTCACTTATCCAACATAAACGGGCCAGAAGAACGTTGGATAAGCAAATATGTTGGATAATAAGGAGGGATCAAGGAAAAGTCTATTAAACATTAAGCACCAAAACATCATGTTATACAACAAATTTGACAGAAAAAGTAGTTTAATACAAAATAATGCTATGTAGTAATTACTGTATTTAAGAATTTAGCACCAAAATATCACGATGTATTGAAAACATTGACTACAAAAATGCGTTGGATAATCCAGAACGTTGGATAAGCGAATGTTGGATAAGTGAGACTCTACTGTAATTCTATTTCCTACCTTCCTTTCCTTGTGGCTTGAGGCAGGTCGCAGCACAGTCAAAACACACAAACACTGCAAAAGTCCTAAAAACACACATATTACAATGTAGTTCTATAAAAGATACACACTAAAATGTATTTCTATCTGTGATTTCTATCATGGATATAGGGGTCTTGGGGTAGACTGGGTGGGTTTGATGGGGTTTCTCTCTTCTCCCGCTGAACCCTGGCCCCATTGGCAATCCTCTCTGAATGTCTCCCTTTCCCCCTTTTCAAGGATTTGTGAAAATTGTGAATCTGCACGGGAAACTGAAGTCGAGCAAGAAGCTGGCCTCGGAGCTGAGTTTTGATTTCTGCATTGAATCTGTAGGTGAGCAGCCAGCCCGGTGGTGAGAGTGGAGATAGCTATTTGTCATAATCAGTTTAAAAACGGGTGAGTTGGGCAAACTTGGGCTCTCGGGGTGTTTTGGACTGCAACTCCCACCATTCCTAACAGCCTCAGGCCCTTTCCTTTTCCCCCTCGGCCGCTTAAGCGGCCGAGGGGGAAAAGGAAAGGGCCTGAGGCTGTTAGGAATGGTGGGAGTTGCAGTCCAAAACACCCCGAGAGCCCATGTTTGCCTTTAGAGTCTCTGACAGTTAGGACTCGTTAACCATTTGCATCTTGTGCCTCTCCTTGCAGTGTGCCTTCAAGACAGCGTCTTAGCCTTCTGGAAACACGGGATGCAGGGCAAGAGCTTTAAGTCCAACGAAGTAAGTATTCTTTACCCTCAGTGTCACAAATTGAGTGACCCTTGTCCTTTCGACACCCAGACAGAGGATTTCAAGACAGATAGTAAAAGTAAAGGATTTCCCCTGACATTAAATCCAGTTGTGTCCGACTCTGGGGTTTGGTGCTCATCTCCATTTCTAAGCCGAAGAACCGGCGTTGTCCGTAGACACCTCCAAGGTCATGTGGCCATTGGCATGAATGCATGGAATGCCATTACTTTCCCGCTGGAGTGGTACCTATTGATCTACTCACATTTGCATGTTTTCGAACTGCTAGGTTGGCAGAAGCTAGAGCTAACAGCAGGCGCTCACTCCGCTCCCCGGGTTTGAACCTGGGACCTTTCAGTCTGCAAGTTCAGCAGCTCAGCGCTTTAACACACTGAGCCACCAGAGCCTCCATCCAGGAATAAGAAGAGAAGAGAAAACAGTGGCCAAAGAACAGGATCAAATTAGCCTCCCCGGCTTTGCATGTTTTTGAACTGCTAGGTTGACAGCAGGAGCTCACCCTGCTCCCTGGATTCGAACTGCCGACCATTTGGTTTAGCAGCTCAGTAATTTAACCTGCTGTGCCACCGGAGGCTCGTTTTTCTTTGGATAATTGTTTGCAAAAGAAATGTCACTGAAACTTCAAGGGTGTGTGTGTGTGTGATTGTCCAAAACCTGCCACTTTTTGCACAGAAAACACTGCACCAAATACTCTGTTTTGCATCAAAATTGGGCTTTTTTCACAGAAATTTATTTATTTATTTATTTACAGTATTTATATTCCGCCCTTCTTTCTCACCCCGAAGGGGACTCAGGGCGGATTACAATGAACACATATATGGCAAACATTCAATGCCAACAGACAAACAACATACATTAGACAGACTCAGAGGCATTTTTAACATTTTTCCAGCTTCACGATTCCGGCCACAGGGGGAGCTGTTGCTTCACCGTCCAGTAGTGGCTGTACTTCCTCATTCCTTTCCTCGTGTTTTGCTGGCAGTTTTATGGTGTTGTAAATTAGCCTCCCGCATAAAGCGTCCCTAAATTTCCCTACTTGACAGGTGCAACTGTCTTTCGGGGCTGCATAGGTCAACAGCAAGCCGGGGCTATTAATGGTCGGAGGCTTAACCCGACCCGGGCTTCAAACTCATGACCTCTCGGTCAGTAGTGATTTATAGCAGCTGGTTACTAGCCAGCTGTGCCACAGATGTGGCAGTGTGTCTGCCCCTTCTAACTCGAGTATGTGAACATTTGCAAGCATGCTTTGCACCCCGCTTTTATAATGGGGTGCATGATCACTGTGATTGTGCCCTTTGCCCTGAAACTCCCTGTTCTCTCTGTGACGGTTGTTCCTTTCACCTCTTCCCTCGCTCATGTTTCCACGCTCTTTTCTCCAGGTAACCCAGGAGATCTCCGATGAAACCAGGGTCTTCCGCTTATTGGGCTCCGACAGGTAAGATGAGAAGAACCTCATTGGCCTTTGGTCCTTCAAAAGGAGGCTGGGCCCTTAGGGAAAGGGATTCTAAATCCTTCTTGTGCCACTGAATTGTGTCTGTATGTGCCTTAAGGTCAAATGATGGCAATCCCATTCATTTCAGAGGGTTTTCTTAGGCTCAGAGATGGCTTTGCAGTCCCTTCCTCCAAAATAGAGCCTACAGTGGCCAAGGTTCATTGCCTATTAAGGAGGCCCTGCTTAGCTTCCAAGATCAAGTGGAATCTGATGCCTTTAGGGCATTTAGGCTTTCATCCAGTACTTTTGGTTCCACATACCTTTGGTTCAACTGACCAGAACCAGCTTTTTCTTAATGGCTTTTGGCTGCATAAGCTTTTGGACAGAAGTATTTGGTCAATGCAGAAGTTGGTAATCAGCTAAGTTTGCAGAGACAGAGTTGCACCTGCCAGAAGCTGGCCATAGAATTGCACTGAAGGATTTACAAATGCCTAGAAGCTTCAGCGTTCTCTCTTGATATGTCTAGCTTCTCCAGTGTAACTGTGGTCAACTTCTAGAGGAAGACACAGAAGTTCCTAGAGATAACATATTAATCAGAATGATGCATAATTTCAAATCTGCAGGTTTGGAGGGTCAACTGTCTTATTGTTCAACACCTTCACCTATTTATTTAAACATTGTCATCCCCGTATGGGAACAAGTACATACTTTATGCTTAAAAACAAGAGGCCTTTTCCCTGCCCAAGTGGAGGCTTACGATCTAATTAAGGCACAACACAAAAGGCAAAAGGCCGCGTGGGAGGGGATGACAAAGCTGATGACAGCACAACAAAGCAACGATTATGTCTACGGTTGTACTCTGTTGACCCACCTTGTGCTCCTTTGACTTCTCCTCTTAAGCCCAAATCATTCTCAGACTCCTGGAGTTGCTAGGTGTGATGCAGCCTAGAAGTGCAATGGCTTTTTTGGCTACAAGTACCATACTCTTGGCCAGACATGGGCCAACTTGGGCCCTCCAGGTGTTTTGGACTTTAAGTCCCCCCATTCCTAATAGCCTACCGGCTGTTAATGTTGTAGTGCAGCAGCCCATGGTTGTGGCTGATACCAATGTAAATGGGGAAGTGGTTCATGGGAGCTCTGGGCCTGTGAGCCAACATGAGATTTTAAGTCCTGAAAATGATCAGTCTGTGTCTCCAGGCGTTAATGAAGGTTACATTCCAGAGAGGTGCCAAGATGGTGCAGAGGAGCTGTTCTCTGGGGAAACTAATTCAGAGGATGAAATCCAAGGTGAAGAGAACAATGAGTTGCAAGATAATTAGCTGGCTGATAGGAGACTCAGTCTTCATAAACTTTGGGCTGCTCAGCAGAATCTCAAAGGTCACAGCACTTGTTACACAAGAGACCCATATCAGGCAGTCATGGGAAAAGGCACGATTTCATGTGTATATTAGAGAAGCCAGGGTTTTGCCAGCCAGTCTGGTCAATGTTGGCAATGAAGGAGCAGCTTATTAAGTCTTAGTCAATCCTTCTAAGGGATTTGCAGTTCCTTGTCTTTGTTCATATTTCTTGCTTCCAAGAATTGTTCCTGGAATTTTTGTATGGAACTGCGTACCTCTGATTTTCTTGTATTCCTGTGCTGGATACTCTGTTGCCTTGGGAGTTTTGGATCATTCTCGTACACCTCATGGACTATTTTATGTGTATAGACTTTGAAGTTTTTCCTATTTTTGCTTTTATATATATATATATATATATATATATATATATATACACACACACATACACACACACACGCGCACACACACACACACACACACATATATAAATATATATATATATACCCTGTTTCCCCTAAAATAAGACCTAGTAGAGGTTTTGCTGAATTTCTAAATATAAGGCCTCCCCCAAAAGTAAGACCTAGCCAAGTTTTTTTTTGGAAGCATGCCTGCCGAACAGAACACCAGAGCATGCAAGATCAGGAAATGTACGTACCATAGAGTGTTGTACATGGAAATAATGGTAGTAACAAGAAATTTTTGATAGGATTCACAGTATGTCTGGTCAATGCTGGTTTGTGATGACAACTACTGTACAGAATATAATAAATATTCATTTTTTGTTCAACAATAAATGTGAATTCTTCTTCATGGAAAAATAAGACATCCCTTGAAAATAAGACCTAGTGCATCTTTGGGAGCAAAAATTAATATAAGACACTGTCTTATTTTCGGGGAAACACGGTATGCACATTAGCAAAAATAGGAAAAACTTCAAAGTCTATATGCATAAATATATATCTTGTTGCATGGGTTTAAATACTTTAATTGTTTTAATGGTGCAGTTATTTGAATTGTATTTTTTTAAAGGCATTGCCTATATTGTGGTTTTTTTAAAGGCATTGCCTATATTGTGTTTTTTTTAAAGGCATTGCCTATATTGTGAAGCCGCCTTGAGTCCCCTCCGGGGTTGAGAAAGGCGGGATAAAAGAGCCGTAGATAAATAAATATATATAACCTTTAATAAACTGCTTTGATGATTTAGCTTGGGCTGGAGTTTGGTGGTTAAGTATAGAGAGGTTTCCTGGGTTGGAGTGCAACAGTTAGGAATTGTTGAAGTCCAAAACACCTGGAGGCCCAAGCTGGCCCGTGCCTGCTCTTGGATCATGTTCATGTTTACTTTGTGGTGCCCTTAGACCAGGAGTCCCCAAGCTATGGCCCGCGGGCCACATGTGGCCCATCAAAACCATTTATCTGGCCCCTGCGGCAGCAGCTTCTTTCTTCTCCGCCGAGGAAGGCGTGTGCCTTTCCCTCTTCCCTTGCACCACTGCCGCCGCCAAGGAAGGCACATGCATCGCTCACCCCGTGTGCATCTTTCCTGTTGTTGTTGCTGAGGAAGTCCAGCTCTCCAAGGTCTGAGGGACCTTGTTGAAAAAGTTTGGGGACCCCTGCCTTAGAGTCTTGAATGCTTTTCTCATGACCTGTTCTCAATCCGGCTTCTCTCCTCGGCTCTCTCTTGCAGGGTGGTGGTGCTGGAGAGCCGGCCGACCGACAACCCGACCGCGCACAGCAACCTCTACATTTTGGCCGGCCACGAAAACAGTTACTAGGTAGGCAATCGCTGGCCGACCTGAACTGTGAGCCCAGGAAGGGGAATACACGTCGCCATCGCTATCCTCCTGGCACCGGAAAGAAGCGGCCTGCTAAGGAAACCCTCTCCCCGCCTGGCTCCGGAGCCCTTCCTCCCTCGTCCTCTCCGCATCTCTCTTTGCCTGACTGTCGGCACCCGAACGGAGCCGGGTTTTTAGGATCCAGAGCCAAAAAAGGAAACCCCGCGTCGTCCTATTCGTCTTGTGCGTTGTCTCGCAGCTGGGCCCAGCAGCTGCTCTGTCCCTTGCCACTATGTGGTTGGTTTAATGTCACGTTTGCTTAATAAAAGCGAACCGGAGAACGAGTCCCTTTTGTCCGTGAAGGAAACTGAATCCTTTGAAGTTGGGGGACTTTGGACACCCTTTTCTCCCCCCACTTTCCAGCCTGGCTTTCCCCATCTTTGCCTTCAAAGGGGGCAAATACAGAAATGTGGGTGCGGATCTCTCACTCACCCCCCAAACGTTGCCGCAAGGAGATATTCTTCCCCAGGAAAAAATGTCATTATTATTATTGTTATTTTTTAAAGCAACTGTTCTCTCTGGGGGTTTGTAAGATATAATAAGACTATTTAATCCTTATTTATTAACCTGCTGCTACGGTGGTGTGATGTATCTTAACTTTCTAGCACATGAAGGTTGCAGAGCAGCTTTATTTCGGGGATCGGGGGGCGGGATTGGGTGTGACGGTGGGCCTTTGGGATTGGTTTCCTTGCCTTTTCTAGCGATTCCTCTGGTTTTGTACAAGGGTATTTTGGTGGAGAATCAGAAAATACTATAATTATACAGGTATGGGCCAACTTGGGCTCTTTCTCCAGATTACCTTGCCCACTGTGCATTGCTCTGGTTGAACCTCAGTCTCCTTTTGAGAGAAGACTGAGGCAAAGAAAGTGTTGAGTAGCTCTGTCTTTTCTCACCACTTTCTAAGGTGAACTTTGTTTCTCATTCCATGTGTTTTGGACTGCAACTCCCACCATTCCTAACCGCCTCAGGCCCTTTCCTTTTCCCCCGCTTAAGCGGCCGAGGGGGAAAAGGAAGGGGCCCGAGGCTGTTAGGAATGGTGGGAGTTGCAGTCCAAAACACCTGGAGGAAGAGCCCAAGTTGGCCCAAACCTGCCTTAGAAAGTGGTGAGAAAAGGCAGAGCTACTCAACACTTTCTTTGCCTCAGTCTTCTCCCAAAAGGAGACTGAGGATCAAGTTCGCTCATACCTGTATGACAGCAGAGGGAAACAGTGACACAAGTGTGTGTGTGTGCCTCAAGTGGAGGGTGTTTTCCATGAAAAACATTGGTCACATACCCTTGAAAGGGGAGAAAATGTGTACCGGCGCAAACTAGACCTCCCAGAGCCTTGTGACCAGTACTGGCTGGGAGATTTGGGAAGTTACAGTTCAGAAACTGTAACTTCCTGAAGTCTTACTCATCGAGGTTATGATGGAGAGACAATTGTCCAGATTTGTGCCTCCTGACTCAACGTGGCCCAGACTTAATACTTCCCAGAGTCGCTGGTTGGTGGATTTGGGGAGTTGTAGTTCCGAAAAGTAGCTTCCACATATTTAGCCATAGCCATCATCGCCAGCCCCTTGAGGTTATAATCGACGAAAGAGAGGACATAGATGTGCCTCCTGACTCATTGTATCCCAAACTAGACCTCCCGGAGCCACTCGGGGAGTTGTAGTTCGAAAGGTAAGTCTCCCAAGCCGTGGTCCAGACATTTAGAAACCTCCCATCATCCTTAGGTTCTGGGGTCCTATTATGGGATGGGTCCAACCTCATTGCTGCTCTGCCAAATTAGAAACGTAGGCAGCCATCGTCCAGGCCTAAATAGGAGGGAGGGTTGTTTTATTATTAATTATTCAATCTTTATATGTTCAGGACACGTATTTTTTTTTAATTTATTTATACTGTGCCAGAAGGGAGCTTGGAGAAAGTGACGTTGCAGTGCCTGGAAATGGGAAAAAAATGTATATTGCGGGTGTGTTTTTTTCTTCTCCCCGTCTAGACAGGTAGGAACGAGTGGTAGGTTTATTTCCTGGCGGTATAGTATAAATACATATATATATATAATATAAGAAGCAGTATTGTCTAATAATCCTCGGGGAAAGTCTCCTTTATTCCATTATCCCTCTTTCAAGGCTGTCGTCCATGTTTCTCTCTTATTTTTCCCTCCGTTTCGTCCATTAAAGTATCCCTTTGCTCTTGATTCTCGTTTGATTTGTGTTCATTAAGATCCAGGGTTAAATTAGGAGAATGTTGTGGGGATAAGTGGACAGACTCCCTTAGAATAGGCATGGGCTAAAATTGGGTTGGGCAGTTGTTTTGGACTGCAACTCGCACCATTCCTAACAGCCTCAGGCCCTTTCCTTTTCCCCCTCGGCCGCTTAAGCGGCCGAGGGGGAAAAGGAAAGGGCCTGAGACTGTTAGGAATGGTGGGAGTTGGAGTCCAAAACACCTGGAATGAGAAACAAAAGTTTGCCCACACCTGCCTTAGAAAGTGGTGAGAAAAGACAGAGCTACTCAACACCTTCTTTGCCTCAGTCTTCTCTCAAAAGGTGGCCGAGGTTCAAGCTGAGCAATTCACAGTGGGCAAGGAAGGGGCCTGAGGATGTTAGGAATGGTGGGAGTTGGAGTCCAAAACACATGGAATGAGAAACAAAGTTTGCCCATACCTGCCTTAGAAAGTGGTGAGAAAAGGCAGAGCTACTCAACACCTTCTTTGCCTCAGTCTTCTCTCAAAAGGAGACTGAGGTTCAAGCTGAGCAATACACAGTGGGCAAGGAAGGGGCCTGAGGCTGTTAGGAATGGTGGGAGTTGCAGTCCAAAACACACGGAATGAGAAACAAAAGTTTGCCCACACCTGCCTTAGAAAGTGATGAGAAAAGACAGAGCTACTCAACACCTTCTTTGCCTCAGTCTTCTCTCAAAAGGAGACTGAGGTTCAAGCTGAGCAATACACAGTGGGCAAGGAAGGGGCCTGAGGCTGTTAGGAATGGTGGGAGTTGGAGTCCAAAACACATGGAATGAGAAACAAAGTTTGCCCATACCTGCCTTAGAAAGTGGTGAGAAAAGGCAGAGCTACTCAACACCTTCTTTGCCTCAGTCTTCTCTCAAAAGGAGACCGAGGTTCAAGCTGAGCAATACACAGTGGGCAAGGAAGGGGCCTGAGGCTGTTAGGAATGGTGGGAGTTGCAGTCCAAAACACATGGAATGAGAAACAAAAGTTTGCCCACACCTGCCTTAGAAAGTGGTGAGAAAGACAGAGCTACTCAACACCTTCTTTGCCTCAGTCTTCTCTCAAAAGGAGACTGAGGTTCAACCACAGCAATGCACAGTGGGCAAGGTAATAGGGGAAATGCAACCCAAAATAGGTTTTAAAAAAGTAGTCCAGGAATACCTGGCTACTCTAAATGTAGTCTGAACGACATCCAAGGGTATTGAAGGAACTATCAGAAGTCGTTTCAGAAAAATCATCTTTGAGAGTTCTTGGAGAACAGAGGCCCCGGCAGACTGGAGAACAGCAAATGTTGTCCCGATCTTCAAGAAGGGAAAGAAAGAGGACCTAAGCCAGTGATGGCCAACCTATGACACGCGTGTCAGCACTGACACGCCTCGCCATTTTTGCTGCCACGCTGCCGCATGCAGATTGATTGGATGACTAATGTCTTTTGTGGCCAAATTTGGTGTGATTTGGTCCAGTGGTTTTGTAGTTTACCCCATGGGAATTATGCACATTACACACACACACACATATATATATATATATATATAATCACATTATTCTAGTATTGTAGTATAGTATTATATTATTACTATTATATTATTATTCTATTATTGATTATTCATGACTACATTGAAACTACAATAGAGAGAAATCAGCGTGGAAATTGCAAGAGGTACCATAGATTGTTGTACATGGAAATAATGGTAGTAAATATTTTTTGATTTATTAAATACAGTTATATATTACAATTATATATATTTGTTATTTAAACTATATATACAGTAGAGTCTCACTTATCCAACACTCGCTTATCCAACGTTCTGGATTATCCAACGCATTTTTGTAGTCAATGTTTTCAATATATCATGATATTTTGGTGCTAAATTCATAAATACAGTAATTACTACATAGCATTACTGCGTATTGAACTACTTTTTCTGCCAAATTTGTTGTCTAACATGATGTTTTGGTGCTTCATTTGTAAAATCATAACCTCTTTTGATGTTTAATAGACGTTTCCTTAATGCCTCCTTATTATTCAACATATTCACTTATCCAACATTCTGCCGGCCCGTTTATGTTGGATAAGTGAGACTCTACTGTATTGCGAAATTATGGTGGTTTTTTCTCAAAGTGACACACCACCCAAGTCATGCTAGGTTTTTTGGTGAATTTTGACACACCAAGTGCAAAAGGTTGCCCGTCACTGACCTAAGAAATGACCAATGTCCAATCAGCCTGACATCAATACCTGGAGCAGATCATTAGCCAGGCCTTGAAGCTGCAAGGCCATTCAATGCTCATCAAGGTGATTAATTACAACGTTCACACCTGCTTCCAACAGACGAGTTCTTTCTCCCATTCTGTTACCTTCCACAGATAGATAAACCCAACTTGACTAGTTTCCAATATACAGTAGAGTCTCACTTATCCAACGTTCTGGATTATCCAACGCATTTTTGTAGTCAATGATATCAATAAATCATGATACTTTGGTGCTAAATTCATAGATACAGTAATTACTACATAGCATTACTGCGTATTGAACTACTTTTTCTGCCAAATTTGTTGTCTAACATGATGTTTTGGTGCTTCATTTGTAAAATCATCACCTAATTTGATGTTTAATAGGCTTTTCCTTAATGCCTCCTTATTATCCAACGTATTCGCTTATCCAACATTCTACCGGCCCGTTTATGTTGGATAAGTGAGACTCTACTGTATATTGGAAACTAGTCAAGTTGGGTTTATCTATCTGTGGACGGTAACCTATGCCTGCCATAGGTGGACGAAACGTCAGGAGAGAATGCTTCTGGAACATGGCCCAGTTGCCCTTTGGCGCCCCCTTGTGGCCGCGCGGCGCATCCCCCCCCCTCCGTTGCCTTGTGGCCCTTGGCCCCGCCCACCGGGGCTTCCCCGCCTTGATTGACAGCTCGCCCTCCCTCCTTGGAGCTGGAGAGAGAGAGAGAGAGAGAGAGACCCAGCAGAAAGAAGAATCGCAGGTGAGAAACTGGGAGTTTCGGGGTGGGACCCACTTCCCTATCGGCCCCCTCTCTCCTCCCCTGCCTTCGGGGGTCCCCTGGGAGGTTTCCCACCCCTAATTTGGGTGCATCCGCACTGCACGCTTAACGCGTATTAATCCCGCTTCAACCGCCCTGCCTCAACGCGAGGCCACCCTGGGAGCCGCAGTGCTAGAACAACGCCTTTCCTCTTCGCTGCTCATTAGTGTTGGTGGCCATTCCCAGTCTTTCCCGAGCTGTTGTTGAGCCATGGAAGGGAAACTGCATTAATTTTGCAGTGTAGATGCAACCCGGGAGCCTCGAGGAATGGCCAAGGAAGGAGGCCAAAACAAAGATACACAAAATACACAAAAGAGTATTTAGAAGAAGGCAGAAGGGTCCCAGGGTTGGAACAGAACCGCAAATCCAAAGCAGGGATGCTTAGAAAATATTATTGATTAATTCCTATTATTACTATGTTTTACTATTATTATTTATTAGTATAATAATTGCTATATTTGTGTATTATTACTATTATTATTAATATTACTATGTGATGTTATTTATTACTATTAGTAATTATTAGTAATTATTAATATTACTAATATTACTATTTATTATTATTACTGTTACTACTATTACTATTATAGCTATTCTAACTACAATTTATTACTGTTATTAATATTACTATTTATTATTATTTATTACTATTAATATTACTATTATTGTTTATCATTACTATTTTTATTACTGTTATTACTATTATTATTTATTACTACTATTATTACTATTACTACAGTAGAGTCTCACTTATCCAACGTAAACGGGCCAGCAGAACGTTGGATAAGCGAATATGTTGGATAATAAGGAGAGATTAAGGAAAAGCCTATTAAACATCAAATTAAGTTATGATTTTACAAATTAAGCACCAAAACATCATGTTATACAACAAATTTGACAGAAAAAGTAGTTCAATATGCAGTAATGCTATGTAGTAATTACTGTATTTACAATTTTAGCACCAAAATATTACAATATATTGAAAACATTGACTACAAAAATGCGTTGGATAATCCAGAACGTTGGATAAGCGAGTGTTGGATAAGTGAAACTCTACTGTATTATGATTACTACCTACTAAAGTATTACTATGATTGCTATCATTATTTCTGTTATTACTATTATTTATTATTACTATTGTTCTTACTACAGTATTACTATTTATTATATTACAGTAGAGTCTCACTTATCCAACACTCGCTTATCCAACGTTCTGGATTATCCAACGCATTTTTGTAGTCAATGTTTTCAATACATCATGATATTTTGGTGCTAAATTCATAAATACAGTAATTACTACATAGCATTACTGCCTATTGAACTACTTTTTCTGTCAAATTTGTTGTATAACATGATGTTTGGGTGCTTAATTTATAAAATCATAACCTAATTTGGTGTTTAATAGGCTTCTTCTTAAACTCTCCTCATTATCCAATGTATTCGCTTATCCAACGTTCTGCCGGCCCGTTTATGTTGGATAAGTGAGACTCTACTGTACTATCATTATTACTATTATTTATTACTATTACTGTGCTTACTATTATTTATTTCTGTTATTAATTTTATGATTACTACTTACTAAAGTATTACTATAATGATTGCTATCATTATTACTGTTATTACTATTATTTATTATTACTATTATTGTTCTTATTACAGTATTACTATTTATTATTATTACTATCATTATTACTATTATTATTTATTACTATTACTGTGCTTACTATTATTTATTACTGTTATTATTATTATTATTATGATTACTACTTACTAATGTATTACTATAATGGTTGCTATCATTATTACTATTATTATTGCTATTTATTATTATTATCATTATTAATATTACTACTACAGTAGAGTCTCACTTATCCAAGCTAAACGGGCCAGCAGAACCTTGGATAAGCGAATATCTTGGATAATAAGGAGGGATTAAGGAAAAGCCTATTAAACATCAAATTAGGTTATGATTTTACAAATTAAGCACCAAAACATCACGTTATACAACAAATTTGACAGAAAAAGTAGTTCAATACGCAGTAATGTTATGTTGTAATTACTGTATTTATGAATTTAGCACCAACATATCACGATATATTGAAAACATTGACTACAAAAATGCATTGGATAATCCAGAACCTTGGATAAGCGAGTCTTGGATAAGTGAGACTCTACTATTTTATTTATTATTATTATTATTATTATTATTGTTCTTACTATTCTTACTAAGTGTTGTCGAAGGCTTTCATGGCCAGAATCACGGGGTGGTTGTGTGTTTTCGGGGCTGTGTGGCCATGTTCCAGAAGCATTCTCTCATGATGTTTCGCCCACATCTATGGCAGGCATCCTCACAACCTCACAAGATACCTCACAACCTCTGAGGATGCCTGCCATAGATGTGGGTGAAACATCAGGAGAGAATGCTTCTGGAACATGGCCATACAACCCAGAAATCACAATCCTTTTCTTACTATTATTCTTACTATTACTATTCTTGCTATTCTTGTTATTACTGCTATTATTAATATTATTATGATTACTGTTTATTATTATTATTTCTTACTGTTATTCTTACTATTACTATTCTTGCTATTCTTGTTATTATTACTATTATTTATTACTATTATTATTATTATGATTACTATTATTATTATTATTATATTATTGGTATTATTACTATTATTATTATATTTGTTACCTGCCTCTCCTTCTGGCTCTCGGTGGGCTAGAACATCGTGAAGACGCAAGAGCATTCAATCCATATCTTGACGATCATACAACCAAGATTAAAACAATACTACTAAATAAAATGTAAATTTAAAAGTTCATAGTTTTAAATGGACTGTGGTGACGATGATGGTTTTTTTTTTACTTTCAATAAGTTGTTATGGATTTTCACTGTGATTTTTTTAAATTAATACCACTTATACTGAAATTGTGTTATAATGTTTGTGGATTTTAAATTGTATTGAAACGCTTTCAATGTAAGCCGCTTTGAATCTCCTATTGTGGAGAGAAAAGGCGGAGTATAAAGAAACATAACAACAACAACAGCAATAATAAATTGTCCCTGTCTATATATATAAAAGAGTGATGGCATCACGGCGACCCACAAAACAACAAAACTACAGGCCCCCCAACCTCGAAATTTGACAACACAACCCATCATCCACGCCTCTAGGTTGATAATAAAGTCCTAATTAGAGAGAGAGGAATAATTGCTTTTATCCAATTGCTGCCAGTTAGAAGGCTAAGCTCCTCCAACTTGGTCTCCTCGCAACCCAATAAAAAATAATAAAAAAACACTAAAAATTAATACAATAAAATACTATAATAACAGAAAATAACTAAAAATAATACAAGAAAATAATAAAATATAATAAATAAAAATATAACTTACAATAAAATTAATAAAAAAATGCAAATAACGTCAAATAAAAATTACACAACAATTTTTAACCAATACCACCACCGGGCACAGCTAGTAAGTTACAAGTTACTATTATTATTAAAACAAAGACGAAACTGTGGCTTCTAATCCTGAATGGTCCAAAGAGAGGCAATTGGGCATCACAGTAAACAAACCACAAGGATGCTTTTGTGGCTTGTCAAGCCATTGGGGTCAATGTGGTTTAACTGTGATACACATGCAAACAAACCTCTATGGGCAGAAGGCTATTGTTGTTGTAGTTGTAGTTGTTGTAGTTGTTGTTGTTGTTGCTTTCTGCCCATAGAGGTTTGTTTGCATTGCATCACAGTAAACTGCACTGACTTAATAATAATAATAATAATAATAATAATAATAATAATAATAATAATAATAATAGCCATCTGTCGGGAGTGCTTTGATTGTGCTTTCCCTGCATGGCAGAATGGGGTTGGACTAGATGGTCTTTAGAGGTCCCTTCCAACTTAACTCCATCCATATATACTTTGCTGTCTTCTTATTTTGATGCTCATGCAGCCCAGTGGTTTATGGATCCTTTCTCATCCACTAACCAAAAATAGCTGTGCTTAAACCAATTCAATCTGGGACTTATTTTAAATTGTTATTTCCCTTTAGTTAGTGGATAGGAACTCTAGGTGCACCTTGGAGGCCTCTCCTTCGTGGAGTCGCTGTCAATCAAAGCAGACCTGGCTGCAGTTGGCAACAACAATAACAACAACAACAAACAACAGGGTCTTGGGCCATCAGAAACCAAAGCCTTTTTTACCCAACTACTAAGCAAGAAGCCTCTCCCTCCAGCATTAAAGTCTCCAGGAGTGAAATAAAACCTTGCCAGTTCTGGTTTAGTGTGAGTTTTTCAGGCTATGTGGCCATGTTTCAGTAGCATTCCCTCCTGGTGTTTCGCCTCCATCTGTGGCTAATGGCATCGTCAGAGGTCTGTTGGAAGTGAGGCAAGTGGAGTGTATGTATATCTCTGGAATGTCCAGGGTGAGAGAAAGAACTCTTGTCTGAAAGCAAGTGTGAATGTTGCAATTAGCAAGCCTGAATGTCATTGAATAGCCATGAAGTTTGCAAAGTCAGTCAGTGAGGGTATCTGCATAGAGGTAGCCTACTCTCTGTTGCCTGGAGGCACCCCCTGTGGAATAATGTTTAGGGTGGGAGAAAGAACCCATGTCTGTTTGAAGAAAGTGTGGATCTTGCAATTACCAAGCTTGAATATCTATAAAGCTGCAAAGTCAATCAGTGAGGGTATCTGCATAGAGCTAGCCTGGCCTCTGTTGCCTGGAGGCACCCCCTGTGGAATAATGTTTAGGGTGGGAGAAAGAACCCATGTCTGTTTGAAGAAAGTGTGGATCTTGCAATTACCAAGCTTGAACAACTATGAAGCTGCAAAGTCAATCAGTGAGGGTATCTGCATAGAGGTAGCCTGGCCTCTGTTGCCTGGAGGCACCCCCTGTGGAATAATGTTTAGGGTGGGAGAAAGAACCCTTGTTTGATTGAAGCAAGTGTGGATGTTGCAAATACCAATCTTGAATGGCTATAAAGCTGCAAAGTCAATCAGTTGCAGTATCTCCATAGAGGTAGCCTGGCCTCTCTTGCCTGGAGGCACCCTGGTGTTAATTGGCACTTGATTGTTTACTGTCTGGAGTTCCCCTGTTTCTGAATATTGTTCATTATTTACTGTCTTGATTCTGGTATTTTTTAATACTTGTAACCAGATTTTGTTCCTTTTCATGGTTTTTCTCCTTTCTATTAAAATTGTCCACGTTGCTTGTGGATTTCAGTGCCTTCTCTGTGTAGTTGGACATAATGTCTAGAATTTCTGTGTTCTCAAATAATATACTACGTCCAGGTTCATCAAGTGCACTACTATAGCTGACTTCTCTGGTTGAAGTTTGAAACCCTCACAGATTGATTTTGCAGCCTCATGTGCTAATCAAGCTTGCTAATTGCAACATTCACACTTGCTTTAAACAGACAGGGGTTCTTCCACATCCTGGACATTATTCCACAGGGATATACACTTGCCTCACTAACTCTATGAAGATGCCCTCACTGACTGACTTTTGCAAACTTCATGGCTACCCAATGCTAATTCAAGTTTGCTAATTGCAACATCCACACTTGCTTTAAACAGACAAGGGTTCTTCCTCCCACCCTTGACACTACACAGATACTATAAATATATATTCCACTTGGTACCTCTATGCAGATACCCTCACTGATTGACTCTGCAAACTTCATGGCTGCTCAATGCTATTCAAGCTTGCTCATTGCAACATTCTCACTTGAAACAGACGAGGGTTCTTTCTCCCACCCTGGACATTATTCCACAAGTATATATACACTCCACTTGCCTCACTAACTCTATGCAGATGCCCTCACTGATTGACTTTTGCAAACTTCATGGCTACCCAATGCTAATTCAAGTTTGCTAACTGCAATGTCACAACAGCAACATCCATACTTGCTTTAAACAGATAAGGGTTCTTCCTCCCACCCTTGACACTCCACAGATACTATAAATATATAGTCCACTTGCTACCTCTATGCAGATACCCTCACTAATTGACTCTGCAAACTTCATGACTACTCGGTGCTATTCAAGTTTGCTCATTGCAACATTCTCACTTGCTTGAAGCAGGCAAGGGTTCTTTCTTCTACTCTGGACATTATTCCACAGGGATATATACACTCCACTTGCCTCATTTCCAACATGCCTCTGAACCAACCTCTGAGGATGCCAGCCACAGATGCAGGTGAAACGCTAGGAGAGATTGCTTCTGGAACATGGCCAGACAGCCTGGAAAACTCACAACAACCCAGTGATTCCAGCCATGAAAGCCTTCAACTTTTCCAGTTCGTTCCGTGTTTTTGCAGGATTTCCACTTTGCTTTTTCTTCGATTGCAGGTGGTGCATTTTTTTGACCTCGAAAAGGGTAGATCCTGAATCGTCGCCAGCCTTGTCTTTGTGTGTTTTGGGCAACTCCATGCCTGTGCTTCGACATGGAGAAGTACGAAAAGATCAGCAAGATCGGGGAGGGCTCCTACGGGGTGGTCTTCAAGTGCCGGAACAGGGACACCGGGCAGGTCGTGGCCATCAAGAAGTTCCTGGAGTCGGAAGACGACCCCGTCATTAAGAAGATCGCCCTCCGAGAGATACGCATGCTCAAGGTAGGCTTGCCCTATTCCTTTCGGTGCAATCCTCAACACCTTCTTTGCCTCAGTCTTCTCTTGCTACTCAACACCTTCTTTGCCTCAGTCTTCTCTCAAAAGGAGACTGAGGCTCAACCTGAGCAATACACAGTGGGCAAGGTAATAGGGGAAATGCAACCCAAAATAGGTTTTTAAAAAGCAGTCCAGGAATACCTGGCTACTCTAAATGTAGTCTGAACTACATCCAAGGGTATTGAAGGAACTTACAGTAGACGTTTCAGAACCACTGACAATTCTTGGAGAATGGGAGAAGTCCCAGCAGATACTACATTTTCCCGATCTTCAAGTAGGGAAACAAAGAGGACCCAAACAATGATCAATGTCCAGTTAGCCGGATATCAATACCAGGAAAGATTCTGGAGCATATCATTAGCCAGGCCTTCAAGCTGCAAGGCCATTCAATGCTAATCAAGGTGATTAATTACAACGTTCGCACCTGCTTCCAACAGACAAGAGTTACGTCTCCCACCCTGGCCTTTCCACAGATACATAAACCTCCCTTCTTAGTTTCCAATATACAGTAGAGTCTCACTTATCCAACGTTCTGGATTATCCAACGCATTTTTGTAGTCAATGTTTTCAAAACATCATGATATTTGGTGCTAAATTTGTAAATACAGTAATTACTACATAGCATTACTGCGCATTGAACTACTTTTTCTGTAAAATTTGTTGTATGACATGATGTTTTGGTGCTTAATTTGTAAAATCATAACCTAATTTGATGTTTAATAGGCTTTTCCTTAATGCCTCCTTATTATCCAACATATTCACTTATCCAACGTTCTGCCGGCCCGTCTATTTTATTTATTTTTTATTTTTTATTAAACTTATATACCGCTACTCCCAGTTTGGCTCGGAGCGGTTTACAAAAATAGATTAAAACAATACACTTGGCTTTAAAATAACAATAAAAACAACAATAAAAGCAACAATAAAAACAGACATAGCCCCGAGTTTTTCACCCATTTATGTTGGATAAGTGAGACTCTTCTGTACTTCACAACCTCTGAGGATGCCTGCCATACCGGTAGATGTTGGCAAAACGTCAGGAGACAGTGCTTCTCGATCAAGGCCAGACAGCCTGGAAATCCCACAGCAACCCAGTGATTCTGGCTGTGAAACACATTAAAAGAGGCAGTTTGCAATCACTGTGATGACTCCAAGTCAACATGGGTTTTGCAAAAATAAGATCAGGATTCAAAATGACCTTCACTGATTGGAGAGCTGATGAAAAGCCCAAAACACCTGGAGGCATGGGCCAACTTGATGCGTAGTATAGCCACTACTGCATAGGTGTTTTGGACTCCAACTCCCACCATTCCTAACAGCCTCAGGCCCTTTCCTTTTCCCCCTTGGCTGCTTAAGCGGGAGTTGGAGTCCAAAACACCTGGAGGGAGGGCCCAAGTTTGCCCAGGCCTGGCTTCTATGCACGCCATGCCCTCCACGCACAATGCTTTTGACAGCCCTTTGTGTGCGGTGATCAATGGATCCTCTCCTCCTCTTCTCGGACCCAATGTAAACAAAAGAAGAAAGGAACGTCCTCCAATGCTCAGCGCAATGCTCCCTCTCCCTTTGCCAAGGGATCCGTATTGATCGGACAAGTGCGGGCCTGTTGTCGTCTCCGTCTCTCGCAAACACTTCTTCCGTCAATAGTAACCAACTGTTTGTTTGCGAGTGGGATGGAGCAAGGAGAGAGGCTTGTTTGAGGTCCTGTTCATCCATCAGCAAACATTTCCCGATCGGTCATTTTTCAGCCGCGTAAACCAACACTTGAGGGACACGCCGCACACGGAAGGCAGAGATGAAAGAGGCCCGCCTGCTTTCCTCTTAGCTTTCAGTCTCATTGAAGTTCAGGTCTGAGTTTGGAAATGCACAAGGCTGTTTATTTTCTCCTTTCAATGCCACATGGGTGTGGACGGAGGTGTTTTTTGCATGCTTCTGTTTAGCTCCTGTTGGAATTGGTTAACAAACCCAACCCCAAGGGTGCTTCTGTCCAAAACGAATCTCAACAGGGAGAAATGTACAATACTTCAAAGCGAAATGCACAGATATAAGATGAGTGACACCTGACTTTTGACACCGGTCCTTTTGAAAGCAATTTAGGAATCTTAGTAGCTTTAAAAGGCAATGTGGTTCTAGGCTGCATCAAGAGGAGTATAGAGTCGAGTTATTATTATTATAGACTAGCTTGGATACCTGGCGTTACCCGGGTTGTCGAAGGCTTTCATGGCCGGGATCACAGGGTTGTTGTATGTTTTCCAGGCTGTATGGCCATGTTCTAGAAGTATTCTCTCCTGACGTTTCACCCACATCTATGGCAGGCATCCTCAGAGGTTGTGAGGTATGGAGAAACTAAGGAAGAAAGGTTTATATATATCTGTGGAAAGTCCAGGGTGAGAGAAGTTCATGAAAATCAACAAAATCTGGCTACCAGTATTAAAAAAACTCAAAAATCAGAACAGTAAATAAGAAGCAACAGTCTGAAAACAGAGGAGTTCCAGACATGGGAACCAAGGGCAGCTAACGACTCTGAACAAAGGATGCCCCCAGGCAGGAAGCCAGGAGATGAAGCTATTCGATGCTAATTGAGGTGATTAACTACAACATTCACACTGGCCTCCAACTGACAAAGAGTTCTTCTCTCACCCTGGACTTTCCACAGATATATATAAACCTTCCTTGCTTAGTTTCTCCATGCCTCACAACCTCTGAGGATGCCTGCCATAGATGTGGGCGAAACGTCAGGAGAGAATACTTCTAGAACATGGCCATACAGCCTGGAAAACATACAACAACCCTGTTACCCGAGTTATTTGAAGTCATTTTAATTGTACAAAATGCATAAGATTGTGAATAAACTACAACTGACACAATGCCAGGTTACCCCAAGAAACTCCATCAGTACTTAAAGTTTGTTATGTTAGGCAAGTTTGCTCATCGGTGCGGTTCAGTGTGCTCTCTGGCTGTAGGGTGAACTACAACTCCCACTATGGTAAGTCATTCCCCTCAAACCCATCCAGTAGGTTGAGTTAGTCATGGGGGTTCTGTGTGCCAAGTTTGGTCCAGGTCCATCATCAGTGGAGGTCAGTTTCCCTGGTTGTGGGTGAACTACAATTCCCAGAAAAGAAAGTCATCCCCCCCCCCCCAACTCCTCCAGTAATCAAATTTCAGCATATCAAGGATGTGTGCCAAGTTTGGTCCAGATCCATCGGTGTTTCGTTTGGATTGTGTCTTCCAACCTGGCAGAAGGAGGTTGGACTACATGGCTCTTGGGGTCTCTTCCAACTCTAGGATTCTTTTAAAAATAGGGTAAATAAAGCCATGCCTTGCTCTGTTTTGCAATTAATGTGATTTATACAAAGAAGTTCCTTGTAGAGCAGTGGTTCCACTTGGGCTTCCAGGTGTTTTGGACTTCAGCTCCCACAGTTCCTAACAGCTGGTAAACTGGCTGGGATTTCTGGGAGTTGAAGTCAAAAACACCGGAGGCCCAAGGTTGGGAACCATAGCCATAAGAGTTTACAATCCAAGGTGCTTGAAAACCGCCTTTACGGTTTCTATTCTGCACCCAAAGGTGATTTCTGGAAGCCCAGCACTGTTTCCCAAGGTTGGAATTAATGCTGTATGTTGACACCGTCTTTGCTTTCTTTCCAGCAACTGAAGCATCCCAACCTGGTCAACCTCTTGGAGGTCTTCCGTCGGAAGAGGAAGCTGCACCTGGTCTTTGAATATTGCGACCACACTGTGCTGCACGAGCTGGACAAGAACCCACGGGGGTAAGCGTCCGGCCCTGTTGGATTTCAAAATATACTAACCTATTCTGAAGATAAAATGCTGGGTTACTTTTTAAGCATTGTAAGTGCCGAGTCACAGTTATGGTGATTAAGCAAGAGAAGAATGAAACCCTGAGGTTTATTTATTTATTTACAGTATTTATATTCCGCCCTTCTCACCCCGAAGGGGACTCAGGGCAAATTACAATGAACACATATATGGCAAATATTCAATGCCAACAGACAAACAACATACAGTATAGACAGACACAGAGGCATTTAACATTTTTCCAGCTTCACGATTCCAGCCACAGGGGGAGCTGTTGCTTCACCGTCCACTAGTGGCTGTACTTCCTCATTCCTTTCCTCATGTTTTGCTGGCAGTTTTATGGTGTTGTAAATTAGTTAAATTAGCCTCCTGCATAAAGCGTACCTAAATTTCCCTACTTGACAGATGCAACTGTCTTTCAGGGCTGCATAGGTCAACAGGAAGCCGGGCTATTTAATGGTTGGGGGCTTAACCCGACCCGGGCTTTGAACTCATGACCTCTCGGTCAGTAGTGATTTATTGCAGCTGGTTACTAGCTAGCTGCACCACAGCCCGGCTGCAGCATCAGGTGGATAAGATAATGAAAGCATGAATGGAACATTGTGTCATGCGAGTGTCTAAAAGAACACCAACAGAGTAAGTTGGGCGTGGGTGATGTGGTGATATATGGCGAATTGGAGGATTCTGGAGAGAGCTATGAATACTGTAAATAGCTACAACAAAAGATAAAGCCTTCCTGCATCTGTTGTTTATCACAAGTCTTGCTCATACAATACTTTAATACAGCTTGGAGGTTTGAGCTGAGAAACTCTGCTTCAGGTTGACAGGCCCCAGGGCTAAAAGAGATATAGGACCACAAGATAAACATGAACCAAATATGTAATGTGAAAGCTAAAAATCCCAATGCAATTCTATGTGTCATCAGTAGGACTAAAGTGTCTAGATCAGGTTTTGGACTTCAACTACCGGCAGTTAGGAATTGTGGAAGATGAAGTCCAATTCACCCTGGAGGGAGAGCTAAAATTGGCCCATGCCTGCTTTAAAATCTGGACTGAAACTCAAAGGATTCTCTAACCGACTGATAGGGAAGGTATCAGTTGGTAATTCATATAGAATACTTCTATGGGGAAGGATGAGGGTTGTGCCATGCCTTCTGACCCCTTTTCTTCCTTCTCCTTCTTTCCAGGGTCCCAGAGCATTTGGTGAAGAGCATAACGTGGCAGACTCTCCAGGCGGTCAACTTTTGCCATAAACACAATGTAAGTCTACCTGTCCACACTCTTGTCCCTTCTCCAACCCAGTGCCCTCCATCCTTGTTGGGCTGCATCTCCCACTTCAATGATGAGGATGGGGATTGTAGTCCAACATATCCGGGAGTGTTTGCAGCAGGCTGCTGGGTTTCAGACTTGAGAAGATAGAATCATAGAGTTGGAAGAGACCCCCAGGGCCATTATGTTGTATTGGTTTTATTGTGAGCCCGCTTTGAGATAAAGCAGGATAATAATTTAATAAAATACTTTACTTATATTACGCTCTACCTCCCCGAGGGGACTCAGAGCAGATTACAGGTACATATATGTCAAACATTAAATGCTGTTACACAATTGACAAAAAGACAGTACACAAACACAGGCAAGGATTCCCTCTTTTCATCTCCAGCATCCGGCTGTGCTCGACAGCTATGCGGAAGTGCTGTTGTTTCATTTTCCACACCATGGACACCTTTCCTGGTCGGATTTTTGCCAGCATGTTTTTCAGGGCACCTTTTACCTCCCTGCCAAAGTGGTACCTGTTTATCTACTTACGTTGTTGTTTTCACACTGCTAGGTGAGCAGAAGCTGGGCTGACGGCAGGAGCTCACCCCGACCCGGGCTTGAACTGCCAACCTTCTGGTTGGCAGGATCTTCTATAGCTGGTAGTTTAACCTGCTGTTCTGTAGCCTGGCCCAAGTAACAATAATAACAACAATAACAATCCAATTTGATTCACATCTTCCAGACAGGAAGTCATAATCAAAGCATTCCTGACAGATGGCCATCCAGCCTCTGCAATACCCAAAGAATTATGGGTTGAAAGAAAGTGGCATTGCTGCAAAAGCTAAAATCTCACAAGAGCTGACAGATCGTGGCTAAATCTGTGGTTGGGATTGTATAGCTTTCCAGGTATTGCTGAACTACAGCTCACAGAATGCCTGCAGTTAAAATGATGATGATGATGATGAAAAATAGTAGTAGTAGCAGTAGTATACCCTGTGTTATCTATCCAGAAGGGGACTCTTCTTCTTCTTCTTCTTCTTCTTCTTCTTCTTCTTATTATTATTATTATTATTATTATTATTAAACACATGGAAGGTCACATATTTCCCATCCATAGTTTAAATCCAGTGTGGATGCCAACTAAAGTATGCCAGCAATTAACTGAGATCCCATTGGATTTAGGTTAGTATTGTTACTAAAAAGTTTCTCTTCTCCAGAAAATGATTTAGAAACCAGGCGTGCCTTCTGCCACACAAACAACACTCTACTACTATGAATGCTAATTTTGGCTTTTCTACAATCAGACGTTTCCATTTCAGCATTTTGTACAACTATATCCAATCTTTCTTTCTCTTGTCTTTCCTCGTTCTTTCCTGAAAAATATTGCCCAGAAACTTATAGGAGAGGGTCAAAGGGAGGGCATTGTAACTACAGCAGAGATAATTTTTCTTTGTCCCTAATGCGCTCTTTTCTGCCTCCAGTGCATACACAGAGATGTGAAGCCGGAAAACATCCTCATCACAAAGCATTTCGTCATTAAACTCTGTGACTTTGGATTCGCTCGCATCTTAAGTAAGTTTCTGGGGTGTCTTTGGTCTAATACAGACCTGGGTAAACTTGGGCCCTCCAGGTGTTTTGGACTTCAACTCTCACAATTCCTAACAGCCTACCGGCTGTTAGGAATTGTGAGAGTTGAAGTCCAAAACACCTGGAGGGCCCAAATTTGTCCATGCCTGACCTAGGTCCTCTGCATTTGTGAACTGGATGAAACATGGATGCGTTTTGTGCTTCGTGTCTTGCTCCATCTCCCTCTATTCCTTCAACCTCTCATTCAGCTGGACCCAGCGATTACTACACGGATTATGTGGCAACTCGTTGGTACCGTTCTCCCGAACTGCTTGTGGGGGACACCCAGTACGGGCCTCCCGTGGACGTCTGGGCCATTGGCTGCGTCTTCGCTGAGCTGCTGTCCGGCATCCCGTTGTGGCCGGGGAAATCCGACGTGGACCAGCTCTACCTGATCCGGAGGACTTTGGGTAAGGAGAGGTGCAGCTCCAACTGGTATTATACCTGGGTTTGGCAGCCAACCCCCTCTTTCCACCTCTTACAGAGTTGGGAGGGACCCCAAGGATCACCCTGTCCAACCCTGTTTTGCCAGGCAGGAAGACACAATCAAAGCCCTCTCAACAGATGGCCATCCACACTGTTTCAAAACCTCCACAGAAGGAGATTCCACTAGACTCCCAGGCAGCTTCGTATTCCGCCATTGAATTGTTCCTACCATAGGAAGTTCTTCCTAATGTTTAGATGGAATCCCTCTTCCTGCAGCTTGAACCCATCTATATATATAAAAATGTTCTGTTAGTTTTTCCCTTAACTTAAACAACAAAACTACACGACCAAATCACACCAAATTTGGCCACAAAAGACATAGCCGTCTGGTATAACAATACAGAACAATATAATTTCTAAAACCAGGACAGTAAATAAAGAGCAACACTCTGAAAGCAGGGAAATTGGGAATTCCAGAAAGGAAACCATCACGGCCAGCTAACACTTCCCAACAAAGGATTCTCCCAGGCAGGAAGCAAACAGGCTTTGAAGTTGCAAGGCCATTAAATGCTAATCAGGGTAGCTAATAGCAGCATTCAAACCTGCCACACTGAGACTATTAATTGCTATTCAAACTGGCCAACCAAGGATTCCGCAAGGTAGAAAGTGGCCAGGCTTGCAAGCAGCAAGGCTATTCAGTGCTATTCAATCTGCCCAACCAAGATTTCCCCTAGATAGAAAACCCCCAAGCTCTGAAGCCACAAGGCTACTCTGTCCCATACAACCAGGCCTAGAAAGGATGCCCTATGTAGAAAGCAGCCAGGCTTTTAAGCTGCAAGACTATTCAGTGCTGTTCAAGCTGGCGAAACAAGGATTTCCCTACTAAGGAAGTAGCCAGGCTTCAAAGCGGCTCTTTGATTGAGGGTGCTACTCCAGGTATTCCAGAAAACAGCCAGGCTTTGAGGCTGCAAGGCTATTCACTGTTATTTCACCTGGCCAACAAATGATTCCCATAAGCCACAGCAATGCGTGGCTGGGCAAAACTAGTTAAATATAAATGGTATTTTTAAAAATTCACAGGCATTGGCCCATGCCTGATCTAGACACTTTAGTCTTACTGATGGCACATAGAATTGCATTGGGTTTCTTAGCTTCCACATCACATTTTTGACTCCTATTCCGCTTGTAGCCCTAGATCTCTTTTGCATGTACTTTTTCCATGTGTCACTTGTCTTATGTCTCCTATATCTCTTGCCCAAAGGGGACCTCATTCCCAGGCACCAGCAGGTCTTCAGCACCAACCAGTTCTTCAGTGGGGTCAGAATCCCGGATCCAGAGAGCATGGTGAGCACATTTCCTTGCAACTTGACTCACAAACATATCTCTGCAGACAACAGCCTTGCAAGCAGCTTCCTTTGGTTTTGCTCTGCCTCTCGCTTGCCCTTTTACGAGGAAGGCTTTGCTTTGTCTCCCGGGCAAATGCCAGGGAGTTTTATCTTCTGCTTCAAGGCATAATGTATTGCCTAGGAGCTGACAATTTGGCCAAAGGGAATGGCTGGACGTGACCGTCTCCATGGACGATCGAGAGACATGGCTGCGGGGGCGGAAAAGGGATTGCTATTGGAAACAGAAGAAAGCATTAGGCTTTGCAAAGCAACATGCAATTAAAGGGCAGGTTCCAGTTCTTCAGCTCTCTCTCTGCTGAGAGCCATGGCTTTTAAATTAAGGAATAAATGTAGGTTTGAGGGTTTGCCCTAGAAAATAATGTTATCCGTAAATCCAAGAGCCAGCATGTTATAAGGGACTAAGGTTTGGGAGAGAGTGGTTTGAATCCTCACTTGAAAACTGTAGCCCTCTGAGTGATTTGGGGCAAGTCACACACTCTCAGCCTCTGCTGTTGTTTGCTTTCAAGTTGTTTTACACTTTAAAAGACTCTATTGCAGGGTTTTCTTGGTAGGATTTGCTCAGAGGTTTGCCTTTGCTGTCCTCTGAGGCTGAGAGAGTGTGACTTGCCCAAGGCACTATTAAGGTTGAGCAGGGATTTGAACCCAAGTCTCTGGAGTCGTAATTCAATGCTAACCAAACTGCTTTTGTGAGAGTAAAGCAATGGCAAACTACCACTAAAGAAACCTTACACCAGGCATGGGCCAACTTCGGTCTTCCAAGTGTTTTGGACTTCAATTCCCACAATTCCTAACAGCCGGAAGTCCAAAATACCTGGAGGTACACACAACAAAAACTCATCCCTTTCTTATAGGAGCCTCTGGAAATGAAATTCCCATCCATTTCTTATTCCGCCCTCGGACTCATGAAGGTGAGCAAGGCGCCACTGTGTTTTGATCATTCATTATATAAACATAGTACCAGAGAACTATCTGTCAGCATGTTTTATTCTTTCTCTTCTTTGAGTAAAAACTTTGTATTCTGGCAGGTTTTTAACATGGGAAGATCTTAGAGAATGGGCTGAGGGTACTGTTTTGTTTTACATGGCTTCTTATCTATTCAACTGCTTTAAAGTATACATTTTTTAAAAAAATGTGAATAATTTAGTCCCATTTTAACATATATTTTGGTATCTTTCTATCTGTAGTGTTATTAAATTTTAAAATGACAGGATACAGGCAGTCCCTGTTGGAAATAACAATCTTCTACAAGCCTCCTATACTAGTTATCTGTTATGTATATAATTCAGATTGCTTACTATATTGCACATATATTCTGATATGCAGTTTTCCTTTAACTATGTTGTTTGAGGTTGTGAGAGGGACTACAGACCATGCAACCAGATCTGGGACTATTCAGACTGAGAGTCCATTTTTAGAAGTCCAAGCAGTACAGTCTAGAAGTCAGTAGTGCCAGGATGGTACAGTGTGTTGTCAGTCTGTATTGAGTCAATGTTCAGTAAAGTATCAGACTGAAGAGTTAGTCTATATGCAACGAAGAAGAGACTGAAACAGAATGCTTAAAGCACAGGCCGTTTAAATTTTGAACCAATAAGCAATGAACCTGTATGCTGAGTAGATGACGTTTGTAAGTAAATCAACTATGTTACTTTTAACAAAGACTACCTATTTTGGTCTCTTGAGAGCATGATCTAAAAGCAATATATTTTATGAGAGAGATGTTTTGGGGCAACTGAAATACCACTTCTGAAGATCTGCTATATATTTTATACGTTGGCATATCTTTGTTCCTAACAGTTCAGAGAGATAATCAGTTATATCAGTCTAACAACTGAGAAACCTAATTGCCCAGCATGAATACTAGTGGATATTTACCACTAAGGAGAAGATTCACTCAAACGAGTATTTAACTCTTCTCAGGAAGATCATACTTTACAAAAAGGTTATGATTATTCCAAATAGTGTGAATGCCAATTAATCTTCAAAAGGGTCACGCTTCCAAAAGGCTAAGAGGATTTATAGTTTCCCAAAAGGTTGTGATCTCTGAAATGTTATGCATTTATTTATTATTTATTTATTTACAGCATTTATATTCCGCCCTTCTCACCCCGAAGGGGACTCAGGGCAGATCACATTACACATATAGGCAAACATTCAATGCCTTTTAACATAGAACAAAGACAAGACAAATACAGGTTCCGAGCGGGCCTCGAACTCATGACCTCCTGGTCAGAGTGATTCATTGCAGCTGGTTGCAGCTGGCTTGCTCTCCAGCCTGCGCCACAGCCCGGGCCCACAGCCTGACTTTTGCATTTCCAAAAGTCCCTGACCACAAAGTATGGACCAAATAGGTGCTGTAGGTTTGTTCTGAAGTCACAAAAGGTACACTTTAAAAATGTAACTCCATATATATATATATACACACACATACTGTACTGTACTTATATACACACACACATGTTGGATTGCATAGGGATGTTTACTTTGCTGCCTGTGCCCCTGTTCTGTCCCTGGGATCACTGGATTTTGAAAAAAATGACTTGCTATGGAATCAAGGATTGGAGATAAAGCTTCAATGGAGGATAACTTTTTCAGGAGCAGATTTCCCTTCTGAGAGAAAGATTTCCCTCACTACCTGTGGTCTCAGCTGTATTCTTAACTAGGAGTTGCTTGTCACTCGGGTGTTTGTAACTTGGGGATTGCTTGTAGTAGTAGTAGTAGTAGTAGTGGTGTTTCCCTCAATTGACCCATATTGTTTCCCTCCTCCTTCCAGGGCTGCCTTCACATGGATCCGGCTGAGCGGCTGACCTGTGAGCAGCTCCTGCAACATTCCTATTTTGATGGCATCCGTGACGTGGAGCTGGGGAGGGAGCGGTCCATGACACGGAAGCCCAGCCGGCCGACCCGGAAGCACATCCCTGGGGTAAGGGCTTGTGATCAGGGGACGCCGAACCTGTCCCTCCTTTTCCTAGACCCTAAAACAGGCATGGGCCAACTTGGGCCCTCCAGGTGTTTTGGACTTCAACTCCCACAATTCCTAACAGCCTACCGGCTGTTAGGAATTGTGGGAGTTGAAGTCCAAAACACCTGGAGGGCCCAAGTTGGCCCATGCCTGCCTCTTACCTTTCTTGCATTCAATACATCCTTACCTATTTTCTGCTTCTAGTTGCAGTACCTTCCCCAGTTAACCAGCAGCAACATCTTGCCTGCTTTGGACAACAAGAAGTACTACTGCGGGATGAGAAAACTGAACTACCGTTTCCCTAACATCTAACATGGATTGATCATGAACAGATATGGTGCCCCGAAAGGGAGAAGAGAAGTGGGAAATGCAAACGTATTGGCAGACACCGACGCGAGCCACCAAGTCCTTACTTCCTCTGAACGGGGCAAACCTAGAAAGAGAAGTGACCAGAGGTTTGGAAAAAACTTGTGGCTCAACTGAAAATGCATCTGTTTGGACTTAGAAGTTTGTTTTTGTGCAGCTAGAACTGGAATTGTATCCTTGTTGTTCAGGATTGTCATTTGCTTGGAACATGTACCATGTGCGGAAGGAGTTAGAGCAGCCACTGAAGCGGAAGGTGATTCAAAGATGCCAAATACCTATCATTCACAAAAAACCCTTTGTGTCAAAACGAGAGAGGGAAAGTTGGTTTATATCTTCAATAGTATCGTAACGGCCGATCCTGCGTACACACCCATTCAGATAGTTTTGTGCACTGAGGCTTGAAAGCCAGGATGTTACCCATTCAAACCTTGCCTTGGCTACAAATCACTTCTCTTAGATACAGCAGTGCCGCCTCTTTTTACATTTCAATCCGTGTCTTTTCTTGTTTTGCCCAAACAAGTCACAGCGTTATTTTAGATGGGGTCTGGCTAAAGCAGAACAGTTCCTCCTTAGACACTATCCTCCTATCGATGTAGCCTAGAATCGCATGGGCCTTTTAAGCTGTTGAATCACACTGTTGACTCATGTTCAGCTTGTTGCCGCCAAAGATTCCTAGATGCTTTTCCCATGGGATCTTGTCAAGAGAGAAAAAGGTTTGCCCAATTATTACCAGATCTTGCTTTAGATTCTGAACTATAAACCGGTAATAACAGAATGTTTTTTTCCTCATCAAATAGAAGAATCGTAATTTAACACATTAGAATAATAGAATAATAGAGTTGGAAGAGACCACATGGGCCATCTAGTTCCAGCCCCTTGCCATGCAGGAAAAGCACATTTCCAGGAAGCCTTTGTGTACATATTATCTATCTATTTATCTATCTAATCTTTAACCAAGTCCTATTTTATTAAGTGGGACATGTTGGAAATGAACATGCCATCAACTATAGATTTCATCAGAACTGGATGTGGCCTTAAATTTACTTTGAAGACCATGTTAAAGAGGTGTCTCTCTGTGTTGTTGTGTTTGCAGAATCAAAACAGTTGGTTTATACTCATTTCATTGTAATTTCTGGCATGGATTCTACCTTGGTACCTCTCTCCTGCGTAGGGAACTGTACACTACTTTTGAGTTATTTGTATCTCAATCTTATTTCTATCTTAACATTAGCTATTCTTCAGAAACAAATGCTATGTCTTAGTAACCGGTTAAAAAACCCATTATGCTGAGAGTGGCCTAATGCTGCTTTCCAAAACATCCCTTGTCCAACATGACACGCTCCTGATACGTTGTACTACAAAGCCCATCATCAGGCCATCATGGCCTTTGGCGTGGTTCATAGAAGTGTAAGTAGTAGATAACATTATTCAGTTTTGACTGCACTGTGAGCAACAGACACAACCTGCAAACTACTGAATGCAGGGCTCGATGACCAATGGACTAATGCTTGATGTAACCTCATCTTGGGCGTTGTTCCGGGTGTAATTAAAAATCTATTCTTGTAGAATTAAAAGGGAGAGGATGCTTTGTTTTGTTTGCCTCTTGTACATGACGCAAAATAGATTTTGTGGAATTTCTTCAAAAATCAAGGGTGCATTTCTAGATCAGTTACTTGGCTGCGTTACAACTTTAGTTCCATAAATCAGCATCTCAATCCCGAAGCAGCCTCTATGAACAAAGGTTTGAGACACAGCACACTGGTGTCTCACCTCCTTCCTCCAGGAATCTCTGGTGAAACTATCAGAATGTTTTAAGGGGGGGGGAGACTTTGGGAGGACCCACAAATATGGTCTTAGGAGCTGCTCTTTTCCCCTATAGCAGCTAATCATGCTGGTGCTTTTGTTCAAACAAAAAGCAACCAGGATGCTGAGAATAAATGCTACTTATTTTATCAGGAGAGCAACAAGTGCAGCGCAGTTGTTGCAGAACTGGGCTCTGAGGACCAGAGTTTGAGACTTGGCTGTAGAAACTGTATCCGTGACCATAGACAAGTCACACACTCTCGGGCAAATCACTTCTAAACAAACCTTGCCAAGAAAACCCCTGTGATACATTCATCTTTAGAAAAATTATACATTGAAAATGATGTAAAGACACCCAAATATGGTTTTATTAAAGGTATTCATTCATATCACTTGGCAAGGAAAAATCTTAAAGCAGTATGTACACAGTAAAAAAAATGGCTACACTGACCTTAGCTTTCAAGTTCCTTCTATTGCTGTTTTCCTCTGTGGTCTTCTCTGAATCTTGAATGTCTTGATATAGCCTCAACTGAACCTGTGGGTTTTGAAGAAGAATCTTCTCTGGGATGTCTCTCAAATGAGGATGTTACATGCCAATGGCCTCTGAATTTAGTACACAAACCCAATGTCGTCATTACAAACTGGAAATGTTTCTAACGTTTCTTGATCCACATATGCTAATATTCTCATATAGTGGGAGAGTTCAGGGCCCTGCCTATCTCAAGAAGCAAGGGCCCCTAAGCATTCTCCCAGAAACCGAAAAGCTGCAACCAAGGAATACAGTCAGCGGTCATCCTCGTTCTAAACCCCCATGCTTTGTTATGTCCCAAATAGATATAAATATATGGTAGAAGCCAAAGAATATGGTGCTGCTTTTAGTCCAAGTCTAGCTCCAGCTCCAGAGCCGGCATTGATTTCCTAAGGATCTGTGCTGTGGTTTCTTTTTCTTTTATCCCAGGGAGGTCACTCAGGAACAAATATTCAAGGTTACTGTATAAAGTAAAAGTTACAGGAGAAGGAAGGTTGCAGTTTAGCAAGGTATTTGCTGGCTCCATTGAAAAATGTACATTTAATAGCACATGAAAGAATAATAATATAGCCCTTTGGCTTCAGACTCTTAATAGACATCCATGGAAAACATGAACACATATGAGCACTGCAACTCCAGTTTATGTTTTCGTGTGTAATTTCATGTACTGGCAAATAATCCCCATAAATACCACAAAGATCTCATCTGGTCTTGGAAGCCAGGTCGGGTCAGACCTGGTTCCACCGAAGAATGCCAGAATGTTGTGGGCCAGCCATGGGCAAACTTGGGCCCTCCTCCAGGAGTTTTGGACTTCAACTCCCACAATTCCTAATAGTTGGTAGGCTGTTAGGAATTGTGGGAGTTACAAGTCCAAAACACCTGGAGAGAGGGCCGAAATTGGCCCATGCCTGTTGTAGACTGTATTTCAGAGGAGGGTCATAGCAAACTAACTCTCGAGTATTGCCAAAGAAAAACTGATGAAATGAAAAAAGTCACCGCAAGTCAACAGGCGACTTATGGCAGGTACGAACATGAGCTCCATTAAACTGACTTCTAAGTAGGTTTCCCATGAGTGCCCTGTAAATAAATACCCTGACCTGAAAATTCACAGTATACAATGCATTTAATTGCTTTTGAAATGTGAATTTCTTCATTGGTGTAGCATCCTTCCTAAGCCATAGAAACAGACAGGAAACGGGGGAATTTCTGAGAATTTCTGCCGTAGAATGTCTTCTCTTCCACAATAGAATTCTAACCCCAAACCCTCGCCTGGAAATGCCAGCGCAATCAATGAAGGGCACCCACAGGTAAGAGTTTGAAGGTGTGCCCGTTCTCTTTACTGTGTGTTGACTACTGTTGGGGCACTGCACCCAAATATCTCCAGTCTCTATTTCTCCATCAGAAACTAGAGACGAGGGGATTAAAAAGATAAAAGTTTAATCTGCAGAAAAATACTAAGGGGTGGTTGCCAGAAAAAAAGGACAATCAAGTACTCAATGTCTTCTTAATCTTCAGGTTGGGTTACTACAAAAATAAAACAGCTTGTACGAGGGTTATCCATAAAGTAGATTATGTTTTGGAATTTAAAATGAACAAAGTATAGGAGAAAACGTTTACCATATGCAGTTGAAAGCCACACCCAAATACCACTTCTCAACATAGTCACCATTCAAATCTAGGCACTTATAGCGATGAATGAGCATGGCAACTCCTTCCCCACAAAACTCTGCCGCTTGCAAAGCAATAATCCACTATTAAAATACTGAAGTAAGCACAAGCATATACTTGTTTCAACAACTTGTAAAAGTTACAACAAAAATAAACTATCAAGAAACTACTATTAAGAAACTACTTTTCAGTCACTACTGTTCATTCCCTTTAGATCTGCTTTATTATAATTTCCATTTGTGAATATTAGAAACTTTCCACCTGTAGAAGACTTGGTCAAGGTCAAAACCGGTTGTGGAAGTTCTCTACAAGGAAACATAGATGAATATTTGTTTATAGAGACTTTTGTTGAAATTTCCTTTATAAGAAAGAAGGAGAAAGAAATCACCATTGTGAACTTTAAAGAGGAAATCTGTTTAAAGTACAGTAGAGTCTCACTTATCCAAGCCTTGCTTATCCAAGCCTCTGGATAATCCAAGCCATTTTTGTAGTCAATGTTTTCAATACATTGTGATATTTTGGTGCTAAAGTCGTAAATACAGTAATTACGACATAACATTACTGCGTATTGAACTACTTTTTCTGTCAAATTTGTTGTATAACATGATGTTTTGGTGCTTAATTAGTAAAATCATAACCTAATTTGATGTTTAATAGGCTTCTCCTTAATCCTTCCTTATTATCCAAGATATTCGCTTATCCAAGCTTCTGCCGGCCCGTTTAGCTTGGATAAGTGAGACTCTACTGTAACTCTTGTTAAAAATTCCCTTCTACAAGAAAGAAACTGTAATCAGTATTGTGAATACTGTATAACAAACGTATGTTTCATTGTATACTATTTTTGTTGTACCTTTTACAAGTTGTTGAAACAAGTATATATTTCAAATATATGTTGAAACACGTATATGCGATTACTTCACTATTTTAACAGTGAATTATTGCTTTGTTGATTTTAAGGGAATCAATTCTCTTTACATTGTTTCAAGATGTGCCACAATGGACTGCTCTGTATTATGGGTTTTATAGTCAGCTAAAGTAATTAAGGTAAATATGTACACACCCAATCCAAACCTCCTTTCCCTTTTCTTTTCTTGTCTGCACTTTTTCTCCCTTTCCCCTCCTCGCTCTATCCTTCAATTCAGCCTCTCTGTGTCTCTCTTGTTCTTAATCCTATTTTGAAAAACATTTCCTTCTCAAAACAATCTTCTGTGCCATTTTCCCTCCCATCTCTGTCAGGTCATTTCGATTGTTTCTTCACTTTCCCTGGAGCTTGGCAACTGTTATCTCTCCAGAATCCCTTCCCTCCTCACTCTCTTCTCATTCCCTCCTCCCTTCTCTTTAACCCATTCTTGAAACTTCTTGTAAAATTCACTTTGCACATCCTTAGCTCCATCACTACAAATAAAAGTAAATGGACACAGTGGCTTGGAAAAGACGAGGCCCTCTTGCTTACCTGAGCTTATGCAATGCAATGACGCCTTTATCCGTGACATTCCCGCAGGAGATTATCCACAAACGTAGTAGGCTTTTCTGCAGGCTTGGGGTCTCGCTGAGCCGTTGTAAGCAGTCATCTTGGATGTACATGCACTTGGAAAATTTTATTTCCTCAACATGCTCCAGGCCATCTGACACAGGCAAAATATTTACGGTTAGCATCCATTTCAATAACAACACTATCAACAGTGTTCCAAAACTTCAGCTGAATTGAAATACATGATTTAATTAATAAGTAAACTCCTATCATCCCCAGCCAACTACTCTGGAAACCTAGGTTTGAATCTGTGCTCAGCCATAAAACCCACTTAGGAAAATTGCATTTTCTCAGCCTCAAAGGAAGGCCATGGCAAACTTTTTCTGAACCTTGCAAAAAAAAAAAGACGCTTCTGGTCAGGCATAAGATGAAAACAACATGAAGGCACACAACAAGGACACAACAAGGAGATCTGGAAGGTGCCTGGCTGGGAAAGGCTAAATTAAGGTACCAGCAATGCTGACTTTGGGTGACTGTGAGTTTTCCAGGATGTATGGCATTCTCTCCTGACCTTTCGCCCACATCTATGGCAGGCATCCTCAGAGGTTACCCCACAACCTCTGCGAATGTCTGCCATAGATATGGGTGAAACGTCAGGAGAGAATGCTTCTGGAACATGGCCACACAGCCCGGAAAACTCACAACAACCCAGTGATTTTGGTCATGAAAGCCTTCGACAACACACTGACTTTGGATGTTTGAAGGCAAGTGACACTTTCTCAGTCTCAGAAGAAGGCTCTTAATTAATACTGGCTAGAAAATCCCATAGTGTCACTATACAACAAAAATGACTTGAAGACAGTTTGTAAAAAAAAAAAAAACAGAATATACAGTCATATCCGAGCCACTTACCCAAATAATCAAATCCCTTATACATGATGCATGATTCCGTGGCATCGATAGCTTGGATCTTGTATTTTCCTAGCGGCCCAGTCGGGAGGCCGTTGTAATCTTGCTGCCATTTATCCAATCCATGATATCGCACAAACGCTCCGCACCGGAGGAGCCACTCTGAAGCTGCTCTGTCTGGGCCAACGGCCTGGATCCGTTCATGGTCCACCCTGTATATACAGAAAGGAGAGCAAGTTCTTTCCATAATTTGCAACATCTTCAAATAATATAAGAAAGTCATACCTCTGAGTCAAGGAAAATGTAACTATAGAGCAAGTATGGCAAACTTCTGCCTTCTGGGTGTTTTGGACTTCAACTCCCACAATTTCTAACAGCCCGGTGGCGAAGTGCATTAAAGCACTGAGCTGGAGACCGAAAGGTCCCAGGTTCAAACCTCGGGAGCGGTGTGAGCGGCCGCTGTTAGTTCCAGCTCCTGCCAACCTAGCAGTTCGAAAACATGCCAATGTGAGTAGATCAATAGGTACCGCTCCGGCGGGAAGGTAACGGCGCTCCATGCAGTCATGCCGGCCACATGACCTTGGAGATGTCTATGGACAATGCCGGCTTTTCGGCTTAGAAATGGAGATGAGCACCAACCCCCAGAATTGGTCACGACTGGACTGAACGTCAGGGGAAACCTTTACCTTTTTAATTGCAACATTCACACTCATTTAAATGGACAGAGTTTTTTTTTTCTTTCACCCTGGACATTCCACAGGTATATATACAATCCATTTGCCTCATTTCAAATAGACCTCTGAAGATGCCATTAACCACAGATGCAGGCAAAACATCAGGAGAGAATGCTGCTGGAACATGGCCATATAGCCTGAAAAATTCACAGCAACCCAGTGATTCCAGCCATTAAAGTCTTTGACAACACATTGAGTGAATACTGTTTCTGTCAGGTTTGGGGTAGAGTGGGCCAGGAGAAGTTACTTAGTAGTCGTAGATGCAGATTAGTAGCCATTTTTAATTTATTCCTTGTGCCCTTACTTGTTGAAAACGCTGTTCAGCCAGCCCCAGAAGTGCCGGCGTCCATCACAGGAGGCCAGTGTCTTCCATACATTTCCTTGGCGAATCAACGCTTCAGTCAGCATCTCAAAGGTCACAACTGTATTAGCTGGTTGGATTCCTGTAGAAGGAATAGCGTACACATATCAGGCTAAAACTGAAATCAAAGTTACAACAGAGATTAGCATATATTCAAAAACACCTCCTAAAGACTCCCATTCTAAAATATATGTGTATATAACATAGCAAGAAAAATACAATGTACATTTTATTGCTCAAGTCCTGAGTTACATATATTTTAATAGAGTTGTGTTCAATGTGCTGTCATGGCCGGAATCACTGGGTTGCTGTGAGTTTTCCGGGCTGTCTGGCCATGTTCCAGAAGTATTCTCTAATGACGTTTCTATCTAATGTTTCGCCCACATCTATGGCAGGCATTTTCAGAGGTTGTGAGGTCTGTTGGAAACTATGCAGGTGGGGTTTATATATCTGTGGAAGGTCCAGGGTGGGAGAAAGAATTCTTGTCTGTTAGAGGCAAGTGTGAATGTTGGAATTAATCACCTTGATTAGCATTTAATGGCCTTGCAGCTCAGGGTCTGGCTGATTCCTGCCTGAGGGAATCCTTTATTGGGAGGTGCTAGCTGGCCCTGATTGTTTCCTGACTGAAATTCCCCTGTTTTCACCCAGAGGAAAAGTGTTCTTACCATACAGCAAGGGGACCATTGACTACATAGGAAAGCTGATGAAGAAACTATCAAATTAACAAACTATCTACAGACCCAAAAAGAAAATCCACCAAATGCAACGTTCAGCAAAGGACAGCAGGAGTCTACCGTATACCCATGCAGCTGTGGACAAGTCTACATAGGGACCACCAAATGCAGCAGCATTGCCCAGACACGAATTAAGGAACACGAAAGGCACTGCAGACTAACTTAACCAGAGAAGTCAGTCATAATAGAGCACTTGATGAACCAACCTGGACACGGAATATTATTTGAGAACACAGAATTGTTGGACCACTCTAACAACCAGCATGTCAGACTACACAGAGAAGCCATCGAAATCCACAAGACGCAGGTGGACAATTTCAACAGAAAGGATAAAACCATGAAAATGAACAAAATCTGGCTAACTCTAAAATCAGGACAGTAAATATAGAACAACACTCGGAAGACAGGGGAATTCCAGACAAGCAACAATCAGGGCCAGCTAATACCTCCCAACAATGGATCCCCCCAGGCAGGAAGCAGCCAGGCTTTCAAACTGCAAGGCCATCCAATGTTAATCAAGCTGGTTGCAACATTCACACTTGCCTCCAACAGACAAGAATTCTTTCTTCCACCCTGGACATTATTCCAGAGATATATAAACCCCACTTGCCTAGTTTCCAACAGGTCTCACAACCTCTGAGGATGCCTGCCATAGATGTGAGAGAAATGTCAGGAGAGAATGCTTCTGGAACATGGCCAGACAGCCCAGAAAACTCACAGCAACCCAGAGTTGTGTTTTATCGTTCTCTTTTTTAAACCTGTTGCATTCCGCGTTGAGCTGCAAGGAGAGGCAGGTAATACAGGGAGAAGAGAAGGAATAATAGAATGTAAAACAGTAATAAAATGCCAAACAAATTATTCAGATAAAATTACAATATAGCAATATGTAACAAAATCTGAAAAGGAAAATCTTTTCCTGGTTTGAAAGTGTTATTTCCTATTTACTTGTGTGCTCCTTACTTTGAAAGTAGTTGGTATTCTATTCCAGGAACTTTGTTTTTGTGGCTGCTACAAACCAGATAGAATTGCTTGGGACTCTATGCGATATGCATTGAAAAACTAGAGCAAAATGTGATGCAGGACGTCCCTCCCGCAAAAACGAAGTTTTGACAGTTTAATAAACTTTATCCATGTGTTGTCTAAGGTTTTCTTGGCCGGAATCACTGGGTTACTGTGAGTTTTCTGGGCTATCTGGCCATGTTCCAAAAGCATTCTCTCCTAAAGTTTTGCTCACATCTATGGCAGGTATTGTCAGAGGTTGTGAGATCTGTTGGAAAGTAGGCAAGTGAGGTTTAAATATCTATGGAATGTTCAGGGTGGGAGAAAGAACTCTTGTCTGCCCGAGGATTCCCCCAAGCAGGAAGCAGCAAGGCTTTGAAGCTGCAAAGGCCATTCAATGCTAATCAAGCTGGCCAACGGCAACATTCACGTTTGCTTCAGGCAGACAAAAGTTCTTTCTCCCACCCTGGACATCATTCCACAGATATATTACATCCTATTACAGTAGAGTCTCGGGCTGTGGCGCAGGCTGGAGAGCAGCTGCAATGAATCACTGCAATGAATCACTCTGACCAGGAGGTCATGAGTTTGAGGCCCGCTCTGAGCCTATGTGTGTTTGTCTTTGTTCTATGTTAAAAGGCATTGAATGTCTGCCTATATGTGTAATGTGATCCTCCCTGAGTCCCCTTCGGGGTGAGAAGGGCGGAATATAAATGCTGTAAATAAATAAATAAATAAATAAATAAATAAAGTCTCACTTATCCAACATAAAAGTCACCTCGTGTTTACAATGTTTATATGGTGCACCTTACCCAGTCTACTTTTACAACCTCTCCATTTTAATCCATGTTTTTATTAGTTCTTGTCATTTGTTTTTATTGGATAATGTTTAAATTTTTATAATTGTGCATTTCTTTTGTCTATTGTTGTGTTTTATATTGCTATTGTTTTTTTCGGGCTTGTCCCCATGTAAGCCACCCTGAGTCCCCTTTGGGCAGATAGAGGTGGGTTATAAAAATAAAGTTATTATTATTATTATTATAAACGGGCCGGCAGAATGTTGGATAAGCGAATTTGTTGGATAATAAGGAGGAATTAAGGAAAATCCTATTAAACATCAAATTAGATTATGATTTTAGATAAAATAGATTTTATTTTATAGAAATGATGGAAATAAATAGATAATAAATAAATTTTACAAATTAAGCACCAAAACATCATGTCTTACAACAAATTTGACAGAAAAAGTAGTTCAATATGCAGTACTGCTATGTAGTAATTACTGTATTTATGAACTTAGCACCAAAACATCACTATGTATTGAAAACATCAACTACAAAAACATTGACTACTAAAAGGCAGACTGTGTTGGATAATCCAGAATGTTGGATAAGTGAGACTCTACTGTATATTAAACCCATTATATTACAGTAGAGTCACTTATCCAAGTTTCTGGATTATCCAAGCCATTTTTGTAGTCAATGTTTTCAATATATTGTGATATTTTGGTGCTAAATTCGTAAATACAGTAATTACAACATAGCATTAGGGTTATTGAACTACTATTTCTGCCAAATTTGTTGTAAAACATGATGTTTTGGTGCTTAATTTGTAAAATCATAACCTCCTTAATTCCTCCTTATTATCCAAGATATTCGCTTATCCAAGCTTCTGCCGGACTGTTTAGCTTGGATAAGTGAGACTACTGTAATTACTGTATTTACGAATTTAGCACCAAAACATTGCAACATTTACTAACAAAAACAATGACTACTAAAAGGCAGACTGCCTTGGATATTACAGAACGTTGGATAAGTGAAGCTTGGATAAGTGAGACTCTAGTGCTGGGGTCCTCAAACTTTTAAAGCAGAGGGCCGGTCCACAATCCTTCAGACTGTGGAGGGGCCGAATTATCATTTGGAAAAAAACCCGAACAAATTCCTATGCACACTGCACATGTCTTATTGTAGTGCAAAACAATAACAACAAAAGAACAGTACATTATTTAAAAATAAAAACAATTGTAACCAACATAAAGCTATCAGGATTTTAATGGGAAGTGTGGGCCTGCTTCTGGCCAATGAGATATTCAAGTTAATTAGGATTGTTGTTGTTGTTGTTGTTGTGTGCCTTCAAGTGGTTTCAGACTTTGGGCAAGCCTAAGTCTAAAATTATTTATTTATTCATTTACTACATTTATTTATTACATTTATATCCTGCCCGTCTCACCCCGAAGGGGACTCAGAGCAGCTGTATGTACATACAATATATTATATTATTAGCATAACACAATATTAACATTATATATTACTATATTGAACTATACCACTATACTGTAATATTACATATAATATATATCATATAATTAATATCATATGGTATTATTAGTATTATATTATATAACATTATAATAATAATATCAATATTTTATGTATATACAATATATTATATTATTTAAAATGATATAAAAATATTATATTATAAAACTGAGGGCGGGGGCCAGGTAAATGACCTTGGAGGGCCGCATCTGGCCCCCGGGTCTTAGTTTGGGGACCCCTGCTCTAGTGTATTACATCCTATTATATTAAACTCATTATATTATATTAAATCAATATCATTGTATTATATCACATCGATGACATTAATCCTTGCATCTTATTTTATTAAATCCATTACAGTGATATGAGATCAAATTAAACAGGGTATGAGTTTAAAATTCATGCTTAAAACGGGCTTGCTTGGTGGGGGGTGGGAGCTACAAACTCCCAGAAGCCTCTCAGAATTGGGATAGCGAGGAAGGATTATGGGAGTTGTAGTCCCAACAAAATAAAATCCAGGGAGGCGGGGAATGGGCCCTTGAGGGAAGGTGAGGAAGCGAGAGGCCTCAGCCCTCGAAAAAGCCTGACTGGGGGGGAAAGAAGGAATAAAAGGCCCACGGCCGAGTCCCTCACCGCTTCTCCTCCGCCTCTGACTAGGCCTCGCCTCCGAAATTTGAAGGAGGAGGAGGAGCCTGAGGAGGAGGCGGCGCTAGGCCAGGCCGGGGCCTGCTTGGGCCCTCCCTCCAGGCTGTTAGGAATTGTGGGAGTTGGAGTCCAAAACACCTGAAGGGAGGGCCCAAGCAGGCCCCGGCCAGCGCTAGGCCTCGCTGGGCCCAAGATGGCGCCGCTGCCAGCCCTCCTCCTCCCGCAGGCCTTGCGGGCCCCTCGGACCTTCTTTCTCCCCTCACGGCGCCTCGGCACCGGAGAAGGCCCCACAAAGTAAGAGATGAGGCCCACCATGGCGAAGAAAAAGCTGAGGGGAGTCTGCCAGCAGGGCTTCTGGGAAGTGTAGTTCATAGAGATACTTCCCTCACGAAAAACTACCGAGTCTGGACTACACTTCCCAGAATGCAACAGGCGGCACTGCCTCTGGAAGATAGTAGTGCCTAAGGCTGATTCCCTCGCTGCTATTATTATTATTATTATTATTATTATTATTATTATATTTTCTGTTGTTATTATTAACTTTTCTATTATTATATTTTATTATATTATATTATTATTATATTCTATTATTATTATATCTTCCCATTATTATTTCTTGTTATTATATTATACTATTTTCTATTATTATAGTGTCTATTATTTTTCTATTATTATATTATATTTTACTATTATTCTTATTTCGTTTCTGTTATTTTTACTGCTATTATCTTTTATTATTCTATTTTCTATTATTATTCTATTTTCTATTATTATTCTATTATATTTTCTATTATTTCTGTTTTTATATTTTATTATTCTATTCTATTTTCTATTATTATTAATACAGTAGAATCTCGCTTATTCAAGCTACACGGGCCGGCAGAAGCTTGGATAAGCGAATATGTTGGATAATAAGGAGGGATTAAGGAAAAGCCTATTAAACATCAAATTAGGTTGTGATTTTACAAATTAAGCACCAAAACATCATGTTTTACAACAAATTTGACAGAAAAGCAGTTCAATACACAGTAATGTTATGTTGCAATTACTGTATTTACGAATTTAGCACCAAAATATCACGATGTATTGAAAACATTGACTACAAAACTGCGTTGGATAATCCAGAATGTTGGATAAGCGAGTGTTGGATAAGTGAGACTCTACTGTATATCTTTCCATTATTATTTATTGTATTATTAAATTATACTATTTCCTATTGTTATAGTGTTTATTATTTTTCTATTATTATATTTTATATATTATTCTTATTTCATTTCTATTTTTTCCTGCTATTATTATATTTTATTATTCTATTTTCTATTATTATATTTTATATTATTCTATTATATTTTCTATTATTATTCTACTATTTTTCTATTATTATTGTTATTATTATTAATAAAAAACTTTATTATACCCCACCACCATCTCCATGGGGCAGAAACCCAAACAACATAACGACAAAATAAACGACAACATAATACAAATCACAATATAAAAAGATAAAACAGTAATATAATATGAAACAAGAGTATTATAACAGTTAAAACCAGTCAATGAAAACAATACAAGGATAAAAAAATTGCATTTTAAAACACAGAAATGGTAAGGACATAATAAATATAGGATAGATTATTAAAAACCATCTGGGGCTGATTAGTTAATGACTATTATTATTATTTCTTTTTCTAGCACATATTTCTCTCAAGACTGAGACCCAAACGGGCTCACAGCCTTAAAAACTAGATAAACCCACAAAATATCAATATCAAATAGACACTAGAACTAAAGGAGACAATTATACTACGCAATAAAATTTAAATAAATGTTGTTCCTGGTTTGAAAGTGTTATTTCCTGTTTAACTGTGCATTCCTTACTTGGAAAGTAGTTGTTCTATTCCAGAAATTTTGTTTTTGTGGTTGGCACAATGTTGAAATTGGTTGAGACAGTTTGATAAACTTTTTCCATGTTTTTATGATAGAACCTATTAGGAAATAGCATTTATAACCCAGGAACAAAAACCATGTTGCATAGTGCAACAAATGTGCAGAACATACCGATCTTGATTTTCTCTACATTCACTTTCTGCAGCACCTTTGACGTTGCTGTCGTTGGGGCCGGCATCGTGGGCCTGGCCTCGGCCCGGGAGCTGTGCTTGCGACATCCATCTCTCACCTTCGCGGTGCTGGAAAAGGAGAAGGAGTTAGGTATGGGATACACATTCACAGAACAGCTACAGACTTCTGTTTGTTTTTGTCATATATATTAAGGATGCTTTCATAGCCAGGCATGGGCCAACTTTGGCCCTCCCTCCAGGTGTTTTGGACTTCAACTCTCACAATTCCTAACAGCCTGGTCTAGTTGGATGCAATCCATTATAAATGTTTTCTGTATGGATTCATTTTTACATGACTCTCTTAATATAACCTTATGGGATTCTTCATGTCTTTTATTATCTAAGGCTCCTTCCACATAGTTGTATAAAATCCACATTGAACTGGGTTATTTGGCAGTGTGGACACAGATAACCCAGTTCAAAGCAAATATTGTGGATTATTCACCTTGATTTTCTGGATTATCTGGCTGTGTGGAAGAGCCCTAGATCAGTTGTTTGAGCAAAGAACCTTTCTTTTCAGTTTGGTGAATTGCTCCCTAAACAGAGTAAGGTGTTTCACAACAGTAATGTGAGCTCATCACATATATATTCTTTCCACACATTTTAGTTCCTAAAAACTGAGGCCCCCTTTACACTGCCATATAATGCAGGCCTCTTCTACTTTGCTGTATAATTTGCTGTCCAAATTATAAAAGCAAATAATCCAGATTATCTTTGAACTGGATTATATGAGTCTACACTGCTATATAATCCTGTTCAAAGCAGATAATCTGGATTTTATATGGCAGTGTAGAAGGGGCCTTTGGGCCCTTCCACACAGCCATATAACGCAGAATATCAAGGCTGATAATCTACAATATCTGCTTTGAACTGGGTTATCTGAGTCCATATTGTCATATAATCTAGTTCAATGTGGATTTATGCAGCTGTGTGGAAGGGGCCTCAGATAATCCAGTATTATCTGCTTTGATAATCTGGATTATATGGCAGTGTAGAAGGGGCCTTAGATGGGTTTGTATAAAATGATATCTGCTTGTGTAAGATGATATCTGCTTGTATACTCATCCTTTTTTTTATCAAGAAGCTAAAGGTGCCATGCCTGCTTTAAGGCAGTAATAATAAATGTTAAAAGCCTGAAAACTAAAGAGATATATTTAACAAGTTAAAAGAGGTTTTAAAAGATCAAAACTTTGCCAATTCCAATTTTGAGATCAGTCAGGCCCCTTCTACACTGCAATATAAAATCCACATTATCTGCTTTGAGCTGGATTATATGGCAATGTAGACTCAGATAAATCCAGTTCAAAGCAGATAATGTGTGTTATCTGCTTTGATTATCTGGATTATATGGTAATGTAGAAGGGGCCTCAGTGAGGCTAAGAGGTTTCATAAACAGTCAAGTTTTTCCCATTACACCTAAATGAAATCAGAGTTGGTGCCAATTAGGACTTTAAATGCCTTTGGATTCAGGTAAAAGAGGGAAAAGGTAAACCCAAAAAAGCCTCCTAGGGTTCATAATACAGCTTGAATTTAAAGATTTTTCTCTATGTGTAACTCATCTTTTTGTTTAGCCGTCCATCAGAGTGGACACAACAGTGGTGTTATTCACAGTGGAATCTACTACACACCCGGATCACTGAAAGCCAAGCTGTGTGTGGAGGGATCACTCCTGTGCTATGAATACTGTGACAAGAAGGGGATCCCATATAAACAGTGCGGCAAGGTAAGTGAGCTCTGTGCCTTTTGCTTCTGCCATTCAGCCACTTGTAATAGAACGCATAGATAGGAGCACAGCCTCTGCTCAAACCTCTGGGCATTTTTGTTCTTTAAAAGGAAGCTAATGTATAAATGAATGATACTAGTGTATATGAGATGGCCTCATGCCTGGGACTATTTTAATGTCCTGTGGGACTGTATGACATTTTAGATTATCTGCCTCCTGTTATTGTTTTTCTTCCTTTTCTTCTGTTATCCCACATTTGGTATTCCCTGTCATCTGCATCTCTATTCATTTATTACCCTATGTAAAACAATTTTCGTTCCTGGGTTTTAAATGTCATTTCCAATAGGTTCCATCATAAAAAAAACATGGGGAAAGTTTATTAAACTGTCAAAGCTTTGTTTCTGCTGGAGGGACACCCGGCAGCACAATATGCGATGGTTTTTCAATGAACATTTCATCATAGAGTCTAAATCAACTCAACCTCTGAGGATGCCTGCCATAGATGTGGGTGAAATGTCAGGAGAGAATACTTCTGGAACATGGCCACACAGCCCGAAAGACATACAACAACCCTGTGATCCCGGCCATGAAAGTCTTCGACAACACATTCAACCCAACCTAGTTTGTGGCAGCCACAAAAACAAAGTTTCTGGAGTAGAACAACTACTTTCAAAGTAAACTCCGCACAATTAAACAAGAAAGAACTCTTTCAAACCAGGAACATATTTTTCCAAATTTTGTTGCATAGTGTTATTGATATGCGTGATTTTAATTTTTTTCTGTCCTTGTTCTGTGTCTTTTAATATATGTATTTTGATGGCCTACATATCACTCTACCAAATGCATGACTTTGTATGTCGTTCAAGGTGGCGTAATATTAATCCTAAAGCACAGTGAACAACATGATCATTTTTCCTTGCATTTCTGCTCCACAGCTGGCACAAAATGACACGCCTTTCTCAATTTCCTTGCAGCTGATAGTAGCGGTGGAGCAGGAAGAAATCCCCAGGCTCAAGGCTCTGTACGAGAGAGGGCTGCAGAACAAAGTCCGGGGGCTGAAGCTGATAAACACCAAAGAGATACAAGCAAAGGAACCCTATTGCCGGGTAAGATGCTGCCTGGTCTCCATTACGAAATGTCTCAGGGAATGGGGAATAGGGGGGCAAAGGTCAGCGCTGAGGCACACATTCCCATTCAATTTAACAAGCTCTTTAACGGGGGGATTGTGACTGAAATATTCCCACAAGAATGCTTTGCAGTTAGCACCCTACTATGGAAGAGATGAAACTCTAGAAAATACAATGAAAGGCAATAGGAAAAGAGGAAGACCACATTCCGTGTGAAGAGACTCAATTGAGGAAGCCATAGGCCCCTTCTACACTGCCATATAATCCAGATTATCCATGCAGAAAATCCACATTATTTGCTTTGAACTGAATTATAAGAGTCTACACTGCTCCTGTCCAAAGCAGATAATCTGGATTTTATATAATCTGCGAAATAAGAGCAGGGCTGTTGATGAGGGTATGACTTTGTGGCCTCTCATTCTTTATCCCCCTCTATTTTGTATTCAGAAATAAAAAAACATAGTTAAAAAAGCAGAAATACAAAAAGGCCATTTGTATAATAGGTAAAGGTAAAGGTTTCCCCTGACGTTAAGTCTAGTCATGTCTGGCTCTGGGGGTTGGTGCTCATCTCCATTTCTAAGCCGAAGAGCCAGCATTGTCCGTAGACACCTCCAAGGTCATGTGGCCGGCATGACTGCATGGAGCGCCGTTACCTTCCCGCCAAAGCGGTACCTATTGATCTACTCACATTGGCATGTTTTCGAACTGCTAGGTTGGCAGGAGCTGGAGCTAACAGCAGGCGCTCACGCCGCTCCCGGGGTTTGAACCTGTGACCTTTCGGTCTCCAGCTCAGTGCTTCAACGCACTTCGCCACCAGGGCCCCTCATTTGTATAATAGCTAAAACTAAACAGCTGTCTAACTATCCACTACAACATACAACAATGAAACAACATCAATAAAACACACTAACATAACAGTTAACTACATTAATATGTTCATACAACATACATTTTCTGCTTTAAACTGGCAATTATGAGTCTGCTCTGCCAGATAATCTGGGATGAACAGAAAACCTGGGATATAGGGCCTGTCTGAAAGGGCCCTAAATTGACTTCGACTCATTACAACTTTATGAACAAGAGGCACTTAACAACAAATCAAAGACATCATATTGTTTGGCTATGGGAGGGATGACATTAATTCAAATGAACTGGGAAAAATCTAATTTCTCCACCCCGCAAAGGCCCACTTTAGCTGTAATTCCTCATCATGAATGCAGGATGAAATGTACAGTTCTGTATTTAGAAAGCTGCCTTCAGGGGGTAAAAGAAATCATATTTCCATAGATCAGGCATGGGCAAACTTAGGCCCTCCAAGTGTTTTGTAGTCTGTTAGGAATTGTGGGAGCTGACGTCCAAAACACCGGGACAGCGGAAGTTTGCCCATGCCTGCATTGGGCCATTAAAATACATATATTAAAAGACACAGAACAAAGTTGTTATGCTCCAGAAACTTTGTTTTTGTGGCTACCACAAAGCATGTTGAATTGGTTGAGACTCTATGAGATATTCATTGAAAAACTAAAGCATAATATGCTGTAGGATGTCCCTCCTGCAAAAACAAAGTTTTTGTAGTTTAATTAATTTTTCCATGTTTTTACGATAGAACCAGTTAGGAAATGGCATTTATAATCCAGGAACAAAAATCATGTTACATAATGTATTTTGAGGAAGGAAACATTTCATTGTTCATAGAAGTATCTACTGCTGAATGAAACTGCAAAATGGAGAAAAAAAACTCATGGAAACATGGCCTAAAAATACCAATGGCTTTTAAACTTTTTAAAAATACATCCAGTTGGTCTATAAGAAATGCTGAGAACAAATCTTGATCCTTCCACCATTTATTTTGTCAGGGTTTAATGGCACTGGACTCCCCCTACACGGGCATTGTCAATTACAGACAGGTGGCCTTGGCTTATGCAGAAGACTTCCAGGCTGCAGGAGGGACCGTCTTGACTGATTTTGAAGTGAAAGACATTCAGATGAACAAGGAAAGTCCCATTGGAAGTGAAGAAGGTAGAAATGAATAACTTTGACTCTAAAACCTGAGCTTGACTTATACATGAGGTTGACCTGGGATACTTAAGTGTATACTGGTTAACGTTTTCAGGCTGATAATTTACTAGAAGGTTTTTAAAAAACTGTTCAGAAGATGCAGAATTTGCCATCAGTAGCTCTGATAGCTCAGGAAGAACTGGACAGTCCACCAAAGCTTTATTTTGTGCACATTTTATACTACATATATTTTAAAATGTGGGTAAAATGGGACCCCTTCTACACTGCCATATAAAATCCAGATTATGATGCTTTGAACTGGATTGTATGGCAGTGTAGACTGACTCATATAATTCAGTTCAAAGCAGATAATGTGGATTGTCTGCTTTGATAATCTGGATTACTGTATATGGTAGTGTGGAAGGGACCTGGGACTGTCACTTAGGTGTAAAGCGCATTTCAGAAAATGGAACCATTTAAGATGAAAATGTTGTTGTTTTGTTGTTGTTGTTTGTTTATTTATACCTTACTTTTTATTTCCACAAGGAGACACAAAGCAGCTTACATAAAATCATTTCAGTATAATTTAAAATCTACAGCTTTATAAACATTAAAACAGAATTAAATATAATTTTATTTTTTAAAATCAGTTAAAATCAATAAGCTTTGTTTGATCTGTTTAAAGTTCAGTGCAAGACAGCACCTCACATTTTCATGTTCATAGACATATCCATTTGTTACTGATTGACAGCAAAAGGGAAAGGGCAAAAATGTTAAACCTCTTCGAATCTTTATAGCATCCACCTTTTAAGAAATTTAAAATAAGCCACCATATTAAAACATAATCCAGTGTAATTTAGTGACATAACTGTAACAAGACTACATTAAAGGCAACCCCTGCCTTTCAATGGTTTGTTTGTCAATGTTCTGCATTTTTGACAGAAAAAATTACAGCCACATATTTCTTTCAACCCCAGTCTGCTCTTTTGTCCTCTGCTGCTGCTGTTATATTATTATCTTGTTCTTTCAGTCAACTTAACTCACTAAGGTTTTTTTCTCCTCTTAGGACACATCTGAACTGTAGAATTAATGCAATTTGACACCACTTTAATGCTGTGGAATCTAGTGACTTGTCATTTTACAAACTTTCCCAAATGAATCTTACTTACACCTTCCCAACAATAACTCCCAGTGTTCCATAGCAATTAAAGTAGAATAAACTACATTTATTCTACAGTGTAGAATTCTTATTTGACTTCATGCCATCTAGTGTTCAGTCTGGTGTGTAGGAATATTTGGTCTCTATAGCAGACATCCAGTGCTATATATGAACTTGTAACAGGAGAGAAATACACAAGATGTTCTGGTAAGGTTGAAAAAGGTAAACACTTATTTTTATTGTTGCAGGTAATGCACCTCTAATAAAAGAGACAGAGAAAGTTGAGGCAAAGAGAAACCTCATGATGGTTCTCAAAGGTAGTAAAGCATAAAAATCTTTTGGCCGTTTAACCCACTGCGCCACCAGGGGGGCCCTCTTTATGAATTTTTCCATATGCGAACCGTACAAACACTTTGTGCTCACTATTTTTAGTGGCTCAAGAGTTCCACAGGTTAAATGTGTTGTTTTAAATATGTTGCTTGTGAATTAAGAGAGGTGTCTAATGAAGACCCGATTAAGATCGAGGTAGATGAAAACAAAGATCTGGTCTAATTGCTGACCAGTAAGTTGATGATTATTTCACAACCCATGCAGCACTTTTCTTTTCTTATTACTCACAGGGATGAAATATCCAGTTGCTGTTAGAAACTCAAAGGTAAGATCTTTCAGATTTGCTTTTTAAAGTATGTGACATTACATTTTCTTTTTGTAGAATTTTTCAAATGTCATTGTCATTAATACTTTTGGAGTCTTAAAATGTTATTTTATCCATTTTTAGTGGGATAGAGTGCTTCAGGCACTTTCAGAGAAAAGAAACAGACACACAGACTCCAGTACTGGGTTTTATAATAGCTATATTGATTACACACACAATGGGGGAAAATCACATTTACTCAGCATTCACTCCATATACATTCACTCACATTCATAATCACAGTCCCTCTCCGTTAAGTTGATTAGGCTGTTAGGAGGAAGGAGCCGGGTGGACAGGTTGCATTCCTCACAGATTTGCCACACTTTTCAAAGAGAAAAAGGTCTCCTCATGCAGAACCTTTTTGCTCATGTCGTTCTGGATTGTTTTGACAACTTGTCATTCAGCTAAGACTTGCTGAAACTCCATTAATGTTATATTTCTTTCTTAACATAAGAAGCCATGGTTTCTGACTATGTAAACATGTGTTGTTTACACCAAAAGTTCTTAGATCAATTATGTGAGTTCAGCAGTTTTTCTTCATCAGCACTTTTCTTGCCACAATTAATTGTTCACCTCTTTTGCTTCTCCATAATGCACGGGTTTTTTTAGTATGGTGTCTTCTGCCTTGCCAAATCTTCATAAGCCCTTTGCCAGACCCCAATCATACTATTCCATTCAATTGACTCATCACATCATGATACAAATTCGTAAATCTTTGGACCAGCCCTGGATTTTGTGATCTATGTAGAGGAGCCTTTAAAAGCTGTCAGTTTTGAATTTAGCAGGCCAGATTGGGTCCGGCTGCTTCCTGATCCCATTTTGCAGGAACAAATGCCAGTGTGTTGAGATTTAGATAGATGGATGTGTTAAGGTAAAAACTCATGCTGCTAAGCATGTAGTGACCAAACCAAGTGTGAAAGGGTTAGGACAAAGAGGTGTACATGCCTACACTGAAAGGTTTGACATTGCATGTAACATCTGTAGGTTGTCTTTGAATGATGAGACTGATAAGCAGAGCATACATGTCCATGGTTTATTCCTCTTTTTGGTAATGTATAGTTTTTGGAAATGTAAATAGAGCTAAAAGCCGCTCTGAGTGAGCAGAAATGAGGCTGCTGCTGTTCTCTGGGTTGCAGAAAAGGGAAATGGGAGAAGATTGATGAATGCCTCCCTTCCCAAGATAAACTATAAATCCTAACAGAGTAAGTGTGACAAGAGCCATAGAAATGGAAGTAAGAAAAGACCCAAATGGCAGGTTGCTTTTGTAAATATGTTAGATATAGAACTGACGTCCTGCTTCTTTTTTGCGGCAGGGAGAGGAAATCCACTGCCGGCATCTCATCTCTTGCGCAGGACTTTACTCAGATCGCCTTTCTCAGATCAGCGGCTGCAGCCCTGAGCCCCGCATCGTGCCTTTCCGGGGCGATTATTTGGTGCTGAAACCAGAGAAGTGCTACCTGGTTAGAGGAAACATTTATCCGGTATGTTGTTTCTTTATTTTATCATTTCAATAGCCATTGATGGAAACCCCCAGGTCTCTGAGTGTGTTGTTTTGCATGTGATGTATCTTTAATGGCGCAATAAACTTTGCATAGGGTTTTATATCACGTACAGGCAAACTCCCGTTCAGAAAACTAACATGGGTTAGCTGAGAAGAACAATTAGACAATGTTGATTAAGGAGAAATCCATGACTAAATTTAAGAAAGACTGTGACACATATCTATTACTTTTATACAGCAAAGATGAAAACAGTTTTCAGCTATAGGTTTTCTGATATAGAAGAGTGTTGTTAAAAGATAGAAATAAAGCTATACTTAAAGGGACCAAGAAATAACAAATTAAAATCAACAGGCAACAAGCAGGAGGCTTATAGATTAGTTTAATAAGCATGTGTTTAGAATGTGTAGAGGTTGTATGTTGTAGATATAAGAGTGTTAGTTTCTTTTTTATATAATGAAAATTTGTTTTTATGGTAGTTTTAATTTCATTTTGTGTTCTTGTATTTTATAAGTACAGTAGAGTCTCACTTATCCAACATAAATGGGCGGGCAGAATGTTGGATAAGCAAAAATGTTGGATAATAAGGAGGGATTAAGGAAAAGCCTATTAAACAAATTAGGTTATGATTTTACAAATTAAGCAACAAAACATCATGTTTTACAAAAAATTGACAGAAAAGGCAGTTCAATACACAGTAACATTATGTAGTAATTACTGTATTTACGAATTTAGCACCAAAACATCACAATGTATTGAAAACATTGACTACTAAGAGGCAGATTGCGTTGGATAATCCAGAATGTTGGATAAGCAAAGGTTGGATAACCAAGACTCTACTGTATGTTTTTCTTTGTATGATTGAATAAAAATAATTTTTAAAAGAATATAAACACTCAAAATCTAGCTTTATTTTAAAAAGAAGAGGTGATAACAGAACAACTTATGTTGTTTGGTATGAATAACTGCATAATACATTTATAGCTAAAGCAATTCAAATATTTTTCAGGGTTTCATCCCATTTGTCAGTGTGCAAAAACCAGTGCCTTGGGTGGGTTTTCCCCTTATTTGTGCTTTTACCAATCCCTTAAGTACCTCTCCTTCCCCTTTTAGAATCATAGAATCATAGAGTTAGAAGAGACTTTGTGGGCCATCCAGTCCCATCGCCTGCCAAGAAGCATCCGATAGATGGCCATCCAGCCTCTGCTTCAAAGCCTCCAAAGAAGGAGCCTCCATCACACTCTGGGGCAGAGAGTGAGTTCCACTGCTGAACAACTCTCACAGTGAGGAAGTTCTTCCTAGTGTTCAGGTGGAATATCCTTTCCAGTAGTTTGAAGCCATTGTTCCATTGCGTCTCATCTCCAGGGCAGCAGAAAACAAGTTTTCTTCCTCCTCCCTATGACTTCCCCTAACATATTTATACATGGCCCTCATCAGCCTTCTCTTCTGCAGGCCAAACATGCCCATCTCTTTCAGCTGCTTCTCATAGGGCATGTTCTCCAGACCCTTGATCGTTTTAGTGGCCTTTCTCTGGACACAATCCAGCTTGCCAACATCTCCCTTCAATTGCGGTGCCCAGAATTGGACACAGTGTGAGTCCAGGTGTGGTCTGACCAAGGCAGAATAGAATAGAGAGGTGGCATGACTTCCCTCGATCTAGACACTAGACTCCTGTTTATGCAAACCAGAGTCCCATCGGCTTTTTTAGCTGCCACATCACATTGTTGGTTCATGTTCACTGTGTTCCCCATGAGGACTCAAAGATCTTTTTCACATGTACTGCTATCGAGCCAGACATCCCCAACTCTGTATATTTGCATTTATTTCTTTTTTTTCCGCCTAAGTGGAGTATCTCGCATTTGTCTCTGTTGAACTTCATTTTGGCCAAACATCTCTCTAATCTGTTAAGATCGTTTTGTCTTCTGGAGTATTGGCTCTCCCTCCTAATTTGGTGTTGTCTGCAAACTTGATGATCATGCCTTCTAATCCTTCATCTAAGTCATTAATAAAGACGTTGAACAGAATTGGGCCCAGGACAGAACCCTGCTGATGGCATTCCATTTGTCACTTCTTTCCAGATGAAGAAGAAGCATTGGGGAGAATCACCCTCTGGGTTCATTTACTTAACCAATTAAAGATCCATACCATAATTTTGTCTAGCCCACATTTGACTAGTTTGTTTGCCAGAAGGTCATGGGGGTCCTTGTCGAAAGAAGGCCTTCCTAAAATCCAGATACGCTACATCCACGGCTTTCCCTGCATCAACCCAGCTTGTAACTCTGTCGAAAAAAGAGATTGGATTAGTCTGGCATGACTTGTTTTTGATAAATCTGTGTTGACTATTAGCGATGACCGCATTCCTTTCTAATCATCCAGTATTGACATGAGGCTGACCAGACGATAATTGTTTGAGTTGTCCTTTTTTCCCTTCTTGAAGATAGGGACCACATTTGCCCTCCTCCAATCTGCTGGGATTTCTCCTGTTATCCAAGAACTTTCAAAGATGATTGCCAGTGGTTCTGAAATGACTTCCACTAGTTCCTTCAATACTCTTGGATGTAGCTGATCTGGTCCTGGGGACTTGAATTCATTTAGAGCGGCTAGGTATTCCTGGACAATTTGTTTCCCTATTTGGGTGTTGGATTTCCCCTGAGGCAAAAAAGGCATTAAGTAGTTCTGTCTTTTCCCTATCCCCTGTCAGCATTACCCCATCTTCTCCCCACAGAGGCCCTATCACTTCCTTGTTCTTCCTTTTTCTACTGATGTAAGCAAAAAAGCCTTGAGTATTTCACTCTTGAAAAACTCCCATCCATCCTTAACTCCCTTGTCTTTTAGTACTGTCATCCGCAGAATGTCACTCAGTATTTCCTTCATTTTTCAGAACTCAGCTCTCCTAAAGTTCTGAATGTGGGTTTGACTTGTCTCAGTTTTGGCCTTCCTTTGTATCACAAACTGCAGGAGCACGTGGTCACTTGGCCCTAAAGATCCAACCACCTCAACTGTATTGATCAGGTCCTCCGCATTTGTTAAGATGAGATTGAGAGTAGCTGTCCCTTTGTTGCCCCTTCTACCTTCTGGACCATAAAATGGACTGCAAGGCAAGCAAGGAATTTGTTGGACTTTGTATTCTTGGCCAAGTTGTTTTCCAGAGAATATCGCAATAGTTGAAATCACCCATCTCTTCTTTGTGCCTGTTTGGTCAACTGTTGACAGAAGGCTTCATCGAGTTCTTCATCCTGGCTCGGTGGTCTGTAGCAGACACCGACGATGAGATCCTTTCTATCACATTTCCCAGGAGTAAGACCTTGCAGCTACGTTGAAACAATCCCTACCTGTTATTTGTATGAGAAGCCCCATCTGACTCCTTTCTACATGGAAGCAGAGCAGCTTTTGCTACTAAATGCGCTGCCAAGACTGGGTTCCTTCTGTTGCATATTAATTCTGGACACATATCTTTTGTACCTGACCCTAGGTACCTGACCCTCGATTTCCCTTCCTGGGCTTTCATTTCACTCCAAGGATGGATGGCAGCGTCTGGCTTGGGCCCAATGCCGTTCTCGCCTTCAAACGAGAGGGATACAAATTCTATGACTTCAGTGTCCCAGATTTTATAGATGCGACTGCATACAGGTAATCCTTGCTTTATTTATTTACAACAACCATCCATTTGGAGTGTTGTGTGGTTTCCAGGCTATATGGCCATGTTCTAGCAGCATTGTCTCCTGACGTTGTGATTCCTGCTGTGCAAGTCGTCGACAAACCAGAGATGATGTCAGCCAATCTGCTTACAGCAAATCTTCTTCTCCTCTTTATCCTCCTCTTCCACAGTGGTTTATGGAAGCTGGTGCTCAGGAACTTCTCATATGGGATGGGAGAAATGTACAGAGCCTGCTTCCTCAGTGCACAAGTGAAGCAGCTACAGAGATTCATACCTGAAGTCACCGTCAATGATATCCTCAGGTAAGAAGACATGAAATCCTTTCAAAAGTCACAGAAGGATGAATTTCAGATTCTCGGGGATAATATTTGGGTGGTGTTGAGAAATGGCCATAGCCTGCCTTTGAGGCTGAGAGCGCATGACATGCCCAGAGGCACCCAGAGGGTTTCCATGGCTGAGCAGAAATTCAAACCATTGGTACATTATTTTTAGTTTTAGATATACAGGCAGTCCCCGAGTTATAAACATCTGACTTACAAACGACTCCTACTTAAGAATGGGACTGAAACTACAGGAAGTTCAAGAAATCTACATCTGGGAAGGTAAATTCACTCTTGGAAGAGTTATTGTCATGAGGAAAAGAGGTCTCAATTGAAGCTTTATCCCCAATCCTTGTTTTCACAACAAGCCAAATTTTCCAAAGTCCAATTATCACAGGGACAGAAAGTGAGGAAAAATCTTCTGAATGGGGCACAGACAGCAAAACAGACACAACAAAAGTGATAGCCCTTCCCTATGCTATCTATCTGGGTTAACACCCATGTAGTGTCTGTTTTTCTGTCTGTGCCCCATTCAGAAGATAGAGGAGGGGGGAGGGGGGATGGAGTTCCACTTAAAATGTACCTGTTCCTAAAACAAATTCAACTTAAAAACAAACCTATAGAACCTATCTTGTTTGTAATTTGGGGGGGGGGGTGCATGTATTATTCTTTTTTAATGAAAATTTGTTATATTAAATGACTTTTATAGTGATCTGAAGTTATAGAAAGACTGAATTGGTTGATTTCTGTTGCCAAACAAGAATCAAAAGAAACAAACTCAAAATGGGGTGGGGGTTTAGACATTGGGTCACTGCTGTTCCCGCTCCTTCTTAACCTAAAAGTGATAGAGGAAGGTGTTAATTTTCTCTGTGCTCTAAGAGCATTGCATCTTGTACTGAACCAATGGATTGGGCTTTCGGTCACAGTCACTGGGACAAAGAAGTCATCCGGATTTCATATTTGAACATTTGTTTCTCTTTTCTTTGTGTAGAGGTCCAGCTGGTGTCAGAGCTCAGGCCTTGGACAGAGACGGGAACTTAGTAGACGATTTTGTATTTGATGGAGGCTCTGGAGACATCGGTGCCCGGATTCTCCATGTCAGAAACGCCCCTTCTCCGGCTGCTACTTCCTCCCTTGCCATTGCTAAAATGATTGCCGATGAGGTGGAGCACAGATTTCATTTATGACAGGAACACAAGAGGCTTGGACCTGTTTGCCCTTCTCCGATCAAGATGCCATTGCCAAAGCATGGCCAAGGAAACAGCAAACATTGCTTAGTCACGGGAGGGATAGTCAGAAGTGGAAGTCATTCAGTAGTTTCTGTGTCAGAAGCCTCTAATGCAGGCATGAGCAAACATTGGCCCTCTCTCCAGGTGATTTGGACTTCAACTCCCACAATTCCTAACAGCTTACCAGCTGTTAGGAATTGTGGGAGATTAAATCCAAAGCACCTGGAGGGCCCAAGTTTGCCTATGACTGTCCTAAAAGCACTAGATCCATGGAAAAGCATACCTCTTTGTCAAGATGGACCCTACCTTTCTGCTTTAGCAAAACAGTGCTGAAAGGAACATAGGAAGTTTGTGTCTTGGAAGAATGGGAGTGGAGCAAGAGTACACCCCAAATATTGGAAGCAAAGCTTGGTTTTCCATGGTAGATAAAATGGATGATTGTGCTTTCCGTTTTGCTGATGATCAGTTACTCACGATCAAGCTGCTCTCAAGACTGCAGGCCAATGAATCACAGTGTCATTTTCCGATTGGATCGCCCTGCAAAGATTATAGTTATGGCTAGCTAATTTCAGGCTGTTTCTGTCAAACTTAATGGATTAAGTGGAAATGGGGTTTGATCAGGAAGTGCATCATTAGAAAGTGAATTTGTAAAACCTTTTTATATGTCAGACTTGGCAATAGTGAAATTTAAACATGTTGCAGAAATGCTCATGTGATGGATAACGGGATGTATAAAGACTGCTTTTCAATGTTCCACTTATTTGCGTTTCAATATTTCTTTTCTGGACAGACTGGAGTGGTGAGTCATCTGATGAGGTGAAAAGATAGTGGCACCTGCCCTTGTTGTCCTTTGTGCACACATACAGATCTCTCTCAGTCCAGCTATTGAGAGCTTTTGCCTTGTGTAGCTGGAGGACTTCTGTATTGCCCATAAAGCTATATTTAAGCAGCAGTCAATGCTAGTAGGAAAGGCTGCAGCTTGTCAAATCACTGCCATGAATAAGGTTTGTTGTTTATTCAGTCACTTCCGATTCTTCATGACCTCATGGACCAGCCCACGCCAGAGCTTCCTGTCGGCCATCGCCACTCCCAGCTCCTTCAAGGCCAAGCCAGTCCCTTCAAGGATACCATCCATTCATCTTGCCCTTGGTCGGCCCCGCTTCCTTTTTCCTTCAATTTTCCCCAGCATCATTCTCTTCCAAGCTTTCCTGTTTTCTCATTATGTGGCCATAGCACTTCTTCCTTGCCTCTCATCTCCTTCCCTCCAGTGAGCAGCCAGGCATTCTTTCCTGGAGGATGGACAGTTGGATCTTCTTGCAGTCCAAGGCACTCTCAGAATTTTCCTCCAACACCACAGTACAAAGGCGTCTATCTTCCTTCACTCAGCCTTCCTTATGGTCCAGCTCTCGCATCCACAGGTTACCATGGGGAATACCATTGCTTTAACTATGCGGACCTTCGTTGCCAGTGTGATGTCTCTGCTCTTCACTATTTTATCAAGGTTCATCATTGCTCTCCTCCCAAAAAGTAAGTGTCTTCTGATCTCCTGGCTGCAGTCTGCGTCTGCAGTAATCTTCGCACCTAGAAATATAGTCTGTCACTGCCTCCACATTTTCTCCCTCTATTTGCCAGTTATCAATAAGTCTGGTTGCCATAATTTTGGTTTTTTTAATGTTTAACTGCAACCCAGCACTTTTTTTCTTTCACCTTGGTTAGAAGGCTCCTCAGCTCCTCCTCACTTTCAGCCATCAGAGTGGTATCATCTGCATATCTAAGGCTGTTAATGTTTCTTCCAGCAATTTTAACTCCAGCCTTGGATTCCTCAAGCCCCGCACGTCGCATGATGTGTTCTGCGTACAAGTTGAATAGGGAGGGTGAGAGTATGCAGCCCTGCCGTACTCCTTTCCCAATCTTGAACCAGTCATTTGTTCTGTGGTCTGTTCTTACTGTTGCTGCTTGGTTGTTATACAGATTTCTCAGGACACAGACAAGGTGACTTGGTATTCCCATACCACCAAGAACTTGCCACAGTTTATTATGATCCACACAGTCGAAGGCTTTAGAATAGTCAATAAAACAGAAATAGATGTTTTTCTGAAACTCCCTGGATTCCTCCATTATCCAGCTGATATTGGCAATTTGGTCTCTTGTTCCTCTGCCTTTTCTGAACCCAGCTTGTACATCTGGCAACTCTTGCTCCATGTATTGCTAGAGTCTATCTTGCAGGATCTTGAGTATTACCTTACTGGCATGTGAAATAAGTGCCTCTGTACGAAAGTTTAAGCATTCTTTAGCGTTTCCCTTTTTTGGTATGGGGATTCAAACCACCAGAACATTTCTGCTATGAACACCAAATAATTGCTAGCAGCATTTATCCAATACACTCTCCAAAACATCATCCATTCCTCAACAACTCTCATCCTGCATGGATTAGGCTAACACTCTACCCACTTGACACTGGTTCTCTATGTGACAATGACACATGAACAGATTGTACTGATGAGGACAGCTATTGTATGATCAGCTCTGGAGAATATCCTCTGTGTAGTGGTATTAGTTTGGGGTAAGTCCTTAGCAGTGACATTTAGGCTTTTGTTCTTTATGTTGGGACCCAGAGAAGGTTCTGCGACCCAAATCATAGCTCTTCAGTGGAGCAGGGCAGAAGAATGAGCAAGCAGAATATAAAGATAAAGGTAGGGATCAGTCATCGGCTGTATCTTCCATAGAGGGGAGCTGAACCTCAATCACATTCCAGCAAGAGAATATAGAAGAAATAAAGAATAAATTGATGACAAATATAGAATCGATTAAAAGGGGTGAAGCCAATATAAGCATCATACAGAAATTAAGAAAACTGTGCACAGGGTTAAAGACAGCAGTACAGAGGAAAATATGTGGTTGGAGGGATGGGTGATGGGGGGAGCAACACAAGTGGATTTTTAAAATTAAGAAACAGTCAAATGTTAAAAAAGGATGTATATAAGAAAACTTATGCAAACAGTACATCAAATGAATGTGGAATGTACCACACAACACATGTATAACTACTATCAAGGTTTAATTCCAATGTTATTTTGCAGAATTGTACAAAATAAACTTTTTTTGGGAGGGAAACACATTCAAGCATGTTTAGCCTGCAGAAGAGAAGGCTGGGATTGGACTGGATGGCCCACGAGGTCTCTTCCGACTCCATGATTCTATGATTCTAAGCATAAAGCTCAAGTACTGATGGGATTGCCCCCTCATTAGCTTCTTAAACTGTGAGTCACAACCCCATTTCTGGTCCTCTAACAGAATTTGAAGACTGCAAATTTTGTAGCTTGCCATCTAGTGTTTTTTTTAGACATTTACATTAATATGTTAGCAACTACATGAAACAAATGCTTCAGCTGTACTTCATAAAAAAGGAAAACCTGCCTGCCTTGTTTAGCAAGCCATGCAAAATGCCAATTTTGCATGATGGCCATCTTTTTTAAATTTGAGAAATGCTCCTCTTCACATTTTGATTCTAAAAAACTAAGTTGAGTTCATAAACCATGCTCAGTTGAAATCTAAAATGTCAGTCACCTGGAATTAAAAACTTCAAGAATCTGCCTGCAACCTCTGCAAGTAGGGAAGTGTGAACATGCATGCATATATGTGAAAACAGACCATGATGGGAACAAGAGGGAGGTGGATATGGGTCTATTTCAGGCACATGGCCCACCCTGCAACCTGGGGCCTTTTATGCTGGCAGTACAGACCCTGCAAACACCCCGTTGTGGCCCCAATTCAGGACAAAAAAAGGAGAGCCAACAGAATGCTATATTCTGCCACCTGAGACGGTGAACCACGCATGTTGAAGATCTATCATTGAAGGCTTTAGTGACCAGAATCACTGGGCTGCTGTGAGTTTTTCAGGCCATATAGCCATGTTACAGCAGCATTCTCTCCTGTTACACCTGCATCTGTGGCTAATGGCATTGTCAGAGGTTCTGTCGGCAGTGAGGCAAGTGGAGTCTATATATATCTGTCGCATGTCCAGAGTGGAAGACAGAACCCTTGTCTGTTCAAAGAAAGTGTGAATGTTGCAATTAGTTGGCTTGAATTAACATTGGAGTAGCCATGAAGTTTGCAAAGTGAATCAGTGAGGGTATCTGAGATCATTCGGAGATCGGAGATCATCCGGAGTTTCGGAGTGTGGTGTCATTTGTACGCAGATGATGTCCATCTCTGTCACTCCTTCCCACCTGTCACTAAGGAGGCTGTTCAGGTCCTGAACCGGTGTCTGGCCACTGTGTCGGACTGGATGAGGGAGAACAGATTGAAATTGAATCCAGACAAGACAGAGGTCCTCCTGGTCAGTCGTAGGGCTCAACAGGGAATAGGGTTACAGCCTGTGTTGGATGGGGTTGCACTCCCCCTGAAGACACAGGTTCACAGTCTGGGTGTTCTCCTGGACTCATCGCTGAGCCTGGAGCCCCAGGTTTCAGCAGTGGCCAGGGGAGCATTTGCACAATTAAGACTTGTGCGCCAGCTGCGCCCGTTCCTTGGGAGGTCTGACTTGGCCACATTGGTCCACGCTCTGGTTACATCCCATTTGGACTACTGCAACACCCTCTACGTGGGGTTGCCTTTGAAGATGGCCCGGAAGCTCCAACTAGTACAACGGGCGCCAGCCAGATTAATAACTGGGGCGACTTACAGGGAGCGCACCACCCCCATGTTAAGCCAGCTCCACTGGCTGCCGATATGCTACCGAGCCCAATTCAAAGTGCTGGTTTTGACCTATAAAGCCCTAAATGGTTCTGGCCCAATCTACTTGTCCGAACATATCTCCTCCTATGAGCCAGCAAGATCCCTGAGATCATCTGGAGAGGCCCTGCTCTTGGTCCCATCTGCCTCAGAGGCGCGGCTGGTGGGAACGAGGGACAGGGCCTTCTCGGTGGTAGCTTCCCGGCTGTGGAACACCCTCCCAAGAGAGATGCGTCAAATTCCAACCCTGTTGGGCTTCAGAAAACCCCTAAAAACATGGCTGTGTGCCCAGGCTTTTAATCAATAAATGGTGAAAATGACACGGACTGAACTATAGACAAAGCATGAGGAAGAATGGATCTGATTTTATGTTTGAAATGTATATTTTTAATTCATAATGTATTTTAATAGTTTTAACTGTTTTATGTGCTGTTTTATATTGGTTTGTATGGGCATCTAATTGTTGCCAATGTTGTAAGCCACCCTGAGTCCCTTCGGGTGAGAAGGGCGGGATATAAATGTGAGAAATAAATAAAAATAAATAAATATCTGCATGGAGGTAGCCTTCGTTGACTGGGGGCTTTGCAAACTTCATGGCTACTCAAATGCTAATTCAAGCTTGCTAATTACAACATTCACGCTTACTTTAAAAGACCAGGTTTCTTTCTCCCAAATCTGGACTAGGCAATGCTACTATTAGGCAGATCTGTAATTGGTTGAGCAACCAAACCCAAAGGGTGATTCTGCCCAATGGTTCCTCTTCATCCTGGAAAGAAGTGACTATTTGGGTGCCATAAAGAGGGTCTGGTCCTGGGCCCAGTTCTGTTCAACATCTTTATTAATGACTTGGATGAAGGTTTAGAGGGCATGCTTACCGAGTTTGCAGATGACACCAAATTAGGAGGGATAGCAAATACTCCAGAGGTCAGGATCAGAATTCAAAATGACCTTAACAGATTAGAGAGCTGATTGGCCAAAACTAAGAAAATGCATTTCAATAAGGACAAATGTCAGATACAACATTTAGGCAGAAAAATGAAATGAAAAGATACAGGATGGGTGATGCCTGGCTCCACAACAAAGTCACGTGGGAAAGGGATCTTGGTGTCTTGGTGGACAACAAATTGAACATGAGCCAACAGTGTGATGCAGCAGCTGAAAGAGCCAATGGGATGTTGGGCTGCATCAAGAGGAATCTAGTGTCCAGATTGGGGGAAGTCATTGTGCCTGTCTTTTCTGCTTTGGTTAGACCTCACCTGGAATCACACTGTGTCCAATTGTGGGCACCACAGTTCAAAAGAGACATTGACTCTATGGCAACCAATGATCCAATATCTCAATGTAAAATTCATTTTAAAATGTGTATAGAGGAAGCTAATGGACTGAAGGCAAGGAGGAAACGGATATTAATTTGGAGCCTATAATAACTTTATATGTACTATTCAAATAGAAGACTGTTGAAAATATATTATCTGAGAAATGATTGTGGAAGACTAACAGATGAAAAGTATTGCACTGCATGCAACAAACAAACACTCGCAAATGTATGTATATTTGAATTAATCAAAGTAAATAAATATATAAAGAAAAAAGAGATATTGACTCTAAGCTGGGAGAGGACAACTGAAAGGATCAACGATCTGGATATACTAAATCCCTATGAGTAGCATTTTTAAAAGTTGCATCTGTTTAGCCTGCAGAAGAGACGGTTGAGAAGAGACATGAGAGTCATATATAAATATGTGAAAGGATATCACAAGGAAGAGGGAGCAGGCTTGTTTTCTGCTGCCCTGGAAACTAGGAATGGAGCAAGGGGTTCAAATTACAGGAAAGGAGATTCCATCTGAACATTAGGAAGAACTTCCTGCCTATAAGAAGAGCTGTTCAACAGTACAGCTCTCTTCTGCAGTCTTGTGGAAGCTCCTTCCTTGGAAGCTTTTAAAGAGAGGCTGGATGGCCATCTGTCAGGGATACTTTGTACTTTTCCTGCATGGCAGAGAGTTTGACTAAATGGCTCATATGGTCTCTTCCAACTCTATTATTCTATGATTCTACATATACACTCCACTTGCCTCACTGGTTACAGAACTTCTAAGGATGCCAGCCACAGATGCACGTGAAACGTTAGGAGAGAATGCTGCTAGAACATGGCCATACAGCCCGAAAAACTCACAGCAACCCTTGTTGAAGATGTTCAATGTCCTGCAAGATCAAATATTCAGCCAAGATTGAATTCTTTATGTAAAAACAAACAAGTACATCCATCTCAGTAGTATGCAAATCCATTTTACTCTTTAATAAATAGTTAAATTATATGTGTACCAAATAATTGTTCCAAAGTAAAATTCTTTATTATTTATTATCAGTACATATTTTATTATACACCCATTTTATATATCTATATACCTGAGGTTCTGTGAAAAATTCTTGAGTGAAAAGGTGGGGTCACAAGGTGGGAAAAAAGAAAGAAGAATCCCTGCTTAGGGGCAATAGTTGATGCCTGTGCAATTCCTAACTCTGGCCCCTAAAGTACCCCAAATCCCCAAAGCCAGACTTTCCCCCTTCAAAATCACCCCAAATGGGCCCAAACCATAGCAGCTGGATTCTCCTGAGCCACCAAATCTACACAAAACACAAAGGTAAGCTGAAGGCAGTCAAAATCGCAGCAAGAACTAATATTGCATCGCTTTGGGCACACTGAAAAATACTAGTCTAGCCTGCTAGGCAAACACAAGATGGAAAAACAGCCCTTTCCTGCTGCATAGGTGCCCTGCCTTAAAGTGACCCATGATCATTTCATGTGTTCACATGGACATGTCTCTACCCTCAGCACAGAAGTTTTTTTCCGGAAAAGACTAGGCAAATCATCAGTCAGCCCTGTTGCTAATTGTAAGACTGACGAGGTCCTTCAAAACACAGGCCAGCTAGTAAACTTAGTAACGATCTACCAGTGCAATTCCAAACAAGCTTTAGACTATCAAATGTTCCACATTTTTCATTGAAGGAACTGCCCCTTCATTGGACTCATTATGCATCCGAGTGCAAGGAACCCAGATAAGAAATACAGTAGAGTCTCACTAATCCAAGCCTCTGGATAATCCAAGCCATTTTTGTAGTCAATGTTTTCAATATATCGTGACATTTTGGTGCTAAATTCATAAACACAGTAATTACAACATAACATTACTGCGTATTGAACTACTTTTTCTGTCAAATTTGTTGTATAACATGATGTTTTGGTGCTTAATTTGTAAAATCATAACCTAATTTGATGTTTAATAGGCTTTTCCTTCATCCCTCCTTATTATCCAAGATATTCACTTATCCAAGCTTCTGCCAGCCCGTTTAGCTTGGATAAGTGAGACTCTACTGTACAAGGAAGAAATGGGATGGGGTGGGGTGGGGTGAGGTGAGGTGGTAGTGAACCGACACTTAAGCTTCAGTCACACCAATCAATATACCCACACCTAATGTCCAGGGTCTGAAACAGTGCATGCCTCCATGCCAATTACATGAAGACATAAACCTGTTGTTGCTCTGTTCTACAGCATTTTATTATCTTTACTTGCAATCATCCATTACATTTGCAGTTTTGACATTTGCAGATTTGATTGTTCACAGATATGATTATTCATGTATTTGAATCTCTAGTACTCCAGTGTTCTTCTATAGCAGGCATGGGCAAACTATATGCTGGTATATAGTGCTAGTGTTGTGCTGTGCTATTGATATAATACACTGTATGTAAATATTATTTGTAAGCTGCTCTGAGTCCCCTTCGGGGTGAGAAGGGCGAGATATCAATGTAGTAAATAAATAAATATAAATAAACTTCAGTCCTTCCTCCAGGTGTTTTGGACTTCACCTCCCACAATTCCTAACAGCCGGTAGGCTGTTAGGAATTGTGGGAGTTGAAGTCCAAAACACCTAGAGGGAGGACCAAAGTTTGCCCATGCCTGTTCTATAGGCAACTTCCTACAGTCACACTGGAGGACCTAGAGATTTCTAGCAAGAACACTAATTTCTTTGTTGTTTTTCACTTTCACAGGAGTCCTGTGCACTTAGTCTCAGCAAACCTGGAGGGATGACTGTTTAGGTTTTTGATTATTTTTATGTCGCTTCTAGTTTATTTCCATTTTAATATTGATATTTTGTGTGTGTCAATGCTATTCTGCAGTGGTCCAGTAAGCTTTGGATCTGCACACCCAGATCTCTGGGAAGGGTTTTATTCTAACGGGCATGGTTTCTGTTTTGCAAACTCTCTCATTATCGCAAGCAATCGCCTATGTTATTTCATCAACTGGGTTTGAAGTAACCTCTTAGGTGCCACTCATTCTTGCCCCTCCACCTGTTGGCTCCCTCCCCTTGGCATTCTTTAGGTGGGTTAATTAAAATACATTATGATTCCCTGAGCAGCTCTATTAAGGTTGAAGGCAATGTGGGGTAAGACTATTCGTTATGCACGGCTCATTTATACAGACCAGGCATCACTCAATGTTGCATATATCAAGAACATACCTTTGTATGCAGAGTTGAAACTGCAGCCAACCCTGTTTTTCTATCAAGATAAGTATGTGAGGAACTGGCATAATGCAATAAAAATGATTAATTGACATTCAAGCAGGTGAACCACGAAATATATAGGTTTCCCCATTTTTATTCTGCTTCCCATGTTTCCAGAAGCCTTAGTCTTGCTCTTCTACCAGCAAAATTCTTAGCGACTGCTGATACTCAGAGGTCTCCAAATTTCTCTCAGGGCATCAATATCTTGGCATCTCAAATTCCTCATAGGGTTCATCAATGTGGCAGGCTGGCTGGTGGCCTTCATTTATCAATCTGATTATGATCACTCCAGTGAAGAACTTGAATGGTGTGCAGGTTAGCCATCTTCCGCATATATGTCAGTTTGCTGACCTTGCGATGCTAGCAGCCTGCCCGTTTTAATGTTTATCCAGCTTCCTTCACGCACAGAAACATTGCTAGAAATCCTGGAGGCATAATCCACTTCTGCATATGTTAATGATGACTGTGCACTCAGCAAGGTAGACTCACTTGTATAGGCTGTTAGCACTTTCTCTATGTCTTTCTGAGCATCATCAGAGAACTGCCGTTCCCTCCAGGATGATGTGGTCGTAATACTTGATACATCATTTTCAGCTGTTTGACTACGATGTGGAGATTCCTGACCTGATTTCCCTTCAGGTTGCTTTAATCTGGATTCAGATGGCTCTGGCCCTTGTACTGCATCTCTGAGGTCTTCCTGAGCTCGGTTATACACTGAATTAACAGCAGTGGCACTTGTCTGTTGACTATGGCTTGTCAAGATTCTGCCTGTTTTTCTATTCAACAAAATTCCATTTTCTAAAGAAACTATGCTGTAGGTCTGCAGAGCTTGATCTTCTGCCTCAACATATATTGATGATAGGCTCCCAAGTGTACTCTTGCTTTCAGAATTGCCAAGGTCTTGTATTTGACCTCCTGATGTGTTCCATAACATGTCACTATATTGAAACTCAACATTCACCAACTGCTGGTTTTCTTGCTGGGAGTCCTGCTTGGTATCAAAGTGGCTAACTTGCTGAGATTCTAACTTCTCGGCTTGTTGGGGACTTTGTTGGGAGCATGGTGCTGTTTGTAGAACACTGTTTTGTAGAGAATGGAGAACCTGTGCCCTCTGGCATTCTTTTGGGGACTCAGGCACATCAATCTGCTGCCTGCCTCTCCAGGGCTCTCCCTGTTGGTTGTCTTTCTGACATTCTTGCAACTCACCCTGCTTACTGCCCCTCCGGGACATTTGCACCTCTGCCTGCTGACTACCCTTCCTGGATGCATGTACTTCTACCTGCTGAATGCTAGCCCAGGATGTTTCCACTTCCACCGGTTGAGTGCCACTCTCAGATGTTTGCACCTCTGCCTGTTTACTGTCCTGAACCTCAGCCTGCTGACTACACCTCCGGGATGCTGGTACCTCCGCCTGCTGACTGCCCATCCGGGACTCTTGCATCTTCACATATTGACTATTTCCCTGGGATTCGTGCACATCTGCTTGCTGAGTGCCCCTCTGGGACTCTTGCACTTCCATCTGCAGACTGCCCCTACAGGATGCTTGCACTTCTGCCTGCTGACTGCCCCTTCGAGATGCTAGGATGTATTCTTCCTGAGTGGCCCCCTGGGACTCTTGGGCCTCCATCTGCTGACTGCCCCTCCAGGATGCTTGGACTTCTGCTTGCTGAGTATCCCTCCGGGACTCTTGCACTTCCATCTGCAGACTGCCCCTCCGGGATGCCTGGATGTCTTCTTGCTGAGTGGCTCCCTGGGATTCTTGGGCCTCCACCTGCTGACTCCCCCTCCGGGATGCTTGGATCTCTGCTTGCTGGGTGTTGCTCTGGGATTCTTGCACTTCCACCTGCAGATTGCCCCTTTGGGATGCTTGGATCTCTGCTTGCTGAGTGTTCCTCCGGGACTCTTGCACTTCCATCTGCAGACTGCCCCTACGGGATGCTTGTACTTCTGCCTGCTGACTGCCCCTTCGGGATGCTTGTACTTCTGCCTGCTGACTGCCCCTACGGGATGCTTGTACTTCTGCCTGCTGACTGCCCCTTCGGGATGCTTGTACTTCTGCCTGCTGACTGCCCCTACGGGATGCTTGTACTTCTGCCTGCTGACTGCCCCTTCGGGATGCTTGTACTTCTGCCTGCTGACTGCCCCTACGGGATGCTTGTACTTCTGCCTGCTGACTGCCCCTACGGGATGCTTGTACTTCTGCCTGCTGACTGCCCCTTCGGGATGCTTGGATCTCTGTTTGCTGCGTGCCTCTCCTGGACTCCTGGACCTCTATCTGCTGACTGCCCCTTCGGGATGCTTGAACCTCTGTTTGCTCCGTGCCCCTCCTGGACTCCTCGACCTCTATCTGCTGACTGCCCCTTCGTGATGCTTGGACCTCTGTTTGCTGAGTGCCCCTCCTGGACTCCTCGACCTCTATCTGCTGACTGCCCGTTCGGGATGCTTGGACCTCTGTTTGCTGCGTGCCCCTCCTGGACTCCTCGACCTCTATCTGCTGACTGCCCCTTTGGGATGCTTGGACCTCTGTTTGCTGAGTGCCCCTCCTGGACTCCTGGACCTCTACCTGCTGACTGCCCCTTCGGGATGCTTGGACCTCTGTTTGCTGCGTGCCCCTCCTGGACTCCTCGACCTCTACCTGCTGACTGCCCCTTCGGGATGCTTGGACCTCTGTTTGCTGAGTGCCCCTCCTGGACTCCTGGACCTCTATCTGCTGACTGCCCCTTCGGGATGCTTGGACCTCTGTTTGCTGCGTGCCTCTCCTGGACTCCTGGATCTCTATCTGCTGACTGCCCCTTTGGGATGCTTGGACCTCTGTTTGCTGCGTGCCCCTCCTGGACTCCTGGACCTCTATCTGCTGACTGCCCCTTCGGGATGCTTGGACCTCTGTTTGCTGCGTGCCCCTCCTGGACTCCTGGACCTCTATCTGCTGACTGCCCCTTCGGGATGTTTGCATATCTGCCTGCTGGCTGCCCTTCCGGGACTCTTGAAGATCCCCTTGTTGGCTTCCCTTGCAGGAATCTTGCACCTCCGCCTGCTGAGTGCCCCACCAGGATGTTTGGACGTCTCCCTGTTGAGTGCTTCTCTGAGACTCTTGCACTTCCATCTGCTGACTGCCCCTCCGGGATGCTTGCATCTCTGCCTGCTGACTGCCCCTTCGGGATACTTGGATATCTTCTTGTTGAGTGCCCCTCCGAGACTCTTGCATCTCCACCTGCTGACTTCCCCTCTGGGATACTTCCATCTGCTGATTGCCTTCCCGGGACTCTTGGACTTCCACTTGCTGAATTCCCCTCCGGGACTCTTGCACCTCTATAGGTTGACTGGCCTGCCTTGACAACAGCACTTCCTCCTCTGGTTCTGCATGCTTTGAGCAGCACCATTGGGACTGTGGCACATCTTCCTGCAGGCTCCCTCTCAGAGACTGTAGTATCTCTTTCTTTTGACTGTGTTCAGAGATCTTCCCTTTGAGAATCTTCTGAGTATCTCTTTCTGTTTCATCCCTTTCAAAAGAGGTTAGACCTTGATTCTCAGTCACCATATCGATTTCCACTTGTGGCTCATGCCTACTAATTTGCTGGTGTTTTACACCATCTTTTTCACCACTCTCAGGGCTGACTGGTTTCTCTAATTTCATATTTTCTGGTTCAGCTGCAGCAGAACTGTTCAGGCTTCCTTTCGATGCGCGTTTTCTTTTCCTTGAAAGATAATCCTGAAGCCAACTCTTCTCAGTTTGTTGAGTACTACATGTCATTTGTTTCCCAGTCCTTCTGTTTATCCAAGTATTTACCTCCACAGAAATAATGCTATATGTTTGCTGGGCCTTCTCGGTAAATGAAATCTTTTGCTTTGGTATGTTTACCTCATTTTTGAAACCACGTGGCACTTCACTGATTCTTGCAGCATCCAAATGAGATTGAGTCTTTGGGGGCTGTTGGCTACTCTTTTGAAATTCCTGATCTAACATTTGCTTGCTTCCATGCCCTTCAACAATTTGCTCCTGACTATCCTTCTGGGATTCTGGAACTGGAGGCTGCTCCCTTCCCTTCAGGCTCTGTGCTGCATTAGACTGTTGACTACCCTTTCGGGACTGTGGTACAGTGGACAGTTCACTGCCCTTCAGGGGCCTAGATATTATAACTTCTTCACTGCCTTTCTGGGACTCAAGCATTGTAGACATTTTACTGGTTTGTCGGGAGTCCTGCAAAACAGGTGACTCACTGGCTCTCTGAGACTCAAGCACAGCAGGTTCACTAGCTCTCCGAGATTCGGGTAAAACATGTACTTCACTGGACCTTTGGGAGGCAGGTACACCAGGTGGTTCACTAGCCCTCCGGAACTCTAATACAGTAGATGCTACACTGATTTGTCGAGATGCAGAAAGTTGTTCACTAATCCCCTGAAACTCAGATACAGCAGGTATTTCACTGACCCTTCGGGACTCAAGTACAGCACATGGTTCGCTAGCACTTTTGTACTCTAATAAACCAGCCACTACACTGGCCCTTTGGGACTCAAATACAGCAGGTGGTTCACTAGATCTCCGGGGCTCAAGCTCAGTAGGTGCTGCACTAGCTTTCCGAGACTCAGATATAGCAAATGCTTGACTGGCCCTTTGAGACCCAGGCGCAGCAAGTTGTTCACTAGCCCTCCAGGTTTCAGATAAGATAGATGTTTTACTGAAACTTTGGGATTCAAGCATGACAGGTGCTTCACTTGTCCTTGGAAACTCGAGTATAGTAGGTTCTACACTGATTGGACAGGATTGAGGCACAAAAGTTTGCTCACTAGCTTTCCGGGACTCAGGTAAATCAGGTGTTTTGCTAAGCTTTCGAGATGGAGATACAACATATGTTTTACTAGACTTCTGGGACTCTGGTAGAGCAGGTAATTCACTGGCCTTCCGGGACTCAGTTATGGTATATACTTTGCTGCCCTTTTGGGACTCCGGTACAGCTGGTATTTCACTGGCCTTCCGGGATGCAGGCACACTAGGTGGTTCACTAGGCCTCCGGGACTCAGGCACACTAGGTGGTTCATGGTTTCTCTGGAAGTCTGGGGCAGCATATTGTTGACTGACTCTTCGAGATTCACATTCAACAGCTTGTTGATCCGTTACTTCTGGTGATTCAGGTAAATCAGGTGCTTTGCTAAGCTTTCGAGATGGAGATACAACATATGTTTTACTAGACTTCTGGGACTCTGGTGGAGCAGGTAATTCACTGGCCTTCCGGGACTCAGTTATGGTATATACTTTGCTGCCCTTTCGGGACTCTGGTACAGCTGGTATTTCACTGGCCTTCCGGGATGCAGGCACACTAGGTGGTTCACTAGGCCTCCGGGACTCAGGCACACTAGGTGGTTCATGGTTTCTCTGGAAGTCTGGGGCAGCATATTGTTGACTGACTCTTCGAGATTCATATTCTACAGCTTGTTGATCCGTTACTTCTGGTGATTCAGGTAAATCAGGTGCTTTGCTAAGCTTTCGAGATGGAGATACAACATATGTTTTACTGGACTTCTGGGACTCTGGTAGAGCAGATAATTCACTGGCCTTCCGGGACTCAGTTATGGTATATACTTTGCTGCCCTTTCGGGACTCCGGTACAGCTAGTATTTCACTGGCCTTCTGGGATGCAGGCACACTAGGTGGTTCACTAGGCCTCCGGGACTCAGGCACACTAGGTGGTTCATGGTTTCTCTGGAAGTCTGGGGCAGCATATTGTTGACTGACTCTTCGAGATTCAAATTCAACAGCTTGTTGATCCGTTACTTCTGGTGATTCTTGAACCTCAGTTACATCACTCCTTGACATTGTTTCTTTCCTTGTAGACATCTGTTTTTTCGCCCTCTTTTTCTGGAGCCAACTATCACTGGTCTGTTGGCTTTGGTTTGTCATTAGTTTGCCAGTTTGTTTATGTAGCCAAGAAGTTCCCTGTAATGAAATAGTGCTATATGTCTGCTGAGCAGACATAGATTGTTTAGGCAACATTGTCTGACTATCAAACATAGAGGAGGGACTAGGCTCACAAGCAGAATCCATCTTACGTACCACTTTGAGAGATTTCTGACTGTCATACTGGGAGTCCTGCCGCATTCTCTCTTCATAAAGACGATGACATTCTTCCAGTGCAAAAGAAAGGCTGCTCTGACCATATTCTTCCAAAGGTTTCTCACCACCATGTTCAGATTCTTTTACCTTATCTGGGAATCTGCCATAAGTGAGGTCTTGCAAAGCAATTGGCTTGCTATCACGCTGAGAATAGTCCAGTTTAATAGGAAGGCTACTCTGGCGGTATTCTAGAGGTTCATACTCTTGCCTATTATCACGGCAAGAACCTTCTAATTCTGCTGGAAGACTGCGAGAGTGAAGTTCTTGAATGTCTTCCTGCTTGACTTCACGATTGGAATCCGGCATTTCTTGTGGTAGCATATTGCTACAGATTGCATGTTCTACAAGTGGATGGCTGTCAGAACAGGTATCTTTCAACTGAGCTGGAAGAATGTCCATATCAATTTTTTGTGGGAGTTGATGTGTGCCACAGACAGAATCAGGCAATTCAACTGCTGTGGCAATGCTTTCACTTTTAGACGTATCTGTCTGTAGACACTTTTCAGACAGTATTTTTTTGAGACTCTCTGCACTATCTGTCTGTTGACATTGGTCAACTTTATTTTTGCATACTTTTCTACGTCGCCTTATCTTTTGGTCCTCTGGCCTAGATTGATCAGCCCTATACTGTTGCCCTGCTGTCTTTTGAATACTTTGAAGAGATCCTTGTACAGTAGGCGTTAGACTAGGTCTCTTCGATTCTTGCCCCCCTATTTGCTTAATTCTGTGAAGAGATCCTTGTACAGTAGGTGTTTGACTAGGTCTCTTAGATTCTAGCCCCTCTATTTGTTGGATACTGTAAAGAGATCCCGGTACCAGAGGAGTTTGACTAGTCATCTTTGATTCTTTCCCCTCTATGTTTTGAATGCTGTAAAGAGATCCCGGAACAGTAGGCGCTTGACTAGCCATCTTTGATTCTTGCCCCTCTATTTGTTGGATACTGTAAAGAGATCCTGTTACAGTAGGCGCTTGACTAGGTCTCTTTGATTCTTGCCCCTCTATTTGTTGGATACTGTGAAGAGATCCTTGTACAGTAGGTGCTTGACTAGGTCTCTTTGATTCTTGCCCCTGTATTTCCTGGATACTGTGAAGAGATCCTTGTACAGTAGGCGCTTGACTAGGTCTCTTTGATTCCTGCCCCTGTATTTCTTGGATACTGTGAAGGGATCCTTGTACAATAGACGCTTGACTCGGTATCTTTGATTCTTGCCCCTCTATTTTTTGAATGCTGTAAAGAGATCCTGGAACAGTAGGTGCTTGACTAGGTTTCTTTGATTCTTGCCCCTGAATTTGCTGAATGCTATAAAGAGATCCTGTAACAGTAGGCGCTAGACTAGGTCTCTTTGATTCTTGCCCCTCTATTTGCTGGATACTGTGAAGGGATCCTTGTACAGTAGGTGCTTGACTCAGTTTCTTTGATTCTTGCCCATCTATTTTTTGAATGCTGTAAAGAGATCCTGGAACAGTAGGTGCTTGACTAGGTTTCTTTGATTCTTGTCCCTGAATTTGTTGAATACTATAAAGAGATCCCGTAACAGTAGGCGCTAGACTAGGTCTCTTTGATTCTAGCCCCTCCATTTGTTGGAGGCTGTAAAGAGATCCTTGTACAGTAGGCGCTTGACTAGGTTTTATTGATTCTTGCCCCTCTATTTGTTTGATACTGTAAAGAGATCCTTGTACAGTAGGCACTTGGCTAGGTCTCTTTGATTCTTGCCCCTCTATTTGTTTGATACTGTGAAGAGATCCTTGTACAGAAGGGGCTTGACTAGGTCTCTTCGATTCTAGCCCCTCTATTTGTTGGATACTGTAAAGAGATCCTGTTATAGTAGGCGCTTGACTAGGTCTCTTTGATTCTTGCCCCTCTACTTGTTTGATACTCTGAAGAGATCCTTGTACAGTAGGTGCTTGACTAGGTCTCTTTGATTCTTGCCCCTCTATTTGTTGGATACTGTAAAGAGATCCTGTTACAGTAGGCGCTTGACTGGGTCTCTTTGATTCTTGCCCCTCTACTTGTTTGATACTCTGAAGAGACCCTTTTACAGTAGGTGCTTGACTAGGTCTCTTTGATTCTTGCCCCTCTATTTGTTGCATACTGTGAAGAGATCCTTGTACAGTAGGTGCTTGACTAGGTCTCTTCGATTCTAGCCCCTCTATTTGTTGGATACTGTAAAGAGATCCTGTTACAGTAGGCGCTTGACTAGGTCTCTTCGATTCTTGCCCCTCTATTTGTTTGATACTGTGAAGAGATCCTTGTACAGAAGGGGCTTGACTAGGTCTCTTCGATTCTAGCCTCTCTATTTGTTGGATACTGTAAAGAGATCCTGTTACAGGAGGTGCTTGACTAGGTCTCTTTGATTCTTGCCCCTCTATTTGTTTGATACTGTACAGAGATCCAGATACTGTAGGCGCTTGACTAGGTCTCTTCATTTCTTGCCCCTCTACTTTTTGAAGGCTGTAAAGAGATCCTGGAACAGCAGGCGCTTGACTAGGCATCTTTGATTCTTGCCCTTGTATTTGTTGGATACTCTGAAGAGATCCTTGTACATTAAGCACTTGGCTAGGTTTTATTGATTCTTGCCCCTCTAGTTGTTTCATACTGTAAAGAGATCCAGGTAACGTAGGTACTTGACTAGGTCTCTTCGATTCTAGCCCCTCTATTAGTTGGATACTGTAAAGAGATCCCGGTACAGTAGGTGCTTGACTTGGTCTCTTAGATTCTAGCCCCTCTATTTGTTGGATACTGTAAAGAGACTCCGGTACAATAGGTGCTTGACTAGGTCTCATAGATTCTTGCCCCTCTATTTGTTTGATACTATAAAGAGATCCCGGTACAGTAGGTGCTTGACTAGGTCTCATAGATTCTTGCCCCTCTATTTGTTGGATACTGTAAATAGATCCTTGTACAGTAGGCGCTTGACTAGGTCTCTTAGATTCTAGCCCCTCTATTTGTTGGATACTGTAAAGAGATCCCGGTACCATAGGTGCTTGACTAGGTGTCTTCGATTCTTGCCACTGTATTTGTTGGATACTGTAAAGAGATCCCGGTACCGTAGGCGCTTGACTAGGCATCTTTGATTCTTTCTCCTCTATGTTTTGAATGCTGTAAAAAGATCCTGGAACAGTAGGCGCTTGACTAGGCATCTTTGATTCTTGCCCTTGTAGTTGTTGGATACTCTGAAGAGATCCTTGTACATTAAGCACTTGGCTAGGTTTCATTGATTCTTGCCCCTCTATTTGTTGGATACTGTGAAGAGATCCTTGAACAGTAGGTGCTTGACTAGGTCTCTTTAATTCTTGCCCCTCTATTTGTTTGATACTGTAAAGAGATCCCGATACTGTAGGCGCTTGACTAGGTCTCTTCGATTCTTGCCCCTCTACTTTTTGAATGCTGTAAAAAGATCCCGGAACAGTAGGTGCTTGAATAGACATCTTTGATTCTTGCCCCTGTATTTGTTGGATACTGTAAAGAGATCCTTCTACATTAAGCGCTTGGATAGGTTTTATTGATTCTTGCCCCTCTATTTGTTGGATACTTTGAAGAGATCCTTGTACACTAGGTGCTTGACTAGGTCTCTTTGATTCTTGCCCCTCTATTTGTTTGATGCTATAAAGAGATCCCGTTACAGTAGGTGCTTGACTAGGTCTCTTTGATTCTTGCCCCTCTATTTGTTTGATGCTATTAAGAGATCCCGTTACAGTAGGTGCTTGACTAGGTCTCTTTGATTCTAGCCCCTCTATTTGTTGCATACTGTAAAGAGATCCAGGTACCGTAGGTACTTGACTAGGTCTCTTTGATTCTTGCCCCTCTATTTGTTGGATACTGTGAAGAGATCCTTGTACAGTAGGTGCTTGACTAGGTCTCTTCGATTCTTGCCCCTCTATTTGTTGGATACTGTAAAGAGATCCTGTTACAGAAGGTGCTTGACTAGGTCTCTTTGATTCTTGCCCCTCTATTTGTTTGATACTGTGAAGAGATCCTTGTACAGAAGGTGCTTGACTAGGTCTCTTTGATTCTTGCCCCTCTATTTGTTGGATACTGTAAAGAGATCCTGTTACAGGAGGTGCTTGACTAGGTCTCTTTGATTCTTGCCCCTTTATTTGTTGGATACTGTAAAGAGATCCTGTTACAGAAGGCGCTTGACTAGGTCTCTTTGATTCTTGCCCCTCTATTTGTTGGATACTGTAAAGAGATCCTGTTACAGAAGGCGCTTGACTAGGTCTCTTTGATTCTTGCCCCTCTATTTGTTGGATACTGTAAAGAGATCCTGTTACAGAAGGCGCTTGACTAGGTCTCTTTGATTCTTGCCCCTTTATTTGTTGGATACTGTAAAGAGATCCTGTTACAGAAGGCGCTTGACTAGGTCTCTTTGATTCTTGCCCCTCTATTTGTTTGATACTGTGAAAAGATCCTTGTACAGAAGGTGCTTGACTAGGTCTCTTCGATTCTAGCCCCTCTATTTGTTGGATACTGTAAAGAGATTCTTTTACAGGAGGCGCTTGACTAGGTCTCTTTGATTCTTGCCCCTCTATTTGTTGGATACTGTAAAGAGATCCTGTTACAGAAGGCGCTTGACTAGGTCTCTTTGATTCTTGCCCCTCTATTTGTTGGATACTGTAAAGAGATCCTGTTACAGAAGGCGCTTGACTAGGTCTCTTTGATTCTTGCCCCTCTATTTGTTGGATACTGTAAAGAGATCCTGTTACAGAAGGCGCTTGACTAGGTCTCTTTGATTCTTGCCCCTTTATTTGTTGGATACTGTAAAGAGATCCTGTTACAGAAGGCGCTTGACTAGGTCTCTTTGATTCTTGCCCCTCTATTTGTTTGATACTGTGAAGAGATCCTTGTACAGAAGGGGCTTGACTAGGTCTCTTCGATTCTAGCCCCTCTATTTGTTGGATACTGTAAAGAGATTCTGTTTCAGGAGGCGCTTGACTAGGTCTCTTTGATTCTTGTCCCTCTATTTGTTGGATACTGTGAAGAGATCCTTGTACAGAAGGTGTTTGACTAGGTCTCTTCGATTCTAGCCCCTCTATTTGTTGGATACTGTAAAGAGATTCTGTTACAGGAGGCGCTTGTCTAGGTCTCTTTGATTCTTGTCCCTCTATTTGTTGGATACTGTGAAGAGATCCTTGTACAGGAGGCGCTTGACTAGGTCTCTTTGATTCTTGCCCCTCTATTTGTTGGATACTGTAAAGAGATCCCTGTACAGGAGGCACTTGACTAGGTCTCTTTGATTCTTGCCCCTCTATTTGTTTGATACTGTGAAGAGATCCTTGTACAGAAGGTGCTTGACTAGGACCTTTTGATTCTAGCCCCTCTATTTGTTGGATACTGTAAAGAGATCCTGTTACAGGAGGCGCTTGACTAGGTCTCTTTGATTCTTGCCCGTCTATTTGTTTGATACTGTGAAGAGATCCTTGTACAATAGGTGCTTGACTAGGTCTCTTTGATTCTTGCCCCTCTATTTGTTGGATACTGTAAAGAGATCCTGTTACAGAAGGTGCTTGACTAGGTCTCTTTGATTCTTGCCCCTCTATTTGTTTGATACTGTAAAGAGATCCTGTTACAGAAGGCGCTTGACTAGGTCTCTTTGATTCTTGCCCCTTTATTTGTTGGATACTGTAAAGAGATCCTGTTACAGAAGGCACTTGACTAGGTCTCTTTGATTCTTGTCCCTCTATTTGTTGGATACTGTGAAGAGATCCTTGTACAGAAGGTGCTTGACTAGGTCTCTTCGATTCTAGCCCCTCTATTTGTTGGATACTGTAAAGAGATTCTGTTACAGGAGGCGCTTGACTAGGTCTCTTTGATTCTTGTCCCTCTATTTGTTGGATACTGTGAAGAGATCCTTGTACAGAAGGTGCTTGACTAGGTCTCTTCGATTCTTGCCCCTCTATTTGTTGGATACTGTAAAGAGATCCCTGTACAGGAGGTGCTTGACTAGGTCTCTTCGATTCTTGCCCCTCTATTTGTTGGATACTGTAAAGAGATCCCTGTACAGGAGGCGCTTGACTAGGTCTCTTTGATTCTTGCCCCTCTATTTGTTGGATACTGTAAAGAGATCCCTGTACAGGAGGCGCTTGGCTAGGTCTCTTCGATTCTTGCCCCTCTATTTGTTGGATACTGTAAAGAGATCCCTGTACAGGAGGCGCTTGACTAGGTCTCTTTGATTCTTGCCCCTCTATTTGTTGGATACTGTAAAGAGATTCTGTTACAGGAGGCGCTTGACTAGGTCTCTTTGATTCTTGTCCCTCTATTTGTTGGATACTGTGAAGAGATCCTTGTACAGAAGGTGCTTGACTAGGTCTCTTCGATTCTTGCCCCTCTATTTGTTGGATACTGTAAAGAGATTCTGTTACAGGAGGCGCTTGACTAGGTCTCTTTGATTCTTGTCCCTCTATTTGTTGGATACTGTGAAGAGATCCTTGTACAGAAGGTGCTTGACTAGGTCTCTTCGATTCTTGCCCCTCTATTTGTTGGATACTGTAAAGAGATTCTGTTACAGGAGGCGCTTGACTAGGTCTCTTTGATTCTTGTCCCTCTATTTGTTGGATACTGTGAAGAGATCCTTGTACAGAAGGTGCTTGACTAGGTCTCTTCGATTCTAGCCCCTCTATTTGTTGGATACTGTAAAGAGATTCTGTTACAGGAGGCGCTTGACTAGGTCTCTTTGATTCTTGCCCCTCTATTTGTTGGATACTGTAAAGAGATTCTGTTACAGGAGGCGCTTGACTAGGTCTCTTTGACTCTTGCCCCTCTATTTGTTGGATACTGTGAAGAGATCCTTGTACAGAAGGTGCTTGACTAGGTCTCTTTGATTCTTGCCCCTCTATTTGTTGGATACTGTAAAGAGATCCCGTTACAGTAGGCGCTTGACTAGGTCTCTTTGATTCTTGCTCTTCTGTCTTTTGCTTGCTGTGATGATATTCTTCAACTGCAGGCTGTGCCCTTTCTGTATCCAGTGAAGAAACTAGTGCTGCCTCCTCTTTTAACATCTCTTTTTCTACTGTTTTGCTTTTAATGGATTCTTTAAAAGGTAGTAAAATTTCTGCAAGTGTTTCTGGGCCCCAAATTATACTTGTTTGCTGATGTCTAGATATTACATATACGCCTGTTCTTTTATTGAACCAAGTTGTTTCCTCAGCTATATCAGCATTATCTACGGCCTGTCCTTGGGCCATCTTTTGGCCTTGCAAAATGTGGGTGCCAGTGGACTGCTGGCTGCTCCTTCGAGATTGTTCTTGGCCACAAATGGGAAAGCCATACATTTGAGATATTAGACTGCTACGTCGGGATTCCTCCACTTGTTCACTTTCATAGCCAGAATCGGGCACTATTGTTGACTCAGTGTCATCAGGAAAATTAATCTCAGATTGCATCCAAGAAGATGCTCGGCTATGACCATCCTGACGACTAATAGATTGTTGACTGCTGTGTTGGGATTTTTGGCCTTCGAACTGAGAACTGCTAAAGCGGGATTCTTTCCTTAGAGATGTTATACTGCTTTCTGAACCGCCACAAACATCTGTCTGCTGACTCCGGTCAATTAGTGTTTTCTGCCTGAAAACGCTCACTTTGCTGTCTGTCTGCAGAGATTGGTTAATCCTATCTTTATCAGAAACTGATCTGTATATGGCTCTTTGCTCCATTATTGGTGCAGTATCCCCACTCTCCTGCAAATGATTTGTCCCACTGTAATCTTCCTCACTAGCATCATCATTACGTTTCTGCTCCTCATCTAATATTTCATCATTCCCAGGAGTCTCCTGGTCAAGTGGTGGTTCAGAGTCATCCATTCTTTTGCTTAACACTTGCTAATTTAGTAGTTGGGGCCTTGGGACAACAGCCCTTGCTGTATGGGCAAGACAAATTTCCCCCCTGTGCCTTGCACCTTTCTTTTAAAAGCCTACAAATAATGGAAACATGAGAGCTACCTTCTTGGATCCCGAGCAGCAGAAGTTTTTTTATTCCTTGCATCAGGGCTGTGGCTTGTTATGTTGGTTGCATCATTGTCTAGATGGATAGTACACTTATCTGGTGCTTCTTCTTTCTATTTACAGCCAGTTGGAATCATGGCCCTGATGTTGAAGCAAATACCTCCAGAAAACCTGTTACAAGCTCTCCGCTGCTGGTGGTTTTCGTGTTCTCACTCCAGTTCTTTGTTCTAGAAGCTTCAAGTAGGCGGTCTATGACATCATTGTCTGTTCTGCTTCAGCCATTTATATGATTATAGTAGAGGAAACCCTACGTTCAGGACTCTAGAGCTGCATACAGTGTTTATCCTTTCTGACATCCATATGCTGAAAACATTGGATATTCTAACTTCTGAAAGGCTGGGCTACACTCTCTCTTCTCAAAAACTGACATTAAGAGGAGGTAACTAGGAGGTAACATTCCTATTAAAAGCAACCTGATATTTAGATTACCCAGTTTGTTGTTGTTGTTAACTGTCATTAAATTGGCTTTGACTTGAATGAGAGACCTCCACATCAACCTTTATCAATAGCACTGTTCTGGGCCCGGGGCTCTGGTTTCCTTGATTGAATCTATCTACCTGTAATGCAGTCTTCCTGTTTATCTACTGCCTTCTACCTCACCAAATGTTGTCTTTTCTAAAGATTCACAATGTATCCAAGGTATGATTATTATCTATTTAGTCATCTTGGGTTCTAGGGACAGTCCAAGGTTGATTTGTTTTTTTATTCATTTATCTATCCATGGTATATGGAGAATACCATATTTACTCAAATCTAATGTTCACCTTTTTTGGCTTAATTGAATAGCCAAAAATGTGGTGCGCATTAGATTCAATGGCATGTTAACATTGTGCACATAAATCCACCAGCACTCACCCTCTCAAGCTCAGCCTGGAAAACTCACCAGCCTCATTCTGATAGAGGGTACGACTTCCTGCCTGGCCTCATTCACGAGGCCTTCAAGATCTCCCCCTTGGTTTTGATACCCTCATAAATGAAAGCTTGCTTGGGAAGCCACTGCCTCCAATCTGCCTTGAGTTTGCTGGCCTGATGGAGGGATACAGCTCCCATTGCCTGTTCTTGAAAACTCAGGGCAGTGATAGCTTCCTTAATTGGATAAATATCTTTTTCTCTCTTTTCCTACTGCACTTTACCAAGCATTAGTCTCACTTCCAATAAGACATCATCTCTTGATATGTCCTAAGTACAACAGTTTTTGAAGAGGTATTTGACTTGGCTTTTGGAAAAATTATGCCATAACATTTTGGGAAATGGCATTCATTCCCACCATTTTGGGAAAATCAGGAATCTTCCTGTGAAGAGTTAAAAACTCGCTTGAGTCAACCTTCTCCTTAGTGGCAAATATCCACTAGTATTCATGCAAAGCACTTAGGTTTCTCAGCTCTTATACTGATATACCTAGATATTCTCTTTGAATCTTAATACCAATCTTACTGCAGCTGCACTGGTTACCAATTGAGCACTGGATCACTTTCAAAGTGATGGTACTTACCTTTAAGGCCTTACATGGTATAGGGCCGATGTACCTGAGGGACCGCCTCACCCCCTACAAACCCCAGAGATCCCTCCGTTCTGAGGACCAAGACCTATAAGTCCCCAGTTTTAAGACCTTGTGTAAGCCGCCCTGAGTCCCCTCAGGGAGAAGGGCGGGGTAGAAATATTGGAAATAAATAAACAACAACTAGATACAGAGCCTTTTCAGCAGTGGCGCCATCTCTCTGGAACACTCTGCCACCTGAAGTTCGTGCCTTACGGGACTTATCAGCCTTTCGCAGGGCATGTAAGACACATCTGTTTTGGCAGGCTTTTGATTTCTGTTATTGATGTGTTTAAGATGTTTTAAAGATGTTTTAAAGATGTTTTTAAATTGTTAGATTTTAGCCTGTTCTTGTAAGCCACCCCGAGCCCTAGGGGAGTGGCGGCATATAAGTTTGAATAATAAATAAATAAATAAGTAAATAAACTGATAGAGACAAATATATGCCAATCCACAAAAACATATATAACACTTCTGAAACTCTGCTATATATGTATATGTGTGTGTGTGTGTTAACACACACATATACATATATAGCAGAGTTTCAGAAGTGTTCTTTCAGTTGCCCGAAAAATCTACTCTCCCTTAAAACATCTTAGTTTAAATCATACTCTCAAGAGACCAAAAATAAGTAGACTTCATTTAAAGTAACATAATTGGTTTACTCACAAACTTAATGTATTCAAAATACAGGTACTGAGGGACCTGAGGGACCGATGTACCTGAGGGTATATTGCATTTCAGTCCAGTTACACTGAGAGTTTAATAGAGTCTTTGTTTCTAAAGACTTCTAAGGCATACTGTTTCTACATTGAAAGTCGAATGGCTTCTGCCTTTCTAAAATGGAGTCAGTTCTCTAACAATCCCAGATCTGATCACATGATCTGCAGCCCCTCCCACAACACAGAGTTAAGGAAAACTGCAAACCAATATACACATACACCATAAAGAAAGCAATTGAATTATATACATAACAAATAACTAGTGGAGGTTTGAAGAAGGTTGCTTTTCCAACATTGGCAGCTATAAAGGAACTAGACAAAATCCTCAAATGAACAATACTGAATACCAATGTCAGGATTGTCCATGTCATTGCATTTCTAGTATTTGTATATGGTCATGAAGATTGGACAGTGAAAAGTGTTGTGAAGCAGGCAGAATGGCCAACAGGCAAGGGGTGCAATACATTCGACAGAAAATCTTTTTATGCAGTGTGGACCTTCAATGGCATGTTATATTCAACTAAATACAGTACTTCTCGAGCACTACATTTCAAATGAACTGATTCTCTTCTTATCATTTTTTTCACTGTCCAACCTTCATGACCATATATAACAATTGGAAATACAGTGACATGGACAATCCTGGCGTTGGTATTCAATATCGTTCACTTAAGGATTTTTTCTAGTTCTTTTATAGATGCCAAGTCAAGGGCCTTTTCTGATCTGAATGGAATCTCTGTTTGATTAAAGATTAGAATAACAGAATAACAGAGTTGAAAGACACCTCATAGGCAATCCAGTACAACCCCCTTCTTTGAGGCAGGAAAAACACAAAAGTACCCCTGACAGACGGTCATCCAATTTCTGTTTAAAAATTTCCAAGGTAGGAGCTTCCATCACACTCTGAGGCAGAGTGTGCCACTGCGGAACAGCTCATAAGTTCCTGTAATTTGAACTCATTGCTCCAAGTACTAGTTTCCAGAGCAGCAGTAAACAAGCCTGCTCCCTTCTCCTGATGGCATCCTTTCATATATTTATGCATGGCTATCGTGTCTCCTCTCAACCTTCTCTTCTGCAGGCTAAACAGACCCAGCTCTTTAAGATGCTCCTCAGAGGGATTCATGGTCTCCAAACCTTTGATCATTTTAGATGTCTCCTCTGGACACCTTCCAGCTTGTCAATATCTCTTTTGAACTGTGGTGCCCAGAATTGGACACAGTATTCCAGGTGAGGCTTAACCAAAGCAAAGTACGTATATACTTTGAGTCAAAGAATAGGAGATCTCTGACTATCTCAGTACTTTCACTGTAAATTTTAAAGTTATAAAAATAATGTGGTGTCATTATTTTTATTTTCTTAATAATCAACTTCAAATATCCCTTTGCAATTTCCTCCTTGATTTTCTTCTGTAATTATTCCAGATCTTGGCTATTTTCTGCTAGTAATATGGTGTCCATATATTTTTATTGTTGATGTCCTTTCTTCCAATTTTTTCACTTTTTCTGTAACCCAGTGGCGCAGTGGGTCAAACCGTTGAGCTGCTGAACTTGCTAACCGAAAGGTCGGTGATTCGAATCTGGGGAGCGGGGTGAGCTCCCGCTATTAGCCCCAATTTCTGGCAACCTAGCCATTCAAAAACATGCAAATGTGAGTAGAACAACAGGTACCGCTCCGGTGGGAAGGTAACAGGGCTCTATGCAGTCAGGCCAGCGACATGACCCTGGAGGTGTCTATGGACAATGCTGGCTCTTCGACTTAGAAACGGAGATGAGCACCAACCCCCAGAGTCGGACACAACTAGGCTTAATGTCAGGGGAAAATCTTACCTTTAACTTTACCTAATCTTGCTTTATGTATGGTACACTCAGCATACAATTTAAAATGCAGTCTTCTTTACCCCCCTTGCAAATTGGAATTATGGAATATTGGCTGTCTGCGCTTAGTACACAGCTTGAATGACACAAGGAAATGTCTCTCCAGCCCAGATGGCACAAGAAAAACTGAGAGTCTGGAATGGGTCAGCTTTCTTTCTGGTCTCTTCTGGTCATTCCTTTTTTCCTGGGACCATTTCTTTCTTTAAGTGTGTCTTAGTCATCAAGTCTGAACTTTCATTAGAAGTAAGACTAAACGGAGGCGGTTGTGCTTTGGACATATCAAGAGATGATGTGACTCATTGGAAATGAGACTAATGCTTGGTAAAGTGCAGTAGGAAAATATATTTATCCAATTAAGGAGGTCATCACTGTCCTGAGTTTGCAAGAACTGATCAGGGCAGATGATGGCATCTAGAAAATCTCTCATCCGTAAAGTCACCAAAAGCGTAACTTGGGGACTGCCTGTACTGAAACTGGAAATACAATGGGATGGTTGATTCTGATTTTGGTATTCAATGATAATACTTAATATTTTTACATTTGAGAGTCTTATCTAATTCCTTCATAGTGGCCCTTCCAAGTCCTAGTCCTTTTCTGATCAAATACTATACAGTAATCTCCTTTTGATAATTATTGCTGTTGTTATTTATACCCTGCTTTATCTCTCCCGGAGGAGACTCAAAGTGAGAGCTGCAGGATGTGAAGGTTGAGAGAGGCCAGCACTAGTTTAATTAATTTCCCCATGTTTTTATGATAGAATCGATTGAGAAATTACATTTATAACCCAGGAACAGAAATGTAATAACACTAATATAGTATATATAATATTCATAATGTTGTAATAAATATATGTACTACAACTTATGATATAATACATTATATTGTATAATACTAATAATATGATATACTAGTAGTGTATTATATATATTGTGGTATAATAATATAGTACAATATAATGATATATATAAGAACATAACAATTGTAGATTATATATTACAAATAATATTGCAGTATAGTGATATAGTAATAATAATAAAATTTATTTATAGTCTGCCCTATCTTCCCAGAGGGTCTCAATAATACTGACATTGTACTATGTTAATAATATATTATATATCTACATATAATATTGATAATATTATAATGTAATATAATACTAATATTAATGCAATATAATAATATATAATAATATTGTGTTGTTGAAGGCTATCATGGCCGGAATCACTGGATTGCTGTGAGTTTTCTGGGTTGTGTGGCCATGTTCCAGATGCATGACGTTTCACCTGTTTCATCTATGGCAGGCATCCTGAGAGGTTGTGAGTGTTGGAAACTAGGGTCTATATATCTGTGGAATGTCCAGGGTGGGAGAAAGAACTATTGTCTGTTGTCTATTTGAGGCAAGTCTAAATGTTACAATTGGCCACCTTTGATTAACCTGAAAAATCAGTCATAGCAGAGCATTTGATGAACCAACCTGGACACAGCATATTATTTGAGAACACAGAAATGCTGGACCACTCTAAGCACCACCATGTCAGGCTACACAGAGAAGCCATTGAAATCCACAAGCATGTGGACAATTTCAACAGAAAAGAGGAAACCATGCAAATGAACAAAATCTGGCCACCAGTATTTAAAAAACTCTAAAATCAGGACAGTAGATAAAGAACAACACTCAGAAAACAGGGAATTTCCAGGCAGGAAACAATCAGGGCCAATAAAGGATTCCCCCAGGCAAGAAGCAGCCAGGCTTTGAAGCTGCAAGGCCATTCAATGCTAATGAAGGTGGCCAATTGCAACATTCACACTTCCCTCAGACAAGAGTTTTTTCTCCCACTGTGGACGTTCCACAGATATAGAAATCCCACTTGCCTAATTTCCAACAGACCTCACAACCTCTGAGGATCCTGCCATAGATGTGGGAGAAACATCAGCACAGAGCGCTTCTGGAACAAGGCCACACAGTCCGGAAAACTCACAGCAAGCCTATAATAACATTGTAATACAGCAATACCAATATAGTAAATATAATTATAACCGATAATTTATAATATATAATGATATGCTGTTTTATTATTGTATACAGTAGAGTCTCAATTATCCAAGCCTCGCTTATCCAAGCTTCTGGATAATCCAAGCCATTTTTGTAGTCAAAGTTTTCAATATTTTGTGATATTTTGGTGCTAAATTCGTAAATACATTAATTACAACATAACATTACTGCATATTGAACTACTTTTTCTATCAAATTTGTTGTATAACATGATGTTTTGGTGTTTAATTTGTAAAACCATAACCTAATTTGATGTTTAATAGGCTTTTCCTTAATCCCTCCCTATTATCCAAGATATTCGCTTATCCAAGCTTCTGCCGGCCCGTTTAGCTTGGATAAGTGAGACTCTACTATATTTGTATATTTTAAATTGTAGCATTTTTTATTATGAGCCGCCTTGAGTCTCCGAATGGAGAGCTAAGGCGGGATATAAATAATGAAATAGTATTGATGTAAGGCTGTGAGCCGCTTTGAGTCTCCGAATGGAGAGTTAAAGGGGGATAGGTAAAGGTTTCCCCTGACATTAAGTCCAGTCATGTCCAACTCTGGGGGTTGGTGGTCATCTCCATTTCTAAGCCGAAGACCGCTGTTGTCCGTAGACACCTCCAAGGTCATGTGGCCGACATGAATGCATGTAGCGCCATTACCTTCCTGCCGGAGCGGTACCTATTGATCTACTCATATTTGCGTGTTTTCAAACTGCTAGGTTGGCAGAAGAGGAAGCTAACAGTAGGCGCTCACTCCGCTCCCTGGATTCAAACCTGCGATCTTTCGGTCTGCAAGTTCAGCAACTCAGTGCTTTAACACACTGTGCCACTAGGGGCTCTCAGCGGGATGTAAGCAAATAAATACAGTAGAGTCTCACTTATCCAAGATTCTGGATTATACAATGCATTTTTGTAGTCGATGGTTTCAATATATCGTGCTATTTCGGTGCTAAATTTGTAAATACAGCAATTACAACATAACATTACTGCGTATTGAACTACTTTTTCTGTCAAATTTGTTGTATTACACGATGCTTTGGTGCTTAATTTGTAAAATCATAACCTATTTTGATGTTTAATAGGCTTTTCCTTAATCCCTCCTTGTTATCCAAGATATTCGCTTATCCAAGCTTCTGCCGGCCAGTTTAGCTTGGATAAGGGAGACTCTACTGTAGTATTCATGCAAGGCAAATCAGGCTTCTCAGTTGTTATACTGATATACCTGGTTCTCTCTCAAAACTGTTAGGAACAAAGATATGCCAATGCATAAAATAAATAGCATATCTTCAGAAGTGTTATTTCAGTTGCTCAAAATGAACATGAAAAATGAAAAAATAGATTGCTTTTAAATCATGCTCTGAAGAGACCAAAACATAATCAGCCTTCGTTAAAAGTTAACTTAGTTGATTTACTTACAAAGCTTCATGTATTCAGCATACAGGTACATTGGTTATTGGTTCAAAGTTTCAACCAGGCCTGGGCCAACTTGGGCCTTCTCCCCAGGTGTTTTGGACTTCAACTGCCGCCATTCCCAACAGCCTCAGGACCCTTCCTTTTCCCCCTCAGCCGCTTAAGCGGCTGAGGGGGGAAAGGAAGGGTCCTGAGGCTGTTAGGAATGGCGGCAGTTGAAGTCCAAAACACCTGAGGGGAAGGCCCAAGTTGGCCCAGGCCTAGTTAACACAATCTGTTCTCTAAAACATTTTCTTCAGCCTAATACATTCCTCAATAGAGACTAACTGCAGCATTCTGACGCTGACTGACTTCTAAACTGAGGTAAAACATACTGTACTGACCGTACTGACTCTGAGGTAAAACGTACTGTGCTGACTCTGAGGTAAAATAAAAATGGCTTCCAAAATGGCGCCTCAACTTGAAGAGGCCCAGATCTGGTCACATGGTCTGTAGTCCCGCCCACAAACAACATAGAGCCCAGGGCAAAACTGCATACTAAATCATATTATTTACCTGGCCCCTGTCCTAAACTTTAGACTTAGGGTTGACCTACGTCGACCTGGTCTTTGAAGATCTCTTTGCTTAGCTACAGCCTTATGAGACCATCTAGATGGCATTTGGAGGTCACTTTCCTTACCTATTGTATTGCTATTGTATTACCTATGGTCCTATGAGACCGTCTAGATGGCCTTTGAGGGTCCCTTTCCTTACCTATGGCCTTATGAAATCATCTAGATGGTCTTTGAGGGTCCCTTTCCTTATCTGTGGTCTTCTGATGGCCTGATGAGAACATCTAGATGGCCTTTGAGGGTCCCTTTCCTCACCTATGGTCTTATGAGACCATGTAGATGGTCTTTGAGGGTCCCTTTCCTTATCTGTGGTCTTCTGATGGCCTTATGAGATCATCTAGATGGCCTTTGAGGGTCCCTTTCCTTACCTATGGCCTTATGAAACCATCTAGATTGTCTTTAAGGGTCCCTTTCCTTATCTATGGTCTTCTGATGGCCTGATGAGAACATCTAGATGGCCTTTGAGGGTCCCTTTCCTTACCTATGGTCTTATGAGACCATCTAGATGGCCTTTGAGGGTCCCTTTCCTTACCTATGGCCTTATGATGTAGCGGAAGCCAGACTTCCCCTTTTCTCAGCTTGTCGTGTGTCTTGTGCGGACGCAGTGGAAGTAGGAGACAGACAACTGGAGGTTTTTTCTCTTTTTTTCTTCCAAGGAAAGCAGTTTACTAGAGTTCCTGCAGCTGCAGAGGTTCATCCCACGCACAACTAGATGCTGAAAAGGGAGAACCCCGCAGACAGGGTCGAGTGTCTATTTATACAATTCAGTGGGTTCGGTTTACGACCGCCCACATATCAAACCATTGGTGCATATTTGTGGTGCAGTATTACATTTCATTACTTTCGTTTCTCTCAAAACACATGATTTCAGGGAAACCATGTGATAACCCATCGGCTGTGTTCCTGGCCTGCTCGTACCTCCTTATATGGCCATTTCCTCCTACCCCTTCATTCCTGCCTTATTCCCCCATTTTTTTTTTTTTTTTTTTTGCGAAGCGTGTATACAAAAGCTGAAGCAAACTAAATGAGCAGACTTATGGGTCCCTCCAATCCCTTCTAGCTTGCAGCCAAGCTATCTTTTCAGTGGAAAATGAGCGCAGAATAGCATTTGTACATAGTTTCATCACCAGAGGTAAACAACACATGAGAATTAAAAATATTAATCAGGTTTTAGAAAGGACATAGTCCACAGTAGAATTCTGATCTAGCCCAGTCACTTGGCTTCTTCCGATGATGGATTTGTTGCTATGGCCAGAGGTGGCAATTCACATACATGTCCAACTTTCAGGTCTTTTCAGTCTTTGGCATAAAGTCAAACTGGGGGTGTGTTCCCTCTTCCTTGATCAAAGGAATAATGTTCAGTTAATTTGAAGAAAGTCTCTTTGTCCAATCAAGTCTCTAGTCTCTAAGAATTGTCTCTGTGTAAAGAAAAGTCTGTAAAGAAAATCTCCATCTCTCACAGGGCTTTAGCTGTCATACCCAGTATGTGTGGCGTGGGGTAGACTTAAACTCCTACGGGTTTTGGATTCCAAAACAGGCCTTCCAGTAATAATGCCTTATGGATCTCCATTTTTGGAAAACAGGCCTCTCAGTAACAATGCCTTATGGATCTCCAATTTAGGAACAGGAGTCCAAAAAGCTGAAAAAGAAAGCAGGAAGACAGTGAGAGAGAATGGGGGAGGGGGAACGGATTACCCATCTGTCGATCATCCTGTTCGGCATCACTTTTGTCTCAGCCAATCTTGTTGAAATCCCTTGTCTCTCCACGGGTGAGGCAGGTAGGCCACTATTCAGCTCCCAAACGACCCCTCCATGGCCTCTTGAGAAATGATTCCTCCATGGGCCTTCTTTCGCGATCTGCAGTAATCCTTTTTACTCTGGTCCTGCTGCAATGGTTAACTTATTTTATTCTTTGTCACATTGTCTCCGTGCTATATCCTCCTTTTGGCTTAAAAAGCAAGGTTGTTAGATGGCATATGAAAAAAGTCCCTCATTGTCTCTCAAATCCGTCAAAAATCCGAATTATTTGCAATGTCCCATTACAAAAGGTCCTATCCAGGAGAGTTGGGTCAAAATAGAAAATTGTATGTTGTTGAGTTGGTCAGCCCTTACAGCCTCCAGCCTGATGCCACACTCCATCACAGCCTTAACACTCAGCAACACCTATAGGCCCTCCCAGGCCTCTCAATAAACATGTCTCATAGACTTCTGGGTTTATCCCATACAGGAGTTCAGGACCTGTAGCAAAAAACAATGAGAGGGAAAAGAAGGGGAGGGAAATACTCATCCTTCCAGGCTGTATGGCTCTTGAAGCACTCTCTCTAGTCGTTTCGCTCACATCCACGGCAGGCCTCCTCAGAGGTTGTGCCTTTGACAACACACTCATCTGTCTTGAAATCCAACAAAATCTTTCTTCTCCACATCTTTTCTTTTCTTTTCCGCAAACGATTTAACAATCGTCTATCCACTTGCTGCAATGCAATCTTCCACTCCAGTCCTGCTGCAGTGTTAAACTTACTCAATTCCCCTTTTACACCGACTCGTTGAACAGCTCAAAATTTGTTAGTAACACATGTTGAAAAGCCTCCTGCCGCTTCTCAAATCTGGCAAAATCCAGGCTGGGGGCGATGGAAAAAATGCCCCTATTTGCATGATCTAATGTCCCGTTTACAAAAGTCCTAGTCCTTCCTTTCCGTAACCTTTAGAAAGAGTTGGGCCAAAATCACAAAGTTCAGAATCCAAATCTCACAAAATTATTATGAAGCAACATGAGATGCAGCCAATTATATCATGTCTTTGGTTCTCAAAAGGATAACTTTTTATCACTTGGGCACTAGCTCCCTTTTTGAATAAAATGTCAATCAAAAATTTAAAAATCAATGTCAGTTCTTAATCCTTCTGTGTCAGGAATATGGGGTCAATTTTTTTTTCAAAAATAATTTATTATTATTATTATTATTATTTTTGCACTGCCAACTTGTGACAGTTTTCCATACAAAGTCTCTACAACCAATAACTCCTCTCCTTGTATTCCAAAGTGCTGCAAAAAAAAAAAAGAACCTCCAACATTTCCCTATAACCTGTAAGGGGTTTAAAGTCTGTAGAACAGAAAAAAGGGGGAGTAGCCCACAGAGGCTTGAGTTTTCAAAAGTGCACTTGTTCAGGCTCATTTTTTTTTCCTTGAGATTCAATTTCTGGGCAGATGTCCAGCTCTTATCTGTTGTATCACCATGTTCTCTAAAAACACTGAAGCATTGTTCTTTCAAAACAAGGATTTTTTTTTTCAAGCCTAAGACCATTTTTTTTTTCAAAAAAAAATATCTACAGCTTCCGAATTGCTTCTGAACAAATCTACTAACATTGTTTATAACTCTTTATGCATTTTGAATTCAACACATACATCTCATTCACACAAGGTCCACAGGAATTCTGATTAGTGGTTAGTTGTTTAGATAAAGTCACACACTCTCTCTCAGCTCATGAAACATTCTCACCCAGTTGTCCCAAAATAAGTCCAAAGCAAGGATTTAAGATCCAGGTGAAAGACAGAACCCCAATATATATATATATATATACACACATTTACATCATCATTTTCTTTCTTTCTTTTTTTTTTTTCATATTAAATTCACATTACATTTTTAAAACTTCACTAGTTCACAGCGGCTTTCATTGACCTTGGCTGTCCACTGGAATTCCATTATCTTTCTCTGGGCATTTCGCCTGAGTTTAACAAGAATGACAGGGAGTTTTTTACCTTGGGCTGTCTGCCAAGATTTTCTCACTATCTTTTTGGCATGAGGCCCAGGTGCAAAGGAAAACTTTTTAAGAAAACAGCCTTTGTTCCTCAGAAATAACAAGGAAAAACTCCTTTGAAAGACAGTTTTAACAGCCTCCCTCCCTTTTTCTCGCCTCTCTGCAGCTTGTCAGCAAAAGCAAACTAGCACAGACAGACCCTCTTCGGATCAGATTTTTTCAACCGTAATAAAACATTTCTAGATATTTGTGCTCAACATTTTTTGTGTAAATCTATAGACTCATTTTTCATTTTCACTTCAATATTACCACGAAACATGCAGAACTTGAAACTCATTATTCCCCACACATGACAAAGAAATCAAACAGTTTTTTTTTTTCCCCTTTCCCCGGGAGTTGCAACTCCTCATGAGCCCTGCACGACTTGGTCTTGGGGCACCCTCACAAGTCTTGTTCTCTGGGGAATTCCTTCTACGGCTCTACTTGCAACTGAGCCGAAATTGTCTAACATACACTGTAATGGGGTGGTGGATTTGAACCCACTGCCTCCCATCCTGCCTAATAGAGGGGACTGCCTTGGACTGTGCACCTGGACACTCAACGGTGTGTGTCAGGAATCACAAGACAGAACCCCTTTATACCTCCCTGGGAACCTTTGTGTGTCCCCTCCCAGCGCTGGTAACTGTGTTCCCTTAGTGTCTCATTTTAACCACTATACTTGCCAGATTGCTGTAGACGTCGGACCAACCTTCGCCCCTGGACTTTTCCCTGGATCCCTTTCCTCCTGGCTGGTTTCTTTGGAACCTCACTGTCGTTGCGGCTCCCACCGTCGGCCGGCGTTGGCATCAGAGGCAAGTACCGCAGCCGGTCTTACAATATTCAGGGGCCCCTTCTCGTCTCACGGTAGTTGCCTCTGGCCCCCACCGCCGAGTTGGGACCGTCCCGCCAACGGGATCCGTCTCCGATCTCCTGGCCCGTCTTATTGTGGAATCACGTCGGGGTCACCAGAAAATGTAGCGGAAGCCAGACTTCCCCTTTTCTCAGCTTGTCGTGTGTCTTGTGCGGACGCAGTGGAAGTAGGAGACAGACAACTGGAGGTTTTTTCTCTTTTTTTCTTCCAAGGAAAGCAGTTTACTAGAGTTCCTGCAGCTGCAGAGGTTCATCCCACGCACAACTAGATGCTGAAAAGGGAGAACCCCGCAGACAGGGTCGAGTGTCTATTTATACAATTCAGTGGGTTCGGTTTACGACCGCCCACATATCAAACCATTGGTGCATATTTGTGGTGCAGTATTACATTTCATTACTTTCGTTTCTCTCAAAACACATGATTTCAGGGAAACCATGTGATAACCCATCGGCTGTGTTCCTGGCCTGCTCGTACCTCCTTATATGGCCATTTCCTCCTACCCCTTCATTCCTGCCTTAATGAAACCATCTAGATGGTCTTTGAGGGTCCCTTTCCTTATCTATGGTCTTCTGATGGCCTGATGAGAACATCTAGATGGCCTTTGAGAGTCCCTTTCCTTACCTATGGTCTTATGAGACCATGTTGATGGTCTTTGAGGGTCCCTTTCCTTATCTGTGGTCTTCTGATGGCTTGATGAGAACATCTAGATGGCCTTTGAGAGTCCCTTTCCTTATCTAAGGTCTTATGAGACCATCTAGATGGTCTTTGGAGTTCTCTTTGCTTACCTATGGTCTTATGACATCGTCTAGATCAAGAGTCCCCAAACTAAGGCCCATGGGCCGGATGCGGCTGTCCAAGGTCATTGACCTGGCCTCTGTCCTAAACTTTAGATTTAGGGTTGACCTAAGTCTGAAACGACTTGAAAGCACACAACAACAATCCTAATTTTGGACTATTACATCATAATCCGCCCCCCTAGTAGTCTGAGGAACTATGAATTGGCCCTCCACTTAAAAAGTTTGAGGACCCCTGGTGTCACCTGTACGCAGATGATGTCCAACTCTCTCACTCCTTCCCACCTGTCACTAAGGATGCTGTGCAGGTCCTGTGTTTGGCCTCTGTGACAGTCCGGATGAGGGCAAACAAATTGAAATTGAATCCAGACAAGACAGAGGTCCTCCTGGTCAATCGCAAGGCCAAACAGGGCATAGGGTTACAGCCTATAAAGCCCTAAATGGTTCCGGCCCAGCTTACTTGTCCAAACGGATCTCCCTCTATGATCCACCTCGGAGGTTAAGATTGTCGGGGTAGGCCCTGCTCTCGATCCCACCACCCTAACTGAAATGGCAGGCAAAGGTTTGAGGTAATGCGACAAAGAGAGTTCCGATTGCTGCAGAAAAGGACGTTTATTCTCAGTGGCCAGAGAGAATAAGCATAGGAAGGACCCCCTCCTGTAATCAGGAAAGCAAGGGTACAGAACAAAGAAACACAGGCCTTTTTATACCATTTTTGCCTTCATCTACCTACGTCATATAGGCATTATCCATCACCAATTAGTGTCAAAAAAGTCTTACTTTGCACTTTACTAAAAGCTACTTTTGCATTTTCCTAAAACATAGGCTACTTTCAAGACCTCTGACCCTCCATTAAGCCTTATCTAAGGAATTCCTATCTAGGCTTCCTGGGGTTCCATTAATTGAGGAATTTCCCCATCTTAGCTTTTAGGGAGTCATTAGCACTCCTACATAGTGCCAGGTTACTTCAAGCTTATCTTGACAACCCAAAGAGCCTTAATTTGTCTTGTCCTCTGGTATGGGAGCTTATCTGGTCTTGTTGACACTTGACATATGTCTCTGCCACTTTGGGTGAACGTTGGTCTCTGCTATGAGGAGACTGGGTATTTGCTAGGCAGAGTGTATTTTGGGGCTATATGCACACATCCTGCTTGTGATTACTCTATATATTTTCTTATTCCTATTTCTAATATGATTACATTCAATATATGAGTTCCAATACAAGTATTATATTTTCCCAATACACCTTCATCATAACAAGCGTGACTGGTGGGAACGAGAGACAGAGCCTTCTCAGTGGTGGCCCCCCATCTGTGGAACTCCCTGCCTAATGAAATCAGGTCAGCCCCCTCTCTTCTGTCCTTAAACTTAAAACATGGTTGTGGGACCAGGCATTTGAGCAGCAGACGTATGATTTGTATGTCTGACAATGGACAGAACTTGGACTATGACTCTGAACTTGTGTAATTTTAAATGGATGCTTTTATAAGTGATGTTTTTAACTACAGTAGAGTCTCACTTATCCAAGTAAACGGGCCGGCAGAACCTTGGATAAGCGAATATCTTGGATAATAAGGAGGGATTAAGGAAAAGCCTATTAGACATCAAATTAGGTTATGATTTTACAAATTAAGCACCAAAACATCATGCTTTTCAACAAATTTGACAGAAAAAACAGTTCAATTCATAGTAATGCTCTGTTGTTATTACTGTATTTACGAATTTAGCACCAAAATATCACGATATATTGAAAACATTGACTACAAAAATGGCTTGGATAATCCAGAAACTTGGATAAGCGAGGCTTGGATAAGTGAGACTCTACTGTATTTATATCACAACATATATAATACGCTAGCAGTATATTATACTACTGTATTAGCATTATATAATATATTTATTTATTTATTTATTTCCATCATTTATATGCTGCCCTTCTCACCCGAAGGGACTCAGGGCGGCTCACAATACAGTAGAAAAATAAAACATAGCAATTAAAACAATCAATTTAAAACAATCCAATAAATACATTTAAAACAGTATAATAAAATACTTAATCCATTCGTCCACATAAACCTTGCACGTAAACCTTAGTCCGGACCGGGTTAAAGCCATCATAATTCATTCATTAAACGCTTGTTCGCAAAGCCAGGTCTTTACCTTTTTTCTGAAACTCAGAAGGGATGGAGCCTGCCGGATGTCACTGGGGAGGGAGTTCCACAGCCGAGGAGCCACCACCGAGAAGGCCCTGTCCCTCGTTCCCACCAGCCGCACTTGTGAGGCAGGTGGGACCGAGAGCAGGGCCTCCCCAGACGATCTTAAAGTTCTCATGGGCTCATAGGAGGAGATACGTTCGGATAGGTAAGTTGATATTGTTCTATATCATTGTTCTATATCATAAGTTGTAGTATATATATTATATTACGTTATTAATATTATATAGAACATATTAGTATTATTACATTACAATGTTATTTCATAATAATACACATATGGATAATGATGTCATAAACAATGTTGCGTCCCCTTTAACGCACTACTATTATGCATATTTTGCAAGAGCGTGGAAAGGCGGCCGAGCCACGTGACGCACAAGCTTTGCATAGTAAGCCCCGCCCCCTTGCCCTGAGGGGCGTGACGGCGCGAGTGACGTGCTCTCTCTCTCTGCTGACGCCTGCGTAGGGGCGGGGCAGAGGAAGCGCGTCACCCGCGCCGCCTCTTCCTCCCTAGCCCTGCCTTTCCCCTCGCCGGCCGCGAGGGGGCGCAGTGCCTGGAAAGAGCGGCCGTTTGCGCCTGCGCAGTGGCTCTGCGACTGAGGCGGCGGTCGGATGCGTCCGCGGCTGCGGGGCACGGCGACGCGGAGGGAGGGGGGGCTATGCAGCCGCCACAGCCGCCCCCCTACGAGTTCCTCGGCGAGGAGAACGGGCAGAAATGGCGGGGGCTGCTCGTGCCGGCCCTCAGGAAGGTCAGTCCGGCCGCTATCCCCCCTCCCCTCAGCACCAGGCCCGCGCATGCGCACTCGCGGCCTCCCTCAGCTCCCTCATTCCTTCCTCAGAGGCCACGCCCCCTTCAGGGTCTCTTCTCCCGTTCCCTCTCTGAAGCCACGCCCACTCGCTAGGGCACGCCCCCTTCTCCCGGAGACTGGCCTCACTTCAGACAGGTCTCCGTTCCAACCCTCCTCTCTCGGAAGCCACGCCCACTTCCCAGAAGCCACGCCTTTCATCAGAAGCCACGCCTTTCCCCATCCCTTTCTGGGTCTCTGCCAAAATTAGGGTGCGCATTAGATTCACGTAATATGGTCATAATATAATAATAACAAAAATTATAATAATAAGCTTTAAGTAAAAATAATAGTAAGGAGCCCCGGTGGCGAAGTGCGTTGAAGAGCTGAGCTGCTGAATTTGCAGACCGAAAGGTCCCAGGTTCAAACCCCAGGAGCGGCGTGAGCAGCCGCTGTTAGCTCCAGCTCCAGCCAACCTAGCAATTCGAAAACATGCCAATGTGAGTAGATCAATAGGTACCACTCCGGCGGGAAGGTAATGGCGCTCCATGCAGTCATGCCGGCCACATGACCTTGGAGGTGTCTACGGACAACGCCGGCTCTTCGGCTTAGAAATGGAGATGAGCACCAACCCCCAGAATCAGACATGACTGGACTTAACGTCAGGGGAAACCTTTACCTTTACCTTTTTAATAATAATAGTACAGTAGAGTCCCACTTATCCAACATAAACGGGCCAGCAGAACGTTGGATAAGCGAATAATAATAATAATAATAATAATAATTTTATTCTTATACCCCGCTTCCATCTCCCTGTGGGGACGCGGGGCGGCTTACAAATGTAGAACAGAAGTACAATAACATCAGGAACCGAACAACAACGCAAATGAAAATTTAAAAAGACATAAATAAAATGACAACCGTTAATAAAACACAGGTTAAAATACAGCAATAGAATCATAAAAATGGACTGGGCAAAAGTGCACTAAGTAAGACTTGTAAACATGGTGGAAGTTAAAATGCTATAAGATCATGGGGGAGAAACCTCAAACGGGGGTGAACCCTAAGACTAGTGCGGGAAGTTTATCATTGCAAATAGGCGGTACTTATTCAAAAGCCTGAGTGAAGAGCCAAGTTTTCAGGCTTCCTGAATACTTCCAGAGTGGAAGCTTGCCTAATTTCCCTGGGGTGCACGTTCTAGAGCCGGGGGGCCACCACGTTGGATAAAAAGGAGAGATTAAGGAGAAGCCTATTAAACATCAAATTAGGTTATGATTTTACAAAAACATCATGTTATACAACTAATTGACAGAAAAAGTAGTTCAATATGCAGTAATGCTACGTAGTAATTACTGTATTTACGAATTTAGCACCAAACTACCACGATGTATTGAAAATATTGACTACAAAAATGCATTGGATAATCCAGAACGTTGGATAAGCGAATGTTGGATAAGTGAGACTCTATTGTAATAGTAACAATAATAAATAATAATGATAGTAACATAGTAATAATAATAATATGCTTTATTTATATCCCTCTCCCCGGAGAGATTCGGGTTGGCTTAACAACAAAACAAATGAATACAGTAAATGATAGAATAATAAATAATAATGATAGTAACATAGTAATAATAATAATATGCTTTATTTATATCCCTCTCCCCGGAGAGATTCGGGTTGGCTTAACAACAAAACAAATGAATACAGTAAATGATAGAATGCAGACAATAATCACATACCAATTAATAGAAACAAAATAGCACAATAATGTAAACATAAACAATTTTAAAGACTATAAGGCCGCCTAAAACCAGTATATAATGCCATTTAAAACCAGGCATTCCTACTATCAGAGTATCCAGGCTATAAATTATAGCTCCAGTAACTATTTTAAATCCTTTTTCATAGGTTTGTTGACACTTTTAGCCATTATCAAAAGCATGCATAAATAACCAGGTTTTCACCTCCTTCCTAAACGTTATGAGTGTATGTGTTTGTCCAATTTCCCTTGAGAGCGCATTCCAAAGTCAGGGAGCCACTACCGAGAAGGCTTCACTCTCGTCCCCACTAACCTCGCTTGTGAGGCAGGTGGGATCGAGAGGAGGGTCTCCCTGTCTGATCTGAATGCTAAACCAAAGGGGAAGCTGTTTCGGGACCTCCTCTTTGAGGGACCTTATTAGAATTATTATATTTGTTGATACCTTTCTTTATCTCAAAGAAAGCGTTCTGAAGACTCAGAGAAGTGACTGTTTGGTTGCCATAAGGAAGGTTCTGTTCAACATCTTTCTTAATGACTTGGATGAAGGTTTAGAGGATGTGCTTCTTATCAAGTTTGCAGATGGGACCAAATTAGGAGAGAGAGCTTAATACTCCAAAGGACAGGATCAGGATGCAAAAGGACCTCAACAGATTAGACAGGTGATTGACCAAAACCAGTATATAATGCCATTTAAAACCAGGCATTCCTACTATCAGAGTATCCGGGCTATAAATTATAGCTCCAGTAACTATTTTAAATCCCTTTTCATAGGTTTGTTGACACTTTTAGCCATTATCAAAAGCCTGCATAAATAACCATGAATGAATTTCAACAAGGACAAATGTAAGATACTCCACTTAGACAGAAAAAAGGATGATACAGGGTGGGAGACGCCTGTCTCTACAACAATCCATGTGAGAAAAATATTGTCTTTGTGGATAACAAGCTGAACATGAATGTAATGCAGCAGCTAAAAAGGCCAATGGGATTTTGAGCTGAATCCAAAGGGGTCTAATGTCTAGATCTATGGTTCCTGGTGCCTCTCTATTCTGCTTTGGTTAGATCTCACCTGGAATCACACTGTGTCCAGTTCTGAGCAGCACAGTTCAAAAGATAAGGACTCTAAGCTGGAAGGTGTCCAGCGGAGGGCGACTCAAGTGGTCAAAGGTCTGGAGACCATGAATCCCTCAGAGGAGCATCTTAAAGAACTCAGTCGGTTTTGCCTGCAGGAGAGAAAGTTGAGAAGAGACATGAGAACCATGTATAAATATCTGAAAGGCTGACATAAGGAAGAGGGAGCAAGCTTGTTTTCTGCTGCCCTTGAAACTAGGACTCAGCGCAATGGGTTCAGATGACAGGAAAGGAGATTCCACCTGAACATTAGGAAGAACTTCCTGACTTCAAGAAGAGCTGTTCAGCAATGGAACTCTCTGCCTCGGAGTGTAATTAAGGCTCTTTCCTTGGAGGCTTTTAAACAGAGGCTGGATGGCCATCTGTTGGGGGTGCTTTGATTTTCCTGCATGTCAGGGGGTTGGACTAGTTGGCCCATGTGGTCTCTTCCAACTCTTATGATATTTATTTTATTTATGATTTATTACATCATTTCTACCCCGCCCTTCTCACCCATCAGGGGACTCAGGGCGGCTGATACTATGGAAGCAGCTTGACATTAAAAACCATAGCATTCTCTGACCACATCGTAAACACCTTAATTTTTAAATTAACTTTGCTTTTGTGGCTGCCACTATGTTCAATTGGTTGAGACTCAGTGATGGGATACTCATTGAAAAACTATCACAAAATGGGTTGTAGTATGTTGCTCCACAAAGACAACGTTTTCTATGTTTTTATGATCGAAACAATTAGAGCTGACATTTACACCTCGCCTGGAATCCCCCAATGGGGTGAGAAAAGTGGGGTAGAAATGAAGTAAATAAAAATAAATAAAAATAATCCAGGAACAAAAATTGTGTTACATATTATTATTATTACGTTTATTTACATCCTGCTTTTTCTCTCCATAAGGAGACTGAAAGTGACTAACATTAAGAGCATTGCAATACAATTTAAAATATACAAATGTACAAATTTTAAAATAGTATTAAACGTCATTAGTATTAACAAAACTATTCAGATTAAATCCATAAAAACATATAAAACCACATTACATTGTGTAATTGAAGCACTTCTGACAGAGGACCACCCAAACCCTACCAGACAGCTCTCCCTCATGTTAAGGGGGAATCTCTTCCTGCAGTTTGAATCCAATGCTCCATGTCTTTTTTCTCTGGAGCAGTGGAAAACAAGCCATCTCCCTTCTTGATGTGACATTCTTTCTAAAACTCAAACATGGCTGTCTTGTCCCCTCTTAACGTTCTCTTTCCTGTGTCCCAGCTCCCTAAGTGGCTCCTTAAAGGGCAGGCATGGGCCAACTTCAGCCCTCCAAGTGTTTTGTACTTCAATTCCCACAATTGTGTTTCCTTCATCACAACTTTGGTCACTAGCCATCATGCGTGCTGGAACAGTCTGAGTATTGTAGTCCAGTGCAAACTTTTCCAAGCAGTGGATCAGTTCTCTCTGCCACCTTCATCCTCCCCCAAATGAAAATCTATTCACCAAACATGCAATTTTCCCTATTGTAGTACAGTAGAGTCTCACTTATCCAAACTTCACTTATCCAAGGTTCTGTATTATCCAAGGCACTCTGTCTTTTAGTAGTCATTGTTTTTGTAGTAAATGTTGCAACGTTTTGATGCTAAATTCATAAATACAGTAATTACTACATAACATTACTGTGTATTGAACTGCATTTCTGTCAATTTCTTGTAAAACATGTTTTGGTGCTTGATTTGTAAAATAATAATGTAATTTTATGTTTAATAGGCTTTTTCTTAATCCCTCCTTATTATCCAAGATTTTAGCTTATCCAATATTCTGCCGGCCTGTTTATCTTGGATAAGTGAGACTCTACTGTACTCTCTTTCAGAGATGTCACATGTATGCTTTACACCAAGATTATGCCATAGCATAGATAATGTTGTCATATGAAAGCTCCTAAAATAGCAGTAATTGAGGAAAAGAGGGGGCTTATCGATGAGATAATCCCTTTCTGTGTCTCACATGGGCACAGCCATCTTCATAAAGTACAATATCCAGTCTCACTGCAAATGCTCTGTCTCTGTTGTGTTCGTAAACATGCAAGTTACTGCTTGCCAGTACTATGTACATGCTGTAATCAAACCATACCATTCTACATATCGGTTAAGACCTCTGTTTTTGTACTTCCGAGAAATCCTGTTGCATGTCTGTTGCTGTCATTATTATCTCTAACAGACACTTCTGGGGAAAATAAAACATGCCTTTGCATGTATTATACATTCAGAAGTGCTAGTCTATGTGTATGTTTGTGCGTATGTCACAATCCTTGTATATAATATTTATGTCTACCCTTGCTTGTCAGTATAACCCCTCACAGTTATTTTTTTTCTCATTCCATACAACTAATTGTTGTTACTTTCAATTCTTATTGCAAATTCATGCTGTATGCACACACCTCTTAGCACATTAGTATCAAACTATGTCTTGGTAGGCATGGGCAAACTTTAGCCCTCCAGGTGTTTTGGACTTCAACTCCCACAATTCCTTATAGCCTACCGGCTGTTATGAATTATGGAAGTTGAAATCCAAAAATACCTGGAGGGCTGAAGTTTGTCCATGCTTGTCCTGTGCTCATAGTACTTACACTGTAGCATTTTCTATGTCAAACAGCCTTTTACTCTTTGCCTTGCATGACACACCCCCTCCTCGTGTTTGCCTGTGCTGTGTACACATAAACAGCGCTGTCTTTATGATCAGAACGGCACTCCTCTTCATTCCCACTCCAAAGCATTTAAGCCTATATGTTGCAGAAAAGGCAATCTGTGGCTGCTCAGTTGTTCTTGATGTGTTGGTGTCTTGGTGTTGGCCATACTGGCTGAGGACAGTGATAGAAATTGTAGTGCAGGAGGGCAACAGGTTGCCCATACCTACTGTGTCTGTATATGGAAAATATGCCCTGGCTTGGGACTTTCACCCAATGTACCTTTTCTCAGAAAAGTTGCTCAAATAGTTTTTTTGCCTGCATAGCCGACTTCGTTGCAGTCTTGTTTTTGAAGTAGTAGTATTACTTTTAGGCTGTTCCAAATTCCAGTTAAATTAGGCATAATTATTACCATGTTGTTCAGTATTTGACAGAACTCCTAAAAGAGGCTGCTATGTGATTCTGAATTTGACATTGTCCATCGATACACTCTTTTTTTTTTTTACTGTAATGTAGGATGCATCTACACTAGAATGAATGCAGTTTGACCACTTTAAGTACCATGACCCAGTGCTATGGAATCCAAGGAGCTGCAGTTTTATAAGGCCTTCAGTCTTTTCTGTTAAAGAGCTGATGCCTTGCCAACAGCAAATCCCAGGATCTAGGCTGCATCAAAGGGAGTCTAGTGTCTAGACCAGGCATGGACAAACTTGGGCCCTCCAGGTGTTTTGGACTTCAACTCCCACAATTCCTAACAACCTACTGGCTTTTAAGAATTGTGGGACTTAAAGTTTAAAATACCTGGAGGGCCCAGGTTTATCCATGCCTGATATATAGCCTGGTTACACTTTCTGGATTTTGTCCCATTCTGAAATCAAACACTATACTTTTGCACCAGTTGCTTTCTTTTGTGTACTGATTTGTGTGCCCATAGTGTATGTTGCTCCTTTCTATTCAGAGGGCAAACTACGCAAGCAGGTGTTCTTGTAGCAGGTATTTGCAGAACTGCAAAATTGTGCCAGAGAAGGAGGTGAGGTTACTTCTAGTGTACGTCATTAAAGATGTTTAAAAATAGAGAAGGGCGTTACAATAATTTTTAATAATCCCTTAAAATAATTTGCTATTTAGCTGCCAGGGGTAACAGGCCATTTCTTTTAGTTAGCACTTATCAAATGATTTTTTACTTACATGTAAAATCAGCTTTTCTTTTTGATACTTTGGTACAACTGATAACTCGTTTTATTGTATAACTGCCAGAATGACCTGTCCTTCGCCTGGCATGTGGACTCTTGGATTCAGTAGTGACACAAGCTGGTAGAAAGGTGTTCTCTTTTGGTAGAAGGCTCAGTAAATAGCAATATTTCCTTTTTTAAAATGCAAATATTTGCGTCTATTTTTGTCGAAGGCTTTCATGGCCGGAATCACTGGGTTGCTGTGAGTTTTCCAGGCTGTATGGCCATGTTCCAGAAGCATTCTCTCCTGACGTTTCACCCACATCTGTGGCAGGCACCCTCAAAAGTTGTGAGGTCTGTTGGAAACTAGGCAAGTGGGGTTTATATATCTGGAATGTCCAGGGTGGGATTAAGAACCCTTTTCTGTTTGAGGCAAGTGTGAATATTGCAATTGGCCACCTTGATTAGCATTGAATGGCCTTGCAGCTTCAAAGCATGACTGCTTCCTGCCTGGGGAACTCCTTTGTTGGGAGGTGTTCTTTCTCCAACTCTGGACATTCTACAGATATATAATATAAACCCGACTTGCCTAGTTTCCAAAGGACCTCACAACCTCTGAGGGTGCCTGTCATAAATGTGAGTGAAACATCAGGAGAGAATGCTTCTGGAACATGGGCCATACAGTCTGGAAAACTCACAGCAACCCAGATGCATCTATTCTTTCTCCCAAGTTCAAATAACTAATAGTGTTGCTATACTTCATAAACAGAAAGTGCCAAATGTGTCAGAGTAAAGCAACAGCCTTGGTTACTGTCCTGGGAGTCAGCTTTGTAGAATTTCTCTTTTTTTTACAAACCTGCAAAGGTTCACACAGAAATTAAAATAAGACATGGAGAATGATCCATTTATCCAAGCATTCACCAAAGTGGCTATATACAATTTGATTGAATACAGAACCTGCAGTGTTTCGAGTCAGGAAGCTCTTCCTAGCAGTTAGTAGAGAATGTTTTCAATCCTAGCTCCTTTACTGCCTGTGTACTCATTTATTTTTTCACCTTCAGAAAGTTATATAACCCACTGAAATCTACTTACATTAGGAAAGATATTTCTCATATGGAATCTTTCATCTGCCTGAGGTCTAAAATTTGATAGCTCAGTAATCTTAGTTAGGTACAGATGGCAGGGACACAAATGAGTGAAGTAATTTGTTAAAGGAAAACTATGCAAATAAGGGAATGTAAAACAGTGACATCTTCCCCTTCATGGGGTAACACCTTAGTAACAAAGAAGGTAATAACTTAAGGAAGATGTTGATGTGAGACTCAGAAGTGCGGTTGTGGCAAGATCCAACCCAGACCTCAAGTATGATACATTAATAAATTAAACTTATTTTCATTATTTAATTGAATCCAATGGTCTTCCTAGTGTGCCTGTAGGAAAGCTCTGGCCCATTGCTTTAAGAGTTTGTTGGAAATGCCATAAATTATTATAAATTGCACATAAATTATTTGAAAGGTTTTGTAAAAAAAATGTAAGATGTAAGTCTCTGTGTTAGTTAAAAGAGCTGATGTGTTAGAGCTCTAGATGACTTGTGTTTGTCGATCTGAAAGAGATGGGTGCTGTGTCCATTCCTGTTGTCTAGGAAGGAGTGGGTGGTTCCTTATTAAAGGTAATCTAGCCATAGTAGTAACCTTTCCCCCCAGTTAGACTACTGCGGTGCACTTTCCATGGAGCAGCTCTTGAAAACAATGGGGAACCTGCAGCCAGTGCTCACTTTCATGCCCCTCAGATACCATGGAATACTGGCTCTGAAGGAATTGCACTGGTTCCCTACATGGTTCTGTTCTACATTCAACAAGTTGAGACCTAAACAACTTGGGACCTCAATATGTGAGGAAACGTCTGCTGGAGAACCAAAGTCAATTGGAGAAGACCTTCTCCCATGTCTCATCAATAGAGGAAATACATTGTGGATGACATGAAAGAGGACCTTGTCTCCTGTGGCACACTGGTTGTGGACTTTCCTCTTCCAGAGACCCAATTTGCATCAGCAGTGAAATAATTTCAGTGCCTTGTTAAAGCCTTCGTGCTGAAATTGATTTTATCCAGCTTGCATATGTTCTATAGCAGGCAAGGGTCGACTTTGGTCCTCCAGGTGTTTTGGAATTCAGTTCCCACAATTCCTAACAGCTGGTAGGCTGTTAGGAATTGTGGGAGTTGAAGTCCAAAACACCTGGAGGGCCAAGGTTGGCCCATGCCTGTTCTATGTCCTGTCACCAATTTTTCATCCGAGTAAAACATATCTTTGCACAGGTTCAACAGCAGGTCCATCCCAACCTTTCAGCCAAGGAGGACTCCCTCTGCTACATCGAGGAGCTAATCTTTCAGCTGCTAAACAAACTGTGTGTTGCCCAGCCAAGGACTGTCCAAGATGTCGAGGTACGCAATGCAATATATGGAAGGGAAACAACAAGAGTTTTTTTTTAAAAAAAAAAATGCCTATATGGGGGAAAGGAACCGAAAAACCTATATTATTGGTGGCAAATGATGGTGGAAGAGGGGAAGTATTCTTCTTGTCTAAACTGACAAAACACATCATGGAATTCATGTGTCCACCGTGTGGTTCCAGATCTAAGTATCAACAAAGCCATGGCTTTAAGAAATATCTGAAGACAAGGGAGTTAAGTGGCTTTTTAATTAATTAAAATAATTTACATTCAAAAGGGGTTTCAGTTTTTTTTCTAATGCAACTATTGTGGGATCAAAGGGTATTGAAAATAGCATAACCTATTGGAAATGACTGCACCCAGTCTCTGGGCACATATCCCTTTGGAAATTAGTGGCAATCATAACCTTATTGAAAAGGTTAAAATGATGTCATATCTGTTTGACAAATGTGAATGTCCATAAATATGTGGAGACCACCTTTTGAAAACCACTAGTCAAGAAAAGCATGACTTTGTTAGAAGTCACCTCTTTGAAAAAGTGATATTCATAAGCATTCATGTAATGGCACACAGGTAACTCAGCTGTTAAACTGAGTTTGGTTAGCAGAGATGTTTCTTTGAAGTTGAAATTGCAGTTGTAATTGGCCAAAAGATATAGATTCCCATGTAATCTCTTAGTTTAAAATATGCACTTCTTTGAAAATTAATATATCTTGATTACTCATAAACATCTTTTATTAATTCACCTTACAGGCATGTTTCGTATTAAAGTTCAGTTAAAGATAGGATGTAATTCCTCTGTGTTGAGTACACAGGGTATCCTTCTTAACCAGTAGTCCATAGTTTTTAAGTATAGTTGAACTCACTGAAGTCCATAAGTCATACTTCTCTACTGAAGTCCAAAACAGTAACATGCATCTACCTCCAGTGAGGTGTAAAGCAGACCTAACACATTGAAGTCTATAATCACACACATCCACCTCCACTGAGGTGGGAAGCAGACTCTGATCTGAATACAAAATGGAGTCCTGAGTCTGAACATGCTCAGTACAATCACATGTCTATAACCCCTCCCACACCAAAGAGGTCAGTCAAACTGGCAAATCAACATACACATAGAATACAGGTTAGCAAATGTATACATTAACAAATAAATAGTGAAAGGCTTGGGAGGTTGCAGTTTCCAACAAAGGGGTTTCTTTTGAATGGGAGAGGAATGCAGAAAGAAATGGCTTCTGATAGAAATAGGAGATTGACTTATTTTCTTGAGGTTCCAGCCACTTCTTTCAAATCCCTGTCTTCCATTTGGACAGGAGCGAGTTCAAAAGACCTTTCCTCACCCGATTGACAAGTGGGCCATTGCAGATGCACAATCCGCCATTGAGAAGCGAAAGAGAAGAAACCCTCTCCTGCTGCCTGTGGAAAAAATACATCCCCTTTTAAAGGTACGTTGCACCAGAGACTCTCAATTGGTCTCCTGATTATTATTGTGCCATTTTTAATCAGTTCCCTGAATTTCATTGAATTCGGCCCATGGAGTATATGATGAAACAATTAAAATGAATTTTCCGTAGTCGTATGCAGATTGCCTTCCCCTCTTCAGTGTGGAAACGCAGCTTGCTTCCATTTCAACATTTATTAAAAGCCTTTCTTCCTTCTCTGTGGTTTACAAAACCCAGGCAGATAAAAATACTGCCCTGTGTTCAAATGACAGAAGCAAATACTGAAAGAGGAAACCAGAAGACACTGATCTCTGTGTCTTAAGCAGAGCACTAAAGATTAGTTGGATGTTACCTTCTTATTCTCAGCAGGCAGGTGTAAACTGCTTGTACCCAAGTATTTGTGCTTGGCTCCTTTCCCCCATAATTGTCACTCTTGGGATCTGTGCCACTGCCACCTCCATTCCTTTTTAATCAAATCCAAGTGGAATAAATGAGACTGCTCATGTGTTGTTTTTGTTCTAACTTTCAGGAAGTTCTTGGCTATAAAATAGATTATCAGGTGTCCCTTTACATCGTGGCTGTCCTGGAATATATCTCTGCTGACATCTTAAAACTGGCTGGCAATTATGTGTTCAATATACGGCACTTCGAGATTTCCCAACAGGACATTAAAGTGTCAATGTGTGCTGACAAGGTGAGGTGCTGAGCCCTCTGGAGCTTCTGCCAATGCTTCAAATGCAGCCAGAGCCACAGTTTGTGTGTGTGTGCTGCTAATTTGCTTCATGACTGCTGCCTGGCTATTGTTTACAATGTTGTATTTCATTTATATGTAAGCAGTAAGCCCGCACTTCTGAATCATCAGTCTTCCCAATGGCAGTATAAATCCTTTCCCTTACAAAGTGTTAGCTGGAATACTGTTTAGCTCCAAGCTTTTATTTTAAGCGGTGACTTCACATTTTATTACAAAACATTTGGTTGTATATAAAATGTCTTCCTCCTTCTTAGGTGTTGATGGATATGTTTGATCAGGATGACATTGGCTTGGTTTCTCTCTGCGAGGAAGAGCCCTCTTCTTCTGGTGAACTCAATTACTATGATCTTGTCCGGAGCGAGATTGCTGATGAAAGGCAGTATCTGCGAGAGCTGAACCTCATCATTAAAGTATTTCGAGAAGCATTTCTGTCTAACAGGAAGTTATTCACGCCTAATGTAAGTCATCTTTCTCCCCACACCATTTTGGGTTTGAAACATTTGCAGGGGGGAACAAAGTTGGAAGCATCCCCTTCCCAACATGAACAAAAAGGGGGTATGCAGACTTGGAGTGGAAGCTTGTTTATAAAGGGGAGAGAATTGCACTGGCCTGGATGGTAGAGAGAGAGTTGGTCCAGAAAATCAAAAGAAATGGGGCGTCCCAAGGAAAAGTCTTGAAAAGGGAGAATGTCAAATCATTCACAAGAGGATAATGAGATAAAGAGAAAATGAGCAAGGCCAAGGTTAGGGTAAAAACAGTCACAAAGTATACTGTAAACGTGTTGCTGTGAGTTTTCCGGGCTGTATGGCCATATTCTAGAAGTATTCTCTCCTGGCGTTTCACCCACATCTATGGCAAGCATCCTCGGATGTTGTGAGATCTGTTGGAAACTAGGCAAGTGGGGTTTGTATATCTGTGGAAGGTCCAGGGTGGGAGAAAGAACCCTTGTCTGTTTGAGGCAAGTGTGAATGTTGTAATTGGCCACCATGATTAGCATGTAATGGCCTTGCAGCTTCAAAGCCTGGCTGCTTCCTGCCTGGGGAATCCTTTGTTCGGAAGTGTTAGCTGGCCCTGATTATTTCCTGTGTGGAATTCCACTGTTTTCAGAGTGTTGTTCTTTATTTACTGGTCCCTCTGTAGAGTTGTCCACAGCTGCATGGTATATGGTAGACTCCTGCAGAGGTGAGAGGATCCTTCTTGTCCTTTGCTGAATGGAGCGTTTGTTGGATTTTCTTAGTGAGTCTGTAGATAAGTTGTAGGTTGTGTTTCTTCCTCAGCTTCCCTATGTGGTCAGTGGTTCCCTTGATGTCTGGTAAGAACACTTTTCCTCTGGGTGGAACTTTGTATTTTCTGTCATAGCTTGTTTTTGGCCTTGCAGCTCTTTTGATGTCTGAGGTGGAGTATCCACTGGCCTATAGAGACCAGTTTATACTGTAAACGTTTATTTTCCCCCTCCTAATGGTCTGCCAATGACTTCCAAAATAGGGAAAGATTTAATCTTTCTGCCAGAACAGATAAACTTGAATCTTGCGAATGCATTTGTTCTTATACACCTGGAATGGAGCAGCTTCAGAAGGCCTCTTGCAACCCATAGGCCTAGAATTGGAAGATATATTTTTAACTTCATATACCTCCATGGGCAATAAATATAATCAGCAAGGAGTTAAACTCTTAGATTGTATATGCCATCATAGCCTATACACAAGGCATGGGCAAACTTCGGCCTGCCAGGTGTTTTGGACTTCAACTCCCACAATTCCTAACAACCTCAGGCCCCTTCCTTTTCCCCCTCAGCCGCATAAGGAGGGCTAAGGACGTGGGGAGAAGGGGCTTGAGGCTGTTAGGAATAGTGGGAGTCAAATCCAAAACATCTGGAGGGACAAAGTTGTCCCATGCTTGCTATACACTCTGCGTGGGAGTCCAAAGGATAAATCTAGGGGTTATTACATCTATCTGAGCAAATGAGGTGGCAGTGTCATTGATCACATAATGGTCTCTCCTGGGTTGTTTCCTCTAGTAAATACATTTGAAATCCTGGAATTCACAGAAAGCAACAATTTTTCTTTAGCAGTGTCCTTAGGTCTACAAAGTATACTGACTTCCCAGCAGAGCCATGTGGGCACCTGTGTTTATTGTTGTTAGGAAATGGTTTAAAATAAAATTAAGGAATGCTTTTTTTTGCTTACATCCATAGTAATGTTGTGACTAGAGTGACTCACGTCATTCTGAAAAACACTAAAAATACCAATTAAAAATTAATGTACAAAAACCACAATGAAGTCCCAACAGTGTAATATCACAACTGTGAATCATAATGTGTGCTGCTTCCTAAAGGCGCTTTTATTTGGTGCAGAACATGGCCATGTTATGCAAAAGCCTTGAGAGAAAAAAGACGAGTTCCTTAGTGAAATACCTTCCCCCTCCACTGAGTTTTCTTATGAAACAAAAATGCCACCCAAACTCACAGTAGTCAATGGGATTCTATCTGGAAATACCTAGATTGGCAGAGAGGTAGGTAAGAAAATGAGTTGCAGTTACCTTGCACTTGTGTTTTCTTCAGTCTTCCTTCTCGTTTAATTTAAGGGCCTTGTAGAATTGTAGCTGAATGTTGAAATACCATAGTGGTGGAGCCAAACAGAGCTGTATTCAAAATTATCATTTTTTCCTTCAGGACATTGACATGATTTTTAGCAACATCACAGATATCCATGAACTGACAGTGAAGCTCTTGGGGTTAATTGAGGACACTGTGGAAATGACCGATGAAAGCAGCCCTCACCCACTGGTTGGCAGCTGTTTTGAGGATCTTGCAGAGGTAAGTTGGCAAAGCTGCTCAGCTTATATTCTCTCCTCAGGTGGAAACTGTGCTAGAGTATCTATGCATGTATTATTATATTTATTTAAACCCCACCTTTCTCCAGGATTGGGCTGTGTATGTGTTCAGGGACATCCCAAGACATTTTGTTGTCTCCAACAGAACAAATAATGATTCATGTCCAAAAATTCCACCTGTAAGGGTATATATATAGTCGCCAAAGTTGGTCTAGTTATTTTGGTACTTAAGTATAAACTCCCACACGTTTATCTCTGTGTCTCTCAAAATACAGCAATAACAGTAACCTCTGCTGCTCCTAAACCTGTTATCTGACATGGCAGCTTTAATCTGCCTAATGGCAAGGCAGACTGTGTATCTTGAATGAGACCCTATATTTTTAAATAAGGAGAACACATTTGAAAATATCAGTCTAGATGAGCTAGACTACAGTTGGCATCTTATACAGGTTTCTGTGTAGACAGAAGTTCCCTTGCACCAGCGCTTCTATGTTTTTGGTCATAGTATAATGGCCTTGTTAAGTTTTTAGTGCCATAATTGGAGTTTCCCAAGGGGAGCTTTCTTTCATGCAGTTTGTTCTTAGATGGTGTGCTTTATTTATATTCCGCTTTTTTCCAGTTTGGGATTAAGATTTCTTGCAACTGTTAAAAGAGACATTGCTAAAAATCAAATTCAAAAAGTAAAAATATATAATTAAATTATTCATAAATTAAAACCAATTTAAAAACTCCACTATTAAAAATACCAAATAAGTGCATGAGTTGCCCACAGTACTCTTGACTCAGTCAGACTGCAGAAACTTCAATCACATTCACAGATACAGTATTGGTTAAAGATAGTATTCAGCAGAAAAGTGGTATAGCCTATTCGCTGTACATCTACAAAATGCAAGTATAGGATAGAAATTTGGCTCTTGGCTCTGTTGCAAAGAGCAAACCACAGTTTGGTGACTGGGAATGCACTTGCAAGCTTTTCCTCTCCTTTCATCCATGAGTTGTTTCTTTCACTTCCTAATTTTCACTAACTCGGTGCATTAATAACTTGAGCCAGAAAACCTATGTAGTGTTTACAGCTTGCAATCTGATTATGTTATGGAAAACAGAAGAATTCTTGGACACTAGGATGTGGGATCTTTCAACTGTATCTTAGTTTGAATTGAACCGTCACCCAAATCATCTACAAATTATAGAAAAGGTCTGATTCTTTGAAATTGTGTGAAGACAAGTACTTTGACAAGCCTGAGCAGTATCCCTTTTAACAAAGTAAAGTTATCTATCCAGCACGCTCTTCTGCCTGCCTTAGATAATGTTGACAAGTCATCCCAACCTTCAAGAGATCAGAATCCAATCCAGAATCCAATCCAGTCAAACTAATTGGTAACCTATTCGTTGCTTACACATTGACTTATCCCCATCCCAGGATATAAATGTATAGTTCCTTCAGCCAAGGTGCAAGTTAACCTGGAATATTTTCCCTCCTTTCCTAGGAACAGGCCTTTGACCCATATGAAACCTTGTCCCAGGACATCCTTTCTCCGCAATATCACGAACATTTTAATCACTTGATGGCAAAACCTGCTGTGGCTTTACATTTCCAGGTGAGTGTATGTGTGTGTTTAGATGTGTGGGCAGAATGGCAGGGACACGCTTTCCTGACAAGGCATCACATAAGACTTTGTTGGATGTGTGTAGCTTGGGGAACTTTGGAGGCCAGAATTGGTTGTTGTTATTAGTAGTTGACTTTGATCTTCCTATATTAGGAGAAAGGTGGGATAAAAACAAAATAATTAGATAAATAAGACCAGTGCCAACACTATGAATGGCAGGCCTCTAACTCCTGCTATTTTTGACAGTCTTGTTCAGGTCTTGCAAGCTTGGAGCCACGACTTCCTAGATCAGGCACGGGCCAACTTGGGCCCTCCAGGTGTTTTGGACTCCAACTCCCACCATTCCTGACAGCCTCAGGCCCTTTCTTTTTCCTCCTCAGCCGCTTAAGCGGCTGAGGGGGAAAAGGAAAGGCTTGAGGCTGTCAGGAATGGTGGGAGTTGGAGTCCAAAACACCTGGAGGGCCCAAGTTGGCCCATGCCTGTCCTAGATTGAGTCTCTCTCCCCGAATTGTGACCTTCCTCTTTTCCTGTTGTCCTCTCCGTTATGAAACATTACCTATTCCAATGAGTTGAAAATTGCCCTCAAAAACTAATTAGATGTGAATTGATATTTAAGCGTGCCCTATGGAATTTGAGGGCCACAGAAATGAGATTGAGGGCCGCACAGAGCTTTCTTATTTGCAATCTCACAGCCCTGACTCCTTTGCCTGATGACTCAGGGCCAGATCATGTTTCCTTTCAGAACAGTAATCCTGAAGCAACGAGCATTGGGTATTAATATTTCCTTCTGTAGAAGATGGGAAAAACAAGGTCTCCGTAGTTGTTCCTTCATTATCTTTCCCTTTGCCATGTTGTGGTGGGAGACACATGGGTCTGATCTCTTATGACCCGTGGCTCTGTGTTGGCTGGCGGACTTTAATTTACTTTCCTGCTGCCTTGTTCTCCCAGAAAGGTTATATATGTTTTGTTGCTGCTCACACCTGTTCTGTCTGATGGCCTTCCAAGGATTTGAAGAATGTTATCATGTCCAGCCGCACCACTGCTCTGGGTTAAACATAAGCCAGTTGCTTTAATCTTTCCTCATACAACCTGTTTTCTTTATTGCCGGCTGTCTTAATTGCTCTCGTTTGAATATGTTCCCATCTGAGCAGCTCCTTCTCCAAGTAGGACAGAACAGGACGCATACGAGGTTTGAAATAAATACAGAAACAGGACACCTTCTGCATTTAACTCATATGCTCCGCCACTGAGCTGTAGGCTGTCTCTAAATAGACAGACAACAAATGTTCAGTTTTAGCTGGTTCATACGTTCAGAAAAATATTTTGACGTACTTTGCCCATTGTACTACTCTGAAGTCATTTAGAAAAGCCTGCTACATTGAGGTTGTCCCACAGGAAGCATCTTGGTTACGTCTTGAATGTTGTTTGTGTTCTTTCCCATCTTTCAAATGGCAACCATTGAAATAAGTCTTTCTTCCTCCTCCAGTCAATTGCTGATGGCTTTAAAGAAGCAGTTCAGTATGTTCTCCCACGCCTGATGTTGGTTCCCGTATACCACTGTTTGCACTACTTTGAAGTATTACAGGTAAACAGATGCCCTTCAGAATAAAGCAAAACTCAAGGGGAAAATTTAAATTTAAGTAGGAGTTTGGAACGTTACCAAGTAGACTGGGGAAAAAAGAGTGTCACACCTTTGGCTTCATTTCTATTTATTTGGGCTGGGGTCATGAGGTGAAGTCCAAGGTATCTGGGGAAACTGCAGAAGGCTAAGAGTCAAAACTTATTTAGTGAGGTCTGAAGTTGATAGTCCCTTGTCTGCAGACTCCCGCTCGAAATAAATACAGCTTGTACCAAATTATACTCAGCTGCATCCGTTCATTTCAGTAGGACTTGTGGCTCTTCTGTTCGCAGTTCAAAAAGATTAAGATTGTTAATTTTCATTTGCAAACCTCACATATCATGCAGATTAGCTGTAGTGTTAACTGCTCAGAGATCTCGCTTTTATCATAAATACATCAGTGGGCCACAACATTTTAATTTTCAAAAACCACATGGCTCTAGACATTCCATTCATGGCTATAATTGTGTAAACATGCATACTATATATTCTTCTGCCTATTAACTGGTTTTGAAGAAAGTAGTATGTGTCAAGGCCAAAATACCAGTGTTATGTCCTACAGAGATGAATAATAAGATCTACAGCAGACCTGGGCCAACTTCAGCCCTCATTTGGGTGTTTTGCGGGAATTGGAGTCTAGAACACCTGGAGGAGGGCTGAAGTTGGCCCAGGCCTGATTTACAGCCTCAGACATACATTTGGTTCTTTGTCCTTTCCACCTTGTTGTTCCATGCCTTCAAGTTATTTCTGCCTTGTGGCAACTTCTGAGGCAAACCTATCACAGGGTTTTCTTAGCATTGTGAGGAGTCCCTTGCCTTCCTCTGAGGTTGAAAGAGTGTGAATTACCCAAGGATTGCTATGGCTGAGTGGAGCTGCAAACCTTTCCTCTGGAATCCTAGTCCAGCTCTCTTAATTATTATACCATGCTAGCTCTCTCTTGGAATATTATGGTCTTCTTTATTTGCCCCAGGAGTAGCTCACGCCTGATGGAACTCATGCCTTTGTCCTTTCAGCAATTACAAGAATGTAGTGAAGACGAAGAAGATTGCGAGTGCCTGAAGCAAGCCATCACAGCGCTCTTAAATCTCCAGTGTAGCATGGAACGTATATACAACAAACACTCACCTAGACGCAGGCCGGGGTAAGAACATCAGCCCAAAGCGTTACATAGACCTGAGCTAGAATTTGGTGCTTTTAGAAACTGGAGCAGGTTAGATAACATTTGGAGAGGGAGGGCCTATCAGGGAGAAGTTATATCTGAGACTTTTGCTTCACTGTGAGAACAAATTCATACATTGGGTCCCTTTTCTATACAGCAAGGGGTATCATAGTGGGGGAACTTGTGAGAGTAGCAAACGGAGGGAAAAACAACAACACTTGCATATTTGTCAGGGTTAGGAGTGCAGGATCCCTGCAAACAGGAGAACGCAAATAATAAAAAAGAGTTTTTTAAAAAATTAGAGAACTCCTCTCTAGGACTTTCTAGGCCCTTCAGCATGACTGTGGTGAACCTCTACCACATATGATGATGATGATTACTATTATTATTTATTTATATCTCACTTTATCTCTCCTGAAGTGGACTCAGAGGCTTAACATAAAAGCAGTAGCATACAATTTCAACCATAAAGTAACACTGAAGGACCTAGAAAGTTCTAGAGAAAACATTGTAAACAAACCTGTGAATAAGACTATAACAAAATTTGACACGTGTTCTGTTCCTGGTTTGATAGTGTTATTCCCTGTCTAGTGCAGGACTTACTTTGAAAGTAGTTGTTCTACTCCAGGAACTTTGTTTTTGTGCCTGCCACAAATTAGGTTGAATTGGTTGAGACTCTGAGATATTCATTGAAAGACTAGAGCAAAATGTGCTACAGGGTGTCCCTTCAGCAGAAACAAAGTTTTGCAGTTTGATAAATTTCTTTCATGTTTTTATGATAGAACCAATTAGGAAATAACAATTATAACCCATGAACAAAAATGTGTTACATAGTATAATCTGATAGGGAAAGTCAAGCTGGAAAACGGAGGGCTGGTTGTGTTCTAGCTTCCCTATGGAGGAGGTTATTTGTAGATCTGAAAGTCCTTTGGAAGGAGTAGCTTGGAAAACCACCTGTCCAGTGGCACAGGTGATTTTCTAAGGGTCCCATCTATACTAATGGAACTACAATGAAATGGGTTTTTAATATTTTTATTTTTATTTTTACTGTGTTTAACATGATTTTAGCATTTTATGATGCTTTTAGCTGTTATATTGTTTGTTAAGTTAAATTAGGTTGTGTTATATTGTTGAATGTGTTTATTTTGATGTATTTTCTGTATGGTTTTCTTTCCGGCAATTGAATATTTAACTTATATGTTGGAAACTGCCCTGAGGCGGTATACAAATAAACTATTATTATTATTATTATTATTATTATTATTATTATGCTACCATATAAAATCCAGATTATCTGCTTTGAATGGGGTTATATGGCAGTGTAGTAAGGGCCTAAGACTCCCTTTCAGAGTGCCTTGCTTCCCTAGAAGCTGGGTACTTGAAACTGGGAACTCCATTCCCTTGTGACCACTATTATTTTCCTCCGTGCATGAGCCATAGGAAAGTGCATCACACTACCTAGGATGACATCTGACAAGATTTTACACCTTGATGTTTTAAAAGGCATATTCTTTAAGCATAGGTGTCATGTGGATTTACTTGATCAAGAACAGACGCTCTAGCCCAGGCGTGGGCAAACCTGGGCCCTCCAGTTGTTTTGGACTTCAGCTCCCACAATTCCTAACAGCTATAAGCTGTTAAGGATTGTGGGAGTTGAAGTCCAAAACATCTGGAGGGCCCAGGTTTGCGCATACCTGCTTTAGCTGTTTCTTAAGCATGTATTCAGTGTTAAAGCAAGATGCATTACAAATAGGTAATATTTGCGATGTTCCTGTTAGCCTGGGTTAGATGCTGTTCTTTGGTATACTTTCCTTTCAAAAATAGTTTTCCATGAAAAGCCATTTAAAGTGGTGACTAGCTTGGCAAGGACATGTAATTTAAATCAAAAGTGATTTGATCCTGGATCATTGTTTCCCATTTACAGCTTGTCAATGCTGGAAATACTATATGCCTAATAAAAAAAAGTGTGTGTTTTAGGGAGCCAGTGTTTTGGTTCTACACCCGCCAAGTCCGAAGCAAGCACCTGGCCATTAAAAAGATGAATGAGATCCAGAAAAACATTGATGGGTGGGAAGGCAAAGACATTGGCCAGTGCTGCAACGAATTCATCATGGAGGGGACGCTGGCCAGAGTCGGGGCCAAGCACGAGCGGCACGTCTTCCTCTTTGACGGCTTGATGATTAGCTGCAAAGCCAACCACGGCCAGTCGCGCCTCCCGGGTTACAGCAACGCGGAATACCGACTCAAGGAGAAAATTGTCATGAGGAAAGTCCACATCGTAGATAAGGACGATACGTGCGAATACAGGAACGCTTTTGAACTGGTCCCGAAGGACGAGAGCAGCTTCATCTTTGCTGCCAAGTCTGCTGAAGAGAAGAACAACTGGATGGCGGTGCTGATCTCCCTCCAGTACCGCAGCACCCTGGACCGCATGCTGGATGCAGTGTTGTTGCAGGAGGAGAACGAGCAGCCCCTCCGGCTGCCCAGCCCTAGCGTCTATCGCTTTGTGGTGGAAGACTCCGAGGAGAACATCGTCTTTGAGGACAACCTCCAGAGCAGGAATGGGATCCCCCTGATCAAAGGCGGCACCGTGGTGAAACTCATTGAGAGGCTCACCTACCACATGTATGCAGGTACCTGGATTACATGCTTTGTGGGTTTTAGGAAGGCACAGGTAAACCTCGGCATCCCTCCAGTTCCCTCTTACCGGCTGTTAGGAATTGTGAAAGTTGAAGTCCAAAACACCTGGAGGGATGCCAAAGTTTGCCCATGCCTGCCCTACCTCTATTACTATACTAACTTGGGTACCCAGTGGTGCCCGGGTAATTTGAAAAGGGCATTGTTTGTTTTTGGATGTTATGTAATATCAGTTTGCTCATATGTTACTCTGTTTCTTAGGGGGAAAAACCAGTCTTTCATGTTGTTTTTAATGAATGCTCCCATTAGAAAATGAATAAGAATGTGGGTGAAATACAATTTCCCCAAACCCACCAGTATGTAAACTTGGCAGCATTGGGTTTGTGTGCCAAGTTTGGTCCAGATCCATTATTGGTGGGGTTCAGAGGGCTCGTGGAATAAAGATGAACTATAACTCCCAGAGTTAAAGGTCAATCACCCCCAAAGCCCACCAGTATGCCCAGTTGCCCATGTTGAATTTGTGTGCCAAGTTCAGTCCAGATCCATCACCAGGTGGGTTCAGTGTTCTCTGAATACAGGTGAAGTATAACTCCTAGATGTCAAGGTCAATCACCCCCAAACCCCGCTAGTATGCGAATGTGGCCATGTTGTTATATTATTATTATGCAGTGTGTTTATACAGTGTGTTTTCTCAGAACTTGTACTGTTTAACATCACAAATACCAATTTTTTTGAACTAGAAGTGAGTAGCATGCCACTTTGAGTTGTCTTAATTTAATACTGAAGGGGTCCCAGGACATAAACTTGAACTTGCTATAGTCCTCTATCTTTGGCATATAAGAAGGGGCTGGTTCATTTTAGGCCAATCAGAAATGCTTAATTTGGGACTGTCTTAAATTTGTTTATTTGTTTGTTTATAGTGTTTGTATCCCACTTTCTCTCTCTCGTTCCCGTTTCCCTTTCTAGATCCTAATTTTGTACGTACCTTTCTTACCACGTATCGCTCCTTTTGTAAGCCTCAAGAACTCCTAAGTTTGTTGATAGAACGGTGAGTGAAATAACCTGCCTTATCGCTTTGTCTTTGGTTTGGTTTAGTTCCATTTCCAGGACAGAGCCCCAGTTTCAGTGGCACGCAGCCGTCGCTTTATATGTCGGCATGTTCATCTCCGAACACATTTCTCTAAGAGCTTCCGAGTCTCCCGGTTCTTGACAATCCATTAAAAGCTTTAATGAAGTCATTTGTTTTAAAAGGATTGTGTGGTCTGGCACACATTTAAGACTATATTGAAAGCAGAACTTGCATTGCCAAAATGAGGCTACCGAACTTGGATATCTCTTGGTGTCCCTTGTGGGAAATGGCAAAATTGGGGTTTACTTTGTGGATTTTTTTAAAAAAATGTTCAATGCTTGGATCTATGAGTACAAAATCTGTGAATATGGAGAGCTGGTGACTGCATATGCCAGAGTGCACTTTAATGCAGTTCTCCTTTCTTTGTTTTCTGAGGCTCCTGTAGTTCTTGTTCCTGTAGTTCTTGTCCCTTCGGGTGAGAAGGGCGGGATATAAATGCTGGAAATAAAATAAATAATAATTATTGTTATTATTATTACTAGATTTGAGATCCCAGAGCCTGAGCCCACAGAAGCTGATCGGCTGGCCATTGAGAAAGGAGAGCAGCCCATCAGCGCAGACCTTAAGCGATTCCGCAAGGAATACGTCCAGCCAGTGCAACTCAGGTTTGAGCTTCCTTCTTTTGTCTGTCACATAAGGTGGAAAAGACCCAGCAGTGGGATCGTGGCCGGGGGGAAAGCATAACTCTCAAGCAAGCTTTCTCTTTTATTTATTTCTAATTATTATTATTTCTTTAATAAATATACACCCTGCCTTCTTCCCAGCAAGAGACTCAGCCCATTGATAAATGTCAACTTATCCATGCCCTCTTTCTGTTTCCCTTTTGAAAGTCCTGGGTGTGGTCTCTTTGGAGTTTGACATGCTGGAGAACTTCAGGGGTTTCTGTCAAGTTCTGTGGCTTGTAGATTCATCCGTGTTGCAGCAAAGCAGGAAGCAGCACCCTCCTCCACCCCTTCTGCTTTATTATTGGTTGGACAATAAGACTATCTCTGTATTGTCAAAGACTTTCACGGCCAAATCACTGGGGTGTTGTGTACTTTCCAGGCTGTATGGCTGTGTTCTAGCAGCATTTTCTCCTCCTGATGTTTTGCCTGCATCTGTGGCTGGCATCCTCAGAGGACTTGATGGTAATATTGTCTATCCTCTGAATATGCCAGCCATAGATGCAGGCAAAACATCAGGAGAAAATGCTGCTACCGTGTTTCCCCGAAAATACGACAGTGTCTTATATTAATTTTTGCTCCCAAAGATGCACTAGGTTTTATTTTCAGGGGATGTCTTATTTTTCCATGAAGAAGAATTCACATTTATTGTTGAACTAAAAAATGAACATTTATTATATACTGTACAGTAGTTGTCATCACAAATCAGCATAACCAGACAAACTGTGAATCCTATCAAGAATTTCTTGTTACCACCATTATTTCCATGTACAACTGGTATGTACATTTACCAATCTTGCATGCTCTGGTGTCCTGTTTGGCAGGCGCTGGGCATGCTTCCAAGTAAAATCTTTGCTAGGTCTTACTTTCAGGGGAGGTCTTATATCTAGCAATTCAGCAAAACTTCTACTAGGTCTTATTTTTCGGAGATGTCTTATTTTCGGGGAAACAGGGTAGAACACAGCCATATAGCTCTGTTTAGGTCTGCGAAAACTGAAATAGTGGCATTTCTTTTCCTTTCATCTCTTGTCTTTATTTAACTCCCTCCCCCAGGATACTCAATGTTTTTCGGCACTGGGTGGAGCACCATTATTATGACTTTGAAAGAGACCAGGAGCTCCTCGATAGGCTGGAAACGTTTATTTCCACTGTAAGAGGTATGTGGCTTGAATTCCTCATATCCTTATGCCCAGTTGGCTTGTAGAGCATTGGAGGATCTCTCATGAAGCCCCAAGAGCTCCCTTGGGCTGAACCTGCTTATATGTCAGAAGACAATGGTATTTACAAGTGCTGCAAGCCAGCAGCATGATGTCAGCTTCCTCTCCAATCCACTTTCTCTTATAACAAAAGGAAAACATTGCACTGGGCAAGAGAGATCTGAGGCTCTCTGGGGTTCTCTGGGTTTGTGCCATGTTTCCTCTAGAAAAAGTTCACTTTCTGGTTAGGCAGATTTTGCAGAGTGTCATGCCTAAAGTATTAATGCATGCCTCTTTCATGTTTCCTTGTAACAGTAAAATGCTACATAGAGTACAGTTTTGAGCAAATAACTATTCATTTTATCTGTATATATCATATGTGTGTGTATGGACACACACTGACATATATATACAGTGGGCCCTTGGTATCTGCTGGGTTTTAGTTCCAGGCTTCATCGTGGATACCAAAATCCATGGTTGCTTAACTCCCATTACAGTAGAGTCTCACTTATCCAACATAAACAGGCCGGCAGAATGCTGGATAAGCAGAAATGATGGATAATAAGGGATTAAGAAAAAGCCTATTAAACATCAAATTACGTTACGATTTTACAAATTAAGCACCAAAACATCATGTTTTACAACAAATGGACAGAAAAAGCAGTTCAATACACGATAATGTTATGTAATAATTACTGTATTTACAAATTTAGCACCAAAACTTTGCAATGTATTGAAAACTTGACTGCAAAAATACTGACTACAAAAAGGCAAACAGCGTTGGATAATACAGAATGTTGGATAAATGAAGATTGGATAGGGAGATTCTACTGTATATAATAGAATGGTGTGCCTTATATAAAATCGCAGAATCAAAGTTTACCTTTTGGAATTCTTGAAAAAAACATTTCAAACCACGGACGGTTGAATCTCTGAATACAGACTGCATGGATTCAGAGTTCCAACTATAGAAAGCTTCTTCTTAGCCTTCAAGGTTTAATTGTTACACATGGTTCAGTCCTTTAAAGACATTATTACTTCTGATTATGTGGAAGTTGCTAAAGAATCCCATAACCTCCAGAACCTAGTATGCATTTTTGAAATAATACCTTTGACCCATTTGGGAGTGAATATATAATTCAGGACTTCTCCTATGATAAGTTTAAAGCAGGCTTGGGCCAACTTGGGCCCTCCAGATGTTTTGGACTCTAACTCTCACCATTCCTAACAGCCTCAGGCCCTTTCCTTTTCCCCCTCGGCCGCTTAAGCGGCCGAGGGGGAAAAGGAAAGGGCCTGAGGCTGTTAGGAATGGTGGGAGTTGAAGTCCAAAACATCTGGAGGGCCCAAGTTGGCCCGGGCCTGCTTTAAAGCTTTTTCCCTGACTTCCTGCTGATCCTGTTTATGTCTTCTAGGCAAATCCATGAAGAAGTGGGTGGAATCCATTGCCAAGATCATCAGGAGGAAAAAGCAAGTGCATGCCAATGGCGTTAGTCACAACATCACCTTCGAAAGCCCCCCGCCCCCCATCGAGTGGCACATCAGCCGCCAGCTTGAAACGTTTGACCTCTTGACGCTGCATCCCATCGAGATTGCGCGGCAACTGACCCTCTTGGAATCTGATCTCTACCGGTAAGCCACCCTTTCATTGGGCTGTGTCACATCGGGTGAAATCCAGAGTGCTTTCCTTGTCCAAGTTGTGTTTTGAATAACGCTATGTAACACAATTTGAAAGATGTTCTGCTCCAGGTTTGAAAGTGCTGTTTCCTGTTTAAGTGTGTGATACTTTCTTTGAAAGTAGTTGTTTTACTCCAGAAATTTCGTTTTTGTGCCTGCCACAAACTAGGTTAAATTGGTTGAGACTCTTATGAGATATTCAATGACAAACTATAGTAAAATGTGCTATAACAGGATTTTTTTTTTAATTTTTATTTACCTTCAGAGAGCTATTCAACCATTTCAAAGCTCCCTGTTTGAGCGGTGATGGCATGATCGTCAACATAGATGAAACTCTCTGTCCCTTCTGGCAGGATGTCCCTCCTGCAAAAACATAGTTTTTTCAGATTAATAAACCTTTTCCATATTTTTATGATAGAACCAATTAGAAAATGATATTTAAAGCCCAAGAACAACAAACAACAACAAACTTTGTTTATATACCGCTCTATCTCCCGTGGGGACTCAGAGCGGTTTACACATAATAAAAACATTCAATACATATACATCATACAAAATACAAGAAACCAATATAACAGCAATTAACAAAACATACTTAAAATTCCAACATTTTAAAACAATATAATACCTTAATAAAAGCAAATGCAATTGCTCCCTTGGGTGATTCTCCAGCCAATGGGTATAAAATATAAATCAAACAAGATGGCAGTATGTGCCAGGGTAGGACTCACGTGGTAAAAATAGACATAAGCCAGAGGTGAAGTGTGACTAATAGCAAGGAACCTAGGCCAGGATTACACCACTTTAACTTCCTTTATAGCTATCAGGTAGAACTTAATCAAAGTAAACACCATTAGAAAATCAAAGGAGCAGGTAAAGTGCTGGACAGGAGTCATGTAGTGGCCAGGGTGGCGTCTAGGGATTGCAGAATAATCACGTCCAAAAGCCAATTTAGACCCCAAGTTTCCATGTAATGGCTAAACTGGGCTTCAGATTAGTCATTTCCAAAAACCTGTTGAAACCACCAAGTTTTCAAGTCCCTACGAAAAGGTGTTATGTATCTAAGAACAAAAATGGTATTACATGGAGGGTCCAAGTTTGCCCATGCCTGGGTTACAGTATCCCATCCAGGTTACTATTTATCAGTCCTATTAATGCCTAAACCCCTTCAGCTTCTTGTATCTCATGCGCTTTTGTTGGCTTCTGTTTTCAGGGCTGTGCAGCCGTCTGAACTTGTGGGGAGCGTGTGGACAAAAGAGGATAAGGAAATAAACTCTCCAAATCTACTCAAAATGATTCGGCACACAACAAATCTTACGCTTTGGTTTGAAAAGTAAGCGGTGGCTTTGCATCATGCTGAACTGGATTATTTAAATCAACAAAAATGTAGAGATCTTAGAGAAATGCATGTGTGACATTTACTAAAAATGACCACTAAGCAAAAATCTCTTTGTGCCTCTCTTCTTCCTTTCCTCCACCCTGTTAAAATAGGTGCATTGTGGAAATGACAAACTTTGAAGAGCGAGTGGCGGTGCTAAGTAGGATTATAGAAATCTTGCAAGTTTTCCAAGACCTGAATAATTTTAATGGTGTGTTGGAGATAGTCAGTGCAATGAATTCTGTCTCTGTCTACAGATTAGATCACACGTTTGAGGTAAGCCTTGGTTGGGTATGTTAGTGCTGGAAATGTCATTTAAAAATATATATTTAGCAGCACTTCATGACAGTTGAAATATATGTCTGACTTGCATTAAAAAAGATAAAGGTTTTCCCCTGATATTAAGTCTAGTTCTGCCCGACTCTGTGAGTTGGTGCTCATCTCCGTTTCTAAGCCAAAGAACCGGCATTGTCCATAGACGCCTCCAAGATCATGTGGCCACTGGCATGACAGCATGGAGCGCTGTTACCTTCTCGCAGAAGCGGTACCTCTTGATCTACTCACATTTGCATGTTTTCGAACTGCTAGGTTGGCAGAAGATGGGGCTGACAGCAGGAGCTCACCCCGCTCCCTGGAATCAAGCCACCAACCTTTTGATTAGAAAGTTCATCAGCCCAGCGGTTGAATCCGCTGTGCCACTGGAGGCTTCTCTGTCTTGCATTGTACTTCTCATATCTGGAAAAAATAGATTTATCAGATTGTGATGCAATGGAAGGAAAGTAATACATAGTGGATATACACACCTGACAAGTATTTTGAAGTCAAAATGGATGACATGCCGATTGTAAAAGACTAAGCAAGCAACAGAATGCAATGTTTTGTGAAGATTTCACAGCTATCATGGCAGCTGTTGAATATTTGCAAAATGTTCAAATGTGTGGCTCTTGTTTCTCTTGTCATTCAATCAGGCGCTGCAGGAGAGGAAAAAGAAGATTCTGGACGAAGCAGTGGAATTAAGCCAAGATCACTTTAAAAAATACCTTGCTAAGCTCAAATCAATCAACCCACCCTGCGTGCCTTTCTTTGGTAAGTTATACTCAAGAGAAGATAGACTTAGGGGACATGTTGATGCACAGCTTGTAAACCATAAAAAGAGAGATAAAGTTATGTCTTTGTGCCCTGAAGCTTTTTATATGCCTTTTTGAATGAGGCTTCTGTGCTAAAGACTTTTAAAAATAATAATGTTAGAGTGTGGGGAAAAATAGCAAATGTAATAAAACCATTTAAAAAAACCTCTAATTTTAAAATATTTTTATAAATGTTTTTCCAATTTAGGAGTAAAGCTCAAGGGACATAGTCTAATCTCAGATATGTTTCTTCTTCATAGTGTCTGTGAAATCAGATATATGGGTTTACTTTGTGCATGCCCTTGATTTCCACTTGTTAGTCTAAGACAGGGGTTCTCAAAGTGTGCTCCACTGGGCAACTGAATAGTAACATTTTCATTATCTCATAATACATTTGTGCTGTTGGGATTGTGGTGCTGCTGAGCATTTGCTTAGTGTTTGTAGGGAATTTGAAATAGTCCCTTGATAGTCAGTTTCTGAAATCTTTGAAGCAAACCTGTAAAGCAGGCCAGCAGTATTATCAGAGGAAGAGGTATGGGCAAACTTTGGCCCTCCTGATGTTTTGGACTCCAACTTCCACAATTCCTAACAGTCAGTAAGATGTTAGGAATTGTGGGAGTTGGAATCCAAAACACCCAGAGGGCCAAGGTTTGTCCATGCCTGATATAGAGAAGTACAATATGAAGCATCTCCCTTAGACAGAGGAAGAAGAAGAATGGGGACTGAGCAGTTATAAGGATACTACATTAAAAAGGAGTTTTTGCAATTACACACACTGTCAATTGAGATATGCCTCTATGTTTCAGGCAGTCCAGAACTGAGCTTTGAAGGGAAGGACTTTAGGAAGGGTTTTTTATTGAAATGTTGGCCATAATAATAGGGAAAAAAGATGGCTTTAATGTGAATAATCTAAAATCCCTTTTCTCCAATTAGGAATATACTTAACAAATATTCTAAAGACCGAAGAAGGTAATCCTGACTTCCTTAAGAGACAAGGGAAAGGATTAATCAACTTCAGTAAGAGACGGAAAGTAGCAGAAATCACAGGAGAAATCCAGCAATATCAGAACCAGCCTTACTGTTTACGCGTCGAGCCAGAGATCCGGGTAAATGGAGCGTGCTTTTGTTCTGTCTTGCCTCTGGAGGAAAAGGAAACACATACCTGGGTGTTGAGTCCATAAAAGCAGTGAGGAGGCAAAAACTGGGGAGTCCCCCATCAAAAGGAACTGGAGATGCATTTCAAGTTGCTCAATAGTTGAGTGAATTGTAAATAGAAAGCCCAGGGTATTTTGGCCTGTACCGCGGGGCTTTGGTATCCCTTGGGGTTTATTTCCAGGAACACCCGTGGATACCCAAATCTGTGTGTCCTCAAGTCCCATTATATCCAATGGAACTCACAAAACGAAGGGACATGTAAACTCAAGCTAAATGGGTTTTGGTGTGAGCAGATGGCCAAGAAAGAATATTTAGGTAATATTTAGAGGTTTTTCAGTGTAAAGAGGCTGAAGGAAAGAGACCCTCAAGAAATTCAGATTTCAAAGAGTGGGAAGGAGACCAAAGATTGTAATTTTGAAATCCATTCAATCTCTTTTCTTGCCATGTAGGTTCCCTCCTTTATTCCTTTGTGATTGATCAGCAGTGTTATTTTGGTCTTTCCAGCGTTTTTTTGAAAACTTGAACCCCATGGGAAACATCCCCGAGAAGGAGTTTACGGACTACTTGTTCAACAAATCGCAGGAAATTGAGCCTCGGAATTGTAAGCAGCCATCTAGATATGTAAGTCTTTCACATCTTTGAAAATACTTTTAGACCATGTTTAAAAGTAGAACCCTCTCATGGAGAATGTGTATAGGTAGATAGCTAGAATAGCTAGGTTGACTGGAAATGTACATATTTCAGTTTCACTAAAAAAAGAAAAAGAAAAAGGGAAACAAACCATTGACACCGAGTAAAACTACCTCAAAAGCCTCAGATTCTGTCTGATTTTGGACATTTGAATAGGGTCAGCCCTGCTTAGTGCTTGGATGGAAGACCCCCCAAGAAATCCCAGGTGTCGAAGGCTGTGTTTCAGAGGAAGGACCTGGCAAGACCACATTACTTGCCTGAGAAAACCCTGTGCAATTTATGGGGTTGCCATAAGTCAACAATAATAATAATAATAATAATAATAACAACAACAACAATAACAATAAACTTCTTCCCGTGGGGACTCAGAGCGGATTACAGTATATAAAAACAAATACAGACAAACATTAAATGCATTGTTACAATACGAAGAGACACATATGCACAAATAAAGGCAAAGGCTTCTCCTTTCATTTCCGGCTCTGGAGGCAGTTCTCTTCTCTGGTTCTGGGGGAGGAATTCTTCTCCATTACCAAGCCGAGGAATCTGTATTGTGACCTCCTGGTCATTTGACCAGTATGATTGCTTGGAGCGTCTTTTTGCCTTTTTCCGCCAAAGCAGTACCTATTGATCTACTCACATTTGCATGTCTTTGAGCTGCTAGGTTGGCAGGAGTTAGGGCTAACAGCTGGAGCTCACCCTGTCCCGCAGATTCGAACAGCCAACCTTCAGATCAGCGGTTCAGCAGCACAAAGGTTTACCCCAGCGGTTCTCACCCTGTGAGTCCCTAGGTGTTTTGGCCTACAACTCCCAGAAATCCCAGCCAGTTTGCCAACTGTTAGGATTTCTGGGAGTTGAAGGCTAAAACACCTGGGGACCCACAGGTTGAAAACCACTGGTTTAACCCATTATGCCAATAGGCAACTTGAAAGCACATGCACATATGAAGATGCTTTATCAACGGTTAGAAATTGTGGGAGTTGAAGTCCAAATCACCTGGAGCGAGGGCTGAAGTGGGGCCATACCTGCTTTACGCGCTTGTCTAAATTCAAGCGCTTTTTTTGTAAATAGGCAATGTAGTATTAAATGAAAGATACCTTGAATATGAAAAGTTATTTGGGTAGTGCTGTAGCATAATTAAACTAGATTGGGTTCTGATTTGCTTCCTTGTATGGATCAGTAAGTCAAAGGAGCCCAGAGAAATGTAACAAGAAGTAAAAGCCAGTTGCTTCTTTCTCTCTCTCTCCCTGTCTCCCTTTCTCTCTCGTTCTTCTTATTAGCCCAGGAAAACCACCTACTCCTTGAAGTCTCCCGGAATCAGGCCCAACGCGGGCCGGCACGGCTCCACCTCGGGCACCCTGCGGGGCCACCCCACCCCTCTGGAGAAGGAGCCCTACAAGATCAGCTTCAGTCGAATCACGGAAGCGGAGCAGGAGTCTGCGGCCTCGGCCCCCACCTCCCCAGTCGTGCCGTCCACTCCGCCCGTCTCTGCCTCCTCGGACGTGTTCCTAGACAATGACCTCAACAGCTCTTACGGTGTGTGTCTCAGGAGTTTCTCATTTATTGTAACTATAAATGGAATGTCTTGTGCGGAGGAAGAGGGAGGAGGACAAAGTGTTCTCTAAATCCGTATCAGTCAGGTTTCTTCTTACTGATGGGTTTTATTGGGCTCATGTTCTTATACAAACAAGGCCTTAGTAACTCCAGTAACTCTGCCAGTAACTCCAAGCCCATTTGCCTTTTGTTCCTTTTCTCTTCCCACCCCCCACCCCCCTTCATTAATACAGTCAGCCCTCTCCTTTCCTGAGGTTTAGGGGCATAGGACCTTCAAGAAATTGAAAAATTGCAAAGAGAATAATTGCTGATTTGTCAAAGGCTTTCACAGCCAGAATCACTGAGGTGTTGTGCATTTCCGGGCTGTATCGTTTTGTTTTAGCAGCATTTTCTCTCGATGTTTTGCCTGCATCTGTGGCTGGCATTTTCAGAGGATCATAAATGCTATTTTTTTAACCTGAGAAAGCACCTCTTTAGGAACAAAAAGCGGACCATAAAATCACATTGGGAGACAGAGAGATTCCAAGAGATAATATTTTTTAAAAATTTGTGAACAATCAAATCCACAAAAATTAAACCCACAAACATGGAGGGCCAACTGCATTCCAAACTCGATTGGGGGGGGGGGGGGGGGAATTAGTCTGAGTCACGGGGCAAAATCCTTTCATAAATTAAAGAAGGTGCATATACATGTGTTGGTCCTACAAGAATATTTGGAAAAGAACTTGAAAATGTGAGGCAAGTCTTCAAATCATCCGTGATGATCCTTTGCATGGGCCAATGGCTGGAAGGTGTCTTTTCCTTAACGGGCACTATATTAGTAAGCAGTGACTTTTTTGGAAAATGGAAATCTTCATAACCTTTTGGAGATTTTATGATCTTTGGAAAGGCATGGTCCTTGTTAGAAGTCATAACCTTTTGAAAAATGATGGCATAACCTTTTTTGAAAATGGCATTCATGCAAGGCTATATATATATATATATATATATGTATGTATGTATGTATGTATGTATGTATGTATGTATATATGAGTTTCAGAAGTGTTCCTTTAGTTGCCCAGAAACATCTACTCTCCCTTAAAATATATTTGCTTTTAAGTCATGCTCTCAAGAGACAAAAAATAAGCAGACTTCTTTAGAAGTAACATATTCGGTTTACTCACAAACTTAATGTATTCAGCATACAGGTACATTGTTTATCAATAAAGTTACCAATAGGATTTGAAGTAGTTTCTCTGTATAGGTAACATAGAGCATCATTCTTAGAATCAACAGTCCAAAATCCAAAGAGTCTCTCTGTTCAGAGACTCTATTAGAGTCTCTGTTTCTAGTCTGAAAGTCCAATAGTCTGAGATCTAAATGGAGTCTAAGCACTGATCAAGCCCAGATCTGATCACATGGTCTGCAGCCCCTCCCATAACAAAGAGTTAAGAACAACTGCATACCAATACACACATATACAACACAGTAAGCCATCTGAATTATATACATAACAAATAACTAGTGGAGGCTTCAAGAAAGTTGCTATTTCCAACAGGCTTCACATGAATTAGGGCAAGGCTAATTCTTATGTATTTCTGGCCCATGTAAATGATGCCTTTTCTGGTTTCTCTTTACAGGTAGCAACAATAGCATCTTTGCTCCTGTCCTTCTGCCACAATCAAGTGAGTATGCAAAATCCCACAAGCCTTTTGAATAATAACAAGAAGTCACTCACACTATCAGAGTACTTTACTCCTGTGTGCAGAGTGACAGCTGCATGCCCATTGTGAAAACCAAATATGTTATTTTCTTCTGTGATAAAGAGCCTTTTCCTTTAAAAAAAGGAAGATAAGGACAGCTCCCTTTTCTTAATTCTTTGCTTAAGTCTTTTTTTTCCCTGAGAGTCCTTACTCAGTGTGACAGAGATTTTTTTTTTCTGCTGGTTTGTTTTTCTAAAAGGATGGACAGAATCTTAGAAGCCTGCAGAAAGGGTCCTCATTCCCTGCCAATGCAGGAATCCCTGAGAGGGCTCCTTGTAATATTAACCCACTGGTCCAGATCCTATTTCTGCAGAGCAACAGAAAACAAGCTTAACTCATCTTCTGCCAAACATCCCCTCAGATATTTGACACACATACTGCATTCTGTCATTAGAAATGCTGAAACAGTGCAGGTTTTTTTGCTAAGAATTGTTGGGAAGGAACTGCAGTCAATGGTGAAGAGCAGCAAAATATTCTCTATAATATGCTCTTTATTTATTTCTCCCTCTCTCCCTTTTGTTTTGCAGAAACGTTCTTCAGTTCATGCGGGAGTCTGCATAAACTGAGCGAAGAGCCTCTGGTGCCTCCTCCTCTGCCGCCGCGCAAGAAGATAGATCAGGATCCTTCAAACTCAAAGGTAGATCTCCTGCTTGAGATAATTTGGCTGGGAAAATGCACTTGTGGGGCGTGAACAGCACAGGGATCTTAGGGCCACATGAGATTTGGTTTCCTCTGTCCTTGGCTCTCAGCTTCAACCTGGGCTTCTTATTTATTAGCTTCGTTTAGATCACACCTTTCCTTCACTGGGTTCTGTGTGCTGTGCACCTCGCTACACAACAGTGAGATTGGTCAGACTGAGTGATCTTGATTGTTTCCTGACTAAGTGAGAACTCAGGCATTTCCTGTTTCTTTTTTGTTGGCTTCATGTCCTGTGCCGGCCTTTTCCATGCCAGCTTTTCAACAACAAGGCTTGTTGAGGCAACTGCAGATAGTGAAAATGTGCTTTTTTGAGGCTATTTTTCTCTCATTTTGCTAGAACATTTAAGCCCACTGACTTAGATCAAGTGGTACAAGGTAAGCATCCCTTACAAATCCTCTAAAATCCAAAACTGTCCACTCAGGTGGCTGAGAGATAGTGACAACTTTGCTTCCTGATAGTTCAGTATAATCAAAACTTTGCTTCCTGTCCAAAATTAATTTTAAAAAACATTGCGTACATAAAATGTATTGTGAAATGTACACGAATTTGATGTTTAGATTTGGGTCCCATCTCATTATGTACATACATACAAATGTACATATTCCAAAATCCAAAAAACCCCAAAAACTTCTAGTCCTAAGCATTTTGGATAAGACATAGTCAAGTGGAACCAATTCCCATTCAAGTCAGAATAGACTTAAGCAAGGTAATAATAATAATAATAATAATAATAATAATAATAATAAAACTTTATTTATACCCCGCCACCATGTCCCCACGGGGACTTGGGCTGGCTCACATAGGGTAAGGCCCGACCAGCATAATTTACAAAAACAACAGCATAAATACATTGCACAATATACAAAAAATAAAACACAGTAAGACAATAAAACAGGAGTTAATACAGCAGTATGACTTTTGGCTCTGAAACTTCTTAGTCAGGCATGGGCAAACTAGCTTTCCTCCAGGTGTTTTGGACTTTAACTCCCACAATTCGTAGCAGTCTACTGACTCAGGAATTGTGAAAGTTGGAAGTCTAAAACACCTGGAAGGACAAAGTTGGCCCATGCCTGCTCTTAGTAGTGTCAGCTCTAGAGTAGGCCAGTTGAGTCAGTGCTGTTTAATAATAATAATAATAATAATAATAAAACTTTATTTATACCCCGCCACCATCTCCCCAATGGGGACTCGGGGCGGCTAACATGGGGCCATGCCCAGAGCAATACAACATAATAAAATATAAGAACAACATATCATAACACCATTTAAAATACAATAAATAATAATAAACAGAACATCAAGAAATCAAGAAAAAAAAAAAACTATAAATCAAGGGCAGGCCACTTGAACACAAAGATAAAACCCGGAGTGAGAGGGACAGAGAAGTACTCCACTATGGGCAGGGACATTTGGAAGGGGTAATCTGGAGGATAGAAGTTCGGAGGGGAGTAATACGGAGATATATGACAGACATTACTCACCGAAAGCACAATGGAAGAGCCATGTTTTTAATTCTCTCCTAAAAGCTAACAGAGTGGGAGCTTGCCTTATTTCAGTGGGAAGTGAGTTCCACAATCGGGGGGCCACAGCAGAGAAGGCCCTCTCCCTTGTGCTTACAAGGCGAGCCTGGGATATAGGCAATGGTGATAACAGGGCCTCTCCGGATGATCGCAAGGAACGGGCAGGTTTATGGAAGGAGATACGATCACGGAGGTAGGTGGGTCCCAAACCGTTCAGGGCTTTATAGATGATGGTCTGCACCTTGAATTGGGACCGGAAGATGAACGGCAGCCAGTGGAGCTCCTTAAACAAGGGAGTGGATCTCTCCCTGTAATTTGCCCCCGTTATTAATCTGGCTGCCGAGCGTTGGACCAGTTGTAATTTCCGGGCCGTCTTCAAGGGAAGCCCCACGTAGAGTGCATTACAGTAGTCCAGTCTGGAGGTAACTAGGGCATGGACCACCGTGGTCAAATCAGACTTCACGAGGTATGGTCGCAGTTGGCGCACAAGTTTGAGTTGTGCGAAGGCCCTCCCGGCCACCACCGACACCTGAGCCTCAAGCGTCAACGCTGAATCCAGGAGGACCCCCAAACTGCGGACCTGTGATTTCAGGGGGAGTGCAACCCCGTCCAGCACAGGTTGCCACCCAATACCCCGATCCGACGCACGATTGACCAGGAGGGCCTCTGTCTTGTCAGGATTGATCCTCAGCTTGTTCCTCCTCATCCAGTCCGCCACAGCGGCCAGGCACTGGTTCAGCATCCGAGGGGCTTCCTTGGAGTCAGGTGGAAAGGAATAGTGGATTTGCGTGTCATCTGCGTAGAGATGGCAACGCCCTCCAAAACTCCGGATGACCTCTCCCAGCGGTTTCATGTAGATGTTAAATAGCATGGGGGATAAAATAGACCCCTGCGGAACCCCACAGGTCAATGGCCAGGGGTCTGAGCAGGTGTCCCCCAGCTTCACCATCTGGGAACGACCCTCCAGGAAGGACTGGAGCCACAGCAGAACCGTGCCCCCGAGCCCCATCCCGGAGAGCCTCCCCAGAAGGATACCATGGTCGATGGTATCGAAAGCCGCTGAGATATCCAGGAGAACCAGCAGGGTCACACTCCCCCTGTCCAGCTCCCTGCGGAGGTCATCCACCAAGGCGACCAAAGCCGTCTCGGTACTGTGCCCAGGCCTGAAGCCCGACTGCGAGCGGTCCAGAAAATCAGTGTCATCGAGGAACTCCTGGAGCTGCGTGGCAACCACCCGCTCCAGAACCTTGCCCAAAAATGGAAGGTTGGAGATTGGTCTGTAATTGTCACAAACCAATGGGTCTAGCGAGGTCTTTTTTAGCAACGGTTTTACCACCGCTTGCTTAAAACAGGATGGAAATGACCCCTGACCCAAGGAGGCATTTATTATGGCCACAAACCACTCCAACAGCCCATCTTTGGCCAGTTTAACCAACCAAGAGGGACAAGGATCCAGAGCACAAGTGGTCGCCCTCACAGACCCAAGAATCCCCTCCACGTCATCAGGAAGAACAAGCCGGAAAGAATCCCATAAGATGGAACCGACAGGTGCCTCGGTTACCTCCGCTGAAACCACAGTCAAGCTGGAGTCCAACTCATGACGTATCTGAGCAACTTTGCCTGCGAAATGGTGTGCGAAATCGCTACACCGAGTTGCCAAGTCATCGGGAAGCTCCTGGGCCTCAGGAGGCCGCAGGAGCTCTCCAACAACTCGGAACAACTCCGATGGCCTATTGGCTGCAGACGCTATGCGGGCAGTCGTGAAAGCTTTCCTGGCTGCTCGCAGAGCCACGGAGTAAGCCTTAATAGCGGCTTTAGCCCGTGCTTGGTCGGACACATCCTGAGATTTTCTCCAGATGCACTCTAGTCCCCTCCTCGTACGCTTCATCACGGCCAGCTCCTCAGTGAACCAAGGAGTCGACGTGACTCTACGCAGCGAAAGGGGACGTTCGGGAGCGATCGTGTCAAGTGCCCTTGCCAACTCGCTGTTATAACGATCAGCCAGGACATCAACAGGATCGCCAGTCTCCAGAACAGGAAGATCCCCAAGAGACCTCAGAAGTCCATCCGGATCCATCAGCCTCCTGGGGCGGACCATCTTAATGGGTCCACCACCCCTGCGGAGGTTAGAAGCCACGGCGAAACTTAAACAGATCAGATGATGGTCAGACCATGACAATGGAAGAATATTTTGCTCTTCCACTCTGACTGTCCCACTGTCCACAATAAAAACCAGGTCCAACGTGTGTCCCGCCTGATGTGTGGGCCCAGATATAACTTGAGTCAGCCCCATGGTCGTCATGGCAACCATGAAATCCTGAGCAGCACCTGTTAATGTGGTCTCGGCATGGATGTTAAAGTCTCCCAAAACTATGAGTTGTTGGGAGACCAAGGCCGCATTAGAGACCACTTCTGCTAGCTCACGCAGGGAGACTGCTGGGTCGCGGGGTGGACGGTACACCAACAGAATCCCCAAGCTGTCTCGGGCTCCCACCTTCAGCAGGACACATTCAAACCCCATAGATTGTGGAACGGTGCATCTGATCAGGGCGATAGACTGCCGGAAGATCACCGCAACTCCACCTCCCCGCCCCTCCACCCTGGCCTGCTGATGGACCCCGAAACCCGGTGGACACAGCTGGGTGAGATTCACCCCACCCGGTTCATCCAACCAAGTCTCGGTAATACATGCCAGATCCGCCCCCTCATCCAGGATCAAATCCTGGATGATAGCTGTCTTACCATTGACGGATCTGGCATTCAGAAGCAGGACCTTAAGGTTGAGGGGTCTGTCCTGGAGACTACCACACCTATTCCTCTCCAGGGTCGCAATAACTCTGTTGCGCTTCTCCCTGGGTTGTTGGTGACCGTTCTTCCTTCTCCCCCACACCACCTCAATGGGCCCCCCCACGTGAGAACCCTCCTCCTCCTGAGAGATTGGCTTGTTGAGATTGCCAATTGAAGGGGATAGTCAGCTATCCTGGGATGAAAGGCCTCCAAGTGTATTTGATTGTTTAAAAGAGAGGCTTATCTCCGCTGGTATGAGAGAGGAGGAGTCATCTAATATGATAACATCATCTAATGAGGGAGGGGGACTAGGCACAGCTAATGACTGATGACAGGGCTGGGGGGTAGAACAGACATGGCTTGAAATTAGAGACTCTTGTATTTCACGAGTCAGTCCAATGTCTAGGGGGCGGATCACTGGGTCTACTAATACCCTCTTAAGAATAATACCCCATTGTTGGAGTTTAGGCCCGTACAAAAACAGTTCTTCCAGTAACATTCTATCCTCCAGTCCAATGAGAAGACATAAGGAGCGGTTCCAAGATTGATAGTCTCTGCGAAGCCAGTCAATGGTCTTGATCTTCACTTCCGACCGGCTCATAGAAAGAATTTGAGAGAGAGATATATGGACAGCTCGCTTTGATGACCATCTGCCTCTATTTAGCAAAGAGTCTGAGACTTCCACTGCCACCTTGTTGGTTCGCAACAGATTGCAGGAAGTATCTCGAGATTGTCCAAACAGTTCTGGGGACAGTGTGTTGTTTGTCCTTTGGGAGACTCTATTAATTTCCTTCCAGGCCACCCTCCCCTGACCCTCTTTCCCAGATACTAGCCCATCCCCATCCTTGGCCACTTCCAAATCTGATCTATTAACTACTTTCTGCTCCTCTAGCTTTATTTTTCCATGGTCTTCCAGAGCGTTTAGTTCCTCATTGATGTTAGTGGAACTGGTTGGTACAGTTGTTATAATATCATTCAAAAATAATTGACTCTCTGGGCCTCGTTCTAGTTGGGGACACTCAGTAGGACCAACATAGGAATGTTGTGAATGTCTGCTTTCTCCTCGAACAAGCAAATGTGTGTTTCCCCAGCAAAGAGGGTTCAACACCCTGAATGTTGTGGTTGCTTCTATAGGCAGAAATAAGAAACCCCATATCCAAGAATTTGCAGCACTTTATCAGTCACCTCGTGTTTACAATATTTATATGGTGCACTTTACCCAGTCTACTTTTACAACCTCTCCGTTTTAATCTATGTTTTTATTAGTTTTTGTCATTTATTTTTATTGGGTTATGTTTAAATTTTTATAATTGTGCATGTCTCTTGTCTACTGTTGTGTTTTATATTGCTATTGTTTTTATTCAGGCTTGGCCCCATGTAAGCCGCCTTGAGTCCCCTTTGGGGAGATAGAAGCGGGGTATAAAAATAAAGTTATTATTATAATATTATTATTATCCAAGACGTTAGCTTCCTGTCTGCCGGAAATGAATATATGCGAAACAAGAAACATGTTGCTTTCTTTCTGGGGTGTTGTTTGGTTTCTGGGCTGTATGGCCAATGTGTTCTAGCAGCATTTTCTCCTGAGATTTCGCCATGTGGGCGAAAAGTCAGGAGAAAATACTGCTATAATACTGCCACACAACACCCCAGTGATTCTGTCTGTGCAAGCTTTCAACACTATCTCCTTTCTCTCTGTTTCAGGGCGGCTCCAAATCGGAAGAGGGCCCTCCCGCCATCCCGCCGCGACAGCCTCCCCCTCCGAAGATCCAGCCCCGCGTGCCAGCGCTCTCCTCCGGCCCGCTGGACCAGCCCCTGCAGAGCCCCCCTCCGCCCCCTCCCCCTCCACGGGACCCCCTCCCCGATACTCCTCCTCCGGTGCCCCTGCGGCCCCCGGAGCACTTTGTGAACTGCTCCTTCCACCTGCAGCAGCCTCCCCTGGGGCGCTTCCACCGGGACCCCGACCGGCTGCGGGAGGGCGGCTCTTGCCCCGGCTCCCCCAGCACGCCGCCCGGCACCCCCTCCCCCCGCGTCCTGCGCCGCTGGTGTGGGCTCAGCCCGGGCGCCAGCCCCGGCCCCCCGGAGCCCCCGCCGCCCCCCGTCCCGCCGCGCCACAACTCCAGCCCCCAGCTCCCCAAACTGCCGCCAAAGACTTACAAGAGAGAGTTTTCCCACCCTCCTTTGCACAGACACTCTTTGCTAGAGAACGCGGAGGCGCCTCAATGACCGCCGCTCGACACAGGAGTCTTTGACACTGGAAGCATCGTAGCTGTATAGAGTTCCCGTTTTCTTATTTTTGTTGTTGTTGTTTTTTAATTTATTCCAAGAAGAGCAGCGAGCGTCTCTGAGTGCTTTGGCGAGGCTGCTGGCCCGGCGGGGTTCTCGAGCAAGAGCACCGCCTCGAACCCGTCTCCGGGCCTTTTTCTTCACCGCACGCGGCCTCATTCGCGTCAAGGGACCAGCAGCAGCACTGCCTCCTCCAACTCCTCCTCCTCAGCACCAACGGTTTTGCCAGTAAGGAGAATACAGATTTTTTTTTTTGCACTGTAAACGACACACTACACTTGTTTTAAACTGACATCCCGTTCGTTGCACTGAGCCGAAAACAAACATGGTTGCTGGTGTTTTGTTCCTTCTTTTTAACCTCTAGCGGTCTTTTTCAAAACAAAAAACACATCTAAATTTCTTAACAGGATACAATCCAGCAGGAAGTGCCCCCTTCCAGGAAGCATCCGGACGATTGGAACTTAACACCATTTAGCCTGTCCTGTTGATTTGTAAAAAAAAAAATGATTTCCATAGGAGACTCCCCAGTGGTTTCTCTGCAATGGGTGCTCTTCACACCCAGCATGAAGAAGTCTATCATGTTTCTGAAATCAGGAGGGGAAAAAAGAAGATTTGTCTGTGACCATTACTGCTGTTCTGAAAAGTTAGTAGAGACTGTGTCTTAATTTCCATTGATTTTGCTGCTGAAGAGAAGAAAGGATGGGTGGCTAAAGAAAAATCACATTTTGGTTATGTGAGACAAAAGGAAGAAAAGGAGCCTTCCTCACTCAGTTATTTATCCAAAAGAGAAAAGAAAAAAAGTATTTAGCATGTGTCAGGTTCAGTTGTGCCTTTTTTCCTTTGGGCAAGCGGAGGTGTCTTAAGCTAAAACGGTTGCCTGCTGTTTTTGACGAACAAAGCTATTACGCCATATGATGTACAGTTTGTTTATATTGTATATTTACAGATTAATAACCTGTATGCATTTCTGTGGCTCGAGGCCTACTCCGCAGTCTTTTTACTCCTGTGCGCTGTACACTGTTTGTAAGCACTTCCCCGACGTCTTTTGTGGAGGGAAATGCGGCCTTCAGGACTTTAAAAAATCATGTACATTCTCAATTCAGATTCATCACGGTGGCGTTCTTTCTGGAAATGTGACGTTCGGTTCAACAAATTCCAGGGAACCTGATTCAAGACTTTTTGAACCATCACAACACGAATAAGTCAAGCTCTCCTTTGGCTGGCAGACTTCACCATTTTCTGCAGCGGAGGAAATTAAGTTTGGTTCAAAGTACTGTAGAATCCAAAAGCCTTTTTCTTGAACGGTCCGTGGCCTTTTACTGTGCTTTTACTATCAAGAGTTCTTAACCAGATTAATAAATCAATCCAGTCTTAATTTTTAAGAAAGCTTGGTCAAATTGTGTGGGTTTCTTTTTTTGTCTTGTCAAGGTCTCTTCAACCTCTTTAATTTCCAAAAGAAATGAAACAAAAGATGTTAGCCAGGCATGTGCCAACTTCGGCCCTCCCTCCAGGTGTTTTGGACTCCAATTCCCACAATTCCTAACAGCCGGTAGGCTTGGATAATCCAGAAACTTGGATAAGCGAGGCTTGGATAAGTGAGACTCTACTGTATATTGCAATATTATTAGTAATATTACGTGATACACACACACACATATATATATATATAATCTCTGAGTCCCCTCGGAGACAGGGTGGATAAATAACTTTATAAATAAAGTTGTTATTATCTACTATACACAATATATAACTATATAACTTATATATATAATATACAGTAGAGTCTCACTTATCCAACACTCGCTTATCCAAGGTTCTGGATTATCCAACGCATTTTTGTAGTCAATGTTTTCAATATATCGTGATATTTTGGTGCTAAATTCGTAAATACAGTAATTACAACATAACATTGCTGCGTATTTAACTGCTTTTCTGTCAAATTTGTTGTATAACATGATGTTTTGGCGCTTAATTTGTAAAATCATAACCTAATTTGATGTTTAATAGGCTTTTCCTTACTACCTCCTTATTATCCAAGATATTCGCTTATCCAAAGTTCTGTCGGCCCGTTTATTTATTTATTATTTATTTATTTGCTACATTTATATGCCGCCCTTCTCACCCCGAAGGGGACTCACAGCGGCTTACAAATTAAATTTATATACAATATTATATTAGCGTAGTACAATACTGGTAATAAATTACTATATTGTACTGTATCAATATATTGTAATATTATTAGTACTATTACATGTAAAATATAATATATAATTAATATCAATATATTGTATTATTAGTATTATATCGTATTACAATATAATATGAATATTATATTTATTTATTTATTTATTTACAGCATTTATATTCCGCCCTTCTCACCCCGAAGGGGACTCAGGGTGGATCACATTACACATATAGGCAAACATTCAATGCCTTTTAACATAGAACAAAGACAAAACAAACACAGGCTCCGAGCGGGCCTCGAACTCATGACCTCCTGGTCAGAGTGATTCATTGCAGCTGGTTGCAGCTGGCTTGCTCTCCAGCCTGCGCCACAGCCCGGGCCTGTATATAACATATACAATATGTTATAATTATTATATATTATTGTAAATTATATTGTGTATATATATACAGTAGAGTCTCACTTATCCAACATAAACGGGCCAGCAGAATGCTGGATAAGCGAATATGTTGGATAATAAGGAGGCATTAAGGAAAAGCCTATTAAACATCAAATTAGGTTATGATTTTACAAATTAAGCACCAAAACATCATGTTAGACAACAAATTTGAGAGAAAACGTAGTTCAATATGCAGTAATGCTATGTAGTAATTACTGTATTTACGAATTTAGCACCAAAATATCACGATATATTGAAAACATTGACTACAAAAATGCGTTGGATAATCCAGAATGTTGGATAAGCGAGTGTTGGATAAGTGAGACTACTGTATATATACACACACACATATAAACACACACACATATAAACACACAGATTGGATAAGAGACTCTATTGCAGGGGTCCCCAAACTAAGGCCCGGGGGCCAGATGCGGCCCTCCCAGGTCATTTACCTGGCCCCTGCCCTCAGTTTTATAATATAATATTTTTATATCATTTTTAATAATATAATATATTGTATATACATATAATAGTGACAATAATATTATAATGTTATACAATATAATACTAATAATACCATATAATAATATTAATTATATGTTATATTTTACATATAATATTACAGTATAGTGGTATAGTTCAATATAGTAATATATAATGCTAATATTGTGCTATGTTAATAATATAATATATTGTATGTACATACAGCTGCTCTGAGTCCCTTTCGGGGTGAGAAGGACGGGATATAAATGTAATAAATAAATGTAGTAAATGAATAAATAAATAATTTTAGACTTAGGCTCGCCCAGAGTCTGAAATGACTTGAAGGCACACAACAACAACAACAACAATCCTACTTAACTTGACTATTTCATTAGCCAGAAGCAGGCCCACACTTTCCATTGAAATCCTGATAGGTTTATGTTGGTTAAAATTGTTTTCATTTTTAAATATTGTATTGTTCTTTGTTATTGTTGTATTGCACTATAAATAAGACATATGCAGTGTGCATAGGAATTTGTTTGTTTTTTTTTTTCAAGTGATAATTCGGCCCCTCAACAGTCTGAAGGATTGTGGACCGGCCCTCGGCTTCAAAAGTTTGGGGACCCCTCCTCTATTGTGTATAATACACAATTTCAAAGTAAGGATTGCACAGTTAAATAGGAATAATGCTTTAAAACCAGGAACAAAACTATATTTCATATTTTGTTACATTCTTGCAATGTACAATGTTATAATTAGCATGGTTACTTGGCTGCACTTGCAGTCCAGGCAGCAGGCTTGAGTCTCCTGGCCCAGGGAAGTTCTCAGGCCTCGCTGAACTACAAGACCCAGAATGCCTCGCTCTGTTGCCATGGCAGCGCAGCCGCTTAGCATCTCAAAGCGGGGGGATGGGGGCGGGACTTCCGGTCTCTTCCCCTCAGAGGCCTTTTCTTTTCCTCCTTACCGGAAGTAGGCCTCATTATGTCTTCTCCTCTTGAAGGCGTCGTGTTTTTCGACCGGGCGCTGCCCTGGGGGCCTCCGGAGTCGGGCCTGGAACTCCGCGTGGCGCAGCGCTCTTCCGGGGGGACGGGCTGCGTGGTGTGGGACGCCGCCCTGGTCCTGGCCCGCTTCCTGGTCAAGAAGAGCCCCACGCAGGCCTCACTCGACCTCCGCCGCAAGGCCGCACTCGAGCTGGGCGCCGGCACGGGCCTCGTAGGCCTCATGGCCGCCTGCCTCGGGTAGGGTGCGCATCTATTCAACAGTGTAGGCCAGGCATGGGCAAACTTTGGCCCTCCAGGTGTGTCGGACTTCAACTCCCACAATTCCTAACAGCCGGCAGGCTGTTAGGAATTGTGGGAGTTGAAGTCCGACACACCTGGAGGGCCAAAGTTTGCCCATGCCTGGTGTAGACACACCTTTGGCCATGCGGATGGGAAACAATCTGTCCCGCGTTAAAGAAAAGCCCATTCTCTGGGGGAGAAGAGCGGTACAGTATATGAAATAAATAAAAACATAAATAAATGATAATAACAGTATAGTGCAGGGGTCCCCAAACTTTTTAAACAGGGGGCCAGTTCACGATCCTTTGGACCGTTGGAGGGCCGAACTATAGTTGGCCACCGAGCAATAATAATAATTATTAATAGCAATAATAACAATAATAATAATAATAAAAAGAGGGTTGGAAGAGACCCTTTGGGCCATTGAGTCCAATCTGCCTTTGTGCCACCGGAAGCACAAACAAAGCATCCCTGACAGATGGCCACCCAGCCTCAATGTTAATAATAATAATAATAATAATAAAGAGGGTTGGAAGAGACCCCTTGGGCAATTCAGTCCAATCCCCTTCTGCCTTTGTGCACCAAAAGCACTAGCAAAGCACCCCTGACAGATGGCCACCCAGCCTCAATGTTAATAATAATAATAATAATAAAGAGGGTTGGAAGAGACCCCTTGGGCCATTGAGTCCAACCCCCTTCTGCCTTTGTGCACCGAAAGCACAAGCAAAGCACCCCTGACAGATGGCCTCCCAGCCTCAATGTTAATAATAATAATAATAATAATAATAATAATAATAATAAAGAGGGTTGGAAGAGACCCCTTGGGCCATTGAGTCCAATCCCCTTCTGCCTTTGTGCACCAAAAGCACTAGCAAAGCATCCCTGACAGATGGCCACCCAGCCTCAATGTTAATAATAATAATAATAATAATAAAGAGGGTTGGAAGAGACCCCTTGGGCAATTCAGTCCAATCCCCTTCTGCCTTTGTGCACCAAAAGCACTAGCAAAGCACCCCTGACAGATGGCCACCCAGCCTCAATGTTAATAATAATAATAATAATAAAGAGGGTTGGAAGAGACCCCTTGGGCCATTGAGTCCAACCCCCTTCTGCCTTTGTGCACCGAAAGCACAAGCAAAGCACCCCTGACAGATGGCCTCCCAGCCTCAATGTTAATAATAATAATAATAATAATAATAATAATAATAATAAAGAGGGTTGGAAGAGACCCCTTGGGCCATTGAGTCCAATCCCCTTCTGCCTTTGTGCACCAAAAGCACTAGCAAAGCATCCCTGACAGATGGCCACCCAGCCTCAATGTTAATAATAATAATAATAATAATAATAATAATAATAATAATAAAGAGGGTTGGAAGAGACCCCTTGGGCCATTGAGTCCAATCCCTTTCTGCCTTTGTGCATCAAAAGCACAAGGAAATCACCCCTGACAGATGGCCACCAAGCCTCAATGTTAATAATAATAATAATAATAATAATAATAATAATAATAATAATAATAATAATGGTTGTAAGAGAAGAAGAGACCCCTTGGTTCATTTAGCCCAACCCCCTTCTGCCCTTGTGCTGTGGGGGCCGGATAAATGGCTTCGATGGGCCGCATCCGGCCCCCGGGCCTTAGTTTGGGGACCCCTGGTATAGTGGGTGCCCCATCCAAAGGTATATATAATAATAATAGCAACAATATGCTGGGGATTTCATTCAAAAGTGTACATGCATCATCACAATAATAATAACAACAATAATAATATAATATACTAGCTGTGCCCGGCCACGCGTTGCTGTGGCGAAGTATGGTGGTATGGGAAATAAAGTATTGAGGAATTGGTGGTAGTTAAGGTAAAGGGTAAAGGTTTTCCCTGACATTAAGTCCAGTCATGTCTGACTCTGGGGGTTGGTGCTCACCTCCATTTCTAAGCTGAAGAGCCGGCATTGTCCGTAGACTCCTCCAAGGTCATGTGGCCGGCATGACTGCATTATATGGCAGTGTGGAGTCAAGATAATCCAGTTCAAAGCAGACAATATAAGATTCTAAATGGGTTATATAGCTGTGTGGAAGGACCTTGAGTCTACTGCCATATAATCCAGTGCAAATTAGATAATATGTGGAAGAGGCCTAAGTGAAGCCTAACTCTACCTGTCCCCTGGGCTGAGTCAGTTGCTAGGAGACCAAGTGAGCAGAGCTTAGCCTTCTAACGGGCAGCAATTGGATAAAAACAATTATTCCTCTCCCTCTAATTAGGACTTTATTTTTCTTTTCTTTTTGTTGCATCAACCTAGAGCCGTGGATGATGGGTTGTGTTGTCAAATTTCGAGGTTGGGGGGCCTGTAGTTTTGTTGTTTTGTCCGCTGCCCTGATGCCATCACTCTTTTATATATATAGATTGTATATACAGTAGAGTCTCACTTATCCAAGCCTCGCTTATCCAAGCCTCTGGATAATCCAAGCCATTTTTGTAGTCAATGTTTTCAATATATCATGATCATCTGGTGCTAAATTCATAAATACAGTAATTACAACATAGCATTACTGCGTATTGAACTACTTTTTCTGTCAAATTTGTTGTCTAACATGATGTTTTGGTGCTTAATTTGTAAAATCATAACCTAATTTGATGTTTAATAGGCTTTTCCTTAATCCCTCCTTATTATCCAAGATATTCGCTTATCCAAGCTTCTGCCGGCCCGTTTAGCTTGGATATGTGAGACTCTACTGTACATATAATATTGATAATATTATAATGTATTATGATATAATGCTGATAATACAATTTAATAATATCTATTATATATTCAATTTAATATTTCTAATAATATTACAATGTAATGATACAGTACAACATACGTAGTAATTTAATGCTAGTATTGTACTATGCTAATAATATAATGTTTGTGAATGTAATTTGTAAGCCGCTCTGAGTCCCCTTTGGGTGAGAAGGGCAGCATATAAATGTAGTAAATAAATAAATAAATATTCTGGGGAGCTCGTTCAAAAGTATAGTAAAGTTAAAGGTTTTCCCCTGATATTAAGTCCAATCACATCCGATTCTGAGGGTTGGTTCTGATCTCCATTTCTAAACCGAAGAGCCGGTGTTGTCCATAGGCACCTCCAAGGTCATGTAGCCAGCATGACTGCATGGAGCACCATTACCTTCCCTCCGGAGCGGTACCTATTGATCTCACATTTGCATGTTTTCGAACTGCTAGGTTGGCAGAAGCTAAGGCTAACAGCAGGTGCTCATTCCGCTCCCCAGATTTGAACCACTGACCTTTCGGTCAGCAAGTTCAGCAACTCAGTGGTTTAACCTGCTGTGCCACCGGGGTCTTGTTCAAAAGTAGAGGTACATAATAATAATATACTGGGGGTCCCATTCAAAGGTATAGATCAGGGGTCCCCAAACTAAGGCCCGGGGGCCGGATGCGGCCCTCCAAGGTCATTTACCTGGCCCCCGCCCTCAGTTTTATAATATAATATTTTTATATCAGTTTTAATAATATAATATATTGTATATACATATAATATTGATAATTATGTTATACAATATAATACTAATAATAATACCATATAATAATATTAATTATATGTTATATATTACATATTATATAATAGTATAGTGGTATAGTTCAATATAGTAATATATAATGCTAATATTGTGCTATGCTAATAATATAATATATTGTATGTACATACAGCTGCTCTGAGTCCCCTTCAGGGTGAGAAGGGTGGGATATAAATGTAGTAAATAAATGCAGTAAATAAATAATTAATTTTAGACTTAGGCTCGGCCAAAATCTGACATGACTTGAAGGCACACAACAACAACAACAATCCTAATTAACTTGACTATCTCATTGGCCAGTAGCAGGCCCACACTTTCCATTGAAATCCTAATAGGTTTATGTTGATAAAAATTGTTTTCATTTTTAAATATTGTATTTTTCTTTCGTTGTTGTTATTGTTGCACTACAAATAAGACATGTGCAGTATGCATAGGAATTTGTTTGTATTTTTTTTTTCAAATGATAATTCGGCCCCTCAACAGTCTGAAGGATTGTGGACTGGCCCTCTGCTTAAAAAGTTTGGGGACCCCTGGTATAGATGCATAATAATAATAATATGCTGGCGATCCCATTCAAAAGTATTGGATACATAATAAAAATAATAAGAATATGCTGTGGTCCGATTCAAAAGTATAGATACATCGTAACAGCAACAATATACTGGAGGTCCTATCCAAAAAAATAGATACATCATAACAACAACAACAATACACTGGGTCCTATCCAAAAATAGAGATAACTAGTAGTAATAATAATAATAATAATAATAATAATAATAATAATAATAATAATAATTGCAGCATGTTGGTTGTCCCATCTGAAAATTTGAGCCTAAAATAAGATCCTCGAGACAAAAAGCAATGCAATTTAAAATCCACAACTTACACACATTGAAATTAGACAAATCAGTTAAAATCACGTAAATTATGTTTTTATTGAAGTGCTCTTCCTACAGCATCCCCCAGGTTTATTCTTAAAAACTCTTCTTTAAAAAGCCTATATTTTCTCCCTCTTCTCCTCAGAGCCGGTTGAGGTAAAATACTGTAAATAACTGAAAACAAAAAACCAGTTAATGAAATACTGTAAATGAACATAAAATTAAAACACGCATTGAGGTTATTCACACTCATCATTCTCTTAGACAGAGCTGCCAGAAGAGATGGTCTTTAAATCTTCTCTTCCAAGCACTTCGTTCATCAGTAGCTCAGTGGCTCATGCATCCATTCTGAGTAATTTTAATTTCTGTATCTTAATTGTTTCTGCCAAGTTCCTTTTCTACCAAAAGTGGCTCCATGATATATGAGGATATTAAGTATCATTTGCAGTTGCAATATGTATTTTTCACAAACAAAACTTTCTGTGACAGTGCAGTTTCTATATTGGAAGCTTTTATGTGCTTGCATGCTTTTTTTTGCTGTTGTTATGTTAACTTTAAACATGTTTTAATGGTTTTTAACTGAGAATTTTCAAATACTGTTTATATTTAATTCAGGTTTTAAGTTTTCATATTTGTATATTTTACATTGTATGCTGATGCTGTTATGTCAAGCCGCTTTGAGTCTCCTGCAGGAGAAATAAAGTGGGGTATAAATAATAATAATGATGATGATGATGATGTATAATAAGATAGTCTCAAAGGTTTTATTAAAAATCAGTCCTCTGATTGTCACTTCTTTTGCAGGGCAAATGTTATTGTCACGGATCTTGAGGAAGTTCAGGACTTGCTGAAGATGAACATTGAGAATAATCAGCACCTTTTCACAGGTTCTGTTCAGGCCAAGGTACTGAAATGGTTCGTATGGACTTTTCATTTTGCAATATAAATTCCCCCAAAGGATTGGATATGTCCATCCATAGAGGCTTCACTCCATAAATGTGATCAAGTAGACTGAGATCACAAACGTTTGTGCCACTAACCTTTTACTCACTGTCAGTCTCAAAGGTGCTAGAGGGTCTCTTTTTATTTTCTTTTTGTAGAAGAAGCCAGTTTTGGTTGACAAAGGCCAGGTTTAATTGAAGTGAGGAAATCACAAATGGGGTTCATGAGCTCTTCAAAAAGCAAACGCTTTTAATTTGCACTTGGCTATTCCAGTGTGGCATAGTGGTATTTACTTCATTTTTATCTCCCAATTCTGCCGATATAGGAAATCAGGGCAGCTACTAATACAGTAGAGTCTCACCTATCCAACATAAACAGGCCAGCGGAACGCTGGATAAGTGAAAATGTTGGATAATAAGGAGGGATAAAGGAAAAGCCTATTAAACATCAAATTACCTTATGATTTTACAAATTAATTACCAAAACATCATGTGTTACAACATATAAAAAAGCAGTTGAATACATAGTAACGTTATGTAGTAATTACTGTATTTACAGTTATAGCACCAAAACATCGCAATGTATTGAAAACATTGACTACAAAAACATTGATTACTAAAAGGCCGACTGCATTGGATAATACAGAATGTTGGATAAGTGAAGGTTGGATAAACGAGAGTCTACTGTAAATGTAAAATAATGCTAAAAACAACATGGGGACATAATATAAATGTGCTTTATGCTATTAAACATTCAAGATAACAAAAAGTATTAATTTTTAGAAATACAGTCACACCACCATTATAGGAATAGGAATGAGGCCATTTTGGCCTCTTGAAAGAGATTTCCAAAATCTGGGAGCAGCCACTGAGGCTGGATCTACACTGCCATATAATCCAGTTCAAAGCAGATAATCTGGATTGTATATGGCAGTGTAAATAGGGACTGAGAAGGCCCTGTCTCCCTTGTCCCCACCAAAAGAGATTTAAAAGATTTAAAATCTTTTGTCTAAGATTTTTGTCTTAGACAAAAAGAAGGCCCTCTCCAGATGATCACAGTATTTCTAATAGGTTCATATGGCAAAATATGGTCCTTCAAATACCCTCTTATTTATGCCCTTTTAGGCAGGACTGGCACTCGCAATGCCTTGCAGCTTAAACACTTTAACATATGTCTGTTGGAGCAGGACTTTGAAAGACCAGGATCTGAATCCATATTTGGCCATAGAAACCCACTTGGCAACCTTGCATTTATGGTTTCCTGACGTATACCACTTCTCTGCCCCAGTCATAGGTGGCACAAACCTCACTAGGTTTAAAAACAGAGAAATTGTTTAAATGCCAAGTTTAAATTGCAGCTTCGATATAATCTGAAAAGCTTCCTGTATATGAGTAAGATGAACTCACAGAAGTCTTGAATTACCAAGTTCCTAATGATTCACTAGGTCTGTTTTACTTTATGCGCATTCCTGTTACAAGAGTGGTTTCCTGTGTGTCTAAGTTGCGAGGCATTGAGAGAGCCAGTCTTCCCTAAAAGGGCATAAATAAAATACTGTAAGGCCACCATATCCAGTACCAGGGTCCCATGAGGATATCAAAAACCACGCATGACCATGCCGCATATTATTAAATATGAACATACAGTATATGCTTCAGTGTGGCTTTGTTCATGTCACTGACATTTGGTAATATGGGGCATGATGAGCCACAGTCTGTTGAAATCACTGGAGTCCCTGGATCCAGAAGGCTTCTGTATTAAATAAATAATTGCTCTTGCAAGAGATGAATCTATGTCTGTTTCTTAAATAGGGGTGAAGATGTAACAGCTTTCCTTCCTCCGCCTGATTACATACTGATGGCAGACTGTATCTACTATGAAGAGGTAGGTTATTTATTTCTCTCCCCTTCCATTCTGGTGTCTTGTGGGTTGGGAAGATGCTTTATGGCCAGGGTGGGAATCAGACAGCATCCCAAATGCACAGCAGCCCTGGCAGAGCACAGCCCAGTGTAGTTGGCATCTAGCATACCTGGAGAAGCAGGTGATTTCTATCCTGCTTTATGGCATTTGCAGCCCCCTCCCCTGCTTGTTTTCCTTTCTTGTCAGGCATCCGGATAACTGGGTTCTTTATCACACTTGTCAGTAAGCTCTGAATAATTCATCTGAGAACATCATTTCCAGTTTCTGTAAGATTTAGATGAGGTATAAGGTGGAGGCGGGATATAATATACCTGATTTGAATTTGGGACATTTCCCAAAACTGATTCTTGAGGTTGCCCTGAGATCAGATTAAGTCTGTGGTATTTGAAGCGATGGCTCATGCAAGTATTGTGGCATGAATTAAATGTTTTGTGAAGTGTTTGCAAATTATCCCCTAGTCCCTATGCCAGTGATGGCCAACCTATGACACGCACGTGTCAGCATTGACACGTCTAGCCATTTTTGCTGACACGCTGCCGCATGCAGATTGATTGGATGACTATGTCTTTTGTGGCCAAATTTGATGCGATTTGGTCCAGTGGTTTTGTTGTTTAGTCCATGGGAATTATGCACATTAAATTTTTATATATATATATATCATTCTATTATTATTGTAATATATTATCATATTGTTACTATTATATTATTATTCATTATTCATGACTACATTGAAACTAGAATAGAGAGAAATTGCATGGAAGCTGCAAGAGGTACCATAGATTGTTGTACATGGAAATAATGGTAGTAAATAGTTTTTGATTTATTAAATACAGTTATTATATTACAATAATATATTTTTGTTATTTAAACTATACACATTGCGAAATTATGGTTTTTTTCTCTCGAAGTGACACTCCACCCAAGTCATGCTAGGTTTTTTGGTGAATTTTGACATACCAAGCGCAAAAGCTTGTCCGTCATTGCCCTATGCAGTTCCTTACTCCTGCATTAGAGAAATATTTTTGTTTTATAAATTGGGAGTAACCCAAATTGCAGTTATTCTACAAGTGGTTATCCTAGTAACTGGTTATGTGGAAGACCCTGCAAAAGGACTAGACGAAAATGTTTTTTCTACAGGTAGCAGTCCTTTCGAACTGTGCGAAGTCAGCCCTCTGGCCCAGACACACTGAAGTCTTGCTAGAAAAGAAATACAGCCCATGATGGAACCCAATTTCCTGTTTTATGCGCAGTCCCTGGAGCCTTTGCTCAAGACCTTGAAGGACCTCTCTGGCCCTGATACCTGCATCCTTTGCTGCTACGAAGAAAGGACAATGGGGAAAAACCCAGAGGTGGAAAAAAGGTATTTTGAGGTGAGTTTTGGCCAGGTTTTACAATAATGTCATAGAGAAGCCCCCCTCCTTGATGAGAAAAGCTCCAAGCTTCAGAAATTGTGTTCCAGGACTCCAAATCCAGTCGTTGCTTTCAATGAGAATAGACCCTTTAAATCAGAGGTGAGGAGCACATTGCACTTGGGTACTTATTTCACACCTCTTAAACCCTCCCTAAGATGCCCCAAACATTTACAACTCCTCTCCCATATTTTTTTTTTAAATGGGGCAATTTTGATTATTTTTATTTACTTGAGACAGCTTCATATGCAACAAAGCCACTCAACTTGTCCACCCCCAGAATCCCTTCTCACTTTGGAAAAACAACCAAATTCAGGTCAAATTCAAATCATTTGAGTACAAGCATCATCTCCCTGCCGCAGTCAGGCACACGCCATAACGAGGCCAAAAGACAGAACACTTGATTCTGATGCAATTTTAAATCGCAGCTCCTTCAGAAGGACTTTGAGTTGGAAAAAGTTCCCTTGGAAGAGCACGATGAGGAATACCGTAGTGAGGACATCCACATCTTTACCATCCGAAGGAAAGTAATGGTAAGTGGTAGCTGTGATTGTTCTGGAGAAGACCGTAACCCAGCCATGGGCAAAATTTGGCCCTCTGGGTGTTTTGGACTTCAATTCCCACCAGTAGGCTGTTAGGAATGTTGGGAGTTGAAGTCCAAAACATCCGGAGGGCCAAAGTTTGTTCATGTCTGGCTTAAATTTTCTTCTTGGTGCAGATAACCTTTTTAAGCAATGTGGTATAACCTTAGAAAAAATCTTTAGGGAGCTGGGCCATGTTTAATCCTGAAAAAAAGAGGAAATACGATAGTGGTATAAGGATGTAGGGAGCCCCTGGTAGCACAGTGTGTTAAAGCGCTGACCTGCTGAACTTCTGGACCAAAAGGTGCCAAGTTCAAATCCCGGGAGCAGAATGAGCACCTGCTGTTAGCCCCAGCTCCTGCCAACCTAGCAGTTCGAAAACATGCAAATGTGAGTAGATCAATAGGTACCGCTCTGGCGGGAAGGTAACAGTGCTCCATGAGATCATGCCAGTGGCCACATGACCTTGGAGGTGTCTATGGACAACACTGGCTCTTCGGCTTAGAAATGGAGATGAGCACCAACCCCCAGAGTCGGTCATGACTGGACTTAACGTCAGGGGAAAACCTTTACCTTTACCTATAAGGATGTCATGTGTTTTTAAAACTGGTTGCTTTTGTGCTTAATTCCTGCGCTAGCAGGGAAACAAGGCCATCCCAGTGGTTTTCAACCTTCCTATCTCCTGTTTTGGCCTTTAACCTCCTAGAAACCATGGCAAGTAGATGGGCATTCAGAGAGCTGAAATTCAAAATATTAGTTGGACCAAAATTTAAGAACTGCTGGATGAGATGACTTGTGGTATTCCTTCCAGCCCTATAGTTGTACAGTAGAGTCTCACTTATCCAAGCTAAACGGGCCGGCAAAAGCTTGGATAAGCAAATATCTTGAATAACAAGGAGGGATTAAGGAAAAGCCTATTAAACATCAAATTAGGTTATGATTTTACAAATTAAGCGCCAAAACATCATGTTATACAACAAAATTGAAAGAAAAAGTAGTTCAATACGCAGTAATGTTATGTTGTAATTACTGTATTTACGAATTTAGCACCATAATATCACGATATATTGAAAACATTGACTACAAAAATGGCTTGGATTATCCAGAAGCTTGGATAAGCGAGGCTTGGATAAGTGAGACTCTACTGTACAACTCTTTCTAACCAGTGCAATCAAGGGGTTCCCCTTCCATTATGAAGGCCTTCTAGATTTCAAATTGAGGTCCACACCAGATCTCTTTTCCTCTTTGCTTCAGTCTTACAAGCATGAGGCCTTTTGGGAGTCTGATTTGGGGCCATATCTACCTATATACAATTCCTTCTCCCCTCAGAGGCATATTCTTTTCCCCCATAACTTAAGCCTGGTCTTGCACGGCATGCACAAGCTGGATAACCATGACAAATGCTCACTAGTTCTTCAAGCCATGGTTCAGATAGAGGTTTAAGACAGAAGTCTTAGGGGGCCAGTCCAGCCCTTTAGCTTTTCACAGTTGCCCATCCCTGGTTTAGGCCAGTCATGAGCCAACTTGGGCCCTCCATGTGTTTTGGACTTCAACTCCCACCATTCCTAACAGCCTCGGGCCCTTTCCTTTTCCCCCTCGGCCGCTTAAGCGCCGGAGGGGGAAAAGGAAAGGGCCCGAGGCTGTTAGGAATGGTGGGAGTTGAAGTCCAAAACACCTGGAGGGCCCAAGTTGTCCCAGGCCTGGTTTAGACAGAAAATACAAGGACGGAGAGAATTCTCTTCCAGTTTGTTAGAGAACTCCGTTATGAAATCAAAACCATTAAAAAGCAACAGTACACATGTTTGCTTCAGCTAAGGTATTAATTTTTAAAACATTTTTCAGAACTGTTCATCCTGACAGCTTTGATGTTGTTTTCTGGTGGCCTGTCAGCCAAGGGAAGGCGCGACTGAGAGTTCCTCGCGGATTCTCTGCAGAACGTTTCTGCGGCAAACCTGGATCGGCGTTCAGCCTCCTGCTGAGATGACACTCGGAGTCGGTTTTCTTGAAAGAGCTAAAAGCACCCGCTCAGGGCTCTCTCAGGGTTGTTTCTTGGCATGGTTTCTGGTTGTAGAAGCACAGAAGACTGAGAATCAAAGGAGCATTGATACTTAGCACACAACTTCAAATGGGTGCTTACCATTTACAAATCACCCAACCCCCCCTTTTTTTGGATAATGATCTCTTTTGATAGTACGTATTTATTTTAAAAAGTTAATATAAAGGCAACTGGTGCTATCACTTCATTGTGTTCTGTTATGTTATCACATGCCATAAGATACTTTTGCAGGTTAAAGCATGGACAAGGAAATAGAACAAGACAGATGCTCTGCCTGTATATGAAATTTTGAAAAAGTAAATGATGACAAGGCAGAAATCACAGAGCTGGAATATTTTGGCTGACTTGCATGTGTATAACTTAAGAGTACACGTTTTTTAAAACGTCGCACAAGGCAGCAGTCGCCAGCAACTCCTGTAAGCCTCTATCTGGGGGAAAAAAAAACCTCTCATGGGGTACTGCCATGCCGTTTACTGATTGTGCAGAGAAGAGGTAACGAAGCTTCTCCATCATGGTCTCTGTGAAATTGCACATATGGTATTTCCTGCTTAAGCGGCTGAGGGGGAAAAGGAAAGAGCCTGGTGGGAGTTGCAGTCCAAAACACCTGGATGGCCCAAGTTTGCCCATGCCTGCTCTGCAATTACATTTATGCTCTTCACATTTCCTAGTAATCTTTACAGCAGCTCTATAAATCCATGTAGTCAGTGGAAATTGAGGCCACAAACCTGTCTTTGAATTAATAACAGCAGCGAATGTCAAAAAGGAGGGTTTGTTATTATTGCTGTTGTTTATATTCCTCTTTTTCTCCACAATGAGACTCACACAGGCTTGCAATAAAAGCATTTCAATGCAATTTAAAATATACAAATATTAAAACTGAATTAAATATCATTCGTATTTAAAAGTTAACGGCGCTCCATGCAGTCATGCCGGCCACATGACCTTGGAGGTGTCTACGGACAACGCCGGCTCTTCGGCTTAGAAATGGAGATGAGCACCAACCCCCAGAGTCAGACATGACTGGACTTAATGTCCGGGGAAACCTTTACTTTACTAAAATATGTAAATATTAAAACAGAATTAAATATCATTAGTACAGTATTAAAAACAGTTCAGTTAAAAACCATATTCAAAATTAAAAACCAGCTCCAGTTTGGCCCCGTTTGGATAACAACAACAACAACTTTATTTTTCTATCCCACCCCCATCTCCCCGTGGGGACTCGGGGCAGCTTATACAGAGCCAAGCCCAAAAAACGTAAAAAGCAAAGTAAAATACATTTAAAACCGCAAATTCAACAGATAAAACACATCCGTGACTGTTTTTGTACCGGTTTGCACTTTTTACCTTTGTAAACTTGATATAGATACAGGGTCTACTCCCATCCCAATTTGCACTTCCAAGAATTTGCAGCACTTATCAGTCACCTCGTGTTTACAATATTTATATGATGCACTTTACCCAGTCTACTTTTACAACCTCTCCGTTTTAATCCATGTTTTTATTAGTTTTTGGCATTTATTTTTATTGGGTAATGTTTAAATTCTTATAATTGTGCATGTCTGTTGTCTATTGTTGTGTTTTATATTGCTATTGTTTTTATTCGGGCCCCATGTAAGCTGCCCTGAGTCCCCTTTGGGGAGATAGAGCCGGGGTATTAAAATAAAGTAGTTGTTGTTGTTGTTATTATTAAAATCAAATAATACAATATGATAACAGTGAAGCTGCACTCTCACATTTTAGTGCAAATTCAGCCCAAATGCATCATGGTAGTAACCAGAAATCACTTCTGGTATTTTCCTGCATTTTGAACTCTTTTACTGGAGGCTATTGTAAACAAAATGACAGGTAATGAAAATAAATCATGTTTACTTTTGTAGTATATTTGGCTATTTGAGAGCAATTATTTCTTTGGCTCAAAACTTAAAAGGAGTTGGGGGTCTCCAGGGATTTGGGAAATGCCCAAGAAGAATTGTGGACCATCCCCAGCCGCGCTCAAAGGCACATTTTTGGAGCCGGCACCGTTTCCTTTCTGACCTAGTTCTGGGATTATCTAACCAGAGACCTGGAGCTCTGCAGGAAAGGAAGCCGGGTGCCAAGGCAGGGCTGCAGTGCTGCGCGAAGGGAAGTTGTGCTGCGTTGAGTCTCTCAATGAGAGAGACATAAAACAAAGTAAATAAATAACAATCAGCCCTGGAATTGAGAGATGCTCCTGTGCCTGTAGGAGATAGGGTCGGCTATGTTGTGGTTTGTGGGTTTGTTTTTAAATTTTGCAGATTTGATTGTTCATGGATTTGATTGATATGTTGGATCTAGGAATCTTGGTGTGCTCTAGAGTGGCTTTGTGGTATAAGTTGTTGAAGAGGACTTGGAGAACGCATATCTCAAGGAAAAGGAAAGGTCTTTCAGTACAATTCTGTGGTCAACTTCTATAGCAGGCAAGGGCCAACTTGGGTCCTTCCAGGTGTTTTGGACTGCAACTCCCACCATTCCTAACAGCCTCAGCCGCTTAAGTAGGAAATACTATATGTGCGATTTAACAGAGACCACGATGGAGAAGCTTTGTTACCTCTTCTCCCCACAATCAGTAAATGGCAGTAAATGAAGTCTCGTTGAAACAGCTTTCAACAAGACTTCATAGCTTCGTTGTGTCTTTAATTGCAGAGACTTCACTCCAGCTACATCTTTTTTGAAGGCATGGAACTGACCACTGAGGGTCTTTTTTTCCCTTCAATTCGGCCACTTTTACTTTGGGACGTCTCCATCCTTATGAAAAGGATGGTTCTGTTCAGAATAAACCCAAACCCACTCACCACAGATTTAGCTTGGCTTGGAAACCCATCCAGTCTCTGCACCGAATGATATGGTCATCTGGTTGTGAGTTTCTCCATCCACAGGAGGGCAATAGAAGACCAATTTCCAGAGAATGGAGATATATCTAAGCGTGCAAAAAAAAATTGGTGGTCATTTCCACTACTGACATGAACCAATGCATTCAAGTAGCAAGAAAAGATGGTCTGCCCTATGAACATTAGGAAGAACTTCTAGACCTCAAGAGCTTCTCAACGGTGGAATGGACTTCGTTAACGAGTGACTGGGTTTTCTTTGGAGACTTTTACGAAGTAGCTGGATGGGCTTTAGTTGTGCGTGGAGTAGGGTGGCAATAGATAGCCCTTGAGGTCTCTTCCAACCCTAGGAGACTAGTTCTAATCTATGGCATTGGTAGCATGGCTTTCTCCCACAATTTCTAAGTGATTGTAGGTGTTATGGGTGTTTTTATACTTTAGAACCACAGTTCATTTGGTAAGAAAGAGAAATTATTGTGTGACTTCAAGATGTTTCTGATTTAGACCCTGAGATGAACCTGCTGTGAAGTTTTTGGAGGCTAAGAGTGCTTTGCTCTCATCTGGAATATCACTTGGAACATCTCCTGGAATAATACACAATTCAAGGATATGGACAAGATGGAACAAGTCCAGAGATGGCAACCGAAATAGTCAAAGATCTAAAAGCCAATTCCTCTAAATAACATATTGGAGATCTTTTATCCTTAGAGAAGAGAAGGCTGATACATGAGAGTCCTGTATAAATATTTGGAAGGACATCCCATTGAGGAGATAGTGGTAGGCTTTCTGTTGCTCCAGAGACATGGATATGAACCAGTGGCTTCAACTTGCAATAAAAATATTATTTCTTAACCTTAATAAAAATTTTCCTGTGGCTCTTCAACAATGGAATAGAACTCGCTTTCGTTGCAGGTTTTTAAACAGAAGTTGGATGCTCTTCAAGACCCTTGAGATGCCCTCTAACTCAATAGGTGCACCTACACTATGGAAATAATTCAGATTAGTGCAAATTGAACTGCCCTGCCTCAATACTATGGAATCCTGGGAGTGTTTACAAGGTCTTTTAATAATTTCTGCCCAAAGTGTGTCACGGAATAAGTTTGTGATTTATAGTTTTCCAATCACACCCTCCCTGGAATCACTGCACTCTGGACAAACAAGTGCCACAGAGGCGAGCAAAACAAAGTCCATTCACAGCAAGAAACTGTTTTACTCAGTTAATCAGCAGAGTACAATTACAACGTGTGACCTTCACACAAATCTAGCAGTTTGAAAACATGCAAATGTGAGTAGATCAATAGGTACCGCTCTGGCGGGAAGGTAACGGAGCTCCATGCTGGCCACATGACCTTGGAGGTGTCTACAGACAATGCCGGCTCTTCTGCTTAGAAACTGAGATGAGCACCAACCCCAGATTCAGACATGACTAGACTTAATGTTAGGGGAAAACATTGACTTGTTGCACTATTTACATTTGTACAATCAGGATTTGTACTTGCAGATAATGAGCAGATACAGAGAAATATACTTATGATGATGTTCACACAGTAAAATAGAGACTGAGCATTTCCTCTCTCCTTTTATAACCACCTGCTCACTTGTCATCAGTAAGAGACAATTGAATGATGCAACCCTTGTCATATACCTCACATGATTATGACGCATCCATTTCTGCTGGGCCCCTCGTTATCCTCGCAGTCATTCCAGAGATGTGTTGTCACACGTCCATCAGAACTGTATTTTGCACATAGACTTAATGTTGTGGCATTTCTATCTAACAGAGTGTTGGTACCTTACCAAATGACAACTCTCAGGATCCCATAGCATGGAACATTGGCACTTAAAGTGTTGCCAAGCTGCATTAACTCTGCAGTGTAGATGCACTCCCAGAGTGTGCATAAATTGAAACTGTTGGGAATCATCCTGGACTACTCAAGTCTAAATGTAGTTAGATAGATGATAGAGTTAGATTGAGGGAATCCTTTCCCTGTTTCCAAAGCATGTCTAGACAGGCTTTACTGTGTTTCACTATATCCTGTTTACATCACATCCCTTACTTTGAAGTTAGTAGAAATGTGAATCTCCAGGGACACTAATTTCTCATTGGTCAGAATATCTTTTATGGCCCCAATAAACTGGACCATGAGGTTGGAACCATTTTGGTTCTTCTCCCTTTGTTCTAGCTAACAAGAAGCATCTCCCCATCTCTCCTGGCAAGATGTAACTATTTAGATGTTTGTTATTTTTCCTTTCTTATTTTTCCTTAGAAACCAGTCTAGAGTAGACTAGACAGCTCCCAAGCCTTTCTATCTACAACGGAGTTCTTTTTACCCGAATAAATACTTTTTGAACTTTTATTGAGACTCTGCAGTCCATTGCAATCCTAAATGGTCAAAGGCTTCTCTTGCTCGCCCCGTGTAAGTAACTTGCATTTGAAAGCTTTTGCTTTTGCTACTCTGCTATTTTTGGTGGAATCTCCCCCAGAGAGGGTTAAATTGAGTCTAACCGCTCAGAGATTACCACAACAGAAACTGCAGCTGAGTATTTTCTACCTGCAACCTCACCTTCCCTTCATGCTCACAGCTTCTATCTAGCATTCTTTTCAGGAAAAAGAATCTGTTGTGAATGAGCAATAGTATGGCTGCCAAATGCCTTTTGTGATTTGGAAAGTGGTGCCATCTGCTCGCCTTGTGGAGCTGGCCTTGTGCCGCTGGTGCTTGGAAGCGAAGCATGAGGACACCCAAGGGATGATCTCATGTCTCTCTGGCCGGCCTTGGAAAGGTCTTTCCGAGAATCCAGGGCAGGCACCACAGCAGACAAGGGAGCGTTTGTCTCCCTTTGGGCCCCAAGGAAGCCAAACCAGTTTGCTGGAGGGCGCTCGCTTGTTCCTGCCGAGACCGGGACAGTCGAGGACGTGCATTACGCAGATCTGTGAAGAAGCTTTGGGTGTTGTCTTTGTTCCCTTTCGCAGAATCCTCGAGTTGGTAGAGACCCTGTTCTGTCACAAAGAAATACACAATCCAAGTCCATCCAGCCTCTGCTTAAAAGCCTCCAGAGAAGGAAGAAGACGCCACCAAACTCTCAGCAGTAGCAGTTTCCAGAAAGTTGAGAAGTACCTCACACCTCTGAGGATGCCTGCCATAGATGTGGGTGAAACGTCAGGAGAGAATACTTCTGGAAGATGGCCATACAAACCAGAAAACATACAACAACCACAAGCATGTTTTCTGCTGCTGGAAAGACTTGGACATAACAGCCATGGATTCAGGATGCAGGAAAGGAGATTCCACCTCAACATCAGGCAGAACTTTCCTTCTGGAAAATGCTTCTGCCTGAGAGTTTGGTGGAGTCTTTTCTCATGTCTCCTCTGAGGATGCCTGCCATAGATGTGGGTGAAACATCAGGAGAGAATACTTCTGGAAGGTGGCCATACAGCCCGGAAAACATACAACAACCACAAGCATGTTTTCTGCTGCTGGAAAGACTCGGACATAGCCATGGATTCAGGATGCAGGAAAGGAGATTCCACCTCAACATCAGGCAGAACTTTCCTTCTGGAAAATGCTTCTGCCTGAGAGTTTGGTGGAGTCTTTTCTCATGTCTCCTCTGAGGATGCCTGCCATAGATGTGGGCGAAACGTCAGGAGAGCATACTTCTAGAACATGGCCAGACAGCCCGGAAAACATACAGCAACCACAAGCATGTTTTCTGCTGCTGGAAAGACTTGGACATAACAGCCATGGATTCAGGATGCAGGAAAGGAGATTCCACCTCAACATCAGGCAGAACTTTCCTTCTGGAAACTGCTTCTGCCTGAGAGTTTGGTGGAGTCTTTTCGCATGTCTCCTCTGAGGATGCCTGCCATGGATGTGGGCAAAACATGAGGAGCGAATACTTCTGGAACATGGCCATACAACCCGGAAAGCACAACAACCCTGTGGTCCCGGCCATGAAAGCCTTCAACAACACATTGAACATGCTTGTCCCTTCTTACTCAATGGGACATCCCTTCCAATACATAAACATGGTTCTCGTGGATGAAGGTTTAGAGGGCCTGCTTCTTACCAAGTTTGCAGATGACACCAAATTAGGAGGGAGATATAATACTCCAGAGGACAGGATCAGGATTCAAAATGACCATAACAGATTATAGAGCTGATTGGCCAAAGCTAACCAAATGAATTTCAACAAGGACAAAAGTAAGATACTCCACTTAGGCAGAAAAAATGATATGCGAAGATACAGGATGGGTGATGCCGGGCTCCACAACAGTCCATGCGAGAAAGATCTTGGACAACAAGCTGAACGTGAGCCAAGAGTGTGATGTAGCCACTCAAAAAGCCAATGGGATTTTGGGCTGTGTCAGAAGGAGTCTCGTGTCCAGATTGAGGGAAGTCAGGGTGCCTCTCTATTCTGCTTTGGTCAGACCTCTTTACCTGGAATCACACTGTGTCCAATTCTGGGCAAAGCAATTCAAGAGAGATATTGTCTCTAAACTAGGTGTCCAGAAGGGCACAAACTAAAAGGATCAAAGGTCTGGAGAACATGAATAATCCCTCTGAGGAGCATCTTAAAGAGCTGGTTTTCTTTAGCCTACAGAAGAGAAGGTGGAGAGTGTCAGAGTAATTGCAGCGCAGCAGTACTTGGATGGAATCAGTGGAACGCAGAACGAATAGACATCTAGAGACTTTGGTAAAACTATATACAAAGTTTTACTGTAAGCAGTAATGGTCAAGACAAACAGATTTGCAGACAAACACAGGACTCTCACTCTAGGTAGGCAGACAGAACTCAACTCAGAACAGAACAGAGCTGATGTAATCAGTAATGCATACACACTTGTGTCTGGACACTCCCCAGTTCCAGCCACACATCAAGGTCATCACAGCTTCTCAGTAATTAACTCTTTCCAGACTATAGTACACTCTGGATGATGCAATCAGTATGCAATACAGGCAAGACACAAATTGCATTTAAACACTACCAATACACAAATCTCACATTAACAGAGAGGAGATATGAGAACCATGTATAAATATGAGAAAGGATGTCATAAGGAAGAGGAAGCAGGCTGGAAACTAGGACTTAAATGGAGCCATGGGTTCAAGTGACAGGAAAGGAGATTCCACCTGAAGATGAGGAAGAACTTCCTAATGTAAGAACTGTCTAGCAGTGGGATTCTCTGCCTCGGAGTCCGATGGAAGCTTCTTCCTTGGAGGCTTTTAAACAGAGGCTAGATGGCAGTCTGTTGGGTACTTTGTGTTTTTCCTGCATGGCAGGGGGTTGGACTAGATGGCCACATGGTATCTTCCATCTATGATTTTATGTCTCCTCTTCAACCTTCTCTTCTCCAGCTCCCTAAGATGCTCCTTTGCTTCTTGCTTCTGCAACCATGGATTCAAGTGGCAGGAAAAGATATTCCAACTAAACGTTAACAAGAACATCCTTTGGGTTAGAGCTGTTCAGGAGTGGAATCTTCTACTGTTTGGGAATCTGGTGGAGTCTCCTTCTTTGGAGGTTCTTAAGCAGGGGCTGGATGGCCATCTGTCTGGAGGGCTTTGTGTCCATGAGTCTATGAGTCTCTCAAGTCTGCTTCTCATACAGCAGGCATGGGCCAACTTGGGCCCTCCAGGTGTTTTGGACTCCAACTCCCACAATTCCTAACAGCCTACCTGTGATGACCCATGGGCCTTGTAGTCCTGCTCATGACATTGTGATGCCTGATGAAGAAGAAAACTTGGGTTTTTTACCTTCCCAGTCAGAACTGGATTCTTCCCAGACAGATTCTTCCCAGCCAGATCTGGGAACCTTGCACCTGCAAGAGGGTTATGTTCCAGAAGTATGTCAAACAAATACTGAGGCTACATCCCCTGTGTTTTCTCGCCATGAGTTTTGTAAACAACAGAGAGGTTTGGAAGCGGCCTCGCGCAGGAGTGCTAGAATAATTGCTAAGAATTCAGCCAATTAAGCCTGCTTTCCATGAGAATCTTTAAGGAGTCAAACATCTGGTCTCAGAGATTAGCTTTCGTTTCTGGTTCCCAGAGAACTGCTCTCGGCGGGAAAGTTAGACTCTATATAGGTGTTTTACCCGCGGAGTAACTTTGCGGAGTCAATTCGTCAGCCTCCGGAGCGAGTTGTGTCTGGACAGCGCGCTCCGCTTCAAGCCTCGTTCCTGCTCAAGCCTTGTCCTTGTTTCCAGCCTTCGCTCCTGTTTCCCAGCCTTTGTTTACCTACGGACCTTGCCTTGTTTCCCAGGACTAAACCTTGCCTTGTTTCACGGATTTTACCAAGTTATTCCACGGACCTTGTTCTTGTTCCTCGTTACCTTGTTCCACGATTCAAGCCTTGTTTCAAGTATCAAGTTATTTCCTAGCCTTGCTCAAGTTCATGGACTAAAGGACCTTGTCATCTCCCCTCACTTTGCCTCGCAAAGTGAGTGTTTCGGTTATTGGATTACAACTTTGGACCTTAATATTTCATATTGGACATTGTTTCTTTGGACTAATTTTGACCTTTCCTGAAAGGTCTGCTTCTGGACTAACTTTTACATTTGCTTTTATTAACTTTATATATTTCCTTAATAAAGATATTAGATAGAATCTGGCCTCTGCGTATGGTTATTGGTGCTCTGTAGCCTGGGTCGTGACAGTTTGACTCCGCCACCCATAAGCACCAATTAACCAAGGCCAGAATGTCTACCGGAACCGTGCCGGGCGGCCAGCCGATTACCTACACCATCGACAAGGATGAGGTGGACCGAATCCGTGATAAGCTCAATGCACAGGATGGGGAAATAAAGGGTTTGAAGGAACGCGGAATCCGTCTTCCGGCCATGGCGTTGCCAACCAAGTTTACTGGAGAAGCTTCTAAGGTTCATGTTTTCCGTCGCCAATGTCAAGCTTATCTAGAGGCCCGTGATGCCGAGTTTCCCCAGGAAGACATCAAGGTGGCGTGGATTTACAGTCTCCTAGACGGACCAGCGGCTAACTGGGCGACGGCTCTGTTCGACCAAGCCTCCCCACATCTAAGGTCAGCGCAACATTTCTTGGACCACCTTAAGGCGACCTGGGGAATCGAGGACAATTTGGAGGCAGCCGGGCACAAACTCCGCCGCCTCTTCCAAGGAGACAGACCCATGTCTCAGTACATAGCCGAGTTCCGAGTGCTGGCCCACAACACCGGCTGGAACGATGTTGCCCTCAGAGGACAATTTCGGGAGGGTCTCAACATTGAAATGCTGGAGGAAATCTCCAAGGTGGATCCTCCCCAAACGCTTGAAGCACTCATCGATCAATGTTTACGGGCTGAAGTCATGATTGCCAACAGGAAACAGTGGGTACGAGGCCAGAGCGGTAGAGCTGGGGCAAAACCCCCCGCTCCCGCCAGCGTTCAGCCGCGCCCAGTGTGGAGACCCCCACCACCATCCCCATACCCCAGAGGGAGCGAGGAGGTGCCGATGCAGTTGGGCAATGTGCGTCCCAGATTAGATGCCGCCGAGAAGGCCCGCCGCCAACGCCTAAATCTCTGTTGGTATTGCGGGAATGGGGGCCACTTCGCCAGAGAGTGCCCAGCCAAAGGGAAGCCCGCCGCCCGTCTTGCGGCGGCGTCCTCCACGGAGACGAAGGCGTCTGAGGCAGCTGGCACACAGCCGGCGGGGGAAGCCAACGACCGGGCGTAGAGAGGCTCGCCAACCCGGTCAAGAAACCCATTCAAGAGCCGCCAACCGGGGTCCTGTTCCTTCTAGTGGTCACCTTATGGTCAGCAAAAAAGGGACCCGTCATGATCCACGCCATGATAGACTCAGGAGCTACCAACAATTTCATTGATAGAGAGTATGCCGACTCTCTGGGATTACAATATCATGACTTCAAGAATGCCCGTGTGGTGCAAGCCATCGATGGCCGCCCTCTCAAGACGGGCCCCGTAAGCCAGTGGTCGGAACCCACCAGGATGTGGATAAGGGAACATATGGAAGAAATTTCCTTCTTTGTTACTGAGGTTCCCCATTTCCCTGTGATTTTGGGGATTCCATGGCTGACACTTCACGACCCAAGCATCTCCTGGTCCAACAGAGAACTGCAGTTTGCTTCAAAGTACTGCCAAAACCATTGCCTCGTAGCCAAGGTCTGCCATGCCACAGACACCGAGCCCATTATCACCTTGCCAAAGAAGTACTCCGAGTATTGGGATGTATTCAATGAAAAAGAAGCCGAAAAATTACCCCCACATAGACCTTATGACTGTGCCATTGACTTGGTGGAGGGGGCCCCGATCCCGCGAGGGCATCTCTACTCCCTGACTGAACCAGAGCAAGAAGCTCTCAGGGAATTCATAGAGACAAACCTTCGCAAGGGATTCATCAGACCCTCTCAATCCCCAGCCGCCTCCCCAGTGATGTTTGTGAAGAAGAAGTCAGGGGAATTACGCTTGGTGGTGGACTACAGAGCATTGAACAATATCACTAAGCGGAACAGCTATCCCCTGCCCTTAATCTCGGATCTACTAGACCGACTTCGAGGAGCCAAGGTCTACACCAAGCTGGACCTACGGGGGGCTTATAATCTAGTTCGCATCAGAGAAGGGGATGAGTGGAAGACCGCCTTCCAGACTAAATTCGGATTATTCGAGTCCCGAGTTATGAATTATGGATTATGCGGAGCTCCCGCAACGTTCCAGCATTTTGTCAATGACATTTTTCAGGACTATCTAGATCGGTTCTTGATCATCTACCTGGACGATTTTTTGGTGTTTTCTAGATCACAATCAGAACATGAGAACCACGTTAAAATGGTGTTACAACGATTACGGGATCATGGACTTTATGCCAAGCTGGAAAAATGCGCTTTTGATCTACAAGAGGTAGATTTCCTGGGGTACCGCATCTCGCCTCTAGGGCTCTCCATGGACCCGGCAAAAGTTTCAGCAGTATTGGAATGGCGGGCGCCAACCAACAAGAAAGAGGTGCAGCGATTCTTGGGGTTCGCGAACTATTACCGCAAGTTCATTCCAGACTTTGCCCGCTGGTCTGACCCAATCACCAGCTGCATCCGTGGGAAACAGCCCTTCCGCTGGACTGATCAAGCAGAGAAAGGGTTCCAACAACTAAAGAAATTATTCACGTCCCAGCCAATCCTTCAGCATCCAGATCCTGAAACCCTTTTTGTGGTGCAAGCGGACGCCTCTGATGTGGCAATTGGGGCTGTGCTCCTACAACCGGTGGGAGATCACCTTCATCCTTGTGCCTATTATTCTCGTCAACTTACCGCACCAGAGAGGAACTATACCATTTGGGAAAAAGAACTATTAGCCATAAAGGCAGCTTTTGAAACTTGGAGACATTGGCTAGAAGGGGCCAAATTTCCCATTGAAGTCCACACTGATCATCGGAATCTAGAACATCTAAGAACTGCCCGCAAGCTAAATCAGAGGCAGCAACGTTGGGCTTTATTCTTTGAACGTTTCAACTTCCAGATTCATTATGTGACCCCAGCCCAAACCAAGCAAGCAGACGCCCTGTCACGTAAACCGGAATACGCTGCAGGACGCAAGGAGACCTTTGAATCCCAACTACTACAACCCGAGAACTTTGCCACGCTCACAGTGGGGAACACCAAATCCACTCCCATTGATTCAACTCCCTCTACTCCAGGACCCATCTGTGCTCAAGAAATCAGGGCTAGTCAGCAAGCAGATGCCTGGGCGCAGGACCAACTTCGTCAAGGTCTGCATTTTCCCTTTTCGCTTAAAGATGGACTGCTTTGCTATAGAAATCATGTTTATATCCCACCCGGACCGGGCAGGGAAAAAGCACTTCGTCTGTGTCATGACTGCAAACCAGCAGGGCATTTCGGACTATTTAAAACCATGCATTTGATTCTAAGAGATTTCTGGTGGCCCAAGATCCGCAAGGATGTGGAAAAATATGTCAACACCTGCCCAGTATGCCAGCGCTCCAAGATAAGAAGGGAGAAGCCCTCAGGGCTTCTACACCCCCTTCCTACCCCATCTCGCCCATGGGAAATAATTTCTGCGGATTTTATCACTGACTTACCACCTTCCTGTGGGTTCACCACGATCCTAGTGGTGGTGGACCTTTTCACCAAGTTAGCCCATTTCATTCCCTGTGAAGGCCTTCCCACGGCCCAAGAGACTGCAGATTTATTCCTCCAACATGTTTTCAGACTACATGGATTGCCCAAGAGTTTGGTCACAGACCGTGGATCCCAATTCACCTCTCGTTTCTGGAAGGCACTACAAAAACTATTGGGCATAGACTCTCGTTTATCTTCAGCTCATCATCCCCAAACGGATGGGCAAACGGAGCGCACCAATGCCACTTTGGAACAGTACCTTCGCTGTTATGTAAACTACCAACAGGACAATTGGGCTTCTCTGTTACCACTGTCGGAGTTTGCCTACAACAATGGAGTCCAGGCTTCTACAAAAGAAACGCCGTTCTTTGCAAACTACGGCTTCCATCCACGTTTCTTTCCCCCTGTCATTGAAACTTCAGAAGTTCCCGCAGCAGAAGATTGGCTGCAGGAACTCACAGCGGTGCAACAACTTTTGCTCCAGCAACTGGAACAAGCCAAGGAGGACTATAAACGTCACGCGGACAAACATCGCCAGCCGGGCCCCGAAATCAAGGTAGGAGATCGGGTTTTTCTGTCCACTCGCTTTTTGCCCTCCCATCGCCCTTGCCGGAAGTTAGATGCCCGTTTCATTGGCCCCTATCCAGTGGTGGCGCAATTAAACCCCGTGACTTTCAAACTTCAACTTCCGCGTTCAATGCGCATTCACCCAGTGTTTCACCGCTCCCTGCTCCTTCCGGCGGATGGTGTGCGGCCAGATGTAGACCGGCCGGCCCCCGTCCCTATTTTGGTGGATGGGGAGGACGAGTTCGAGGTTCAGGACATTTTGGATTCTCGCTTTCACCGCCGCCGCCTGCAATACCTCATTGACTGGGTGGGTTTTGGCCCTGAGGAACGCTCTTGGGAAGACGCCTCCACAGTCCATGCTCCTGATCTAACCCGTCGCTTTCATCAGACCTATCCCGCCAAGCCACGACCTCGCGCCTCGGGGAGAGAGTCCCAGTTTGGGAGGGGGCTTGAGGAGGGGGATAGTGTGATGACCCATGGGCCTTGTAGTCCTGCTCATGACATTGTGATGCCTGATGAAGAAGAAAACTTGGGTTTTTTACCTTCCCAGTCAGAACTGGATTCTTCCCAGACAGATTCTTCCCAGCCAGATCTGGGAACCTTGCACCTGCAAGAGGGTTATGTTCCAGAAGTATGTCAAACAAACACTGAGGCTACTTCTCCTGTGTTTTCTCGCCATGAGTTTTGTAAACAACAGAGAGGTTTGGAAGCGGCCTCGCGCAGGAGTGCTAGAATAATTGCTAAGAATTCAGCCAATTAAGCCTGCTTTCCATGAGAATCTTTAAGGAGTCAAACATCTGGTCTCAGAGATTAGCTTTCGTTTCTGGTTCCCAGAGAACTGCTCTCGGCGGGAAAGTTAGACTCTATATAGGTGTTTTACCCGCGGAGTAACTTTGCGGAGTCAATTCGTCAGCCTCCGGAGCGAGTTGTGTCTGGACAGCGCGCTCCGCTTCAAGCCTCGTTCCTGCTCAAGCCTTGTCCTTGTTTCCAGCCTTCGCTCCTGTTTCCCAGCCTTTGTTTACCTACGGACCTTGCCTTGTTTCCCAGGACTAAACCTTGCCTTGTTTCACGGATTTTACCAAGTTATTCCACGGACCTTGTTCTTGTTCCTCGTTACCTTGTTCCACGATTCAAGCCTTGTTTCAAGTATCAAGTTATTTCCTAGCCTTGCTCAAGTTCATGGACTAAAGGACCTTGTCATCTCCCCTCACTTTGCCTCGCAAAGTGAGTGTTTCGGTTATTGGATTACAACTTTGGACCTTAATATTTCATATTGGACATTGTTTCTTTGGACTAATTTTGACCTTTCCTGAAAGGTCTGCTTCTGGACTAACTTTTACATTTGCTTTTATTAACTTTATATATTTCCTTAATAAAGATATTAGATAGAATCTGGCCTCTGCGTATGGTTATTGGTGCTCTGTAGCCTGGGTCGTGACACTACCGGCTGTTAGGAATTGTGGGAGTTGGAGTCCAAAACACCTGGAGGGCCCAAGTTGGCCCACACCTATCTACAGCCTTCTGCATCCGTTGTTAAAAATACCTCATTAATGAAAACAAGTTTACATATACACAGACACACACACCCATCCGTCTGGAACCACACTGACTGGCTTGCTGTCTGCCTCGTTTCCTAATTAAACAACACGATTATCCGTTCCATTCTTGGGCATTTGCCGGGGAGGCAAACAACACCGGAGCTTAACGGTGGCATCTTGGGAACGTCCCCGGAATAAAAGGGGGATTCTGACAAATCCATGTTGGTGTGATATAGAGGATTAAAATCATCATCATCATCATTTAATTACTTATTAATCGCCCTCCATCCACGATGCTCTAGGCGATTTACAAGATAAAATTGTAAAGGATAAAAATACATACATACGAATATTGATAAAATTAGCATAGATTAAAAGCTCTAGTAAAGAGCCAGGTCTTGAGTGCGAGGGTAAAAGGCCCTAACTCACGCATGGCTCTCATCTAGGGCGGCAAGGCATTCCATAGGCAGGGGCAGAAACAGAAAAAGCTCTGCACCTGGTCCTTTCCAAGTGCACTTCTCTAGGACCCGGTACATAAAGTAAGTCTCGTTGGGATGGTCGTTGCGACCTCCGATGATGGGAGAAGGAGAGACGGTCCCTAAGGTACGATGGGCCCAGGCCGTAAAGAGTTTTGAAGGTCAGAACTAGCATCTTCTATAGACCACGGTAATCAGTTGGAAGCCAATGCAGATGCTGCAGCACTGGTGTTACATGGCATTTCATGGGTGTTCTTGTGAGTAGCCTGGCTGCCGCATTCTGAACAATACAGAGCTTTCGGGTCGTGGACATCGGAAGGCCAACATACAGGGCGTTGCAATAGTCCAGCCTAGACGTGACCGTGGCATGGATGACTGTTGCCAGAGCCTCATCAGATACATAGGGTGCCAGTTGCCTCGCTTGTCGTAGATGGAAAAAGGCCTGTTTGCTGGCAGCAGCGACCTGAGCTTCCATTGTCAGCTGCGGATCTAAAACGACACCCAGGCTCTTAACGGTGGGCGAAGGAGATAGGGCAGCACCATCGAAGGTGGGTAGCAAGTGGGTCAGACCGGTCGAGCGACCATGCCAGAGAATCTCAGTCTTCGCCGGGTTCACCTTCAGTCTACTAGCACGTAGCCAGTTCGACAGAGCCTCCAGACATAAGGTGAAATTGTCTGGTATTGACGTTGCTCCAGGCTCCAAGCGCAGAAGGAGTTGGGTGTCGTCCGCATATTGATAGCAGTCTAGGCCGAAACTCCGAACCAAACTAGCAAGGGGTCTAACGTAGATGTTGAAGAGAAGAGGGGAGAGAATTGCACCTTGGGGGACCCCACATAGGAGGGGAGATCTGTCGGAGACTTGATCCATATACTCCACGCATTGGCTCCGGTTTCGCAGAAATGTGTTGAACCAATTGAGGGCCTGACCGCGAACTCCGGACCTGGCGAGACGGTGAATCATTAGATCGTAGTCAACGGTCTCAAACGCTGCGGTAAGGTCGAGAAGTACCAGTAGCGCTGACCCGCCGCTATCAGACTGGCGACGAAGTTCATCTGTAATGGCAACCAGGACTGTCTCCGTCCCATGGCCAGGGCGGAAGCCTGACTGGAAAGATGAGAGTTCTTGTATTTCCAACAGATACAGACAAGAGCAAACAAGAGCAGGAGTTTAGCCACACAAGGCTAAATCCCAAACAAGGATTTTGCCCAAAATTTCCCTTCTGTTTCCAAATTTTCTTTCACTTTCCAAATCAGGAGAGATACCTAAAAGCCTTTCACAGATGAGCCTGCAATGTATGACAACTACGTCATACAGCAAAAGCAGTGCTAATCCATTGCTATGTTGGTATAACAACATAATATTATTATTAGTAGTAGTAATAGAATCCAAAAGGAAGTACTTCCCCAAACCCAAAAGAACTGTTGCTGAATACTGTAGGATCTGTTTCAGAAGATGGAACCTGCAAATCCACCTCTTGAGTCCTTGCCTATTGTGATGTCTCATGGGCCATGTAGTCCCGTTCCTAGTACTATTGTGGCAGACGAAGAGGAAAACTTGGGTTTCCCACCGATTCAGCCAGAATCGGAGCCCCTGCACCTGCAGGATGTTTGCCCTCAAGAAGTCAGCCAAACAAGCCTTGGGCAGAATTCTCCCCCGTTCTCTCGTAAGGATAATTATAATAGAGATAGAGGAACTAGGGAGGCGAAGCGCCGAAGCGCCAGAATCGCTGCCAGACAATTAGCTGATTAAGCCTGTTTCCCTTGGGAAATCCTAAGGAGTCATGCATCTGGACACAGTTTGGGTTTCACTTCTTGTTCCCCAGGGAAAGTGTTCCTTGGCGGGAAAACAAGATCCTATATAGGTGTTTTACCGCAAGGAGATCCTTGCGGAGTCAATTCGTCAGCTTGAGGAGTGAGATCATGTGTGGACTACGCTACTCCAGTTCCTTGTTTCCAGGACCAAGTTCCAAGCCTGCCTTGTTCCCCGGACCTCGCCACGGACCTTGTTCTAGTTCCAAGCCTGCCTTGTTCCCCGGACCTCGCCACGGACCTTGTTCTTGCTTTTGTTGCCTTGTATCAAGTCTTGTTTGCCAAGAATCTAGTTTGTTTCCAGCCCTGTTGTCAAGCTTCAATGGACTAAAGGACCTTGTCATTTCCCCACACTTTGCTCGGCAGAGTGTGTGTTTCGGTTATTGGATTATAACTTTGGACCTTAATATCTCCTATTGGACATTATTTTCTTGGACTATATTTGACCTTTCCTGAAAGGTCTATTTCTGAACTTTATTCTTCACTTATTTTTATCGACTTTATATAATCCTTTAATAAAGATATTAGATAGATTCTGGTCTCTGCGCATGGTTATTGGTGCTCTGCAGCCTGGGTCCTGACACCTATAAAGACCCATTGAAATCAGTAGTGACGGCTTCAGTTGATAGGTGACTTCAAGGCACTTGCATGCAACATAGATGGGAGAGACTTTTCTCAGCCTTCACTTTCAAGCAAAGACAAGTTTTGGATGTGGATGTGGTGCTAGTATTAATAGGACGCCCAGGCCTTTGTACCGCCTGAGCCACAGCAACGGATGGGATGCTGAGCCAGCAGGGTCATTGATGGCCACATTTGAAAGGCTTCTGCCTTTTGTTGCATGGGGTGTGTGTGTGAGTTGTCCTATAGTTCAGTCCATGTCCAGCCCAGACAGTCAGAACTGAGCCGGCATTTGCTGCCGATGCATTTTCCTTTCAATTGCCTCTCAAAGACGGGATCTGTGTACTCATAAATGGAGACAAACAAGGAAGAGGCATCAAGGTCAACACCCATAACGATATCTTACCCTCACCCAAGTTGAATGCTTTTTCAAAAATAGGTCACAGAATCATAGAAACCTAGAGCTGGAAGGGACCCTGAAGCTTGTCAGAAATATTGAAAATTAACAGTGTTGAGTAAGCAAAACCAGTAAGGCAATATAAGCAGGTGTGCCTGTGAGTTAGTTGCTCCTCCTGTGTGAAGACTTCGTTCTGTGAAGAATGCCTCAGTGTAAGGAGTGCTGTGTTTGACTGCTCCAAGGAGAGAGCTGCTTCAGAGAGAGAAGCCCAGCGTGAAGGCAAGAAGCTGAAGCAAAGATACTACAAGGAAGTATAAAGAACTTTTTTATGTTATGGAAACCTTGTTTTTGTAGGGTTGTTGTATGTATTCCGGGCTGTATGGCCATGTTCCAGAAGTATTCTCTCCTGACGTTTTGCCCACATCTATGGCAGGCATCCCTGCACTCTATCTTATCCTTGTGTGTATCAAATATGTGATTCCTGCCCAAGCAAGTCGCAGGGGTCTTTGTCTCCCAGGACATAATTAAACTAATCAAGGACTCATTAGTTTTTCCCAATTTGGGATTTTGGGACTCGTCTCCTCCCGAGAGAACTGCCCTCAAGTCCGTATTTTGGGGAGAAAAGCAGGACAAAAGCAAAGCCAGTATATAGTTGATGAAATGAAATCATAGAATAAAAGAGTATCCAATCCAATGGGAAGTCACAGCTGGACAGGTCCCATCTGCCTCTTTTAAAAACTTCCCAAAAAGTTCATCACCTTCTAAGGAGGTTTGTTCCACATCTTCACAACTTTTACTGTTGTTTCATGTAACAATTAATGGATGGCCATCTGTCGGGAGGGCTTGGATGGTGCCTTCCTACCAGACAGAAGGGGGTTGGACTGGATGGCCTTTGGGGTCTCATCCAACTATGATTCTATCTACAGTAGAGTCTCACTTATCCAACATAAATGGACCAGCGGAACATTGGATAAGTGAAAATGTTGGATAATAAAGAGGGATTAAGGAAAAACTTAAACGTCAAATTACGTTATGATTGTACAAATTTAGCACCAAAAACATCATGTTTTGCAACAAATCGACAGAAAAAGCAGTTCAATACACAGTACCGTTATGTAGTAATTACTGTATTTATGAATTTAGCACCAAAACATCGCAAAGTATTGAAAATATTGACTACAAAAACATTGGCTACTAAAAGGCAGACTGTGTTGGATAATACAGAATGTTGGATAAGCAAAGGTTGGATAAGTGAGACTCTACCTATATTTGTGTATATAAATATCACGATATGTCTTGGAGATGGGACCAAATCTAAACATGACGCTCTTTCATGCCTCATAGGCACCTTATACACATAACCGGATAGTAATCTTATACAATATTTGTGATAGTTTTGCGCATGGAAAAACATGTACATTGAGCCATCCAAAGGCCAAAGGTGTTTACTTCCTGGAAGCTTTTTAAGCAGAGGATAGATGGCCGCCTGTCGGGAGGACTTGGATTGTGTTGTCCTGCCTGGCAGGATAGGGTTGGACTAGATGACCTTTGGGGTTCCCTTCCAACTCTGGGATTTGATTGTTCTATGATTGCTCTTCTCTCACTTTCTCTGCTCAGTTGCATAGTCGTCTCCGACTCTTTGTGACCTCATGGACCAGTCCAGGCCAGAGCTCCCTGTCAGCTGTGGTCACTCCCAGTTCCTTCAAGGTCGAGCCAGTCACTTCAAAGGATCCCATCCATCCATCTTGCCCTTGGTCGGCCTCTCTTCCTTGTTCCTTCCATTTTCCCCAACATCACTATCTTCTCCAAGCTTTCCTGTCTCCTCATGATGTGGCCAAAATACTTCATCTTTGCCTCCAAGATCCTTCCCTCCAGGGAGCAGCCATTGGGTATTATTTCCTGGAGGATGGACTGGTTGGATCTTCTTGCCAAGGTCCAAGGCACTCTCAGGATTCTCCTCCAGCACCACAGCCCAAAAGCGTCTCTCTTCCTTCGCTCCGCCTTCCTTATGGTCCATCTCTCGCATCCATAGGTTACTATGGGGAATACCATGGCTTTGACTATGCGGACCTTCATTGCCAGTGTGATGTCTCTGCTCTTCACTATTTTGTCAAGGTTGGCCATTGCTCTCCTCCCAAGAATAATCTATCTATATATATAAAAGGGTAATGAAATTTCGGCCTAGGACAAAACAACAAAACTACACATCCCAGAAACACTGAACTTGGCAGCACAATCCCTTATCCATGCCTCTGCGTTCATACAACAAAAAGAAAAGAAAAATAAAGTCCTAATTAGAGGGAGAGGAATAATTGTTTTTATCCAATTGCTGCCAGTTAGAAGGCTAAGCTCCATCAGGGGAAAACCTTTACCCTTTACCTTAACTACCACCAATTCCTCAATACTTTATTTCCCATATCACCATACTTCGCCACAGCAACGCGTGGCCGGGCACAGCTAGTAATAATAAAACTTTATTTATACACCACTCTATCTCCCGGATGGGACTCAGGGCGGTTTCCAATCATAAAAACAACACAAACATTACATAACAAACATAATAACACATTATGAAGCAAAGTAAAAATACAATTATAGAAATAAATAATACTTACATGACCTGATCAAGGGGACGGGAACCATAAACCCAATATTTTAAAATGTATCATTTTAAGTTAGAGAAATCTTGTGCAATATATTCAGGCCCATATATATATATTCAGAAGTAAACGTCTTCTGATTTCCTGGCTGCACTCTGCATCTGCAGTCATATTCACGCCTAGAAATACAAAGTCTGTCACTGCTTCCATGTTTTCTCCCTCTATTTGCCAGTTATCAATAGGTGTAGTTGCCATAATCTTGCATTTCTTGATGTTTAACTGCAGCCCGGCTTTTGCACTTTCTTCTTTCACTTTGGTGATAAGGCTCCTCAGCTCTTCCTCGCTTTCGGCCATCAGAGTGGTATCATCTGCATATCTAAGGTTGTTAATGTTTCTTCCAGAAATTTTAACTCCAGCCTTGGATTCCTCAAGCCCCGCATGTCGCATGATGTGTTCTGCGTACAAGTTGAATAGGGAGGGCGATAGTATACAGCCCTGATGTCCGCACTCCTTTCCCAATCTGGAACCCGTCTCCTGTTCCGTGGTCTGTTCTCACTGTGGCTACTTGGTCTTTATACAGATTTCTCAGGAGACAGACAAGGTGACTTGGTCTCCCCAGACCACCAAGAACATGCCATAGTTTATTATGATCCACACAGTCGAAGGTTTTGGAATAGTTGATAAAGGAAAAGTAGATGTTTTTCTGGAACTCCTCCGTTATCCAGCAGATATTGGCAATTTGGTCTCTTGTTCCTCTGCCTTTTCTGAACCCAGCTTGTACATCTGGCAACTCTTGCTCCATGTATTGCTGGAGTCTATCTTGCAGGATCTTGAGTATTACCTTACTGGCATGTGAAATAAGTGCCTCTGTACGAAAGTTTAAGCATTCTTTAGCGTTTCCCTTTTTTGGTATGGGGATTCAAACCACCAGAACATTTCTGCTATGAACACCAAATAATTGCTAGCAGCATTTATCCAATACACTCTCCAAAACATCATCCATTCCTCAACAACTCTCATCCTGCATGAGAGTTTTCTGAACCCAAAATATAAAATGCCTCTCCTGGCTTCAAGGAGTGAGTCCCTGTGTGTCCTTCCTGCAGTCTTTTCTCTGCCTGTTCTGAAGGTGAAATCCCTCTCTGCCGTCTGTGCCAAAAGGAAGCCCAGGAGAGCCCGGGAAAACCTGCTTTGCGGAGCCAGCTGCGCTTGGTGTTTTCTGGCTTGCTCAAGAGATAGTCCTTCACTGCTTAGTATTTTGGCCAAAAAGAGAGTGCATTTCTGGTTTGACGGGGCCCACCAAAGGCCATCTAGTCCAGCCTTCCAATGTAAACACAGCAACCCACGGCCAAAGTATCTCCAAAAGATGGATACCAAGCCTTTTTCAAATACACTTATCCAACATTCACTTATCCAACATTCTGGGTTATCCAACATAGTTTGCCTCCTGCCCGGATCCACAGCTGTTTCTCTAGGCAGCAAGGATTGAACTTTTTATGGATTTAATTTCCGACAATGTTGCTACTTAAGCGGCTGGGGGGGGGGGGGGAGGAAAAGGCCTGAGGCTGTTAGGAATGGTGGGAGTTGCAGTCCAAAACACCTGGAGGGAGGGCCCAAGTTGGCCCAGGCCTGCTGCAAAGATTGGGACACAATGGAGCAAAGGGGAAGGTTTGGATTGTGTCCTCCTGCCTGGTGGAATATGGGGTTGGACTGGATGGCCTTTGGGGTCCCTTCCGCCTCTTGGGTCCTGTGACATGCAGGCAATGCTTTGCCAGCCCAGCTGCCACTTTCAGAGCCCAGCTTCTTGCTCGGCCGGCTTTTAATAGCATCAGCTTATTAGCCATGACCTTGATGAGGGACAGAGAGCCTTGGCTGCTCCGTGGAGTAGTTGGCAGTCCGGCAGCCTCTCTTTTCCCATCTACACGGCAGAACTCATGCAGTTCAACACCACTTGAACGAGTATTTCAGACCCAGAAATAAGTGGCCGGTGTAGATAAGCAATAGGCTGCAAGGCAGCGATGGAGGGTCTGGTGGAGTCTCTTTGAATGGCCATCTGTCAGGAGGGTTTTGATTGTAAACATCCTGCTGTTGTGCTTTACATTGTAAATTTTAAAAACTTTTTTTTAGCAATTTGCTTCCCAGCTACATAAACATTTGCCATTGCCTTCAATGTGCCCTTCCTGTTGATTCACCTAAGGTGCATCTACACTATGGAATGAATGCAGTTCGACGCCACACGTACTTCCATGGCTCAAGGCTATGGGATTTTGGGAGTTGTAGTTTTCCAAGGCCAATTGCCTTCTCTGGGTGTATCTCTATCTACACTGTGGGATGAATGCAGTTTGGGACCACATGTACTTCTATGGCTCAAGGCTATGGGATTATGGGACTTGTAGTTCTCCAAGGGCCATTGCCTTTTTTGAGTGCATCTACACTGTGGAATGAATCCGGTTTGGGACCACATGTAATTCCTTTGCTTAAGGCTATGAGAATCTAGAAGATGTAGTTTCCCAAGGTCTATTGCCTTCCCTGGGTGCATCTACACTTTGGAACGAATGCAGTTGGGACCACATGTACTTCTATGACTCAAGGCTATGAGATTATGGGACTTATTTTATTTATTTATTTATTTATTTATTTATTAAACTTATATACCGCTACTCCCAGTTTGGCTCGGAGCGGTTTACAAAAATAGATTAAAGCAATACACTTGGCTTTAAATAACAATAAAAACAACAATAAAAGCAACAATAAAAACAGACATAGCCCCGAGTTTTTCATCCATTGAAAGCTTGTCAGAAGAGCAAGGTTTTGTAGGCTTTCCGAAAGGCAACTAAGTCTCGGGTGGTACTGTGACTTGTAGTTTTCCAAGGCCCATTGCCTTCTCTGGGTGCATCTACACCACATGTATTTTCATAACTCAAGGCTATGGAGTCCTGGGACTTGTAGTTTTACAAGGACTCAGCCTTCTCTGCCAAAGTGAGTTGGGAAGCCTGGCAGAATAAGGGGGTTGGACTGGATGACCTTTGGGGTCCCTTCCAACTCTTGGACTCTATTATTCCTCCCAAGGCACTGGTCCAAGGGAAGCTGGGTTGCTCCAGTGGAAAGCAGAGGTGTTCTGTTTGCATGTGCCCGGTGCTGCCGGCTTCTCTCCCTCTCTGGCATATAACCATTGGGATGTGCGCATACGCTTGCAATTGAGGGATTAGCCGGGGTTTGTGCAGACGCCGGCAGCCCCAGGGCAGAGAGAGAGAGAGAGAGAGAGAGAGAGAGAGGCAGTCCACATTCAGAGCGAGAGCTCTGGCTAAACGTTGCCTCCGGGCCTGGCCTCCAGCTGTCTTGGACCAGCAGTAAACTTGATTTGGCCTGGACTGGAATCACAGAATCATAGAGTTGGAAGACATCACATGGGCCATCCAGTCCGACCCCTTTTTGGCATGCAAGGAAAGCACAATCAAAGCACCCCTGACAAATGGCCATCCAGCCTCTGTTTAAAAGCTTATGTTGCATGAGAAAACCAGCCCTGGGTCCTTGGGATGTCTAGTTTACCTGGGCCAGGTTCCCACTCACTGAAGTCTCCTTTTTCCCTCTTTTTTCTTCCTCCTTCTCCTTTTTTTTTCAACTCTCCCCGCCCTTGGGGAAGAACCAATTTCACCCTCCTGCGCCTTTGATGAACGGGACCCCTCGCATCAGAAGGGAATCTGCATGTCTACAGCCAAACCCATTCTCTGTCATTTTTGCATGATTGTATTAATATGTGATGTTTTGTTTCTCTGGGGTCTGGAACCGCCAGCTAGCCCTATTAATGGGCCATGCCATGTTCATCTCATAAGACTATAGCATTCCTGGTTAGAGCCAGAAAATTCCCTCAAGCACTTGGTTATTTTTCCTGTTCAGTAAAAGGAACCCATTTATCGACACTTAATCATCCTTTGATCCCAGCCAACGCTGGCCAGTGAGCCAAGCCCCGCTCTGTGACTGGTCAGAATTAGAGGCTTGGCTGCAGCCTATGTACAAAAAGGGCTGTGAAACTGTATTCTGGATGCTATCCACTTTGTGAATGAATCACTAGCTAGCATCTTATCTGCAGATAATAAAATCTTCCTTGGCTGAAAATCACCTTCTCTCCTTGCTTGCTGGCTAATTTCAATTGGGCCGAATCTGTTTGCTCGCCATAGCAGGGACTCACTCAAAATGGGCAGCTCAGACGAATTACTTGCCTGGGTTTCTGCCAACAGGCTTCTCCCTGGTCTCACTGCCAGGGGTTGCCTCCTAACATGGGGCCAACACTTCCAAGGAAGGAGCTTCCATCAGATGCCGAGGCAGAGAGTTCCCCTACTGAACAGTTCATATAGTCAGGAAGTTCTTCTTAAAGTTCCAGTGGAATCTCCTCTCCTGTCATTTGAACCCATGGCTCTGAGTCCTAGTTCTAGGGCAGCAGAAAACAAGCCTGCTCCCTCTTCCTTGTGACACCCTTTCACATATGTATACATGGCTCTCATGTCTTCTCTCAACCTTCTCATTCACAGGCTAAACATGCCCAGCTCTTTAAGACGCTCCTCAGATGGATTCATGATCTCCAGACTTTTGATCTGTTTAGTCACCCTCTTCCTCTGGACACTTTCCAGCTTAGAATCAATGTCTCTCTTAAACTATGGTGCCCAGGGTTGGACACAGTGTTATCCAAGGTAAAGAGTTCTGACCAAAGCAGAATAGAGAGGCACCAGGACTTCCCTCAATCAGGACACTAGACTCCTTTGGATGCAGCCAGGGCCGGCCCTAGGTAATTTTCAAGTGTAAGCAAGCAGTATTTTTGGTGCCCCACCCCACCCCACCCCACCCCGAAGGGACGGAGAGGGGTGGTTCACTCGCCAAGGCCCCGACCTCCTCCTTCACTCCAAAGGAAGATTGGCGAGGAGGATCGCACCTTCCACAAATGCGTAATTTGCGTATAGCTTGAGCCGCCCCGGGATGCAGCCCAAAATCCCATTGGCTTTTTCAGCTGCTGTATCACATTCTTGGCTCATGTTCAACCTGTTCTCCACGGAGACTCCAAGATATTTTTCATATGTTAACCCTGTTGTGGAGCCAGGCATCACCCATCCTATACTTTGCATTTCATTTTTTCTGCTATCATACATTTGTCCATGTTGGAAGGCATTTTGTTAGTTTTGGCCAATCAGCCAATTTGTTAGGTTTTGGCCAACGATAATCTGTTGAGGTCATTTTGGATCCTGATCCTGATCCTCTGGAGTATTCCCTCTCCCTCCCAATTTGGTTCCATCTGCAAACCTCATAAGCACACCCTCCAAACCTTCATCCTCTTGGAGTATGGTTGTATTTGAATGAAATGTAAATCAAGTGTTTACTGCTGATGAGCAAGAGTGTAATGAAATAGTTAACAGCAGGCTAGTTTTGACTGACAGCCTATTGTGATTGCTATGACCTATCAGGCTTGATTTCCTGCCTTTGAGGGTTGGAACTTCCTCCGAACTGAGGAATGTTGTTATCTTATCTGTGTAGTTCGGCTTGAGCTTTCACTGAAGATGGACTATGAATGCTATGCTCTGAAGCCGAGAAATGCAAACTGTAAATAGACATGTAAATAAAGTTAATCAACAGTTGGACTTCGTCTGCTGGAGTGTTTGTTTGACCAGTGCTGTTTCTCAGCATGGGAATACAGTCCGGAGAAGGTGGTGAGACCGGGATGGTGAATTTTGGATTTCACTCTGCAACCCATCATCCCCTGACAAATCCAAGCCATTAATAAAGATATTGAACAGAACTGGGCCCAATTCCGGGACCCTCTTTATGGCACTGAAATAGTCCCTTCTTTCCCCGGTGAAGAAGAGAAACCATTGGGGAGAAGCACCTTTTGAGTTTGGACCGATAATCTGACATATGAATGGATGACACAACTCATTCATAGGTCAATGTGTGTCTTCAAGTCATTTCACACTGAGGGCGACCCTAAAGGCAAATGCAAAGGCAAACCACATTGTCCAGGATTTGCCTTAAGCTTATTTTGGGGTTGAGAGAGTGTGACTTGCCCAAGAGTCAAGCATTGGTTTCCATTACCAAATGGAGATTGGACCCCTAATCTCCAGAGTTGAGTTCCATTGCTCTATTTGTTGTCGTTGTTGTTATTATTATTACTATTAATCCTTCGACTGAGACACAAAGTGCCTCACCGCATGACATAATACAGTAGAGTCTTGCTTATCCAACATTCTGGATTATCCAATGCAGTCTGCCTTTTAGTAGCCAGTGTTTTTGTAGTCAATGTTTTCAATGCTTTGCAATGTTTTGGTGCTGCATTTGTAAATACAGTAATTACTACATAACGTTACTGTGTATTGAAGTGCTTTTTCTGTCAATTTGTTGTAAAACATGATGTTTTGGTGCTTAATTTGTAAAATCATAATGCAATTTGACGTTTAATAGGCTTTTCCTTAATTCCTCCTTATTATCCAACATTTTTGCTTATCCAACGTTCTGCTGTTTATGTTGGATAAGTGAGACTCTACTGTAATAATAATAATAATTTATTCTTATATTATTATTTTATTATGACACAGCAAACAAGATAGATATGCTGGATTTCGTATCACAAAATCACAAGTTGAACACTTCCCAAGTGTCTAGGACTGTGTGATGTATTTTCAGATGGTGCGTGCAGATCCCAGTCGGGTGGCCTTTTGCAGTTGGCAGATCGTAATTTTGTCAATGTCTATTGTCTCCAAATGCCGGCTGAGATCTTTTGGCACGGCATCCAATGTGCCCATCACCACCAGGACCACCTGCACTGGTTTCTGCCAGAGTCTTTGAAGTTCAGTCTTGAGGTCCTGATAGCGGCTGAGTTTTTCCTGTTGTTTTTCGTCAATTCGACTGTCACCTGGGATGGCGACATCAATGATCCAAACCTTTTTATTTTCCACAACTGTGATGTCTGGTGTGTTGTGTTCCAGAACTTTGTCAGTCTGGATTCGGAAGTCCCACAGTATTTTTGCGTGCTCATTTTCCAATACTTTTGCAGGTTTGTGATCCCACCAGTTCTTTGCTGCTGGGAGGTGGTACTTGAGGCATAAGTTCCAATGAATCATTTGGGCCACAGAGTTGTGCCTCTGTTTGTAGTCTGTCTGTGCAATTTTCTTACAGCAGCTGAGGATATGATGAATGGTTTTGTCGGTTTCCTTGCACAGTCTGCATTTTGGGTCATCAGCTGATTTTTCATTATTATTATTATCATTATTATTATCATCATCATCATCATCATCACATCTTGCATTATTAAAACTGGCCCTGTCATCAGAGGCTTGGCATAGAAACTCTTGCCATCTGCAAATTGATATGATTACAAATTGCTAGAGCAATTCTGTTTACAAATAAGGTTTATTTGGTTAAAGGTAGAATGTCATTTTTTAAAAAAGGATTTTCCTTAGACAGAGAAGAGTTGTAAAAATAGGAGCCTATGGAGAGTTGTAGCCTGTTTCTGCTGCTAAAGAAGCCCCACAGAAGGAGAGACCGGCCGGCAATCATTCAGCCTTATAAATCAGCCCGTAAGCATTACTAGCCTCCATGGCCGTTTTAGTAGCCCACCGAGATCTGGCAGAAGAGGAACAGATGCTGCCACAGCTTCCTAGATGCCTCAGTTGGGAATTCAGTTCCTTGCAGGCAAATAGTTATTGCTTGGGGCTGGCAAGGCTATAATTGCTGCAAGATTTATGGTGGGAATGGGAAACTCCCCGCTTGGGTGCATTCTCTCTTCTGTAACTGGAAAGAACTAGGGGCAATTTGTAGAAGTTGAAAAAGTGGTTCCGCTGGATTATAACTCCCAGAATGTGCTGCTTGGGGATTCTGGGATTTACAGCCCACATAATGGTCTCTCTTCTGCAGAGAAAGTTTTTCGTTTGTCCTCCTCAACCTTTGATCCTCCACGTTTTGTTTGGATCGGTTCTAGAAGGACAAATGGTTGGATTCTGGGAGGTGAAGTCCAAAACTTCCATAGGGTCAAGCACTAAGAACTGTTGCATGAGAAAACCAGCCCTGGGTCCTTGGGATGTCTAGTTTACTTTTTTCTCTTTTTTTTCTTCCTCCTTCCCTTCTTTTCTTTCTCCATTCCTCCCTCTTTTCCTTCCTTTCCCTTTTTCTTCCTTCCTCACTTTTTTCCCTTTCCTCCTTTTCTTCCACTCTGCCTGCCTTCCTTCCCCCTTTTCCTCTGGGAAGTCTGGCTTGTTAAGAGGTACTTTGGAAAACTATGTATACAATTTGCCCTAAATGCTCCATTTTCCTATGTGATCCTATTTTGCCTATATGTTGTGTTAACCTAATGTTTTATGCTCCTGAGATGCCCATTCCTTCCCTTTGGGGGAAACCTTGTTCCTGGACCCAACGATGTCTTGCATCCCACACAATTGCATAGCCTGGGGGAAAGAAACCAAGCTGGGAATTTCCTCATCAATTTCCAGCCTCACCCATCTCTTGGACTTTACCTGGACATTGCAACACAATAGCTTACTTGGGCAGGGCAATCACCTCTCCCAGCCCTTGGGGAAGAAACAATTTCACCACCTGCGTCTTTGATGAACGGGACCTCTCGCATTGGAAGGAGATCTGCATTTCTACAGCCAAACCCATCCTCTGTCATTTTTGCATGATTGTATTAATATCTGATGTTTTGTTTCTCTGGGGGCTGGAAGCGCCAGATCAGTCCGCTGATGGGCCATACCATGTTCATCTCATCAGACAATAGCATTCTTGGTAGGGCCAGAAAATGCCCTCAATCACTTTGTTATTTTTCCTGTTCAGTAAAAGGAACCCCATTCATCGACACTTAATCACCCCTTGTTCCCAGCCCACGCTGGCCAGTCCAACTCCTGGTTCCCAGTCCACTCTGTGACTGGTCAGAATTAGAGGCTTGGCTTCAGCCTGCCAGCTTGTGTATAAAAGGGGTTGTGAAACTGTATTCTGGATGCTATCTACTTTGTGAATGTATCACTAGCTAGCATCTTAATAAAATCTTCCTTGGCTGAAAATCATCTTCTCTCCTTGCTTGCTGGCTAATTTCAATTGGGCCTGATCTGAATGCTCGCCATAGCAGGGACTCACTCAAAATGGGCAGCTCAGGGGAATCACTTGCCTGGGTTTCTGCCAACAGGCTTCTCCCTGGTCTCACTGCTAGGGGTTGCCTCCTAAAACGGGGCCAACAGAACAATGCTTTTAATGTTGGTTGGAAATTTTGAGGTCCAGCCTACAGATCGGATAAAACAGGGCTGGAAATGATGTTGTCCTATCGATACTGGATGCTGAGAGTTGTGCTTTGAACTAAATCCTTGAGTGGCTGGAGATGATGAGTTCAAATATCAGGCAAGTTCTTCTAAAGGATGCATCTACACCAGGCATGGGCCAACTTTGGGTTTCCAGGTGTTTTGGACTTCAACTCCCACCATTCCTAACAACTTGGAGAGCCGAAGTTGGCCCATGCTTGCCTTAGAATCACCCATCGCACCTAACAAATTCCTAGAGATCATTTCCTCAAAGGGTGAGTGCAACCGCAAATATGTTTTCAGCAAGTATGAGATCTTATTGTACTTAGCTATGCATGTGATACAGGACCTTGGGAGGCCATTACATCCTACCGTTGGCTCTCGGGACCCCGTTTTCATTGCAATTAGTAAAGAAATGATTGGAATCTCGCTCTTTGCCAAGAGGTTTCCATTAGCGGTGCCTTCCTTCCCACAACGGCTTCCATTGTGGTGTTGTCCAAACAACAACACTGTCACAGGGTGGCCTGAGCTTACTATGTTATTGACCGTGAACGTTCTAGAAGGATTTAAATGCAACGAGAATGAGATATTCTACCAAGGTTTCTGCTTCTCGTGCTATCAGTTTGATGTACATCTCCAATTTTTGGTCTCACAACATCCTTGCAAAGGAGAGGAAACAATGGTGCAAGGCCACCCTGCTTGCTTCATATTACACCATTTAATTGCATTCCATGAATATACACTGACCATATACTGTAGTTTCAAACTGCATTATAAAGCAGTAAAGATGGGCGGCTTAGTCAAGGAAGACTCGGAGGTGCTTCTGAAATAGAAGCAAAAGCATCTTCTTCACTGGCGGTCTCCCATCCAGTTACTAACCGGGGCTGACTCTGCTTAGCTTCCAAGATCACTGCTTTTTAGGCTATCTGGGTTTTATTCTAATTATATATTTAAAACCTTAGATCTTTTAGTCTCCAAGGAAGACTTGGAGGTGCTTTTGCCCAGTTTCCTTCTTCTGAAATAGAAGCGAAAGCACCTTCTGTTCACTGGCGGTCTCCCACCCAGTTACTAACCAGGGCTGACCCTGCTTAGCTTTCATGATCACTGCCTTTTAGGATATCTGGGTTTTATTCTAATTATATATTTAAAACCTTAGATCTTTTAGTCTCCAAGGAAGACTTGGCGGTGCTTTTGCCCAGTTTCCTTCTTCTGAAATAGAAGCGAAAACACCTTCGATTCATTGGTGGTCTCCCACCCAGTTACTAACCGGGGCTGACCCTGCTTAGCTTCCAAGATCAGTGCCTTTTAGGATATCTGGGTTTTATCTAATTATATATTTAAAACCTTTTATCTCGAAGTCTCCAAGGAAGACTTGGAGGTGCTTTTGCCCAGTTTACTTCTTCTGAAATAAAACACCTTCTGTTCACTGCTGGTCTCCCATCCAGTTACTAATCGGGGCTGACCCTGCTTAGCTTCCAAGATCAGTGTCTTTTAGGATATTTGGGTTTTATTCTAATTTTATATATTTAAAACTTTAAGAGATTAATGTTAATAGGGAGACCAATGGAGTTTTGTTTTGACCAAGGAGGAAAAGAAGGATGAATTCAACATGATGGCATGAAAAGCATGAAAAGAGGGAAATGCAAAAGAAGCGAATCCCGGGAGATGATGAGGATGATGATGATGATGCTCTCTTTATAGGAATCCTGTTTTTGGCGGAGAAGAAAGGCCCTTTTGTCCGGCCAGGAAGTTCGGCCTCATTACTCCCATCTTCCAGCTCATTAAACGCAGAGGGAAAAGCCATTGTCAGGAGGCGCATGGACAAAGAACACAGCCCTCCGTGCCTCCCATGCGCCGATCCATAAATGCCCCGCTATGTATATCAAGACATACAAAAGGCATGTGATGCTCCCAAGGTGACTTTGAGGATCGGGCATGGGTTCAAATCTCGGCTCAACCATGAAAATATTCTCATAATGTAAAGGTATTATGCATTATGTATTATTATTACTATTAATATAACAATTATTATAATTAACACTAGCTTTGACCGGCCACGCGTTGCTGTGACTTATGAGAATCATTTGTTGACCAGGTGGAATAGCAGTGAATAGCCTTGCAGCCTCAGAGCCTGGAGTGGCTAGAGTAGCACCTTCAATCAAAGAGCTGCTTTGAAGCTTGGCTACTTCCTTAGTAGGGGAATCATTGTTTGGCTAGCTTGAATTGCACTGAATAGTCTTGCAGCTTAAAAGCCTGGCTGCTTTCTACATAGGGCATCCTTTTTAGGCCAGGATGAATGGGATGGAGTAGCCTCGTGGCTTCAGAGCCTGGGGGTTTTCTACGTACGGGAAATCTTGGCTGGCCAGGTTGAAGAGCACTGAATAGCCTTGCTGCTTCCAAGCCTGGCCGCTTTCTACCTTGCGGAATCCTTGGTTGGCCAGGTTGAATAGCAATGAATAGCCTCAGTGCGGCAGGTATGAATGCTGCAATTAGGCACCTTTGATTAGCATTTAATGGCCTTGCAGCTTCAAAGCCTGGCTGCTTCCTGCCTTTGTTGGGAGGTGTTACCTGGTCCTGATTGTTTCCTTTCTGGAATTCCCAATTTCCCTGCCTTCAGAGTGTTGCTCTTTATTGACTGTCCTGGCTTTAGAGATTATATTGTTCTGTATTATTATACCACAGTAATTATTTCGTATTATATTTAGAATCTTATACTAGCTTTGCCCGGCTTATGCTTTCAGAGTGTTGTTCTTTATTTACTGTCCTGATTTTAGAGATTATATTGTTCTGTATTATTATACCGCAGTAATTATTTCGTATTATATTTATAATCTTATATTATCTGCTTAGAACTGGATTATGAGGCCTCTTCAACACAGCTGTATAAAATCCATACTGAACTGGGTTATATGGCAGTGTGAACTCAAGATAATCCAGTTCAAAGCAGATAATATCAGATTATAAATGGGTAATATGGCTGTGTGGAAGGACCTCGAGTCTACACTGCCATATAATCCAGTTCAAATAAGATAATCTGTATTTTATAGGCAGTGTGGATGAGGCCTACCAGCAGAGCCTACCTTTCTAACTGGCAGTTAGGGGGAGAAAGGCTCTTCCTCATCCGTGTAATTTTGACTATTTTTCTACGTTTTTTTTTATTGAAATACATCTTTTGGATAACTATGTCTTTTGTGGCCAAATTTGGTGTGATTTGGTTCAGTGGTTTTGTTGTTTACTCCATAGTAAAACGAACATTACATTTTTACATATATAGATTAAGTTGCCTTTATTCATCTTAGTCTGCTTTCAATGGCTGTAATTTCAACATTAATATCAAGCCAATACAGAGCTTATGGTATGCTATAGTATGGGGTATAGTATTTATTATTATGGGGTAAGATAAAGGTAAATGTTTTCCCCTGCCATTAAGTCTAATTGTGTCTGACTCTGGGGGTTGGTGCTCATCTTCATTTCTAAGCCGAAGAGCCGGCGTTGTCCGTAGACACCTCCAAGGTCATGTGGCCAGCATGACAGCATGGAGCTCTGTTACCTTCTTGCCGGAGCGGTATCTATTGATCTACTCACATTTTCATGTTTTCAAACTGTTAGGCTGGCAGAAACTGGGGCTAACAGCAAGAGCTCACCCTGCTCCCCGGATTCAGCCAGCAAGTTCAGCAGCTCAGCAGTCTAACCTACTGTGCCACTGGGGGCTCCATGATGGGGTATAGTGTGTGTGTGTTGTGTGTATCTATGTGTGTGTGTGTGTATATATATATATATATATATATATATATATATAGAGAGAGAGAGAGAGAGAGAGAGAGAGAGAGAGAGAGAGAGAGTATATATAATATAATGGGCTGTGATATATATATATACATACAGTAGAGTCTCACTTATCCAACATAAACGGGCCGGCAGAATGTTGGATAAGTGAATATGTTGGATAATAAGGAGGGATTAAGGAAAAGCCTATTAAACATCAAATTAGGTTATAATTTTACAAATTAAGCACCAAAACATCATGTTATACAACAAATTTGACAGAAAAAGTAGTTCAATACGCAGTAATGCTATGTAGTAATTACTGTATTTACGAATTTAGCACCAAAATATCACAATGTATTGAAAACATTGACTACAAAAATGCGTTGGATAATCCAGAATGTTGGATAAGCGAGTGTTGGATAAGTAAGACTCTACTGTATATATATATAATTATAGTATATATTATTTTTAATAATAATTCTCAAGCAATGAAATGATGTCTAGCAATCCCAATGGGTGCCTGTTAACGGAGAGTCTGTTGCAATAATAATAATAATAATAATAATAAATTATTATTATTGAAAGTATTATTAACAGGCAACAACAATATAACATACCAACCGCTATTACTCTTTGCTTGTCAATGTAAACACAGAGGCAACCAGGGAGACAAAATATATTATTGTTTGGAGAATAAGAGTGCATGTGTCCACACTGCAGAATTAATCCAGTTTGGCACCACTTTAATTGCAATGAAATCCTGGGAGTTTTGGTTAAAAAGCACCAGCACTCTTAGGTGGGGAAGGCCAAAGAGGTTGCGAAAGTACAACTTCCCATTGCATAGAGCCATGGCAGTTCAAGTGGCGTCAAACTGCATTAATTGTGCAGTGGAGATGGATGGGTCCTAGGAGTCTGCAAAGGTTTTGTAAAGCCAGGCCAACCCAGAACCGCTGCAGAGGCAGGTGCAGAGCTAACAGAGTTAATTAGATTGACATCTTTTGCCGGCAGCAGACAAGAAGTGGCAATTGCAATCTGGACAGACTTGTTCTGCTTTGGGGATTTGGCATCGGCTTCGGCTGCTCCTGTTTGCTCAAGGCAAGAGCTAAGCAACTCCAGTGATGGGAAACATGGAAAACGAGGAGGGAATTAGCTGAGTTGGGAAATCCCACATTTGCATAGGCTCTTCTGAAATCCAGCCCAGTTCTGATTCAGCATTCTGTCTGAACTGTAACGGGATTGAGTCCCGGGATGCATCTGCACTGTGGAATCAATGCAGTTTGGCACCACTTTAACTGCCATGGCTCTATGCTATGCAATCCTAGGTGAACTCTTGGGAAGAGAAGACTCAAGGACGTGTAAAATGACAACTCTTGTGATCCCATAGAAGTGAAAGTGGTGTCAAACGGCATCTATTCTGCAGTGTAGATACACCCTTAGAAACATGCCAGAAATCAGACTGAATTCCTAATTATTTTGTGTCTTGACATAAAAGCATTAGTATACAACCCATTTAAATTTAAATTGCAATGTGGCATTTCCTCCTTTTTTCTGCAATTAATTTACTCTAGTGATGCTCTGGATGGATCTACACTGCCAGATAATGCAGTTCAAACTGCTTTATATAGTCAGTGTGAACCAATATAATGCAAGCCAATACATTCCAAACTGCATTATATACATCTATGCTGCCAGTTTGAATTGCATTATATAGCATTGTATATCCAGCCTTAGACACAGCTTTGTACTACGCTTCAGTGGCGCAGTGTGTTAAAATGCCAAGCTGCTGAATTTGACTCCGGGGAGCGGAGTGAGCTCCAGCTGTTAGCCCCAGCTTCTGCCAACCTAGCTGTTCGAAAACATGCAAATGTGAGTAGATCAATAGGTACCGCTCCGGCGCAAAGGTAACGGCGCTCCATGCAGTCATGCCGCCCACATGAATTGTGGACCGAAAGACATTTGACTCCGGGGAGCGGAGTGAGCTCCTGCTGTTAGCCCCAGCTTCTGCGAACCTAGCTGTTCGAAAACATGCAAATGTGAGTAGATCAATAGGTACCGCTCCGGCGGGAAGGTAACGGCGCCCCATGCAGTCATGCCGCCCACATGACCTAGGAGGTGTCTATGGACAACGCCGGCTCTTTGGCTTAGAAATGGAGATGAGCACCAACTAAGATTAGAATCTGGGTTAGGGTTAGACATAGGGTTAGATTTAGGATAATGGGTGCATTATATTCTTGTATATTCCAATGCCGACAAGCTGTGGGTTTTCCCAGCCCAGGTTCTATTTTTATTTATTTTTATGGTTCGTTTTATCAATGTGTTTAAACTACATTGTACTGCACTTGAAACATGATTTTTGTTCCTGGGTTATAAATACAATAGAGTCTCACTTATCCAAGCTAAACAGGCCAGCAGAACCTTGGATAAGCGAATATCTTGGATAATAAGGAGTGATTAAGGAAAAGCCTATTAAACATTGAATTAGGTTATGATTTTACAAATTTAGCACCAAAACATCATGATACCTTGAAAACATTGACTACAAAAATGCATTGGATAATCCAGAACCTTGGATAAGCGAGTATTGGATAAGTGAGACTCTACTGTATCATTTCCTAATTGGTTCTATCATAAAAACACGGGGAAAGCCCATTAAATTGCAAAAACTTTGTTGTTGCGGGAGGGATGTTATCCTGTAGCCCATTTTGCGATAGCTTTTCAATGAATATCTCATTTGAGTCTCTACCACAGCCACAAAAACGATGTTTCTGGAGTAAAACAACTACTTTCAAAGGAGGAAGAACTGGCCTAAGCAATAAAACTCTTCTGAATTATTCTGGCCAAGAACTATTCCTGATTTTCGAAATACATCTCTATGTCTACTCAGGACAACAAGACTCCAGAAGTGTGTATTACGTGGAAGACTGAAGGGTGAATTAACATTTGCACCAGACATTACTGGCGCAAAGGGTTAAACCCTGAATTATTGACTGAAGGTCGGCAATTCGAATCTGTGAGATGGGGTGAGCTCCTGTCTGTCAGCCCTAGCTTCGGGGACATGCGAGAAGCCTCCCAGCAGGATGGTAACACATCTGGGCGTCCCTTGGACAACGTCCTTGCAGACAGCCAATTTTCTCACACTAGAAGTGATTTACAGTATGTTCGCTTCTGACACAATAAAAAAAATCACAGACACTACTGCTATAGGCAATAATGGCACTACTGCTATAGGCAACCCTAACTGTAAACATGCATGAATAAGTCTAGAAATTTTAATCAAAATTTTGGGCCAAATAAACCTTTTTCCAATTTAATCAATTTAAATATTGTACCTTAACTCTTATCAAGAAAGGAATTTCCTCGGGTTAGATCCTGGACCTCTCCACAAATCATATCAATGATTTTGGCTCAGAAGCATACTCTCAAATACACATATACAAATGCGTAAACCAGGCATGGGCAAACTTTGGCCCTCCCTCCAAGCTTTTTGGACTTCCACAATTCCTTCTGGCTGTTAGGAATTGTGAGAATTGAGAGTCCAAAACACCTGGAAGGAGGGCTGAAGTTTGCCCATGCCTGGTATATACATACTCACATACAAAAGGAACTTAAATCTCTATCCGTTGGGACACTGCTCTCTTTGTGAAGAGCCATCCAAGTACTGCTCAATGATTCCTAACAGGGCTGGCTGAGAGTAGCATCGAATGGGAGCCCGGCTCTTTTCAGCCTGGGATCTAATGTAAAAATAGATGAACCACTTTCTCACCTCAAAAGTGAACCTGCAGTTTGTAATCCCTGTTCTCTTTTCTCTCTCATCCACACAAGATCATAACGCAGCCACGAAACACAAGCTTAAGACCCAGCGCTTGTTTATGTCAAGTGATAAAAAAGGGCCTTCCCACAAATGCGCTTTCGTGGAAAAGGGACCCGCATTAAAAAACCAATAAAAGCCCTTTTGATGGCAAACAGTATTACGACGCATAAACTTTTACTGCAACGCCTGCTTGAATTTATGAACCACCACAGTATAAAACTCTTTAATCCGCACAACTCCATAATTTAACAGGGGCAATGATCACATTCCCAAGATCATCTCCTCCGCACTTCCAGCCCATCTGCCAAAAACTTTTTGTGGGAAATTAGGAGACACCTAAGCAATTTCCAATTTGGAAGGAATAAAGCACAGCAATTGTTTATATTTACTCATGAATTTGGGGTCCAAAACTTTATTTCGATCTTAAAGTTTGAGCTATTTTGAGTCTCATCTGAAAATGGTGCATGTGCATGTGTATAGATAGATAGGTTTAAACTTGGATTACAAAAAACAGTACTTTAAAATTAGGAACTTATAGTCACTATATTTGAGAAAGCAGATGAATTCAAGTTATTCTCTTAATTGCAATCCTATCCATTCCCACACATCTTCTACTCTTCATTCTGAACTAACTAGATGGCATCCTAGATATCATGTTCATTGAATATTATGGCTTATATTCATAAAACATGGCTCTTTTTGTATCGACATCTTCAACTCTTCAACTCTTGTGCCGTCTGCCTTAACAAGCCCTCCTCGGAGACAAAATACCTCATTTCTTGAAATCCTAAAGTGTTTACTTTAATTAGTATTGTTTTAGGTCCCAACTCATCATTTAACTTTTCAAGTAATTCTTCCTTCCATGCACTAACTCTTTTATGTTGATTTCTTCAAGAGTGCTTTTATCCCAACTTGAGAAATTTAAAAAATTACCACAGGAAGACATCCAGTACTTACTCATCAAGCTGTATGTTTGTCCCACATTCCTCTGACCTTCCAGAGAAGAGACAGGTGAGATGTTTCAGGTATTTTATGGGCCTTTTGCTCCCTGCCATCCTCCTTTCTGCCTTGCGCAAACCCTTAACACCTGCTACAGAAAAGATCTTCAGCATTGAAACATAACAGGACAGCTGTGCTGTATATTTGTTTTATTTTCTGCTTATTATTATTAGTTCTTTTACCAACACTACAACCATAATGCGACACAAAAATTCCTGTTTACTTTATTTAGGGAGATCACAGTCTACAGACTCATTCACTTATCAGACAAATTTCAACGCCATTCAAAAACGTATTCAGTTGCACTTTATAGAGTCACGTGAACATATAAGTCGGATGTACTGATCTTTTCTTTTTCTTTAAAGAAGTGGAATTCAAACAGATTGCATTTAGATCCTGCAAGCTGTTTGAAAAAGAAAAGGCCTAAAGCCATTGTTTTTACGGCTCCCTGGAGCCAGAGAGAAGACAAAAACCTGGTTTCCTTAAAAGAGGCCACTTAAAGAAACAGAATTTTTTGTTCTGCTGCAAATGTTACCGGATGCATTTGCTACAGATTTCATTCACCTTTGTGGTTTCCACCCAAAACTGAAGGTCGAAAGGGGGAGAACAGACAGAATTGCATTTATCCTTTTAACTGACAAAGCCAGCATACTTGAAGAGTAAAATCAAAGAACATACAAAAGGCATGTATCCAACTTAATGCATATGAAGATTTGATTCAGCCTCGGTTAGAGGGGAAAAGAAACACAATGAACTCTACACCGAAGGCAAAACCCCACCATGTTTTTACCGCAATTAATAAAGTTCACATGAAAGTTTGAGAACCAGTAACAGATCTTCAAGTTTTCCAGTTTAGGCAACTATTTTGTGCTTGGCTTTAGTTATTCCAGAAGAAGATAGTTAATTGTTTATGGACTTCTTTTGTATTATTATGCTTAACAATGATGCCGCCGTCACCAGAAACCAAGATTCTTAGCTATATTTAGAACAACTAGAACGTAAGTAATGCATTCCTCTCAAAGTTATTGTACTTTAGCAAAATTGTTTATTGAACCACTGCTGTCTTTCTTAGTACTGTGGCTCTGACTCTAAAAACTGATTAAAGTTAACATCCCTGTTCAATTTGGGATTCTATTTTTTAAAAAAAAATAAAAAAATAATCAAGCAAAGACACAACATGCTTATTCAGAATCAGAGCCTAACTGATTTTCTGGTTAGTGATGCTAAGCACTTTTAAGGAAATTAATTTGTCATTACTTAATTGCCCTCAAACATCTTTGGTACAAGCTTGAGAACCCACAATTTGAACAGCAAAATCAACCCTGAAGGGGTGTAGCGTAACGCCCCCAATTTTATTTTTTTAAACGTATATACCCTTCAGGAAAGGAAAAAAAAGAAATGCAATTTTCTTCTGGATTTGTAGCAATACATTCCTAAAATTCCTCAAAGGAGTCTTACTCCTCGAGGAAATCCAAAATTAATCCTTAAGGCTGAATAAGAACCAGCTGCTCTACATTTTTGCACCCAGTTTTAATAATACTTGATTGAAACCATTTTATGCTAACCTGAAGTCACACAATCGCACCCCCCCACCCACCCCTTACAACTAGTCAGATGTTTGAAAGCTATGATATGGCAAAATGAGATCCCCGCTTGCCCTTGAAGCACAGAATGTCGAAGTTTACATTCATTGTCGTTTGCTAACTCGCCTCCCCACTCTTTAGCTACCTGTCTAAAGGGCTTAATGAATTTTAGGCATCCCGTTGATTATTATTAAATAAAGATACTATCAAAACAGAAGGCTGGAGCTCCTCTGTCATTTCCCTTCAGGGTTTCAGTGTGGTTTTGCAGGAGGCAGAGGGCCTCAATGTCCAAAAATAGTTGGCTGCTTCATCCAGGCCAGCAGCACCTGCAAAACCGAGTTGTCACTTCCTTCCTTCTGATGCATCTTAATAAATTCTAAGAATAACTTATTTGAGTCATGATGATACAGAAGCAGATGCAAGCTCCCTCCATCCCCTTAAGTTAGTAAAACAAAAATCTACCAATATTTCACTTACAGATTTGAGAAGCTTTTTAAAAACCAATGGCAATTCTGTTATCTTGTCCCGATTGTTACGACAGGGGAAAAACAAAATATTCACATTCAAGTTGGGACAAGAGGCCTATGACTTTAAGAGCTACGCTTGTCACACAGTGATGCCTGCAAATTATTGCTGCACTTCATGGAATGAAAGTCTATTCGCGCTTAAACTGGAAATGGATGCAATTACAGATAGTGCAGCTAAAAAATCAACTTTACGTTGCAAGTCTAGGGGACTGTGCTTTGAGATCAGCCCCGTTTTAAGTTGCACATGATTACTCATTTGCATCCTTGATCATGCATGGGAATGGGCTTCTAACTCCTACGGCTAATGTTCGGAAGTTGTTCTCACATTACCTGGCCAACATCAAGTCTAGGAAGCAGCCATACCTTTATTTCAAACAAACGCTGCCTTCCTGATCCATCAAAGGCCAGATAAAGGAGCTCCAAGTTCCCTTCTTAAGTTGTAAACTTTTGCCATAAAGAGGACAGACTGCAGTTTGTTCATAAGCAACAGTTTTCAGTTTACTAGATAACAAGAGACCTATCAACATATTCTCCAGGGTTGCAAAAAGAAGCGAATCTACAGCAAATGATAATGGAGAGGAAGGGGTTGAAAAAACAAAACAAAACAGACCCAGAAACCATACATTTTAAAAAGTGATAGCCCCAGGACTCAAACAAGCCAACCCTTCATAACAAGGGCTTGTAAAACAGGAGAAAAGTTACTTCGCAGAGCTACAACATATGTCTCCCCGCCCCCTCCCCCATCCCACGTCGCTGGAAGTCTGGCGTAGAAACTAGTATTTGTGTTCATTCACAGCAGAAGATGAGAGCATCGTAACACCAAGCAAGAACTGTACTGAAGTTTTGCACAAGAGAAAAGGGGCGGTAAACGGGAGGCGAAGTGAGCGCTCGTTAAAATCCTACAAATGCTGAATTTCTGAACGGTTTAAGTACGGAGAATCATTCATTGTTGTTTGTATTTCGGGAAGCCACAGTGTTCCTCTGCCCCTCTAAACTCTCTTGGAGACCAACCGTAGTCCTGTCCGTCCCTGGCGGAAAAGTCGCCATTAGGACTTATAGTTAGATGTCAACCACGTCAGCCCCTCGTAGAGTCCGTCGCCCGAAGTGGCGCAGGAGGGCTGGACGTACCAATTCCTGTCCCTGATCCGGGTCAGGCCCAGCTTCTCCTGGATCTCGTGGGGCTTCATGGCGTCGGGGAGGTCCTGCTTGTTGGCGAAGATGAGGATGATGGCGTCCCGCATCTCCCGGTCATTGATGATGCGGTGCAGCTCCTGGCGGGCCTCGTCAATGCGGTCCCGGTCGGCGCAGTCTACCACGAAGATCAGGCCCTGCGTGCCGGTGTAGTAGTGCCGCCAGAGCGGCCGGATCTTGTCCTGGCCCCCCACGTCCCACACGTTGAACTTGACGTTCTTGTAGGTCACCGTCTCCACGTTGAAGCCCACCGTGGGGATGGTGGTAACCGCCTGGCCCAGCTTCAGCTTGTACAGGATGGTGGTCTTTCCCGCCGCGTCCAGGCCCAGCATCAGGATCCGCATCTCCTTGTTGCCGAAGATCTTGGACAGCACTTTGCCCATGGTGGCGGGCGGAGGGGTGGCGGCATCCACAGGGGGGCGGCAACGGTGCCTCCAACGGGCCCCCAAACCCTCAGGCAGGAGGCGGGCTGGGCAATGGGGGAGGAGGGGGCAAGCAGAGATGGCTTGGGCAGGGGGAGAGAGGATTGGGGGTGCAAGAGTGAGGTTACAGAGGTGCAAAGGAGAGGATATGGGGGTGCAAGAGGGAAGATATAAGACTGCGAGAGGGAGGATATAGGAGTGCAAGAGGGAAGATATGGAGTTGTAAAGGGAAGGATATAGGGGTGCAAAGGGGAGGATATAGGGGTGCAAAAGGGGAAGATATGGGGGTGTAAGAGGAAGGATACGGGGTGCAAAGGGGAGGATATGGAGGTGTAAATGGGAGGCTACGGGAGTTCAAAAAAGCAAAAGGGAGGATATAGAGGTGTAAAAGGGTTACAATCTCCCTTTAGGAGCACCTGGGAGGGCCAAAAGACCCCCCAAAACCCCCTGTGCAAGAGGGACAAGGGAGCAAGTGGGCCCGACCACAAAAAGGGTCAAAGACTGGGAGGCAGGAGTGGTTTTTGGGGGTGCAAAGAAGGAAATTGGGAGGAGAAATGACACAGGCCTCCTTTCTTCCTTTTATAGGTACCCCAAAGGGGTCCCAATGAATGGGGATGCCTTGAGAGGGGCCTTCTGGGGGGCAGGAGGAGGAAAACAGCCCCAGGCCCCTTTCACCTTGTCCTAGGCACCAAGGAGGGCCAACACAGCCCCAAATCCTGGATCAGGAGCCAAAGGAACCACAAAAACAGAAACAGAGGTGGTTCTGGGCGTAGAGAGGGAGATGATGGGGATGCAACGCCCCAAAGACCCCCTTTGCAGGCACGACACAGGCCCGAAGGCAAGAGAGGGGCGCCAATGAATGGGGTTTGGGCCCACAATCAGGAGGGAGGGAGCAGGGGGAGGGCGGGGAAGGGGTGTGGCCTCATCGGGAGGGCGTGGCCTTCCAGGGAAGGGGGCGTGGCTTCCCGGCGCCTCTGCGGCCTACTCCTTCTCCTCAGGCGCTGTGGGAAAAGAACAGGCGGACAAGTCACACCAACCGGCCGTTGGGTCCCGGGGCAGGCCCCTTCCCCTCTCGGGCCCTTCAGGGCGCTTACCTCAGGCGCCGCCGGCTCTTCTCCGCCCGCGCCCGGCTCTTCTCCGCCTCTTCGCCTCACAAACTCAGGCTTGACTGCCTCGCTGCCGCGCGCATGCGTACACGTCCCTCCTTCTCGGCGAGGGAGTGGACTGGGTTGGGCATGCGCAGTGGCAGCCGGCTTTTTTTTAAGCCATTCACGCGATCACGCCTCTCTGCAAGGGCCTTCCATTCACTCTACTGCGCATGCGTGGCACCGCCTGTTTTTTTTTTCCGCTCCTCTACCAATCCGGCCTAATGGCGTCTTGACCTAACGTGGCCTTAATGCTTGTGCGCATGCTCGCGCTGGCCGAGAGCTGCGGGGCGGGATCGCGCATGCGTACGCTTGGGGGCGTGGTCACTTCCCTATGAGCCGAGGCCACGCCATTGACGTCACTGCCTACGCGCCGGGCGGGGCTCGACTCCCTCTTAAAGGGCCAGAAGGCATAAAAGACAGGGAAGGTGCAGCAATGTGTTCGGGATTTGTAGTTTGTTGAGTGGGGTTTGTAGTAGGTTCAAGGCCTTGTGAAACTACAACTCCCAAGTATTCTATTAGCCTTTGAACTGTGACAGTCAAAGCTGTCTTAAACTGCATTAATTCTACAGTGTGATGTACCTTTAAGAGTTGGTTAGTCCTGATTTATTTTCAATCCTGGTTAATTCTGCAAAGTGCATTATTCTACAGTGTGGATGCACCTTTATGGGCTAGTTATCCTGGTTAAGCCTCTTCTTTTGTTCTCATTTGCATAAAAATTGGCATATGCTTTGCTTAATTACAGTAGGGTCTCACTTATCCAACACTCGCTTATCCAACGTTCTGGATTATCCAACGCGTTTTTGTAGTCAATGTTTTCAATACATCGTGATATTTGGGTGCTAAATTCGTAAATACAGTAATTACTACATAGCATTGCTGCATATTGAACTACTTTTTCTGTCAAATTTGTTGTATAACATGATGTTTTGGTGCTTAATTTGTAAAATCATAACCTAATTTGATGTGTAATAAGCTTTTCCTTAATCTCTCCTTATTATCCAACATATTCGCTTATCCAACGTTCTGCCGGCCCGTTTATGTTGGATAAGTGAGAGACTACCATCAAAACAAGAGAGCAAACCTAATAAAAAGAGTAAGCAGTTAATTAAAATGCAAATTGTATCTACATTAAATGTTTCTATACATTCCTACTAGTCCACATGGTATATAGAACATTGGGGTAGGGGTGCACCTGCACTGCAAAGTTAATGCAGTTTTACCCCACTTTCCCTGCCAAGGCTCAATGCAATAGGAGTTGCAGTTTTACAAGAACTTCTCTTCCAAGGAGTCCTGGTGCCTCAACAAACTACAACTCCCAGGATCCCTTAGCATTGAGCCCTGGCAGTTAAATGTGCTGTCAAACAGCATTAATTCCACAATGTATAATGCACCCTCTCTTACATACAGAATGCTGCTGGGAGTCACGCTTTTGTATTCTGCTCTAGGTTGCCATCTTCTGTCTGATGAAAGAGATATGATAAAACCTGGGAAATAATTCAGTTCTTTGGAATCCTGTGTTCAGAAAAGGCATTCATTCCCTACCCATACGCTTGTTATCCTAGACGATTCGTGCAATCCATGACTCTGATTGTCTTGGCAGTGGGTCTGTAAGTCACGGTAGAGACCCATTCTGGATCGGCATGTGATCTCCCCCACCTGAATAGAAGTATTGTGTTGCAATGTCCAGGTAAAGTCCAAGAGATGGGTGAGGCTGGAAACTGATGAGGAAATTCCCAGCTTGGTGTCTTTCCCCCAGGCTATGCAATTGTGTGGGATGCAAGACATCTTTGGGTTCAGGAACACCGTTTCCCCCCAAAAAGAAGGAATGGGAATCTCTGGAGCATAAAACATTAGGTTAATTAATTTATTTATTTACAGTATTTGTCAGAGGGACGACGCTGGGGTGAGACCCTGGTTGCCGTGCAGAGTGGGTTCCAAAAATCATCATCCCGGTCTCACCTCCTTCTCCAAGCTGTCTTCCCATACGGAGAATCAGCACTGGTCAACAAAAACTCCAGCAGTCGGAGGGTCAGTTGAAATCCAACTGTTGTTTAACTTTATTTACATCACTATATGCAGTTGCAGTTATTTACAATTAATCCCAGACACATGGCTGTGTCTCCTCGGCTACAGAGCATAGCATTCATAGTCCATCTCCAGTGAATGCTCACGCCGAACACACTAACAAAACAACACTCCCCTGCATTCCACAGATCATGAAGAAAGTCCCGGTCAAACAGACTTGACCCCATTGGTCCTGTGATACATCAATCAAAGCAGGTTCTTATTAACTCCATAGCTACTGAAATGCCTTGCCGAAACTAACACAGAAGGCATTTCTAACAGCCTAGATTGATTTTAACATTTCACACAATTCACAATACCCTGACAGTATTTATATTCTGCCCTTCTCACCCCGAAGGGGACTCAGGGCGGATCACATTATACACACATAGGGCAAACATTCAATGCCCATAAACACATCAAACAGAGACAGACAGACGCTGAGTCAATTTAACCTTCTCCTGAGGGGATGTTCGATTCTGGCCACGGGGGAGCAGCTGCTTCATCATCCACTCTGACCGCACTTCCTCATTCCAACGTTGTAAATTAGTTAAACTTGCCTCCCCACTTTTTTATAAGTGGTACCTTATTTCCTGCTTGATAGATGCAACTATCTTTCGGGTTGCTAAGTCAGCAACGAGCAGGGGCTATTTTTTATTTTTAATTGACGGGTGCTCACCCCGCCAGGGCTGGCCTCGAACTCATGACCTCATGGTCAGAGTGATTTATTGCAGCAGGCTGCTCAACAGCTTGTGCCACAGCCCGGCCCCACAACATATAGGCAAAATAGGAACACATAGGAAAAAAAACATGGAGCATTTAGGGCAAATTATATACATGAGAGACATAGTTTTCCAAAGTACCTTTAACAAGCCAGGCTTCCCAAAGGAAAAAGGGGAAGGAAGGCAGTCAGAATGGAAGAAAAGGAAAATAAATGAGGAAGGAAGAAAAAGGGAAAGAGAAGGAAAAGAGGGAGGGAAGGAGAAAGAAAGGAAGGGAAGGAGGAAGGAAAGGAGGGGGAAGGAGGAAGAAAAAAGAGAAAAAATGAGACTTCAGTGAGTGGGGACCTGGCCCAGCTAAACTAGATATCCCAAGGACCTGGGGCTGATTTTCTTATGCAACAACAACATATAGGCATTTAAAGTGTGGGCAAACGGCATTGATTCTACAGTGTAGATGCACTCTTCTTGTGTTTAGAAGAGCTTGACTGATATTTGGACTGTCATCCCCAGCCACCCAAAGAGTAACTTTCAGCATCCAATATCTGTAGGACAGCATAATTTCCAGCCCTGTTTTATATGATCTGTAGGAATCTTGGCTGGATCTCAAAACTTCAACATTAAAAACACTGGTTCTTAGTGGTCGACCCTTTGGAAGTTGTGGATTTTACTTCCCAGGATCCCCGACCATTGCTGGTCCTTCTGGAGCTGATCCAAACAAAAGGTGGAGGGTCAAAGGTTGAGAACCACAAACAGAAATCTTTCTTTGCAGAAAAGAGACCTTTATTTGGACCGTAAATCCCAGAATCCCCAAGTATCTTGCTCCCCCTCGAATGTCCCAATTCCCAAGTACTCTCTGCTTCATGTGGAAAAATGCTGCACTCGCAGAGCTCAGGTGGTGTTGGATTTCTGTGTCAATGTTGATTTCTGTGGAGAGGTGGCTGCCAAGGGAGCAGAAAATGGTCAACGTTTTCTAATATTTCACCATTAAGCTGTATTCCTGGCATTGCAAAGGGATTGACTGATGCCTTTTGCTGAAAGAGCACATTGGTTTCCTTGATTTTCATTGAGAGGCCAAGCTTTTTGTATGCTTCTGCAAAGGCGTTTAGAGTGGTTTGTTTTGACTTCCTCTGAATGCATTATTGTGATCATATTGGAGTCAGCCCTCCACAATTGCAACGAGGATCGCCTAAGAAAGATGTTGACCATAAGATTTGTGTTGGAAGACCTAGAAATTCCTAGAGAAGTGTTTGCTTGGGTTTGAAACAAAATATGCTTAAAGAAATCACATTTTCCTTGCTTTTTGGGAGAGTCCAGTGTTCTTAATGCCTGTGAAAGAGCTAAAATGATACATAGAGACTTAAAAGCATTTTTCAAAGGAATAGCTCTATAATAATCTTTATAAAGCTAAGTCTTGTTCTTTAGCAGCCATCCCTGTTCTTTTATTTTCTTATAGATAAGCGTTGTTCACTAGAATGTAGATGAGGTCTTTTAACGGAACCTCCGCAGGACCATTGGATGAATGGCTAGTAGTAATAAATACAAGGAACCGAAACTATATTTCATCAAAGTTGTCATCTCCTTCTCTAAGTATGTTTCATTTTGCTTATTACTACAAGGTCATTTTTTTTATATTCTACTGATACTACACTTGATCTTAGCCAAAAGGCTGAGAAGCCTTTTATATCTCAGAGGGCAAGGAGTAGTTTTGTTGTCGACCGCGTTTTAGGGGATCGGGCCCTTAAGGAGAGACCCGACCCGGTCCGGAGGGAACGGACCTTGGCGAAGCCAAAAGGAGAATATAAGCCGCAATACAACCTGAAGCCGAAATGAAGAAGGTCCGCCAAAGTTGAAGGAAAATCCGCCAAGGAGTCTTTATTGAGCGATTCAGCTGAAAAGGACGCTAATAGCGATCATTCGATCTACTAGCGTATCATATGTTTCAAATAAAGCCATATTTATACAATGTTTCGGTCTGACAGCCCTTTGAATTTCCCGCCCCGCTCCCCCGCCCATCTGATCGTGGATAGGCTGGGAGGTTGAACGAGGCGGGCTTTCGTTTCCCGCCTCGCTCTGCTGGCCCAATGGGGAGCCGCTTTTTGTCCCCACTCGGGCCAATCAGAGAGGAGGAGGCGGGAGCTATTGAAACAATGAAGTGACAGGACAGGAAATATCAGATTAATCCTTGCCCGGCCGATTTCTAAAGGAATTAATGGCACCCATCAGGGATGTCCAGGGTCCTGTCACATTCACAGATTTTAGATATGCCTTGGGGTGTCAGACGGGAAGTGGTGATGGGTGTTGATGAGCCAAAATTGACAGGCTCCACAGGGCGCCCTTCTGAGGTGTCCTGGAAATTCCTGAGATATGACAATGTTTGCCCTGGGGGCTGAATCACCTTTAGGACTATACTCCGAATTTGGTGACTCAAGCCTTATATTATCCATGCAATCTGAATTAGATTGGGTTAAGCTGTAGCAGATTATCCTTTTGTTTTTGGGAAGGGAGGCCTGGGTCATAGGGGCTAGGGTTCATGTTGGGGTCAGAATATTTCCCATTTGATTTCATGATTTGACAATTATATGAGATAAAAATGAAAAATAAAATAAAGATGGAGCGTAAACCCAGCTAGGAAAAACACATAATTTCCGGGGATCCCAAAGAGTACAAATACATATAGGCAGATAGACAGATTTCAAGGAAGTAAGGGGGGAATCCATAGGGGGGGGGGGCTACATTGCATAAAGGGGAATCATGGATGATATAAACAATTGAAAACATTTGATAAGAACGAGGTTTACAACATCTGGGGAACCCAATATGGAAAGTCATAGAAGTGGAGTTCTAGCAGCATGATTTCACAATTCATGAAGTTAGCCCAACGATTAGAAATTCATACAACAGTGGGTCATGAGGGTGTCCAGGTACATAGAATATGCAAATTCATGGATACATGAGGGAAAAGAGTTCATCTGTGATGGAAGGAAATTCATAGAGATGGCATGGGGAAGGGGCACATGTGGGTTATAGTCTTCGGAAGTATAAGATTTCATAAGTCCAGGGATAGGTCTGGGGAAGAGTGTTCTTCTCCTCCATAAAACTATGAAGGTATGAATGAAACGTGGAGGGCACCCGTCCGGGCACCCCCTGGCAGCTGCAGAGAGGGTGAGGGTACTTGAAGATCTATGTCTCCCAGAGCGATCCCCCCATCCCCAGTTCACAGAAAGGGGCTAGGGATCTCTTAAAACCATTCCGCGAGCCGCGGGGAGAGGAAAGTCCGGGATAAGGCTGGAGGAGGGCAGCCCGGCTTGAAAAGAGCAGTCGGTCCCGTTTGACAGTCAGCTGTTGAGGTGCCGAAAACTGGACCGATTTCGGTTCCGTTGGTGGTCTTCGAGTCAGGAGCCTTAGAAAGGGTTAGGACTAAAAGAGGAGCGTTCTAGGGGTAATTTTGATAGAGATATGAGCCAATTTATATCGTCCGCCGTATTAATCTATGGCGGAGAAGCCTCCGCTAGGGTTTTTAAAGATCAGACGGGTTAGTGAGAGAGAGAAAGATTGCATGCAAAGGAAGGAGTCAGAGAATGACACAAAATAACCAGATAGAGAGTGTTACTGTTAAAATAAATGCTACTTTTATTGGGGGATTTGTTACATAGTGCAGGGAAGGGGAAAGTGAAGAGAAAAAAAAGATCTTTTAATAATAGTCTGCTGCGGTCCCGCTCCGTTCCCTTCTGGTGACTGATCTGCGGAACTCCCCGCTGCGATTTCAAATCAATTTGAAAGCCGGGGTGACGGTCATCATATTCAATGGTTTATTTTACAATTTTTGAAACTCTTCCTTGGGTGGCCACATTAGATTACAACAGAGATGGTGACAGAATTAAAGATGAGTCTTATCAATCGAAAAATTAGCAATAAGGCAGGGCCACTGTTTAAATATGGTAATATTATTAGAGGTTGGGAATGGGAGGTTGGGCATCCTTTTTAACGCAAACCTAAATCACTATTCCATTTAATTCCAGTTAATATGGGGTATTAGGAAAACATGACCAGAATGTTAGTGATTTTGTGAAACAGTAGAGTCTCACTTATCCAATGTAAACGGGCCGGCAGAATGTTGGATAAGTGAATATGTTGGATAATAAGGAGAGATTAAGGAAAAGCCTATTAAACATCAAATTAATAAGATTTTACAAAGCACCAAGACATCATGTTATACAACAAATTTGACAGAAAAGTAGTTCAATATGCAGTAATGTTATGTAGTAATTACTGTATTTACGAATTTAGCACCAAAATATCACGATGTATTGAAAACATTGACTACAAAAATGCGTTGGATAATCCAGAACCTTGGATAAGTGAGACTCTACTGTGTGTGTACATACAATTTATAATAGTTTATAAATATATAATACATTGTATATACATATAATATTGATAATAATATTATAATGGAATACAATATTATACTATTAATAATACAATATAGTAATAATAATTATGTATTACATATTAAATGTAATATTACTAATAATATTACCATATAATGATATAGTACAATATAGTAATTTAATGCTTATATTGTGCTATGCTAATAATATATTGTATGTTCATTTGATTTGTAAATCGCTCTAAGTCCCCTTCAGGGTATATATAAATAAATGTAGCAAATAAATAAATAATATAAATAAATGTAGCAAATAAATAAATAAATAAATAAATAATCCAGATAATCTATCCTGTATTTATTACAATTTTACCATTTATGTGTTTTAAATGCATTTTTTTATCCTTTTTTTTTGGTTTTAATTGATATATTGCATTACTGTTTTATCTTTTTATAGTGTGATTTGTATTATGTTGCCTATATTTTGTCCTATGTTGTTTGGGCCTCTGCCCCATGTAAGCCGCCCCGAGTGGCGGGGTATAAATAAAGTTTTATTATTATTATTATTATTATAGTCTGCTTTCAACTGGATTACATGAGTCTACACTGCCATATCATCCAGTTCAAAGAAAATAATCTGGATTAGTATATGGCAATGTAGATGCAGCCTTAAAACCTATATACACTGCCCTATAATCCAGATTATCAAAGCAGATGATCCATATTGTCTGCTTTAAACTTCATTTCCCAGAATTCCTCTCTATTGGATAAACTGGGTGGGCTTTCTGGGAATTGAAGTCCAAAGGCTTGTCGTTCCGAATCTCTCCGGCAGAGGGAAGCAGCGAGCTCTTTGCGAAGCAGCCAATGTGGGAAAGTTAACTTCCTCGCTAGACGTTAGGCGGCACACTTTTGGCCTGGTGCCTTCGCCGTAGTTACAACGCTGTGTTCTGCGCATGCGCATGCGGTCACTCAATTCCTGTCAGGGGAGAGCAGCCACTCCAATCCGGGAAGTCGGACCGGGAGCTGCTTCAACATGAAGTCCCGCTTCAACACGGTGGATATCCGGTCGGTAATTGCAGAGCTGAGGCAGAGGTAGGCCGCAACCTGGAGAAAAGTGGAAAAGGAACTGTCTAGATCAGGCCTGGGCCAACTGGGGTCCTCCAGGTGTTTTGGACTACAACTCCCACAATTCCTAGCAGCCGGTAGGCTGCTAGGAATTGTGGGAGTTGTAGTCCAAAACACCTGGAGGGCCCAAGTTGGCTCAGACCTGATCTGCTTCCTTAACTATGTTTAATTATAATACTCTTGTGAAGAAAATACATGCTAATAGATATATCTATATTTTCTTTGTTACAGCTTGTTGGGAATGAGAGTCAACAACGTCTATGATGTGGATAATAAGACCTACCTCATCCGCCTTCAGAAGTAAGACTCACATAATTGTTTTTGCAATTTGAACCATGGATTTTGAGCTTATATGTGTTGTCGAAGGCTTTCATGGCCGGAATCTCTTTGTTGCTGTGAGTTTTTTTGGGCAGTATGGACAATGTGTTATAGCAGCATTCTCTCCTGACGTTTTGCCTGCATCTGTGGTTGGCGTCTTCAGAGGTTTATTTATTATTTATTTATTTCAATTATTTATACCCTGCCCTTCTCACCCGAGTGGACTCAGGGCGGCTTACAAGTGGCAATTGATGCCGTTACACTGATATACAATAAACTAAAAGGATTAAAACAGCTAAAACAGTCATAAAATAGTCATAAAATACAATATACAAGTTTAAAACAATGCAAAGTGCTTATGCCATTCATCTACCAGACCTTATATAAGAGCCGTAATTCAGACCGCGTTGAAGCCAACACATGCTTATTCTTCGAATGCCTGCGTACATAGCCAGGTCTTCAGTTTTTTTCTGAACCCCAAAAGGGATGGGGCCTGCCGAATGTCACTGGGTAGGGAGTTCCACAGCCGGGGAGCCACCACCGAGAAGGCCCTGTCTCTGGTTCTGTTGGAAATGAGGCAAGTTGAGTGTACAGTAGAGTCTCGCTTATCCAACCTTTGCTTATCCAACGTTCTGTATTATCCAACGCAGTCTGCCTCCCACCCGATCCACAGCTGTTTCTCTACGCAGCAACGTGCAGCGAGCCAACACGCCCAGCAACAACACAAGTGCAGCCACACTCGCAAACAAGTGGCAGACTTGTTGTAAGACATGATATTTTGTTGCTTAATTTGTAAAATCATAATGTCAATTGACGTTTAATAGGCTTTTCCTTAATCCCTCTTTATTAAATTAAACAAATACGGGAACTTCCGGTTGGTGGCTGTATGGTGGACAACGTGTCTCCCTGGAGCTCCAAGGGGGACAGCCTGGTTTGGAGCTAGGGGTGGTGGTGACCCCCCTCCCTTGTGGTGGATCAAGGCCCAGGGGGCTCTACCCTCACAGCGCGACCGGCCGACAGCGTCAGGAGGGGCGCCTCCCTCAAGGAGACGTCCCCAAGACACCCGGCAGCGGCGTGCAAAGAGGGGCAGCTCAAACCTAAAGGCACAGGGGACGAAAGTCTTCCTAAAAGTTCTATCTGCCACCAGCACCACGAGAATTGTTAAACAGAACGAAATGACAAAAAAAGAATACATTCACTTCTGAGGAGAAGAAGCCATTCTCCCCAAATTCCTTTTTCAAACACTACCTATAATAAGGAACGATTATCTCTTCAAAAAAATGGAATACCGACATAACGAAATTTATATGGAAAAATAAAAAACCTAGAATAAAGTTAAAAATATTAACTGACAACAAGAAGAGAGAAGGACTGGGTCTCCTGGACCTCAAATCATATTTATTTATTTATTTATTTATTTACATCATTTATATTCCGCCCTTCTCACCCCGAAGGGGACTCAGGGCGGATCACATTACACATATTAGGCAAACATTCAATGCCTTTTTAACACAGGACAAAGACAAACAAACATAGCTCCGAGCGGGCCTCGAGCTTATGACCTCCTGGTCAGTAACTCATTGCTCTCCCGTCTGCGCCACAGCCCCGGGCCATATTATGAAGCCTGCAATCTGGTGTGGGTAAAGGAATGGACTACGCTGAAAAATACTAAATTGTTATCATTAGAAGGACATGATCTCCGCTCGGGATGGCATGATTATGTGTGGTATAACAAAAGAAAGTCAGAGAAAAACTTTGGAAATCATTTCATCAGGACAGCACTAATTAGGACCTGGGAAAAGTATAAATTTAGACTGTATGATAAAACCCCACTCTGGATATCTCCCACAGAAGCAAAACATAAAAGAGAATTGGGCTCGGAAAATTGGCTTATATACCAACAAATACTTAATCCCTCTTTATTATCCAACATTTTTGCTTATCCAACGTTCTGCTGGCCCGTTTATATTAGATAAGCGAGACTCTGTGGAATAATGTCCAGGGTGCAGTTCTTCTGGAAAATAGGTATTCTTTAAAGGGAATATCTGGCTACTTGTTGTAATGGCCCATGAACTGGCACAATGGTTATTGGTTGGTTTTCCATGGTAGATGCCCAGAAAACACGCATTGTGTGTAACAGATATGGTATCTGTCCTGGCAGCCTCAGTGAGAGTCACTGGGTATGTTTTGGGAAGAAGACAAAAACACAACTTTCCCTTCTTGCTACAAATTCCCTCCCATCACTCTTCCTGTAGCAAACTGGATAAATGTCTCATAGGGCCTATGGATGCAGTTGTGTAAAATTACCTTTTATCTGAAATCAGAAGGGAACTGGATGGTGAGATCTTAGGAAGACAGAAATGATTTGCGAACACAAATGTGGATATGCTTTATTTCTTTCCATTGACTCTAGGCCAGATGTCAAAGCTACCCTTCTCCTGGAATCTGGGATTAGGATTCACACCACAGAATTCGAGTGGCCCAAGAACATGATGCCCTCTGGCTTTGCAATGAAGGTAAAATATTGTTCTTGCTACAGATTTATTGCACATCTGTATCGGTTGAGTGAAGTTGTGTCAAGCAGGTCTTCTGTGGTTCTGTCCAACTACAGCATCTCTACTTGTAGTTGTTGTTGTTGTTATACTATTTATTTATTTATTTATTTATACTGTGCTTTAGCTCTCCCGGAGAGGACTCAAAGCTACTGAACATAAAAGCATCAGCACACAGTTCAAAGTACACAAATATGCAAACATTAAAACAGGATCAAATATAAACAGTAATAAAAAAATTCCCAGTTAAAACCTGTAAAACGTATTCAAAGTTAAAAACCACAGCACCCTTTGAATTAATATTAAAACTCTTCTTTTAAAAGGCTGTCTGAATAAAAAGGTTTTAGCCTTGGCAATGTGCATCTGAATCTTTTTTCCTCCTTGTTTAGTAGCAGCAATGCACGGTAATAGGTGTTGTTTGCATCATCTCTAATCATATGTTTGTGTGCTGGCCATTGCTGTTTTGAAATGCATGTATATGCCTTTGCCCAGAGTCACATTTTCAGACCCGTTTGCCCTTTCTTTGTTCATAGTGTCGTAAGCATTTGAAGACCAGGAGGCTTGTGAGTGTGAAGCAGCTCGGTGTGGACAGAATAGTAGACTTCCAATTTGGAAGCGATGAAGCGGCTTACCATCTGATTATTGAGCTCTATGACAGGGTAAGCGGAAGGAGAGGGGTTTGGGCATCTATGGGGTGAGTAGTACTAGTTTGGATATTTATTTATTTATTTCCAATATTTATATTCCGCCCTTCTCACCCGAAGGGACTCAGGGCAGCTTACAACATTGGCACAATTAGATGCCTATACAAAATCAATCAACAATACATAACACCAGTTAACAACTATTAAATACAGTATTAGATTACAGTATATAAATTTTAAAAATACGTATGCTCAGATCTGTTCGTCCGGTAACCTCGTGCTTTATCCATGAGTCAGTCCGTATCATCTTTATCGTTTATTCGTTGAAAGCCTGGGCACATAGCCATGTTTTTAGGGCTCTTCTAAAGCCCAAAAGAGTTGGATAGCCCTTAATTTTTTCTGTTGCCACTAGGCTAGATGCCAAGGTTACACGTCTCCTGGAATCTGGAATTAGGATTAACCTGTGCTGAAATGACTTGGACTTCCCATCAGGTTGACTCTTCCAATGTCCTGAATTTGGATTGCTTGCAGATTGCAGCTTACTTTCTGGGAATGGAAACACTCTGATCTGCTTTTGTCTTGGATTTGTTGCAGGGCAACATTGTGCTGACAGATCACGAGTATCTCATTCTGAACATCCTGAGGTTTCGTACAGACGAAGCAGATGATGTCAGGTTTGCTGTGCGAGAACACTATCCGGTCGATATTGCCAAACCAGCAGCACCGTTGCCTAGTTTGGAGAGGTACGTCTCTATGTGGCATGACACTTGGACTGGAGCAGAACCAAACCCCAGAAGCTGAGTCTGGATAATACTTTTTGTAAGATCAAGAAACACCGTATACTAGGGACGTCATGGTAATGACTCATTCTCCCCACATTTATTTGAAAAGAATACAAGTCAGTTTAAACCCAACTGCTTGACCAGGCATGGGCAAACGTTGGCCCTCCAGGTGTTTTGACTTCAACTCCAAAAGTCCAAAACACCTGGAGGCCGAAGTTTGCCCATGCCTGACTTACCATTTCATTGAGTTGGTCTATTGTGGTTGGGGAAAGCAGTTGGATTTAGATGATGAGGCTTTGTGAGGTTTGTTACTTCTTCAGATACAGAAGTGGACAGATATCCCACACTCTTACTCTCCTTTTTTGCTTTTATTGGGTGATAATGTCAAAAGAATCCACATCCTTCCCCCTTTTATCTCTTCCTTTTTACAAGGCAACTAGCAATAACCAGGTTAAAATAATTCAGTGGCCTTTATTACAAAAGAAACAAAAAGACTCTCTTTTATTGAAGGTGTTTAAATAGAGAATGGATGTCTATTTCTTGGGAGTGTTTTAGCACTAGATTTCTATGTTCCTGGGGGATTAGGCTTGAGGGCATTTGGCATTTTTTCCAACTCTGTACTTCTGTGATTATAATTCATTGAGTTCATTATAAGATGGGAACCCAAAGCCTTATGCGAGAAGCTGTTGGGCCTCAAGTTGATGAGAAATCAGAATCAGGAATAGTTGACATTATTTTACCTCTAGCTAGGTGAGCATGTTAAATTCATTTTTCTGCAAGGTTGTTCTGGTCTTGTTTCTGTCTGCAAAGCCTTGAGCCAGACTTCTTGGACAGTAGTCATGATGAGAAAGACCTTTTTGCACCTCAGAGTGTCAGCTCTTTTGGCAATCTCCCTGTCTTCTTTCGTAGGCTGACAGAAATAATAACCACATCACCCAAGACGGAGCAGATCAAGAGAGTCCTAAACCCTCACCTTCGTAAGTACTATCTGCGGTACATTAACATTCAGAATACAGTAAAACCTGTGGCCACGAGGAATACTTTCCCAGCTGGACCATGGTTACCTGAAACTGGATATGACCAAAAATCATTACCTAAATTTTGGTTCCAGCATATTATAGAGCTGAGCTGAAGAACCTAAACATTCTTAGACAGATGGCTCCCATAACATACTAGCTGTTGTTGTTAAATGTTTTTGAGCAGTTGAATAATAGCAAATACAGTAGAGTCTCACTTATCCAACATAAACGGGCCAGCAGAATGTTGGATAAGCGAATATGTTGGATAATGAGGGATTAAGGAAAAGTCTATTACACATCAAATTAGGTTATGATTTTACAAATTAAGCACCAAAACATCATGTTTAACAACAAATTTGACAGAAAAAGTAGTTCAATAGGCAGTAATGCTACGTAGTAATTACTGTATTTACAAATTTAGCACCCAAATATCACGATGTATTGAAAACATTGACTACAAAAATGCGTTGGATAATCCAGAACGTTGGATATGCGAGTGTTGGATAAGTGAGACTCTACTGTACAATGGTTATAATTAAAGTGGTGCTGTTGGAGAGTGCTTATAAAGTTTCTAGATCTCACCTTACTACTACAGTAAAGACTCACTTATCCAACATAAACGGGCTGGTAGAACGTTGGCAAAACGAAAATATTGGATAATAAGGAGGGATTAAGGAAAAGCCTATTAAACGTCAAATTACAGTATGATTTTACGAATTAAGCATCAAAACATGTTTTACAACAAATCAACAGAAAAAGCAGTTCAATGCACGGTGATGTTATGTAGTAATTACTGTATTTATGAATTTAGCACCAAAACATCACAATGTATTGAAAACATTGACTACAAAAACACTGACTACTAAAAAGTAGACTGTGTTGGATAATACAGAACATTGGATAAGTGAAGGTTGGATAAGCGAGATTCTACTGTAGTTCTAAGACTTTGTTTGGGGTACAGATATTTGTTTATAGCTCTGACTGGATTCCACAGATATATGAACCCCACTTGCTAGTTTCCAACAGACCTCACAACCTCTGAGGACACCTGCCATAGATACTAGTTTTATTTTTCATTGTTGGATCCTATGTTCTGTATTCATGGGCAGAGCTCCTGTAGTTTGTTTTTTATAGCTCTGACTGCTGTTTTTCCCATCAGAAACATCTCTTCCTTTTTGATTTTTATTTGTAGCTTATGGAGCCACTCTGATTGAACACTGCCTCATAGAAACAGGATTTTCGGGGAATACTAGAATAGAACAAATAGACAGCAAAGGTAGGTGTCCAAATGTCCGAATATCAAATGGGCAGCGTTGTTTCTATCACGTTGCCTGACGTTTAATTATATGTGCTTCTGTCTCCAAATTAAATCCAAAATTTAAAAATTCTTGTTTTGCATTGGTGCCTCTATATGTGTATGTGTTTGTGTTGATTAATTCTCAGCCAGTGGGATTCCTGTTCTCCTTAGATGGCTTTGATCCTCACCTAAGGAAGGTTCTTGGCATTGAAGGTAGAAACTCTAGGGTTCAATTCTGGTTGTCTCAGAGTAAAGTTTGGATGGAAATTGCTTTGGCTGGAAACTGGAAGAACCACAAGGAGTGATAGATAAATATGGGCATTTTATAATATGCAACTGCTTTATGAGTGGTCTTTGGAACCCCCTGGGTCAGCAGAGGGGATGCAACTATTGGGAGCAAAGCTGCCTGCCTGATGGTGGGAAGGGTTTAAACTCTCCCACCTTGATCAACTCTCAAAGCTCAACTGTCAGGGAAGGAAGCTATAAATCTCCTTATTCTTGCACGCAGAGATGTGAGCATGGAATACTGCAGAATTAAATAAAGGCGGTCCCTGAGTTGCAAACATTCAATTTACAAATGACACATACCTAATTACAGACAGGGCTGAGACAACAGGAAGCAAGAGAAATCTATTCTAGGAAGGGAAATTCACCCCTGGAAGAGGTCTTCATCTCCAATCCTTGTTTCCATAACAGACCAATTTTTAAAAAATCCAATTCTCACAGGGACAGAAAGTGAGGGGAGATTTTCTGAAGAAGGACACAAACAGCAAAACAAAAACTACAAGGGTGTTAAGCATTCCCTATGTGATCCAAAGCTACTGTGTGTGTGTGTATAGTCTTGCCATATAATCTAAGGATGCCTGCCATAGATGTGGGCGAAACGTCAGGAGAGAATACTTCTAGAACATGGCCATACAGCCCTGGAAAACATACAACAACCCTGTTGTGGGATCTCCTTATTTATAAAGTCTACCCGCTGGGGTTGTCTTGCTAAAGATCCTGGATTGAGTCAGTGGGTTGTACCTGATGACTTCTGGAATTCCTTCCACCTTTGTGATTCTATTAATAGTAATATAAACCCAAATCACAATTTTAAAAGACTAGAAATAGATTACAAAGTTGTAAAACTTTACAACCTAGTTAGGTCATGATCCCTAGCTTCTTCACACAGGCTTTTGAATAAGTACCACCCAGTTGTATGTTAAACTTTTGTACTAGCGGTTAATTTCTTGATATAGCCTCAGGGTTCACCCCCATTTTAAGGTCCTTCCCCATGATCTTATAGCACTTTTAACTTCCTCCATGTTTACAAGTCTCACGTAGCGCACTTTTGCCTAGTTCATTTTATGATTTCATTGCTGTGTTTTAACTTGTGTTCTATTAATGGTGGTGACTTTATTTTATGTCTTTTTAATTTTCATTTGCACGTTTTTTGGTACTTGTTGTTATTGTATGTCCGTTTTGTATTTGTAAGCCGCCCCGAGTCCCCTCGGGGAGATGGAGACAGGGTACAAAAATAAAATAATTATTATTTATTACAGTATTATTATTATTATTATTATAGTATTAGGAAAAGTCTAGTTGAAATGGGGGACGATGCTTGTGGTAGTCACAGCTTCAGGAAGACGTTTCAAGCATTGGGGAGCCATAGCGGAGAAGATCCTCTGCCATATCATCTAAGAATGTATAACTACCAACAATGGGAGAAAGATAAGATTTTCCTCAGAAAAGGTCTTGAGTCCTGAAGCCATTCAATCCCATCCTGCCGCTGAATGGAGGTTAGGTGGGCCAAGCGTCTGATTCAATCTAAAGCTGCTTCTTACTATGAAGTTCCCCCCAAGATATCATGCAGTACAGAGAATAGGAAACCTCTGTTTTAATTAACTCAGCTTTAGGAAAAGCCAGTTCTTTTTACTTCTCTTCTCTCTTTTTTAAAGATATTGAAAGGCTACTAGCTGCTTTACAGAAAGCTGAAGAATATATGGAAGTGACGGACAACTTTGATGGCAAGGTAGCTCAAACTCTTTGACAAACACTTTTGTTTTTACCCAGCATGGAAGCAAGAGCAGCTGTTCTTAGATTATAGCGAAATTCTCAGTTACCTTACACCAGGCATGGGCAGACTTGGGCCCTCCAGGTGTTTTGGACTTCAACTCCCACAATTCCGAACAACCTTTTCCTACCATACATTAATTAGCAAAGTGCTTTTTCTACTTAACAATAACCCTGCAAAACAGTTGCAAGGTTTCACCTAGGTTCCTTCTTGATGTTCTATATTTTAAGTGAAGAGAAGTTAGTTCTTCTTTTATTGTTTTACTTTTTCTGTATTTTCCTGTGAATTTTTTTGCCAGCATTAATGGAAAGGAACCTCCACTACAAATCTTCCAATACTGCTACATTTAAAAAGGTCCGACAGTACTTTTATATTCAGAGGGAAATAGGGTCTACTTTTTCCTACTCTAGCCGTAACCATATATGGCAGCTAGACATTTTCTGTAGTGTTTGCTAATTATTATATCCATACATTTCTGGAGGGGAAAAGAATAGTGAATCACTGAGTTCATACTTCGGCACTCCCTCAAGGTGTTTTGGACTTCAACTCCTACAATTCCTAAAAGCTGATAGGCTGTTATGAATTGTGTGAGTTGAAGTCCAAAACATCTGAAAGGAAGGCCAAAGTTTGCCCAGGCCTGGTCTAGTCTAATGCTTTTCTGTAACACTTTCTGGCTGAACATTGAACCTGTGTCATTCCCATCCCAGCTCATCGCCTTGTGCAATTCTTAGGTGAGTAAAGCAAGGCAAATAAATATTTTGTGTCATCTCTTCCCATTTTTATTTTGTCAGGGTTACATCATCCAAAAGAGGGAGAAAAAGCCAAGCCTGGAGCCAGAAAAGCCTGCTGAGGAAATCCTCACGTAGGTATTGGACGTCAGAGGGCCCTTCCACAAACCATAACCTAGAACAGAGGTCCTCAAACTTTTAAAGCCGAGGGCCGGTCCACAATCCTTCAGACTGTGGAGGGGCCGAATCATCATTTGGAAAAAAAATAACGAACAAATTCCTATGCACACTGCACATGTCTTATTTGTGGTGCAAAACAACAACAACAATGAAAGAACAATACAATACAATATTTTAAAATGAAAACAATTGTAACCAACATAAACCTATCAGGATTTCAATGGGAAGTGTGGGCCTGCTTCTGGCCAATGAGATAGTCAAGTTAATTAGGATTGTTGTTGTTGTTGTGTGCCTTCAAGTCATGTCAGACTTTGGCCAAGCCTAAACAAATAAATAAATAAATATTTATTTATCCATTTACTACATTTATTTATTACATTTATATCCCGCCCTTCTCACCCCGAAGGGGACTCAGAGCAGCTGTATGTACATACAATATATTATATTATTAGCATAGCAAAATATTAGCATTATATATTACTATATTGAACTATACCACTATACTGTAATATTATATGTAATATATATCATATAATTAATATTATTATATGGTGTTATTAGTATTATATTGTATAACATAATAATATTATTATCAATATCATATGTATACAATATATTATATTATTTAAAATGATATAAAATATTATTTTATAAAACTGAGGGCGGGGGCCAGGTAAATGACCTTGGAGGGCCGCATCTGGCCCCCGGGCCTTAGTTTGGGGACCCCTGACCTAGAATATCAAGGCAGATAACCTACAATATCTGCTTTGAACTGGGTTTTTCTTTATTTATTTTATTTAAAACTTTTATATTCCGCCCTTCTCACCCTATACACACATATATACGGCAAGCATTCCATGCCGGGACATAAAATAATTATAAATATACAAAAACATGAAAAACATTAAAACATTAAAGTCAGTTATATCTACTTTAAAATTCAGCTGTTTAAACCAACTCAGGACACCATGCTGGCTCCGGTCAGCAGAGTAGATTTCCTATTATTATTATTATTATTATTATTATTATTATTATTATTATCTGAGTCTACATTTCCATATCACCCAGTTCAAAGCAGATAATGTGGGATTTTATATAGCTGTGCGGAAGGGGCCAGAGAAGCCTTTGGGAAGCCTGTCTCGCTATGGCTTTGCAACCTTCTCCAACATCATGTCTCTTGCAGATATGAGGAATTTCACCCTTTCTTGTTCTCACAATACACAAAGTGCCCGTTTGTGGAGTTTGACTCTTTCAATAAGGTAAGATGCTCTGCTTTGTAGGAGCTTTATCTGTGTTATTGTAGGAGTCAGGGCTGTGAGGGTCTTGTGAATTATTGATGGAAAACAAACTAATTAAGACATATCTTCATCATTTTGAATTTTCATCTTCATGATAGATCCCGTACTAGTGACTATTACTTTATCTGATGCACTTTACTCTATTCCATCAGTTGGAAATAGCTCCCGTGTCCACCTCATTCCAAGCTTCTTATTGATTGTTGCACCTTAGTCATCTACCTCATCCCCTAGGTTTACAACACTCACTCTGCGCACTTTGGCCCAGCCTGTTTCTATGACTTTTACTCTGGTGTCTAAACTACGTTTATACTATGGTCACCATTTTAATTTTACTATGTTCATGTGTATAATATTGTACTTTTATTTTGATGTGTTTTATTCTTTTTATTGTAATTACCTGGGCTTGGCCCGATGTAAGCTGCCCCAAGTCCCTTTGGGGAGATGGAGGCGGGGTACAAAAATAAAGTTATTATTATTATTATTATGTTGTTGTTATTGTTGTTGTTGTATCCCATCTTTCCCCCCAATAATGGGGACTCAAGGCAGCCAACAAGAACAATCCTATCTTTCTCCCATTGTGGGAGTTATATATTCTTGGATGATATGGCAGAGGTTCTTCTCCACTATGGCTCCCAAATGCATGAAACACCTTCCTGAAGCTGTGACTACCACAAGCATCGTCTCCCATTTCAGCTAGACTTTTCCTAACCTTTTCAGGGCCTAGTGATCATGACCTAACTAGGTTGTAAAGTTTACAACTTTGTAATCTAAATATATAAATCTGTTCTGTCCATTTCTACCTTAATAAAAACAGCGAAACTACAAAACCCAGAACCAGGAAACTTGGCAACAAAACACATGGTCCTCCCCGCTGTGATTAGACGACAAAATCAAAACACAATTCGAAGTCCATGTCCCTCAAAATCCCAAAACAGCTATGTGCGCATGCGCGGAGATGGCCCCTGCCCCCACCCTTGGAAGACATACGGGTATTTCAGCAACGCGCGAGCAGCCCAACCGCAAGCCATTTGTTCTTTTATTTATTTATTTATTTATAGTATTTATATTCCGCCCTTCTCACCCCGAAGGGGTCTCAGTGCGGATCACATTGTACACATATAAGGCAAACATTCAATGCCATATAACATAGAACAGAGACAGAGACAGACGCAGAGGCAATTTAAACCTTCTCCAGCTTCCAGCTTCCTGAGGGTATGCTTGATTCTGGCCACAGGGGGAGCAGTTGCTTCATCATCCACTGTGGTGGCAACTTCCTCATTCCAATGACGGCTGGATGATTTTTATGGTGTTGTAAATTAGCCTCCCCACATATAAGTGGTACCTAAATTTCATACTTGATAGATGCAACTATCTTTTGGGTTGCTTAGGTCAGCAACAAGCAGGGGCTATATTTTTTATTTTTAATTGTCGGGTGCTTACCCCAACACGGGCTGGCCTCGAACTCATGACCTCTTGATCAGAGTGATTTATTGCAGCTGGCTGCTAACCAGCCTGCGCCACAGCCTGCCCCCTTTTACAAAACCACACGAAAACATTGATAACAATATTTCTATGTATACATTATTTGAGTTTCAGCTTGGTATAGTGGTTTGAGAATCGGGCTATAGTTCTGGAGACCAGAGTTCAAATCCTTGGATTGGTGGCAGTGACAAATACAATAATGCATAATCAAAATAATCTGTGAGTGCTTAAGTGGCACATGGCATGACTACTAGAGTTTGTTTAAACTCTTTTTTTCCTTTCTGCATTCTGTGAGAAATTGGTAATCAGTTTGCAATTTCATGTATGTGTATTTACTTTTTTTTGAAAGGCAGTGGATGAATTCTACTCAAAGCTGGAGGGCCAGAAGATAGACTTGAAGGCATTGCAACAGGTAACGGTTCACCTTCGATATGTGGTTTGTATGGTCCTCTAAAGCAGGCATGTTTGGACTTTAACTCCCACAATTCCTAACAGCCGGTAGGAATTGCCCATGCCTGCTCTAAAGACAAGGATATTGCCCTTCTTGTGGCTCAAACCTGGAGCCAGCAGTTCCATCTTATTGAGCTGTGTCAGTTAAGTGCTATTAAACTACATTAATTCTTATGTGCACACTGGGGCATTGCTAGCATCTTGCCAATATTTCTTTGCCCTTCTCTCCCCAATCTTTTTGGCTTTCAAGGAGAAACAGGCTCTGAAGAAGCTGGAAAACGTTCGGAAGGACCATGAGCACAGGCTGGAAGCCCTTCACCAAGCCCAGGTAGAGTCCTCCAGTGTTCGTGTTCTCCTTCATAAGTTAGACAGCAAGAGAGGTTGACTTCAGAAACCACACCACAATGGGCAATAGTGAGGGTCAGGGGGCAACTCTCTCCCTATGGGTCAGGCAGTGGCAGCAGAACACACAAAGTACCACAAATGAGGAGAAACAAAAAGGTTTGCCCATGCCTGGTTTAGGTCCTTAGTGTCTCATTTACAAGGTCTTCGGAGGCCAAGATTTGAAATATCTCTGTCCATTTTACCTGTGAGCTGTTTCAGGAAAGGTTCACTGTGATGAAATTGGAGCTGCCACTGTGTAAATTCACCATCCAGGCACATTTCTTATTTAAGTTTTGTTACAGATAGGATGTAGCTTCTCTGTGTTGAGTACACAGGGCATCATTCTTAATCAATAGTCCATAGTGTTTAGGTATAGTTGTATTCACTGAAGTCCATAAGTCATACTTCTCTACTCAGTGTGTTGTCGAAGGCTTTCATGGCCGGGATCACAGGGTTATTGTGTGTTTTCCGGGCTGTATGGCCATGTTCCAGAAGTATTCTTTCCTGATGTTCCTTGAGGATGCTTGTCATAGATGTGGGCGAAATGTCAGGAGAGAATACTTCTGGAACATGGCCATATAGCCCAGAAAACACACAACAACCCTTCTCTACTAAAGTCCAAACAGTGACATGCATCCGCCTCCACTGAGGTCTGATGCAAAAGGTAAATACAAAATAGAGTCCTGAGTCTGAACATGCTCAGTACAAGTACATGTCTATAGTCCCTCCCACACCAAAGAGGTACAGTCAAACTAGCAAATCAATATATACATAGAATACAGGTAAGCAAATATATATATTACCAAATAATATTGTAAGGAATCCTAATCGCTTCTTCAAACCAGAGGAGCAACTTCCTTGGTCCACAGTGACTAGTTAATTAAGCAAAGTCAAGCCTAGGTTATGTTCAGTCCAGGCTTCAGTCCTCCATTTCTCCTCTTCCTTTTTCCCCCTAAGGAAATTGACAAGGTGAAAGGAGAACTTGTGGAGATGAACCTGGAGATGGTGGACCGCGCCATCACGGTGGTCCGGAGCGCCCTGGCCAACCAGATTGACTGGACGGAGATCGGGGCCCTGGTCAAGGAGGCCCAGGCACAAGGGGACCCCCTGGCCAGCGCCATCAAGGAGCTGAAGTTGCAGACCAACCACATCACCATGCTCCTCAAGTAAGCGGGGCCATGGGCAGGTGTTGGGGAGGATATTCAGTTTTAAATATCGTTTTAATGGTATGAATATTTTTATAATGATGATAATACACGTTATGTATATCCTGCCCTTCTCCCCGAAGGGACTCAGAGTGGATTATAGTATATATAAAGCAGACAAAGGCAAACATTCAATGCCTTATTTACAATCACATCCAATGAGACACACAACACAGACAAAGGTAAAGACTTCTTTCATTTCCGGCTTTGGAGGCAGTACTAATCTCTGGCTCTGGGAGGTGCTCTTCTCCATTTTCAGGCTGAGGAGCCTGCATTGTTACCTCCTGGTCATGTGGCCAGCATGATTTCTTGGAGTGTCTCTTTTCCATTTCCTTCCCAAGCAGTACCTATTTATCTACTCACATTTGCATGTTTTCGAACTGCTAGCTTGGCAGGAGCTAGGACTGACAGCGGGAGCTCACCCTGTCCCACAGATTCAAATTGCTGACCTTCATGTCAGCAGTTCAGCAGTATAAGGGTCTAACCCGTTGCGCCACCGTGGCCCTATTATATTGCATCTTAACTGTATTTCAACTTGTATCCATGACACAAATATCTAATTGTGTTTAATTTTTGTTTTTCCCATGTTTTTAACTTAGTTGGGTTGTGTCTTGTTGTTGCAAACTGCCTTGAGTCCCCATGGGGAGAAAGTTGGGGTAGAAATAAAGATATAACAACCACAATAATAATAATAATAATAATAATAACAACAACAACAACAACAACAACAACAACAACAATAATAGTAGTTCAGGGGTATATAGTAATAATAATAATAATAAGTCAGTAATAAAACTCCTGTTCTTGAGGAAGTGACTCTATTAGTTCCAATTAAGGAACCAGGCATCCAGAAGCACAGTTGTCGTGGTCTTCTACTCGAACAACAAAACATGTAGGGACTTTTGTTCTTTCCCGAATAATCAGGAAAGTTTTTCTTTCTCCTTTGTATCAACAGTAAACAAAGCATATACAAAATATACAAACTTCACAGCTTCTTCTTCCTCATTAGTTACAGCAATTCTCCAGCATACCATTTGTCCCTCAACAACCCTCATCAAACATAGTTTGTGGCAGCCACAAAAATGAAGTTTCTAGAGTAGAACAACTCCTTTCAAAGTAAGGACCGCACCATTAAACAAGACATAACACTTTCAAGCCAGGAACGGATTTAAATTTTTTTGTTACATAATGTAATTAACAAGATAGATGTATTTTTTCTGCTTGCCTAGAAACCCTTACGTCTTCTCCGAAGAGGAGGAGGAGGAGGAGGATGGAGAGGTGGAAGAGGAGGTGGGAGAAGAGACCAAGGGAAAGAGGAAGAAGAAGAACAAAGCCAAGCAGCCGAAGAAACCTCAGAAGAACAAGCCCTTGCTGGTAGATCTGGATCTCAGCCTGTCTGCATACGCAAATGCCAAAAAGTAAGGAGCCAGAGGCTTTAACTATGTGTTCTGGAGAGAAGGACTTGGCATACAGTAGCATAAGCTGTGCATCTTTATAAATAGGTTATCCCAGGGATGGGCAAACTTGGGCCTTCCAGGTGTTTTGGACTTCAACTCCCACAGTTCCTAACAGCCAGTTTGTTTTCAAGTAAAGGCCAAGGTCTTTAGGCACTGTGCCCAGTGTGCTGATGACCACTGGGACCACCTTGACTGGCTTGTGCCAGAGTCTTTGCAGTTTGATCTTTAAATCCTCATTTTTTTTAATTATTATTTTGATTATTACTATTACTATTATTATAATTGTTGTTTTGTTGTTGTTGTTATTATTATTATTATTATTATCAGCAAACAAGAAAAATATGCTAGATTTAGTATCACAAAATTACAAGTCGAACACTTCCCAAGTGTCTAGGACTGTGTGATGTATTATTATTATTATTATTATTATTATTATTATTATTATTATTTTATTGTATGACACAGCAAACAAGATAGATATGCTGGATTTCATATCACAAAATCACAAGTTGAACACTTCCCAAGTGTCTAGGACTGTGTGATGATTTATTATTATTATTATTATTATTATTATTATTATTATTATTATTATTATTATTGTATGACACAGCAAACAAGATAGATATGCTGGATTTCGTATCATAAAATCACAAGTCGAACACTTCCCAAGTGTCTAGGACTGTGTGATGTATTCTCGGATGATGCACGCAGATCCCAGTAGGGTGGCCTTTTGCAGATTATTATAATTATTATTATTATTATTTTATTGTATGACACAGCAAACAAGATAGATATGCTGGATTTCGTATTACAAAATCACAAGTCGAACACTTCCCAAGTGTCTAGGACTATGTGATGTATTTTTGGATGATGCACGCAGATCCCAGTAGGGTGGCCTTTTGCAGATTATTATTATTATTATTATTATTATTATTATTATTATTATTATTATTATTATTATTATTATTAAAAGGACTAGTGTTATTATGCTATCAGGAAGTCCTTCAAACATTTTTATCAGTGTCATGATGGTCATTCCAGTGGCTTGAAAACTTAACATGATGGTATTTTTTCCTAGGTATTATGATCACAAAAGATTTGCTGCCAGAAAAACCCAGAAAACAGTAGAAGCTGCTGAAAAGGTAGGCCTGTCAATGGTTTTCTGGCCTTTCTTCCTTTAGAAGGGGCTTAAAACAGCCACCTTGAGCATCTTTCCTCTGTCTTACATGATTCTCTTCTGCTTGGGAATACATGGCATTCTCTACAGAACCTTAGAATAAAGCCAAAAAGTTCAACACTCTTTTAAAGCAATGCCTCCAGCAACTGCATGCATTGTTTTCACAGAAACAGGCAATTGTTCCAGTGAGTTTGGAAGCGGGCAGCCCAGCCATACCATCACCAGAAGGCCACTGGTGGGCTGTGGGTATTGTGTTGCCATGTAGACATAGACAACATACTCTGTATATTCAGAAATATCAGGGCAGGCAAACTGTTTGTACTGAATCTTTGTATGCACTTTTCATGCTCGGCACTGCCTGGCTGGAGACTTGGTAACGGCAGTACATGTAGGGCTTTGGCATTCTTCTTTACTTTACTTGAACAGGCCTTCAAATCAGCAGAGAAGAAGACCAAGCAAACTCTGAAAGAGGTTCAAACGGTGACCACCATTCAGAAGGCACGGAAAGTGTACTGGTGAGTCCTCTGTAGAGGTGGAAGCGGCAAATGTGAATCTCCACGAACATGTGGAAACCACCTTTTGAAAACCACTAGTCAAGAAAAGCATGACCTTGTTAGAAGTCAACCTTTGAACAAGTGATGTAATGGCACACAGGGAACTCAGCTGTTAAACTTAAGAACCATGTCTTTGAACTGCCAAGGATGAAGACATGCCACTACAAAAATATATTTGGTTGCTTCTTTGCAGTTGTAATTGTAATTGCAGTTGTAATTGCCCAAAACATATACACTCCCTTTAAAAACCTTTTAGTTCAACGTATGCACTCAGAGATAAAAAAAAACAAAGTCTTATTTGAAAAGTAATGTATCTTGTTTACTCACAAACATCTTGTTTTAATTCACCATCCTTGCACATTTTTTATTTAAGTTTTGTTACAGATAGAATGTAGCTTCTCTGTGTTGAGTACACAGGGTATCATTCTTAATCAATAGTCCATAGTTTTTAGGTATAGTTGTACTCACTAAAGTCCATAAGTCATACTTCTCTACTCAATGTGTTGTCGAAGGCTTTCATGGCTGGGATCACAGGGTTGTTGTATGAGTCCCTTCGGGTGAGAAGGGCGGGATATAAATGCTGGAAATAAATAAATAAATTTTCCAGGCTGTACGGCCATGTTCCAGAAGTATTCTCTCCTGATGTTCCTTGAGGATGCTTGCCATAGATGTGGGTGAAATGTCAGGAGAGAATACTTCTGGAACATGGCCAGACAGCCTGGAAAACACACAACAACCCTTATCTACTAAAGTCCAAACAGTGACGTGCATCCACCTCCACTGAGGTCTGATGCAAAAGGTGAATACAAAATGGAGTCCTGAGTCTGAACATGCTCAGTACAAGCACATGTCTATAGTCCCTCCCACACCAAAAGAGGTACAGTCAAACTAGCAAATCAACATATACATAGAATACAGGTTAGCAACTATATATACAGTAGAGTCTTACTTATCCAACATAAATGGGCCGGCAGAATGTTGGATAAGCGAATACGTTGGATAATAAGGAGAGATTAAGGAGAAACCTATTAAACATCAAATTAGGTTATGATTTTACAAATTAAGCACCAAAACATCATGTTATACAACAAATTTGACAGAAAAAGTAGTTCAATATGCAGTAATGCTACCTATTAATTACTGTATTTACAAATGTAGCACCAAAATAACACGATGTATTGAAAACATTGACTAAAAAATGTGTTGGATAATCCAGAATGTTGGATAAGTGAGACTCTACTGTATTACCAAGTAAGTAGTGTGAGGCTTGGGAGGTTGCTATTTCCAACAGGCCCACATAATTCCCACCTTGGTTGAAGCATTTGATTGAAGAATAATAGTCGGGTAACCCTGTTGTTACCCTAACAAGATTTAGATCAATTAGGAATTCCATGAAATCTTGTTTGCAGCCAGCAAATTGCCCTTTTGAGCCCTTTGACAATACCTACAGTTCCTTTTCCTTCTGCCTTGATATCGCCTGGCAGGTTTGAGAAATTCCTGTGGTTCATTAGCTCTGAAAATTACCTTGTTATCGCTGGGAGAGACCAACAGCAAAACGAGATGATCGTCAAGAGATACCTGCGGCCAGGTGAGTCTGGGAGATCTCCTCCCCGAAAATAGGTCCCAGCCTCTTGTGTATATTAGAAATACCAACATCACCTAAAAACATGCATGTAATTGAGCCAATCTGAGCTCATCTTTTGGATCTAGAATGTCAAATTTCTATAAAACTTCTGTTTTTGTGACCCTCGGTTTTGCAGGCTAATCACTCTTGCCCTCTCTTTGTGTTGCTTCTTCTGTGCAAGGTGACATCTATGTTCACGCTGACCTCCACGGAGCAACCAGTTGTGTCATCAAGAACCCTACAGGTGATACTTTCGGGGAAGTGAATGGAAAACGGGGCCCTCAAATGTACCGTATATACTCGAGTATAAGCCGACCCGAATATAAGCCGAGGCACGAAATTTTACCACAAAAAAACTGGTAAAACATTGACTCCAGTATAAGCCGAGGGTGGGAAATTTCAGAAATAAAAATAGATACCAATAAAGTTACATGAATTGAGGCATCGATAGGTTAAATGTTATGTAAATGAATATTTACAGAAAGCTCAAATTTAAGATAAGACTCTCCGATTCTGATCAAATCATTATTCTCATCTTCTTCAATGTAAATGTGCTTATGTATCCTTTTAATAATAATAGAGTGAAATAATACATATAATAATAATAATAATAATAATAATAATAATAATAAATACAGGAGAATAATACATGTAGTAATAAATAGAATAAAAGAATTAATGTAATAATAATAATATCAGAGTGAAATAATAAATGTATTATTAATAATAAAAATAGAGTAAAATAAATGTAATAGTAGCAACAATAATAGAGAAAAATAATAAATGTAATAAATGTCAGTGTGGGGTCAGGGTGCGTGCTGTGTGGGTTTCTTCAAACACCATCAATTATCTTCTCCAGCACCCTGATGAATTGGTTGCAATCGTCTGCCTCACCAATTCCTGTTCAATGTCAGACTCAAACACATCCGTAGTCTGAAGTCCAAACATTTATTTCAATATCTATAATACATATTTACAAAGCACAGCAAAAGCCATAGCCCTGACCTGGCATTCTTCTTCAGCCTCTTGCCTCGGCAAGCACAGCTCAACACACAGAGATAAGAAACACATTCCTCAATACGAAGGAAGTTCCCAACTTCCAAGGCTGGAAATCATAGCAATCACAACAGGCTGTCAGTCAAAACTAGCCTGCTGTTAACTGTTTCATTACTGAAACACATACTCTTGCAAAACAGCAGAAACACTTGATTTACATTTCATACACATACAAGCTTGCACCACAAAATCCACAGCAGCATATTGATACTGCAAACATAATACCTGAAGCAGAGCCATCAATAAAGAAATAATAAAACATTTGCCGCTTACCAGAAGAAGGGTTACCGAAACTGTGATAAAACCTGGGAACCAGTTGTAAACGACGTAAACGGATATATTACCACCTACTCCAGGCAATAACCAGCTACTGAAGATCTACACCAGGGGTCCTCAAACTTTTTAAGCCGAGGGCCGGTCCACAATCCTTCAGACTGTTGAGGGGCCGGATTATCATTTGAAAAAAAAATACAAATAAATTCCGATGCACACTGCACATGTCTTATTTGTAGTGCAAAAACAACAACAACAACAACAACAATGAAAGAACGATACAATATTTAAAAATAAAAACAATTTTAACCAACATACATTTATCAGGATTTCAATGTTCCCATGTGCTCCTGCTTCTGGCCAATGAGATAGTCAAGTTAATTAGGGTTGTTGTTGTTGTTGTGTGCCTTCAAGTCATTTCAGACTTTGTGCAAGCCTAAGTCTAAAATGTATTTATTTATTATTTATTTATTGCATTTATTTACTACATTTGTATCACACCCTTCTCACCCCAAAGGGGACTCAGAGTGGCTTACAAATTATATGTACATACAATATATTATATTATTAGCATAGCACAATATTAGCATTATATATTACTTTATTGAACTATACCACTATACTGTAATATTATTAGTAATATTATATGTAACATAGAATATATAACTAATATTATTATATGGTATTATTATTAGTGTTATATTGTATTACATTATAATATTATTATCAATATTATATGTATATCCAATATATTATATTATAAAACTGAGGGCGGGGGCCAGGTAAATGACCTCAGAGGGCCACATCCGGCCCCCGGGCCTTAGTTTGGGGACCCCTGATCTACACCAACATTGACTCTGTCTCCTTGGCTTTACTGTTGTTTCAAAACCTGTGGAGTCCTGAGGAATCCTTCCAGAACTGCAGAGACTCTGAATCGGTTTGCCTTTAAGCCAATCTAATCCTTTTAGGACTGCAGAGACGTATATCATTTTGTTTGATTTATAATACTGAGTTAGATACTTTTGGGTTATATACCAAAGGACTGAACATTAATTCTGTGAATGTAATATGTATATGATGCTCTAATATACATATTGTGTACTACTTATGTTTTGAACCATTATTGTGTTTTGTATAGCTCATTACATTGTTTAGAATAGACATCTGTGTTTATCCAATACCAAATATAAGCCAACCAGGACCCTCACCCGAGTATAAGCCGAGGGGGGCTTTTTCAGTCTTAAAAAAACGGCTGAAAAACTAGGCTTATACTTGAGTATATACAGTACTTTCACTGTTGTTCCCAACACTCCTAACTCTTGGCCGTGCTGGTGAGGGTTCATAAGAGCCGTGATGTCTGGAGCGCTGCATTATTTTCAAATCCTGCTTTAGGAAATGAATAAAAAGTCTCTTTCTAGTCATCCTATTTGAATAGCTTTTGGTTTGTGGCTGGGTTTGCATTTCAGGAGACCCGATCCCCCCGCGGACGCTCACGGAGGCAGGTGCCATGGCCCTTTGCTACAGCGCCGCCTGGGACGCCCGGGTCATCACCAGCGCATGGTGGGTGCATCACCATCAGGTAAGGGGGTTTCTCGGCTGACTGGTTTCTCAGGGCACAAAATACCCATTTAGGTGGGTGAGAAATGGGGAGTTGGTTGAGTATTTTGGGGATGGAGCACAGTGCAGAGGCACCTGGACCCAGCTCAAATGGTGAACAAACAGCTGATCCTATAACTGATATATTATTGTTTTTATTATTATTATCAGGCATGGGCAAACTTCGGCCCTCCGGGTGTTTTGGACTCCAACTCCCACAATTCCTAACAGCCGGTAGGCTGTTAGGAATTGTGGGAGTTGGAGCCCAAAACACCCGGAGGGCCGAAGTTTGCCCATGCCTGATTATTATCATTACATTGTATAACAAAATTTGAAAAAATGTTCTGTTCCTGGTTTGAGAGTATTATTTCCTGTTTAATTGTGCGGTCCTTACTTCGCTTATCCAACGTTCTGTATTATCCAATGCAGTTTTCCTTTTAGTAGTCAATGTTTTTGTAGTCAATTTTTCAATACATTGCAAAGTTTTGGTGCTAAACCCGTAAATACAGTAATTACTACACAACGTTATTGTGTATTTGCAGTTGAATAAATGTTTTCCACGTTTTTATGATAGAACCAATTTGAGAATGACATTTATAACCCAGGAACAAAAATCGTGTTTATTATTATTATTTTATTGTATGACACAGCAAACAAGATAGATATGCTGGATTTCGTTTCACAAAATCACAAGTCGAACACTTCCCAAGTGTCTAGGACACTTCTTCTTCTTCTTCTTCTTCTTCTTCTTCTTCTTCTTCTTCTTCTTCTTCTTCTTATTATTATTATTATTATTATTAGATGCACAGCAAGATTAGTACACAGCAAACAAGATCATTCTGCTAGCTGTTGTGTTGGATCACATGTTGGGCACTTCCCAAGTGTCTAGGACTATGTGATCGACTATGTATCGGCGAATAATGCGTGCAGATCCGAGTAGAGTGCCCTTTTGCACCTGATAGATGGTAATTTTGTCAGTGCTGATTGTGTTTAAGTGCAGGCCAAGGCACTGCGCCCAGTGTGCCAATCACCACTGGGACCCTCTTGACTGGCTTGTGCCAGAGTCTTTGCAGTTCGATCTTTAAATCCTCGTATTGTGTCAGCTTTTCCAGTTGCTTCTCGTCATTTCTGCTGTCACCTGGAATTGCAACATTGACAATCCATACTTTTTTCCCCCCCAAGATTGTGTGGTCAGGGGTATTGTACTCCAAAACATAATTACAGTGTTCCCTCACTATGTTTTGGTTCACTTTTCGCAGATTTGCTGTTTTGCGGTTTTTCAATAAACTCTAAAAGACTATTATAAATCATAAAAAAATTACAATTTACAGCCTAAGGAAGGGAGGAAGGAGAAGCCGAAGGGAGAGTTTTTAACATTTTATCTTGTATGTGGTTTTTATGACTTGCTTTTATTGTCTGATTATTGGTTTTATTGGTTTTATTGTTTTGTTTTATTGTTCTGTTCGGGCTTGGCCCCATGTAAGCCGCCCCGACTCCCTTCGGGGAGATGTGGCGGGGTATAAGAATAAAATTATTATTATTATTATTATTATTATTATTATTATTGGAGCCCAAGCAGCAACGGGAGGAGAAGGAGGCGATTTATCAACACACGATTGGTTGATAAAGACTTAAAATAGTGTATAACTACTAAAATAATGTATAAATATTAAAATAAATATAGTGTCCCTACTTCACGGATTTTCACTTATTGTGGGTGGTCTTGGAACCTAACTCTGCGATAAGTGAGGGAACATTGTATTTTATTTTTATTTTTACCATGTTTAATATGCTAATTTATACCCTGCTTTTTCTCTCCACAAGGAGATATATTTGTTTTTTTTATCCCAGTTTTCTACTGATACAGGGACTCAATGGCAATAAGTGTAAAGCAATGCACATTCACTGAAATATACAGTAGAGTCTCACTTATCCAACACTCGCTTATCCAACATTCTGGATTATCAGACGCATTTTTGTAGTCAATGTTTTCAATACATCGTGATATTTTGGTGCTAAATTCGTAAATACAGTAATTACTACATAGCATTACTGCGTATTGAACTACTTTTTCTGTCAAATTTGTTGTATAACATGATGTTTTGGTGCTTAATTTGTAAAATCGTAACCTAATTTGATGTTTAATAGGCTTTTCCTTAATCTCTCCTTATTATCCAACATATTCGCTTATCCAACATTCTGCCGGCCCGTTTATGTTGGATAAGTGAGACTCTATGGTATATCTGTATATCTATATATCTATATACATAGATAGATTTAAAACAGTTAAACCATTTGGGTTATTAAAACCATTACACAATAAAATACTGAACTGCATTAAAACTCCATCCCTGTGCCTCTCAACCTTTAAAAATGCTGACTGACAGAGGAGCCCTTTCACCTGCCGGCAAAAGACAAGCAGAGATGAGGCCATGCTAATGATCTCTAGGGAGCAACCACCGAAAAGGCTATTTGCCCTCCTTTTGGGGGGTCATAAAAAGTGGGGAGCAGCTTGAAAATTCAAGGACTATGAAAACAACTTTAGAGACACACTCCTCCCACTGCAGTTTGGTGTTTATCTCTGGGAACCATTAATGACAGGAAGGGGATAGAGACACACTTTACATATTAACATAATAATAAATAAAACCTTGTGCAGGTGTCCAAAACAGCCCCCACTGGAGAATACCTGACAACCGGGAGCTTCATGATCCGAGGTAAGACCTTTTTCTGCACTTCCAGGGGAAGGTGGGCTGGAGGAAAGGAAGGAAATCGTGGCCCTTTCCTTTTGCATTGAGCCCTTGGCCAAAGTGGACCCATTTCTGATCCCAAACCAGCATCTCCTCTCGTTCTGCTATTCTTAGTCAAATGACTGACTGACCTTTTCTTGTGTTGTCGAAGGCTTTCATGGCTGGAATCACAGGGTTGTGTGTTTTCCGGCCTGTCTGGCCATGTTCCAGAAGTATTCTTTCCTGACGTTTTGCCCACATCTATGGCAGGCATCCTCGGACTATTACCTCACAACCTCTGAGGTTGCCTGCCATAGATGTGGGCAAAACGTCAACAGGGAATGATTCTGGAACATGACCATACTGCCCGGAAAACACACAACAACCCTGACCTTTTCTTGTTTTTTCTCCCCAGGAAAAAAGAATTTTCTCCCACCTTCCTATTTAATGATGGGCTTCAGCTTCCTCTTTAAGGTACCAGGTCTTTCATGCATTAATTTGCAGATCTCTGTGTTTGTGTGCATTAATTTGTGGATCTCAACATTCGGGATCTCTAGGTTCTCCAACTCGACTCTGTGGCCAACTTCTACTGGATCGGAAGACTTAGATCACTCATGGGCCAACTTTGGCCCTCCCTCCAGATGTTTTGGACTTAACTCCTCGGTAGGCTGTTAGGAATGGTGGGAGTTGAAGTCCAAAACACCTGGAAGGCTGAAGTTCGCCCATGCCTGCCTTAGCGTCTGTACACTGGCCAGTGTTTATTCCACGTACTATGGTGAGTCAGACTGTTAATTCATATCTAAAACACATGAATGGCCTGGCTTTACTAAAAGCCCCTGTTCAGGCCTTCTGTGGAGGATGCAGGTGACAGGCCCATTCTCCAGCGGTCGTTCACTTGTCTCCCGTGGGAACCCAAAGTGTTCTGTCTTCTCTTCCAGGTGGATGAGTCCTGTGTTTGGAGACACAAAGGGGAGCGGAAGGTGAAAGTGCAAGAAGAAGACATGGATACAGTGACCAGCAGCACCATTGAGCTGGCAGCAGAAGAAACCGAGCCTTTAGGTACTCTTTCCATCAAGGAGTTTTCTACATCACCTGTTCACCTCCTCTACATATATGATACAGGCCCCCCCGGTGGCACAGTGTGTTAAAGCGCTGAGCTGCTGAACTTGTGGACTGAAATGTCTCAGGTTCAAATCCCGGGAGCAGAATGAACACCCACTGTTAGCTCCAGCTCCTGCCAACCATGCAAATGTGAGTAGATCAATAGGTACCGCTCCGGCGGGAAGGTAACGGTGCTCCATGCAGTCATGCCAGCCACATGACCTTGGAGGTGTCAATGGACAACGCCGGCTCTTTGGCTTAGAAATGGAGATGAGCACCAACCCCCAGAGTCAGACATGACTGGACTTAACGTCAGGGGAAGCCTTTACCTTCTTTACATATATGATAATTCAAATATATCTAATATATGATCACAATTTCGAGTATTATAAGCATATAGCTAGATAGCTGAGACATATTGTAGTATAGTGTAATACAGAAAGCATATTGGATACAAACAATAGCTATATGTCATTATACATAGCAAGAGAAAAAGAGCATGGCAGGGCCTGAAGATAAAATCCAGATAGTGAACCTAATGCTTGTTGCTCCTTTTGGTTGGCTTAAAGGTGGTATCAATGTGGATTTTGGATTCCCTTGTGAATTCCAATAATAATAATAATAATAACAATAATAATAACAATAATAATAACAACAACAATAATAATAATAATAATAATAATAATAATAATAACAACAATAACAAATGGTAGAGGAAGAGAATCCTGCACTGGCAGATTATGTTGAAAGGCAGTCAAGAACTATTATTGATGGAAGACAAGGGTAGAAAACTGCTTAAGGTGCAAAAGGCAAAGCGTGAATACCGTAAAAATACAATGCGGGACAGAAGAGAAAACTGGCAAAAAGCGGCTCTCCATGGACAGTTCCTGGGAAACATTGAGAGCCAAATCGACAAGGAGAAAACATGGATGTGGCTCTCAAATGGATCTTTGGAAAAGGAGACGGAGGGCCTGATTCTGGCAGCCCAAAAACAAGCCATTAGAATCAATGCCATCAAAGCCAAAATTGAAAAGTCGATGACAGATCCCAAATGTAGACTCTGCGAGGACGCAGATGAAACAATAGATCACATCCTCAGCTGCTGCAAGAAGATTGCACAGATGGACTACAAGCAGCGGCAGAATACCTCTGCTCAGGCAATCCATTGGAACTTGTGCCACAAATACCATCTGCCTGGGACAAAGAACTGGTGGGAAAAACTTACAGAAAATGAAAACGTCAAACTACTCTAGGACTTCCAAATTCAGACTGACAGAGTTTTGAAGCACAAGACTCCTGACCTCATGATCATGGGAAAATATGAAGTATGGATAATTGATGTTGTAATCCCAGGCGACAGCATAATTGACGAGAAGCAACTGGAAAAGCTGACACGATACGAGGATTTAAAGATTGAACTACAAAGACTCTGGCACAAGCTAGTCAAGGGGGTCCCAGTGATTATGGGCACACTGGATGCAGTGCCTAAAGGCCTTGGCACTGACAAAATAACCTGTCAGCTGCCAAAGCCACCCTACTTGGATCTGCACACATTATTCACCAATACATCACACGATCCTAGACACTTTGGAAATGTCTGACGTGTGATCCAATACAACAGCCACCATAGGGATCTAGTTTGCTGTGTACTCATCTTGTTGTGTATCAAATAATGATGATGATATTTTTTGTCCGCCTCTCCCCATAGCTCTAGGCATGTTATAACATAGTTAAAAATACATATTCATTATATGAAATCCACATATTAAAAGGTATTTCTACAAAATACATACACATAACAATAATTAAAATACAGTGGCACAAGACCTGAGTTTAAAATTAATGATTAAAACTGGCTTTAAAATAATGATTAGAACAGTAGGGCTCAGAGTTATGGGTTCAAATGTCAGGAAAGGCGATCCCACCTGAACATGAAGAACCTCTTGAGTGCAAAAAGAGCTGTTCATTAGTGGAACTCTCTGCCTCGGAGTCTGGTGGAAGCTCCTTCCTTGGAGGCTTTTATACAGAGGCTGGATGGCCATCTCTTGGGGGTGCTTTGGTTGTGCTTGTCTTGGCTGGCAGAAGGAGGTTGGACTAGGTGGCCCATGTGGTCCCAAACCCGAACTCTGTGCCAAGTTTGCCTTCTCTTTTGCTGTCTCCAAGATGCTCCAGAAGGAGAGGAAAGCAGCAGTGAAGATGGTGAGAAGGGAGAATCCCAGGAGAAAGGGGAGAGTGAGCAGGATCCCTCAGAAACACACCAACGGGAAGGGGACCTCGTAGCGGGATCGTCAGAGGAAGAGGACGCTGGGTCAGAGGACGAGGGTGAAGGGGAGGAAGAGCCAGCCAAGGAGGCCTCGGAGGAGATCCATTTCCCAGACACCACCATTGACCTCTCCCACCTCCACACTCAGAGGTAAGTGAGATGCACTTGTCCCAGCGAGAGTCAGGTCAGTGTTATAAAAAAGCAGGATCTGGCAGAAACACACCACTACATGGGGATCGTTGTTAGTATGTGTAATGTGTAATGAAGTATTAATTTTTGGTTTACAGATGTCATGTTTAATTGTGTGTTTGTGTTTTAAAAGGGTAAGTATTACAGTTATTGCATCTCAGCACTCAGAGGCTGGTTGCCATGGAGAAGTAGGCGGAGCCAACTGTCGTTTAGTTGAAGAAGTGCAGAGTTTTAAAAAAGGGATTCAGTCTGTGCTTTGATAAGACACAGAGAAGATTGATCCTAGGTTGAGGGGATCAAGGAGACTCAATTGTTCATTTTGAGTCGGTTTAAAATAAGTTTGGTGACTTATTTAATGTAGTCTGTGTCCTGGTAAGGAACAGAGAATCTGTGATCCTATATCACAGGGGTGACTGCGGTTTAAAAGTAGCAGAGAAAGAAGTGACACTTTAGAGAGTTTGACTCATCTCAGTCTAGTATTGTAACTGTTAATAAAAAATACCTCTAAGTGAGAAACAACATTGTAACCACTAAGCTCTGTGCCTGAATAAACTTGTTCTTGTTTTTCCAACATCGAAGCCTCTGTCGCACATATTATAAACCAAGATACGCTACCATCTAAAGTGAATAAGAAGAAGAAAGAAAAAAAAAAGAGTAAAAGGTCTCCTCCCTGAGTCTTGTTGAAGTGGGAATGATTGTTTATAGAATTGTTTAAATGTAATTGAGTTATAGTGGTGCAATGTGAGCTGGAGATTGCATCATGCACTGTCTGCTGTCCACTATGCGAGTGTGTAAAGAGTTAACTGTGTATTGCATCAGACAGCAGAGGTGGTTATAAATAGCTCCCTGTATTATCTGTTATTTCCTCTGCCCTCTGCTCTCTGCCTCTTTGCACTCTGTCTGTATATATCGTCTTGAGAGTTTTCCGTTTATTAGTAAACCTTTTATAGAAAGCCAAACAGGCTTAAGCCTCTTTATTGGTGCCAGTGATTCTTCGTTGATCTTCCGCTGCATGTGTGTTTCTCCAAACCGCGCGCTCTGACAAGTCTTTGGTGGTTGCAGCTTTACAAATTGGTGGCAGTCATAAATAGCTTCCTTACAATCTCGCACAGGATAAATTCTGAATGGTGATGGTTTTCTTCAGTCCGGGATCTTTTCTTCAGTCCGGATTCTTTCTTTTCTTTGCACAGATCCCGGCTGCAGTCTGCTTCCAAAGAGGACACTTCGAGCAATGAGAGCAAGTCCCAGGCGGGCCGCAGGCATCTCTCGGCCAAGCAGAGGAGGTGAGGGACTTTGGTGTGTGTTTGTATTGGGCTCCATTGTGTCTTATGCATGGGCCAACTTGGGCCTTCCCTCCAGGTGTTTTGGACTGCAACTCCCACCATTCCTAACCACCTCAGGCCCCTGAGGTGGGCCTGAGGCGGTTAGGAATGGTGGGAGTTGCAGTCCAAAACACCTGGAGGGAGAGCCCAAGTTGTCCCACACCTGGGTTATGTTTATGTGTCTCTCCATCACCCCGAAAGCAAGCCAGAGCCTGGAATTGTGTGCTTCTCCTCAGAGAAATGAAGAAGAAGAAGCAGCCAAGCGAAGGAGAGGAGCCAGAGCCGCCGAAGGAGAAGGATGAGGAGGAGGAAGCCTCGCTTTCCCTGCCTCTGTCTTCCAGCGGCATCAGAAATGGAGGCAACCAACCACTTGTGAAGAGAGGGCAGAAGGTGGGCAGAACTGGGAGATGAGGTGGTCTGATTGGGGTCAACAGTTTTCAGGGGGTTTGGTGCATCTTTTCCATCCTTATTTTCATCAACTGAATTTATACTCAGTCTTCACCCATTTATAGAATCCTAGAGTAATCCTAGAGTAATAAGCTCTGGTGGCACAGTGGGTTAAACTGCTGAGCTGCTGAGCTCACTGACCAAAAGGTCAGTAGTTCGAATCCAGGGATCGGAGTGAGCTCCCACTGTTAGCCTCAGCTTCTGCCTATCTAGCAGTTTGAAAACATGTAAATATGAGTAGATCAATAGATAGCGCATCTGCGGGAAGGTAACGGCACTCCTTGCAGTCATGCCAGCCACATGACCTTGGAGGTGTCTACGGACACTCTTCGGCTTAGAAATGGAGGTAAGCACCAACCCCCAGAGTCGGACATGACTAGATCTAATGTCAAGGAAAAATCTTTTCCTTTAGCTTTGGAGTAATACAGCACAGAGGGCATGCTGAGATTTCATTGAGCTTTTTAAGAGACAAAAATGCAGGGAGTGAGTTCTCTTAAGAGACAAAACCCTGCTCAACGTGGTCAGAAACAGTCTCAATCTCAACCTCTTCGATTGGCTCAATGTGGCCGTTCAGCCTCAGTCATTGTGGCCAAGTTCAGCCTCCTTATCACTCTTCTCTTTCCTGCAGAGCAAGCTGAAGAAGATCAAGGAGAAGTACAAGGACCAGGACGAGGAGGACCGCGAGCTCATCATGAAGCTGCTGGGAGTAAGGCTCTTTTGCTTTCCTTTTCTTGGCATCTCTTGGTTTGAACCATGCCAAGCTGGGTTGGGACTGGGATGGGAGTCCATCTGCAGGGGCCTTGAGGGTCTCCAAGCAAGGCTTGAAACCTCAGCAAGGCTATGGCAACATTGCGCAAGATGAACCTGCCCTCTTGACTCTTTAGAAGCCAGATCCTTCTTGGAACCATTCTGCTGGTTGTTTGAAGGTTGACCCAGACACTTCTGATTTCTTCTGCCTCCAGTCCGCAGGGTCGAACAAGGAGGAGAAACCAAAGAAAGCCAAAAAGGGGAAGGGGAACCAAGAGCCCTCCAAGAAGCAGCCCCAGAAACCCCGAAAGAAGCCCGAGAAGGGGGTCAGGATAGAAGAATTGACCCCTGAGATGGAGGCCGTTGCCTTGGAAGACCCTCCAGATGAGAAGGTAAATCACCAAGGGGAGTGTTTAGTACAAGCCTGGGCCAACTTGGGCCCTCCAGGTGTTTTGGACTCCAACTCCCACCATTCCTAACAGCCTACCGGCTGTTAGGAATTGTGGGAGTTGGAGTCCAAAACACCTGGAGGGCCCAAGTTGGCCCAGGCTTGGCCTAGTAGGATTTTGGAGCCCCATCTCTTCTTCTACATGGCATCTCTTCAGGCATTTAAAGATGTGTTGTCGAAGGCTTGAATGCCCAGAATTACTGTGCATTTTCTGGGCTGTATGGCCATGTTCCAGAAGCATCAGGGAACGTCAGGAGAGAATGCTTCTGGAACATGGACATACAGCCCAGAAAATGCACAGCAACCCATTTAAATATGGGTGTGAAGCCACCTTGCCATCAGATGTAAGATGGGAAGCACCTGGCTTGAAAACAGTTCATGTGAAATGGATCTAGGAGTCATAGGAAACCACAAGTTGAACATAAACAATGTGGTGTGGCAGCTAAAAAAGGCAATGTGATTCTAGTCTGCATCAAGATACAGTGTTTCCTATACTGAGCTGAAGGGAGTATCACAAACCTAACTTTCCTTTCCGTTCCATTCCTTTTCCTTTTCTTTTTCTTTTTCCTTTCCCTTCCTTGCTTCTGTTGATAGTTCACCATTTCTTTTTCCTTTTTACAGGAAGAGCTGGATCAAGATCAGCACACACATGAGGTAAATCAAGTTTTTGGATGAGTCTTTGTGGAAAATAGTATTGAGGCTCACTGGATCCTAAGGGCTGAGTGTTTTTACCTTCCTGAGTGATTTGCATCACATTTGATCATCAATATCATGTCTTAGCAACCAATAAAATGAACGGGCAGGACCATGAGGATGCATAAATGCACAAAATATAACATACTTTGACCTGAGTAAATGGATGCTTAATAGTCGCATTGCAAAACAAAAACCCATCAGTCTTGCAGAGCAAAATTTTCTCTTTCAGATGCTACTATTCACAAGCATATTCAGGTGGAGTCTTTTTAAAGAATTGCCTTTGAACTTTGGTAGATTTTACCATTTGCACCGAAAGTGCCAAATTTGAAGAGATCCTGCAAGGCAATTATAGATGCTGGGTAGATGCTAATTTGGCAGTATTATGTCCAGCACAAGTATAATGCTTGGTCAAAATTTCTTTGTTTGCATGGAAATGGTTGCAGTCTGAATATTGGTCAAAATTTGTCGCGACACATTTGAATGCACACTTTGGGGCAACTTGTTTGACTGGATTTTGCATCCATAATGTTAAAATTAATTTAATCAAAATCAGCAGAAAAAAGATACAAGATTTCAAGTTTACTAGCCATTCTTCTACATTAAGTTGCAATTTTATTAGACCCCAAAAATGGCATTTTGTTAAACGTCATGCGCACGCTGACTGATTACCCTCCAGATCCAGGGGTCTAGATCAGCAATTATTGTAGTTACAGACCTCAAATTTTGGGAGACACCTGACTGGTGCTACAGCTAAAATTTGAACAAAATTGGAGAACATGATGGTGGGAACTTTTTTAAAATTTTATACCTCTTGGTATGGTATGACCCCAGTTGTACTTTGCTTATTCCATGTAAACATCCATACGTCTCTGTGCAATGCTGTGTTTCACAAATTGACATCCTTTGACTTGTAGAAGTCACTCAAATGGACCAGATTGATATGTAGTTCGTGTACCCACTCCTTTTAGGACCATTACACCATTTTACTTGGCTGTTTCGTTAATTGGAACTAGAATTCTGTGTGAATGCAGGGCAGGCATGGGCCAACTTCGTCTCTCCAGTTGTTTTGGACTCCAACTCCCACAATTCCTAACAGCCTACCGGCTGTTAGGAATTGTGGGAGTTGCATTCCAAAACACCTGGAGGGACAAAGTTGGTGTGAATGTATGATTTTTGTGTAGTTTTGAAATCTGTACTCATGGTTTAAAGCTATCTGATAGTGTGTGTGTCTGTAATGCAGCATGTAATCCAGTAATGCAAGTGTTAACTGCATAGAATAGAGATTTATAGCTAGAGGGAAAAGTGAAAGATTTCCAGTACAATAAGACATTCATCACTGCTGTGGAATGTGGGAGGAGACAGCAGTGCTTCTTATGCGGTGAATAATCGAGGTCGGATGCACAAACGCTAGGCTCCGGCAAAACTATGTAAATATTGTATATAACAGCAATAAAGTATAAACCGCTGGATTCAGCTGACAACTGGGAGGTCTGGATTTATTTCCATGTGACTGAGCACATCAGAGCAGGAGCTAAATTGAGACAGGAAGTGATTAAGTCTCAATTTAACCGTTTCATGACAGTTGGCTCATGCTAGGCATGAGGTGGATGGTGACTAACCTTGGACTTGTTTAAAACATAAAAGGATTCACTTACTTGGACATTTAAATTTGGACTCACAATTAGTGACTTATACAGTCCTCCATGTGGAACATGAACTCTGGTGGGCATTGGACTCACAAACTCTGAGATATAGAGTTTTACTTTCTATGAATGTATGTGTGTTGGTAACACATGGATTATATTTTGGTTTAATTACTGTTTTATAGTTCATATTATTGGATTACATTTCTAGCTATAGTGGCCTCTTGCCTGTGCATTTCAGGGAATCCTTTCTTTGTATAGTTGGCTCATGTCTGCCATAGAATCTTTGGAAAGACTGAGAAAATCCTTTGAGAGGACATATTCTGTATGATGCAAGTAGGCAAAAGCATGGGCACTGGTCCCTTGCATATGGGAAAGGGTGCACATGTATACAAAGACCACACAAACAAGATTGCAAGGGCACTGGCCAGGTTCCTCTTGAGGCCCTTTTGCTCTTCCTTCCAGGAAGGAGACACCTTCTTTGACTCCCTGACCGGCCAGCCCCACCAGGAAGACCTCCTTCTCTTCGCCGTGCCCATCTGCGCCCCATACACCGCCATGACCAACTACAAGTGAGTAAAGGGGCCAGAGCTCTTTGGCAGTGTGCCTGCAATGTGTGCCTGCATCCCATTAAAGCCCCTGCTTCTCCCTCTTCTTTTGTCTTAAAGATACAAAGTGAAGCTGACGCCGGGGACCCAGAAGAAGGGGAAAGGTAGGCATTGCTCTCTCTGGCTTCTCTTTCTTTTCTTGGGAGAGAAGTAGTTACACAAAGTCCAAGAAGGATGCAGGTCTTGCAGGAAAAGCCTCAAGGGGTTCTGTCTCTGCTTTCAAGTTTCATAGAAACAGAGTTGAACGAGACAGAAAGGATATATAGTCCAACCCCATCCTGCCAGGTGGGAATCCAAAGCCTATGCATTCCTGAAAGATGCCCTTCTTCCAACCTGTGTTTAAAGTTCTCCAAAGATGGAGATGCATGAACAAACAGCTCCACTCCCTTAGTTTTTCAGCATGAATTTCCACTGAAAACTATGCTCCAGAAGTCCTTGGCTCAGAGACATTTATTCATCTCTTTTGTAGAGAGGGACATCCAATCCAGCCCCAAGAAATCCACAAACCAAGCCCTCACAACAGATGGCCTTTCAGCCTCTGCTTTGAAATCCCACAGAGATGGAGACTCCTCCAGGCTCCAAGACGGCAGCCAATTCCACTCTTGAACAGCTCTTTCCTTCAGGAAGTTCTTACTAAGGTTTAGGTGGAGTTTCCCCCCTGCAATTTGACTTAAATGAGCACATTCATCTATATTGATTAGTAATAGCTCTAGGTTCCCAGAAGGGGTTTCAAAGACTGGATGGGCTCAGGATTTTGCAAAGAAGACAAGACAGGCTGTTAGCTAATAGTTGCTATCTATTACTAGTTGTGTACCTTTCCGTCTTTGCTGCTCACACCTTTTTTGTAAAACCACGCCTTTTGCCTTCTGACAGCTGCCAAGACTGCCTTGCACAATTTCATGCAGTCCAAGGAAGCAACGTCTCGGGAAAAGGATCTCTTTCGCAGCGTGAAGGTGAGGAGAGGCCTCCCTCTCTGTGTCTCATTATCGGTCCCATCGTCTTCCAGGCCATCCTTGGGAATGTCAAAATATACGGGATCCCAAATTGGAAATTAGAGCATAGAGGGTGCATCTGCACTGTAGAATGGATGCAGATTGACACCACTTTAAGTGTCATGGCTCAAAGCTGGGGAATCACAGGGGTTGTAGCTTAACACAGTCTAGCTTCCTCTGTCCAAGAGTGCTGCTGCTGCCTCACCAAATTATAACTCCAGGATTCCGTCACTTTGAAGTGTGCTGTCGGATGGCGTTCATTCCATAATGTAGATGCACCTTAGCATGCTCTCCTCATGTGTTACAAAAGTAACCAGAATAAATTAGACTTGGCAGCTTAAAGGCACACAAGATGCATGAGTCTTCCCAGGGGGCAAATGTGTGTCCTTTTGCTCCATTCCAGATGTTGTTCCTTTAACATATGAATCCAGGCTTGAGTATCAGAATAGGAAAATGGGACCCTTGCCAGTTCTGTGGGTTTGCATTTGAGTGTTTGGAAGCTCTTGTGAGTTCAGCATAAATCAGGCATGGGCCAACTTCGGCCCTCCCCCTAGGTGTTTTGGACTCCACAATTCCTAACAGCCTGCTGGCCACACACCCATGCCTGTGCTAAACTCTCCATGGAGACTTGGTTTTGGAAACTGATAGCACTGGGACAAATTAAACTGGTTGTCAAAGGCTTTCATCACCGGGTTGTTGTGAATTTTCCAAGCTGTATGGCCATGTTCCAGAAGCATTCTCTCCTGAAATTTAAATATCTGTGGAATGTCCAGGGTGGGAGAAAGAACTCTTCTCTATTGGAGGCAAGTGCAAATGTTGAAATTGGCCAATTTGATTAGCATTTAATGGGCTTTCAGCTTCAAAGCCTGGCTGCTTCATGCCTGGGGGAATCCTTTGTTGGGAGGTGTTAACTTCAAACAATCTACAGATCTACTAAGAAAATCCAATAAACGCTGTGTTCAACAAAAGACAAGAGGGATCCTCTCACCTTTGCAGGACTCTACCATATACCATGCAGCTGGGGAAAAGTCTACATAGGCAACACCAAACACAGCACCATTGGACACGAATCAAGGAACATGAAAGGCACTGCAGACTCACTCAACCAGAGAAGTCAGCCATAGCAGAGCACTTGATGATCCAACCTGGATACAGTATATTATTTGAGAACACAGGAATGCTGGACCACTCTCACAACCACCATGTCAGACTACACAGAGAAGCCATTGAAATCCACAAGCATGTGGACAATTTCAACACGTAGGAGAAAACTGTGAAGATGAACAAAATCTGGCCACCAGTATTTTAAAAACCCCTAAAATCAGGACAGTAAATAAAGAACAACAATCAGAAAACGGGAATTCCGGACAGGAAACAATTAGGGACAGCTAACACCTCCCAACAAAAGAAGCAGCCAGGCTTTGAAGCTGAAAGGCCATTCAATGCAAATCAAGGTGGCCAATTCCAACATTCACACTTGCCTCCAACAGACAAGAGTTCTTTCTTCCACCCTGGACATTATTCCACAGATATAAAACTCCACTTGCCTAGTTCCCAACAGACCTAACAGCTTCTGAGGGTGCCTGCCATAGATGTGAGAAAATGCTTCTGGAACATGGCCAGACAGCCTGGAAGACTCACAGCAACCCAACTTAAACTGGTCTGTTTCTGATCCCAATTCAAAGTGCTGTCTTTTTTGTTATTTATTTTTAAAAGGCCATTAAGCTGTGCACTTTGAGTCAAGCGTTGGGGGTTCTGCCTTCTTGAAAGAAAAGTCCTGGCAGAGCAATGTCTCACTCTCACTCTGCATCTGACTAATAATTATATATGATGCCTGTTTTGTTATTCTTTCCCGCAGGATACAGACCTCTCTCGAAACATCCCAGGCAAAGTGAAAGTGTCAGCCCCCAACCTCCTGAATATGAAGAAGAAGTGAGGGCTGTATCGCCTCCCTCCAACTTTGGAGCAACTAGAATGGGACTCCTTTTGTGGAACGGCTTCCTGTTTTGCTAATAATAAAGCCCTCCGCCCTTCAAATGGCGCATGATCCTTGTTCCTGAATCCGCAGCAGGAGAGCCAGAGGGGCCTCTCCATGGAGCTCTGGTTCCTTCTTGCTCGAGAGCAGACCTGCCTTCAGAAGGTTAGGCCCTAGTTTGGGGGCAAGCGGAAGCCAGACCAAGGTGTATTCGGAGATATGCAGGGTAGTCCCAAGAGACTGGCATGCATTTCCCATTCCTGCTACAGCCAGCCCTCCATAAATTGCAGGTTTAAATTTTGAGATTCCATTCTTTCCAGATTTAATAATATGATGTAATAAAATTTGAAAACAATTCTGTTCCTGTTAAAAAATAAAAGATAATGCAGTGTGTTGTCGAAGGATTTCATGGCTGGAATAACTGGGTTGCTGTGAGTTTTCAGGCTAAATGGCCATGTTCCAGAAGCATTCTCTTCTGACGTTTTGCCCATATCTATGGCAGGCATCCTCAGAGGTTGTGAGGTCTGTTGGAAACTAGGCAATGGGGTTTCTGTATCTGTGGAATAATGTCCAAGGTGGGAGAAAGAACTATTTCCTGTTTGAGTGTGAATGTTGCAATTGATCACCTTGATTAGAACTAAATAGCCTTGCAGCCTCAAGGTATGGCTGCTTCCTGCCTGGGGAAATCCTTTGTTGGGAGGTGTTAGCTGGCCCTGATCGTTTCCTGTCTGGAATTCCCCTGTCTTCTGAATGTTGTTCTTTATTTACTGTCTTGATTTTAGTTTTTAATACTGGTAGCCAGATTTTGTTCATTTTCATAGTTTCCTCCTTTCTGTTGAAATTGTCCACAAACTTCATAATAATAATAATAATTATTATTATTTATACCCCACCTCCATCTCCCCAAAGGGACTCAGAGCGGCTTACATGGGGCCAAGTAAGAGTAAATAAAACACATCCAAGTAAAAGCAAATCCAAATAAAGCATAACGAAATCACATCAACATAAACATGGATGATTAAAAACCTGAGCAAAAACTGAAATCTCGTGGATTCCAATTGCTTCTCTGTGTAGCCTGTCATGCTGGTTGTTAAAGTGGTCCGGCATTTCTGTGTTCTCAAATAATAGTCTGTGTTAGGATTCCACCGGGGAGGAAGCAGGCAAGCTTTGAAGCTGCAAGGCTATTCAATGCTAATCAAGTTCATCATTTTGCAACATTCACACTTGCCTCCAACAGACAAGAGTTCTTTCTCTCTCCCACCCTGGACCTTCCTTTTTTTTTAAATTTTTATTTATGATTTTTGAAATGCATAAAAGAAGAAGACAACAGTAATAATTATAATATAGAAATAAAAGAGAAAGAAAAGAGAAAAAAAGAAAAAAAATATTGAAATAATAATATGTAAATATCAAAGTGAGAAAAAAGAAAGAAAAAAAGAAAAAAAAAGGGAATAACAACTACAACACTAGACAAAAGTACACATATATCCCAGTTTCCCCTTCCAGAGCTTTCACATAACCGTATTTTACCCCCTTTTGCTTGATTTTCCTTTCTGTGGCTTCCCTTGGAACATTTAAGTTCTAGGGTAGTGTCTTTTCATGTTTAATATTTAGTTCTTGGTTTCTTTATCCATGTACTCTGTTAATTTTGTCCAGTCTGTTTCTTGTCTTGGAACATTGCCCTGTTTAACAATTTGAGTCAATATATCCATATTTTTAACATCCAAAAGTCTCAGAAGCCAGTTTTCTTTCGAGGGGATTTCTGGTGTCTTCCACATTTTGGCCAGGCAGATCCTGGCTGCCGTTACCATATATGTAAACAGTTTGTCTGTGTTATGATCCATCTGGAAATCCGTAATTTCTAGCAGGAAGTATTCCGGTTTTAAGTCAAATTTCTTTTGAATTATTTTCTCTATTTCCTTGTGGATTGTCTGCCAATAGTTTTTAACCTTCACCCTGGACCTTCCAACAGACCTCACAACCTCTGAGGATGCCTGCCATAGATGCAGGCGAAACCTCAGGAGAGAATGCTTCTGGAACATGGCCATACAAATTTGGAAAACTCACAGCAACCTAAAAATAATACAATTGCCAATTCCTCATTTTTAACACATCCAATGAAATGGAGGGCTGACTGTAGTTTAAAACTCTTAAGTCCGTTCCTTCTAGATTGAGCAAGAAAGTCTGGAAGGAAACAAGAATTGTTCCAGAAGGAACGAGGTTAAATAGATTGAGGCATGGGCAAACTTCAGTCCTCCCTCCAGGTGTTTTGGACTTCAACTCCCATCATTCCTAACAGCCCCAGGCCCCTTCTTTTTCCCCCTCCGCCGCTTAAGCGGCGGAGGGGGAAAAAGAAAGGGCCTGGGGCTGTTAGGAATGGTGGGAGTTGAAGTCCAAAACACCCGGAGGGCCCAAGTTAACCCATGCCTGCCTTACACACTTGCTTATACATATATTCCACCTTTGCATTAAATACCTTTATTGCAAACAAATCTGTACACAAAAATAGGTTCTCTCTCTAAGCCATTCACATGCAACAGAAAAAGGAGGCCGAAGCAGAAAAGCCACTACGTACGCTGCGAAATAGTTAAAAGCCTATACACTCTGTGTCACACAGAGATGGCGGGAGGGTTCCACACCTCTTCTCCGAAGGGCTCATCCACGCATGAAAGTGGCCAGTGAAGGGACCGGACGTCTTGCTCCTCCTCCTAAGAGCCGGAGGTGTTGATGCTGCCAAAGCGCTGGTTGAGGCTCTGGAGCAAATGCTTGGGCAGGCAGTGCCAGGAGCTGGCCAGGGCCTCCTTGAAGCACAGGATGGCCTCCAGGCAGAGTCTGGGAACAAGACGAGGAAGGGAGAAGAAGATGGAAGAGGAAGAAGAACAAGAGGAGGAAGGGAGAAGAAGGGGAAGAAGAACAAGAAGAAAAGGAGGAAGGAGGAGGAGGAAGAGAACAAGAGGAGGAAGAACAACAACAAAAGGAGAAGGAAGAAAAACAACGAGGAGGAGGAAGAAGGAGGAAAGAGGAAAAAGGAAGAAGAGAGGAAGGAGGAGGAAAAAGGAGGAAGAACAAGAGGAAGTAGGGGAGGAGGAAGAAGAGGAGCAAGAAAAGGGCAGGAAGATGAACAAGAAGAACAAGAGGAAGGAAAAAGGAAGGAAGAAGAGGAGGAGGAGGAGGAACAAGAAAAGGGGAGGAGGAGAAAGAGAAGAGGAGGAGGAAGAAGTGGAAGAACGAGGAAGGAAGAAGAGGAAGAAGGAGAAAGAACAACAAGAACAAAAGAGGAAAGAAAAAGAAGAGGAGGAGGAAGGAGGAGGAGGAAAGAGGAAAAAGGAAGAGAGGAAGGAGGAGGAAAAAGAGGAGCAAGAAAAGGGCAGGAAGATGAACAACAAGAACAAGAGGAAGGAAAAAGGAAGGAAGAAGAGGAGGAGGAACAAGAAAAGGGGAGGAGGAGAAAGAGAAGAGGAGGAGGAAGAAGTGGAAGAACGAGGAAGGAAGAAGAGGAAGAAGGAGAAAGAACAACAAGAACAAAAGAGGAAAGAAAAAGAAGAGGAAGAGGAGGAAGAAGGAGGAGGAGGAAAGAGGAAAAAGGAAGAGAGGAAGGAGGAGGAAAAAGGAGGAAGAACAAGAGGAAGAAGGGGAGGAAGGAGGAGGAAGAAGGAAGAAGAGGAGCAAGAAAAGGGGGGAAGATGAGGAACAACAAGAACAAGAGGAGGAAGGAAAAGGGAAGAAGAGGAAGAAGAACAAGAAAAGGGGAGGAGGAGAAAGAGGGAAGAGGAGGAAGAGCAACAAGAAGAAGAGGAGGAAGAAGTGGAAGAACAAGGAGGAAGGAAGAAGAGGGAGGAAGAAGGAGAAAGAACAACAAGAACAAAAGAGGAAGGAGAAAAAGGAGAAAAGAGGAAAAAGAGGAGGGGGAAGAAGAAGCAGAAAAGGAAAAACAACAAGAAGAGGAGGAAGAAGAAAAGGAGGAGGAGAAGGAAAAAGAAGGGGAAGAAGAGAAATAGTTTAGACTTCGCTTCAGAAAGTAGAGGCAAGGAGCGCTTCTTTCTGCCCATTGGTTTTGGGAAATAAGGGGGCGAACTGGCCTACATTTCTGCTGGAATCCTATCTGGCAGTAGCTCCACTTTTTCCCAAGCCTGAAAAAGAGCATTGAGGGGAAGGAGGAAGGGAAACCCCGGTTTTCTGCAGCCTATTCCACCCAGGGAGCACAGTCACTCTCTTCATCCCAACCACAGAGGCCTCCAAGATCTGTCCATCTACTGATAAGGCCTTGCCATTGTCTCCTATGTGAAGGGGTGGAAATTTTGGACACCCACAAATTGTGCTAAACGGCAGCTCCCATGTGCCATATCCAGCACAGGCAATGGCAAGGGATGTTGGGAATTGAGGTCTGTGATCCCCCAAGGAAGGCTTCCCCTTAAACTTGATATATCCTCTGAATGTTTGGGAATGCAGCTCCCTTCATCCCTGACCAGAGACCCGAAAAGTGTTCAAACCCATACCTTACAAGAGATTTTGGTTGAAGAGAAAACACAAGGATCTCATTACTGTGCTCCTGGATGAAAAAAAAGGAAAGAGACAACAATAGTGAATCTCACAACTGGGAAAAAAAAGATGTTTGATTTTCAGGCCAGTATTCCAGTATGGGCCAACTTGGGCCCTCCCAGTGTTTTGGACTTCAACTCCCACAATTCCTAACAGCCTACCGGCTGTTAGGAATTGTGGGAGTTGAAGTCCAAAACACTGGGAGGGCCCAAGCTGGCCCATGCCTCTTTGGAGTCACATTTGTGATTGTGGTGGAGAAAGGCTTACCGCTTTCTGATGTGCGAGGAGGTTGTTGGCGCAGCCGCCAAAGACGATCACCTCGCCCTCGTCGCTTGCGCAGGCCGTGTGCCAGAGCCTGGGAGTGGGAGACACAACACAAAGCAGTGAGAGGCCGAGGCTGGCAGGGGTGGCACAGAGACAAGGAGACACAAAGGGAAAGGAGGTCCGTGGGGAAGAAACACAGATGTGTTGTCGAAGGCTTTCATGGACAGAATCACAGGGTTGCTGTGTGTTTTTTGGGCTGTATTGGCCATGTTCCAGAAGCATATATGTACCTCACAACCTCTGAGGATGCCTGCCATAGATGCAGGCGAAATGTCAGGAGAGAATACTTCTGGAACATGGCCATATAGCCCAAAAAACACGCAACCACCCAGAAACAGATCTTTTCAGCCAGCAGCAGCCACAGGCCTAACCCTGGGAGGCTGGCTTTGCCATCTGTGAGCAAGTTGCAACTTGCAGGAATCCATGCTGTTTATTACAGGCAACCCTCTCTCCACATTTGTGGGTTTGACTTCTGCAAATGTGATTACACTGTGTAACAAAATTTGAAAAAAAAAAACTTCTGTTCCTGGTTTGAAAGTGTTACAGTAGAGTCTCACTTATCCGAGCCTCGCTAATCCAAGTTTCTGGATTATCCAAGCCATTTTTGTAGTCAATGTTTTCAATACATTGTGATATTTTTGCGCTAAATTCATAAATACAGTGATTACAACATAACATTACAGCGTATTGAACTGCTTTTTCTGTCAAATTTGTTGTAAAACATGATGTTCTGGTGCTTAATTTGTAAAATCCTAACCTAATTTGATGTTTAATAGGCTTTTTCTTAATCCCTCCTTATTATCCAAGATATTCGCTTATCCAAGCTTCTGCCGGCCCGTTTAGCTTGGATAAGTGAGACTCTACTGTATTTCCTGTTTAATTGTGAGGTACTGGAAGTAGTAGTTATAGCCTAGAAAGGTTTTTGTGGCTGCTACAGTAGAGTCTCTCTTATCCAACACTCACTTATCCAACATTCTGGATTATCCAACGCATTTTTGTAGTCAATGTTTTCAATACATTGTGATATTTTGGTGCTAAATTCATAAATACAGTAATTACTACATAGCGTTACTGCGTATTGAACAACTTTTTCTGTCAAATTTGTTGTATAACATGATGTTTTGGTGCTTAATTTGTGAAATCATAACCTAATTTGATGTTTAATAGGCTTTTCCTTAATCTCTCCTTATTATCCAACATATTTGCTTATCCAATGTTCTGCCAGCCCGTTTATGTTGGATAAGTGAGACTCTACTGTACATTGAAAACCTAAAGCAAAATGTGCTGCACGATGTCCCTCCTTCCCATGTTTTTATGATAGAACCAATTAGGAAATGGCATTTATAATTCAGGAACAAAAATCGTGTTACATAGTGTTATTTGCCGACTTCTCTCTAGGTCTTACAGTTCACCTCTTTGATCTAATTCCAGAGGACATAGAAATTCCAAGAGAGGTTGAAGGAATGTCATTTAAATATATGTATGTATGTATGTATGTATGTATGTATGTATGTATGTATACACACACACACACACACACACACTTTCTCCAGAGTCTAGGAGCAGTCATTGATGGAGGCGCGTAGAACCCCCATGGAAGTGGGATAATTGCACATGATGATGATGATGCTTTATTTATAACCTCCCCGAAGGGACCCAGGGTGGCTCCCAGCAATATAAAACAGTGGCAAACATTCAATGCCAAGAGTAACATAACAAACTCAATAAAAATAATAAAATAATAGCTGGATATTGCTCATGAGCACTTTGCCTCCATAACTCTGAAGTTCGATAAAACACTGATGTTTGGAATAAACGCGAGTCAATGAACATGAAAGGCACTGCAGACTACTCTGGCCGGAACAATCATCCATAGCAGAACACATGATAAAGCAAGCTTGGCACAAAATGCTATTTGAGAACATGAAAATTCTGAACCACTCTGATACCCACTTTGTCAGACTATACAAAGAAGCCATTGAAATCCACAAGCACATGGACAATTTCAACAGAAAGGAAGAAACCATGAAGATAAACAAAGCCTGGCTACCAGTATTGACAAATACTGATGATGCTTCAGTCCTTTCCAAAAGAGCTGCAAACCTAGTTACATGGGGTTCCTCTCCCATCCACCCCAAAGGTTCAAAGAGCCATTGCAGCACAGTGTCTTTGTGCATTGCTTTCCTTACCGGGGTTTCTCTGAATAGTTGTGCTCAAATTGGATCCATTCGTTTTTACTGATGCAGTAGATCCAGGCATCACCTGCAAGGCGCAGAACAGAAGTCAGTGCATCCCTCAAAACCACCTTGAAAGTGTTTCACCAAAACTGACAGTGAATCAGGCTGTTGGGAATTGTGGGAGTTGAAGTCCAAAACACCCAGAGGGAGGGCCAAAGTTGGCCCATGCCTGCCCTAAGGAGCCATTCAGTCCAACCCCCTTCGGCCATGCAGAAAGAAACAACCAAAGCCCGTAACACTATTATTTTGTGCGATCATCACAGGAAGGGGAAAAAATCCAAGGCAGACACTTGCAGCTGGGAAAGAAAGGGCCCTTACGCAGAATGGGCTCTACTTACTGAGTGGCTGCTTGTCGGTGGTGAAGCCGCCAAAGAGGAAGAGATGGTCAGACGACACGGGGGTCAAGGAATGCCAGGACCTGCCAAGAGGGCAAGCCCCCTGCGTGATGCTGCGTTGAGGGGAAAAGGAGGCAACATTAACTTGGGTGGAAGCCACGTACAATTCTTAAAGGCCTGATCTATCTTAAGGGCATGTTTTAGGGAAGGCGTAATGAGAGTGCCCTGGATGTTGTAGGAACTCTTGAGACACTTTAATACACATCCAAACTAGACGATTTGTTTTGCTGTTTTGAAAAGGCAATAGATATTTTCCATGGCACATTATTTTCCTCACCTCAGTATCTTGCATTTAGGGTGATTTACTTTGTGCTTGATCACCGGAAGGTAAACCTAAGTTAAATGTGCAAAGGCAAAGACATACACCTCCGGAGAAATCCCACTTTGGAAGGGAAAAGAGGTAAAGTTTGGGGAGGATATGCATTGCTAGCACAGTGCAATAGTCTGAGCTTTGGACTACAACTTTGGTGACTAAGGGCCCTTCCACACAGCCCTATAACCCAGAATATCAAGGCAGAATAACCCACAATATCTGCTTTGAACTGGGTTATCTGAGTCCACACTGCCATATATCCCAGTTCAAGGCAGATCTTGTGGGATTTTATTCAGCTGTGTAGAAGCAGCCTAAGAGGCGAATCCCTCCTCAATCATGGAAAGCACTGGGTGACTTTGACCAAGTCTCACTGTCTCAGCTTCAGAGGAAGGCAAAGCAAACCCTCTCTGAGCAAATCTTGCCAAGAAAGCCCTGTGAGAAGTTCACTTTAGTTTCACTCCAAGTTGGAAACAAGCAGTAATTGCCTGATTTACTCTCAGAGGACCTTCTGATCTAATTATCATCTCAGAATTTGGCACCTCAGAATTTTGGATGCTCTTTCCCAGCTTATGAAAGGGCAGGAAGCCTCCATTCCCAACCTACAGTTTTACAAAAAGGCCAACTTACATTTCATGCCATTCCCACTTCTCCAGATTGAGGTAATAGAGATCGTTCATTCTAGACTCCTGCAAAGAGAGGGAGGGAGGGATGTCACGTAATGCCGGAAGGGAAGAAGCATCAACACTTGTATCAAGAGCAGAGGGACAGAGGGAACCCTGTCTTTGTTTTTCATGTTTCCTAGATTTATGTAACTCAGGGTGTTCTGTTTCCTGCCTGCATTGGGAGGTCACTTCCCCCAAAGTCTTCAGTGTGTCTTTATGACCCTTTGTTTGAGAAGGGAGCATCATGAGGCTTCTCTCTACCCCGAGATGCCTGACACACAGAGACATGAGAGTCAGCTTTAGGGACTCTTCTACCAAAGTTTTGTCTGTCTATTATTTTGTCTATAGGCATCACTTCCCCCTTCTTCTTTCCAAAAGCCTTTAAGTGTGCTTTATTGCCCTTTCTTTGAGAAAGAAACATCTTAACTTCTCTCTTATAAACACATCTGAGACCAGAATTAGGGACTCTTCTCCCAAAGTCAGGCAACTTTCTTTTGTCTATCTACGCTTTTATATCTGCAAGAGCAACAATACCAATATGTTTTTACCTGTTTTTAAAACTTTTTCAGAGCTGCATATTTCCTCTCCTATTTCTTACCATCAGCTCATACAGTATATAGAACTGGCTGTTCTTTACTCTGCTCTGGTAGAGATACCAACTATTCCTATTTCTTAGTGCGGCTTCCATTTGTCAGGACAATTCCTCACCCGGTATCTGCCTCCGAAGACGTAGCCCCGGTTGCCGACAGTGGCGCAGGCGTGAGCAGCGCGGGGGGATGGCGATTTGCCCTGGAGAAAAATTCAGGAGAGGTTCAGAAGCCGAGATGGTTTCACATGGGCATGTTATTTGTAATTATTTAAAAATATTGGTAAAAGAAATTGATATATAAAACCATAATATGCATTTACAAACAGAGCACACAAAATACAAAGAGAGTAACAAACACAGTAGACAATATAGTCCCTCCATCCCTGCACCGTGGATTTCCATCCCTACTCATGATATCTATACCTTAGAATACCTACCCCTATAGGTTCCTTAAATACCGTATATACTCGAGTATAAGCCGACCCAAATATAAGCTGAGGCACCTAATTTTACCACAAAAACTGGGAAAACATTGACTCCAGTAAAAGCCGAGAGTGGTAAATTTCAGAAATAAAAATAGATACCAATAAAATTACATTAATTGAGGCATCAGTAGGTTAAATGTTTTTGAATATTTACATAAAGCTCTAATTTAAGATAAGACTGTCTAACTCTGATTAAGTCATTATTCTCATCTTCTTCAATGTAAATGTGCTTATGTATCCTTTTAATAATAATAGAGTAAAATAATACATGTAATAATAATAATAAATACAGGAAAATAACACATGTAATAATAAATAGAGTAGAATAATAAATGTAATAATAATAAGATCAGAGTGAAATAATAAATGTATTAATAATAATAAAAATAGAGTAAATAATGTAATAGTAGCAACAATAATAGAGTACAATAATAAATGTAATAATAATAGAGTAAAATAATAAATGTAATAATAGCAATAATAAAGAAAAAATAAATGTTCCATATATTCTTGAGTATAAGCTGACCCAAATATAAGCCAACCAGGATCCTCACCCGAGTATAAGCTGACGGGGGCTTTTTCAGTCCTAAAAAAAGGCTGAAAAACTAGGCTTATACTCGAGTATATACAGTAGTTCTCCTTGCAGTATACTTAAAGTCAACTTTTGTCTTCTTTCCAAGATATGCAAAGGCCAGCCATCCTTTGTTTTCAAACTCTTCATGATTTTTACCCCGAAGTCCATTAGACAGTATGTAATCTATTAATTTTTCTCTCGAATCTCTCTTTCTCCTTTCAATGATTTCGCTATAACCTTTCTTGCTCCAACAAAGCTGTATTGGCAGATATCTTTATCTTCCTGGTTAATACCCTATCTGAATAGACCTAGAAGACACATTGCTGGGCTTTTCTTGACCTTGTTGATGAGCATATTATTTGTTTCCAAAACTCCTTTTCCAAAATTGTGATACTATCAGACATCTGGAGGAAAAGAGTTTAAGAAATGCATCTCAATTTTCCCCCCAAGTCTCTGGCCCAAGAGATCATGACAGGCTTTATTCTGTTGCCTTCTAGATTATACTCTAGAATAAGCATGCTAGTGAATAACAGAATGAAAAATCTGCTGAAACACACTGAGCTGTCCTTCCTGTGGTGTAGGAACCTTTCCGGGTTCCCTATTCTTTCCATGTTATTTCTGAGTCTGGAATCGGGTTTTTTTTCTATTTACAATGTAATGCTTGGAAGCACATCTACTTCATTATTGTTCTCGATGATTTTTAAAACAGCCCTGAGAGGCAAGTCTAATGCTACTGATTCATGCATCTCTTGTATGACCACATAGCGGTTATTTCTGAGCACAATTCTAAGCCCTAGGTATGAGTTTGTGTGTTATCGATCAGGCCAGCACAGGCGTGGGCAAACTTTGGCCTTCTCTCCAGGTATTCTGGACTTCAACTCCCACAATTCCTAACAGCCAGTAGTTAGGAATTGTGGGAATTGAAGTCCAAAACACCTGGAGAGAGGGCCAAAGTTTGCTCATACCTTCTCTGTAGGAATGTCTAGGTCATCCAGTGCAACTCTATGTTATGCTGGATCATAGGTTGTGCTATTTAATGGGGTTTGGTCATATCCACGGTTTTAAGCATCTGCAGTCCCACCAGGAACCTATCCACCATGATAGATGGATCTTAATATTTCTCTTGAGCCATTTATATTCCAAACTGGAGAAAAACAGCCACATAAATCCGTAACAGGTAAATTCCAAAAGCAAATAGTGTCTTTTGTACTGAAGGGCATGCCATGGAAGTTATGTCAAATATGCTCTGGCAGAGAACAAGAAGCAGGCAATACTCCTGCCAAAGGAAGTTCTGAGGGGGCTCACCGTGGTCACTGGCTGGCTCCATGTGTAAGTCTCTGTGTCCAAGACGTGTACGTGATCGTTCCACCCTCGAGGGAGACCTGAATTCTTGAGACAACAACAGAGGTTTCAGACCTCACTGAAAATGTTTACATTTTGCCTCACATCATAAAATTACAATAACACACGTTTAAATTCAGGACAATGGCAATTTAAAACAACAAGCATTCTTAAAAATATGAACAACAGAATAAATAAGCAACTGAATAATTTCAAAGTACTCTCTATCAGGCATGGGCAAACGTGGGTCTTCCAGGTGTTTTGGACTTCAACTCCCAGCATTCCTAACAGCCTCAGGCTCCTTCCTTTTCCCCCTCAGCCACTTAAGCTGAAAAGGAAGGGGCCTGAGGCTGTTAGGAATGTTGGGAGTTGAAGTCCAAAACACCTAGAGGACCCAATGTTTGCCATGCCTGATCTATATAGAAACATATAGAACATATTGAAAACATATAGAAGTAGTAATGCTAACATCTCTTTCTGTGAAGAAGTTGCAGCTCTGATAACTTACGGTGCAGCTACACTGCAGAATGAATGCATTTTGAGACCACTTTGACTGCCGTTGCTCAATGCTATGAGATCCTGGCCAGAAAGTGGGCTCTGCACTTTCTGGCAAGGGAAACTAAAGGCCTGGCAAAACTACAACTCCCAGGATTCTATAATACAGAGTCATGGCAGGCAAAGCAGTGTCAAACAGCATTAATTCCATACAGTATAGATGCACACTTTCCTTTAACAGCAACAACAAAAGGGGTAAAACTTTCAATTTCACAGCACTTTGCATAACACTATGCAATAAAATTTGAAAAAATGAAAAATGGTCTGTTCCTGGTTTGAAAGTGTTATTTCCAGTTTAATTGTGTGGTCCTCACTTTGAAAGTATGCAGTTCTCCTACTTCAGAAACTTCATAGTTTTTTTTTTTTTGGCTCTCACAAACTAGGCTAAATTGGTTGAGACTTGATGATGAGATATTCATTGAAAAACTAGAGCAAATGTGCTGCGGGACGTCTCTCCCACAGAAACAAAGTTTTTACAGTTCAATAAACTTTTCCCATTTAAAAAAAAATAATAGAACCAATTAGGAAATGACGTTTATAACTCAGGAACAAAAATTGTGTTTCATTGTGTAATCATTTTTTAAAAAAATTCAGTGTCTATTCAGATCTGATATAATTTAAACCCCTCACATTGGGCCTGGTGAGTTTGCAGATTTTCTCCCATAAGCATCTACTAAGGGATTCCAGCTACTAAGCATCTAGAAGGGATTCCAGGGTGGAAAATGCAAAGGGACTCACCCAAAACGACGTTTCATCGAACTCAAACGTGCCTATCTGCTCACCTTCCGGGTAATAGCCGTAGCCGCCAAAAAAGACAAGCCTGTCAAGACATGGAAAATATGGAAAAGTCAGCAAAAACGCAACAAGGTTAACACCCAGCAGATGATTGGCTCACAACTGAAGGTATGCATTAGGCTGTTGTTTTAACATTTAAACCTGGGATTTTAAGAAGGAAAATTTAGAGCAGTGGTTCGCAACCTAGCGTCCCCAAATGTTTTTGGCCTTCAACTCCCAGAAATCCTAACAGCTGGTAAACTGGCTGGGATTTCTGGGAGTTGTGGGCCAAAACACCTGGGGACCCACAGGTTGAGAATCACTTATCTGGAATATCTGGTAGAATATTCCTGGGGGAGAAGGAATGCAGGCTGAGTATCCCTTATCCAAAAAGACAGGAAAAAGGAACGTTTGGGGGTTTTTCTCTCTGAATGTACTACATAGAATGACAGTTCTTCCTCCATACCCTTTATTTATCTTATCTTCTCCACCCACTCCTCAATTGGATTGGCTGATTCCTGTTTCCATTCTCTAGCGAAAACAATTCTAGCAGTGGTCGTAATATAAGTGAAAAGTTCATCTTATTTTATTTATTTATTTATTTCCATCATTTCTTCTTGTTCAGTCAATTGTAAGTCTAAATCTTTTTTGTTGAAGAAAAATACAGGCAAGATATGAAAAGAACGAATTGGGACGATCTTCAGGACTATCTGGATAATTTGAGAAAATGAGGATTATGAGAGAAAATTTTACTATTTTTTTTCTTTAGTAAGAAAAAATATTATTGAATAATAAGAAAATATTATTCAAGAAGATGGAATGGAAGTCATTTTTATTTTTTTATTTTTTTTTTGGTGTGTGGGCATATTTTGTAGATTGTAGACTTTTATCTTTCTCTCTTTTTCTTACTTTTCTATACCTTGGTTGTTCTCACCCTTTCAATCTATATATATAAAAGAGTGATGGCATCAGGGCAGCGGACAAAACAACAAAACTACAGGCCCCCCAACCTCGAAATTTGACAACACAACCCATCATCCATGCCTCTAGGTTGATACAACAAAAAGAAAAGAAAAATAAAGTCCTAATTAGAGGGAGAGGAATAATAGTTTTTATCCAATTACTGCCAGTTACAAGGCTAAACTCTGCCCACTTGGTCTCCTAGCAACCTACTCAGCCCAGGGGACAGGCAGACGTAGGCCTCACTTAGGCCTCTTCCACAGATTATCAGATTTTAACTGGATTATATGGCAGTGTAGACTCAAGGCCCTTCCACACAGCTATATAACCCATTTAGAATCTTATATTATCTGCTTTGAACTGGATTATCTTGACTCCACACTGCCATATAATCCACTTCAGTGTGCATACTAAACATAAAGACAGCCATACAACAGACATTCAATACCACCACTACATCAACAATTTCTCACCAACGCCACAGCAACGTGTGGCCGGGCACAGCTAGTGTAGTATAAAATTTAATGAAATTCTTTTTTTTAAAAAAAGAATGACAGTTCTTCCTATAACTTCTTGAAATGAAACACAAGACAGGGTGTCACGCAATCCTTTCTGGCCAGGAAACCTGGAAGAGACACGTTTTCCTCACGCACTTGTTTTTGTAAGCCCAGACGCCAAGTTTGTCTTTTGAGGAAGGAGGGACCCCCTGGCACTCCACCCGGACCCACTGCAAGACCTCGTTGTTCGACCTGGAATTCAGCATGTAGAACTGCAGGGAAGGAAAAGACACAGACGACGAGAAGGACAATCAGTGGAGAATCAAAGATGCATCTACGCCAGGCATGGGCCAGCTTGGGCCCTCCCTCCAGGTGTTTTGGACTTCAACTCCCAGCATTCCTAACAGCCTCAGGCCCCTTCCTTTTCCCCCTCAGCCGCTTAAGCGGCTGAGGGGGAAAAGGAAGGGGCCTGAGGCTGTTAGGAATGCTGGGAGTTGAAGTCCAAAACACCTGGAGGGAGGGCCTAAGTTGGCCCATGCCTGATCTACACTGTAGAATTTATGTAGTCTATAGAGATTTTACTTCTCCAGATTCATGTTTTCTCCGGTTCTGAGTGTTTAGCAATTGATTTTGCACCAATAATAATAATAATAATAATAATAATAATAATAGTGTAGCCCACTTTCTCTCTCTAAAAAGAGATCCAATGAGGCCAGCCTGTGTCAGTTGAAACCGTGTCAATCAAAACAACTTGTTTTTATCCACAGCTAGGACTGCATTTTATGAATTTTAATGTTTTACATTGTAACTGAGGCGGACGCTGGGGAGTTAAGAGGCATTCAGCCGAGCTCCGGTATCGTCATTGTTTTCCTTATTTTTATCTTTTAATATTTTTATATCATTTTACTCCCATTCTGCTCCAGTCTATTTCAGTTATCTCCAGCTTGAGCAGTGAGCAACATTTTTTTAGAAACTCTGGCTGTTTGCTCACATTACTTGTGCTGTGTATGTTGCTTCCTACTCCTTGTTGTTCATACTTATCTTTGTTACACTGCAAACAACACCTACTGCTGAGGAGTTTCTAACTAAAACTATATAAACTGAAAAGAAGAAAGAACTCCAAAACACAAAATAGAAAACTCCAAACTCTGTGAACTACAAAACCTCTGTGAACTTGTTTTTTCCCCTCTTCCTCTCAAGACTTGCTCAAGACTTGCTGGTGCTTTAATTAAGGTGCTCCAAAGTTAAAGGCACTTTACCTCCATTGCAATTATGTATGTGTATGATTGCAGTTCTGTGGTTTTATCATTTTAGATTTATGTATTGTCTATATACACTTTGCTGTATTTTGTTAGCCGCCCCGAATCACTTCGGGGAGAAGGTGGCGGGGTAGAAATAAAGTTTATTATTATTATTATTATTATTATTATTGACACAAAGACATAGTATGACACAGCAAACGAGACGTATATGCTGGATTTTGTATCACAAAATAATAATAATAATTTTATTTTTATACCCCGCCCCACCTCCCCGGAGGGACTCGGAGCGGCTTACATGGGGCCATGCCCGACATAAAAATACAATAACAGCGATAAAACAGTAAAAACAATTTTACACATCAATAAGACATCAACATCAGTAAAACAGTCATAAAAATCAATATACTGCATAAAATATTAAAAACGGGAGGCTAAAAACAGATCTGTCAAACACTTCCCAAGTGTCCAGGACTGTGTGATGTATTTTCGGATAATGCGCGCAGATCCCAGTAGGGTGGCCTTTGGCAGTTGACAGATCGTGATTTTGTCAATGTCTATTGTTTCCAAATGCCGGCTGAGATCTTTCAGCACGGCACCCAGTGTGCCGATCACCACCGGGACCACCTGTACTGGTTTCTGCCAGAGCCTTTGCAGATCGATTTTGAGGTCCTGATAACGGCTGAGTTTATTATTATTATTATTATTATTATTATTATTATTATTATTTATCATCATCATCATTATTATCCACACTAAAAACAATAGAATGCACAATTTAAACTCTAAAAAACATACAAACACTAAAATTAGGATTACATATTGAATCTATTAAAAACCTTTCCTAGCCACTGACCTTGTTTGTGTTGCCGTGCGCATGATGCCCCCCAAAGAGGTATAAGACTCGGTCCATGCAGACGGCACAGCTTCCCGACATGGAAGGTGGCACGTCTCCTGACGTTCTGTGTTTCGTCCTAGCAAAGAGGCAGTAGAATAATTATTATTAAGATTTGTCTGTTAATTGTGCTATCTTTTGTTTGTTTCTACAGTCTCATTTTTCTTCCTTGTATTTTTTGTTATTGTTATAAACCACCTTGAGGGCAGTTATGGAGGAGGTGAGGCTCAAAGGCTGTATGCAAACCATTTTCTAATTAAACACTTAACTTAAAAAAATGTATAGTAATACTTATATTACTGGAGAAAAATCAGTCAATATATAGATTAGAAAATTAAAAAAAAAAAGATTTCATGCAGCTCTAAATATTACTCATTCTAATTTGAAAACCGCATTTTAAATGTTACCATGGTTTTCTGCAACAGCTCGCAGTAGAATACAAAGCACGAGCTTTTGAAATGCTACATCACAACACAAATATTACAATTAAGCGGAAAAATATTATTGATATGATTTATATCCCATCTACTCCCAAGTCTTAAGACTCAAGGCAGCTTAGCAACAACAGATGCATTATAAGCAAAACATATAAGCTTGTATTGTTCTGATTTTATATTTGTGTTTTGAGCATTGAATTTTGCCAATCTTTGTGAGCCACCCTGAGTCCCCTTGGGTGAGAAGGGCGGAGTATAAATGATGTAAATAAATAAGTTTAAAATATAATTAAAACATTAATATAATTTAAAACATCTGTAAAAACAGTCATTAAAATATCGATATTATATATAACACATCCTTAATAGCATTTGCCTTAATAGCAGTTCCAAAAGTCTGTAGTATCAGAGAAGTTTTGATCTACTACTGAAAGGATATTGCATTTGGATAGAAACAGAAAAACGGTTGGCTCTCCACATTTGTGGTTCTGACTTTTGCAAATTGATTATCAATTAACTAAAATGTTCTATCTGGGCAGGCTGTATCTAGTCTATTTTTTAATGTTACCTTTCCTTTTTATAAACAAGCAGCATTTACTGTAGTTTGGCACCTCAATATTTATTGTGACACAGGCCATCGTTCACAAACTCTACTACCAAATAAATTTGTCAGATTGGATCCGCTGTAACAGACCTCAAAAATTATCTTTTTTCCAAATGGTAAAAGCCTTCCTTTCCAAACCGTAGGAACTCAGTGGGCATCCTAAAACAGAATCTTTGCATTTTTACATAGGCTGACATTGAACAAGCATCACAGCATGGCTCACAAATACGAAATAGATTTAACATTTAATAAAAACTTAAATGAGATAGTCAAAAGATGGTTTTAAAAACAGCTTAAAACAGAGAGATGTGGCCATATGTTTTAAGAAGCTACTTTAAGTACTGTACCATCGTCCAGTTTCCATGTTATAGATCCAGATTTCATCTCTAGGCAGATAAAAGTCGTAAAAGCCCCTCACTTGCGCATTCTGAAAGGAGGAAGAAGATATCCCATTATTATATGATAAATACAAATGAGGATATGTCAAATAAAAATGATTACATATATCAAATAATTTGGGAACATCCCAGACATTTTTAAAGCGAAGAGGTCAAGTAACCCCCACCTCCATTCTCTTCTGAAGAAATCTTATCGAAAAACCATGACAGGTTTGCCTCAGAGCTGTCATAAGTCAGGAACAACTTAAAGGCCAGAAAGCATGGGAAGAACCTCTTCATTTTCATGGAGGTCCTATGTTCCTAACCCCAATGAACGTTGAGGGCTGGCTGCATCACCGAAACAGATGGGGGTCCTTTCTCGCTCACCTTGTATCCCCCCCACACGAACATGCACTGCCCGTCAGTGACGGCCACGTGGCCACTCCGTTCGGCAGGGCTGCCGGTCTCCAACGGATCCAGGTTGTCTTCCGCTGGAGGTGCCTCTTCGTCCATTGGCAACTCTTCATTGTCTTCTGCCATGTCGGCGTAGGGATATCAGTCTTCCAAAGACGAAGAAAAGGGGAGGAAAAAATGTCAACCAAGATGTTCAAATAACTGAAAATCAAGCACTGTGAGGAACAGCTTAGGGCAGGCATGGGCAAACTTGAGCCCTCCAGGTGTTTTGGACTTCAAATTTCACAATTCCTAACAGCCGGTAGGCTGTTAGGAATTGTGAAAGTTGAAGTCCAAAACACCTGGAGGGCCCAAGTTTGCCCATCATGCTTGTTCTAAGGCTATTGATTCAAATATTAAAATATTTATTAATTAACAATTAATTAACAAATATTAAAATATTTATTAAATAAATATTAAAAGAGGTTTTACATTAGGAAGAACTTCATCATTAAGAGCAGTTCAGCAGTGGAATGGACTGCTTTACAAGTCTTTAAATAGAGTTTGGATTAGATAGCCCAGGCAGTCCCTTCTATGACCCTAAAACATTTGGCTGAGAGACAAAGAATATGATTTGCTCCTCTATCCTTCTCCAGTCCATCCAGAAGCAAGTTGGACTGGCAAGTGAATTTTCTTCAGCACCGGAGAAATAGGTGAACAGGTTGGACAGGAAGGTCCTTGCGGTCACTGCTAATTCTATGTTTCTGTGATTCTAAGAACATCCTGATGTAGAAAGTTGTTTTGCAGGAGAGGGAAAGATTCTTCATGTGCTAGAAAATGAAACTTTTCCACTCCTGAATGTGACATTCTTTCCAATATTTAAACATAGCTATTACAGATATCTCCACTCTCAGTCTTATCTTCTTCAAGTTAAACATACCTAGCTAAATGGCTCCTCAGAGGGATTCATGGCTTCCAGACCTTTGACTATTTTGGTGGCCCTACTCTAGACACTTTCCAGCCTGTTATTGTTGGAATTTATCATGAACCAATGAGGAATAGCCCTCCCAGTGTGCCTATCTTCAACAGCCCTGTTCAGGTACTGCAGGCTCAGGACACCTATGGTTTCTCTCACTGAATCTATTTGCTTGTAATGTAATCTCCTGCTGCCTTCTACCATACAATCATAGATTCACAGAGTTGGAAGAGATCACATGGTTGTCTCTTATTATCGTGAGTCATTTCTTCTCATGGCATGTTCAAAGTAGGACAGCCTCAGTTTACTCATCTCCACCTGGCAACCCATTATTGGCATCTGCCACAGTGGAAGTTTTGGTCTGGGCACAAAGCTCTAAAAATTGCCTGACATATAACCTATTGCTTTTTATGTATCTCTGATGTCATCCTCACAAAGAGGGAAATCAGCATCTTCTGCATAATAATAATAACAACTTTATTTTTGTATCCCACCACCATCTCCCCGAAGGGACTCGGAGCGGCTAACATGGGGCCAAGCCCAGAAGATGACAAAGTGTAAACAAGTTAACATATAAACAAAACAATAAAATAGCAAAACAGTATAAAATCAAAAACAAATTCAAGCACAATTATACAAATACATAAAACAAGATAAAAAATTTTAAAAAAACAATTACAGTTTCATCACCAAAGAAACGAAGAAAACAAATTGGGGGGGGGGGGGGGTCAAAGCAAAGTGCGTAATAACAAGGTTATTCGGTAAAGTGCCTGGACGAGTGTCCCAATGTTTCCTAAGGTGACGTTAGGGGTAGGATTGAATAGGACAGGGAATAAAGTGCGAAATGGCAGCATGGTTGTCAAGGGGTCTGTAGTGTCTTGTTTAATTGAAAGCATGCTGAAAGAACCATGTTTTAAGTTGTTTAAGAAAAGCAGACAGTGTTGGGGCCAGCCTAATCTCACTAGGGAGGGAGTTCCACCACAGAGAAGGCTCTTTTCCTCGTCCCACCAACCGAACCTGTGATAATGGCGGGAACGAGAGGAGAGCCTCTCCAGAAGATCGAAGAGATCGTGAGGGCTCATAGGGGGAAAGGCGGTCACGAAGGTAGACGGGCCTCGAACCGTGCAAGGCTATGTAGGTGATTACATGTAGTTTTAAACAATTACAGACCAATTTCTAATCTTCCGTTTTTGGGCAAGGTGCTAGAGCGGGTGGTCGCCTCGCAGCTCCAGGGGTTCCTAGATGACACCGATTTTCTAGACCAGTCGCAGTCTGGCTTCAGGCCTTGGCACAGTACTGAGACGGCTTTGGTCACCTTGGTGGATGACCTCCGCAGGGAACTGGACAGGGGGAGTGTGACACTGCTGGTTCTCTTGGACATCTCAGCAGCTTTCAATACCATCGACCATGGTATCCTTCTGGGACGGCTCTCCGGGATGGGCTTTTGCACTGCTTTGTCCTTCCTGGAGGGTCGTTCCCAGATGGTGAAGCCAGGGGACACCTGCTCGGACCCTTGGCCTTTGATCTGTGGGGTCCCGCAAGGTTCTATTCTATTCAGACAGGAACATAGCAAGGTACCTTAAATTGGCCCATTGACCACTGGTCCCTCTTGCCTAGTATGCTCAATTCAGACTCACAGCAGCTGTCTAGGGTTTTTAGGCCAGTTACTCCTCTAGTCCTTTCTTTGGTCCCAGTACTAATCTGGAGCTATACTGCCCTCACGTATCCCTTCTCTTAGGCTGTCTAAGATTAGACTGCCATATAATCCAGTTTTAGAAACAAGAAGCTTGGTCTTGTCTGTCCACAGTTTGTTTATTAAACTCTTGGCCTGTGCCGATATGAATGACATAATAAGTTGGGTGACCAAAGTGCTCTTGTGAGAAATGCTCAAATGTAGTTTCATTTGTATGTATCCACATGGAAATAAGCTCTACTACAGTGGTTCTCAACTTGTTGGTCCCCAGATGTTTTGGACTTCAACTCCCAGAAATCTTAACAGCTGGTAAACTGGCTGGGATTTCTAGGAGTTGTAGGCAAAACACCTGGGGACTCACTGCTCTACTACCCTGTTTCCCTGAAAATAAGACATCCCCGGAAAATAAGACCTAGTAGGGGTTTTGCTAAATTGCTAAATATAAGGCCTCCCCCAAAAGTAAGACCTAGCAAAGTCTGTGTTTGGAAGCATGTCCACCAAACAGAACACCAGAGTATGTGGGATTGGTAAATGTACATACCATAGAGTGTTGTACATGGAAATAATGGTACAGTAGAGTCTCACTTATCCAAGCCTCGCTTATCCAAGCTTCTGGATAATCCAAGCCATTTTTGTAGTCAATGTTTTCAATATATCGTAATATTTTGCTGCTAAATTCGTAAATACAGTAATTACAACATTACTGCGTATTGAACTACTTTTTCTGTCAATTTTGTTGTATAACATGATGTTTTGGTGCTTAATTTGTAAAATCATAACCTAATTTGATGTTTAATAGGCTTTTCCTTAATCTCTCCTTATTATCCAAGATATTCGCTTATCCAAGCTTCTGCCGGCCCGTTTAGCTTGGATAAGTGAGACTCTACTGTAATAACAAGAAATTCTTGATAGGATTCACAGTTTGTCTGGTTATGCTGGTTTGTGATGACAACTACTGTACAGTATATAATGTTCATTATTTGTTCAACAATAAATGTGAATTCTTCTTCATGGAAAAATAAGACATCAACTGAAAACAAGACCTAGTGCGTCTTTGGGAGCAAAAACTAATATAAGACACTATCTTATTTTCGGGGAAACACGGTAGGATCAATGAGGAAACTCCTATAACTCTACTTTCCTATATGTCAACTAGGTTAGTGGTTGGAATATTGGTTGGAATTCTGTGTTCAAATCTCTGCTTGACCATTAAACCCACTGGGTGATGTTGGACACATCACACTCTCTCAGCCTCAGAGGAAGGCCATGGGAACAAATTTTGCCAAGACAATCCTGGAACAGGGTGGCAACAAGTCAGAAGGAACTTGAAGGCATAAGGCTTAAGCGGCTGAGGGGGGAAAGGAAGGGGCCTGAGGCTGTGAGGAATGCTGGGAGTTGAAGTCCAAAACCCCTCGAGGGAGGGCCCAAGTTGGCCCAGGCCTGGCCTAGGCCTAGAGCCTCCATGGAGGTTGGTTTCAAGGCCTTGTCAACACTGGCAAGAGAGAAGCCAGGGCCTTCCATTAGGGGACTGGCCTCAAAGGGAAGGGAGGAGGAAAGGGGACGAAGCCTTTCCGAAAGGAAAAAGGAGGAGAGAAGGGCGGCAGAACTCACCTCAGCAAGGCCTCTCTCGCTCTGTCAACATCCGTCTCTCCCTCACAAAGGAAGTCCCGCCTCCTCGCCGGCTCACTCAAGGGCCCCGGATCGGGGAGAGCGCGCGCTCCCCCTGGAGGAGCGGAGGGGAAGTGCACCCTCAAGGGACTTCGGCTCCCAGCATGCCTCGCCACTGACCAAAGCGGCTGAGGCTTCTGGGAGATGGAGTCCAAAACCTAGGCAGGCTCCTCTATGAAAAGGGAAACACTACAAATACTGAAAATTTGAAAAATCTAATCATCATCATCATTACTATATGGATCAGAAGTTATTATGATCCTTATCATTATTATTATTATCATAATGCTTATTATCATTATTGCCAGTAGAATTATAATCAATATTATTATCATTATTCATTCATTTGCTACATTTATATCCTGCCCCTCTCACCCCGAAGAGGACTCAGAGCGGCTTACAAATTATATGTACAGTAGAGTCTCACTTATCCAACATAAACGGGCCGGCAGAATGTTGGATAAGTGAATATGTTGGATAATAAGGAGGGATTAAGGAAAAGCCTATTAAACATCAAATTAGGTTATGATTTTACGAATTAAGCACCAAAACATCGTGTTATACAACAAATTTGACAGAAAAAGTAGTTCAATATTCAATAATGCTATGTAGGAATTACTGTATTTATGAATTTAGCACCAAAATATCATGATTTATTGAAAACATTGACTACAAAAATGCGTTGGATAATCCAGAACGTTGGATAAGCGAGTGTTGGATAAGTGAGACTCTACTGTACATACAATATATTCTATATTATTAGCATAGCACAATATTAGCGTTAAATTACTATATTGTACTGTATCACTATACTGTAATATTATTAGTAATATTACATTTAATATATAATTACTATATTGAACTGTATCGCTATACTGTAATATTATTAGTAATATTACATGTAATACAGTATATCATATATAATTAGTATTATTATATTGTATTACTATCGGTATTATATTTCATTACATTATAATATTATTATCACTGTTATATATATGTACAATATATTATATTATTATGCATTCAATATATTATATTATTAGCATAGCACAATATTAGCATTAAATTACTATATTGTACTGTATCACTATAATGTAATATTATTAGTAATATTACATGTAATATATTATATATAATTAATATTGTTATAGTGTCAGGGGAAACCCTTACCTTTACTACTGTATTATTATGAATATTATATTGTATTACATTATAATATTATCACTATTATATGTATATACAATATATTATATTATTATACATTCAATGTATTATATTATTAAATTACTATTTTGTACTGTATCACTATACTGTAATATTATTAGTAATATTACATTTAATATATAATATATAATTAATATTATTACATTGTATTATTATCAGTATTATATTCCATTACAGTATAATAATATTATCAATATTATATGTATATACAATATATTATATTATTATATATTATATTGTATATTATACACAATATATTGTATATATAATATACTAGCTGTGCCCGGCCACACGTTGCTGTGGTGAAGTATGGTGGTATAGGAAATAAAGTATTGAGGAATTGGTGGTAGTTAAGGTCAAGGGTAAAGGTTTTCCCCTGACATTAAGTCCATTATAAATGGGTTATATAGCTGTGTGGAAGGGCCTTGAGTCTACACTGCCATATAATCCAGTTAAAATCAGATAATCTGTATTTTATAGGCAGTGTGGAAGAGGCCTAAGTGAGGCCTAACTCTGCCTGTCCCCTGGGCTGAGTGGGTTGCTAGGAGACCTCATGGGTGGAGCTTAGCCTTCTAACTGGCAGCAATTGGATTAAAACAATTACTCCTCTCCCTCTAATTAGGACTTTATTTTTCTTTTCTTTTTGTTGTATGAACGTAGAGGCATGGATGAGGGGTTGTGCTGCCAAGTTTAGTGTTTCTGGAATGTATAGTTTTGTTGTTTTGTCCTAGGCCGAAATTTCATTACCCTTTTTTATATATATAGATATCATATTATTAGCATAGCATGTTACTGGAGGATGTGCATTGTCATTATCATCTTTAGCTTTATTATTACTCCTCTGTGGATGGGGACGTGCATTGTGTTGCCTTTTACTCCCCAGCCCTGAATGTGACTAGATCAGAACTGAATAAATACTATGGGGTCCTAGGATGAGAAGGTTCCTTATCAGGCAATGGCTTAGACAGCTGTAAAGGGGGAGGGGCTTGGAAGAGCCGGAAGCGGAAGTCCTTGCCCCTGCCTCAGAGCGGGTGCGCGCGCAGGCGGGCGGGAAGTTCGGTCTCGGTGTCGTGAGGGGAAATGAGGCTCCCGTGCGAGGTGTCGGTGTCCAGCCGGCTGCTCCCTTCGGCGGGGCTGCGGGGCCCAGGCCGCGCCATCAGGGCCGTGCTCTCCCTCGGAAGGGCCGCCGGAGGAGGGAGCGGGGCCCGGCTCCTGCTCAGCACCGCCCGGAACAGGCCCGGGTCCCACTACCAGGTAGGCTTGCCTTGCGGAACAGGCCCAGCCAAGGCATACGAGGGTCTCTGGCTGACTGGCACAACCCGGAGATCCCCTGACATTAAGTCCAGTCGTGTCCGACTCTGGGGGTTGGTGCTCATCTCCATTTCTAAGCCGAAGAGCCGGCGTTGTCCGTAGACACCTCCAAGGTCATGTGGCCGGCATGAATGCATGGCTCGCCGTTACCTTCCCACCGGAGCGGTACCGATGGATCTACTCACTCGAACTGCTAGGTTGGCAGAAGCTGAGGCAAATACAGGAGATTCTCACTTATCCAACATAAACGGGCTGGCAGAATGTTGGATAAGCGAATATGTTGGATAATAAGGAGGCATTAAGGAAAAGCCTACTCAACATCAAATTAGGTTATGATTTTACAAATGAAGCACCAAAACATCATGTTACACAACAAATTTGGCAGAAAAAGTAGTTCAATACGCAGTAATGCTACCGTGTTTCCCCGAAAATAAGACCGTGTCTTATATTAATTTTTGCTCCCAAAGATGCTCTAGGTCTTATTTTCAGGGGATATCTTATTTTCCCATGAAGAAAAATTCACATTTATTGTTGAACAAAAAATGAACATATAATATATTCTGTAAGTAGTTGTCATCACAAACCAGCATATCCAGACAAACTGTGAATCCTAGCAAGAATTTCCTGTTACTACCATTATTTCCATGTACAACATTCTATGGTATGTACATTTACCGATCCTGCATGCTCTGGTGTTGTGTTCGACGGGCATGCTTCCAAACAAAAACTTTGCTAGGTCTTACTTTCAGGGGAGGCCTTATATTTAGCAATTCAGCAAAACCTCTAGTAGGTCTTATTTTCTGGGGATGTCTTATTTTAGGGGAAACAGGGTATGTAGTAATTACTGTATTTATGAATTTAGCACCAAAATCTCACGATATATTGAACACATTGACTACAAAAATGCGTTGGATAATCCAGAACGTTGGATAAGCGAGTGTTGGATAAGTGAGACTCTACTGTATCCACTGTTATAGTAATACAGATTTTTTTTCATTGTCATGAAACCTATAATTAGTTCAATGCACCAATATGAATACGAATCCAAAAAACGCATTGGTGAACAATAAAACAAAGGACTGTTACATACACAGTAAAAATACAGTAGAGTCTCACTTATCTAACATTAACGGGCTGGCAGAAGGTTGGATAAGCAAATATGTTGGATCATAAGGAGGGATTAAGGAAAAGCCTATTAAACATCAAATTGGATTATGATTTTACAAATTAAGCACCAAAACATCATGTTGCACAACAAATTTGACAGAAAAAGCAGTTCAATATACAGCAATGTTATGTAGTAATTACTTTATTTACGAATTTAGCACCAAAACATCACAATATATTGAAAACATTGACTACAAAAACATTGACTATTGTGTTGGATGATCCAGAATGTTGGATAAGTGAGACTCTACTGTAGTGGGAGTACAAAGACAAGTATCCACTGTTATAGTAATAGATTTTTATTCATTGTCATGAAACCTATAATTCAATGCACCAATATGAATACGAATCCAAAAAACGCATTGCTGTACAATAAAACAAAGGACTGTTACATACACAGTAAAAATACAGTAGAGTCTCACTTATCTAACATTAATGGGCTGGCAGAAGGTTGGATAAGCGAATATGTTGAATAATAAGGAGGGATTAAGGAAAAGCCTATTAAACATCAAATTTGGTTATGATTTTTGGTTATGGGCCCGGGCTGTGGCGCAGGCTGGAGAGCAAGCCAGCTGCAACCAGCTGCAATGAATCACTCTGACCAGGAGGTCATGAGTTCGGGTCCCGCTCGGAGCCTGTGTTTGTCTTGTCTTTGTTCTATGTTAAAAGGCATTGAGTGTTTGCCTATATGTGTAATGTGATCCGCCCTGAGTCCCCTTTGGGGTGTGAAGGGCGGAATATAAATGCTGTAAATAAATAAATAAATAAATTTTACAAATTAAGCACTAAAACATGTTTTAAAACAAATTTAACAGAAAAAGCAGTTCAATACGTAGTAATGCTATGTAGTAATTACTGTATTTACAAATTTAGCACCAAAATATCACAATATATTGAAAGCATTGACTACAAAAACATTGACTACTGTGTTGGATAATCCAGAATGTTGGATAAGTGAGACTCTACTGTAGTGGGAGTACAAAGACAAGTATCCACTATTATAGTAATACAGAATTTCTTTGAATGTTTTTAAACCTATATTTAGTTCAATGCATCAATATGAATACAAATCCAAAAAACGCATTGCTGTACATTAAAACAAAGGACTGTTACATTCACAGTAAAAATATTTTTCTCTCAAAAGATGAATTGACTCCTTCTCATAAACAATAATTGTTCTTTACTGGGAAGTAGTAGACTCCAAATGCACAAATTGACTCCTTATATATAATTAGTTATTTCTTTACTATGAATAGTAGACTCCAAAACCATAACCGGTTTCAACTCAAGAGAGTCTTTACCAGGTGGAATGCAGCCTATTAATTTTGTTTTTATGAGTTTTTTATATATAGGGAACACATATAGTGGCTAAAGGTTATTTACAATGCACGTGGTTACATGAGACATACAAGATAGAGTCTCATTTATTTATTACAATATTTATATCCCGCCCTTCTCACCCAATAGGGGACTCGGGGCGGCTTACAATAAAACACATATATAAAATTGTACAATACATTGTGAATCAATTAAAAAGTTATTAAATTACATCAGACTTATCCAAGCCTCACTTATCCAAGGTTCTGGATTATCCAACCCATTTTATAGTCAATGTTTTCAATATATTGTGATATTTTGGTGCTAAATTCGTAAATGTAGAATTACAGGTATGTTATGTTGTAATTCTATATTTACGAATTGGATAAGCGAGGCTTGGATAAGTCTGATGTAATGTCGGTCATGTGGAGGGAGGACTATATTCTTTGTTTAAGAAAGCTCTGTGGAATCCATGGGATTGCCATCAGTCTACACTGAGAAAGTGAAAACACATTCAATCGGCTGTAAGCATTTGGCATGTTTATTGTACACTTATAGGTCTCTTGTGTTCCTTTTTCTTGAAACAGCTGAGAGAGAATGTGGAGCACCTTTTCACCAAGTTTGTGGAGGAAGGAAAAGCCACGGTGAGGCTGAAAGAACCAGCTGTGGACCTCCACCTCAGCAAGGTAGGGCCACACCAAGAGGGTCTTCTGTACTCTCTCTGGGAACAGGTTGCATTGCTTCTATTGAAACTAATCAATGGAGTTGGCTTTGTTCTTGCAAGCTCTTTTTAATATTGAGATGCTCATATGAATTCAGCGCCACTGTGACTATTTGTTAATTGTGATGAAGATGATGCTAAACAAATGTGTATTGACTTCATTCCTTTCTAATTTCCAAAGATTGGCCTCATGGTGTTCTTATGTATGTTTGTCTCATGATTCAAAAAGTACTAGCAAGCTTGCAGAAAAAAGGAGGGAGATGGGATGGAAATGTACATTATCTGGATTGTTATACTGCAGTTGATTATGCTAGACGGACTAAATATTGTACATTGAGCACACTGTACATTGGCAAAGCTTAGCACTCAAAGAGACAGATTAATATACCCAACCACTGTTAAGGTTGTTTCTATTTTTCAAAGCCTCCTGCTTCTCAATCAGTTACAAGTAGTCAAGACAAATTAGTGAAAAAAAGTGAACCTGCAATTGTTGATGGCCACCTTGTGAAGAGAAAAAGCAGGGTATAAAGAAACATAAACATAATAATTGTCTGCTCTTTTGGCTGCAGGCCAATGTCAGCCAGCTGAAGACCTTCCTGTCTGCAGTGAAGCTGGCTCACCGAGGCTCTGACAAGGAAAGCTTACCACTCTCCACCTTGGTTCCCCCAAAAGCTTCCGAGATTGAGAAGCCAAAGACGAAACTGACCATCACTTCAAGGAAGGACTATCCTTTGACCCAGAACTTCCCGTACTCCCTGGAGCACCTCCAGGCCTCCTACTGCAAACTCGCCCGCATCGACATGCGCATGCTTTGCCTGAAAAGCCTCCGGAAACTGGACCTGAGCCACAATCGGATTAAAACCCTTCCGGCGACAATTGGAGACCTGGTGTACCTTCAGGAGCTGAACCTTCAGGACAATCAGCTGGAGTCTTTTGGGGTGGCCCTGTGCAACTCCACCCTCCGCAAGTCGCTCCAGTCCCTGGATCTTAGCCAGAACAAGATCAAGGCCCTTCCGGCGCAGTTCTGCCAACTGCGGGAGCTCGTTCACCTGAAGTTGGATGACAACCACCTTGTCCGGCTGCCCTTCAAGATCGGGCAGCTTAGCCAGCTCCGCTTCTTGTCTGTGGCTCGGAACAAGCTCCCCTTTTTGCCCAGCGAGTTTGTAAAGCTCTCTCTCGAGAGCCTGGATTTGTTTGGCAACCCTTTTGAGCAGCCCACACCTCTCCTTCCCCAAATGCACCTGGAAATACCCTTGACGTTATTAGAATATGCTGCAAGAGCAACAGTCAATTACAGGTAAAGGTGGGGGGACTCTCTCAGAACTCTAAGAAGGATAACACCTTCTCTTCTCCCTCTCAAATGTAGATTTAAAGCATAATGGTGATACCTACTTGGAGTGTTTCCTGTACATATGCAATCTTTTATATTGTCTTTGCACTCCCAAATCCTGCAGTTCTCATCAGGATTGCTGCTCAGGATGGGGAGGCTTTAACCACACCTCCATCTCCTGACCAGTATCTCTGGAGGGTTGGGTAACCTTGCCCCATTGCAGCTGCAAGCACAGGGGGCAGGCCCACAGGCATGTTAGGAGCTCACTAGGGCCCTTCTATACTGCCATTTAATCCAGATTATCAAAGCAAATAATCTGGATGCTTTATTGCAGTGTAGAAGGGTGCCTTGGAGACAGTACTGTGCTGAGTAGCAAACCGTCTATTGGCTGGGTGTGGTGAGAGATAATCTGTTATACCTTTTACAATAGTTGGTGGATAAGTAAAAATACAGAGTTCTCAGGCAGGAGAGCTTAGCCTCACACAGCAGAGGAATCTCCACAATAGTCAGCAATTTGAAGCTGTTGAGAGTAACTTTTCTTCAGTCCCAAGTACAGCCAGCTTTCCATATTCCTTGGGATTGGTGCCACAGGTCCCCAGCAAAAGTGGGGAAAACACAAATAAAAAACCCTACATATTGTTTTACTTGAGAAGAACACTTCTCCAGGAATTTCTCCTCTCTGCCATGTGACTGTGGTCAACTTTCTTTAGTGAAGTTTCACAGGAGGACCTAGATTTCTAGAGTTGATCATATTAAACCTGAAAATGTGGAGGTCTGAACTAGGTATTTGATAGTTTATCTTTCAAGGGGAGGAGGGGCACAGAACTTTGTCAAGTTTGCAAAGTGGTAGATTAAAGTGGTCGAAGGGTGGGATGCAAGTGTGGTGTGGCATAAGAATCAGGATAGCTGTAAGTCAGAAAGGACTTGAACAACAATGGGATAATTGCATGATTAGTGGGTCTCTAGATGTGGCTGGACACCAACCACAGTATCCATCACCATTGGTTGTGTTGAGTAGGACTCCTTCCATTTTTCAATCCCACAGCCTTGGAGGGCTGCACATAGGCCTGTCCCATTATACAACTGTGTTATACAGTTGGCCCTCCACACTTGTAGATTTGACTTTTGCAGGTTTGGTTATTCACAGATCTGATTAAAAATATTATTTCTAGAAATCCTCCAGTGCGACTCTGATCAATGTTGATGTTGGAGGACCTAGAAACTCCTAGAGAAAACACCTCTTTAGGAATCTCACCTCTCCAGCTAGACTCTGGCCAACTAGTTGACAGCATGATTACATAGAACAGCGTTTCTTAAGCTGGGGGTCGGGACCCGGGGTGGGGTCGCGAGGGGGCATCAGAGGGGTCGCTGAAGACGATCAGAAAAACATATTTCTGATGGTCTTAGTAACCCCCTTTGGCAAAGAAGGCTGAAGATCTCACAAATCCTCACACCAAAAGCCCTCCTCCTGCTGTGATTGACTGGCCTCTCAGCCAAGGAGAAGGCAGTTTCTGAGACTCCCAAGCAGGGAGGGGAGAGCAGGTGTGCTCAGCACATGGCAGTGTGGTGTGCATGCACAGGTAAGGGAGAGCGCAGGAAGCTGGAGGGAGGCTCATGCCAGCAAGTCCCTTCAAGGGGTGGGGGAGAGTGGCCCAGTAGCATCATGAGGTGCAGCAGGAGCAGCTTAGGTAATAAGTAATACTATTTATTAGAAAAAAAGTATTTCCCAATGTTTTTTATTAATGCTCCCATTGGAAAATGCATAAGGATGTGGGTGAACCACAACTTCCAAAATCGTGGATCAATCCTCCCCAAATCCCACCAGTATTCACAGTTGGCCATGTTGCGTCTGTGTGCCAAGTTTGGTCTAGATCCGTTGTCAGCTGGGTTCAGTGTTCTTTGGAAGTGAGTGAACCCAGTTTAGTTCAGCTCTATCATCAGTGGAGGTCACAGGGTGTTGTGGATTGCTCTTCTGATTCTGAGGGAGAAGGAGGGTTGAAGACAGCACTTGGGGATTTAGGGTTAACTGGTGGAAGATGAGAGAGGAGTGATAGCAGATATGGCAGAGATCCCTACTTTTTTGGAGCAATGAAGAGAGAGAAGGCAGGAGGAGGTCAGCTAGGTTAGCAGAGAAAATGCTGAACAATCAGACCTCGCCCTAGAGTCAGCTGTGCTGGAAAGCTCAGGGCTATAAATTAGGAGCAAGGCTAGAGCCCAGTGCTGGCTGCAACTGTCTTACTTTTGAGAAAGAGCCTGAACCCAGCATTGTGTCTAGCGTGGAATCTCTGAAACCTCCTGTTGACAATTTATAAGCCTGTTTATCAAAGACTTTATTTGATGTCTGCTGCAAAGATTTGTTTTGAGTTTGCTTGAAGATTAACATCGAGATATTACGTTCTGTTTTCTAAATTGCATTCTTTATTTTGGCTGAAGTAAAGCTCTTTTAGTTGCTTTTATTTGTGTCTAAGGCTGTTTCATTCTACCCCCTTCCCCCCCCCCCCCAAAAAAAATCTTATTAGTGTTCAAAGTTGGTCATATTGGGTATTTGTGCCACGTTTGGTCCAGATCTATCAGTTTGGTGCACATTGCTGTTGATATGGGTGAACTAGAACTCCCAACCTCTGAGGTTAGTCCCCTTGAAACCGCACCAGTATTCAAAGTTTGGCATGTTGGGTATGTGTGGCAGGTTTACTAGTCCCATCACCAGTTTGGTACAGAGTGCTCTCTGAGTGTTGGTGAACTACAACTCTCAGAATTCAAAAATCCCAGTAACTACAACTCCCAAATGACAAAATCACACCAGTATTCAAATTTGGGCGTATCAGGTATTTTTTGCCAAATTTGGTCCAGTGAATGAAAATACATCCCACAGATCAGATATTTACATTATGATTCATAACAGTAGCAAAGCGAGAGTTATGAAGTAGCGGAAATAATTTTATGGTTGGGGTCACCACAACATGAGGAACTGTATAAAGGGGTCACGGCATTAGGAAGGTTGAGAACCAGAGACATAGAAGGATTTTGAGATTCCTAGAAAGCCTAAAAGAAGCAGTATTGTTCCTTTGTTTTACTTTCATGGTAGCCCTGCGCCCCTGGCCTGTGAATGTGGAGAGCTGAATAATATGTGCAATGTTGCCAGAAGGCTTTAGTTGTTTTCTTTGTCTTCCTGATAACATGGACTATGCTTGTTATCTATATAAAAGCTGTGCTTTAAATTTTCATCACGCGGAGAGGGTTTTTTTGTACTTGTCGGTGGGAAAGTTTTAGATGCTTTTTAGCTCAGACTTCCAGGTGTGTTTTGGGGTGGAGGTTGTGTCAAAGAATCTCACGAGTTGAGACCCCAGGAGCCATCCAACCTGCTGCTTTTGGACAGGAAGAGACCGTGCCTCTAGGACAGGCATGGGCCAACTTTGGCCTTACGCCAGGTATTTTGGATTTCATCTCACAATTCCTAACAGCCTACTGGCTGCTAGGAATTGTGGGAGTTGTAGTTCAGGGCTCCCAAGTGCCATGTAGTGTTTGAGAGAACCAAACCATGCATTCACTCTCATCCTTGATTCTTTCTCAGAGTCCCTTACGGCCCTCATCTCCTTCCCTCCCACCTCTGCGTCGACCTGGACCTGGCCAAGACCTGTCCCTGCGGGCGCTCCTGCTTGAACTGCTTCATCCAGACCACGCTGACCATGAACCTTCACAGCGTGGCCCACACTGTGGTCTTGGTGGACAACATGGGCGGCACTGAGGCCCCCCTTCTCTGCTTCTTCTGCTCCCTGACCTGCTACTCATCCTTCCTGGACAGACATCTGCGCAGCAACAGCAGCGGCCGGGGGCCCTGAGCACAGCCTTTTCTCCTCCTTCCCATTCACCAGATCCCTGGCCTTTTGCACATGCTCTGGTGCCTCTCTGTCGACCCTGAGAAATTCCCCATCTCCTGGTTTCTCACAGATTGTTAGCAGGATACAGGACAGGCTTTGTTTGGGCTTGCTTGGTGTCTGATGTGTGTACTTGCAGCCCAAAGGACAACACTGCCTGGAGACCCCTATGTTGCGTGGGATCTGAGGAATTCTATTGAGTAAGGAATACTGGGTCAATACTAGACAGCGAGCTAGCTAATCTCTTTCCTTTTACATCATCCTAAAAGAGGAAGGAAAGGGAGTTTGGCTTTTTGACAGAATGCAACTCAGATGAGGAAACTGTGTTGAAGGGAGGACAAGGCAGTTTAGGGCTCTCTAGATATTGCTGGATCTCATCTCCCACCACTCAAGTGGTTTGAGGTCCAATCAAACCACTTGCTCCTGGCTTGTTTGTCTTCCCTGAAACTGTTGTTTACTTATTGGGATTCTTTGTTTTTGATGGGAAGCACCGGTCCCTTCACCTACACCACTGAGTGGTCGGTCCTTTGACTCTCTTAAAACTACACTCCAACCAAGAATATAATGACTTGTCCTTCTAGTTAGAAATGGGAATGCTCAGTAGATCTTCTCAAATGCCCCTTCTACACTGCCGTATGAAATCCAGATTATCTACTTTGAACTGGATTATTTGGCATTGTAGACTCATAATCTAGTTCAAAGTAGGTAATGTGGATTTTCTGATTTGATAATCTGGATTATATGGCAGTGTAGAAGGGGGCTAAGATAGATCAAACAGAGTTCACAGTGATTAGAAGCCTGGCTGGCTTGGAATGAAAGATTTTTATGCATAGCAACAGAACTCAAGTCTTCAAAAACTGTCAAGTTTTATTTCATATCACAGTTGAACACTCAATCCTTGAACACGGTGCTCTTGCTGAACATGTACCAGTGTATGTGTGTGTTTCTGCAATGTTTATTAAAAATCCTTGCCTTAAAACACATTCCACCAATGTTTACTGACATATTGATGAAAAACTGTTATATGCAGAGGTATTTGGGAAAGGTTTCCTGACTAATCCTCCAAGCAGCTACACGAAAACCCTCTTATTTGGTTACAAAATAAAGTACATGAAGATGCAGGGGTTGTGTGCAGTTCTGTGTGTGTCTTCTGCTTGTTTGTTGCCTTCCTAATTTCAGAGGACTTCCTTGGGCGAGGAGCAGGTCTCTTGGTGGCCAGGGACAGGAGATGTGGAAAATGCTGAATGGTGGAAAGAGGATGGAGGGAGGAAGGAGTCTGAGGAAGAGGGGGGCAAATTGGAGGAGGAGGAAAGGGGAAGACGAAAGGGTGGAAGGACAGGAGGAAGAAACAGGATTGAGGGAGAGTAGCATAAACGGGTGTTGAGGCTTGATGCCCCAGAATCTCTAGTATCTATATTCCAATCAGAAAACACGAGATGAGTAGAATTTAAAATACAGCAATTTTAATCTGCAGAGTAACACTTAGATAGAAAAAGCAAGTGTTCCACTTTACACTGATCTGCAACATGGGTTTTATAATTGACCAGAGCAGAATACAGTCCCTTCTACACTGCCATATAAAATTCAGATTATCTACTTCGGTACTCTGGATTACATGGCAGTGTAAGGTAAAGGTTTTCCCTTGACATAGGTTCAATGTCCGACTCTGGGGGTTGGTGCTCATCTCCATCTCTAATCCGAAGAGCTGGCATGGTCCGTAGACACCTCCAAGGTCATGTGGGCGGCATGACCGCATGGAGCGCTATTACCTTCCCACCGAAGTGGTACCTGTTGATCTACCCACATATGCATGTTTTTGAACTACTAGGTTGGCAGAAGCTGGGGTAACAGCGGGAACACACCCCGCTCCCCGGATTCGAACTACTGACCTTTCAGCCAGCAAGTTCAGCAGCTCAGCAGTTTAACCACCGAGGGTATGGCAGTGTAGAAAGGGCCTAAAATAAACGTGCACCCAGACAGGCAAATCAAACCTCTCTCCCTTTCCCTTTTTTCACACTTCTCCCTCTCTGCTTCTGCCCTTCCCTTGGGGCCTCTATATGCACACACACATACGAGGGCTATCCAGAAAGTAGGCTACATTTTGGATTTTAAAAAGATCAAAAGTATAGGATAAATTTAAATTTAGCCACGTTTCTTATAGATAAATGAGTTTGAAAAGTACTGCACCAGTAAATTCCCCGCTTGTGTCGTCAGCTCTTCCCCCTTCTCCCTTCCTGCAGCATAGCCAAAACGCTGCGCTGCCAGCCACGGCCCCATTGTTGGAAACGGAGGAGAGAGGCGGCAAATGTACTGGTGCAGTACTTTTCAAACTCATTTATCTATAAGAAACGTGGATAAATTTAAATGGGGATTACATGAGATTGTAGTTTTGGGATGTGTCTTTCAGCTGCATATGGTAAATGATTTATCGTATACTTTGATCTTTTAAAAATCCAAAACGTAGCCTACTTTCTGGATAGCCCTCGTACATACATGATTTTTGTTGAATGAAATTAATGGGATACAAAACATCTAGATTGTTAAATACTGTACGTCTAATGCAGATATGTTGTCCCCGCAAACAAATATATTGCAATATTCTATCAAATCTTTCCCTCCCATATCTAATAAAATTACTTTTTCTATCTACTTTAAATCTAGTAAAAATAACAGCCTGCATAAATAGAGGAGTCTAGTGCCTAGATTGAGGGAAGTCATGCCACCCCTCTCCCTATTTTACTTTGGTCAGACCACTTTACCTGGAATCACTGTCCAATTCTGGGCACCGAAATTGAAGGGAGATGTTGACTCTATGCTGGAATGTGTCTAGAGGAGGGAGACTCAAAGGATCAAGGGTCTGGAGAACAAGCCCTATGAGGAGTGGCTGAAAGAGCTGGGCATGATTAGCCTGCAGAAGAGAAGGCTGAGAGGAGACATGATGAGGGCCATGGATCAAGATGTGAGGGGAAGTCAGAGAGAGGAGGAAGCAGACTTGTTTTCTGCTGCCCTGGAGACTTGGACGAAATAGAGCAGGGGTCCTCAAACTTTATAAGCCGAGGGCCGGTCCACAATCCTTCAGACTGTTGAGGGGCCGGATTATCATTTGAAAAAAAATGCAAACTAATTCCGATGCGCACTGCACATCTCTTATTTGTAGTGCAAAAACAACAAGAACAAGAACAATGAAAGAACAATACAATATTTAAAAATAAAAACAATTTTAACCAACATACATTTATCAGGATTTCAATGGGAAGTGTGCTCCTGCTTCTGGCCAATGAGATAGTCAAGTTAATTAGGATTGTTGTTGTTGTTGTTGTGCCTTCAAGTCATTTCAGACTTTGGGCGAGCCTAAGTCTAAAATATATTTATTTACCCTGTTTCCCCTAAAATAAGACATCCCCAAAAAATAAGACCTAGTAGAAGTTTTGCAGAATTGCTAAATATAAGGCCTCCCCCGAAAGTAAGACCTAGCCAAGTTTTTGTTTGGAAGGATGCCCAACGAACAGAACACCAGAGCATGCAAGATCGGTAAATGTATGTACCATAGAGTGTTGTACATGGAAATATTGGTAGTAACAAGAAATTCTTGATAGGATTCACAGTTTGTCTGGTTATAATGGTTTGTGATGACAACTACTGTACAGTATATAATAAATGTTCATTTTTTTTGTTCAACAATAAATGTGAATTCTTCTTCATGGAAAAATAAGACATCCCCTGAAAATAAGACCTAGAGCATCTTTGGGAGCAAAAATTAATATAAGACACTGTCTTATTTTCGGGGAAACACGGTATTATTTATTTATTTACTGCATTTATTTACTACATTTGTATCACACCCTTCTCACCCCAAAGGGGACTCAGAGTGGCTTACAAATTACATTCACATACAATACATTATATTATTAGCATAGCACAATATTAGCATTATATATTACTATATTGAACTATACCACTATACTGTAATATTATTAGTAATATTAGATGTAATATAGAATATATAATTAATATTATTATATGGTATTATTATTAGTGTTCTATTGTATTACATTATAATATTATTATCAATATTATATGTACAGTAGAGTCTCACTTATCCAACACTCGCTTATCCAACATTCTGGATTATCCAACGCATTTTTGTAGTCAATGCTTTCAATATATCGTGATATTTTGGTGCTAAATTCATAAATACAGTAATTACTACATAGCATTACTGTGTATTGAACTACTTTTTCTGCCAAATTTGTTGTCTAACATGATGTTTTGGTGCTTAATTTGTAAAATCATAACCTAATTTGATGTTTAATAGGCTTTTCCTTAATCCCTCCTTATTATCCAACATATTCGCTTATCCAACATTCTGCCGGCCCATTTATGTTGGATAAGTGAGACTCTACTGTATATACAATATATCATATTATAAAACTGACGGCGGGGGCCAAGTAAATGACCTCGGAGGGCCCCTTAGTTTGGGAACCCCTGAAATAGAGCAATGGCTTCAAACTACGGGAAAGGAGATCCACCTGAACATGAGGAAGAACTTCATGTCAACCCTCCTGTTCAAGGAGCTCCACTGGCTGCCATTTACTTTCCGAGCCCAATTTAAGGTGCAGGTGCTTACCTACAAAGCCCTGAACGGTTTGAGACCATCCTACCTCCATGACCGCATCTCCGTCTATGAACCCACGCGTTCACTTTGGTCATCTGGAGAGGCCCTGCTCGTGATCCCGCCTGCGTTGCAAGCGCGGTTGGTGGGGACACGAGACAGGGCCTTCTCTGTGGTGGCCCCCCGACTCTGGAACACCCTCCCCAAGGATCTCAGACAGGCCCCTACATTGGCAGTCTTCAGAAAGAACTTGAAGACCTGGCTGTTCCAATGTGCCTTCCCAGATTAATAGGCAATCTCCAACACCAAGTCCCATAAGCACTTTATTAGAATTAAGATCGTATATCGCACTCTGCACTTGCCCTAGAAGCCTTATATTTCACCTGTCACATCAGCACTTTTAATCTTGTACCCATTACTCTGGCCCGGCCCAGTTTTATTGTGTTTTAGCGTATTGTTTATTGCTTGTTTATACTGTTTTAATTGTTTTTAATTTGCCTTTTGTTTTGTATTGTTATATTGTGTGTTGAGGCCTTGGCCTTTGTAAGCCGCATCGAGTCCTTCGGGAGATGCTAGCGGGGTACAAATAAAGTTTAATAATAATAATAATAACTTCCTGACTCAGAGAGAGAGCTGTTCAGCAGTGGAACTCTCTGCCTCGGAGTGTGGTGGAGGCTTTTAGGCAGAGGCTGGGTGGCCATCTGTCGGGGGTGCTTTGGATGAGATTTTCCTGCTTCTTGCAGGGGGTTGGGCTGGATGGCCCCTGAGGTCTCTTCCAACTCTAGGATTCTATGATTCTGCCTGCCTCCTCATTGAGGGCCCTGGCTTCTCTTGCCAATGCTGACGAGGCCTTGAAACCAACCTCCATGGAGGCTCAAGTCAGGCCGAGGCCAACTTGGGCCTTCCCTTGAGGCATTTTGGACTTCAACTCTCAGCATGCCTCACAGCCTCAGGAAGGGGAAAAGGAAGGGGCCTGAGGCTGTGAGGCATGCTGGGAGTTGAAGTCCAAAATGCCTCCATGGAGGCTCAAGTCAGGCCGAGGCCAACTTGGGCCTTCCCTTGAGGCATTTTGGACTTCAACTCCCAGCATGCCTCACAGCCTCAGGAAGGGGAAAAGGAAGGGGCCTGAGGCTGTGAGGCATGCTGGGAGTTGAAGTCCAAAATGCCTCCATGGAGGCTCAAGTCAGGCCGAGGCCAACTTGGGCCTTCCCTTGAGGCATTTTGGACTTCAACTCCCAGCATGCCTCACAGCCTCAGGAAGGGGAAAAGGAAGGGGCCTGAGGCTGTGAGGCATGCTGGGAGTTGAAGTCCAAAATGCCTCCATGGAGGCTCAAGTCAGGCCGAGGCCAACTTGGGCCTTCCCTTGAGGCATTTTGGACTTCAACTCCCAGCATGCCTCACAGCCTCAGGAAGGGGAAAAGGAAGGGGCCTGAGGCTGTGAGGCATGCTGGGAGTTGAAGTCCAAAATGCCTCCATGGAGGCTCAAGTCAGGCCGAGGCCAACTTGGGCCTTCCCTTGAGGCATTTTGGACTTCAACTCCCAGCATGCCTCACAGCCTCAGGAAGGGGAAAAGGAAGGGGCCTGAGGCTGTGAGGCATGCTGGGAGTTGAAGTCCAAAACCCGTCGAAGGCCTCAGTCGGGCCTAAGTTTCTTCAGTCCTACCTGAGCGAGCGTTTTCCTCAGAGGAGAAAGACAGGAAGAGGAAAGGGAGGAGCCTAGGCCGGAGGCGGAAGCGGCGTCAGTCTGCCGGCGTCAGTTTGCAGGCGTTGCTCGGGCGGAGCGGAGCCGCCTCTCGCCTCGCTCTCTCCCCGCCTTCCGTGAGGCGATGCCTGGGCGGCGGAGAGGCCTTTCCCCGCTCGCCTTCCTCCCCGCGGCGCCTTCTCTCCGGAGGCGATGCCTGTGAGCCCGGGCCTGCCCTCGGCCCGCCTTTGGCCATGAGGCTCCGCATCTACAAGCGCAAGGTGCTGGCCCTGCTGCTCGGCCTGGGCGCCGCCGCCGCCTGTGCCTTGACGCTGTGGAGGAGGCCCGAGGAGGAGGGCAAGGCCTCTCCCTTCACGCCCCACTCGCCCGCCTTCCCAGCGACCAGAGGCCTGCCTTTTCGTCTCCCTCAAAACGCCTCTGTCTTCCCGCCTTCGAGTCTCCCCGAAGAGCAAGGCCTCTCTGGGCCCAACGCCACTCTCCGCTTGCGCTCTTTAATCTACCGCCTCAACTTCGACCAGCCGCTGCGCAATGCTGACAAATGGAGACCGCGTGAGGAACACGACGCGGATAACGAGGCACCGTGGTTGGTGCTGGTGGTGCAAGTCCATTCCCGCCCGGAGCACTTGTCTCTATTGCTCGACTCGCTCCGTAAAGCAAAAGGCATCGAAAACGTGTTGTTGGTGCTCAGCCACGATGTTTGGAGCCCGGAGTTGAACGCGCTGGCCAACGCCGTGGACTTCTGTGCCGTCCTGCAGATCTTCTTCCCCTTCAGTTTGCAGCTCTACCCGGACGAGTTCCCGGGACCGGACCCCCGCGACTGTCCCCGCGATTTGGGGCGGGCGGCTGCTTTGCAACGCGGCTGCCTCAACGCCCGCTTCCCGGACGCCTTCGGGCACTACCGCGAGGCCGCCTTCGCCCAGGCCAAGCACCACTGGTGGTGGAAGCTGCACTTCGCCTGGGAGCGGCTGCGCGCCTTGCGGGACCTGCCCGGGCCCGGCCTGCTGCTCTTCCTCGAAGAGGACCACTTTCTGGCCCCCGACGCGCTGCACGTCCTGCGCCGGCTCTGGGACCTGCGCCAGCGCGAGTGCCCCGAGTGCCAGGTCCTCTCCTTGGGATCCTACGCCACCGTCCGTGCGGATGATGCCGACCTCCCCGCCAAGGCCCGGGCGGCTGAGCTCAAGACCTGGAAGTCCACTGAGCACAACATGGGCCTGGCCTTCCCCAGAGAGACCTACCGGCAGCTGGCCGCCTGCGCCGAGGCCTTCTGCACCTACGACGATTACAATTGGGACTGGACCTTGCAGCACCTGACCGTGGGGTGCCTGCCCCGCTTCTGGAAGGTGCTGCTGCCCCAAATGCCACGCGTCTTCCACACCGGAGGGGACTGCGGCATGCACCACAACAAGAAGAAGGACGACAAGGCCTCTCCCGCTTGCCACCCAGCTGCACAGATCCACAAAGTGGAGGTCCTCCTGGCCGCACACCGGAGATCCCTCTTCCCAGAGGCCATGGCCCTCAGCAAGCGCTTCCCGCTGGCCCCGCTCAGCCCCCACGTCAAGAACGGCGGCTGGGGGGACATCCGCGACCACGAACTCTGCAAGAGCTACCGGCGGTTGCAGTGAGGAAAGGGATCGAGAGGGCCACTGCTGTCATCGCCAAAGCCAGGCCTGTGATAATGATACGACCAAGACCAGGCAGCCTCGTCTTGTGATTGTTATTATGGCGGAACCGGTCATTAAACAAGAGAGAGAAAAAGGGGAAAGCGTGTTCAGGTCTTCTCTTTTGCAGGAATGGCAAAAGGGGTCGCGCGGAGACATAACGTATGTGCAAAAAGGCCAAAATAGTAAACATGCCTTGAAAGAAGGGGAAAGGCATGTTCAGGTATTCTCCTTTGCAGGAATAGCAAAAGGGTTGTGTGGAGACATGATGTATGTGAAAAAGGCCAAAACAGTAAATGTGTTGTTGAAGACTTTCATGGCCAGAATCACTGGGTTGCTGTGGGTTTTCTGGGTTGTTCTGCCATGTTCTAGAAACATTCTCTCCTGATGTTTCGCCCACATCTAGGGCAGGTATCCTCAGAGGTTGTGATGTATATTGGAAACTAGGTCAGTGAGGTTTATATATCTGTGGAAGGTCCAGGGTAGGTGAAAGAATTCATGTCTGTTTGAGGAAAGCGTGAATGTTCCAACTGGCCAGCTTGATTAGTGTTGAATAAAGAACAACATTGAGAAGACAGGGGGATTCCAGACAAGAAACAATCAGGGCCAGCTAACTCATCCCAACAAAGGATTCCAGGGAGCAGGCAGGCTTTGAAGCTGCCAGGCTATTCAGTGCTAATCAAGGTGGCCAATTGCCACATCCAACAGACATTATTCCACAGATATATAAACCCTACTTGGTCTAAAACTATTTAGTTGCTTGTGATTTCCTTTTTTTTCATCATTTTAAAATGGATTTGTTATGCAATGCTTTTGACACGAAATAAATAACTTGCCTAGTTTCCAACAAACCTCACAACCTCTGAGGATGCCTACCACGAATGTGGATGAACGTCATGAGAGAATGCTTCTTGAACATGGCCATACAACCTGGAAAACTCACCGCAACACAGTAAACATGCCTTGAGAGAAGGAGGAAAGGCATGTTCGCGTCTTCTCCTTTGCAGGAATGGCAAAAGACGTTGCACAGAGACAGAATGTGCAAAAAGGCCAAAACAGTAGACATGCCTTCTTCGCCAGAGGTGTTCCCCGGGCCTTTTTTTCGCAGGGTGCTCCCAACTCTTTCCCGACAAGCTCTTTTCTAAGTGAAGGATTCAGAAAAGATCAGGAGAACATGTTTGATTTTCTCTTTGATAAAAAGTGGAAATTACAAATAAGAAGTTACTTAGTGACAGAAGGTGCGAAGAAAGACTAAAACAGTAAATATGCCTTGTTTACTCTGAGGTTCTTACCTGGACCCTTTTATGGGGTGCTTCCAACTCATTTCAGACAAGCTCTTTTCTAAGCAAAGGATTCAGAAAAGAGGAGGGGAATGTGTTTTGATGTTCTCCTTTTCATGAGGAAAAGCGGGACTCACAAAATCAGAATGTCAAGAAATGATAAAACTAGTAAAAACTATTGGCCAGAAAATTAAACGGTTTTTTGTTTTTAACCTTTTTGGGCCTTTGGATGAAGTGTCCCCTATACACCAGGCATGGGCCAACGTGGGCCCTCCAAGTGTTTTGGACTTCAACTCCCACAATTCCTAACAGCTGGTACACAGTCAGACAAGGTCATTTTCCTTATTTAAAAAAGGAGGAAGATATGTTTGGGTTTTCTCATTTTCGGGAAGAATCATGAAGCCAGAAGGTGAGGAAGCTAACAGTAAATACTTCTTTGTTTACTGAGCAAATAATGGATGTGTTGTCAAAGGCTTTAATGGCTGTGTTGCAACTGGGTGGCTGCGAGTTTTCTAGGTTTATCTGGCCATGTAGCATTCTGTCCTAATGTTTCACCCACATCTATGGCAGGCATCCTCAGAGGTTGTGAGGTCTGTTGAAAACTAAGCAAGGGAGGTTTATATATCTGAAATAATGCCCAGGGTGGGAGAAAGAACTCTTGTCTGTTTGAGGAAGTTTCTCCTGTCTTTGAGTGTTGTTCTTCATTTGCTGTCCTGATTTTAGAGCTTTTAAATACCGGTAGCCAAATTGTGTTCATTAAATAAAAACACTCAGAAAACAGGAAAATTCCAGACATGAAACAATCATGGCCAGCTGACACCTCCAAAGAATTCCCCCAGGCAGGCCTTGAACCTGCAAGGCTATTAAATGCTAATCAAAGTGGACAATTGCAACATTCACGTATGCCTCCAACAGAAAAGTGTTCTTTCTCCCACCCTGGACATTATTCAATAAATATATAAACCTATTTGCAGACCTCACAACCTCTGAGGATGCCTGCCATAGATGTGGGCGGAATGTCAGGAGAGGATGCTTCTGGAACATGACCCTACAGCCCAGAAAACTCACAGCCACCAAATAATGGATGGTTTTTATCTGGGCCTCTTGATGTGGCGTCCCCAACACAATTGGACAAAAGGATTTTTCTTTTGTTTTCTTTAAGGGATGGTCTCAAATAAAAGAAGATGTGAATGTGTTTTGGTTTTCTCCTTTTCATGAGGAAAGGTGGTGACAGTAAATACTGCTTGTTTGCTGAGCAAAGAGCGAAAGGCTTTTACCTGGACCTTTTCCGGAGGCATTTCCAATATGTTTGGACAATTCTTCTTTTTTGGAAAAGTGTTGCTTTCCACTGGCTTTAAAAAGACCCCTTTCTCTTTGAACTTGTTCAGATTTGCTTGAAATTTGGCATCTTAATGCCCTCGAAAGCAGCATTCTCTTTTATTTGCTAATATGTGTTTGTTATAAGACAAAAGGAAAACCATTTCTTTTCACTTTACTGTAGAAATATGCAACCGTTGTTTTTTTTTAAGCCGGGGGGGGGGGGGGGGGAGAAGAGATTTGCCAAAATAATAAAAGAAAATCATGTTTTTGTAATACGAATTACAAGGTTCCTGGTTTGGAATAATCTATTTTATTTCAAATTATTACAAACTTAAAGGATTTGTATAAAAAACACAACATGTAAAAAGAACAGCGTTGATGAAGAACTTGGCAACTATTTCAGGAACGAAACCAAAAAACAACTGTACAACTACTAGCCTTCTGATATTGAAACCATTCAGCTTTCAGGTTTGGACGGCTCCATTGAACAAACAGTTCAAAAAGAGGTTTGGGTGAGGAAGGAGGAGAGGAGAAATAAGGCACTTCAGCAATAGCTAAGCAACAGTATTGTCTATGAGAGAGACTGAGTTGTGAGGCTGTTCCTAGAATCAGAACTATCAAAAAGTTGGTTTTTGGGAGGCTGAACTAAGCCATCCATCCCATTTTTAAAGCACTATCCATTGGGGTGTTCTTCGTAAAGTTTGTGCGTTTCCCATCAGAAAATGAACTCTATATCCCAGGCCTTGATCTTCTTGATATGGAAATATATTTCCTAGGATTTTTATAAGGCAGGAGGGAGTTTGTATTGGGTCCTTTGAAGTCTCTCCGCTCCATCTCAGTCTTGAACAAGTTAAAGGTGATATTCGGATTCCTGGCAGGAGCCCCTCCGCCCAGCTTTTCCAACCTGTGTCTAAATCTGAAGCAGTGTTTGTGTGCTCTACAGTGGGGCAGCAAAAAGGATGGCTGTTTACTCGCACTTGCTTTGAAAGCAAGAGATTTGTATTTGGTATGAGAGAGATGGGCCACCCAAATTAGGGCTTGAGAAAAATAGACTTCCCAGAGGTCTGTATTTTCCTCACAAGAATGGCAGGAGCAGGGTCACCAATATCAAAGTGACAAAAAATGATGCACATAAGGAAGGAAGGGTTCGTTTTGGCAGGTGCTGCGGAAGCAAACAGGTTTACCTGGTTTGGTATTGGTACATTGTTCTACTGGTGGGATGGTTAAACAGTATAAAAGGTACATATAATAGGGACTGTGTGGCCATTCTGCTTCTGCTAGACACCTACAATAAGCCCCACTGAGGACAGGCAAGGGGAAGGGATGAAGGGAACTGTAGTTTAGCAAGTTCTGGAGGGTCTACCTGTTCTATGACCGGATTTGCACCTGAGAAGTGTCCTATAATGAGGTGAGGATTTGAAAAAGAGTGTTTAGCCCAAAGATTAGGCTGCTCTTTGCCATTTAGTTGAAGAGAACTGGCCCAAGATAGAGGGAAAGTGGAAGGAAAGGCATTGCACACACAACCCTTGTGAATGTAAACAGGCATTGTGAGATCCCACAACTTTCTAAGACACTTCAAACTGAATTCCTGGCTTATCAAGGCAGAAACGAAGGAGCAACTACAAGGAAGGAAAGCTCAGAATAATAAACCGAGCAAAGGCCTGTGTGCTGCTCTCCAGCTAGAGCATATTCAGGTCAAAACAAGTCAACTGGACCTAAAGGAGTTGCCCTTTGTCTTCAGAGATTCTCTAAATCCTTGGGACAGGTCACAATTCCATGTAAATGTGGGTCCCTGCCAAAGCTTAGCAGGGCAAAATCAATCCAGTTCGTACAACAATGCATTCTGGAAGGTGACTGCGCAATGTGTGGTGTGCTGGCTGATGTACTGCACGCTCCCGTCCTGCATGTTGGTCTCCTTGATCACGGCAGGTGGGGGCCTGTCCTTGGCCCCGTGTTTGTTTTCTGCAGCATTTGGGTGCCTTTCTTCCTCCTCTCCTGTCTGGGCCGGTCTCCCTGAACTGGGCTGGGATTGTGTTGCGGACGGGGCTCTTTTGCTCACCGGGGAAGAAAGTTCTGACTCATGTGATTCTTCCTGAGGAATTGCTGATGGGCCGGGATCACAGGGGTCAAGTGCCGAACAATGGCTGGGCCCCTTGCCAACTTGTCCCGTTGTTGCCAGGGTTGCAGGCGAGCCTGAAACCCTCTGAGATTCTACGAGGCCGTTTTCTGCCTCGGTTGAAGGTTTGCAGCCATTGCCTTTTTCACCGCTCTCTGCCCTGGGTCCCTGGGCCTGCAAAGAGAGAGGGAGGAAGTTACTTTTGTAGACCAAAGGTGGAAAAGTACTGCTGAAAGCACTATCAGCTAGCTAACAGGAACAACCTGGGTTTCCTCCCCAGCAGGTCTCTGTGCTCATGCCGTGCAGCCGCGTTTCCTGTAAACAGAGTCGGTTGGTGGGGATTTCACAAGACTCTCAGCAGAACTCGGCATACAAAGCCATGGGGGCTGGCTTTGAGGCACGGCTGCACCACAGCCACCAAGGAGAAAGACAGTTGGGAGAGACCTCCCCAAGGGCCACCCAGCCCAACTCCATTCTGCCACCATCCAAGCCCTCTCAACAAGGAGCCTATGCATAAAAAGAGAAGGAGATTCCAATGGATTCCCAAGCAGTTGAGGATTCCACCACCAAACGGTTCTTACTGCCAGAGAGTTCTTTCTAACGTTCAGGCGGAATGTCTTTTCTTGAAATTTGAATATGATTCCATTTTGTTTTCATCTCCAGAGTGGCAGAAAACAACCGTGTCCCCTCACCCCCTCTTCTATGTGACATCCTTTCCAAATACTTAAACATAATTCTCATGTTCCCTTCTCTCCATTTTTCTTCTCCAAGCTAAACACAGCCAGCTCCCTAAGGTGCTCCTCAGAGGGATTCATGGCTTTTATAACCTTGACCATTTTAGTTGACCTTCTCTTGACCCCTTCCATCTTGTCCATCTCCTTCTTGAATTATAGTGCCCTGAATTGGACACAGGGATATTATTCCAGGTGAGATCTGAATGAAAGCGGAATAGAGTGGGACTGACCTCTCTTGATCTGCACCAGGCGTGAGCAAACTTTGGCCCTTCAGGTGTTTAGGACTTCAACTCACACAATTCCTAACAGCCAGGTAGTTGAAGTCCTAAACACCTGGAGGACCAAAGTTTGCCAATGCCTGCTATAGTCTGTCACCATTCTCTCCCACCAAGATCAAGATGGTGATTGCTCCCCTGCCTTTGGTGATACTTCCAGAGGAGGTTAACTTCATCTCCCTCGCTCTCCAGCAACGCTGCTCTTGGATATGAATGGCTGTGAGTCTGTGGCCAACAGACTTGAGTTCCTGCGCGGCAGAAGAGGGTTGGACTGGAAGGGCCTTGTTTCTTCCAACTCTAGGATTCAGAATAACTAAGTCTCCTGTGTGTAAGGGGGTCTGCTCTATTCTAAACAAATAGGAGGATTCTAGCCCATGTGCCCTGCCTTCTTCGATTGTGGGATTCTGTGGAACCTGAAATGGCTCCTTCCAACCTTCAGAGTCGCTGAGGGCGGATTTAAAGTTGCCTGCAGCTTCCTCTGACCACAGGCCACCTGTGCTGCTTGAAAACCTCAGGCTGGTTCTATTTACACAGCCAGGGAATGACACAAACTGGCCTGGAGGCTGAGCTGGATCCAACCATGAGATACTGACCAGCTGGAAGGTGTCCAGAGAAGGGAAGCCAAAATGGTCAAAGGTTTGGAAGCCATGAATCCCTCTGAGGAGCAGCTTGAGCAGCTAGCTATGTTTAGCTTGGAGAAGGGAAGGCTGAAAGGGGATAGGAGAGCTGTGTTTCAATATCAGGATTTCACATTGAAAAGAGGGCAGTTTTCTGCTGCTCTAGAGCGTTATAGGCAAACTCGAGCCCTCCAGGTGCTTTGAACTTCAAGTCCCACAATTCCTAACAGTTGGCTGTTAGGAACTGCAGGAGTTGAAGTCCAAAACACCTGGAAGGCCCTTGTTTGCCCATGCCTGATATATAGACATGAATTGAAAAGATCTTGGGATGACCTAGAGTGATCCTTCATGACTGTGTTCTCCCATGTGCTAACCTTTCAGGCCTGAACCGGTCAACATATGAGAGAACCCAACTGGGGTGGATCACTTCTCTGGCCATCCCAGAATGTAACTTCACAGTAAGTCCAGCCTTAGCAGAAAACCAAGAAGAAACCAGGCAGGGAGAAAGTGCACAGCCTGAGCTTGTGAGCACTTGAAGAGCAACTAAATTTTGAAAGGCCAATGCCTGCGACACCTGAAGCGCTATTTTAATGTGTCAATGCAAAATGAGAATCGCCCCATGGAGCCTGGGAGCAGAACTGGGCTCCAGAAGCAGATGCATTCCCTGTCTTGAGCATTCTCACTGAATACAGTTCATGTATTGCACTGTCCTCCCTTCCCCTTGTCAGGGAGCAAAGTCCAGCTGGTAGCCATGAGCTTCTGTGGCTCGGCCTAGAATAAAGGCTGCCTGAGACACGTGAGCCATTGATTATCTGCAAGCGTAGCAGCCGGTGCCTCAAGTGCAAGGTTCAACCCACTCTCTTTTAGACAGACACACCAAAGGATCCCCTGGCAGTTTTTAATCAATATTTCTGACTGGATAGATGTGCTTGCTCTGGCTTTGTTCATGGGTGGTTTTTCAAAAACATGGTTACACACTACAGCCTTTAGGGCAAACATGGGCAAACTTTGGCCCTCCGGGTGTTTTGGACTTCAACTCCCACAATTCCTAACAGCCTACCGGCTGTTAGGAATTGTGGGAGTTAAAGTCCAAAACACCCGGAGGGCCAAAGTTTGCCCGTGCCTGCTTAAGAGCCTCATTCATTCCGAAGCATGTTTTAGGAGTGGTCTTAACCTTGTGATCTGTTTCTAACTTGTTAACTTGCAAAGTCTATTTAAATTACTCCTATTGTTCTCGCCACCAGTACATTCTTATTTAGACCTGAGATTTCATGGCACAGAGAGCCTGCAAGTGTTTTAGTAATGAATGTGTCAAGGACAGAACGCCACGAGATTCAAAGTAACAGAGTTTATTAGGTTACAGAACTCAAAACAAGCCCGTAAAACACAAGGGCCAGGCAGTATTTGCCTCTAGGAGCAAAAAAGGGGCAAAATAAATGTTCAAAAGATAAACCGGATTAAACCGGAGTTTAATCCGGGTAAAAAATAAACTGCTTGCTTCAGCCTGAATATAAACAAAACGAGAGCCAAGAACAAAAGATACAAAGAATGCAGCTAATTGGCAGCAGATTCCTCTCTGCTGCCAACACAGTGTTTACAGTAACTTGCGTCGCTCCCACACACACACAGCAGACAGGATCTTCCAGCACGAACAAATCAGCCAGGGAATGCAACAGTAGAGTAGACCAGTTCCGTTCCGTAGTTCAAAGCCAGAAGCAGACGTTTGTAGTTTTCCCAAGTCCAAGAAGGGGATGAAGCCAAGCCGTGGTCAGTTCAGTCCGGGTATTCAAAGCAGGAGATGGCGTTCGTCAGGAAGACGACGGAAGGTCAAGGTCTCAGCACAGGAAAGCACACAAGTCTTCAGGGAAGCGTCCCACACACACACGGATCCCAAGCGTTTGCCCAGATTACCTTGCCCAACGCAATTTGCAATTGCTCTCAAGCCCCATTTTATGCCAGTTACAAATCTTCATCACTGTCAGCTGTCCTCCTTAACCCGGGCGTTTCCTCATCACTTTCCTCGTCAGAGCTGGAACACCTCTGACTACGCCCAGCAGCATCTCCAGCTGTGGATCCCGTCCCATCCCTCCAGCTAAGCCATGGATCTGATCCTGAAGGTCCCCATTCATCTTCTGCCCCATCATGGCCAGTGGCACCCAGTTCCTCCCTTACCCGAGTCCAATCCATCTCATCCTCCTCCGAGCTAACCTGCCCCTCCTCCATTCTCTCCGTAAACCCCTCGAAAGACTCTTCATCAGATGGTGCTGCAAATATGTCTCGCAGTCTTTTTCTCTCTCGCTCCTCGAGAGTATCTGACTCTCGAGGAGTCTTACGCCCACGCCTGTCAGTAAGAGAGCCACGAGGCTCAATCATAACACTATCCCCTCTCACAAAGGCCTCCTCCCCCGATGGTGGAGAAGTGGCAGTGATACCCTCTGCTATAGCACCACGACGACTAGAGGTATCAAGTTTCAACAACGAACGATGAAAGACTGGATGGACCTTTAAACTAGACGGTAAACGCAAACGAAACGCAACGGAAGAAATCTTTTTAACGATAGGAAAGGGACCCAAAAACCGAGGCGCAAACTTTCCCCCAGCCTGTTTAATATGTTTGGAAGATAACCACACCAAATCCCCTTCTTCCAACTCCTCCCCTGGCTGCCTGTGGCGGTCAGCCTGAGTCTTCTGCGTTGCCTTAGCTTCCAACAGTAAGCGACGGGCAACATCGTGCAATGCAGCCATTTCCGTAGAGCGGTACACAGGGTCCGAAGAGACCACATTGGTCGACGGCGCCACACCTCCCCGTGGGTGAAAACCATAAGCTCAAATGGCGTATGCTGACTAGACGTGTGCACCGCATTGTTGTAAGCAAATTCCGCCACCGGTAACCACTTTACCCAAGCCGTGGGTTGATCTAAACAAAAACAACGCAAATACTGCTCTAAGAGCCCATTAACCCGTTCCGACTGTCCATCCGTTTGCGGATGGAAGGCTGAAGACACGTTTAACTTAGTCCCCAAACACTCATGGAAGTGTTTCCAAAAGCGTGACACAAATTGCGGAGCCCTATCTGAAATAATCACCTCGGGTGCTCCGTGCAAACGATAGATGTGCTTTGTAAATAGTAAGGCCAACGTAGGGGCCGCCGGAATGGTTGAACAAGGAATAAAATGAGCCAGTTTACTAAATAAATCCACCACCACCCAAATACAAGTATAACCCCCAGACTTAGGCAAATCTGAAATAAAATCCATGGAAATGATTTGCCATGGCCTCTCCGGAACAGGTAAAGACGACAACAACCCTCTAGGGCGCCCAACAGGCGTCTTACTCTGCTGGCAAACGGCGCAGCTGTCACAAAAGCGCAGAATGTCTTGCCGCATCTTTGGCCACCAGTAGCTCCTGGTGATAAGCTGTACGGTCTTGAACCTGCCAAAGTGCCCAGCCATGGGTTCGTCATGGTGGGCTCTAATCACCTCCAACCTGAGGGCCCCCACTGGTACGTAAACCTGCCCCCTACGCACCAATACCCCGTCTTGATCCTGGAGATGCGGCAGTATGGTACGGTTACCTGCAGAGAGCAGCATCAGTTGCTCCTGAGTCCACACATCATCCTTCTGAGCCTCAAGGATCTGGTCATGTAACCCGAGCTCATTATCTACAACACACAGAGAGGCAGTAGGCAAGATGGTCTGACATACTACCTGCTCATTGGTCTTAAATTCCGGCTTGCGGGATAAAGCATCGGCCCGCAAGTTTGCCTTCCCCTCCACGAACTGCACCTTGAAGTTAAACCTGGAGAAAAACAAAGCCCAGCGGATTTGACGCTGGTTTAACTTCTTTGCTGTTTGCAAGTGCTCTAAGTTCTTGTGATCAGACCTGACCACGATCTGGTGCCGTGCCCCTTCAAGCCAGTGCCGCCACACCTCAAACGCCACCTTAATCGCCAACAACTCCTTCTCCCATATGGTATAGTTCTGCTCGAAGGGTGTTAGTTGCCGCGAGTAAAATCCACAGGGACGCAAGGTCCCTGAGGAATCCTTCTGAGACAATACAGCCCCCAACGCGTAGCTAGAAGCGTCCGCTTCTACCACGAACGGTTTGTCAACATCAGGATGGGTTAGTATGTTGTCCGATTGAAAACTAGACTTAAGTCGTAGAAACGCCTCGTGAGCTTCCCGCCCCCACACAAATGGCTGTTTCTTGCGCAGAAGCTGCGTCAAAGGTACCGTGAGCTTTGCAAAGTTCGGAATAAATTCCCGGTAGTAATTAGCAAAACCTAAGAACCTTTGTACATCCTTCTTAGTCTTTAGCTCTTGCCATGAGTTGACGGCGTCAACCTTATGTGGGTCCATCTTAAGTTCCCTACCTGACACTACATGACCTAGGAACTCCACTTCAGGCACATGAAAGACGCACTTGGAAGCCTTGGCGAAGAGCCCATTAGCCCGCAGACGGTGCAGAACCTGCTTGACATGTTGACGATGTTCTTTCTCGTCCTTAGAAAAAATCAAGATATCATCCAAATAAATCACTAAAAATTGGTCAATTAGGTCCCTAAACACATCGTTCATGAACCTCTGGAAGACCGCGGGAGCATTACAAAGCCCAAAAGGCATGACTCGGAACTCGTGGCATCCGAAGCACGTATTAAATGCCGTCTTCCACTCATCCCCTTCCCGTATACGGATTAAGTTATAGGCCCCCCGCAGGTCAAGCTTGGTAAAGACCTTAGCCCCTTGCACCCTTGATAACAGTTCCGAGATTAAGGGTAGTGGGTACCTATCCCGAATGGTGTATTTGTTTAGGATCCGATAGTCGCAGACCAGCCTAAGTTCCCCAGTCTTTTTGGCTACAAAGAATACTGGTGCCGCAGTTGGAGAACTAGATGGGCGAATAAACCCCTTGGCTAAATTTTCATCTAGAAACTCCCGCAAAGCTTGCCTTTCCGGTACAGTCAAGGCATATAGCCTCCCTGCTGGCAATTTCGCACCTTCTGCCAACTTGATGGCGCAATCATAAGGCCTGTGCGGTGGTAATTTGTCCGCATCCCTTTTACAAAATACATCAGAGAACTCCCCATACTCAGCAGGCACTCCTTCCATATCAGAGTGAGTAACATTTAGAGTGCAACAATCCTGCCTCTTTAAGATCACCTTACGTGAAGCCCAATCTACTTGTGGGTTTACTACAGCTAGCCAATCCATCCCCAGGATCACATCATATCTAGGCAAGCTTGTAATATCCCACACAAACGTTCCCGTTACTCCCTGCACCTCCCACGTTACTGCTGAGGTTTCATGGTTAACCACCCCAGTCTCCAGCAGTCTCCCATCTGCTCCTTCCACCCACACGTCGCATGCCTTGCGCACTCTAGGAATGCCATGCTTCTTAGCAAACTCAATATCTACATAAGAGACCGTAGCCCCTGAGTCCAGCAGTGCCAAAGTAGAAACAAGTTCCCTTCCCCCAACAGATAATGTAATGGGTACGAAAACATGCTTCCTCCCCTCAGTTGACTGCTTGAGGAGCCCTAGTGCGTTGGACTCACGTCGCACTAGGGCTGGCCTTTTCCCGAAAGCTGGGAAGGTTTCACATTACAATTTTTGGCAAAATGCCCCGCATTCCCACAGTACAAACACAAGCCCAGCTGCCTCCTACGGCTCTTTTCCTCGGTAGACAGCTTTTTAAAGACCCCAAGCTCCATAGGCTCTTCCCCCATCACCACAGGTGCCCTGGTTACATGCATAGATGGCGCACACATTGCTTTTGAGTGTTTACGAGCCTCGAACCTTGCGTCTAAGCGCAGCACTTTGGCAACTAAGGCGTCCCAACTTTCAGCCGGCTCCAAGCGTGCTAATTCATCCTGGAGCATATCACTTAACCCAGCAGTAAATAAAAGCATGAATGCATTTTCCCCCCAATCCAGCTGGTGGCGATACATGTTAAACTTATTTAAGTAATCCAAAACAGTCCCTTTTCCCTGTTTTAACCGATACAAAGCCCACCCAGCATTCTCTGTGCGGAGAGGATCCCCAAAAGTATCAGTTAACAACTTTTTGAAATCATTCAAATTGTCCTTGACTGGGTCATTGCCCAAAATTAAATTAGTGGCCCATTGTCCTGCGGGACCGGTCAACAAACTCAAAATAAAGGCCACCTTACTAGTGTCAGTAGGAAAAGCATGAACGCTGAGCTGAGAAAAATAAAGCTCCACTTGTGCCAAAAAAGTTGGCAACTTGCACCTGGTTCCGTCAAAGCGTTCAGGAGTCAAAACATGTCCTTTCACAGCAAAAGCTGTTTGGCTTACGGTAAAAGCCGTTTGCAGTTGGTCAAACTTGGCCCTTAATTCATCCATCGTCTTCCTGACGGGTTTATTGCTGCAATAAACTTTTTATTGCGTTGGGCAATCTGTCAAGGACAGAACGCCACGAGATTCAAAGTAACAGAGTTTATTAGGTTACAGAACTCAAAACAAGCCCGTAAAACACAAGGGCCAGGCAGTATTTGCCTCTAGGAGCAAAAAAGGGGCAAAATAAATGTTCAAAAGATAAACCGGATTAAACCGGAGTTTAATCCGGGTAAAAAATAAACTGCTTGCTTCAGCCTGAATATAAACAAAACGAGAGCCAAGAACAAAAGATACAAAGAATGCAGCTAATTGGCAGCAGATTCCTCTCTGCTGCCAACACAGTGTTTACAGTAACTTGCGTCGCTCCCACACACACACAGCAGACAGGATCTTCCAGCACGAACAAATCAGCCAGGGAATGCAACAGTAGAGTAGACCAGTTCCGTTCCGTAGTTCAAAGCCAGAAGCAGACGTTTGTAGTTTTCCCAAGTCCAAGAAGGGGATGAAGCCAAGCCGTGGTCAGTTCAGTCCGGGTATTCAAAGCAGGAGATGGCGTTCGTCAGGAAGACGACGGAAGGTCAAGGTCTCAGCACAGGAAAGCACACAAGTCTTCAGGGAAGCGTCCCACACACACACGGATCCCAAGCGTTTGCCCAGATTACCTTGCCCAACGCAATTTGCAATTGCTCTCAAGCCCCATTTTATGCCAGTTACAAATCTTCATCACTGTCAGCTGTCCTCCTTAACCCGGGCGTTTCCTCATCACTTTCCTCGTCAGAGCTGGAACACCTCTGACTACGCCCAGCAGCATCTCCAGCTGTGGATCCCGTCCCATCCCTCCAGCTAAGCCATGGATCTGATCCTGAAGGTCCCCATTCATCTTCTGCCCCATCATGGCCAGTGGCACCCAGTTCCTCCCTTACCCGAGTCCAATCCATCTCATCCTCCTCCGAGCTAACCTGCCCCTCCTCCATTCTCTCCGTAAACCCCTCGAAAGACTCTTCATCAGATGGTGCTGCAAATATGTCTCGCAGTCTTTTTCTCTCTCGCTCCTCGAGAGTATCTGACTCTCGAGGAGTCTTACGCCCACGCCTGTCAGTAACAGAGCCACGAGGCTCAATCATAACAGAATGAGTTAGAAAACATGGAGCTGTCACAGGCCATATGGCACCAAACGCCTCTCCAGGCCATTAGCCTGAATTTAATGGAGTGCCAATGGTGCTAAAGCCATTTAGAAACAGGGTTCCTCACTCTGGCCAGCTCCTTTAACATTAAAACTAAAGTTCAGAGTAGATTCGCCGAGCCCAAGGAGCAAGGGAGATTCACCTGTAACTGTTGCTATCACAAAGGCTACTGTGATAGGAATCAGGGGCCCAACACACATAGAACTATAACACACCTCCTTCCGAAAGCTATCATGAAACTTCAATGCAAAACCAAGAAATCCATGGATGAGTTGTGCTAGGAAGGTGTAATAAAGGGGCAAAGTTACTTTATTATCTCTTTCTATGGCTTTGGACTGGCTTCTCTTCTTTGCCAGCATAATACAAGTAAGATATGTTGTGATCTACAGCTGAAGAGTTTAAAATACATACACAAAAAGACTCAGAAGGGGAGCAAAACCTGACTCCAAGTAGGCGACCATGGAGTCCAAAAATGCTTGAAGGATATGATCACTTAGAAATGTTCTTGCACACATAATTCAAATTTATTTCAAAATCTTTCTTCACACTTTACCGAAATCTACATTTTGTGGGCCATTGCAGTGCTGTCTGCGGATGTGACACAGGTGAATGGAACAACTGTTACCTTTAATCTGATCTGACTTTTGTCCTCAGAAATATCCAACACTTCAATCAATGGCAGCTCTTCCTTCTGAACAGAGCTGGAGGCGGAGGGCAGGCTGCTCAGAATCTGATCCACATTGTTTTCAGTGACAAACCACCTTTCCTGAAGATGAGACAAAGAGCCTTAATTACTAAAAATGTATGTTCAAATAAAAACTTACTCCTAAGTAAAGATGTGAAATTCTGGAAACATTTCCCCCACAAAAGCCCAGGAAAAATGGACAAACGTGGCATTACCGTCTCTATCAGTTGAAAATTATCGTAACTTTTATTTGCCATAACATTACCAAGATTTATCCAGATCTTTAAACTATGCTGTACTCCTCAAGCTGTAAAGAGAGGTGGATAACAAACATCATCATCATTATAGTACAAGCAGCCCCTGCACCTGTACCTGGGCTTCTTTTTTGTCCATTTCTCTGGCAGAAGAGCATGCCAGGATGGGTTTTATGTTTTCCATGGTAGAAAAGGGCAAGCATATCAGGCACTACTGATTTTAAAGGCACTAATGGTTTCCAAGTTGTTGTGCCGCATTCAGGATACACAGTCTGAGGCTGCTCATTTTAGTTCCAACTCTGCTCCTTTCTCCCTCCTAAATGAGAAAACAAGTGCATGGGGAGTTGCCAACATTTTTTCATGGGACATTCCTTTTCAAACCAAGTCAAAGCATTTGCGTATTAAACTGGTAAGAAGAACCCTACTAGCTGTGCCCAGAAAGCTCATGCTGCGGAATGTCCAACTGTTCAAGGCAAAGGGATGCTTGGTGGAAACGCACTTTGATTCATATCTGAGCACACAGAAAAGCAAATTGCTCAGGATTGCCAACCAGTTTCCAGCAGAATTGGGATTTCTGTGGGTTTTGGCACCTGCTTTGAAAAGAGTTTCCTGCTCTGCTTTGTTAACCTACTACCAAAAATGTATGCACAATGCATAGATGTGTAACCTGAGTTCAGTCTAGTTCTCAGATATCAGGATCAGATCATCCAGAGTTGTCATTCTAAACTATACGTAAAAACTTTCAAGGAATGATTTAAAATGCTGAAAGATGTGAAACACTAAGAAAAACAATCTGAACTGTACAGCTTTTTAAATTTCAGGCTTCCTATGCACAAAACTAAACCGCAATATCAGATATTAATACATCTGGCCACATATAATAGTTATTATGTAACTATGCATGTAAGGATATGTGAGAGAGAGTTTAAGAGTGTATGTGTGCCTTCAAGCCAGCTGTTGGGCCACTTTGGGCCTGGTCCTGAAAGAAAAACAGGGTAGAAATAAAGATAATACTATATATCTTTGATTGTAAGATACAATCTATTGTAAAATGCACACTAACTTTAGCACCACCAACAGAAAAAAAGCATTAATAATATATACCCTGTTTCCCCGAAAATAAGACATCCCCAGAAAATAAGACCTAGTAGAGGTTTTGCTGAATTGCTAAATATAAGGCCTCCCCTGAAAGTAAGACCTAGCAAAGTTTTTGTTTGGAAGCATGCCCGCCAAACAGAACACCAGAGTATGTGGGATTGGTAAATGTACATACCATAGAGTGTTGTACATGTAAATAATGGTAATAACAAGAAATTCTTGATAGCATTCACAGTTTGTCTAGTTACGCTGGTTTGTGATGACAACTACTGTGCAGTATATAATGTTAATTCTTTGTTCAACAATAAATGTGAATTCTTCTTCATGGAAAAATAAGACATCCCCTGAAAATTAGACCTAGTGCATCTTTGAGAGCAAAATTTAATATAAGACACTGTCTTATTTTCGGGAAAATACGGTAAGTATCTACGATTCTAAGATGCATCCCATTTTAGAGATGTTTACTTGGGGGAAAATGCATCTTAAAACTGAAGAAATACAGTACTATAATTACTGTATTCCTTCCATTCAATCATGCCATCAATTGTTAGACACACACTAATTTCGGTGCCACCAATAGAAAAATTGCACTTATATGTAAAAAAAGCACCTGCAATTCTAAAACACACCACATTTTTAGAGATTTTTATATTGGGGGGGGACTGCACTGTAGAATCAAAGAAATACAATATTATTTCTCTTTGAGTCTCCTAGTGGAGAGGAAAGTGGGGTATAAATAAATATGAACATCATAATAATAATGCTCCTTCCCTGGCTTCATACCTCCATACCTGCCAGAAAAGCTGGGCTACCTGTACCTGTGGCTGCAGAGAGAAGAGGTGCCTTTCTTCTACTGTGAGTTTACCAACAGGTGTAGGTTTAAGATCGGTTGTGACAGAGAGGGACCAGCTGCCCACCAGCTATATGGCCACATAACTGGTGGGCAGCTGGTCCCTCTCTGTCACAACCAATCTTAAACCTACACCTCTACAAGCTAGCTTGCATTGCCCCCCACCCCAATGTGAAATGCAAAGTTGATGCTAACTGGGAGAGAAATAAGATTGAACACTGTGAAAGCCATCCATTGTTTGAGGCTACAGACAATGCGATCACCGTTGCCCGTTTTTGGTCAAAAGATATTTAGCCACTTGTGTTCCTTCTATTTGTAAACAGTTTTATACTAATTTATGCAATGCTTTTGATATGAAATAAATAGACCCCAGAATCAATTGCTGCTGATGCCTCCACATGAACACTGTCAAATGTTCAGCCTCTTTCAGCATTTCCCTCCTGTCTACCTCCTCTGGTTAAAATTTCTATTTAAACAGAGTGCTTGCAGGCAGCAAGGTGTGTTCAGTGTAAATGGCTGGAAGTTGCTTTGGGAGACAGGTTTTTGTTTGAAAAACAGGACCAATTAAACTGATGCCAATAGAAGAGAACCCATTCCGTGACAAGGGCCGGTGGTGCCCTGCATTAAGCCATTCTAGGTCAACTCTCAAAGCACCGCTTTGGGTGGCTTCAGTGTTAAAACCAATTCCCCTTCCACATTTTGTGTTCTATTGTGCCTGTGCACACCAACCTTTCTTTCCCCACAGCACACAGAGAATGATTCTCATCGTCCTGTGAAGGTGTTTGTCTGAAGGGCAAAGTCTGGCTCAAGCCAAGCCATGCGCTCCAGCACACCACAAGACCTTGACTCTTGGGCCCCTCTCTCCACAGAACGTTTATGTCAAGCTGCTCTGAGTCCCCTTTAGAGAGATAATGCAAGGTATAAATAAATATAATAATAATAATAATAACTAAACCCTAGAACCTTAGAGTTGGAGGAGATCCAAAAGTTCCAGTCTAAGCCTGTTCTGTTAGGCAGGAACACACAATTAAAGCCCTTCTGACAGAAGGCCATCCAGCCTCTGCTTAGAAACCCCCAGAGAAGATACTCCACCGGACTCTGAAGCAGTATATTCCATGGCTGAACAGCTCTTACTAATGTTTAAGTGGAATCTCTTTTCTTGACATTTGAAGTTGTTGCTGTATTGTGTCCTAGACTCCAGAGGAGCAGAAAACAAGCCTTGTCCATTCCTCCTCAATGGGACCTCTTTTAAAATATGTAAACCAGTCTCTCATACCCTCTCCTCTCAGGCTTCTCTTCTCCGAGCTAAACATACCGAGCTCCCCAAGCTGCTCCTCAGAGGGAGTCATGGTTTCCAAACCATTTGCATTTTCATTGAACTTCTCTGGACCCCTTGCATCTTGTCCGTCTCCTCCTTGAATTGCTTTGCAGTGTCATTCCAGGTGAGGCTTGACCAAAGCAGAAGAGAATGGGAGTAGGACTTCCCTTGATCTCAACACTATACTCCTTTGCATGCAGCCTAGAATCACATTGGCCTTTCTAGCTGCCGCATCACACTGTTGGCTCAAGGCCGGTCAAAGGCTGAGAGTTTGCTTCTTTTCGAAAACTAGGGGAGGAGAGACCCATCTAGTCTGAGGCCCATCGAAAGGGAGTGTCAGAGAGGGCTGTTTCATTATCTAAGGTTACAAAGAGGTTGAGATGTCCCCCCCTCTCTCTCCACCCACCAAATACCCACTTTCATTATTCCCTTGATCACTCAGCTGTCTTGGATATGTGCTCTGACGATATAAGAGCATTCGACTAAGGAACTTGATTAAATGATTACCTAGTTTGGGGGGAGGGAGGGAGGGAGGGAAGAAGAGTTTCTTTAGCTACATTTTAAAGACATTTAGATAAATTATTTATTGAAAAGAAAGGCACCTACCCTTGTATATTTTAAAAAGGAGTTAAAAACTTGGTTCTTAATTTAGTCCCCATGACCTAAACTTAAAAATTACTATATTATCCTTTGCACTGTTCCCTTTCCCTATACCTAATTGGATGTCTGTCCTCACTCCAACTGTTGAGAAATACTTGCACTTTGTCCTTCTGCCCTAAAGCACTTTATAACTACATTATTGCATTTTAGTCTTAATGGCCCCTCCACGCTATCTCCCTCCATAAATATGTTTTTATTTGCTGCACTTTGTATTGCATTCAGACTTTTGCCCCGTGTTAGCCGTCTCGAGTCCCTGCGGGAAGATGGTGGCGGGATAAAATAAAGTTACCTACTTACTTATTTACTTCTAATCTATACAATCTGTTTCAGGGTTGTTGTATGTTTTCCGGGCTGTCTGGCCATGTTCCAGAAGTATTCTCTCCTGACGTTTCGCCCACCTCTGTGGCAGGTATCCTCAGAGGTTGTGAGGTACAGATCCACTCAATGATGTCACTCCTTTTTCAGTATGCAGCAAAGATTGGACTCCTGTTGGTTCACTATATCATCAGTTGTACTTCTCCCAGAGACATATGATTATTCTTCCAGAGATATATGATATATGCATAGGATTTGTTATATCAAATGCAGGAGGGAAGATGGACAAAATCTGTTGGTAATGAACATTTCATCTCTCCAAGGCCTCTGAATTCCTGCACAGCATTCACAGCACAATCAGTACGCAAAGAGATCAGTCTGGATTCTGGCTTCTCTCATAAATTACACTACACAATGGCACAATGGCACATATTCTGGGGCTCCTCTGCTTCCTCTCCTCCTTTAGTATGGCAATCAAATGCTTCCAAGTCTACTTCCAGCCAACCACATGTGAACCCAAACAGGCTGGGATGAGACCCAATTACTATTCTGTGAAGGAAGCCAGGTATATGTGGTTCTAAGTTGATTCAATAAACCAGGTAACAAGAAGGACAGGTATCACCTCTAATAACATGGACAACAATGGCTAGCTGCAAGTAGGTAAGAAATCTCCCAACCTTGTGGTCACACCAAAAACAAGCTGTATGTGTCCAGGCTTGTTCCTATAACACTACGTAACAAAATCTGAAAATGTTCTTTTCCTGGTTTGAAAATGTTATTTCCTATTTAATTGTGTGGCACTTACTTTGAACATAGCTGTTTTACTCCAGAAACTTCGTTTTTGTGGCTGCCACAAACTAAGTTGAATTGGTTGAGACTTGATGATGAAAACCTTGTTCATTGAAAACTTGAATGACTTGATCATTGAAAAACTGAAGTAATATGTGCTGCAGGGTGTCACGTAAAAACAAAGGTTTTGCAGTTTAAGAAATTTTCACCATATTTTTTATGATAGAACACAATTAGGAAATTATTTTTATAGTTCAGGGACAAAAATGGTGTTACATGGGGCCCTTCCAGACAGGCACTATATCCCAGGATCTGATCCCAGGTTTTCTGCCTTAAACTGGATTATATGAGTCCGTTTTGCCAGATAATCTGGGATAAACAGAAAACTTTGGATCAGATCCTGGATATAAGGCCTGTCTGGAAGGGTCCACAGTATAATATGCACACAAACACACCTTATATTTTATCACAAACAAATGAAAGCACACACACACACACATATATATAAGGAACATGTCCATAGAAGTTTCCTGTACATTGAGCAAGCACTTCCAACCCATAATCTTCAAACTTCTTTGAAGGAGCAGAAATAAAAGTCTGAGGTTTATAAAAATTACTCTAGGAAGCTCTTTACTAAGGAGCGTTTCATATCTGATATATAGGGAAATCCATCACGATTACTGTTTTATTCAACATTTTACTTTTGCCTTACTTTGTCTCTGCTGTGTTTGTCGTCTTGCTGAATCCACATCAAATAAAAATGATTCCTAAAGCATGCTGTCACTGCATGGGAAACGTGTGCCCGTTATAAAATGACAAGAAGCTACTGTGGCTGCTACCGCTTTTGCAATGCAAACCAGACACGTTTTATGCCTTTATCAATAGAACCCATTGCCAGGTTATTAGAAGCGAAAGCCTCGCTCAAGGAGACTGCAGGCGCCTGCTAAGTAGGTCATGCGTTGGATCTCAAATTAAGGCAGGCTCCCCTAAGGATGAAATTGAGGGAAAAGGTTCAAAAGGAAGTTAAATCTGCAAATCTCAGAGGCTTCTCAGTTTTTGTAAAATCCTGGCACAGAAGAGATCAAAGTCAGCATCTCCATTGCAAGGCAGGCTCAAAGTCTCCAAGATGGGAGCAAGTCTTCCTTGAAGCAAGAAAAAAAGATAGCCCCAGAATGGGTTTCTATAGTTTAGCTGGAAGGTTAATAATCTCTCTGACACACAGGCTTCCTATTTATGAAAAATGGCACATGACACTTAGATAATAATGACTGATTTTCATCACTAGTTAGTAATGGTTTTAACGAAAACATATTATCTCAAAATACGTTTTTTCTGACCTTTATTTTAGCTTATGTGAGATACTAAAATGGCCAAATGCCTAAAAACTTTAAAGACAGTCTTGGTACAGTTTGGGGTCTCATTTTCACGTGCAATGCTATATTACATATTTTAAGTATAATTCTGTTACTGCCAGCCATGTACTCAAACAAATATAGCACCAGTATTATAAAACACGGAAAACTACAGCAAACATTCAAAGGATAAGAAAACACCCACAGGCTGTTTCTCTGACTTTTATCCCTGGCTTTTAATGATGCTTTTAATTATTGCCTTGTTAATTATAACAAGATGCAGCTTTTCTAGTAGTATTTCTCACCATGGAAAATCTCTTTAAAGCATCCAAAAAAGTGCCCAAACTAATCAATCTGGCATTTCTCTGCCCAGTTGGAGACTCTTAGGAACTAAGGTACTTCAAAACCATTTTGGCAAAACCTGAAATTGCTCAGCTTTTGGCAACAAGTGACAGGGCCAACGTGTCATCTAGAGAACCACAATGAGAGCCAAAAAACTTGGAAAAAATTGCACCATAGAAAAAGAGCAAGGCACAGGAAAAACTAGAATATTTTGCATTAACATGGATTTCATGTGCAACATACAAACTGGAAGCAAGTCAAATAAGTATAAAGCTTTGTAATTTAAACATACTAAACAAAATAGGGTTGGATTTATCCAATGGAAACAGTGGAAAACTATTAATTTGTAATACAACTACAATATAAGGAATTTCTAAAAATCTTATAAAAGTTTTCCATGTTCTTATGAAAAAGACTCCAATATCTGATTTTAGTTTCTCTCCCCTCTCTCATACATGTACTTATAACTCTCAAATCTTGCAAAAAAGAAGGAAAATGTAAGATTAGAAGAAACAATTTTTGGCTTCTGACACTGTGGAAGATTATTTCACTTAGTTGAACTATCTTGCTCAGTAAGTCCCACTAGGGTTATCACACCAAGATATGTACAGGCCTTTTCATTACACATAAACCAGCTTGTATGCAGCCTCTTTGCTTCTTCCTTCATATGAACTGTGATTAAGAGGCATAAAATTGTCCACATTTTATCATTTTGTGCAAACTACAAATTTTGGTTAATTCTAGGGAATCGAATAAATCAGGATAGTAAACTACAATCTGAAGTAGCCCCTCATTTATGGAATGCCTTGCCAGTTGAAACTCGAACTATCCGAGACCTCGGAAAGCCTGCAAAACCTTTCTCTTCTGACAAGCTTTCGATGGGTGAAAAACTCGGGGCTATGTCAGTTTTTATTGCTGTTTTTATTGTTGTTTTTATTGTTTTTATTGTTATTTTAAAGTTAATTGTATTGTTTTAATCTATTTCTGTAAACCGCTCCAAGCCAAACTGGGAGTAGTGGTATACGAGCTTAATAAATAAATAATAAATACATAAATAAATTAACCATTCTGGTTTGTTCTGAACTGACAAACCCGTTTCCCAGCTCTGAAATGATGGGACAGAATGATTATTAGAGACTCAACTGTTATAGACTTTAAGACTAGAGGAAGAGGAGAGGGGAGAAGGAGGAAAGGAAGAAGGGGGAGGGAGAGAAAAACACAGGAGGAGGAAGAGTAGGGATGAAAATAAGAGAAGAAAGAGAAAGAGAAGTAACAGGGAAAGGAAGAAGAGAGGAAAGGAAGAGGAGAGAGATAAAAAGAGAGGAGGAGGAAGAAGAGCAGGAAGGCTGAGTGGGAGAGGAGCAGGAAAGGGGAGAAAAGGAGCAGAAGTTCACCATGTTCTCATAAAAGTTTCATACTTAACTAACAATGTACATTCATGAAATGAAATGAAACAACCAGTCAGTGGTTCTCAACCTGTGGGTCCCCAGATGTTTTGGCTTCAACCAGAAATCCTAACAACTGGTAAACCGGCTGGGATTTCTGGGAGTTGTAGGCAAAGTTGTAGGCAAAACATCTGGAGACCCAAAGGTTGAGAACCAATGGTTTAAGCCATTCTTTCCTATTTAAATGTTTACTGCGAATAATGCTGATGAACCTGACACTGAATGTCTGAGTTTCTCCAGTCTACTATCCTTCCAGTGCTGATGCTGCTCAAAATCCAGCTATACAGAGGACAAGGGGGAAAAGTGGAATGTTGTGACTATATCTCTTAAATTCATGGAAGAGCCAACAATCTGATAGACTGGCCTTTGAGTATCAGATTTGCTAAGACAAAGCTGGGACTAATCCAAAGTCTACAATTACAAGGCAGCCAAATTACATACTGGCATTTCAGCCACAAACGTTATCAACAAAAGAGTTATGAACTCATTTTCATGGTCGGGTCCTTTTCTATATTTAATCACAGCAGCTAATCCATTATTTGCTGACAAACAATATCTTAGCCAAGATACAAATTCCCTTTGGAATGTCCCACTAACTGCTCCAAAGATCTCAATCTTTTTGCAGTTTTAAAGCCAGAATGAAGAGGCTTTGGTCCTCCAGATGTTTTGGCACAGCCAAGGGAAGGAGCTGGGGAGTCATTGAAACACATCTGGATAGGCAAAGTCATTTCACCCCATTTCACTGATAAAGGTCAGAAATAGTGCAAAAAAAAAAACCCTACCGTCTGATAAATGTAACTTTCATTTCTGTGCATGTGGAGTACAAACACACCTTCCTTAATTATTCCAGGTACCAAAATGATACAGAAATCAACACCTAAGTGGACTAACAGTTATGGAATAAAGATCACAATGATCCACCTAATTTTTCCAGGAGAATGATCAGAAGATATCTGCATGTCAAGAAACTATTTTTGGAAGCTATCAATAATTCATTATGCATCATTTTTAGAAAAAGGAGGGTCCAATGTTTACTCTAAACCTGAATATTTAAAAATAACTTTCAGACATTCTCTTTCTTTATAGGTAGACTTTCCAATTCCTACATAATGGCTGGAGACAATACTGTGGTTAATTTGAGAAGGATTTAGACTATTAAAAAGATTACAACAGGAAGAAGCTATTGTTGGTACTACATGTAATGTAAAAACAGTCTTTTTGTACTTTTGACAAAAAGTGTGATTCATCACATGGATAATTTTGTACCTTCCATTCCTCAGTAAACCCTTGGTTTTTCTTCTTTTTCTGAGCAATATACCTTTGCTTGCAAGCTTCTGCTCTGGAATCCCTGCTTCTCTTTATCTGAACATAAAGACAAGCTGGAGCAGAGGCTTGCCAATGTGATTCTAGGCTGAACTGATAGGAGCACAGTGTCTAGGATTTAGAGAAGTTCTAGTCCTACTCTTTTTTTTTGCTTTGGGCAGACTTTCTCACCTGGAATAATAGCCCTGTGTTTAGTTCTGGGCAAGGCAATTCAAGAATACAATTTGGAACATGTCTAGAAGAGGGCAGACAAAATGTAAAAGGTCAGGAAACCAAGCTCTATGAGGAAAAGTATAAGGTATCTGTAGCCTGAAGAAGAGACTGTTTACAGGTGATATGATAGCCATGTTTAAATATTGTAAAGAATATCATGTTGGAGATGAAGTAAGCTTGTTTTCTGCTGCTCCAGAGACTAGAGCATGCAGTAGTTGCTCAAACTACTGGGAGATATAATCTATCTTACATTAGGAAGAAATTCATGTCAGTAAGACCTGTTCAAACGTGGGATGCACTGCCATGGAATGTGGTGGTTTTAAACAGAAGCTGGATGGCTATCTGTCAGGAGTGCTTTGATGGGGTTTTCCTGCCTGGAAGGAGAGGGTTGAACTGGATGGCCCTTGGGGTCTCTTCCAACTCTAGGAGTCTATGAAAACAGGTACGATTAAAAATACTTACTAGAAGGGTCATGTTCAGCTTGGTGGTGAGAAGACGGAAAGGAGACATGACTTTCTGAATACTTCAAGGGCCACCACCAAGAAGCCAGGCCATGCCTGTTCTCTGCTGCCCCAGAGGGAAGGACCAGGTCTAATGGTCTGATGCAGATTTCAACTGAACATGAAAAGGAACTTCTCATCAGTAAGACTGGTTTGGCAATGGAACCAATTGCCCAGAGAAATGGTTTTGCATGCCTTCAAAAAAGACCCTGGACAGCTCTTTGCTACAGATGCTTTAGCAGGAGATCCTGCTTTGATGGGAGGGAGTTTGGATTTGATGACCCATGAAGGCCCTTCCAGCCCTCTGATTCTCTCCAATCACTTACAGATCCACAGATCCACCGCCAAGACTCTACCCTTGGAAGACAATAAGACCCGGCCACAAGTGATGGCTCATGATGATGACATGATGATGATTCTATGAACAAGTCCGTCTCCATGAGGTTTGGACCTTCAAAAGCGAAACCAGATGTTTTTCATCCACTGTAGGCTAAGTGCAGTCTGTAGGCCCCATGAGGCACCTGGTACCCTTCCCAGTTTCTCACTAATGTAAACTGGGACTTGTATGCTTAAGCAACACCAGAGTGTTATTAAAGTTGGCAAAAGTTGTGGATGAGGAAGAACACACAGGCTGGGAGCGATTGCAGCAGTGTGCTTTTGCCTGAGCTCACAGAACAAGAGCCTGCCTCACTCTTTTGAGTCCCTCGGATGAGGAATGCAAACTACTTTTGCACTTTGAAAGGAGTTTGCAGGAGTGGAAGACAAAACGAGAAAAGTGGAAGGAAAAGAAAGCAGCACAAAAAGTGGGAGAACAGATCACTATCAGGCACTGTCCCTGCCAAATGTCAACTGCTGGAGTATATGAGTTGCTCACCTCCCAGAATTAAAAAAGTTACTTCTGATCATTTTTGGTTTTGAAAACAAAATCTCTTCTGAGCTAAAATAGATCATGAGGAACTGTAAGAAACTCCATCTCATGGCTCTTGGAAGCATAAGGGCCATTTTAAATTTTAAAAAAACAACAATTTATTGCAATGCATGAACATTTAGCACAGAAGAGAAATCGGAGACAACAAGAAAAGCAAGGAATAAGGATGCAATTATTTTGTATGTAGTGCTTTGAGTACTGAGTGCCAACTCTATAGAGCAGGGTTCAAATCCTCATTCAGCCATGAAGCTCACTGGAGACCTTGGGCATGTCACACTCTCTCAGCCTCGGAGAAAAGCAAACGTGGCACACAACAGTGAAAAAATCCTGCAAAGCAAACCCCGTCATAGGTTCACCTGAGGTCGGAAATGGCTTTCAGGCACACAACAACGACAATCCCAAATTCATCATTATTAAAGTTGTATTTATTTGGACCCTCATAAACTGCCAAGACCCCAAGAGTGCAAGAAAGCAGGATGTAAGTAAATATCATTATCATCATCACCACAACAAGCTCCCATCCTGGAACTTACATAGGCAGCCAGCTGAACTACTGGCCATCCTTAGCCTTTAAGAAGAAGTTGTATTTAAGTTTAAAACATGATTTGTCTTTGTTGCACAGCTTGGTTGAAAAATGAGCTGAACTGGAACTAGACATCTGCAATTTTATCTTCTCCAGAGTGGAAGCCTACCTTTCCCAAGGGAAAAGGCTGACACAAGAAGTTAATGGTTCCTGTAAACTATTAAATTAATGACCTTTCAGTGGTCTCTGCTAGAAATGCCACTGCTATTTTTTTATCTCTCTGCCATCACTGATCCATACAGAAGGAGAGAATATAATTTCAAGATTCATACTCAAAAGGGCACTTGATCTGTTGAAAACCCATTTAACAAGCAGACGACCTTTAAGTAACCTCTGAATGAAAAGTCGCTCTGCTGCTTCAAAAGACACAGGAGTCACAACAGTGTAACATCAACAGCAAAATATCATCATGCCTCCCGCGCACTCGCTCCTTTTAAAGATTTGATTAGTTTCACAAACTGATGAGTTGGAGATAGGAAGAAGAGAGGCAGAGTCAACATGTTCAGAACTCTATAGAGAATTTCTGCACTGAGTAAATTCTGATAAAAGGCCTTAACGCAGGCATGGACAAACTTCAGCCCTCTTCCTGGAGTTTTGGATTTCAATTCCCACAATTCCTAACAGTTGAGGGTAAAAGTTTGCCCATACCTACCTTAAAGAATGTGGTCCTGGCTAGAAATCGGAAACCAGATTAAAAAGAACATAGGTTGGCAATTCCCAACGCTATGGTTGCATGGGTTACCCATGGAAGAGCAACCTTGGCTAATGCATATTATGCCTATTCCAGTAACAACAGCTGATTACCAGGAACATACAAGCCCTCTTCTTACAAAAGTTTCACTGGTGTAATGCCTCAAAGTATGATAGTCTCACTTGAAAGGCCATCACCTCCTCAACACAGATCTGTCCTTTCACATCCCATGAATATCTGACTTGAATACCATCCTTCCTGATCCCCAAGCATTCAGAGTAGAGACTCCTGTTGTTTTGACATAACCGAGATCTCCTTGAAGTTTCTCTGGAATAAGGCCTTTATTGAAACAGCCCCAATCATGTGGAGTGCCCCTTAATCAAACAGCTACCCATGCTTCTATGTTTTTCATTCTTGCAGTCTGCTGTCCCTGCATAAGCGTGCCTTGACTAACTCCAGTTATGGTGTAACTAATATATTGATTTTTATTTTTGTATGTGTTTTTTTAATTTATCATAGCCACTTTAAAATCTTTAAGATTATGCTTTTATAAACAAGAACCTCTCATTTCCTTCTGACACAACTCAAAGGCCATCCGAAAATTCATATTCCAACGGGCTAAAATTTTAAACTGCTAAGGTTTCAAACTCTTAGCTTCTACTTAATGTCACAGTCTGCTATTTGAACACTTCATTGTAGTTACTTAAAATAAGTATGTAATGCAAGCTAAGGGGAAATGCCATACATAACTTTATATATTCAAAAAAAGGCACGTCTAAAATTGGAAATTGGGAATGCGACAGATATGCATCACAGGCCAAGAATGCACTCTGGGATCCTACAATCCAGGCTGACTCTGTCATTTCAATGACTGTTCCAAATTTCAGAAGAACTACTTAAAAAGCAACAGATCTTTTTCAAGAGAGAAAATCACAGACACATCTGCCTCAGCATCAGCAAGAAGGACAGACTTGTATGCTCTCCTCCGCATACTAGCCTTGCCATAATTCAAATTACATTCTGAGAATCTAAACGTTACAGAAATCCAACCTGCAGATTCCAAGAAAATCCAACACCCACTGTCTATTTGCAAAGGTCCCTGCAATATAAGCAAATGTCATTTCTATGAGGAGATCTGGGAACAGGAGTTCATTTGGAAGCCAAAGCAGGAAGGGACACTTTTGATTTGCCTCCCCATTTCTTGATAAACATGAAAAGTAAAATCCAGAGTGCTCTACCTGTTTTCTCCTTAGGAGAAAGGGTGGCAGAGGATAGATTCTGCTCACTGCTGACTTCATGCTGGAAAACTCTGATAACATCAACAGGAAAACAGTTTCAAGGAACAATCTTCCTCCATGCCAATCTTTGCAGACTCCCTGTTCTCCCAGGCAGAGGCCCAGTATCCAAGAGAAGCAAAGCAGCCAAAGTGTGTGCACAGAGGTGGGGGGTGGCTTGAACCCAGGCAGGACAATGAATCTTTAAACAGGTTCAAAACCCCCAGCTCAATGATTTAACATCTAGAACAGGCATGGGTAAATTTGAGCCTGTCAGGTGTTTTAGACTTCAACTCCCACAATTCCAGTGAGCACTACACTACAAGAGTATGCACTACAGGATGAAATATGTGTTTGTTCTCCATTTTGGAGCTTTGACAAAAAACAAATTCAACAGTCCAAGTGCCAAGCTAGGCAAAACACATGCACCATTTGATTTCAGCAACTACCTGTAAGCAAGGTCAGGCTGGGCTAGAAAATCACCAGGAGGGAATCCAGGGACATCCATGAATTTGGCCCCAAATCCGAGAGAGATACTAGCCATCAGAGTCAACAACACTGGGCTATAAGGATCCAAATAAAGAACCACAATAGAGCCACAAAGAGAACCTTGCACAATGTTGCCACACTGCTGCCATGGAGACACTGTGAGGTACGCTGGCGAAGGGAAAAAAGCAGACAGGTATATTGTATTTACTCGAATCTAACATTCACCTTTTTGGCTAAATCACTTTGCCAAAATTAGGGTGTGCATTAGATTTGCGTAATATGGAAATCTTAGTGCTGAGCCAAAGCAAAAGAGCAAGCTGCTTCATGAGCTGCACCTGGAGCTCCTATCTGTAATTTAATGGTTATGGCTCAATGCTATGGGATCATGGCAGTTGAAGTCCAAAACACCTGGAGGCCCAAAGGTTGGGAACCACTGTTCCACAGAATAGATGCACCCCAAGGTTTTCCTTTCTGTTGCTGGAAGCTCAGGTTCTAATACTTATGTTTTTAAAGAAGAAAATCTAAGTAGGCAGCAACTGTAATGGTCATGTTACAAAGAGTGCAATTCTTGCTGCTGCGCATTACATTTGGCAGCAAATACTTTTTTGGGTTTCAGGGTTTTGAAAATGGAGTTGCACATTTGATTTGACGGTGCATGAGACTCAAGTCAATACAGGTATATGCTACTTGTGTTATTACAAAAATGCCCCCAACAATATATTGAGACAGCAAGGCGTCTGCCACATACAACTGAAAGGTTTAAATTACCTGCAAGGTGTCAGTATTTGGGCCGAAATAGAGCTTAGTCCAGAGTCCACGGGTCTCTGGAGACTTGGACAGGACAATGACGATGTTATTGGGAGAGACACTGATGTCCGCCTTGGGATGAGCCAATGTGTTTTCTGGAAGGAACTGCCAGAGGATGCTGTAAGAAGCAGAGTCCTGGCTGCTGAAATGGACGCTGTAGTGGTTGGTGCCCCCTTCCCCTTGGAGGCTTTGGGGGGCCACGCTGTGCACCTGCAGGAGGAGGGTCACAGTCTGTTCATCCTGGGTGCAACAGAAAGGGGGGCACAGTGGAGCTGAAGGGCTGGTGGTGGGCTTGGTAGGGTCATCGGGGCAGGGTAATGGCCTTGCGGGAGGAGGCGTCAGAGCAGGGCCAGGAGCAGAAGGGATGTCTCTGGCGCACAAGGCAGGAGCCACAGGGTCCTCTTGTGGAACAGTGCCAAGGGCATTTGGGGGCTGCTCCATCTCTTGAAGACCCACGTAGTTGGCATGGGTAGCAGGTGAAGGAGGAGCCACTTCCTCTATGGCTTCAGAGGCAGAACTTGTTTCTTCTGGCAAGACAGACAGACCCAAGTGGCTGACAGGAGTGACAGGTGCCAGAAGTGAAGGACTCAGTGACTGAGAAACACTCAGACCCACGTGATGGATGCTGGTGGAAGCCACCGGAAGTGATGGAGAACTCACTGCTTCACTGACTTCAGATACACATAGATCCACATGGCTGAAAGATGCTGGAAGTGATGAAATACCCACTGCCTCACTGACTTCAGAGGCACACAGACCTATGTTTTCGATGCTGTTGGCAGGCGCTGGAGCTTCTGAGGGATTAATCACTTCCTTTGTAGCTTCAGAGGCTGAGCCAGACTTCTCTTGCCTGGCTGGAAGCGATGGCAGAGGCGTCACATCCATGACTTCAGTGCCCAGTTCTGGAGATCCCGCCTCTTCCTCTGCATGAGCAGCAGGCGGAGGAACTGAAGGAGGGGCAGAGGCAGAACTTGCCTCTTCTGGCAAGACACACAGACCCACGTGGCTGACAGGAGTGGCAGGTGCTGAAAGTGAAGGACTCACTGCTTCAGAAACACTTAGACCCACATGCTGGATGCTGGTAGAAGCCTCCGGAAGTGACGGAGAGCTCACTACTTCACTGACTTCAGACACACACAAACCCACGTGACTGAAAGGAGTGACAGGCGCCGGAAGTGACAGAGGAGCCACTGCTTCAGAGACACACAGACCCACGTGGTCGATGCTTCTTGCAGGTGCTAGAAGTTCCAAGGGATTCATCACTTTCTTTGTAGCTTCAGAGACTAAGCTAGCCTCTTCTTGCCCAGCCAGAAGTGACGACAGAGGCCTCATATCCATGACTTCAGTGCCCGGTTCCGGAGATCCCGCCTCTTCTTCCACATCAACCGGAAGTTCTGGTTTTTGAGAAAGAGGAAGAATAAGTTCAAGATGGCTTTCCTGGGAGCGCGGAGGAGAACCAGAAGCAGTCACATGGGTGTCCAGAAGAGGCTCCTGTTTACAAGAAGGAAGTCCTGAGCAGCCTTTCTCTTCTTCCTGTGGTGCTTCTCCGGAGAAGGGGCTTGTGGGCACGGTGGGGGTGAGGACGGGGAGTGTGACGACGAGCCTCCGCGCAGCCTTGTCAAAGGTGGCTTTCCCTGCGGCCTCATCCACGGCGTAAGGCAGCGTCAGGCGGAGCTTGTATGCGGCCGGTTTGGGGGAGTCGAGCTCCAGGAGCTTGCCTTGTACCTCGAGGTGGGCTTGAGCAGCAGAGCGGAGGAGCGGCAGCTCAACTGAGAGCTCCAACTCGCGGGGAACAGTTGTGGGCGTGGAGTCAGGTCGGAAGTCCTGGAGGTCCAGGAAGGAGCGGTGGCGGAGGGTCCAGCGTGGGGTGGTGAAAGCAGGGGACTCCTCTGGGGCTGGGCTGAGCTCGGTTTCCACTTCCGGAGGTGGAGGGGGGTAGGTGTAAGGCGTGGGGAAGGGTGGGAGTGGCGAAGGGGGTCCCCCTCCTTCTCCTTGTTCTCCTCCTTCTCTCCGAGGCAGCGGTGTTCTAATAAGAATAAGAATAATAACAACTTAATTTTTTTATCTTGCCACCATCTCTCCGAAGGGACTCAGGGCAGCTTACAAGCAGGACCAAGCCCAATAAAACAGAGTTAACCAGATAAAAAGACATTTAAAAACACACACAAAACCCCCCTAAAACAAGCTAATTAAACAGTTAAAACAATAAAGTATAAAAACATCATTAAAATAAGTCAAAACCAATCTCAATAACCAGAACCAGGATTATAGTGGGCAAATCAAGATTAGAGAGGGCACGGGCTGGGCATGGGCTTGTGCAAAAATATATTGTGGGGACTCGCAACGGTGGAAGGTGAGTGCAAGGCTCTGGGATAGATCAGGTTTTCCATGGGCACAAATTTCTAATTTGGAAGAAGGGGATAGGGCAGTGGGCAGAAGGGAAGGGGGCAGGACACACTGATACCCTACGAATGGGACAACCTGAAACAACAGTGCTCTGCCCCAAGTCCCTTCTGGGAGAGACGGCAGTCTAGAAAGAAAGTTTTATTATATTATTATTGTTCTTAGCCTACCATAGATGGGGCATACTGAGAACCTTAACGTCAAAGAGGTATTGGCTTCCTGCCCCATAACTGCACAGGAATCATTGGGGTTCTTCTCCAACTGTGATACTATGAGTCTCCTATCTTGGGGTTCTTAAGGCTCTTCTCCAACTGTGATTCTATGAGTCTCCTACCTTGGGGTTGCCTCCAGGGGCAAACCGAAAATGGGCAACTTGGAATTCCCTGAACAGACTCAGAAGTGGAGTGGTTAGATCAAAAGACAACCTGGCAAAATGGCATTGCCTAGAAGAATCCTCCACCTTGTGTGACTGTGGAGCAGAACAGACAACTTCGCATCTGTGTGCTTGCCTACCATGTTCTGCCTCATGCACAGAGGAAGAATTGTGTAAGGCTACAATGTTGTTGCTGTTGCCCATTTTTGGTCAAAAGACATTTAGTCGTTTGTGCTCTTTCTATTTTTTTATCATTTTATACTAATCTATGCAATGCTTTTGATATGAAATAAATAAACCTTGGAGTTAAATTCTGTGGTTCTACCCTGTTTCCCCTAAAATAAGACATCCCCAGAAAATAAGACCTAGTAGAGGTTTTGCTGAATTGCTAAATATAAGGCCTCCCCCGAAAGTAAGACCTAGCAAAGTTTTTGTTTGGAAGCATGCCTGCTGAACAGAACACCAGAGCATGCAGGATCCGTAAATGTACATACCATAGTGTTGTACATGGAAATAATGGTGGTAACAAGAAATTCTTGATAGGATTCACAGTTTGTCTGGTTATGCTGGTTTGTGATAACTACTGTACAGTATATAATAAATGTTCATTTTTTTGTTCAACAATAAATATGAATTCTTCTTCATGGAAAACTAAGACATCCCCTGAAAATAAGACCTAGCGCATCTTTAGGAGCAAAAATTAATATAAGACACTGTCTTATTTTCGGGGAAACACGGTATGAGCCTCTCCATCTATGTGATTGTACAAGTCTCCTACCTGGGGATTATTCTCCAGCTCTGTGATTCTACTACTCTCCTTTTCTGGGGTTAATGGGGTTCTCTTGCAACTGATTCTGAGTCTCCTATCCTGGGGTTCTTCTCTAACTATGATGCTATGAGTCTCCTACCTTGTATTCTCTTTCAACTCTGTGATTCTACGAATCTCCTACCGGGGTTCTTCTCCAACTCTGTGATTTTGTTAATCTCCCATCGTGGGGTTCTCTTCTAACTCTGTGATTCTATGAGTCTTCAATCTGGGGGTTATTGGGGTCCTCCAACTTTGTAGGGCCAGGGTTGAGGGTAAAGTGCTGAGTCCCTCTATGAACCATCTTGGAGTTTAAGATTGTCTGGAGAGAGTCTGCTCTCGGCTCTGCCTTCTTTGCAGGCACGATTGGCGGAGACGAAACACAGAGCCTTCTTGGTGGTGGCCCCTCAGCTATGAAACTCCCCCCCCCCGGGAAATCCCCCGCCCTCCTGATCTTGCGCAAAAAAGTAAAGATGTAGCTCTTTGATCAAGCCTTTGAAAATTTGTACAATAATTAGATATGAAAGATGTGTAATTAATTGACTTATGGAAGGGCTCAAGACTATGCCTATGGATCATGTGATTTAACTTGTTATATGGATTCAAATGCTTCTAAATGTTTTAATGGTTGGTGCGGATGTTTTTATTGTACTATGCTTTAAAAGGCATTGCCTATGTTGTGAAGCCGCCTTGAGTCCCTTCCGGGGTTGAGAAAGGCGGGATAAAAGTGCCGTAAATAAATAAATAAAATATAGTAGAGTCTCACTTGTCCAACACTCACTTATCCAACGTTCTGGATTATCCAACGCATTTTTGGAGTCAATGTTTTCAATATATCGTGATATTTTGGTGCTAAATTCGTAGATACAGTAATTACTACATAGTATTACTGTGTATTGAACTACTTTTTCTGTCAAATTTGTTGTATAACATGATGCTTTGGTGCTTAATTTGTAAAATCATAACCTAATTTGATGTTTAATAGGCTTTTCCTTAATGCCTCCTTATTATCCAACACATTCGCTTATCCAACATTCTGCTGGCCCGTTTATGTTGGATAAGTGAGACTCTACTGTACATAAAATAGTTCAATCTAACAGTTGGGCAATCAGAGACATTTGCAAATGCGCACGGGGATATATCCATGTTCGCAGTTCCGGAAAGGGGCCCGAGCGGGTGGGTGCTAACCTAAGCAGCGAGGCCTGCGGGACGCCCTTGTACTTGACTCCGCGGAGGACCCTGGCGTTGGCCCTGTCCAGGCCTTGGGGCGCGAAGTGCTTCTCCACGGCCTCGAGCGCGGTCTGGTGCAGCACTTCCCGGAAGCGGGGCTCCCTCCGTGCGCGGCGGAGGGCCTCCGGGTGGAAGAGCACGTCGTAGACCAGGCAGCGGCGCGGCTCTCCTCCGGGAGGCCTTCCCCGGCCGAGCTCCTCCCTCCCGGGAGACAGGCAGTGCGGCAGGCGCCACGTGCAGCCCCTGCGGCCTACCTCCGCCTCCGCCTCGGGCTTGCCTACTAAAGCGTTGGCGCAGATGTTGAGGTAGCACTTCCGCGCGCCGCCCAGGCTCGTCCTCAGGGCCCAGCCGGGCTCCGGGTGCAGGAAGCGGGCCTCCACGCCGCGCTCCCGCTCCAAGGCGCACACCTCCGCCTCGTAAGTCGCGCGCTGGGCCGGGTCCGACAGCTCCGCCGCGTACTCCGCGAACAGGCGCTTGAACTCCTCGTCCTGGAAGGCCTTCGCCAGGCGCGCCGCCTCCTCCCCCGTCAAGTCCAGGTCTTCTAAGGACGAGCCCGGCCTCGACGAAGACATCTTTCCTTTCCCACGGAGGAGGACGAAAGGCCCGTCGCCAAGGAGACTGGAGGAAGCAAAATGGCGGCGCCTAGAAGCGTTGCTATGGTTACGTTCCTAACAAGATGGCGGCAGCGCGAGGAGCCTGTGGCGTTGCTATGGTTACGCGCACAACAAGATGGCGCCCGAACGCAGTTCAAGGAGATCAATGGCGTTGCTATGGTTACTCTGCTAACAAGATGGCGACTGGTGGCTGCTGATGGTAGAGTAGAACTTAGCAGTTGCTATTACAGTAGAGTCTCACTTATCCAAGGTAAACGGGCCAGCAGAATCTTGGATAAGCGAATATCTTGGATAATAAGGAAGGATTAAGGAAAAGCCTATTAAACGTCAAATTAAGTTATGATTTTACAAATTAAGCACCAAAACTTCATGTTATACAACAAATTTGACAGAAAAAGTAGTTCAATACGCAGTAATGTTATGTTGTAATTACTGTATTTACGAATGTAGCACCAAAATATCATGATATATTGAAAACATTGACTACAAAAATGGCTTGGATTATCCAGAGACTTGGATAAGTGAGACTCTACTGCATTATATTTATACAGTAGAATCTCACTTATCCAACATTCGGATTATCCAACACATTTTTGTAGTCAATGTTTTCAATATATCGTGATATTTTGGTGCTAAATTCGTAAATACAGTAATTACTACATAGCATTACTGCGTATTGAACTACTTTTGTTGTCTAACATGATGTTTTGGTGCTTAATTTGTAAAATCATAACCTAATTTGATGTTTAATAGACTTTTCCTTGATCCCTCCTTATTATCCAACATAATCGCTTATCCAACGTTCTGCCAGCCTGTTTATGTTGGATAAGTGAGAGTCTACTGTAGTTATAATTCATATAATATATAATAATAATTGATACATAACTGCTTTATCTTCCCCAAAGGCAGGCCTGGGCAGACTTGGGCCTTCAGGTGTTTTGGATTTCAACTCCTATTCCTAACAGCCCATGCCTGATATAGAGATGTGCCAGGTGAGCTGGAGCTAATGAGAACCAGAAACTAACATGCTTTCTTAAATGTTTTGCTTCCCCAAATTTGCTTGTTTTTAGGGAATTTGCCTCAGGCCCTTTCCATTCCCCTCAGCCAATGGGAAAGGGCATGTGGCGACAGCTGATTGGCTGAGCCACTCAGGAACCAGAATTCAGATTGGCTGCTTCCTCTAGCTTGGTTTTAACTGCCACTTTAATCTTGGAGAGGGAGGAGAGCAGCTGACTGAAAATGGTCAGGAAGAAAATGGCTGCCATACTCTCCAAAGCCTGATTATTTATAAGGCAAATGAGGCATATTTAAAGGGACTGTTTATCTCTGTGTGAATTCAGAAAGACTGTTATATATATATTGTTGCCCTGTTTGAACTTCTGAACTGAAGTAAAGATATTGTTGCTTGTTGCGCAAGCCAGAGTGACATTTTATTATACTGCAGGGTTTATCTTGATTCAGAAACTGTGGTAAAGCTTCTATTTATTTCTACAACCATCAATGCACTCTAACCTGAGGTCAGCTGTGACCAACAGTGCTGTGGAATTCAAAGAGGCACAAATGGAAGGCGAAAGGGAGAAATGTGTCAAGGGGAAGGCGTGTCAAGCCAATCCTGACCGGGACCGCCTTCTGTCTAGAATCTGACGCCCTCACTGCGGAAGAACATGCCAGTCGAGAATAGGACTCCACAGTCACCTACATACCCACCAGACACTACACTTGGAGGACCATAATACTTGGACAACGAAGGATCGCCTAACTAAATAGGTAAGTCAGCCGTTTAAGTGGAAAAGGAAAAGGCCTGCAGCTGTTAGGAATTGTGGGAGTTGAAGTCCAAAACACCTGGAGGGCCCAAGTTTGCCCATGCCTGATATAGAGAGATGAGCCAGGTGAGTTGAGGATACTGAAAACTGGGAACCAACATGGTTTCTTAAATGTTTAGTTTCCCCAAATTTGCTTGTTTTGGGGGAATTTGGTTCTGCAGCGGAAGAGACAGAACAGGTGACACACAAAACACTGCTATTTGAAATGTTAAGAAGCCACCATTCCAAGCCCTTAAACTGTAAACACTTTATTGCAATTATTACATAAAATATTGTACATACACTGAAAAAAATATTATCAATTTTATAAATTAAGAACATGAAGGTTGCTTAAAATCCTGATAATTTAATCAAATTAAACTGACAAGTTCTGGCACCACATTCACTGTCATACTTCAGTGCCGTGGAATGCTGGGAGTTGTAGTTTTGTGAGACATTTATCCTTTTGTGTGGGAGAGCTCTAATGCTACAAGCTACAAATCTCAGATGGCGCCAAGGCAGTTAAAAGTGGTGTGAAACTGCTGTAATATGGCAGTGTGGATGGTGTATGTGTGGCCAATCACAGCAGCAGCCATAATGGACCACAGACTTATAGCACTGGGCCTTCTGCACATGAGACTGAAGAGGAAACACATGAGCCTCTGCAGCAGCAAGGAATTCAGTCTCATTGTCCTTTTTTAGCTCTTCCATTCATTCCATCTACTCCTATTTCTCTCCCAGGTTTCAGCTCAAATTTGTGTAGCTTGCGATGGTATTCATTTCAATGATGCTTGAGGGCAGATGGGAAGAAAGAAGCCTGAAATCCCATTCTTCCAGGGCTTCTCCTTTTCGGTTTAAATGTAAGTCCATTGAGAGCTTGGTCTTTTGTGGGATCTTCAATTCCCAGGATGCAAATACACCGCATCCACATTTCATCCCTTCATTTGAAGATTTGCACTCAAAATGTCCCACATGTTGTAATAATCCGTGGTCCACAGAAGTGGGACTTAAACAGTATCGAAACTGGGACGTTGATTTGCTCCTCCTTGTCTTCAAAGGCCCTGAAGTTTGCTGGAAATAATAAAAAGTAACGTTAAGAACCATATTTGTGTTTTCCTCAAAACCAAGTTATTATCCCCATCTCCTTGGTGCTTAACTGAAAGCTAGGGAATAGGACTAATGACTTTCAAAGGATTGGTGTGTATTTTCCGGGCTGTATGTCCATGTTCCAGAAGTATTATCTCCTGACGTTTCACCCACATCTATGGCAGGCATCCTCGGAGGTTGTGAGGCATATCCTCACAAGCTCTGAGGATGCCTGCCGTAGATGTGGGCGAAACGTCAGGAGAAAATACTTCTGGAACATGGCTGTACAGCCCGGAAAACGCACAGCAACCCTGTGATTCCAGCCATGAAAGCCTTCAACTTCAAAGGAGATTATTATTGTTGTTGTTGTTATTATTAAATGTTCACATGGCTTTAATTGTGTTTGCAGTTTCAAAAATGTTGGAAATTACAACCTTCTTCAAGCCACCTCTAGTAATTGGTTAATCTATGATTCTGTTTGCTTACTGTTTAGTATGTATGTTCTGCAATGTAGGTTCTTTTGCTCTATGTTTCCCGAGAGGTTGTGGCATGATCTGATCTGAGATTGCTCAGACCTTAGACTCCATTAGACATTGGGACTGCTCAGACCAACACATGCCTGTTGTTGTTTAGGAAAGATGCCCTGTGCCATCTGCACACAGAGATTATCACAAACATATCCTGGACTGATAAGCTATGTACCTGTGTTATGCTAAACACATGAAAGTTGTGAGTAAACCAAGTATGTTATTTTTATCAAAGTCTACTTCTTTTTGTCTTGAGTGCATAATATAAAACAAGTTGTTTTATGGGAGAGCAGATGTATTTTTGGGCAACTGAAAAATACTTTTGAAGCACTGCTGTTTTTATGCATTGGTATATTCTCTGTTTTCTAACAGATCCGAAACAATAGGTTCAGTCTAACAAATGAAGCCAATTGCCTTGCATATTACATTTGGTTGTATAACACCTGTGAAGATTCTACTCAAACAGGCTTTTGGTTCTTCTCTGAAAGGTCATGCTTTTCCAAAAGGTTATGATCTCCAAATACCATTTTGGAGGAAAAATTACGTTTTAATAGGTTGTTTTAACTTGAGTATTGCGTGTTTTATTCTGTTTTAACCGCCTTGGGTCTGTGCTCAGAGAAAGGCGGGATATAAATTTATCAAATAAATAAATAAATAATAGTATATTTATTTATACCCCGCTTTATCTTTCCTGAAGGAGACTCAAAGCAGTTTAACACAAAAGTATTAGCATACAATTTAAAATACACAAATATGCAAACATTAAAACAGGATTAAAAATAAACAGTATTTAAAAATTCCCAGTTAAAAACCATTAAAACATATTCAGAGCCTCTGAGATAACTGTTCCTATGGCTACAGGGAAACAATTTCCCCATTTTATTAAAGGTATCAGAATATTTCAGCTCATTTTCCTTGACTGAGGCTCAAAGGGACCCCTTCACATGGATTTGTGATGCCTTGTCTTATTAAGTGAGGATTACTTTCTGTTTAATTAAGGAAAAAAAGGTTCCATTCACATACAAATCTATTGAGATTGCCTCACATCAAGCAAGACCTTAATACTTGGAGATTTAATTATCTTAAGATTCAAGTTGGCAGTTTCCCAAATGTTTGGGGTCACCAGGAGTTTACTTAGTTTATAGTTAATTTAAAAAGGATTAAAAATAGAAACTATAGCTTGGTCAGAACATTAAATACAAAAATGAAACTACAAGAACTGAACTTTTGACAAATGCTTTAAACTGCTGATGGTAAGATGAAAGTGGGAAATACAGTAAAGATGTTAAATTGGAAAAAAGTTGGAATATAGTAAAATTATATAATGAAAAAAATAGAGGGGATTATATGCGATTAATCTGAAATTGGCAACGGCCGACAGGGAGGTCTGGTGTAGGCTGGTCCATGAGGTCACAAAAAGTCGGAAGCGACTGAACGAATAAACAACAACCTCAACAAATCTGAAATTATTTACATTAAAAGGGAATAAAATTGGGGAAAATAATTATTAAGGTAATTATCCAAAGAAGAATTTACAAAACAAATCATAGGAATTGGAATTCTAGTCAAAATGGATAAAATGATGACACAATTATTGCTTGCACTTATGCATTAATTTTAAATATAGTGGCTTATATTTAGCAGAAGCTGAAATATGATCAAAGAGAACAAAAAAGATATGTAATAGTTTGATAGTTGACTTTGCTTGAGGAGAGGAATTGTGTTTTTATTTTATTGGTGTTTTTATTATTTTACGGTTTTATTTTTTAATAAAAAAATAAAATTACATGTAAATTATACCGAGTGACATGAAATACTTCTCCCAATAAAATGGAAGAATGACATCGGAAATACAGAAATATAGATTTCATAATGCATATTTGCAACACTGCACAACTTCCAGGGCAGCTAAAGTGGTATCAAAGTGCTGTAATTGCATAGTGTGACGCTTCATTTTCTTCTCTTCCTCCTAACAACGTTCTGTGTCATTTTGAAGCTTGCCTGGTGCTTCTGGCTGCAGGCGGCAGCTCAATAAAATGGCCTTTTGTATTTAAAAGGAGAAGCTTGGAAATACTCAGGCATTCATTATTATTTGAAAGCAAAAATCAAGATCTTACCTGTCTTCAACTGTTTTGTTTGATGGGTAGTATACTTTAAATGAAAAGCCACTCTTTGAAAAAGACCCCTAGTATAAATGGAGAAAAAAAAGAATTCCACTTTTAAAATCTGTATCATTTTTTTCAGCAAATGCTATTCATCTTATTGCCATTTTCAAGTATTTATTTCTATCAGACACAAACACCTTTGAGTATCACCGGGAGGTGCTATTTTCTAGAATAGTGCAGTTAAATACAAAGTTGACATTACTCAAATGATGTTAACTAGCTTATACACACACACACACACACACGTCATTACCATCCATGGACCCACAGCTGTTAAGTTGATAACATACAGGAGTTTACAAAACATTCAAAACTGGGGAAATGTGCTAAACAGATACATACTACACCCTGTTCAGAGACTAGGCTGTATGAACAAGCACAGGGGGAAAAAACACCTACACATCCTGCAATAAGGACTGTTATAATAATCTGCTATAGTCTAGCAATGCCTTGCTTTTATTTCCTGTATGCCACGAAGCAAAACTGTATATAAAAAGTGTATAATTGCATAGTTATTTGTAATACCTTGCTAGGGGCAGTTTATGTGACTGAATGTAAATAAATGTAAACACTGAGAAGGCCCTCTTTGAAATACAATGCTCCATGAAGGCAAAATAGAAATGCAAACTGCCCCCCAGTTCTCCATAGCTGTAAAATTGCCATGAGGGGCACCTAAACAGTGCAAACAGGGGAAATGTATGGTACTATACTTAGGCAGAAAGAATGAACTGTAGAGATGGAGGAAAAGTGACACATGGTTCAAATAGCAGGAAAAGAGATTCCACTTGAACATTAGGAAGAACTTCCTGACAGTGAAAGGTGCTTCACAAGTAGAATGTTCTGCTGCCTGAGAGTCCAATTGAGTCTTCTTCTCTGGAGGTTTTAAGGAGAAGCTGGATGGCCATCTGCTGGGAATGCTTTGTGTGTTCCTGGCTGGCAGAAGAATGTGGACTGGATGTCCCTTTTGGTCTCTTCCCACTCTAGGATTCTATGAGTCCCAAAGGGCTTTGGTCATTCTCAAGGGACAAAGGGAATACCAGTATGCACAACAAGTTTTTTTTTAAAGTACATACAAAAGGCATGTATTGCATTTCTGTTTGCACACATCACTGATAGGATGCCTGCCTAAAAAGCTTAAAAGATCTGGAGAGGAGTGAAGACAGCCCGGAAACTTCAGTTAAGACAAAGGGAAGAAAGAGAAAAGGACCTGAAGAGTTGGCTACTGGTTTCTGCCACTGATGGGATCCTCACAGCAGCAACAGAAGATAACTATGTCACAAAATTTGAAAAACAATGTTCTGTTCCTGGTTTGAAAGTGTTATTTCCTGTTGAAATGTGTTGTCCTTCCTTTGAAAGTCATTGTTCTAATCCAGAAACGTCATTGTTTTTCTGGCAAAATATGTTGAATTGGTTGAGACTCTATGATAAGATATTCATTGAAAAACTATAGCAAAATATGCTGCAAGTTGTCCCTCCCGGAAGAACAAAGTTTGTGCAGTTTAGTAAACCTTTTCCATATTTGTATGATAGAGAAACAATTAGGAAATGAATTTATACCCCAGGAACAAAAGTAATGTCAGTTCGGTCAAAGGTGTTTCCTTACGGGATTTATACAAAGGCAGTCGGTGTTTGTCACTGTGAACGGGTCATATTTGTCAGCGAAGACGATCACATCCGGCAGAGGATAGGTCCGTAAGGTGTAGTCGTAGGCCCAGAAGACGGGGCTGACGCTCAGAGGCAAGGGGCTCAGGTGACCCTGGGACAAAACCGTCTTGACAAACTGCAAGGCAAAGGACAATTGCATTTGGCTTCTATCTGTTCTACTCTTGTATGTTTGCCTAAGCCAGGCATGGGCCAACTTTGGTGGCTTTGGACTTCCAACACCCGAAGTCCAGGGCCTGAAGTCCAAAACACCTTGAGGGCCCAAGTAGGCCCATGCCTGGCCTAAAGTGTAGATTTTTCTGTCCCCTTTACATATATACAAAACACACCCCTATCCACATGCATAGAAGAGTACATGTATATAAATGTGTATCTTACTATATATCTTGCAGTGATTAATCAGTAGAAGCTATAGATCAGGCATGGGCAAACTTCGGCCCTCCAGGTGTTTTGGATGTCAACTCCCACAATTTCTAACAGCCTACCATCTGTTAGGAATTGTGGAAATTGAAGTTCAAAACACCTAGAAGGCCGAAGTTTACCTATGCCTGCTATAGATAATAAAAACATTTCAGCTTCTGCTCTTCTCAGCTGCTAAAAAGAAAAAGACAGGCCAGAGCTGAAACATTATTTTATGTTTATTTATACCCTGCTTTTTTCCTCCACAAGGAGACTCAAAGCAGCTTACGTTGAAAGCCTTTCAATACAATTTAAAATATACAAACATTAAAACAGGATTAAATATCATTGGTATTAAACAATTCAGTTAAAATCCATAAAATATTCAAAACTAAAAACCACAAATATTTTGTTTACGAATTTAAACTGTGTTGTTTTTATTTTTGTGTCATGTATTTAAGTGGTTGCACTTTAATTATGTTTGAAAATGTCCTTTTACAGACTGTTTGACTTGTGTTGTGTCCCACCTTGAGCCAAAAGCAGAGGTGTGTAATAAATATATTATTCCCTGTGTAAGACAGATAAATAGAAAGCTATAGATGTGTTGCGAAAGGCTTTTATGGCCATGTTCCAGAAGCATTTTCTCCTGACATTCTGCCCACATCTATGGCAGGCATCCTCCGAGTCTGTAGTGAGGTATGTTGGAACTAGGCAACTGTGTAATGTCCAGGGTGGGAGAAAGAACTCGTGTTTCACCTGGAACATGGCCATACAGCCCGGAAAACTCACAGCAACCCAAGCTATAATTAATTAATTGCATCCTACTAGGATCCAAGACTAAGACTCCAGGGTTTGAAACCTGCACTCCGTCACTGAAAAATTTCCTCAGCCTCAGAAGAAGGCAATAGCAAATCCATTCTGAACAAAATCTTACCAAGAAAAGCCTGTGACTGTGAACGAGAGAATAGAAACTGAAATGTGTCGAAGGTTTGAGATTCTATATACATTTATGGTTTCTAGCTAGAAATAAGTTCAGAGTTTCAATTTCCTTCCCTCCTTGGCTCCCTCCAAACAATTTTGCATACAGGAAAGAAAGAGAGAAAAAACTGCACTCTGACTAATTGTAAAAAAAAAGTATGTTAACAAAATGTAGGAGAATGTTTCTTACATGGTTAGGAATATCCAAGTTGTTGCTAGGAAATCGGACACAGTTCCGGCACATCTTGTTTACCAAGTCTTCTCGGAAGATGATTATTTCCTGTGTGCAGTACTGGACCCTATGAGGAAAAAACAAGCACAGCTTTTATTTCCACAGGAATTTGTGCAAACCCTTCCCAGAAGACCAGTCCCTCACAAAAGGGACACAACAGGCCTCGGCAACCCCCAGGTGTAAAATTGGGGCATTTACCTGCAAGGATTTGTTGAGAAAACCGAACCTGGCACTTGCTCCCGAAATTCCTGGGTGATGCTCTCTGTGAGCGGAGGCCTGAAAAGGAATGCCAGAAGAGCATTTGCAAATAGCACCACATTCAGTAACAAAGCCTTCACCTGTAACTGCTATGATCCTACCTGGGCAAGATGGAGCCTGGGCCGGGATCTTCAGAGCCAGGAACGAACACAAATCGACTGCTACAAAGGGATGAATGCAGAAACCAAGGTTAAAGTGGAAGCTCTGGCAAAGCATTCAATAATGTTGTTCACATTGGTGAGTTATGACTACCTTTTAATAATTATATTTGGCAAAGTGAGGAGAGGGCAACATAATGTTGTAGCCCAGCCTCCACCTGAGCTGTCAGGTGAGCCTGAGGTTGGGCCTGTTCAGCCTGTGATTGTCCCCGCACCTGCACCTGGCTTGTCAGAGCCTGAGATTCCTGTTTCTATGCAGACAGAGTTTGCTCCAGTTGATTCTGGGACCAGAGACATAATGGTTACAAGTACGCAATTTGAACCACATTCCTCAAAGCAGTCAAGGTTGGATCTCCCACATTCCTCAAAGCAGTCAAGGTCGGATTCTGGGAGTGATAGGGCTAATGAGCTTAACAGAAGGAAAGTGATAACTCAACAGAGAAAAGATAAGGAGTATGTCAGAAGGAATTTGAATGCAATTTCCTGCTTCTTAGCAGGGGGTTGGACTGGATGGCCCATGAGGTCTCTTCCAACTCTACTATTCTATGATTCTATGAGTAAATGATTGCTTTTTAAACGAAATAATGAGCAAACTTCTCACGGGAAGGGACCTTGAATTTCTCTTAAGAAGGGCTGCTTTCTCTGACAGAGTCAGAGGTGGTAACTTTGCTTATCCAAGAGAGGAAGATCTCTGCTTCGTGTTCCTGTGAGTTCCTGCAGCTTTGTACCTTGATTTAAGGTCCAGCCTCGTTCTTGTTCCTGTGTATCCAGTTGAATGTGTCAGTAATTTTGGAGTTTGGATTTCTGTTGCAGCCAAGACCCTTGCCTTGTTTTCCAGCATTGATCCTGTACCTTGGACGAAACTTGGAGTTTTGTTCCTGCATTCCAGTATTGCTTCCTGTGTTTCCAGCTTAACTCATACCTTGGATTAATCCTTGATATCTTCTACAGACTGTTCATGATACCTTTCTTGGGGCTTACTATGTTATCTAGTTTGGAGTTTGTTCTTTGAGTGACTTTTCTAGACTCTTGCTTCAAGATTTTCAAGTACTTTGTTCTTGTGGATTTAAACTTTGAACTTTGATTTGCTATTGCTTGCATATAATCTTCAATAAACAGCTTGTTGCTTATATCCTGGGGCTCCAGTGTGGTTTTGAGGTGCCTACGCAGCCTAGGGGTGCAACACATAAAACCTGAAAGGTATTTTGGGAAGGCTTTCCCGCTTGGAGCCAACTTTCTGTATATCTCTTTATAAAGTACTAGCTGTGCCCGGCCACGCGTTGCTGTGGCAAAGTGGTGGTGGTATTGGTTAAAAATTGTTGTGCAATTTTTATTTGACATTATTTGCAATTTTTTATTAATTTTATTGTAAGTTATATTTTTATTTATTATACAGTAGAGTCTCACTTATCCAACATAAACGGGCTGGCAGAACGTTGGATAAGCAAATATGTTGGATAATAAGGAGAGATTAAGAAGAAGCCTATTACACATCAAATTAAGTTATGATTTTACAAATTAAGCACCCAAACATCATGTTAGACAACAAATTGGACAGAAAAGGTACTTCAATATGCAGTAATGCTATGTAGTAATTACTGTATTTACTAATTTAGCACCCAAATATCACGATGTATTGAAAACATTGACTACAAAAATGCGTTGGATAATCCAGAACGTTGGATAAGCGAATGTTGGATAAGTGAGACTCTACTGTATTTTATTATTTTCTTGTATTATTTTTAGTTATTTTCTGTTATTATAGTATTTTATTGTATTAATTTTTAGTGTTTTTTATTATTTTTGATTGGGTTGCTAGGAGACCAAGTTGGAGGAGCTTAGCCTTCTAACTGGCAGCAATTGGATAAAAGCAATTATTCCTCTCTCTCTAATTAGGACTTTATTTTTCTTTTCTTTTTGTTGTATCAACCTAGAGGCGTGGATGATGGGTTGTGTTGTCAAATTTCGAGGTTGGGGGGCCTGTAGTTTTGTTGTTTTGTGGGTCGCCGTGATGCCATCACTCTTTTATATATATAGATGTCTGTTTTTCCTACAAAGACTCCTCCGTAGCTTGATGGATCTGGACTAAACTTGGCACACAGACCCATCATTACTCAAAATAACTGCTGGGTTTAACCTACAAAACCCACTCCCATTTTGGAGTGAAGACCCCCAAAAATAAAAATGGCAGTATATGATCAGGCATGGGCCAACTTGGGCCCTCCATATGTTTTGGACATCAACTCCCACATTTCCTAACAGCCTAGAAGGCCCCAGTTTGCCCATGCCTGATATAGAGGGGAAGGATTCGCTACTGGCCTACAGGAATCTTTGTATGCAGTGCTCAGATGCAAGATGAGGCAAGAAGACATCAATTCCATAAGGAAGCAAGCAACTTAATGAAGATTTGTACTTTGGAAGGAATATGTGTATGTCTGGGCCTTGCTCTGAGGCTGAGAGTGTGATTTCCAAGAATGGTCCAGGTGAAGGAAGGAAAACAAAAGGAGGGAGCTATGAGGAGAAGGAAGGGAAGAAAGAAAAAAGGGAAAAGGGACCAAAAAGGGAGGAAGGAAGGAAAAAGGGAAGATGAAGGAAGGAGGAGAAAGGAATGAAGGAAGAAAGGAGAAGGAAAGCAAGAAGAAAGAAAAGAGACGGGACAAGGTGTACGAGGTCAAGGGAGGAAGCAAAGAAAAAGCCACAGACAAAATGCAAATTCAGGCAGTGCCAGTTCAATATAAACATGGGAAGGGGAGCTTAGGAGACCAACATTCAGCTTCCGTGTCTTATCCAGAGAAGGAGTCTCCTTGTGGAGAGAAAAGTGGGATATAAATAAACACCACCACCACCACAACAATAACGGAGGACCCACAACTGCTTCGGAACAGTGCTGCTTGCAAAGAGTTTCCGACTAATACGAAGACAAGACTCTATCTATGGCTGAACAGCAAATTAAATAAAACAATATACCCAAACTTTCTGAACTCAACGTCCACCTAATATTCTCCCAAGTACAATATTTTCTAACTCACCGATGTAAACAACATCTGTTGTGTCAATGTTTTGTTGCGCAAATAGTAACGCAGCACGTACCTCTCATGGATACTGGGAAACTCGCATATAATATCTGCAAGGGCTTTCAAAGAATCTGGAAGGGTGACAGGGAAAAAAAATGCCTGTGAAACAGTATAATGGTTCGTCGTTTCATCCACAGGACACTGAAAAACAGTGGTGCAGGGTTGCTAGTATTATGTTTCAGTCTACTTCGTTTTAAGGTTGTAAGCCTCTAAACTAGGCATGGGCCAACTTGGGCCCTCCAGGTGTTTTGGACTTCAACTCCCATCATTCCTAACAGCCTCAGGCCCCTTCCTTTTCCCCCTCGGCCGCTTAAGCGGCCGAGGGGGAAAAGGAAGGGGCCTGAGGCTGTTAGGAATGATGGGAGTTGAAGTCCAAAACACCCGGAGGGCCCAAGTTGGCCCATTTCTGCTATAGTAGTTCAAAGATAAATAACAGGAAAATACTGACTGATGCAGCATTAATTCAGAAACAAAAACACAGTGCCTGATCTCAAGTACCTTTCAGCGATTGGACCTGGTTCTTCACATAAGGGGCCGAAGAGAAGTTGCCGCAGAAGAAAAAACACGTTGGAGGCACAGCGGAGTAACCTGGGTGGCAAAACAAAGGCCGTTACTCCTATTTGGTTTGCATGGAAACCAGGCCATCTGCCTTAAGAGTGATGTGCAAACATTCAAGTATAAGAACCCCAGTGCATGCTTGCTTGACTTCTTTCTCTGACACATAACCAGATACTCATAGATGGGCGAGAAAGCTTGCCCGAGAGAACACCTGTGCTCGACAGCCGAATCAGGCTTGATCTTAGGGAGGAATCAAGCAAACTGAGAAGGTCGAAAAGACTTTGTGAGAAAGAAGAGCATAAAAAGTCTCACAGGCAAGGTAGTCAATTTCACAGAAATGACTTCATGTTTTGCGGTCTTTAAATCAGGGAAGTGTCTCTTTGGGAATAATGTCATATAACAGTGAGGATCGCAAGCCTTGTTTCCAGTTCATGTTTTAGTTCAAGAACATGTCTCAGTTCAAGAACACAGTTAAAGACCTGGCTTTTCCGACAAGCCTTCAATCATGTTTAGGCTCTCTAATAATACATATGAGGACCTTTATTAGCACTTTAAAATTTTGAGGTAAAATACTGCTGTTTTATCTACAGCAATAGCTGTATTGTATTGTTTCTACCGGGGGGACTGTGGATTTAAGATGTTGTGTTGACTGTTTATGTTTTGTTTTGCACTGGTTGTATTTTGTATGTCACACCTTGAGTGTTCTTTGAGCCGCCGCGAGTCCCTCTGGGAGATGGAGGCAGGATATAAATGAAGTTTTTATTATTATTATTATTATTATTTTATTTTATTATGACACAGCAAACAAGATAGATATGCTGGATTTCATATCACAAAATCACAAGTCGAACACTTCCCAAGTATCTAGGACTGTGTGATATATTTTCGGATGATGCGTGCAGATCCCAGTAGGGTGGCCTTTTGCAGTTGGCAGATCGTAATTTTGTCAATGTCTATTGTTTCCAAATGCTGGCTGAGATCTTTTGGCACAGCACCCAATGTGTCCATCACCACGGGGACCACCTGCACTGGTTCAATCTTGAGGTCCTGATAGCAGCTGAGTTTTTCCTGTTGTTTTTTGTCAATGCGACCGTCACCTGGGACAACATCAATGATCCAAACCTTTTTCTTTTCCACAACTGTGATGTCTGGTGTGTTGTGTTCCAGAACTTTGCCAGTCTGGATTCGGAAGTATTATCATTATTATTATTATTACTATTATCATAATCATCATCTTGGGAGTGTGGATGCATAGTTTAAGAAGTTTTTATAGTCTGGCTTTTGGATTCATGTTCATGTTTTGGTCCTTGTTTCTCTGGATTTATGCTCATGTTGAATTTTGAGATTTCTGTACCTGGTTTATGAAACAGCTTCAAACTGTCTGAATTATTATCTTTGGAGTATTTTCCTATTGCCAGTTTGGTTTTGCTTACTACTTGTTTGACTATTTTTCGCCATTACCTCTTGGATTTTGCCTTTATTTCTTACAGCGAATTTTCCTTTTTATATGTGTTTTTATCAATAAACTATTTTACTGTTACTTTTGGTTTCCTGGTTGGTGTTGAGGGCAAGGTGAATTCTGCAACACTACACAACACTGTGCACCAAGGACACAAGATGCACACAGCAGAAAAGCCAAGGCCTTTAGAGGTGCTGCTGATCTACAACCCCAACTAACACAGTTAATGCTGGAGGATTATGGGAGCTGTAGATATTATTAATATTATTAATACTTTTAATTCATTATCTGCTTCTCCTTCCAACTGGAGGTGGGATACAACATAGCTAAAATACATCATAATACTGAAATACATTCAATATTGTGTTGTTTCTCAAGAATGACCCAATAGAATGGTCTTTAAAACTAGCCAATAGTTTCCTCTGAAAAGCCACAAGCAGAGAATAAAAGGCAGCCCTCCAATGTTTCTGGGCTATGGAATTAAATGTAAGCTGCTAAGAATTGTGGGAGTTGAAGCCCAAAATACCTGAAGGGAGGGTTGAATTTGCCCATGCCTGTTCTAGCGTAATGGTGAAATGTTTCCCTGCCTGCACCATTCCTTATTTTACAGACATAAAAATCTCTTAAGTTGCTGTTTGTCTGAACAGAACCCTCACAGGCTTCCAAGATACGGATCAATGGAGGTACCTGAAAACATTAGGCGGAGCTTCTCCAAAACCTCCACCTGGTCCAGCCAGACATCCGAAAGGAACACAAACATGGTGTCTTCGTTCTCTTCTTCCAGTTGCTTCAACTTGGCCGAAGCCTTGACGGAGGTTGAGGAAGGGCCTCCAAAGAAGTTTGCGTTTCCATAATATGCCCTGCAGAGAAAAACAAGGAACGATGAGAAAAGCAAGCTCTCTATGGTCAGCCTTAGAGTTGAAGTCTTTTTAAAACAGAGTATTCTTTCGAAGTACAATTTAAGATCTAAATCCTTCATTACACTATGTAACAAAACCTGAAAAAAAATCTATTACTGGTTTGATAGTGTTATTTCCTGTTTAATTCTGTGATACTTACTTTGAAAGTAGTTGTTCTACTCCAGAAACTTTTTTTGAGGCTGAGGATAGTACTACTATTTTCTTCAGTCTAGGCACTTGGTTTGTAATTGTTGTGACTGCGCCTTCGGGGATTATGGTTGATGGGGATGGAATTCGAAGAGGAAGAAAAAACCCTCGTGATGAGGGTTCACTGGAGGAGTTGCGCAGGAAGCGACTTAGAGAGCTATATGGGGATCTTCTGAGGAAGATTCAGATGGGGAGATGGATGCTGAGGAACAGGTGGTGGCTGGGGAAGCGGGCACTGAATGGGCACAGCCACCGGAGATGTCTGAGGATTTGGGGTCTATGGATACTTCTGAACCTGGGGTTTCTGCAGGAGCTGATCCCAATTGGGATGCTTGGAGAAGGGAGGATGGTTCTTTAAGTGTTCATGGGGCTAAGTGTGGGCAGGATGATTGGGACTCCAACGAATTGCTAGGTACTCCCGATCCACAAGCTCTAGCTGTGTGGAGCTCAGACTCTGAGTAGATTTGGGACACCTGGTGTTTGGGTGTGAGTGTTTGGTCACCCAGGAGGAAGGGGAATAAAATGGGAATGTTTGGCCACTGCACTTTGTGTGTGGCAAGGTGTTGCTGAGGCGCCATTGGGATCTCTGTGTTTCCATGAAGACTGGACTTGGACTATGATTTGAATCTGCTGTTATCACCTAGCTTGGCTCTCGCTGTGTCTTATCGTGGACCTGTTTTGGATGACTGCACCCTCTTCAGACCTTGGATCGGAATTTGACCTTGCTACTGCCTTCGCCCTGTGATTGATGACTACTATCGGCTTTTGACTCCTGGCTTGCTGTTATCTCCTGACCTGACCTTGGAATCCCGGACGACGTCTTTTCACCATCCTTTTGTAGCCTTCGGCTTTATCCACATTGTGGAAGCAGTCTACTGCATTCTTAGTTAGTTAGTTTGTTTCCTGACCAATTTAGTGTTTTCTTTTGGGAACTGTTCCTTTGAAAACTACAGAGCCGGCTGGCAGGGCTTGGACTCAGAAAGTGCAGTTTGCACTAAGTTTGTTTAGCTTTGTTTTTACCTGCTTGTGTTGCTGAATTATATTTTTGTTTGAACTGCTCTTGAAGCACTGATAGTGAAGTGTTTCAAGGTTTTTTCTGTGTTAACATTACTTTTTGGCTTATCTGCTGAATAAACTCTATTTTTGTTCGCTAATTGGCGTCTGACTCTTGACAGTAATTTTCCTTAATGAAAATATGCCATTTTTAACCTTTCAATGTACAGATCACTACAAGGTTTTTGCAGTTTAATAAACCTTTTCTATGTTTTTATGATAGAACCAATTAGGAAATGACATTTATAACCCAGGAAGAAAAATTGTGTTACATAGTGTTATTTACCACTAAGACCCTTACCAGCATTAACATTTCGGAAGTGCAGGTATTTTGGAATAACAGAAGTCATCTCAACAAAGGATTTTTCAAGGTTCAAAAATTATACAATTATAACATTTTATATGTATTTTCATGTGTGTATTTTATAGAAATATGTTTTAATATATGTTTTTGTTGAATGTATTGTATGAAGAGGATATATTTTAACTGAGTTGTAACCCGCCTTGATTCGTAAGGAGAGGCAGGTAATAAATAAAAATGTATCATTGTTGTTTAGGCCTGCACAACATTATGCAGTGGACCCTTGTTACCTGCACCTATTGTGCAATGAGTGGTAGGACAAGCAAAAAAGGCAGGGATTCCTGTTCAAGATTTGACCTTGGTTTAGGCATGATAATTACTATACTGTACTGCAGGTATGAGCAAACTTTGGCCCTCCAGGTGTTTTGGACTTCAACTCCCACAATTCCTAACAGCTGGTAGGCTGTTAGGAATTGTGGGAGTTGAAGTCCAAAACACCTGGAGGGCCCAAGTTTGCCTATACCTCGTCAAACAGATCTTATAAGTCAAGAATATAAATACCTCGTTGTAGCAGAAGGCTCTGTTGGGGGGAACCCAAAAGCATTGACGTGAAAGACCTCGTCTTCATACCAGCCTAGGAAGTAAAATGAGAAGTGCCTCTGATTAAACAGGGAAACGTATGACATTTCTTACACCAAATGGTTCCCTATATTCTTAAGAGAGGCAGTAAATATGACACCCTACAACCAGAGCCTCAGGATCTTTGAATTTATATTCTAATCTACTTCCATGATCAAGAACATCATCGTTTTGAATTCTGTCATGACGTTTGAGAATTGTTCCCTGTCCCCTTGGCATGGGTAATGCTGCCAAAGGTTGCTTTCCAACCTTAAAAATCATTCAATTACAGTAACATTTTTAATGCATAAAAATACTGAAACATTTTAAATTACTGTATAATGTAACTTCAAAAAATTAAAGAGAGATCCATACAAGTTGGCTGCTCCCAGAAGGGTGGCAGAACAGATTTTTCTGTGGTTTGTATCTCACAACAAAACCGCAACTGACACCTAAAATTATCTGGTTCAGAACAACAGCTCTCGGGTCAAGGGAAACAGCTCTGTTTGCAGCTTCTGATGAAAACACCAAATTCTTGTTCTCCTCATCCCGATACTATTCATAATTTTGGATATCTATCCGGGCTCTTTGCTATTGGAAGAGGACTGACCTATGAGTCAGCCTTAAGGATTCGTTGGGATCTCAAATATGAGTCAACCATCGTCATGAAAAGAAAACTGTCTGCCTTACCTTCTGTTAAAACGAAGCACGACTCTGTATATAAGCCGCTGTGGAACTGGTGCAAAGTGGTTAAGGGTGATAGGAACTAAGGCAGTGCAACAGAAACACACATTAGAAGCAAAGCAGGTAAACAGTCATGACATTCATTTCCATGTTCATTAATAGTTTAACAGTATGTCCGAATTCTAAAACAGCACTGGCTGTTAGGAATTGTGGGAGTTGAAGTCCAAAACACCTGGAGGGAGGGCCAAGGTTGGCCCATGCCTGCCCTAAAGTATCGGATGTGTTGCAATAGCAGCTTCCCAAATTAGTTTAGTGTTTACACCTTATTTTATTTTTATATTCAATAGCTCCTTTACTTAAGTGATATTTGTCTTTACTTTGATAATGTAGCACAAATCCTATGTAAAATCATACAACGTATTTTTGACATTAATTTTGAAAATATATATAACAAGCAGGCATTTGGGGAAGGATAAGAGGCAGAGGTTGGTGGTGGCATTGAGGGGGAGCTGTGAGTTTTAAAGGCTACTTAAATGCTATTTTAAGTCTATTTATTATATTTTAATCTCCAGATGGTGGAGCTGGGGGACTCGACTACTTGGCCTATGGCTTATGGGATCAGTTTTGTCCCCATGCTATTCAATATTTACATGAAACCGATGGGACAGGTCGTCTGGAGTTTTGGAGTTTGGTGTCAAATTTATGCAGACAACACCCAACTCTATTACTCCTTTCCACCTAAAGCCAAGGATGCCGTTCTGCTCCCGAACCAGTATCTGTCATCAGTGATGGGCTTGTAAAGATTGCTAACTGGGACGCCATTCAGGGAGCAAATAACTCCTGTTACGGCAACTCCATTGGCTGCTGGTCTGCTTCTGAGCTAAATACAACGTGCTGGTTATTACCTATAAAGCTCTAAATGGTTTGGGCCAAAACTATTTGGGAACCCACATCCCGACTTACAATCCCATTCGGCCACTGTGATCATCTGAGGGGGCCCTCCTCTCAATCATTATTCTTACTGGACACACATGGAAAGGATATTGCTTTACTGATGTCCAGCTGGACAACGCCGGTCGGGTCTTCCAAGAAAAACTTGCCCTTAAAAATACAGATACAAGCGAGTAAGATCAAACTATCCCATTTCAATATTCCCCTTGGAAGTGCAAATGAACCCAGCCTGTTCTTACTCTGGTTTCTTTCAACATCTAATTCACAAAGGATTTTGGAAAATCACCCTTTCCTCTCTCTTGGTGGATTGGCCACAAAATCATATGCGTTATCATCACTCCGCCCAAAGAGCTCACCTCCTTCAGCTGTGTTATCATCCCAAGAACGATCACTTCCCCGACTCTGGATGAGCTGCCCAAGAGAGTCTCGATGGTTTTGAGCTGGAATCAAAGGCAATGAATACATTAAAGCTGATTGTACCAGGTTAAAAAAAATAGCTTCTATTTAACTTCATCTACAATCTTTAACATATTTCACTATTAAATTGTAAGTATAAAGTGCACTTTTTTGCTGTTGCGCATTACATTCAGCAGCAAATACTTGTTTTGGTTTCAGGATTTTGAAAATTGAGGTATGCATTAGGTTCAATGGTGCATGAGACTCGAGTCAATATGAGTAGCACATTGAGACCATGGAGGCTGTGGCCTCCATCTCCCACAGCCTCCAAATATGTTACTTTGGTCCTTGGACTGATAAGAGCTCCTGCACCAGTCCCAAGGGATGAAATCCATCCCTTTTTGCATGATAGGAACAGGCTCTATTTACCTGGAATTTACTCCTGCCTTCCTCTGGGAGAGCACCGATAGCGGACGGTGTGAACAATTCATGCCTGTGGGTTCTCTGTAAAGAGTGAATAGGAGTATTTTCTTTAAAATTAAATTCAAATTTTATTTCAAAAACAAAAAAACATTTTAACGTGATACAACTGCATGATTACACCATGTATTCCAAGATATCCATGCCCCACCCTCATGATTCACATGTGTTGTCAAAGGCTTTCATGGCCAGAATCACTGAGTTGTTGTGAGTCTTTCTGGGCTGCCTGGCCATGTTCCAGAAGCATTCTCTCCTGACATTTCACCCACATCTGTGGCAGGCATCTTCAAAGTTTGTGAGGTCTGTTGGAAACTAGGTAAGAGGGGTTTATATATCTGTGGACAGTCCAGGGTGAGAGAAAGAACTCTTGTCTGTTTGAAGCAAATGTGAATGCAGCAATTGGCCACCTTGATTATCACTGAATGGCCTTGCAGCTTAAAGGACTGGCTGCTCACTCCCATGTGAATGGCTTTATATTTGTATAAAGCCATTCACGTGACTTTATACAAATACAGCTCTGTCAGTTCTGTTATTTCTAATGATTCGAATTTCATCCATTACACTATGTAACAAAATTTGAAAAAACTATGTTCCAGGTTTGAAAGTGATCTTTCCTGTTTAATTTGAAAGTAGTTGTTCTACTCTAGAAACTGTTGCTGCCACAAACCAGGCTGGATTGGTTGAGACTAAATGGTGAGATATTCATTGAAAAGCTAGAGCAAAATGCACTATAGCAGGATGTTCCTCCCACAAAAACAAAGCTTTTGCAGTTTAGTAAACTTTGACCATATTTTTATGATACAACTAATGGGGAAAAGACATTGATAATCCAGGAACAAAAACGGTGTTATTTATACATAGTGTTATTTATGCCTATTTCCCCTGCGAGGGAGTCATAACTTTACATCCTGATTCCAAATTCTGTACATATTTTTCTGAATTCATGGAACTTTCTAAAACTTTAAGTCAGATGTTGGAAAGCTTAGTTTTTTTCAGCTAAAGCAATGGGCTGCTGCACTGCTGTCTGGGGATGATTGGCGCTGTTGTCCAAAAATGTAACTTTTCACAGCACTGTTTTAAGCACAAAATGGACTACATCTCCTTGGTATTTTTTTCCTCACCTGCTGCAAGATGATGTAACGCTCACGGAACACTTCTGCTTTATCCCTGGCAGAGCCTAACAGACAGGGCGGAGGGTGGTTGGTCATCGAGAGGCTGAAAGAAACGATACAGAGACTTGTGTAAATGTTGGGGAAGCTGATAAAATAGGTTTCCCACAAAAGCAGAAATGTAAAAATATTTGCTTTTTATTTCGGGGCTTCAACCTGAACCCAATTTACAGCAATCCCATCCCAGCAGAAATCAGCAAAAGTTATTCCAAGGAGGCTGGTTACTGCCTTCCTCTGAAGTTGAGAGAGTGCAACGCCCTTCTGCATGAAGGAAATAAAATCCAAACCCTCCTGTCAGATGGTCATCCAGCCTCTGTTAAAAAGCCTCCCGAGCAGGAGACTCCACCAGACTCTAAGGCAGTGGATTCTACTCTTAAACAGCTCTGGTCCCTTCCACACAGCTGTATAAAATCCACATTGAATTGGATTTTATGGCAGTGTAGACTCAGATAACTCAGTTCAAAGCAGGTATTGTGGATTTTCTGCCTTGATATTCTGGGTTATATGGCTGTGTGGAAGGGCCCTGGGTCTCTTCCTCAATTTGTGGGAATTATGAACTAGTAGTATGGTATTAAATGTAGAAGTGTGAATATACAATATTTCTAAAAGGGAGCAGATTAAGAATATAATCTGAGAGGTCTATAGATTGGTTTCTATGCTTGTTAGTTAATCCTGTTTTAATATATTATGTTCTGTGTGTTTCTGCATATTGGTTTGTGTCTTTTTGTGTGTGTTGTCATTTCTGGGAGCTATACCTAGCCTTACTGTAGCAGCATTTGTTAAAAAGTAGATCAGTAGGCTTGTTTTTTTAAAAAAATGTATAACTTGATAATTTGTTTGGTCATCATTTTATTTATAGAGAGTAGCGTGGCATGTAAACTGGCCCGGTATTCAAACTTACGGTAGAAATTTCTTTCTCTCAGAATTGTAAATGTACCGCGGGATATCAAAAGCTCCGATTATGTTGAAGATATGTTCCCTGTGGGAAAATCATATTACGTGAAGAAACACATTTGAAAGCTTTCTTTGGAGACAAACAAATTATGAAAAATAAATTGCTACAGTATTCTGCTGTGCCAATTATCTTGTTTCTACATGTGTAATAACAATAACAAAACTATATTTATATACCGCCCTATCTCCTAATTGAATCATTTGAAAATACCGAGCAATAACATGAAAAATAATGTTCTAAGTTCTGAAAAAAAGCAGATGCAAGATATCATTAGCTGCATTTCCACATTACGACATACAGTAACAGGAACCTTGCCCTATTATATGACAATGTGAACTCCTAGCATAACAATGCATGAAACACACTTATTCCTTTTCACTCTGCCATTCACGAAAAGAAATTAACACAGCAGGCAGAAACATGCCTATACCAGGAATTACATTCAATGCTTGTTTCCACTTAGACCAGGATCACCAGCTAGCTTTAAACCTGAGATTATTGCTGAGTTACTACATCAGGAATTTTTGTGACATTAAAATCTGAAATATCAACCAAACAAAGCAATGGAAGTAAATAAAAAGCATCAAAAGCATCAACTGAATTAGACTGAATCAAAGCTCTTGCTCGTTTGAAGTAAACTAATGCATGCAAACATACATGGTTTCGTCTACAGACTGGCTGCACTCCAGGACAGCTGCTTCTACCATGGACTTTTCAATCATGTTACATGACACTGAAAAGAATATTGTGAAAATTAAAAACGGTTGCCTATGCATTGAGGAGCACACTTAAAAAGCGTATTACATAATTGCATTGAAAGTAAGTACTAACAAAGTGTTATTCCTGTTTAATTGTGCGGTCCTTACTTTGAAAGCAGTTGTTATACTCCAGAAACTTTGATGCTTTTGTGGCTGCCACATACTAGGTTGAATTGGTTGAGACTCGATTATGAGATAATCACTGAAAAACTAGAGCAAAATGTGCTACAGGATGTCCGTCCCATACAAACAAAGTTTTTGCAGTTTAATACACTTTTGCCATGTTTTTATGAAAGAAATAATTAGGAAATAACATTCATAACCCAGGAACAAAAATCATGTTACATAGTGTAATACTTCCATCTCTTTAACCCTTATTCGAAAATCAAATATATTTGGTTTCATCATATATATGTCCCTATTTCACTTAAGTTATATTTGTCTTTACTGCTTTAATGTAGCACAAATCCTATGTAAAATCATACTATGTATTTTTGACATTAATATTGAAAACTTAAATATATACAGAAAGTCTTTACTTTCTGGCGCAACGGGTTAAACCCTTGTGCTGGCTGAACTGCTGACTTGAGTTCAAATCCACCATCCTACCATCTGTCAGCCCTAGCTTCCCATGAGTGAAGCCCCCCACAGGATGGTAACACATCCGGGCATCCCCTGAGCAATATCTTTGAAGACTGCCGATTCTCTCACACTAGAATTTGCTTCTGACACGACACACACACACACACACACACACACACACACACACATATATATATATCCCTGTCATACTGGGCATATTTGATGGAGAAGTAGAACAAAGTTCTGAATATGAAAGAATTCAAATACATAATAATAATAATAATAATAATAATAATAATAATAATATTTTATTTGTATTCCGCCCTGTCTCCCCATAGCTGCATTAGTCTGGACTATTATGCATAAAGATCTTGTAACCCCAAGGTACCTTCTACACTGCCATATAATCCAGATTATCAAAGCAGAAAATCCACATGATCTGCTTTGAACTGGATTATCTGAGTCTGCACTGCCATATAATCCAGTTCAAAGCAGATAATCTGGATTTTATATGGCAGTGTAGAAGGCGCCTAAATGAGACAAATAAATCAGTAACATAAGGTTTTGTAGTTTTAACAAAACATTCTCATATATCCATACCAGATCTATTTTCAAGAATATTGCCAGAAAAAGCCTTCCCATGGAAAACATACTCTTTCTATTGGTAATAGATGATGAGAGAGCGTGTCTGGCACTGTTATCTATTATGAAAATAGATAGCATAATCCAGGAGTAACAACATCTTACAATCACAAATCCCGGCAGAAGCCACAGAAACGTTATCTCATTGTTTCCTTCTTTAACCATTGTAGAAAACAGAAGGTATTACTTACAAGGCTGTTTTTCAACAGCATCGATTATATTTTCTATCATGTCTTCCAACTCGACTTCATTAGCTGATTGAAGAGCTTCTGTGAGATATTTAGCAGCTTCACTAATGGAAGAGAAAAGAAAACTTAGCCAAAATTAGCGATGTGGATAACATGTTAGTCTGGAACTGGATTACGTGAGTACACTGCCATATACAGTAGAGTCTCGCTTATCCAACATAAACAGACCAGCAGAAAGTAGGATAATAAGGAGGGATTAAGGAAATGTCTATTAAACGTCAAATTATGTTATGATTTTACAAATTAAGCACCAAAACATCATGTTTTACAACAAGTCAACAGAAAAAGCAGTTCAATACACAGTAACATTATGTAGTAATTACTGTATTTATGAATTTAGCATCAAAACATCACAATGTATTGAAAACATTGACTACAAAAACATTGATTACTAAAACATTGACTACAAATAAGGATAGAATTGCACAAAATGAATTTACAGTAACAACATTGTTGGAAGTTAAATCTGTAAAAAGTTCAGTCCTTGCTGTCTACAGAAATAGCTGTGGATCTGGGCGATATGGAGACTGCGTTGGATAATCCAGAACGTTGGATAAGCAATACTCTACTGTAATTCAGGTTATTAAACTAGATAATGACATGATCTGCTTGGAACAGGATTACATGAGTTTACACTGCCGTATCATCCAGATTATTAAATGAAACAATCACACTATCTGCTTGAAACTGGATTACGTGGGTCTACACTGCCATATAACCCAGATTATTGAACTAGATAATGACATGATCTTCTTGGAACTGGATTACGTGAGTCTACGATGCCATATAATCCAGAGTATTAAACTAGATAATGACCTTCTCGGAACTGGATTACATGAGTTTACACTGCCGTATCATCCAGATTATTAAATGAAACAATCACACTATCTGCTTGAAACTGGATTACGTGGGTCTACACTGCCATATAATCCTGATTATTAAACTAAATAATGACATTATCTGCTTGGAACTGGATAATGTGAGTCTACGCTGCCGTATAATCCAGATTATTAAACTAGATAACGTTATCTGCTCGGAAATTGATTACATTAGTCTACACTACCATAGAATCCAAATTAAACTACATAAAGACATTACCTGCTTGGAATTGGATTACATGTGTCTACACTGCCATATAATCCACATTATTACACTAAATAATGACATGATCTGCTTGGAACTGGATTATGTGAGTCTACACTGCTATATAATCCATATTATTAAACTAAATAATGACATTATCTGCTTGGAACTGGATTACGTGAGTCTACACTGCCATACAATCCAGATTAGTAAACTAGATAATGACATTATCTGCTTGGAACTGGATTACGTGAGTCTACACTGCCATACAATCGAGATTAGTAAACTAGATAATGACATTATCTGCTTGGAACTGGATTACGTGAGTCTATACTGCTATATAACCCAGATTATTAAACTAGATAATGACATGATCTGCTTGGAACTGGATTACGTGAGTCTATACTGCTATATAACCCAGATTATTAAACTAGATAATGACATGATCTGCTTGGAACTGGATTACGTGAGTCTACACTGCCTTTCTGCAGTGTTTCCGAAGCTCTGGCCTTCCAGGCGCTTTGGACTCCACTTCCCAGAATGCCTTCTCCTTAGCCAAGGTGGCAGAGGCTTCTGGGAAATGCAGTCCAAAAAAACACCTGAGGCCTAGGTTGTAGATGTTCTCTACACGAAGGCCTTCTTCACTTGCCACGGCCCTGAGCGAGCGGCCCTCCACTCGAACCTGAAGAAAAGAAATACTCACGCGCGGAGAATCAGGCCGTGCATCTTGAAAGCAGCGCTCACTTTGCCCTTCAGTTTCTCGGCCGCCATTTTTGAACCGTTGGCGCCAACGGTGAGGCCACGCCCCCTTTCCCTTCGCCCCTTTTCTTCCGGCCACGCCCCTGCCCCTCTGAGGCGATTAAAAGCGGGTTCTTAGTTTTGAAACTCCAACTCCCAGAAGCCTCCGCTGCCTTAACCAATGAGGAGGCATGCTGGGAATTGAAGTCCTAAGACCTGTAGTGAGAGTTTAGGGAAATTTTGGTTTTATTACCGTAATAACTTGTCAGTCTAGTTGTCATTGTTTATTATATTTCCATACAGTTATTTATTGGCAGTAACAGAAGGGTTATAGGTCTTAATAATAATAATAATAATAATAAAACTTTATTTATACCCCGCCACCATCTCCCCAACGGGGACTCGGGGTCTTGGAAGGTAGAGTCTCACTTATCCAACATAAACGGGCTGGCAAAACGTTGGATAAGCGAATATCTTGGATAATAAGGAGGGATTAAGGAAAAGCCTATTAAACATCAAATTAGGTTATGATTTTACAAATTAAGCACCAAAACATCATGTTATACAACAAATGTGACAGAAAAAGTAGTTCAGTACGCAGTAATGCTATGTAGTAATTACTGTATTTACGAATTTAGCACCAAAATATCACGATGTATTGAAAACATTGACTACAAAAATGCGTTGGATAATCCAGAACGTTGGATAAGTGAGACTCTACTGTAGCAGCATTCTATTTCCATACAACTATGATATTTATTTCCCACATTCTAAAACCTAGTGGAGAAGCTGGTTTGGTGTTTGTTTATAATAATAATCATCATCATAACCATAATAATATATTAGTATTATTAGTGACACAAAGATATACAGTAGTATGACTCAGCAAACGAGATATAATATATTATTAATAATTATTAATATATTATATTATTAATAATATATTATTATTATTTTATTTTATTGAAACCAAAAAAAAAGGAAAAAAGAATATTCTCGCCAGCCCGATCGTGGTGCGCATGCGTGCCGGGCGCGGTTGCCTAGGCGACGCTATTCCCAAAATGGCGGCCGCCGCCGGTGCTGCTCCGCGACTGGAGCCGTTCTGTGTGGCCGAGGAGCGGAGCGGGCACTGCGCCGTGGCGGACGAGGGCTACCTCTACGTGTGGGGGGGATACGTGGTAAGGAAGAGAGGCAAAACAACAACACATAATTAAAATATTGTTATTTATTACGGCCTGTTCGCTGGCCGCCCGAGTTTACCTCAGGAGCAGAGTGCGCGGGCCAAGGCTCCAACTCGGTCGCTGATTGGCCCAGGGCTCCTGCCCAGTAGCCACACCCCCTTTATCTGTCTTAAAAGATTGAGCAGGCCTCTCAGGGTTGTGACTACAATAGGCATAGGCCAACTTGAACCCTCCAGATGTTTTGGACTACAACTCTCACAATTCCTTGTAGAATTGTGGCAGTAAAAGTCCAAAACATCTGGAGGGCGCAAGTTGGGCCATGCCTGATCTACACTGTAGATTAGAAGGAATGCAGTTTGACACCGCTTTAAACTGCTCTGGCTCCATGTTATGGAATTGTGGGAGCTATAGTTTGACAAAAGACCTTAGCTTTCCCTGCCAAGAAGTGTTGATGCTTCACCAAAGAAGGAAAACATGGGTTCACGAAGAAAGGAATAATCAGTTAGAAGTATTTATTTATTTATTTTATTAATTGTATATTATGTTTATACCCTACTTTCTCTCTCCATATGGAGACTCACAACTGAAAGCATTACAATACAACTTAAAATATACAGTTATACAAACAGTATTAAACATAATTAAAAGCCTATAAAATCACAGCAGCCCCTGACGATCTTAAAAGCCTTCTTCTTTAAAAGCCTGCCTGAATAAAAAGGTTTTAACCTTTCATATTTATATTTGTTACATACAGTAGAGTCTCACTTATCCAAGCCTCGCTTATCCAAGCTTCTGGATTATCCAAGCCATTTTTGTAGTCAATATTTTCATTACATTGTGATATTTTGGTGCGAAATTCGTAAATACAGTAATTACAACATAACATTACTGTGTATTGAACTACTTTTTCTGTTAAATTTGTTGTATAACATGATGTTTTGGTGCTTAATTTGTAAAACCATAACCTAATTTGATGTTTAATAGGCTTTTCCTTAATTCCTCCTTATTATCCAAGATATTCGCTTATCCAAGCTTCTGTCGGCCTGTTTAGCTTGGATAAGTGAGACTCTACTGTACTTATTTATATTTATTAATAATTTATTATTTATTATTTTATTTATTTATAAATATTTATATTTATTATATACTTATATTTATATATAATTATATCTATATATATTTATATTTTTATTTATATGTATATGTATATATTAATAATATATTATATTTTAGTGATTTGTATTGTTTATTAATATATTTTCTGAATGTATTCATTAAAAATGTATTATTATTTATTATTATATATATTATATGTATTATATACTTATTTATTTATGTATATTATATATTTATATTATATACTTATTTATTTATATTATATTTAGATAATTATATCTATATATATTTACAGTATATTGTATTTATATGTATATATGTATATATTATTAATAATATATTAGCATTTTTAGTTATTTATATTGTTTATTATTTAATTATTTATGTATTTTAAATGTTTAAAAATAATATTTGTTGCCATCAGTCTGAAGTGGTGAAGATATACTTTTCCTATGGACAGGCCTGTCCCATCCCACTGATGGCTGTCTATTATGACAGGGCTTTCATATCACACTGTAACATTGTTTTTAATTGTTTTTTTAACTTTTGCATTGCACTTTTTAAACTTGACTAAAGTGTGGGGTTGTTAGTTACCTTGAGTCCCCACAGGGAGAAAGGTATAAATAAACTTAATAATAACAGTAATAATAATAATTCACTGGAAGAACTCACCAGTTACACAAACTTGGACTTGGCTGGCTTTTGCACAGCTCATTCCACTCCTTGATACAAACAGTATTGTGTGTTTTACTTTTGTGTTCTTCAGCAGTCCAGATCACTTGCTCAGCATTTAAAATTTTGAAATGTTAAATATGTTGCTAGGCTCCTAGAAAACGAATATTTACATCGAAACTAATTAAAATTTATGTGCCCTTTTTTGCTGCAGTCCGTAGAAGAAAATGAAGTTTATTTGCCCAATGATGAGCTCTGGATTTATGAAATTGACAGTGGATTATGGTAAATCTCATTATTTTCCTTTGTTGTTTGTATTGCAATGTTTACCACATTTGTAATATTGCAATGGCCAATTTCTGATCACAGATTGTATTGCGAATATCTGATAAAACACAGTGAACCCAGCAATGCTTATAAGCAACAACCCTGCTGAATGAGATGAATGGAATATATTAGAGTGGTGTATACTGTTCAGTACCTAGAAGAAAAAATATACAGGAAGCCAAGTAGAAACCAATGTCTTACACCATTGTTATTGCCAAATTGAAAGATCAGTTAACCATATCTATACGTGTCAAATGCATTGCTTTTATTCATTTGGGTGACTTTTGGGGTTAGATACCTTCTAAAGTGGTTCTCAGTGGAAAATTGTGACTTGTGTTTGCTGAACTGCAGGTCGATGCACTTAATGGAAGGGGAGCTACCTCCATCCATGTCTGGAAGCTGCGGGTCTTGCATTAAGGGAAACTTCTTCCTCTTTGGAGGATTTGACGACAAAGGCTACAGCAATCGGGTACTAGCCCCCTTTGTTTTTTTAAATCCCTAATAAAGATTAAATACACTCGGGGTACCATGTATATATCAATCTGTGTTTGAACTCATCCCATTGGTTTTAAATAGTTCTCCCTTTCAGCTGCAAGACCTTCCCCTTGAAATATCACAAAATTCCTTTTAAAGCTTTTGCCCAGTTTCCAAAATGGTTTGCCATGGATGCAGAGTGTGCTGATGCATGAAACGACCAGGATAATTCTTTGTATTCTGTCACCAATATATTCATTTTGTTGTAAACTGTGACCAATGCATCTCTTTCAGAATTAATTGCTGCAGGCTTTTGATGGCAGAAAGACCCTATTTCAGCCAATTTAGGCCTCAAACCTGTAACTAAATTATATGACCCTTTAAAAGGGCCCCCATAATAATTAATTTCTGTGTTGCTTGTGGCCTAAACAAAATCAAATGTGGCAGGTTTCCTGCTTTTTCATTTGGATCCGTAGAAGTCATTGGTCTTTTAAAATTGAATTTCTATTTATGTAATTTATTTATATTTTGCGTTTTGGAACTTTTTGTGGGGAGAAATTAGACATGCTGAACCTCATCAATTAAAAATTGGTATAAGAGATTTAGATTGCCTAGTACCTTTGAAATTAGTGGGAATGGACAGCTTGATACCTAGGACCTAGATGGCTTCTTGTTTCTTTGTCCTTTTTAAAATCAGCTTGAAATGGCAAGCAGTTTCACTTTAATAGGAACAGAAAGCAGTTGAAAATATATCAGCTTTTTCATGACAGTGAGCTGCCCTTTACCTTTATGCTGCAGGTCTAAATGCAGCACAAAAGTTCTCCATTGCAGAGGAGAGCTGTTACTGTACTTCATTTAGAGAGTAGAAGGAAAATGAGTTGAGCCTTTAGCTTTTAAAACAACAGAGAAGTGAATGTTATTAATTGTTCTCTCCAGTCACCATTTTATGCCAATTAGCAGTTCATTTTTCTGGGATATTGCTGTCTGTTGAAAGTGTTCTAATTTCCTTTAAAGCTCTATTATGTTAATTTGCGATCAAGAAATGGAACCTATTTGTGGAAAAAAATCACAGACTTTAAAGGCCAGCCTCCTACACCACGGGACAAATTGGCCTGCTGGGTGTATAAAGACAGGTAATTGTCACGTGGGGCTCCTTCGCAATCGGGGAGGAGGTGGTGTTAGCGGGGGACAAGTCAATCTTTGGCGTTATAAGCATTACCCTGCGCTCTTCATTTCCCCAAATTTCATTTCTTCCACTTATAAAATGGGAGTCCTGCCGATATCAACATCTTTAAGTTATATATGATACCCCAAAATTGCAATAAAATGCTCTTAAATGACAGTGGCTAACATTTTCATTCACTCACAAGGAATAAGTGATTCCAGTGCAAACTTGATTCTGCTTTAAAAAAAAAAAAACTCCACAGGAATATTAGCATATCGTGGACACAAGCTTCCTAGAATAAATTCTCTGATCAAGTAGCTCCTTGAACAATATTGGATAAGGGGTCATAGAACCCTAGAGTTGGAGGAGACCCCCAGGACCATCCAGTTCATCCCCCTTCTTTTGCCAGGCAGGAAGAAACACAATTGTAGCACCAACAACAGATGGCCATCCAGCCTCTGCTTAACAACCTCCAAAGAAGGAGACTCTGATGCCCAAAGAGATGAAAAAGGTGATACAGGGACTGCCAAAGAACTATTGTCAAATCAGGCAAAAATAAATGGTGTCTTAGGTCGACCAGAAAAGAATTAATTGGTGGTTTTATTTCTGATCTTTTCAGACTAATCTATTTTGGAGGATATGGTTGTAGAAAACAGAGTGAGCTGAGTGACTGTTTTGATGTTCATGATGCGTTTTGGGTAAGAGATGCAATCTTATTGGTGCTTTTATTATTGTGTTGTGATAGATTAGTGTGTTGGCTGCAGTGTGTAAGTGTGTAAAATAAGCAATAAATATATTTTTATAAATATAAATGAAAGGTTTTATAAAATATGTTGTATCCCCATACACTTATTTATTATAATTTATGTGGGTGTCTGTATCTCTTATCAGGAGTTGTTTTAACATCTGGTTTGATAGCAAAACTGAATTACTGTGTTGAAAAATGATGCATGTCTCTAAAAAGTGTGTCACCAACATGAAACATTTGGAATGCTGTGTTATAAGGGCACAAGAAGAGCTGGGCTGGAGTCACCAAAGGGTATAGAGAGCAAAGACTCCTCTGGCCCAACATTTACTTCCCACAGTCACGGAATTTCTGTGGGAAACCTACAGGTGCTCCCACCCATCTTCCCCAAAAACTTACTCAGAGACATGCTGTGTTATAAGACATCTAGCCTTTACGGTTAATGGTCTACAACTGCCTTATCTTCCATGTATTTTGCTATTCTTTCCATATCTGGCCACTCTGTTCCTGTTTTAGGAAGGCCAGATGTTCTGGGGTTGGCACAACGATGTACATGTTTTTGACACCACTAAAAAAACCTGGTATCAGCCAACAATTAAAGTAAGTTTGATTTGGTACATTCAACCTTTCTTGGTTGTTGTCTTTTTTACATTCCAGATATGTTTTTACGTTTCCTCTTGGAATGATAAGAATGTTAAAAAAAAACCCTTAACAAGAGGCATGGGCAAACTTGGGACCTCCAGGTGTTTTGGACAGAAACTCCCACAATTCCTAACAGTCCAAAACACCTGGAGGGCCCAAGCTTGCCCATGCCTGGTCTACATCCTTCTATCTTTCCTTGCAGCATGGAGTCCCTCCTCAGCCACGAGCAGCGCATTCATGTGCCGTACTGGGAAATAAAGGCTACGTGTTTGGAGGACGGGTTCTGGTTTGTACTTGTCTAACATTCACTCCTTTACAAACAAAAAAAAGTGGGTGAAGTTGTTGATTTAGTACAGAAAAAGGAGTAGGCAGATCATTTTGAAACAATCTACTATGTAACACTATGATTTTTGTTCCTCGGTTATAAATGTCATTTCCTAAGTGGTTCTATCATCAAAACATGGAAAAGGTTTGTTAAACTGCAAAATGTTGTTTTTGTGGGCCATGCTGCAGAACATTTTGCTATAGTTTTCCAATGAATATCTAGTTGGTGAAGTTAAAGGTTATAGGAAAAGAGGAAGACCACATTACAGGTGAATTGGCTCAGTTAAAGAAACTACAGTTGTGAACTTGCAGAGCCAGAGCAGTGAAGATGATGACTGGAACACTTGGGGGTCCCTCATTCGTGAAATTGCCATAAACCAGAATTGACCTAGAGGCAAATATTAGCATAAACAATCTTACTTAACAAGCACTTCTTAACAAACACAAGCACTTCTTTTCCTATGCTTCCCTTCACCAAGGCCAAAGCAGCATGCCATTCAGTTTGCAGGTTATGTTTCAGTGTTCAGAAGTGGATCAGGCTGGATCTTGCATGTTGCTATCCTTTGAAAGAATCGTATGGTCACATTTGCCCTTTTTAATTTTTTTTAATAGCAAACACGGATGGACGATTTACATTCTCTAAATTTAGATAGCTGGGTGTGGTCTGGAAAGTAAGTTGTTTTGCCTTACGTCATTCTTTTTCTGGGTTGTTGTATGTTCGACAACACATTCTTTTTCTGCTTGACAAACCACATTAAATGTTATTTGCCATTGATTTTTGACTATGTAGTTCGCCAACCAGCTAACATTTGAGTAATGGGAGAAACATGATGATGATGGAAAGGTTTTATCTAATGGCCATAGATCAGGCATGGGCAAACTTTGGCCCTCTAGGTGTTTTGGACTTCCACAATTCCTAACAGCCTGATATATATATATATACACACACACACACACACACACACACACACACACATACAGTAGAGTCTCGCTTATCCAACATAAACGGACCGGTAGAATGTTGGATAAGCAAAAATGTTGGATAATAAGGAGAGATGTAGTAATTAATGTATTTATGAAATTAGCACCAAAACATCGCAATGTATTGAGAACATTGACTACAAAAACATTGATTACTAAAAGGCAAACTGCGTTGGATAATCCAGAATGTTGGATAAGCGAATGTTGGATAAGTGAGACTCTACTGTGTATGTATATCTATATATATCCCGATATATATGGTTGTGAATACCAGGGAGAATATCCAGGCAAATAGGCATTTTTCATGAGATGTTAAGGGCGCACCATCTGATTCAACAGAAAAGCAAGAAAGACATGAAAACTAGAGTGTTGTGCATTAACTTGTGACAGTATTTAGTGGTCAGACACATCTTTTCTTGAGCTGTAAATTAGGAAGCACTGTTTGCAGCCTACTGTTTGCCTTATTGTTCAGTGAAACTGCAGAACTGAAGGTCCTCTTACAGCTAGCTTCAAGCTAGCTCTCAAGGTGCATCTACGCTGTAGAATTTATCCAGTTTGATCTTACTTTCACTGCCGTGGCTCCATGCAGTGAAATCCTGGGAGTTGTAGTTTTATAAGGACTTTCAGGATTCTGTGCCATCGAGTACTAGTGCCGCTCCAAATTACAAATCCCAGGATTCCATAGCATTGAGCCATGGCAGTTAATGTGGTATCACACCGGATGAGTCCATGTATTAGAAGAAAGACAGGATAAAAGTAAATTAATACAAATGGAAATAAATAAGTGTGGGACCAGACTTTGTTGCCATCATGAGTAAGCAAGCACTCTGTTAGCTAACACTAAGCGGTGGCTTCAGAACATAGTTCATGGAATCATAGAGTTAGAAGCGACTACATGGGCCATCTAGTCCAACCCCCTGTCATGCAGGAAAAGCACTGTCAAAGTATTCCTGACAGATGGCCATCCAGCCTCTGTTTAAAAGCCTCAAGGAAGGAGCTTCCACCAGTCTCCAAGGGAGACAGTTCTACTGCTAAACAGCTCTTCTTACAGTCAGGAAGTTCTTCCTCATGTTCAGGTGGAATCTCCATTCCGGTAATTTTGTCATTGATAAATGTGTTAATGCTACCGCAGTCATGGTTTTCTTTGTTTCCTGAATGATGTCTATTTTGGGCTCTCTTTTTTTGTTACATAGAATTAATACGACTGGAGAGAAACCCAGAAGCAGATCATGGCACACGTTGACCCCTGTAACGGATGACAGGCTTTTCCTGTTTGGTGGACTGAGTTCAGACAATGTGCCCTTAAGTAAGTACGTACGTAGTTTGTGCTCAGAATTATTCTTCCCATAAGTTTTTATGATGCATTAGAATAATTCACACAAAAAAGGAGAACAAAGAACGGGATGATTTCTGGTTAGTTAATTAGAAACTAATTAACTTGCTCCCACCTCCGTCACAAGCGCGGTTGGTGGGGACGAGAGAGAGGGCCTTCTCCGTGGTGGCCCCCCGGCTCTGGAACTCGCTCCCCAGGGAAATCAGGCAAGCCCCCACCCTGGTAGCATTCAGGAAGAGCTTGAAAACGTGGCTCTTTACTCAGGCCTTTAATTAAAGATTGCTCATCCCCATAGCAATCTGTATCTGTGACCATTCCTGTACTGGTTTGCACTTTTTACCTTTGTCAACTTGATAAAGACACAGGGTCTATTCCCATCCCAATTTGCACTTCCAAGAATTGGCAGCACTTTATCAGTCACCTCGTGTTTACAATATTTATATGGTGCACCTTACCCAGTCTACTTTTACAACCTCTCCATTTTAATCCATGTTTTTATTAGTTCTTGTCATTTGTTTTTATTGGCTAACGTTTAAATTTTTATAATTGTGCATGTTTTTTGTCTATTGTTGTGTTTTATATTGCTATTGTTTTGATTCAGGCTTGGCCCCATGTAAGCCGCCCTGAGTCCCCTTTGGGGAGATAGAGGCGGGGTATAAAAATAAAATTATTATTATTATTATTATTATTATTATTATTATTATTATTATTATTATTATTAATTAGAACTATATAAATGTCTACTATGTCACCGAGGAAGAGGAAGGGAATTGAGGGGGAAGAGAAACCTTATATTTGTTATAATTATTGCCATACATCTATATCTTCAACTCAAGTACTGTTATACCCATTGTCTAAATTTTTGAAAGTTCCATATATCCTCTATAACATAAATCATTGAAGTTGTATTGCAAAGTGGGTGCAAGCTCTATCTGGTGTAATCCTTGGCCTAAAATGCTAATACCGTACTCTAGTTAATGGTTATACTCAGAGCTGAAGCAGAGTTGCTAAAGTTAGTCTTTCAGCCTATAACTCCCAGAGTCCTTGACACAACCTTTACAAGCTTTAGCCTGAACCTAATCTTCTGCCCAGTCAAACCCAGTCTTCAGCCAGCAAAAGGAGGATTGTCAGAAACTGAGCTGGTATTCAATGAGGAAAGCATCACTGTGCCTTATGAAAGACACATCTCCCAGCCAAAAAGAGACGTCAACTCTGAAAGGCACAAGGCTTGCTTTCCTCAAGCAATATAAATGGTCACCACCTTGTGCTAAAACTTTTACTAAAATGGAGAAGAATTTTTCAAAAACGGGGAATATACGGGATGCAAACCAGGCTTTCAAAGGGGGAAAAGACAGAGCCCAGTGGTCAAGCACTAGCTGCTCCTGACTCCTGGACAGGATGGGCCTGCTTTTACCTACTCCTTTACTTCTTTCATGTTCATCAGAAGATATCATGTGTTTTTCAGTAACTATTAATGATTTCAAAGCCAAAGAATTAGCATTAATCCAAGCATCTTTCTTTATTTACAGGTGATGGCTGGATTTATAGTGTCAAAAGCAACGAATGGCAACAACTGACATACTTACCAAAGAGTAGACCTAGGTATTAAAAAGCTTGTCAACATTTGCTGAAGTTGAGGAAAGTATAAAGTGTATTGTTAGAACATAAGTGTATTGTGACCTTAGGCAGTGATTGGGGGGAGGGGTCCATTTATATGATCCAAATCACTTATTTTTTGTAAAAACATTAACTGAATACACTTTTCAGTTTGTGTTTTATACAACTTTAGCCTGTATCTTTAATGGAATTATTAACATATTTTAAGTCCTTTCCCCCAGCAACATTGCACCAAAATTTATCTTTAACTCTTTTTGTGAAGAAATTTAGGGTATAATTTTTGTCTGCATTTGGACCTATTAGAAACATAAAGACAAAGGCTATTTGTTTAATGTCTAGACTTCCATCCTACCACTTTATTTATAGGAAAAGTCTCACAGTTTTTAGCAGAAATTACTTTTTTGTTAGATGTTTGTTAGGATGGCATTCTTAGAAGCCTCGGTTTAAATAAATATCCAAGAAGCCTGATTTAAATAATTATCTGTTTGTATGTGGATAATACAGACAATGACAAAGGAGCGAGATTACATTTATGTTAGGTGTGTGTGTTTGTGTGTGGCCTCTTCTCAGATATGGGCAAATTTCAGCCCTTCAGGTGTTTTGGACTTCAACTCCCACAATTCCTAACAGCCTACTGGCTGTTATGAATTCTGGGAGTTGGAGTCCAAAACACTTGGTGGGCCCAAGTTTGCCCATGCCTGCAAATGTGGACTCAAAGGACGGGATGGATTGGAACCCTCAGGTGGGCACTACTCCATTCCCAAATCCAATTGTAGCTTCCAGGCTCACAGAAGTTTGTCCCAGTTGAGCCGCAGCAATTATTATTATCCCCCCTCTGCTTTTTAAGATCCTTTAAAATGTGAAATCCTTTAAAATGAAAATGTGGAGATTACAGGGCAGTGCATAGATATGACTATACTTACCAAATCTTCTACTATTGTATCATTATTAGGTATAAAATTAATCTCCAGCAGGCTAAAACCTTTGTATTCATACAGGCCTTTAAAGAAGAAGGTTTTAAAGATCAATTCAGGGGGTGCTGTGGTTTTTAACTTTCAATATGTTTTAATGATTTTTAACTGGAATGTTTAATAGTATTTTAAATTGTATGCTGATGCCTTTATGTTAAGCCACTTTGAGTCTCCTTCTGGACTTGATCTTAAAAAACTTCTAGCTTGTCAATATTCTTCTTAGAATAGAGTTGTAAGAGACCATATAGGCCATCTAGTCCAGCCCCCTTCTGCCATGCAAGAAAAGCACAATCAAAGTACCCCTTTGCCCAGAACTGGACACAGGGCTATTATTCCAGGCTGTGATACACACACACAAACACACTGGTTTCCTAACCATGGTTAGCTGGTCAGGAACATTATGTCTTCACTGAGCTTGTTTGAGACAAATCAGGTGAAGAATTGACTGCTTCCATTGTGGAAGGTTCTTTCTAGAAAGACCTCCCTCTTGTCCTTTTGGTAATTAGATAAGACCCTGTTTTCCTGAGGGTTTTCCTCTCTGGATGTTCCCTCTCTGCAACCAGATTTTCCTACAGATATTATTTTCTCCCTTCTCCTCTGGTTTGCTGGGTTTTTCCTATCATCATCCAGAGACAAGCGTGCTGTGTCTTGAAAACCTAGCAATATCTAATGTAAACAAAACTGGATATGACTTCAGAGTAGGCATGGGCAAACTTTGGCCCTCCCTCCAGGTGTTTTGGACTTCAACTCCCACAATTCCTAACAGCCAGAGGACCAAAGTTTGGCCATTCCTGCTTCAGAGTATTTGAATTGCATCGGGTATTACCATTCTAGGTGGAGAGTTTGGTATTTTTGAAAAGATAAGTACATTGTTCCTTGAGCTGATTAACGATACCAATAACATGCTTTATTAGAATGTCTAGGTGCTAAGTTAGAGCAGCTGTGAGAGGACAGAAAACCCTGTGTCAGTCTGTAGCAAAAAGACCTCACTCAGGTTGCAAGCTAGGAGTCAAGGCAGAGGACAGAGTCCAGGCAGGAAAGGCTTTCCAGTGAGTCCCTCCCGCGAAGCTCCAGCGCAGGCCAGTTCCCCAAAGCAGAGATAAGACAGACAGACAGAGCTACCCTCAGGCAGGACGAGGAAGACGAGAACAGGTGGGATACAGCGGAGAGCAAGGAGTGTGGCGCATATATGTGTTCTGGAATGCAGTGAAGTAAGAAAGCACTCTTGAGCACTGAGTCATCCATCTCCTTGCCCATATTATTATTGGCAGTAATAAAATCAAAGGGAACACGTTATGTGCAAGTTGCAATCAGAAAATGTGACTCAGTGCAGGGAAGCGCTCCTAAAAGAATGTTTTGATTAGAAACGTGTTGAATTATTGTATGCTTTTGTGTATTGTGTATGTCTGTTTTGATTGTGCTGTTTGCAGAATGACCAGATTTACATTTTCTTTGTGGCCCTTTTCTTCTTGTCTTGCTTTCTGTCATACACGTTCCTTCCTTCCTTCCTTCCTTCCTTCCTTCCTTCCTTCCTTCCTTCCTTCCTTTCTTTCTTTCTTTCTTTCTTTCTCTTTTTTGTTCTTCCCTCATTTAATCCCTTTTTTCTTCCTTTTTTTCCTTTTCACTTATTTTCCTTTCTTTCCTTCCTTCCTTTCCTTTTTCTACCTTCCTTCTTTCTTTCCTTCCTTCTCTCCCTCCTTTCTCTCTCTCTTTTTCCTTTATTTTCTCCCTCCCTCCCTCATACATGTCACTTATCAGCAGCCAATCTGCTTCATTCCTTTTCTTTCTCAGTCATGTGACAGAGGGCCACTTCACCCAGCCACAGCCAGTCAGCTTGGTTCCTCTTTTTTCCCTTCTGCTCTTGGCCCAAAAGGATGACATTTTTGGCTCAAACCCCAAAATTCATTTAAGTTGAATTATGAAAGTTCTGTGTGCCATCAAGTTACAGAAAAGAAACCTTAGTGGTTTCAACCAACATAATATGTTGACTTTTATACACAGATTTATACCCTGCTTTCACGCAAAAGATTGGGATTCTTAACCAGAGTAGAGGTTCTCATGTATGTGAGCTGTGTTTAGCTTAAATATCGAATAAGCAGTCTCTTCAGATAAATAGGTTTTTAATGTTTGCTGTGCTCACCCTGAAGGTCTTGCCATTTTGATAGCCATGCCGGGATGATATTGGGAGTTGGCTAGGCCATTAGTGTGGGCCACAGGGATCAAGAAAAAAAAACCTTTTTGGCCAAGTGCATATTAAATTCTGATTTTTCAAGGAAGCACTCTTATCCTGAATGTGTCTCACTGAACCAGAGCTTTTGGGCTGGAGATAACATTGAATACATGCATTGTAAATGTCTTAATACTTGAGTTTGGCTAAAAAGAGCAAGTCTAGTGAATACAAGGTTAGTATATTGGCATGTGACTTGAACATGCAAATCTTAAGTCATGGCTGATGAGTCAAAACGTTTTTCCAACCCATTTGACTTGCCAGTTAATTCCTGCTAAGAAAGACTGCTCAGTTGCAATAAATCTCTTTTGGGACATTAAGGAGGGAACCTGACAACGTAAGTGTGAGGAATGCACTGCAACGCTAGAAATTAAAATAAAATGGATACTTAACAGTAATAATTATGGAGAAATTTTTAAAAAGGTACCTGAGAATTTAGTGTAACTGTAACCTGTTTTTTAGGTTGTGGCACACAGCTTGTCTTGGGAAAGAAGCGGAGGTGATGGTCTTTGGAGGGAGCAAAGATGACCTGCATTTCCTTGACACGGTCCGTATGCAGAACAATGTGGGTTAAATATGGTACCATTCCTGATAGAGCAAGCATGGGCCAACTTGGACCCTCCAGGAGACTCAGGGCAGATCACAGAACACATATACGGCAAACATTTAATGCCGTTTATACACTGACAAGACAGACAATTGTACATAGAGAGGTGTGTGTGTGTGTGTGTGTGTGTGTGTACACACACACACATACATACATACATACATACATACATATATATATATTTATTTCCCCGTCTTCCGCATCTTAGAGACTTGTGCTTGGTTCTGGCTGGGGGAGGGGGGTGCTGTTGCTCCATCCCTCTGTCAAAGTTTTTGTTTATTTTCATAAACTTCCTCTTTTGATGGAATCGCTAGCATTTTTCTGGCATTTCCTTATGGGTGGCTTAAAATACCTCGCTGCTTTTAAGCAGTACCTGTTTATCCACTCACATTTTGCTTTCGAACTGCTATGTAGGTGTAAGCTGGGCTACAGCCAGGAGCTCACCCTGACCCAGGCTTTGAACTGTCAACCTTTTGGTTGACAAAGTTTATTGCAGCTGGTGGTTTAACCTGCTGTGCTAAAGCCTGGGCAATACAATGATATTTAATTCTGCTTTAATGTTTATACATTTGCAGATTTTATATTGTATTGAAATGCTTTTGAGTCTCCTTTGGGTCTCCTTGTACAGAGAAAAAGTGGGGTATAAATTATAATAATAATAATAATAATAATAATAATAATAATAACCAGTGCAGGTGGTTCCGGTGGTGATGGGCACACTGGGTGCCGTGCCAAAAGATCTCAGCCGGCATTTGGAAACAATAGACATTGACAAAATTACGATCTGCCAACTGCAAAAGGCCACCCTACTGGGATCTGCGCGCATCATCCGAAAATACATCACATAGACACTTGGGAAGTGTTCGACTTATGATTTTGTAATACGAAATCCAGCATATCTATCTTGTTTGCTGTGTCATAATAAAATAATAATAGTTTATATTATAATTATTATTACTACTACAACTACTACTCTTCAAGCCTATGGGAATAGCTGATAACAAGCACATCTAGCCAAACATTGCTTTAATTTAATGGTAGCTGCTACACAAATTGCATTATTGAGTTTTCTTTTCATTTTTATTAACATTGTTAATATTATTATACACAATCTATACTGGCTTGAAATATATACACACGCACACACACACACGCTCAGAGTAGAAGTGTAGACAACCATTCTTTGAAAAAAATCGCTTAAATCGACAAATAACTTTTGTTTATTGTGTTCTTGCTCAGGGACACTGCAGTGATTTACTGATTTTTCAGACACAGCCATACTCGCTTCTCAGGTAAGTTGCAGATAGAGGATGGATGGCATTACATTTCAGTAGCACATCTTCTCCAGGAGGAAACAAGACCCATATGGCCTAGTTTACAGGCATGGGCCAACTTGGGCCCTCCCTCCAGGTGTTTTGGACTCCAACTCCCAGCATTCCTAACAGCCTCGGGCCCCTTCCTATTCCCCCTTGGCCGCTTAAGCGGCCAAGGGGGAAAAGGAAAGGGCCCGAGGCTGTTAGGAATGCTGGGAGTTGGAGTCCAAAACACCTGGAGGGAGGGCCCAAGTTGGCCTATGTCTGCTGTATCCCAAGACTGAGAGAATAAGGGAAGGGGAGCATATATTTTGATATTTTTATGTTGTCAAAGTGATTTATCCCCCTGTTGTAATGCTGGTATTCTTCCTCCCAGACTTAGCCTCGACTGCATTGGCCGAAATGCCATCCTCTTAGAGAGCCAAATGGCTCTCCTTCCACCTCGGCTCCTGGAGGAAGCGCTGGATAAAATCACTTTTTGGTCGGCTGCAAATTATCGCCAAGAAAAAAAGGCCAAAGCCGAATACCTGGAGGAGACCAGCGCCTCTTAGCAACCCTTTTGGATGGACTTGCACCACGGGACTGTTGTTTGAGGTTATTTAAAAGTGTTATTGTTCAACTCTTCGATGGGCCTGAATGCCTAAGGCTTGGAACGGCACTGCATTTTTTTGTTGTGTCACAAAGCAGGTCCCAACAACACAACAGTTCCACTTGGACGGCACAGAATAGCATTCTGGCGATCTTCTGAACCTGTTCCTAGATTGATGTGTTGATCAGATGGTTATTAAAGCTAAATATTTAAATGAGGATCCAGAAGGGTTGCTGTGAATTTTTGGGGCTGTATCATCATGTTCCAGCAGCATTCTCTCTCCTAATGTTTCACCTGCATATGTGGCTGGCATTCTCAGAGGTTCTGTTGGCAGGGAGGCAAGTGGAGTGTATATATATCTGTGGAATGTCCTTTTGGAAAATGGAAATCTCCACAACCTTTTGGAGATTTTTTGACCTTTGGAAAGGCATGACCTTATTAGAAGTCACAACGTTTTGAAAAATGATGCCATAACTTTTTGGGAAAACGGCGTTTGTGCAAGGCAATTAGGTTTCTCAGCTGTCAAACTGATGTACCAAAATATAATAATAATAATAATAATAATAATAACTTTATTTTTATACCCCGCCCCATCTCCCCAATGGGGACTCGGAGCGGCTTACATGGGGACCAAGCCCGAAACATACAACAATAAAATGATAAAACAATTATTCCAACAGTAAAACATCAATATATCTCTTTGAAGTGTTAGGGACAAAGATATGCTAATGCACAAAACACACACACACACACATATATAGCAGAGTTTCAGAAGTGTTCTTTTAAGCTGGCCAAAAAGCATCTACTCTCCCTTAAAACATCTTAGATTAAATCATGCTCTCAAGAGACCAAAATAAGCAGGCTTCTTCAAAAGTAACATAGTTGGTTTACTCACAAACTTCATGTATTCAGCATACAGGTACTTATCAATATAGTTACAGATAGGATTTGAAGTAGTTTTTCTGTAAAAATATTACAGTAGAGTCTGACTTATCCAAGCTAAACGTGTCAGCAGAAGCTTGGATAAGTGAATATGTTGGATAATAAGGAGGGATTAAGGAAACGCCTATTAAACATCAAATTAGGTTATGATTTTACAAATTAAGCACCAAAACATCATGTTATACAACAAATTTGACAGAAAAAGTAATTCAATACGCAGTAATGTTATGTTGTAATTACTGTATTTACGAATTTAGCACCAAAATATCATGATGTATTGAAAACATTGACTACAAAAATGGCTTGGATAATCCAGAAGCCTGGATAAGCGAGGCTTGGATAAGTGAGACTCTACTGTGTGTGTATGTATGTATGTATGTATGTGTGTATATAATGTATGTATACTTTTGCTTATATTTCGAACTCTGTATATATTTCATAACAAGCCATAGCAGACCGTAAAAAATATTATTCGTAAAGAAAGGTAAAGTCTCTTGATTTCTCCTTGGGCTGCATCCGCACTGTAGGATTAACACAGTCTGATGCCACTTTCAGTAGCTTGGCAGAAAGTTATGGAATTATTGTAGGAAGGAAAGGATTTTGCGAGGCCAAAAGGAAGGCGAAAGAGAAACTACCGTTTCCAAGATGCCATAATACTGAGGCATAGCAAGCAAAGCGGGGCTAAAGTGCGTTAATGTTAAAGTGTGGATGTAAAAGGGAGTAACTTGGCCCAGCTTGGATGTGCTTTCCTCGCTGAGCTCCCTACTTGCCGCCGTGGCGCAGCGCCTCCTGGCGTCGGCGGCGGGGAGAGGCTGTTTTTGGGCGCTGCAGTTGTGCGTCCGGCCGGGAGGAGTCGCTGCGGAGCGGAGGGAAAATGGCTTGAGGTGAATGGGAAAAGGGACTGAGAGGCGCCCCTATAGGCGCTCTCTCTCTGTTCCGAATGAAAAGGAAGCTCAGCCGAACGGGCAAAAGGTTTGAGGTCGGGTCTGGCTGTCTTGCCCAGGCTGCGCCGTGGCGGCTATTCACGGGCGCGGTCCCGCTACTGGTCGGCGCGGGAGTTTTGACCTGCTCCGTCTCCGGCCTGGGCCGGTTCACCCCTCCTGAGGCAACCTGGCGGCCCCCGGCTCCCCGCGGGCCCCCATATTGACGCCGGACTTAGCGCGGACACCCGATCGGCATAGCCCGCCGCGGCCCAGAACTCCTGAGCTCACGCCATCCGCCGCCCTCAGCCTCCGCGCAGCTGGATTACAGGCGCGCGCCACCGCGCCCGGCTGACGGGAGAGCGGCACAAAAGCCTACTTCAGGCAGCAGAGCCGTGACGTCACGGCGAGGGGCGGGGACGGCAGTAAGAAGACACGCCCACCGCGCCCGGCTGAAGGGAATGGACACCAAGGGTACTGCAGGCGGGAGAAGGGTGACGTCACGGACGGGGGCGGGGACAGCAGTAAGAAGACACGCCCACCGCGCCCGGCTCAAGAGAAATGGACACAAAGGGTACTGCAGGCAGAAAGGGGTGACGTCACGGACGGGGGCGGGGACAGGAGAGGGAGACACGCCCACCGCGCCCGGCTCAAGAGAAATGGACACAAAGGGTACTGCAGGCAGAAGGGGGTGACGTCAAGGACAGGGGCGGGGACAGGAGAGGAAGCCACGCCCACCGCGCCCGGCTGAAGGGAATGGACACCAAGGGTACTGCAGGCAGGAGAAGGGTGACGTCACGGACGGGGGCGGGGACAGCAGTAAGAAGCCACGCCCACCGCGCCCGGCTCAAGAGAAATGGACACAAAGGGTACTGCAGGCAGAAGGGGGTGACGTCACGAGGTGGGAGGGGACAGGAGAGGGAGACACGCCCACCGCGCCCGGCTCAAGGGAATGGACAGAAAGCGTACTGTAGCCACGCCCCCCCCCCCCTCTCTCTCTCTCTCTCTCTCTCTCTCTCTCTCTCTCTCTCTCTCTCTCCCCCCCGTCTCCCTCGGAGCCTGCGCAGTGGAGACCTAGTCCGAAGGAGGCTGCAGAGAGGAGAGGGCGGGGCCTGGCTGGGTTTTGGGCCCTTCTGCGCCTGCGCAGCTCTTTCCGGCCTTTCTCTTCCCTCGGAGCCTGAGGCGCGCCACTGTCTCGTCTCCCTCTCTCTCCGCCATGGGCCACCAGCAGCTCTACTGGAGCCACCCGAGGAAGTTCGGGCAGGGGTCGCGCTCCTGGTGGGTCTCCCGAGGGGGACGGGAGGGGACGGGCCGGGTTGGGCCTGCCCTTGGCGCACGTGGGAATGGGCGGGCGGGCTGACGCGTGTCTTCCTTCTTCCCTCAGCCGCGTGTGCTCGAACCGCCACGGCCTGATCCGCAAGTACGGGCTCAACATGTGCCGGCAGTGCTTCCGCCAGTACGCCAAGGACATCGGATTCGTCAAGGTAGGAAGAGATCATTATCATCAGTATTATTTTTATATTATTAATATTATATATATCATATTATAAATTATTAAGGTACTTATCCAACATTCGCTTATCCAACGTTCTCGATTATCCAACGCATTTTTGTAGTCAATGTTTTCAATACATCGTGATATTTTGGTCTAAATTACTGTGTAAACACAGTAATTACTACATAGCGTTACTGCGTATTGTACAACTTTTTCTGTCAAATTTGTTGTATAACATGATGCTTTGGTGCATAATTTGTGGAATCATAACCTAATTTGATGTTTAATAGGCTTCTCCTTAATCTCTCCTTATTATCCAACATATTCGCTTATCCAATGTTCAGCCGGCCCGTTTACGCTGGATAAGTGAGACTCTACTGTAGTAATAATAATACAGTTTATTTATTACCTACATCTCCTGATGGCTCCAGGCGAGGTACAACAAATTCAAAAACATAGGAGCATCCAATATATATACAGTAGAGTCTCACTTATCCAACATTCACTTATCCAACGTTCTGGATTATCCAACACATTTTTGTAGTCAATGTTTTCAATATATTGTGATATTTTGGTGCTAAATTTGTAAATACAGTAATTACTATGTAGCATTACTGTGTATTGAACTACTTTTTGTGTCTAATTTGTTGTATAACATGATGTTTTGGTGCTTTATTTGTAAAATCATAACCTATTTTGATGTTTAATAGGCTTTTTCTTAATCTCTCCTTATTATCCAACATATTTGCTTATCTAACGTTCTGCCGGCCCATTTATGTTGGATAAGTGAGACTCTACTGTAGTATTTTACAGAGACAAAAATACAATAACATATGTTTAAAAAACTTGCACCAGAAACAGAATTTACATCTAATTCTCTCCTTCCGGTTGCATTGAATGCTTATCCGGAGAGACAGAAACCAATATAATAATAATTTCTGTTTCTTACCCGCCTCACCCCTGCTACACAGCTGTATAAAAGCCACGTTATCTGCTTGGAACTGGATTACATGGCAGTGTAGACCCACATGATACAGTTCAAAGCAGATCATGTGGATCATTTGCTTTGATAATCTGGATTATATGGCAGTGTAGAGGAGCCCTAGTCTGGGTGGGGTGGCCAGTGTGCAAAAGGGTCCTGGAGCCACCCTTGGAGTCCAATGCGGAGAAGGCTTTTTGGGGCAGCGGCTTCCTTTGACTGAAGCCTGCCTCTGCAAAAGTGGACTTGGTCAATAGAGGTGTATGCTGCTGGATTCTTTCTCCCAGTTGGTCCCAAAGGTGCTACAAGAAGCCTTTGCAGAAACAGGAGTTGGAAAAGCCGTTGGGGATTGTGCCAAAGGGAGAAAGAAAGTCCTCAACTCAAAAGGGAATAGGATTGCACTCACTCCCTTTGCCTTCTCTCTTTCCAGTTGGATTAAATGCCCTCCTGCAGAGGCAGCGGCCAAGCCTTGTCCCCAGAAGCAGCAGCCGGTGGAGCTTCGGAGGAACCAGGCAAAACAGCGGCAGACTGGGAGCATTTGTCTTAATGAACTCTTGCTGTACACGTTAATGCAGGCATGGGCCAACTTGGGCCCTCCCTCCAGATGTTTTGGACTTCAGCTCTCACAATTCCTAGCAGCCCAAGTTGGCCCATGCTTCTGTTAAGGTGTGCATTAAAAAACACAAAATATGGTTTGTTTTAACATGTTTTCAAATGCAATAATTGCTCTCTTTAATTTGACACAAAACAAGAATCCTACCAGGATGTAATTGGTGTATTGCCACACTTCTGATTTCTGGAGAAAAACATTGTTTTCTATTTCCTTTCAAAAACAGCAGTTCTTAGATGTATTTTGTACAGAAAACATTCCATTGTAAAAGCTGAAGAACACTTCAAAAAGGGCAAATGGAAATATTAAAACATCCATTGAGTTAATTATTGTGTTCTTTTGGAGTTACTCTGCCTTCAGTGCCAACACCATTGGTAAATTTCAAGTTAGCATTTTTTTTGTCTAGCAATGAATCTGACTTACAACAACTTGATTTCCTATTTAAATTGTGTGGAAGGGTTTCTAGAGAAATCTATAAATGGAGGAGATACCTGCCTCTGTATTTCAGGATTCCAAGGCTGTACTTGGTTGGTGGCTTCATTAAACAGGACGGTGAGATATTTGATCTAATTTGTTGCTTCAATTATATTGGGTTTCCTAAAATGATGGTTATTCTTCACACTGATTATTTGGGGAGGCAGGTTGTTCTGCTGTGGACGGTTCCACACTACAAGAAAAGATGCAGACGAAGAAAATAAATGTGTTTCCTAAAGAAGTTGGTGATTCCTATTTGGCAGGTGAGAGGCTGACCTTTCATCACCTTTTGTGCTTTTCACTTGACTGCTTGATCCAGGATGCCTAATGGCAACAGCTGCTAGTATTGGGCTGCAGTCGCAGTCAGGAATGCTGGGGAGTTCGTTTCCACAACATCTGCAGTTCCATGAGATTCCTGTCCTTGACTTCTCAATGTCGTGGTTTTGCTCTTCCGAAGTATAATCCAAGTTGGAAGAGACTGCAAGGTCATCCAATCCAACCCCCTTCTTTCTGCCAGGCAGGAAGACACAATCAAAGCCCTCCTGAGAGATGGCCATGCAGCCTCTGCTTAAAATACCTCTAGAGATGGAGACTCGACTGGAGTCCTAGGCAGCTCTCAGGCCATTCTAATGTTTAGCTTAGGTTAGGTAAAGGTTTTCCCCTGATGTTAAGTCTAGTCGCGTCTGATTCTGGGGGTTGGTGCTCATCTCCATTTCTAGGCTGAAGAGCCGGCGTTGTCCATAGACACCTCCAATGTCATTTTGCCAGCATGACTGCATGGAGCACCATTACCTTCCCGGCAGAGTGGTATCTATTGATCTACTCACATTTGCATGTTTTCCAACTGCAACCTTTTGGTCAGCAAGTTCAGAAGCTCAGCGGTTTAATCCGCTGTGCTATCAGGGGCTCTGATAATGTTTAGCTTAGGCCTGGGCAAACAATTGTGGGAGTTGAAGTCCAAAACACCTGGAGGGCTCAACTTTGCCCAGACCTGCTTTAAAGGCACTGACCAAAGCACGGGGCCTATCTAGTTAGGGCTCATTCCCTTTACAGAAATGCTTTCATATGTATTTTTATGGAATTTCATTTTAATGTGTGCTTGTAGAATTTTTATAGTATTTGTCTGTTTTTAACTGCTGTGACCCGCTTTGAGGCATGGGGAGAGGCAGGTAACAAAATTATGATTTGGTGCCCCACTGATTGGGATGCCACCAATTGCCAACTACAGATATTGCAGCATCAAAGCTGGGCATGTGTTTCACTCAGGAAGTCAGTCCATGTCTGCCTTTTATGAAAGTAATAATCTTCTATGCAATAAGCATCCCATTATTGTTGTAACTTGAAACCCGCAGATACGACAGATCACAATTCAATTGCCTGATTTTTTAGTCCCAACATGAGTTGCATTGAAGGGTCTAGTAAATTAATAGATAGAATTCCCTTCTAGAGAATCTGCAATTCACACCTAAATATTCCTGGAAGGAAACTTGTGTAGGAATTTACGAGAGCAACTCTGTGGTAATTTGCAAGTGATGCATACTATGGAATCATATAGCAAATTCCTAGATACCCCTTTTCTCCAGGTGAGTGATGAGCCGCTTGATGAGTGGGGTCATACTGTACTATTTTTATGTGACTCTTTCCCTACACATTTCTGGTTGTTCTACAGCAGTGGTTCCCAATCTTTTTTTTTGACCAGGGGCCACTCTTCAATGTTAGTACCAAAAGGGTTACTAATTGGTTTTTGGTCAACTTTAGATTCAGTTTGGTTATCTGGGGTGCCAATTCAGAAAACTGCATTGGATAGACAACATCAACTCTAGTTTACAATGCAGAACATATGCTATCCACTAGTCTCCATCTGCTTGTCCACAGAAACCCCTATTTAATCCTCTAGAGCTGATGTGGTCTATCCAATGTAATTTTCTGAATTGACACCCCAAATAACCCAGGAACAGGCCTAAAAACAAAGACACCAGGCGCTACTTGGAATGGCTCCGGTAGGCAGTCAGCCTCTCCTCTCCCGACATCTCCATTGTCTTGGCACTCTAAAAAGGTTTCGTGAGACCAGTCGCTCTCATTGCAACGGTGTAGTAACGGTGAGGCCGTGGACCATATTTTAGTTCTTGGAGACCACTGGTGTTCCACAAACCAAAGGTTGGGAACCACTGTTCTACAGTGTAGACATTCCTCACGTTTGGAGAATGAGAGATGCATAGATAAAGACAAAGTTTGTAGAAACCCTGGGTTGATGATGAGGGAGAAAACAAAGAGCTGTGAGTATATAGTGTTATAGATACGCTTGAACAGACTGCAACTGAAAATAAGTTTTCCTAAATAATTTGGAACAAACAATTTGTGTGTGGCGTGTGTTCTAGCAGAGATCTTCCCAGATTACATAGAGGAGCTTGGATTCTTAGTACTGACTGCAAGGGAAAACTTCCAGGACTTTGCTAAGATAGCAGAGAATTCTGACACTATATAGGCACGTCTAGGTCCTGCATGGTCAGTTCTGCGCTTGTGGATACAGAATTGTTAATCACTATTAATTATATCTGTGCCTTTCCCACTTTCATGGGGCTTCTGCACCCAGAATGCTGCAAATGAAGATAGACTAATGCATTCATTAGCTAGGTCTCCATTCCTGGTAGTTCTGCATTGACAGCACACTGGTACCTGCTTTTGTCTTTGGTTACTGCCCATCTACAGAGCCCCAAATGCCCAAATCAGAGCAACTGTCCACTCACACATCTACCTTCCCATAAAGGGGGTTCGTCAAACAGTGAGTGCCTTCCTGCCAACTTTAGATGTTTAAAACTACCTTTTTGCACAATAATTATATTTCTCTCCCCACACCTTTATGTTCACATTGTCTAATATTTAGGGATAAGAAGCTTCCTAACAGCACAGCAACAAGAACGCACCTATCCACTCCATGTCCAAAACACATTCAATTAATGTACAAATGCAGTAAGTGGCTCCAGCTTTACATCTTAAAAATGACGCACAAAAAGATTTAAGATTTATGTCCCCACACACTGCAAACCCAATGGAATTCACACCCAAAGGTGACAGGCTTAAAAGGTGTGGTCAAACAGAGATGATCGCAAAATGAACAAAATATTATTTATTTCCCATGTACATATGAGCATGTACAACCATAGATGTTCTTCTGTAGAAATTCCTCAGGCTTTGCACATCCAACCGAGGCTTGGCCGCTGTCTCTGTAGACTGGCATTTAATCCAACTGGAAGGAGAGAAGACAAAGGGGGTGAATGGAAACCACTTGACTACCGAGCAGAGGTCTTCCTTCCTCCTTTTCCCATCATCCCCAGGGGCTTCCCCCAGCTCCTTCTCTTCTTGCAGAGCCTTTGGAACTTTACTGGTGCATCTACACCAGGCATGGGCAAACGTGGGCCCTCCTCCAGGTGTTTTGGATTTCACCTCCCACAATTCCTAACAGCCAGTAGGAGTTGCACTCCAAAACACCCGGAGAGAGCCAAAATTGGTCTATGCCTGCTTTGAAGGATTTACTTAAGATTTATCCTGGTTCATTTATACTCCAGTGTGGAATAAAAGTAGCACGAAGCCCCTAGAACTGCCATAGGAATAGTAGGTGCTAAATTTATAAGGCCTTCAGCCTCTTCTGCCCAAGAGTGCTTTTGCTTCACTAAACTACAAATCCTATTATTCCCTAACACTGAGCCATGACAAAGAGGTGTCAAACTATATTGATTCTACATTGTAGATGTATTCATGTCCCAATATGACCCATATTATGCTTCCATGGTCCCCTATAGCGTCCCCTTGCTCAGTCATAAATATAATGGTTGGACTTGGCTGCAGAAAATAAAATAACACCTGTTGAATGGTTTGATTATCCCTTATCCAAAATGCTTGGAAACAGATGTGTTTGGGGCTTATTTTGGAATGGTTGCATGAAACATGGGACCCAATTCCAAATGCAATATTCATATAAAGTTCATACATATCCCTTAGGCACATAACCTGAAGGTTCTTTCATACAATACTGTACTTTCAATAGTTTTATGCAGAAGATGGCCCTCTCTCAAAATCCCTAGGTCCACCAGGAAGACATCCCCTCCCCCCAATGCATGGGACTTTAAACTGTACCAGAATGTGTTGTCAAGCTTTTCATGGCTGGAATCAATTTTCTAGGGTGTATGGCCATGTTCAAGAAACATTCTTTCCTGATGTTTCGCCTGCATCTATGTAAGCTGTGTGAACTAGTTATTGATTGGGTTTGTGGCTGACTAAGACATCTAGAAATGGCAGTTTCCCTTCATTTTCTTTTCTTTTCCCATGGTGAACTGGATGTTGGGGTGGATGCTGTTGACGTGGTCCAGGAACTCGTTTCAGTTCTTCTTCTCCATGGCTCCAGATGGTGACGGTGCCGTCCACACATCTGGACCATGTGGTAGGCTTTTTGTTGCTGTTTCCAGGGCTTTTTTCTCAAAGTGTTCCATGTAGAAATTTGCTATAACTGGGCTGAGAGAGCTCTCCATGCTAATCAAGGTGGCCAAAGGCAACATTCACACTTGCCTCAGGCAGACAAGGGTTCTTTCTCCCACCCTGGACCTTATTCCACAGATATATAAACCCCACTTGCCTAGTTTCTAACACTTCTCAGCCTCTGAAGATGCCTGCCATAGATGTGGGTGAAATGTCAGAAGAGAATGCTTCCGGAACATGGCCATACAGCCTGGAAAATTCACAGCAACTCAAACACAACAATAATGATAAACAACAATAATATATATATATCTACCTTGACGAATCCGATGTCCTTGGCGTACTGGCGGAAGCACTGCCGGCACATGTTGAGCCCGTACTTGCGGATCAGGCCGTGGCGGTTCGAGCACACGCGGCTGAGGGAAGAAGGAAGACACGCGTCAGCCCGCCCGCCCATTCCCACGTGCGCCAAGGGCAGGCCCAACCCGGCCCGTCCCCTCCCGTCCCCCTCGGGAGACCCACCAGGAGCGCGACCCCTGCCCGAACTTCCTCGGGTGGCTCCAGTAGAGCTGCTGGTGGCCCATGGCGGAGAGGAGAGAGACCGAGACAGTGGCGCGCCTCAGGCTCCGAAGGAAGAGAAAGGCCGGAGAGAGACGCGCAGGCGCAGAAGGGCCCAAGCCTAGCCAGGCCCCGCCCCCGCGGAGAAAGGCCTCTCTCTCTCTCTCTCTCTCTCTCTGTGCTGCCTCCCTCAGTCGGGCGGGGGCGCTGCTGTGCTGCTAGGGCTCCACTGCGCAGGCTCCGAGGGAGAGAAAAGGGGCGTGGCCCTCTCCTCGGCGGTGACGTCAGACCCTCCCTCCAGTCCTGCCTAAAGTACGGCTCCAACAAGATAGGAAAGCGGGGGCGTGGCTCCCTCTCCTCGCCCCTCCCACACAGTGACGTCATTCTCCCCGATTCCTGCCTGCAGTACCCTGTATGGCCATCCTGCTTCAGCCGGGCGCTTCTCCTGCTCTGGCTCCACTGCGCAGGCTCCAACGAGAGAGGGGAAAGCGGGGGCGTGTCTACCCCTGCCGTCCCCTCCCACCTCGTGACGTCACCCCTCTCCTGCCTGCAGTACCCTTGGTGTCCATTCCCTTCAGCCGGGCGCGGTGGGCGTGTCTTCTTACTGCCGTCCCCGCCCCTCGCCGTGACGTCACGGCTCTGCTGCCTGAAGTAGGCTTTTGTGCCGCTCTCCCGTCAGCCGGGCGCGGTGGCGCGCGCCTGTAATCCAGCTGCGCGGAGGCTGAGGGCGGCGGATGGCGTGAGCTCAGGAGTTCTGGGCCGCGGCGGGCTATGCCGATCGGGTGTCCGCGCTAAGTCCGGCGTCAATATGGGGGCCCGCGGGGAGCCGGGGGCCGCCAGGTTGCCTCAGGAGGGGTGAACCGGCCCAGGCCGGAGACGGAGCAGGTCAAAACTCCCGCGCCGACCAGTAGCGGGACCGCGCCCGTGAATAGCCGCCACGGCGCAGCCTGGGCAAGACAGCCAGACCCGACCTCAAACCTTTTGCCCGTTCGGCTGAGCTTCCTTTTCATTCGGAACAGAGAGAGAGCGCCTATAGGGGCGCCTCTCAGTCCCTTTTCCCATTCACCTCAAGCCATTTCCCCTCCGCTCCGCAGCGACTCCTCCCGGCCGGACGCACAACTGCAGCGCCCAAAAACAGCCTCTCCCCGCCGCCGACGCCAGGAGGCGCTGCGCCACGGCGGCAAGTAGGGAGCTCAGCGAGGAAAGCACATCCAAGCTGGGCCAAGTTACTCCCTTTTACATCCACACTTTAACATTAACGCACTTTAGCCCCGCTTTGCTTGCTATGCCTCAGTATTATGGCATCTTGGAAACGGTAGTTTCTCTTTCGCCTTCCTTTTGGCCTCGCAAAATCCTTTCCTTCCTACAATAATTCCATAACTTTCTGCCAAGCTACTGAAAGTGGCATCAAACTGTGTTAATCCTACAGTGCGGATGCAGCCCAAGGAGAAATCAAGAGACTTTATCTTTCTTTATGAATAATATGAATAATATTTTTAACGGTCTGCTATGGCTTGTATTATGATATATATACAGAGTTAGAAATATAAGCAAAAGTATGTGTGTGTGTGTGTGTGTGTGTGTATATATATATATATATATATAATTATTTTCTCATATATATATATATATATATATATGTGTGTGTGTGTGTGTGTGTGTGTGTGTGTGTGTGAAAGGAAGGGGCCTTTAGTGGTCTCACCAAACTACAACTCCCAGGTAGGTACAAATGTATCTAAATGGAAGCCATGGATTTTTGTATCCATGGGACTGCATATTGGGTTGATGTGAGTTTTCTGGAATGTCTGGCCGTGCTCCAGCAGTATTCTCTCCTGACATTTCGCCTGCATCTGTGGCTGTTGGCATCTTCAGACGTTCTGTTGGCAGTGAGGTAAGTGGAGCATATACCGTATATACTCAAGTATAAGCTGACCCGAATATAAGCCGAGGCACTTAATTTTACTACAAAAAAACCTGGGAAAACATTGACTCCAGTATAAGCCAAGATACCAATAAAATTACATTAATTGAGGCATCAGTAGTTTAGATGTTTTTGGATCTTTACATCAAACTGTAATTTAAGATATGACTGTTCAACTCTGATTAAATCATTATTTTCACCTTCTTCAATGTATCCTTTTAATAATAATATAGTGAAATAATAAATGTAATAATAATAATAAATGCGGTGAAATAATAAATGTAATAATAAATGCAGTAAAATAATAAATATATTAATAATAATAAAAACAGAGTAAAATAAATGTAATAGTAACAACAATAATAGAGTAAAATAATAACTGTAATAATAATAAATGCAGTAAAATAATATATGTATTAATAATAATAAAAACAGAGTAAAATAAATGTAAAAGTAACAACAATAATAGAGTAAAATAATAACTGTAATAATAATAAATGCAGTAAAATAATAAATGTATTAATAATAATAAAAATAGAGTAAAATAAATGTAAAAGTAACAACAATAATAGAGTAAAATAATAACTGTAATAATAATAAATGCAGTAAAATAATAAATGTATTAATAATAATAAAAATAGAGTAAAATAAATGTAAAAGTAACAACAATAATAGAGTAAAATAATAACTGTAATAATAATAAATGCAGTAAAATAATAAATGTATTAATAATAATAAAAATAGAGTAAAATAAATGTAAAAGTAACAACAATAATAGAGTAAAATAATAACTGTAATAATAATAAATGCAGTAAAATAATAAATGTATTAATAATAATAAAAATAGAGTAAAATAAATGTAATAGTAACAACAATAATATAGTAAAATAATAAATGTAATAATAATAATAATAATAATAATAAATGCAGTAAATAATAAATGTTATAATAAATAGAGTAAAATAATAAATGTATTATTAATAATAAAAATAGCGTAAAATAAATGTAAAAGTAACAACAATAATAGAATAAAATAATAAATGTAACAATACCAATAATAATAGAGAAACATAATAAATATACCATATATGCTTGAGTATAAGCCGACCTGAATATAAGCCCACCAGGACCCTCACCCGAGTATAAGCCGAGGAGGTTTTTTTTCAGTCCTAAAAAAGGGCTGAAAAACTAGGCTTATACTCGAGTATATACAGTATATATCTCTGGAATGTCCAGGGTGAAATCAAGTGTGAATGTTGCGGTTAGCAAGCCTGAATAGCATTGAATAGCTGTGAAGTTTGCAAAGTCAATCAGTGAGGGTATCTGCATAGAGGTAGCCTGGCTGTTTTTGCCTGGAGGCATCCTCTGTTGAGGAGGTGTTAACTGGCACTTGGTTGTTTGCTGTGTGGAGTTCCCCTGTTTTGAATGTTGCTCATTATTTACTGTCTTGATTCTGGTGCTTTTTAATACTTGTCACCAGATTGTGCCCATTTTCATGGCTTCTGTTGAAATTGTCCACGTGCTTCTTGTGGATTTCAGTGGTGTCTCTGTGTCGTCTGAAATGACGTCTTGTGTTCTCAGATAATAATCTGTGTCCAGGTTGGTTCATCACATGCATTGCAACCTCATTGTTTTTAATTCGATGTTTTAATACCGTGTTGTGTTTTTTCGGCTGCTGTGTATATATTATTATTGGTTTTTATTATTGTTCTTTGATGTTTTATATTTTACTTTATCATTGTTTTGCATCTGATTTTGCTGTGAGCCGCCCCGAGTCCCCTTCGGGGGAGATGGAGGCGGGATATAAATAAACTTATTATTATTATTATTATTATTATTATTATTATTATTATTATTATTATTGCTATAGCTGACTTCTCTGGTTGGATTAGTCTGCAGTGCTTTTGTGTTCTTTGATTAATATTTGTGTTTAGTGGTCCCTTTGTAGACTGTATCACGGCCAAGTAGCCACAGTCAGAACAGACCACGGAATAACAGACTGGTTCAGCCCCGTTTGGCCCTGCGATCTTGCAATACGGTGCTGTTTGCAAATTAATTTCATCAGTATTCAGCGCAGGGGAAATATGAACGGCGGGCTAATGGTCAAACCGCTATTTTAATTTAAATCAGGGCGGGGTTGCGGGAGAAGGGGAGATCTATTATCGCCGGCAATAAATATACGGCGCTCGACAACATGTGCCGGGTTAATCATCTTGCCGGGCTGGAATCAAATGAGTTCGGCTGCAAAGGAACGGTTTCTGGATTCCTCTGTTTCTTGTTGCCTTTGGAAGCTAGGTGGCACCGTGGTCATGCGGATGGTTTTGTGTGTTTTAGGAAAATGGAGCATCTACATTGCCATAGAGTGCCATTTGGAAATGCATGATATGAAGCTTGCAAAATTGATGGCCTTCCAGATGTTTCGGACTCTAACTCTCAGCAGCCAGGGCTTCCCAGTGAGCTCTCTCTCGGTGTCTCTGCCACAGTTTTTAAGGGTGGCTTTAAGCCCATCTTTCAGTCTTTTAGTCATGCCAGACTAATCTGATCTCTTTTTTCGATAGAGTTACGAGTTGGGTCGATACAGGGAATGCCGTGGATGTAGCGTACCTGGATTTCAGTAAGGCCTTCGACAAAGTCCCCCACGACCTTCTGGCAAACAAACTAGTAAAATGTGGGCTAGACAAAACTACGGTTAGGTGGATCTGTAATTGGCTAAGCGAACGAACCCAAAGGGTGCTCACCAATGCGTCGTCTTCATCATGGAAAGAAGCGACAAGTGGAGTGCCGCAGGGCTCCGTCCTGGGCCCGGTTCTGTTCAACATCTTTATTAACGACTTAGACGAAGGGTTAGAAGGCACGATCATCAAGTTTGCAGACGACACAAAACTGGGAGGGATAGCTAACACTCCAGAAGACAGGAGCAGAATTCAAAACGATCTTGACAGACTAGAGAGATGGGCCGAAACTAACAAAATGAAGTTCAACAGGGACAAATGCAAGATACTTCACTTCGGCAGAAAAAATGGAAATCAAAGATACAGAATGGGGGACGATGCCTGGCTTGGAGACCTTGGAGTCCTCGTGGACAACAAGTTAAACATGAGCCAACAATGTGATGCGGCAGCTAAAAAAGCCAATGGGATTCTGGCCGGCATCAATAGGGGAATAGCGTCTAGATCCAGGGAAGTCCTGCTCCCCCTTATTCTATTCTGCCTTGGTCAGACCACATTTGGAATACTGTGTCCAATTTTGGGCATCACAGTTGAAGGGAGATGTTGACAAGCTGGAAAGCGTCCAGAGGAGGGCGACTCAAAGGATCATGGGTCTGGAGAACAAGCCCTATGAGGAGCGGCTTAAAGAGCTGGGCATGTTTAGCCTGCAGAAGAGAAGGCTGAGAGGAGACATGATGAGAGCCATGTGTAAATACGTGAAGGGAAGTCATAGGGAGGAGGGAGCAAGCTTGTTTTCTGCTGCCCTGCAGACTAGGACGCGGAACAACGGCTTCAAACTACAGGAAAGGAGATTCCACCTGAACATCAGGAAGAACTTCCTCACTGTGAGAAGGGCTGTTCTGCAGTGGAACTCTCTCCCCGGGGCCGTGGTGGAGGCTCCTTCTTTGGAGACTTTTAAGCAGAGGCTGGATGGCCATCTGTCGGGGGTGCTTTGAATGCGATTTCCTGCTTCTTGGCAGGGGGTTGGACTGGATGGCCCATGAGGTCTCTTCCAACTCTACTATTCTATGATTCTATGATTCTTTTGCTGTCAATTTTCCATCCTTGAGTTGAGAGTAGAGTAGCTGCTTCAGGAGGCACGGATCTTTGTGTTGTACCTCAGCGCTGGTTCACCTTGCTCTTTACACACACCACCACCACATCAGACTTGGTTTAAACAGTTTATTGATAAAAGATAGCAAAGTCTGAATAAAAAGCAGTAAAGAAAGCAATAATCCAAATGTAAACGCAGTCAGTAGAAGGCAATAATGCAATGCAATGGCAGTCTGTAGAATATAGTTCAAAGTCTCTAATATCACAAATCAATCCTGAAAACAAGGCAGCATGAACTTCAAAACTGTCTTTCGGGGCTGCATAGGTCAACAGCATGCCGGTGCTATTAATGGTCAGAGGCTTAACCCGACCCGGGCTTCGAACTCATGACCTCTCAGTCAGTAGTGATTTATAGCAGCTGGTTACTAGCCAGCTGCGCCACTTACCTCTTTCCTCTACCTCTTGCAATGCCTTTCATGCATCAGAGAGAATGAAATGCAAGTCGGTGATTACTTTGGCCCATAATTATTCTTGCAACCAAGTTGAAATGCATTGCTAGTAGGGGAGATGTGTGCTCACCCCATTCCACACTAACATTTGCTCACTCAACCCAGTCATGAGCAAACTTTAGCTCTCTAGGTGTTTTGGACTTCAACTCCCACTGTTCCTAACAGCCTCAGGCCCTTTCCTTTTCACTTAAGCGGACAAGGGGAAAAAGGAAAGGGCCTGAGGATGTTAGGAATGGTGGGAGTTGAAGTCCAAAACATCTGGAGAGTTAGTTTGCACATGCCTGGTCTAGCCAATGCCCTCCCAGTTCCACCTCCAGTCTCAGCTCTTGTCCCTCCCTTAAGTCCACCTTCCTTGTTCATTCCCCTCCCAGTGAAGTCACTGTTTTCCAGTTCCGCTATCATAATTTTTTGGCCACTTTTGCAGGCCAAAACCTGGGTCAAAGTGTCCTGTTGCTGTGGAAACCTATCTCTTTGTTGTACCTCTGGGCTGGTTCACCATGCTCTTACACACCACCACAGCAAGCTTGGTTTAAATAGTTTATTGGTAAAAGATAGCAAAATCTGGATAAAAAGCAGTAAAGAAAGCAATAATCCACATGTAAAGGCAGTCAGTAGAAGGCAATAATCCAGTGCAAAGGCAGTCTGAAGAATATAGTTCAAAGTCTCTAATAAAAAGATCAATCCAGAAAACAAGACAGCATAAGCTTTAAAACATCGTCCAAAATGCAAGATCCAGGCATGAACAACAGCAAGATTACTTTTCCAAGAGCATAGACAAGACAGGAACTCTGCTTCCAAAACTAGTGTTGCTTCGTCTGAAATCTTTCCCTGTTTCTCCCTTATTTAACCATGCTTACAAGCCAAGAAAGCATTCCTTTGTCCTTGGGTTCCCACACATTTACCAGCTATCCTAAGAGAACATCTGGGACGATGAACTTTTAACCTTAACCTTGTATCCCTATCTGAGGAAGACTCCTCTGACTCGCTGTCAGAGACACCTGGGACTTGTTGATGTTCTGAACTCTGTTGATGTTCTGAATCCTGTGAAAGGTCACCCTTATCACTGGCTTCTGCTTCACTGCTAGCCTGCGGCCTCTCTAACAATTCAGAGCCTTCAACATTTCCCTCATCAACATTTCCATGGTCAGCCTGCATAAACCCAAATTCCCCTTTATCATCAGACTGAACTACAACACTTTGGGCATTTGGACAAACTAGCATTCAGTCCAGCGGAGTTGATAGCAGAGGTTCATTGCTTGAATGCTGGTGGTTTTTGCTTCTTCTTCTTCCAGAGTGCTGACATTTGTCCACCTTTCTTCTTCCCAAGAGATTTGCAGGATTTTTCAGAGGCAAAGCGTATTAAACATCAAATTACATTGTGATTTTAGAAATTAAGCACCAAAACATCATGTTTTACAACAAATCGACATAAAAAGCAGTTCAATACATGGTAATGTTATCTAGTAATTACTGTATTTACGAATTTAGCACCAAAACATCACAATGTATTGAAAACATTGACTGTTTGAACTGTTAAGATTGTAAGAAAGATTCCCTGTGTTACCTGCACAGAAAAACTACTTCAAATCTTATCTGTAACTGGACTGATAAGCAATCTACCTGTATGCTGAATACATGACGTTTGTGAGTAAACCAACTATGTTACTTTAAAGACGTCTCCTTGTTTTTGGTTTCTTGAGAGCATGAGTTAAACCAAGATGTTTTAAGGGAGAGTTGATGTTTTTTGGGCAATTGAAAAGAACACTTATGAAACTCTGCTATATGTGTGTGTGTGTTTTTTTTTATGTACTGGCATATCTTTGTCCCTAACAGTTCAAAGATATACCGAGGTATGGTGATGTGGCAGGAAGGAATCTTTCTATCCCACCGCTGCTACCAATTTGCGGAGATGTGGGGTAGAGGAGGAATCTTTTTATTAATTATATTATTATATATTTAACTATATCCGCTGCCACCAATATAAATATGTTTTATTTAACCGCGGCCACCAATTGTGGAGATGTCAGGCAGAGGGGAATTTATCTTCTTTTTTCTTCTTATTTACTTTAGATGGTATCGTAACTTAGTTTTGAATATATATGACAGAGACTTGGATATGGAAAGAATAATAAGTTTATTTCAGGCACAGAGCTTAGTGGTTACAGTAACTTCTTTAGAGGCACTTAGATAATGGTTTCAAAGTTATGGACTGATCACTTTGCATCTAACTGGGACTTCTTCCCCCTTACTACTCAGACTCTACAAATAAACCTAAACAAGTCACCTAACTTGTTTAATTTAACACAACTAGAGATCTGAGTTTCCCTGGTTTCCCTAACTTGGAACCAGTGTCTTCCCTGTGACTAAAAATCACAGACTAAAATTTGAACTTCCCTGGTTTCCCTAAACCTGGAACCAGTCTATTTCCTGTGACTCTCAGATCACAGACTAAACTGTTTTTTAAAACATTCCCTCCTTTTCCTTCAAACGGCGGTTGGCTCCACTCTCGTTACTATGGTAACCTGCCTCAGAATGCTGAGCTGGTTACCATCCCCCTCGCACTGGTAACTAATACTTACCCTTTTAAACATGACTTTTAAAACGAAATTAAACATGACATCTATAAATCAAAATAAAAACACACTTCTTTACACTAGGCATATCAGTATAACAGCTGAGAAACGTGATTGCTTTGCATGAATACTGGTGGATATTTACCACAAAGGAGAAGGTTGACTCAGGTGAGATTTTAACTGTCAGTTCTTGAAAGCTATAGGACTCAAGCAGGCTCACGCAGGCAGTTACGTGGAAACGCTTTATTGAGGACCTTCTTTACAAGATGAAAACGAAGCTAGAACTGACGTATTTCCGCCAAACCCTGAGTATATCTACCTCCTACCTTCCCCCCTCCCCACATTCACACGTATTTGTTATATAGTCCTTTCCCAGGTTTGAGAAACCAGAGCTGGCCATAAAACCCATCCCTGGCCAGACGGCTCTTATCATTTAGATTATCTCTCACCCCCCATTGCTCTGGCAGGATGTGGAGAGTACAGTTGTTATGAATGCTGGGCTTTCACATCCTGACATTAACTCTTTTCAGGAAGATCCCTGATTTTCCCAAATGGTAATGAATGCCATTTTCTGAAAGGTATGGAAATTTCCATTTCCCAAAAGGTTATGATTTCTAACAAGGTTATGCCTTTCCAAAGATCATTATTCTCCAAAAGGAAGGAATCACTCTAATTAGCATTGGAAAGCTTTGTCTCTTGCCTGGGGGGCATCCTTTTTCCAGAGTCATTAGTAATCCCTGGAGCTCCTTTGCCCTCAGAGTGTTGCTTCCCATCTACTGTTCTGATTTTTGAGGTTTTTAATACTTTGAGCCAGATTTTGTCCATTTTCATGGTTTCCTCCTTTCTGTTGAAGTTGTCCACATGCTTGTGGATTTCAGTGGCTAATTAGAGTGATTAACTGCAACATTCACGCAACATTCCAACTGACAAAGAACTCTTCTCACACCCTGGACTTCCCACAGATATATATTAACCTTCTTTGCCTAGTTTCTCCATGCCTCACAACCTCTGAGGATGCCTGTAACACCCCTAAGCAGTGCGAACACTGGAAACCAACACGGAGGCCAATAAACAATCTAATATCTTTATTAAAGCAATAAAAGTTCTAAACAAAAATTAAGCAGAGTATATAGTCCAGTAGTTGACCTTTTAGAGAAGATCAAAATTAGTCCAATATAATGAAGTTATATGTCCAGTATTAGAGTCCAAAGTCTATAATCCAAATAACCGAAACACACTCAAACTCTTTGGAAGTTTGAGTGGGGAAAGAGCAAGGTTTCACAGGGAGATTCTTGAAGTAAAGTCCAGAACAAGGATTCAAGGCTAGGCAAGGTATTTCGTGGTGGATCTGAAATGCAGTCCAAACTTGACCAGGAGTGGAACGCAACTCCCGGTCTACTTGTGAGTAAGCGCACCGGAGGCCGCTTGGAAGCTCAGGAACAAGAGACGATGTTCTTGTTTGAAAAGTCACGTTGACACCGCAATAGGGAAAGCTCAGTGCAGAACTTTTATGGAAGTTCAAGAACTCCCCCCAAGCAGGTGTTTGACTCCCCAAATGTTCCCAGAGAGCGGAGCTGTTTCAACATCGTACCAGATGCCTGCCTCCCTGAAACTTCCCAAGGGAAACGGTTTAGCCACAATCGCCTCTCTCCGCTAATCTCGTGCTTCGCCTTAAAAACTGCTTTTGGGAGCGATGTGTTTTGAGAAAAGCCTTCCTATCAAACACCAAGCTTTCCGGAGAAACAGGCTCTGTTTCAAGGACGTCCCTAATTGGCTCTGGCACGGAAATGTCAACAGGAGACATCTGGAATGGAACAGAATCTTGCTGAGATGGAAAAAGGCCCAAATCCTCTTTAGTTTGATCTATAATGGCTGCGGGGTCATGGGGCAAAGGTCCCTGAGACATCACAATGCCTGCCAAAGATGTGGGCGAAATGTCAGGAGAGAATACTTCTGGAACATGGCCATACAGCCCGGAATACATACAACAATCCGATGCTAGTTCTGTTTGAAATTCTGACTATCATGTAAGAGTTTTCCTGCAGCAGAAGTGGCTCAGGAAGTTACTTTCCCAAAGCTCTGCTGAAGAACCAGGAGAGGTATTGTCCACATGGAGATCTCTCCGCTCAGTGGGCCAGAAAGTGGGCAGTTCTAGGCCACCAAAGTTCAATTTCTTTCCCTTTTCCAGGCTTGGAGCAAAGACCTGCCAACCCAGGTGTCCCCTTGCTGCAGGTAAGATCACCTTGCTGCAGGTAGATTGCCTCCCTGGATTGCAGAGGAGACCGACCTGTCCTCTGAAGTTGCATAAACACAAGGCGCAGATCAGCATTTCCCGGCCGACTTGGGCTTTTTGGGAGGATAATGATGCCAAATGCGCCTCTCAATGGAAACGTTGCCTTGTGTTTGGATTGTCAGCAGACATCATCGAATCCTTCGTCCTCGTGGGTTGTTTGAAAGGATGTATTCATCTCCGACAATGTTTATTTATGGCAGGCAAGGAAATCTACTTAAATCGCGGCATTTCCATAACTGAATATTTATGGACGCTGCTTCTGGATGCCTCTCCTTGATTACACAGAGAAACCCTCTGCTCACTTTGGATAAATGTTTACTTGTCGGAGGCTAAGATTGTCTTTAAACAAACTTGAAATTCAATTGATGCAATAAAATTCCTGGGGCCAAAAAACACTGGAGGGGAAAAAACGGGTGGGTTTCGCACGCCGTGATGTCTCTGCATGGACCACGCTGCGCTTTTGAGGCCTTTCCCTTCGCACCGATGGGCAAATGAAACCTCTGTTTCCAGAGTTGTGCGCATTATTGAGCATTGACCCTTTATCAGGATTGTGTCGTTTGCACAGGAATTCACACAGTACTTGCAATATCTATCTATCTTGCGTCCAATGTCGATATTGTACAACTAAATGCACAACCAATCACACCTTTCCATTCCATGCGCATCCAAATGCATCCTGTCACCAAGAAACCTTCAGAAACCATGCGCATGGTTTCAGAAACTTTGCGCATGCGCACAGGAGTCCCATCACCCAAAATAGCCGATGGGACTCCTGTGCGCATGTGCAAGGCTTCAATCGCTCCCCCGGCACGTAAGGCACGCAAGCCACCTGTCCCATCGGGCTCCTGTGTGCCAGGCGAGTGATCGAAGCCTTGCGCATGCGCACGAGTCCCATCGCCGAAAATGGCCTCCGCAGCCACCTCCACAGCCTCTGGTTTGTGTTAATGTGGGATTTGTGTATTGATAGTGTTTAAATGCAATTTGTGCCATGCTTGTATTGCAACTGATTGCATCATCCAGAATGTACCACAGTGTGGAAAGAGTTAATTGCCAAGAAGCTATGATGACCGTGATGTGTGGCTGGAACTAGGGAGTATCCAGACACAAGTGTTTGTGCATAACGATTGCATCAGTTCAGTTTAGTTCAGTTCAGTTGAGTCTGTCTGTCTAGAGTTCGAGTCAAGTTCTGTTGGAGAACAGAGCAGTCCTGTGTTCGTCTGTCGTCTGCAAGTCTGTTTGTGTTGATTATTGCTGCATACAGTAAAACTTTGTGAATAGTTTTACCAACGTCTCTGAGTGTCTCTTCATTCTGCGCACCACTACTTCCATCCAACTACTGCTGCGCTGCAGATACTCTGACAGTTTGTGGGGGGTGGGTGGGCGCCAAAATTTGGGGGGGAACAGCAGAACAACAAGTAAGGATCGCACAATTAAACAGGAAACAACACTTTCAAAACAGGAACAGAATTTTTTTTGAAATTTTGTTACACAGTGTTAGTATTTTTGGTACACTTCCCAGCTTTTTGGACAGTGCGCTAAATCCCAGAGAGGAATCACCATGATCATGCAAGTCCCCAGTTGTCGCGGATGATATCTTATTTTCCACTTGGATCAGCCTCGTCGGGTGATGTTTTTATCTTTCTTTGCTCCTTCCGTTTCAAAGCAACAGGCAACATTTCCCCCGGCTGGGCCTTTCCTACAGACATCTTCATTTAACTTTTCTCCCTTTTCCTTTTAGACTTTCCTGTGGCTCAGAATGACTTGTCGGGTTGAAGCCTCTGAAAGGAAAACGCCTCCTGCGCCAAAGCTCTGAGCTGTCACTCAGGGATGGCTCTTATCCCGATGTCTGTGCTCTTCACCACAATCCGTTTGTGCGGCCTGATCCCGCGAACATCAAACACATGTCAGGAATCCTTCAGTGCCGCCCCGAACATCAGCCATCCTTTCAGTTCAGGGTAGAGACTGCTGTGTGCAGGGATAATCCTTTCTTGCTTGCGAGAGAAAGTTAAATGGGATCCAGAGGAGGTGAGTCTCCTCTGATGATGAAGAAGAGGATATTGATGGTTGTAGAAATACCGTATATACTCGAGTATAAGCCGACCCGAATATAAGCCGAGGAACCTAATTTTACCACCAAAAAACTGGGAAAAAAATGACTCCAGTATAAGCCGAGATACCAATAAAATTACATTAATTGAGGTATCAGTAGTAGGGTTGTCCATATTTTCGTAATAATTCTCCTTCCGTAATTATTTCGGATTGTTCTCGCTTTATGAAACGAGAATTGAAACGTTTTCCCTGGGCGCTACTGGCAATGTAATTCGAACCATCGTTGGCCCGTTCTCTAATTGTGTCTTAAAATTTTCGTTAAATTTTTTCCTTCCAAAATTTTTTAAAATTTTTTGTTTGTTTCTGCAACCTAACATGAATGGGAGCCTAGTGCAGCCTAACATGGCTACTGCTCCCTGGCCAATCAGAGTCTTCCATGATGGCTGAAAAAGGTGGGGGCTAGCGTCCTCCGCGTCCACGTGGAGGATCGCTATAAAAATCCCCTCCGCAACTGAGCCAAGCCATTCTGGGCTAGGATACCGAGCAGAGAGGGTGGTTCGCGCGCGCTGGGAAGCTGCTTGCTTGCTTGGGGGAGAGAGGGCTAAGTGACTGCTGGTTCGATATTGTGTTGTTGTTTTTTTGGGAAATTGGCTTGGGGCTTGTTGCAGAGTCCTTGCTGTGGCTTTAGGGAATTTTTTTTTTCCAAAGGACGTCTGCGTTCCTGCTTTGGGGTGCTTTACTTTTCTACTCCAGAGGGAGACCCTTTGCCTTTCTTTTTTTCTTTTTTTGGAATATAGCAATCACCACATAAGCCCATCTTTCCAATCCTGAAAGGGGGGGAACTAGAAAATTATAGTTTCCAAAGGACGTCTGCGTCCCTGCAAGTGCATTGCTTCCCTCCCGCTCCGTTTGTAATCCCAAGCCCCCGGGCTGAGTGTTATTGCAGCAATCACAAAGACACACATTGTTTTCAAACCTAAAGGGTACATTGGAAGAAATAGTTTCCAAAGGACGTGGGGCACCCGCCAAGGCATTGCTTCCCTCACGCTCCATTTCTATTCCCAAGCCTTGGGCTGAGTTTTATTTCTGCAATCACAAAGTCAGACATTGATTTGATTCAATAGAGGGTCCACAGCAATTTATAGTTTCCAAAGGACGTGGGCATTCCTGCCAAGGCATTGCTTGGCGTGGGCTGCATTTCTAATCCAAAGTCCTCAGCCAGAGTTTCATTTTTGCAATCACAAGGTCAGCCAGTGGCACCATTGATCAAAAGGTTCAAAGGCAATTTATAGTTTCCAAAGGACGTTGCCAATCCTGTCAAGGCATTGCTTGGCGTGGGCTGCATTTCTAATCCAAAGTCTACACAAGTAGAAGAGGGACTTTTACAGTGATAAGAACCCAATTGAACAGGAAATAAGACTTTCAAACCAGGAATAGGTTTCTTCAAATATTGAAAAATAGTGTATTATAAAAAGTTATGAAAATTCGCCAAAAATCATAGGAGACAGGAAACGTTCTGCAATTTGTTGAGCAAAGAGTGTTGAATGTGATCTCCCACTGTACCAAATTTGATGAGGATAGCTCAAGAAATGAGGGTGGGAGAGCCCTGTAAAAGTCCCCCCCGGTTTCCTTTTTTTTTTTGGCGATTGCGCATGCGCGTCCGCTATTTTAGAAACATTTTAGAAACATTACGAATTTTCAGAAATATCCGAAAATTTTGGGTGAAAAATTCGGAAATAATTTCTATATCGAAGTGCCGGCACCCCCTACTTTAGAAACGAGAATTGAAACATTTTTTCCATCGATCGGACAAGCCTACTATTTAGATATTTGTTATTTTTCATTTCTAATCAGTAGTTTAAATGTTTCTGAATCTTTACATCAAACTGTAATTTAAGATATGACTGTTCAACTCTGATTAAATTGTTATTTTCATCTTCTTCAATGTAAATGGGCTTATGTATCCTTTTAATAATAATAGAGTGAAATAATAAATGTAATAATAATAATGATAATAATAAATGTGGTAAAATAATAAATGTAATAATAAATAGGGTAAAATAATAAATGTATTATTAATAATAAAAATAGAGTAAAATAAATGTAAAAGTAACAACAATAATAGAGTAAAATAATAAATGTAATAATAATAATTAATAGAGTAAAATAATAAATGTAACCATAACAATAATAATAGAGAAAAATAATTAATACAGTAGAGTCTCACTTATCCAACATAAATGGGCCAGCAGAATGTTGGATAAGCAAATATGTTGGATAATAAGAAAACCTTAAGGAAAAGCTTATTAAACATCAAATTAGGTTATGATTTTACAAAGTAAGCACCAAAACATCAGGTTATACAACAAATTTGGCAGAAAAAGTTGTTCAATAAGCAGTAATGCTATGTAGTAATTACTGTATTTATGAATTTAGAACCAAAATATCATGATGTATTGAAAACATTGACTACAAAAATGGCTTGGATTATCCAGAGGCTTGGATAAGCGAGTGTTGGATAAGTGAGACTCTACTGTATACCATATATACTTGAATATAAGCCCACCATGACCCTCACCCGAGTATAAGCCGAGGAGGGTTTTTTTCAGTCCTAAAAAAGGGCTGAAAAACTAGGCTTATACTTGAGTATATACAGTAAGTAAATAGATAAATAGAAGTTTTACCACAGTTTCTGAATCAATATAAACCCTGCAGTATAATAAAATGTCGCTCAGGCTTGTGCAACATGTAACGGTAGCTTTACTTTTGTTCAAAAGTTCAGACAGGGCAACAATATATATAACAGTCTTTCTGAATTCGCACACAGAACATGGAATAAGCAGTCCCTTTAAATATGCCTCATTTGCCTTATAAATAATCATGCTTCAGAGAGCATGGCAGCCATTTAGTTCCTCAACACCTAGTTAGAGGCAACAGCCAATCGGAATTCTGGCTCCTGACTGGCTCAGTTAGAGGCTCAGCCAATCAGCTGTCACCACATGCCCTTTCCAGTTAACTCACCACATCATGGTGCCTCTTTTAGAAACCCTCACAGAGGATAGCTTCAATACCAGGCTTCAATAAAAAGCTAGCTATCCTGACATGGAAGTGATGGAAGTAGGGAGCCTGAATTGAGGCAGATGCAAAGGCATGTCATCGATGAAATTACCCAGATCTGTTTCCTTTCTGCTGGACAGCCGATAAGGATCTCTACGTCTAAGTCCCTAAACAGGAGATCTCTGTTTAGTGAGTTTATTTGATCAGATACACGCACAGTGACAAGCTCTACAAACAAATAGAAGCACCACACCTACTCCTCCGTCCAGCTTTGGTTTATATCCGGGGTCCTCAAACTTTTAAAGCAGAGGGCTGGTGCACAATCCTTTAGACCAGGGGTCCCCAAACTTTTTAAACAGGGGGCCAGTTCACAATCCTTTGGACCGTTGGAGGGCCGGACTATAGATGGTCACCGAGCAATAATAATAATAATAATAATAATAATAATAATAATAATAATAATAATAATAATCATCATCATCATCATCATCATCATCATCATCATCCCAGGTGACAGTCGCATTGAAGAAAAACAACAGGAAAAACTCAGCCGCTATCAGGACCTCAAGATTGAACTTCAAAGACTCTGGCAGAAACCAGTGCAGGTGGTCCCAGTGGTGATGGGCACACTGGGTGCCGTGCCAAAAGATCTCAGTCGGCATTTGGAAACAATAGACATTGACAAAATTACAATCTGCCAACTGCAAAAGGCCACCTTACTGGGATCTGCACGCATCATCCGAAAATACATCACACAGTCCTAGACACTTGGGAAGTGTCCGACTTGTGATTTTGTGAAACGAAATCCAGCATATCTATCTTGTTTGCTGTGTCATACAATGTCGTTGTGTCAATAATAATAATAATAATAATAATAATAATAATAATAATAATAATAAAGAGGATTGGAAGAGACTCCTTGGACCAGGGGTCCTCAAACTTTAAAAGCAGAGGGCCAGTCCACAATCCTTCAGACTATTGAGGGGTCGAATTATCATTTGAAAAAAACCAAACAAATTCCTATGCACACTGCATATGTCTTATTTGTAGTGCAAAAACAACAACAACAAAACAATGAAAGAAAAATACAATATTTAAAAATAAAAACAATTTTAACCAACTCAAACCGAACAGGATTTCAATGGGAAGCGTGGACCTGCTTCTGGCCAACAAGATAGTCAAGTTAATTAGGATGATTGTTGTTGTGTGCCTTCAAGTCATTTCAGATTTTGGGCGAGCCTAAGTCAAAAATTTATTTATTCATTATTTATTTATTTACTACATTTATATCCTGTCCTTCTCACCCCGAAGGGGACTCAGAGCAGCTTACAATTTATATGCATATACAATATATTATATTATTAGCATAGAACAATATTACTATTGAATTATACCACTATACTGTAATATTATTAGTAATATTACATGTAATATATAATATATAATTAATATTATTATATGATATCATTATTAGTATTACATTGTATTACATTATAATATTACAATCAATATTATATGTATTATTAAAACTGATGTAAAAATATTATATTATAAAACTGAGGGCAGGGGCCAGGTAAATGACCTTGGGGGGCCGCATCCGACCCCCGGGCCTTAGTTTGGGGACCCCTGCTTTAGACTGTTGAGGAGCCGAATTATCATTTGAAAAAAATACGAACAAATTCCTATGAACACTACATATGCATACTACATACATACAAAACAACAACAATGAAAGAACAATGCAATATTTAAAAATGAAAAACAATTTTAACCAACATAAACCTATCAGGATTTCAATGGAAAGTGTGGGCCTGCTACTGGCCACTGAGATAGTCAAGTTAATTAGGATTGTTGTTGTTGTGTGCCTTCAAGTCATTTCAGACTTTGGGCGAGCCTAAGTCTAAAATTATTTATTTATTTATTTACTACATTTATTTACTATATTTATATCCCACCCTTCTTATCCCGAAGGGGACTCAGAGCAGCTGTATGTACATACGTAATATTATATTATTAGCATAGCACAATATTAGCATTATATATTACTATATTGAACTATACCACTATACTGTAATATTACAGTAGAGTCTCACTTTTACAACGTAAACAGGCCGACAGAACGTTGGATAAGCGAATATGTTGGATAATAAGGAGGGATTAAGGAAAAGCCTATTAAACATCAAATTAGGTTATGATTTTACAAATTAAGCACCAGAACATCATGTTATACAACAAATTTGACAGAAAAAGTAGTTTAATACACAGTAATGCTATGTAGTAATTACTGTATTTACGAATTTAGCACCAAAATATCACGATATATTGAAAACATTGACTACAAAAATGCGTTGGATAATCCAGATAAGTGAGTGTTGGATAAGTGAGACTCCACTGTATATGTAATATATAACATGTAATTAATATTATTATATGGTATTATTATTAGTATTATATTGTATAACATAATATTTTTTATCAATATTATATGTATATACAATATATTTCAAACCTAGCAGTTCGAAAACATGCAAATGTGAGTAGATCAATAGGTACCGCTCCGGCGGGAAGGTAACGGCGCTCCATGCAGTCATGCCAATGGCCACATGACCTTGGAGGTGTCTACGGACAACGCCGGCTCTTTGGCTTAGAAATGGAGATGAGGACCAACCTCCAGAGTCGGTCACGACTGGACTTAATGTCAGGGGAAAACCTTTACCTTTACCTACAATATATTATATTATTGAAACTGATATAAACATATTATATTATATTATAAAACTGAGGGTGCGGGCCAGGTAAAGGACCTTGGAGGGCCGCATCCGGCCCCCGGGCCTTAGTTTGGGGACCCCTAGTTTATATAGACCAGGCATGGGCAAACTTTGGCCCTCCAGGTGTTTTGGACATCAACACCCATAATTCTTAACAGCCGGTAGCTTGAAAGAGAGACATTTCAGTAACCAGACTCATCCTTTTGTGATCGAGGTGACCCCCCCCCCCCCCCAGGACTTTGTAAAAGATAGTTCAAAAACCAAGACTTTATGTCCTATATTCCATATATTTATAGTAGAAGGTGATTGAGACTTTTTACTGGAGTTTACTGTGGATTATCCCTGCATTCTGAGGCAAGAGATAACAACTTCATGAATTGTAAGATCATGCTGCTAAAACTCCACTTTTATGAATTTCCATATTGGGTTCCCCAGATGTTGTGAACTTCGTTCTTATCAAATGTTTTCAAATTGTTTATATCATTCATGATTCCCCTTCATGCAATGTAACCCACCTCTATGGATTCTCCCTTACTTCCTTGAAATCTATCTATCTGCCTATATGTGTTTGTACTCTTTGGGATCCCCGGAAAACATGCATTTTTCCCAGCTGGGTTTATATTCCAACTTTATTTTATTTTTCATTTTATTTCATATAATTGCCAAGTCATGAAATCAGATAGGGAATATTTCGAACTCAACTTGAACCTCAGGACCTGCCCCATTTTCTATGACCCAGGCTTACCTTCCCAAAAACAAAAGGATAATCTGCCACAGCTTAACCCAATCTAATTCAGATGGCATGGACAATATAAGGCTTGAGTCACCAAAATTCGGAGTATTGTCCAAAGGTGATTCGCCCCCAAGGCAAACATTGTCATATCTCATCTTAAGGAAATTCCAGGACACCTCAAGAAGGCGCCCTGTGGAGCCTGTCAATTTTGGCTCATCAACACCCATCACCACTTCCCCCTGACACCCCAAGGCATATCTGAAATCAGTGTACATGACAGGGACCCCTGATTGCTGTCATTAATCCCTTTAGAATCCGGCCGGACAGGAATTAATCTGATCTTTCCTGCCCTGTCACTTCATTGTTCCAATAACTCCCGCCTTCCCCTTCCTGATTGGCCCGGGTAGAGACAAAAAGCAGCTTCCTATTGGGCCATGCGGAGCAAGGCGGGAAACGAAAGCCCGCCTCGTTCAACACTCTAGCCTATCCGCGAACAGATGGGCGGGGGAGCGGGGCGGGAAATTCAAGGGGCTGTCAGACTGAAACATTGTATAAATATGGCTTTATTTTGGTTATATGGTACGCTAGTTGGCTGAATGATCGCTACTAGTGTCCTTTTCAGCTGAATCGCTCAATAAAGACTCCTTGGCGGATTTTCCTTCAACTTTGGCGGACCTTCTTCATTTCGGCTCCAGGTTGTATTGCGGCTCATATTCTCCTATTGGCTCCGCCAAGGTCCGTTCTCTCAGGACCGGATCGGCTCTCTCCTTAAGGGGCCCGATCCCCCAGAAACGCGGTCGACAACACTTTCCTCATCTGATTCTTGCTCCCTGTTAACTCATCACCCTCCAGCATTGACTCCTCTTCACTAGAGAATCCTTCAAACTTTTCATCCTCAGACAGAGCCATAAGTATTTCCCGAATCCGCTTTACCTGCTGTTCCTCATCAGACACCTGCTCCCTATTGCCCCTTTTCCTTCTACTAGCAGTAGTACCAGAACTGCCTCTTGGCCCAACTACAACAGGTATGCATATATATATATATATATATATATATATATATATATATATATACACACACACACACTTACACATAAATATACACACTTGTACAGTGTGCATATATATATATGTGTGTGTGTGTGTGTGTGTGTATGTATACACACAAATACAGTTATTCCAAAATTGTAGGTTTTCTGCAGTCCAATTCATTTTGGATAGAGGACACTCAGCCTGTACAAGAGGATTCTCTGGCTAATTTCCCCACCAGCCATTATCTGAAGCCGCAAGGCATTTTCCTACTTAATCTTGTTCCTTTTTAAAACAACAACAAACGGAACATTCTTATTCTGCTGTACTTCTGTTGTCTTCTTGTTCCGTTGCAAACGGAGCCTTGTTTCTCCCGGACGTGGCTCCGCACATAATAAGCGGCGTCGCAATGCCTGGAAGCCTTGGGGGACAACCTGCTCCAGAATACACACACATTGCTGCTGATAGGAACAAACTAATTAAAATCAATGAAGTCACGAACAAAGTTGGGAATTTGCTACCAGAGAGGGAAAACTTAAATTAAATCCTGCCAACTTAAGTTGAATGTTCGGGATTGATTTTTCTCTATATCTAAGGGTGCATCTACACCAGGCATGAGTCAACTTGGGTCGTCCAGGTATTTTGGACTTCAACTCCCAGAATTCCTAACAGACGCAGGCAATATATACAAATATACAACCAGGATATGCAGATACACTTTCTGCAAGCAATCAGAGTCATCAGATAGTCCCATGTTTACTCCATGGGAATTATGCACATTACAATATATATCTATCTCTATATATATATATATATATATATATATATATATATATATATATATATATATATAAAGATATATATATATATAGATATATATCTATATATACACACATATACATATATATATATATATATATATATATATATATATGTATATATACACATACATATATATACATACACACACACACACACACACACACACACACACACACACACACACAGTAGAGTCTCACTTATCCAAGCCTTGCTTATCCAAGTTTCTGGATTATCCAAGCCATTTTTGTAGTCAATGTTTTCAATATTTTTGTGCTAAATTCGTAAATACAGTAATTACTACATAACATTACTTTTTCTGTCAAATTTGTTGTATAACATAATGTTTTGGTGCTTAATTTGTAAAATCATAACCTAATTTGATGTTTAATAGGCTTTTCCTTAATCCCTCCTTATTATCCAAGATATTCGCTTATCCAACCTTCTGCCGGCCCGTTTAGCTTGGATAAGTGAGACTCTACTGTATGTATGTATGTATATATATATATATATATACATATATATATTTAAATATCATTCTATTATTATTGTAGTATATTATTATATTATTGCAATTATATTATTATTATATTATTCATTATTCATGGCTACATTGAAACTAGAATAGAGAGAAATCAGCGTGGAAACTGCAAGAGTACCATAGATTGTTGTACATGGAAATAATGGTAGTAAATAGTTTTTGATTTATTAAATACAGTTATATATTACAATTATATATTTTTGTTATTTAAACTATATATATTGTGAAATTATGGTTTTTTTTTTCTCGAAGTGACACACCAAGTCATGCTAGGTTTTTTGGTGAATTTTGACACACCAAGCGAAAAAGGTTGCCCATCATTGACATAGGCAGAAACTCAGACTGAGTCCCACAGGAGAGAGAAAGATGGAATATTTCATCCTCCTTATTTAGCCGCCTGCTGATAGGTCATCAGTAAGAGACACTGGCAGATGCAGCCCATTTGCAATAACCCTCATATAGTTGTAACTCAGTCATTACTACATTTCCTTAAGTATTGCATCATGACATTCACAGTCATACCCAGGCGCTATCAATATTCCACATCTTTGTCAAACAGTATTTTTATATGACTACAATTGTGATGCCATTTCTATCTAACAGATTTCCCAACTAACCTAGACTTCAGAATGGCAAATGACAGATCCTTGAATTTCCCACCACCAGCAGTGTTACGCTTTATTTATTTATTTATTTATTTATTTATTTACAGTATTTATATTCTGCCCTTCTTTCTCACCCCGAAGGGGACTCAGGGCGGATTACAATGAACACATATATGGCAAACATTCAATGTCAACAGACAAACAACATATATAGACAGACACAGAGGCATTTAACATTTTTTTCCAGCTTCACGATTCCGGCCACAGGGGGAGCTGTTGCTTCACTGTCCATTAGTGGTTGTACTTCCTCATTCCTTTCCTCGTGTTTTGCTGGCAGTTTTTATGATGTTGTAAATTAGTTAAATTAGCCTCCCGCATAAAGCGTACCTAAATTTCCCTACTTGACAGATGCAACTGTCTTTCGAGGCTGCATAGGTCAACAGCAAGCCAGGCTATTTAATGGTTGGGGGCTTAACCCGACCCGGGCTTCGAACTCATGACCTCTCAGTCAGTAGTGGCTTATTGCAGCTGGTTACTAGCCAGCTGCGCCACAGCCCGGCCCTATGGCAGGCATCCTCAGAGGTTGCGAGGTCTGTTGAAAACTAGGCAAGTGGGGTTTTATAGCTTTGGAATGATGTCCACTGTCTGCTTGAGGCAAGTGTGAATGTTGCAGTTCACCACCTTGATTAGCATTGAATACCTCACAACCTCTGAGAATGCCTGCCATAGATTTACATATTTTTACATATGTTTACATATATTTACAACATTTATACCCCGCCCTTCTCACCTGAGGGGACTCAGGGCAGCTTACAAAAATTGGCAAAATTTAATGCCCAAAATGCAATCATAAAAACAAAACAATATAAACAGATCCATTAATAACATTGTTAAAACACATTATAAAAACCTCTAGCCTCAATACACCTTTTCACCCAGCACCACACCAGAGTCCAGTAGTATTAACTACAGCAGTTTATTTTAAAAAAGCATTTACAAAAGGGGGAAAAAGGCATATGCCCGGGACTGTGGCGCAGACGGGAGAGCAATGAGTCACTGACCAGGAGGTCATAAGTTCGAGGCCCGCTCGGAGCTATGTTTGTTTGTCTTTGTCCTGTGTTAAAAAGGCATTGAATGTTTGCCTAATATGTGTAATGTGATCCGCCCTGAGTCCCCTTCGGGGTGAGAAGGGCGGAATATAAATGATGTAAATAAATAAAAATAAATAAATATTCCAAAAAGGAGCTATAAAATAGCAGTAGTCCATATACAAAAGAACGGTAGTCCCAAAATGGCAAAATGGTACATGAAATCAAGGAAGTCAAGATCACAGGCATAAATCCATAAACATGAAAGCAGGAACTTTTCCCAAGGCAAAATTCTTCCAGGAACATAGGCAAACAAGAGAAACTTGAATCATGAACTTGAGAGCTGGAACTGGGGCCTGAACCTCTTGGCAATGTTGTCTGCTCTGAGAGACACCAAGTAAATATTTAATTTAAGACCAAGCCCGACCAAGAAGCCATGAGATCATGCCACACACACGTGGGTTTCAAGGACTTCCCACAGACTGCCAAGTCAGCTATTCTTCACTCCCTCTGTCCAGAGACCTAATCTGATATCACAGGAAAACTTTCCATCAACTGAAGGCTGATTCCCAAGATAAATGGACTTTTCCCTTTCCCTTGTTGCTCAAGAATGAACATTGGAATCCAAAACATCCTCTGTCTCAACTTCAACTGCCTGAACTTCTCTCTGCTGTAAGACCTGTAATTCACCCCGACCACACACAGACTCCTCAACTGGAAACCCATCATCCCCCTCATCCTCTGAGAAATCCCCAACCTCTTGCTGAGCTTTAACAGAATAGATGTCAAAGTAAATAAAGCATCGTGGCATCTTCGGAGGTCTTGGAAATGAGGCAAGTGGAGTGTACATACATCTGTGGAATAATGTCCAGGGTGGGAGGAAGAACCCTTGTCTGTTTCAGGTTCACTGCCAACAGAACCTCTGAAGATGCCATTAGCTACAGATGCAGGCAAAACGTCAGGAGAAAATGCTGCTAGAACATGGCCACACAGCCTGAAAAACTCACAGCAACCCAGTGCTTCCAGCCATGAAAGCCTTCAACAACAAATTGTGCCTTATTGAGTTGTGATGCTGCACAACCAAATCTGCACATAAATGTCAAATGGAATAGTGCAATACAGAGAGTGTGCTTGTGCAAGGAATGCGCCATGCTTACTTGCTTGTGCCGCATGGGGATTCCTGTTTCCACAACTGTCACCTCCAAATCACTATGGACTCAAGCAAAAATGCCCTAAAATGCCAGGAAACTCCCACGTGTGCCAATCACTTGCAGGCCGCATGAATTTACGGAATTGCCTTTCAGGGGAACCGGTTTCCTTCCGGAGGGAGACATTTGGCGCTTTCAGGCTTATTGCTCTGAAATATTGTGGTTTGCTTGGCTCATTCTTTCCGTGTCGCCAATATCATTCCGCAAACTGCTTAGTGATCCCTGGGGACTAATTTCCAGGTCACGGTTTCCGGCTCTTTCTCTGTGTCCAGGTGCATGCCATGATCGAAGGGCAGGGAATGGACTAGGAAAGGCCAACATGGCTGGGATGATGGTCACCCTGTTGGATGGCCATCTGTCAGGAGGGCTTTGATGGGAATGGGGTTGCACTAGATGGCCCTTGGGGGTCCCTCCCTACTCTTTGACTCTATGAATGCGTAGAGTGGGTTTGGCAGCCCCTATATATGTACAAAGGAGGCACATACGGATTAGAATTCAGGAGACTATGAAATAAAACTCTACACTAGGACTGACTAGAATCAGTTTCTACGAGGGTTGAATGAAAAGTAATGCCTCCACCTTTGGTACTTGGGTTTGGATGGGAGTATTTTAATAAATCAAACGCAGAAATAATCCTTAGAATGTGCTCTTTAACTACCACTATTCACTTTTCCACATCATCACCAGACAATTGGATACATTTCTGCCAACGATGGACAAGTTTTCTGAAGCCGTCGCAGAAGAAGTCGACACTCTGTTTCTGCAACCGGCATCTCACAGGACCCATCGTGCACAGATCTTTTGAAGCAAAGCAATAATGTGACCCACACGTTCTAGTGACATGCCGATTATGCTTGAAATTTCTCTCTGAGTGATACGACGAGTGTCCTGAATCCATCTGTCAACCTTTTGCTTGTGAAACTCGGTGGTTGCTGTCACAGAGTGTCCAACTCTTTGTTTGTCACGTAAGTCAGATGTTCCCACCTCAACATCTTTAAACTTACTCACCCAACAACGCACAGGACTCACATCAACACAATCCCCATAAACAGCTTGCATTCTCTGGTGAATCTCCTTTGGGGTGACACCTTCTGCTGTCAAGAATTCTGCTGTCAAGAATTCATGTTGCTTAAGTCGCATTGACCGACCATCTGCGCAGGGCTCCATACTTCGCACTTTAACAACACAGTCATTCGATGCTAAGGCTTCCCACCAAATGGAACTACAGAGGAGAGTCTACTGAACAAGCCAGGACCTGCCGCAGACCAGGACTGACATCTGTTGAGGAGTTACAAAGGTGGAGGCATTACTTTTCATTCAACCCTTGTATGTGTGCGGGGCAGCCTTGATAGTGCTATGCAGTCATAGAATAAGTGTTTGAAGGGCCACCCAGTTCAATCCCATTCTGCCAGGCAGGAAAAGCACAATCACATTGGCTTTTTTAGATGCTGCATCACAATTTGGATGCAGCTTGTGAAAGAATCATAGAATGCTAGATTTGGAAGGGATCTTAAAGGCCATCCAGTCCAATCCTATCTACTATGTGGAGTCTTCCTTTCTGGGCATTATGAACAGAAGCTGGATGGACATCTGTTGGAGAAATTGTGGATTCCTATATGGCCGGAAAGGGTTGGACTGGATGACCTTTGAGGTCTCTTCTGACTCTATATTCTATGAATTGTGAAAATGCACACCAGGCAGCCAGCAAGAGTTTCTATAGGCACCTCAGATCCAATGTGCGTTGCGCTCTAGCCATACATATGGATTCTACCTCGAGGAGAGGAAGGTCTGAAATAAAATAATAATAATAATAATAATAATAATAATAATAATTACATAAATTATCTTTCAACCATTACCACTATGAGTCCCTAATTGGCATTGGTGCCCATGGCACATTGGATCTGATGGGATGCGGTCACTGCAATAGTATGAAAGTCTTGGCTGCTGAATATGCCTTGCAGAATATGGATTTAGAGAAACTGCTCGTATCTATTTGCTGCAGACAGAAGTCCCAAAATCTGTTTAGTGGCTGCAGATCCAGGCAGCAAAGCATATATATTAGGCATAGGCAAACTTGTGCCCTCCCTCCAGGTGTTTTGGACTTCAACTCCCACAATTTCTAACAGGCTCAGGCCCCTTCCTTTCCCCTTCCTCAGCCGCTTGAGTTTTCCGGGCTGTCTGGCCATGTCCGAGTAGCATTCTCTCCTGACGTTTCACTTGCATCTGTGGCTAATTTCAACTTCAGAGGACTTTTGGCAGTGAAGCAAGTGGAGTGTGTGTATATATGTGTGTGTGTGTATATAATAATGTCCAGGGTGGAAGGAAGAACCCTCATCTGTTTGAAGCAAGTGTGAATGTTGCAAATTCAAGCTTGCTAATCAGCAATAGCAGGACATATGACAAACCACCCTGGGCACAGAAGAAGGGAGGGCCCAAGTTAGCCCGTGCCGAATATATATGCTAATGATTCCTTTAAAAAGAAACCCCGCTTGCTTTGATAGACCTCAGTGGAAGCCAGAATGCTGACCCTCTCCACTTCCCCAGCCCAGGATTTCAAGACATCCCATATATATTTTTCCCCTTTTTTAAATGATCAGAGTTGCTCATAAATGCAATTTCCTGGAGCTAAGAACAGGGCGCGGAATTCCAGTTAACAGTTAATATTTCTAATGGCATTCGCAGCAGATGATTTACAAGGGAAAAAGAAGACGAGCTGTATTTTAGGATTACAGAGAACCCAAAAGTTGTCATGTTCCTTTTCGTAAGTAATGGAAGTGCTCCTTGGGCCAAGCCTGGAAGTAGGGTGAGGGCTATAATGATCCATTTTCTCCTTCTTGTTTGCGTGCCAGTTTCCTTGGATTCCTTTTTTTTAAAGCCTTGGATTCATTGATCCATAATTTATGGTCTAGCGGTCAATCCGTCATGCAAGGCTGGGTGCTCAACTGGACAGAACTGAGCTGGCCTGAGAACATCCGTATTGAACGCAATACAATACAGAGGCCTCTCCTCTGCTCAGAGAGTATCATCATCTGGCTTTTAATGGATTAAGTTTCTTTGTTCCTAAAATAGGAGGTAACATGTATTTTCTTGGGCTAGAGATCCTGTGCATTAGTGCACATAATGATCACTCTCAGGTGATGGGGCGATGCATCCGCTCTGAAGTCTTACATACCTTTCAAGGGACTGAATGAGGGTCAACATGTATTCAGAATGAGTTGATCTCAACCTCTGTTTCAAATTCTCTGATTGAGATCCTGCATCAAGGAGAAAAAGCATAATTTTATGGTCATGGAATGCAGTGCTTCCCCATTAACGGGGAAAAACATATGGTAATGTTGCATGAGAAAACCAGCCCCGGGGCCTTGGGATGTCTAGTTTACCTGGGCCAGGTCCCCACTCACTGAAGTCTCCTTTTTTTCTCTTTTCTCTCTCTCTGGCTCCTGCCGGAGCACTAACCCAATGAAAGGCAAGGAGAACTCCTTAGATGCCTTGCCATCATCTTCTTCTGAAGGTTTATATGATGTGCCATTGATGAAGGTGTATTGGGAAAATATAATACTTGTATTGGAAACTATATATTGAATGTTTTTTTTTTGTGTCAGGAGCAACCTGAGTTGCTTCTGGAGTGAGAGAATTGGCCGTCTGCAAGGACGTTGCCCAGGGGACGCCCGGATGTTTTGATGTTTTTACCATCCTTGTGGGAGGCTTCTCTCATGTCCCCGCATGGAGCTGGAGCTGATAGAGGTAGCTCATCCACACTCTCCCCAGGTGGGATTCGAACCTGGCAGCTTTCAGGTCAGCAGCCCAACCTTCAAGTCACTTAGTCCACTACGCCATCTGGGGGCTCCTATATTGAATGTAATCATATTAGAAATAGGAATAGGAAAAATGTAATCGCAAGCAGATTGTGTGCATATAGCCCCAAAATACACTCTGCTCAGCAAACAACCATCTCCCCATAAGCAAGACCAAAGTTCACTCTAAGTGCCAGAGACATATGTTAAGTGTCAACAAGAATAGATAAGCTAATGGACAAAAGACAAATTAAGGCTTTTTGGGATGTCAAGATAAGACCTGGTGCCATGTAGGAGTGCTAATGACTCTCTGACAAGCTAAGGTAGGGGGGGGGGGATTCCTTAATTAATGGATCCTGAGAGCCTAGATGGAAATTCCTTAAATAAGGCCTAATGGAGGGTCAGAGGTCTTGAAAGTAGTCTATATTTTAGGAAAATGCAAAAGTAGCTTTTAGTAAAGTGCAAAGTAAGCCTTTTTTGACACTAATTGGTGATGGATAATGCCTATATGACGTAAATAGATGAAGGCAAAAATAGTATATAAGAACCTGTTTCTTTGTTCTGTAGCCTTTTTTCCTGGAGACAGGAGGGTCTATATTCTCTCTGGCCACTGAGAATAAACGTCTTTTTTTTTTCTACAGCCACCGGAACTCTCTTTGTCTCATTACCTCAAACCTTTGTCTGCCATTTCACCATGACAACCAGGGGTAGATTACACCTGGCCATGACTTACTGGGAAGCCTGGCTTGTTAAAGGTACTTTGGAAAACTATGTCTCTCATGTATATAATTTGCCCCAAACACTCTATGTTTTTTCCCGTGTTCCTGTTTTGGGTATATGTTGTGTTAACCTAATGTTTTATACTTCTGAGATCCCCATTCCTTTCCTTGTTCCTGAACCCAAAGATGTCTCGCATCCCACACAATTGTATAGCCTGGAGGAAAGAAACTAAGCTGTGAACTTCCTCATCAAGTTCCCAGTTTCACCTGTATTTTTGGACTTTACCTGGACATTGTGACACAATAGTTCTATTCAGGCGGGGGAAGTCACCTCTCCCTGCCCTTGGGGAAGAACCAATTTCACCCCCCTGCAACTTTGATGAACGGGACCGCTCGCATCGGAAGGAATCAGCATTTCTACAGCCAAAACCCATCCTCTGTCATTTTTGCATGATTGTATTAATATATGATGTTTTGTTTCCCTGGGATCTGGAATCGCCTGGCCAGCCCTCTTAATGGGCCAGATCATGTCCATCCCATAGAACAATATCCTTCCTGGGTAGGGCCAGATACGTCCTCAATCATTTTGTTATTTTTCCTGTTCAGTAAAAGGAACCCCATTCATCGACACTTAATCATCCCTTGTCCCAGCCCACGCTGGCCAGTAAGCCAAACCCCTCTCTGTGACTATGGAACTAAGCATCCATAAAGTCACATAATGTAGATCATGATACAGGACAGCCATGGGCCAACTTTGGCCCTCCAGGTGTTTTGGACTTCAACTCCCACAATTCCTAATAGCCTATTGGCTGTTAGGAGTTGTGGGAGTTGAAGTCCAAAACACCTGGAGGGCCAAAGTTGGCCCATGCCTTGATATAGAATCATGGCCAGAAATACTAAAAGATTGCAAGGTGTAGATTTATGGCCCTGAAGGTTTGGAGCCGTAAAGAGGAAACTGGGAAGAGAATGACTATTGCAGAGAGCAAGGTTTCTGCCTCTGATGCATTGATTTATCGTCTGGATGTTGGCCGAAATGGGTCCCTGGTTGACACATTTTTCAGGTATATGATCCACAGGTGCTCTCGGGGAAGGCCTTTTTGGGGGATGGGGAGCAGGACAGAGCAGGTTGATTGACAACTTTGAACAAGCATGGATTCAGAGAGAGGAGGAGATATCCAAAAGGAGGTCTCCAGAGGACTATTTGGACCATTTGGATAGGGCCTCTCCATCTTTAAAGACATATATATGCTCATCTACTCTCTCATTCTCTCTCTCTCTCTCTCTCTCTCTCTCTCTCTCTCTCTCTATATATATATATATATATATATATATATATATATATATATATAAGGGTAATGAAATTTCAGCCTAGGACAAAACAACAAAACTACACATCCCAGAAACACTAAACTTGGCAGCACAACCCCTCATCCATGCCTCTAGGTTGATACAACAAAAAGAAAAGAAAAATAAAGTCCTAATTAGAGGGAGGGGAATAATTGTTTTTATCCAATTGCTGCCAGTTAAAAGGCTAAGCTCTGCTCACTTGGCCTCCTAGCAACCCACTCAGCCCAGGGGACAGGCAGAGTTAGGCCTCACTTAGGTCTCTTCCACACTGCCTATAAAATACAGATTATCAGATTTGAACTGGATAATATGGCAGTGTAGACTCAAGGCCCTTCCACACAGCTATATAACCCATTTATAATCTTATATTATCTGCTTTGAACTGGATTATCTTGACTCCACACTACCATATAATCCACTTCAGTGTGCAGTCGGACACAACTGGACTTAATGTCAGGAGAAGACCTTTACCCTTTACCTTAACTACCACCAATTCCTCAATACTTTATTTCCCATAACACCAGACTTCGCCACAGCAATGCGTGGCCGGGCACAGCTTATATATATATATATATATATATATATATATATATATAGCATGTATTATCTAATTTATTTATTTATTTATTTACAGTATTTATATTCCGCCCTTCTCACCCCGAAGGGGACTCAGGGCGGATTACAATGAACACATATATGGCAAACATTCAATGCCAATAGACAAACAACATTCAGTTTTAGACAGACACAGAGGCATTTTTTTTAACATCTTCCAGCTTCACGATTTCCGGCCACAGGGGGAGCTGTTGCTTCACCGTCCATTGGTGGCTGTTCTTCCTCTTCTTTTCCTCGTGAGCAGTTTTATGGTGTTGTAGATTAGTTGAATTAGCCTCCCGCATAAAGCGTCCCTAAATTTCCCTAATTGACAGATTCAACTGTCTTTCGGGGCTGCTAGGTCAACAGCAAGTCGGGGCTATTTTTTTTTAAATGGTCGGAGGCTTAACCCGACCCGGGCTTCGAACTCATGACCTCTCGGTCAGTAGTGATTTATAGCAGCTGGTTACTAGCTAGCTGCGCCACAGCCCGGCCCCTAATGGCACCCCTAATGGCACCATTGTAAAGATAGCAATGAGTATTTCCAATAAATAGCATTAGAAAATACATATGATATTGCGGGAACTTTTGGTATCTCTGTTACTTATACTCATAGGTCTGAAATGACTTGAAGCCATATAACAATCAAACAAAATGTAAGATTTCTCCCCAGTTTCCAGGCGTCGGAAGGCCCTTCCACACAGCCATATAACCCAGAATATCAAGATAGATAATCCACTTTGAACTGGGTTATTTGAGTCTACACTGACATATAATTCAGTTCAATGTGGATTTTATACAGCTGTGTGGAAGGGGACGGAGTAAGGTGTGGGAAAAGCAGGAGGGAGAGAGACCGGGACATTTTACAAGCCACTGGAAAAGTGGGACGGCAGAGGATTAATCAGGACTCCTTTCTCTGCCAGATTGGGACCATTGGGGTTATATATAGGAGCTCATGCAAAAGTTTGTCCGTACAAACCAAGCATATAACTTAAAAAGTTAGATAAATTATTACTACATTCACTCAATGTTGGACTTGAAAGTGCGGTGGGGAATATCAATCTTAATAACGGGGAAACTTCACAGCCTCCTTTAATTTATGATAAGGCCACAGAGAGGGTTGTTTCTGAGTTCAGTGTTCTGCAGAGACTGTAATGAAATGAGTTATGAAAGAAAGAAAGAAAGAAAGAAAGAAAGAAAGAAAGAAAGAGAAAGAAAGAAAGGATGTCCCACTGTTTGACTTCATTGAGGAATTGCTTCTTGGGAGAAGGCGTGGAACGAAGCCTTCCTTTGCTGCCCTCAAAGTCAGAGAGAGAGAGAGAGAGAGAGAGAGAGAGAGAGAGAGAGAGAGAGAAATGCAGGGTTATTCTCCCTTGCTTTTGGATGGCTATGAAACCCAGCACTTTTTGAGCCTAGCTGTACCAGTTGATGGCTGTCAGTGTTACCGAAATCAGATACCTGTCACAAGGGGGCAGCGTGGGTCTGTCATTTGGCCTATCATGCTACCATGACTGAGTTTGAAGTCAGTAACAGAAATTTTATTCATCTGGCCAGATAGATGTCAGAACAGCATAATCAATCCAAAGAACCAATATTACATATAATACAGTGGAAAGCATTTTATCCCCTTTGGCAGACATTCAGAAGACCCACTCCCTCCCCTGATTGGCTGTGAAATGGTCAAGTTAGGATCTGAGCTGTCATTGGCTGAGGGCTCTCTGTGATGTCAGAGGTGGACAGAGTCTCCCTTGTGATGGGAAAAATTGAGAGCGGCTATTTGTTCATTTGGAGATGGAGCCATTTGGAGGATCCTCTAAGGAGAAAAAGGGCAAGATCTGGGAAATGTTTTGAAATAGTCCAGGATGGGATTATGAGGTTTATAATAGGGCTCAGCCCCAGAGACAGAGCTTGTGAAAATACCCTGATTACAGTAGAGTCTCACTTATCCAACATTTGCTTATCCAATGTTCTGGATTATCCAACACATTTTTGTAGTCAATGTTTTCAATACATCATGATATTTTGGTGCTAAATTCGTAAATACAGTAATTACTACATAGCATTACTGCATATTGAACTACTTTTTCTGTTGAACTTGTTGTATAACATGATGTTTTGGTGCTTAATTTGTAAAATCATAACCTAATTTGATGTTTAATAGGCTTTTTCTTATCTCCTCCTTATTATTCAAGATATTCGTGGGGCTGCCTTTGAAGACTGTTCGGAAGCTTCAATTCGTCCAACGGGAGGGAGGCTGCCAGGTTAATAACTGGGGCGGCGTACAGGGAGCGTACTACTCCTCTGTTACGCCAGCTCCACTGGCTGCCAATTAGCTACCGAGCACAATTCAAGGTGCTGGCTTTAGCCTATAAAGCTCTAAACGGTTCCGGCCCAGCTTATCTGTCCGAACGTGTCTCCCGCTACGACCCACCTCGAAGCTTAAGATCGTCAGATGAGGCCCTGCTCGCGGTCCCGTCAGCCTCACAGGTGCGGCTGGCGGGGACGAGAGACAGGGCCTTTTCAGTGGTGGCTCCCCGCCTATGGAACGCCCTCCCCATTGAAGTCAGGCAGGCTCCCTCCCTCCTGTCTTTCCGAAAGAGGACAAAAACGTGGTTATGGGACCAGGCATTTGAGCATGAGTAGCAGCAAAAATGAGATAAGAATATATGACCTACTGACAGACCCCACATGAACATGGAAAGCGCCTTAAATGTATATTTAAATGTATAATTATGTATATTTTAATGGCTATTCTTAATTTTATTGTAATTTTTAATCTTGATGGATTTTTAAATTTGATGAAAACTGTTTTTAATGTGTATGGTTATACTGTAAGCCGCCCTGAGTCCCCCGATGGGTGAGAAGGGCGGGGTAGAAGTGATGTAATAAATAAATAAAATAAATATTCACTTATCCAACGTTCTGCCGGCCCGTTTATGTTGGATAAGTGAGACTCTACTGTATATCTCTAAAGAGGCTTTGCTTGATTGTTTATTAATAAAGAAAAGATATGTACAAAAGTTCTCCTCTAGTAGGCGACTGGAAAAATAGTTTTAATACAGTTGTGTATAGTTTTCTTAACAAGGAAGAGAGGAAAACAGGAGATTAGTCTGAGAAAGCAGATAATGGGACCTCTGGGGTCCAACTCTTAGTTGTATCTTAAGGAAATACCTTTTCTTGTTAGCTTTGTATGGCCTAAGGAGTTTTCTGCCAAACCAGTTTTAAGCTTGGTAAATGATTAGATTGATCCTTCCAGGAATGTTTGGGGCTGGGCTGGGGCTTTAAAATATTCTATAAATTTATAATTATTATTATTAGAGGAGAGGGGCAGATTTTTCAATAACATCAGGACAGAGATTTCAGTCTGGGTTTTAGTCCAAAGTGTAAAACTCTCTTAGGGTCCGTAGTGTTGGAGTAAATAAGTAAAACAAAACACCTGCCGGGTAGCTATATGATTCCTTCTCATGTCCTCCATGTGCTGCCAACTATTTACACATCAGTATAAATGAAGATATACTCACAGCATTCAATACAGCAACAGTACAATGACAAGCGATGATTATGGCAAGAGAGCATCCTGGTGAGAGTACTGCATGGCAAAAAATCATGTTGATAAATCATGGTGAGAGATCCTCATGGCAAGAGAGCATATGGCGAGAGATCTGCATGGTGAGAGAGCCACATGGCACGAGAGCGTGCACATGGCTGACACTTGTTTTTATACCCATAGGCTTCTCATCATCTCTCAGGGACAACAGGAATTGATACAATTCTTGTCATGCCTGTCATATGGTCATGAATCAGCTCCTTTAGCTGTCCCTCTAGTTCTACCTCATTACTTGCATAATCCTCCAGGACAATGTGCTGAGACCACATGTCTATTAGAACTGTATTTTTCCACACAGTTATATATGTCAGTGCGTGAGAGGTTAATTGAGACAAATACCTTTCCCTGTCTCAGATTCCCCTCCTTCTGAAGACATGGCATGCTTATCCAGTCCCAAGGAAAAGTAAGCTATCATCAATCAATCTTGGCAGTTCAAAGCCTTTTATTTACATAAAGCGAAGCTACTATACACGGTCTCATCTCAAGCAGTTCATAATGGTGACAGAAAGCTTTTCATATCAGTAAAGAACACCTCTACCCACATTCCAATGTCTATGACATGTCTTTCTTCTATGTAGGCAAAAGGGAAGTCTCATTCCTTTGCCCTTCTAGCAATAAATCAGTGCTCTATGCAATTAACTACTTCTGTCCTGGAATAATAACCGAAGCAAATTTCCACACTTACATTGTAACAATGAATTAAACATTTCACTACATAACAACATAACCTTGACAATATACAATGGAGTTATTGTTGGGATTCATCCTGGACTACTCAAGTCTAAATGTAGTCAGATAGATGATAGAGTTAGATTGAGGGAATCCCTTCCCCGGTTCCAATACATGCCTAGATAGGATTAACCATTGTTTCCTGGTTCCCATCCTATTTAGGTCAGCCCACCCTTTGATGTTCCTAGAAATGTAATCTCTCCTAGGGCTCTGATGTAACTTCCCCAATTTGGTCCTTTGGAATGTTTATGGCCCTAGAGAAGAAGTGACCAGACCCACGAGGCTGACCGCCATTCCAGCTTCCTGCTTTGTTCCAGAGAGGACGCACCTCTGTCCTCTACTAGCCAAGATGTAGCCTATCTATAGAGCTTTGTTATTTTAATCCGTCTATGTGTATTAGAACAGGATAGATTAGTTAGTTAGGTCCAAACCTTTTCTATCCTTCAATGGATATCTTTTTACCTCAATAAATGCTTTTATTCTTTAAAGCTAACTTTGCATCCCTTTTGCCTTCCTGATGATGCAGAGGCCTTCCAAACTCACACCCGCAAGTCTCACGCTGTTGCAATTCTTTACTCTGCTATTTTAATGGGAATTTACCTCATAAAGAGGGTGATTAGAGCTTAACGGCTCTTCCATTCCCAACAGTTAACACAGCATACTTGACATGGAGCTGGGAGTCTTAGCTGAACATGAGCCAGCTGTGCAATGTGGCAGCTAAAAAAGCCAATACAATTCTAGGCTGCATCCACAGGAATCAGAGTTTTCCAAAGTAAGCATGATGTGAAAAATTCTCCCCAATGCCTCCCCAAACAAAGGCTGCCTGGCGAAGAAAGAAGAAGAAGAAGAAGAAGAAGAAGAAGAAGAAGAAGAAGAGGAGGAGGAGGAGGAGGAGGAGGAGGAGAGCAAGGGGGAGAAGGAGAAGGGGCTCAGGAAAGGGAAGCACAGAAAGAAATCCAAGGATATGAATAAGATGGAAGGTGTCCAGAGAAGGGCCACCCCAATGGTCCAAATCCATGCTCAGCCACAGAAGTCCCTGACTGCCTTTGGGCAAAGCATGCTCTCTGCTCAAGAGGAAAACAATGGCTCTTCCGAAGGAATCCTGCCAAGAAGACCCTCGAAGAGTATTGCTTGAAGCCTCCCAAGAGACTCCTGTGTACATTACAAATGATTGATTAAAGACAGGAGGTAAACAAGCAGGTCGAGATTAGTTTGTGTGAAGAAGCTTATGGTTCCAGGGTTTTAAGGCTTAGTGGTTAGAGTTACTTGCTTAATTCTAACGTAATAGAGTGCTGTAGTGTCGGAACTGCTGGGTCTTGCACATGTTTTGATTCACATTTGGAAAGAGTGAACCTATTTTGGGGATCCGGCTCAGCACCCTGTAGAACACCTATAGAGTTTAGATTAAAATTCACACTGGATTCACAACATTGATTGCTGTGTATGTGGGGGCGCCTTTATGTTGCTTGTCAGTTTATGGCAACCCCATGGATTTCAAAGAGTTTTCTTAGCCCAGGAGTGCATCGAAGTGAGTTTGCAAGTTCCTCTGAAATAGAATCTAGAACACCAGTGGTCACCCATCCAAATATTTTCTTTTTGAATTAGTTTATTTTAAATTTTATTGCGTATATGAAAAAAGAAAAAAGAAAAAAATAGAAAAAGGCATACATAAAAATAAAAGAAAAAATTAATATGATAATAATAATACACTTTATTTATATTCTCCCCGAGGGGACTTAGGGCGGATTACAACATACACAGATAGGCAAACATTCAGTGCCTTTAATACAGTAGAATAACAATGACATACAAATACACAGAACAAAGGTAAAGGCTTCTCCTTTCATCTCCGGCTTTCTGGAGGCGGTGCTCAACTCTAGCCATGGGGGGATGCTCTTGTTACATTTCCAAGCCAAAAAGCCTGTTGTCCACAGACACCTTCTGGTTGTGTTGCCAGCATGGCTGCATAGGCGCCTTAATTATCTTCCTGCCGAAGCGGTACCTATTGATCTACTCACATTTACATGTTTTCAAACTGCTAGGTTGGTGGGAGCTAGGGCTAACAAGCTAACAGTGGGAGCTCACCTTGACCTGCAGCTTTGACCTGCCAACCTTTAGGTCAGCAGATTCAACAGTTCAACGGTTTAACTCATTGCGCCACCGCGGCCCCCTTATGTTATACAGCAATCAAATAGAAATCATATAAAAGCCATTGTAATGAAGTACGAATTTTTGGTTTACAGATGTTATGTTTAATTGTGGGTTTGTGTTTTAAAAGGGTAAGTATTACAGTTATTGCATCTCAGTACTCAGAGGCTGGTTGCCATGGAGAAGTAGGCGGAGCCAACTGCCGTTTTGTTGAAGAAGTGCAGAGTTTAAAAAAGGGATTCAGTCTGTGCTCTGATGAAGCACAGGGAAGATTGATCCTAGGTTGAGGGGATCAAGGAGACTCAATTGTTCATTTTGAGTCAGTTTAAAATAAGTTTGGTGACTTATTTAATGTAGTCTGTGTCTTGGTAAAGAACAGAGAATCTGTGATCGTATATCACAGGAGTGACTGCGGTTTAAAAGTAGCAGAGGAAGAAGTTCTAACCACTTTAAGTAAAGAAGTGACACTTTAGAGAGTTTGACTCATCTCATTCTAGTATTGTAACTGTTAATAAAAATACCTCTAAGTGAGAAACAATATTGTAACCACTAAGCTCTGTGCCTGAATAAACTTGTTATTGTTCTTCCAACATCTAAGCCTCTGTCGCATATATTATAAACCATACGCTACCATCTAAAGTGAATAAGAAGAAGAAAAAGTCAAAGGTCTCCTCTCTGAGTCTTTGGTGGTTGCATCTTTACAAATTGGTGGCAGTCTTTATTAGCTCCTTCACAAAGTGGTGGCAGCGGTGGGATAAAAAGATTCACCCCTGCCTGAAGGCTGACACGCCTAGCCATTTTTGCTGACACGCTGCCGCATGCAAATTGATTGGATGACTATGTCTTTTGTGGCCAAATTTGGTGTGATTTAGTCCAGTGGTTTTGTTGTTTACTCCATGGGAATTATGCACAATACATTTATACATACATACATATATTCTATTATTCTTCTATTATTATTGTAGTATATTATCATATTATCATATTATTACTATTATATTATTATTATATTATTCATTGTTCATGGCTACATTGAAACTAGAACAGAGAGAAATCAGCATGGAAACTGCAAGAGTACCATAGATTGTTGTACATGGAAATAAGGGTAGTAAATAGTTTTTGATTTATTAAATCCAGTTATATATTGCAATTATACATTTTTGTTATTTAAACTATACATATTGCGAAATTATGGTTTTTTCTCTCGAAGTGACACACCACTCAAGTCATGCTAGGTTTTTTGGTGAATTTTGACACACCAAGTGCAAAAGGTTGCCCATCGTTGCCTTAGGGTCTCCCTAAGTTGGAAGTGAAGTCACACAACAGAAATATCAACAACTGAATCCTATCCTGGGAAAAATGCACAAGCAAAGGCTTCATTAGGATGATGAAGCAGACTATGGAGCCTATTAATATTCCTCATGCCTCTTCCTCCTCCTCCTCCGTCTTTCAAAAATGGCTCACTTTTGTTGATGCATTTAAAACTCCCGTTAGGAAAGCAAATCAATTCTAAAGGGCTCCCGCAGCATGGAGCCCTCCCGTAAATGAGCCATCACCGAAATGACAAATGCCTGTTAACATCAATGGTCATTGCTAATCCGGGATAATGGGAATGTCAAATTCAATTTATTTTAAGGCAACAAACTATTTAAAGCTACCTTGGACACAGTCACCGCCGTGGGCTCCCTCCTCCCCTCCTTTCGTTCTGAAAACAAATGTTGGACGGGTTTAGAATCATAGAATCATAGAGTCATAGCTATCCAGTCCAACCCTGTTCTCTCAAGAAGCAGGAAAATCACATTCAAAGCACCCCCGACAGATGGCCATCCAGCATCTGCTTCAGTCTTTCTCAAACCACATTAAAAAATATCTTGTCGGAGGCTTTCATGGCCAGAATCACTGGACTGCTGTGAGTTTTTCAGGCTGCATGGGGCATGTTCCAGCAGCTTTTTCTCATTATGTTTCACCTGCATTGGTGGCTGGCATCCTCAGAGGTTCTGTTTGCAGTGAGGCAAGTGGAGTGTGTGTGTATATATATGTGTGTGAAATGTCCAGTGTGGGAGGAAGAACCCATGTCCGTTTAAAGCAAATGTGAATGTTGCAATTAGTAAGCTTGAATAACATTTAATAGCCATGAAGCGGCAGAGTCAATCACTGAGGGTATCTGCATAAAGGTAGCCTGGCCTCTGTTGCCTGGAGGCATCCTCTGTTCTGATCTGTCACCTGCACCTGTGGTGGGCTTCTTCAGAGGTTCTGTTGACAGTGAGGCAAGTGGAGTGCATATATACCTGTGGAATAATGTTCAGGGTGGGAGAAAGGACCCTTGTCTGTTTGAAGCAAGTGCCAATGTTGGAATTAGCAAGCTTGAATAGTAGAGTCTCACTTATCCAAAATAAACGGGCCGGCAGAACGTTGGATAAGCGAATATGTTGGATAATAAGGAGAGATTAAGAAAAAGCCTATTAAACATCAAATTAGGTTATGATTTTACAAATTAAGCACCAAAACATCATGTTATACAACAAATTTGACAGAAAAAGTAGTTCAATACGCAGTAATGTTATGTTGTAATTACTGTATTTACAAATTTAGCACCAAAATATCACAATATATTGAAAACATTGACTACAAACATGCGTTGGATAATCTAGAATGTTGGATAAGCGAGTGTTGGATAAGTGAGACTCTACTGTACTGGTGACCAGATATTGTTCATTTTCATGGTTTCCTCCTTTCTGTTGAAATTGTCTATTGAATAGCATCGTGTGACACCCTAAATAGTGACTTATCTCCAGGAGGAAGAAGAAGGAGCCATAGGAGAGGAACAGCCTTTGGGTTTGGCCATTTGACCAGTTCCCAATTAACAGGAGACTCGTGCGATAATGTCCTGGGTTTTTGAGGATGCTATTTCTGTCTGGACGATATGCAATTAAGGAAGGTAAGAGTGAGACAAGACAAAGGGAACATCGGCTCCCCGCTCCCTGGTAACAGATTGTTAAGGATTCCTCTTCTTCAGAAGAGGAAGGGGAGCAGGAAAGAGTTCATGAATCTGAGGGTGAGTTGGAATCTGAGGAGGAGATTTTGTAAGTACCCACATTTCAGGAGAGGCGAAAGGAAACAGAGCAGAGACGTCGTTCAACTAGAATAGCTCCAGAAATGCAGCTGAGTAATTAGGAACTGCCCTAGCAGCTGTGAGGGGACTCAGGGCTATAAAGCAGAAGCAGGTGCAGCCAGCTCTTGCTGGTAACAAACTGACTCTAATGCCTAAGCCTTCGCTCCCCTTGTGCCTGCTTCGAGTCTGCATCTGGGAAATTGCTCCTAAGGATTTATTACTGATTCTTTGCCTGAAGTAAGACTCCTATTTGATCTGGGAATTTATCAAAGACTAAGAACTGTATTTGCCCTAAGACTTCCTTGCTTTATTTTGCATTATTCCACTGAGTGTGCTGTTCTTTATGTTTTGCTGCAGTTTTCATGTACTTACCACAGTGTTTTAAGGCTGTTCTTGAAAGACAAAACAGGACACAGATTTGAGATTCACAAGAAATGGAAGCACACCGTTTCCCAAATCCATTCCGCAGAGACTCCTCCCGACCCTTTTGGGACGGAGGCCTCCTTCCCTTCCTCTCGCTCCACCAAGCAGCAGACGGAAGGGATGCGTTAGATCAAATTAACAGCGCCATATTTTTGGCCAAACTGCCTGGCAGACTGATTTCTGCTTTTATATCCGGAGCCCGGAAGAATTAACGCGGCTCGATGATACGTCAGGCAGCTTCTCTTCATCTCTTCGGCAGATATATGGCCGTTCAAAGAGCTAATTTCCCCATAAAAATTTGGCGACAGCTGATGAACTGTCATTTGGCGACAGCTTCAGATTAATCAGATGGCGAAGAAAGGAAGGGATGGGGATGAGTTAGAACATCTCCGAAGGAGCGACAAATGGACTTGCCATGAATAATTTCATGTTGACGTTGGTCCTTTGTGGCCCTAAACCCAGGACAGGAATCATGGGGGTGTTTGTTTAACAGACTCTGGTCCTATCGTTTGCTGTAAAACAAGAGGAGAGACCTCAAAATACTATTGTAGGACAATTACTTTCAATGGGTCCTGGCTCAGGAGGGAAATCAGGCAGAAAACCCAGTCTCATGAAAGGTGCAGAAAGCAAAGTCTATTTTCACCATAGCTATGAGAAGGCAGAACAGCCCTATACACCCATTTCAATGGAAATGGCCGCCGCCCCGTGTGTCGCAGTTAACAAAGAATATATATCTTGTCTTATCTAAAATTGAACAACGGCTGAGGGTCTTCCTCACCTTCCACACTTACTTTGGCACAAGTGATACCAATGACCTAACTTGTTTGCTCTCAGCTTTCTTTTCTCCTTAGAACTTTCTGGAGAAAGGCACCAGGCACTTACAGGAAGGGAGGGGCATATGCAGAGGCAAAGCCACATAGGAAAAAGTTTACTATTTTCTGGCTTATTGTCCTTTCACTATCAGTCTGCTCCCATCTACTATGTCAGGCATGGGAAAACTTGGGCCCTCCCTCCAGGTGTTTTGGACTTCAACTTCCACAATTCCTAATGGCTGGTAGGCTTGGGTGTCCTAGGCGAACTATAAATCTTTAGGTGGAGTGTGCAGTGTTCAACAACACAATGAGAAATGCACAACAACAACATGCAACCGCAATTTGAAATGAGCTACCTATGGCAGTTGGTCTGGCCCCAAGTTAGAGTTCAGTCTCTTGGTGGGCCTCTTCACTGTAGATTCCACAGTTCATGACGAATGTTCTGTCCACGCAGTTGAAACGGAAGTCTTGACCCATTGGCCCTGCAGGCAATCAATCAGGGCTGGCATGCAGTTAACTCCTGTGCTGCTGGAAAGCTTGTTGGAACACATAGACACAATCCAACAACAACAATTGATTTAACATTTCATACTATAACAACAAAAACACTGACATGCCTCAGGATCACCGTAAATCAGAAACACTTTGACAGAGGCATACAAGTGCAACACATATTTTGCCCTACCATATTTACATGAGTCTAATGCACCATCAGATGTAATGCACACTTCAGTTTTCAAAACCCTGCTACTAAAGAAAGTATTTGTTTCTAAATGTAATGTATAGTGGCAAAAAGTGCACTCTTTGTAATATGGCCATTACCGTTACTGCACCGCAATTGAAGGGAGATGTTGACTCTAAGCTGGAAGGTGTCCAGAGGAGGGCAAATAAAATGATCAAGGGTCTGGAGAACAAGCCCTATGAGGAGCGGCATAAAGAACTGGGCATGTTTAGCCTCCAAAAGAGAAGACTGAGAGGAGACATGATGAGAGCCATGTACAAATATGTGAGGGGAAGTCATAGAGAGGAGGGAGAAAGCTTGTTTTCTGCTGCCCTGCAGACTAGGACACGGAACAATGGCTTCAAACTACAGGAAAGAAAGGAGATTCCACCTGAACATCAGGAAGAACTTCCTCACGGTGAGAAGGGCTGTTCGGCAGTGGAACTCTCTCCCCCGGACTGTGGTGGAGGCCCCTTCTTTGGAGGCTTTTAAGCAGGGGCTGGATGGCCATCTGCTGAGGGTGCTTTGAGTGAGATGTCCTGCTTTTTGACAGAATGGGGTTGGACTGGATGGCCCATGAGGTCTCTTCCAACTCTATCATTCTGTGATTCTATGATTCTACGAACTGCCATGGCTTTGGAATCCCGAGAGAGAGAAGCCAGAAGACTTTGTGAAATTACAAATCCCAGCATCCTATAGCATTGAGCCCTGGCAAACTTAATTGATTCATTTTCATCCCACCTTTCTCCCAATATAGAGACTCAAGGCAGCTAAAGTGGGCTCAAATTGCATTAATTCTACAATGTAGATGCACCCCTGGACAGCTATATTTATTTAGCACTAGATTATATGAGGCCCCTTCTTCACAGCTGTATAAAATGCACACTGAAGTGGATTATATGGTAGTGTGGAGTCAAGATAATCCAGTTCAAAGCAGATAATATAAGATTATAAATGGGTTATATAGCTGTGTGGAAGGGCCTTGAGTCTACACTGCCATATAATCCAGTGCAAATTAGATAATCTGTGGAAGAGGCCTAAGTGAGGCCTAACTCTGCCTGTCCCCTGGGCTGAGTGGGTTGCTAGGAGACCAAGTGGGCGGAGCTTAGCCTTCTAACTGGCAGCAATTGGATGAAAACAATTATTACTCTCCCTCTAATTAGGACTTTATTTTTCTTTTCTTCTTGTTGTATGAACGTAGAGGCATGGATGAGGGGTTGTGCTGCCAAGTTTAGTGTTTCTGGGATGTGTAGTTTTGTTGTTTTGTCCTAGGCCGAAATTTCATTATATAGATAGATTAAGCAGACAACTGTAACTACAAAGCCTTGAAACCCTGTAACCATGACCATATTCATCTCGAGCTGCATATTTATTCTCTTTTTAATAAATAATGTACAAAACACACACTTGTCTCTCAGGAGCCTTTGTTACATATGCCGGTTGATGAAGATTTGCAACCATCCTCGGTCTTTTTTGAGCAGGATTTTTTGAGAGCTGGCTTGCCGTTGCCTTCCTTTGAGGCTGAGAGAGTGTGATTCGAGCCAGAATCTCCCCGAATCCTAGCCTAAGACTGAAATAATTACATTGCTCTGTCCCTTAAGACCTAATATATAGATGCGTTCACCATCCCCTGCAGCGGCTTTTCAGTTCTTTTCTCTGTAATGCTATAATATCGTTCTTTATTCACAGGAAACAATAATAAACATCTTTGAAGACGGCGATTATGGAAATGTGTCTTCGTATTTCCCTCGCATCTGATTCCGCTTCTGCGCCTGCACGTTTCTGGAATCATAAAGATGTCAACTTTATCCCCTTTTTTTCAGGGGGAAAGACGGGCGATGAGTCTTTGCCGGTGGAGGTTATTATATAATTCCTTAATGTTTATTATGCAAATCTCACTTTACATTTTTGTCACAATCAATTAAGGGAAAGAAAGAGGGAAAGGAACACAACATAATCCTTCCCATCCTGATTGACTGCCGCTGCCTCTCCTTATTTAGCGTGCCCAATTCCTTGCAATAGACCCGTCTTTAAATCTGGGTGACGTATGGCATGCTGTGGATGGGATTCTGTTGGGATTTTGGGCATCTGCGAAGTTCATCTTCCATCGGGCATTTTGTCCGGAGAGCAATGCATGCCTTTTGTGGGAAGTCCATCGTGTCATAGAGATGGAAGAGACCTCAAAGGCCATCTAGTCCGGCCCCATTCTGCTGGGCAGGAAGACACAATCAAAAGCCTCCAGACAGATGCTCATCCAGACTCTATTTAGAAAATCTCCAAAGATGGAGAGTCAATCACCAGCCATTCCAATGTGAATGTTTCTGTCTTGAAAGTTGAGAATTTTCATTTATTTATTTATTTATTCATTTATTTATTTACTAGCTGTGCCCGGCCACGCGTTGCTGTGGCAAAGTGGTGGTGGTATTAGTTAAAAATTGTTGTGTAATTTTTATTTGACTTTATTTGCGTTTTTTAATTAATTTTATTGTAAGTTATATTTTTATTTATTATATTTTATTATTTTCTTGTATTATTTTTAGTAATTTTCTGTTATTATAGTATTTTATTGTATTAATTTTTTTAGTGTTTTTTATTTTTTTTATTGGGTTGCTAGGAGACCAAGTTGGAGGAGCTTAGCCTTCTAACTGGCAGCAATTGGATAAAAGCAATTATTCCTCTCTCTCTAATTAGGACTTTATTTTTCTTTTCCTTTTGTTGTATCAACCTAGAGGCGTGGATGATGGGTTGTGTTGTCAAATTTTGAGGTTGGAGGACCTGTAGTTTTGTTGTTTTGTGGGTCGCCATGATGCCATCACTCTTTTATATATATAGATAAATTGGTTATATAGCTGTGTGGAAGGGCCTTGAGTCTACACTGCCATATAATCCAGTGCAAATTAGATAATCTGTGGAAGAAGCCAAAGGCCTAAATCTGCCTGTCCCCTAACTGAACCCTGGCTGTCCTTTGGCTGAATTGGTTGCTAGGAGACCAAGTGGGCAGAGATTAGCCCTCTAAACTGGCAGCAATTGGATAAAAACAATTATTGCTCTCCCTCTAATTAGGACTTTATTTTTCTTTTCTTTTTGTTGTATCTTACTGGAGCCGTGGATGATGGGTTGTGCTGTCAAATTTCGAGGTTGGGCGGCCTGTAGTTTTGTTGTTTTGTGGGTTGCCGTGATGCCATCACTCTTTTATATATATAGATTTACAGTATGTATTTGGATGAAAACTGACGTTTCGTCCTCATCTATGGCAGGCATCCTCAGAGGTTGTGAGGTCTGTTGGAAAAAACGAAGCAAGTGGGGTTTATATATCTATGGAATGATGTCCGGAGTGGGAAAAAGAACTAACGTCTGTTTGAGGCAAGTGTGAATGTTGTAATTGGCCAGCTTGATTAGCACTGAATGGCCTTTTAGCTTCAAAGCCTGGCTGCTTCCTGCCTGGGGGAATCCTTTGTTGGGAGATGTCGGCTGACCCTGATTGTTTCCTGTCTGTGTGACGCCTCTAAGCTGTGTGAGCACTGGAAACCAACACGGAGGCCAATAAACAATCTAATATCTTTATTAAAGAAATAAAAGAATCAAACAAAAATAAGCAGAGTATATAGTTCAGCAATAGTCCTTTTAGGAAAGGTCAAATATAGTCCAGTAATATGAAGTTTAATGTCCAGTATTAGAGATCAAGTCTGTAAATCCAATAACCGAAACACACTCAAACTTCCAGGCAGTTTGAGTGGGAAATAAAGCAAGGTCTCTGAAGAGAGTTCCAAGTTCAATGTCCAAAGCAGGGAAACAAGGCAAGGCAAGGAAGCAAGGCAAGGCAAGTTGGTCATGGTGGAACTGAAACGCAGTCCAGTCTTGGCAGAGAGACGAGACACAGCGCCCGGTCTACTCAAGAGTAGCGCGCTGCAGGAACTAGAGTCGATGTTAACCTTCCAACTGACACATTGACACCGCGATGGCTAGCCTGTGCCCAGAACTTTTATGGAACTTCAAATCTTCCCCAAACCAGGTGCCTGAGTTCACATTTTCCCAAGGGAAACGGACTGAAGACAACAACTTTGCCAGAGGCAACCCTCCCTGAAAACTCCCAAGGGAAACGGTTTAATTAGCGTCCTCTCTCTCCGCTAATCTTGCGCTTCGTCTCCGAATCTCCTTCTCAGAGCGGTGTGTTTTGAGAAACAATTTCCTATCGAAAGGAACACTTTCCGGGGAACCAGGCTGTGTTTCAAGGGCTTTTGTAATTAGCTTTGGACCCAAGCTGTCAACAGGGAACATCTGGAAGGGAGCAGAATCTTGCTGAGTTGGAGAAAACCCCATATCCTCTTCAGTCTGATCTATAATGGCTGCGGGGTCATGACTCGAAGGTCTCTGAGACATCACAGTCTGGATACCCCCAGGCAGGAAGCAGCCAGGCTTTGAAGCTGCAAGGCCATTCAGTGGCCAATGGCAACATTCACACTGTCCTCCAACAGACAAGAGTTCTTCCTGTAATGTAAGTGTGATTTATTGTTATAATTGTATTATTTTACTTTGTTTAATAATGTGTATTATGTTGTTATGTAATGTTTGTGTTGCTTTTATGACTGTAAACCGCCCTGAGTCCCATCCGGGAGATAGGGCGGTATATAAATAAAGTATTATTATTATTATTATTATTCCTCCCACCCTGGACTTAGATATATAAACCCCACTGGCCTAGTTTCCAACAAACTTCACAATCTCTGAGTATGCGTGCCATAGATGTGGGCGAAACGACAGGAGAGAATGCTTCTGGAACATAGCCATACAGCTCAGAAAACTCACAGCAACTATGTTTGTATCTATTTTAAACACTGGATACATTTAAGCAGTTTCAGTTGCTCCAAATTGTAAGTCTGTCAGGACCTCATGACAGACATATTTTAAGAAAAGCATTTAATTTTGATTCCCATGATATAAAATGTGATAGAATTTTTTAAATACCTGCATTTAAGGGGGCAGTTAATGTGCTGATTTCGCTAAAACAGCAGGCGGTTCTTTGTTTCATGTGTATTATGATGGCAACACCTGGAAAGTGATAACTGTGTTGGGCTGGATTGATGTTCAGCCGAGCCATTTCGATGTTCTTAGCGAAGCCAAATCCCATCTAGCTTTAGAGATTGGTGGGATTTGGATCCGGTTTTCCCATCTGCAATGACGGAGCTCGAGAAATTGGTGGATTTAGCACTGAAAAGAAAAGAAAAAAGAAAAACCCGCAAGCATGCGAGTGGTTTCTCCTCTGGTTGCAAGCAAAACTCCTTTTTTGGCTGAATCTATTGCAATGTGTAAGGAGTGATGAGTCCGGCCTAAGTGTGATAAATTGGCAAAGGTGCCGAGAAACCAGAATGGATCACCCCTATTGGTCCCTGGCACTTGTGCAAACCTCGCCCAGATGTCTCCTATTTATCATGCACGTGGGAACCTCGCACGGGGAGCTTGTATGAATCCATTCCGGATTTATAGACAGATCTATGAGGGTTGAATGAAAAGTAATGCCTCCACCTTCGTAACTCCTCAACAGCTGGCAGTCCTGGTCTGCGGCAGGTCCTGGCAGTTAGTTCCATTTGGCAGGAAGCCTTAGCATTGGACGGTTGTGTTGTTAAAGTACGAAGTATGGAACCCTGTGCAGACGGTCGGTCAATGCGACTTAAGCAACATGCAATCATTGGATTCTTTTTTTAAAAAAAAATAAAAAAATATTTTTATTGAAATTTTACCTTATAAGATAGAGTAAATTAACATCAAAAGAGTGAGAACATTTGATTGTATAGAAAGTAGGAAAACTGTGATTAAAAAAGGATCAAAAAGGGAGAGAGAGAGAGAAAAAAAACCCAAAAACCAAAAACAAAGCTAAAGTGTCCATATTTATATAAAAAATAAAAATAAATAAATCTGAACAAATGGCGATATATAGAAATGCAAAAGTACTTGGCAAAGAAACACACCAAAAAGCAAAAGCAAAAAAGCATTAGCGCTGGCATTAAACACTTCGAGTAAAATCGTTAGATTAGAAGCAGCTGACATTGGTAATGTTCTAACAAAGAACTGCCAAAAACTGTTAAACAACAATCATTGTTGTTCCAGTACAACAGTTGGAAAATATAATAATAATAATAATAATAATAATAATAATAATAATAATAATACTATTAGTCAGGATTTCCAAGCAGTATGTCATCATTTGGTGAACAGAGAGATATAGAAGAATAATATAACATGCATTTATGATAAGTCTATATTTCATTAAGGCTAGTAATAAATATTTTTGCTTTTTAGTACATTAAAAATACTTTTTAATGTATTTCCTTAGATGGTAGAATATAAATGCCTGCATTTCAGGCAGAATTATCCTATGGTCTGTTGTATCACTTTTTTATTTTAGGAATGTTCTTTTATTAAATAAAAATAAAGCATAATAAATTATAATATGCAGGCAGTGAGTCAGAGCATTTCTACAAATATATAGACTAGGATGTCTTAATGAAAATACCAATGTTGAATCCATCCTGTTCTAATTATACTATCTATTGTTCCAGAGGTCATCAATTAAACAGCCTAGCTCCCTGCTTTTCCAGTAAAGCACTCCAGTAAGATATCCCAGATCTCCATGCTTATTCAGACATTCCCAGGAATATAACAATTTCTCCATAAATATGCTCAGTTAGTTTTCTATTTTGCACAAGGTCCTTGGATTCTTGACAGCAAAAGGTGTCACCCCAAAGGAGATTCATCAGAGAATGCAAGCTGTTTATGGTGATTGTGTTGATGTGAGTCCTGTGCGTCGTATGGTAAGTTAAAAGATGTTGAGGTGGGAACATCTGACTTGCGTGACAAACAAAGAGTTGGACGTCCTGGGACAGCAACCACCGAGTTTCACAAGCATCATTGGCATTTCACAAGAACGTGTGGGTCACATGATTGCTTTGCTTGGCTATTGGAAGATTTGTGCACGATGGTCCCTGTGAGACGCTGGTTGTGGAAACAGAGTGTCGACTTCTTCCATGACGGCTTCAGAAAACGTGTCCATCGTTGGCAGAAATGAATCCAATTGTCTGGTGATGATGTGGAAAAATGCATAGTGGTACAGTAGAGTCTCACTTATTCAAGCTTCACTTATCCAATGTTCTGTATTATCCAACACTGTCAGCCTTTTAATAGTCAATGTTTTGTAGTAAATGTTGCAATGTCTTGGTGCTAAATTTGTAAATACAGTCATTACTACATAACATTACTGTGTATAGAACTGCTTTTTCTCCAACACAGCCTGCTTTTTGTAGTCAATGTTTTTATAGTCAATGTTTTCAATACATTACGATGTTTTGGTGCTAAATTTGTAAATACAGTAGAGTCTCACTTATCCAACACTCGCTTATCCAACATTCTGGATTATCCAACTATTTTTGTAGTCAATGTTTTCAGTACATATTTTGGTGCTAGATTCGTAAATACAGTAATTACTACATAGCATTACTGCGTATTGAACTACTTTTTTTGTCAAATTTGTTGTATAACATGATGTTTTGGTGCTTACCGTATATACACGAGTATAAGCCGACCCGAATATAAGCCGAGGCACCTAATTTTACCACAAAGAAACTGGGAAAATATTGATTCCAGTATAAGCCAAGCGTGGTAAATTTCAGAAATAAAAATAGATACCAATAAAATTACATTAATTGAGGCGTCAGTAGGTTAAATGTTTTTGAATATTTACATAAAGCTCAAATTTAAGATAAGACTCCAACTCTGATCAAATCATTATTATCATCTTCTTCAATGTAAATGTGCTTATGTATCCTTTTAATAATAATAGAGTAAAATAATACATGCAATAATAATAATAATAATAATAATAATAATAATAATAATAATAAATACAGGAAAATAATACATGTAATAATAAAGTAAAATAATAAATGCAATAATAATAATAAGATCAGAGTGAAATAATAAATGTATTATTAATAATAATAAAAATAGTGTAAAATAAATGTAAAAGTAGCAACAATAATAGAGAAAAATAATAAATGTAATCATACCAATAATAATAGAGAAAAATAATAAATGTACCATATATTCTCGAGTATAAGCTGACCCAAATATAAGCCAATAGGACCCTCACCCGAGTATAAGCCGAGGGGGGCTTTTTCAGTCTTAAAAAGAGGGCTGAAAAGCTAGGCTTATACTCGAGTATATACAGTAATTTGTAAAATCATAATGCAATTTTATGTTTAATAGGCTTTTTTCTTAATCCCTCCTTATTATCCAATTTTTCGCTTATCCAATGTTCTGCCGGCCCATTTATGTTGGATAAGCAAGACTCTACTGTAGTTAAAGAGCACATTCTAAGGATTATTTCTGTGATTGATTTATTAAAATATTCCCATCCAAACCCAAGTAATGAATGTGGAGGTATTACTTTTCATTCAACCCTCGTATTTAGGAAGCCGCTGTAACAGCCGCCCCACAATATCTGCATCTTTGCCCCGATACATTTGAACTGTGGATGATGAGGTTTCCCACAATAGACTGTGGGCCAGAAAGAGACTAAATCAGGAAGACGAACCTAACAAACACGGCTGGGAATCAGCCGGGAGCCAAAATCCCCCTCTCTCTGGAAGCTTGCGACAGTAATGTGGTTTCAGTCCAGATGTGAGATCCCATTTTGTTGGTCTCTAATGGCTCGCCGTAGGGATAAAATGCATAAGCGTTGATGGAAGTGATCAATGCTGATTGAATCGAAGGACGGTTTTTGTTTCCGTCAGTCTGGAATGGTCATAAAACACAAAGTCGGTGGGAAGAGTCACGGAGGATGAAAAAGTGTCGACTCTCCACTTTCATGGGATTCACATTTGCAGTTTTGATTATTCATAAGCTTGTATTGATGCTCCTATCTTTCAAATTGGTACTGCCATATTCATATTGAGATAGGCCCCACCTATAATGCCACACAATGATGTTTGGAACTGTATTATATGGTCTATAGCAGCGGTTCCCAAACTGTGCTCCACGGAGTCCTAGGTGGTTCTGCCTATTATTATTTGATACACAACAAGATGAGTAGACAGCAAACACGATCACTCTGCTGGCTGTTGCACTGGATCCATGTTGGACCCTTCCCAAGTGCCTAGGACTGTGTGATGTATCGGCAAATAATGCATGCATATCCGAGTAGGGTGGCCTTTTGTCGCTGATAGATGGTAATTTTGTCTGCGCCGATAGTTTTCAAGTGCTGGCCAAGGTCTTTAGGCACTGCACCCAGTGTGCCCATCACTACTGGGACTACCTTTACTGGCTTGTGCCAGAGTCTTTGCAATAATAATAATAATAATAATAATAATAATAATAATAATAATAATAATATAATAGTTCTTTTTGTTCAATTTTTTCCTGTCTTACTTCCAATTTCGCATTTTTCATTTCCAACATTTCTACTTTTCTTTCAAGTTTGTCTTGTTTCTTTTCCATCTTCTGTTCATCTTCTTTAATTTCTTTAATGCTCTTTTGAATTTCATTCATTTCTTTTTTCATGCCTGTGAATTCATCAGATAAGTCTCTTTGCATATTTAACATTTGATCTTGTAGTTGTCTTTGATTCTCTGTTATTTTCTGGAGTTCCCTCATAATGTCTTTTAAATTTGGTCCCCCCGGTAGTGAGTTCCTCCTTTCGAGTGTTCTTCTATCTTCCATTCTTAATTTCTGCATAGTCATTTCTTGTTTGATTCTCTTGGTTGTTTATTAAATTGTTTCTTGAATACGGTAATTTAGTATCTTGTTATGTGTAAAAGTTTTGATTAATCAATTAATAATAAATTAATAGGTGACTCAGGTAGTTGAACTGCTTGGGTCCGGTGTTATTTGAGAGCTTCAGTCCCGTTGTATATGCCTAAAGGGCTTAATAGTTAGATCATTTATTCATAAAACAATTTCTTGTAATAGATCAAGAAGAAAATTAATTAAGTTTTTTTTTAGAGAGGGTCAAATTGCTGAATCATAAACTTATAGACTTATCCCCAATCTTTCCAAGACGTGCTGATAGGGAAATGGGGTATTCTTTCCTTTTATCTCAGTTTAGCTGAGTTTACACTTCTCCAATCTAAAAAACATCATGCTCTGTTGCCTCTAGTTGTATCTATCCCCCTTTTCCGAAATCTTATTCCTCTCAATATTCCCAATATTTCACATGCCCAGAGTCCAAAGTCAAAAGTCAAGAGGAAAACCCTAAGCCCCCTCTTCCTGTTCTTTACTGAGTTATTTTAATCTCCTTCAATTGTTTTGTTACTCTGACCCTTTTGCCTTGCTTTTTTTTCTTCCCCCTTTATAGTCTCTTAGTCTTTTATAGCAGCCCTGAGTTCTATCTGGTTGGCCGTCCTTCTTAATTCCCCTTGTCTCTTCACCTGCTTCTTATCTTGTAAGGATTTTCCCAGTGGAGGTTACTTCTTTCTAGGTTACGCATGTTTGGGTTGAGTTGCATAGCCCTGCCTCTAAACACAAGGTCTGTATAACTCCAGAGGAGAAATATATACCTGTTATACCCCAGCCACCTTTGAGTTCTGAACCTGGCTCAGAAATGAACTTTGACCAGGATGACGCTTATTCTGACTTTTTACCCAGTTCTCTGAGCTCCTTCCAATTACAGACCCCAGCTGTGGATAGCCCCGAGGCTTCTTTAATTGGGAGAGATACTGAAAACATTACTCCCGTTGTAGAACTAGATGTCCCAAGTTCCCCAGGGAATGTATCTTTTAACAGAAGGGAGTTTTTGCATCGCCAGAGATCACAGAAACAGGAGCTTTAAAGGAGTCAACGTTTGGCATCTAGAGGGGATACTGGATAGGAGATTTCCTTGGGAACCTTTGGGGAGTTGGTTTCCCTTCAATGTGATTAGATCTAAGTTCCATAAAAGTGTCTTGCACGGTGAACAATTCGTGGTGTCAACGTAGCGACTTCTGAGAACACTTCTATTCTGCCTTGGTCAGACCACACCTGGAATACTGTGTCCAATTTTGGGCACCACAGTTGAAGGGAGATGTTGACAAGCTGGAAAGCGTCCAGAGGAAGGCGACTAAAATGATTAAGGGTCTGGAGAACAAGCCCTATGAGGAGCGGCTTAAAGAGCTGGGCATGTTTAGCCTGCAGAAGAGAAGGCTGAGAGGAGACATGATAGCCATGTACAAATACGTGAAGGGAAGTCATAGGGAGGAGGGAGCAAGCTTGTTTTCTGCTGCCCTGCAGACTAGGACACGGAACAATGGCTTCAAACTACAGGAAAGGAGATTCCACCTGAACATCAGGAAGAACTTCCTCACTGTGAGAAGGGCTGTTCGGCAGTGGAACTCTCTCCCCGGGGCCGTGGTGGAGGCTCCTTCCTTGGAGGCTTTTAAGCAGAGGCTGGATGGCCATCTGTCGGGGGTGCTTTGAATGCGATTTCCTGCTTCTTAGCAGGGGGTTGGACTAGATGGCCCATGTGGTCTCTTCCAACTCTACTATTCTATGATTCTATGATCTATGATTCTATGATTCACTGTTTCCAGTTCCCTGATTTCACCAAGCCAAGTCTCCTATTCCTGGCGGCCAAGCCGAGCCGCGACTCCCGATTTAATCCGGAGTAAATTCACGTCTTTGCCTTGTTCCTGAATCCAGATTGCTTTCAGCTTCGTTCTCTGCCTGCCTTGATATCCAAGACTTCCTAGTGACTTTGGACCTTGTTATTCACTCCTGCTTCCTTGTTGTTTTCCCCACTCAAGAACTTCACAACAGTTTTGAGCGTGTTTCGGTTTCTGGACTTTGGACAATAATATTGGACATATCTCTTCAACTCTTTGGATTAATTCATACCATTCCTTAAAGGACTATTGCTCACTATCCTTTCCACTTATTCTTTCCTGAATTTATTATTGTATTAATAAAGATATTATATGATTATTGGTCTCTGTGTGGTTTCCAGTGCTTACGCTGCCTTGGGGTGCAACAGTTCTTCAGAGGTGGAAATATACATCTGTGTCTGACAGGTCCATCAGAATCCGTTTTTTTCTAAAGTCTGAATATTGGAACAAATAGGTGAAGCTTTGACAGCAGTTTCAACCGGAGACAAAGAAGGGAAACGGTTGGGGTAATCTCTACTTTCCGAAGGCGGGTTATCCACATTGGAATGTGACTGGATCCCCAGGGGACATCCCCTCTCAGGTGGCCATGCTCCGATGCCTGAGGGGGATGCCCTTTGTTCTTTTGTCCACGCAAGGAGATTTGATTGAGTCCTTTTTGCAATGGGATTATATACCCTTTGAAATGAGAAGGCTTTCCTGAGACTGACATTTCATATTTTATAATCACATATGGGGCATGGGGGAAGGGGAGGCATACAAGGGACACTCATGGAGGAAGACAAGAAATCATATTGACCCATCCCACCCACCAAAATAGTCCAGGATAAGTTCATAAACCTCATAGGAAAGTATGAGGTCTGAAAGGGAAAAATAAGTTCCAATACATTTTAAAATAGCGCGGCAAAGTTGGTCAAAGTCCCAAAATGTGATGTCTCATGGGCCTTGTAGTCCTGTTCCTAGTGCCATCGTGGCAGATGAAGACGAAAACATGGGGTTTTCGCCGGTTCAACAAGAGCCGGAGTCTTTTCACCTGCCGGATGTTGATGTTTGTACCCAAGAATTCAGTAAAACAGACCTTGGACATTCCTCGCCTCCGTTCCCTAGGAGAGAATCCTATTGTGCTGACAGAGGAGTCAGGGAACAGAATCGCAGGAGTTTACGGATTGCTGCCAAACAACAGGCTGATTAGACCTGCTTCCCTTGGGAAATTCTAAGGAGTCTTGCATCTGGACAAAGTTGGGTTTCGCTTCCCGTTCTCTAGGGAAAGAGGTTGTTGGTGGGAAAACGAGACCCCAATATAGGTGCCTGACGCGGGAGAATCTTTGTGGAGTCAACAGAGCAGCTTCAAGAGTAAGATCGTGTGTGGACTTCGTAACCCCAGTTCCTTGCTTCCCGGATCAAGAATTCAAGTACTGCCTTGCCTTGCTTTTAACCACGGATCTTGTTCCAAGAATCACTGTTTGCCTTGTTCCTAGTCACGGACCTTGTTAAAGAACCAAGATTATATCCAGCCTTGTTGTCAAGCTACCTTGGACTCCTAAGACTCTGGCATTTCCCCACACTATTGCTTGGCAATAGTGTGTGTTTCGGTATTGGAATTAAACTTTGAACTCTAATATCATTTATTGGACAATACATTTTTGGACTTTATTTGACCTCATTTGATAGGTCTGCTTCTGAACTATATTCTTCACTTGTATTTATTACTTTTATACATTTCCTTAATAAAGATATTAGATAGAGATTGGCCTCCGTGTATGGTTCTTGGTGCCCTGCTGCCTGGGGTCTGACACAAAAAGAGAGAGAGGGAGGGTTGATGAAGGCTCTGATCCTGGCCTGGAGGTTCGGAGGAGCATCGGGGTCAACTCCTCTGAGTTCAAATCCCGTTGTCAGCGACGAGCAAAGGGTGAGGGCAGCGCGGTGGTGGGAAACCTCAGATGACAATCAGCTGTTCTTTCCCTTCAAGTTTGATATCTTGGTACAAAAGGTTACTTCCCGAAGCGGAGGAGTCAAAAGTGCAGAAATTGGGATAGCAGTTAGCCTTAGAATTAGTCCAGGAGGATATGATATCAAAATGATGTCGATCCGTTGATCCGTGGATACCGGGTTCAATGAGTCCTCAGTAACCACAGTTCAAGGAAACACAATTCTGGCTTGCCAGTGGCTTCTCGCGGCTTGGGAAAGGAGAGGATTCATGTGCTAGAGGGTTTAGAGTCAGTGGAGGGGAAAGGCTCATGGGTTAGTTAGTATTAATGAAAAGACAAATTGTATCACTCTGAGAGAGAGAAGGTTAAAATGCAATGATACTTTTATTAAGGATTAGTTACAATGTTGGAGTTGGGGAGAGAAGCAGAGAGGCAGAGGAGAAGGCGATTCAGGCGGTTGGATTGCACATTTCATGGTTGGCTGGCTCAACAGGGCTCTTCTGATCTGTGGAACTCCCTGCTGCAGGTCAGATTAGTTTGAACGCAGGGAGTCCTTGGTTTGACCTTATCAGAAGCTGGGGCTATCAGTGGGAGCTCACTCCACTCCCCAGATTCAAACTGCCGACCTTTCAAACAGCAAGTTCAGCAGCTCAGTGCTTTAATACGTTGCGCTATTGGGGGTTCATTATATGTACACATATGCAAATGCAGAGATTCCAAAATTCAGATGACTACAAAATAACATTTTGACATAAGGGATATTTAACCCATACTAAGAAGTTTGTAGTGACCTGACCACAAAACTAAACCAAACCTGGTTATATTTGAAACCCGGAGGTTCTCAACTTGTATTTCTATGCTCTAACATGAATGCAGTCTGACACTGTTTTAAATACCATGGCTCAGTGCTATGGCATCCTGCGAGTTTGGTGAGGCACCAGCACTCTTTGGCAAAGATGGCTAAGGACCTTGCAAAACTAGAAATCTCATGATTCCATAGCATTATAGCCATGGCAGTGAAAGTGGTGCCTAACTGCATTAATTCTACAGTCTGGATGCACCACCAGAGAACTGGGCTGCTTTGGACGATGCAGAACGTGAAACGGACTAGCTGCACGCATAACCACGGCTGCAATCTTATTGCTATCTCTCCCTTCCACACCCAGGTGCCTTGCTGGAGCGTTGTACTTCTCCGCGTTGTGCCCTGAAGCATTTGCAGGCACATTAAACCCACTCCGAGTGGGCCCTCTCTCTGCATGCGAACGCAACGTGTGTTTTGCCTGATACAACTATTAACGGTGTTGCTCTCGGCACGGAAGAGGCCTGTCATTAAGCTTCATCGCCGCTCACGGCCTGCCTGAATTCACTTCACCTCCTCAGATCTAATTATGGAAAGTAAGCCTTGCTATCATTCGAGGCAGCAGGAGACTGGAACTGGGCAGGGATGAGGATCCGGAGAGGGGTGCAGGGAGCCTCCCAAACGAGCTTCTCATGGGCAAAGCTGTCGGGAAGCTATGGTTCTGCTCCCACTTGCAGCGTTGTGGCTACATGGGGCTGCTCCTTTTGGGAAGACCCTCTAGCAAGTTTGTGGGGTATTGTTGCACCCCAAGGCAGCGTGAGCACTGGAAACCAAACAGAGACCAGTAATCATATAATATCTTTATTAAAACAATAATAAATTCAGGAAAGAATAAGTGGAAAGGATGAGTGAGCAATAGTCCTTTAAGGAATGGTAAGAATTAGTCCAAAGAGTTGAAGAGATATGTCAAATATTATTGTCCAAAGTCCAGAAACCGAAACATGCTCAAAACTATTGGGAAGTTCTTGAGCGGGGAAACAACAAGAAGGCAGTAATGAATAACAAGGTCCAAAGTCACTAGGAAGTCTTGGATATCAAGGCAGGCAGAGGACGAAGCTGAAAGCAATCTGGATTCAGGAACAAGGCAAGGATGTGAATTTACTCCGGATTGAATTGGGAGTCTTGGCTCGGCTTGGCCGCCAGGAACCGGAGACTTGGCTTGGTGAAATCAGGGAAATGGAAACGGTGACGTGTTCTCAGAAGTCGCTACGTTGACACCACGAATTGTTCACAGTGCAAGACACTTTTATGGAACTTAGATCTAATCACAGCGAAGGGAAAGCAACTCCCCAAAGGTTCCCAAGGAAATCTCCTATCCAGTATCCCCTCTAGATGCCAAACGTTCACTCCTTCGAAGCTCCTGTTTCTCTGATCTCTGTTGATGCAAAAACTCCCTTCTATTAAAGGATACATTCCCTGGGGAGCTCGGAACATCTGGTTCTTCCACGGGAGTAATGTTTTCAGCATCTCTCCCAATTAAGGAAGCATCGGAGCTATCCACAGCTGGGGTCTGTAATTGGAAGGAGCTCAGAGGAGAACTCGGTAAAAAGTCAGAAGAAGCTTCATCCTGGTCAAAGTTCATTTCTGAGCCAGGTTCAGAACTCAAAGGTGACTGGGGTAAAACAAGAACAATACCTGGCTGGCTTGAGAACCCCAGGGGTTATTGCCAGCTGTTGGACACTCATTGAATCACTTTAATCAACTCAAAACCCATCCCCGGTCCTTTGTTCCCGCTCGGACCGCCTTGGACCACCCCTTCACTCCGGATTGGCCAGGAGGCCAAAGCGGCGCTGGCTTCCTGATTGGTCGAGGCACCCATGCCTCCCTCCAGCTGATGACAACAACCAATCAGCATGAAGCTGGCCGAGGGGGGAAGGCGCGGGAAATTCTAAGTTGACTGCTCTGTTTTTGAGTTATAAAAAGTGTTGTAATGTATTCTGTGGTATGTCTGCTTGACAAAATATCGCGGTTTGACATCCTTTCCAGCTGGATTGCAATAAAACGACTCGGTGGCATTTCTTCAACTCTGGTGAGATTTATTTGGGAAAATAAGGGGAAATTCTTATCAAAGAGGCTCTCTTTCCTCGCCAGGGTTTTGAGCCCCCGTCTTCTGTTTGGGGCTACGGGCTCTCCCTCTCCAGGTAAAGCCTTCCAAATTTTAGCTCGACTTCACTTCTGCCAAGCTAGCAGTTCAAAAACATGCAAATGTGAGTAGATCAATAGATACCGCTCCAGCAGGAACGTAACAGTGCTCTGTGCAGTCATGCTGGCCAAATGACCTTGGAGGTGTCTACGGACAACACCGGCTCTTCGGCTTAGAAATGGAGATGAGCACCAACCCCCAGAGTCAGACATGAAAATGTTTACCTTTTACACATAATGAGATATCTTGGCAATGGAAGCCAAGTCTAAACACAGAGTCCATTTATGTTTCATAACACACATAGCCTGAAGGTAATTTGATGCACAATATTTGTAGTAATTTTGTGCATGAAACAAATGTTGTGAACAGTGTGTGTACAAAGTAGAGGTGTCACTCTGGGTCCATCTGCACTGCCATATAATGCATATGGTCAGTGTAGACTCGTATTATGCAATTTAGCTGCATTGAACTGCATAATATGAGTCTACATCAGGCCTGGGCAAACTTTGGCCCTCCCTCCAGGTGTTTTGGACTTCAACTCCCACAATTCCCAACAGCCTACCGGCTGTTAGGAATTGTGGGAGTTGGAGTCCAAAACACCTGGAGGGGCCAAGTTTGCCCAGGCCTGGTCTACACTGACCGTATTGTGAAGCTTCAAAACCAGATACCAAACTCGGACCATTGAAGAGTATGTGCAAACATCCCTTTGGAAACAGATGTTGTAACGGGTTAGCCTACCTTACAAGGTTGGTTTACAGGTAGCTTCAGGCCTTGCTTGCAAAAGTTAAGCAGAGCAAGGGGGAGGAGCAAGCACACAGCCATTACTGGAAGTGCGGTCTGATTGGTTGATGTAAATGGGGAGAGTTGCTTAGCAACTGGAGATGGGCGGAGCCAAAGTGACAGTTGGAGCTATGCAGCCACAGAATTATTCATTCATTTAGGGAGTTGGTTGGTTGGTGTTTGGAGTGTGAAGATCAAGATAATTTTGGGAACTGTGCTATTAGAGAGATACCTCTTTGAGGAATATAGTTAAAAGCCTTCAGAGAAGAAAGGCTGAAAACTATATTGAGACTCTAGTTTAGAGTGCTGGTGTTAAAATCCCAGGAGAAGTGGATTTAAAGGTTTACATTGTCCTGTTTGTATTTCCTGTGTGAAGGAACATATTTTCACAGAATTCAAGTTATAAAACCATCCATATTTTTGGTGGCAGCTGAAAGCAATCCTCTGCAGATGTGCTATTATTATATGCCTTCAAATAATTTCCAATGGATGCTGACCCTATCATGGGATTTTCCTTGCAAGGTTTGTTCAGATGGGTTTTTTTGCTTTGCCCTTATTAAGGTCCAGATTCAATTGCTGGTATTAAACCAGAGCGGAGTTCTAACTCAAGAATCAATGGGACTTAATCAGTGTTGATTTCCCATTTAGCAACCGATTTCATGGCTTTGATCGTCACACGCATGCGTACGCACAGAGATTTTCTGCTAAGTCAACGATGCATAGAAGTAGATTTATAAAGAGATTATTATGGAGTGAATTCAGTTGCTAGCACCAAATATAGCACTGGGAATGAACAAAATGAAGCTGATGATGGGGTGCAGAGTGGATTCCAAAATTCATCATCCCGGTCTCACCTCTTTCTCCAGACTGTCTTCCCATGCGGAGAATCAGCACTGGTCAACAAACACTCCAGCAGGCGAAGGGGTCAGTTGAAAATCAACTGTTGTTAAACTTTATTTACAAATCTATTTACAGTTGCATTTCTCGGCTTCAGAGCATAGCATTCATAGTCCATCTCCAGCGAATGCTCAACGCCGAACACACACACACAGACGACACTCCCCTGTATTCCACAGACCATGAAGGAAGTCCTGGTCAAACAAACTTGACCCCATTGGTCCTGTGATACGTCAATCAAAGCAGGTTCTTATTAACTCCATAGTTACTGAAATGCCTTGCTGAAAACTCACACAGAAGGCATTTCTAAAAGCCTAGATTGATTTTAACATTTCACATAATTCACAATACCCTGACAAGTCTTAGGTGCATCTATACTGTAGAGTTAGTGCAGTTTGGCACTGCATGGCTCAATACTATGGGATCCTGGGAGTTGTAGTTTGATGAGGCATCAACAGAGAAGGCTAAAGACCTGGTCAAACTACAATTCCCATGAGCACTGAGCCATAGTGGTTATAGCTGTGTCAAACTGCATTCATTCTACGGTTTAGATCAGGCATGGGCAAACTGCGACCCTCCGGGTGTTTTGGACTTCATCTCCCACAATTCCACCAGCTGCAGTAAATCGTGTCAATCAAAAGGTTATTTATTATTTATTTACAGTATTTATATTCCGCCCTTCTTTCTCACCCCGAAGGGGATCAGGGTGGATCACAATGTACATATACATGGCAAACATTCAATGCCATTAGACATACCACATATACAGACAGACAGTAGAGGCAATTTAACATTTTCCAGCTTCCTGCTTCCTGAGGGTATGCTCGATTCCGGCCACAGGGGGAGCTGCTGCTTCATCATCCACTGTGACACCGAGTCCTTGATGGAGTACTTCCTCATTCTTCTGCATGTATGCTGGACGATTTTTATGGTGTCCTAAATTAGTTAGGAGCCCCGATGGCAAAGTGTGTTAAAGCACTGAGCTGCTGAACTTGCGGACCAAAAGGTCACAGCTTTGAATCCAGGAAGCGGAGTGAGCTTCCACTGTTAGCCCCAGCTTCTGCCAATCTAGCAGTTCGAAAACATGCAAATGTGAGTAGATCAATAGACACTGCTCTGGCGGGAAGGTAATGGCGCTCCATGCAGTCATGCCAGTGGCCACATGACCTTGGAGGTGTCTATGGGCAACGCCGGCTCTTCGGCTTAGAAATGGAGATGAGCACCAACCCCCAGAGTTGGACACCACTGGACTTAATGTCAGGGGAAAACCTTTACCATTACCTTTACTCTGCATAAGCGGTACCGAAATTTCCTACTTGATAGATGCAACTATCTTTCAGGCTGCTTAGGTCAACAATGAGCTAGGCTATTTTAATGGTTGGGTGCTCAATCCGACCCGGGCTGGCTTCGAACTCTTGTTCAGCAGTGATTTATTGCAGCTGGCTACTAACCAGCTGCGCTAAAGCTCGGCCCAAGGTTGACAGTTCGAAGCCCAGGTCAGGGTGAGCTTCTGGCCTTTAGCCCAGCTTCTGCCTGCCTAGTGGTTTGAAAGCAAAACGTGAGTAGATAAATAGGTGCCACTTAAAAGCTGGAAGGTATTTTAAGGTACCCACAAGGAAATGCCAGACAAATGCATGCGATTTGGTCCAGGAGCAAATTTATGAACAAAGCTCTTCGGCAGGGAGATGGAGCAAGAGCACAACCCCACATGGATCTTGCCGCAGATGGGAAAAGCTTATAAATACCTCTATCTATGTACAATTGTCTGTCTTGTCAATATAGAAACAGCATTTAATGTTTGCCACATATGTATATCCTGTGATCCGCCCTGAGTCCCCTTCGGGGTGAGAAAAGTGGAATATCAATATTGCAAATAAATAAATAAATAGGAATCTGATATGACTTGAAGTGCCATGGCTCCATCCTAGGGAACCCTGGAATGTATAGTTTGGGGAGGAATCACTTAGAATTATGCGCTGGAGAGCTCTAGAAAAGTGTTTTAGACTACATTTCCCAGAAGAGAGACCAAGAGACAAAGGATGAATGCAGGTTGACACCATTTTAATTGTTAGGGAATCCTGGGATTTGTAGTTTTACAAGGTCTCCCACTTTATTCGCCAAAGTGTACTGGTGACTCCCCAAACTATAACTCTTGGGATTCCATAGCACTGAGAAACAATTTGAAGACACATAACATGGCATTCAAGTATGGTATATATCCGTATTTTTCAGAATTTCCCAGCCCTGAGCTCATAGTTTCCGAGAACACGGAGAGACTTGCAGAAACACCCCTTCTTCCTCTCCCGCTATGAACCCAACTCTGCTGAGCATGAATGGCTGGGTTATTATCTCTCCCATACAGTATTTAATAGACTTCTGCCTCCTTTTGTTCTCTGGGCCAAAGGCACAGTCTTTCAAATGGTGGGAGGAAAAGAAAAAACCAACCTCAGCTAGAGGCTTTAAATTGGTTAGTGGCTTTCATCTCTCTTTTAAATATGCAGCATGTTTTTCTACAACAGAAGCATATTAAACGGAGTCTCATTACAGCTTTTAGCAGGGACGTTCGGATGATATTGTTGTTTGGTTATTGAGAGGGCTGAAATGGAAAGGGAGGGAGTAAGGAAAACAGACGGCTCGATTTGCACCCGTGCCATGGTACCCGTGGCCTGCCATGCCATGTTGGGATTGTGGAGCATAAACCTCCACATTTAGAGTTATGTGTGTATCAATTGTGCTTTTCAATGCTTTAATTAGTTAAGTGATTTCTGTCAGGGGATGATGTGTAGCAGAGTGGATTCCAAAAATCATCATTCTGGTCTCACCGCCCCCTTTCTTCCGCAGGCTGACTTCCCTTGCAGAGAAACAGCACTGGCCAACAGAATTCCAGCAGCCGGAGGTTCAGTTGTAAATACAACTGTTGTTAAACTTTATTTACATATTTACAGTTACATTTCCCGGCTTCGGAGCATAGCATTCATTGTCCATCTCCAGCGAAATGCTCAAGCCGAACGCCACAGATAAGATAAGACACACATTCCTCTGTCCAGAGGAAGTTCCAACCCTCAAAGGCAGGAAATCAATCCTGATAGGTCACAGTAGTCACAACAGGCTGTCAGTCAAAACTAGCCTGCTGTTAACTATTTCATTACTGAAAATACACACTCTAGCTCATCAGCAGTAAACACTTGATTTACATTTCATACAAATACAACCATACTCCAACAAGAACGGTGTGTTCGGAGCCCGGTGTGCCAAGAGCCAAAGACCAAATAAGGCACGGATTGGGCTGAAGGCAGAAAGAACAGAGGTTTTATTCTCCTTGGCCAAAGCAGATGTCAGCAGAGTCTGGACTCCAAAAGCAATGCAAACATACAGGCTTCCTTATAGCGCTTTGACAGGAAATAAAGGACTCAGGCAGGGGCTGACTTGGATCCATTTGGTCGTTGGTTGATATTAATTAATTAATTAATTTACAGTATTTATATTCCGTGTTTCTCACCCCGAAGGGGACTCAGGGCGGATCACAGAACATACATATGCGGCAAACATTCAATGCCGTTTATACACTGACAAGACAGACTATTGTACATATATGCAGTAGAGTCTCACTTATCCAAGCTAAACGGGCCGGCAGAACCTTGGATAAGCGAATATCTTGGATAATAAGGAGGGATTAAGGAAAAGCCTATTAAACACCAAATGAGGTTATGATTTTACAAATTAAGCACCAAAACATCATGTTATACAACAAATTTGACAGAAAAAGTAGTTCAATACGTAATAATGTTATGTTGTAATTACTGTATTTACGAATTTAGCACCAAAATATCATGATATATTGAAAACATTGACTACAAAAATGGCTTGGATAATCCAGAGGCTTGGATAAGAGAGGCTTGGATAAGTGAGACTCTATTGTATATATATATATATAATACAGTAGAGTCTTGCTTATCCAACCATCGCTTATCCAACGTTCTGTATTATCCAACACAGTCTGCCTTTTAGTAGTCAATGTTTTGTAGTCAATGTTTTCAATACATTGCAATGTTTTGGTGCTAAATTCATAAATACAGTAATTACTACATAACATTACGATGTATTGAACTGCTTTTTCTGTAGATTTGTTGTAAAACATGATGTTTTGGTGCTTAGTTTGTAAAATCATAACGTAATTTGACGTTTAAAAGGCCTTTCCTTAATCCCTCCTTATTATCCAACATTTTCGCTTGTCCAACCTTCTGCTGGCCTGTTTATGTTGGATAAGCAACATAAGATACACACACACACACACACACACACACACATATATGCTTTTCCCATCTTCGGCATCTTGGAGGCTTGTGCTTGGTTCCAGTCATGATGTGTATGTGTGTGTGTGTGTGTTTGTGTGTGCATGTTGTTGCTTCATCTCCCTTCCGAAGAGTTTTGTTCGTAAACTTCCTTGACCAAATTGCCGGAATTTTACTGGCATTTCCTTATGGGCGTCTTAAAATACCTCCCTGCTTTTAAGTGGTACCTATTTATCTACTCATTTTGCTTTCGAACCGCTAGGGAGGTGGAAGCTGGGCTAAATGACAGGAGCTCACCCTGATCTGGGCTTCCAAATGTCAACCTTTCGACTGACAAGATTTATTGCAGCTGGTGGTTTAACTTGCTGTGCTAAAGCTTGGCCCTATACTGCCTGCCGTCATTGCCGAATGACTTACAGATCTGGCGGGAATTTTTAACAAACTCACATTGCTTCTACCCAACCAGTTTTAAACATTAATTTTAAACTCAAGCCCTGTATTTTAATATTAGCCTTTGTGCATTTAATATGTATTTTATAGAAATACGTTTTAATATGTATCTTTAATAGAATTTCATTTATATATGTATGATTACAGAATTTTTGTAATGTTTGTGTTTTTTTTACTGTGCTGTGACCCACATTGAGCCTCAAGAAAAGGTGGGTAAGAAATAATAATAATAATAATAATAATAATAATAATAATAGTTTGAAGCCTTGTAGCTATTTTTTTAATCCATCCTCGGTGGGTACGAGAGGAAAGGGGTGCAGGCAGGGTCTGAGACTATGGGTGCTAACAACTTTCTTCTTGTGTTGTCAAAGGCTTTCATGGTTGGAATTGCTGGGTTGTTGTGAGTTTTTTGGGCTGTATGGCCACGTTCCAGCAGCATTTTCTCATGATGTTTCACCTGCATCTGTGGCTGGTATCCTCAGAGGTTCTCATGGCAGTGAGGCAAGTGGAGTATATATATATGTGTGTGTGTGTGTGAAATGTCCAGGGTGGGAGAAGAAACCTTGTCCGTTTAAAGCGGGTGTGAATGTTGCAATAGCAAGCTTGAATAGCATTCAGTAGCCATGAAGCTGCAAAGTCAGTTAGTGAGGGTATCTGCACAGAGGTAACCTGGCCTCTGTTGCCTGGAGGCATCCTCTGTTCTGGGAAGTGTTAACTGGCACTTGATTGTTTGTTGTCTGGAGTGCTATTGTTTGCCAACTGGCACTTGACTGTTTGTTGTCTGGAGTGCTATTGTTTGCCAACTGGCACTTGATTGTTTGCTGTCTGGAGTGCTATTGTTTGACAACTGGCACTTGATAGTTTGTTGTCTGGAGTGCTATTGTTTGCCAACTGGTACTTGATTGTTTGTTGTCTGGAGTGCTATTGTTTGCCAACTGGCCCTTGATTGTTTGTTGTCTGGAGTGCTATTGTTTGCCAACTGGTACTTGATAGTTTGTTGTCTGGAGTGCTATTGTTTGACAACTGGCACTTGATTGTTTGCTGTCTGGAGTGCTATTGTTTGCCAACTGGCACTTGATAGTTTGTTGTCTGGAGTGCTATTGTTGCCAACTGGTACTTGATTGTTTGTTGTCTGGAGTGCTATTGTTTGCCAACTGGCCCTTGATTGTTTGTTGTCTGGAGTGCTATTGTTTGCCAACTGGTACTTGATAGTTTGTTGTCTGGAGTGCTATTGTTTGCCAACTGGCACTTGATTGTTTGTTGTCTGGAGTGCTATTGTTTGCCAACTGGCCCTTGATTGTTTGTTGTCTGGAGTGCTATTGTTTGCCAACTGGTACTTGATAGTTTGTTGTCTGGAGTGCTATTGTTTGCCAACTGGCACTTGATTGTTTGTTGTCTGGAGTGCTATTGTTTGCCAACTGGCACTTGATTATTTGTTGTCTGGAGTGCTATTGTTTGCCAACTGGCACTTGATTGTTTGTTGTCTGGAGTGCTATTGTTTGCCAACTGGCACTTGATTATTTGCTGTCTGGAGTGCTATTGTTTGCCAACTGGCACTTGATTGTTTGATGTCTGGAGTGCTATTGTTTGCCAACTGGCACTTGATTGTTTGTTGGTTGGAGTGCTATTGTTTGCCAACTGGCACTTGATTGTTTGATGTCTGGAGTGCTATTGTTTGCCAACTAGCACTTGATTGTTTGTTGTCTGGATTGCTATTGTTTGCCAACTGGCACTTGATTGTTTGATGTCTGGAGTGCTATTGTTTGCCAACTAGCACTTGATTGTTTGTTGGTTGGAGTGCTATTGTTTGCCACTAGCACTTGATTGTTTGTTGTCTGGATTGCTATTGTTTGCCAACTGGCACTTGATTGTTTGATGTCTGGAGTGCTATTGTTTGCCAACTAGCACTTGATTGTTTGTTGGTTGGAGTGCTATTGTTTGCCAACTAGCACTTGATTGTTTGTTGTCTGGATTGCTATTGTTTGCCAACTGGCACTTGATTGTTTGTTGTCTGGATTGCTATTGTTTGCCAACTGGCACTTGATTGTTTGTTGTCTGGAGTGCTATTGTTTGCCAACTGGAACTTGATTGTTTGTTGTCTGGATTGCTATTGTTTGCCAACTGGCACTTGATTGTTTGTTGTCTGGAGTGCTATTGTTTGCCAACTGGAACTTGATTGTTTGTTGTCTGGAGTGCTATTGTTTGCCAACTGGCCCTTGATTGTTTGCTGTCTGTAGTTCATGCTATTCACGCTTGCTAATTACAGGCTTGCTTTTGTGGCATTTGGTGAGTTCACATTAAAAGCCAACTGGTACTGGTTTTCTGGGTGGAAAGTTATTCATGGGCTCTGTGTCTGGGGTCTTCTTTGGGGTCCTAGTGTTTTGATAACATGTTGAAATGACCACCCTGTGTTACTGAACCAAGATAACAACTAAAAGTGTATTGGGCATGGATGCGCATATTCATATGTTTATTGAACGCATAAAGAAATGCATATGTGCATCCATGCTGAATTGGATCTTGATGAAAAGATAAAAGTGGGGATAATAATAATAATTTATGCACCTGCATGCAGTGTACTTCCATGTGCAAAATTCATCTGATACAATTGTGCTGTTGGTGAAGTCCTTTTCCATAGTCTTGAACTGAGTGCTGCACTTGTTATCACCACCATCATAATCTTCATCATCTCTATTTCTATATCCTGCTCTTTTCCAAAAAGTGGCTCACACGTTAAAATATTACAATTAAAAACATATAAAAAGCCACATAAAATCCAAATTAAAATAAGAACCATATTTTTAAAAAGGCACTAAGAACTATGTATCTCTTTTACCATTGTTCTGTTAGGAGTAAAAAAAAAGTCCAACTTGATTTGTAGAGGAACCTGTTCATGAGTTAGACTCCAAAGGGATTCTAGTGTGGATTTCAAGATAGGGTTTTATTTGCCTTGAACCCTTTGTGGGATTTTGACAATGATGATAAAGCTTTTGGAAAGCACTTTATTGGACGTCTACTTGCAGACCGTTCCACATACCCCTTCCATTCATCCACATATCCTCAACAGACAATCAGCTTACAGATATGGAAACTGGGACATATAAATAGAAGTTGCATTGATAGGAATTGTGAGGATCTTATCACGACTAAGGCTCTTTCAGGCAGGGGGGAATCTTTTATCCAACCGCTGCCACCAATTTGTAAAGATTAATGAACGACTGCTACCAATTTGTAAAGGACTATGAATGACTAACCCCAATTTGGAAAGATGCAGACCACCAAAGATGCAGGGAGATGTTTACTTTTACTTTAAAGGGTAGCTTTACTTGGTTTAGAATATATGCGACAGAGGCTTAGATGTTGGAAGAACAATAACAAGTTTATTCAGGCACAAGCTTGGCGGTTACAATGTTGTTTCTCACTTAGAGGTATTCTTATTAACAGTTACAATACTAGAATGAGATGAATCAACTCTCTAAAGTATCACTTCTTTTAGTTAAAGTAGTTAAAACTTCTTCCTCCGCCACTTTTAAACTGTTACTTCAAAGGATCTCTTTGAGTCCAGCTGGGATTGGTTTTCAAAGCCTGAAACTTGGAATTTCCAGTGACTTCAAACCGCAGTCACCCCAGTGATATACTATCACAGATTCTCTGTTCCTTACCAGGACACAGACTACATTAAATAAGTCACCAAACATATTTAAAACCAACTCAAAATGAACAATTGAGTCTGCTTGATCCCATCAACCTGGAATCAATCTTCCCTGTGCCTCATCAGAGCACAGACTGACTGACTTTTTTAAACTCTGCACTTCTTCAACTAAACGGCAGTTGGCTTCGCCTACTTCTCCATGGCAACCAGCCTCTGAGTGCTGAGATGCAATAACTGTAATACCTACCCTTTTAAAACATAAACACACAATTAAACATAACATCTGTAAACCAAAATTCGTACTTCGTTACAGGAATCTAGTGTCGAAATCAAGGCAAGTCACAGTCTTACTCTCTTCTGCTTTGGTCAGACTTCCTCACCTGGAATAATCACCCTGTGTCCAGTTCTGGGCAAAGCAATTCATGAAGGAGATGGACAAGACAGAAAGTGTCTAGAGAAGAGCCACCAATATGTTCAAAAGACCAGAAGTGAGTGAAGGAGCAGCTCAGGGAACTTGGAATTTTTAGTTTGGAGAAGAGAAGGTTGAGAGAGAGCATGAGAGCCACTCTAGCCTTGAGACACCTTTTCACCAAGCACCACATCAGAGTCCAGTAGTACTAACTACAGCAGTTTATTAGGAAAAGTATGTACAAAGGGAAAAGGGTATTTTCCAAAAGAGCAGTAGTGTTGTGACTCAGTTGGAGTCTCAGAGTGACTCTGATGGGTATTGTGGGATTCAGGTTCCTGATGTTCAAGATGATGGGATTCCGGTTCAAGATGACTCTGATAGGAATTATGGGATTCAGGTTCAGAGTGTCCCTGCTGTGAGAGGAGCAGGGAGACTTCCCCACAGTAGGGAATGGTGTTGTTGATACCGAAGCTAGCCAGGTGCAAAGGGAGGATAGCTCCCAGCTAGATAGCATGCAGACAGAGGCTGCTGCTAACGAGCTGTCTGGCCTTGACCAAACAGCATCTCTGGACCGAGCTGGCCGTTTGGAATTCCGAGTTCGCAGGAGTGTCAGAATAGCAAACAAGAGAGAGGTCAGAGGCCAAATAAATGCATTCATGCTATGCAGGGAATATTAAAGGGTATGCTGAGAGACAAACCTTTGTCAAAAGCAACATCTCGCTTGGAGTAAAGAAGCAATCTCTGGCTTTCCTGGATTTCCTTGCAGTTTTGTGAATCCAAGTTCATGGGACCTTGTCATGCATTCAGGAAACCTTGTTTTATGCCGAATGTTCTTGGATTATTCTCTATAGCTTTGATTTTGCAACAATCTTTTGGAACTTTACTTTTACTTTTAAGAGCTACTTATTTTCTATCTTCTAATAAACTATGAAAGTCTATAACCTGTGTGCAGCCTGGTGTATTTAGCAAGGTGAAGCTAACCTGAGGTGCGACAAGAAAAAAAGGAGCTATAAAATAGCAATAGTCCAAATACAAAAGAACAATTGTCCAAAAATAGCAAGGTACGTGAAATCAAGGAAGTCAAGATCACAGACATAAATCCATAAGCATGAAAGCAGAACTTTTCCCAAACCAAAATTCTTCCAGGAACATAGGCAAACACAGGAAACTTGAAACATGGACTTGAGAGCTAATACCTGAAGCTTTTGGAAATGTTTTCTGCTCTGAGGCACCAAGTAAACATCACTCAATTTAAGCCTGAGCTTGACCAAGAAGCCATGAGATCATATCTTTGACACCTGGACTTCAAGCACTTCCCATGAAGCCTCTCTGAATGTCTAATTAATCTATCATTCACTCCCTCTGTGCAAAGACCTAATCTGATATTGTGGGAAAACTCCCCATCAGCTGCATAAGCTGAAGGCTGACTTTCAAGAGAAGGGGATCTTTCACTGGTTTCCCTTTTCTCGGGTGTTGTTAAGGAATGAGCATTGGAATCCAAATCATCATTTGTCTGCATTTCTCTCTGATCTAAAGCCTGCAGTTCACCCTGATCACACACAGACTCCTCAATAGGAAACGCATCATTCCCATCATCCGCTTTGTCTTCTGAGAAATCCTCAGCATCTTGCTGAGCCGCAATAGGGACAAGCTTGTTTTCTGCTGCTCTGGAGACATTGGGCTACGCTGCTGCCTGGGAGTCCGGTGGAGTCTTCTTCTCTGTAGGTTTTTAAGCAGAAGCTGGATGGCTGTCTGTTGGGAGGGCTTGGATGGTGTCTTTCTCCATGGCAGAATAAGGTTGAACTGGATGTCCCTTGGGATCTCTTCCAAATCTAGGGTCCCATGGTTCTATGATTCTGTGAACTGAATGTAGTTGTCAACACATTGCATAATAAGGTCTAATCAATTCTAGTGGGTCTGAGAGACCAATTGCAATATGTCTTTTGTCCCTTTTGACCTTGCCAGATAATCATTCCTTTGGCAAATGCAGGTTGCTGTTCTAAACTTTATTTCCTCCCTCTTTGTGGAAGTAAATGTTTCCTTTTCGTTTTACGAGCAGCATCCTGAGCAGCTACTCCTTTTTTACAGCCACAATCTCATGGTACTCAACTGCATTGCTCTGTTAGCATAAACACCGCTCATGTGAATAAAAAGGGAGGCACTGCCGGCCTTAAACCTAGGTTTAAAATGTCCCAGAGGCCTCCTTCCAATAGAGAATCTTCGGTGTTTTATTTCTGGGATGCTCAAAAGCTTACATAGCGGGTTCTTTTGTGTGTTTGTTTTAAAAAGCAGTCAACTATAGGTACATCTACATTGTGGTATTAATGCAGTTTTGACACCACTTGGAACTGCCCTGGATCAATGCCATGAAATTCATGGAGATGTAGTGTTACAAGATCTTTAGCCTTCTCTTACAAATAATGGTGCCAACTTGGATTAATTCTACCATGTAGATGGACTTGATAGGGAATTTAGCCTATAATTATATGAGGGAACAGCCTGGCAAGCATTGCTAACCACAATTAATAATCAGAGTTCCAGATTAAATACTTACCAGACGTGAAGACAAAAGACAGAGGCTTTTAATGCATTCTGGCCAAGTATGGATGGAAGTAGGGCTCCTTCCCAAAAGGTACAAGCATGAAAGATATGGTGTTGTGCAACCAGTTTTATAACATCGTCCACGTTTGAATTTTTCCGTCTTTTGCCCCAATTGGCTGATATAGTTTATACATTCGATAAATCTATGGAATGGATATAGTATGTAGAAAAGTTATAAGGAAAATCCTGAAGGGCAGATGTAAGTATGGTAGCTGCTGTTGGTTTTTTTTAATTATCAAGCTTTGGATGTCAATTCAGTGTCCATGTAAGACCTACACAATGAGTCTGTGTTTGAGGATTATCCCACCCCCAAGAATTCATGGGCCCCCGGTGGCGCAGCGGATTAAACCGCTAAACTGCTGAACTTACTGACCGAAAGCTCGGTGGTTTGAGTTTGGGGAGCGGGTTGAGCTCCCGCTGTTAGCCCCAGCTTCTGCCAACCTAGCAGTTCGAAAACATGCAAATGTGAGTAGATAAATAGGTACCGCTCCGGCAGGAAGGTAATGGTGCTCCATGCAGTCATGCTGGCCACATGACCTCAGAGGGGTCTGTGGACAATGCCGGCTTTTCAGCTTAGAAATGAAGATGAGCACCAACCCCCAGAGTCGGACACGACTGGACTTAATGTCAGGGAGAAACCCTTACCTTACCTCAGAGTTCAGGAAATCCCTTTCTGAGGTCAGTAAAAAATGCCTAACCCTGGTGATTTCTGACAGAAATAATATACACATTTTGTTATAGGTGCACATACAAAACCTTAATAAAAGATACATATATATATATAATGGGGAGGGAGCCTTGTTGTTACTGCTCTGTTGAGGCAAAGGCTTCATATAAAAGGGAAGGATGCTGCTTTCTCTCACTCTGGCTTGATGTCTTTTACTGTCTTCTAAGCTTCTCTGTGTAGAAACAGTCAGTGTAATTCTAATGGAATCCCAAAGAACAAGGTATGAACTTGGTAAACTGGAACCAGAAAAGAATACACTTGGATTCAAAGAGCAAAAGCTTGGCATGACAGGAACCATGAAGCAAAATCCAGATAGGAAACTTAGAGCATGAATGGACATGACTGACTTGAAGCACCAATGTTGACCCTAATGAAGTAACAGGCTTTTCTTTTTCACTGAATAAACCTCATCTCCTGAGTAAAACACATTTCGGTTCACTTTCTCAGCAGATAATTTATCTGCTCTTTTTTCCCTCAAAGACGAGCTGACCAACAGAGCTGGGAACTATCTCTGTTTACAAAAGTCTCGCCTCCTATCTGCCAGCTCATTACCCTCTCCAGCTGCATCTGTATCTGAGGAATCTCCCTTAGGAAAGCGACCCCTTTCAGGAATTTGGCCTCGAGGATCTGGTCTCTGTTCTGCTGAAACCTCTGGCTCTAAGGCAAGCCTGTCAAGACCATCATCCCCATTACAATCAGACACAGGCCCAGGCTCAGAAACCTCATTGACACTAACACAAGTAACACAGGCTGAACTACAACATCTGAGTTTACATAGAAATGTGATAAATTTCAGTTAATCCCAGGGAAGATCAGGAATTGTGAAAATGTATTAGTTATTTAATTGGATTAAGCAATTAAGATGTGCTAAAGAAATTAATGGTTGCATAACCTCAGTAGCTCAGAGGCTCTTGCTGTTTAGAAAGAATATTGGTGCATTTCAGAGAGGCCGGCTGAGGCTCAGGGGTCCTATCAATCAGAGCTAGAGGGTGCCTTAATTCTACAATGTAGATGCACTCTAGGTTGGGATTTATAGAATTAGGGCAATTTGGTACTGAAGGGATCAAAAGCCAGAAAATCGTAAACTTTTGCAGTTGTGGCTTTGCCTCTGCATATATCATATTAGCCTTTTATATAGACCAGGGGTTCCCAAACTAAGGCCTGGGGGCCGGATACGGCCCTCCAAGGTCATTTACCTGGCCCCCACCTTCATTTATAATATAATATTTTATATCAGTTTTAATAATATAATATATTGTATATACATATAATATTGATAATAATATCATTTTATACAATATAATACTAATAATATTACCATATAATAATATTAATTATATGTTATATATTACATATAATATTACAGTATACTGGTATAGTTCAATATAGTAATATATAATGCTAATATTGTGCTATGCTAATAATATAATATATTGTATGTACATACAGCTGTCCTGAGTTCCCTTCGGGGTGAGAAGGGCGGGATATAAATGTAGTAAATAAATGTAGTAAATGAATGAATAAATAATTTTGGACTTAGGCTCGCCTAAAGTCTGAAATGACTTGAAGACAGACAACAACAACAATCCTTATTAACCTGACTATCTCATTGGCCAGAAGCAGGCCCTCACTTCCTATTGAAATCCTGATAGGTTTATGTTGGTTAAAATTATTTTCATTTTTAAATATTGTATTGGTCTTTCATTGTTATTGTTGTTGTTTTGCACTACAATTAAGACATGTGCAGTGTGCATAGGAATTTGTTCATATTTTTTTTCAGATGATAATTCAGCCCCTCCACAGTCTGAAGGATTGTGGACCGGCCCTCTGCTTCAAAAGTTTGAGGACCCCTGATATAGACAATGTAAGCTCTTTGTATGAACCAAAGTACAGTAGAGCCTCACTTATCCAAGCTAAACGGGCCGGCAGAACCTTGGATAAGCAAATATCTTGGATAATAAGGAAGGATTAAGGAAAAGCCTATTAAACATCAAATTAGGTTATGCTTTTACAAATTAAGCACCAAAACATCATGCTTGTCAGGACCCAGGCTGCAGAGCACCAATAACCATGCGCAGAGACCAGAATCTATCTAATATCTTTATTATAGAAATATATAAAGTCAATAAAAACAAGTGAAGAATATAGTTCAGAAGCAGACCTTTCAGATGAGGTCAAATATAGTCCAGAAATGTATTGTCCAATATAAGATATTAGAGTTCAAAGTTATAATCCACTTGACCGAAACACACACTTTGCCAAGCAAAGTGTGGGGAAATGACAGAGTCTTTAAAGTCCAATGTAGCTTGACAACAAGGCTGGAAAATAAACTTGGTTCTTGGCTAGATTCAAGACTTGAAACGAGGCAACATGAAACATGAACAGAGTCCAAAGAAGTCCGTGAAACAAGGCAAGGCTGGAAACTTGAAGTCCGTGAAACAAGGCAAGGCTGGAAACTTGATCCGGAAAGCAAGGAACTGGGGTTACGAAGTCCACACACGATCTCTCTCCTCAAGCTGATCAATTGACTCCGCAAAGTTTCCCTTGCGACCAGCACCTATATTGGGTCTCGTTTTCCCGCCAACAGAACACTTTCCCTAGAGAACGAGAAGCGAAACCCAACTCTGTCCAGATGCATGACTCCTTAGAATTTCCCAAGGGAAGCAGACCTAATCAGCTAGTTGTTTGGCAGCGATTCTCAGGCTCCGGCGATTTGCCTCCCTGGCTCCCCTATCTCTATTATAATTGTCCCTCCGGGAAAACGGGGGAGAATTCTGCCCAAGGCTTGTTTGGCTAACTTCTTGAGGGCAAACATCCTCCAGGTGGAGAGGCTCCGATTCTGACTGAAACGGCGGAAATCCCATGTTTTCCTCTTCGTCTGCCACAATAGTACTAGGAACAGGACTACAAGGCCCATGAGTCATCACAATGCTATACAACAAATTTGACAGAAAAAGTATATTCAATACACAATAATGTTATGTTGTAATTACTGCATTTATGAATTTAGCACCAAAATATCACGATATATTGAAAACATTGACTACAAAAATGCATTGGATAATCCAGAACCTTGGATAAGTGAGACTCTACTGTAGTATGTGTAACACAGGGCCTGTGCCCCTCCCTTCTTGTGAGCTGGTGCTTTTCTCCAGGAAGTCCTAAGGAGAGATGATAGCTCAGAGTAAACAAGTTAGGTCACAGATATCACCTGTGCCAAAATAGGTGTGGAAGTGAGGAAGACTATCAGCAATGGTCAAGTTTAGATAAGCTAAGATATATATTCTTTGTTAACTGCGACACGCTTCACAGCGGCCATTTGCATGGTACAGACCTTTGTGTATGTATGGCTGTTTGCCTTATCATAGCTATGATGAAAATAAATTCTTTGCTTTTTCTACTCCCCCGAGACTGGGCTTTTATGCTTGATTGCCTCCTGAGCCAGAACCCTTTTGAGGTAATTGTCTTATAGTACCACTTTCAAGTTCCATGGATCAATGCTATGCCATTCTGGGAGTTGTATTTATTTATTTACAGTATTTGTATTCCATCCTTCTCACCCCAAAGGTGGATCACATTATATACATACAGGGCAAACATTCAATGCCCATATACACATAGAACCGAGACAGAGACAGACCCAGAGGCAATTTAACCTTCTCCTGAGGGGATGTTCGATTCTGGCCACAGGGGGGAGCAGCTGCTTCATCATCCACTGTGACCGCACTTCCTCATTCCAACATCGTAAATTAGTTAAATTTGCTTCCCCACTTCTATAAGTGGTACCTTATTTCCTACTTGATAGATGCAACTATCTTTCGGGTTGTTAGGTCAGCAACGAGCAGGGGCTATTTTTTATTTTTTAATTGACAGATGCTCACCCAGCCATGGGCTGGCCTCGAACTTATGACCTCATGGTCAGAGTGATTTATTGCAGCAGGCTGCTCACCACAGCTCAGCCCATGGTAGCATGGTAAAGCACCAGGATTCTTTGGAAGAGGCAGCTAAAGAACGTATAGAACTACAACTAAATATTAGGAAGAACGCAGAGGCAATTCTCATGACCTCATGGTCAGAGTGATTTATTGCAGCAGGCTGCTCACCAGCCTGCGCCATGGTCATGACGATCAGAGTTATTTGACAGTGGGATATGTTGCTGCTCTTCTCTATAGGTTTTGAAACAGTGTCTGGATGGCCATCTGTTTGGAGAGCTTTGATTGTGTCTTTTTGCCTGGCACAAAGGACTGAATTGCTCCTGGATTCTATGAAATGCAACCACTGCATTGCACGGATCCCTGCAGGATTGCACCCTCAAGGCATAACTTTTCATAGGAAGACTTATGTTCTGCAGCCCTGATGTGGGATCTCGTTTTCTATCTCCTATTATTCATTTAGATGGAAGTTGAGCCTCCCTCCTTCCTCCCCGGCCACAAAATGCCCCAAAGGTATCCTATTTGCAATCCTCTTCGCCCATTTTTTTCCTTCTTCTTCGAGAAGGAAAGATTTAGTTCTGTCTCAACTTTCTCCAAATTCTCCTTGAATTTCAATTAGCTGGAATTAATTAAATCTAATTTCATCTACTTGAGTGAAACGCAATATCTCTGAATATAATAGTTTGTCCAAAGAGACGGCGCAGGCCCATTTAATTAAAAAATGCTAAAAAGGAAGCAAGTTTCAAAGAGTGACGCGGAAAGAAAGACACACGCGGTGGTCTCGTTCCGCCGGCTGAGAGCCGAGGCCTGGAAGACGCCCTCGGGGCTCTTTGGGTCTCCTCGCGGAGAGAAAAAGCGGGGTATAAACCAACATAACAACAACAACAACTTCTCTTCTTGGTGGAAGATCAGGCGAAAGTTCTGCAGCTGGTGGAAAATGACCTGCAACTGAGATTCTGCATTGTTGGGCAAAACACAAAAACTCTCCTTTTGTCCCCTCCAACCAATACATCACATTTACTCAATTTCACTGAGTGCTACACTTAAAATGTGAGAAGCCACTGTGCTCATCACCAGAGCCAAAAGTTCTGGGAGTCACAGTTTTCCAAGGTCCATACCCTTCTCTTGGTGCATTTACAGTATGGAATGAATGCCTTTGTACCCCAGTTTAAATGCCATAGCTCCGTGCAATGGAGTTATAGTTTCCCAAGGTCCATACTCTTCTCTGGGTGGATCGCCACTGTGGAATGAATGCAGTTGGACTTTTCTTTAAATGCCATGTCTCCATGAGACGGTCTTTGGAATTGCAGTTTCCCAAGGTCCATGACCTTTCACTGGGTGCATCTACATCAGTGGTTCCCAAACTTATTTGGCCTACCGTTCCCTTTCCAGAAAAAATATTACTCACACCCTGGAAATTAATTTTTAAAATTTTTTAATAGCAATTAAACAGAAAGATATATGTACCTGTGGCCATCACCGCTCCCCTGGATTGCTGCAGTGCCCACCAGGGGGCGGTAGCACCCACTTTAGGAATCACTGATCTACACTGTGAAATGAAGTCAGCTGGACCTTACTTTAGATACCATAGCTCCATACTATTGAAGACACATAACAACTGACATTTCAAAGAGAGATGAAGTGTGATGGGCCATGTAGTCCCGTTCCTGGTACTATTGAGGCAGATGAAGAGGAAAACTTGGGTTTCCCACCGTTTCAGCCAGAAGTGGAGCCCTTGCACCTGCAAGATGTTTGCCCACCAGAAGTCAGCCAAACAAGCCTTGAGCAGAAATCTCCCCCATTTTCTCGCCGGGATTATTATAATCAAGATAGAGGCGCTCGGGAGGCGACTCGCAGGAGCGCCAGGATAGCTGCCAGACAATTAGCTGATTAAGTCTGTTTCCCTTGGGAAACTTTAAGGAGTCATCATCTGGACACAGTATGGGTTTCGTTTCTTGTTCCCCAGGGAAAGTGTTCCTTGGCGGGAAAACAAGATCCTATATAGGTGTTTGGCCGCAAAGAAATCCTTGCGGAGTCAATTCGTCAGCTTCGGGAGTGATTTCGTGTGTAGACTACGCTACTCCAGTTCCATGTTTCCAGGACCTTGTTCTCGTCCCAGCCTTGCCTTGCTCCCCGGACCTCGCCACGGAATTCGCCACGGACCCTATTCTTGTTCCTTGCTTTTGTTGCCTTGAATCAAGCCTTGTTTGCCAAGAATCTAGTTTGCTTCCAGCCTTGTTTGTCAAGTTCCATGGACTAAAGGACCTTGTCATTTCCCCTCACTTTGCTTGACAAAGTGTGTGTTTCGGTTAATGGATTACAACTTTGGACCTTAATATCTCATATTGGACATTGTTTCCTTGGACTATAGATGACCTTTCCTGGAAGGTCTACTTCTGAACTATAATCTTCACTTGTTTTTACTGACTTTATATATTCCTTTAATAAAGATATTAGATAGATTCTGGCCTCTGCGCATGGTTATTGGTGCTCTGCAGCCTGGGTCCTGACATGAAGACAAGGGAGGAGGGATGGTGGTTGAGGCCAAGTCTCTGCAGTGTGATGAGACCTGTACTGAAAGAATACTGAGTAACACAGATAGATTTAACAGTCTGATGAAAGGCAGGGAAATCATCTGTTTCATTTCAAAACTGAATATGACTGAGGTCTACTCTGCCAAACGCTTCCCTGACTCAATGCGATGGGGTGGCAAGGCTCACCATGCTTTTGCAGTTCTCTTCTCATAACCATTTATTGAGTGCCTGGCTATGTCTCTTTATCCAGGTGCATAGCAATAATATCATCTGAGGATGTTTAGCCTGGAGAAGAGAAGATCTAAAGGATCATTACAGCCATGTTGACCTATTTGAAAGGAAGTCATATTGAGGATGGCACAAGCTTGTTTTCTCCTGCACTACAGAAAAGGGCTTCATAGAATAATAAAATTACACTATGCAACAAACTTTGATAAAGTTTCTCTTCCTGGCTTAGGAGTGTTACTTCCTGTTTAATTGTGTCCTTATTTTGAAAGTAGTTCTTATACTTGTGAAACTTTGTCGCTACAAACTATATTGAATTTGGCTGAGATATTCAATATCGCAAATTGTGCTTTTTGCGGCTGCCACAAACTACAATAGAGTCTTACTTATCCAACATTCTGTATTATCCAACGCAGTCTGCTTATAGTAGACAATGTTTCTGTAGTCAATGTTTTCACTACATTATGATGTTTTGGTGCTAAATTTGTAAATACAATAATTACTACCGTGTTTCCCCGAAAATAAGACAGTGTCTTATATTAATTTTTTCTCCCAAAGATGTGCTAGGTCTTATTTTCAGGGGATGACTTATTTTTCTATGAAGAAGAATTCACATTTATTGTTGAACCAAAAAATGAACATTTATTTTATACTGTACAGTAATTCTCATCACAAACCAGCATAACCAGACAAACTGTGAATCCTATCAGGAATTTCTTGTTACTACCATTATTTCCATGTACAACTAGTATGTACATTTACCGATCCTGCATGCTCTGATGTTCTGTTCGTTGGGCATGCTTCCAAACAAAAACTTCGCTAGGTCTTACTTTCAGGGGAGGCCTTATATTTAGCAATTCAGCAAAACTTCTACTAGGTCTTATTTTTCGGGGGATGTCTTATTTTTGGGGAAACAGGGTACATAACTTGTTTTGAACTGCTTTTTTGGTCAATCTGTTGTAAAACACAACGTTTGGTGCTTAATTTGTAAAACCATAATGTAATTTGACATTTAATAGGTTTTTCCTTAATCCCTCCTTATGATCCAACATTTTCACTTATCCAACATACTGCCGGCCAGCTTATGTTGTATAAGTGAGACTCTACTGTATGTTGAATTGATTGGAACTCTTTGAGATATTAATTGGAAAACCATTGAAAAATGTGCTGCAGGATGTCCCTCCCGCAAAAACAAAGTTTTGGGAGTTTAATACACCTTTTTATGACAGTTTCAATTCGGCAATAACATTTATAACCCAGGTACGAAAATCATGTTACACAGTGTTATAGAGTTGGAAGGGACTCCGAGGGCTATATGATCCAACCTTCTTCTGCCAGGCAGGAAGATACCATCTAAGCCCTCCTGACAGATGGCCATTCAGCCTCTGCTTTAAAACCTCCAGGAAAGGAAATTTCTCTTCATCAGGTATGGGCGAACTTGGGCCATTCAGGTGTTTTCTAGCAATTCCTAGCAACTTGGAAGGCCCAAGTTTGCTCATATTTGATCTAGACAGACTCCTCTAGATGCAGTTTCTATCTCTATATCCCTCTCTTCATGGCTGTTACATGATGTCCTGATGAAGATGCGTGCATGAATGGAACATGTGTGCCTATGTGTGCATTAATTCTACAACGCAGATGCAGCTGAGGTGGAAAGGAAAGCAGGATATTTCTTGCACCTGTGGGTTTCCAGATCCAGTAGATGGCACTCCTGGCCCATTTTCCACCCACCTTGCTCCCTCCCATATCTTAACAAGAAGGTTTACTTTGTTGAATGGTTGCAAACGAAAACCATTTGCAAGCTCAACAGTCTCTGGAGTTTAGAATGGATTCAAGATACAGCTCTGCGCCTCTTGGGAAGCTTCCCATCTCCAGAATGGATGGACAATCATTACCTTTGCATTGGATTTGTGCTACACACTTGTAAAATGTGTTGTCGAAGGCTTTCATGGCCGGGATCACAGGGTTGTATGTCTTTCAGGCTGTGTGGCCATGTTCCAGAAGTATTCTCTCCTGACGTTTCGCCCACATCTATGGCAGGCATCCTCACAGGTTGTGAGGTATGGATAAACTAAGTAAGGAAAGGAAAGAATATATATCTGTGTAGAGTCCAGGGTGTGGCAAGAGTCCTTTGTCACTGGGAGCCAGCATTAATGTTTCAGTTAATCACCCTAATTAGCATTGGAAAGGTTTTTGTCTCTTGCCTGGGGGCATCCTTTGTTAGTCATTAGCTGTGCTCTGCCCTCAGAGTGTTGGTTCCCATCCACTGTTTTGATTTTAGAGTTTTGTAATACTGGTAGCCAGATTTTGTTCATTTTCATGGTTTCTTCCATTCTGTTGAAGTTGTCCACATGCTTGTGGATTTCAATGGGTTCCCTGTGTCAGCTGACATGATAGTTGTTGGAATTAATGCTGGCTTCCCAGTGACAAAGGACTCTTGCCACACCCTGGACTCTACGCAGATATATATTCTTCCCTTTCCTTTATCCATACCTCACAACCTCTGAGGATGCCTGCCATAGATGTGGGCGAAACGTCAGGAGAGAATACTTCTGGAACATGGCCACACAGCCCAAAAGACATACAACAACACTTGTAAAACTTTGCATGCAGCTTCAGCGTGGAATAAAGGCAGCCTGACGCCACTCATACCTTCATGGATCAATCTATGGAATCCAGGAAGTTGTAGTTTGGTAAGACCTTTTTGGCAGAGAAAGCTTGTAAAACGACAACTCCCATGAATCCATAGCATGGAGTCACGGCAGTTCAAGTGTTGTCAAACTGCATTAGTTCTATACTGTAGACATGCCCTTAGTTTCTCCTTATACAAACAGCCTGAAGGTTGGAAAAGCTGCAATGGGGTACAGTGTATTGAAATTCGCACTCCACATTGAGTATTGTGTACTGTGCAGACACATGGGCATTGTGCATGTACATAAGTACAAGGGGATGCAAATCCAAATGCTCAATGTCTCAATTCACTGATGAGGATGAACCTGCTGAATCGCAGCTCCAATGTGGCCGAAGAGACCCTCTCACAAATCCCGCAACAACAAACCAGGGATGAGCTTGCAGCACTGCCTAGTTTGGAAGAAGCCAGCAAAGCCATCAGTCAACAAAAAAATAACAAAGCCAGCGGACCTGATGGGATCCCCGCTGAAATCTTCAAAGAGGGTGGACCTGAGCTGATACAACAACTCCACCAGCTCATTGAAAAAGTGTGGGTGACTGAGAAAATCCCAGCTGACTTCAAGGATGCCACCATCATCACCCTTTTCAAGAAAGGGGATAGAACAGACTGCGGGAACTATCATGGTATCTCCCTTCTAACCTCCACTGGGAAAATCCTCGCAAGAATCCTTGCAAACCGCCTTCTCCCTGTCTCAGAAGACGCCCTATGTTGCCTGGAGGCATCCTCTGGGAGGTGTTAACTGGCCCTTGATTATTTGTTGTCTGGAATTCTCCTGTTTCTGAGTGCTGTACTTTATTTACTGTCTTGATTCTGGTGGGTTTTTTTAAATACTGGCAACTAAATTGTCTTCATTTTCATGGTTTCCTCCTTTCTGTTGAAATTGTCCACCTGCTTGTGGATTTCAATGGCTTCTCTGTGTAGTCTGTCATGATGGTTGTGAGAGTGGTCCAGCATTTCTGTGTTCTCAGATAATCTTCTGTGTCCAGGTTGGTCCACCAAGTGCTCTGCTATGGCTGACAACTCAGGATGAGTTAGTCTGCAGTATCTTTCATGTTCCTTCATTTATGTTTGGGCAATGCTGCTGCTTTTGGAGGTCCCTATTTAGTCTTGTCCACACCTGCATGGTATATGGTAATAACAACAACAACAACAACAACAACAACAACAACAACAACAACATGAATGGGACCCTGAAGAAGGAGACAGAAGGCCTGATCCTTGCAGCCCAGGAGCAAGGCATCAGGACAAAGGCAATTAAGGCCAAGATCGAAAAATCAGCTGATGACCCAAAATGCAGACTGTGCAAGGAAACCGACGAAACCATTGATCATATCCTCAGCTGCTGTAAGAAAATCGCACAGACAGACTGCAATCAGAGGCACAACTATGTGACCCAAATGATTCATTGGAACTTATGCCTCAAGTACGACCTCCCAGCAGCAAAGAACTGGTGGGATCACAAACCTGCAAAAATATTGGAAAATGAGCACGCAAAGATACTGTGGGACTTCCGAATCCAGACTGACAAAGTTCTGGAACACAACACACCAGACATCACAGTTGTGGAAAAGAAAAAGGTTTGGATCATTGACATCGCCATCCCAGGTGACAGTCACATTGACGAAAAACAACAGGAAAAACTCAGCCGCTATCAGGACCTCAAGATTGAACTTCAAAGACTCTGGCAGAAACCAGTGCAGGTGGTCCCGGTGGTGATGGGCACACTGGGTGCCGTGCCAAAAGATCTCAGCCGGCATTTGGAAACAATAGACATTGACAAAATCACCATCTGCCAACTGCAAAAGGCCACCCGACTGGGATCTGCACACATCATCAGAAAATACATCACACAGTCCTAGACACTTGGGAAGTGTTCGACTTGTGGTTTTGCGAAACGAAATCCAGCATATCTATCTTGTTTGCTGTGCCATACAACGTCGTTGTGTTGATAATAATAATAATAATAATAATAATAATAATAATAATAATAATTCTACCCCGCCACTCTTGCGGAATTTCGTTTGGACGCGGGTGAAGAAAACAGACTGACAGCAGAAGTTGTCTTCAAGATAGTTTACTTTTGGCCAAGAGCAAGTGACAGTGTTAGCGAATGCCCAGAAAACGCAATGCCACCCCTTGCCTGTAGTGGCTTTCCAATTTATACAATTTTTCAGAAGCATGCGCAGAAAGCTAATTGTCAATGGAATTTGCTGACTATTATAATCCTTTTGGACATGCGTAGTTGCCTTGTAACTTATATAACTCATTACTCATCACATCAGGTGAAGTGTCCATAGTTTGCTCCACGTATGCACTATCCTCAGGTGACATGTTCATAGTTCATCCCACGTATGCATCATCCAGCAGCCAAATCATTACTGCAGTTTGCATGACCTTATATTGTGAGCAAAGAGCAAATGTCAGGCAGAACATGTCCTGTCAACACTTTCATGGAAAAACAAGATGTTTGAGTAAGGGTCATCTAGGTAAGGGATTTTTAGGTTCTTTAAATAAAATATTCAAGAGCTGCTCCATTACCACCATCTCCCCGAAGGGACTTGGTGTGGCCATCCAAATACAAGATGTTTTGGATTTCAATTCCCACAATTCCTAACAGCCTAGCAGCTGTTGGGAATGGTGGGAGCTGAAGTCCAAAATACCTGGAGGGAGGCCCAAAGTTGGCCCATGCCTGTCTTAGCTTGTGCCTTCTGGCATGACGGGGTTGGACTAGATGGCCCTTGGGGCTTCCCACCTCCCACCCCTCATTCCCAGGTCTGTTTCCCTTCCTCTTTCCTTGCAGACAAACCCCGAGAAAGAGATTTCCGGCACCTGGAAGCCTTCCAGAAGGTGGGCCACCCTGGCGTTCAGCGAGCCTCAGATCCAATTTCCGTTCCTTGTCTCTTCCAGCGAGTGCCACTTCTCCGTCTCAAGCCCACCGCCGGAACGGCACAGGGAGCTACATTTCCAATTTCATACCTCATTTCACATGGATTCCCTTTTTTTCAGGGCAACTTTCTCCTCTTTGGTTACGTGCGTGTAAACCACAGTTATCTCTATCAAATTCCGCTTGTGTGACAACCCTGGGGAAGGAAGGAAAGAAGGAAGGAAGGCGTGGGGATCCGCCTCGCGGCGTTCTGAAGTGCATATTTCATGGCGATGAATGAGTCGACACAGAATATTATTTGAGGACACAGGAATGTGTTGTCAAAGGCTTTCATGGCCAGAATCACAGGGTTGTTGTGTTTTTTCTGGGCTGTATGTCCATGTTCCAGAAGCACGGAAATGCTTTACCACTCTGACAGCCATCGTGTCAGACCACATAGAAAAACCACTGAAATTCACAAGAAGCAGGTGGACAATTTCAACAGAAAGGAGAAAACCATGAAAATGAACACAATCCGGTTAGCAGTCTTAAAAAACAACAACATCAGTGTTGTGGAATTTCGTTTGGACGTGTGATCGAGGTGACCACCCTCCCCTCCAGGACTTTGTAAAAGATAGTTCAAAAGTCAAGACTTTATGTTCTATATTCCATATATTTATAGTAGAAGGTGATTGAGACTTTTTTACTGGAGTTTACTGTGGATTATCCCTGCACTCTGAGGCAAGAGATAACAACTTCATGAATTGTAAAATCATGCTGCTAAAACTCCACTTTTATGAATTTCCATATTGGGTTCCCCAGATGTTATGAACTTCGTTCTTATCAGATATTTTCAATTGTTTATATCATTCATGATTCCCCTTTATGCAATGTAACTCACTTTTATGGATTCTCCCTTACTTCCTTGAAATCTATCTATCTGCCTATATGTATTTGTACTCTTTGGGATCCCCGGAAAATATGTGTTTTTCCCAGCTGGGTTTATATTCCAACTTTATTTTATTTTTCATTTTATTTCATATAATTGTCAAATCATGAAATCAAATGGGAAATATTTTGACCCCAACATGAACCCCAGCTCCTATGACCCAGGTTTACCTTCCCCAAAACAAAAGGTTAATCCGCTGCCGCATAACCTAATCAGAATCAGATTGCATGGACAATATAGGGCTTGAGTCGCCGAATTAAAGGTGATTCGCCCTCAAGGCAAACATTGTCATATCTCCTCCAAAAGGAAAACCAGGACGTCTCAGGAAGGCGCCCTGCTGAGCCCATTGCCACCCATCTTTACTTCCACCTCTGACACCCCAAGGCATATCTGAAATCAGTGTACGTGACAGGAACCCTTGATGGCTGTCATTAATCCCTTTAGAATTCGGCCGGGCAGGAGCTAATCCGATATTTCCTGCTCAGTCACTTCATTGTTTCAATAACTCCCGCCTTCTCCTCTCTGATTGGCCCGAGGGGGGACAAAAAGCAGCTCTCTATTGGGCCAGCAGAGCAAGGCGGGAAACGAAAGCCCGCCTCGTTCAACCTTCTAGCCTATCCGCGATCAGATGGGCGGGGGAGCGGGGCGGGAAATTCAAGGGGCTGTCAGACCGAAACATTGTATAAATATGGCTTTATTTTGAATATATGATACGCTAGTAGACTGAATGATCGCTACTAGTGTCCTTTTCAGCTGAATCGCTCAATAAAGACTCCTTGGCGGATTTTCCTTCAACTTTGGCGGACCTTCTTCATTTCGGCTTCAGGTTGTATTGCGGCTCATATTCTCCTATTGGCTCCGCCAAGGTCCGTTCTCTCAGGACCGGATCGGCTCTCTCCTTAAGGGGCCCGATCCCCTAGAAACGCGGTCGACAACATAATTTGGCTTTACCACGAAGGGACTTGCTTGGAAGTTCCAAAAATCAATTTCTAGGCTAAAATTCCAAGCGGCAACCTTGGTCCAGATATTCTGGAACAGGTTGGGGAGAGAAACGGCTGCAAGGAGGGCCCTCCGACCAACAATTTGACCTCATTTCACATCCAAATTTCTCTGGCAGTCCCTTTCTCTCTCTAGATCTGATTCAGGGTACTGAACAAAGGAGCCAGATAGGAGGAAGCAGATTTTTAGCTCCTCGAAGGAAAGGCGCCAACGTGAAACAGGGGACGCCCTGAAAAAAAAGGGAACCGGCTCCGTTGTTGAGACCCAGGTGGGCGGAGCTCTGGAGGTATTGCACTTCGGATCAGGGCTCGGTAACAAATTCCTGGTGAAACGCGGGAACATCTGGCACCTGAAGGCGTGTGAGAACAGTCTGGCTTGCAGATTACAGGTTCAAGGATCGTGGGGTAGGGGAACGGTTGTGTTCCCGGGTCACCTGCGGATTCCACGAACGCCAGCCATTCAGCCTTGGTGGAGGGAACTCTTGAAAGGACGAGCTGCATCCGGCCGGTTGGGTGAGTCGTTACTCCATTAACTGTCAGTGTAGGCAGGGGCTGAGCTAAGGATGGGTGTTTGTTCAGCACGTCTAGGGTGTCCCACCCCAGCAGACATCCCCAGGGATTCTCCATTGGGCAAGATCCTGGCCAATTGGGGTGGGCTTGCATCGAAAAACATGCTGCAGGCCAGGTTGGGCCAACACAGCACGCATAAGTGGCCCCTTGTGGCCCTTGAAGGGGAACAGCTTGCCCCCCCTCCGCTTGGAGTCGCCGAATTAAAGGTGACTCGCCATGGGGAGGGCAGGTGGTTCCAGCTCGCTTATGCCGCGATGTTCATGGCCCTAAAGCCAGGGAGAGAATTGGAGGGGGGAGGGGGTCCACGTCTTCCCATGCAGAGATTTGGGCTCCAAAAACAACCCCCCCAAAGATTCCTCTCTAGACCCTTTCCCCTTACCCCCTCCTCCAGAGGATTTTCTGGACACATTTGCTTGCCTTCTCCCCACCCCATCAGCCTCCTCCTCCAATCCCTATCCCTACTTTTTCTCCTCACCCTGAGTCCTACACTGATCCAGGACTCCCAAATTGGCCTTCCAAGGGAACCCTTACTTCAGGGATCCCCCCCCCCCAAGAAATTCCCCTCCAGAGAGTTCAGCCCAGTCTAACGTGGAGGAGGGCTCCCAGCCCCCTCCCCTCTGACCCCGAAACACACCTGATCCAAAACACTGTTCCTCTTCTCAAGTCACACTCTCTCAGCCCCCATCCCAGCCGTTCCTTTGAAGCCTGATTGCCCCCCCCCCCCCAAATTGTATCTGCCCCTGCCACTCAACTCCTGCCACATTCTGAGTTTTCCTCAGATGGGAAGAATCGCCCCACCATCCCCCTCCTTCTCTTGCCCCCCACCAGGCTCTCTCTCTCTCTCTCTCTCTCTCTCTCTCTCTCTCTCTCTCTCTCTCTCTCTCTGCGCTCATTCCTCTCTTGGAGAGAGAGGAGAAGGAGGGGCCGCGGGGAGATTGTGCAAATAGGACACTTTTTTTCTCTTCCTGTTTTTGGAGGGGCAAAGGGGGGAGAAGATTCAGTCCTGAAGCCTGCCACCAAGATCTATAGTTCTCCAAGGATCGCTTCCTTCTTTCAAATCAAATCTTCTCCAACTTGATATTCTGCCTTGCCTACCCTCAAATTGTACCCTTTTTTTCTTTTCTCTCTCTCTCTCTTCCCCGGCCTGAGTGAAAATCTCTCTCTCTCTCAAATCTCAAATCCATTTCTCCTCTCCTTCCTCTCTTCTCACCTTTTAAAATCCCTTATTTCCCTTTGTTCCCATTTTCTAGACACTATCCCTAACGTTTTACCTCAGTGTTGTCTTATATTTTCTTTTGGTCCTTACAAATGGGGGGGGGGGCATTCCTTTAGCCGCTTCTGTTTCTTAATTTCCCCTTTTCTTTCTCTCCCATCTGGGAAGCATGGCAAAGGATTTGGGTGGGGGAGGGGGACTCCCAGAAAAGTGTTGATTACATTTTGTGTGTTTATGTAATGTGTGGGCTGTAAACTCTTCTCTACTCATCCCTTTGCCTTAAAAGCCACCAGTGATATATAGTTTTCTGGGAAGGAGGGCTGGAATGGACTAGCTTAGTGCTATGCTCTCTCTCTCTCCCTTTTCTTCTGTGCCATCTCACCTCCCTATTTTCAAAGGTTCAAGCCCTAATATTTTGTGACCACCCCCCCCCCCCCGAGAAATCCTGCTGCTTCTGTGGTTTTAACTTTTTTTTCTCTCTCTCTCCTCAAACCTCCCTTATCTTGGGGAGAAAAGGGGGGGGGATGGAAGAATTGATGTATTTTTCTATATGTGAGTTTTCTCTCTCTCTCTCTCTTCCACTTCATGTTTTCCTAGGCCAAAATGCACTTCAACATTCTCCTTTTTCAAAGCTTTCTCCCCCCCCTTCCTTCCCAGCATCCCCATTTCTCCTTATAAACATACAGTCAAAATCCTGGTTTACTTTTATAGTAAAGGCACTCTTTCACTCTCCGCAGTTCCCCAACAATCTCCTTTCTTCCTTTCGGGTCCTTCTCCCTCCCTTTCCCTGAGTGCATGCGTGTGAATGTTTTAAAAATCCCTCTAACTGCCTTTAAAATATGAGGAGGGCATTAGAGTCCAGGGGACCTTCCAGGCACAGCTGAAGAGATCCAGAGGACCGGACCCAACCACCTGACTGAGGACACAGACCAGACTGCAAGACCCATAATCCATACCTGCCACCATGAACAGTTCTAAGACCTGGGTAGGGGCTCTCGGAGTGCGCTGTGGATTTCATGCAGCAGCTAGAACCCAGAGGCCATTGGAGATGGTCCTGTGAGGGTAAGCCCGGACCCCCAGTCACCCAGAAGAGACAGCCCCACCTGTGGCTGATCTGAGACCCCCACGGGGGAAGCAGCCCCATCTGCCTGGCTCAGGGGCTAGAGACTAAGACACTGCTGAAAGGATTCTTGCACCTGGCAGGCTTTTATGGCCAGACCACCGTATGGTGCCCTCCAGCTGGCCTGGTTCTGCCCTGGCAAAGGGCTACTGAGTGCAGGTCTGCCTTTGACGCTGCCAAGGAGGCCCTCATGACATCACCAGGGGACAGAATTGGCCGCCATGGCAGGAGATGTCCCAGAAGAAGTGAACAGGATTCTACCAGTGACCACCATGAGGGAAGGATGTTCCGCCCCCACCAGAGCTGTGCCAAAGAAGAACCCCAGGACTGCTGGAGCCCTCACAAGGTATGAGTGACTTCCCTGACTAACCCCACCACGGGAGGGAGGGAGGGGGGCTTATAATCTGTCCTTAGTTTCCCTAGGCACTCTCTCCTTCCCGTCTCCTCTGTTGGAGTGCTGGACCTGCCTGCAGTCACCAGGAGGCGCCGTGCTGTGAGGCGCAGAAGCTGTGCCCAGTTGCCCCCAGCTGCCAACTACAAAGGGGGGCCCAAGCTGCAGCCAAGAAAAGGCAGCCAAATGGGAGTACTGCATCACAGCCTCCATCATCCCCAGCCCTCACCACCTCCACCTTCATGCTCCATTTCCCATGACTCCAGACCAAGGGACATCTGCTTCAACACCATGGGATCACCCACCACTGACTGAACCTCAGCTTTCACCTCTTCAAGCTCCTGCCCTCCAACAAAAGTCACAATCTGATCTACCAAGGCAGAGGCCCTGCATGCAGTGAAATGTCGGGGCTTTGGGAAATGTTCATAGCCATTTCCAAGCCCCGAAGGGGGAAAAATGTGATCGAGGTGACCACCCTCCCCTCCAGGACTTTGTAAAAGATAGTTCAAAAGTCAAGACTTTATGTTCTATATTCCATATATTTATAGTAGAAGGTGATTGAGACTTTTTACTGGAGATTACTGTGGATTATCCCTGCACTCTGAGGCAAGAGATAACAACTTCATGAATTGTAAAATCATGCTGCTAAAACTCCACTTTTATGAATTTCCATATTGGGTTCCCCAGATGTTATGAACTTCGTTCTTATCAGATATTTTCAATTGTTTATATCATTCATGATTCCCCTTTATGCAATGTAACTCACTTTTATGGATTCTCCCTTACTTCCTTGAAATCTATCTATCTGCCTATATGTATTTGTACTCTTTGGGATCCCCGGAAAATATGTGTTTTTCCCAGCTGGGTTTATATTCCAACTTTATTTTATTTTTCATTTTATTTCATATAATTGTCAAATCATGAAATCAAATGGGAAATATTTTGACCCCAACATGAACCCCAGCTCCTATGACCCAGGTTTACCTTCCCCAAAACAAAAGGTTAATCCGCTGCCGCATAACCTAATCAGAATCAGATTGCATGGACAATATAGGGCTTGAGTCGCCGAATTAAAGGTGATTCGCCCTCAAGGCAAACATTGTCATATCTCCTCCAAAAGGAAAACCAGGACGTCTCAGGAAGGCGCCCTGCTGAGCCCATTGCCACCCATCTTTACTTCCACCTCTGACACCCCAAGGCATATCTGAAATCAGTGTACGTGACAGGAACCCTTGATGGCTGTCATTAATCCCTTTAGAATTCGGCCGGGCAGGAGCTAATCCGATATTTCCTGCTCAGTCACTTCATTGTTTCAATAACTCCCGCCTTCTCCTCTCTGATTGGCCCGAGGGGGGACAAAAAGCAGCTCTCTATTGGGCCAGCAGAGCAAGGCGGGAAACGAAAGCCCGCCTCGTTCAACCTTCTAGCCTATCCGCGATCAGATGGGCGGGGGAGCGGGGCGGGAAATTCAAGGGGCTGTCAGACCGAAACATTGTATAAATATGGCTTTATTTTGAATATATGATACGCTAGTAGACTGAATGATCGCTACTAGTGTCCTTTTCAGCTGAATCGCTCAATAAAGACTCCTTGGCGGATTTTCCTTCAACTTTGGCGGACCTTCTTCATTTCGGCTTCAGGTTGTATTGCGGCTCATATTCTCCTATTGGCTCCGCCAAGGTCCGTTCTCTCAGGACCGGATCGGCTCTCTCCTTAAGGGGCCCGATCCCCTAGAAACGCGGTCGACAACAGACGCGGGTGAAGAAAGCAGACTGACAGCAGAAGTTGTCTTCAAGATAGTTTACTTTTGGCCAAGAGCAGGTGACAATGTTTGCTAATGCCCAGAAAACGCAATGCCACCCCTTGCCTGTAGTGGCTTTCCAATTTATACAATTTTACAGAAGCATGCGCAGAAAGCTAACTGACAATGGAATTTGCTGACTATTACAATCCTTTTGGACATGCGTAGTTGCCTTGTAACTTATATAACTCATTACTCATCACATCAGGTGAAGTGTCCATAGCTTGCTCCACGTATGCACTATCCTCAGGTGACATGTTCATAGTTCATCCCACGTAACTCATCCGGGCAGCCAAATCATTACTGCAGTTTGCATGACCTTATATTGTGAGCAAAGAGCAAATGTCAGGCAGAACATGTCCTGTCAACACTTTCATGGAAAAACAAGATGTTTGAGTAAGGGTCATCTAGGTAAGGGATTATTAGGGTCTTTAAATAAAATATTCAAGAGCTGCTACATTATCAGAATCAATATAATAAGTAAAGAAACAAACAGAACTCCAGATAGCAAACAATCAAGGACCAGTTAACGCCTCCCAAACAGAGGATGCCTTCAGGCAACAGAGGCAAGGCTGCCTCTATAAGATACTCTCATTGATGGCCTTTCCAGATACAAAGCTACTCTATACCTCACAACCTCTGAGGATGCCTGCCTCAGATGTGGGTGAAACGTCAGGAGAGAATACTTCTGGAACTTGGCCATACAGCCCGGAAAACACACAACAACCCTACTCTATGCTATTCAAGCTTGCTCATTGCAACATTTGCCAACAGACCCCTGAGGGTGCCATTAGCCACAGATGCAGGTGAAACGTCAGGAGAGAATGTTACTGGAACATGGCCCTACAGCCAAGAAAAATCAGCACAATCGTCAAGTGTCAAGGTACATCAAGGAGCTAAAAAGGCTTCGCTTTCAACCCATTGCTCAACGGAGTCAAATTTAGCTTTGCCTTTAAAAACCAGCCTTCCGGTTAAGTGCCTGCAAATGCCAGTTGGCTCATCCGTGGATTAAACTCATTTGTAGGCTCAGGTCACAGCAGTTGGCAGCCCAGAGGTCAATGGGGCAGGGAATCCAGGGTGGGTTTCAATCCAAAATGTCAAAGAACAATTCAAGGTGTTGAATCTGGGACAGGTAGCGTTGTTGTTGTTGTTGTTGTTGTTGTTATTATTATAATATTTATATCCTGTTGCTCTTCTTGCAACGGAGACTAAAAATAGCTCAAAGTGCTCAGAAGGGATCTGGCTAAGCACTTTGGAGAGATCTTTGAAAGTTCAGGCCTAGGACAAGATAGTCAAGGCCGCGTCATAGCTGGACCTCCTTTAGCAATGGTCCCTATTGCACAAAGCCACGTGCATCCCATGGTTGGTATTTATTTATTTACTTATATATTTACAGTATTTATATTCCGCCCTTCTCACCCCAAAGGGGACTCAGGGTGGATCACAATGTACCGTACATATACTGGCAAACATTCAATGCCATTAGACATACGACACACACAGACAGAGACACAGAGGCTATTTAACATTCCAGCTTCCAACTTTCATGAGGTTATGCTCGATTCCGTCCACAGAGGAGCTGCTGCTTCATCATTCACTGTGACGTCAAGTCCTTGATGGATACTTCCTCATTCCTTTCCTCACGCTGCTGGATGACTTTTTTTATGGTGTTATAAATTAGTTAAATTAGCCTCACCACATAAGTGGTACCTAAATTTCCTACTTGATAGATGCAACTATCTTTTGGGTTGCTTAGGTCAACAACGAGCTGGGCTATTTTAATGGTTGGGCACTCAATCCGACCCGGGATGGCTTCGAACTCATGACCTCTCGGCCAGCAGTGATTTATTGCAGCTGACTACTAACCAGCTGCGCCACAGCCCAGCCCCTCCTTGTGTGGTATGTTTCCTCCTTGTGACTTTCCCATCCTTATTAATGGGCAAAACCCATCAACATCTCACATTCCTGCAACATTGCCATTACCTTCCTTGGTGTGATGGGTCTCTTCCACCTTCCAGCATTAAAGTGACATCCAGAGCGGGATTCTTATCCTCTCCTTTCTCCTCCCCACGATTCCCAAATCAGCTACTTTCTTTGGTATTTATATTTTTATATTGGTTTTTAAATGCTGCAATTGAGCAATTGTGCCAAAAGATCTCAGCCGGCATTTGGAAACAATAGATATTGACAAAATCACGATCTGCCAACTGCAAAAGGCCACCCTACTGGGATCTGCGTGCATCATCCAAAAATACATCACACAGTACTACTACTCCTACTACTACTACTACTAACAATGATAATTTTATTTCTTATCAGCCTCTCCTCATGACTCTAGGTGGGTTACAGAACAATTAAAACACATAAAAACTGCAAAAACACCACAAATACACGTATTAAAACCTATGTCTATAAAAGCTACACCCCAAAATGTTGAGTCCCTTTGAATCCCTGGATCTCCCCTCTATTTTCCTCCCTCTTTGAATGACAGAAAAAACCCATTCATTAAATTCCGCAAGTCCACCTTCTTCTCCATGGAGACGGCTGGAAATATATATCACTTTAGTGCCGGAAGCCTTATTTTAATTTTAAAGAAATGAGCCATGAACTGCTGAAAATAATATTGTTAGTGATAGCACCTGGAGAAGCCGTGATAGATAGCTGACAAGATACAGGTGCGTGCTTCCTCCCTGCATCACCTCGCAAATATCTTCTTTTCTAGCTTTTATGTCTTCGGATGGGAAATATGTTTTAAAAGATTTACACAAGAAAAAGATGATTTGACAGGAATCATAGAATCATAGAATCATAGAATAGTAGAGACCTCATGGGCCATCCAGTCCAACCCCATTCTGCCAAGAAGCAGGAAATCGCATTCAAAGCACCCCCGACAGATGGCCATTCAGCCTCTGTTTAAAAGCCTCCAAAGAAGGAGCCTCCACCACAGTCCGGGGCAGAGAGTTCCACTGTTGAACAGCCCTTCTCACAGTGAGGAAGTTCTTCCTGATGTTCAGGTGGAATCTCCTTTCCTGTAGTTTGAAGCCATTGTTCCGTGTCCTAGTCTGCAGGGCAGCAGAAAACAAGCTTGCTCCCTCTTCCCTATGACTTCCCTTCACGTATTTGTACATGGCTATCATGTCTCCTCTCAGCCTTCTCTTCTGCAGGCTAAACATGCCCAGCTCTTTAAGCCGCTCCTCATAGGGATTCTTGTTCTCCAGACCCTTAATCATTTTAGTCGCCCTCCTCTGGACGCTTTCCAGCTTGTCAACATCTCCCTTCAACTGTGGTGCCCAAAATTGGACACAGTATTCCAGGTGTGGTCTGACCAAGGCAGAATAGAGGGGAGCATAATTTCCCTGGATCTAGACGCTATTCCCCTATTGATGCAGGCCAGAATCCCGTTGGCTTTTTTAGCTGCCGCATCACATTGTTGGCTCATGTTCCCCTTCCTCCCCACGAGGACTCCAAGGTCTTTTTCGCACACACTGCTGTCAAGCCAGGCATCGTCCCCCATTCTGTATCTTTGATTTCCATTTTTTCTGCCGAAGTGAAGTATCTTGCATTTGTCCCTGTTGAACTTCATTTTGTTAGTTTCGGCCCATCTCTCTAGTCTGTCAAGATCGTTTTGAATTCTGCTCCTGTCTTCTGGAGTGTTAGCTATCCCTCCCAGTTTTGTGTCGTCTGCAAACTTGATGATCGTGCCTTCTAACCCTTCGTCTAAGTCGTTAATAAAGATGTTGAACAGAACCGGGCCCAGGACGGAGCCCTGCGGCACTCCACTTGTCACTTCTTTCCATGATGAAGACGACGCATTGGTGAGCACCCTTTGGGTCCGTTCGCTTAGCCAATTACAGATCCACCTAACCGTAGTTTTGTCTAGCCCACATTTTACTAGTTTGTTTGCCAGAAGGTCGTGGGGGACTTTGTCGAAGGCCTTACTGAAATCCAGGTACGCTACATCCACGGCATTCCCTGTATCGACCCAACTCGTAACTCTATCGAAAAAAGAGATCAGATTAGTCTGGCATGACTTGTTTTTGGTAAATCCGTGTTGACTATTAGCAATGACCGCATTTGTTTCTAAGTGTTCGCAGACCACTTACTTGATGATCTTTTCCAGAATCTTGCCTGGTATTGATGTGAGGCTGACCGGACGGTAATTGTTTGGGTCGTTCTTTTTTCCCTTCTTGAAAATAGGGACCACATTCGCCCTCCTCCATTCCTCCCATTGGAATGAATGGAGGCCACTGGGTCCTTGGGAGGAGAAACTCTCATGCGCTGAGCTTCTAGGAGCTGTCCAAGGTCCTGAAACACACCAGTTTGGGTACATTGCTTGCACCGCTCCTTTAAAGAAGTGGTGGGAATCCCATGGTCCTCCTGTAGTCATTAGACTAGAAGACCCAGCATTTCTGATTGTTGGCTATGCTGTCCTGGGATGGGACCCAAAGCTATTCACGATATACCTTATTTACTTGAGTCCACTGCTCACCTAGTTTGGCTACCGTTGAAGGGGTCACTGAACCAGAGTGACTCCATGTTTGATGCCTGTCTGCTTGAAACCTGAGATCAGTCTCTCCTCCAAGAATGATTTTAAAGTTTGCAACTTGCTGTCTTGTGACAAGATAGCATGTGTCCTGTATGTTTAGCAAGAATCAGTTGTGGTTAAGCCGATTCTGAGAAATGTATGCAATACATGTACTTTTGCTCCAACTGTGACGTTTGTGGTGGGCTACATCCTGGAGTTGTTTACAAGTCAGGATGTGCCTGCCGACCACAAACTGTGCTGGTGGTTTTTCCAGTAAAACCAGTCCAGAATGAGGAACTAGAAATGTGATAAACAAGTAGTGTATAAAAGACCCTGGGCAGATTTGCTCGGGGCAGACAATTTTTGCTCGCTTCACTGCAGCGTGAGGCTATTGTCTGTCTGTAGCTACAATAAAGGTGTTTGTCCTCAACCCTTTGGACTCCGAGTGGTTCTCATAGCAGCTTGGCAAGAGCCCGGTATTTTCAAGTGATTGGGGGACTCCCAAATCACCCCTTTCACCGTGTTTCCCCGAAAATAAGACGGTGTCTTATATTATTTTTTACTCCCAAAGATGCACTAGGTCTTACTTTCAGGGGATGTCTTATTTTTCCATGAAGAAGAATTCACATTTATTTTTGAACAAAAAACCCCCATTTATTCTATACTGTACAGTAGTTGTCATCAGAAACCAACATAACTAAACCAGACAAACTGTGACCCCTGTCAAGAATTTCTTGTTACTACCATTATTTACATATATAACTGGAATGTAAGCCGCTCCGAGTCCCTCTAGGGAGATGGAGGCGGGGTATAAAAATAAAATAAATAATAATAATAATAATAATAATAATAATAATAATAATAATTTTATTGTATGACGCAGCAAACAAGATTTATATGCTGGATTTCGTATCACAAAATCACAAGTCGAACACTTCCCAAGTGTCTAGGACTGTGTGATGTATTTATTATTATTATTATTATTATTATTATTATTATTATTTTATTATGACACAGCAAACAAGATTTATATGCTGGATTTCGTATCACAAAATAACAAGTCGAACACTTCCCAAGTGTCTAGGACTGTGTGATGTATTTTTTTTTATTATTATTATTATTACTATTATTATTATTTTATTATGAAACAGCAAACAAGATTTATATGCTGGATTATTATTATTATTATTATTATTATTATTATTATTATTATTATTATTATGTACATTTACTGTTCTTGCATGCTCTGGTGTTGTTTGGCGGGCATACTTCCAAACAAAAACTTTGCTAGGTCTTACTTTCGGGGGAGGCCTTATATTTAGCAATTCAGCAAAACCTCTACTAGGTCTTATTTTTTGGGGATGTCTTACTTTCAGGGAAACAGGGTAAATCACCTCACCCAAATTAGGATGCGCATTAGGCTCACATCATATGTAATCTCCGTGTTGAGCCAAAGCCAAAGGGGAAGATGTTTCAGGAGCTCCTCTTGGAGAGATGTCATCCCTAATTTAATTGCCATGACTCGATGCTATGGGATTATGGGATTTGTAGTTTGTTGAGGCATCAGCATCATTTGACAGGGAACGCTCAAGGCCTTGTCAAACGACATCCCCATGACTCCATAGCATTGAACCAAGGAAACCAAAGTGGATTAATTCCACAGCATAGATCAGTGATGGCCAACCTATGTCCAGTGGTTTTGTAGTTTACTCCATGGGAATTATGCAATATATATATATATATATATATATATACACACACACTAGCTGTGCCCGGCCACGCGTTGCTGTGGCAAAGTGGTGGTGGTATTGGTTAAAAATTGTTGTGTAATTTTTATTTGACGTTATTTGCATTTTTTTATTAATTTTATTGTAAGTTATATTTTTATTTATTATATTTTATTATTTTCTTGTATTATTTTTAGTTATTTTCTGTTATTATAGTATTTTATTGTATTAATTTTTAGTGTTTTTTATTTTTTTTTATTGGGTTGCTAGGAGACCAAGTTGGAGGAGCTTAGCCTTCTAACTGGCAGCAATTGGATAAAAGCAATTATTCCTCTCTCTGTAATTAGGACTTTATTTTTATTTTCTTTTTGTTGTATCAACCTAGAGGCGTGGATGATGGGTTGTGTTGTCAAATTTCGAGGTTGGGGGGCCTGTAGTTTTGTTGTTTTGTGGGTCGCCGTGATGCCATCACTCTTTTATATATATAGATATATACACAGTAGAGTCTCACTTATCCAACACTCGCTTATCCAACGTTCTGGATTATCCAACACATTTTTGTAGTCAATGTTTTCAATACATCGTGATATTTTGGTACAGTAGAGTCTCACTTATCCAACATAAACGGGCCCGCAGAATGTTGGATAAGCAAATATGTTGGTTAATAAGGAGGGATTAAGGAAAAGCCTTTTAAACATCAAATTAGGTTATCATTTTACAAATTAAGCACCAAAACATCATGTTATACAATGAATTTGACAGAAAAAGTAGTTCAATACGCAGTAATTCTATGTAGTAATTACTGTATTTACGAATTTAGCACCAAAATATCACGATGTATTGAAAACATCGACTACAAAAATGCGTTGGATAATCCAGAATGTTGGATAAGCGAGTGTTGGATAAGTGAGACTCTACTGTACTAAATTCGTAAATACAGTGATTACTACATAGCATTACTGCGTACTGAACTACTTTTTCTGTCAAATTTGTTGTATAACATGTTGTTTTGGTGCTTAATTTGTAAAATTATAACCTAATTTGATGTGTAATAGGCTTTTTCTTCATCCCTCCTTATTATCCTACATATTTGCTTATCCAACGTTCTGCCGGCCCGTTTATGTTGGATTAGTGAGACTCTAGTGTATATATAAAATTCTATTATTCTATTATTATTGTAGTATATTGTTATATTATTACTATTATATTATTATTATTATATTATTTATTATTCATGACTACATTGAAACTACAATAGAGAGAAATCAGCGTGGAAATTGCAAGAGGGACCATAGATTGTTGTACATGGAAATAATGGTAGTAAATAGTTTTTGATTTATTAAATACAGTTATATATTACAATTATAAATTTTTGTTATTTAAACTATATATATTGTGAATTTTTTTTTCTCGAAGTGACACACAGCCTGCTATAGAGTCTTGTGAAACTGCAACTCCCAGGACTCCACAGCACCAAGGGGTGCCAAATGCCATCCATTCCCCAGCAAATGCATCCAGAGTCTCTGTGAGATTCTTGCAGGGTGGTTGAAAGGGATTGCATATTAATTAACCCACTTAATGCCTTTCCAGGTAAGAGTTTAATTAATCCATCGACTCCAGCCTTCCGGGGTCTCTTGCCTGCCCCTTTCCACCTGTGCTCTCTCAAAAGAACAGGGTCTTTTTTTAAATAAACGAAGGGTCCTCCCAAGCATGCTGATTTCAGGCCACTCCAGCAGCTCCGTTAATTATTTAGCTTCCCGCTTTCAGCATGTCGGGAGTGAATGAATCCAGTGTGGGAGAAAGCACCCTCGTCTGTTTGAAGCAAGTGTGAATGTTGCAATTAGCGAGCTTGGATTAGCATCTGAGTAGCCATGAAGTTTGCAAAGTCAATCAGTGAGGGCATCTGCATAAAGGTAACCTGGCTGTTGTTGCCTGGATGCACCCTCTGTTTGGGAGGTATTAACTGGCCCTTGATTGCTTGATGTCTGGAGTTCTCCTGTTTCTGAGTGATGTTTCCTATTTACTGTCTTTTTTCTGGCGTTGTTCTGAATACTGGTAACCAGATTTTGTTCATTTTCATGGTTTTCTCCTTTCTATTGAAAGTATCCAAATGCTTGTGGATTTCAGTGGCTTCTCTGTGTAGTCTGACATAGTGGTTCTTAGCATGACCCAGCATTTCTATGACCCCAAATACTATGTCCAGGTTGGTTCATCAAGTTTGAAAAATAAATAAATAAATCAAGTGTTCTGCTATAGCTGACTTCTCTGGTTGAATTAGTCTGCAGTGCTTTTCATATTCTTTGATTGCGTTTTATTGGACTATCGGATTATGTTAGGATCATAACCAATTGGGTAGCAGAGTTTCAGGAGTGTTCCTTGAGTTTATTGGGTAATGGAAGATCACTGGGCGCAAAAAAACCATGTTTCTATTCAATGTTCTCAGCAGACAAATATTCAAGTAGACTTCTTTAAAATAACATGCTTGCTTTACTCACAACGTTGTGTATTTAAATATACAGGTACATTTCTTGTCACGTTAAGCTTTAAAAACGTTTTGGTTTGTATCTTTAACTTATAGTCTTTAACAGGCTCTTCAAACCTATATTGCGCTGTACAGCTCTCTTTAATAACAGTCTACTTCCAAGGAACTCAAGCCTCAACTGGCTTCTAACTTCTAACATTGGCTTCTGTACTCAAACAGACTCAAGCCTCAACTGGCTTCTAAGTTCTAACACTGGCTTCTGTATTCAAACAGACTCAAGCCTCAACTAACTTCTAACTTCTAACACTGGCTTCTGTACTCAAACAGACTCAAGCCTCAACTGATTTCTAACTTCTAACACTTGATTCTGTACTCTACCAGACTCGGCCTCAACTAACTTCTGACTTCTAACACTGGCTTCTGTACTCAAACAGACTCAAGCCTCAACTGATTTCTAAGTTCTAACATTGGCTTCTGTACTCAGACATACTCAAGCCTCAACTGGCTTCTAAGCTCTAACATTGGTTTCTGTACTCAAACAGACTTAAGCCTCAACTGACTTCTAACTTCTAACACTGGCTTCTGTACTCAAACAGTCTCAAGCCTCAATTGACTTCTGACTCCTAACACTGGCTTCTGTACTTAACCAGACTTAAGCCTCAACTGACTTCTAACTTCTAACACTGGCTTCTGTAATCAAACAGACTCAAGCCTCAACTGGCTTCTAAGTTCTAACACTGGCTTCTGTAATCAAACAGACTCAAGCCTCAACTAACTTCTAACTTCTAACATTGGCTTCTGTACTCAAACAGACTCAAGCCTCAACTGGCTTCTAAGTTCTAACATTGGCTTCTGTATTCAAACAGACTCAAGCCTCAACTGACTTCTAACTTCTAACACTGGCTTCTATACTCAGACTCAAGCCTCAATTGTCTTCTAACTTCTAACATTGACTTCTGTACTCTTAACAGACTCAAGCCTCAACTGACTTCTAACTTCTGACACTGATTTCTGTACTCAAACAGACTCAAGCCTCAACAGATTCCAGTCCGCTGCTAAAACTGCCCTGTTCTTCAAAGCTAGCATGATATGGTATTACCTCTGCTGGACTATCAAGATGGGACAAGTGATCAAAATAGGTCAAGCATTCCTTAATTGGACTTCCAAAATCCAAAATATTCCAAACCTTTGAGATAGGGATAACTTCTCTTTCTGATGGTTCAATTCACACAATGTTTGTTTTGTGCACAAAATTAAAACAAATATAGTGTATAAAATTACCTTCTATAAAGTGCATATGAAAAACAATCAATTTAATGTTGTAGACTTGGGACCTGCCTCCAAGATATCGCATTCTGTAGATATATGTAAATACCAGTATCCAAACAACAGCAACATCAACAAAAAAACGAAACTGAAATCCAAAAGCACTTCTGGTTTTGAGCCTTTTGGAAAAGAGGTACTCAACTCGCGTAATTAAAAATGCAACAGCCTGGGTCCTGCAGCACTGCTTTGGAGTGAGTCTTCGTTGGAGAGAAAAAAAATACATAAATAGCTAAATAATGCAAGCTGAGCTGTAAATTATAGAATTGACAAAGCCGTAAGGGGAACAGAGCGCCCGCAGAGCGTACAATTAATTAGCCAGATAGAAAAATTATGACATGATATAATTAAACACTCATGCAATTAATAAGCCAGATACAAAACTATTAAGTGTGGGTCTGTGTACTTCTCGCTATTAACTTTAAATGAGCCTGGAATATGTTGACAGTATGCTCCCCAATGCTCCAGCGCATTATAGGAAACATATTGCTCCAAATGCAACATCAAGGAGATGGGACATCACTGTGCACCAGGCATGGGCCAACTTGGGCCCTCCAGGTGTTTTGGACTCCAACTCCCACCATTCCTAACAGCCGGTAGGAGACCTATTCCTGACCCACATGTTCTTCCTCAATGAAGACATCGGTTTCCAGATGGAAGGTGGTCCTGGTCAGGGTTGGCTTGGCACGTTTCTCCTTTAAGCTTTCCATTCGTTCCTCTTCGAATTCCACATCATTGCTGTGAGAGATTTAAAGATGGGGTCAAAGCCAACCTCAAAAACCGTGGCATAGACACCGAGAACTGGCCCTTGAGCACTCTAACTTGTTACCAGTTTGTGGAAAAACAAACTACATGCAGTCCTGTCCAGACTTATCCAGCCCTTTTGTGCTTCCACAATGAGCAAATACAAGCCAAAAAACCCTCAGGAAAATCCAAGTTTTCTCTTAAGTAGCAGAGTCAAGGAGAAAATTAAACAAGCAGCTTCAAAACACAAAACATCCAGCTTCAAAATAACTCAATCCACCCGGAGCAACAAACTCATATAAAGTTCTTTGCATCCATGCATCTTCTTTGGAGATTTCTTCTTCATTCAATGGTACAAGGAGACAAGCATAGTCGGCTCTCAGCCAGGAACTTACTCCGAGTAAGTTCTGAAGCAAGCGATTCAGTAAGTCCCAAAATGCATGACAAACATTCCCCAAGTTATACCCTATTTAGGGAGTGGCTCAAGCTTGTTATCCCACTGTCTATATCCCAGGCCCGCCTTGTGAGTACAAGGGAGAGGGCCTTTTCTGCTGTGGCCCCCCGACTATGGAACTCACTGCCTACTGAAATCAGGCAAGCTCCCACTTTGTTAGCTTTTGGGAAAGACCTGGAAACATGGCTCTTTCGCTGTGCTTTCGGTGAGTAATTTCTGTTATATATTTCTGTGTTACTCCCCCCCCCCCCCCGAACATCTATCCTCTAAACTGCCCCACTTTCATATGTCCCTGTCCACATTGGAGTACCCCTCTGTCCCTCTCACTCTGGGTTTTATCTTTGTGTTCATGCGGCCTGTTCTTGTTTTACTGTTTCTCGATTCCTTGATGTGATGTTTATTATTATCTATTGTTATGGTTGAGCCTTCTGGCTCCGATACTGGGAGACGTGGTCGTAAGACTCCTCGAGAGTCGGACTCTTTTGAGGAGCGAGAAAGGAAACGGCTCCGGGACTTATTTGCAGAACCAACTGACGAAGACTCCTTTGAGGGTTTTACCGAGGGAATGGAGGAAGAGATGGTTAGCTCAGAGGAGGATGACATGGAGTGGACTCGTGTGAGGGAGGATTTGGGTGTCACCGGCAATGATAGCATGGGAGGCGACTGGCGGGTTGCAGGATCGGACCCGTGGACGGGCTGGAGGGATGGAACGGGATCCACAGCTGGGGATGCTGTGGGGCGTAGTCAAAGGTGTTTTAGCTCTGATGAGGATGATGATGAGGAGGCACCTGGAATTAGGATAGCAGCTGACAGCGATGAGGAGTTATGAACTGGCATAAAATGGGGTTTAGGATCAATGGCTAATTGCGTTGGGCAAGGTAATCTGGACGAACGCTTGGGCTCTTGTTGGGGAACTTCCTGAAGACGGGTGTGATTCGTTGCTGGATACGTAAGTTACCAAGGACACTGGGCATAGACGGCGGGAGGAACTGTGTGGGGTTTTTCTGTGCAACTTGTGTTTAATCTTGATAGCTTGGACCTCCGTCGTCTTTTTGACGGACATTAATTACCTACTCTGGATTGACGCTGGACTGACTGACTGACTACGACCCTGGACTATCCCTTCTGTGGCTATCGGTGAACTCGTGGAACTCTAGACGCCTGCACTTGGCTTCCGACCTCGGACCGGACTGGGACCCCGTTGACCGCCGTGATCCTGATTGATGTGCCTGGACCCGGATTTCGCTCGTTGCACGGAGGAGTAACAGCCTGAGTTACTCATCTGTAGCTTTTGGGTAGCAGAGAGGAATCTGCTGCCAGTTTTTTGTGTTCATTTTGACCTTTGTTTACCAACTTTTGTTTGTTTAAATTGCCAGGCTGAAGTAAGCACTTTTGAGTTAGTTCGGATTAAACTCCTGTTTAATCCGGTTTATTCTTTCGAACCGTTTTAATTCAAACGGAGCTGTTTTTGTTACTTTTTCACTGAAGACAAGTGTTTGCCTAGTCCTTTGTTTTCTACGGGCACTTTTCAGTTCTGTAACTTCAATAAACTGTGTTGTACTCTATTTGGTGGCGTTCTGTCTATGACAGTTTTATCTTTGTGTTCATGCGGCCTGTTCTTGTTTTACTGTTTCTCGATTCCTTGATGTGATGTTTATTATTATCTATTGTATTACTTTTAATTATGCTATGATATGCTGTTTTTATATTTTATTATATTGTATTGCTCTGGGCATGGCCCCATGTTAGCTGCCCCGAGTCCCCGCTGGGGAGGTGGTGGCGGGGTATAAATAAAGTTTTATTATTTATTATTATTATTATCCTTGATTGTTCTAATTATCCAACTATGAATTCTGATTGACCAGGTGTTTTTCCCTTAAGACACACACACACAAGTGGCGATCCCACAGAAACTTAGTCAAATACATGCATATACAGTAATACTCTTGGCACGAGTCTCCCTTAAGCCCTCCATATGTGCTTCTTCAAATTCCACAGCACTGCTGTGAGAGATTTAAAGAAGAGCTCAAAGCCAACCTTACAAACTGTGGCATAGACACTGAGAACTGGGAAGCCTTGGCCCTTGAGCGCTCTAACTGGAGGTCAGCTGTGACCAGCAGTGCTGTGGAATTCTTCTGAAATAGGCAACAGAGCATGCATCTTGCCCATGATCTGTACTTGCCCTGTTACTTTGCACCCAAATTATACCGCTAAATTCAGCAGAGTCTCATTTCCAACAGACCAAGCTCCGCTTGTGTGTTTTCCTGATGCACGGTTTGCCTCCTTGACTCCTCAATGTGCCGTCACAATCCCGCCATTTGCATGCTCCTCTTGCATAAAGCTGGCATTGACGTGCCCACCAGCTAATTACACCACCAAATGAGGGATTGCGCCCATGCCGCTTACGTAATCACAAAAACGCGTGCCTATGGGGATTAGAGCACTCTGGTTCCATTTGAGCCGCCAGTGCCATGCAAACAGGGCTGGGGGCTTGGCATGTAATCCAGATACTTGGCCCAATATTCCCCCCAATTTGACCTGCTCCCCGCCCTCCCCATGATCAGGCTTTATGCTTCCATGTTCCAACAATGGCATGCATCTGCAGGCATGCACACAGCGCATGAGGAAACGAAGGAAGAGCAGAGAGAGGGGGTGTTTCTCTCCAGCATGTGTCAATCTCTAGGGCGGCATTAAGCAAGCCATCACTGCCATCAACTCTTGGACGGCAACCATGGGAAGCAAAGGACAACGCATTCAGGCCACAGCGGTGGCCGACTGCATCCATCTTTCTCTTTGGCACCAAAGACTGGCAGCTCCCCTGCTTTGCAGGCAGCGACTAGGAAAGAAAAGAGCTGTGTTTTGATCTTCTACATGCCATAGCTCTCCCCCAAAGTCTCTATACGCAGGCATGGGCCAACTTAGGCCCTCCAGGTGTTTTGGACTCCAACTCCCACCATTCCTAACAGCCTACCGGATTTAAAGTGGATTCAAGCCCTGGTTTGATGAAGTCCCAGGATGCAGAACAACGGCTTCAAACTACAGGAAAAGAGATTCCACCTGAACATTAGGAAGAACTTCCTCCCTGTGTGAGAGAGAGCTGTTCAGCAGTGGAACTCTCTGCTGTGGAGTGTGGTGGAAGCTCTTTCTCTGGAGGCTTTTAAGCAGAGGCGGGATGGCCATCTGTTGGGGGTGCTTTGAATGCGATTTTCCTGCTTCTTGGCAGAATTGGGTTGGACTGGATGGCCCATGAGGTCTCTTCCAACTCTATTATTCTATGATAATCCACAGTCTGGTGCTCTTCTTGGACTCAGATGTTGGTGGTTTTTGGGAGGGCCTTTGCACAGTTTGAAGTGATGAGGAACTGGAAAATATAGATTTTTTAGACATATATTGTATGCACATTAGAAGCAGTGAAATGTAGAAAAATCAGACTGTCTCTGTGTTAGATTCTGTGTACAAGCTGGCAGGACAGGGAGAAGAGGGGCCTGTTATCTATAAATTCCAGTGTGAATTGGTTCCTAGTACAGCTAATAGAGGGAGAGCAGACTTCTTGACAAGGCAAAAGTAGGCCCCTGATTAATGTACTATAGCCCAGCCATAGTTATCTGTAACTTGCTACAGGCTTTTAGAGTGCTTAGATTGGAAAATGCTGATTGCGCATATTTATGCCCATGTATGTAAACATGTGAAGTGACATACTAATGACGAGATGTATGTAGAAGCATGTTCTTTGTCTGAATATGTATAAAAGGCAATGTCAACGCTTTGATCGGGGCTCTGGTTTGCTTTTGGAAGAGATTCCACATCTAGAGTCTTCAGCTGAATATAATAAACCAGACTTTTTGGCCTCTAAAAAGATCGCTCTTGGTGTTATCTCTCCTGTCATCTATATCAGAAGGGACCATAAGCCAGAAAATAGTAAACTTTTGCCTATGTGGCTTTGCCTTTGCATATGCCCCTCCCTTCCTGTGAGCTGGTGCCTTTCTCCAGGAAGTTCCAGGACCAAATGTTAGCTTGAAATCAACAAGTGAGGTCGCAGGTATCACTAATGTGATCGAGGTGACACCCCCCCCCCCCCCCAGGACTTTGTAAAAGATAGTTCAAAAATCAAGACTTTGTGTTCTATATTCCATATATTTATAGTAGAAGGTGATTGAGACTTTTTACTGGAGTTTACTGTGGATTATCCCTGCACTCTGAGGCAAGAGATAACAACTTCATGAATTGTAAAATCATGCTGCTAAAACTCCACTTTTATGAATTTCCATATTGGGTTCTCCAGATGTTATGAACTTCGTTCTTATCAAATATTTTCAATTGTTTATATCACTCATGGTTCCCCTTTATGCAATGTAACTCACTTTTATGGATTCTCCCTTATTTCCATGAAATCTATCTATCTGCCTATATGTATTTGTACTCTTTGGGATCCCCGGAAAATATGTATTTTCCCCAGCAGGGTTTATATTCCAACTTTGTTTTATTTTTCATTTTATTTCATATAATTGTCAAGTCATGAAATCAAATAGGAAATATTCTGAACTCAACCTGAACCCTAGAACCCATCCCAGCTCCTATGACCCAGGCTTCCCCTTCCCAAAAACAAAAGGTGATTCGCCCCCAAGGCAAACATTGTCATATCTCACCCTAAGGAAATTCCAGGACACCTCAGGAAGGCGCCCTGTGGAGCCTGTCAATTATGGCTCATCACCACCCATCACCACTTCCACCTCTGACACCCCAAGGCATATCTAAAAACTGTATATGTGACAGGAACCCTTGATTGCTGTCATTAATCCCTTTAGAAATCGGCCGGGCAGGAATTAATCCGATATTTCCTGCTCAGTCACTTCATTGTTTCAATAACTCCCGCCTTCTCCTTCCTGATTGGCTCGAGTGGGGACAAAAAGCAGCTCCCTCTTGGGCCAGCAGAGCAAGGCGGGAAACGAAAGCCCGCCTCGTTCAACCCTCTAGCCTATCCACGATCAGATGGGCGGGGGAGCGGGGCGGGAAATTCAAGGGGCTGTCAGACTGAAACATTGTATAAATATGGCTTTATTTTGATTATATGGTACGCTAGTAGACTGAATGATCGCTACTAGTGTCCTTTTCAGCTGAATCGCTCAATAAAGACTCCTTGGCGGATTTTCCTTCAACTTTGGCGGACCTTCTTCATTTCGGCTTCAGGTTGTATTGCGGCTCATATTCTCCTATTGGCTCCGCCAAGGTCCGTTCTCTCAGGACCGGATCGGCTCTCTCCTTAAGGGGCCCGATCCCCTAGAAACGCGGTCGACAACACTTATGCCAAGTGGGTGTGGAAGGTGAGAAAGATCCTCAGCTATTGGTCAATTTTAGATAAGGCATATATTCTTTGTTTGCTGCGACATGCGGGGCGGTGGCCATTTCCATGATACAGCCCTTTGGGGTATGTACGGCTGTTTGCCTTATCATAACTGTGATAACAATAAAAGGCTTGTTTTATGGAAGCAGGCCTTCCCCAACAGCCCACAACGAGCAACCTATTTTGATCAGACCTAGGTTGATCAAAACACATGAAAAGCATATACGGTATATCTTTTTGTTATGTGCCTTCACATTGTTTATGACTTAAAATGACCCTATAATAGAGTTTTCTGTGCAATACAGTTTCTCTTTCTACTTTTGGTGAGTACTGCGGCCTCACCAAACTACAGCTCCCACGATTTCATAACATTGCACCTTGACAGTTAAAATCTGCATCAGTTCTGCAGTGTAGATAAAGCCAGAGATGTGTTTCTTTTAATATTAACCAACAAAGACAGTGCAGGGGGAAATCCCTTTATAGACAGGCCATCATGGCAATGCACTTGCCTGTCAATCTTTTGCTCCAAAAAGGGGAAGCTTTAGGAGGTACCTTCGATAATAATAACACACTTTATGTGGCGACTAAGAAGACTTGCCCGGCTATGTTCCAGAAGCATTCTCTCCTGACGTTTCGTCCACATCTATGGCAGGCATCCTTAGAGGTTGCAAGGTATATTATACCTCACAACCATGCCTGCCATAGGGCGAAATGTCAGGAGAGAATGCTTCTGGAACATGGCTGAAAAACTCAAAGCAACCCAGTGATTCTGGCCATGAAAGCCTTCGACAAAACTTGCCGGTCTTGATGGAAACTCAGGACCTTCCTTTGTTTTAGGCCAAACTCACGTTCCTCCTTTTATGCGAACCCAAGATTAAAAAATTCTGCAATTAGCAGCCCGCCGCGATTCCTCTTTGGGCGTAATTGGAAGACTCGCCATTTAAGGATAAGACATAAAGCCAGCCTATTATATGGCTCATTTGCTCAGAAATGATTGCAAATCTAACAATGTTATCAAACACTGCAGTTATCTCTGTGTGGATGAACCTCCAAAAGATATATAGTTTTTGCTCTTTTATAGAAAAAGACCGAGCGCCTTTTCTCATTTTAATTGCGGCCAGTTAATCTTATCATTATATTAGTTTTTAGTTATAGGAAGTTGTTCGTGATGGGCAAGCAAGCGGTCAGGGAATAATTGATTAAAGTGCGATCCCAGCAAATGATTCCTGTTGAAAATGGGGCAGATGCTGCCGGATCATCTGGGCATCTTTTATTCATACTTGCGCATCAATATGTTTGCATTTTAAAGGCCTTCCCAAATTTGCAGAATTCACATCGTATGCCAGATTTTAGGTCATTAGGAACGTTTATTAAACTGAAAACAAAGCTTTACTGTGTATTATTCATATTAAAAAAAGTGAATCCACCTGTTTCATCTTAGTCTGCTGTACAAATACAGACGGATAGTTGGAAATGGTAACCAAAGGCCATCTAGTCTCACCTGCAATCAATGTAGAAAATTTAAAATTTTTCAAGAGATATGCTATACATTTGATGCCATCAACACAGGATCTCAAAGAATCAAAAGAACTTTTGGTCAAGGTTTTTTTTGGAACAAGCTTTTCAATACCTGTGAAGTCTTAAAAGATATATTAACCAATATTATTTTGCAAAGGTTGAATGTGTTTATATTATTTTGGTTGCCAAATTCAATTGCTGTTTAAATAGTGGAGACTATTGGCTGTATGGCCATGGCTGTATGGCCATGTTCCAGAAGTATTCTCTCCTGACATTTCATCCACACCTATGGATGGCATCCATAGATGTGGATGAAACGTCAGGAGAGAATACTTCCGGAACATGGCCATACAGCCTGGAAAACATACAACAACCCTGTGATCCCGGCCATGAAAGCCTTCGACAACACATTGGACAGTAATTGTTTGGGTCATCCTTTCTTCTCTTCCTGAAGATAGGGACCACACTTGCCCTCTTCCAATCTGCTGGGTCTTTTCTCGTTCTCCAAGAACTCTCAAAGATGATTGTCAGGGGTTCTGAAATAATTTCCCAGCCAGGAAGCCATCAAATCATGCCTCACACATCTGGTGATGTGTGAGGCATGAAACTGGTGAAAAGTCAATTTCTCTTGGGAATAAGCTTTTAGCTGATGGGGAGTTTTCCCGCAATATCACATTAGGTCTCCAGACAGAGGGAGTGAAAGATAGATTTAGGCTTTCGGAGAAACTCCGTGAGAAGTCCTTGAAACCCAGATGTGTGAGGCATAATTTGATGGTTTCCTGGTCAAGCTCGGATTTAAATTAAGTGATGTTTACTTGATGTCTCAGAGGAGACAACATTGCCAAAAGGTTTGGGTTCCAGTTTCAGTTCTCAAGTTCATGATTCAAGTTTCCTGTGTTTCCCTGTATTCTTGAGATGTCTTGAAAAAAGTTTTTATTTTCATGCTCATGGATTTATGGTTGCGGTTTTGACTCCCTTGACTTCATGTACTTTGCCATTTCTGGACTACTGTTCTTTTGTATATTGTACTGCTGCTATTTTGTAATTCCTTTTCTACTGCTCTTTTGGGAAATGCCTCTTTTCTCTTTGAACATGATTTTCTTAATAAACTGCTGTAGTTAGTGCTATTGGACTCTGGTCTGGTGCTGGGTGAAAAGGTTCCTCAAAGTTAGAGTGCAACACATACCTCACGATGGCTATGTAATCTCTCTTTAAAAATGTCCAGTGAAGGAGGATCTAACATTTGGAAATGGTCTATTCCCTAGAAAAGTTCTTCCTATTACTTATTGTGTAGACTGTAGACTCATGTATAGGTCGAATCTGGACCAAACTTGCCACAGAGACCCAACACGGCCAACTTTGTATTCTGTCGGGGTTTGGGGATGAGTGAATTGGCATCCAGGAGTTCCAGTTCATCCGTATTCAGAAAACACTAAACCCAGCCAATGTCAGATCTGGACCAAACTTGGCACACAGACCTAACATGGCTAACATGGTTTCAGAGTGATTGCCATGAGAATTTGGGAGTTGTAGTTCACCCTTATTGAGAGAACACTAAACCCAACAGATGACGGATGTAGACCAAATTTGGCACACAGACCCAACATGGCCAACTGAGAATACTGGGCGAGTTTTGGGAGGGTTGACCTAAGATTTTTGGGAATTGTAGTTCACCCACATCCTTATTTATTTTCTAATGGGAGCCTTCGCACAAAATAAAGGCAAAGACTGAGTTTTTTCCCTAAGACATAGCATAACATATGAGAGTTGAATGAAAAGTAATGCCTCCACCTTGGTTACTTGGGTTTGGATGGGAATATTTTAATAAATGAAATGCAGAAATAATCCTTAGAATGTGCTTTTTAACTACCGCTATTCACTTTTCCACATAATCAGCAGACAATTGGATACATTTCTGCCAACAATGAACAAGTTTTCTGAAGCCGTCATGGAAGAAGTCGACACTCTGTTTCCGCAACCGGCGTCTCACAGGACCCATCATGCACAGATCTTCTGATAGCCAAGCAATGCAATAATGTGACCCACACGTTCTTGTGAAATGCCGATTATGCTTGAAATTTCTCTCTGAGTGATAAGACGATCGTCCTGAATCAATCTGTCCACCTTTTGCTTGTGAAACTCGGTGGTTGCTGCCACAGGATGTCCAACTCTTTGTTTGTCACTCAAGTCAGATGTTCCCACCTCAACACCTTTAAACTTACTCACCCAATGACACACAGGACTCACATCAACACAATCCCCATAAACAGCTTGCATTCTCTGAGGAATCTCCTTTGGGGTGACAGCTTCTGCTGTCAAGAATTCATTGACTGCATGTTGCCTAAGTTGCATTGACCTTAAGTATGTGCAGGGTTCCATACTTCACACTTTAACAACACAACCGTTCAATGCTAAGGCTCCCCGCCACATGGAACGGTAGAGGAGAGTCTACTGAACAAGCCAGGACCTGCCGCAGACCAGGACTGACATCTGTTGAGGAGTTACGAAGGTGGAGGCATTACTTTTCATTCAACCCTCGTACTTAACATCCAAAAATAAACAAGGTCCTTTTCAAATAACCCGGGTATCACTGGGTACCCAAGCTAGTACAATGATGATGATGATGATGATGATGATGATGATGATGATGATGGCTGTGGCTGTGACTTTTTGTTCTGCTCCGTTGAGATGCCTTTGGAGCTCACACGGCTTCTGCTTCCTCCATCGATGCTCTTCTTCCAAGAACGTTTGGAGGCCAAGCGCAAAGGCGCCAGCAGTGCTGGGGCTCCGTTTCCCCTCCATCAAAGTGTCGCCTCATTAGCTCTGATGAACGTTTTGTCTCCCAGCCACGGCTTGTCAACAGGCAGCGCTGACAGCCATCCTGGGCCCGGTTTGATGTGCGGGAAAGGCAAGATGTCCATGCTCGATGGGAGCAGGTGCGCACCGCTCTCCGGAAGAGACGTGGCTGGATCAGGCTCGGCAGGACACTCCCTTTCATTTCCATTTGGATTGAAGCTTCCAACCCAAACACTTTGTACCTGGCTTGTCTTTTTTTTTCTTCTTTCCGCCCCAGTTGCTCATTTGTGCCAATGCGCCCTGGTGACACAACATCAGGGTACAAATCCACCCCTGAAAGTCCACTTGCCCTTTTTCATTTGATTCCCTTTTTGTTATTTCCTCACTAACCCAACAGCTGATGGGCCATATGGCTGCAAATGCTTTGCCAAGCCGATGCTTGAAGCGGTTTCAAAGATGGAGCACGAGCCTCCTCCTTCCCTGGCTCATCGTCCGTCTAATAACCTGAGAATCATTTACTCATATAATACGTACACTGGAACACCTCTCTCCTTGATGCAGCCTCTCTAGCCGTGCATCCGCACCACACGGTTAATAGCAGCTTGGTCCTGGGTTGCTGTGAGTTTTGTGAGATTGAGACTGCTTTAATGATGACGAACCCTGGAATTTGTAATATGGCAGAATGCTTTGCATCGTCTGCAAGGGGACTGAGCAGGAAGCCATGGCATGCGCTGATAAAAAGGATTGAATTAATGCAATTTGATACCACTTTAACTGCCCTGGCGCAACGTGATGGAGTCCTTGGAGGTGCAGATTTGTTGAGGCATCAGCTCTCTTGGGCTAAAGAGAAGGCTACAGACCTTGCAAAACTACAATACCCACGACTCCATAGCATTGAGCCCTGGCAGTTAAAGCAGTGTCAAGCTACATTCATTCTATTTCTCTAGTCCAGGCATGGGCCAACTTTGGCCTTCCCTCCAGGTGTTTTGCACTGCAACTCCCACAATTCTGACAGCGTGGGGGTCAGGGTGCGAGCCGGGTGGGTTTCTTCAAGCTCCATCGATCATCTTCTCCAGCACTCTGATGAATTGGTTGCAATCATCTGCCTCACCGATTCCTATTCAATGTCAGACTCAAACACATCTGTAGTCTGAAGTCCAAACATTTATTTCAATATCTATAATACATATTTACAAAGTACAACAAAAGCCATCATTCTGAGCTGGCATTTTTCTATAGCCTCTTGCCTTGGCAAGCACCAGCTCAACACACAGAGATAAGAAACACATTCCTCAGTACGAAGGAAGTTGCCAACCTCCAAAGCCGGAAATCATGCCTGATAGGCCATAGCAGGCACAACAGGCTGTCAGTCTAAACTAGCCTGCTGTTAACTGTTTCATTACTGAAACACACACTCTTGCAAAACAGCAGAAACACTTGATTTACATTTCATACACATACAACCGTAATCCAAAAAATTCCTATGCCTGCTCTAGTCGCTTTATTTATTTATTTATTTATTTACATCATTTATATTCCGCCCTTCTCACCCCGAAGGGGACTCAGGGCGGATCACATTACACATATTAGGCAAACATTCAATGCCTTTTTAACACAGGACAAAGACAAACAAACATAGCTCCGAGCGGGCCTCGAACTTGTGACCTCCTGGTCAGTGACTCATTGCTCTCCCGTCTGCGCCACAGCCCCGGCATTTGATATACAGCTGTTCCTCTCTCTCTCAGGCAAGAAGGCCATAAGAAGACTTCCAAGTTGACTCTAGCATCAGGGCTTCCTTCACCAGGCAAGGAGGAATTTTGCTCATAGAATCCTATAGTTAGAAGGAAGCATTTAATCTAGTCCCTTGCAATGCAGGAATCTGCCGCTAAAGTATTCTAAAAGGGCCACGGTGGCGCATTGGGTTAATCCTTGTGCTGCTGAACTGCTGATCTGAAGCTTGGCAGTTCGAATCCGCAGGATGGGACGAGCTCCCGTTGTTAGCCCTAACTTCTGCCAACCTAATGGTTTGAAAATGTGACAATGTTCAAGAATACAGACAATAGATGCTGGAGGTGTAAAGAACAAGTCGGCTAATACCACCACATGTGGTGGGGCTGTAAGAACATAAAAAAATATTGGAAAGTAATTAGAGATGAATGTGGAAAAATTCTAAAAGTCAAATTCGAATGTAAGCCAGAATTTTTTTTATTAGGACTATTCCCCACTTTAGATAGCAAGAGGAAGGACATAATGGAAAATAGGAACAATGCAGAGAAAATCTTCACGCTTCTAGTGACCGCAGCTAGACTCGTAGTAGCGAGACATTGGAAAGGAACAACTATCCCAACTAAAGAAATGTGGCTGGAAAAAGTAACAGAGATCAAGAATATGGATAAATTGACCTACATGGTCAAAAAAAACACCGGACGCGCCATGAAGGAAACGGACTGGGCAGACTTTGAAAAGTATCTACAAGAAGAACTAAGAAGATGATGGAAAAACAGATCGAACGGGAAGACAGAAGAGTGGAAGTCTACCCCTCCCCCCATAGATAACTTTTCCTATATCCTTTCCCTTCCCCTTTTTCCTGACAACTCCTCCACCCTGAAGAGACCCCCTCCCCCTAACCCCCTACTCCTTCCCACCTTAACCTATTTCATCCTACCCATATACTCCCCTACCCATATCTTCCCCTTTCCTCTCCCTTTAGTTCCCACTTCGATTGTAATAAATCTCAATAAAAATCATTTAAAAAAAAAGAAAAGAAAATGTGACAATGTGAGTAAATCAATAGGTGGAAAAAGGCAAAAAGATGCTCCAAGCAGTCATGCTGGCCACACGATCAGGAGGTGTCTACAGGCAACACAGGCTTCTCAGCCTGGAAATGGAAACAAGCAGGTCCCCCAGAGCCAGAGATGAGCACCATCTCCAGAGCGGGAAATGAAAGAAGCCTTTGCCTTTGCCTGTGTATTTGTGTCTCATTGTATGTCATTGTAACAAGGCATTGAATGTTCGCCTGCGTCTGTTTATATGCTGTAATCCGCTCTGCGTCCCCTTGGGCAGAAGGGTGGAATATAAATAAAGTATTATTGTTATCATCATCATCATCATCATCATCATCATCATCATCATCATCACTATAGAGAAGTGGTTCTCAAAGCATGCTTTGGGGAGCCCTTGGGGCACCATGAAGCATACTGAGGGGCTCCGCGATCACTCTTTGGGTTTTTGCTACTATTGTTTTCTACGAGTACGACGACTACTACTACTATTACTATTACTGAAGGCTGGGTGGCCATCTGTTGGGGGTGCTTTCATTTTTTTTTTCTTCATGGCAGAAGGGGGTTGAACTGGATGACACATAGGGTTCCTGCTATCATCATCATCATCATCATCATCATCATCATCATCATCATCATCATCATTTGAAACACAACAAGATGAGTCCACAGCAGACACTCTGCTGGCTGTTGTCTTGGATCACACGTCGGGCACTTCCCAAGTGTCTAGGACTGTGTGATGTATTGGCGAATAATGTGTGCAGATCCCAGTAAGGTGGCCTTCTGCAGCTGGCAGGTAATCATTTTGTCATCGCCAATTGTGTTTAAGTGCAGGCGAAGGCCTTTAGGCACTGCACCCAGTGTGCCCATCACCACTGGGACCACCTTGACTGGCTTGTGCTAGAGTCTTTGCAATTCAATCTTTAAATCCTCATATTGTGCCAGCTTTTCCAGTTGTTTCTTCTCAATCCTGCTGTCACCTGGGATTGCAACATTGACAATCCATACTTTGTTTTTTTAACACGATCGTGAGGTCAGGAGTCTTGTGCTCCAAAACCCTGTCTGTTTGAATTTGGAAGTCCCAGAGTAGCTTGACATGTTCATTCTCTGTAACTTTTTCCGGCTTGTGATCCCACCAGTTCTTTGTCGCAGGCAGATGGCATTTGTGGCACAAGTTCCAATGAATCACCTGAGCTACGGTGTTCTGCCTCTTCTTGTAGTCTGTCTGCGCAATCTTCTTGTAGCAGCTGAGGACGGGATCTATTGTTTCATCTGCTTCCTTGCAGAGTCTACATTTGGGATCTGTCGTCGACTTTTCAATTTTGGCTTTGATGACCTTGGTTCTAATGGCTTGTTCTTGGGCTGCCAGAATCAGGCCCTCCATCTCCTTTTTCAAAATTCCATTTGTGAGCCACAGCCATGTTTTTTCTTTGTCAATTTGGCTCTCGATTTTTCCCAGGAACTGTCCGTGGAGAGCTTTCTTTTGCCAGTTTTTTGTTCTGCTCTAGATTGTGTTTTTGCGGTATTCACTCTTTGTCTTTTATTCTTTTTTATTTTATTGTATGACACAGCAAACAAGATAGACATGCTGGATTTCGTTTCACAAAATCACAAGTCAAACACTTCCCAAGTGTCTAGGACTGTGTGATGTATTTTTGGATGATGCGCACAGATCCCAGTAGGGTGGCCTTTTGCAGTTGGCAGATCGTAATTTTGTCAATGTCTATTGTTTCCAAATGCCGGCTGAGATCTTTTGGCACGGCATCCAATGTGCCCATCACCACCGGGACCACCTGTACTGGTTTCTGCCAGAGTCTTTGAAGTTCAATCTTGAGGTCCAGATAGCGGCTGAGTTTTTCCTGTTGTTTTTCGTCAATTCGACTGTCACCTGGGATGGCAACATCAATGATCCAAACCTTTTTCTTTTCCACAACCGTGATGTCTGGTGTGTTGTGTTCCAGAACTTTGTCAGTCTGGATTCGAAAGTCCCACAGTATCTTTGCATGTTCATTTTACAATACTTTTGCAGGTTTGTGATCCCACCAGTTCTTTGCTGCTGGGAGGTGGCCTTGGTTCTAATGGCTTATTCTTGGGCTGCCAGAATCAGGCCCTCTGTCTCCTTTTTCCAAGTTCCATTTGTGAGCCACATCCATGTTTTTTCTTTGTCAATTTGGCTCTCAATTTTTCTCAGGAACTGTCCATGGAGAGCTTTCTTTTGCCAGTTTTCTCTTCTGCTCTGGATTGTGTTTTTACGGTATTCACTCTTTGTCTTTTTATTATTTTTTATATTATTATTATTATCATCATCATTACAAAGGCTGGGTTGCCTTTGTAAATAACCCATCCTCCAAGACTGGTAGACTTCAGTGTTGCTGTTCTTGGCTAACTGGGTTCCTGGAATGATACACATAATCTCTCAGAATGGATGCCCAAGGGTTGGACTGGAGCTTCAGGGTGCAAAAGGACCTTGTACACCCTAGAGATGAACCCAGGATGCATCTACACTGTAGAATGAATGCAGTTTGACACCACTTGAATTGCTCTGGCTCAATGCTATGGAATCCTGGGAGCTGCAGTTTTAAAGTTTTCCCATGCCTGTTCTGGAGTGATAGCTTTCCCACTTCTCCCTTGAACTCAAAGCCGTGCTGTTCCCTGGATAATCAGTTGTCCCTCCTTTGCCTTTTAAGAAAGCACCCATTACTCATTAATTGAAGGGGGGCATAATTATATCATTATTTCCGATGATTCACTTTGAAGCACGCGCTTGTTAATTGTTACCTTGTGCATACCGAGATGACTATTTTCCCTGGAAAAATGTTAATCACTTTGCTCTTTTAAAAAAAAATATAAAATCAACTTCTTCTGCACGACGTTATAATGAGCAATGAGAAAACTGTCAAGGTTCCATCAACAGGAGCGTGTGCCTTCCTCTCCGGGGGTCTCCATGGCAACGGGATACATCCCCATCCCACCTCCCATCACTTTACCTGCCCTTAAGATATATATTAAAAAAGAAGAACAGACTGGAATGGAGAGCTCGGATATCTGAGAAGTGAAGGTTGCACCTGAGGTGGAGAATTCTGGATGGAAGATCTGGTTTTCTCCCTGGCTTTGGTTACAAGGGAACTACGGTTTCCCTATTGGTGGTAGAATCATCGACTTGGAAGAGACTTCAGAGGCCATCCAGTCTAACCCCTTCTGCCAGGCAGGAAAAGCACAAACAAAGCCCTCCCGACAGATGGCCATCCAGCCTCTGCTTCAAAACCTCCAGAGAAGGACTCCAAGGGAGCAACAGATTCCACTTTCGGACAGAATTTACTCTGAGGATGTTCTTCCCAATGTTTATGTCGGTGTGGTGTCAGGGAGTGTGCTGGGTGGGATTTCTTCAAACTCCCTCGATCATCTGCACACCAGCACCCTGATGAATTGGTTGCAATCGTCTGGCTCACCAATTCCTGTTCAATGTCAGACTCAAACACATCTGTAGTCTGAAGTCCAAACATTTATTCAATATCTATAATACATATTTACAAAGCAGAGCAAAAGCAATCGCTCTGAGCTGGCATTTCTCTTCAGCCTCTCGCCTCGGCAAGCACAGCTCAACACACACAGAGATAAGAAAAACACATTCCTCAGTCCGAAGGAAGTTCCCGTCCTCCAAGGCCGGAAATCATGCCTGATAGGTCAATAGCAGACTCAACAGGCTGTCAGTCAAAGTAGCCTGCTGTTAACTGTTTCATTGCTGAAACACACACTCTTGCACAACAGCAGAAAACACTTGATTTACGTTTCATACACATACAACCATAATCCAACAGTTTAGAGCAGGCATGGGCAAACTTGGGCCCTCCAGGTGTTTTGGACTTCAACTCCCACCATTCCTAACAGCCGGTAGCTGTTAGGAATGGTGGGAGTTGAAGTCCAAAACTCCTGGAGGGCCCAAGTTTGCCTATGTCTGGTTTTTCCTAGTGTTTAGGTGGAATCTCTCCATTGTGTCCTAGTCTCCAGGGCAGCAGAAAACAATCTTGGGTTGTTGTGAGTTTTTCGGGCGATATGGTCATGTTCCAGCAGCATTCTCGATGTGTCCACAAGCTTGTGGATCTCAATGGCTTCTCTGTCTGACATGATGGTTGTCAGAGTAGTCCAGTATTTCTGCGTTCTCAAATAATATTCTGTATCCAGGTTGGTTCATCAAGTGCTCTGCTATGGCTGACTGCAGACTAATCCTGTCGCACCTCAGGTTAGTTCCACCTTACTATATACACCAGGCTGCACACAGGTTGAAGTCTTTTGTAGTTTATTAGGAAATAGAAAATAAATAGTTCTTTAAAAGCAAAACTAAACTTCCAAAAGATTGTTACAAAACAAGGCTTTAGAGAATAATCCAAGAAATCATAAGGAATAAACAAAGTCCCATTAGAGCATGACAAAGTCACATGAACACACAAAGGCTTCAAGGTAATCCAGGAAAACGAGAGCTTGCTTCTTGGCTTGAACGAAAAGTTGCTTTGACAAAGATTTGTCCCCCAACACACTGTTTTAATACCCTTTGCAAAGCATGAAAGCATTTCTTTGGCCCCTGACCTCCTTCTTATTTGCTATTTTCACACTCCTTCGAACGCTGAATTCCAAATGGTCAGCTTGATCTAGAGATTCCGTTTCACCAAGGTCAACCTGCTCATTAGCGTCTGCCTGCTTGCTATCAGACTGAGAACTGTCCTTCTTTTCTGAGTCAATTTGCACCTGGCTAGTTTCAGTATCACCAACACCATTCCCTGCTGTGTGAAAAACTCCTTGTTCCTCATCTTCTACAACAGGGACACTCTGAACTGAATCCCATAATCCCCATCAGAGTCACTTTGAGGTTCCAGCTGAGTCACAAGAAATCCAACCAGAGAAGCCATCCATAGCAGAGCCCTTGATGGACCAACCTGGACACAGAATATTATTTGAGGACACAGAAATGCTGGACCATTCTAACAATCATCATGTCAGACAGGGCCGGCCGGAGATATTTTTTAATGTGAAGCGGGGGTGCTGAAAAGCGCCCCCGCCACCGGCCCCGCCTCCCTGGCCCCGCCCAGCGTGCCCTGGCCCCGCCTCCCACGCTGCGTGGGAGGCGGGGCCAGGGCGAATAGTGAGGGCGGCGGGGCCAGAGTTGGCCCCGCCCCCCACCCAGCGTGCCTTGGCCCTGCCTCCCACGCAGCGTGGGAGGCGGGGCCAGGGCACGCTGGGCGGGGGGGGGGTGGCGCCAGAGCTGGCTCCGCCTCCCACGCTACTCCCGCTCGCGCAGGTCCGGGGGGGCGCCGTCAGGCTGGGCGGGAGGCGGGGCACTGCCCTGACGGTGCCCCGCCTCCCGCCCAGTGCGCCCTGGCCCGTCTGGCCTTTTCTAGCTGGCCAGACTGCAGCGGAGGACCTCCGCTGCAGTCTGGCCTGCTAGAAAAGGCCAGACGGGCGAGCGGGAGTAGCGTGGGAGGCGGGGCCAGCTCTGCCCCCCCCGCCCAGCGTGCCCTGGCCCCGCCTCCCACACTGCGTGGGAGGCAGGGCCAAGGCACGCTGGGCGGGGGGGGGCGGCGTCAGAGCTGGCTCCGCCTCCCACGCTACTCCTGCTCGCCCGTCTGGCCTTTTCTAGCTGGCCAGACTGCAGCAGAGGTCCTCCGCTGCAGTCTGGCCAGCTAGAAAAGGCCAGACGGGCCAGGGCGCACTGGGCGGGAGGCGGGGCACCGTCAGGGCAGTGCCCCGCCTCCCGCCCAGCCTGACGGCGCCCCCCCGGACCTGCGCCCGAGGCGGCGGCGTCAGGTGCCTCTATAGTGGGGCCGGCCCTGATGTCAGACTACACAGAGAAGCCATGTGTTGTAGTCCATCCTGTGTTAGTGTCTGATGTCAATGTGGTTTCTGGGCCTGTGTTTGATCACAATTGGGATGATGGGGTTATTGACAGTCCTGCCTTCAAGCCTGAGGTTTCTGCAGAACAGAGGGAGGATGCTCAAGGCCACATTACTGAGAGAGGCTTTCCACAGGTTTTCTGAGAAAGATTTGTAAGATGCAGATGTAGAAGTTAATGAGCTTAAAGATAGATGACAAGACTTTTGTAAACAAAGAGAGAGTTCACAGTTCATTTGAATGTCAGCCTGTTTTTGGGGAAAAGAGGGAAGGTAAAGTGTTATCTGGTGGAAAAGTGAAATCGAATGTATGTTTTCCCGGCTGTATAGACATGTTCCAGAAGTATTCTCTCCTGACGTTTCACCCACATCTATGGCAGGTATCCTCAGATGTGGGTGAAACGTCAGGAGAGAATACTTCTGGAACATGGCCATACAGCCCAGAAAACATACAACAACCCTGTGATCCCGGCCATGAAAGCCTTCGACATTGAAATGGAATGAGTTCTTCTCACTGAATGAGGCAAGAAAGGTTTTAAAAGAGACAAGACAAAGCTTTTTACCTCAGAGTGGTCAACATTGATTATTCATGCCAGTCTTGCCAAGTTTCTGCTCTGTGTTTCCAAGTGGATTTCTAGTTTCATGGTTCCTGTCTTGCCAAGTTCCTGTTCTGTAATGCCAAGTGGATTTTTAGTTCTATGGTTCCAGTTTTGCTAAGTTCATGTTTTGAATATTGGGATGTTACACTGTCTTGTGCTTCCGAATTTTGCAACCTTGTACTTTGTGTTTTATTCTTGTATCTTGGAAGTTATGGACTAATGGTTACATTTTGTAGATACCTTTTTGGACTATACTTTTATATCATTTTTATTGCTTGGATTTTATATATTCTTCAATAAACCTGAACATCAGGAAGAACTTCCTCACTGTGAGAGCTGTTTGGCCGTGGAACTCTCTGCCCCGGACTGTGGTGGAAGCTCCTTCTTTGGAGGCTTTTAAGCAGAGGCTGGATGGCCATCTGTCGGGGGTGCTTTGAATGAGATTTTCCTGCTTCTTGCAGGGGGTTGGACTGGATGGCCCGTGAGGTCTCTTCCAACTCTACGATTCTATGATTCTAACTGCTTGCAGATGATACCCAAATGGTGTGGTGTTTTAAGGTCAGAGGGGTTCCATACAACACCATGGAAATCCACAAGAAGCATGTGGACAATTTCAACAGAAAGGAGGAAACCATGAAAATGAACAAAATCTGGCGACCAGTATTAGAAAACCCCAGAATCAAGACAGTAAATAGTGAACAGCACCCAGAAACAGGGGAATTCCAGACAGCAAACAACGAGGTGCCAGGTGAAATGTCAGGAGAGAAGGGGACACGAGAGCCATGTTTCAATATCCCTTTCAGAGGATGTGCATTGAGGAGGGGACAAGCTTGTTTTCTGCTGCTCTGGAGACCAGGACACAAGGGAGCCATGGAGTCAAACTGCAGGAAAAATTTCATCTGTTCTGTCATGCTCTGGGCCTGTAGCTATTGTCTTTGTATAGGATGTATACTTTATGCCCAGCGGGAAGCCAGGGCACCTCAAAGAGAGGTTCTTGAGGATTTTCCTGAAAAGGATAGTCCTTTGAGTCTTTAATGAGATAACAAAGTCTTTATTATTGAACAAATAATAAATCTTCAAGGAGTCAAATAACACTTCAAGGGTTCCTTAATAAACTGTTGGCCTTTTTAGTCTTGTCCCCAGGGGACAGACAGGCTTTGGATAACTGTGCTTTCTCTATAAGAAGAAAACCCCCTTATAACCTCTCCTAGGCTGTCTATTATATGGGCCTAGCTGATGTGGGACCCACTACCGATTCCAAATGCATCTGGGTATCGAGTGGACCTACCAACCAAGGCTTGCAGATGTTTCAGCTGGGGTTGCGTGGATCTGTGGTGCTGTTCCCTCTCCGAGGTTTCTTTGGAAACTTTACGGCTGTTTCCCTCAGGAGCTGTGAGGCTGAGGGGCTGTGAGCTCTTAGCCAGAACCTTTGGGACTTTCCCCCCTGGAATTTCTGTTTCTGATTCCTTGGATGTTCTATATCCCCGGATGTTCTTGAGATATGAAGCTTTTCTATGGGATGAGCTGGTCTACGTCCTATAGCTTAGCTTCCTTAAGTGAGACTGACTTAAAAATGGCTCCTTCCCTCCCAGAGCCCTGAACAAGGGGCGGAACCAAACTTAATGATGATGGACAGGCGGCCTGCCCTATGACTGCAAACATTAGCAGAAAGAAAATAAAGTTGGAGCTCCTGGTACAGCCGTACCAGCACAACATCTGAACATAAGGAAAACCTCATTGCAATCATAACTGTTTGACAATGGGATTTGCTACCTTGGGAGTCTGGTGGAGTCTTATTCTTGGGAGGGAAAGTCAGAACCTGTCAATTCATGGGAACAGTCTACCGGTCGCCTGGATGCACCCCTTGCAGAAGACAGTAGGATGGGACATTGTGTGCCACTCTCAGAATATTCCAGGAAAACCTCCAGTTTCTCAGCTTCCCTTGTTTCCGAGTTGCAAGTAACTTGGCAGGCATTATATCCACCCAAGTTGGTGCCGCGTCTTGTTTGCCAACACTGAACAAATGGCAGGGAGTAATGTATATTCAGCACCACAACAACCCGACAACTTGGAAAGAGCTAATTCAATTAGATATTCTGTTCTTGGTGTGGCGTATCCAACTTGTCCAGAGATATAATCCTTACTGGCAAAAAGAGGAGATGAACAGAAGGAGGAAGCAATACAGTGCAGCCGGCGCCAATCTGTCTTCCCATCTGGATGGTGGTGGTCCTGATAATAATCGCCACGTTACACACGGATGCCTTGTCCAGAGAGATTTCATGATCCGCACCTAATCCCCCTCCGCAAATATAATGGGCTGACGTTATGCCACGGAGGAGACGGCAAATGCGAAAGCAAAGCAGATGGACTTCAAGGCAGAAGAAAACTTGTAGAAACTTCATGCCGGTTGGTCCTTCTTCTCCTTTGTTCTTTTTGGAGAAACAAACTTCACCAACACAGATGGATATGACGAGAATCCATTGAATAAGACGCTCCAGGATAAAATAAAACGGGCACAGTCACAATGTCTTTCTATCTGTGGTTGTGTAGAAGAAGGCATTTCAGAGGATGTTGCTTGTTCCTCTTCTATACAACCCTCAAAACAAGGATGGACAAGTCTAGAAGACTAAGGGGCTGCATTGGACCCCCCAATAAGAGTGTGGAAGGGTGCCATTCAGCTGCTCTCCCTCTGAGAAAATGCCTCCAAATCCTCTCTCAATGGTATGGGGCAGGTTTGCAATCTTTCAGACTCCCAGGAAGATCTTTAACAGAACATGAGCAGAAGCCGTTTCCTATTTACTCTCTCTTTCATGCAATACACCTACTGGGTTTCAGTTGGACCAAGGCCTTTCCCAATGCTCACCATACTCCTTAAAGAGTTTTGTGGGGCATTTTTGAACCCTGGAAACATCACAAATATGTTCCCGAGGACTGCATTTGAACCACTCCTGCCTCAATGTTGCACTCTAGCACTGAAACACTTTTTCACCCAGCACCACACCAAAGTCAGTAGTTCTATCTAAAAATGTTTATTGAAGAAAGCCGGTAAAAATGGGAAAAGGACATTTCCAAAAGGAGCAGCAGAATAGAAAATACAAAATAGCAGTAATCCAAAAATGCCAAAGAACATAAAATCAAGAGAACCACAATCCACAGCAGTACTTCAAACATAAATCCATAAACAAGAAAGCAAGAACATTTCCAAGGTAAACCCTTCAAGGACACAAAGGCATGGACCAGAATAGGAAACTTGAGAATACTTGAATCATGAACTTGAGAGCAGAGACAGGAGAGCCATCCTATATGGCAAAGTTGTCTTCTCTGAGAGGCGTGAAGCCAACACCACTTAATTTAAGCCTGTTCAAGTAGCAAGATCATGTTGAATGCACCTGGACTTCAAGGTCTTATTGCGGATTCTCTCAGACCATTTACTTAGTCTGTTTTTTACTCCTTCCATTCTCAAGCCTAATCTGGCTTCTCGGGAAAACTCCCCATCGACCAAAGGCTGTTTCTCATGAGAACTGGGACTTTCACTTCTTTCACTTTCCCCGGTTGCCTGGGAATGAGCACAGAAATCCAAAACATTGGCCTCATCTGCCTGCAGTTCTCTCCTAGAACCGACAGACTCTTCACTTTGAAACCCATCAAACTCCTTGTCCTCAGAGCAATCCTCAGCTGCTTGCTGAGTTACAACATGCAAAAGCAGAGGTGCTAACTCTAGTTTTCATGCTGGCAACTCTATGTTTACTAGTCACTGGTTTAGGACTTTATTGCACGAAGAGGCAAACTGGCATTGGTGATGATCCCTTCAAAAAAGGACTGTGAAATTTAAAATTCATAACATAATATACAGTAGAGTCTCACTTATCCAACACTCGCTTATCCAACGTTCTGGATTATCCAACACATTTTTTGTTTTCAATGTTTTCAATACATCGTGATATTTTGGTGCTAAATTCATAAATATAGTAATTACTACATAGCATTACTGCGTATTGAACTACTTTTTCTGTCAAATCTGTTGTATAACATGATGTTTTGATGCTTAATTTGTAAAATATAACCTAATTTGATGTTTAATAGGCTTCTCCTTAATCTCTCCTTGTTTTCCAATGTATTCGCTTATCCAACGTTCTGCCGGCCCATTTATGTTGGATAGGTGATACTCTACTGTAAAACTTTATTATAATAAAACTTTATTTGTATTCCGTCCTATCTCACCAAGGGACTCATGGCGGATTCCAACATACAATGGCAAACATTCAATGCCTCCATAAACAAACAATACTGACAAAAAATCCCAGAGAAACCCCGCATATGAAAATAACATTAAAACCTAACATCATATTAAAGCTAACATCAGTAAATTAAACCTAACATCAATAAATTAAACTATATGTTTAATTTATGCAAATTAATATGCAAATATCACATTAAAATTAAACAAACCACTAGGGATGTGTGATCCATTAAAAATGGTTAAAAAGTCATTACAAAACTGGGGCGGCGGCGCTGGTGCTTCATTTCTAAAGTGTTTCAAAAGTATACTTAGTGAAAATTTTGTTATTATTTTGTTACAGTAATCAAATTACTATAATTGGGAAAATTTCAGGGACTCCTATCTCCCTCATTTTTAAAGCTATTGGGGTGAAACTTGCTATAATGGTAGAACACATTTACCACTGTGAGCCCACTAAATTTCAGAACATTTTACTTATCTATGGATTTTTGCCAAATTTTGATTTTTAATAAACAACACTTTTTATAATAAAGAAAATCTGTTCCTGGTTTGGAAATTTTATTTCCTGTTTCAATGTGTAGTCTTTACTTTGAAAGTAGTTGTTCTACTCCAGAATCTTTGTTTTTGTGGCAGAAACTTTGTTAAATTGGTGGAGACTCAACAAAAGGAAAATATAGTATAGAATATTAAGAAATGTATTAGAACTCTGGCTGGCTACAGACCGATCTCCTCTCCTAATTGGGGCTTTCTGATGCTGATGCATACTGGGAAATGTAGTTTAGGGTAGAACCTTTTGAATTCATTGGTATAGGATGCCTCCCCTTCCCAAACTACATTTCCCAGAGTTCTGTGCTGTTCCCAAAATGCACTGCTCTCTCTTTTCACGGCTCCTAATGCCGAGTGTATTAATTCCAGGCAGGCAGGCAGCCTTTTTGGTTTAATGGCTTGTCTTCCTTGCATTGAATAGGAAACTGACTCTGGAAGCCTTCTGAAATTTATAAAACTAAAATGAAAAAGTATGGGGTCAGTTTAGATTCTAAAACATTTGGTGTGGGCCACGCAAACGCTTCGCATATGGCTTCCGACGTACAAAACTTCTGATTCTCTTACGATTCCCGACTCTGTCCCGCAAGGCTCTGTCCTGGGCCCGGTTCTGTTCAACATCTTTATTAACGACTTAGACGAAGGGTTAGAAGGCACGATCATCAAGTTTGCAGACGACACCAAACTGGGAGGGATAGCTAACACTCCAGAAGACAGGAGCAGAATTCAAAACGATCTTGACAGACTAGAGAGATGGGCCGAAACTAACAAAATGAAGTTCAACAGGGACAAATGCAAGATACTTCATTTCGGCAGAAAAAAAGCTAGTAACCTTATATTTTTACTATACTTGGGCAGGAAGCATACCATAGAATTGCTTTGGAGGACCTGGAGAGCCCATATTAGTTCTGAACTGTCTGCACTCCTGGAGTGTCTGAATTTCCATGATGCTTTGTTGGAACACCACTTCTAGCATGCATATTTCCAGAGGGAGAAAAAGTTGTGTTGAGTGGGAGCAGCACAACATACAAGAGGCGTGTTGTTGGAAGGCACTCTGGCATTAATTGTGCGCAATGAGCTAATCTCCATTCTGGGCCGTCCTCCTGGCCGGGAATCACGCGGTTTCAACCTGTGTTCGGTAAACGCCTGCTACAGCGAAGGTTATCACAGATAACACAGCAAAGGCAATTACGCTGTTTCATGCTTCAAAGACATTAAAAAGCTTCCAGTAATAGCCTGGCTGTTATGTTTTCATGGCATCTTATTGTTTTCTGCTTGTTTTTAGGATATGTTTCCCCTCTCTCTTTCTTGTGTTTTCTGCTCTTTTCTATTTTTCAGGGAGAAGTTTTCGAAGGTTTCTGAATGTCCCTGAGGCAGAGACGTGACATCCGATCAACGGAGTGTAAATCTCCGCATGCGTTGTTTGTGTTGGGAATCATCCTGGACTACTCAAGTCTAAATGTAGTCAGATAGATTAAAGAGTTAGACTGAGGGAATCCTTTCCCCGTTAGGATTCACCATTGTTTCCTGCCTCCCATCCTATTTAGGTCAGCCCACCCTTTGATGTTCCTAGAAATGTAATCCTAGAGCTTTGACGTAACTTCCCCAATTTGGTCCTTTGGAATGTTTATGGCCCTAGAGAAGAAGTAACCAGACCCACGAGGCTGACCGCCATTCCAGCTTCCTGCTTTGTTCCAGAGAGGACGCACCTCTGTCCTCTATTAGTCAAGATGTAGTTATCTATAGAGCTTTGTTATTTTAATCCGTCTATGTGTATTAGATCAGGATAGACTAGCTAGATAGGTCCTAACCTTTTCTATTCTTCAATGGATTTCTTTTTACCTCAATAAATGCTTTTAAACTTTAAAGCTAACTTTGCATCCCTTTTGCCTTCCTGATGACACAGAGGCCTTCCAAACTCACACCTGCAAGTCTCGCGCTGCTGCAATTCTTTGCTATTTTAATGGGAATTTACCTCATAAAGAGGGTGATTAGAGCGTAACGGCTCTTCCATTCCCAACAGTTTGACGGTGGCTGTACACGCTTGCGTTGGATGGCGAAATGGTACAATATTGTGGGTGTGAAATAAGAGTGAAAGATTCAGCTGTACAGTGATCAACTCCCTCTTGACAATAGCTGCATTGTTTGTCAAGCCTTTTCATTTGTGTTTTGCTAGAAATGCTGTAAATGCCATATCATGTGCCCAGGACCAATGACCAGAAGTTATGGCTACATCCAGTGCCAGAGCCTGAGAACACCTCCTAAACAATGAACACTTTCTGAATACAGTATTTATTTGTTTGTTTACAAACAAATAAATCTCACCCCAAAGGGGACTCAGGGTGGATCACAATGTACACATACATGGCAAACATTCAATGCCATTAGACATATGACACACACAGACAAAGACACAGAGGCTATTTAACATTTTCCAACTTTCTGACTTCATGAAGGTAGTCATGCTCAATTCCAGCCACAGGGGGAGCTGCTGCTTCATCATCCACTGTGACACCAAGTCCTTGATGGAATACTTCCTCATCTTTTGGCACGCACACTGCTGTACATTTTTATGGTGATGTAAATTAGTTAAATTAGCCTCCCCATATAAGCGATCCCTAAATTTTCCTACTTGACAGATGCAACTGTCTTTCGGGTTACTTAGGTAAACAACAAACTGGGGCTATTTAATGGTCAGGCACCTAATTCAATCTGGGCTTCGAACTCATGACTTTTTGGTCAGTAGTGCTTTATTGCAGCTGGCTACTAACCAGCTGCGCCACAGCCCAGCTTTTCACATAGACCTTAATGCAGGGGTATCACACTAATGTTCACTAAGGGCCACTTCAACCTTACGGCTGCCTTCGAAGTCCGCTTGTAATTGTAAGGCTATCTAAATGTAACTATGCTGTCCTGGCACTGAAAACCTAGCTGGCTACTCAAAATGGCATGGTGGATTTGGCCCGCAGCCTTGTATTTGAGACATGTGATGTAATACATATGCATTCAATATTGCTCATGTGCACTTTGTCATTGTCTTCATAACTCTAAAGTTCTATAAAACACTTGACATTGGGAATAAAATTTATCTTGTACAGCGCTCAAGATAAGTAGCCAAAGTTATTGTTTATTGGATTTTTTTTCCTGCTCCATTTCAGGGCTCATTCCAACTTTCACTTGGGAGGATGAGCAGGGTTGACATTTAATCCTCCCAACAATTTCCTTCCCTTTCCCTTCCCCTTCTCCTTCCTTCCTTCCTTTTCTATCCCGCTATTCTCTCCATTCTCATTGAACATCGAGAAAACCAAAGTGCTCTTCCAACAGGCACCAGCTAATTCCTCTGCAAAGCCAGAAATACATCTTAATGGTGTAACATTAGAAAACATTGACTATTTCCGCTACCTTGGCAGCCACCTCTCCACAAAAGTCAACATCGACACTGAAATACAACACCGCCTGAGCTCTGCGAGTGCAGCATTTTTCTGAACGAAGCAGAGAGTGTTTGAGGATCGGGACATCTGTAGAGATACCAAGGTGCTTGTTTATAAAGTTATTCCCCTCCCAACCTTGCTCTACGCCTGCAAAAAGTGGACGGTATACAGACATCACACCAAACTACTGGAGCGTTTCCATCAGCGTTGTCTCAGAAAAATCCTGCCAATCTCTTGGGAAGAAGACAGACAGACAAATGCCAGCATGCTGGAAGAAGCGAAGAACACCAGCATTAAAGCGATGCTCCTACGCCATCAACTCCGCTGGACTGGCCACGTTGTCCGAATGCCCAAAGATCACCGTCTCCCAAAGCAGTTACTCTACTCCGAACTCAAGAATGGAAAACGGAAAGTCGGTGGACAGGAAAAGAGATTGAAAGATGGGCTTAAAGCCAACCTTAAAAACTGTGGCATAGACACTGAGAACTGGGAAGCCCTGGCCCTTGAGCGCTCTAATTGGAAGTCAGCTGTGACCAGCAGTGCTGCGGAGTTGAAGAGGCACGAAAGGAGGGCTTAAGGGAGAAACGTGCCAAGAGGAAGGAGCGTCAAGCCAACCCTGACCGGGACCGCCTTCCGTCTGGACACCGATGTCCTCACTGCGGGAGAACATGCAGATCAAGAATAGGTCTCTTCAGCCACCTACGGACACACCCCGAAGACCTCACAACTGGAGGACCATCATCCTCAGCCTACGAGGGATCACCTGAGTAAGTAAAGTCTCTCCATAGGGAGTCAAGGTGACTCACAATAACATGATGCGAGCACTGAGTCATGGCAGTTAAAGTGCTTCAAATTGCATTAGTTTGTTATGTGATTTCAGCATCTGGGGGTTTGGAGGCCCAGCTTGTCTAGTTTGCCAGAAGGCCAAATAACACACAGATGGGTTGAAGACAAAATCAAAGGTTTATTCTCAATGGCTTGAGATAATGTGAGTAGAGGAAGCACTGACATGCCGCAATTGCAAAAGCAGAGCATTTCGAGTTCATTTGGCAGCTATTTAAGAAATCCATGACAGCTCCTGATTGTTTGAGAAAATTTTCCGGTGAGTATCCACATCTTAGGTGGCTCAAGACTCTGTCCAATGTCATCATTGGTTGGCTGTTCATGTTGGTGGGAAATCTGGATTATTTAGAAGTGTCAGTCTGTTTATTGATCCTCTCAGGAGGTGGGTGAAATCGAGAAGGGATGTGGTGTGTCTGGGGATAATATCTTCATTGTGTGGAAAATCAGGTTAGGCTTGAGAGACAACAGGGTGCCTCAAGGTGTTGGCCGAGTCAATGGGTCTCTCAATAGGTGTCCAATACAGAGCATTCTCGGGTTAGCCCAGATTATATTAGGTAAAACAGGCAAAGGGGATTTACACATTCTGATGCAAATTTGTTGTGTGTTCCTTCCCATTCTTCCCAATTCATTGTGTGAGGATGATGATCATTTCCTCTGGGTCAGGGCGAGGTAAGGTACCATTCTGGGGAATTTCCAGGGAATTTCATAGAAGGGTTGCTGCAAGTAAATCAGGAATCACAACGTGGCTAGCTATATTTCTCAATGGAACCATGTGTCATAATTCATACTTTGGGGTTTAATTTTTGACAATGAGCTCTGCAGTGTACATGTGCTCCATGTTATTCTGTCTGTCTAGACATAGTGTTGTGATTCAGTCTGATGATGAAGGGGGATTTGGGTTTATGCAGGCTGACCAAAGCAATGCTGAAGAGGGAAATCTCGAAGGCTTTGGTGCTGGAAATATTGAAGGTTCTGCCTCTGAATTGTCAGAGAGGATGCAGGCTAGCGAGGAAACAGAACCTGATGATAAGGGTGACCTTTCACAAGATTTAGAATATCAACAAGTTCCAGGTGTTTCGGGCAGCGAGTCAGAGGAATCTTCCTTAGACAGAGATACAAGATTAAGGTTGAAGGTTCATCGCCCCAGACGTTCCCTTAGAATAGCTGGCAAAAACGTGGGAATTCAAGGGCAGAGAAATGCCTTTTTGGCTTGTAAACATGGGTAAATACAGGAGAAACAGAGAGAGATTTCAGACGAAGCAACGTTGATTTTTGGAAGCACATCTCCTGCCTTGTCTAAGCTCATGGAAATGGATTCTTGTTTATGTTCATGCCTGGAAACTGTGTTTGGGATTTTACTCTGAAGTTCATGGCGCCTTGTTTTTCAGGACTAATTTCCTATATCAGAGACTTGGAATTATATTCTGCAAATTGCTTTTACTTCTGGGTTATATTGCTTTTTATTGACTGACAGTGCATTTGGATGTTTGCTTTCTTTACTTCTTTTTTATTGAGACTTTGCTATCTTGTATCAATAAACTGTGAACCAGCACTGAGGTACAACACATAGTCTGAGTGGTATGGATATTGCACTGTTGATCTTAAACCCAGGGAAAGCTCTCTTTCTGCTCTTGGATAAAATGGTTTGCATGATCTGAATAATCCGGCTCTTCTGAGGCCAAATGACCACTAAGCAAACATGGGTCATTGTCATTAAACTAAACACACACACTCTCTCAGCTGCACACTTTCACGAGTACAACTAGACATCTGGCAGAGGCACTTTTTTCTTTAAACTCTGGTTGCATCTGGGTGCCGAGTTCTTTAAAAAGGAGAACCAGAACATCTTTCTCTTTGTTAATATTTCAGAAGGTTTTCTTTTGACCTGCGCATTTCACTTTGGCATGCATATTTTTTCTCTTTTCTCTGCCAAAAGGGGAGGAAATTGCAGGCTCCATCAGTGTCTGCTTGATCTGTTTTAACCTGCTGGAATAAATTTAAATGTGCAAAGTAGTGATTGAAAGAATATACAGACAAGTGTATGTCAATGGGTTAAAATCTTTGCAGAATGGTACTTATTCTGCTCCCTTGGTTCCCTCCCAGCAGGTCATTCCACAATTTGTCAATGAACATCAGCATTTTGGGCAGAATATATAGGAGCCGTGTAGGCTTCTAATTTCCAAACATGAATGTACAAATGGTGTTGGGTGGTAGCTTTGTGTCTGCAGTAATACCACTGAGCTTGGCAGGAATGGAGGCTGGACTAGATGATCCTTTGGGGTCCCTCTTAGAGAACAGAAAGTATGCAGTGAAAGAGGAGCATGTTTCTGGAATGTGAACCAAGACATTAGTATAGAACAAGGAGGCACACAGAAAGTATATTTCTTTAATAAATACATTAATTTGCTTTCCAAACTATCGAGACAGAGATGTGGCCAGAAAGATGGAAAAACATAACTTCTAGAGCTTCATTTATGTAGAAATATTCACGCCTAATTTTATGTGAATTTCTTGCTGTTTGGGATTTTTTCAGATGAATATGCACAGTGCATTTTGATAATGCTGTTTTCACGCTGTTTCCACAACCAACCATGAGGGTTTTATGTAAATACAGACGGTTATACATTCCGATTCAAGTTTACATGTCTTGGACAAATTGGGATTTTCCCCACTTTTTCCTCCATTCTTCAGAATGCCAAATTAAAGACTATGATTGATTTTTTTATATTCCAAAATTGCAACAATAGCAATAAACAAAGCTTGAGGAGAGATGATCACACAATGCTTGTAGCATGCATTTGAGGCTCTCTAGCTATGAAAAGAAGCTGTTGAGATTATACAATGTCCTTGTAAACCCATTTCAAACAAGTTTTCAACACATTTTGAAGCAGTACTGTTTACCAAATGGGGAAAAGTCTACTTTGAGGCAGCAGAAAACAAAATGTTCAAAATGTATTCAGGTGGTGCGATAAGTTCAAAGCGCTGATGCAATGAGTTCGGAGAGAATGGAGTCTGGTTGTGGCCATGTTGGGAGTGTCACATTCAATCACTTTACCTTCCTGTCCCCAAACCAATGGCCACTGTTTTAAAAAATATCAAGTAACTGTGCAATTTTGAAGGTAATCTGAGGCTCTGAAAGGGATTTACTTTCTTGGTGAAGTTTTTCTTTACTGTTTGCAAGACTTCCTTTGTTGATTGTGGGAGGGTTGTGAAAGAAATTCACGGGAAACAGAATGCTTTCATGGGTGTCTATTAAGCAATAAGTTGTTTACCTTAATGTCAGTTCAGGTAATGATGCATAAGAGTGAGAAGCTAAGCCTGAGTTCTCTTGTTCCTGGTTCCTGTTAAGATTTGACTTTGGATTTAATATATCCTGGAAGTTTTCTATGTTTCTGCGCATGTATTCCTGTTCAAATCTTCCTGATTGTGGACTTATGCTAGATCTCTGATTTCTGGCTGTTTCTGGACTTTGTCACCTTTGGAAACTTATGAGACATTTGGATTATTGTTTGGTTCTCACCTTTTGCTAAACCTTTTTGGATTATATATCTTCTTTTCTTATTTTTGATTTTATATGATTTTATATGGTTTTTACAATAAATTGTTTGCTTATATTCCTGGACTCTTGTGTGGTGCAGTGGTCATAAATTTTTCCAGGCCTGGAGTGCAACCCTAATCAAAAGTACACCCTCTCCCCTTACAGAATGCACAAAATAGGAAAGGGCTGGAAATTACAAAATGCATTCTTATTTTTAATGCATATTTTAATGTTTATAGGACGAGTGCTTTTGTATGGTGAAAATGCAAAATAATAATAATAATAATAATAATAATAATAATAATAATAATAATAATAATAATTTTATTTTTGTACCCCGCCACCATCTCCCCAGAGGGACTCGGGGCGGCTTACAGATATAAAACCAACATACAATAATATCAAATACAAAAACACACAAATAAATTTAAAAGGCATTAAAAATCACAGTCATTATAAAACACTTGAGAAACACAGCAATAAAAACATGAAATGAGCTCGGCAAAGTGCACTGAGTGGAACTTGTAAACAAGAAGGAAGTTAAGGTGCGACAAGGTTATGGGAAGAGCCTTAGACTGGGGTGAACACTGAGGCTATGTCAAGGAGTTAACCAAGAGGTGACCCTCTTGGTTAACTCCTTGACAAGGAGTTAACCAATTGTGACCCTCTGGTCAACCCTGGACACGCGAACGTGACACCAGATCAGATAGCTCACCAGCTAATTCAGAATGGGAAAACCAACTGCAGCAGAATAAAGATGAAAATCAACAGGGTGCCAGAACTTGAAACCCACCAGTTGTCTTCTCCTCTAAACCTGAAAGAACTCAGAGAAGCCATCAAGCGATGTAAGACTGGTAAAGCACCTGGCCTAGATGACCTGATGATGGAGCAAATCAAACACTTGGGCCCCAAAGCTGAAAACTGGCTTTTGAAATTCTACAATCAATGCCTGGCACACAAACAGATTCCCAGAGCATGGAGGAAAACTAAGATCATTGCCATCTTAAAACCTGGTAAAGATGCCTCCAATGCCAGGAACTATTGACCAATCTCCCTCTTATGTCATCTATATAAAGTCTATGAGAGGATGCTATTAAATCGACTAGGACCTGTTATCGAACCCAAGCTTATTGCACAACAAGCAGGTTTCAGACCAGGGAAAAACTGTACAAGTCAAATTCTTCATCTGACTGAACATATCGAGGAAGGCTACGAGAAAGGCTGCATTACGGGAACAGTTTTTGTGGACCTTACGGCAGCCTATGACACGGTGCAACATAGAAAAATGCTGCATAAAGTCTACCATATCACCCGGGACTTTGACTTTACAAAAACTGTCCAGACCCTCTTAGAAAACCGCAGCTTCTATGTGGAGTTTCAGGGCCAGAAAAGCAGATGGAGGAGGCAAAAGAATGGTTTACCCCAAGGCAGCGTTCTTGCACCAACCTTATTTAATATCTTCACGAACGATCAGCCACAACCACCACTCACAAAGAGCTTTATATATGCTGATGACCTTGGCCTTACAACACAAGCAAAAGATTTTGAAACAGTTGAAAAGCAACTCACCAATGCCTTGAAAGATCTCTCCAGCTACTACAAAGAGAACCACCTGAAGCCCAACCCTTCCAAGACACAAGTGTGTGCTTTCCACCTACGTAACCGCGAAGCCAACAGGAAACTGAAAGTTACTTGGGAAGACCAAGAGCTCGAACACTGTTTCCATCCTAAATACCTTGGTGTCACCTTAGACCGAACACTAACATATAGGAAACACTGCATGAACACCAAGCACAAAGTCGCTGCACGCAATAACATCCTGCGGAAACTGACTGGCAGCGCATGGGGAGCAGACCCACAAGTAATAAGAACATCAGCCCTGGCCTTGTCTTTCTCAACTGCAGAGTATGCCTGTCCTGTTTGGCACAAGTCTGCCCATGCAAAGCAGGTGGACATAGCACTGAATGAAACATGCAGAATCATCACGGGATGCCTTAAACCTACACCTGATGATAAACTCTCCAAGTCAGCTGGCATTGCCCCTCCTGACGTGCGACGGGAAGTTGCTGAAAACGGTGAGAGAAAAAAGGTCGAACATTGTGAAAGCCACCCACTGCATGGCTATCACCCTCCTCCCACCAGACTCAAATCAAGGAAGGGCTTCATGAGAACCACCACTCCTCTTGATGTTCCTCCAGCAGCAGCAAGGGTGTCTCTCTGGGCAGCTAAACCTGGCAATTCTAACTGGATGGCCCCCCAAGAGGGTCTTCCTCCTGGGGCAAACCAGGAATGGGCAACTTGGAAGTCCCTGAACAGACTCAGAAGTGGAGTGGGCAGATCTAAAGACAACTTGGCAAGGTGGCTCTACCTGGAGGAATCCTCCACCTTGTGTGACTGTGGAGCTGAACAAACAACTCAGCACATGTATGCTTGCCCACAATGCCCTGCCTCATGTACGGAGGAGGAGTTGTTTAAAGCTACAGACAATGCGGTTGCTGTTGCCCGCTTTTGGTCCAAAACTATTTAGTTGCTTGTGATTTCTTTTCCTTTTATTTTATTTCCATTATTTGAAATGTATTTGCTGTACCAATGCTTTTGACACGAAATAAAAAAAAATAACCAAGAGGTACAACTGGTCAGAAGAAACCACTAGTACTAACACTAGTATTAACAATACAACTGCCAACTCATATATAGAAAGAGCCCTAGTTTCATAAGATTCTGAACTATTGGAGTTTTACTATTCTTCCAGAAAAATAACGTTAAAAAGGGGTATGGATTTTTCAAAATTTAATCCAGGATAAGAGAATTTTAAGAAATACACAGCTACAAATATTTTTGTATTATATATATATATATATATATATATATATATATATATATATATATATATATAACAAATACAAATAATATTTCTTATTCATGTAACTTACAAAAACATTCCTATGATTTCTATTTTTTCAAACTAAATTTATATCATTTCATTGTTCTTATGAAACTTTGAACTTTTCTCTTGTAATAAAAAGGCATATTCTACATTAAGAAAATGTTCAATATTTTTAAATGAAGTAGACACTATTACAAAATAAAACAAGTGAAAACTAAAAAAAAAGGGTATGGATAAAGAGGGGCAATGCATGGGTCAGGTGGAGTTGCGATAAACAAAATGCACTTTCAGTTTTCTAAAAGTGCTTACAGAAAGGATTGTTGTGATAACAAGAGTTGATATCTTGGTGTTCTCCAGCTCAAAGCAAGAGAGGTTTATAACTCCAGAAACCATTTTCAGAGCCTGGTGTGGCAATGCCCTGAATGGGATTTTAATATTCTTATCATAGCTCTCTGTGTAGTCCTACAGCAGGCAAGGTAAAGAGCAGCTGCCTCTATAATCTCTTACTGAACAGCAAAATAGCAAGAAAATGGGAAATCACCCAGTATTGAAGTGGTCTCTAAAAAGTCAATGTTTTCTAACATATACAAGGTGTTGTTATTGTTCATTTGTTCAGTCGCTTCCGACTCTCCATGACCTCATGGACCAGCCCACGCCATAGTTTCCTGTTGGCCGTGGCCACCCGCAGCTCCTTCAAGGTCAAGCCAGTCCCTTCAAGGATATCGTCCATCCATCTTGCCCTTGGTCGGCCCCTCTTCCCTTTTCCTTCCATTTTCCCCAGCATCGTGATCTTCTCCAAGCTTTCCTGTCTTCTCATGTTATGGCCAAAGTACTTCATCTTTGCCTCTAATATCCTTCCCTACAGTGAGCAGCTGGGCATTATTTCCTGGAGGATGGACTGGTTGGATCTTCTTGTGGTCCAACACCAAATTCCAAAAGCATCTCACTTCCTTCGCTCAGCCCTCCTTATGGTCCAGCTCTCACATCCATAGGTTACTATGGGGAATACCATTGCTTTCACTATGCAGATCTTCGTTGTCAGTGTGATGTCTGTACCTGGCCCTTTTCATTCATTTTATAGGTACACATTGTTGGGTTTGGATAAAATGTTTATAGAAACCTCATGAACTGCTCCTCTTTTATGTGGCGTATAAACTTAGCTTTGTTGATTCCATTTTGCCTTATGTGCTGGTATTTGGTGCCGGATTTGTGTTTCTTGGAGGAATGACACGTGTTGGTCATTGCAATTGGGAAAACAAAGGAAGCCAATGACTCTTGGATGGTTAGGTTGGCTAGAAGGGAGCTCTCATGCCCAATCTGGGTCGTTTTTGGGATTTCTGCAGAAACGTTCTCCAGTCATTCTGTGCTATTATGCCGAAGAGGAATTACTGGTTCAATTTCTTCCTTGAAAATCCCGATCAAAGAGTACGTATCTTAAGTGCTGGTACAGTCTGGAATCAGGCGATAGGGAGAAATGTGGGATTTGCCTCTGGCCTCGCAACGCTCGTATTCCTTTTCTTTCCAGGTGTCTTTGTTCCTGTTTTGATGGGTTTTGAAGGGACCTGAGAAATGGCACAGTTTGGAAAGAAACGGGAACAAAGCATGTGTTTGAAAGTAGCTTTCAGGGTTTGTCCAGGACGGCTTTCCTGCCAATGGTCAGAAGAGGCTGGCTTCGATTCTGGTGTGTTATCTGTGCATTTGTGAGTAGAGTTTGCTTTGGGCGGCTGTGTGTATCCAGCATCATCCCACCACACTGGTTAATAAGCTTACCCTCCCTGCAATATAGAGCCTGCTTTCTTCTTGAGGAGAGATAGCTCGCCTTTAAAGAAATACAACTGCACCATGAAACTCTGCACTTGGTGTGATGCACTTCTAGACTTCGCAAGCCTAGCGTCACAGAATCAAAGAGTCATGGAACCATAGAGCTGGGAGGGACCCCCAATGGCCATGCAGTCCAACCCCTTCTTGCCAGGCAGGAAGTCACAATCCAATCCCTCCCAACAGACGGTCATCCAGCCTCTGCTTAAAAACCATTTTATACATGTTTTCTCTAATGGACCCCGCTATTGAAATTTAAATCCTTTTCCCCCCCCGTAAGTATTCCCAATTATCTGAATCTATATTTCCCCCCGAGTCTTTCTCCCAAGAAATAATTACTGTTTTTATTCAATGGTCTTCCAGGTTATACTCTAGAAGATATTTGTATAACCTGGAAATCATACTTTTGTTTTCTTTCCCCAAAATATTTTCCAGCTCTGATTTCTTTTTAGCAAACCCAATTTTATTGTCTTAATTGATGATCATGAAACCAGTCAATTATCCCTAACTCTTTTCTCCCCTTTAGTTTCCATTGTCCTTTGTCTTGAATTAGATATTCCCTCTAGGTTCTCAGTTCCTCGTTGTATGTTGGTTTTAACGCTGTTTTCAAAGGACGCAGCCATAAAGGGATTTTCTGCTCCATCCCTTCCTTGTATCTTTTCCACATGCTAGAAGGTGAGCTCTTATGGGATGCTTACTAAAATCTTTGTTAGCCTTCACTTTTCCGTACCATAGGTAGGCATGCCAGCCAAATCTCAGATTGTGCCCCTCTAGACGAAGTAACACTCAGTTGTTGTATGTCTTTCGGGCTGTATGGCCATGTTCCAGAAGTATTCTCTCCTGACGTTTCGCCCACATCTATGGCAGGCATCCTCAGAGGTTGTGAGGTATGGATAAACTAAGTAAGGAAAGGAAAGAATATATATCTGTCCAGGGTGTGGCAAGAGTCCTTTGTCACTGGGAAGCCAGCATTAATGTTTCAGTTAATTACCCTAATTAGCATTGGAAAGGTTTTTGTCTCTTGCCTGGAGGCATCCTTTGTTCAGTCATTAGCTGTGCTCTGCCATCAGAGTGTTGGTTCCCATCTACTGTTTTGATTTTAGAGTTTTGTAATACTGGTAGCCAGATTTTGTTCATTTTCATGGTTTCTTCCTTTCTGTTGAAGTTGTGCACATGCTTGTGGATTTCAATGGCTTCTCTGTAACACTCCATTTTTTAATTTAATCCAGTTCTTTAGCCAACTAAAGCTTGCAGCTTCATAATATATATACACACACACACACACACACACACACACACACACACACATACACACACACACACACACACACACATACAGTAGAGTCTCACTAATCCAAGCCTCGCTTATCCAAGCCTCTGGATAATCCAAGCCATTTTTGTAGTCAATGTTTTCAATATATCATGATATTTTGGTGCTAAATTTGTAAATACAGTAATTACAACATAACATTACTGCGTATTGAACTACTTTTTCTGTCAAATTTGTTGTCTAACATGAAGTTTTGGTGCTTAATTTGTAAAATCATAACCTAATTTGATGTTTAATAGGCTTTTCCTTAATCCCTCCTTATTATCCAAGATATTCGCTTGTCCAAGCTTTTGCTGGCCCGTTTAGCTTGGATAAGTGAGACTCTACTGTATATATAAATGTTCTGACCATTTCTGCTTTAAGGTAAACAGCAAAACTAAACACCCCAAACCCATGAAACTTGGCCACAAAAGACATGGTCATCCCAGCTGTGTTTATTTATTTATTTACAGCATTTATATTCCGCCCTTCTCACCCCGAAGGGGACTCAGGGCGGATCACATTACACATATAGGCAAACATTCAATGCCTTTTAACATAGAACATAGACAAGACAAACATAGGCTCCGAGCGGGCCTTGAACTCATGACCTCCTGGTCAGAGTGATTCATTGCAGCTGGTTGCAGCTGGCTTGCTCTCCAGCCTGCGCCACAGCCCTGAAGTCACTCAAAACCCCCCAAAAAGTGAATATTGCACTGTGTGCAAGCGTAGAGGAGCCCCCACCCTTGGAAAACCCATGTCAATGACAGGCAGCAGCGTGCGAGCATCCCAACTGAACATAGAAAACCATTACTGCACTGGCCAGGACTGGCGGATTGTGTAATGCGAAAGAGGAGGACATTAGGCCTACACAACCACATCGGGCAAGTCCTCAAAACTGTGAATGTGAACGAGGCAGCAGAGAAATGGGTGAAGGAAAGCTTCCCCCTTTTCCAGCTTTTGAAAACTTATTTTATTTGAATTCAGTCAGGGACTTTGCGAAAAGGACATAGTGGGAATGCTGGCGGGAGGAGGGAAAGAAGGCGAAAGAGCCGAGAGGGAAAAAGCCACACCGCCATTACTTCAGAGACGCCTCAGTTTGCTTACCAGACGTCCTCCGAAGGGCTGCGAGGCCGTTTCTTTAAGCACAATCAAGCACTTCTCAGACAAAGTGGGCCCCCATGTGGACTACAACTCCCACAATCACTAACCGGCTATTTGGGACTATGGGAGTTGAAGTCCAAATGGGGGCCCATTTCGTCAGAGAAGTGCTTGATTGAGGTAAAAAAAAACAAAAAACGGCCTCGGAGCCCTTCCAGACTACATCACAGCAACGCGTGGCTGGGCACAGCTAGTAGTATCTAAGATCTATCTTTTGCATCTATTGGATTTCTATATGCAATTTTAGCCTTTTTTCATTCCATATAAATGTAACCATTCTTTATTCCCATGTTTTGGATCCACAGCTCTAAAGGTAGATACATAACTGAACCGTTGCTGGTTCCTCTTGTGATGAACTGCCACAGAAGCAGGATCTAAACAAGGAGAAAAGTCACTTTTGGCTGGAACTCTGGTCGAGTCTCACACAGTCTTGACAGCTGAATGTGAGTCAACAATGTGATGTGGCAGCTAAAAAAGCCAATGTGATTCTATGCTGCATCAAGAGGAGCCTAGTGTTCAGGTGGAAGGAAGTCCTAGTCCCACCCTCTTCTGCTTTGGTTAGACCTCACCTGGAATAATAACCCTACGTCTAGTTCTGGGCAAAGTAATTCAAGATACAGATGGACAAGGAGGAGGATGTCCAGAGGAGGTCTGGAAACCATGGATTCTTCTGAGGAGCATCTTAGGGAGCTGGCTGTGTTTAGATTAGAAAAATGAAGCTGAGAGAAAGGGACATGGGAGACGTGTCTAAATATCTGAACGGAGGGCAGACTGAGAAGGGCCTTGGCTTGCTTTCTGCTGTTTTAGAGACAGATACAATGGAGCAATGGATTCAAATGGCAAGGCAAGGAAGGAGATTCCACTTAGGATCCTTCTCTGGAGTTTTTCAAGCAGAGGCTGGATGGCCATCTGTTGGGAAGGCTTGGATCATTGTCTTGCATGGTAGAATGGGGTTGGATGAGACATGGGAAAACTACAGCCCTACCGGCTGTTAGGAATTGTGGGAGTTGAAGTCCAAATTACCTGGAGGGACAAAGTTTGCTTATGCCTGGGTTGGACTGTGGGTAGCCTTGGTGGTCTCTTCCAACTTGTGGATTCTATGATGATGATGATGATGATGATGATGATGATGATGATGATGATTCTTCCAACTTGATGATTCTATGATGATGATGATGATGGTTCTTCCAACTTGAGGATTTGATGATGATGATGATGATGATGGTTCTTCCAACTTGAGGATTCTATGATGATGATGATGATGATGGTTCTTCCAACGTGAGGATTCTATGATGATGATGATGGTTCTTCTAATGTGAGGATTCTATGATGATGATGGTTCTTCCAACGTGAGGTTTCTATAATGATGATGATGGTTCTTCCAACTTGAGGATTCTATGATGATGATGATGGTTCTTCCAACTTGAGGATTCTATGATGATGATGATGATGTTTTTTCCAACTTGAGGATTCTATGATGATGATGATGATGGTTCTTCCAACTTGAGGATTCTATGATGATGATGATGGTTCTTCCAACTTGAGGATTCTATGATGATGACGATGATGGTTTTTCCAACTTGAGGATTCTATGATGATGATGATGATGATTATGATGATGGTTCTTCCAACTTGAGGATTCTATGATGATGATGATGGTTCTTCCAACTTGAGGATTCTATGATGATGATGATGGTTCTTCCAACTTGAGGATTCTATGATGATGATGATGGTTCTTCCAACATGAGGATTCTATGATGATGATGATGATGGTTCTTCCAACTTGAGGGTTCTATGATGATGATGATGGTTCTTCCAACTTGATGATTCTATGATGATGATGATGATGGTTCTTCCAACTTGAGGATTCTATGATGATGATGATGATGATGGTTCTTCCAACTTGAGGATTCTATGATGATGATGATGGTTCTTCCAACTTGAGGATTCTATGATGATGATGATGGTTCTTCCAACGTGAGGATTCTATGATGATGATGATGGTTCTTCCAACTTGAGGATTCTATGATGATGATGATGGTTCTTCCAACTTGAGGATTCTATGATGATGATGATGGTTCTTCCAACGTGAGGATTCTATGATGATAATGATGGTTCTTCCAACTTGAGGATTCTATGATGATGATGATGGTTCTTCCAACTTGAGGATTCTATGATGATGATGATGATGTTTTTTCCAACTTGAGGATTCTATGATGATTATGACGATGGTTCTTCCAACTTGAGGATTCTATGATGATGATGATGGTTCTTCCAACTTGAGGATTCTATGATGATGACGATGATGGTTTTTCCAACTTGAGGATTCTATGATGATGATGATGATGATTATGATGATGGTTCTTCCAACTTGAGGATTCTATGATGATGATGATGGTTCTTCCAACTTGAGGATTCTATGATGATGATGATGGTTCTTCCAACTTGAGGATTCTATGATGATGATGATGGTTCTTCCAACATGAGGATTCTATGATGATGATGATGATGGTTCTTCCAACTTGAGGATTCTATGATGATGATGATGGTTCTTCCAACTTGATGATTCTATGATGATGATGATGATGGTTCTTCCAACTTGAGGATTCTATGATGATGATGATGATGATGGTTCTTCCAACTTGAGGATTCTATGATGATGATGATGGTTCTTCCAACTTGAGGATTCTATGATGATGATGATGGTTCTTCCAACGTGAGGATTCTATGATGATGATGATGGTTCTTCCAACTTGAGGATTCTATGATGATGATGATGGTTCTTCCAACTTGAGGATTCTATGATGATGATGATGATGATGGTTCTTCCAACTTGAGGATTCTATGATGATTATGATGATGGTTCTTCCAACTTGAGGATTCTATGATGATGATGATGGTTCTTCCAACTTGATGATTCTATGATGATGATGATGATGGTTCTTCCAACTTGAGGATTCTATGATGATGATGATGATGATGGTTCTTCCAACTTGAGGATTCTATGATGATGATGATGGTTCTTCCAACTTGAGGATTCTATGATGATGATGATGGTTCTTCCAACGTGAGGATTCTATGATGATGATGATGGTTCTTCCAACTTGAGGATTCTATGATGATGATGATGGTTCTTCCAACTTGAGGATTCTATGATGATGATGATGATGATGTTTTTTCCAACTTGAGGATTCTATGATGATTATGATGATGGTTCTTCCAACTTGAGGATTCTATGATGATGATGATGGTTCTTCCAACTTGAGGATTCTATGATGATGACGATGATGGTTTTTCCAACTTGAGGATTCTATGATGATGATGATGATGATTATGATGATGGTTCTTCCAACTTGAGGATTCTATGATGATGATGATGGTTCTTCCAACTTGAGGATTCTATGATGATGATGATGGTTCTTCCAACTTGAGGATTCTATGATGATGATGATGGTTCTTCCAACATGAGGATTCTATGATGATGATGATGATGGTTCTTCCAACTTGAGGATTCTATGATGATGATGATGGTTCTTCCAACTTGAGGATTCTATGATGATGATGATGGTTCTTCCAACTTGAGGATTCTATGATGATGATGATGGTTCTTCCAACGTGAGGATTCTATGATGATGATGATGGTTCTTCCAACTTGAGGATTCTATGATGATGATGATGGTTCTTCCAACGTGAGGATTCTATGATGATGATGATGTTTTTTCCAACTTGAGGATTCTATGATGATGATGATGGTTCTTCCAACTTGAGGATTCTATGATGATGATGATGGTTCTTCCAACGTGAGGATTCTATGATGACGATGATGGTTCTTCCAACTTGAGGATTCTATGATGATGATGATGATGATAGTTCTTCCAACGTGAGGATGCAATGATGATGACGATGATGGTTTTTCCAACTTGAGGATTCTATGATGATGATGATGATGATGATGATGATGATGATGATGATGGTTCTTCCAACTTGAGGATTCGATGATGATGATGATGATGATGGTTCTTCCAACTTGACGATGCTATGATGATGATGGTGGTTCTTCCAACTTGAGGATTCTATGATGATGATGATGGTTCTTCCAATGTGAGGATTCTATGATGATGATGATGGTTCTTCCAACTTGAGGATTCTATGATGATGATGATGGTTCTTCCAACTTGAGGATTCTATGATGATGATGATGATGATGATGATGATGATGATGATGGTTCTTCCAACTTGAGGATTCTATGATGATGATGATGATGATGATGGTTCTTCCAACTTGACGATGCTATGATGATGATGGTGGTTCTTCCAACTTGACAATGCTATGATGATGATGATGGTTCTTCCAACTTGAGGATTCTATGAATATGATGATGATAGTTCTTCCAACTTGAGGATTCTATGATGATTATGATGGTTCTTCCAACTTGAGGATTCTATGATGATGATGATGGTTCTTCCAACTTGAGGATTCTATGATGATGATGATGGTTCTTCCAACTTGAGGGTTCTGTGATGATGATGATGATGCCATTGAACTTTGGCTGAAGGACCTCCAATGAAAGGGAGCCTTTCACCCTTGAAGGCAAGCCATTCCATTTTTGTCAACCTTGATTGGAAGCCATCCTTCTGACAAAATAAATCGATGTGGTCCAATACAGGAGAAGAAGGCTTTTCTTACAAACCACATCCCCTTCTCTTCACCATGTGATTGAAAGCCTTTATTGCAGGCATGGGCCAACTTGGGCCCTCCAGGTGTTTTGGACTTCAACTCCTACCATTCCTAACAGCCGGTAGGCTGTTAGGAATGGTGGGAGTTGAAGTCCAAAACACCTGGAGGGCCCAAGTTGGCCCATGCCTGCTTTATCGGCACAGAAGGGAGCCGATGCCACTCTTCTGAGCTCAATGGGGGCTTCATATTTTGGAAGGCAGGAAGCCGAGTCGACAAAAGTGAAGGCGTGATTTATGAGGAAGCCTCTCTTCGGAGGGAGCCAACCTTAAATTACTTTCCGCAGATGCACCGGCAAGAGATGCGGCCTCCATGCTCCCCTGTTATCACTTGTATTTTAATGTAAAAGATTGCCGGCGACCTTCCCCTTCACACTCGAAAAAGATATTGGCTGGGCAGAAGGGACTTGTTTTTCAAGCAAGTGAAAAAACAGGGTTTAAAAAATTTATCCCAGTAAATAAAGAAAGCGGCTCAGATTCAATCTGTCCACCCACCGGCGCATGAGAAGGAAACACGATCAAGCTGCAACCACCAGCAACATGCTTGGAAAGACAAATCGTGGCTTGCCTCAAGACAGAATACAGATGGATGGGTGCATCTACACTGCAGAATTAATGTGGTTTAAGACTACTTTAACAGCCATGGCTCAATATTCTGGGAGTTGTAGTTTGGTGAAGCTCCAACCCTCTTTGATAGAAAATTTTATGATGTTATGACGGTGATTGGGCTTGACCCTTATGAGCTGCTCCGAGTACCTTTGGGGAGATGGAGGCGGTATATAAAAATAAAATTGCTATTATTATTATTATTATTATTATTATTATTATTATTATTATTATATTTTATGACACAGCAAACAAGATAGATATGCTGGATTTCATATCACAAAATCACAAGTCGAACACTTCCCAAGTGTCTAGGACTGTGTGATGTATTTTCGGATGATGCGTGCAGATCCCAGTCGGGTGGCCTTTTGCAGTTGGCAGATCGTAATCTTGTCAATGTCTATTGTTTCCAAATGCCGGCTGAGATCTTTTGGCACGGCACCCAGTGTGCCCATCACCACCGGGACCACCTGCACTGGTTTCTGCCAGAGTCTTTGCAGTTCAATCTTGAGGTCCTGATAGCGGCTGAGTTTTTCCTGTCGTTTTTCATCAATGTGACTGTCACCTGGGATGGCAACATCAATGATCCAAACCTTTTTCTTTTCCACAACTGTGATGTCTGGTGTGTTGTGTTCCAGAACCTTGTCAGTCTGGATTCGGAAGTCCCACAGTATCTTTGCATGCTCATTTTCCAATACTTTTGCAGGTTTGTGATCCCACCAGTTCTTTTCTGCTGGGAGGTGGTACTTGAGGCATAAGTTCCAATGACTCATTTGGGCCACAGAGTTGTGCCTCTGTTTGTAGTCTGTCTGTGCGATTTTCTTACAGCAGCTGAGGATATGATCAATGGTTTCGTCGGTTTCCTTGCACAGTCTGCATTTTGGGTCATCAGCTGATTTTTCGATCTTGGCCTGAATTGCCTTTGTTCTGATGTCTTGCTCCTGGGCTGCAAGGATCAGGCCTTCTGTCTCCTTCTTCAGGGTCCCATTCGTGAGCCAGAGCCAGGTCTTCTCCTTATCGGCTTTTCCTTCAATTTTGTCAAGGATAAAATAATAATAATAATAATAATAATAATAATTATTATTATTATTCCTTGTAAAACTGCAGCTTCCAGGTTTCCATAGCATTGAGTCATGGTAGTTAAAGTGGGGGTCAAATCACATTAATTCTGAAGTATAGATGCACCCACTGATAGCATGGCTTCTATGTGACAGTGGGTTGTTGCTGTATGGCCATGTTCCAGAAGCATTCTCTCCTGACATTTCACCCACATCTATTGCAGGCATCCTTAGAGGTTGTGAGGTCTGTTGGAAACTAGGCAAGTGGGGTTTCCAACAGACCTCACAATCTCTGAAGATGCCTGCCATAGATGTGGAGAGGATGCTTCTGGAACATGGCCATACATCCCGGAAAACTCAAAGCAACCCAGCGATTCCAGCCATTAAAAGCCTTCAACAACACATTCTATGTGACATTTTGCAATGTTCTGCAGACTCCTGATTAACTGATTTTACATTATGGTCCATTCAATTAGAAAAGAAAGACCGCAACTGGGAGGTGCATGATAGAGACATGCAACATTAGCTACAGCATAGAAGATGCAGGGAGATAATTTTTAAACGATTTCATGCTCGCGTATCTTGAGAAATAATAATCTATAACTTCTTTCACCACTGAAAATGAGTAATATTCTTCCTTTATTCAAAGAGTCTCAAGTATTTTCAGTAAATGGAGCTATCAGGACCTCAAGATTGAACTTCAAAGACTCTGGCAGAAACCAGTGCAGGTGGTCCTGGTGGTGATGGGGACACTGGGTGCCGTGCCAAAAGATCTCAGCCGGCATGTGGAAACAATAGACATTGACAAGATTACGATCTGCCAACTGCAAAAGGCCACCCGACTGGGATCTGCGTGCATCATCCGAAAATACATCACACAGTCCTAAACGCTTGGGAAGTGTTGGACTTGTGATTTTGTGATACGAAATCCAGCATATCTATCTTGTTTGCTTTGTCATACAATGTCGTTGTGTCAATTTTTTTTCGTGTCAGGAGTGTCTTGGGAAACTGCAAGTCACTTCTGGAGTGAGAGAATTGGCTGTCTGCAAGGACGTTGCCCAAGGGACGCCTGGATGTTTTGATGTTTTACTATCCTTGTGGGAGGCTTCTCTCATGCACCCACATTATTATTATTATTGTGTCAATAATAATAATAATAATAATAATAATAATAATAATAATAATCGCAGTGATGTTGACTGACTATATCTGCCTAGAAGATCAGGGGGCAGAGGACTCTTACAAGTAAAACAAGCAGTGAAAGAAGAAGAACATGCCCTGGCAGAATATGTAAAACAAAGTGAAGAACCTGCTTTGATTGAAGTCAAAAACCAGAAACTCCTCAAAACACAGCAGACAAAAAACCAGTACAAGAAAGCCACACTACAAACTAGAGCTGACGGCTGGCACAACAAAACATTGCATGGGAAGTTCCTTGACAAAATTGAAGGAAAAGCTGATAAGGAGAAGACCTGGCTCTGGCTCACAAATGGGATCCTGAAGGAGACAGAAGGCCTGATCCTTGCAGCCCAGGAGCAAGACATCAGAACAAAGGCAATTAAGGCCAAGATCGAAAAATCAGCTGATGACTCAAAATGCAGACTGTGCAAGGAAGCCAACGAAACTATTGATCATATCCTCAGCTGCTGTAAGAAAATCACACAGACAGACTACAAACAGAGGCACAACTCTGTGGCCCAAATGATTCACTGGAACTTATGCCTCAAGTACCACCTCCCAGCAGAAAAGAACTGGTGGGATCACAAACCTGCAAAAGTATTGGAAAATGAGCACGCAAAGATACTGTGGGACTTCCAAATCCAGACTGACAAAGTTCTGGAACACAACACACCAGACATCACAGTTGTGGAAAAGAAAAAGGTTTGGATCATTGATGTTGCCATCCCAGGTGACAGTCGCATTGACGAAAAACAACAGGAAAAACTCAGCCGCTATCAGGACCTCAAGTTTGAAGACTCTGGCAGAAACCAGTGCAGGTGGTCCCGGTGGTGATGGGCACACTGGGTGCTGTGCCAAAAGATCTCAGCCCGCATTTGGAAACAATAGACATTGACAAAATTATGATCTGCCAACTGCAAAAGGCCTCCCTGCTGGGATCTGTGCGCATCATCCGAAAATACATCACACAGTCCTAGACACTTGGGAAGTGTTCGACTTGTGGTTTTGTGATATGAAATCCAGCATATCTATCTTGTTTGCTGTGTCATAAAATAATAATAATAATAATAATAATAATAATAATAATAATAATAATAATCCCCCCCGCAGGTGCCACCTTGACGTGGTGGGGGGGCTTAGCCATTCCGAGGATGCTGAGGGCTGTGCTGGCGGTAGTGTAACTACCGGTAGGTCCAACCAAGCCAGAGAGGCCTCAGCGGAGGAATGCAACCAAGTGCACCTGACCCATTAGCATATGGAGAATCAAACCAAAACGAAGTCTATACTGGCTCGGTCGTCGCCCAGGATAAAAAGGACCGCGGTGGATGCTGCTGATTCTGGACATCCATCGACAAGTGGGCTACGGAATCATCAAAACCCAAATGAACAGTCACAGAAGCGGCAGAAATATACAATGCCAGAAAACCGCACAGTCATGAAATGCTATTACAACTCTGAACCTGAAAAGCGCGGCTACCAAAAAAGGATGCATCAGCTGTGGAAACAAGAGTACCCTGACTCACAGATAACAGAACCCCGACTGGTTGACCAACGAAGATTCATAATCAGAAACAAAGTTTTCAGTGAAGTTGAACTTGAAGAAATCCAGAAAATTTGCAAAGTAGATTACCATCAGACCACAGCACAGACAGCAGCAGAGACTCCAGCAACACTTGGAATGGTGGAACAGATTGAACCAGAAGAAAGTGTGGAGCTTTTGCAAGAATTTCATGAACCAGCACTTGAAACACCTGTTGAACCACCAGGAACCTTGACAGCAAGACAACAAGAGCTCAAGGATAAGATCATGGCTCATGCTGCAGCAAATGCAATAAGACAGCGGCTCCCAACTCTAAAAACAGTGCCCAAGAGACACCTTGTGCCTCTCATGAAAGATGTGAATGCAGTACTCTCCACTGTCCAAATAACATCAATTGAACAAACAAACCAGTATGCCTACAGTGCAGCAGTGATAGTAACAGAAGAACTTGGGCTCCTACAACCAAGGCAGCCCCAAAGAAAATCGACTGGAAAACCAAAGTGGAAGGTCAGGCTAGAGTTGAAAATCAAAAAGCTTAGATCAGATGCAAGTAACCTGAAAAATATGAAAGAGAAGAAACTGAAGAATGACAAAATCAAGCAATACCTGATCCGAAAGTACTGGCTGAACACCAGAAAAATTGAAGAAGCTTTGGAAATTGTGAAAGAACAAATTACAGCAACAGCCAGAAAAATTGAAAGGTATGAAGCCAGAATCATCCAGTACAGACAAAATCAACTGTTTCAATCAGACCAAAGACAGTTCTACCAGAGCCTGAACCAAACAACAGACACAGTAACCATAAAGCCAGAGAAAACTGCAACAACGAAGTTCTGGAAAGAGCTTTGGGAAAACAATAAGAACTACAACAAAAACGCTAGGTGGATAAAGGAGTTTGAAGGAAAATTCTCACAGAACAAAATGGAACTGATGGAAATAACAACTGAAATGATCAGCAAACGAGTGCAAAAAGTCAAGAACTGGACATCACCTGGTAGTGATCAACTCCATGGATTTTGGCTCAAACATCTGATTAGTTTACATGGAAAAATGGCCCAACAATTCAATGAGATGCTGCAGAAAGGAAGTATCAGTGAATGGCTAACAACTGGAAGAACATACCTGATACAAAAGGATCCAGCAAAAGGAGCAGCACCAGGAAACTACAGGCCAATAACGTGTCTGCCCACTATGTTTAAACTACTGACTGGCATCATAGCTGACAGAAATCAAGACTATCTTGAAGAAAAAAACATCTTGCCAGATGAACAGAAAGGCAACAAACGGAAAAGCAGGGGCACAAAAGACCAGTTATTGATTGACAAAATGATTCTGGAGAACTGTAAGAGCCGAAAAGCTAATCTTCACATGACGTGGATTGACTACAAAAAGGCCTTTGACTCACTCCCACACAGCTGGATCATCAAGTGCCTGGACGCCATCGGGATTAGTAAAAACGTTGGCACCTTCATTGAAAACATGATGGAGCACTGGAAAACTGAACTGTTTGTTGGAAATGAAAGCTATGGACTTGTCAACATCAGGAGAGGAATTTTCCAGGGAGACTCATTGTCCCCTCTGCTTTTCATTATTGCCATGATCCCTCTGTCAACAATCTTACAAAAAACAAATCTCGGCTACCAAACATCTAAGAATTCTCACAAAATTTCACATTTGATGTACATGGATGACCTGAAGCTGTCAGCTCACCACAGCCGCTCCTGAATGAACACACGAGACTCTCTGTGGTATCACCAGGAACTTTTACTGTAGGAAACATGAACATCAGAAAAGCCAAGAATGGGAGGCTCCGGCCAACCCTCCTTTATATACCCTCCCCCTCATTTGAACAGTCTCTTCCCGCTCAGTAAAACCCCGCGCAAATTCCCCGCCAAGTCCAGCAGCCGTTTCTCCTCCGAGTCCTGGGACGCAGGTGTCTTATCAATGTCAGTGACCCTGAAACTCAGAGCCACATCCAGGCTCTAGTAGCAGGGTTCTGACATGGCGTCCTCCTCCCCTTCGTCCTGGAAGGAAAAGATTAAACACAACTATTGTTCTCCGCTGTCCAGAGTTCCTTTATACTTTTTTAACAGGCTGCAATGGAATACCGGGTGTACCTTTCCTAGGTCCTTTGGTAGCCTCAGCTCATAGGTCACTTCGTTTATTCTTTTTGCTACCCTGAATGGCCCTATATAGCGTGGAGCCAATTTCTTGGATGGGAACCCCAATTTCAGGTTTTTTGTGCTCAGCCAAACCAGATCTCCTTCGCCCAATTTGTCCCCCTCTCGGCGCCTACGATCCGCAAAGAGCTTGTACTTCTTTTGTGTTTCCCGCAATGCCTCTACCACGGTTTGCCACCCTTGCTTGATTTTGGCCGGCCATTCCTCGTCGGTCTGGCCCTCCCCTTCCTTCCACTCGGGTAGCCTGGGGAAAGGTGCCACCTCCTGTCCGTATACTATTTCGAATGGGGCACGACCTGTGGCCGAATGTACGGCCCCGTTAAAAGCCATCTCAGCAAACGGAAGAAGGTCCGCCCAATCATCCTGTCTATAATTGGTGTACATCCTTAAGAATTGGCACAGTGTCTGTTGGGTACGTTCGACCCCCCCGTTGGTCGCGGGATGAAAGGCCGAGCTCAGGTTCCTTTCTGCTCCTAACAGCTGTAAGAATTTTCCCCAAAATTTTGCAGTAAATTGGACTCCCCGGTCACTAATTATCTTGTCGGGACACCCATGTAGGCGATATACATGCTTCACATACAAATCAGCAAGTTTTTCAGCTGAAGGGAGTTTTGGCAGAGCCACAAAGTGTGCCTGTTTTGAGAATAGGTCCAATATTGTCCAAATGTATCTGTGGCCTCTGCTGGGGGGTAGTTCGCCTACAAAATCCATGGCTACGCATTCCCATGGCCTCATGGGCTCCACCACCTTCTGCAATAGCCCCTGGGGCTTCCCCGGTGGTGTTTTTCCCTCTGCACATAATTCACACTGCGTGACGTATCCCCTGGCGTCTTTCCTCATTCCGGGCCACCAGCATTGTTTGGCCAACAGTTTAATAGTCCTGGTGGGGCCTAGATGACCCGCACCCTTGTTATCATGGTGCTTCCTTAACATTTCTCGTCTTAAACATTCAGGAATATACAATTTCTTATTTACAAACACCAAATCCCCACACAATTCTCCCTTTTCTTTGTTTGTTTGTAACCATTTGTCCATTCCATACGCTCGCTTCAACTCTTCCTCCCATATTTCTCCTCCCCCCGTGGAAATGGCAGTACGTTTGTTTTCTTTGGCCGCTTGTGCTCGAGTTAGTACTGCCAGGCCCCATTGCTTATCAAGAAAAATACTCCCTTCAGATTCCTGAATTCCTCCCCCGTGCTGAGGCATCCGAGAGAGAGCGTCAGCGAGTATATTATGTTTCCCCTGGAAGAATCTGAGTCTGAAATCAAAACGGCTGAAATATTGGGCCCATCTAATTTGCTTCGCTGATAGTTTACGAGGGGATCTTAGATACTGTAAATTTCTATGGTCAGTCCACACCTCAAACGGTGTTCCACTTCCTTCCAGAAAGTGTCTCCAGCACTCTAGTGCTTTTAGAATCGCTAAGGCTTCTCTCTCCCAAATCGGCCAGTTTTTTTCTGTATCGCTAAACTTTTTTGACAGATAGCCACATGGCTTCAGGTTCCCCCCCTCGTCTTTCTGTAGCAGAACTGCCCCATATGCCCGGTCTGACGCATCGCAATGTAATACAAAGGCTTTAGACATATCAGGGTGCTGTAGGACAGGCTCCTCAGTAAAACGCTTTTTAAGGGCTTCGAAAGCTTCCTGGCATTCTATTGTCCAGGTCAGTTTGGCCCCTGGGGCCTTCACTTTGGCTGTTTCTCCCCTACCTTTAGTCTTTAACAAATCCGTTAATGGCAAAGTGAGGCGCGCAAAGTCCTTGATAAATGTTCTATAGAAGTTTGCGAACCCTAGGAAGGATTGCAGCTGCTTCCGTGTTTTGGGGGCTTCCCACCCCCTCACGTCTTCTACCTTCGCAGGGTCCATCGCCACTCCCTGGGAGGAAATCCTATACCCCAGAAAGTCTATCTGGTCTTTATTGAACTCGCACTTGGCAAGCTTCGCATACAGTTTTGCTTCTCTCAACTTTTGCAGGACTTCCCTGACTAGTTCTATGTGTTGCTCCTTAGTCCGAGATACTAACAATATGTCATCTAAAAAAACAAAGACTCCCTTGTACAACAATGGATGCAACACTTCGTTGATTAATTGCATGAACGCGGCGCCTCCGCCGCACAAACCGAAAGGGAGCACACGATAATTGAATAATCCGAATGCACAGGAGAAGGCCGTCTTCCACCTGTCCTCTGGTTTAATCTGCAATTTATGGTACGCTTCAATTAAGTCCAATTTAGTGAATATCTGTCCCTCCGATAACTGGGCGATCAAGTCCTTCACTAAAGGTAGGGGGTATTTATTTCCAGAACTGATTGCATTCAGGCCCCTGTAGTCAATGCAGAGCCTCAGCGTTTGGTCCTTTTTGCGCCTGAACAACACAGGCGCCCCTAGAGGGGAATTTGAAGGCTCTATGAAACCCCTCGCTAGGTTTTTATCAATGTATTTTCTCAGTTCCTCCTTTTCCCTAGCCGACATTGGGTATATTTTTGCCTTAGGAAGCTCTGCTCCTGGGACTAGCTCTATCTTCACTTCAACTCTCCGCTTCGGTGGGAAACTGTCTGCTTCCTTCTCATCGAATACGTCCACAAAATCCCGATACTCTGGGGGTAATTTATCTGCCAGTTCTGCTATCCTGATAGAGTCTTCCTCCCCCCTTTTCCCCGGCTCCCTTTCCACTTCCTGGCTCCCTCCTTCCAACTTCATCCTGAAGATCATGCTCTTATCCTCCCAGTTGATTTGCGGGTTGGCCTGCCCCAGCCATGGCATGCCTAGTATAACATTATAGCTGGCTATTTGTGATATCACAAATGACACCTTTCCTTCCCAACTCCCTATCTTACACTTTACATCTTCGGCACTGTACTTAGCTAATGATCCCGATGCTGTGGATCCGTCCAACTGCGAAAAAGCTATTGGGGATTCTAGGTTCGTTCTTTCGCATCCCAATCCCTCGGCTAATTCAGGGGAGATGATGTTCCTGGAACATCCACAATCCACAAACGCTTTGCAGGTTGCTTGTTTGCTGCCACTTTCCAGCTGAATGGGGACCACTATCATGGCTTTGTCCTGACTTACCAACCCCCCCGAGTGGTGCCTCATCGGTGGTTCTTCCTCGGCGCGTTTCCCTGCCACGGCTCTTGGTTTGGGCGGGCCTCCGCCTTCCCCTTTTCTCTGCCAGCACTCGGCAGCCCTGTGGCCCAAACGGCCGCACACGAAGCAGCCCCTCCTGCTGGTGCTCACGTTCCCAGTCGGCTCCGTTCTCCTCCCGGCTGGGGTTGATCCCTCCTTCCGGCTCCCCTCTTTCATCTGCGGCCGCTGCTGTAGCCCTCCTCGGTGCCTCCTCGCCTGGGCCAGCGATGTCTCGATGCGCCCCGCCAGCTGAATCCATCCGCGCAGTGTGTCAGGCTCATCACGATGCACCGCCCAGGAGAGGATCTCCCGCCTGAGCCCCTCTTTGAAGAGTTCTATCTTTGTCACTGCAGACCATTCCGGCACCTTTTCAGCGAGGCATTGGAACTCCTCCGCATACTCAGATACCGACCTCTGCCCCTGGGAGACGGTCTTCAACTCCTCCCTCGCCCGGATCTGCTCCAGTGGATCTCGGAAACGGGTCTCCAGGGCCCCCATAAAGCGTCGGAGTGACCCCAGACATGGGTCGCGCCGCGCGTGTAGGGAGTGGCCCTTTCCGACCTTCCTCCTCCGGCGCCCAAGAGCTCTTCATCCTCCACTTGCATGTTACACCTCACCGCTACAGCGGGATGGTGTCCGTATTCTTGGCTTAGTGTCAGCTCACCACAGCCGCTCCTGAATGAACACACGAGACTCTCTGTGGTATCACCAGGAACTTTTACTGTAGGAAACATGAACATCAGAAAAGCCAAGAATGGGAGGCTCCGGCCAACCCTCCTTTATATACCCTCCCCCTCATTTGAACAGTCTCTTCCCGCTCAGTAAAACCCCGCGCAAATTCCCCGCCAAGTCCATCAGCCGTTTCTCCTCCGAGTCCTGGGACGCAGGTGTCTTATCACTGTCAGTGACCCTGAAACTCAGAGCCACATCCAGGCTCTAGTAGCAGGGTTCTGACATGAAGCTATATGGGAAAACGGAAACTGAAATCCAATCTCTGACCAACACTGTCCAAATTTTTAGCACTGATATCAGCATGGAGTTTGGTTTGGACAAATGTTCGACAGTGGCATTGAAGAAGGGGAAAATCATTGAAAGTGAGGGCATAAATATGCCTAATGGCCAAACAATAAAGTGTCACCAGCCAGAGGCCTATAAATATCTGGGCATATTACAGCTGGACAACATCAAGCATGAACATGTGAAGACTGTGGTCAGCAAAGAATACACACAAAGGGTCAGAAAAATTCTCAAAAGCAAGCTCAATGGAGGCAACACCATCAAGGCCACAAACACCTGGGCCATACCTGTCATAAGATATACTGCTGGCATCATAAACTGGACACAGGTGGAACTGGACAATTTGGACAGAAAAACAAGAAAACTCATGACCATTCATCATTCACTGCACCCTCGCAGTGATGTTGACCGGCTGTATCTGCCTAGAAGATCAGGGGGCAGAGGACTCTTACAAGTAAAACAAGCAGTCAAAGAAGAAGAACATGCCCTGGCAGAATATGGAAAGCAAAGTGAAGAACCTGCTTTGATTGAAGTCAAAAATCAGAAACTCCTCAAAGCACAGCAGACAAAAAACCAGTACAAGAAAACCGCACTACAAACTAGAGCTGACAGCTGGCACAACAAAACACTGCATGGAAAGTTCCTTGACAAAATTGAAGGAAAAGCTGACAAGGAGAAGACCTGGCTCTGGCTCACGAATGGGACCCTGAAGAAGGAGACAGAAGGCCTGATCCTTGCGGCCCAGGAGCAAGCCATCAGAACAAATGCAATCCAGGCCAAGATCGAAAAATCAGCTGATGACCCAAAGTGCAGACTGTGCAAGGAAACCGATGAAACCATTGATCATATCCTCAGCTGCTGTAAGAAAATTGCAGACAGACTACAAACAGAGGCACAACTATGTGGCCCAAATGATTCATTGGAACCTATGCCTCAAGTATCACCTCCCTGCAGTTAAGAACTGGTGGGATCACAAACCTGCAAAGGTTGTGGAAAATGAACACGCAAAGATACTGTGGGACTTCCGAATCCAGACTGACAAAGTTCTGGAACACAACACACCAGACATCACAGTTGTGGAAAAGAACAAGGTTTGGATCATTGATGTTGCCATCCCAGGTGACAGTCGCATTGAAGAAAAACAACAGGAAAAACTCAGCCGCTATCAGGACCTCAAGATTGAACTTCAAAGACTCTGGCAGAAACCAGTACAGGTGGTCCCGGTGGTGATGGGCACACTGGGTGCCGTGCCAAAAGATCTCAGCCGGCATTTGGAAACAATAGACATTGACAAAATTACGATCTGCCAACTGCAAAGGGCCACCTTACTGGGATCTGCACACATCATCCGAAAATACATCACACAGTCCTAGACACTTGGGAAGTGTTCGACTTGTGATTTTGTGAAACGAAATCCAGCATATCTATCTTGTTTGCTGTGTCATACAATGTCGTTGTATCTGCATAATAATAATAATAATAATAATAATAATAATAATAATAATAATAATAATACATCACACAGTCCTAGACGCTTGGGAAGTGTTCGACTTGTGATCCTGTGATATGAAATCCAGCATATCTATCTTGTTTGCTCTGTCATACAACATTGTTGTGTCAACAACAACAACAACAATAATAATAATAATAGTAATAATAATAATAATAATAATAATAATAATAATAATAATAATAATAATAGAGTTGTTGAAGGCTTTCATGGCCGGGATCACAGGGTTGTTGTATGTCTTTCGGACTGTGTGGCCATGTTCCAGAAGTATTCTCTCCATACCTCACAACCTCTGAGGATGCCTGCCATAGATGTGGGCGAAACGTCAGGAGAGAATACTTCTGGAACATGGCCACACAGCCTGAAAGACATACATCAACCCAATCAGAGGCGGTTCAACCACCAGGCCAACTAGGCAATTGCCTGTGGTGCCATCTTGTTGGGGGCGCCATCAAGGCAACTCCTGTCTCCTGCGGCCTGCCTCCGCAAGGTATTGAACTGCTTTTTCTGTTGATTTGTTGTAAAACATGATGTTTTAGTGCTTAATTTGTAAAATCTTAATGTAATTTGATGTTTAATAGGCTTTTCCTTACTCCCTCCTTATTATCAAACATTTTCGCTTATCTAACGCTTTTATTTTTCAGTGAATGGTTTGGGGGGGGGGGGGCAAAATTTTTGTTCGCCTACACTTGAAAAATAACTAGGGCCGGCTCTGAACCCAATAATAATAGACATTGACAAAATCACGATCTGTCAACTGCAGAAGGCCACCATGCTGGGATCTGCACACATCATCCGAAAATACATCACACAGTCCTAGACACTTGGGAAGTGTTCGACTTGTGATTTTGTGATATGAAATCCAGCATGTCTATCTTGTTTGCTGTGTCATAATAAAATAATAATAATAATAATAATAATAATAATAATAATAATAATAATAATAGAAGAAGAAGAAACTTAGAGGTTTGGATGGCTTGAATATGTGTTCTTGCATGTCAGAAAGAGGTTAGACTAAATGGCCCTTGGTGTCTCTTCTAAGTCTTTGAATCTATGATTCTAAGTAGGAAGCGTTTTTCTCCCCAGAAGAAAAGTACATTTCTTATGTCGTCAACAGATCCCTGGAGAAGAGCCAGATCGGGGCCTTATGGATAGAATATACTTGTTCTCCTTCTTTTTTACCAGCCTCTTATTCCACTAACAATCCAAAGTGCTCCTCCTGACCTAGAAACTCCACGCAATTCCCCCGCTGCCAGTTTTGCTGCCAACTTCTGCCGCTCGCTTTGACCCAGCCTGGGCGTAAAACAGCTGGCTTTGCCCAGCCGAAGCAATAAATACAAGCCATGGCTGTAACGTTCCAAATGCATGGCGCATTAAAAGCCTAAATGAATTGTTAATAAATATTGATGCTACTGCCCGAAATGAAAATAAATGTAAACACTCTAATCTTATTGGGAGGAGAGGCTCGGGAAAGAATTATGAAGGACTCTCTTTCCAGGCAATTATGCCAAGGGAGGAAAAAAGAGACCCTAAGAGAAAAGACTTCATCCAGCTGTGGGTTAAGGAAGGCTTTCCACAGAAGACGCATCTCAGCTGAGGTCCAACGTGGGGGTCGCACAGCATCAGTCTCTGCACAGAGAGTTGTGCTTTGTTCCTTGTTGTGTGCCTTCAAATCATTCCTGACTTATGGTGACCTCAAGGTAAAGCTATCAAGAGAGTTTTTTGGCGAGATTTATCCCCAGAAGCTGTTGTTACAGGCTAAGTGCTGTGCTGGGTTATATTTTGCGAAAGCTTCTGCAGTGTGTTTTGTGAAGCATAAAATACCTATAAAAGTCAAAGTACGAGGGTTGAATGAAAAGTAATGCCTCCACCTTCATAACTCCTCAACAGATGTCAGTCCTGGTCTGAGGCAGGTCCTGGCTTGTTTAGTCAACTCTCCTCTACAGTTCCATATGGCAGGAAGCCTTAGCATTGAACGGTTGTGTTGTTAAAGTGCAAAGTATGGAACCCTGCCCAGACGGGGAAGCCTTAGCATTGAACGGTTGTGTTGTTAAAGGGCAAAGTATGGAACCCTGCGCAGACGGGGAAGCCTTAGCATTGACAGGTTGTGTTGTTAAAGGGCAAAGTATGGAACATTGCGCAGATGGGGAAGCCTTAGCATTGAACGGTTGTGTTGTTAAAGTGCAAAGTATGGAACCCTGCACAGACGGGGAAGCCTTAGCATTGAACGGTTGTGTTGTTAAAGTGCAAAGTATGGAACCCTGCACAGACGGGGAAGCCTTAGCATTGAACGGTTGTGTTGTTAACGTGCAAAGTATGGAACCCTGTGCAGACGGGGAAGCCTTAGCATTGAACGATTGTGTTGTTAACGTGCAAAGTATGGAACCCTGCGCAGACGGGGAAGCCTTAGCATTGAACGATTGTGTTGTTAAAGTGCAAAGTATGGAACCCTGCGCAGACGGTTGGTCAATGCAACTTAAGCAATGTGCAGTCATTGAATTCTTGTCATCCCAAAGGAGATTCATCAGAGAATACAAGCTGTTTATGGTGATTGTGTTGATGTGAGTCCTGTGCATCATTGGGCGAATAAGTTTAAAGATGTTGAGGTGGGAACATCTGACTTGCATGACAAACAAAGAGTTGGACGTCCTGTGACAGCAATCACCGAGTTTCATAAGCAAAAGGATGACAGATTGATTCAGGACGATCGTTGTATCACTCAGAGAGAAATTTCAAGCATAATCAGCATTTCACAAGAACATATGGGTCACATTATTGCTTTGCTTGGCTATTGGAAGATCTGTGCACGATGGGTCCTGTGAGATGCTGGTGCGGAAACAGAGTGTCGACTTCTTCCGTGACGGCTTCAGAAAACTTGTTCATCGTTGGCAGAAATGTATCCAATTGTCTGGTGATTATGCGGAAAAGTGAATAGCGGTAGCTAAAGAGCACATTCTAAGGTTTGTTTCTGTGTTTGATTTATTAAAATATTCCCATCCTAACTCAAGTAACGAAGGTGGAGGCATTACTTTTCATTCAACCCTCGTATGTATGGATGTTAGTTGGTTGGTTGGTTTGTATCACAAAGGCTCTTCCATGTCTCAGTGGATCTGGACCAAACATGGCATACACATCCTTTATTAACCAACTTAGAATTATTGTGGGTCTTCAACTACAAAATCTACTGTGTTTTGAGGCAAAGACCGCCAAAAGCAAAATAAAATGTATGTAGTTCTTAGATGCAACCATCAGAGGGCAGTCTATAGATAGAAAGGATTAGCTCCAGGCCTCCAGAGATGAATATATGCAGTGCTCAGATATAAGCACAAGAGGGCAGCATATAGATAGAAAGGATCAGCTCCTGGCTTCTAGGGATGTATGTATGCAATGCTCAGATGCAAACACAAGAGGGCAGTCTATAGATAGAAAGGATAAGCTTTAGGCCTCTAGGGATGAATGAATGCGATACTCATATGCAACCACAAGAGGGCAGGGTAGAAAGGATTAACTATTGGCCTATATGTATGTAGGGTATGCAGTTTTTTTTTCGTGTCAGGAGCAACCGGAGTTGCTTCTGGAGTGAGAGAATTGGCCATCTGCAAGGACGTTGCGTAGGGGCCGCCCGGATGTTTTGATGTTTTTACCATCCTTGTGGGAGGCTTCTCTCATGTTCCCGCATGGAGCTGGAGCTGATAGAGGTAGCTCATTCGCGCTCTCCCCGGGTGGGATTCGAACCTGGCAGCCTTCAGGTCAGCAACCCAACCTTCAAGTCGTGAGGCTTTTATCCCCTAGGCCACCGGAAGCTCCGGGTATGCAGTGGAAGAGAAAGGAAAGAAAAGGAAAGAAAAAGAATGTATGAAGGAAAGCAAAGAAAGAAGCAACGAAAGGTAGAAAAGAGAGAGGGACAAGGTTTATGAGTGAAAAGGAGGGAGAAAGAAAGAATCCCCCTCCCCAAATTCAACCTTGGGCAATGCCAGGAATATACACTAGTATAGTATAAGGTTTGTGGATTGTAGAATATGTGTCTAACAGAGCATAGGCACTGGCTAGTTCCAGGTATAACATTAGCAAAATAAAGATAGAAAGATAAACTAGTGAGATAAACAAGAGGCCAACCTATACATGAGTACATACAGTAAGTGTATAATGTCTTATATGTCATGTAATGAAAGGTAATGTATCTAGAGACATTCAACAAATCCATGTTTCTCCCTAAGGGAAGTGTTTATTTGTATATCAATCTATATATATAAAAGAGTGATGGCATCACGGCAATTCACAAAACAACAAAACTACAGGCCTCCCAACCTCAAAATTTGACAACACAACCCATCATCCATGCCTCAAGGTTGATACAACAAAAAGAAAAGAAAAATAAAGTCCTAATTAGAGGGAGAGGAATATTTTTTTTATCCAATTGCTGCCAGTTTAGAGGGCTAATCTCTGCCCACTTGGTTGCCTAGCAACCAAGGGACAGCCAGGTTTCAGTTAGGGGACAGGCAGATTTAGGCCTCACTTAGGCCTCTTCCACAGATTATCTAATTTGCACTGGATTATATGGCAGTGTAGACTCAAGGCCCTTCCACACAGCAATATTACCCATTTAGAATCTTATATTATCTGCTTTGCACTGGATTATCTTGACTCCGCACTACCATATAATCCACTTCAGTGTGCATTTTATACAGCTGTGAAGAAGGGGCCTCATATAATCCAGTTCTGAGCAGATAATATAAGATTAGAAATATACAGTAGACTCTCACTTATCCAACGTAAACAGGCCGGCAGGATAAGTGAATATGTTGGATAATAAGAAGGGATTCAGGAAAAGCCAATTAAACATCAAATTAGGTAATCGTCATACAAATTAAGCACCAAAACATATTATACAACAAATTTGACAGAAAAAGTAGTTCCATGCGCAGTAATGCTATGTAGTATTTACAGTAGAGTCTCACTTATCCAACACTTGCTTATCCAACGTTCTGGATTATCCAACGCATTTTTGTAGTAAATGCTTTTAATATATTGTGATATTTTGGTGCTAAATTCATAAATACAGTAATTACTATATAGCATTACTGTGTACTGGACTACTTTTTCTGACAAATTTGTTGTCTAACATGATGTTTTGGTGCTTAATTTGTAAAATCATAACTTAATTTGATGATTAATAGGGTTATCCTGAATTCCTCATTATCCAACATATTCGCTTATCCAACGTTCTGCCGGCCCGTTTATGTTGGATAAGTGAGACTCTACTGTACTGTATTTACAAATTTACCACTAAAATATCACAATGAATTTAAAACACTGACTACAAAAAACATTGATTATGAAAAGGCAGACTGTGTTGGATAATCCAGAACATTGTATAAGCGAATGTTGGATAAGTGAGATTCTTTTTTAATATGAAATAATTACTGGGATAGAATAATGCAGAACAATATAATCTCTAAAACCAGGACAGTAAATAAACAGGGGAATTCCACACAGGAAACAATCAGGGCCAGCTAACACCTCCCAACAAAGTATTCCCATCATCAAAGTCTGGCAAATCCTGTTTTCTCAGGGCCACAGACAGTAGAAGCACATAAAATATCGCAAACAACTTCACTCTGAAAACAAGGGTATTCCAGACAGGAAACAATCAGGGCCAGCTAACACCTCCCAACAAAAAATTCACTCAGGGAGGAAACAGCCAGGCTTTAAAGCTGCAAGGCCATTACATCCTAATCATTTTTCCTAATTGCAGCATTCATACTTGCCTCCAACAAACAATAATAATAATAATAATAAAACTTTATTTATACCCCGCCACCATCTCCCCAACGGGGACTCGGGGCGGCTTACATGGGGCCATGCCCAAGACAATACAATAAACCATAACATAATACAATTAAATAATACATTACATAAAATAAACAGTACAACATAAGATCAAAACAGCAATATAACAAAAAAACCCAATCAGAAATATTGTATATTCACAACCTTTAGGAAATAATATCCCCTGATGGCGCAGCGTGTTAAAGCGCTGAGATGCTGAACTTCTGGACCGAAAGGCCACAGGTTTGAATTGGGGGAGCGGAGAGAGCCCCCACTGTTAGCCCCAGCTTCTGCCAACCCAGAAGTTCGAAAACAAGGACCAAGTACAGAGAGCACAATAATCCCAAATAAACAGTTCGAGGGGAGGTCACAGGGGCTTACATGTCTTTACACTAATGCTCAGAGCATGGGAAATAAGCAAGACGAACTCCAACTCCTAGCACAGCACCACACATACGATGTCATAGGCATCACTGAAACCTGGTGGGATGACTCCCATCACTGGAATTTAACCATTGAGGGCTATAACCTCTTTCACATAAATAGAACAAAGGGGAGAGGAGGGGGAGTAGCTTTATATGTCAAAAACAGTTACGTTGCAGAAGAAATGCAAGACTGTAATCCGGGAAACCAGCTTGAAAGCATCTGGATAAGAATCAAGGGAACCGGGACTCAAAAAGATCTTGTCGTGGGTGTCTACTACAGACCTCCGAGTCAGGATGAAGGACTTGATGAAGCCTTCTGTCAACAGCTGACCAAACAGGCACAAAGAAGAGATATAGTAGTCATGGGCGATTTCAATTATCCCGATATCTGCTGGAAAACAAACTCAGCCAAGAGTACAAAGTCCAACAAATTCCTCACTTGCCTTGCAGATAATTTTATGGTCCAGAAGGTAGAAGAGGCAACAAGGGGATCAGCAACTCTTGATCTAATCTTAACAAATGTGGAAGACCTGATCAATACAGTTGAAGTGGTTGGATCCTTAGGGGCAAGTGACCATGTGCTCCTGCAGTTTGCAATACAAAGGAATGCTGAAACTAAGACAAGTCAAACACGCATTCTGGACTTTAAGAGAGCTGACTTCCAAAAAATGAAGGAATTACTGAGCGGCATTCCATGGACGCCGATATTAAAAAACAAGGGAGTTAAGGATGGATGGGAGTTTTTCAAAAGTGAAATACTCAAGGCGCAAATGCAAACAGTGCCAACAAAGAAGAAAAATAAGACAAGTGCAAAGAAGCCAGAATGGATGTCCAAAGAACTTCTAACTGAGCTAAAGCTCAAAAGTGACATGCACAAGAAGTGGAAAAGGGGAGAAATCACCAAAGAAGAATTCAAACGTATAGCCAACTCCTGTAGGGAAAAGGTTCGCAAGGCTAAAGCGCAAAATGAGCTCAGGCTTGCCAGGGACATAAAAAACAACAAAAAAGGTTTTTTTGCTTATGTTGGTAGAAAAAGGAAGAAAAAGGAGGCGATAGGGCCACTGCAAGGAGTAGATGGGGTGATGGTGACAGGGGATAGGGAAAAGGCAGAACTGCTTAATGCCTTCTTTGCCTCGGTCTTCTCACAAAAAGAAAGCCATCTTCAACCTCAGCAACATGGAATGGACGAAGGATTGGGGGAAATCCAACCCCAAATAGGGAAACAAGTTGTCCAGGAACACCTGGCCACTCTAAACGAATTCAAGTCCCCAGGGCCAGATCAGCTACACCCAAGAGTATTGAAGGAACTAGCGGAAGTTATTTCAGAACCACTGGCAATCATCTTCGAGAGTTCTTGGAGAACAGGAGAAGTCCCAGCAGATTGGAGGAGGGCGAATGTGGTCCCTATCTTCAAGAAGGGAAAAAAGAACGACCCAAACAATTACCGTCCGGTCAGCCTCACATCAATACCAGGCAAGATTCTGGAAAAGATCATTAAGGAAGTGGTCTGCAAACACTTAGAAACAAATGCGGTCATTGCTAATAGTCAACACGGATTTACCAAAAACAAGTCATGCCAGACTAATCTGATCTCTTTTTTCGATAGAGTTACGAGTTGGGTCGATACAGGGAATGCCGTGGATGTAGCATATCTAGATTTCAGTAAGGCCTTCGACAAAGTCCCCCACGACCTTCTGGCAAACAAACTAGTAAAATGTGGGCTAGACAAAACTACGGTTAGGTGGATCTGTAATTGGCTAAGCGAACGAACCCAAAGGGTGCTCACCAATGCGTCGTCTTCATCATGGAAAGAAGTGACAAGTGGAGTGCCGCAGGGCTCCGTCCTGGGCCCGGTTCTGTTCAACATCTTTATTAACGACTTAGACGAAGGGTTAGAAGGCACGATCATCAAGTTTGCAGATGACACCAAACTCGGAGGGATAGCTAACACTCCAGAAGACAGGAGCAGAATTCAAAACGATCTTGACAGACTAGAGAGATGGGCCGAAACTAACAAAATGAAGTTCAACAGGGACAAATGCAAGATACTTCACTTCGGCAGAAAAAATGGAAATCAAAGATACAGAATGGGGGACGCCTGGCTTGACAGCAGTGTGTGCGAAAAAGATCTTGGAGTCCTCGTGGACAACAAGTTAAACATGAGCCTACAATGTGATGCGGCAGCTAAAAAAGCCAATGGGATTTTGGCCTGCATCAATAGGGGAATAACGTCTAGATCCAGGGAAGTCATGCTCCCCCTCTATTCTGCCTTGGTCAGACCACACCTGGAATACTGTGTCCAGTTTTGGGCACCGCAGATGAAGGGAGATGCTGACAAGCTGGAAAGCGTCCAGAGGAGGGCAACTAAAATGATTAAGGGTCTGGAGAACAAGCCCTATGAGGAGAGGCTTAAAGAGCTGGGCATGTTTAGCCTGCAGAAGAGAAGGCTGAGAGGAGACATGATAGCCATGTACAAATATGTGAGGGGAAGTCATAGGGAGGAGGGAGCAAGCTTATTTTCTGCTGCCCTGCAGACTAGGACACGGAACAATGGCTTCAAACTACAGGAAAGGAGATTCCACCTGAACATCAGGAAGAACTTCCTCACTGTGAGGGCTGTTCGGCAGTGGAACTCTCTCCCCCGGGCCGTGGTGGAGGCTCCTTCTTTGGAGGCTTTTAAGCAGAGGCTGGATGGCCATCTGTCGGGGGTGCTTTGAATGCGATTTCCTGCTTCTTAGCGGGGGGTTGGACTAGATGGCCCTTGAGGTCTCTTCCAACTCTACTATTCTATGATTCTATGATTCTATGAAAACATGCAAATGTGAGTGCATCAATAGGTACTGCTCCGGCGGGAAGGTAACGCTGCTCCATGTAGTCATCCCACATGACCTTGGAGGAGTCTACGGACAACGCCGGCTCTTCGGCTTAGAAATGGAGATGAGCACCAACCTCCAGAGTCAGACACGACTGGACTTAATGTCAGGGGAAAACCTTTACCCTTGACCTTAACTACCACCAATTCCTCAATACTTTATTTCCCATACCACCATTCTTCGCCACAGCTAGTGACTGTATATAATAGATTACACAAATGACTAATATAAAGCCTGCTCATTCTCTGAAATAAATCTCTTGAGATTCCAATATTTAAGAGCACTCAAGTGGAGTGAGGATGCTAATTGTGAAGGGACCTTGTAGCACCTTTTAGACTAATTGTTGAATTCTGGCAAACGTCAGAGGATTCAGAGGATGAGGGGTTTCAAAATGAAGCATTTGAGAGTGTTCAAGGAGAACTGCAGGCAGGTCAGGCTGACCCGGCTGATGCTTTGAATTCTTTAGTTCGTTCCCAGGCAACCGGTGAAACCGAAAGCACCGGGTCCCTAGAGAAAAGGTCTTGGGAAGATGAGGAGGTCGAGGAGGTTTCAAGGGAGTGTAGATTAGATTTGAGAACACAGGGCATGAAAAATAGGTAAACTAGGTCTTCCCAGCAAATCCAAGATAAGGCCCTGAGATCCAGGTGCCTTATTTATGATTTCATGGTAACCTGAATGGGTTTAAATTAAGTGCTTTAGTCTCAAGCATCTCAGAGGAGACAACGTTGCTAAAGTGGAATCAGTCTCCATTTCATGTTTCCAAGTTCCTGATTCTTGAATTGTCAAGATTCTTGTTTCATGTTCCTGTTTTGGCCTATTTACCTTTGACGAGTTTACCTGGGAGAGATTCCTGTGTTCATGTTCATAGAAAGTACCTTTGATTATTTCTATGTTTTTGGATTTCTTGGTTCTGAGATTTCCCCCTGGCATTTTTGAATTACTGCTATTGAACTCTGGCTTATTTTGTATATTGCATGTTATAGCCTGACCGTACTAGCCGGGCTGTGGCTCAACTGGCTACTAACCAGCTGCTATAAATCACTACTGACTGAGAGGTCATGAGTTCGAAGCCCGGGTCCGACCATTAATAGCCCCGGCTTGCTGTTGACCTATGCAGCCCCGAAAGACAGTTGCACCTGTCAATTAGGGAAATTTAGGGACGCTTTATGCAGGAGGCTAATTTACAATATGATAAAACTGCCAGCAAAACACGAGGAAAGGAATGAGGAAGTACAGCCACTTCTGGACGGTGAAGCAACAGCTCCCCCTGTGGCCGGAATCGTGAAGCTGGAAAAATGTTAAAAATGCCTCTGAGTCTGTCGAATGTATGTTGTTTGTCTGTTGGCATTGAATGTTTGCCATATATGTGTTCATTGTAATCTGCCCTGAGTCCCCTTCGGGGTGAGAAGGGCGGAATATAAATACTGTAAATAAATAATTAAATTGACCTTTTCTCCCTTTTTATATTATTTTATTAATAAACATTTTGCTACTGGATTACTGGCCTCTGGTGTGGTGCTGGGTGAATGGGTGCCTCAGTGGTTGGGTGCAACCAGGTGTCGGAAAAAGGTGTCGGAGGGTTAATTAACTCTGAACCACCCTGGTTTATTTGTGAGCCAGGCCTCTCACCAATCCATCTTCCGTCAGACTGCTTAAGCATCCGGCTAAGCAGCACCAACAAACAACACCACAGTCGTAATTCAGCTGATCACAGCATTTCTAATGCTTTATTATATAGAAAAACTATATACAGTTACAAAATCCATCGCTCATAGGATCCATGCTTCCCTAGAAAGGCAAAGCATGTCATCTCTCTTTGCCAATCGTCTGCGAAGCTCTTCTGCCAGCAACTCCCACATTCCATAGTAGAATGACGAACGTCCTGTCCGCCCTTCTGAGACCGGAAGGCTTGACCTATTGGCTAGGCAGGCTATCATTCAAGCTGGCCTGCCATTAACCTGTGTGCTGCTGGAAAGCATACCTTAATACACAGTTGCAAAAACCCAACAGCAAAACACTTGATTCAACATTTCACCCTTACACCAAAATACACCAACAAACGAAGTCTGGATATCCTGTTTAGACTTTCTGGTATTTCATGTGTTGGAAGTTCAGGTGTGAAAGAATATTGATAACAGGGACCTTCTAAAACACAAAGAGAAGCTGGCGAGCAACAAGGAACCTTCAATATCTTGGTTTAAAGTGATGGGATGGAGAACCATGCTTGTTCCAGTGTGCCATGGCCTTGCTCTAAAAAAGAGGAGAAAGAGGAGGACAACGAGGAGGAGAGAAAGAAGAGGAGGAGGAAGAAGAAAAAAGGTAGGTAATTATGAGGAGCAACTCCATCTCGGGAGACTTTGACGGATGTTGGCTGGAGCTGAATCCTGACAGCCAACGAGGATGAGCAACGGCGTGGTGGCTCTAAAGACATTATGTTGCAAATGCTGTTTATTTTCTGCCAGCCCTAAACTATGCAGTAAATAACACATTATAAAAGACATCCAGAAATAACATTAGGCTCAAATGGAACCATCCATTACTTTTCCTTTCTCAATCCTTTTAGGAGACACTTTGTTGTTCCCGAAAGTATTTCCACTTAGGTCTCTCCTCATCAATAGTCTCCGTCTCCCTCCCTCTCCCTTTCCTCCCCAAAAACCCTCCTATTTGCTCTAATGGTTGTGTGCATTTTGGAAGGAAAGAAAGTGCGGGGAGAAGCAAGCGCATCAATACACCCCGAGATGAAACAAGGGTAGCTTAACATTTAAGCATTCTCCCCGCTGCCTCCTTTCATCTGGAATCCGATTTCGAATCTCAAAGGCCTTTGATTCTCCTGGATGGCACTATTAGCGAACGGGTAGCTGTCAGCATCCAAACAGACAGAGGTTTTCCAAGAGAACTGGATATTTGCAAGGTTTACTCCCAACTAGAGTAGAACCATTGAGTCGAGGAGATAGCAAGCTTGTTTTCTGCTGCTGCAGAGATTCATGGCGCATCTACATTGTAGAATTAATGCAGTTTGACACCAGTTATTTATTTATCGTATAAGAAGCAAACTGAGGGGAGAGTTGTAATGTATATAAAACATTGTTTTATTTATTTATTTACAGTATTTATATTCCGTCCTTCTTTCTCACCCCGAAGGGAACTCAGGGCGGATCACGTTGGAGTATGGTTGTATTTGTATGAAATGTAAATCAAGTGTTTACTGCTGATGAGCAAGAGTGTGTATTTTTCAGTAATGAAATAGTTAACAGCAGGCTAGTTTTGACTGACAGCCTGTTGTGATTGCTATGACCTATCAGGATTGATTTCCTGCCTTTGAGGGTTGGAACTTCCTCTGGACTGAGGAATGTTGTTATCTTATCTGGGGTGTTCGGCTTGAGCATTCGCTGAAGATGGACTATGAATGCTATGCTCTGAAGCCGAGAATTGCAAACTGTAAATAGACATGTAAATAGACATGACTATTTTATGACTGTTTTAACTGTTTTAATTGTTTTAGTTTATTGTATATCAGTGTAACGGCATCAATTGCCACTTGTAAGCCGCCCTGAGTCCCCTCGGGTGAGAAAGGCGGGGTATAAATGAAATAAATAAAAAATAAATAAATAAAGTTAATCAACAGTTGGACTTCATCTGCTGGAGGAATACAGTCTGGAGAAGGAGGTGAGATCGGGATGATGAATTTTGGAATCCACTCCGCCACACATCATCCCCTGTCAGATCACAATGTACATATACATGGCAAACATTGAATGCCATTACACATACAACACACACGGACAGAGACACAGAGGCTATTTAACATTTTCCAGCTTCTGACTTTCATGAGGGTCTGCTCGATCCCGGCCGCAGGGGGAGCTGCTGCGTCATCATCCACTGTGATACCGAGTCCTTGATGGAGTACTTCCTCATCTTTCAGCTTGCATGCTGCTGGACATTTTTTTGGTGACATAAATTAGTTAAATTAGCCTCCCCGCATAAGCAGTCCCTAAACTTCCTACTTGACAGATGCAACTATCTTTCGGGTTGCTTAGGTAAACAATGAGCTGTGGCTATTTAATGGTCAGGCACTCAATCTGACCCGGGCTTCGAACTCATGACCTCTCGGTCAGTAGTAATTTATTGCAGCTGGCTACTAACCAGCTGCGCTATAGCGCCACAGTTATTTAACTTGGCATGATACTAAATGTCTTTTGACCAGAAGCTGGCCACTTGGAGTGCCTCTGGTGTCATTGTGAGAAGGTCCTCCATTGTGTACATGACAGGGCTCAGACCACGTTGTAGTCGGTGGTCTGTGGTTTGCTCTTCTCCACTTGACACCAGTTGAACTGCCATGACTCCATGCTATGGGATCATGGAAGTTGGGTCTTTAGGCTTCTCAGAACTTCAGAAGATGCTATTAGCCACAGATGTAGGTGAAACGTCAGGAGAGAATGCATCTGAAACATGGCCAGACAGCCCAAAAAACTCACCCCAACCCATTGATTCCGGCCATGAAAGCCTTCGACAAGACACTTGATACCACTTGAACTGCCATGGCACCATACTGTGGAATGATGGGAGTTGTCATTTTGCAAGGTCTTGAGCCTTCCTCTGGTGAAGATAAAGGTTTTTAGGCTTCCTTGCCAAGTAGTATTGTTCCTTTGCCAAAAAACAGCTCACAGGATTCCATAGCATTGAGCCAGGACAGTTTAAGTGGTGCCAAACTACGTTAATTCTACAGTGTAGAGGCTCCTCTAGTAATCGGGGCACCCTTGAGAATCATAGACTCATAGAATCATAGAATAATAGAGTTGGAAGAGACCACATGGGCCATCTAGTCCAACCCCTTTCTTCCATGCAGGAAAAGCACAATCAAAGCACCCCCAGCAGATGGCCATTAAGCCTCTGTGTTGTCGAAGGCTTTCATGGCTGGAATCACAGGGTTGTTGTGTGTTTTCCAAGCTGTATGGCCATGTTCCAGAAGCATTCTCTCCTGACGTTTCGCCCACATCTATGGTAGGCATTCTCAGACCCGCTCAGAATATAACAATATAGCCTGGAAAACACACAACAATTCCATCCAGGCTCTGCTTAAAATCCTACAAGGAAGGAGCTTCCACCGGACTCTGAGTAAGAGAGTTCCACTGTTGAACAGCTGTTCTTACGGTTTATTTATTTATTTATTTATTTACAGTATTTATATTCCGCCCTTCTTTCTCACCCCGAAGGGGACTCAGGGCGGATTACAATGAACACATATATGGCAAACATTCAATGCCAACAGACAAACAACATACATTAGACAGACTCAGAGGCATTTTTAACATTTTTCCAGCTTCACGATTCCGGCCACAGGGGGAGCTGTTGCTTCACCGTCCAGTAGTGGCTGTACTTCCTCATTCCTTTCCTCGTGTTTTGCTGGCAGTTTTATGGTGTTGTAAATTAGCCTCCCACATAAAGCGTCCCTAAATTTCCCTAATTGACAGGCACAACTGTCTTTCGGGGCTGCATAGGTCAACAGCAAGCTGGGGCTATTAATGGTCGGAGGCTTAACCCGACCCAGGCTTCGAACTCATGACCTCTCGGTCAGTAGTGATTTATAGCAGCTGGTTACTAGCCAGCTGCGCCACAGCCCGGCCCCCAACATTAGGAACCCAGCCCGGTTCCTAATGTTGAGGTGGAATCTCCTTTTCTTGGGATTTGTACCCATGGTTCCATTGACTCCTAGTCTCCAGGGCAGCCGAAAGCAAGCCTGCTTCCTCTTCCTTAGGACAGCCTTCTAAAAGTTCTTCTAAAGTCTGAGCCAAAACGTGGAGTGGATTCTCTGCCCTGCTGAAATGGCCGTTCCCATGGCTGCTGCCTTTGCTCATGAATTGCAGCCATGCCTAGATTTCTGTCTATTTTTTGCTCGTCTTAGTAGTTGACACTGCATTTCCACGGTTGGAATGACAAGCGTGAGATGCCATTCTCATCTGCGATTCTGTCTGCGGCCCGTAAAGACGGAGCTAAAATAGCAACTGACCCTGAGATGCTAATGAAGGAACTCTTCCGACCAAGATGGTAACGTATGCTAATGAGGCCTGGCTGCCTGTCAGGCGGTGGGCCAAGCGGTCCCCCCAAAAGGTCACTCCGGTGGCCTTTCCCTCCCCACGGATTCACATGAAATAGCACCGCACGGAGCTCATCTGGCCCGGAGGAAGGCGGCGATGGGCTGCTCATAGCAATGGGCACCCGGAGAAGGATTTCTCTCTCAGAGAAAGAGCTAATTTATGCCTCAACCAGTTAACCTTTTGGTCCTTCCGCCCAGCCGAAGCCTCCTGCCGCCTCTCGCCACCCCTCCGCTTCATCCCACATTGATGTGACTCTTCTCCCATTTTGCAGCAGAGAGAAAATAAAGTCCTTCTCGCAGCCACAATCCAAAGAGATGAGGGTCTATGGCAGGAGAGGATCCACAATTAGAGTAGACCCATCCACTTGTTGAATAGTAAACAAACATGATAGTCATCATAGGCAATCCTTCATGGCCCATGAGTCTGATTGATTTACAGATGTAGGGCTTTGGTGGTGGGTCCGTAGGTGTCTGTAGAGACCTACTCTTCACCTGCATGTTCTTCCTCAGTCAGGACATCAGTTTCCAGGTGGAAGGCAGTCCCAAAAAGCATTAGTTTGACGAGCTTCCTTCCTCTTGACCCATTTCTCCCTTTCACCCTCCATTCATATCTCTTCGAATTCCACAGCACTCTTGGTCACAGCTGACCTCCAGTTAGACACTCAAGGGCCAGGGCTTCCCAGTTCTCTCTCAGTGTCTCTGCCACAGTTTAAGCCCATCTTTCCATCTCTTTTCTTGTCCACCAATATTCTGTTTTCCATTTTTGGGTTGGGAGTAGAGTAACAGCTTTGGGAGATGGTGATCTTTGGGCATTCGGACAATGTGGCCCTCAGTCCAGCAGAATTGATTGGCAGAGGATCTGTCAGTGTATTGTGAATTGTGTGAAATGTTAAAATCAATCTAGGCTGTTAGGAATGTTTTCTATATGTGGTTCAGCAGCGGAGGAGTTAAAAAGAACCTGCTTTGAATGATGTAACACAGGACCAATGGGGTCAAGTCTGATTGACCGGGACTTCCTACATGATCTGTGGAATGCAGGCGAGTTGTGTTAGTTCGGCGTGAGTGTTCACTGAAGATGGACTAAGAATGTTTTGCTCCGCAGCCGAGGAGACACTGCCATGTGTCTGGGACTTATTGCAAATGACTGCTACTGTATATAGCTATGTAAATAAAGATTAAGTACCGTTGGATTTTCAACTGAACCTTCGACTGCTGGTGTTTTGTTGACCAGTGCTGATTCTCTGTATGAGAAGGCAGCCTGGAGAAGGAGGGATCGGTGAGACCAGGATGATGATTTTTGGAGCCCACTCTGCATGGCAACCAGAGTCTCACCCCATTGTCCCCTTGACAGGATCAAGGCTACAATGCTGGTGGTCTTTGCTTCTTCTAGACACTGGCATTTGTCTGCCTGTCTTCCCAAGATATTTGCAGGATTTTTGGAGGCAACATTACAGAAGATGGATGTGACATCTGTCGATGATCCACATTCCACACTTCTAACAGGGTTGGGCGGACAATGGCTTTGTAAACAAGCACCTTGGTCTCCCTATGGATGTCCCGATCCTCAAACACTCTCTGCTTCATTCGAAGAATTGCTGCACTCGCAGAGCTCAGGCGATGTTGTATTTCAATGTCGATGTTGACTTTTGTGGTGAGGTGGCTTCCAACATAGTGGAAATGGTCAACATTTTCTAACATTACACCATTAAATTGTATTTCCTTGGACATCTTGGACATGCTTAAAATTTTATATAATGTGATTTTATTTTGTAATGGCATCTGTTTTATATGAATTGTTGCTTTGTAGATTGTTTTATATGAATTGTTGTTTTTACATTGTTTTTAGGCATTGAATTTTTGCCTATTTATTGTAAGCTGCTTTGAGTCCCCTCGGGGAGAAAGGCAGGATAAAAATGATGTAAATAAATAAATAAAATATTTCCAGCATTGCAGAGGGATTGGCTGGTGCCTTTTGCTGGAAGAGCACTTTGGTTTCCTCAATGTTCAGTGAGAGGCCAAGCTTTTAATATGCTTCCGCAAAGATGTTTAGAGTGCCTTGTCGGTCTTCTTCTGAATGAGTACAGACTACATTATCATCAGCATATTGGAGTTCTATAACAGACATTGTTGTGGCCTTGGTTTTGGTTTTCAGTCTGCTGAGGCTAAATAGCTTGCCTTCTGTCAGAAAGTGCTAGTTAAATCTTATAGGCTCAATGGATCTATTCCAATGAATGAGACTGAGGTCAATGGCAATCTAAATCCTTTCATTATTCCCAAGTAGACCCATTCAGCTGATAGGATTTACCTATGTGTTGCCTATTCAATAGTGAACTCAGTGGGTCTACCGCAATTAGAGTAGACCTATTCCATCATTACTTGTGCTAGAAAATTCTGTTGGCTCAATGGATTGACTCCAGTGAATGGGATTAAGGTCTATGCCAATCTAAATCCTTTCTCAGGTTCCAAGTAGATCCATTGAGCTGATAGGCTTAGCTCACCACCCAACAATGTTTCCAGTGGCTCTACTCTACTCTAACCAGGACCAAGAAGAGGATTTAGGACAGCATTGCCCAAAATCTGGGTTTTCACAGGAGTTTTTCCGTTTTATGGGAGCTATCCAAGGTACTGGAATCCATGGTTGAAATACATTCAGCACCTTGGATAGATCCTCTAAAACCCAGAGTTGCTCCAGTAAAACAGTGCATGGATTCACTACCTCTACCTATTGGCTGTTAGGAATTGTGGGAGTTGAAGTCCAAAACACCTGGAGGGCCAAAGTTTGCCCATTCCTGCTCTATATCCATTGAGATATTGAGATGGTGTGTCCATGCTTCATTTTATAGATGCAAAGCTGAGTTTTAGAGGACCGCTACCAAATTGGATACACTGGGATATAGAGTTGTTGGATGCATCCAACTTTGTTGCTGGCACATACTATTCAATTGCCACATACCTGACCAAGGTCTTATCACTCCCTGCAACCACAGATGTGCATTCTTGACTCGTTCCAGAAGCCAAAAGATACAAGTCAAGAAACCTCTATTAGGGAGTGTATATAGCGGAACCAGCAGCGTCCAGTTAACACCATGTGCAAAAGACTCAGACCAGGCAGAGGAATTAAAAGAACAAAGAGAACTTTACTTGTTGAGTTGAAGTCAAATAAACAGATCAGCAATCATACAATGTCCTTGTAGTTGCATAGGATCAATAACTAATCAATCAGCATTCAATATACCCAGCATAGCATATTTTAAACTGCTACTTGACCGTAGCTAGAGAGCCTGTCTTTTCTGTGCTCTCCCTGCAAGCCCAGATTCCCAACTGACAAAACCCAGCCATCTGCCAGCAAACCGATACATTGTTTGAGGCGTGGCTTGTCTCTGCAAAAAGCTCGGCTCCCTTATTGCAAAGATCTTTTGCAAGCAACTTTGCAAGGATTTCTTTACACACACACACATAGCAATTTGGCGCAATAACCTCTGCCTTCTCTTCCAACAGCAAGCAGCAGTTGTGGAGTTTATGTACTGCTCAAAGGTGTCATTCTGTTCTGTTCCATAGGTCCACAGGGCCTTCTCCCAGTTTTCCGGCACCCCCAATAAAACCTGAGTAATACTTCTCAAGCATTCTTAGCTCCCTGATAGTGTGAGCCCTGAGCCCCCAATACTATTCATGCTCTCCGTTTGCACACAAAGTCACCATTTCCTAACTCAGGAATCCCAAAGAACATTGCTGCAGCCAAGGAATGCATTTGACGCATGGTGCATGGGGACTGCTTTTGGGTAGCTACACGAGGCATGTGCCTGCATGCAGCTATTGAGTAAATGAATGAGTAAAGATGCCCTTCTGGGTGTCAAAAGGAGTTTTCCAGCTGACTTAACTGCCTCGGAGTCACTCTTCAGAAAGTAGTTAATATCATTTCCCAGCACTTCTGGCAAAACAACTCAGGTTGCAAATTGAGGTCCTGTTGCACAGAACAGAAAGACAGGCTTTCTTTAACCAAGTGCAGCTCATCTTCACACTGAGACTTCTCCAACATGCGTTCCCCTTAGAAGGATTGGACTAATCCTGTTAGCGCCAATCAGTATACCATCTGGGGATGATGGGAGTTGCAACCCAGCACAACAACAGCAACACATTTCTATGCAAAGGGCTCTCGTAGCACCTTAGAGGCTAACCTGACTGAAATATAGTGGTCCTATCCAGTCTTAGTTGCAGAACCTACTGGGATGAAGTCTCCACTGGACTCCAACCAACAGGAAGGTCTTCCTACTGTCCCTGAGGCAAGTGGAGTGTATATCTACCTGTGGAATAATGTCCAGGGTGGGAGAAAGAACCCTTGTCCGTTTAAAGCAAGTGTGACTGTTGCAATTACCAAGCTTGAATAGCATTGAGTAGCCACGAAGCTTGCAAAGTCAATCAGTGAGGGTATCTGCATAGAGGTAGCCTGGCTGTTCTTGCCTGAAGGCACTCTCTATTTGATTGTTTGCTGTCTGGAGTTCTTCTGTTTCTGAGTTGTGTTCTTTATTTGCCGCCTCTGAAACAGGAGAACTCCAGACTGCAAACAACGAAGTGCCAGTGAACACCACCCAAACAAAGGATGCCTCCAGGCAACAATAGCCAGGCTACTTCTATGCAGACACCCTCACTGATTGACTTTGCTGCTTCATGGCGACTCAATGCTATTCAAGCTTCACACTTGCTTCAAACAGACAAGGGTTCTTTCTCCCACCCTGGACATTATTCCATAAGTATTCCATAAGTACTCCACTTGCCTCACTGCCACAGATGCAAGTGAAACATCAGGAGAGACTGCTACTGGAACATGGAACACATCAACCCAATGTCAATATTTTCAATTTCAAACAGCCTTCATTCGACAGTGTAGACGCAGCTTGAGGAAGTTTATTCCACTTTAGAAAATATCTAGTCATCCTCATGGTGACGGCACCACAAATAGTTTGTGCTAAATCCATGCTGACAGTCTTCCAAGCGAGCATGAAAACACCAGAAGCTGTGGAAATGACCAAGTTAACACATTTTAAAGGAATCGATCTGAGAAAACTTTCTGAGAGATTGGAATTTATTTGTGGAATATCTGGTAAAGAAGGCAAAGAGGATTTCATGATAAGGGGTTTTGATGATGGAAAACTAAGTCACCTGATTATAGGCTTGAGCGGATACAGCGATTATCTTTTGTTTTGCTAAACCGATATAAGTATGGATTTATTTATCTTTAAGTTGATATTTAGAGTGGTGACAGAATGGAAAAATAATCCGGTGATAAGGATATGCTTATGTAAGTTCTTTTTTTTATTTAAGTTAGAATATATAGGATTATATTCTTTTAGTACAGGCATGGGCAAACTTGGGCCCTCCAGGTGTTTTGGACTACAACTCCCACAATACCGGCTGTTAGGAATTGTGGGAGTTGAAGTCCAAAACACCTGGAGGGCCCAAGTTTGTCCATGCCTGGGTTAGACTATTATTATTATGTTTATGTTTATGATTATGTTTGTTTATACCCCACATTTTCTCTCTACAAGGAGTCTCAAAGTGGCTAGATGGCCTTAGGGGTCCCCTCCAACTCTTTGAAATGAAGCTAAATCACATCAGTTGGTTTTGCATGTTGGAAGAGAATAAGTAGTTGTACTTCCTTCCTCTCTTCACCGGCTTTTCTTCTCCTGGTCTCCATCCAGCACTTCACATGAGTGTGGCCTTTTGTGGAGCGGTCTCCTTTGCTGGCAAAAGCAAAAAGCCATCTCGGCCTGGCACGGATTGAGTATGTGGTGGCCATGGGAGAGCATTTGCAAAGTGCTGCTTGAAATACTTCAGAGCAAGGCCCATCAATCACTTTCCAGGCTTGGATCGGAAGACGCGTTCAGTGCTACCAGGGGAGCCGAGGGAGACTTTGCTGCAGCCGCCTCACAAGTGTGTTCAAAGGAACCAACTTGTGTTCACTGCGCCCACAATCCTGGAAACGGACAACAGGATTTACTTCCCCTTCACTTTTTTTTTCTATTCTTGACCTTTTTTTAAAAAAAGCCTTCCCTTCGCATGAATCCTTTCCAAAGAAACAAATGTTCCGCCCTGGCCTCCCCTCCCCTCCGAAGTTTGATTGCCTGTCTCTTCTACATGGCAATTAAAGTTACTCTCACAATAAAACTGCTTGATTTGGGGGATAATTGTAAGGAGCAGCTCGACTCCTGATTCCAAATGCCTGGCTTTATTATCCTCCTTCGGAAAGGTCTTAATACTTGTGTGATTTACGGATCACTTAAAACGTCAGCCCGGCCATTACAGGCTGCCTTTCGCGGCACGTCACCTAATTCCGTAGTCCATAATTTCTTTATGAAACAGGCCCGTTGTTAGGCTGGGACATTAATTACACACCCTTCCTTTTGCATCCCGGTCGGGAGGAATAGAATCATTGAATGCTAGAGTTGGAAGAGAACCAACGCATTGCACTCTTGACTCACGTTCAGCTTGTGGTCCGCAAAGGCTCCTACATCCCTTTCCCATGGGTGGTTTTCAAGCCAGGCCTTGCCTATAAATGGGCTGAGTGTCTTCTGTTGGTTAGGTTCTTCACGCTCTCAACTGTGTTAGTTAATTTCAGAAAAAGATAGGTGTTGCACTCCAGCACTGAAAACACCTTTTCACCCAACACCACATCAGCAATTATCTAAAATGTTTATTGAAAAAAGTAGGGAAAAGGGACATTTCCAAAAGGGTCAGTAGAATAGGAAATACAAAATAGTAGAAATCCAAAAATGCCAAAGTACATAAAATCAAGAGAACCAAAATCCACAGCGGTACTCTAACTATAAATCCATAAACCAGAAAGCAAGAACTTTTACATGGTAAACCCTTCCAGGAAACCAGGTAACTTAAGAATACTTGAATCATGAACTTGAGAGCAGAGACGGAAAGCCATCCCTATGGCAATTTTGTCTCCTCTGAAAGGCATGAAACCAGTGCTCCTTAATGTAAGCCCAACCACGTAGCCATGAGATCATGTCGAATGCACCTGGACTTTAAGGTCTTCTCATGAAGTCGCTCAGAGCATCCAATTAATCTCTTTTTCACACCCTCTGTTCTCAAGCCTAATCTAGCTTCTTGTGAAAACTCCCCTTCAGCTGAAGGCCTTTTTTTAAAGGATCCGGGACTTTCACTTTTCCCTGTGGAATCCCAAACATCAGCCCCTTCTGGTTGTTGACACTGACAGCCTCGTCCTCTGATATGTCAGGGAAATAATAATAATAATAATAATAATATAGTAATACTTTATTTTTCTATCCCACCACCATCTCCCCGAAGGGACTCCGGGTGGCTAACATGGGGCCAAGTCCAAAACCCAAACCAAAATAGAACAATTACAACGAATATATAGAGTTAAAAACAATGATACAACAATCAAATAAAATAAGCAATTAAAACATAACATACAATAAAACACATGATAACCAAACAAAATGAGGTAATGATACGAACATCAACCACTAAAGATAAAAAGGGGTCGGGCATATTTTTATATACATGATTTCAAAGCTTTTTAATAAAGTGCATGATCAAGTGTCAGAGAGCCAACTGGGATAATATGGGATAGGGTAAAGTAGGAAGGAAATAAAGTGCTAAGTGTTGGGATTCATCCTGGACTACTCAAGTCTAAATGTAGTCTGATAGATGATAGAGTTAGGCTGAGGGAATCCTTTCCCCATTTCCAAAGCATGCCTAGATAGGATTCACCATTGTTTCCTGCTTCCCGTCCTATTTAGGTCAGCCCACCCTTTGATGCTTTAGAAATGTGATCTCTCCTAGGGCTTTGACGTAACTTCCCCAATTTGGTCTTTTGAAATGTTTATGGCCCTAGAGAAGAAGCAACCCATGAGGCTTGGTCACCATCCCAGATTCCTGCTTTGTTCCAGAGAGGACGCACCTCTGTCCTCTATTAGTCAAGATGTAGCTTATCTAGAGCTTTGTTATTTTAATCCGGCTATGTGTATTAGAACAGGATAGATTAGATAGTTAGGTCCAAACCTTTTCTATCCATCAATGGATTTCTTTTTACCTCAATAAATGCTTTTAAACTTTAAAGCTAACTTTGCATCCCTTTTCCTTCCTGATGACACAGAGGCCTTCCAAAACTCACACCGTGTAAGTCTCACGCTGCTGCAGTTTTTTACTCTGCTATTTTAATGGGAATTTACCTCATAAAGAGGGTGATTAGAGCTTAATGGCTCTTCCATTCGCAACACTAAGAAGCAATGCATCAATGATACATTTGAAAGATTTATTTCCTGTTTGATTGTGCAGTACTTACTTTGAAAGTAATTGATCTTTTCCAAAAACTTCATTTTTGTGGCACAAACTATGTTGAACTGGTTGAGACTCTATAAAATATTCCATGAAAAACTATACCAAAATACGCTGCAGGATAATGTCCCTCTCGCAAAAACAAAGTTGTCCAAATGTGGGTTTTGACAGAACAAAAGTATTCCTCTCCTGCAATAAATAATGAATCATACCAAACATCTGATTTGGGATGATTGATTATCTTCATAAATCCCATCCAGGAGAAATGCATTGTATTGATTGTTGATCAACCTAAAAGTGAACACTGTTGCCTCAATGGGTCTCCTGTACCTGAAATAAGCAATAAGATTGAGGACCGAGTGTGCTTTTGGCAGAGACGAGGGCTCTGTGGCTGATCCTCCAGAGAGTCTCTGAGTCTCTCCAGTTTGTGTTCTCAATATTTCAGGCCATAAAGCGAAACGCAGAGTTGGGCAAAGAGCGGGCATTTCACCAAGAGTTCTTCCTCGCCCGCCGTCATTCAGCCATACTTCAAAACCCTCATTTGCTGGGCAACGGAGAGAATTGTTTTCCAGACTTAATGTAACATCTCACCATGTCACAGAGAAAAATGGGTCTGGGAGATTTGCACGGTGCATAATGATGCTTCCATTTTAATGTTCCATAACTACCTCAAAAGGAAGCTTGCGAAGGATACTTAAGATGCAACATTATGGGAAGCTTCATGTAATCCATCTCTCGCCATCGATCATGTTTTTTGGGGCCACCGGTTCCTACGTTTGATGAGATTTGGGAGCTGGGAGCGCAGGATCTCCGGTGGAAAATATAGTCACAGAAATACAAAATAATATTTTCATAATGACGGTGCCTCGGGAGCCCCTGACAGCTGCCGTTTCATCTTTGTCTTGTCTGTTATGGAGGGGAATGAAAAGCTTTGAGCCCTGGCCATTACCCTACCACTGTGCATCCGCTGGTTCTGCACCATAATATATATATATATATATATTTTAGGGAGGGCATAAGGAATGAAGATGAGAGAGTTTATGAAACAATTCGGCCAGCTGCTTTCTTAAGGAAGAAATACTGTGTATAGTCATATATAAGTCTAGAAAGTTCACTCCAGAAACCTGTCCCACAAAACTGAGTCAGCTTATACACTGCTCAATGCAAGTATTGTATCTTAACTCGTACACGATGTAGCACGATTTTTTTCCCGGGTTATAAATGTCCTTTTCTAATTAGTTCTATCACAAAAACAGGAAAAGGTTAATCAAACTGCAAAAATGTTGTCTTGGTGGGACATACTGCAGTACATTTTGCTCTAGTTTTTCAATTTATTTATTTATTTATTTATGTCTTTATTTGCAGTATTTATATCCCGTTCTTCTTTCTCAATCTAAAGGGGACTCAGGGCAGATCACAATGCACACATACATGGCAAACATTCAGTGCCATATGAACATAGAGACAGAGACAAAGACAGAGACACAGAGGCAATTTAACCTTCTCCAGCTTCCAGCTTCCTGAGGGTATGCTCGATTCCGGCCACAGGGGGAGCAGCTGCTTCATCATCCACTGTGATGCCAAGTCCTTGGATACTTCCTCATTTCAAACGCCGCTGGATGATTTTTATGGTGTAGTAAATTAGTTAAATTAGCCTCCCCACATAAGTAGTACCTAAATTTCATACTTGAGAGATGCAACTATCTTTCAGGTTGCTTAGGTCAACAATGAGTAGGGCTATTTTTTATTTTAATGGTCGGGTGCTCACTCCGACACGGGCTGGCCTCGAACTCATAGTGATTTAATGCAGCTGGCTGCTAACCAGCCTGCGCCACAGCCCGGCCCATTGAGTCTCAACTAATTCAACCTATTTTGTGGCAGCCACAAAAACAAAGTTCCTGGAGTAGAACAACTACTTTCTAAGTAAGGACCACACAATCAAACAGGAAATAACACTTTCAAACCAGGAACGGAATATATTTCAATTCTAGGTTTAATTAAGAGGAGGATGGTTGGAAATGCCAAAAGCAAGAAGGGACATACTATCACTCATGGTGGACTTGTGAAAAAAAAAACAAAGAAATATTGGAAAATGGTTCATAGTGAATGTAAAAAGATATTACAGATTGACTTCCCATTGAAACCAGAAACTTACTTGTTAGGAATGTTCGACTTCCAGCTCTTTAAGGATCCCAACAAAGACAAAATGTTCACTTTTTTTTCTACGGCAGCTAGAATGGTTTTCGCAAAATTGTGGAAACAAGAAATAATTCCCACAAAGACACAATGGTTAGACAAAATTTTGGAAATAAAGAATATGAACAAACTAACCTTTTTACTAAAACAGAGTAACGGTAAAGGCATAAAAATGATGGATAGGTCAATTTTTGAAGATTATATAAACGTGAGTTAATAAAAGATTTTAGAAATATAACAAGAGTGTTAAAAAGGGGGGGGGAAGTAACAATAATATAGGGTAATTTTTACTGAACTATACTGGGTTATGGACTCATATCCAAACCATCAAGGGCACAAGGAGGAAGAACGGAAGTCAAAGACCTTTTTTTAATTTTTTAAAAATTATTATTATTTTATCTTATTTTTTACTTTTTATTTTTTCTTTTCTTTTTGGATTAGGATGAACTATGGGTGTGGGTATTTCTCTCTCTCTTTTTTCTTATTCTTGATCTATACTATTGTTTCACCCACCTTTTAAAAAAAATGTTCTCACACTTTCGCTGTATCTAACATTTGAAACTTCAATAAAAATAATTTTTTTTTAAAAAAAAGAGGAGGATGGTGTATAGACCAGGCATGGTCAAACTTCGGCCCTCCAGGTGTTTTGGACTTCAGCTCCCATCAGCTGTTAGGAATAGTGGGAGTTGAAGTCCAAAACACCTGGAAGGTCCAATTTTGTCCATTCTTGGCCTAGGCATGTTCCAGCCCTTTGGCTAATGGAGTCTAACACCCCCAAATATGCAGTGGAATAACTGGATCCTTAAATAACCCATCCTCCAAGACTATCCCTGGCAGGTAGACTAATTCAATGTTGCCATTGTTGCCTAACTGGGTTCCTGGAATGATGCACATCATCTCTCAGGATGGATGCCCAAGGGTTTGTTGAAGTGGGAATGATTGTATATAGCAGGGGTCCCCAAACTAAGGCCCGGGGGCCGGATGCGGCCCTCCAAGGTCATTTACCTGGCCCCCGCCCTCAGTTTTATAATATAATATTTTTATATCATTTTAATAATATATTGTATTTACATATAATATTGATAATAATATTATAATGTTACTAGCTGTGCCCGGCCACGCGTTGCTGTGGCGTTGTCTGGTGGTGTTGGTGAGAAATTGTTGAGGTGGTGGTGGTATTGAATGTCTGTTGTATGGTTGTCTTTATGTTTAGTATGCACACTGAAGTGGATTATATGGCAGTGTGGAGTCAAGATAATCCAGTTCAAAGCAGATAATATAAGATTATAAATGGGTTATATATCTGTGTGGAAGGGCCTTGAGTCTACACTGCCATATAATCCAGTTAAAATCTGATAATCTGTGGAAGAGGCATAAGAGAGGCCTAACTGCCTGTCCCCTGGGCTGAGTAGGTTGCTAGGAGACCAAGTGGGCAGAGCTTAGCCTTCAAACTGGCAGCAATTGGATAAAAACTATTATTCCTCTCCCTGTAATTAGGACTTTATTTTTCTTTTCTTTTTGTTGTATCAACCTAGAGCCATGAATGATGGGTTGTGTTGTCAAATTTCGAGGTTGGGGGGCCTGTAGTTTTGTTGTTTTGTCCGCTGCCCTGATGCCATCACTCTTTTATATATATAGATACAATATAATACTAATACCATATAATAATAATAATTATATGTTATATATTACATAGGGGCCCCTGGTGGCACAGTGTGTTAAAGCGTTGAGTCGCTGAACTTGCGGACCAAAAGGTCCCAGGTTCGGATCCCGGGAGCGGAATGAGCACCCGCTGTTAGCCCCAGCTCCTGCCAACCTAGCAGTTCGAAAACATGCCAATGTGAATAGATCAATAGGCACCACTCTGGCGGGAAGGTAATGGCGCTCCATGCAGTCATGCCATTGGCCACATGACCTTGGAGGTGTCTACGGACAACGCCAGCTCTTTGGCTTAGAAAGGGAGATGAGCACCAACCCCCAGAGTCAGACATGACTGGACTTAACATCAGGGGAAAACCTTTACCAATCTATATATTACATATAATATTACAGTATAGTGCAGGGGTCTCCAAACTAAGGCCTGGGGGCCGGATGCAGCCCTCCAAAGTCATTTACCTGGCCCCCGCCCTCAGTTTTATAATATAATATTTTATATCATGTTTAATAATATAATATATTGTATATACATATAATATTAATACTATATAATAATATTAATTATATGTTATATATTACATATAATATTACAGTATAGTGGTATTGTTCAATATAGTAATATATAATGCTAATATTGTGCTATGCTAATAATATAATATATTGTATGTGCATACAGCTGCTCTGAGTCCCCTTCAGGGTGAGAAGGGCGGGATATAAATGTAATAAATAAATGTAGTAAATGAATAAATAAATAATTTTAGACTGAGGCTTGCCCAAAGTCTGAAATGACTTGAAGGCACACAACAACAACAATCCTAATTCACTTGACTATCTCATTGGCCAGAAGCAGGCCCACACTTCCTATTGAAATCCTGATAGGTTTCTGCTGGTTACAATTGTTTTCATTTTTAAATATTGTATTGTTCTTTCATTGTTGTTGTTTTGCACTACAAATAAGATATGTGCAGTGTGCATAGGAATTTGTCCGTTTTTTCCCCCCCAAATGATAATTCGGCCCCTCCACAGTCTGAAAGATTGTGGACCGGCCCTTTGCTTTAAAAGTTTGAGGACCCCTGGTATATAGAGTTGTTTAAATGTAATTGAGTTATAGTGTTGCAATGTGAGCTGGAGATTGCATCATGCTCTGTCTGCTGTCCACTATGCGAGTGTGTAAAGAGTTAACTGTGTATTGCATCAGACAGCAGAGGTGGTTATAAATAGCTCCTTGTCTTATCTCTTTCTCTCTCTCTGCCCTCTGCTCTCTGCCTCTCTGCACTCTGCCTGTATATATCGTCTTGAGAGTTTTCCGTTTGTTAGTAAACTTTTTGTAGATAGCCAAACAGGCTTCAGCCTCTTCATTGGTGCCAGTGTTTCTTCGTTGATCTTCCGCTGCATGTGTGTTTCTCCAAGCGCGCGCTCTGACAGGGTTGTCCAGTGCAGAAGCAAACAAACAAAAGGAGTTCAAAGGCATAGCCATGTTGGACTGGAACATCAGGATGCCAAAGCAGCTTGTAACACCCTAGAGATGAACTTGTCAGGAAAGGGTTAAACTGAGACACATCTCAGTTTCCCTTCTTCTCTGGCGATCTAGCAATCTGCTTAGATGCACAGACATAAATCCACACTTCTCTGCTGTCGGCTGAAGCTGGCGGTTCTCATATTTATTGAAGTAATTACAGTATTTACATAGCTCGGCCGGATCCGGATCGTAACTTCTAAGCCTCCGACGGGATTGATGGCAACGAGAGAAGAAGGTCAGGATACACAACACATTCCTCCAACATGGCTGCATCTACACTGTAGAATGAATGCAGTTTGACACCACTTGAATTGCCCAGGCTCAAGGCTATGGAATCCTGGGAGATGTAGTTTTAAAAACCTTTAGCCTTCACCTCTAAGGAGTGCTGGTATCTCATCAAACTACAGCTACCAAGATCCCCATGGTATTTAAAGTCAAAGTGCATATGAGCACAAGGTTGCCATTCAATGTAAAGATTACAGAGAACGTTTGATGTGTAACTTCACATTTTAAGATTGACATTATTGCCATTACAGTAGAGCCTCACTTATCCAAGCTAAATGGGCCGGCAGAAGCTTGGAGAAGTGAATATCTTGGATAATAAAGAAAGATTAAGGAAAAGCCTATTAAACATCAAATTCGGTTATGTTTTTACAAATTAAGCACCAAAACATCATGTTATACAACAAATTTGACAGAAAAAGTAGTTCAATACGCAGTAATGTTATGTTGTAATTACTGTATTTACGAATTTAGCAGCAAAATATCACGATATATTGAAAACATTGACTACAAAAATGGCTTGGATAATCCAGAAGCTTGGATAAGCAAAGCTTGGATAAGCGAGACTCTACTGTATTATGCTAATTTCTATCCCTATTACTATTTTGTTTCTTAGAAAAGTTTCAAAGCAACTTGCAATACTTAAACCAGTACAAATCACAAATTAAAATCAACAACATATAAACATTGAAAGACAATGAAACATTTGAATATTTGAAACAAATAGTTTAAATCCCCTAAAGCCATTATGCCCTGGTAGGGTCTCAAATGGTATCTTATACGACAGGATAAGAATTAAGGTATGTATATACATATATGTAAAAAAATAAATCTAATGTTCACTTTGTGGAGGAAGGTGTTCTGCGATTCCCCTTCGTTTCAGCCGCATGGATCATTTTCAGAGCATTTGCTGGACAGATTCTGAACAGAAGGGCAGGAGGACTGGGCGCTTGTTTCAAAATGTATCACAGCCAAACAAAACAGCATTTACAGAGTTGCCATCTCTCAGGAAAATGGTGCAAAATCCTGCATCAAATATTCAAGAAGAGTCAAAACCCTGTGCCAGATATTCACAGTGGTTGATGCTGCCTTGGAGGCATTGGCTGGATTTCAGTTGCTTGTCTCATTGCAATGCAGTGAATCACAGAGTCATAGGATCATAGTGTTGGAAGGGACTCCAAGGACCATCTAGTCCAACCACTTTCAGCCATAAACGCATATGCTGTCAGAAATACTAAAAATTAACTAGGTATTTTTAATTACAAAAATGTGAGTCAAGCATTGAAAGGGATAAATTGATGCAATGATTCAGCAAAAGCTGCAGTTCAATATAAGCAGGTGTGCCTATAGCTTAGTAGACCTCAGTGTGACAGAGACCTCAGTGTGAGAAAGCCACAGTATGAGGCCTCAGTGTTAGTAGGCTTCAGTCTTAGTAGGTCTCAGTGTGCGAGAGGCCTCAATGTGAGAATGCCTCAGTATGAGAAGCAACTCCAGAAGCAACTCCGGTTGCTCCTGACACGAAAAAAAAGTATGAGAAGGCCTCAGTATTAGTAGGCCTCAGTGTGAGAGAGGCCTCAGTGTGAGAACACCACAGTAGGAGAAGGCCTCAGTGTCAGTAGGGTTCTGTCTTAGTAGGCCTCAGTGTGAGAGAGGCCTCAATGTGAGAAGGCCTCAGTATGAGAAGGCCTCAGTGTGAGAGAGGCCTCAGTGTGAGAACACCACAGTGTGAGAAGGCCTCAGTGTGATAGAAGCCTCAGTGTGAGAAGGCCTCTGTGTGAGGTAGGCCTCAGTGTGAGTAGGCCTCAGCATGAGAAGGCTGCAGTGTGAGTAGGCCTCAGTATGAGAGGGCCTCAGTATGAGAAGGCTTCAGTGTGAGTAGGCCTCAGTATGAGAGGGCCTCAGTATGAGAAGGCTTCAGTGTGAGTAGGCCTCAGTATGAGAGGGCCTCAGTATGAGAAGGCTTCAGTGTGAGTAGGCCTCAGTATGAGAAGGCTTCAGTATGAGAAGGCTTCAGTGTGAGTAGGCCTCAGTATGAGAGGGCCTCAGTATGAGAAGGCTTCAGTGTGAGTAGGCCTCGGTATGAGAGGGCCTCAGTATGAGAAGGCTTCAGTGTGAATAGGCCTCAGTATGAGAGGGCCTCAGTGTTAGAAGGCTTCAGTATGAGAAGGCTTCAGTGTGAGTAGGCCTCAGTATGAGAGGGCCTCAGTATGAGAAGGCTTCAGTGTGAGTAGGCCTCAGTATGAGAGGGCCTCAGTATGAGAAGGCTTCAGTGTGAGTAGGCCTCAGTATGAGTGGGCCTCAGTGTTAGAAGGCTTCAGTATGAGAAGGCGTCAGTGTGAGTAGGCCTCAGTATGAGACGGCCTCAGTATGAGAAGGCTTCAGTGTGAGTAGGCCTCAGTATGAGAGGGCCTCAGTGTTAGAAGGCTTCAAGCTGAGAAGCTTCAGTGAGAGAAGCCCCAGGTTGATGGCCTCGTGTGTGAAGGTCCAGTGTGAAGGCTGCTGTGTGTAAAGCTACTGTGTGAAGCTCCTGTGTAAGTTTGGTGTGAGAGGAGGCTTTGTGAGAGTGAAGCTGTTTATCTACATGAAAAAGAAGCCCAGCATGGAAACAAAGAAGAAAGTATAAACAACTTCATTTGTGTTATGGAAAACTTATTTTTGTAAATAGTGCAACCATGTTATTTTGTTACAAATAAAAGCTGTCAAAGGAAGAGATAACAATGGTCTGTGTGTTTTTGTTCTTTTTTATCACTTTTGGCTACTGGTGCTGGGTCATGCTGCTGCTAATAAGTTACTCTGCTATATGTTTATGGGGAGGGTCTTTTATTAATAAGCCCACTCACCCAACATATGCAATCTAAGCCCTCCTGATAGAAGGCCACACAGCCCCTGTTGAAATACCTCCAGAGAAGGAGTCTGTCCCAGATTCAAAGAGAGCCATATATTCTCCTATTGAATATATTGAATATATTCTCCTATTGAACAGCTCTTTCTGTTAGGATGTTCTCCCTAATGTTGAGAATGAATCTCTTTACCTGCAGTATGAATCCATGGCTCCATGGCGTCCTAGTCTTTCGAGCAGCAGAAACAAAACAGTCCATTGTATCTATATTTTTGCAAATTCTCCAAGAGAAGTGGTTGGATATAGGACGTCTGCATTTAATGCTCTGGAAGCAGGGTTGCACATATGATGCATGAAGAAGCATATTGCACATGAATGTGCATGCATGTGTAGTTTTGCTTTGGTTCTGTTGAATAGCATTAGCATTCAGCAAAAGATTTCTTTGCACATGCCCATCTCAATGTGCAAAAAAATGCCCAGCCCTATGTTTGATTTCACCTAACAATGGGAACAATTAAAATGGAGAGATTCATCAATTTCCAAAGAAATTATTCTAACAGCGATACAAGAGAAGAGGGCTCATGTCCTGAGATCTGAGAACTTGTCCAGAAATGGACCCAAGATCATTCCAGGTGAGGCCTGACCAAAGAAGCGATACAGTTATCAACATGAAATGCATCTACACCAGAATTAATGCACGTTGACTCCACTTTAACTGCCATGTCTCAATGCTATGGAATTGTGGGAGTTCTAGTATTACTTGGTCTGGAGCCTTTTATGCCTAAGAGTGCATGAAACTCCTAGGGTTTCATAGCATTGAGCCAAAGCAGTTAAAGTAGTATCAAACTGCATTAATTCTACAGTGTAGATGTAATTCCAGTTTGTAGTGCCAGTTTCATAAGCCTAAGACATAACTCTCTAGTATGCATCACTTTAATCCAACCCAAAGCACAGACATGCACACTTGCACATTTACTTTTGCCAATGGCATTACAAGGCTCCCTGGCTAAGTTTCTGTTTTATTCAGAACCATTTTTCCAGCCACCAGAATGGAGCCGAACAGATGGCCTGCGATCAGCCTCATGGAAATATTTCGAGGGAAATTCATTAGCGGCAAAGAACCCGACGCTTGTCCATTACAGCTGTGGTGTGAGGTGCATTACAAGTTGAATGGCTTCGTTCTTTGCATCCAGCTGCAGTTTCCGAACCAAACCAGAATGAAGTGCCATCTAGTTCCTCCTGTAGAAAACTGACTTATCGCAACCATGCAGTGCTGGGGTTATTCATGGTCCATGGCCAGATGTTTTAAAAGACTCATGGGAGTAGGTGCTCAGGCTCAGGCATGGGCAAACTTGGGCCCTCCAGATGTTTTGGACTTCAACTCTCACCATTCCTAACAGCCTCAGGCCCCTTCCTTTTCCTTGGGAGTTTTCTTGGGAAACTAGATTAGGGCTGAGAACACAAAGAGTGAAAAATAGATGAACGAGATATTCATAGAGAATCCGAGATAAGACCTTGAAGGCCAGGGGTGTTTGGCATGATTTCATGGGCACCTGGACGGGGTTAAATGAAGTGGTGTGGACTTCAGAGGAGACAACGTTTCCATAAGAGATGGCTTTCCTGTCTCTGCCCTCAAGTCTTCGATTCAAGTATTCTCAAGTTTCCTGCTCTGGTTCATGCCTTTGTTTCCTGAAAGTGTTTACCTTGGAAAAGTTCCTGTTTTCATGTTTATGGATTTATGTATGAAGAACCGCTGTGGATTTTGGTTGTCTTGACTTTATGTACTTTGACGTTTTTGGATTACTGTTATTTGTACTTTCTATTCTACTGACCCTTTTGGAATTGCCCTTTCGCCCCTTTTTACCTGCTTTTTTAATAAATTTTTTTAGATAGAATTATTGGACTCCGGAGTGGTGCTGGGTGAAAAGGTGCTAAAGAGAAACAGATTTTGAAAGAAATGGCTTATTGTGGAAACCAGAATGGCGATAAAGCTCCATTGAAGTATCCTTTTCCCCATGATAATAACTCTTCCAGGAGTAGACTTTCCTTCCAAGGGGAAGATTTTTCTCACTCCTGTTCTTACAAATGAGTCATTTGTAGTTCGGATGTTTGTAACTCAGGGACTGCCTGTATGTATGCATTTTTCAACATGGTTCCCACATCCAGAGAGCCCTGTGACTCTTGCCAAAATCAGATTGTGGAGTTATAGTTCACACACATCCAGAGATCACTGTGAGCCTAAACGAAGATGGATCTGGGACAAACTTGGCACACAGACCCAACATGGCCAGCTTTGAATACTGGTGAGGCTTGGGGGTCATTGGCCTTGCAGGATGGGAGTTGTTGTTCACCCACATGTGAGATGCATTGTGAACTCCCTTGACAATGGATCTGGACCAAATTTGGCACATATAACCATCATGACCAACTTTACATACTGGTGGGTATTGGGGTGCATTGACATATGATGATGGGGGTTGTAGTTTACCCACCTTCTTATGGATTTTTTGAATGAGACCATTCATAAAATACAAAACCGAACAATGACTGTTTTTAATGTTTATCCATACAAAACACCTAACCTGGGCATCGCGGGTATCTAAACTAGTCTATATCCATCTATCTATATCTATCTATATATCTATATCTATATCTATATCTATATCTATATCTATATCTATCCATATCCATATCCATATCCATATCCATATCCATATCCATATCCATAATAAAAGAGAAAACCCATATGTGTGTATGTAGCATGGGTGTCTGCTCACACAGACAGCCTCCGGCCTCCACAAACAGGCTCTAGTTCCCAGTGCTGAGGAGCCAGCAAGTCACTCTTTTCCACTGACATTTTGGTTACAGCAAGCGCCATGAACACGTAGCCCAACCCCTGCCAATGTCCTCACCAAACACTACACCCCACCACCCAAGGAATGCTTTCGTTTGGGGACCATTTCATCCCAGATTTTGCCTTGTTCTCCACCACAGGCAGGCATCCCAGGGTTCTCCATTGGTGTGGAATTTGCATGGCCCCGCCCACTGCCCTTCCCTTTCCAATCTGTCTGCAGAACAAACACAGCACAACTACACTTCCTGGAGGAGTTTGGGGGCTTGACTCCACATGGTGGAAGTTGTAGTTCACCCTGCATCAAGTCAGAGCCCTGTGACTCCTACTGGGGAACTTATAGGAGTTGTAGTTCACCTACACCCAGAATGCTATGAACCCAAGCAATGATGGCTCTAGGCCAAACTTGCCATGCAGACCTGATTTGCCCAGATTTGAATACTGGTGGGTTTGGAGGGGAATTGGCCTGGAGTTGTAGGTACTGGGATTTATAGTTCACCTGCAATGAATGAGCACTTCGAATCCCACCGATGATGGACCAGGACCACACTTGGCACACAGAGCCCCCATAACCAATAGAACATATTGGACAAGTTTGGGAAAAAAGAGAGTTATAGTTCACCTGCATCCAGAGAAACTGGCCCACACCGACAATTGACTGGGACCAAACTTCGCACAGAGAAGCCTCATGACCAACTGAACATACTGCAGGGGTTTGTGGGAATGGGCCTTGATTCTGGGAGTTGTCGTTCACCCCCATCCAAAGAGCACTGAACCCAGCCAATGACGGATCTGGACCACACTTGGTACACAGACCCAAAATAGCCAACTTTGAATACTGGCAGGTTTGGGGAGGATGGGATTGTAGTTCACCCACTCCCAGAGGCGGTCGGTCCAACCATAAGGCGAAATAGGCATTTGCCTGTGGCGCCATTGCCCCGGGGGCACCATCGTCCTGGGAGGAGGGCACCACTCTCCACCTCCTTCCTTCTCTTTCGGGCCTTCCGGCCAGCGCAGACCCACCTTCGCACCACGGGAGCCCACCTTTGGGGCCTTCAGAGATTGTGAGGTCTGTAGGAACTTGGAAGCTAGGTATGTGGGGTTTATATATCTGTAGAAGGTCCAGGGTGGGAGAAAGAACTTTTCTTTGAAGCAGGTGTGAATGTTGTAATTAATCACCTTGATTAGCATTTAATGGCCCTGTGGCTTCAAGGCCTGGCTTCTTCTTGCCTGGGAGAATCTTTTTTGGGGAGGAGTTAGCTGTCCCTGATTGTTTACTGTCTGGATTTCTTCTGTTTTCAGAGTGTTGTTCTTTATTTATTGTCCTGATTTTCGAATTTTTTTTTAATACTGAGGGCTATCTGGGTTATCTAAGTCCACACTGCCCTATATCCCTGTTCAATGTTTAGTGCTAAATTTGCAAATATAGTAATTCCTACATAACATTACCATGTATTGAACTGCTTTTTCTATTGATTTGTTGTAAAACATGATGTTTTGGTGCTTAATTTTGAAAATCATAATGTAATTTGATGTTTTATAGGCTTTTCCTTTATACTTCCTTATTATCCAACATTTTCGCTTATCCAACGCTTTTATTTTTCAGTGATTGGTTTGGGGGGGGGGGGGGCGCCAAAATTCTGTTCGCCTACACTTGAAAAATACCTAGGGCCGGCTCTGCCCACTCCAAACAGAATACATAACATTTAAAGACAAATCATGCCTTTTTCAAATGACCCGGGCACCACCGGGTCCCCAAGCTCGTACCTTATAAAGCTGAGTAAATCATCTGTGGTTGTTTCCTTGATGTTCAGCTGTAAACCTGCCTTTGCACTGTCTGCCTCGACTGCCTTCAAGTCTTTGCTATTTTGGGCTAATATTCTCCCGCTTCCTTCAATTTTCACACCTCCTTCCTCCAAATCTAATTTTGCCTTATGGAGGATAGGTTCGACATACAAATGAGAAAGACAGGGGGATGAAATGCAGCCTTGTCTTTGGCCCAGGAGGATCGAGCCTTTGGGAGGCTCTCTTGTCCTTTGAGCCAAGCCCAGCACCAAGGTCAGCCAGGGCAGTTTTACCAGGTGCCTGGTGCCTTTGGCTCTGCTAGGTGCAGGCAGGCTCTGCAACTGTTTCTTTTGGCTCACCTGGAGAGAGCAGGTGGCCCACGAACCAGCCATGCCTTCCATTCTTCTTTCACATCACAATGGATGGCTGGGCAGCCACGCTCCGTTATGTCAGGTTGGGAAGGATAGTGAATGGGAATGAATAAAGAAATATACTGGCTTCTCAATAAAGAATTATAGAATTATAGAATAATAGAGTTGGAAGAGACCATGTGGGCCACCTAGTCCAACCCCATGCTATGCAGGAAAAGCACAATCAAAGAATAATAATAATAATAATAATAATAATAATAATAATTATTATTATTATTATTCTGGAATAGTTCTGGAACACAACACACCAGACATTACAGTTGTGGAAAGGAAAAAGCTCTGGATCATTGATGTTGCCATCCCAGGTGACAGTCGCATTGATGAAAAACAACAGGAAAAACTCAGCCGCTATCAGGACCTCAAGATTGAACTTCAAAGACTCTGGCAGAAACCAGTGCAGGTGGTCCTGGTGGTGATGGGCACACTGGGTGCCATGCCAAAAGATCTCAGCCGGCATTTGGAAACAATAGACATTGACAAAATCACGATCTGCCAACTGCAAAAGGCCACCCTACTGAGATCTGCAGCATCATCCGAAAATACATCACACAGTTCTAGACACTTGGGAAGTGTTCGACTTGTGATTTTGTGATACGAAATCCAGCATGTCTATCTTGTTTGCTGTGTCATACAATAATAATAATAATAATAATAATAATAATAATAATAATAATAATAGTGCGGTTTTCTGGCATTGTGTATTTCTGCCGCTTCTGTGACTGTTCATTTGGGAAAACGGAAACTGAAATCCAATCTCTGACCAACACTGTCCGAATTTTTAGCACTGATATCAACATGGAGTTTGGTTTGGACAAATGTTCGACAGTAGCATTGAAGAAGGAAAAAAATAATTGAAAGTGAGGGCATCAATATGCCCAATGGCCAAACAATAAGGTGTCACCAGCCAGAGGCCTATAAATATCTGGGCATATTACAGCTGGACAACATCAAGCATGAACATGTGAAAACTGTGGTCAGTAAAGAATACACACAAAGGGTCAGAAAAATTCTCAAAAGCAAGCTCAATGGAGGCAACACCATCAAGGCCATAAACACCTGGGCCATGCCTGTCATAAGATATACTGCTGGCATTATAAACTGGACACAGATGGAACTGGACAATTTGGACAGAAAAACAAGAAAACTCATGACCATTCATCATTCACTGCACCCTCGCAGTGATGTTGACCGGCTGTATCTGCCTAGAAGATCAGGGGGCAGAGGACTCTTACAAGTAAAACAAGCAGTCAAAGAAGAAGAACATGCCCTGGCAGAATATGTAAAGCAAAGTGAAGAACCTGCTTTGATTGAAGTCAACAATCAGAAACTCCTCAAAGCACAGCAGACAAAAAACCAGTACAAGAAAACCGCACTACAAACTAGAGCTGACAGCTGGCACAACAAAACACTGCATGGAAAGTTCCTTGACAAAATTGAAGGAAAAGCTGACAAGGAGAAGACCTGGCTATGGCTCACGAATGGGACCCTGAAGAAGGAGACAGAAGGCCTGATCCTTGCGGCCCAGGAGCAAGACATCAGGACAAAGGCAATTAAGGCCAAGATCGAAAAATCAACTGATGACCCAAAGTGCAGACTGTGCAAGGAAACCGATGAAACCATTGATCATATCCTCAGCTGCTGTAAGAAAATTGCACAGACAGACTACAAACAGAGGCACAACTATGTGGCCCAAATGATTCATTGGAACGTATGCCTCAAGTATCACCTCCCTGCAGTTAAGAACTGGTGGGATCACAAACCTGCAAAGGTTGTGGAAAATGAACACGCAAAGATACTGTGGGACTTCCGAATCCAGACTGACAAAGTTCTGGAACACAACACACCAGACATCACAGTTGTGGAAAAGAACAAGGTTTGGATCATTGATGTTGCCATCCCAGGTGACAGTTGCATTGAAGAAAAACAACAGGAAAAACTCAGCCGCTATCAGGACCTCAAGATTGAACTTCAAAGACTCTGGCAGAAACCAGTGCAGGTGGTCCCGGTGGTGATGGGCACACTGGGTGCCGTGCCAAAAGATCTCAGCCAGCATTTGGAAACAATAGACATTGACAAAATTACGATCTGCCAACTGCAAAAGGCCACCTTACTGGGATCTGCACGCATCATCCGAAAATACATCGCACAGTCCTAGACACTTGGGAAGTGTTCGACTTGTGATTTTGTGAAACGAAATCCAGCATATCTATCTTGTTTGCTGTGTCATACAATGTCGTTGTGTCAATAATAATAATAATAAGTTTATTTGTATCCCGCCTCCATCTCCCCCAAAGGGGACTGACTCGGGGCAGCTCACAGAAAAATCAGATACAAAACAATAACAATGTACAATACATCAATAAACAATAACATGCTCCAATTGTAGTATTTACACATTAATCAGAAAATATACCTGACAGATGGCCATCCAGCCTCTGTTTAAAAGCCTCAAAGGAAGAAGCCTCTGTTACACTCCAGGGCAGAGAGTTCCACAGCTGAACAGTTCTTCTTACACTCAGGAAGTTCTTCCTCATCTTCAGGTGGAATCTCCTTTCTTGCCATTTGAATCCATGGCTCCATTGAGTCCTAGTCTCCAGGGCAGCAGAAAACAATTCTGCTCCCTCTTCCTTATGACACCCTTTCATGGCTCTCATCATGTCTCCTCTCAACCTTCTCTTCTGCAGGCTAAACATGCCCAGCTCTTTAAGAACCTCCTTAGAGGGATTATTCATGGTCTCCAGACCTCGGATCCTTTGAGTCTCCCTCTTCCTCTGGATGCCTTCCAGCTTAGAGTCAATATCTCCTTTGAACTGTGATGTCCAGAATTGGACACAGTGTAATTCCAGGTGAAGAGATCTGACCAAAGCAGAAGAGAGAGACAGCATGACTTCCCTTGATTTGGACACTAGACTCCTTTGGATGCAGAACAAAATCCCATTGACTTTTTTAGCTGCTGCATCACATTCTTGTTCAACTTGTTGTCCATGATGATGTTTCCCACATGGACTGTTGTGGAACCAGGCATCACCCATCCTGTACCTTTGCATTTCATTTTTTTTCCCTGCCTAAGTGTCATATTTTACATTTGTCCCTGTTGAAATTCCTCGTGTTGGTTTGGGCCAATCAGCTCTCTAATCCAGGGGTCCCCAAACTTTTGAAACAGAGGGCCGGTCCACAATCCTTCAGACTGTGGAGGGGCCGAATTATCATTTGGAAAAAAAACGGACAAATTCCTATGTACACTGCACATGTCTTATTTGTAGTGCAAAACAACAACAATGAAAGAACAATACAATATTTAAAAATGAAAATAATTGTAACCAGCATAAACCTATCAGGATTTCAATAGGAAGTGTGGGCCTGCTTCTGGCCAATGAGATAGTCAAGTGAATTAGGATTGTTGTTGTGTGCCTTCAAGTCATTTTAGACTTTGGGCGAGCCTAAGTCTAACATTATTTATTTATTCATTTACTACATTTATGTATTACATTTATATCCTGCCCTTCTCACCCTGAAGGGGACTCTGAGCAGCTGTATGCACATACAATATATTATATTATTAGCATAGCACAATATTAGCATTATATATTACTATATCGAACTATACCACTATACTGTAATATTATATGTAATATACAACATATAATTAATATTATGATATGGTATTATTATTAGTATTATATTGTATAACATAATATTATTATCAATATTACATGTATATACAATATAGTATATGATTTAAAATGATATAAAATATTATATTATAAAACTGAGGGCGGAGGCCAGGTAAATGACTTGGAGGGCTGCATCCGGCCCCCAGGCCTTAGTTTGGAGACCCCTGTACTATACTGTAATATTATATGTAATATATAACATATAATTAATATTATAATATGGTATTAGTATTATATTGTATAACATTATAATATTATTATCAATATTATATGTAAATACAATATATTATTAAAATGATATAAAAATATTATATTATAAAACGGAGGCCGCGGGCCAGGTAAATGACCTTGGAGGGCCGCATCCGGCCCCCGGGCCTTAGTTTGGGGACCCCTGCTCTAATCTGTTGAGGTCCTTTTGAATCCTGATCCTATCCTCTGGAGTATTATTATTATTATTATTATTTATAGTATTTATATTCCGCCCTTCTCACCCCGAAGGGGACTCAGGGCGGATTACAATGAACACATATATGGCAAACATTCAATGCCACAGACAAAGAACATTCAGTTTTAGATAGACACAGAGGCATTTTGACATCTTTCCAGCTTCACGCTTCCGGCTACAGGGGGAGCTGTTGCTTCACCGTCCACTGGTGGCTGTTCTTCCTCATTCTTTTCCTCGTGTTTTGCTGGCAGTTTTATGGTGTTGTAAATTAAATTAAATTAAATTAAATTAGCCTCCCGCATAAAGCGTACCTAAATTTTCCCTACTTGACAGATGCAACTGTCTTTCAGGGCTGCATAGGTCAACAGCAAGCCGGGGCTATTTTTTTTTTTTAATGGTCGGAGGCTTAACCCGACCCGGGCTTCGAACTCATGACCTCTTGGTCAGTAGTGATTTATAGAAGCTGGTTATTAGCCAGCTGCGCCACAGCCCGGCCCCTCCCTCCCTCCCAATTAAGTCCTGTCTGCAAACTTGATCAGCACACCCTCTCAACCTTCATCCAAGTCATCAATAAATACATTTTTTAAAAAATATATTTTTATTAGGGAAAATGAAAAAAAAGAAAAGGGGGGGGGGTATTTTTCTTCTACAAGTAAAGTGGGAGAACAATAAAATTATAGGATAGTAGGAAAAACCTATAAGTGTGGGTAGAAGTTTCAGGTATGGTAGGTGGTGGAAAAGATAGAAGGGTAAGAATGGGTCAAGGGGTAGGATGGTTGGGGGGAAAAAAAGTAATCCAGTTTCATGTATTGTTGAATCCAGTTTCATGTATTGATGAAGCTGGGGTGTATCTACACTGTAGACTTTATCCAGTTCCGTGCTACAGTATTTGAACCGCCATGGCTCAGTGGGATAGGTCATTGAGGGGTTTATAAGGTCTTTAGCCTCAATTCACAGGATTCCATGGCATTAAAGTGGGGTTGAACTGCATTCATTTTCCAGTGTAGACGCATCCATAGTGAGCATTCAAACTACTAGACCACGATGGCTCTCTTTACAGATAGTGTTGCCCCATTCTTCTTTGACTTCTTTGCCTCGGTCTTCTCACAAAAAGAAAGCCATCTTCAACCTCAGCAACATGGAATGGACGAAGGATTGGGGGAAATCCAACCCCAAATAGGGAAACAAGCTGTCCAGGAACACCTGGCCGCTCTAAACGAATTCAAGTCGCCAGGGCCAGATCAGCTACATCCAAGAGTATTGAAGGAACTAGCGGAAGTTATTTCAGAACCACTGGCAATTATCTTCGAGAGTTCTTGGAGAACGGGAGAAGTCCCAGCAGATTGGAGGAGGGCGAATGTGGTCCCTATCTTCAAGAAGGGAAAAAAGAACGACCCAAACAATTACCGTCCGGTCAGCCTCACGTCGATACCAGGCAAAATTCTGGAAAAGATCATTAAGGAAGTGGTCTGCAAACACTTAGAAACAAATGCGGTCATTGCTACTAGTCAACACGGATTTACCAAAAACAAGTCATGCCAGACTAATCTGATCTCTTTTTTCGACAGAGTTACGAGTTGGGTCGATACAGGGAATGCTGTGGATGTAGCGTACCTGGATTTCAGTAAGGCCTTCGACAAAGTCCCCCACGACCTTCTGGCAAACAAACTAGTAAAATGTGGGCTAGACAAAACTACGGTTAGGTGGATCTGTAATTGGCTAAGCGAACGAACCCAAAGGGTGCTCACCAATGCGTCGTCTTCATCATGGAAAGAAGTGACAAGTGGAGTGCCGCAGGGCTCCGTCCTGGGCCCGGTTCTGTTCAACATCTTTATTAACGACTTAGACGAAGGGTTAGAAGGCACGATCATCAAGTTTGCAGACGACACCAAACTGGGAGGGAGAGCTAACACTCCAGAAGACAGGAGCAGAATTCAAAACGATCTTGACAGACTAGAGAGATGGGCCGAAACTAACAAAATGAAGTTCAACAGGGACAAATGCAAGATACTTCACTTCGGCAGAAAAAATGGAAATCAAAGATACAGAATGGGGGACGATGCCTGGCTTGACAGCAGTGTGTGCGAAAAAGACCTTGGAGTCCTCGTGGACAACAAGTTAAACATGAGCCAACAATGTGATACGGCTGCTAAAAAAGCCAACGGGATTCTGGCCTGCATCAATAGGGGAATAGCGTCTAGATCCAGGGAAGTTATGCTCCCCCTTATTCTATTCTGCCTTGGTCAGACCACACCTGGAATCACACTGTGTCCAATTTTGGGCACCACAGTTGAAGGGAGATGTTGACAAGCTGGAAAGCGTCCAGAGGAGAGCGACTAAAATGATTAAGGGTCTGGAGAACAAGCCCTATGAGGAGCGGCTTAAGGAGCTTGGCATGTTTAGCCTGCAGAAGAGAAGGCTGAGAGGAGACATGATAGCCATGTACAAAGACGTGAAGGGAAGTCATAGGGAAGAGGGAGCAAGCTTGTTTTCTGCTGCCCTGCAGACTAGGACACGGAACAATGGCTTCAAACGACTGGAAAGGAAATTCCACCTGAACATCAGGAAGAACTTCCTCACTGTGAGAAGGGCTGTTCGACAGTGGAACTCTCTCCCCAGGGCCGTGGTGGAGGCTCCTTCTTTGGAGGCTTTTAAGCAGAGGCTGGATGGCCATCTGTCGGGGGTGCTTTGAATGCGATTTCCTGCTTCTTGGCAGAATGGGGTTGGACTGGATGGCCCATGAGGTCTCTTCCAACTCTACTATTCTACGATTCTATGATTCCTTCCCTGTTTAAAAGAGAGGCTGTATTGCAAAGTCCAGGAGAAAGCTCTCCCAACAGCAGCAGCCAGGGATCTGGTGGGTTTCACTTTCCTATTCTTTTTAACAAGCTGTGTTTCAAGAGCTTCTTCAGAAGGTAAGGCAATTCTGATCCCTTTTCCAAGACTTGAAGAAGGTAGGTAGCATTGGACCTTCTCCTGTTTTCTGGGGCCATGATACCAACTCCTTTGGGCTTTTTGCAAATGTGAAGGCCTTTTGCAAGATGTTGGCTAGGAGGGAAGGATCAGAGTTGAGTGAAGCTTGAAGGTGGGTGAGTTGGAGAAGATATAGATCAGGCATGGGCCAATTTCGGCCCTCTTTTCAGGTGTTTTGGACTTGACTCAGTTGAAGCCCAAAACACCTGGAGGGAGGGCCCAAGTTTGCCCATGCCTGATATAGATCCATGCTTGCCATATATTCAGGGTGGTGGTAAACCTCATTGCCTTCTTGGAGAAATGGGTTCTTGCTTGCGATGATCCATAAGGGCTATGCATGACGGCTGGAAGAAGAGTCTTAGATCGCATTGACATTTTCCAAGCAAGGTGTCACCTCTATGGCCCCTTCTACGCTGCCATATACAATCCAGATTATCTGCTTTGAACTGGATTCCATGGCAGTGTATTTATTACAGTAGCGTCTCACTTATCCAACATAAACGGGCCATTGGATAAGTGAATATGTTGGATAATAAGGAGGAATTAAGGAAAAGCCTATTAAACATCAAATTTGGTTATGATTTTACAAATTAAGCACCAAAACAACATGTTATACAACAAATGTTCAATAGTTCAATACACAGTAATGCTATGTAGTAATTACTGCATTTACAAATTTAGCACCAAAATATCACAATGTACAGTAGAGTCTCGCTTATCCAACGTAAACAGGCCGGCAGAATGTTGGATAAGCGAATATGTTGGATAATAAGGAGAGATTAAGGAAAAGCCTATTAAACATCAAATTAGGTTATGATTTTACAAATTACGCACCAAAACATCATGTTATACAACAAAATTGACAGAAAACGTAGTTCAATACACAGTAATGCTATGTAGTAAATTACTGTATTTACAAATTTAGCACCAAAATATCACGATGTATTGAAAACATTGACTACAAAAATGCGTTGGATAATCCAGAATGTTGGATAAGCGAATGTTGGATAAGTGAGACTCTACTGTGCCTTAAATTTTGTTCCACATTGAAATTCATTTTGTTAATTTTGGTCCAGTCAGCTCTCTAATCTGCGAATCCGAACAGATCTGGCCTCCTTCTACACTGCCCTATATCCCAGGATCTGAACTCAGGTTATCTGCTGTAAATTGGATTACATATGAGTCTACACTGCCGTATAATCTAGGATAAGTAGATAATCTGAGATCAGATCCTGGGATAGAAGGGCAGCGTGGAGGGTCTATCCAAAAGTCCCTATATGGAGAAAAAGGCAGAAACAAGATAAGACCAGGAAATAAAATAAATACTGTATATACTCAAATATAAGCCTAGTTTTTCAGCCCTTTTTTTAAGACTGAAAAAGCCCCCCTCAGCTTATACTCGGGTGAGGGTCCTGGTTGGCTTATATTTGGGTCAGCTTATACTCGAGAATATATGGTACATTTATTATTTTTCTCTATTATTATTGGTATTATTACATTTATTATTTTTCTCTATTATTGTTGCTACTACAGTAGAATCTCACTTGTCCAACATAAACGGGCCTGCGGAACGTTGGATGAGTGAATATGTTGGATAATAAGGGGGCATTAAGGAAAAACCTATTACACATCAAATTAGGTTATGGTTTTACAAATTAAGCACCAAAACATCATGTTATACAACAAATTTGACAGAGAAAGTAGTTCAATACACAATAATGTTATGTTGTAATTACTGTGTTTATGAATTTAGCACCAAAATATCACAATATATTGAAAACATTGACTACAAAATTGCATTGGATAATCTAGAATGTTGGATAAGCGAGTGTTGATAAGTGAGACTCTACTGTATTACATTAATTTTACTTTATTATTATTATTAATACATTTATTATTTCACTCTGATCTTATTATTATTATCTTTATTATTTGACTCTATTCATTACTACATGTATTATTTTCCTGTATTTATTATTATTATTATTATTATTATTATTATTATTATTATTATTATTATTATTATTGACACAACGATGTTGTATGACACAGCAAACAAGATAGACATGCTGGGTTTCGTTTCACAAAATCACAAGTCGAACACTTCCCAAGTGTCTAGGACTGTGTGATGTATTTTCGGATGATGCGTGCAGATCCCAGCAGGGTGGCCTTTTGCAGTTGGCAGATCGTAATTTTGTCAATGTCTATTGTTTCCAAATGCCGGCTGAGATCTTTTGGCACGGCACCCAATGTGCCCATCACCACCGGGACCACCTGCACTGGTTTCTGCCAGAGTCTTTGAAGTTCAATCTTGAGGTCCTGATAGCGGCTGAGTTTTTCCTGTTGTTTTTCATCAATGCGACTGTCACCTGGGATGGCGACATCAATTATCCAAACCTTGTTCTTTTCCACAACTGTGATGTCTGGTGTGTTGTGTTCCAGAACTTTGTCAGTCTGGATTCGGAAGTCCCACAGTATCTTTGCGTGTTCATTTTCCACAACCTTTGCTGGTTTGTGATCCCACCAGTTCTTTGCTGCTGGGAGGTGGTACTTGATGCATAAGTTCCAATGGATCATTTGGGCCACACAGTTATGCCTCTGTTTGTAGTCTGTCTGTGCAATTTTCTTACAGCAGCTGAGGAGATGAACAATGGTTTCATCAGCTTCCTTGCACAGTCTGCATTTTGGGTCATCAGCTGATTTTTCAATCTTGGCCTTAATTGCCTTTGTCCTGATGTCTTGCTCCTGGGCTGCAAGGATCAGGCCTTCTGTCTCCTTCTTCAGGGTCCCATTCGTGAGCCAGAGCCAGGTCTTCTCCTTGTCAGCTTTTCCTTCAATTTTGTCAAGGAACTTTCCATGCAGTGTTTTGTTGTGCCAGCTGTCACCTCTAGTTTGTAGTGCGGTTTTCTTGTACTGGTTTTTTGTCTGCTGTGCTTTGAGGAGTTTCTGATTTTTGACTTCAATCAAAGCAGGTCCTTCACTTTGCTTTACATATTCTGCCAGGGCATGTTCTTCTTCTTTGACTGCTTGTTTTACTTGTAAGAGTCCTCTGCCCCCTGATCTTCTAGGCAGATATAGCCGGTCAACATCACTGCGAGGGTGCAGTGAGTGATGAATGGTCATGAGTTTTCTTGTTTTTCTGTCCAAATTGTCCAGTTCCATCTGTGTCCATTATTATTATTATTATTATTATTATTATTATTATTATTATTATTATTACATGTATTATTTTACTCTATTATTAGTAAAAGGATACATAAGCACATTTACATTGAAGAAGATGAGAATAATGATCTAATCAGAGTTGGGCAATCTTACCTTAAATTAGAGCTTTACGTAAATATTCAAAAACATTTAACCTACCGGTGCCTCAATTCATGTAATTTTATTGGTACCTTTATTTCTGAAATTTACCACTCTCGGCTTATACTGGAGTCAATGTTTTCCCAGTTTTTTTTGTGGTGAAATTAGGTGCCTTGGCTTATATTCGGGTCGGCTAATACTTGAGTATATACAGTACATTGGTGGACTCTTAGATGAGAGAATGGACTTGCAAGCCAACTGGCATCTCGGGCATCGCCAGGGGAATCTATGAGTTGATCATTAGCTCCTGTTGTGTTTCCCAAAAAAAGCTGGGACAAAGTTTGTGCCACTGTTTGCTGACTTTACTGAAAGGTCATGGCTGCGCACCAAGCGCACACACAACGACTCTTGGGACACTCAATTATCCCAAATCCGGCAAATGTCGATGAGGAATGGAGAGACCCTTAGACATCTTGGAATGAAGAGAAGATTGGAAGGAGAAGTCACTCTGGACGAGGATCGTTTGCGTCTCTAGATGACAAAGCAGAAAATGTTGGTTGTGCCCAACGCAATAAGCGTTTGCTTGTTGTCCTTTTGCTTGGCTTCGTTCTGAGAGTGGAAGATCCAAATCTGGAGAGAATCCTTGGTCGCTGGGAAAACCAAAAGCTTTTCATCTCTGTGGGAAAGCCCTTTGCGGATGGCTTTCCGTTTGGGAAAACATCTTCTTGACTCGGCACAGAATTATTATGGGACTATCCTCTCCAAAACCGTCCTGCAAAAGCTGTTTTATTGTTAAACTGGAAATATTCCCATTTTGGGCAAAACTGGCCCTCTTCTACTTTCAGGTAAGCGTTGCCTTTGCAAAGGGAGGGCAAGAAGAAATGCCCAGTTTTAGTATTAATGGCTCCATCCATGGAATCCTGGGATCTATAGTTTTGGGAGGGATTGAAAACCAAAGAGCTCCAGTGCTTTGCCAGACTACACATCCTAGGAAGTCATAGAGAAGGCAGTTGAAATGAAAACTACAGAGCTAGAATTGTGTAGAGTTGCAATCTTGGAGTGGTTCCCAACCTTTGGGCCTCCAGGTGTTTTGGACTTCAGCTCCCACATTTGCCACATTTCTGTTGGGATTTCTGGTAAGAGTTGAAGTCCAAAACACCTGGAGACCCAGAGGTTGGGAACCACTGTTCTACATTGTAGTATTAATGCGGTTTTGCACCACTTTGGCCTCGCCTTGAGTCCCCTCGGGTGAGAAAGGCAGGGTAAAAATGTTGTAAATAAATTGTAAATAAATAAATTCGACACTGCCATATAAAATCCAGATAATCTGCTTTGAACTCGATTATATGGCAGTATAGACTCATATAATCTAGTTCAGATATGATGATGTGGATTATCTGTTTTGATAATCTGGATTATGTGGCAGTGTAGAAGGGACCTTAAACTGTGCTGGTTCAGTGCTGTGGAGTCCTGAGATTTGTAGTTTGGTTGATCAGAGAAGGCTAAAGACCTTGCAAAACTACAATTCTGCTTAGCTACTTTGAGTCTCTTTTAAGAGACTTTGGATAGTTTTGCTTTTGTATGTACATTTTGTGTATTGAGCCCCTTCTACACTGCTATATAAATAATAATAATAATATATTAATAATAATAATAATAATAATAATAATAATAATAATAATAATAATGATGCAGGTGGTCCTGGTGGTGATCGGCACATTGGGTGCCGTGCCAAAAGATCTCAGCCGGCATTTGGAAACAATAGACATTGACAAAATTACGATCTGCCAACTGCAAAAGGCCACCCTACTGGGATCTGCACACATCATCCGAAAATACATCACACAGTCCTAGACACTTGGGAAGTGTTCGACTTGTGGTTTTGTGATATGAAATCCAGCATATACATCTTGTTTTCTGTGTCATAATAAAATAATAATAATAAGTTTATTTATACCCCGCCTCCATCTCCCCCGAAGGCAACTCGGGGTGGCTTACAGATAATACAAGATAAAAACAATAACAATATACAATATACAATACATCAATAAAAAATATGCAAATTATAAAATTTTAAAAATTAACCTATAGAAATAAAAAACATACTTAATAAAACATGGAATTAAAAACAGTGAGGTTATGATAATAGACTAAGTAAAGTGCACGTTATAAAAGTTGTAAATTCAAGATAACAGAATAAAGTGCTGCAAATTCGTTGGAGATCAGGTTGGGATGGGAGAGGCTCAAATCTAGATTACCTGCTTTGAACTGGATAATATGGCAATGTAGATTCAGATAATCCAGTTCAAAGCAGATAATGTGGAGTATATTTTATGATAATCTGGATTATATGGTAGTATAGAAGGGTCCTTAGTAGTTTTATTAGCTCTTGTATATTGGTGTTTTAAATCAAGAAAAAACCACTTGTTTTGTGTGTTTGATGGTATAATTTGCATGTGTTCGATGGTGTCTTTGTTTGTATGAAGGTATGTTTGTCTCACTGAATAAAAAATAACATTTTTTTTCCAAAAGAGGAAAGCAGGATATACATGAATATAATAACAACTACAATGATTCCATAGCATTGGAGTATGATGATTAAAGTATGAGGGTTGAATGAAAAGTAATGCCTCCACCTTCGTAACAGATGGCAGTCCTGGTCTGCGGCAGGTCCTGGCTTGTTCAGTAGACTCTCCTCTACAGTTCCATTTGGCGGGAAGCCTTAGCATTGAACGGTTGTGTTGTTAAAGTGCCAAGTATGGAACCCTGTACAGATGGTCGGTCAATGCGACTTAAGCAATGTGCAGTCACTGAATTCTTGACAGTGGGAGGTGTCACCCCAAAGGAGATCCATCAGAGAATGCAGGCTGTTCATGGGGATTGTGTTGATGTGAGTCCTGTGCATCGTTGGGTGAATAAGTTTAAAGTTGTTGAGGTGGGAACATCTGACTTGCATGACAAACAAAGAGTTGGACATACTGTGACAGCAACCACCGAGTTTCACAAGCAAAAAGGTTGACAGATGGATTTAGGACGGTAGTTGTATCACTCAGAGAGAAATTTCAAGCATCATCGGCATTTCACAAGAATGTGTGGGTCACATTATTGCTTTTCTTGCCTATCGGAAGATCTGTGCACGACGGGTCCTGTGAGACGCCGATTGCGTAAACAGAGTGTCGACTTTTTCTGTGACGGCTTCAGAAGACTTGTTCATTGTTGGCAGAAATGTATCCAATTGTCTGGTGATTATGTGGAAATGTGAAGAGTGGTCGTTAAAGAGCACATTCTAAGGATTATTTCTGCGTTTGATTTATTAAAATATTCCCATCCAAACCCAAGTAACGAAGGTGGAGGCATTACTTTTCATTCAACCCTCGTAGAGTTGTACACTGTAGGCACACTTTAGGCCAGAGCTTATTTCTTTGGAGCCATAGGCTCAGGATTCTGGGAGATGTAGCCCAAAAAGGCAATGTTTCTTTCTAAGTACTTGCATCAGCATCATTTGATTTTGAACCAAGGTATAGCGGTCACCAAAATGTTGCTGAAAGCAAAAGATTCAGAGTGACGACTAGAACAGGCATGGGCAAACCTCGGCCCTCCAGGTGTTTTGGACTTCAACTCCCACAATTCCTAACAGCCTACCGGCTGTTAGGAATTGTGGGAGTTGCAGTCCAAAACAACTGGAGGGCCAAAGCTGGAGAGCTGAAGTTTGCCCATGCCTGGTTGATGTACTAACGTGGCTTTCAACAAGGATTTCCCTTTGCTTCCTTCACAGCAACACAGAAGGCCAATGGTTGAGGACTAGAAATCTCCGTGACCGATCTCTGGAGTTGCTGGATGGATCAGAATGGTGGAACCCATTGGCTCAAGGAGGCCACCCTACCTGGCAAACCTGCCTTTCTTCATGAAAATCTTCATCCTTCTCCTGTTGGGTAGAAACGGTAGGAGATGCAACGTCAAGGTTGTCTACCTGGGGGAAAGTCTGATTCGGTGGTTGGTGGGGAAGGAATGTGGCAGAGCTGGCATCTCTACATGAGCGTCCGGATTGTAGAATGGATGCAGTTTCAGTCATACCACTTGAAGTATCATGGCTCAATGCTGGGAGCTGTAGTTCGGAGATGCGCCAGAACTCTCTTGGGTAGAGAAGACTCAATGTCTTGGAGAACGACAACTCCCAGGATGTCATAACATTGAGTCATGGCACTTAAACCTGTATTAATACACAGTGTAGATCAGGCCTGGGCCAACTTGGGTCCTCCAGGTGTTTTGGACTTCAACTCCCACCATTCCTAACAGCCTACCGGCTGTTAGGAATGGTGGGAGTTGAAGTCCAAAACACCTGGAGGACCCAAGTTGGCCCATGCCTGGTGTAGATGCAACTTAAATCTTAAGGAGGCTCCACTATGTTCTATGTTCTGCTAAACAGCTCTTACCACCAGGAAGTTCTTCCTCATGTTTAGGTAGAATATCTTTCTCCACAATCTGACTCCACTGCTCCATTGTGTCCTAGTCTTTGAAGAAGCAGAAAACAAGCCTGGTCCCTTCTCCTCGATGGGACATCCTTTCACATATTTCTCAAGTCCTCTCTCAACCTTCTCTTTTCCAAGCTCAACATACCAAGGTTTCCAAACCATTCCTCATAGGGCTTGGCTTTCAGGGCTTTGACTATTTGGTGGTCCTTCTTTGGACACAACCCAGCTTCTCTCTATCCTTCTTGAAAGGAAAGCAGCTAAAACAGCCAATGGGATTTTGGGCTTCATCCAAAGGAGTCTGGTGTCTATGGAGGAAAGTCATGGTGCCTCTCTGTTCTGCTTAGGTTAGACCTCTTTGTTTGGAATATAGTGTTCAATTTTGGTAAAATATCTTTTATCAAAAGATAATGACTCTAAGCTGGAAAGTGTCCAGAGGAAGAGGATGACTAAAACGATCAAAGATCTAGAGACCATGAATCCTTCTGAGGAGCATCTAAAGAAGTGGATCTGTTTAGACTGCAGAAGAGAAGGTTGAGAGAAGACATGAGAGTCATGATTAAATATGTGAAAGGGTGTCATAAGGAAGGGGGAGCAGGCTTGTTTTTTTGCTGCACTGGAAACTAGGACTCAACGGAGGCATTGGTTCAAATGACAGGAGAGGAGATTCTACCTGAACATGAGGAAGAACTTGTTAATGTGGGATTTGTGTATTGATAGTGTTTAAATGCAATTTGTGCCATGCTTGTATGGCAACTGATTGCATCATCCAGAATGTACCATAGTGTGGAAAGAGTTAATTGCCAAGAAGCTATGATGGCCTTGATGTGTGGCTGGAACTAGGGAGTATCCAGACACAAGTGTTTGTGCATAACGATTGCGTCAGTTCAGTTGAGTTCTGTCTGCCTAGAGTTCGAGTCAAGTTCTTATTGTCTGCAAGGCTGTTTGTGTTGATTACTGCTGCATACAGTAAAACTTTGTAAATAGTTTTATCAACGTCTCCGAGTGTCTCTTCGTTCTGCATTCCACTGCTTCCATCCAACTACTGCTGCGCTGCAAATACTCTTACAGAACTTCCTGAGTATAAGAAGAGCTGTTCAGTAGTCCTCCGGTGTGCATTGGAAGCTCCTTCCTTGGAAGCTTTGAAACAGAGGCTGGATGGTACTTTGATTGTGCTTCTCCTGCATGGCAGAAAGTGTTGGACTAGATTGCCTACGTGGTCTCTACCAACTCTATTATGCTCTGATTCTTTACTTAACTTCCACTAGCTGTGCCCAGCCACGCGTTGCTGTGGCATTTTCTGGTGGTGTTGGTGAAAATTGTTGAGCTAGTGGTGGTATTGAATGTCTGTTGTATGGTAGTCTTTATGTTAAGTATGCACACTGAAGTGGTTTCTATGGCAGTGTGGAGTCAAGATAATCCAGTTCAAAGCAGATAATATAAGATTCTAAATGGGTTATATAGCTGTGTGGAAGGGCCTTGAGTCTACACTGCCATATAATCCAGTTCAAGTCTGATAATCTGTGGAAGAGGCCTAAGTGAGGCCTAACTGTGTGTCACGCTTACTTCAAACGACCAGCATGAACACAGACCAAAGGTAGCTGTTATCAAAACCAATCTTTATTGAAGAACACACGACTTGGGAAAAGTCGAGAATGACATAATGTTTACATACAATCAATTTTATTACCTTTGCTACTACGTCACATCACACGTAAATATCATCACCAAACCCCACCCCCTGTATCACATTTCTACCATTTCCACACAAACTACTCATTATAATTGTTTTGATTTTCACTCCACAAGTTCCCATGCTCTGCTGCCAGGTGTTTTCATGAGCCGTCGAGGAGTGCTCTTTGTTATGGCTCCAATTCCAGAGCTTGCAGACTCAGCTCTGGGAATTGGCCCCATGACAACTGCCTGTCCCCTGGGCTGAGTAGGTTGCTAGAAGACCAAGTGGGCAGAGCTTAGCTTTCTAACTGGCAGCAATTGGATAAAAACTATTATTCCTCTCCCTGTAATTAGGACTTTATTTTTCTTTTCTTTTTGTTGTATCAGCCTAGAGCCGTGAATGATGGGTTGTGTTGTCAAATTTCGAGTTTGGGGGGCCTGTAGTTTTGTTGTTTTGTCCGCTTCCCTGATGCCATCACTCTTTTATATATATAGATTAGTGATGCTGCCCAGAAATGGACACATGGTATTTCCGGATGAGGCCCCATCCAAGGCAAAATAGATTAGGACTGTTGCTTTCTTCATTGTAGATACTATACTCCTGGCATGGGCCAACTTTGGCCCTCCCTCCAGGTGTTTTGGACTTCAACTTCCACAATTCCTAACAGCTGGTAGGCTGTTAGGAATTGTGGAAGTTGAAGTCCAAAACACCTGGAGGGAGGGCCAAAGTTGGCCCATGCCTCTTATATTCCTATTGATTCAGATTAGAATTGCCTTGGTTCTTACCTATCCGTGGTCAGCTATTGATGGCTCCTGTTGTTTATCCTCCCACAGTCGTCTCCCACTGCAAGATCTCCCGGTGCAACTCGGCCTACCTGGCCGCCACAGAGAATATACAAGGCCCCAAGCAGAACGCTTCTCTGTGTGAAGCTCTGCGTTCCTACTCGGTCTGCACCCGAAGAACGGCCCGCACCTGCCGAGGCAACCTCGCCTACCACTCGGCCGTCTACGGCATCGAAGACCTCATGATTCAGAACAACTGCTCCAAGGAAGGTCCCACTTTGCCGCCACGGCCCATCCAGCCGGGTCCCAACCAGCCGGGCTTTGCCTCCCCGGACATCTGCGACTATGAGAAGAGCTTTGCCCGTTTGCACGGGGGGTCCCCAGCTTACCGGCATTGTGCCGCCTTCGGAGACCCCCACGTCCGGACCTTCAGCGATGAGTTCCACACCTGCCGAGTGGAAGGCTCTTGGCCTCTCCTGGACAACCATTATCTCTTCGTCCAGGCCACCAGTTCTCCCATTATGGAAGGATCCTATGCCACTGGCATTACCCAGGTAAGAAGGAATCCTTTCAAAGGTCTTCTGTTAAGTTTCCTATTCTTGGCTTTGGTAGGTAAAGAAGATGATGGGGATGATCTGCATCACCTAGTAACCATCAGTACATAGCACATTGGTGACTCTAATTTAGTTACCGTATATACTTGAAGATAAGCTGAGATTTTCAGCCCTTATTTATGAGCTGAAAAAGCCTCCCCCGGCTTATAATCGGGTCAAGGCCAAGGCCAGCAACAGAGCCTGCAGGCTATTGCTTGCAATAGGTGATCTATTTCTCTCTTCTCCTCCCTTATCAGTGTGTTTTCTTTTGCAAAGCCTCCCTGCTCTTAATCAAGTTTTGCAAAGAGAAAGACACCCTTGCAAGTCAGGAAGAAGAAAAATATATATTCATTAATCTTATGAAAGCATTTCCCCCTGAAATACTTGTTAAACTCTCCTACAGATATATAGATATTAACCCCTTGCAAGCTTTTGCCATCTCTATGTACTTTTATGTGTATCTATCTATATACAGTAGAGTCTCACTAATCCAAACCTCGCTTATCCAAGCCTCTGGATAATCCAAGCCATTTTTGTAGTCAATGTTTTCAATATATCGTGGTATTTTGGTGCTAAATTCGTAAATACAGTAATTACAACATAACATTACTGCATATTGAACTACTTTTTCTGTCAAATTTGTTGTATAACATGAAGTTTTGGTGCTTAATTTGTAAAATCATAACCTAATTTGATGTTTAATAGGCTTTTCCTTAATCTCTCTTTGTTATCCAAGATATTCGCTTATCCAAGCTTCTGCCGGCCCGTTTAGCTTGGATAAGTGAGACTCTACTGTACATTAATTTTATATATGAATTTCCCCTCATATGTTTGCAAATCCTTTATACATATAGATCCATGTACCTGTATCTGTAGCCATACATATACATTATTTTTATATATGAATTTACCCTCATATGTTTGCAAGTCTCTGCAAATATCTATATAAAGAGAGATGTCTGGATAGATATGAATATATTCTTACCTACCTATATATAGGGTTTGGAAATATTGCAGGGGGAAAATGAACACACAAATATATATAGATATGTCTAGATAGATATGAATTTATAGGGCTTGCAAATATTGTAGGGGAAATGCACACACACACACACACACACGGGATTTGCAAATGTTTCAGGGGGAAATGCATATATGAAATTAGTATCTATAATTATAGATCTATATCTAGGTCTGCATTGTTTATATAAGCATTGAATGTTTGCCTGTTACTATGTTGGAAGCCGGCCTGAGTCCCCATGAGGAGATAGGGTGGGATCCAAATGAAGTTGTTGTTGTTGTTGTTGTTGTTGTTGTTGTTGTTGTTATTATTATTATTATTATTATTATTATTATTAGGTTATTGTTGATACCATATTGTTTTGTTGCCCCTACTTTTCCACTTATAGAGCTAGTTTATTGTTTTCCTTTGAAGTACGGTAAATATTAAAAAAACATTTAACCTACTGATGCCTCGATTAATGAAATTTTATTGGTATCTATTTTTATTTTGAAATGTACCCGTAGCTGCTGCATTTCCTACCCTCGGCTTATACTCAAGTCAATAAGTTATCCCAGTTTTTTGTGGTAAAATTAGGTGCCTCGGCTTATATTCGGGTTGGCTTATACTCAAGTATATACGGTATTTATTTATTTGCAATATTTATATTCCGCCCTTCTTTCTCACCCCGAAGAGGACTCAGGGCGGATCACAATGTACTCATTCATGGCAAACATTCAATACATAGAGACAGAGACAGACACAGAGGCAATTTAACCTTTTCCAGCTTCCAGCTTCCTGAGAGTATGCTCGATTCCGGCCACAGCGGGAGCTGCTGCTTCATCATCCACTGTGTCACCGAGTCCTTGGGTACTTCCTCATTCCAAACGCTGCTGGACGATTTTCATGGTGTCGTAAATTAGTTAAATTAGCCTCCCCACAAAAGTGGTACCTAAATTTCCTACTTGATAAATGCAACTATCTTTCAGGTTGCTTAGGTCAACAACGAGCAGGGCTATTTTTTTTTTAAATTTTAATGGTTGGGTGCTCACTCTGACACAGGCTGGCCTCAAACTCATGACCTCTTGGTCATAGTGATTTATTGCAGCTGGCTACTAACCAGCTTGCACCACAGCCCAGTCCCCATAAAATAATTTTGTGGTATATGAGCACAATATTGTTCTAGGTCCAATTCCCGCTGACCAAATAAGCTAATAAAAAGAAGGACAATGCTACTTCTAGGTGTGATTCTATCCAATGGCTCCTCTTCTTCATTTTGGAGAAAAGGGACAAGTGGGGTGGCTCGGGGTTCAGCCCTGGGCCTTTCAGGGCTATTCAATATCTTTATTAATGACGGACAATGAAATAGAGGACATGCCGATCAAATGTGCAGATGGTACCAAATTCGGAGGGGGAACGAATACCCCGGAGAGCAGGATCAGGATCCAAAATGACCTTCACAGATGAGAGAGCTGATTGGCCAAAAGTAACAAAATTGACATCAACAGGAGAAATGTACGATCCTACAGTTTGGGACAGGGGCCCCCCGTGGCTCAGTGTGTTAAAGCACTGAGCTGCTGAACTTGCGGACCAAAAGGTCCCAGGTTCAAATCCCAGGAGCGGAATGAGCGCCCGCTGTTAGCCCCAGCTCCTACCAACCTAGCAGTTCGAAAACATGCCAATGTGAGTAGATCAATAGGTACCGCTCCGGCGGGAAGGTAATGGCACTCCATGCAGCCATGCCAGTGGCCACATGACCTTGGAGGTGTCTATGGACAACGCCGGCTCTTCGGCTTAGAAATGGAGATGAGCACCAACCCCCAGAGTTGGACACAACTGGACTTAATGTCAGGGGAAACCTTTACCTTTTACCTATAGTTTGGGAATAAAAATGAAATGTACAGATATTGGCTGGGTGAGACCTGGCAGTCCATGAGAAAGGGATCTAGGAGTCTTAGTAGATCACAAGCTGAACAAAAGCCATAGTATGTCGCAGCAGCAAAAATAAGGCTAGGCTTGAATCTACAGGAGTCCAGGTCACTTTTGTTTTGGTCAGACCTCACTTGAAATAACAACTCTTGTGTCCAGTTCTGGGCAAAACAACTCAAGGAGGAGATGGACAAGTTGAAATATGTCCAGAGAAGGACATATTTCAACGTGTCCATCTCCTCCTTGAAGAGACAATATAATGGTCAAAGATTTGGAGGAGTGGTTTGGGGAGTTGAGTCTGAAAACTTGGCTTTTCACTCAAGCCTTTGGTTAAGATCATCTTTTTTCCATCACAATTATTATGCTCCTCGGCCTTTTGCACTGGTCGCTCTTCCCGATTCCTGATTGATTGATATTACTCAGGACTCCTCCCTACCGTACCAAATGTGACCTTAAATGATTCTAATGCACTTTATCTATTTATGAATTTGTTACCCATAATGTGCACCGTACACTTTGCTTATCCACTATTGCAACCTCATTGTTTTTAACCTGATGTTTTAATTCTACGTTGTGTTTTTAACTTATTGTGTATATTTTTTATTGGTTTTGTTTTTGTCCTGATGTTTTATATTTTATCATTGTTTGTATTTTGATTTTGCTGTAAGCTGCCCCGAGTCCCCTTTGGGGGAGATGGAGGCGGGATACAAATAAACTTATTATTATTATTATTATTATTATTATTGACACAACGACGTTGTATGACACAGCAAACAAGATAGATATGCTGGATTTCGTTTCACAAAATCACAAGTCGAACACTTCCCAAGTGTCTAGGACTGTGTGATGTATTTTCGGATGATGCGTGCAGATCCCAGTAAGGTGGCCTTTTGCAGTTGGCAGATCGTAATTTTGTCAATGTCTATTGTTTCCAAATGCCGGCTGAGATCTTTTGGCACGGCACTCAGTGTTCCCATCACCACTGGGACCACCTGTACTGGTTTCTGCCAGAGTCTTTGAAGTTCAATCTTGAGGTCCTGATAGCGGCTGAGTTTTTCCTGTTGTTTTTCTTCAATGCGACTGTCACCTGGGATGGCAACATCAATGATCCAAATCTTGTTCTTTTCCACAACTGTGATGTCTGGTGTGTTGTGTTCCAGAACTTTGTCAGTCTGGATTCGGAAGTCCCACAGTATCTTTGCGTGTTCATTTTCCGCAACCTTTGCAGGTTTGTGATCCCACCAGTTCTTAACTGCAGGGAGGTGATACTTGAGGCATAGGTTCCAATGAATCATTTGGGCCATATAGTTGTGCCTCTGTTTGTAGTCTGTCTGTGCAATTTTCTTACAGCAATTATTATTATTATTATTATTATTATTATTATTATTAGTTGGGCATGGTTAGCTTGGAGAAGAAGTGAAGGGGGACCTTATAGACGTGATCTTAGCACCACTTCTTCCATTTCAGCTCACCGTCATATTTAAGAACATGAAAGAGTGTGTGGATGAGAAGATCTACCAGGCAGAAGCAGGAGACCTTCCAGCTGCTTTCATTGATGGCTCCGTGAATGGAGGGGAGAGGCCTGGCGGGAGCAGCTTGACCCTCCATGAACGCACCTCCGGGCGGCACGTGGAGATCCATGCGGCATACATCGGCACCACCATCGCCGTGCGCCAGGCAGCCAGGCACCTCTCTTTCTCCATCCAAGCAGCTGAGCAGGTGGCCTTCTCTTTCACGGATGAACAAGACTTGCAGCTTTGTGTTTTCGGGTGCCCTTCGGACCAGCGTGTCTCCCGGAGCGCCTGCTGTCCCCAACGGGGCAACGTAACCCCAGAGGTGGCTCGCCGGCTTTGCAAAGAGAAGCTGGAAGTGGATGATGTTTATTTCCAGTCGTGCGTCTTTGATGTGATGGTGTCTGGCGATGCCAACATGACTCAGGCGGCACAGGGCGCGTTGGAAGATGCCAAAGCGTTCCACCCAGATCCCAAGAATATTCACATTTTCCAAATGGATAAAGGCTTGCGTTTGTGTAGCTCGTCCTTCTTTCATTCCTTACTAGTTGTTTTGGTGCTTGAACTGGGCCTTTAAAACTTGTAATGAGTCAACGTGGCCAGCAAAGGTGGCTGGTTTCTCCAAAAGGCATCGGTGAGCAAACTCAGGATCTTCTGTTGTTGTTGTTGTTGTTGTTGTTGTTGTTGTTGTTGTTGTTGTTGTTGTTGTTGTTGTTACGAGCGCTACACTGCAGAATTAGTGCCCATCTGTACCCACACAAGTTGTTTGATATTATCTGAATTCTATTGTGAACTTTTCTTGATGGTTATTTTGGAAAGCCAGAACTTTTAAATAATGGTAGCAATGCTAAAAACTCACAGAAAAAGTAAATTTTAGGAAATCAGTTTCTCATTTGCCAGAAATATAAAGTAGGAACAGAGCTTTTTCACTGGTCATGCAAACTACCCACAAACTCATAGAATAATATAATTTCTGGATTGAGAATCTCTCACTCTACTATTTCGGTAGGTTGCATCTACTCTGTAGAATTAATGCAGTTTGGAACCACTTGAACAACCATGGCTTGCTATGGAATTCTGAGAATCATGGTTTTCTGAGGAACCAGTGTTTCTTGGCAGAAAAAGTAAAACACCTTGTGAAACTACAACTCTCAGGATTCAGTAGCATTCAAGTGGTTCCAAACTGCATTAATTCTGCAGTGTAGATGCACCCTAAAATGGCTACGTCTTTGAAAACGACCCAAATGGAGCACAAACTCTCTCATGTTTAGAGATGTACCAATATCTGCTTAACATTTTCAGAACTTAACAATTTTAGCAATATGATGAATATTGTATGTCATCATTCCTCCTCCGAAGCTGCGTTTTGCCCACCACAAATTCTGGTTTATTTCATTCTTCCTGACAACCGCGAATGCAAAGGTACCGGCGGAAATAACAACATCGGGGACGGAATTGCCGCTTTCATTATGTCTCATTTTGCAAAGTCAGTGTTTTTCCGGAAGATGCTCGGTAATGGCCCATTTGTGGCGCAAAGAGAATCAGAGACTCATCAAATACTGTAAGGCCTACTCAACGGCAATTGCTTTGAATGCCTGAACTGTAAATTCAATAAAGGAAAAAGGAGACACAGCAAATCCTGCCATTCTCCCCCAATGCTTGTTTGTCTTTCGGGAAACTTGATGTTCTCATTTTCTGCTTCCTTTTGACAGCTGAAGACGTAATGTCCGCAGAGCGAAATGTGAACATTATTTCCGAAAATACATTTGTATTAGGATAGCCTTGCTATTTGATACCAGGAACAGACAGCACTTGCTAGGAAAGAAAACCGGAATCGGACGCAGAAGCATTTAGCTTTTCTCTATACATATACTCTGTCATGTTAGTCATTCTCTGCAAACAGTCTGTGCAAGTTTTTGGCAGCTGCACAAAACCATGTGTTACTTCTTTAAAGCCTGGAAGGAGTGTGTTTCGCAAGTGTATCGCTTCCTTTTGCAATTGTCTGAGATCCTGAAAGTGGCATTGGTTTAGCAGCCATTGCTTTATCAATGGGAGAGCACACAGATGTCTATTATACACAGCAAAAAAAAAAGGAAAAGTATGGTATATAATATAATACAAAGTAAATTATGTTGTTATACACTTCTACTGTAATGTAATCCCTTGTATGTAGATAATAAGCAAATATATGAGTTTATACTGGATTTAAGACTAAAGACTGATTTCGCTTTAATCCGAATTCAAATCCGATGTGATGTTAACACTATTCCTTATTACTATATTGTATATATACAGACTGAGGGTTAAATAAATCCACCTGGACACTATATATATATATATATATATATATATATATATATATATATACACACACACACACACACACACACACACACATACATACACACACACACACACATACACACACACATACATACACACACACACACACACACACACACACAGGTTACCTATACTGTATTACACTTTGTTTGTATTGATATCATAATTAAGTTTAAGATTATTATTTGCTGCTATCAATGGGAGAGCCAGTGATACACTTGTTGCTCACAGTTTGGAGTTGTTTTCTTGTGGAACAGGCAGAAAACGATGGAGTAGGGTTAATATCTTAATGTAAGAAAAATTGGGCTAGTGAAGGAGAGTTTCCTTTATTTGAGGGGAGGCATAATTCTAATTTGAGAGTTGGCAACAACAGAGCAATCATAACAACTACATTAACCTTCTAGGCAACTTTGAATGACCACCTTCTTTTACTGCATCTGGTTTGGCAAAATATGTATGTGAAAACGAAGAAATAAATAAAAGTTTTGCCCCTAAATGAGTGCATGCTCACCATGTTTTTGGAGCTGCAATTTTTTTTCAAATTTTCAAAACTTTTGAAGTATCGAGATCCCTCTAAGTCAAGCGTGGGTGAACTTCAGCCCTCCAGATGTTTTGGACTTCAACTCCCACCATTCCTAATAGCCTTAGGCAAGGGCCTGAGACTGTTGGGAATGGTGGGAGCTGAAGTCCAAAACACCCGGAGGGTGGAACGAAGTTCATCCATACTTCTCTAAGTCATCTCTCCAGAGGTCATTCTGGATCTCACCAGTTCCATTGGAAGCACCAATTTCCCTTCTCTGCAGAATGACTTGCAACTTATCCATGGATAATATCAAAATCCATAGCTTTCCCCCCAAAACCTGCCCTTGACTTATACATGAGACTGACTTAGACACAGTACATACTTGGAATCCTGTTGGTGACATATACCCATATGGGTGGTTGTTGTGCATGGTTGTACAAATGATGTTCTAGTTCACGTTGGTCTAAATCCAGTTGTAGGTCCCATCCAATTTATAGCCATTGGATTAGTCAGATTTAACTGCATGTTCATTTGCTGATCCAATTCAATGATCGTAACCAACAGGATTCCAGGCACACCTTGGACCATTCCCGGAAGACTCCTAAGTATTTGGCAGTGTGTTGTCAAAAGCTTTCATGGCCAGAATCACTTGGTTGCTGTGGGTTTTTCTAGGCTGCATGGCCTTGTTCCAGTAGCATTCTCTCCTGACGTTTCACCTGCATCTGTGGCGAATGGCATTTTCAGAGGTTCTGTTGGCAGTGAGTCAAGTGGAGTGTACATATCCCTGTGGAATAATGTCCAGGGTGGGAGAAAGAACCCTTGTCTGTTGAAAGCAAGTGTGAATGTTATATGATATATACACTCCACTTGACTCACTGCCAACAGAACCTAATATGCCATTAGCCACAGATTCAGGTGAAACATCAGGAGAGAATGTTACTGGAACGTGGCCATGCAGCCCGAAAAATTTATAGCAACCCAGAACATCTGACTCATTTACCATCTCAGATGGGCTTATGGGTCTTCAAAAGCAGGGATATTTTCCTGCTGTTTCAAAACTCTCTTCCTGCAAAGGGAAAAAAGGCTCCTTAGGTTGGCAGGAGAAGAACCGTGCTGAGATGCAAACCAGGTCATCCAGGCAGACCACTGGGAAGTGGCTTCAATCAGGCGCGGATAATGGAGCGTGGCCCAGAACATTTACGGCCTTCAGGCGGAGGAACCAGCCGCCACGGCTAATTGGGTAAGATCTCCAAGGCGATGGAAGGAAGAGAGACGGGACGGGCATTTTCAAAGGCCAAGAGCAGCGAGGATGGACTTCACGGGAGTCTTCGCCACCTTTCTTCTCAAGCACCTACGTGGGGATGCGGTGGACAACTCATTTCTTGAAGATACGATGTAGGTCACCCAAGCCATTGGGTGAGTCTCAGACTGACCTAAGAACCACTGGAAGAGAACAGAGAGAAAAGAGAAAACAGATGGAGTTAGAAAGGGAGGAAGGGTGGAGGAAAGAGAGCAGAAGAACAGATCCGAATACATGGTGAAGATAAAAACTGTGGCTGACTCACTGTATAATGTGACTGCTTACATGATTTTTCTTCCTGGGAAATGTCATTTCCTAATTGGTGCTATCACGCAAACATGGAAAAAGTTTATTGAACTGCAAAAAGTTTGTTTTGGTGGGACATCCTGCAGCAGCACATTTTGCTCTAGTTTTTCAATGAATACCTCACCATCGAGTTTCAACCAATTCAACCTAGTTTGTGGCATCCACAAAAACAGCAAAGTTTCTGGAGTCGAACTGTTTTCAAAGTAAATCCTGCACATTGAAACAGGAAATAACACCTACAAACCAGAAACAGATTTTTTCCCCAAATTTTGTTATTAAATCTAGTTCTTATGAGCTTGCTCCATCAATGTTCAACATTTACACACATGACCAGCCACTGCCAGAAGGGACAGAGAGTTTTATCTGTGTTGACAATTTTCTACAAATTATAACTCAATTCGCTTCTGACACACTAAATAAGTAAACCATCAAGACTTATGGTGACCTTCTGAAAGAGAGCGCTCCAAGAGCTCCAGTCTCCACCCAGATTTTGCAAATTCAGGCTGCATTGGATGTCTACATTGAGACAGGCATACTTTGGCCATGCCGTGGAAAGACATGTTGATGCTGCATGTCTTCAAGACATTTCTTGTTAATGAAAATGCCAAGGCTGGATGGCCATCTGTCAGGGATGCTTTGATTATGCTTTCCTGCATGGCAGGGGGATGGACTAGATGGCTCATGTGGTCTCTTCCAACTCTATGATTCTGTGATTCTAAGGCAACCCTATCATGGAGTTTTCTGGAACTGTCCTCTGAGGAGTGTCTTGAGAGGTTGAGGTTGAGAGAAGACATGATCGCCATGTATAAATCTGTGAAAGGATGCCATAAGGAAGAGGAAGCAGGCTGAATCTGCAAGACCAATAGAGGACAAGGCAATGGAGGACAAGGTGAGCTGGAGGTCCCTCATTCATCCATAACTCTAGGTTTCCCAGCCTATCATCCCGTTAACAAGGATAACAGGCTGGAGAAAATGGGAAATGATTGGATGCCTTCCTTGTTACTGATTCTGTTATGTTACTTCTTACCATAGATTGGAAATCCATGAATTCTAATATGTTTGGCCTAAATTCCTAGTCCCAGCTAGAGCTAACCTAGATCAATAGGAACTAAACAAATCTAGATACACTCAGATCCTCTCATTTGTATCTGAATGTGTCCTGAGAGGGGAAGAAGGTTGTACAAGGAGGTTGGATTTAGTTTGGTTGGAGAAAAAAAGACTGAGAAGGGACACGAGCTTGTTTTCAATTGTTTAAGAAACTGAACACAAAGCAATGAATTCATATTACTAGGCAAGAAGGTTCTACTGAACGTTAGAAAGAACATCTTGATAGTAAGATTATTGGGGCTCAGCAAGAGGCTGGGGATTTCTCAGAGGATGAGGGGATAATGGGTTTCCAACTGAGGAGTCTGTGTGTGATCGGGGTGAATTGAAGGCCTAATATCAGAGAGAAGTGCAAGCAGTTGAAGATGAGATGGAGAATGTTTGGGGTGCCAATGTTCGTTCCTTATCAACAAGGGAAAGGGAAACTGGTGAAATGTCCATTTCTCTTGGGAATCTGCCTTCAGCTGATGTGGAGTTTTCCCGTGATATCAGATTAGGTCTCTGGATGGAGGGAGTGAAGGATAGATTAATTAGGCATTCAGAGAGACTATGAGAAATCCTTGAAACCCAGGTGTGTGAGACATGATCTCATGGCTTCTTGGTCAGGTTTGGGCTTAAATTAGTGGTGTTTACTTGATTTCTCTCAAAGGAGACTATATTGCCCAAAGATTCAGGTTCCTGTCTCAACTCTAAAGTTCATGATTCAAGTTTCCGGTGCCTGCCTATGTTCCTGAAAGAGTTTTGCCTTGGAAAAAGTTCCTGCTTTCATGCTTATGGATTGATGCCTGTGAATTTGATTTCCTTGACTTCATGTACTTTGCTATTTTTGGACTACTGCTCTTCTGTATATGGACTACTACTATTTTATAGTTCCTTTTCTGCTGCTATTTTGGGAAATGCCCTTTTCCCTTTTGTACATGCCTTTCTTAATAAACTGCTGTGGGTAGTACTACTGGACTCTAATGTGGTGCTGGGCGAAAAGGTGTCAAAAGATTAGACTGCAGCGAAGATCTGTTCAAGTGTAGAGCAGAGATTGACTTTCCTTCCTTGGAGCCAGATGGCCATCTCCCAGGAGTGCTTTAGGACTGTTTTCCTTCCTAGTAGAAAGGGGTTGGAAGGCAGAGCCCAAGAGATATAGAGTTCTAAAATTATATGATTCTGTGACCTTCTTGTTGGCCATAATCTAACTCATAAAGTCACATGGAACTCATTAAAATGTGTGATCTTTGGTGACTATGAGTAGAATATCATTAGAAGGAACATCTTGACAATCAGAGCAATTGGGGAATGGAAATTGCTTTGGAAGGTGATGGGATCTCATTTTTTAAAGGTCTTCAAGAAGAGTCGGGATATATTTTAGGTGCATTGAGTAGAGAGTTGGACTCCATGGCCTATGAAGCCCCTCTGACTCTAGGGGTGCATCTACACTGTAGAATTAATACAGTTTGACACCACTTTAGCAGCCATGGCTCAATACTATGGAACCCTGGGAGCTGTAGTCTTACAAGGTCCTTAGCTTTCTCTGCCAAAGAGTGTTGGTGCCTCACCAAAGTATGACTCCCTGGATGCCACAGCCTGAACCACGGCCTTAAAGTGGGGTCAAGCTGCATTTATTCTGCAGTGTAGATGCACCCTTATCGACTTCACTGATGGAATCTGATCCTGGCCTCGCGAGTGTGAGCTTTCTCCCTTTCCCCCCTTTTGTTCCCTCCATATCCCACTCTCGCTCATTGACAGATTAATTTCTCACTTTGTTAAATCTCGGCGAGAGGAGACATTCCCCGATGCCGGCTGACCTTTGCTGAACAAATGTATCAGCTCCAGAGCGCAATTTAGAAGCCCCGCTCAAACATGCGATTTGGATGCGATCGGGGCCTTGGCTGTGAAATTGCAGATTTAACGCTTGCCTGGCTGCAAAATGGGATTCCGTTCACGGCCGGCAAAAAAAAAACCCACTGCATGCTGTGCGGTGGAAGCGCTACGACAGGTAAGTATCACAGAGAACCTGCAGTTTTCTCTCCGCCCTCCCTCCCTGTCTTACTTCTGCGATCTGTTTGCAATCCGTAATGTATTTCTTTGCATGGATAGGCACGGGAATGCAATATTTTGTTCGGCTGGTAATCTTATGGGAGGGGCTTTACCACTAGCAGTCACTCTCTGACATTCTTATGGGAGGGGCTTTACCACTAGCAGTCACTCTCTGACTCTCTCAAAATCATGGAATCCTAGGGTGCGCCTACACTGGAGAAATTAATGCAGTTTGATACCATCTTCATTGACATGGCTCAGTGATATGCAACAGGCATGGGCAAACTTGGGCCGTCCAGGTGTTTTGGACTTCAACTCCCACCATTCCTAACAGCCTCAGGACCCTTCCTTTCCACCCGCAGCCGCTTAAGCGGCTGCGGGTGGAAAGGAAAGGTCCTGAGGCTGTTAGGAATGGTGGGAGTTGAAGTCCAAAACACCTGGATGGCCCAAGTTTTCCCATGCCTGCTATCTCCAAAGAAGGAGATAATTTCCTACTTGTTCCTTAACTGAAATAAACCCATGGAATACATTTGATTTCCCCATGCTTTGAGACACTATCCAGTAACCAATTGGTCTCATCAGAAGTAATATAATACAATACTCCTGTGGAATAATGTCCAGGGTGGGAGGAAGGAAATTTTGTCTGTTAAACTAGTGAGAAGGTTGCCATTAGCAATCTTGGGAGTAGCCTGGCCTTTGTTCCCTTTGAATTGTTTGTTGCCTGGAGGCATCCCTTGTCTGGGTAAGACCTTGATTGCTTACTGTATGGAGACTTCCTGAGTCTGGGTGGTGTTCCTTATTCACGGTCTTGATTCTAGTGCTAGGTAGCTTAATTTTGTTCATTTTCCATGGTTTCTTCCTTTTTGTTGAAATTATCCACGTGATTGTGCATTCCAATGGATTTTCTGTGTAGTCTGACATGATGGTTGTGAGAGTGGTCGGGCATTTATGTGTTTTCAAACAATATTCTGTGCCCAGCTTGGAAAATGAACAAGGCCCTGAAATCATTGTGGAAATAGAAGCTATCCAAGGTCCTCAGCTCACTGTGGAAACAGGAGCTACCCAAGGTCCTGAGCTCATTGTGGAAATAGGAACTATCCGAGGTCCTGAGCTCATTGTGGAAACAGGAGCTACCCAAGGTCCTGAGCTCATTGTGGAAATAGGAACTATCCGAGGTCCTGAGCTCACTGTGGAAATAGGAGCTACCCAAGGTCCTGAGCTCATTGTGGAAATAGGAACTATCCAAGGTCCTGAGCTCATTGTGGAAATAGGAACTATCCGAGGTCCTGAGCTCACTGTGGAAACAGGAGCTACCCAAGGTCCTGAGCTCACTGTGGAAACAGGAGCTACCCAAAGTCCTGAGCTCATTGTGGAAATAGGAGCTATCTGAGGCCTTGAGCTCACTGTGGAAACAGGAGCTACCCAAGGTCCTGAGCTCATTGTGGAAATAGGAACTATCCGAGGTCCTGAGCTCACTGTGTAAATAGGAGCTATCCAAGGGCCTAAGCTCATTGTTCAGCACCTTGGAAAGCTCCTCTGCACATCCAGCTTGGAAAATGAACAAGTGTCCTGTTTTGTCTTTCAAGAACAGCCTTAAAACACTGTGGTAAGTAAGTAAAACTGCTTTACTTCAGCAAAACATAAAGTACAGCACACTCAGTGGAATAATGCAAAAGGAAGCAAGGAAGTAATAGGGCAAGCACAGTTCATAGTCTCTGAAAAACTCCGAAATCCAATAGCAGTCTTACTTCAGACAAAGAAACAGCAATAAATCCAGATGCAGACTCGGAGCAGGCACACAGGAAGCGAAGGCATTAGAGTCAGTTTGTTACCAGCAAGAGCTGACTGCACCTGCTTCTGCTTTATAGCCCTGAGTCCCCTCACAGCTGCTAGGGCAGTTCCTAATTACTCAGTTGCATTTCTGGCAGTTAATATAGCTGAACGACATCTCTGCTCCGTTTCCTATCACCTCTCCTGAAATGAGGGTACTTGCAAAGTCTCCTCCTCAGATTCCAAGTCACCTTCAGATTCATGAACACTTTCCTGCTCCCCTTCCTCTTCTGAAGAAGAGGAATACCCAACAACAAGGTCCTGAGCTCATTGTGGAAATAGGAGTTATCCAAGGGCCTAAACTCATTGTTCAGCACATTGGAAAGCTACTCTGCACATCCATACTTTTTTGTTGCGTCCCTTCAAGACACTTCTGATTTATGGTGACCTTAAGGCAAACTTATCACTGGGGAGAATTAGTTTGAGGGGGTCCACATACCAACCCACTATGCATCACTATCTCTCAAGACTAAATCTGAGCAAGGTTTTATATGTTCTTCTTCTATTTTTCAATACAGGTAGACAAAATTTGTTTGTTTTCCAAGCTGGACACAGAATATTATTTGAAAACACAGAAATTCTGGATCACACAGACAACTCACAAAAGCCATTGGAATCTACAAGCACATGGAAAATAAAAGGAAGAAACCATGAAAATGAACAAAATTTAGCCACCTGTATTGAGAAACACCAGAATCAAGACAGTAAATAAGCAACACCACCCAGACTTAGAAAGTCTCCAAACAGTAAGCAATCAAGGTTTTGCCTAGACAAAGGATGCCTCCAGGCAACAACAAGCAACGCAAAGGGAACCAAGGCCAGGCTACTTCCAAGCTTGCTAATTGCATCCCTCACACTAGTTTAACAGACAATGGATCTATCCTCCCACCTGGACATTCAATAGATGTATAGACTCCACTTGTTTCACCACCATCAGATCTTCTGAAGATGCAACTAACCACAGATGCAGGTGAAACGTCAGGAGAAAATGCTGCTAGAACACATTGGCTATATAACTTGGAAACCACACAACACTCCAGTGACTCTTAGCAATATATTGTAAGACCTCACAACCTTTGGAGATGCCTGTCTGGAGTACTTAAAAAATTCTAAAATTAGGACAGTAAATAATAATAATAATAAAAAACAACACTCAGAAGACAGGGCAATTCCAGACATGAAACAATCAGGGCCAGCTAACACCTCCCACCCAAGGATCCCCCCAGGCAGGAAGCAGCCAGGCCTTGAAGCTGCAAGGCTATTCAATGCTAATCAAGGTGGCCAAGTGCAACATTTCACACTTATCTCAGGCAGACAAGAGTTCTTTCTCCCACCCTGGACATTATTCCACAGACATATAAACCCCACTTGCCTTGTGTCCAACAGACCCTACAAGCTCTAAGGATGCCTGCCATAGTTGTGGGAGAAATGTCAGAGAGAATGCTTCTGAAACATGGCCATACAGCCTGGAAAACTCACAGCAACCCAGTGATTCCGGCCATGAAAGCCTTCGACAGCACATTAAACTGATGCTGTGGTAAAAGTGGGACTTTCTCTTGTTCCAAAAAGAGAACCCAGGAACGGCTGCAAACTTTTCGGAGCTGCAAGATGAGCTTATTCCTGTATCATTTCAGCCAGATTTCCCCCTCCATTTACAGGAGGAGGGAGGGAGAAAAAAAGTCATTTAATTAACCACATTTCGCAGCCCACAGCTGTATAATTTTTTTTGGTTGTTATTTAATTGCCTCAAATAAAAACCCCTTTTGTGCGCGTTGGTAATAAGCTATTTGCTTTGAGAAACGAAGCACTCCAGCAGATGGCTGCGAGGTGCTGCTGGCTGGGGAACAGTTCACTTTTTTTTAATTAAAGAGAGAAAGAGAGAGAGAGAGAGAAAGGGGGAAAAAAAGAAAGAGAGAGATAGAGACAAAAAAGGCACACTCCTCCTCCATGAATGACTGTTGTGAAACCATGAAGACCGGGGGAGTTTTGCTGCAAGGTTGACCCATGACAACAATGACAGTCATCAGTCTGTGCAACCATCGTCGCCAACTTTCCGCAATTGCGCTTTTGGGCTCCCGGTGCCTCTTAAAAACTCAATTGTTGAAAGGGGAAGCTGCTTGCAATTATACAAAGTTTACTTACGGATGCTTAGCATCTTGGGTTGAATTCAAATCGTTTATGGACCAAAACATCCAGAAGTAAGACCTGGAACAGAGAAGATAATGATGGCGAAGTTGATGGTACAATGGGCACATGGTTGTCAGAAGCAGAAAGGAAGAAAAGCCCCAGGAGAAATGGCTATCAGGACTTGGTAGGTGTCCTGAGAACTGAGTGAAGTCCTCCTGTCCTCCTCCTTTGTCCAGCTCCATCTTTGTGCCAAAACAACATCCCACTCCAGAGAGACCAGAGGTCCCTATGTACCAAGTAAAAATTCCCCTATAAAGGAAAAGGTGATTACCTTTCACAGATTCCAAGAAACAGACAATCAAAGCACTCCTGACAGGCGTCGGCGGTGTCTGGGAGGGCCTTCGCACAATTGAGACTCGTGCGCCAACTGCGACCGTACCTCGCGAAGGCTGATCTGGTCCATGCCTTGGTCACCTCCAGACTGGACTACTGTAATGCGCTCTATGTGGGGCTGCCCTTGAAAACGGCTCGGAAGTTCCAACTGGTCCAACGAGCGGCAGCCAGGATGTTAACTGGGGCCCCTTACAGAGAGAGGTCAACCCTCCTGTCCAAGGAGCTCCACTGGCTGCCATTTATTTTCCGAGCCCAATTTAAGGTGCAGGTGCTTACCTACAAAGCCCTGAACGGTTTGGGAGCATCCTACCTCCGTGACCGCATCTCCGTCTACGAACCCACGCGTTCACTTCGGTCATCTGGAGAGGCCCTGCTCGTGATCCCACCTGCGTTGCAAGCGCGGTTGGTGGGAACACGAGACAGGGCCTTCTCCGTGGTGGCCCCCCGACTCTGGAAAACCCTCCCCAAGGATCTCAGACAGGCCCCTACATTGGCAGTCTTCAGAAGAACTTGAAGACCTGGCTGTTCCAATGTGCCTTCCCAGATTAATAGGAAATCTCCAACACCAAGTCCCATAAGCACTTTATTAGAACTAGATCGTATATCGCACTCTGCACTTGCCCTAGAAGCCTTATATATCACCTGTCACATCAGCACTTTTAATCTTGTACCCATTACTCTGGCCCGGCCCAGTTCTATTGCGTTTTAGCGTATTGTTATTGCTTGTGGTTTATACTGTTTTAATTCTTTTAATTTGCCTTTGTTTGTATTGTTATATTGTGTGTTGAGGCCTTGGCCTTTGTAAGCCGCATCGAGTCCTTCGGGAGATGCTAGCGGGGTACAAATAAAGTTTAATAATAATAATAATAATAATAATAATAATAATAATAATAATAAGCCTCTGTTGAAAAATCTCCACCAACTCCAAGGTTGTAGTGCAGGCTTGGGCCAACTTCGGCCTTCCAGGTGTTTTGGACTTCAACTCTCGCAATTCCTAACAGCTAGACCAGGGGTCCTCAAACTTTTTAAGCCGAGGGCCGGTCCACAATCCTTCAGACTGTTGAGGGGCCGGATTATCATTTGAAAAAAACAAAACAAAAACAAATTCCGATGCACACTGCACATGTCTTATTTGTAGTGCAAAAACAACAACAACAACAACAACAACAACAAGAACAAGAACAATGAAAGAACAATACAATATTTAAAAATAAAAACAATTTTAACCAACATACATTGATCAGGATTTCAATGGGAAGTGTGGTCCTGCTTCTGGCCAATGAGATAGTCAAGTTAATTAGGATTGTTGTTGTTGTTGTTGTTGTTGTTGTTGTTGTTGTGTGCCTTCAAGTCATTTCAGACTTTGGGCGAAATGTCTAAGTCTAAAATTTATTTATTTATTTATTTGCTGCATTTATTTACTACATTTGTATCACACCCTTCTGACCCCAAAGGGGACTCAGAGTGGCTTACAAATTATATGTACATACAATATATTATATTATTAGCATTAGCATTATATATTGCTATATTGAACTATACCACTATACTGCAATATTATTAGTAATATTATATGTAATATAGAACATATAATTAATATTATTATATGGTATTATTATTAGTGTTATATTGTATTACATTATAATATTATTATCAATAGTATATGTATATACAATATATTATGTTATAAAACTGAGGGTAAATGACCTCGGTAAATGACCTCGGAGGGCCGCATCCGGCCCCCGGGCCTTAGTTTGGGGACCCCTGAGCTAGACTATGCTTTTTTTGGATTTTAACTGTACAGTGTTCCCTCACTTATTGCGGGAGTTCTGTTCCAGGACCTCCCGCAATAAGTGGAAATCTGCAAAATAGGGGCACTATTTTAATTTTAATATTTATACATTATTTTAATTATGTGGCCTTTCTCCCCCTTACAAGCCCTGGGGAGCTAGTGAACCCTTCCCTACCAGCGCTGGCTGGGCCCTTGCTCTGGGCCTGCCATGTTGCTTGGCTGCCTCTGCTCCTGCAGCCAAGGAAGAAGGAATGCTGCTCCAGCTGGATGAGTGAGCGAGGGAGGGTGGGTGAGAGCGTGAAGGCCGTTGGAGGCAGCAAGAGTCTGGAAGAGGCAGCCAGGTCCGGATTCTGCCGCCGCTCCAGCCAGGCCACGCTGGGAAACGTGGAGGCTCCTGAACTCTCTGGAAATTGGAGCTATCCAAGGTCCTGAAGTCGTTGCACTGTGGAAATAGGTGCTATCCAATGTCCTGAACCCGTTATGGCATTAGGAGCTATCCAAGATCCTGAAGTCATGGCACTGTGGAAATAGGTGCTATTCAATGTCCTGAACCCGTCATGGCATTAGGAGCTATCCAAGGTCCTGAAGTCACTGCACTGTGGAAATAGGTGCTATCCAATGTCCTGAACCCGGTATGGCATCAGGAGCTATCCAAGGTCCTGAAGTCACGGCACTGTGGAAATAGGTGCTATCCAATGTCCTGAACCCGTTATGGCATTAGGAGCTATCCAAGGTCCTGAAGTCACTGCACGGTGGAAATAGGTGCTATCCAATTTCCTGAACCCGTTATGGCATTAGGAGCTATCCAAGGTCCTGAAGTCACTGCACGGTGGAAATAGGTGCTATTCAATGTCCTGAACCCGTTATGGCATTAGGAGCTATCCAAGGTCCTGAAGTCACTGCACGGTGGAAATAGGTGCTATCCAATTTCCTGAACCCGTTATGGCATTAGGAGCTATCCAAGGTCCTGAAGTCACGGCACTGTGGAAATAGGTGCTATCCAATGTCCCGAACCCGTCATGGCATTAGGAGCTATCCAAGGTCCTGAAGTCACTGCACGGTGGAAATAGGTGCTATCCAATTTCCTGAACCCGTTATGGCATTAGGAGCTATCCAAGGTCCTGAAGTCACGGCACTGTGGAAATAGGTGCTATCCAATGTCCCGAACCCGTTATGGCATTAGGAGCTATCCAAGATCCTGAAGTCACGGCATGGTGGAAATAGGTGCTATCCAATGTCCTGAACCCGTTATGGGATTAGGAGCTATCCAAGGTCCTGAAGTCACGGCACTGTGGAAATAGGTGCTATCCAATGTCCCGAACCCGTCATGGCATTAGGAGCTATCCAAGGTCCTGAAGTCACTGCACGGTGGAAATAGGTGCTATCCAATTTCCTGAACCCGTTATGGCATTAGGAGCTATCCAAGGTCCTGAAGTCACGGCACTGTGGAAATAGGTGCTATCCAATGTCCCGAACCCGTCATGGCATTAGGAGCTATCCAAGGTCCTGAAGTCACTGCACGGTGGAAATAGGTGCTATCCAATTTCCTGAACCCGTTATGGCATTAGGAGCTATCCAAGGTCCTGAAGTCATGGCACTGTGGAAATAGGTGCTATCCAATGTCCCGAACCCGTCATGGCATTAGGAGCTATCCAAGATCCTGAAGTCACGGCATGGTGGAAATAGGTGCTATCCAATGTCCTGAACCCGTTATGGGATTAGGAGCTATCCAAGGTCCTGAACTCATTGCTCAGCACCTTGGAAAGATCATCTGCACATCCATACTTTGTTGTTGCATGCCTTCAAGACATTTCTTATTTATGGTGACCTTAAGGTAAACTTATCACTGGCAGAATTATTTCGAAGGGGTTGTCCTTGCATTCCTCTGGGGCCAAGAGATTATAATTATTATTATTATTATTATTATTATTATTTACAATATTTATATTCTGCCCGTCTCACCCCGAAGGGGACTCAGGGCGGATCACATTGTACACATATAAGGCAAACATTCAATGCCATATAAGACACACCTGTTTCGGCAGGCTTTTGAGTTCTGTTATTGATGTTCTAACTAATGTTAGAATGTTTGTTCTAACTAATAAGAAGCATCTTGTCTCTCGTGACAAGATGTAACTATTTAGATGTTTGTTATTTTTCCTTAGAAACCAGTCTAGAGTAGACTAGACAGCTCCCAAGCCTTTCTATCTACAATGGAGTTCTTTTTACCTGAATAAGTACTTTTTGAACTTTTACTGAGACTCTGCAGACCATTGCAATCCTAAATGGTCAAAGGCTTCTCTTGCTCGCCCCGTGTAAGTAACTGCTGCATTTGAAAGCTTTTGCTTTTGCTACTCTGCTGATTTTGGGTGGAATCTCCCCCAGAGAGGGTTAAATTGAGTCTAACCGCTCAGAGATAACCACAACAAGTCATAGTCTCACTCTCTTCTGCTTTGGGATGGAAGGTCTGGAAACTATGAATCCCTCTGAGGAGTAGCTTAAGGAGGTGAGTATGTTTAGCCTGAAGAAGAAAAGGTTGAGAAGGGCAACGAGAGCTGTGTTGAGATAGTTGAAAGGAAGGGGCAAGCTTGTTTCCTTCTGCTCTCAAAACTAGGACATAGTGAAGCAAAGGATTCAAGCTGATGGAAAAGAGATTCCACCCCATTATCAGGAAGAGCTTCCTCGGGGTCAGAGGTCTATGATCCCATGACCCTATGATATGCTTCTATGATTCTATGAATACTCTTCAGATGTGATGAAATCAGATCAGCCTGAAAGAGATATTCCACTACAAACCCTAAGGGAATGCATTGCCCGCATGTCAAGGGACCCACCAACTTCCAAGTGGGAAAAGGAAGGCATAATGTCTAATAGCATTGCACAAGATCAAGGCCAAGCTTCAGCCCCACCGTCATTTGCATTTACCCTTCTAAAGAGAAGTCTTCCCCCGGAGAATTGCTGATAGAAGGGGAAAAAATGGGGGAAGTCACTTGCATAATTACCCGAACAATTTCAGCAATTCAGGCGAGATCTGATCGGTGGCCAGATTATTATAGATGCAGTAATGTCAAAGTGACAGGCTCGGAATGAGCCCAAGTGTAGTCTGAATTCCTCCAAATTGCTGAATTATGGGCAAATGCATATTCAATTCTTTAGAAGGGACCAAAGGATATTTGCAATTAATGGCGTTGGCAGAAATCAAAGCTAGATTAGCACAAAAGAGCGTTTCGGGCAGGTACGAATTGAAAAAGGGGGGGGGAGTAGTACCTTCATGGGGAAAGAATGGGAAAAAGAGAGAGAGAAAGATAAAATACTTTTACCAAAGCTTTGCTCACAGAATGAGTCCAGAGTATTGCTAGCTGTCGGCTCTCCTCTTTGCAGGGTAGCGAGTCCAGGTTTTATTAAAGGCGAAATTATTTAGGACCTTGGATTGAACCTAGAGCGGATTCACTGATTAGGATGCTGAGTGTAGATCAGGCCTGGGCCAACTTCAGCCCTCCAGGTGTTTTGGACTTCAGCTCCCACAATTCCTAACAGCCGGTAGGCTGTTAGGAATTGTGGGAGTTGGAGTCCAAAACACCGGGAGGGCCCAAGTTTGCCTATGGCCATCTGTCAGGAAGGCTTGAGCTGTGTCAGTCAAAACACCTGCTGTGTAGGTTCGTGAATTAATTCCTTCCCCTCACATCCTTCCTGAGCTGAGCATAGGACTGATTGTCTCAAGGCAAGCAGTTAGGTCAAACCAAAACACAGCAGAGTCTTTATCTGTAGTTAGCAGAGATTTATGGCACAGCCTTTGACCTTGTTTGCAGCTCACTTCATTAATAATACACTTGAGCTCTGGCTTTCATCCAAACTCCTTTGGCAGTTTTAATCTTCAATTATTGCTTATATACAGCTATTTACACATCTGTATATACAAATATATAGGAGCCCCAGTGGCAAAGTGTGTTAAAGCACTGAGCTGCTGAACTTGCGGACCAAAACATCGCAGGTTCAAATCCCAGGAGCGGAATGAGCGCCCGCTGTTAGCACCAGCTTCTGCCAACCTAGCAGTTGGAAAACATGCCAATGTGAGTAGATCAATAGGTACCGCTCCGGCGGGAAGGTAACGGCGCTCCATGCAGTCATGCCGGCCACATGACCTTGGAGGTGTCTACGGACAACGCCGGCTCTTCGGCTTAGAAATGGAGATGAGCACCAACACCCAGAGTCAGACATGACTGGACTTAACATCAGGGGAAAACCTTTACCTTATATACAAGTATATACTCACAGCTACAATACAACTCATAGCTAGACATCACCATGGAGATCATGTACATGCCTGCCACTCACTTTTATACTGACAGGAACCACAGGAAATGATACAATTCTCATCATGAGTTGCACTAGGGTCTTGAAACCTCCTTTCACCGCAAACCACACACTGTCCAGGCAATCCAATAAGTAAAAGTTTATAAAAAGCAGAGTATATAAAAAGCAAGCAAATGCAAAAGAGAAAATCAAAGTTCAAAAAGTTATTTCCATGAAAGCCAAGAGTTCAAAAATCCATTCAAAGAAAGTCCCCAGCAGCAATTTCCCAAGATTTCCAAAGGCAAGATAACATGAATCCAAGGCAGGCAAACTATGCCACACATGAACTAAAAGAAAGAACAGTTTGAAACTTGAATATATGAATTCCAAGAACATAGCTCCCCAAAAACTGAGCGCTCTTCACCTGAATGCAGTGTTGCTCACACAAAGATTGTACCAGCATGAACCACTTTTAAAAAGCCAGAATTCCTCCCATGACATCATTTCTTCCGCACCTGCCTTCCCGCTCCTTATCTCTAATTTGCTGGGAGAAGTGAGTCTGGGAGAAGTGAGCAGCTGTGAGGGGACTCAGGGCTATAAAGCAGTAGCAGAAGCAGCCAGCTCTTGCTGGTAACAAACTGACTCTAATGCCTTTGCTCCCTGTGTGCCTGCTCCAAGTCTGCATCTGGATTTATTGCTGTTTCTTTGTTTGAAGTAAGACTGCTATTTGATTTGGGACTGTATCAGAGACTAGGAACTGCATTTGCTCTAAGACTTCCTTGCTTCCTTTTGCATCATTCCCCTGAGTGTGCTGTACATTATGTTTTGCTGAAGTAAAGCAGCTTTCATTTACTTACCACAGTGTCTTAGGGCTGTTCTTGAAAGACAAAACAGGACAAAAAGAGATCACATTAAAACATCAGGAAGAATTTCCTGACAGTAAGAGATGTTTGGCAGTGGAATATTCTTCTGCCTGAGAGTAGAGTGGAATCTCCTTCTCTGGAGTTTTTGAAGCAGAGACTGGGTGACCTTCTGTCAGAAGGACTTGGATGGATCCATTCAGCATTATTATCTTTTGCAATGAACCATGCCATCTTAAATTATTTCCAAAGCATAATACCTTCAACGTGTCGTCGAAGGCTTTTAAGGCCAGGATCACTGGGTTGCTGTGAGTTTTCCAGGCTGTCTGGCCATATGTCAGCAGCATTCTCTCCTGATATTTTGCTCACATGTGTGGCTAATGGCATCTTCAGAGGTCTGTTGGGAGTGAAGCAAGTGGAGTGTGTATATACCTGTGGAATAATGTCCAGGGTGGGAGAAAGAACCCTTGTCTGTTTGAAGCAACTATGAATGTTGCAATGAGCAAGCTTGAACAGGATTGAGTAGCCTTGCAGCTGCAAAGTCAATCAGTGAGGGTATCTGCATAGAGATAGCAAGTGGATTGTATATATACTTATGTAATAATGTCCAGAGTGGGAGATAGAACCCTTGTCTGTTTGAAGCAAATATGAATTTTGCAATGAGCAAGCTTGAATAGGATTGAGTAGCCTTGCAGCTGCAAAGTCAATCAGTGAGGATATCTGCATAGAGGTAGCCTGGTCTCTGTTGCATGGAGGCATTCTCTGTTTGGGAGGTGTTAACCCGCCCTTGATTGATTGTTTGTTTGATAACACCTCCCAAACAGAGGATGCCTCCAGGCCACAACAGCCAGGCTACCTCTATGCAGATTCCCTCACTGATTGACTTTGCAGCTTCATGGCAACTCAATCCTATTCAATCTTGCTACTTTCAACATTCACACTTGTTTTACACAAAGGCAAGGATTCCTTCTTGCACCCTGGATAGTTCACAGATATATATGGTTAGATGCGAATGTCTGCATTCAATGCTTCCTGGAAGCATTGCACATGGATGCACATGTGCACATGGTTGTGCCTTGATTGCACATTGGATATACTTCATTAGCATTCAGCAAAGTATTGCATTGCACATGCACATCTCAGTGTGTGGAAAATCGCCCAGCCCTATGTTCGATCTCACCCAAAGATGGGAACAACGAAGACGGGGAGATTCATCCATTTCCAAAGAAATTATTCTAACAGCTATCAAAGAAATGGAAAAAGAAAAGTGAGGCAGAAAGTGTGGCTTCTGGGTGCCTATCACGCCCGACGTTCCTTTTACAAAGGGGATGAGATCATGCAAAATTGAAGAACAGCCGCCTTTTCAGCTATCAGGAGCAATTTGATCACCAATTTTTATAGAGTTTTTCTCTCCTTCCCTCAAATGCACGAGGCCAAGAATGGAAGAGAAATTACCACCAGGGGGTTCCGTTCATCAAAAATGATTAAAAATTGTCATGCAAATGTTCTGGCTCCCACCTTCTCAATTGCTTTGGAGTGCAGGGTTTGAAATGGATTCAAGTCTTGGAGCCGTCAAGCCTTTGTCAAGACGCATTGGAGCCGGAGCCATCCGGAAGAGAAAGAGAAGATAGGATTCCTTTTCAAGAAACCATGGGGGAAAAAACACTAGAATGGGCCAGGACTCATGTTTCAAAAAGGGGCCTATAAATAAGAGAGAAATAGCCGGCCCCTTTCTCTTTTCCCGGCACTTTTATCGCAATTGTCAGCAGAAAGAGCCTCCCGTCTTCAAAGCCACCTCAATCTCGAGGAGGGGAGTGGGCTCATTTGCAGAGATCTGACTCTTGTCATGAAGGAAGAGAGAAGGTTTGTTTATCTTTCTGTTTTGATGTAATAAATGGATGCAGAGGAAAGCGGCTGCAGAAAGCTGACAGGCTGATTGATCTCAGCAGAGGGTTAATAAATCAGTTCTGTGACAAATGTGGAAAAGCGTGCGGGTGGCTGCTTGGATGCACACGCTTTGCAAGAGGACGGGAACACCGGCATCCTGACTGCTTTCAGGCAACGTTAGAATCCTCCAGGTACATGTTGCCAAAGCTGTGGGATTTGTAGTTTTCAGGGTTTTAAAAAGCAACCAAATGTCATTTCTGTTGTTCTGGAAATTTCCGGCACCACCAGGAACATTTTCATTCATTTCCAGAAACAGATGAAACACCCTCCCTGCATCCCAACTGCCACTGCCCTTGTTTTGGAAGGAGAGAAGAAGAGGCAGGGACAGTCCTATCATGCCAAGGCCCAGAAGCAGATGGAAAGTCTTCTTTCCATCCCAACTGCCACTATCCTGGCCATGGAAAGAGAGAAGAAGTCACAGCTTCCTCATGCCTAGGCCCAGGGACAGATCCAGGACCCTCACAAACACCAGCACTCTGAAAACAAGGGAATTCCAAACAGGAAAATATCAGGGCCAGCTAACACCTCCCAACAAAAAAATCACTCAGGGAGGAAACAGCCAGGCTTTAAAGCTGCAAGGCCATTACATCCTAATCATTTTTCCTAATTGCAGCATTCATACTTGCCTCCAAGAGACAAAAAAAAAACCCAAAACAATCAGAAATATTGTATATTCACAACCTTTAGGAAATAATATCCCCTGATGGCGCAGCCTCTTAAAGCGCTGAGCTGCTGAACTTCTGGACCGAAAGGCCACAGGTTTAAATTGGGGGAGCGGAGACAGCCCCCACTGTTAGCCCCAGCTTCTGCCAACCCAGAAGTTCAAAAACATGCATCAATAGGTACTGCTCCGGCGGGAAGGTAACGCCACTCCATGCAGTCATCCCACATGACCTTGGAGGAGTCTACGGACAACGCCGGCTCTTCGGCTTAGAAATGGAGATGAGCACCAACCCCCAGAGTCAGACATGACTGGACTTAATGTCAGGGGAAAACCTTTACCCTTGACCTTAACTACCACCAATTCCTCAATACCTTATTTTCCATACCACCAGACTTCGCCACAGCAACGCGTGGCCGGGCACAGCTAGTCATTTATAAGCTGCTTTCACAGCCTTTGTGGCTAAAGAGTGAGATTGTGTAGTCTGGCAAGCATCAGAGGATTCAAAGGATGAGGGGTTTCAAAATGAAGTGTCTGAGAGTGTTCAGAGAGAATTGCAGACAGGTCAGGTTGACCTGATTGATGCTTTGCCAGGCAACCGGGGAAACTGAAAATATTGTTTCCCTGGAGAAAAGCCCTTGGGAAGATGAAGAGGTTGAGGAGGTTTCAAGGGAGTGTAAATTAGATTTGAGAATGCAGGGCATGAAAAGCAGGCAAACTTGGTCCTAGATAAGGTCCTGAGATCCAGGTGCGTTAGACATGATCTCATGGGAGCCTGGATGGGCTTAAATTAACTGCTTTGGCTTCAAGCATCTCAGAAGAGACAGCGTTGCCTGTTCCTTTTTCCAAGTTCCTGGTTTTTGAATTGTCAAGATTCTTGTTTTGTGTTCCTGTCTTTGCCTGTGTACCTTTGAAGAATTTACTTGAGAGAGATTCCTATGTTCATGTCCATGGAAATCACCTTGGATTATTTCTATGTTTTTGGATTTCTGGGTTCTGAGATCTTTCCTGGCACTTTTGAATTACAGCTTATTGAATTCTGGCTTATTTTGTATATTGCATATTATATCCTGACTGTCTTATTTGGATTTTCCCCCTTTTTAAATTATTTCTGCAATAAACATTTTGTTACTGGATTACTGGCCTGTGGTGAGGTACTGAGTGAAAGGGTGTCTGAGTGAAAGGATGCAACAGGGATACACTTGCACACACACATGTATACACACACAATCATTTGACCTGCCTGCTGTGAACTTAAAATACTTAACAAATTTCCCCAGTATCTGCACAACCATTTGCTGCTGCTCTTCTCCAACGTTAGACAGCCATTCATTACTGTTACTGATAATGAGCCTTTTCTATTTGCAAAGGACAAAAAAGAGGCCCAGCTTGCCTTTTTAGTGAGACTGACAATGCCTGTTTAGCTTTGCAGTGAATCTAAGCCGCTTCTTTCACTGTGGCAGGAATGTCATTTTTGTGTGTTTCTGACAATGTACACTAAAAACAGTAATTTCAATTACGCAGGAGAAGCGGCGGCTGTCGATGAAACAGATGTCATTCTGCTTGGGAACAAATGGGCTCCGGGTGACACCGTAATTAGGAGCCGTTCAATGAAGAGGCTGCAGGAATATCTTGTTTTCCAGGCCGGTCAGCGGCAACCAAGCGGCGTCTGCCCAATTTTCCTTAAATGTCTCTGGTTGATTTTCCGTCACAGTCAATGATTCGGCTGAGCAGCAGCTGCCAGGGGAAAGTGTGCCGAAGATAAACAAGGACAAACTTGACAATCGGGAATCACCTAGTTAGCAGTAGTGACGGATTTGGCTTATAAGAGGAACGGTGCAAACAGGGAGGCATCTACACAGCAAAGTTATAGCAGTTTGATATCACTTTGACTGCCATAGCTCCCTCCTATGGAGTCTTGGTTGTTGTACTTTGGTGTAAGAAGCCTTGAATTGCTAACAGCTGGTAAACTGGCTGGGATTTCTGGGAGTTGTAGGCCAAAATACCCGGGGACTCACAAGTTGAGAACCACTGCTGTAGTGCATACCCTAATTATGCATCCCAGGATTCCATAACATGCGCTTATGGCAGTTAAAATGGAATCATATTGTTATAATTGTGTTGTGTGGAAGATTGGTTTGTGCCCTTTGCTAGTAGAGTACTTTGGTTTTCTCAATGTTCAATGAGAGGCCAAGCTTTTAGTATGCTTCTGCAAAGGTCTTTAAAGTGGCTTACAGGTCTTCTTCTGAATGAGCACAGACTACACTATCATCGGCGTATTGGAGTTCTATAACAGTTCTATGGTTTTCAATCTGCTAAGGTTAGATAGTTTGCCATCTGTCTGATAGATGATTTCCACACTGGTGGGAAGCTTCCTATCAACAATGTGCAGTATCATAGCAATGAAGATGGAGAATAAGGTTGGGGCAATAACATATCATCCCTGTTTGACACCTGATTGCACCTTCAATGGGTCACTTTGGGACCCTTTGCTCTCCAAGACTGTTGTCATCATGTTGCCATGGATGAGCCACAAGATATCCACAAATTCAGCCCTCTGCAATGCCAGAAAGAAAGCTTTATAGTGTAGTGCTAGAAAATTCCGACCCTTTCCACTACTTAGGCAGCCACCTCTCCACAAAAGTTGACATTGACACCAAAATGCAACATCATCTGAGCTCTGCAAGTGCAGCATTTTCTCAAATAAAGCGGAGAGTGTTTGAGGATTGGAATGTTATTAGGGATACTAAGATGCTTGACTTCCCAACTCTGTTGTTTGCCTGCAAAACATGGACCATCTTCAGATGTCACTCTTAACTTCTAGAATCATAGAATCATAGAATCGCAGAGTTGGAAGAGACCACATGGGCCATCCAGTCCAGCCCCCTGCCAAGAAGCAGGAAAATCTCATTCAAAGCACCCCCGACAGATGGCCATCCAGCCTCTGCTGGATGTAGGCAAAACATCAGGAGAGAATGCTACTGGAACATGGCCATACAGCTCAAAAAACTCACAACCCAGAAAAGAAATCACTTCATGTAATTTGACCTAGGTGTCCTTGGTGAACTATACATCTCAGAGGGGTGTTGTTTGACAACACCTTCAAGTCATTTGGAACTTATGGTGACCCCCCAAGATGAACTATTATGGGGTTTTCTTGGCTGAGAGAGTTTGACTTAGAATCATAGAATCATAGAATAGTAGAGTTGGAAGAGACCTCATGGGCTATCCAGTCCAACCCCCTGCCAAGAAGCAGGAAATCGCATTCAAAGCACCCCCACAGATGGCCATCCAGCCTCTGCTTTAAAGCCTCCAAAGAAGGAGCCTCCACCACAGTCCAGGGGAGAGAGTTCCACTGCTGAACAGCTCTCTCTCACACAGTGAGGAAGTTCTTCCTGATGTTCAGGTGGAATCTCCTTTCCTGTAGTTTGAAGCCCTTGTTCCATTGTGTCCTAGTCTGCAGGGCAGCGGAAAACAAGCTTGCTCCCTCCTCCCTATGACTTCCCTATGACTTCCCCTCACGTGGCTATCGTGTCTCCTCTCAGCCTTCTCTTCTGCAGGCTAAACATACACAGCTCTTTAAGCCACTCCTCATAGGGTTTGTTCTCCAGACCTTTGATCATTTTAGTCGCCCTCCTCTGAACGCTTTCCAGCTTGTCAACATCTCCCTTCAACTGCGGTGCCCAGAATTGGACACAGTGTGATTCCAGGTAAAGTGGTCTGACCAAGGCAGAATAGAATAAGGGGGAGCAGGACTTCCCTGGATCTAGACGCTATTCCCCTATGGATGCAGGACAGAATCCCGTTGGCTTTCTTAGCAACCACATCACATTGCTGGCTTATGTTTAACTTGTTGTCCATGAGGACTCCAAGATCTTTTTCACGCGTACTGCTGTCGAGCCAGGCATCGTCCCCCATTTCTGCCAAAGTGAAGTATCCTGCATTTGTCCCTGTTGAACTTCATTTTGTTAGTTTTGGCCCATCTCTCTAGTCTGTCAAGATCATTTTGAATTCTGCTCCTGTCTTCTGGAGTGTTAGCTATCCCTCCCAGTTTGGTGTCGTCTGCAAACTTGATGATCGTGCCTTCTAACCCTTCGTCTAAGTCGTTAATAAAGATGTTGAACAGAACCGGGCCCAGGATGGAACCCTGCGGCACTCCACTCGTGACTTCTTTCATTCGTTCGCTTAGCCAATTACAGATCCACCTAACCGTAGTTTTGCCTAGCCCACATTTGACTAACTTGTTTGCCAGAAGGTCATGGGGGACCTTGTCGAAGGCCTTACTGAAATCCAGATACGCTACATCCATCTACCCAGCTTGTGACTTTATCAAAAAAAGAGATCAGGTTAGTCTGGCATGATTTGTTTTTGATAAATCCATGTTGACTATTTGCAATGTCCGCATGGAACAATTCCATAAGCGTTGCGTCTGAAAAACCTGCAAATCTCATGGGAAGAAGACAGGGGGACAAACATCAAAGCAAAGACCACCAGCATCGATGCCATGATCTTCCACCATCCTCTTCTCTGGACTGAATGTCCCGTCATCCAAAGGCCCAGTCACCATCTCCCAAAGAAGGTACTGTATTCTCAGCTCAAGAACGGAAAAATGGAATGTTGATGGACAGCAAGAGAGATTTAAAGATGGGCTTAAAGCTAACTACAAAAAAGTGGCATAAACCCCAAGAGAGAACTGGGAAGCTTTGGCCCTCAAGTGTTTCACTGGTCAGCTCTTACCAACTTTGGAGCAGAAGAGAGGGCAAAAGGGAGGAATGGGTCAAACACTTGTTGAGACCATCTTCCATTTGGAAATATATTTTGGTATATTTTGGTGTTTGGTGAAATGTTGAATCAAGTGTTTTGTTGTTGGAGTTTTGCAACTGTGTATTCTGGCAAGCTTTCCAGCAGCACACGGGTTAATGGCAGGCCAGCTTGAGTGATAGCTTGCCTAGCCAATAGGTCAAGTCTTCTGGTTTTAGAGGGTGGACAGGACGTTCGTCATTCTGCTATGGAATGTGGGAGTTGCGGCAGAAGAGTTTCACTGATGATCGGCAAAGAGAAAGGTCATGCTTTGCCTTGCTTAGGAAAGCATGAGTCGATGGACTTTGTAATTGCATGTAGTTTGTATATATATAATAAAGCCTAAGAACCGCTGCGATCAGCTGAATTACGACTGTGGCGTCGTTTTTTGGTGCTGCTAAGCCAGATGCTTGAGCAGTCTGACGGAGGATGGATTGGTGAGAGGCCTGACTCACCAATAAATCAGGGTGGTTCAGAGCTGATCAACCCCCTGACAATATATGTCCTCATTGGGAAAGAAGGGCCATGAAGATCCAGAATAGATCTCTACAGTCACTTACGGATCCATTACCAAGATTCTACCCTTGGAAGGCAATCAGTCTCATAGGCCACAAGGGATTGTCCATGATATGATGATGAAGGTATGTTGAAGAGGTCTTGAGGTTCCCCTTCTCTTGCCTTCTAATTGATGAACCTCTCCTTAGCGTTCTGGGCCAGATTTCTTCAGAGGAGGTTTGCCATGGCCTGCCTCTAGGGCTGAGAGAGTGTGACTTGCTCAAGACCACCTAGTGGGTTTCCATGGCTGAAGTAGGATTCGAACCCTGATTTCCCAAAGTTCTGGTCCGAAGTCAAACCGTGGCGCTCTCTTTAAGGCACAGGCGCACAAAGAAATGCCAGCCCTCCTCCAAAGCGGCTTCTCCGGAGATTTGGATGGTGTGGTTTTTCTATTCTCCTGCTCAGCCTGGATGATTTCACCCTCTGGGATTTAGCACAAGTGTGATTATCAATTAACTGGGCCTTGGAGGGTGTCATTTCCCCACTTCCCCCCAACACACTTTCCAACAACCTGAGTGAGGAGATTTACCAAAATCCTCTTTTCAGATCAGAGCTAAGGTGCTTTCCCGGCTCCAATCCTCTCTGTCTGCTTAATGCACATTTCTCCAGTGGCAGGAAACGGGGAGTTGCACACGGGAGGATCATATTGAAAGTTATTTTCTGCAAGCCCGTTTCATACCCTCCTTTTATCTCAAATGGGAGCGATTCAAAGCTTGGTCTTCACAGAATCCTCGAAGCAAAGCAGTGGAAGAAACCCCAGGGGCTATCAAGTTCAACAGCATTCTACCAGGCAGGAAGACACCATCAAAGCCCTCTCAACAGACAGCCATCCAGAGGGAGACTTTGCCAGACTCCAAGGAAGCATACTCCCCTTTCAAACAGTTTTTACCATCAGGAAGTTCTTTCTAATGTTTAGGTGGAATACTTTTCTGTTATGCAGGTAATACACTGTTAGACAGGAATACATTGACTGTAACCCTATTGTGTAAAACTGGCAGGAAATACTTGTTGTGACTCAGCTGGAGTCTCAGAGTGACTCTGATGGGGATTGTGGGATTCAGGTTCTAGATGTTCAAGATGATGGGATTCCGGTTCAGGATGACTCTGATGGGAATTATGGGATTCAGGTTCAGAGTGTCCCTGCTGTGAGAGATGAGGAGCAGGGAGGCATTCCCATGGCAGGGAATGGTGTTGGTGATACTGGAGATGATACCGAAGCTAGCCAGGTGCAAAGGGAGGACAGCTCCCGGTTAGATAGCATGCAGACAGAGGCTGCTGCTAACGAGCTGTCTGGCCTTGATGAAACGGAATCTCTGGATCGAGCTGGCCGTTTGGAATTTTGGGTTTGCAGGAGTGTTAGAATAGCAAACAAGAAAGAGGTCAGAGGCCAAAGAAATGTGTTCATGCTAGATAAAGGTTTCCCCTGACGTTAAGTCCAGTCATGTCTGACTCTGGGGATTGGTGCTCATCTCCATTTCTAAGCCGAAGAGCCAGCGTTGTCCGTAGATACCTTCAAGGTCATGTGGCCGGCATGACTGCATGGAGCGCCGTTACCTTCCCGCTGGAGCGGTACCTATTAATCTACTCACATTTGCTCCTGGGATTTGAACCTGGGACCTTTCGGTCTGCATGTTCAGCAGCTCAGCGCTTTAACACACTTCGCCACAGGGGTTCCTGCGTTCATGCTATACAGGAAATATTAAAGGGTGTGCTGAGAGAGGAATCTTTGTCAAAAGCAACGTCTTGTTTGAGTTAGAAGCAGCTCTTGCTCTCTTGGATTATTCTGCAGCTTGGTGCATTCAAGTTCATGGGACTATGTCATGTATTAATGGAACCTTGTTTTATTCCTAATGTTTTCTTGGATTATTCTTTATAGCCTTGGTTTTGCAACAATCTTTTGGATCTTTACTTTTGCTTTTTAAGAACTATTTGTTTCCTTTTTCCTAATCAACTATAAAAGACTTCAACCTGTGTACAGCCTGGTGTGTTCAGCGAGGTGAAACTAACCTGAGGTGCGACAATACTGTTCTAATGGACATGTGGTCCCACACCTACTAAAGGATTAAGTAGGTGGTGATGTGGAACTTGAGGAACATGCTGAAGGTGAGTCATGACCATGTGATAGTCATGATGAGGGTTACATCATTCACTTTTGTCATTGGCTGATGACAAGCAAGGAATGTGTATAAAAGAGGGCAGGAAGCGTGTGCTATTCCTCTTGATACTATTCTCTTGCTTCTTGCCGTACATCTGTTGCTGATATCTGCGTCATGAGTATATATCTGCATGACTGATAGGAGAGCAGGGGATCCTGATGTGTGTGTATATTGGGGTTGTTGACTTTCGGGCTGTGTGACCATGTTCCAGAATATTCTCTCCTGACGTTTCACCCACATCTATGGCAGGCATCCTCAGAGGTTGTGAGGTATGGATAAACTAGGAAAGGAAAAAATATATATCTGTGTAGAGTCCAGGGTGTGGCAAGAGTCCTTTGTCACTGGGATGCCAGCATTAATGTTTCAGTTAATCGCCCCAATTAGCATTGGAAAGGTTTTTGTCTCTTGCCTGGGGGGATCCTTTGTTCAGTCAATAGCCGTCCTTGGGGCTCCTCTGCCTTCAGACTGTTGCTTCCCATCTACTGTTTTGATTTTTGAGTTTTTTAATACTGGTAGCCAGATTTTGTTCATTTTCATGGTTTCCTCCTTTCTGTTGAAGTTGTCCACATACTTGTGGATTTCAATGGCTTCTCTGTGTAGTCTGACATGAGAGTGGTCCAGTGGAGTGTGTGTATATTTTTTTGTATATAGAGCAACAAATCAAGATGAAAAGCCTCCACTGTAAGGGTTGTTGTATGTCTTTCGGGCTGTGTGGCCATGTTCCAGAAGTATTATCTCCTGACGTTTTGCCCACATCTATGGCAGGCATCCTCAGAGGTTGTGAGGTATGGATAAACTAAGTAAGTCTGTAAGTCTGGATGAAAACTGAGTCAAAGAGTTTTCTTAAACAGTGAGCAGCACAAAGTCAGGCTGTGCAGTAAAACTCTGCTGGAAACTGATAAGGACTCTGCTATGTGTGCGTTTATTTTTCTTGGCTTGCCTCTGAGACAATCGTATTTAGGAAGGGGGTGACTGCAAGGAGAAAACTATAAATCATGCACCGATTCCTCCATCAACATTTTCCTGCAATTTGGATTCACTGATCTAGGTCTTAATCTAGAGCAGGTGTTTTGGACTTCAACTCCCACCATTCCTGGCCTCAGGCCCCTTCCTTTTCCCCCTCAACCCCCCTGAGGCCAGGAATGGTGGGAGTTGAAGTCCAAAACACCTGGAAGGAGGGCCAAAGTTTGCCCATGCCTGTTCTAGGGCATCAAACAAGCTTGCCCTTTCCCGTTCCCACCCTCTCCAAGGAAGAGCACCTGGTGGTTCCTAAAAAGGTAGACTGTAAATGAGCCAGGCGATTGCTGCCATGGGTTTGGGGCTGTTAGGCAGCTAATTTCCATTCGGCGTGGAACGCCATCTCCGGACACTCAGCGCCTGGTTCCTCATTTCCAAACCGATGTACTTTTCATTAGCTCAAATGAGGATATATTGACCCAGATGGAAGGAACCAGGGAGTCGTTGGGAGTTAATTGGCTTCTCAAAATTGCCCCATTTGTGGGACTGGCTGCGCCGGGAGAGACGAGGCCTTTGGGCAGCGTTTCAGTTCCTAACGAATGCACAGGCCCCGTAATTGTCACCCAGAGAGTGGGATTCATCCGGCGTTCGGTGGCTCAGGCCCCCGGTTTCAAGCTTGTTGACACAGATCTCGCACTCGGCTCGGCTCTTGCTAATGACAGGGCCTGTTTTGTTTTGGCGGAGGAGGGACAGGCTTGGAGAGGCACGAAATGCTCTCTTCGCACTTATTTCATTACGAAAACAACAAAAAAGAGAGGCTTGAAAATAGCTTGGTTCAGTTGATGTGCCAAGCTGCTCGTCCCAAATAAGAATCATAGAATTATAAAGTTGGAAGAGACCACATGGACTATCTAGTCTAGTCTAGGATCCTCAGATCCACTTTCCTTTTACTTGCAAACAACCAGAGTCATCAGAGAGTCACATACAACATAGGCAGTCACACTGAGTCACACAGGAGAGAGAAAGATGGATGCTTGCATCCTCCTTATATAGCCACCTGCTGACAGGTCATCATTAAGGGACAATGGCTGATGCAATCCCTTTGTAATACACCTCATGTGGTCATGATTCACCTATTACCACATCCCCTTAGGTCAGTGGTTCTCAACCTGTGGGTCTCCAGATGTTTTGGCCTTCAACTCCCAGAAATCCTAACAGCTGGTAAACTAGTTGGTGTTTCTGGGAGTTGTAGGCCAAAACACCTGGGAACCCACAGGTGGAGAACCACTGATCTAGTCCAACCCTCTCCTGCCATGCAGGAAAAGCACAATCAACCCCCCCCCCCCGACAGATGGCCATCCAACCTCTGTTTAAAAGCTCCAAGGAAGGAGCTTCCACCACACACTGAGGCAGAGAGTTCCACTGTTGAACAGCTCTTCTTATGTAAGACAATTACCTTCAATGGGTCCTGGCTCAGGAGAAAAATCAGCCAGAAAACCCAGTCTTGTGAGAGATGCAAAAAGCAAAGTTTATTATCACAGCTATGATAAGGCAGAACAGTCGTAGGCACCCATCTCAATGGGTCCGTACTATGCAAATGGCTGTCACAAAAGCATGTCGCAGCAAACAAAGAATATATACCTTTGGCTTATCTAAAATTGACCAATAGCTGAGGGTCTTCCTCACCCTCCAGACCCACTTGCATAAGTGATACCAATGACCTAACTTGTTTGAGCTTTCTTCTCTCCTTGGAACTTTCTGGAGAAAGGCACCAGCTCACAGGAAGGGAGGGGCATATGCAGAGGCAAAGCCACAAATGCAAAGGTTTACTATTTTCTGGCTTATGGGCTCTTCACTTACAGTCAGGAAGTTCTTCCTAATGTTCAAGTGGAATCTCCTTTCCTGTCATTGGAGCCCATGGCTCTCTTGAGTCTTCGTTTGAACAACAGCAAAAAACAAGCCCTCTCCTTCTGATTCAGCCCAAAATCCCATTGGCCTTTTGAGCTGCTGCATCACACTCTTGGCTCATGTTCAGCTTGTTGTCCATGAAGACTCCAAGATCTTTTCCACATGGATTATGTCGAGCCAGGCGTCAGCCATCCTGTATCTGAATCCCTTCATGAAGCTTTCCTTTAGTCCTCAAATTTCTATGATAGAATCCGTGGGTAAAAGGAGCCAACTGTACAATTCAGGCTTATCAGGATAATTGGTGGACAAAACAGATAAGGAAATGGGAACCAAGCCAATGTATCATGTTGTGGCTGTGAATAATTTCCAACATCTCAAGCCTTGTCTACACTGCCCCCAAACCCTTCTTTAGACCAGATGTTGAATCCGGATGTCCAAGAGGTGACAAGGGTCTTTTGGTCTACAGTACAAGGGAAAGAGGTTCAATGATTTGGAAGCAGCTGAAGGAGATGTGACCATCCATGTGAAAGGGACCTAAGAGACTTAATAGACCACAAGCTGAACACGAGTGAACAGTGTGATGCGGCAGCTAAAAAAGCTGTTGCAATTCTAGGATGCACATTCAAGGACACAATGGAGCCATGGATTCATAGAATAATAGAGTTGGAAGAAGACCCATGGGCCATCTAGTCCAACCCTAATCTGCCATGCAGGAAAAACACAATCAAAACACCCCCAACAGATGGCCATCCAGCCTCAATAATGATAGTAGTAGTAGTAGTAGTAGTAGTAGTAATCTAAAAGGGTAATGAAATTTCAGCCTAGTACAAAACAACAAAACTACACATCCCAGAAACACTAAACTTGGCAGCACAACCCCTCATCCATGCCTCTACATTCATACAACAAAAAGAAAAGAAAAATAAAGTCCTAATTAGAAGGAGGGGAATAATTGTTTTTAGCCAATTGCTGGCAGTTAGAAGGCTAAACTCCGCCCACTTGGTCTCCTAGCAACTCACTCAACACAGAGGACAGGCAGAGTTAGGCCTCACTTAGGCCTCTTCCACACTGCCTATAAAATATAGATTATCAGATTTGAACTGGATTATATGGCAGTGCAGTCTCAAGGCCCTTCCACACAGCTATATAACCCATTTATAATCTTATATTATCTGCTTTGCACTGGATTATCTTGACTCCACACTGCCATATAATCCATTTCAGTGTGCATTTTATACAGCTGTGTAGAAGGGACCTCATATAATTCAGTTCTAAGCAGATAATATAAGATACTTTATTTCCCATACCACCATACTTCGCCACAGCAACGCGTGACCGGGCACAGCAAGTAATAATAATAGAGTTGGAAGATACCTTCATATTGGAAATGCACAGTCAAAGCACCCCTGACAGATGGCCATCCAGTATCAATAATAGTAATATGAGGGAGAAAACATTTACCATATGCAGTTGAAAGCCACACCCGAATACCACATCTCACGTAGTCGCCATTCAAATCTAGGCACTTACCATAGTGATGAATGAGCTTTGCAACTCCTTCCCCACTAAATTCTGCCGCTTGTGTCTTCATCCAGCCGGTCAGCCCTTTTCGCATCTGCGCAGCATCGCCAAAACGCTGTGTTGCCAGCCATGCCCCCATTGTTGGAAACAAGTGGTTGAGGACACAAGTGGCAGAATTTAGTGGGGAAGGAGTTGCAAAGCTCCTTCAATGCTATGGTAAGTGCCTAGATTTGAATGGCGACTACGTGAGATGTGGTATTTGGGTGTGGCTTTCAACTGCATATGGTAAATGTTTTATCATATACTTCATTTTTAATTCCAAAATGTAATCTACTTTGTTAGCCCTTTTAGTAACAGTAATAGTAACAACAACAATAATAACAATAGTAGAGTTGGAAGAGACCTCTAAAGGTCATCTAGTCCAACTTTAATCTTCCTTCATGCAAGAAAAGCACAATCAAAGCACCCCCTGACAGATGACCATCCAGCCTCTGCTTGAAAGTTTTCAAAGAAGGAGCTTCCATCAGACTTCGAGGCAGAGAGTTCCACTCTCAAACTCTAGGAAGATAGATTCCACCTAAACAATAGGCAGAACCATTTGACGGTGGGATATGCTGGCCCAGAGTATAATGGAGCCTCCTTCTCTGGAGGTTTTTAAGCAGAGGCTGGACAGCCATCTGTCAGGAGTGCTTAATTTGTCTTTCTGCCTGGCAGAATGGGGTTGGACTGGATGGCCCTTGGGGTCTCTTCCAAAAAAAATAACACCTTGAATTGAGCCAGGCAGGACATGGCAAGTGTGGGTTTCCTCTTCACCCTCCTGGAAGTCCCTTTTGGAAGCCCCTTCTTAAAAGAAAGGAATAGATTTTAAATGACTTTCAAAACAAATGGAAGCGTGGCCTTTGCGCCTGCCGTGCCCCCTCCTCCTCCGCTGAGCAATGGCTTTCCGATGGTCCCGGCTGCAAATCCATCATCGTTGGGTGACGCTGGGAAGATGTATGGCGTGAATGGATCATTGGAAAAGCAAGTCCCTGATCAGTGGGGCCTTGATGATGGATTTGTGTAAACTCTCATCAAAAGGTCGTTTCTCCCCAATCCCCTCCCCCCCCCACGGCTCCCGTGGAGCATATTTCCATAGGCCTCTCTACACACAGCACATGGCCAGAGCAACGGCTGCCTCCTTGGTTCCCCTTCTTCGGAATGGAAGAGAAGGAGGTCGGTCTTCCAGAGAAGAGATTCTTAAACGTTTTCTATTCGGCGATTCCTTTTTGTCTGAAACATTTTCATGCAGTCCCAGGAATATATGTGTGATCAATGAAAAAAATGTTTCAATACTCATTACGAAGTTGGGGAGTGGGGGGAATCATTATATATACAAATGTAATGTACATAATTAGGACCGAGTTAACAACAAAACCACTGGAACAAATGCCACCAAATTTGGCCACAACACACCAACACATCTATGGTATGTCCTTCACTCACCCCATCTCAAAAAACCCCCCAACATATTGGCCTACATCTATTTTTCACTTCCTCCCTCCCTTTTTGGCCGGAACCACTGAGTTGCTGAACTTGTTGACTAGAAGGTTGGCAGTTCAGATCTTCTGGGTGTGATGAGCTCCTGCTGTTAGCGCCAGCTTCTGCCAACCTAGCAGTTCGAAAACATGCAAATGTGAGTGGATCAATAGGTACCGCTCTGGCGGGAGGGTTACAGCGCTTCATGCAGTCATGCTGACCACATGACCTTGGAGGTGTCTACGGACAACGCCGGCTCTTTGGCTTAGAAATAGAGATGAGCATCAACCCCCAGAGTCGGACACAGCTAGACTTTACTTTTACCTAAAGGCCACCCTTTCGTCTTTCTGTTTCCTCGCTTCTGCAACAAATACTCTCCCTCCAAATCCAAAGCTTTAACTTTCTATTGATTAAATATATATCTCATCCCCTCTCCTCAGTGGCATCATGAAGAAGTTGTAGGTCACACTGGCTACAACCAAAAAGGCCATCTATACATTTTTTCATCAATCTTTTAGCTGAACCAGAACAATGACGGAGACTGGAACAGTTGGAACTGCATGGGGTGACCCAATGAATTGCCACATTGAGTGACACCAACCTTAGCAATGCCACTCTTCCCCTCAAAATTACCAAGATAGATTTTTAGAAATTCTGCTACTTTTTGTTAACAAATCCTTGAGTTGGAAGAGACTCCAAAGGCCATCTAGTTCAACCGCATTCTGACCTGCAAGAAGACCTTATCAAAGTTCTCCCAACAGATAGCTATCCAACCTTTGCTTAAAAGCTTCCAGAGAAATGTCACTTCATTGAAAGGCCATCCAATTCAACTTCCTTCCTTCCATTATCGAAACACTCCCTATAGATTATCAAGGCAGAATAGGCGTGTGATTTATAGTTTTTCCCAATCATGCCCTTCCTGGATAGACTGTGCAGTGGACTGAATGTCTCAAAGGCAAACTGAAACAAAACACAGCAGAGTCCTTATCAGTTGTCAGCAGAGTGTTACCACACTGTCTGACCTTGTGCTGCTCACTGTTTAGAAAAACTCTCTGATTCAGTTTTCATCCAAACTCAGAGGAAGCTTTTAATCTTGACACATTGATCTCTGTACAAAATATAAACACACAGATCAGGATCCCCAGATCTCCTATCAGTGGGTGGCATATAGAGTGATACACTCACAACGCAGGTAACAGATATCAGTAACAGATATATGGCAAGAGATTTCACAAGGCAAGAAGACAAGAGAATCAAGGCAAGAGAAAGAACAACACACTTCCTGTTCTCTTTTATACCCACTATTTTCTTGTCATCAATCACGGACAAAAGTGAATGATGTAACCCTCGTCATGAATGTCACATGGTCATGACTCAGCTTCTTCAGCATGTCCCTTAAGTTACACGTCACTTAATCATTCAATAGGTGTGTGACTACATGTCCATTAGAACTGTATTTTCCATCGGTTTCACACAATAAGGTTACAGCCAATGCATTCCTATCTAACAATGCATTATCTATTTAACACTGATGGCTATCCAGCCTCTGTCTGAAGACCTCCAGAGAAGGACTCCCAGGCAGCGGTGGATTTCGTGGTCAAACAAAGCTCTTTGGCCCTCAAGAGGTTCTTCCTAATGTCCTGTGCCCCTCATCACCAACAGAGGGCAGGCTTTAATGTTTCCTTTGCCATCTCCATCTCACATGGAATGAAGCCCATTCCAAACATCTCCCCTTGATGTCCCTACCATCTTGGTCATTATTTGGGATGAAACATGATTTTGGAGGGCAGCCCAAATGCTAACCAAAGATAGAGACTCCACCACCCTCCAAAGTAGCATAGTCAACTGTTGAACAATTGTGTCCTGTTTTGTCTTTCAAGAACAGCCTTAAAACATTCAGACAAAGAAACAGCAATAAATCCTTAGGAACAGTTTCCCAGATGCAGACTTGAAGCAGGCACAAGGGAAGCAAAGAGTACGTTTGTTACCAGCAAGAGCTGGCTTCACCTGCTTCTGCTTTATAGCCCTGAGTCCCCTCCCAGATGCGAGGGCAGTTCCTAGTTACTCAGCTGCATTTTTGGAAGCTATTCTAGCTGAACGACGTCTCTGCTCTGTTTCCTTTCGCTTTTCTGAAATGTGGGTACTTGCAAAATCTCCTCCTCAGATTCCAACCCACCCTCAGATTCATGAACACTTTCCTGCTCCCTCTTCTTCAGAAGAGGAATCCCTAACAAGTTATTACTCTCAGGAAAATACAAAATGAGAAGATGTGCAAATACAAATTAGTGGAAAAGAGATTCCATTTCCATATAAACGTTAGGAAGAACTTCTTGATGGTCAGCGCTGTTCAACTATGCAATTCGCTGCTGTGAAGTCTCGTTCTCTGAAGGTTTTTAAGCAGAGGCTGGATGGGCATCTGTCAGGGGGGCTTCAATTGTGGCAAAAGGGGTCGAACCAGATGACCATTCAAGTTCCTTCCAACTCTATGAGCAATTAATGTATGTGTAAGTCTCTCTGTAGAATTATATGCCATGAAGCATCCCAGCTATTGCCTCTCATCCTCCTGGCAGCTCTGGTTTAGACAAGTGAGAAGATTGTTTACAACGTCTCTGTAGGCAGTCAGCGAGAAATACCGTTCCTTTGGTGCTCAATTATTTACAGCTTGTTTGGGGGAACCCAAGGCTTGAAGGGCCCAAGAAGCCTAAGAAATATAGATCCGGCCTTGAGTGGTTGGGTTTCCTTGCCAGCTGAAGCGTTTGATCACAATCACGAGTGTGGCCTGGCTGCACAAGGGGGTCTCCGTGGAGAGAAGCTCAGCCAAAGCCCGGCTCACTAGCTGCTGTCCATCATGAAGGAAATGGTCCTGCCTCGGATACCCAACAATCCCTTAATTGGGCCAACCCAATATTGCAAAGCACGTCATCCATTGGCATCTTCATTAAGATACTGAAAAATCTTATTAGAGACGGGAGAAAATCACAGTGTTAGAGTCATAGCCCTACGTTTTGTCAATATGTTGCTTTTGGTCAATTAAGATGGATCCAGAAGGGTCTTAGTACAGGCAGAGGTCACTCTCCTTTTTGGGTATGTATTTATTTAATTTATTTATGTATTTGCATTGGTGAGTTAATGTAGTTTGACACAATTGCTATGGCTCAATGCAATGAAATCTTAGGACTCGTAGTTTTGCAAGGTATTTATTTATTTGTTTGTTTGTTTACTATATTTACTGTATATACTCGAGTATAAGCTGACCCGAATATAAGCCGAGGCACCTAATTTTACCACAACAACTCGGAAAACTTATTGACTCGAGTATAAGACGAGGGTGGGAAATGCAGCAGCTAAGGGTCAAATTCAAAAATAAAAATAGATATTAATAAAATTGCATTATTTGAGGCATCAGTAGGTTAAATGTTTTTGAATATTTATATAAAACTTTAATAAGATAAGACTGTCCGGCTGTTAGGAATTGTGGGAGTTGTAGTCCAAAACACTTGGAGGGCTGAAGTTGGCTCATGCCTGGTCTGGATTGATGGAAGTAATATTATCCAGACCTCACTTGGGATAATCCTATGTTAGGAAGGTGTTTGTATAGCGGAACCAGCAACGTCCAGTTAACACCATGTGCCAAAGACTCAGACCAGGCAGAGGAATTGAAAGAACAAAGGAACTTTACTTGTTGAGTAGAAGTCAAACAAACAGTTCAGCAATCGTACAATGTCCTTGTAGTTGCATAGGATCAATAACTAATCAATCAGCATTCAATATATCCAGCATAGCATATTTAAACTGCTACTTGACTGTAGCTAGAGAGCTTCTCCATTTCTGTGCTCTCCTTGCAAGCTCAGATTCTCCAACTGACAAATCCAGCCATCTGCCAGCAAACTGATACATTGTTTGAGGCGTGGCTTACCTCTGCAAAAAGAGCTCAGCTCTCCTTTTGCAGAGATCTCTTGCAAACATCTTTGCAAGGATTTCTTTACACACACGCATATAGCAATTTGGCGCAATAAGTAATATTATCCAGACCTCACTTGGGATAATCCTGTGTCCAAATCTGGGCACCAAAATCCAAGAAGAATGAAAGGTGAGCAGGTTGGGCGTTGCATGTGTCAGTGAACATTGTCTGAATATGGCTAGAGGAAATCCATGTTGAGTTTTTGCACGCAAACCTTGCCTTTTTCCTCCCAGGGTGTGATGCTTTTCCTCTCCTCCTGCCAGCGTTAGGAGCCTTTACCAGGAGAGCGTCAATGGAGGGGATGAAAGCCTTTGAAAAGAGGCAGCAATCAAACCAAGGGATAATGTTTGGCGGTCGATCTGCTAATATCTGTGGCGAGGCTCTTTCTGTCGGGTGGGATGGGCCCGGCTCTGAAAGCAGCTGCCGTCTGTCATGTGTATTAATTGTTAACCGTGTGACGGATAGGAAAATTATGTATGCCAAAACAGGGAGAAGGGAAGGGATGAAAGGGAGTCGGTAAACAAGTTGGCACCACAGCCGTCTTTGGGAGAAAAGAGGGAAACGGCATCAGCATCGGGGACAGGTGCTATTATCGAGTTCGCTCATCGCATTCTGGCAGCTGCAAGCCAAGGAAGCTGGATCCCAGCTGCCAAAATGCCATGAACGAATTGTAGAGTCAAGAGCCTGAAAGGGACCCCCAAAGACCATCTAGTCCAGTCTGAGCGGCGAGTGCCAGAATCCCAAGCTGAAATACCCTTGAATAGTACCCATCGAGTCTCTGTGTAAAAATACTCCAGTATTATTCTGCGAAATTATTTATTTATTTATTTATTTGCAGTATTTATATTCCTCCCTTCTTTCTCACCCCAAAGGGGACTCAGGGCGGATCACAATACACATACACGAGGGCTATCCACAAAGTAGATTACGTTTTGGAATTTAAAATGAACAAAGTATAGGAGAAAACATTTACCATATGCAGTTGAAAGCCACACCCAAATACCACATCTCACGAAGTCGCCATTCAAATCTAGGCACTTAACATAGCGGTGAATGAGCTTTGCAACTCCTTCCCCACTAAATTCTGCCGCTTGCATCCTCAACCAGCTGGTCTCCCCTTCCCACAGCTGCACAGCGTCGCCAAAATGCTGCATTGCCAGCCATGCCCCCATTGTTGGAAACAAGTGGTTGAGGACACAAGTGGCAGAATTTAGTGGGGAAGGAATTGCAAAGCTCATTCACCGCTATGGTAAGTGCCTAGATTTGAATGGCGACTACATGAGAAGTGGTATTTGGGTGTGGCTTTCAACTGCATATGGTAAATATTTTCTCCTATACTTTGTTCATTTTTAATTCCAGAATGTAACCTACTTTGTGGATAAGCCTCGTACATGGCAAACATTTAATGCCGTTAGACATACGACATATATAGACAAACATAGAGGCAATTTAGCATTTTCCAGCTTCATGAGCGTATGCTCGATTTTGGCCACAGGGGGAGCTGCCACTTCATCGTCCACTTGTGACACCGAGTACTTATGATGGAGTACTTCCTCATTCCTTTCTGCATGCTGCTGGAAGTTTTTTTTATGGTGTTGTAAATTAGTTAAATTAGCCTCCCTGCATAAAGCGATACCTACATTTTCTACTCGACAGATGCAACTGTCTTTCGAGCCTTTTTTTGTGTGTGTGCGTGTGTCAGGAGCAACCGGAGTTGCTTCTGGAGTGAGAGAATTGGTCGTCTGCAAGGACTTTGCCCAGGGGACGCCCGGATGTTTTTGATGTTTTACCATCCTTGTGGGAGGCTTCTCTCATGTCCCCTCATGGAGCTGGAGCTGATAGAGAGAGCTCATCCGTGCTCTCCCCGGGTAGGATTTGAACCTGGCAGCCTTCAGGTCAGCAACCCAACCTTCAAGTCACAAGGCTTTTTCGAGCTGCTTAAGTCAACAGCGAGCTAGGCTATTGATGGTCGGGAGCTCAATCTGACCCGGACTTCGATTTCATGACCTCTCAGTCAGGAGTGATTTATTGCAGCAGGCTACTAACCAGCTGTGCCACAGCCCAGCCCAGAAAGGGTGTGATGAGTTTCTAGGAAAGAACAAAAAGCAACTCATAGAATCACAGACCCTTTAGCCAAAGTTAATGTTTGCTGTCTGTTTGCTCTCTTGCTTGGTTTCATCCCAGCTGTCTTGGAGATCTAGTTGGGATGATATTTCAGATCCCACCCAAGACATTCTCCACCAAATGCCAAGGACTCAGTCCTGCCCCTAAACCAGTGCCTGTCAGCAGTGATGGACTGGGTGAGGGTTAACACGTTAAGGGTAAATCCAGACATGGCAGAGCTACTTCTGGTCAGTCGGAAAGCTGATCGTGGTGTAGGGTTACAACCTGTGCTGGATGGGATTGCACTCCTCTTGAAGACACAGGTCTGCACTCTGGGGGGTGATCCTGGACTCATTGCTGTCTCTGGAACCCCAGGTGTCGGCGGGGGCCAGGAACACCTTCGCACAATTAAAACCAGTGCGCTGGCTGCGCCTGCACCTTGAAATGCCATATCTGGCCATGGTAGTCCATGCCTTAGTCGTGTATCGTCTGGACTACTGCAATGCCAGGCTGTGGCGCAGGCTGGTTAGTAGCCAGCTGCAATAAATCAATCTGACCAAGAGGTCATGAGTTCGAGGCCAGCCCGTGTCGGGGTGGGCACCTGGCAATTAAAATAAAAATATAGCCCCTGCTCGTTGCTGACCTAAGCAACCTGAAAGTGGTACCTAAATTTCCTACTTGATAGATGCAACTATCTATCAAGTAGGAAATTTAGGTACCACTTATATGTGGGGAGGCTAATTTACGACACCATAAAAATCACCCAGCCGCTATTGGAATGAGAAAGTTACTGTCGCAGTGGATGATGAAGCAGCTGCTCCTCCTGTGGAGGAAGCTGGAAGCTGGAGAAGGTTTAAATTGCCTCTGTGTCTGTCTCTGTATCTGTTCTATGTGTATATGGCATTGCATGTTTGCTTTATACGTGTACAATGTGATCCACCCTGAGACCCCTTCGGGGAGAGAAGGGCGGAATATAAATACTGTAAATAAATAAATACATAAATAAATATGTGGGGTTGCCTTTGAAGATAGTTCAGAAGCTTCAACTGGTACAGAGATTGGCAGCCAGGTTACTAATTGGAGCACCATACAGGGAGTGTACAACTCCTACGTTACTGGCTGACGGTCTGCTTCTGGGTTAAACACAAAGTGCTGGTCATTACCTATAAAGCCCTAAACAGTTCAGGCCTAGAGTATTTGAAAAACCACATCTCCATGTACAAACCGGCTTGAGCCCTGCAGTCTACAAGCATGTCTGGAGGGGACGAGTTCCAACCAGAACAGACCCATGTAATAAGTGGAATTTTGCTTTATTTTTACCCACCATTTAATCATTGGTTTTACAGTTCTCCTCTACTTTGGACTGACCATCGGACGGAGGCCACAGGGGAGCATCCATTGGCGTGTTTCCAGTTCTCAAGAGTTGCTTTGAGCGGAAGCAGAATGACTTGCGATGACTGATGGAACAAATGGAGTTGGGAGATCACTTGGTTGATTAAAATCTAATTAACTCATTACAGTTGATTTATGGCATTATTGTTAAATTATTAATCTACCCTATTATCCAAAGGAGCCTTAAGGCAGTTCCCAACAATTACTAAACAATTCATTAATGGCGGTTGCGCTTCAATATTTGCACGTATTAATTGCTTGTCTTTGCAGGTCTTGCTGGCTAATGGCTCTGATTATCACCCAGACCCCATCGGCCAGGCAGGAAGGCAGGAGCGGGTCTATAGCAGAGACGAAAAGTTTTGGAAGAATGGAGGGTAGCGTGGAAATCAAGGAAGCTTCGACAGATGCCCTGAATTTGCAAGGCCCGAGCAGAACATTTGAGAACTAGAGCTCATGGAGGTCTCTTGACTTCATGGCATATATCAGCATCAAAGTGGAAGGCAGTAGGAACAACAGAGGAAGAACACATTACAGGCGGATCAAGAAGGCAGGGACTGAGTAGGGCATGGCCACTGATTCCCAATATACATATCTCAAAGTTCTCTTGTGGGAGAAAATGGACCTGTCAAAATGTCTTCCAGACCTTTGACCATTTTGGTGGCCCTTCTCTGGACCGCTCCCATCCTGTCTATATCCATGAAGACCGCAAATAAAGACAGTAAATAAAGACATCAAAACAGTAAATAAGGAACACAGCTCAAAAACAGGGGAATTCCAGATAGCAAACAATCAAGTGCCAGTTAACACATCCCAAACAAAGGATTTCCCCAGGCAAAAACAGCCCGGCTTTCCAGCTGCAAAGCTACTCAGTGCTAATCAAGCTGGCCAATTGCAACATTCACACTTGCTTCAAACATACATGGGTTCTTTCTCGCACACTGGACATCATTCCACACGTATATATGTCAGGGAATCAGCGACCCTGACTTGATTGATGAGCTAGCCCTCAGCTCACTACCAGACCACTCTGCAAACAGCGAAAGTGGCACTGACAAAGAACGACAGCTTCGTTGATTTATGTCTGCTGAAGACAGCGGCACTAAGGCTTTATTTACAATATTTACACTGCTAGTTGACCAAAACTATCTGGACACATGTTGCATCCACACGGACAAACATGGAGGTCAGTCTCTTTCCAAAGTCGGTTTTCTGTGCACACGAAGCACCTCCTCTGCATTCCATGGCTTATGGTGTATCTTCCTGTCATGTAACACAAACGGAAGACCTTGCCATTTGCCCTTCCAGCAATTAATCAGCAATTAACAGCCAGTAGGCTGTCAGGAATGGTGGGAGTTGAAGTCCAAAACATCTGGAGGGCCCAAGTTTTCCTAGGCCTGATCTACACTGTAGAATCAATGCAGTTTGACGCCACTTTAATTGCCATGGCTCAGTGTTGTGGGATCATGGGATTGGTAGTTTGGCTCAAGACTTTATAAAAGTGCAACTCTCCTAGCACAGATCCATGACAGATAAAGTGGAGCCAAACTGCATTAATTCTACGGTGTACATGCACCCCTTGATGCTTGATATTTGGGTCACAGGGATCAGTACCCTGGGTAATTCTTTTTTTAAAAAAAATTGGCTAATCCCAGAACAGACGGACACTTGGATTTGCGTCTGACCCACAGCTTTAGTTTAGAATTATACAATGAAACACATGCCTTGATTTCCCAAAAGCGACCCAACATCTTCTGAACAAGGAAGACAGATCTTGGCATATCTCCATTCCGCACAATGCTCAACAATTGCCCAGAGTTGTCACAGTTAATAACACATTGCTGTTCAATCCCTCAGATGACAGCTTTATTTATTTACGGAGTGTTAACAATACAGAGAGCATCATGGGCTGCTGTCATTTGGCTGAGCCAATACCGCGCATGCCAAGGGGAGGAAGAGGCAACCAAAGCCTTTTCTGGTTTTTTAAAGGCTCATCCGGATATGTGCCGCTTTCATCTGGGATTTCGCTTCCTTGAGATGACAATTTAAATATTACTTGTTATCAGACTTGCACAGAGTACGAAACCTTTGCTGCTGCTATTAAGTGATGGCAGGCGAAGTACTTCATTAAGACGATCCATTCGCAACTTTGGCCCCAATCTGCTTGGAGACACCAAACACAGCCTTCTTCTTGGGCGTTGCCAGCCAAATCGGCTGTCACATTCTTGTGTCTCAGATGTTGGCATCTATCCTCACCAGCTGCCTGTTTGTCATAGCACATAATAGTCCTCACCTAGGCATCTTACAAGCAGCACTCTTTGATTTTGTAGTAGGTTACCGAAGGGTAAATAACTTTTTTTTTGTCCAAATATCTTTGTTTTCTTTTGTATCTCAAATTGGTAGTTAGTTTCATACAAGACTTAGGGTGCATCTATTTACATTCTATGGGTTGTTGTATGTTTTCCGGGCTTTTTGGGCATGTTCCAGAAGTATTCTCTCCTGACGTTTCACCACATCTATGGCAGGCATCCTCAGAGGCTGTAAAGATTTTGTTTCCTTGAGATGACAATTTAAATATTGCTTGTTATCAGACTTGCACAGAGTACAAAGCCTTTGCTGCTGCTATTAAATGATGGCAGGCGAAGTACTTCATTAAGATGATCCATTTGCAACTTTGGCCTCAATCTGCTTGGAGACACCAAACAGAGCCTCACAACCTCTGAGGATGCCTGCCATAGATGTGGGTGAAACGTCAGGAGAAAATACTTCTGGAACATGGCCATACAGCTCGGAAAACATACACAACAACCCTGTGAACCCAGCCATGAAAGCCTTCAACAACATATTTATATTCTGCCCTTCTCACCCCAAAGAGGACTCAGGGCAGATCACAATACACATATACATGGCAAGCATTAGACATACGACACACACAGACAGAGACACAGAAACTATTTAACATTTTCCAGCTTCTGACCTCATGAGGGTATACTCGATTCCAGCCACAGGGGGAGCTGCGGCTTCATCATCCACTGTGACGCCGAGTCCTTGATGGAGTATTTCCTCATCTTCTGGCACGCACGCTGCTGGACATTTTTATGGTGACGTAAATTAGTTAAATTAGCCTCCCTGCACAAGCAGTCCCTAAATTTCCTACTTGACAGATGCAACTGTCTTTCGGGTTGCTTAGGTAAATAGCTGGGGCTATTTAATGGTCGGGCACTCAATCCGACCCGGGCTTTGAACTCATGACCTCTTGGTCAGTAGTGATTTCTTGCAGCTGGCTACTAACCAGCTGCACCACAGCAGCGGGTTAGTAGCAATTGGACACCACTTCAGCTGCCATGGCTCAATACTATGGAATCACAGGAGTCATCGTTTGGTGAGGCATCAGAGAAGGCTTAAGAGTCGACCTTGTAAAACTGGACTGTTCACAGTCTGGCTTCAGGCCTGGGCACAGCACTGAGATGGCTTTGGTCGCCTTGGTGGATGACCTCCGCAGGGAACTGGACAGGGGGAGTGTGACTCTGCTGGTTCTCCTAGATATCTCAGCGGCTTTCGATACCATCGACCATGGTATCCTTCTGGGGCGGCTCTCTGGGATGGGGCTTGGTGGCACGGTTTTGCAGTGGCTCCAGTCCTTCTTGGAGGGCCGCTCCCAGATGGTGAAGCTGGGGGACACCTGCTCGGACCCCTGGCCATTGACCTGTGGGGTTCCGCAGGGGTCTATCTTATCCCCCATGCTATTTAACATCTACATGAAACCACTGGGAGAGGTCATCCAGAGTTTTGGAGGGCGTTGCCATCTCTATGCAGATGACACGCAAATCCACTACTCGTTCCCACCTGACTCCAAGGAAGCCCCTCGGATGCTGAACCAGTGCCTGGCCGCTGTGGCGGACTGGATGAGGAGGAACAAGCTGAGGATCAATCCTGACAAGACAGAGGCCCTCCTGGTCAGTCGCTCGTCAGATCGGGGTATTGGGTGGCAACCTGTGCTGGACGGGGTCGCACTCCCCCTGAAATCACAGGTCCGCAGTTTGGGGGTCCTCCTGGATTCAGCGCTGACGCTTGAGGGTCAGGTGTCGGCGGTGGCCGGGAGGGCTTTTGCACAACTCAAACTTGTGCGCCAACTGCGACCATACCTCGTGAAGTCTGACTTGACCACGGTGGTCCATGCCTTAGTTACCTCTAGACTGGACTACTGTAATGCACTCTACGTTGGGCTTCCCTTGAAGACGGCCCGGAAATTACAATTGGTCCAACGCTCGGCTGCCAGATTAATAACAGGGGCGAGTTACAGGGAGAGATCCACTCCCTTGTTTAAGGAGCTCCACTGGCTGCCGTTCATTTTCCGGTCCCAATTCAAGGTACAGACCATCATTTATAAAGCCCTAAACGGTTTGGGACCCACCTACCTCCGTGACCGTATCTCCTACCATAAACCTGCCCGACCATTGCGATCATCTGGGGAGGCCCTTCTATCACCGCTGTCTATATCCCAGGCCCGCCTTGTGAGTAGAAGGGAGAGGGCCTTTTCCGCTGTGGCCCCTCGACTATGGAATTCACTACCCACCGAGATCAGGCAAGATCCCACTTTGTTAGCTTTTAGGAAAGACTTGAAAACATGGCTCTTCCGCTGTGCTTTCGGTGAGTAATTTCTGTTATATATTTCTGTATTGCTCCCCCCTTAACATCTACCCTCTAGATTGCCCCACTATCATGTGTCCCTGTCCACAGTGGAGTACTCCTCTGTCCCTCTCACTTCGAGTTTTTATTCTTGTGTTCTTGCAGCCTGCCCTGTTTTTACTGGTTTTTTCTTTTTTGATGTAATGTCTATCATCATGTATTGTATTGCTTTTAATTGTGTTATGGTATGCTGTTTTATATTGTATTGTATTATATTGTATTGCTCTGGGCGTGGCCCCATGTTAGCCGCCTCGAGTCCCCGTTGGGGAGATGGTGGTGGGGTATAAATAAAGTTTTATTATTATTATTATTATTATTATTATTATTATTATTATTATTATTATTAGAACTGCAACCACCATGATTCCATAGCATGGAGACATGTGTGTTAAAGAAGTATCAAACTGCATTAATTCTATAGTGTAGGTGCATCCCTGGGGATTTAATTGCTGTGCTATGTAGTTGGGTGTGGGGTTCAGAGAGAGAACAGCAGGAATTGCATTCAAAAACATATGGCTTTGAACTTTCCTGACCATGTGGTTAGATGACAGTGGGTCAATATGTTAAGGAAGATGCTGCAATAGACCTATTTTCACTCCCACAAGGAGATTTTGAGACATGTGTCTCATGAATCAGACTTGCAAATTAAACCTCAGTTTGCCTTTCAATGAATAATCACAAAAGAAAGCAGGCTGAATGCAAGGTACAGAGGTAAAGGCAATCACATGGCAACCCAAACTCATCTTCTTCTCTCTCCTTCTCCAGCTGAAGGAGCCAATGGAGATGTCGTGACCCATTCCCTCCGTCTCGAACTGTCCTCTTTCATTGGAGAGGTTTCCTTTGTTACAGAGTGTCCTTTTGGGTGTCACCTTCTCCTGCCTATGAACCTCAGAATAGCTTTCTTCAGCTCCTTGATTCATCTCTACTACTCCTGGAACTTGGTCTCCATGAAGGTCTCTTGCTTGTGTAGCCTGTTGCTTTATTTACATTTTGGTTGTACAACACTACCATCCGGCATCAGGGCTGCATGGCACAATCCATGCATAAGTCAGCCTGTGATCAATTACACTATGAAAGATTGTAGGATTTTGGCTCGTGATTTGACATGCCATATCCTGCCTGGAGGAAAGTTCCTTCAACAGGGAAGAGAAGTGTGATGATAACGGGTCCCATTTGGATATCCTGGTTAATGACAGCAGAAGAGGCAGCAACTCCAGCCAATCAGAAGCTGTAGATTGGGGAGAAACTCTCGCCTCTCAAACAATATCAATTAAAGCACCAGGAGCACAAGGTCAGGCAAGACCCCACCCTACCTTAAAAACAAAGCTCATGAGTTGTCGAAGGCTTTCATGGCCGGGATCACAGGGTTGTTGGGTTAGGGAACACAGAAATGCTGGACCACTCCAACAACTATCATGTCAGACTACACAGAGAAGCCATTGAAATCCACAAGCATGTGGACAACTTCAACAGAAAGGAAGAAACCATGAAAATGAACAAAATCTGGCTACCAGTATTAAAAAAACTCAAAAATCAAAACAGTAGATGGGAACCAACACTCTGAGGGCAGAGGACGGCTAATGACTGAACAAAGGATGCCCCCAGGCAAGAGACAAAACATTTCCAATGCTAATTAGGGTGATTAACTGAAACATTAATACTGGCTTCCCAGTGACAAAGGACTCTTGCCACACCCTGGACTCTACACAGATATATATTCTTTCCTTTCCTTACCTAGTTTATTCCATACTTCACAACCTCTGAGGATGCCTGCTATAGATGTGGGTGAAACGTCAGGAGAGAATACTTCTGGAATATGGCCACACAGCCCGAAAGACATACAACAACCCAAAGCTCATGAGGTCAATTGTTCCCATAATTTAACTCAAACCAGGCCATTCTGTTGCTACAAAACAACAGATCCCAAGCTCCTGTGAACCCTTGTTTGACATCTCCAGCATTCTGGACCTCTGACCTTTAGCAGACACTTATGGAGTGAACTTTTTGATTATTTCCTTTTCGGCTTTGGACTTTGCTCAAGACAGCTTTTTGCTTTTCAACCTAGACTCTGCTTGTGACCCTGGCACTGGCCTAATGTTTTCCTGGAGGTTTTCCTGGTAGGTGTGCTGACCACGGCACTTGCAGGCCTCAAGCAGTTAAAAAAGCCAATGGGATTTTGGGCTGCATCCAAAGGAGTCTGGTGTCTAGATCGAGAGAAGTCCTGGTGCCTCTCTATTCTGCTTTGGTCAGATCCCTTTACCTGGAATAACCCTGTGTCCAATTCTGGCACCACAATCCAAGAGGGATATTGATTCTAAGCTGGAAGGTGTCCAGAGGAGAGTGATTGAAATGATCAAAGGCCTGCAGACCATGAATCCCTCTGAGGAGCGTCTTAAAGAACTGGGCATATTTAACCTACAGAAGAGAAGGCTGAGAGGAGACATGAGAGCCATGTTTCAATATGTGAAGGATGTTCTAAAGAAGAGGGAGCAGACTTGTTTTCTGCTGCCTTCAAAACTGCTGCCATGGGTTCAAATGACAAAGGGAGAGGCTCCTTCTTTGGAGGCTTTGAAACAGAGGCTGGATGGCCTTCTGTCGGGGGTGCTTTGAATGCGATTTTCCTGCTTCTTTGCAGAATGGGGTTGGACTGGAAGGCCCATAAAGTTTCTTCCAACTCTAGGATTCTATGATTCTATGAAAGGAGAGAAGATTCCACCTGAACATTAGGAAGAACTTCTTACCTGAAGGAAGAGTTGTTCAGCAGTGGAACTCTCTGCCTCAGAAACCAGTCGAAGCTCTTTCCTTGGACACTTTTAAACAGAAGATGGATAGCCATCTGTCAGGGATACTTTGACTGTGCTTTTCCTAAATGGCAGGGGTTTGGGCTAGATGGCCCATGTGGTCTCTTCCAACTCTATTATTCCATGATTCTGTGACTCCAAGGGGACATTGTGTTTCTCTGTGGCAGCCGATGGTATTCATGTTGGGCCGGGCTGTGGTGCAGATGGTTAGTAGCCAGCTGCAATAAATCACTGCTGACCGAGATGTCATGAGTTCGAAGCCCGGGTCAGATTGAGTGCCTGATCGTTAAATAGCCCCAACGTGTTATTTACCCGAAAGACAGTTGCATCTGCCAAGTAGGAAATGTAGGGACCGCTTAAGCGGGGAGGCTAATTTAACTAATTTATGTCACCATAAAAATGTCCAGCAGTGCGTGTGCCGGAAGATGAGGAAGTACTCCTTCAAAGGTCTCGGCGTCACAGTGGATGATGAAGCAGCAGTTCCCCCTGTGGCTGGAATCGAGCATACCCTCAGGAAGCCAGAAGCTGGAAAAAATGTTAAATAGCCTCTGTGTCTTTGTCTGTGTGTGTCATATGTCTAATGGCATTGAATGTTTGCCACGTATATGTACATTGTGATGAGCCCTGAGTCCCCTTTGGGGTGAGAAAGAAGGGTGGAATATAAATACTGTAAATAAATAAATAAAAAATGTTGGTTGAGCTGAGAATGTGCCCTGAGCTCTGAGGATAGCTCTTTTAAAGTTCAGACTGAATCCCAAAACAAATTATCTGAAGTTTAATCTGGGTTTTATTGTAGAGCCACTAAACTCTAAAGGATCTCTCCATGGTTCTGAACTGGCAAGATTTCAGGACCTTGGCTAGCCCCGTTTTGGTTCTTCACAGTAAAACCCCATGGCAAAGTCTCTACAAGTGAATGCGTCCTGCCCACATCCGCTCGGAGAGATCACAAATGAGTCAGGACTGAACTCAGCCCTCCTGGGTCCAGCCCCATCCCGTAGCCAAGGCCTCATCTCATTACCCTTGTCTTTTTAGTAAACCTCACAGTCTACTTCCCGCCGCAAGGACTTGGCCACAAAGCTTTCGTGTTGATTAAGATTCCTAGCCATGGTTGAACCCAGAAGCCTTATTGATGTTCCTTGTTGCGGAGGAGAGACTGAGAGATTCCTCTGAAGGCACGTGGAGTTGCATTTGACCTCACGGCTTCAACGGCATAATCACACACTCCCTCTGGGGAGCTCCTCGGCAGGATTAATCAGGCCTCCCCGTCTTAGGATGGATTTCGCAGCATTAGATACATGGCGCATAGCCATCGCGTGAGCCATTGAGTGAGTGCCGGAGATTTCAAAGATGCCGACGAGTCTTTGGGGAATTGATGGCCTAAGTAGCTTGCATGACAAAATGAAAAGGAAGTAAGTTTGAGTCCAATACATATGTTTTCGCAACTTGTCATCTGTATGCTTAGAAGGAATCATCCACCCTGTATAATATGCTGGGCCTCAGGTATTTGCTGTCAAGTCAAGCATAGTGAGCTGAGAAAAGACAGAAGCCTAGGTTGGATGATGGGAATGGTTCTGCACATTTTCAGTGTCTTTGGCCTCTCAAAGTGTACAGTCAGGTGCCGAAGATGAACTTCTGTTGCATTCTGTTGTGTCATGGTTTGGGAAGGATCTGGATCCCACAGGATAATAAGACATCTAGAGCAAACCCATTGGATCCATGGTTGAATGCAGACATAGGTCAGTTCTACAGGAAGCATTGGGACTCAGAATTGGTCGTGGGGTTAACTTGCATGTGCTCACTTTGGCCAAAATAAGTAGGCAGTGCTCAAGCGAAAGCATTGTTGAATGGAGAGTCAACACATATATTTATTTTATTTATTTACAGTATTTATATTCCGCCCTTCTCACCCCGAAGGGGACTCAGGGCGGATCACATTATGTACATATAGGGCAAACATTCAATGCCCATAAACACATCAAACAGAGACAGAGACAGACAGATTCAGAGGCAATTTAACCTCCTGAGGGGGTGTTCAATTCTGGCCACAGGGGGGAGCAGCTGCTTCATCATCCACTCTGATGGCACTTCCTCATTCCAGGTCATAAATTAGTTAAACTTGCCTCCCCACTTTTTTTATAAGTGGTACCTTATTTCCTACTTGATAGATGCAACTATCTTTCGGGGTGCTAGGTCAGCAACGAGCAGGGGCTATTTTTAATTTTTAATTGACTGGTGCTCACCCCGCCACGGGCTGGCCTTGAACCCATGACCTCGTGGTCAGAGTGATTTATTGCAGCTGCTCAGCAGCCTGCGCCACAGCCCGGCCCACATAGGTAAATCCCACTGGCTGTGTGAGTCTACTCTAATGGGGACCAGAATAGGGCTGTGTGCATTGTACTGAATGTTGATGTTGTGGTCAATGTCAACTCTCCGAAACACACAGAGAGAGTTTTCCTCACTTTTTTGGAAGTTGAAATGTGTGCTTTGCCTTATGAAGAAAGAGGCTGCAGATCCCATTTGAAGCAAGAGCAGGTTTCTTTGCCGGGGAGGTAAGAGGTGATCATATGGTCTGTTGGATATAAAGTTGTCCTGGAGGATCTAACAAAGCCTAAAGAGGTGCCCTCTCTATACATTTCCCATGTTCTCTAGCATAACTCTATGTTATGCTTCCAGTGGATGTTGACCACAGAAATCGAGCAATGTTGAAACAGGTATCCTATCAAGACATCTCTTGGGTCCTCCAGCATGACTGAATGGTATGCTTTTGCTGGAATCTATCTATCTATCTATCTATCTATCTATCTATCTATCTATCTATCTATCTATCTATCTATCTATATCTATGGCTCAGTATCACTCATAGTGTTCCCCTTGGGTACAAGAGTCATCCTGTACATGGTCAGCAGAGGACAGCAGCTTTGCTTGCACAAGTTTTGTAATAAAAGGCAAAACCTGTTACAGTAGAGTCTCACTTATCCAACATAAATGGGCCAGCAGAACGTTGGATAAGCGAATATGTTGGATAATAAAGAGGGATTAAGGAAAAGCCTATTAAACATCAAATTAGGTTATGATTTTACAAATTAAGCACCAAAACATCATGTTATACAACAAATTTGACAAAAAAGTAGTTCAATACACCGTAATGCTATGTAGTAATTACTGTATTTACGAATTTAGCACCAAAATATCGCAATGTATTGAAAACATTGACTACAAAAACATTGACTTCTAAAAGGCAGACTGTGTTGGATAATCCAGAATGTTGGATAAGCGAATGTTGGGTAAGTGAGACTCTACTGTATTATAAAATGGGCAGAAATATATCTGTTGAGATGCAGGTGGACCTTGTTAAGGATTGCAGATTATGTTTAATAGAAGCTCTTACATCCACCTGTGAACCAAAGTCACCCTGCAAGGTAATGATGTGCCACTCAGCTTTGTAGAACAATTAACAGGAACTTTACTGACTTCAAAATGGTCAAACAGAGCAATAATATTTACAATAGTCTCTCTGATTGCTTACGGAGAACAGTAGGAATAAATAGTCTATTTAAAGTCCATAAAATTGCCTCAGTGCCTTAGAAACAATAAGGCCTCTGAGAGCCGGCAGCCATCTTCTCTCCTGGCTGTTTCCAGTCAGCTTACACACACTCTGAAGTAAAAACCTGCTCAAATGGTTCCTCAGTAGCATGGCAGAGAAACTGACCAATCAGATTTCTAGTTGTTCACAGGCTCAGCCAATCAGCTTCTTACACATACTTTTCCAGTTAACCCATCCATAATGGTGTCTTTACAAACCTCAACAGACCTCCCTCCCAGATCTACAGGTACAAGCTGTCAATATATGCTGCTATGGATATTGCTAATCAAAGCTGAGATCTAACACCAAGAAAATGGAGTACAATTTGGCAAAGTGTACAACTGAATGTGCAAACATTGCATGGATCAAGGTGCATGCATGGTTGAAAGCACAATAGCATCACAAGTGCAATTGCATTGCATGTTGAGTCCTGCTTCCACACGTGTTAACTAAAACCAACTTTTATTAGAAAGTATACTTCTCTTATGAAGGAAGAGTACCTTCCCTTTTCAATGCAATCCCCAAATTGTCCAGCTCGGTGCCGTTTCGTCAAGAAGCCCTTTCTGCATGAGAAACCGAGCACCTTCCCAGGGTTCCTGCAACAGGCTTTTCCTGCGGGAAACCCCTTGCTTTGAAATACTTTTTTATATGAAAATAAAATATAAATGATAAAAGCACATCAACGAGCCACAGGACAGCTCGACTGTCCTTTCGACAGATTAAAGTCTTTGACAATCTGTTGGAAATGACGAGTATCTTTAAATGTTTATGAAACGCAACTTGAAAGCTGGAATACCTGATGGGACAAAATGAGATGCAGCCCAAACCTCAGGCAGGAGAGATGGCTGGGCCTTTGAAATCGGCCTCGTCTGGAAATAAGCGGAGAAGCTCTCAGGTGGGGAAAAGAGTACTGAACGGGGCTTGGATTTTGTGTTTCATTCCTCTGAAAAGTACAGGCTGCTGCGACCAACATCCACTCATCACAAATCACAAATATCTGCATGTAGAACTCTATATACAAGCCCTATTTGTGCAACACATGTACAGGGATGAAATGCAAGATATAGGATGGATGAAGCCTGACTTGAAAAGGGTCCAGGAGCCTTAGTGGACAACAAGTTGAACTTGAGTGAACATTGTGATGCAGTAGCTTAAAAAGTGTTGGATGTCATCCTGGACTGCACAAGTGGCGCATGCTGGTGAGCAGCCTGCTGCAATTAATCACTCTGACCATGAGGTCATGAATTCAAGGCCAGCCTGTGGTGGGGTGAGCACCTGTCAATTAAAAAAAAATAGCCCCTGCTTGTTGTTGACCTAGCAACCCGAAAGATAGTTGCATCTATCAAGTAGGAAATAAGGTACCACTTATAAAGTGGGGAGGCAAATTTAACTATTTTACGACGTTGGAATGAGGAAGTGCTGTCACAGTGCTGTCAGAGTGGATGATAAAGCAGCTGCTCCCCCCTGTGGCCAGAATTGAACATCCCCTCAAGAGAAGGTTAAATTGCCTCTGCGTCTGTCTGTGTGTCTTGGTTCGATGTGTTTATGGGTATTGAATGTTTGCCCTATATGTATATAATGTGATCCGCCCTGAGTCCCCTTCGGGGTGAGAAGGGTGGAATATAAATACTGTAAATAATAATAATAATAATAATAATAATAATAATAATAATAATAATAATAACAATAATAATAATAAAGTAGAGGATAGGATTAGACTGAGGGAACCCTCTCTGTACTCCCAAGCATGCCTAGATAGGTCTTTGCTGTTTTCCCTCTTTTGCTTTCCTGTTTACCTTCACTTCCTCACTTTGTTGTTGTAGTAATGTGATTCTTTGAGATGAGGCAACTTCCTCTATCTATTGGAATGTTAATTCCCCCATTCGGTCAGCCCCATTTTGACTCTCTTCCTCCTTTGTCTTCAACCTGAGAAGGTCACATTTTGCCCTCTCTCCTGGCAAAATGTAGCTATTTAGATATTTTGTTATTTTTACCTTCTTGCCTTCCTTAGTAGCTAGCCTAGTGAGCTAGTTAGCCTCAAGAACCTTTTCTATCTACAATGGATTTCTTTTTACCTCAATAAATGATTTTAAACTTTCAAGGAGACTTTGCAATCCTTTGCCATCCTGAGGAACAAAGGCCTCTCCAAGCTCACCACACGTAAGTTTCTGCTGCTTATGAAACGTGGTTCTGCCACTCTGCTGCATTTTTGAGGAATCACCCCCAAAAGAGGGTTATTTTGAGTCTAACTGCTCAATAGATTCCCAACAAGAAGCCAATACAATTCTAGGCTGCATTGATAGGAGTTTGGTGTCTAGATCAAATAAAGTCAAAGACTTCTGCTGTGTTCAGACTTCTCCTGGACCAAGACCGTGTCCAGTTATGGGCAAAGCGATTCAAGAAGGAGGTGGGCAAGATGACAGTGTCCAGAGAAGGGAGACCCAAATGATCAGTGGGACGGAAAACATGGATCTCAGTGAGGAGTGGCTTAAGGAGCTGGGGATATTTAGCTCCGAGAAAAGAAGGCTGAGAGAAGGGGACATGAGAGCCAGGTTTAAATCTCTGAAAGGATGTCCCATTACAGAGGAAGGGGCATTTGACGGGAAGCCTTAGCATTGAACGGTTGTGTTGTTAAAGTGTGAAGTATGGAACCCTGCGCAGACGGTCGGTCACTGCGACTTAAACAACGTGCAGTCATTGAATTCCTGACAGCAGAAGGTGTCACCCCAAAGGAGATTCCTCAGAGAATGCAAGCTGTTTATGGTGATTGTGTTAATGTGAGTCTTGTGCGTCACTGGACGAGTAAGTTTAAAGATGTTGAGGTGGGAACATCTGACCTGCATGGCAAACAAAGAGTTGAACGTCCTGTGACAGCAACCACTGAGTTTCACAAGCAAAAGGTTAACAGATTGATTCAGGACGATCGTCGTATCACTCAGAGAGACATTTCAAGCATAATTGGCATTTCAAAGAACGTGTGGGTCCCATTATTGCTTTGCTTGGCTATCGGAAGATCTGTGCACGATGGGTCCTGTGAGACGCTGGTTGCGGAAACAGAGTGTTGACTTCTTCCGTGACGTCTTCAGAAAACATTCAGAAAAATGTATCCAATTGTCTGGTGATTATGTGAAAAGTGAATAGTGGTAGTTAAAGAGCACATTCTAAGCATTTTTTCTGTGTTTGATTTATTAAAATATTCCCATCCAAACCCAAGTAACAAAGGTGGAGGCATTACTTTTCATTCAACCCTCATATAATAAACACAATGAGCAACATCACTGTATGAGAAAATCAATTTCTGCTCCTGTATTAAAATATTCCTGTGGGATTTATTTGCTCTGGGAATGCTGAAGCTGGATAAATGTTTTTAGCCCTTCTTAGGGTGCATCTACACCAGGCATGGGCCAATTTGGGCCCTCTGGGTGTTCTGGACTACAACTCCCACAATTCGTAACAGCCGGTAGAGTTCTTGTAGAAATTTCATGAAAAAAGATGCCTAAGTCTACTCTAAAAATAGTAGAATCTGCTCAGGGTTGGAGTCCAAAATTCAACGGAGTGATCCAAGCTGTCCAATCCTCCAATTGGTTCAGCACCTTGGAAAGCTCCCTAAATGGATTTGTTTCCCTACTGATATGGCAGAAACCAACTCGCATTGAGCTACAGTAAATACCAATAGTACTTACTAACAGCAGGACTAGAAGAGGAAAATCGCTTCCTCTTGATCCCTCCCCTCCTTGGGAACCAAAAATGCTTGCACAGTGAAACCGTTTGATCAATTATGATGATAATGACACGGCTGTGGAGTTATGAGCCTAATTGCAATTACCATTTTATGGGGAGTTAATTAATCATAAAAATACTTTATTATATAAGTTGAGAGGACTCCCAAACTCCCTGATGCAGTGCGAAGTGAGTTACAGAGATGCCGGGGTTAAATTCCTCCCCACCACAAACAGGTTTGTAAAACATTGGCAAAGCAGAGGAAAGTGGAGACATGGACCTTTCTAAGCAGGGTGTGCCTTTGTGTGCAAGAGAGAAACTAAGCATGCCTTCGTTTTCAGTCCTCTTCTAGTTGGTAGCCAGCATATGGTGCTTGTGCAGCACAGAACTATTCTCAACTTCAATATTGTGCAACCAATGACATATTTGGTGATATCTGTGCCACCTGTGCTTTTGTACAGTGGAGACTGACAGGCAGTTGGTAAACTATAATGCTAGTATGTTGGACTAACAACTTACTTATCCCATCCTTGGGAAGGCTGGAAATCTCTCCTCGCCTAATAATAATAATAAGTCCTGGCAGAATGTGTAAAGCAAAGTGAAGAATCTGCTTTGATTGAAGTCAAAAATCAGAAACTCCTCAAAGCACAGCAGACAAAAAATCAGTACAAGAAAACCACACTACAAACTAGAGCTGACAGCTGGCACAACAAAGCATTGTATGGAAAGTTCCTTGACAAAATTGAACAACAAGCTTGTTGTGGTAATCTCTGAGACTCAATTTAACCCTCTCTGGGGGAGATTCCACCAAAAAGCAGCAGAGTAGCAAAAGCAAAAGCTTTCAAATGCAACAGTTACTTACACGGGGTGAGCAAAGAGAAGCCTTGGACCATTTAGGATTGCAATGGACTGCAGAGTCTCAATAAAAGTTCAAAAAGTATTTATTCAGGTAAAAAGAACTTCATTGTAGATAGAAAGGCTTGGGAGCTGTCTAGTCTACCCTAGACTGGTTTCTAAGGAAAAATAAGAAAGGAAAAATAACAAACATCTAAATAGTTACATCTTGCCAAGAGAGATGGCAGGACGTGTTGTTAGCTTGAAGAACAAAGGAAGAAGAGAGAACCAAAATGGTTCCAACCTCATGGTCCAGTTTATTGGGGCCATAAAAGACATTCTGACCAATGAGAAGTTAGTGTCCCTGGAGATTCACATTTCTGCTAACTTCAAAGTAAGGGACGTGACGTGAACAGTATAGAGTGAAACACAGTAAAGCCTGTCTAGGCATGCTTTGGAAACAGGGAAAGGATTCCCTCAATCTAACTCTATCATCTATCTAACTACATTTAGACTTGAGTAGTCCAGGATGATTCCAGGAGTAGTAGAGATGAATAAAGGAGCTGAAGAAAGCTATTCTGAGGTTCATAGGCAGGAGAAGGTGACACCCAAAAGGACAAAAGAGACATCTCCAATGAGAGAGGACAGTTCAGGATGGATCACAACAGCTCCAACAGGCCTGAGATTATACAGAAGGAAGAAACAAATAGCCAGTTTTCTGAGAGCAAAACCACTCCATAATTTGGTATATTTTTTGGAAGATATGATCTTCAGCTGGAGAAGATTATTGGTACTGGCATGGGGTTGTCATTGGCATGGGGCTGTCTTGTGTTCAGAATGCGTTGTCCTGCACTTATTCCCTGGAAGTCAAACTGGGGCTTAACTTGCAAAGCTGATTCCCAATATGCATGTCTCACGATCCCCTTGTGGGTGCAAATGGACCTGTCAAGAAATCTCACTTGGCTCCTTTAGCTGGAAAAAGGAGTGAGAAGAAGATGAGTTTGGGATGCCATGTGATTGCCTTTACCTCTGTACCTTGCATTCAGCCTGCTTTCTTTTGTGATTATTCATTGGAAGGCAAATTGAGGTTTAATTTGAGAGTCTGATTCCTGAGACACATGTCTCAAAATCTCCTTGTGGGAGAAAAAATATGTCTGTTGCAGAATCTTCCTTACCATATTGACCCATGGTCATCACTTGGACAGGAAAGTTCAAAGCCACATGTTTCTGAATGCAATCCCTGCTGTTGTTTCTCTGAGCCTCAGCATCCAAACACATAGTTTAGTGATTAAATGTCCCATGGATGCATCCACACTGTAGCATGAATGCAGAATTGACACCACTTTAACACACATGGCTCCATGCTATGGAATCATGGGAGTTGCAGTTTTACAAGGTCGACTCTTTAGCCTTCTCTGTAGCCAAAGAGTGGTGTTGCCTCACCAAACTATGACCCCTATGGGTTTCTGTGAGTTTTCTAGGCTATATGGCCAGGTTATATGAGGATGCCTGCCATAGATGTGGGCAAAACTTCAGGAGAGAATGCTTCTGGAACATGGCCATACAGCCCAGAAAACTCACAGTAACATAGTGATTCTACCCATGAAAGCCTTTGACAACACATTTTGACTCCTATGATTCCATAGCATTGAACCCTGGCAATTGAAGTGTCCAACTGCAAATAATAATAATAATAATAATAATAATAATAATAATAATAATAATAAGTACAATAATCAGTACAAGAAGACTGCACTACAAACTAGAGCTGACAGCTGGCACAACAAAACATTGTATGGACAAAATTGAAGGAAAAGCTGATAAGGAGAAGACCTAGATATGGCTCACCAATGGAACACTGAAGAAGGAAGGAGACAGAAGGCTTGATTCTTGCAGCCCAGAAGCAAGCCATCAGAACAAATGAAATTAAGGCCAAGATAGAAAAATCAGCCAGTGACCCAAAATGCAGACTGTGCAAGGAAACAGACGAAACCATTGATCATATCCTCAGCTGCTGTAAGAAAATCGCAGAGACAGACTACAAACAGAGGCACAACTATGTGGCCCAAATGATTCATTGGAACTTATGCCTCAAGTACCACCTGCCAGCAGCAAAGAACTGGTGGGATCACAAACCTGCCAAAGTATTGGAAAATGAGCACGCAAAGATACTGTGGGACTTCCGAATCCAGACTGACAAAGTTCTGGAACACAACACACCAGACATGTTTCTTGTTTCTTCTCCATGCTCTCCACCAGCTAGGAAATGATTTGAGGGTCTGCAGCTGAAAGAGGATGGTTTTGGGATGGTTTGGATGAGACTTAGCTACATCTTGGGGAATGTGGCTGAGGAAGGCATTGCGCTCGTTTTTGCAATTGCAGAAACCAGTGGTGTGGAGTTCATTGTAGCTTCCTTCTCTGTGTCTTCTTGAGTGGCAGAATGGGGCCAGACTGGATGGCCTTTGAGGGTCTCTTCTGACTCTACGATTCTATCCTTCTTTCCCAGGTGTCTGATCCAAAGAGAGTGACTAAGCAAGAGAGCCAAGGGCCCAGGGAGGTGGCGGAAGCAGGAGCAGTGATGCTTGCTTTTCGTAATGGGATGTGTCAGGTCTCACGGTGCACCTGGAGTCACGGAATAGACGTGTAGAGGCGCCTCTCCGAAACAGGAGCTGCGAGTACGAATGCCCCGCAGCCGAGCCTTCTCCTTGGCTCTCCTTGACGCTAAAGCTGAACTCAACCTCCATCGTATGTAAATCTTTATGAATTCCTCCCTCATAGGCAAGAAGGAGTCGTTGGAGCATCTTAGTCCTCGCTGCAAAGAAGTTGCAAAAAGCCGCATAGTCTCCAAAGATAGTCACAGTTTGGGTCTCGTTTTTATCTTTTTACTTGGGTGCCAAATCCACGTTTTAATATGCTTTTAACATGATTAATATTTCTTTTGTTTTGTTTTTGGAATGTTGGATTTTAATAACTGTATTTGTGGGGTTGTTGTATGTCTTTCGGGCTGTGTGGCCATGTTCCAGAAGTATTCTCTCCTGATGTTTCGCCCACATCTATGGCAGGCATCCTCAGAGGTTGTGAGGTATGGATAAACTAAGTAAGGAAAGGAAAGAATATATATCTGTGGAGAGTCCAAGGTATGGCAAGAGTCCTTTGTCACTGGGAGCCAGCATTAATGTTTCAGTTAATCACCCTAATTGGCATTGGAAATGTTTTGTCCCTTGCCTGGGGGCATCCCTTGTTCAGCCAAGCCCTCAGAGAGTTGGTTCCCATCTACTGTTTTGATTTTGGAGTTTTGTAATACTGGTAGCCAGATTTTGTTCATTTTCATGATTTCTTCCTTTCTGTTGAAGTTGTCCACATGCTTGTGGATTTCAATGGCTTCTCTATGTAGTCTGACATGATAGTTGTTAGAATGGTCCAGCATTTTTGTGTTCTCAAATAGTATCTTGTGTCCAGGCTGGTTCATCAAATGCTCTGCTATGGCTGATTTCTCTGGTTGAATTAGTCTGCAGTGCCTTTCATGTTCTTTGACTCGTATTTGGGCAATGCTGTGTTTGGTGGTCCCTATGTAGACTTGTCCACAGCTGCATGGTATCTGGTAGACTCCTGCAGAGGAGAGAGGATCCCTCTTGTCCTTCGCTGACCGTAGCATTTGTTGGATTTTCTTTGTGGGTTTGTAGATAGTTTGTAGGTTGGCATTTCCAATGCCAATTAGGGTGATTAACTGAAACATTCATGCTGGCTCCCAGTGACAAAGAACTCTTGCCACACCTTGGACTATACACAGATATATATTCTTTCCTTTCCTTACTTAGTTTATCCATACCTCACAACCTCTGAGGATGCCTGCCATAGATGTGGGCGAAATGTCAGGAGAGAATACTTCTGGAACATGGCCACACAGCCCGAAAGACATACAACAACCCTGTGATCCTGGCCATGAAAGCCTTCGACAACAAACTGTATTTGTATTTCAATGTTTCTCTATGTTTTATTGTTTTATCTGGGCTTGGCCCCATGGAAGCCGCCCCGAGTCCCTTCGTGGAGATCGAGGCGGGGTAAAAAAAAAAAAAGTATTATTATTATTATTATCTGAAAATTCAATTTATGTTTTTTGGGTCCCTTGCCCCAGAAAACAGCATTTTCTGTGCAGAAAAGTAGTGTTGCATTTTCTTTGCAAAAGAACCCATGTGTTTGAAATACACAAGCACGTGAAAAATTTCAACAGAAAGGAGGAAATCATGAAAATGAACAAAGTATTAAAAAACACCAGAAACAAGACAGAAAATAAAGAACAACACTCAGAAACAGGAGATCTCCAGACAGCAAGTAATCAAATGCCAGTTAACCTCTCCCAAATGGAGGGTGCCTCCAGGCAACAGAGGCCAGGCCTCTCCTATACAGATGCCCTCCCTGATTGACTTTGCAGCATCAAGCTTGCTAATTGCAACATTCACACTCGCTTAAATGGATAGAGCTTTTTTTTCTTTCACCCTGGTCATTATCCCACATGTATATAGGCACTCCACTTGCCTCACTGCCAACAGAACCTCTGAGGATGCCAGCCCACAGATGCAGGCAAAACATCAGGAGAGAATGCTACTGGAACATGGCCATACAGTCCAAAAAACTCACAGCAACCCTATGTGTTTGTTTAATGTGTAGAATAAGTCCTGAACAGCAGACATTCTTACATGTCCAGGATTCTTCCAGACATTTGAGACACTCATTTTGGAGTCTTTTTGTTGTCTGTGGTTCCCCATAGGTTGGAAATGACTTGACGGCACACAATCAATGACAGTAGATGCCAGTCATGACAAATAATATTAAAAATTAGATTTTAAAGCAGTGTATTTAAAACTATAAGCTCTTAAAGCACTTTCTGTAAGATCTTTTAGTTTTCCAAATCTCCTTTTGAATAAAAAAGGACTTTCTTTTTGGACCAGAGGAAAGCAAGTATGGGGTTATTCTAAGATCCCTAGAAACCTGGGGGCAAACACCAAAAAAGGCCTTGGATGACTCTTGAAAAGTTCAGACTGAAACCCAAAGTGGATTCATGGAGCCACAGGCATGGAAGCCCTGGCCACGTTTGCAAAGAAAGATGAACAGATGGAGATCTGATAGATGGACATTAGCTGGCCCATCATGGATTATTTCCCCCTTCCTCTCTCACACCTGATATCCTTCAGGACAAGGTAAGCAGGGCATAGAGGATTAATTGCTTAAAAGCCAACCCATTAATTGAACCGTTTAATGTGTTCATTAATCGATCTGGAAATCTATTCTCCGCATTCAGAGTCCAAAACAATGGCTGAGCGTCCAGGCTTTTCTCGTAAGCCTCGTGGCCTATGAGAAGCGAGAGAAGAGCAAGCCATATGTCTTCCTCCAGAATTTCCAGCCTGCCTTTGAAATGGAGTTGGAAGAGACCCCAGGACAGCCTCATTCTGCCAGGAAGGAAGACACAATCAAAGCCCTCCCAGCAGATGTCCCTCCAGCACCAGGTGAAAACCCTCCAGAGAAGAAAGACTCCACTAGACTCCCAGGTAGCAGTATATGTCAATGTGAGATTTGTGTAATGAGAGTGTTTAAATGTAATTTGTGCCATGCTTGTATTGCAGTCAGATTGCATCATCCAGAGTGTGTGATAGTGTGTTGTGACTGCGCCTTCGGGGATTATGGTTGATGGTGATGGGATCCGAAGAGGAAGAAAAAACCCTCGTGATGAGGGTTCACTGGAGGAGTTGCGCAGGAAGTGACTTAGAGAGCTATATGGGGGGTCTTCTGAGGAAGATTCAGATGGGGAGATGGATGCTGAGGAACAGGTGGTGGCTGGGGAAGTGGGCACTGAATGGGCACAGCCACCGGAGATGTCTGGGGATTTGGGGCCTATGGATACTACTGAACCTGGGGTTTCTGCAGGAGCTGATCCCAATTGGGATGCTTGGAGAAGGGAGGATGGTTCTTTAAGTGCTCATGGGGCTAAGTATGGGCAGGATGATTGGGACTCCGATGAATTGCTAGGTACTCCAGATCCACGAGCTCTAGCTGTGTGGAGTTCGGACTCTGAGTAGATTTGGGACACCTGGTGTTTGGGTGTGAGTGTTTGGTCACCCAGGAGGAAGGGGAATAAAATGGGAATGTTTGGCCAATGCACTTTGCGTGTGGCAAGGTGTTGCTGAGGCGCCATTGGGATCTCTGTGTTTCCGTGAAGACTGGACTTGGACTGTGATTTGGATGTAAGTTATCTGGGACTGCTTTACAGCAGAGGGATGGAGCTGTGTGGGTTTCCCTGGACTGCATTCTGATTACTATTTCTAGCTGCTGATACCATCTGGCTTGGCTCTCGCTGTGTCTTATCGTGGACCTGGTTTGGATGACTGCACCCTTTTCGGACTTTGGATTGAATTTGACCTGGCTTCTGTCTACGCTCCCTGACTGACGACTACTCCCGGCTTCTGACTTCTGGAATTTGCTGCTGTCTCTCGACCTGACCTTGGATTCTCCTGATGACGGCTATTCATCATCCCTTTGAAGCTTTGGCTTTATCTGCACCATGGAAGCAGTTTACTGCTCTTCTAGTTTGTTTGTTTTTAAGCCAGTTTGCTATTTTTCTTTTGGGAACTGTCCCTTTAACTCTGCAGCTTTTGGAAGGTTGCAAGCCTTCGTTTATTTTGCATGTTATCTTGCAGTCAACTCTATTTGTTTCTTCTAAGCTGAATTGAAGCGTCCTTAGTTTTTATTGAATGCCAGCATGGGAAAATAGCATGGCTTGTTTTTGTGTTATTTTTGGCTTATCTTCAGAATAAACTCTGTTTTGTTTGTTAACTGGCGTCTGACTCTTGACATAGTGTGTAAAGAGTTAATGAGCTATGATGACCTTGGTGTGTGGCTGGAACTAGGGAGGATCCAGACACAAGAGTATGTGCATATCTATTGCATCAGTTCAGTCTGTCTTGAGCTCAAGTCGAGTTTGAGATCTGTTGGAGAACAGATCAGTCCTGTGTTTGTTTGTTGTTTGCAAGAGTCTGTTTGTGCTGTTTACTGCTCCATTCAGTAAAGCTTTGTATATTGCTTTTACTGATGTCTCGAAGTGTCGCTTCATTCTGAGCTCCATTGCTTTTCATACTACTACCTCTGCAATACTCTGACAGTATATTCCACTGTCAAGAAGTTCTCCCTAACTTTTATGTGTAATCTCTTTTCCTGGAATTCGAATCAATGGGTGAATTGTGTTCTAGTTTCTTCTTTTAAATAATTTTTATTGAATATTACATACATAAAATAGCTTAAAAAGAAAAACCACCTTAGTGGACTGGGGGGGGGGGGGGAAGGGAAAGATTTGCACAAAGCGGAAATGAAAAGAAAAGGAGAAGGAAAGAAGAAAAAAGAAAAAAAGAAGAAGGGGAAAAAAAGGGGGAAAAAAAGAGGGGGATGGGGGTGGGGAGTCTTTTCTTTCTTAACTTCCCTTTTTCTCTATAATGGTGTAGTTCAAATGATGTTTTCATCTATTACTTTCTGTCTTTACTACTTTTGTCTTCAATAGTTTACTTGTCTCAGTCTGTTAATGGGCGTTATATCAGTACTTTAATTTTTTCATTCTTCATCCAATCCTTTACCGGCATCCAGTCTGTCATTGTCTTTGGTTTGTTCTGTGATCTTGATAGTAGAAAGGTTAATTGGTCCATATTCATTATATCCCATATTTTCTTTATCCAATCCTCTTTCTTTGGTATTACTTTTTGTTTCCATAGTCTGGCAAGCACTATTCTGGCTGCGGTTGTTAAGTATGTAAATATTTTATCTTCGTTCTTTCCCCATTGCATGTTAGACATCCCCAATAGGAAGTATTCTGGGACAAAAGGAATTTGTGTTTTTAGAATCTTCTGACACTTATTATGTATCTCTCTCCAATAGGGTTTTATTTTTTCACAGGACCACCACATATGTATGTGTTCTAGCTTCTGATGCAGGAGAAAACGGGCCTGGGCTGTGGCGCAGGCTGGTGAGCAGCCAGCCAGCTGCAGCCAGCTGTAACAAAATTACTCTAACCAAGAGGTCATGAGTTCGAGGCCAGCTTGGAGCCTACGTTTGTATTGTCCTTGTTCTATGTTAAAGGCATTGAATGTTTGCCTCATATGTGTAATGTGATCCGCCCTGAGTCCCCTTCAGGGTGAGAAGGGCGGAATAAAAATACTGTAAATAAATAAATAAATAAATAAAACAAGTTTGTCTCTTAGAATCACAGAATCCTAGAGTTGGAAGAGATCTCGTGGGCCGTCCAGTCCAACCCCATTCTGCCAAGAAGCAGGAAAATTACATTCAAAGCACCCCCGACAGATGGCCATCCCACCTCTGCTTAAAAGCTTCCAAAGAAGGAGCCTCCACCACACTCAGAGGCAGTGAGTTCCACTGCTGAACAGCTCTCTCAGTCAGGAAGTCCTTCCTCATGTTCAGGTGGAATCTCCTTTCATGTCATTTGAAGCCATTGTTCCATTGAGTCCTAGTCTCCAGAACAGCAGAAAATAATAATAATAATAATAATAATAATAATAATAATAATAATAATGAATAATAATGAATAATAATAATAATAATAATAATAATAATTAGAAGACCTGGCTCTGGCTCACGAATGGGACTCTGAAGAAGGAGACAGAATGTCAGAACCCTGCTACTAGAGCCTGTATGTGGCTCTGAGTTTCAGGGTCACTGACATTGATAAGACACCTGCGTCTCAGGACTCGGAGAAGAAACGGCTGCTGGACTTGGCGGGGAATTTGCGCGGGGTTTTACTGAGCGGGAAGAGACTTTTCAAATGAGGGGGAGGGTATATAAAGGATGGTTGGCCGGAGTCTCCCATTCTTGGCTTTTCTGATGTTTATGTTTCCTGCAGTAAAGTTTCTGGTGATATCACAGAGAGTCTCGTGTGTTCATTCAGGAGCGGCTGTGGTGAGCTGACACTAAGCCAAGAATATAGACACCATCCCGCTGTAGCGGTGAGGTGTAACATGCAAGTGGAGGATGAAGAGCTCTTGGGCGCAGGAGGAGGAAGGTCGGGAAGGGCCACTCCCGAGCCGGACGCTGAGTTCCACCAGCTGGCGGCCCTGGCGTCATCCACCGCTTATGCCCAGCCAAATGGGGTAACCCAGAGGCGTGGAGTGGTGCGGGGAGACAGCACCGGAGGAGAGGAAGGTTCACCTTCCCCAGGCCCACAAAGGATGGTGTTTCTGGAGGAGAGGATGTCGGCGATAGAGACCACCCTGGCAGTAATGTCGAGGGCGATGGAGCGCCTGGCGTTTTTGGCGGAGCCAGAGAGAGGAAGGGAACTTCGGGCTGGCTCAATGTGGGACGTGAGCGTGGGAAGCAGCCAGGGCTTTGCAGACCTCCCAGCACCGAAGGGAAGGGAAATGCGAAAGGAGCCCGGCGCCCGGCCCAAGACCCAAACAAGCCTGACGCGGGTGGAGGAGAGTGACGACGAAGGGGAAAAGCCTCCGAGAACCCCGGCTACGCTCCCAGCTGAGACCCTAGTGCCCCTGGCGAATGCCGGGCGTGGCACAGGGCAAAGAGAAACAGCAGCGGGGCCCACTGGTCCGCAAGGGGGCTTGCGACGGGCGGAGAATTGGGGATTGCCACCACAGGGACCCCTACCGAGACGAGAGGAACTAAGGATCGAGTTTGGGGGAGAGTCCTCTGAACTGGATTTTTTCCTTACCACGGTGAGGGGCTATATGGAGGACAACGCTCACACTTTTAGAACGGAATCCAGCCGGATACGGGCCATTGGTGCAGTGTTGAAGAGGGGAGCGGCTAGCTGGTACGTTCAGCTGCACGCGCGGCGCGACCCATGTCTGGGGTCAGTCCGACGCTTTATGGGGGCCCTGGAGACCCGTTTCCGAGATCCATTGGAGCAGATCCGGGCGAGGGAGAAGTTGAAGACCGTCTCCCAGGGGCAGAGGTCGGTATCTGAGTATGCGGAGGAGTTCCAATGCCTCGCCGAAAAGGTGCCGGAATGGTCTGCAGTGACAAAGATGGAACTCTTCAAAGAGGGGCTCAGGCGGGAGATCCTCTCCTGGGCGGTGCATCGTGATGAGCCTGACACACTGCGTGGATGGATTCAGCTGGCGGGGCGCGTCGAGACATCGCTGGCCCAGGCGAGGATGCACCGAGGAGCGCTACAGCAACGGCCGCAGATGAAAGAGGGGAACCGGAAGGAGGGATCAGCCCCAGCCGGGAGGAGAGCGGAGCCGACAGGGAACGTGAGCGCCAGCAGGAGTGGCTGCTTTGTGTGCGGCCGGTTGGGCCACAGAGCTGCCGAGTGCTGGCAGAGAAAAGGGGAAAGCGGAGGCCAGCCCAAACCAAGAGCCGTGGCAGGAAAACGCGCCGAGGAAGAAACACCGATGAGGCACCATTCGGGGGGGTTGGTAAGTCAGGACAAAGCTATGATAGTGGTCCCCATTCAGCTTGAAAATGGCAGCAAACAAGCAACCTGCAAAGCGTTTGTGGATTGTGGATGTTCCAGGAACATCATTTCCCCTGAATTAGCCGAGGGATTGGGATGCGAAAGAACGAACCTAGAATCCCCAATAGCATTTTCGCAGTTGGACGGATCCACAGCATCAGGATCGTTAGCTAGGTACAGTGCCGAAGATGTAAAGTGTAAGATAGGGAGTTGGGAAGGAAAGGTGTCATTTGTGATATCACAAATAGCCAGCTATAATGTTATACTAGGCATGCCGTGGCTGGGGCAGGCCAACCCGCAAATCAACTGGGAGGATAAGAGCATGATTTTTGGGATGAGTTTGGAAGAAGGGAGCCAGGAAGTTGAGAGGGAGCCGGGGAAAAGGGGGGAGGAAGACTCTATCAGAATAGCAGAACTGGCAGATAAATTACCCCCAGAGTATCGGGATTTTGTGGACGTGTTTGACGAGAAGGAAGCAGACAATTTCCCACCGAAGCGGAGAGTTGAAGTGAAAATAGAGCTAGTCCCAGGAGCAGAGCTTCCCAAGGCAAAGATATACCCGATGTCGGCTAGGGAAAAGGAGGAACTGAGAAAGTACATTGATAAAAACCTAGCGAGGGGTTTCATAGAACCTTCGAACTCCCCTTTAGGGGCACCTGTGTTGTTTAGGCGGAAAAAGGACCAAACGCTGAGGCTCTGCATTGACTACAGGGGCCTGAATGCAATCAGTACTGTAAATAAATACCCTCTACCCTTAGTGAAGGACTTGATCGCCCAGTTATCGGAGGGACAGATATTCACTAAATTGGATTTAATTGAGGCTTACCATAAATTGCAGATCAAACCAGAGGACAGGTGGAAGACGGCCTTCTCCTGCGCCTTCGGATTATTCAATTATTGTGTGCTCCCATTTGGTTTATGCGGGGGAGGGGCCGCGTTCATGCAATTAATAAACGAAGTGTTGCATCCATTATTGTACAAGGGAGTCTTTATTTTTTTAGATGACATATTGATAATGTCTCGGACTAAGGAGCAACACGTAGAACTAGTCAGGGAAGTCCTACAAAAGTTGAGGGAAGCGAAGCTGTATGCGAAGCTTGCCAAGTGCGAGTTCAATAAAGACCAGATAGACTTTCTGGGGTATAGGATTTCCTCCCAGGGAGTGGCGATGGACCCTGCGAAGGTGGAAGACGTAAGGGGGTGGGAAGCCCCCAGAACACGGAAGCAGTTGCAATCCTTCCTGGGGTTCGCAAACTTCTATAGAACATTTATCAAGGACTTTGCGCGCCTCACTTTGCCGTTAACGGATTTGTTAAAGACTAAAGGCAGGGGAGAAACAGCCAAAGTGAAGGCCCCAGGGGCCAAACTGACCTGGACAATAGAATGCCAGGAAGCTTTCGAAGCCCTTAAAAAGCGTTTTACTGAGGAGCCTGTCCTACAGCACCCTGATATGTCTAAGGCTTTTGTACTACATTGCGATGCGTCAGACCGGGCATATGGGGCAGTTCTGCTGCAGAAAGACGAGGGGGGGAACCTGAAGCCATGTGGCTATCTGTCAAAAAAGTTTAGCGATACAGAAAAAAACTGGCCGATTTGGGAGAGAGAAGCCTTAGCGATTCTGAAAGCACTAGAGTGCTGGAGACACTTTCTGGAAGGAAGTGGAACACCGTTTGAGGTGTGGACTGATCATAGAAATTTACAGTATCTGAGATCCCCTCGTAAACTATCAGCGAAGCAGATTAGATGGGCCCAATATTTCAGCCGTTTTGATTTCAGACTCAAGTTCTTCCAGGGGAAACACAACATACTCGCTGACGCTCTCTCTCGGATGCCTCAGCACAGGGGAGGAATTCAGGAATCTGAGGGGAGCCTTTTCCTAGATAAGCAATGGGGCCTGGCAGTACTGACTCGAGCACAAGCGGCCAAAGAAAACAAACGTACTGCCATTTCCACGGGGGGAGGAGAAATATGGGAGGAAGAGTTGAAGCGAGCATATGGAATGGACAAATGGTTACAAACGAACAAAGAACAGGGAGAACTGTGTGGGGATTTGGTGTTTGTTAATAAGAAATTGTATATTCCTGAATGTTTAAGACAAGAAATGTTAAGGAAATGCCACGATAACAAGGGTGCAGGTCATCTAGGCCCCACCAGGACTATTAAACTGTTGGCCAAACAATGCTGGTGGCCCGGAATGAGGAAAGACGCCAGGGGGTACGTCACGCAGTGTGAATTATGTGCAGAGGGAAAAACACCACCTGGGAAGCCCCAGGGGCTATTGCAGAAGGTGGTGGAGCCCATGAGGCCATGGGAATGCGTGGCAATGGATTTTGTAGGCGAACTACCCCCCAGCAGAGGCCACAGATACATTTGGACAATATTGGACCTATTCTCAAAACAGGCACACTTTGTGGCCCTGCCAAAACTCCCTTCGGCTGAAAAGCTCGCTGATTTGTATGTGAAGCATGTATATCGCCTACATGGGTGTCCCGACAAAATAATTAGCAACCGGGGAGTCCAATTCACTGCAAAATTTTGGGGAAAATTCTTACAGCTGTTAGGAGCGGAAAGGAATCTGAGCTCGGCTTTTCATCCCGCAACCAACGGGGGGGTCGAACGTACCCAACAGACACTGTGCCAATTCTTGAGGATGTACACCAATTATAGACAGGACGATTGGGCGGACCTTCTTCCGTTTGCTGAGATGGCTTTTAACGGGGCCGTACATTCGGCCACAGGTCGTGCCCCATTCGAAATAGTATACGGACAGGAGGTGGCACCTTTCCCCAGGCTACCCGAGTGGAAGGAAGGAGAGGGCCAGACCGACAAGGAATGGCCGGCCAAAATTAAGCAAGGGTGGCAGACCGTGGTGGAGGCATTGCGGGAAACACAAAAGAAGTACAAGCTCTTTGCAGATCGTAGGCGCCGAGAGGGGGACAAATTGGGCGAAGGAGATCTGGTTTGGCTGAGCACAAAAAACCTGAAATTGGGGTTCCCATCTAAGAAATTGGCCCCACGCTATATAGGGCCGTTCAGGATAGCGAAAAGAATAAACGAAGTGACCTATGAGCTGAAGCTACCCAAGGACCTAGGGAAGGTACACCCGGTATTCCATTGCAGCCTGTTAAAAAAGTATAAAGGAACTCTGGACAGCGGAGAACAATAGTTGTGTTTAACCTTTTCCTTCCAGGACGAAGGGGAGGAGGACGCCATGTCAGAACCCTGCTACTAGAGCCTGTATGTGGCTCTGAGTTTCAGGGTCACTGACATTGATAAGACACCTGCGTCTCAGGACTCGGAGAAGAAACGGCTGCTGGACTTGGCGGGGAATTTGCGCGGGGTTTTACTGAGCGGGAAGAGACTTTTCAAATGAGGGGGAGGGTATATAAAGGATGGTTGGCCGGAGTCTCCCATTCTTGGCTTTTCTGATGTTTATGTTTCCTGCAGTAAAGTTTCTGGTGATATCACAGAGAGTCTCGTGTGTTCATTCAGGAGCGGCTGTGGTGAGCTGACACAGAAGGCCTGATCCTTGCAGCCCAAGAACAAGCCATCAGGACAAAGGCAATTCAGGCCAAGATTGAAAAATCAGCTGATGACCCAAAATGCAGACTGTGCAAGGAAGCTGACGAAACCATTGATCATATCCTCAGCTGCTGTAAGAAAATCGCACAGACAGACTACAAACAGAGGCACAACTATGTGGCCCAAATGATTCATTGGAACTTATGCCTCAAGTACCACCTCCCAGCAGCAAAGAACTGGTGGGATCACAAACCTGCAAAAGTATTGGAAAATGAGCACGCAAAGATACTGTGGGACTTCCGAATCCAGACTGACAAAGTTCTGGAACACAACACACCAGACATCACAGTTGTGGAAAAGAACAAGGTTTGGATCATTGATGTTGCCATCCCAGGTGACAGTCGCATTGACGAAAAACAACAGGAAAAACTCAGCCGCTATCAGGACCTCAAGATTGAACTTCAAAGACTCTGGCAGAAACCAGTGCAGGTGGTCCCGGTGATGATGGGCACACTGGGTGCCGTGCCAAAAGATCTCAGCCGGCATTTGGAAACAATAGACATTGACAAAATCATGATCTGCCAACTGCAAAAGGCCACCCTACTGGGATCTGCACGCATCATCAGAAAATACATCACACAGTCCTAGACACTTGGGAAGTGTTCGACTTGTGGTTTTGCGAAACGAAATCCAGCATGTCTATCTTGTTTGCTGTGCCATACAACGTCGTTGTGTTGATAATAATAATAATAATTTTATTTTTGTACCCTGCCACCATCTCCCCAGAGGGACTCGGGGCGGCTTACAGATATAAAACCAGCATACAGTAATATCAAATACAAAAACGCACAAATAAATTTAAAAGGCATTAAAAAATCACAATCATGATAAAACACATGAAAAACACAGCAATAAAAACATAAAATGAGCTGGGCAAAGTGCACTGAGTGGAACTTGTAAACAAGAAGGAAGTTAAGGTGCTACAAGGTTATGGGAAGAGCCTTAAACTGGGGTGAACTCTGAAACAACCTTGCTCCCTCCTCCCTATGGCTTTCCCTCAAATATTTATACATGGCTATCGTGTCTACTCTCTGTTTCCTCAATATGACCTCCTATGAAAGATTTCAACATAGTGATCATGTCATTTCTCCACCTTTCCTCCAAGCTAAACAGTCCTAGCTTCCCAAGCTGCTCCTGTTGGGGCTCAGCAGCCTGATGCTGGGGATTCTGCTTTGGAGGATGAGGAGAATGATGGATTTTGCACTAAGTCTCTGTGTGACCAGGATGAACCCCAAACAAAAATGCAGGCTGTGAATCAGAGAGCAGGGCCGAAAGCTGCAGAAGAGTTAGAGCAGTGGTTCTCAACCTGGGGTCCTCGGATGTTTTTGGCCTTCAACTCCCAGAAATCCTAATGTTGGGGACTGGCCCAGAGGGGAAGTAAAGGAGAGAATTCCAAGAGAGCCATAAAACCAGGCTTTTATTGTTATCACAGCTAATGATAAGGCAAACCAACTTTAATGGGTCTGTACCATGCAAATAGCCGTCGCCAAAGCATGTCGCAGCAAACAAAGAATATATACCTTTGGCTTATCTAAAATTGACCAATGCCTGAGGGTCTTCCTCACCTTCCACACCTACTTTGGCACAAGCGATATCAATGAGCTAACTTGTTTACTCTGAGCTTTCTTCTCCCCTCGGAACTTTATGGAGAAAGGCACCAGCTCACAGGAAGGAGGGGCATATGCAGAGGCAAAGCCACATAGGCAAAAGTTTACCATTTTCTGGCTTATGGTCCCTTCACTAACAGCTGGTAAACTGGCTGGGATTTCTGGGAGTTGTAAGCCAAAAACATCTGGGGACCCCAGGTTGAGAACCACTGAGTTAGAGGATGTTTGGGATTCTGTTTCTTGTGAGAATTGGCCTTCTCAGCCTTCAGAAGATTGGGAGTTATCCTGTGATATGAGATTAGGGTTTTGCTCAGAGAGAGCAAAAGAAAGGTTAATTAGAATGTCAGAAAAACTTAGTGGGAAGCAGTCCTTGAGACCCAGGTGCCAAAGGGATGATCTCATGGCTTCCTGGTCAGGCTTGAGCTTAAGTTGAGTGATATTTTCCTGGTCTCTTTAGAGCAGACAACATTGAGTTAATAGCAAGTTCATGTTTAGCTCTCAGGTTTGCCTTTGTTCAGCAATAGTTTTGTTATGTTTTCATGCTTATGGATGTATGTCTATGTTCCTGATTTCATGGAATTCATGTACCTTGCTACCTTGGGCTATTTGTATTTTTGGACTATTTCACAGCACCTTTTCTACTGCTTTTTGGGAAATGTCCATTTTCGCCTTTGCATATAAATAAACTGCTGTAGACAGCTCATACTGGACTCTGTGTGGAGCTGAGTGGAAAAGTGTTCCTTCCCGGGCTAGCATGCAAAAGCTCCTCAGAGGGATTCATGGTTTCCTTGGATCATTTTGGTTGCCCCTCCTCTGGACTCGATCTACAAACCAGATGGGACAAAAGCTCTCCCAGCAAATTTATTTATTTATTATTTATTTATTTACAGTATTTATATTCCACCCTTCTTTCTCACCCCGAAGGGGACTCAGGGCAGATCATAATGTACACATATATGGCAAACATTCAATGCCATATGAACATAGAGACAGAGACAGAGACGCAGAGGTAATTTAACTTTCTCTAGCTTCCCGAGGGTCTGCTCGATTCCAGCCAGAGGGGGAGCTGCTGCTTCATCATTCACTGTGATGCCGAGTCCTTGGATACTTCCTCATTCCAAACTTGCTGGATGATTTTTATGGTGTCATAAATTAGTGAAATTAGCCTTCCCACATAAGTGGTACCTAAATTTCCTACCACAGTGTGGTAGGAAATGGCACAGTGTGTTAGAAAGCTGAGCTGCTGAACTTGCGGACCAAAAGGTGCCAGGTTCAAATCCCGGGAGTGGAATGAGCGCCCGCTGTTAGCCCCAGCTCCTGCCAACCTAGTAGTTTGAAAACATGCAAATGTGAGTAGATCAATAGGTACCGCTCCAGCGGGAAGGTAACGTTGCTCCATGCAGTCTTGCTGGCCACATGACCTTGGAGGTGTCTATGGACAATGCCGGCTCTTCGGCTTAGAAATGGTGATGAGCACTAACCCCCAGATTCGGTCATGACTGGACTTAACATCAGGGGAAACCTTTACCTTTACGTAGATGCAACTATCTTTCGGGTTGCTTAGGTTAACAACAAGCAGGGCTATTTTTTTATTTTAATGGTCGGGTGCTCACTCCGACACAGGCTGGCCTTGAACTCATGACTTCTTGGTCATAGTGATTTATTGCAGCTGGCTACTAACCAGCCTGCGCCACAGCCCGGCCCAAATCTCTTGAATGTGTCCATTGGGGCACTTCTATATTCCACACAACCTAATGAACTGATGTAATTTTCTTTGTGGTTATTTTGCCACTTTGGGTGGAAATGGCTGCAGATGAGCTGCTCTCGTCTCCACTGGGCAACCTCATTAAACTCAGATTGACATTATTCACAATTCTGCCTAAGGGCACTTTTGCATTCTGTGTTTAAAAGTATGAATAACTGCAGACATCCTACAGAATCATGGGATTTTCAGTTTAGGGAGAAGTAAGCAGAACTCTCAGCTTTAGTGCCTCCTGAGACGAGAGATCCAAGGCTTCTATAGATTGCAGCCATGGTGATGAAAGTGGGATCCTCGCGCTGAAAAGGTGTCGTGCAGAAGGATCCTGAGACACTCAGTTTCATGCTGACCCTCAAAGGGCAAAAGGGTCGGTTTCCAGTCCTAAAGGCAACAGCCTTTCCTGGCGTTTGGAAATCCCTAAACCTTGAAAGCCTTCTGCGAGCGATGGCAGGGTAGCGATGTTTTATGACACCTTCGTTCACATTGTATTAAGCTCCGGCTTTGTAGAGGTTTCGCCGGTGACAGTTATGCAAATCCTCCGCGACAGGAATGGATTTGGAAATGATTTCCTGTGTGGGGAGATTAGCAGGGAAAGTGACACGTTCCATCTAAAATAGTGCCGTTCTCCTCTGTCTGGAAACTTCAGACCCAGGGAGGGAAAGTGGAGCCTGAAGGGAGAAGCAGATTAAAGCTATTAATTTTGACTTCATTATTCAAGAACGTGGATTCTTCCAGGTCATTGCAAGTTCTTAAGCCATTCCACCCAGCAGTTCGGAGCTGGCACTCAAGCTGTTAGCAAGGACCAGCTAATGAGGTGTGTGACAAAAGGCCACAGAAGGCAAAAGAGTTTCTAGGAGAAGAACAGACCCTGCAAAAGAGGAGGCTCCGCTGCACAGGAAGGGCTGGCCATGGAGCTGTCACCCGTATGAGCCTGCACATATGTCTGGCACGACAATATAGTTACATGCAGAAGAGATCTTGGAGTCTTCATGGAGAACAGGTTGAACATGAGCCAAGAGTGTGATACTCAAAAAGCCAATGGGATTTTGGGCTTCATCCAAAGGAGTCCAGTGTCCAGATTGAGGGAAGTTCTGGAGCCACTCTATTCTGCTTTGGTCTGACCTCTTCATCTGAAATCACACTGTGTCCAGTTCTGGGCACCACAGTTCAAAAGAGATATTGACTCTAAGCTGGAAGGTGTCCAGAGAAAGAGGGAGACTAAAAGGATCAAAGTCTGGAGACCCTGAATCCTTTTGAGTAGCATCTCAAAGAGCTTGGTCTGGAGACCCTGAATCCTTATGAGTAGCATCTAAAAGAGCTTAGTCTGGAGACCCTGAATCCTTATGAGTAGCATCTTAAAGAGCTTGGTCTGGAGACCCTGAATCCTTATGAGTAGCATCTTAAAGAGCTTGGTCTGGAGACCCTGAATACTTATGAGTGGCATCTTAAAGAGCTTGGTCTGGAGACCCTGAATCCTTATGAGTAGCATCTTAAAGAGCTTGGTCTGGAGACCCTGAATCCTTATGAGTAGCATCTTAAAGAGCTTGGTCTGGAGACCCTGAATCCTTTTGAGTAGCATCTTAAAGAGCTTGGTCTGGAGACCCTGAATCCTTATGAGTAGCATCTTAAAGAGCTTGGTCTGGAGACCCTGAATCCTTATGAGTAGCATCTTAAAGAGCTTGGTCTGGAGACCCTGAATCCTTATGAGTAGCATCTTAAAGAGCTTGGTCTGGAGACCCTGAATCCTTATGAGTAGCATCTTAAAGAGCTTGGTCTGGAGACCGTGAATCCTTTTGAGTAGCATCTTAAAGAGCTTGGTCTGGAGACCCTGAATCCTTTTGAGTAGCATCTCAAAGAGCTTGGTCTGGAGACCCTGAATCCTTATGAGTAGCATATCAAAGAGCTTGGTCTGGAGACCCTGAATCCTTATGAGTAGCATCTTAAAGAGCTTGGTCTGGAGACCCTGAATCCTTATGAGTAGCATCTTAAAGAGTTTGATCTGGAGACCCTGAATCCTTATGAGTAGCATCTTAAAGAGTTTGGTCTGGAGACCCTGAATCCTTATGAGTAGCATCTTAAAGAGCTTGGTCTGGAGCCCCTTAATCCTTATGAGTAGCATCTTAAAGAGCTTGGTCTGGAGACCCTGAATCCTTATGAGTAGCATCTTAAAGAGCTTGGTCTGGAGACCCTGAATCCTTATGAGTAGCATCTTAAAGAGTTTGGTCTGGAGACCCTGAATCCTTATGAGTAGCATCTTAAAGAGCTTGGTCTGGAGCCCCTGAATCCTTATGAGTAGCATCTTAAAGAGCTTGGTCTGGAGACCGTGAATCCTTTTGAGTAGCATCTTAAAGAGCTTGGTCTGGAGACCCTGAATCCTTTTGAGTAGCATCTCAAAGAGCTTGGTCTGGAGACCCTGAATCCTTATGAGTAGCATCTTAAAGAGCTTGTTCTGGAGACCCTGAATCCTTGTGAGTAGCATCTTAAAGAGTTTGGTCTGGAGACCCTGAATCCTTATGAGTAGCGTCTTAAAGAGCTTGGTCTGGAGACCCTGAATCCTTATGAGTAGCATCTTAAAGAGCTTGGTCTGGAGACCCTGAATCCTTATGAGTAGCATCTTAAAGAGTTTGGTCTGGAGACCCTGAATCCTTATGAGTAGCATCTTAAAGAGTTTGGTCTGGAGACCCTGAATCCTTATGAGTAGCGTCTTAAAGAGCTTGGTCTGGAGACCCTGAATCCTTATGAGTAGCATCTTAAAGAGCTTGGTCTGGAGCCCCTGAATCCTTATGAGTAGCATCTTAAAGAGTTTGGTCTGGAGACCCTGAATCCTTATGAGTAGCATCTTACAGAGCTTGGTCTGGAGACCCTGAATCCTTATGAGTATAGCATCTTAAAGAGCTTGGTCTGGAGACCCTGAATCCTTTTGAGTAGCATCTTAAAGAGCTTGGTCTGGAGACCCTGAATTCTTTTGAGTAGCATCTTAAAGAGCTTGGTCTGGAGACCCTGAATCCTTATGAGTAGCATCTTAAAGAGCTTGGTCTGGAGACCCTGAATCCTTATGAGTAGCATTTTAAAGACCTTGGTCTGGAGACCCTGAATCCTTATGAGTAGCATCTTAAAGAGCTTGGTCTGGAGACCCTGAATCCTTATGAGTAGCATCTTAAAGAGCTTGGTCTGGAGACCCTGAATCCTTATGAGTAGCATCTTAAAGAGCTTGTTCTGGAGACCCTGAATCCTTATGAGTAGCGTCTTAAAGAGTTTGGTCTGGAGACCCTGAATCCTTATGAGTAGCATCTAAAAGAGCTTGGTCAGGAGACCCTGAATCCTTATGAGTAGCATCTTAAAGAGCTTGGTCAGGAGACTCTGAATCCTTATGAGTAGCATCTTAAAGAGCTTGGTCTGGAGACCCTGAATCCTTATGAGTAGCATCTTAAAGAGCTTGTTCCGGAGACCCTGAATCCTTATGAGTAGCGTCTTAAAGAGCTTGGTCTGGAGACCCTGAATCCTTATGAGTAGCGTCTTAAAGAGCTTGTTCTGGAGACCCTGAATCCTTATGAGTAGCATCTTAAAGAGCTTGGTCTGGAGACCCTGAATCCTTATGAGTAGCATCTTAAAGAGTTTGGTCTGGAGACCCTGAATCCTTATGAGTAGCGTCTTAAAGAGCTTGGTCTGGAGACCCTGAATCCTTATGAGTAGCATCTTAAAGAGCTTGGTCTGGAGACCCTGAATCCTTATGAGTAGCATCTTAAAGAGTTTGGTCTGGAGACCCTGAATCCTTATGAGTAGCATCTTAAAGAGTTTGGTCTGGAGACCCTGAATCCTTATGAGTAGCGTCTTAAAGAGCTTGGTCTGGAGACCCTGAATCCTTATGAGTAGCATCTTAAAGAGCTTGGTCTGGAGCCCCTGAATCCTTATGAGTAGCATCTTAAAGAGTTTGGTCTGGAGACCCTGAATCCTTATGAGTAGCATCTTACAGAGCTTGGTCTGGAGACCCTGAATCCTTATGAGTATAGCATCTTAAAGAGCTTGGTCTGGAGACCCTGAATCCTTTTGAGTAGCATCTTAAAGAGCTTGGTCTGGAGACCCTGAATTCTTTTGAGTAGCATCTTAAAGAGCTTGGTCTGGAGACCCTGAATCCTTATGAGTAGCATCTTAAAGAGCTTGGTCTGGAGACCCTGAATCCTTATGAGTAGCATCTTAAAGACCTTGGTCTGGAGACCCTGAATCCTTATGAGTAGCATCTTAAAGAGCTTGGTCTGGAGACCCTGAATCCTTATGAGTAGCATCTTAAAGAGCTTGGTCTGGAGACCCTGAATCCTTATGAGTAGCATCTTAAAGAGCTTGTTCTGGAGACCCTGAATCCTTATGAGTAGCGTCTTAAAGAGTTTGGTCTGGAGACCCTGAATCCTTATGAGTAGCATCTTAAAGAGCTTGGTCAGGAGACTCTGAATCCTTATGAGTAGCATCTTAAAGAGCTTGGTCTGGAGACCCTGAATCCTTATGAGTAGCATCTTAAAGAGCTTGTTCCGGAGACCCTGAATCCTTATGAGTAGCGTCTTAAAGAGCTTGGTCTGGAGACCCTGAATCCTTATGAGTAGCATCTTAAAGAGCTTGGTCTGGAGACCCTGAATCCTTATGAGTAGCATCTTAAAGAGCTTGTTCTGGAGACCCTGAATCCTTATGAGTAGCGTCTTAAAGAGTTTGGTCTGGAGACCCTGAATCCTTATGAGTAGCATCTAAAAGAGCTTGGTCAGGAGACCCTGAATCCTTATGAGTAGCATCTTAAAGAGCTTGGTCAGGAGACTCTGAATCCTTATGAGTAGCATCTTAAAGAGCTTGGTCTGGAGACCCTGAATCCTTATGAGTAGCATCTTAAAGAGCTTGGTCAGGAGACTCTGAATCCTTATGAGTAGCATCTTAAAGAGCTTGGTCTGGAGACCCTGAATCCTTATGAGTAGCATCTTAAAGAGCTTGTTCCGGAGACCCTGAATCCTTATGAGTAGCGTCTTAAAGAGCTTGGTCTGGAGACCCTGAATCCTTATGAGTAGCATCTTAAAGAGCTTGGTCTGGAGACCCTGAATCCTTATGAGTAGCATCTTAAAGAGCTTGTTCTGGAGACCCTGAATCCTTATGAGTAGCGTCTTAAAGAGTTTGGTCTGGAGACCCTGAATCCTTATGAGTAGCATCTAAAAGAGCTTGGTCAGGAGACCCTGAATCCTTATGAGTAGCATCTTAAAGAGCTTGGTCAGGAGACTCTGAATCCTTATGAGTAGCATCTTAAAGAGCTTGGTCTGGAGACCCTGAATCCTTATGAGTAGCATCTTAAAGAGCTTGTTCCGGAGACCCTGAATCCTTATGAGTAGCGTCTTAAAGAGCTTGGTCTGGAGACCCTGAATCCTTATGAGTAGCATCTTAAAGAGCTTGGTCTGGAGACCCTGAATCCTTATGAGTAGTATCTTAAAGAGTTTGGTCTGGAGACCCTGAATCCTTATGAGTAGCATCTTAAAGAGCTTGTTCTGGAGACCCTGAATCCTTATGAGTAGCATCTTAAAGAGCTTGGTCTGGAGACCGTGAATCCTTTTGAGTAGCATCTTAAAGAGCTTGGTCTGGAGACCCTGAATCCTTATGAGTAGCATCTTAAAGAGCTTGGTCTGGAGACCCTGAATCCTTATGAGTAGCATTTTAAAGAGCTTGGTCTGGAGACCGTGAATCCTTTTGAGTAGCATCTTAAAGAACTTGGTCTGGAGACCCTGAATCCTTATGAGTAGCATCTTAAAGAGCTTTGTCTGGAGACCCTGAATCCTTATGAGTAGCATCTTAAAGAGCTTGGTCTGGAGACCCTGAATCCTTTTGAGTAGCATCTTAAAGAGCTTGGTCTGGAGACCCTGAATCCCTTTGAGTATCATCTTAAAGAGCTTGGTCTGGAGACCCTGAATCCTTATGAGTAGCATCTTAAAGAGCTTGGTCTGGAGCCCCTGAATCCTTATGAGTAGCATCTTAAAGAGTTTGGTCTGGAGACCCTGAATCCTTATGAGTAGCATCTTAAAGAGCTTGGTCTGGAGACCCTGAATCCTTATGAGTAGCATCTTAAAGAGCTTGGTCTGGAGACCCTGAATCCTTTTGAGTAGCATCTTAAAGAGCTTGGTCTGGAGACCCTGAATCCGTTTGAGTAGCATCTTAAAGAGCTTGGTCTGGAGCCCCTAAATCCTTATGAGTAGCATCTTAAAGAGCTTGGTCTGTAGCCCCTGAATCCTTATGAGTAGCATCTTAAAGAGCTTGGTCTGGAGACCGTGAATCCTTATGAGTAGTATCTGAAAGAGCTTGGTCTGGAGACCCTGAATCCTTTTGAGTAGCATCTTAAAGAACTTGGCCTGGAGCCCCTGAATCCTTATGAGTAGCATCTTAAAGAGCTTGGTCTGGAGCCCCTGAATCCTTATGAGTAGCATCTTAAAGAGCTTGGTCTGGAGACCCTGAATCCTTTTGAGTAGCCCCAACTCCATTCTATCACATAGGAATCCAAGAGGTGACCATTCAATCTCTTGGTAGAAACCTCCATAAGAGAAAAATCCACCAGCCTCCAGCATAGTATATTCCACTGTTGAATAGTTCTTACTATGTCTTTATTATTTTAATGTGAATGTTGACTCGTTTTGTGGGACTTGGTTGGTTTTGGTTATTTTGTTCTTCATCCAGCATCTTATGGCATTGAACGCTTGCCGATTTGTTGTAAACTGCCCTGAATCCTTACGGGATATAAATAATTTTTTATTATTACTCTCAGGAAATTCATCTTAATATTCAAGTGGATTCTCCTGCAATTCGAATCCATTGCTCCTTGTGTCCTAATCTCTGGAGCAGCAGAAAACAGGTTTGCTCCATCTTCAATATGACATCATTTCAAGTATTTTTATTTATCTCTCATGTCCTCTTTCAATGTTCTCTTCTCCAGACTAAACATCTCCAACTCCCTAAGCTGCTCCATATAGGCATTCATAATTTCCAAACCACTGATCATTTTGTTCACCCTTCCCTGGTGTTATGTCAGGTGTGGACTGACCAAAGCAGAACAGAATGGAATTATAACATCTCTCAATCCAGACACTATCCTCCTATTGATCCAGTCTAGAATTGTTTGGGCTTTCTTATCTCCCACATCTGATCAACTTGGTCAGCTAAGAGTCCTAGATCCCTTTTCCATAGGCTGTTTCACATCAACATCAACACTCTTCCACTGCTTGGCTGGGATAGTTGGTGACTTTTACATCAAAGGAGAGCATGTGGATAAATCCATCATAAGTCTCAATTTGAACGGAACTATCCAGGGTGCTGAAGCTATTTTTGAGATTGGCATCAGGACCACAGAGAGCTTCTTTGAGTTCAAGATTTCAAACTTAAAGAGATCCACCATGCCATGGAAACCTCCGGCTGCTATCATGTCTGTTTCTCTGCTTTCTCTATGATCTCAGGACAGAAATGAAAGAATTGGGGATAGGCAGTCATCTGGAGCTGTGTGTCTTAGAGCCCCAGGCCCCCTGTCTGCCCTCAAGCATTGTAATTTCTTTACTTCTTTGATTTTTCCATTTACAAGCAATCTGGAGCGCATGTAAACAGTTCTTTGACAATCATCTCTCGCATTAAGACGCCGTGAAAGCCATCTCTCCCATTCGCGGCGATGCATCGAAAGTTGAGTTTATCAGCACCGGGATTTATTGGTTGCCCTTAGAAACACCTCTGGATTTGACAACCCCAACGCATTACCGAAATCAAAGGCTCACTCCAGGGTACAGAATATTTATCAGCCCATTTGTGTAGCTTATGTTGCGTGGCTTTGTATCGGCGGGATATAAGGAATCGGGAAGTCTCTTTCTGGCTGGTGTTCCTTTCAACATGTCATCATGTTTAATTAGAAGAGAACAAAAGAGCCCTTTTCAAATCCGTGACTCAAATGTTTGCATGGGAGAACCTCCTATTATCTGAATCAAGGGATGTTTGTTGCTGGTGACAAGTCCTTGTTCAAAGACGCAGCTTCTGTGGCCTTTGCTGTTTTTCAAATGTACATTTCAGAATGCTTGCTTTTTAAAATATTTGGCAGAGTTCTCCTTTTTGGATTTTCACTCCAGGGTTAACCCTATCTTGGAAGACAGGATCAAAATGAAGACTTGTTTTGGAGTTTCTCCACTAACTCCTAGTGAGTCATGTCAGCTTAAAATTAGGGTGTGTTGTACAGGATGTGAAGTGACAGACGTGAAATTTGAGGTGCCTTATTACGAGGGTTATCCAGAAAGTAGATTACGTTTTGGAATTAAAAGTGAAAAAAGTATAGGAGAAAACATTTACCAAATGCAGTTGAAAGCCACACCCAAATACAACTTTTCAACATAGTCCCCATTCAAATCTAGGCACTTATCATAGCGATGAATGAGCTTGGAAACTCCTTCCCCACAAAACTCTGCCGCTTGCGTCCTCAGCCAGCTGGTCACCCCTTACCACAGCTGCGCATTGTTGCCAAAACACTGCGTTGGGGATGCAAGCTGCAGAGTTTTGTGGGGAAGGAGTTGCCAAGCTCATTCATTGCTATGATAAGTGCCTAGATTTGAATATAACCCTTGTATAAAATGTTAAGGGCAAAGAAGGCGATAAGAGGGATGGAGAACAGGCTAGAGCAGGTTGACGGATCTGGGCATGTTTAGCTTGATTATTTTCATGTCAAAAGCATTGCATAAATAGATTAAAAGGGGATCACAAGCAGCGAAATAGTTTTAGACCAAAAAAGGGCAACAGCGACTGCATTGTCTGTAGCTTGACATAGTTCTTCCAATGTGCGTGAGGCAGGGCATGATGGGCAAGCATATGGATGCAGATTTAGTTGTTCTGCTTCACAGTCGCACAAGGTGGAGGATTTTTCTAGGTTGTGCCATTTTGCCAGGTTGTCTTTTGATCTGCTGACTCCGCTTCTAAGTCTGTCCAGGGACTGCCAAGTTGCCCATTTTTGGTGTATCCCTGGAGGAAGACCCTCATGGGGGGCCATTCAGTTGGAATTGCCTGATTTTGCTGCCCAAAGGTATACTCTTGCTGTTGCTGGAGGAACATTTAGAGGAGTGGTGGTTCTCATGAGACTTTTCCTTGATTTGAGTCTACTGGGAGGAGGCTGATAGCCATGCAGTGGGTGGCTTTCATCGTGTTCAACCTTATTTCTCTCGCAATTGGCAGCAACTTCCCATTGCACATCGGGGGGGGGGGGATGCCAACTAGCTTATAGAGTCTATCAACAGGTGAAGGTTTAAGACATCCTGTGGTTATTCTACACATCTCATTCAGTGTTGTGTTTACCTGCTTTACATGGGGATTGTTCTCAAGACCCTTGATCCTTTGAGTCACCCTCCTCTGGACACATTCCAGCTTAGAGTCAACATCTCTTCAATTGCAGTGCCCAGAATTGGGCACAGTATTCCCGTTGTTTTATTCTTGTATAAAACCTGTGACAATTATTGCAAAGAACCTCATAAAATGTGGGCTGGACAATGCTCCTGTGCGTTGGATGGGGAATGGGTTGACTGGCCAAACTCAAAGGGAGCTTCCAAGAAGGGGCCAGTGGGGAGCCACAGGGTTCTGTCCTGGGCCATTCAGGATCTCTATCTATCATCTGAGTGAAGGAATAGAATGCACTTATCACATTTGCAGATGCAAATTGGGAGGGAAAGCTAATACGAGGGTTGAATGAAAAGTAATGCCTTCACCTTCGTTACTTGGGTTTGGATGGGAATATTTTAATAAATCAAACGCAGAAACAATCCTTAGAATGTGCTCTGTAACTACCACTATTCACTTCTCCACATAATCACCAGACAATTGGATACATTTCTGCCAGCAATGAACAAGTTTTCTGAATCTGTCACGGAAGAAGTCGACACTCCGTTTCCGCAACCAGCATCACACAGGACCCATTGTGCACAGATCTTCCGATAGCCAAGCAAAGCAATAATGTGACCCACATGTTCTTGTGAAATGCTGATTATGCTTGAAATTTCTCTGTGGGTGATATGACGATCATCCTGAATCAATCTGCCAAACTTTTGCTTGTGAAACTCAGTGGTTGTTGTCACAGGACGTCCAACTCTTTGTTTGTCACGCAAGTCAGATGTTCCCACCTCAACATCTTTCAACTTACTCCCATAGTACTCACATCAACACAATCACCATAGGGGCTGGGCTGTGGCGCAGGCTAGTAAGCAGCCTGCTGCAATAAATCACTCTGACCATGAGGTCATGAGTTCGAGGCCAGCCCGTGGTGGGGTGAGCATCCGTCAATTAAAAATAAAAAATAGCCCTTGCTCATTGCTGACCTAGCAACCCAAAAGATAGTTGCATCTATCAAGTAGGAGATAAGGTACAACTTATAAAAAGTGGGGAGGCAAATTACACTAATTTACGACGTTGGAATGAGGAAGTGCGGTCAGAGTGGATGATGAAGCAGCTGCTCCCCCCTGTGGCCGAATTGAACATCCCCTCAGGAGAAGGTTAAATTGCCTCTGCGTCTGTCTGTCTCTGTCTCGTTTCTATGCGTATATGGGCATTGAATGTTTGCCCTATATGTGTATAATGTGATCCGCCCTGAGTCCCCTTTGGGGTGAGAAGGGCGGAATATAAATACTGCAAATAAATAAATAAATAAATAAATAAACAGCTTGCATTCTCGGATGAATTTCCTTTGGGGTGACACCTTCTGCTGTCAAGAATTCAATTACTGCACTTTGCTTAAGTCGCATTGACTGACCATCTGCGCAGGGTTCCATATTTCATACTTTAACAACACAACTGTTCAATGCTAAGGCTTCCCGCCAAATGGAACTGTAGAGGAGAATCTACTGAACAAGCCCGTACCTGTCGCAGACCAGGACTGCCATCTGTTGAGGAGTTATGAAGGTGGAGGCATTACTTTTCATTCAACCCTCGTACCAAGGAGGACAGCACTAGGCAAAATATCTCCCAGCAAATTCCTAACCAGCTGAACCAGAATCCCCAGGCGGCATGGCTTGGGACACAGCCTGCATTTCTTTGAGGAATCTAGAAGCTAAATCTGCGAAAAAAGCAACATTTCCAAGCTCTTCTTCATGGTCGCGCCAAGAACCGTTTGCGCACTGCATAAGAACAACCGGCTATTAATGCATTCACGTCAGGCAGAGCGGAACATGCGTTGGTGAAATTAATTTGAAGTAAAGTTTTATTGCTAGCTGCTAACATGGAACTGGGTGGGGGAAGGAAGACGAATGGCGTTGTCCGCAAGCAGCCAGATCTTCCAACGAAGAGGAAAAAGGAGGAGAGGGAAATCGGAAGCACGTTGGACAAAACAACACAAGCTGAAAGTCACTATTAAAGAATCATAGATATTAAGACTCTGCTGAAGTGATGCAGAATCTTGCCTATTCTTGATCATCTCTTCTTCTATGGCCTTGGTTATGGCTTATGATTCATTCTCTAAGGGTGCATCTACACCAGGTATGGTCAAACTTGGTCCCTCCAGGTGTTTTGGACTCCAACTCCCACCGTTCCTAACAGCCTCAGGCCCTTTTCTATCCCCCCTCAGCCACTTAAGCGGCTGAGGGGGGATAGAAAGGGGCCTGAGGCTGTTAGGAATGGTGGGAGTTGGAGTCCAAAACACCTGGAGGGACCAAGTTGGACCATGCTGGATCTACAATGCAGTTTGACATCATTCGGACAGCTCCAGGAGAATGACGAATACCCCTTTAGTAGCATCGTGCCTGCAGCGCCCAGGGCTTGGTTGTTTCCCTTCCGCATTAGAAGGACTTGGTCATGGCTCATTGGCAGGCTAATTTCAAGGCAATGAAAACCAATGGCAAGTGTTACATCCTCCTGTCTGAGTGGCACCTTAAAGACCTTTGGACTTCAAGATGCACCAATGCAGAAAACGAAAGAACTGGCAACACGGTTTCCGTGTTGCAGAATAAACAGAGAGCATTTTATTTATTTATTTATTTATTTGCAGTATTTATATTCTGCCCTTCTTTCTCACCCCAAAGAGGACTCAGGGCGGATCACAATGTACACATACTGTCAGAGCGATTTGCTAGGCACACATGCAGCAGAAGTCGCTGACGAGAAAATACTAGATAAAAATGACGCTGGAGTCTTCAGCTCTCTATCAAAAGTTTTACTCACGAGCGGAATACACAGTACTCACGCAGGCACAGACGGGAAGGAAAAACAAAGAAGAAAGATAGGAAGCAGAGGGCAATTTATCCCAGACTCTGCTGTCTGATGCAATCCAAGTTTGCAGGCACTTAACCCTTTACATACTGACATAGTAAATAGTACACAGTGCATGATGCAATCTCCAGCACACATTGCACCACCATGACTCAATTTCATTTAAACAAATCTATATACAATCATTCCTACTTTAACACATACAAGGGAAACATTCAGTGCCATATGAACATAGAGACAGAGACGAGAAAACACTAGATAAAAATGTCGCTGGAGTCTTCAGCTCTCTATCAAAAGTTTTACTCACGAGCGGAATACACAGTACTCACGCAGGCACAGATGGGAAGGAAAAACAAAGAAGAAAGTAAGATAGGAAGCAGAGGGCAATTTACCCCAGACTCTGCTGTCTGATGCAATCCAAGTTTGCAGGCACTTAACCCTTTACATACTGACATAGTAAACAGTACACAGTGCATGATGCAATCTCCAGCACACATTGCACCACCATGACTCAATTACATTTAAACAAATCTATATACAATCATTCCTACTTTAACACATACAAGGGAAACATTCAGTGCCATATGAACATAGAGACAGAGACAGAGACAGACACAGAGGCAATTTAACCTTCTCCAGCTTCCAGCTTCCTGAGAATATGCTCGATTCCAGCCATAGGGGGAGCTGCTGCTTCATCATCCACTGTGATGCCGAGTCCTTGGATACTTCCTCATTCCAAACGCTGCTGAACGATTTTTATGGTGTCGTAAATTAGCTAAATTAGCCTCCCCACATAGTGGGGACACAATATAGGACACATTGTTGTCCTATATTGGACTTTTAATTTCTTGAATGATTGTTTCAATATTTTGCTATTACAGTAGAGTCTCACTTATCCATGCTAAACTGGCCGGCAGAACCTTGGATAAGCGAATATCTTGGATAATAAGGAGGGGTAAAGGAAAAGCCTATTAAACATCAAATTAGGTTATGATTTTACAAATTAAGCACTGAAACATCATGTTATACAACAAATTTGTCAGAAAAAGTAGTTCAATACGCAGTAATGCTATGTTGTAATTACTGTATTTACGAATTTAGCACCAAAATATCACGATATATTGAAAACATTGAGTACAAAAATGCCTTGGATAATCCAGAAACTTGGATAAGTGAGGATTACTGTAATTAGTTTTAACCAGATGCTTGTTTGTTTTAACCGCTTATCTTATGATGTTATATGATTTGCTGGGCTTGGCCCGTGTGAGCAACTCTGAGTCCCCATTGGGGAGATGGAGGTGGCATATAAAAATAAAGTTATTATTCTTATTATTCTTATTCTTATTCTTCTTATTATTATTATTACAGTAGAGTCTCACTTATCCAACACTCGCTTATCCAACGTTCTGGATTATCCAATGCATTTTTGTAGTCAATGTTTTCAATACATCGTGATATTTTGGTGCTAAATTCGTAAATACAGTAATTATTACGTAGCATTACTGTGTAATGAACTACTTTTTCTGCCAAATTTGTTGTATAACATGATGTTTTGGTGCTTAATTTGTAAAATCATAACCTAATTTGATGTTTAATAGGCTTTTCCTTAATGCCTCCTTATTATCCAACATATTCGCTTATCCAACATTCTGCTGGCCCGTTTATGTTGGATAAGTGAGACTCTACTGTATTATTATTATTATTATTATTATTATTATTATTATTATTATTATGGTACCTAAATTTCCTACTTGATAGATGCAACTATCTTTCGTGTTGCTTGGGTCAACAACGAGCTGGGCTATTTTTTTATTTTAATGGTCGGGTGCTCACTCTGACATGGGCTGGCCTCGAACTCATAGTGATTTATTGCAGCTGGCTACTAACCAGCCTGTGCCACAGCCTGGCCCTATTTTAATATAAACTGTATTAAATTTAATAGAATAGGGTATCACTTGTGGCCGAGTTTGTCTTCCAAGGATAGAGTCTTGGCGGTGGGTCCGTAAATAACTACAGAGACCTGTTCTGGATCTACATGGTCTTTCTTCCACAGTGAGGATATGCATTTCCAAGTGGAGGTGGTCATGATGAGGGTTTGGTTGAGGTGCCTTCCTCCTGGCAGGTTTCTCCCTTTCACCCTCCCTGCGTTCTCCTCAAAATCCATAGCATTGTTGGTAACAGCTGACCTCCAGTTAGATGCTCAAGGGCCAGGGCTTCCTAGTTAAATCTCTTTTGCTGACAGTAAAGTCATTGCTTTGGGAGATGTTGATGTGGCTTTTGGACAACGGGACATTCAGTCCAGCGAAAGCTGATGGTGGGGGATCATGGCTTTGATGCTGGTGGTCTTCGCTTCCTCTTCCAGATGCTGACTGTTGAGGGTTGTAGAAATAAATAAAAAGAAGCTTTACCACAGTTTCTGAATCAAGATAAACCCTGCGGTATAATAAAATGTCACTCAGGCTTGTGTAACAAGTAACAATATCTTTACTTCAGTTCAAAAGTTCAGACAGGGCAACAATATATACAGCAGTCTTTCTAAATTTACACAGAGAACATAGGGAATGAACAGTCTCTTTAAACAGTCTTTAAATATGCCTCATTTGCCTTATAAATAATCAGGCTTTGGAGAGTATGGCAGCCATTTCCTTCCTGTCCGTTTTCAGTCAGCTTCTCTCTTCCCTCTCAGAGATGAAAGTGGCAGTTAAAACCGTTTGTCTCAGCACCAAGCTAGAGACAGCAGCCAATTGGAATTCTGGCTCCTGACTGGCTCAGCCAATCAGCTGTCGCCACATACTCTTTCTAGTCAACTCATCACATCATGGTGCCTCTTTTACAAATCCTCACACTGACCTTTGTCTGCCTGTCTTCCTCCTAAGAGATTTGCAGGATTTTTTCAGGGCAACACTGGTGGAATTGTTCCAGAAGTTGAGAGTGCTGTTTGAAGATGGCCCAAGTAGAAAATGAAGACAAACCAACAACATGGTTTCCTTGCAGCAGAACAAACAGGGAGCATTTTAATACAAACTGTATTAAATTTAATATAAACCACCTATTCCAGTTCTATTGAAATGTTGGTTTTCTAGCATTTAGGACTTCAGCTCCAAGACTTCCTGACCATTAGCCAGATTATGGAAACTGAAGTCCAAAACATTTGTATGACCAAATTCTACTTGATTTGGCTTCCATCAAATACTTTTTTTTTTCATGTCAGGAGTGACTTGAGAAACTGCAAGTCACTTCTGGTGTGAGAGAATTGGTTGTCTGCAAGGACATTGGCCGGATGTTTTGATATTTACTACCATCCTTGTGGGAGGCTTCTCTCATGTTGCCGCATGGAGCTAGAGCTGACAGAGGAAGCTCATCCACACTCTCCCTGGGCTGGATTTGATCAGGCAACCTTCAGGTCAGCAACACAACTTTCAAGCCAACACAAAGGTTTAATCCACTGCACCACTGAGGGCTCCAACCATCAACTACTGATGCACCGCTTTCCTGTTGATGCAACGGCATTTGAGGGACCAAGTTTGGAGAAGTTACTATCTTGGACTATAGCTTCCAGATTCTGGAAGTTGCAGTGCTCCTAAGTGCTGGAAAGGGCCCTCCTGGACCTGTTCCTTCAACTCTTGGGGATCTCAAAACAATCACAGAGAGGGAAGGGTGGGGCGGACATTATAATGATATTTCACATCAAACGCAGCTATTTATCAGATTCCGAAGAGTCTGAGAGGCATAATTAGAGTTTATATAGATTGCTTTGGCAAATTAACAGCAATTGGAGTGCTTTGATATTTCTCACCCAGCTGGAGAAATCTTGGTCTTTCTTTTTGTTTTAATGTGCAAAGTTGATTTGTTTTTAAACTCTTTCTTCTGCCTCTGCTCCTGCTGGGCATTTAGAGGGAAGCAAACAGGGATGATTAGTTGAGTCTTAACAGCTGATCCATTTTGCCTCCTTGATTTTGTTTGGAATTCGTTTAACGTGGAAATTAAATGAGAACAGGACGCTTCGTCTTTATACAGCAAATTACGGGCTTCATGCAGCGGATAGATGGTGTCCTGAAGACTGCAATTACTGAGAATCAGCACCAATGAGCTCAATGGGGTTTGCTTTCTTGAATGGCCCTAATGAAGGGTGGCAATGCGGGAGGTACAATCACATATAGGATTGGAGCCAATAATTAGCAAGAGTCCTGGGTCAGCGTGCCCCTTTCATTCTGATGCCAGCTCCAAAACAAGAACATGATAGGTGTTGGTAGATCGGCTGGAGGTCCACTTTTCAAGATGGTTGGTTAGATCTGGATCTGGATGCAATTCCAGGGCTTCCTAAAACTTTGTCCAAGAAAAATGGCAAACATCAATGCTGTTGGATCAGGGTTATTGGTGGTAAATGGATGCAGCAGATGGACTGCAGCAAAAGAAAACATCTATTTATCAGATGGATCCTAGCATCCTCTAGAACAGTGGTTCTCATCCTGTGGGTCCCCAGGTATTTTGGCCTACAACTCCCAGAAATCTCAGCCAGTTTGCCAGCTGTTAGGATTTCTGGGAGTTGAAGGCCAAAACATCTGGGGATCCGCAGGTTGAGAACCACTTCCCTAGAAATAATACAGTTTGATAGCACTTGAACGGCCATAGATCGATGCTATGGAATCATGGGAGTTGTCATTTTACAAGGTCTTTGTTGTGGTAATCTCTGAGCGGTTAGACTCAATTCAACCCTCTCTGGGGGAGATTCCACCAAAATCAGCAGAGTAGCAAAAGCAAAGCTTTCAAATGCAACAGTTACTTACACGGGGCGAGCAAGAGAAGCCTTTGTCTATTTAGGATTGCAATGGACTGCAGAGTCTCAATAAAAGTTCAAAAAGTATTTATTCAGGTAAAAAGAACTCCATTGTAGATAGAAAGGCTTGGGAGCTGTCTAGTCTACCCTAGACTGGTTTCTAAGGAAAAATAAGAAAGGAAAAATAACAAACATCTAAATAGTTACATCTTAGAATCATAGAATAGTAGAGTTGGAAGAGACCTCATGGGCCATCCAGTCCAACCCCCTGCCAAGAAGCAGGAAATCGCATTCAAAGCACCCCCGACAGATGGCCATCCAGCCTCTGCTTAAAAGCCTCCAAGGAAGGAGCCTCCACCACAGCCCGGGGGAGAGAGTTCCACTGTCGAACAGCCCTCACAGTGAGGAAGTTCTTCCTGATGTTCAGGTGGAATCTCCTTTCCTGTAGTTTGAAGCCATTGTTCCGTGTCCTAGTCTGCAGGGCAGCAGAAAACAAGCCTGCTCCCTCCTCCCTATGACTTCCCTTCACGTATTTGTACATGGCTATCATGTCTCCTCTCAGCCTTCTCTTCTGCAGGCTAAACATGCCCAGCTCTTTAAGCCGCTCCTCATAGGGCTTGTTCTCCAGACCCTTAATCATTTTAGTCGCCCTCCTCTGGACGCTTTCCAGCTTGTCAACATCTCCCTTCAACTGTGGTGCCCAAAATTGGACACAGTATTCCAGTTGTGGTCTGACCAAGGCAGAATAGAGGGGGAGCAGGACTTCCCTGGATCTAGACGCTATTCCCCTATTGATGCAGGCCAGAATCCCGTTGGCTTTTTTAGCTGCTGCATCACATTGTTGGCTCATGTTTAACTTGTTGTCCACGAGGACTCCAAGGTCTTTTTCGCACACACTGCTGTCAAGCCAGGCGTCCCCCATTCTGTATCTTTGATTTCCATTTTTTCTGCCGAAATGAAGTATCTTGCATTTGTCCCTGTTGAACTTCATTTTGTTAGTTTCGGCCCATCTCTCTAGTCTGTCAAGATCATTTTGAATTCTGCTCCTGTCTTCTGGAGTGTTAGCTATCCCTCCCAGTTTTGTGTCGTCTGCAAACTTGATGATCGTGCCTTCTAACCCTTCGTCTAAGTCGTTAATAAAGATGTTGAACAGAACCGGGCCCAGGACGGAGCCCTGCGGCACTCCACTTGTCACTTCTTTCCATGATGAAGATGACGCATTGGTGAGCACCCTTTGGGTTCGTTCGCTTAGCCAATTGCAGATCCACCTAACCGTAGTTTTGTCTAGCCCACATTTTACTAGTTTATTTGCCAGAAGGTCGTGGGGGACTTTGTCGAAGGCCTTACTGAAATCCAGGTAGGCTACATCCACAGCATTCCCTGTATCTTGCCAGGAGAGATGGCAGGACATGTTGTTAGCTTGAAGAACAAGGGGAGAAGAAAGAACCAAAGTGGTTCCAACCTCATGGTCCAGTTTATTAGGGCCATAAAAGACATTCTGACCAATGAGAAGTTAGTGTCCCTAGAGATTCACATTTCTGCTAACTTCAAAGTAAGGGATGTGACATGAACAGGATAGAGTGTAACACAGTAAAGCCTGTCTAGGCATGCTTTGGAAACAGGGAAAGGATTCCCTCAATCTAACTCTATCATCTATCTAACTACATCTAGACTTGAGTAGTCCAGGGTGATTCCCAACAGTCTTCATCCTTCACTGCCAAAGTACGCCACTGCCTCACCAAACTCCAACTCCCAGGATTGGATAGCATCAACGCATGGCAGTTTAAGTAGTGTCAAACTGCATTGATATTTTCTTCCTTAGTCTATGAAATCTTCTGCTGTCAATTTCTTCTCTTAGGGTGCCTCTTCACTGTGGAATTGATGTCTCAATATGATGGAATCGTGGGAGATGCAGTTTTGTCAAGTGATTTCCGCTCTGGTTCAGAAGCCCGGTGTTTAAAGCTCCCCAAACGACCAAAGATGCCTATATTCACCTTGGCCAAGCGTGGATGCCAGCAGAATCTGTGCTGACATACCTGCAATTGTGAACATGCAGGTTTATTTACAGTACGTTGACAACTATTCAAAGCCAAGACACTTTGCTGTGCCGAATGCTGCTTGGCCCAGGTCGGTGCCGGCTAGGATCCACTTCTTAATAGGTGGAGGAATGCCACCTGTCATTGCTGTTGATTGGTTTGCAGGTGTGGCAAGAGTTGGATAAAATTTTATTGCATGATTTGAAGTTAGTGGCTGTTCTCCGTCCACCTGGGGATGGGGAGCAGGAGGAAAGGAATGTGCCTGCTCTGGGGCTATTGGTATTAATGGCTCTGGTCCGAAATGGGACAATGGATTTCATCTGGTCACATAATGGGTCTGATCTGGGGACTGGGATGAGGAAATGTTCCCAGGAATAAAGTGAAAGGGAATCTGGGAAAACCCAGTGGTTCTTCTTAAACCCATTAAGTGTTCCCCAGGGCATTATGAGGGGATTAAGGCTTTGGGTTGTGGTGTGTTTTCCGGGCTGTCTGGCCCTGTTCCAGAAGTATTCTCTCCTGACGTTTCGCCCACATCTATGGCAGGCATCCTCAGAGGTTGTGAGGTATATGCTTTTCCTAAACTGAATGTTGAAATGTGCCTTGAGGTGTGGGGTGCACCTGCAGTGCTTGTGTCAATCTTGGTGGGTTCATTGGGAAGACACCTGAAATTGGCCAAAATGTGTTCTTGTTTCATCAAACTTCAATTCCCAGGATTCCCTAGCATTGAGTCATGACTGTTAAAGCAGTGTCAAGCTGCATTAATTTTACAGTGTGGATGCACCCTTACTCTTTAAGGCAGTAGTTCTCAACCTGTGGGTCCCCAGGTGTTTTGGCCTACAACTCCCAGAAATCCCAGCCAGTTTACCAGCTGTTAGGATTTCTGGGAGTTGAAGGCCAAAACATCTGGGGACCCCAGGTTGAGAACCACTGCTCTAAGGTGCTTCAAGATTCCTTTTTAGACATAACTATATTTAATGTGTTGTCAAAAGCTTTCATGGCTGGAATCATTGGGTTGCTGTGAGTTTTCCAGGTTGCATGGCCATGTTCAAGAAACATTGTTTCCTGACATTTCACTCACATCTGCCATAGATGTGGCCAAAATGTCAGGAGAGAATGCTTCTGGAACAAAGCCATACAGCCCGGAAAACTCACAGCAACCCAATAACTATATTTTACTATCATTTGGTCACTGAGATCTCCTTCAAGTCTTTATTGGTATCCAAGGTTCCTGAGGCCGCTGTCCCATTCTCACGTTCCGGATGGGACGTCTCATTGAACCTCATGTGACTGATGCGCATGTAAGCCATGCCTAGAATCCCCCTGTCAGTGTGCGGTTTTAGACATATTATTTCCCACCAGGGAATAAGCCAAGCTAATCTTAATAACTCTTAATTCTGAGTAAACCTGCTGAGTGACATGGCACAACTGCATGCCTGAAACTCCTGGATGCTAAGAGGAAATTGGGAAGGTTTTGACAAATCAGAGAAAACCAAGGCAGGGCAGAATTAATGCCATGGCTCAATGCTATAGAAACATGGGAGTTGTAGTTTGGAAGCACCAAGACCCTCTAGCAAAGAAACATAAATACCTTGTGAAACTACAACTCCCAGGGTTCCATAGCATTGAGCCTTAAGAGTTAATTAGGATCCAACTGCCTTAAGCCTACAGCGCAGGTGCATCTCTAATCTCACTGCAAATCCTGGTTATTTTGTCAGCGGATATTAAACGCTCTTGTTTCACTGAGAGTAATTGCAACTGGCAACGTTTTCATAACTTGAGTTGCGACTGACTTGTCGAACGGGGAGACAAATTTAAAAGATTTAATTCTGCAAAACCTTGCCTCGCGCTTGCATTTGGTTATCAAAGCCCTTTTGTTGTTGTTGTAATCTTTCTTGTTCTCACCCTGCCTCTTGCTCCTCGGGAGGACCTGAAGACACGTGAATCCAATTAGCATTAAAGGCAGACCCCGAGGTCTCGGATAACGGAGTTATCGCTTAATAGCACATTTTATGCAAATGCTTCATCCTTCGGGAGGGAGGTGCGAGAAAAACAGCTCACTCCCTTTTGTAAAAAAGCAGTGACAACAAAACCTGGGATTATCTGCTCCGGGGTGGCCCCAATTTCGATTCTGGTGGAGAGATAGCTGGACATTTGTCTTATGTGGAATTGAGGTCGGCGGAAGCAGATGTGGACATTTGGTGCCATGCTGTATGCCAGTGATGGTCAACCTATGACACGTGTGTCAGCACTGACACGCCTAGCCATTTTTGCTGACATGCTGCCGCACGCAGATTGATTGGATGACTATCTGAGACCTACTTGCCTTTCGGAAAGCCTGCAAAACATTTATCTTCCGACAAGCTTTTGATGGGTGAAAAACTCGGGGCTATGTCTGTTTTTCTTGTTATTTTAAAGCAAATTGTATTGTTTAATCTATTTCTGTAAACCACTCCGAGCCAAACTGGGAGTAGCGGTATACAAGTCTAATAAATAAATAAATAAATAAATAAATAAATAAATAAAGCCTTTTGTGACCAAATTTGGTGTGATTTGGTCCAGTGGTTTTGCTCTTTACTCCATGGGAATTATGCACATTACATATATAATATATATAATATTATTGTAGTATATTATTATACGAGGGCTATCCAGAAAGTAGGCTTCGTTTTGGATTTTAAAAAGATCAAAGTATAGGATAAATAATTTACCATATGCAGCTGAAAGACACATCCCAAAACTACAATCTCATGTAATCCCCATTTAAATTTAGCCACGTTTCTTATAGATAAATGAGTTTGAAAAGTACTGCACCAGTAAATTCCCCGCTTGTGTCGTCAGCTCTTCCCCCTTCTCCCTTCCTGCAGCATAGCCAAAACGCTGCGCTGCCAGCCACGGCCCCATTGTTGGAAACGGAGGAGAGAGGCGGCAAATGTACTGGTGCAGTACTTTTCAAACTCATTTATCTATAAGAAACGTGGCTAAATTTAAATGGGGATTACATGAGATTGTAGTTTTGAGATGTGTCTTTCAGCTGCATATGGTAAATGATTTATCCTATACTTTTTAAAATCCAAAACGTAGCCTACTTTCTGGATAGCCCTCGTATTATTACTATTATATTATTATATTATTGATTATTCATGACTACATTGAAACTACGATAGAGAGAAATCAGCGTGGAAACTGCAAGAGGTACCATAGATTGTTGTACATGGAAATAATGGTAGTAAATAGTTTTTGATTTATTAAATACAGTTATATATTACAATTATATATTTTTGTTATTTAAACTATATATATTGTGAAATTGTGGGTTTTTTTCCCTAAGTGACACACCACCCAAGTCATGCTAGGTTTTTTGGTGAATTTTGACACACCAAGCGCAAAAGGTTGCCCATCATTGCTGTATGCAGATGCGCATGAGATGTGCCCAAAATGAGGATGCGATGTGCATGGGGTTGCATTTCTCATGTAGCCGATGCCTAGCATTCTGTTAGTGCCTTACACATGTCTATATTTTTCCTATAGAAACAGCTGGATGTCTTGGAGAAGAGAAGGTTAAGAGAAGAAGACCTGAGAACCATATTTAAATGCTGAAAGGCTGTCACATGGAGGAGGAAGGGAAAAACTTGTTTTCTGCTGCCCAAGACAGCAATGGATTCAAATCTTGGGATAAGAGGGTCCATGTAAACATTAGCCATAACCGCCTCTGAGAAGAGCTGTTTGACCATGGAATATGGTGCTGCTTTGGAGTCTGGTGGAGTCTCCTTCTCTGGAGGTTTTTAAGCAGAGGCTGGATGGCCGTCTGTTGGGAGGGCTTGGGTGGTGTCTTCCTGCTTGGAAGAATGGGTTGGACTGGATGGCACTGTAGGTCTTTTTCAATTCTCTGATTCCTTGATGACATCAAGGAGAAAGATCATATACTCATGGAGTTTTGTTGCAACTTTTTTTTGTATCAGGAACAACTTGAGAAACTGCAAGTCGCTTCTGGTGTGAGAGAATTTACCATCTGCAAGGATGTTGTCCAGAGGATGCAGGGGATGTTTCGATGTTTTACCATCCTTGTGGGAAGATTTTCTCATGTCCTAGTATGGGGAGCTGGAGCTGACAGAAGGAGTTCATCCATGCTGTCCCCGGATTTGCACAGTCCTGCCGGCACAAAGGTTTAACCCACATGGCCATACAGCCCGGAAAACTCTCAGTAACTCAGTGATTCCAGCCATGAAAGCCTTCGACAACAACCAACTGATAAAAAGGTAAAGGTTTCCCCTGACGTTAAGTCCAGTCGTGTCCAACTCTGGGGTTTGGTGCTCATCTCCATTTCTAAGCCGAAGAGCCGGCGTTGTCCACAGACACCTCCAAGGTCATGTGGCTGGCATGACTGCATGGAACACCGTTACCTTCCAGCCGGAGCGGTACCTATTGATCTACTCACATTGGCATGTTTTCGAACTGCTAGTGTGGCAGAAGCTGGAGCTAACAGCGGGCGCTCACTCTGCTCCCCGGATTTGAACCTGGGACCTTTTGGTCTGCAAGTTCAGCAGCTCAGTGCTTTAACACACTGAGCCACCAGAGGCACCAATCAATTGATAGTCAGAGGTTTTTGAGAATGGAAGAGACTGCAAGGGTCATCCAGTCCAACCTACATCTCTCATGCAGACATAAAGCACTCCAAACAGATGGCCATCCAGCCTCTGTTTAAATATCTCCAAAGAAGGCGACTCCATCAACTTTGAGGTAGCAGCGGATTCCACTCCGTTGGTTTGAATCCATGGGTTTACTCCATTTTCTTGCTCTAGGACTCGTTTAATTCTTAAAATGGCTTTGTCTAAGAGCCTTCCCTTCTGGGTGGACAATTTCCCTTTGCCTGGAAACCCACCGAGCGTGTCCTGCACTTTGACTGAACTGCCCGTTCCCTCGCCGGCTCTGTTGCCGTCTTTGGCATTTTCCGGCTCCGGGACTGTATTGACTCTTGTTCGGAATATGCTTTCTATTCTGCTGGGAAGCATCATCATGCCTCTTCATTGCCTCTGACATTTTTTGTCCATTATCTCCGGAGTTTGCCCAGAGGAGAGAAATAAATAGTTCGGAGATGTTCTTCAAGGGTGGATTTGGGGAGAGGGGAGGGGCGGGATTCAATCAAATGTCGGTGCCGTGCTGGGCCTTTGATACCATTTGCGTACAGCACGGCCCCGATGATTTATTCACTCCCTGCTCCATTCTTTGAAGGAGGCGGCGGGCTTAATTCTGGCCTCCGGAGGAAACGATCGGCTTTATGGGCAAAACAGCAGGAATAATCAAGACGAACGTTTGGGGATAACAGGCAAAGGAACAGCAGCCACAGTCAGTCACTCACAGTTTTGTGTCCTGACAGTGTTGCGTGGCGTCGAGAAAGCAGGCCCAGCCAAGGAGAACAAAGCCCGGCAGGAAAGGCTGGTGGAGCTGGGCATGTTCAGAAGATGGAGCGATGCCACAGGGAAGAGCGGACGGGTTGGTTCTCTGCTGCCCTGCCCACAGATGAAGGGCCAGGTCTAATGGGTTCACATTACAGGAGGGAAGATTTATATTGAAAGTACTTTGCACACCGAAAGGAAGAATCAGTATGCAAAATTCTGAGGTCTGACACGAAATGCACAGTTCTGCAGCTGATTTTTGTGGTTCCCATTTCTGATGTTTGACCTGTGTCCATTTATCCCAGGCTTGGCCAAACTTGTTGGATTTTTGGTTGTGTGTATATGAAATGTAAATCAAGTGTTTCTGCTGTTTTGCAAGTGTGTGTTTCAGCAATGAAACAGTTAACAGCAGGCCAGTTTGACTGACAGCCTGCTGTGACCTATGAGACATGATTTCCGGCCTTGGAGGTCGGAACCTCCTTTGGACTAAGGAATGTGCCTTCTTATCTGTCTGTTGAGCTGTGTGAGAGAAGAGCCGAGCTGAAGAATGCCGGCTTCGAGCGATGGAGTTTGCTGCAATTGTAAATATCTCTGTAAATATTAAATAGATGTTTGAACTTCAGACTGCAGATGTCTTTGAGTCTGACTTTGGAGGAAGTGGTGAGGGCAGAAATTCATCAATTCATCAGGGTGCTGGTCCGGAGCATGATTGATCAATGGTGTTTGAAGAAACCCACCCAACACGCACCCTGACCCCTGGCACTGGTCATGACCCTCCAGGTGTGATTGGACCTTCGCAGTTAATTGCATCAACTCTCAGTGTTGGAGACTGGGCCGGAGGGGAAGTAAAGGAGAGAATTCCAAGAGTGCAATAAAACAAGCCTTTTATTGTTGTGACTCAGCCTCAGAGTGACTCTGATGAGGATTTTGGGATACAGGTTCAAGATAGAGGGATTCAGGTTCAGGATGAGTTTCAAGATGACTCTGATGGGAATTATGGGATTGAAGTGCAGGGTGTTCCTGCTGTGGAAGATGGGGAACAAGGAGGCTTTCCCACGGGAGGAAATAATAATAATAATAATAATAATAATAATAATAATAATAATAATAATAATAACCAGTACAAGAAAACCACACTACAAACTAGAGCTGACAGCTGGCACAACAAAACACTGCATGGAAAGTTCCTTGACAAAATTGAAGGAAAAGCTGATAAGGAGAAGACCTGGCTCTGGCTCACGAATGGGACCCTGAAGAAGGAGACAGAAGGCCTGATCCTTGCAGCCCAGGAGCAAGCCATCAGAACAAAGGCAATTAAGGCCAAGATCGAAAAATCAGCTAATGACCCAAAATGCAGACTGTGCAAGGATACCGACGAAACCATTGATCATATCCTCAGCTGCTGTAAGAAAATCGCACAGACAGACTACAAACAGAGGCACAACTATGTGGCCCAAATGATTCATTGGAACTTATGCCTCAAGTACCACCTCCCAGCAGCAAAGAACTGGTGGGATCACAAACCTGCAAAAGTATTGGAAAATGAGCACGCAAAGATACTGTGGGACTTCCGAATCCAGACTGACAAAGTTCTGGAACACAACACACCAGACATCACAGTTGTGGAAAAGAACAAGGTTTGGATCATTGATGTTGCCATCCCAGGTGACAGTCGCATAGATGAAAAACAACAGGAAAAACTCAGCTGCTATCAGGACCTCAAGATTGAACTTCAAAGACTCTGGCAGAAACCAGTACAGGTGGTCCCGGTGGTGATGGGCACACTGGGTGCTGTGCCAAAAGATCTCAGCCGGCATTTGGAAACAATAGACATTGACAAAATCACCATCTGCCAACTGCAAAAGGCCACCCTACTGGGATCTGCACACATCATCCGAAAATACATCACACAGTCCTAGACACTTGGGAAGTGTTCGACTTGTGGTTTTGCGAAACGAAATCCAGCATATCTATCTTGTTTGCTGTGCCATACAACGTCGTTGTGTTGATAGTAATAATAAGTTTATTTATATGCCGCCTCCATCTCCCCCGAAGGGGACTCGGGGCGGCTTACAGCAAAATCAAAATACAAGCAATGATAAAATATAAAACATCAAAGGACAACAACAAACCAATAATAAAATATACACAATATGTGAAAAAACACAACACAGAATTAAAACATCAAATTAAAAACAATGAGGTTGCAATAGTGGATAAGCAAGGTGCACATTATGAGTAACAAATTCGTAAATAGATAAAAGTGCATTAGAATAGTGTTGTTGATGCTGATGTTTCTCAGGTGCAAGAAGCAGGAAGGGAGAGCAGTTCTCAGCCTGATAACACTAACAAGCAATTTGGCCTTGACGATACTCTGGATCAGGCCAGCCGCTTGGAATTTAGGGGAGTTCGTAGAAGTCTTAGAATTGCAAATAAGAGAGAGGTCAAAGGACAAAGGAATGCCTTCATGTTATGCTATTAAAACAGTCGAGGAATCTTTGTCAAAGCAACGTCTCGTTTGAGTTAGAAGCAGCTCTTGCTTTCTTGGGTTATCCTGTAACCAAGTTCATGGGACTATGTCATGTATTAGTGGAACCTTGTTTTATGCCTAAGATTTTCTTGGATTAATCTGTATAGCCTTGGTTTACTTTTGCCTTTTAGGAACTATTTATTTCCTATTTCCTAATAAACTACAAAAGACTTCAACCTGTGTACAGCCTGGTGTGTTCCGCAAGGTGAAGCTATCCTGCGGTGCGACATTTATTGTTACCACAGCTAATGATAAGTCAAACAGCCGTAGGCACCCACTCTAGTGGGGACGTACCATGCAAATGACCATTGCAACATGTGCGTAGCAAACAAAGAATATATATCTTGGCTTATCTAAAATTGACCAATGGCTGAGGGTCTTCCTCACCTTCCACACCTACTTGGCATAAATGACACCTGTGACCTCACTTGTTTACTCTGAGCTTTCTTCTCTCTTTTGAACTTTCTGGAGAAAGGCACCAGCTCACAGGAAGGGAGGGGCATATGCAGAGGCAAAGCCACATAGGCAAAAGTTTACTATTTTCTGGTTTATGGTCCCTTCATCAGCTGAAGCCAGGTGGGGCAGATCAGCTCCTGTTCTTCAACCTGATCCTGTCCTGACACAGATACTTCCATATCAGAAAGGCCCGGGCCCCTGGTCTTTCACCGCTGGTATATGACGCCTAAAAAACTAGGACAGATGTATAAATCCTATAACAACACTTGTTGGAAATGTAAGATGCAGGAAGGCTCCTTTTACCACATGTGGTGGTCCTGTGGAAAGACTAAAAAATACTGGAAGATAATCCACAAAGAGATACAAATTATACTAAAAAGGAAATTCCCAATTAAACCAGAATACTATCTACTGGGAATAACAGACACAGACACACAGTTCGATAAAAACGATGACATTTTATTTATATATTGCTCCACAGCATCAAGAATAGCTTTTGCCAAATGCTGGAAAACGGACGAAACCCTATCGAAAGAAATGTGGTTTCAGAAACTGACAGAAATTCAAGAAATGGACAAATTAACATTTTTATTGAAAGAGTCAAGAGGAAAAGGAACTAAGCAAACAAACTGGGAAAAGTTTAGAAACTATATTTCACAATAAACTTAGAAAGAACAATTACAAATACTAGACAATACTAACCGATACGGAAGACAACAGAAGACCAATACCTTTCCCTCTTTCCCCAATTCCTTCCTTCTCCCCTCCCACCTCACAGTCCCCTCCCTCCCATCATCCCTTAACTCACCGCACCCCCTCCCCACATACTACAGTTGTTTTATTCTATGTTATGGAAAATCTTCAATAAAGATCACTTAAAAAAAGAAAGAAAGAAAGAAAGGCCCGGGCCCTGCACAACAGTAATGAGCGCCAAAGTGTCAGGTTGCTCAGGTAGCTGCTTAGCATTGGCCCTGAGTTCGGCTGCTGAAAGAAGGCTCTCTTCTCCACCACCCTCATTCAAGTTCTGAATTTTGGCAGCAGGTTTCTTTTGAAACCTGGACTGGGGCTTCCCTGCCCTATGATGCCCTGTGACTTGGGTGGGAGTGCCCATGTCTCCCTGCAGAAGAGAACAACCCTCCAGTGGATTGCCTCAGGGTTTCTGCATGTCCCTTCAGTTACACATTGCCACCTACTTAACCCTTCAGCAGGAAGGCTGAGGTCATGGCTTAACACCCAGTACCAGCGAGACAACTAGTTTTCCTCCTCGCTTTGGCTCATCTCTTCATATTTTTTTTCCATGTCAGGAGCAACCGGAGTTGCTTCTGGAGTGAGAGAATTTGCCGTCTGCAAGGATGTTGCCCAGGGGACGCCTGTCAGGACCCAGGCTGCAGAGCACCAATAACCATGCGCAGAGGCCAGAATCTATCTAATATCTTTATTAAAGGAATATATAAAGTCAGTAAAAACAAGTGTAGAATATAGTTCAGGAGTAGACCTTTCAGGAAAGGTCAAATATAGTCCAGGAAAACAATGTCCAATATGTGATATTAAAGTCCAAAGTTATAATCCACTCCACCGAAACACACACTATTTGGCAAGCAATAGTGTGGGGAACTGTCCATAGTCTTTGAGGCTTAAGGTAAATCCGAAGGAAACTAGAAAACAAGGCTTGAATCTGAGAAGCAAGGTCCGTGGTTTAAAACGCAAGGCAAGGCAAGACTTGAAACTTGGCAAGATCAAACTTGAAACAAGGCAAACATGAATCTAGAACTGAGTCCATAGAAGTCCATGGTACAAGGCTGGGCTAGAAACTTGATCCGGGATCTGGGAACTGGAGTACGAAGTCTACACACGATCTCACTCCTCAAGTCGATGAATTGACTCCGCAAGGATTCCTTTGCGGGCAAACACCTATATAGGATCTTGTTTTCCCGCCAAGGAACACTTTCTCTGGGGAACAAGAAACGAAACCTAAACTGTGTCCAGATGCATGACTCCTTAAAGTTTCCCAAGGGAAACAGACTTAATCAGCTAATTGTCTGGCAGCTATCCTGGCGCCCCGGCGAGTCGCCTCTCGAGCGCCCCTATCTTGATTATAATAATCCCGGCGAGAAAATGGGGGAGATTTCTGCTCAAGGCTTGTTTGGCTGACTGCTGGTGGGCAAACATCTTGCAGGTGCAAGGGCTCCACTTCTGGCTGAAGCGATGGGAAACCCAAGTTTCCCTCTTCATCTGCCTCAATAGAACCAGGAACGGGACTACATAGCCCATGAGTCATCACAACGCCCGGATGTTTTTTGATGTTTTTACCATCCTTGTGGAAGGCTTCTCTCATGTCCCCGCATGGAGCTGGAGCTCATAGAGGGAGCTCATCAACGCTCTCCCCGGGTGGGATTCGAACCTGGCAGCTTTCAGGTCAGCAACCCAACCTTCAAGTCATGAGGCTTTTATCCCCTAGGCCACCTTCATGACTTCATTAAATATGTTTTAGGCAGGGCTGGCCCAAGGTAATTTTCAAGTATAGGCAAACAGAATTTTGGCGCCCCCCCCCCCCAAACCAATCACTGAAAAATAAAAGCATTGGATAAGCGAAAATGCTGGATAATAAGGAGGTATTAAAGAAAAGCCTAAATAAAAAACAACATTCTGAAAACAGGGGAAATCCAGACTGGAAACAATCAGGGCCAGCTAACACCTCCCAACCAAGGATGCCCCCAGGGAGGAAGCAGCCAGGCTTTGAATCTGCAAGGCCATTAAATGCGAATCAAGCTGGCCAATTGCAACATTCACACTAACCTCAAACAGACAAGAGCTCTTCCCCCCCCTCCTAGACTTTCCACAGATATATAAACCCCACTTACCTAGTTTCCAACAGATCTCACAACCTCTGAGGATGCCTGCCATAGATGTGGGTGAAACATCAGGAAAGAATGCTTTGGCAGAGGCATGGTGGCAGAGGCAGGAGTTGCCTCAATGGCGCCCCGCACAGGATGGCGCCACAGGCAACTGCCTAGTTTGCCTCACGGTTGAACCACCCCTGGTTCTAGGTGAAACAAAGTGATCCTTGTTTAATGCAGTTTTTATTATTTCATGGTTGAGCATCAGTCCACAGGTGAGGTCATTGGCTATTAAAGACCTGCATGGAAGAAGACTCCATGGCTTTCCAAGGAGGTCCATTGCACTACAGACAGGTCTTACCATCAGAAAGCCCTTCATAACGTTTAGTGGAAATAGTTCTCATAATTTGAAGTCATGTCCTTGTCTCTGCAGCTTGCTTTATCTTGCCCATGACCTTTCTTCAGGCATGTAAAGCAGGCTGTCTTCTCACCTCCTAGTGAGAAGCTAAATAAACCCTCTAAACTGTTCCTCATAGGGCCTGGTTTCAAGATCTTTGACAATCTTGCCTGCCTCTGCTTGTAGCAGACAATCTGTGGAGGAGTCCAGAAGGGCCTGAGCAAAGAGAAGGAAAGCATGGCGAAATGATGAGAGTGGCTACAGATCAGCTGGCACAAGCCAGAGACACCTGCCTGCGAACCAAGGGGCTGATTGCCTTTTCTTGAGCATGAATGTCAAACGAATGGCTCCTGCTGAAAGGTGGATGAGACCAAAGAGTCTGCACCTGCCACTTGGGCCACGTTTGTCAATCTGGAGAATGTATGTCTCTCTCCATCCAGGGCAGGAGCCAAGTCCATCTGACTGCCAGAATGAGCCAGATGGCAGGTTTGGGAGCTTGGAGATTGGAAGGGACAGGAAAGGACATGTTTACCAGTTGCAGTTCCCAGTTCTCATTGGAAAGGCCATCACATGAATTCTCCCTTTAATAGAATAATAGAATCATAGAGTTGGAAGAGATCATCTGGGTCGTCCAGTCCAACCCTTTTCTACCAGACAGGAAGGAACATGGCCATCCAGCCTCTGCTTAGTAATCTCCAGAGAATGAGACTTCATTGAAGTCTCGGGCAGAAGCAGTTTCCACTGCTCTGACCATCAGAAAGTTCTTCCTAAGGGTTGTTGTGTTTTCTGGGCCATATGGCCATGTTCCAGAAGCATTAAGGAACAAGGCCATACAGCTCGGAAAACACACAACAACCCCGTGATTCCAGCCATGAAAGCCTTCCAAAACAAGTTCTTATTTATTTTTCTCTCCTATTGATGACAGTACTTAATTAACTATCTTGTTTACAATATTCACTCGTTGCACTTTACCCAGTCTGTTTTATCCCTTTTACTTGGGCACCAAATCCATGTTTTTATTATGATCATTATTTTATATTTTACTATGTTTGGAATGTTAATTTAATTTTTGTGTCTGTATTTTCTGATTTTATTTTATTTTGGTTTGCTGTTTTACCCAGGCTTGGCCCCAGGTAAGCCGCCCCGAGTCCCTTCGGGGAGATGGAGGCGGGGTATAAAAATAAAGTATTATTATAATATTATTATTATTTATATTCTGCCCTTCCTACCCCAAAGGGGACTCAGGGCGGATCACAATGTACATATACATGGCAAACATTCAATGCCATTAGACAAACAACATATAGACAGACACAGAGGCTATTTAACATTTTCCAGCTTCTGGCTTCATGAGGGTATGCTTGATTCCGGCCACAGGGGGAGCTGCTGCTTCATCATCCACTGTGACACCGAGTCCTTGATGGAGAACTTCCTCATCTTCCAGCACGCACACTGCTGGACATTTTTTATAGTGACGTAAATTAGTTAAATTAGCCTCCCCCCATAAGCGGTCCCTACATTTCCTACTTGACAGATGCAACTGTCTTTCGGGTTGCTTAGGTAAACAACAAGCTGGGGCTATTTAATGGTCAGGCACACAATCCGACCCGGGTTTCAAACTCATGACCTCTTGGTTAGTAGTGATTTATTGCAGCTGGCTACTAACCAGCTGTGCCACAGCCTGGCCCCTAAACCTTCTTCTTAAGGTTTAGGTGGAATCTCTTTTTCTGCAGTTTGAATCCATTGTTTCAAAACAATCCTGCTTCCTCTTCAACGTAACATCCTTTCACATATTTAAGCACCACTCTCATCTCAACCTTCTCTTTTCCAGGCTAAATAAACCCAGCGTCCTAAGCTGCTCCTCAGAGAGACTATTCATGGCTTCCAGAACTTTGGCCATTTTGGTTGGACACCTTCCAGCTTAGAGTCTACATCCTTCTTGAGTTATGGAGCCCAGAACCGAAAATTGTCTTCCTCCAGGCGAGGTCTGGCTAAAGTGGAATAGAGCTGGACTATGACCTACCTCAACATAGACATCAGGCTCCTATTCATGAAGTCTAGAATCACATTGACTGTTTTGTCTGCCTTATCAATACTGTTGATTCAAGTTGACTTGTGGTCTAAGACTCTCAAATCTCTTTCTATATAGTGACTATTACTATATTCGATACACTTTATTTCTTCAGCTGGAAATAACTCCAGTCATTTACTTCATCCCAAGTTTTCCTATTAACTCTAGCCTTTTGGTCACCTACCTCTTTTTCCAGTTTACAATATATACTCCAATGCACTTTGGCCCAGTTTGCTTTTATGAATCTTGCTCAGGTTTTTAAACTGCGTGTTTTAACGTCATTGTTATTTTCCCATGTTTACATGTATAATTGTATTTCATTTGATGTGTTTTTATTTTCTAACTAGCTGTGCCCGGTTACGTGTTGCTGTGGCGTAGTCTGGTGGTTAGGATCCCTCTGGTTAGAAAGCAGCCTGACTTTGAAGCTGCAAGGCTGTTCCACCATGGCAACATTTTTTAAAAGTGACATTAGACTCTGTGCACAGCTATGAGGTCCTCTGGATAATGTAGTTATTTCAGTTCCTGGATGGCCTCTACGCATACGTGGTAAGCAATTTTGGGTTTTGGGTGTTTTTCTGTTATCTGGACTTTATTTTTCTAGGGTTTTTTGATTGAAAGACATAGATTGGATGACTATGTCTTTTGTGGCCAAAGTTAGTGTGATTTGGTTCAGTGGTTTTGTTGTTTACTCCATGGGAAAAACGCACATTACGTTTTTATATATAGAGATATTTCTAGGTTTATTTGATTGAAAGACATAGATTGGATGACTATGTCTTTTGTGGCCAAATTTGGTGTGATTTGGTTCAGTGGTTTTGTTGTTTACTCCATGTGAAAAATGCACATTACATTTTTATATATATTACTAGCTTTGCCCGGCCACGCGTTGCTGTGGCTGATGGGAATCCTTTGTTAGCCAGGTGGAATAGCAGTGAATAGCCTTGCAGTCTCAAAGCCTGGAGTAGCTGGAGCTTTTTGTTGTATGAACGTAGAGGCATGGATGAGGGGTTGTGCTGCCAACTTTAGTGTTTCTGGAATGTGTAGTTTTGTTGTTTTGTCGTAGGCCGAAATGTCACTACCCTTTTATATATATAGATTAATTAATAATGACTGTAATTACCTGGGCACATAAGCTGTCCCGAGTCCCCTCGGGGAGATGGAGGCAGGGTATAAAAATAAAGTTATTATTATTATTATTATTATTATTATTATTATTATTATTATTATTATTATTATTTTATTTTATGACACAGCAAACAAGATAGATATTCTGGATTTCGTATCACAAAATCACAAGTCGAACATTTCCCAAGTGTCTAGGACTGTGTGATGTATTTTTGGATGATGCGTGCAGATCCCAGTAGGGTGGCCTTTTGCAGTTGGCAGATCGTGATTTTGTCAATGTCTATTGTTTCCAAATGCCGGCTGAGATCTTTTGGCACGGCACCCAATGTGCCGATCACCACCGGGACCACCTGCACTGTTTTCTGCCAGAGTCTTTGAAGTTCAGTCTTGAGGTCCTGATAGCGGCTGAGTATTTTCTGAGTTATTATTATTATTTGGTGCCCGCACCTACACAACTCTGCTTTTGCAGCCTTGAGCTGAGTGGGGATGTATTTCATGTGTTAACTCCTTCTGCAGGGGAATGCATGTAATAAGACACAGGCAAGGCTGGACAACCTGCCTTATTAATTGATCATGGGTTTGGCAAGTGCCTGAGCCTGCCCATCCTTATTTCCAATTTTCAAACCAACCCAGGACTGGCTAATGAGGTGGGCACCGTGCTCGTCCAGCAAGACACATTTCCTTCCAATGAAATGTGAGTAAGTTCTTGGCGTGTATGATGCACATCCTTCCCTGAGTCATTGCGTGCAATTAAACAAACTCGGAGAACGATTTCCATTTATTGTGTGGCGATCATTGGAGTAATCAAAACCTGCTCGCAGGTGTAAGTAATGCGCTTTTAATGGGATGTGGCTGTCAGAGGGACACTTTTCTCCAGGAAAGAGAAGGGAAACATTGCATGTGCGGCACCCAAAGCCTTCCTGCACGTCTGACTGGAGCTGGGAATTAGTTGTTCTCGCAAGGTTTGGAGGCTCATTGTCTTTATTTGAGCAGCCCCCCCCCCTCCATTAGCCGGCAAAGTTGTTTTAACTTGTGCTGACACAAATTAAACCAGAATCCCGCTGTCTATTGATTTTGTCAGCAGCCGGGCGATTCCTCCCCTCCCCTCCTTTCCTGAAGTCATCTTTAAAGACTTTACTTTTATTAAACGAAATCCTGCCAGTTAACTAAAGTCTTTGTTTTTATAGACTCTGGAGAACAAGATCCCACATAAATTAATCATGACTTAATTGAGTGAACTAATTCTGCTCCTCTCCAGTCCGCTGCGCCATCATATCCCTCTCTTCCCAGCACCGTCGGTGGAGGCTAAATGGTGCATTACTGACTCCAAAACGCCTCGCCAGCTATCTGGGCAACACCAAGCAATCCAGGTTTTTAATTTCCCCTCCGAATTAGGCCTGCAAAACATTGTCTCATCCAGAAAAAGCCACACCTGTGCGCTCAGGATGGGAAAAGACAGGCGCTTGGTCTAGTCTCCTGGGCTTGCTGTCTTCCAAGGCATGTTTCCGTGACATAGACTACACCAATGGAAATGTAGCATGTGCCTCGGGGGAAATAATGGTTCCACTCTGTTTCAGCTTCGGCCAGACCTCATGCGGAGCGTGGGGTGCAATGATGGGCACCACGGCGGAAAACAGAGGGATGGGATTTATCTTCAGTGGAAAGCAAGGAAAAAGGCAAAAGCTCTGGAAACCCAGTGCAATTTAGCACCTCTGTCAATGGCTTGGACAATAGAATAGAATCAGAATAATAGAGTTGGAAGAGACCCCATGGACCATCCAGTTCAACACACTGTCATGCAGGAAAAGCACCATCAAAGCACCCGCAACAGATGGCCACCCAGCCTCTGCTTAAATGCTTCCAAGGAAGGAGCGTCTACCAGATTCCAAGGCAGAAGGTTCCACTGCTGAACAGCCCTTCTTACAATTCAGGTGGAATCTCCTCTCCTGTCATTTGTGTTGTGGTAATCTCTGAGTGGTTAGACTCAATGTAACCCTCTCTGGGGGAGATTCCACCAAAAAGCAGCAGAGTAGCAAAAGCAAAAGCTTTCAAATGCAGCAGTTACTTACACGGGGCGAGCAAAGAGAAGCCTTTGACCATTTAGGATTGCAATGGACTGCAGAGTCTCAATAAAAGTTCAAAAGATATTTATTCAGGTAAAAGAATTCCATTGTAGATAGAAAGGCTTGGGAGCTGTCTAGTCTATTCTAGGCTGGTTTCTAAGGAAAAATAAGAAAGGAAAAATAACAAACATCTAAATAGTTACATCTTGCCAGGAGAGACAGCAAGATGCTGCTTGTTAGCTAGAAGAACAAAGGGAGAAGAGAGAACCAAAATGGTTCCAACCTCATGGTCCAGTTTATTGGGGCCATAAAAGACATTCTGACCAATGAGAAGTTAGTGTCCCTAAAGATTCACATTTCTGCTAACTTCAAAGTAAGGGATGTAACGTAAACAGGATAGAGTGAAACACAATAAAGCCTATCTAGGCATGTTTTGGAAACAGGGAAAGGATTCTCTCAATCTAACTCTATCATCTCTCTAACTACATTTAGACTTGAGTAGTCCAGGATGATTCCCAACAATTTGAACCCAAGGCTCCACTGAGTCCTAGTCTCCAGGGCAGGAGAAAACAAGCCTGCTCCCTCTTCCTTATGACACCCTTTCACATATGTATACATGGTGATCATGTCTCCTCTCAACCTTCTCTTCTTTGAAGGCTCCTTCTTTGGAGGCTTTTAAAAAGAGGCTGGATGGCCATCTGTTGAGGGTGCTTCAAATGCGATTCATGCTTCATGGCAGGGGGTTGGACTGGATGGCCCACTAGGTCTCTTCCAACTCCAGGATTCTATGATTCTGCAGGCTAAACATACCAAGTTCTTTAAGCCGCTCCTCAGAGGGATGCATGTTCTCCAGACCTGTGATGATTTTAGTCACCCTCCTCTGGACAATTTCCAGCTTGTCAATCTCTCTTTTGAATTGGATATAGTATTATTCCAGGTGAAAAGGTCTGACCAAAGCTGAATGCAGAGGCACCAGGACTTCCCTTAATCTGGACACTAGATTTCTTTGGATGCAGCCCAAAATCCCATTGGCTTTTTCAGCTGCTGCATCACACTCTTGGCTCACGTTCACCTTCCTCCCCATGAGGACTCCAAGACCTTTCTCACACGGACTGTTGTGGATCCAGGCATTGTCCCCCATCCTGTATCTTTGCATTTCACTTTTTCTGCCTAAGTGGAGTATCTTACATTTATCCTTGTTGAAATTCATTTTGTTTATTTTGGCCAGTCAGCTCTCTAATATGTTAAGTTCATTATGAATTCTGATCCTGTTCTCTGGAGTATGAGCTCCAGAAGGCAAACTGATCACATTTGAGGATGGCACCAAATTGGGAGGAAGAGCAAAGACTGCAGGGGACACAGTCAGGGCCCAAAATGACCTTGCTAAGTGTTTAGAAAGCTGATTGACTAAAAGTAACAACATTAATTTCAATGGAGAGAAATATAGGCAGACAAAAATGAAATGCACTGATATAGGATGCTGGGCTGTGGTGCAGCTGGTTAGTAGCCAGCTGCAACAAATCACTACTGATGAGTTTGAAGCCCGGGTCGGGTTGAGTGCCCGACCATTAAATAGCCCCAGCTTGTTGTTTACCTAAGCAACCCAAAAGACAGTTGCATCTGTCAAGTAGGAAATTTAGGGACTGCTTATGCGGGGAGGCTAATTTAACTAATTTAGTAAAGGTAAAGGTTTCCCCTGACTTTAAGTCCAGTCATGACCGACTCTTGAGGTTGGTGCTCATCTCCATTTCTAAGCCGAAGAGCTGGCGTTGTCCGTAGACACCTCCAAAGTCATGTGGCCGGCATGACTACATGGAGCGCCGTTACCTTCCCACCGGAACGGTACCTATTGATCTACTCACATTTCCATTAATTTAACAAATTTACATCACCATAAAAATGTCCAGCAGACTGCATGCCAGAAGAATGAGGAAGTATTCCATCAAGGACTTGGCATCACAGTGGATGAGGAAGCAGCAGCTCCCCCTGTGGCTGAAATTGAGCATGGCTACCTCATGAAGTCAGAAAGCTGGAAAATGTTAAATAGCCTCTGTGTCTCTGTCTGTGTGTGTCGTATGTCTAATGGCATTGAATGTTTGCCATGTATGTGTACATTGTGATCCGCCCTGAGTCCCCTTCGGGGTGAGAAAGAAGGGCGGAATATAAATACTGTAAATGGGTGACACCTACCTTGAAGACAGTCTATGTGGAAGGGGTGCTTTAGCTCTGGATTCTTGAATGGCAAAGGGTTGGACTAGATGGCCCTTGGGGTGCCTTTCGAAAAGTGCTATTCTATCCTGCCTGTTGTTCAATATCTACATGTTGATGGGATGGGGTGCTATCAGACTTTGAAATACACAAAAGGAGCCTTCCATAGCATATTATCATATCCCGAATCCCAATCACCTTAGTGCAAGATGCCTTTAATGCAATGCACTTTTGACTTTCATCTTCTGTCTCTCAATCATTTTTGTGTATGCCTTTTGATCTGCATTTTTTAATCTTCTGAAACCACCTTGGATCCTGCAATGGGGACAAAAGACAGGGTATAAATCAGTGGTTCCCAACCTTTTCTTGACCAGGGACCACTTTGATTTTGTTGTTGTTAGCAAGGACCACAAGGTTCAACAATAAAAACTGTATTGATCTAAAAATAAACTTTATTTATTTACAGTATTTATATTCCACCCTTCTTTCTCACCCCGAAGGGGACTCAGGGCGGATTAGAATGAACATATATATGGCAAACATTCAATGCCATCAGACAAACAACATACAGTATAGACACACTCAGAGGCATTTAACATTTCCACCTTCACAAGGGTATGCTCGATTCTGGCCACAGGGGGAGCTGTTGCTTTACTGTCCACTAGTGACACCGAGTGCTGTACTTCCTTATTCCTTTCTGCATGTTGCTGGCAGTTTTATGGTGTTTTAAATTCGTTAAATTAGCCTCCCGCATAAAATGTACCTAAATTTCCTACTTGACAGATGCAACTGTCTTTCGGGCTGCATAGGTAAACAGCAAGCTGGGCTATTTAATGGCCAGGGGCTTAACCCGAACCGGGCTTCGAACTAATGACTTCTCGGTCAGTAGTGATTTATTGCAGCTGGTTACTAGCCAGCTGCGCCACAGCCTGGCTCAAAACTATTAACTATTAACATATTTGTTAAACTTAATAGTAACATGAGTTAAGAGTAGTATCATGCTCTTCTTGTTGGGATTTTATGCCAATATTTATCTGTTTTTTGAAGGTATTGAATGTATGCTGTTGTTTGTTGGAATCCACCCTGAGTCCCTTCAGGGAGATAGGGCGGAATAGAAATAAAGTTGTTGTTTTTGTTATTATTATTATTACTATAATTATAATATAAAAAAGAACATTTGAAATAGAAAATTAAATTCAGTTTACATGCATGTGATTTTTGAGCTGATTTTAAAGTTTTAATTGCCTGTTGATGTTGTTTTATGTTTTTATGTATTTGTAATGTTTTCAACTCATTGATCTGTATTTTAACTGTTGTGTTGGGCTTGTCCCCATGTGAGCCGCCCCGAGTCCCTTCGGAGTGGTGGAGGCGGGATACAAAAATAAAGATTGTTGTTGTTGTTGTTGTTGTTGTTATATTGAGCGTAAATCTTCTTTCCAAGTTGGGTAATCCTGGGGCTAATATTATTGCTCAAAGCTACATGCATATCATCACTTACTTTCAATCAGTTCCTGGACTTGTTTTTGATTACCAGCAAAGCAGAAAACTCTTGTTCACATAAATACATTGTGGAGAAGAGCATAAGGCAGCGCAAGGTGATTCCTAGAATTTTAGTATAAAATTGCTTTTTTACACCAAAACTCCTCAAGAGAATCAGATTCAAACACGTCCTTGCAGTTTCTATCATTTTGAAATTCAATGAGCTCTTCCTGGATTTCTTCTGCAACCTCTCCAATTTCAATCATCAGTAATACGTCAAAAAGTAATATGATTATTGAGGACTCATGGGCAGTAAAACTACTGGAGTCACTAAACAGCAAAACGGAATGACTGTCACAGCCAAGCAAGACCACCGATTGGGAAACACTGGTATAAATGAAATAATAATAATAATAATAATAATAATAATAATAATAATAATAATAAATTTTGGTTTAATTTATTTCTCTAAATACTTACACCACATTCAATATCACAGACACTCGTGGCAATGAACAGATACAACTAATTTAAGCAACTTTGAACAACTGAACCTTTGTAAGGATTTAAAAAACATCTAATAATTTAAATAGTCTAAAAGATTTTTCTACAATTTATACTTATGAAACATAAAGCTGTTTTAAACCATGTACTTCTGCATGATATGGGCAAGACCACAAAGGCTTGGATAAAAAGACAGGTATTAAACTTGGAATAAATGGAATAAAGCCACTGGGCCTCTAACAAATTATTAGTTTTGATTACATTACAAAATGTGTCTGACTCACAAGACAAGCTTGGAAAAGTGTCTGTCCCATTATTTGGGTCAAATTATGTGGGCGATGAGTTTATATGTCGATTTCTGCCTGTCAAAGTACTCATTTAATGGAAAATGTGAAACACCACAATGTGGGTTGACCTCAGTTAAGGAAGTTAATGCATTCCTGGGCAATACTTCTTTAGCAGAAAATTTGGCACTTGAGGCAGAATGGGAAAAAGAATCTGCTGAAGGAGAAGGAAGAGGATGAAAAAGGAGGAACGAAGAGGAAGGAGGGGATGGAGGAGGAAGAAGTAGTAGTAAGAGAAGAAAATGGAGCAGAAGGAGAAAGGTACAAGGGGGAAAGGAGGAAGAAGAGAAGATAGAGAAGAAGGAAGAGAAGTTTGAAGGATGGAGGAGGAGAAAAAGGAGGTGAAGGAGAAGATGGAGAGGAGGAAGAGAGAAAGGAGGAGGAGAAGGAGGAGGTGGAATAGGAGGAGGAAGAGATATCATAAATACTTTTCAAACTTTAAAAAAGCATTAAAATGTTATTTTATTTTGTTCTCATTGTGTGCTGCACTCTAGCTCTGAAAAACTATTTCACCCAACCAGCACCACACCAGAATCTAAAAATGTTTATTAAAGAAAGCAGGTAAAAAGGGAAAAAGAGCATTTCCAAAAGGGTCAGTAGAACAGAAAATACAAAATAGCAGGAATCCGAAAATGATGAAGTACATAAAGTCAAGAGAACTAAAATCCACAGCAGTACTTCAAACATAAATCCATAAACAAGAAAACAGGAACTTTTCCCAAGGCAAACCCTCCAGGGAACAAAGGCATGAACCAGAACAGGAAACTTGAATCATAAACTTGAGAGCAGAGATAGGAAAACCTTCCTTTATGGCAACATTGTCTCCTCTAAGAAGCATGAAGCCCAAATGACCTAATTTAAGCCCATCTAGGTGCCCATAAGATCATGCCAAACACCCTGGGCCTTCAAGGTATTATCTTGGATTCTTGGAGACTATTTCGTTTGTCTATTTTTCACTCCTTGCCTTCTCAGACCTAATCTAGTTTCCTCAGAAAACTCCCCATCGGCCCAAGGAAATTGGAACTTTCACTTTTTGTTGCCTGGGAACAAGCACAGGAATCCAAAACATTGGCCTCATGTGCTTGCAATTTTCTCTAATCACTACCAGACTCCTCACATCGAAACCCATCAATCTTGTCATCTTTTGAAACATCGGAAAAATCCTCGGCCGCTTGCTGAGCCACAACACTGAGACAGAGTATACCACAGAGAAATACAGAGAAAGTAGACACATACAGATTCTGTACAACTACATTAGGTACACAAAGGCGATTTTGCATTTTACTCAGCATTCACACACACATACTCACATTCATTCCTCATCATTCATACATTACCATCTCTTCTTCCTTCTCCTAGAAAAGAGAACCCAAACTTATGCCAGATTGCATTCCCAGCAAATCTGCCTCTTCCTCTTCTTCTTCCTCTTCTTCTTCTTCTTCTTCTTCTTCTTCTTCTTCTTCTTCTTCTTCTTCTTCTTCTTCTTCTTCTTCTTTTCTTTCTTTCTTTCTTTCTTTCTTTCTTTCTTTCTTTCCATACAGAAACTCAAAGCAGCTCACAACTAAAAGCAATGCAATATGACTTAAAATATACACATATTAACACTGTTTTAAACAACATTACTATTCAAACAATCCAGTTTTAAACCATAAAAGCACATAAAATCACATCACAAAATCACAGCAGCCCTTGATGGTCCTAAACACCATCTTCCGACATCTCCTGAAGAAGATGGTGGATGGATCAGACTACTCCAGTTTGCCACAATCTTGGACAGTAAAGTCGCTCTCTCGTATAGCATATTTCTGCTGATTTTGCTCCAAAAGTTGTAAATGAATGATAGGCAGGTAAAACATTCTGACTCTATCAGTTTCTTCCATAAGTGATAATTGACTTTTCTTCTTATCGTAGGGAACCTCTGTGTTGACTTAACTTTCAAAAGCCATTGTCTCTGGTAATGCAAACATGTTGTTTTCCACCACAGAGTTAATCATTTGTCTCTGGTCATCAATATCAGGAGTTCTCAACAGCAACTTTTAATTACAATTCATCAGTTCATGAATTTCCCTTTTGTAGTTTTTCAAGGCTTTAATCTTATGATGACATCTCTAGGCTATATAGGCCTCAGTCATACCTCTTTCATATAATTTCATTCAAGCCATACATCATATTTATTCATCACAGAGAAGATGGAAGGAGGAGGTGTAGGAGAAGATGGAGAAGGAGGAGGAAGAAGCGGATTTGAAGGAGGAGGAGGAAGGGGACGGAGGAGGGGGAGGAGAAAATGGAGTTGAAGGGAACAGAGGAAGAGAACTGGCAGAGTAAGAAAAGATGTTCAACATGATTCAACAAACTTTATTCAAAGCTCACAATATGCATTTGAAATGTAGTGATGGAAGAAAGTTCTGTGGATATCAAAGACCCGCCAAAAGATAAACGAATTGTTCCAAAAGATAGCATGAAAAGGAATGTCTCACTAGAAAAGATAATGTTTGGAAAGGGAGAAGGGCACAGGAAACAAGAAAGACTGCCTTATAGATGGGTGGCCTCAGTCAAGGAAGCCATGGATGCCCTGGTCACCTTCAGATGTATGGAGTCTGCATGCTTCGGAAGAAACCCCAGAAGTTCCAGAGGAAGTCCTATTTCCCCTTTTCCCACATTAATGGCTGGATGTAGCATTTCTTTTGGATTCCCTGCAGCAGTCTTATTTGGGTGAGTCCTCGTTATTTGGGCCAGGTAGTGTGACGCCCCTGGCTGCGAGAGCACTGGAAACCAATACACCGAGGCCAATAAACAATCTAATATCTTTATTAAGGAATTAAGGAATTAAAATGAAAACAAGTAAAAATATAGTCCATCAATAGACCTTTCAGGAAAGGTCAAATATAGTCCAGTAATATATTGTCCAATATATAATATTAGAGTTCAAAGTTTGTAATCCAAAACCGAAACGCACTCAAACTTCCAAGCAGTTTGAGTGGGGAAAACGTCCAAGACTTTCACTAGAGTCCAAAACAAGTCCAAAGGCAAGGAATTGAAGACAAGGCTGGATGCACGGCACGACAAGACAAGGAACATGGCTTGGCAAAGCACGACAAGACTGAAAGGCAGTGGACTTGACGCAGTCCACACTTGGCTGGAAACGAAGTTAATCCTCCAAACTCACACGTTGACTCCGCAAGGACTAGCCAGTGCGGGGAACTTTTAAAGAACTTCAAATCTTTCTGCAAAGCAGGTGTCCAATGCTCCTTTTCCCAAGGGAAAAGAACTGAAACAACATCTTCGGCCAGATGCGATCCTCCCTAAGAACTCTCAGGGGAAATGAGGTAATTAGCACTCTGTCTGGCCGCTAATCGGGCGCTTTTTCGTGTTTGCACTTTCTCTGAGCGGCTAGCCTCCCAAAACTCCCTTCTCGCAAAGGGGGGAGAGGTGTTGGGAATCGGCGCCTGTTCAAGGTCCTTTTTAATGAGCTCCGGGCTAGAATTGTCAACAAAAGGCATCTGGAAAGGAACAGCATCTTCCTGATACGGCAGAAATCCCATTTCCTCATCACTTTGATCCATAATGGCGCCATGGTCACGACCCAGGGGCCCATGGGACATCACAGGTAGATCCCACGCCTCTGAAGGTATCCACTAAGCCTACAAAGGCTTGCTATGGCTCTTTTCTCTGTTGGTGTATTTTGGGTGTAAGGATGAAATGATGAATCAAGTGTTTTTACTGTTGGAGGTTTGCAATTGTGTATTCAGGACATGCTTTCCAGCAACACAAGTGTTAACGGCAGGCCAGTTTGAGTGATAGCCTGCCGAGCCAATAGGTCATGCCTTCTGGTCTCAGAGGACGTTCGTCATTCTGCTATGGAATGTGCTGTTATCGGCAGTGTGTGAGCTTCACTGATCGGCAAGGAGTGAGGATGTGCTTTGCTTTGCTTAAGAAAGCATGTGTCCTATGAGCGATGGGCTTTGTAGTTGTAATTAGTTTGTATATATAATAAAGTCTTAGAACCGCCGTACAGATGATTAATGACTGTGGTGTTGTTTGTCGGTGCTGCTTATCCCGATGGGCAAGCAGTCTGACTGAGGATGGATTGGTGAAAGGTCTGGATCACCAATAAATCAGGGTAGTGCGGGGCTGATTTTTAACCTCCCTGACATTCTCTTGGTCCCAGAGTTGCTACAAATCCATTTGCATAATAATGTCAGTTAACTCTTTGAGGACACTGGGTAGTTGTTGATGTTTAGCCATGATGCTGAGGAGGGCTCTCAAACCCATCGGCCCCATGGCAAGGCCCAAGGCACTACAATTGACCGGAGAGTTCACACTGTAGGGCAGATGGAGAATCTGCTCTAGACTTCAGTCCATACTTTGATGGAACTGTTCAAGTTGCTCTCTCCCTTCTAAAGGAAGTTCAGTGCCTTGATGGGCTCCTTAAAGTTCAAGAGTGTTGCATTGTGAATGAAATGTAACTTTGGAGGTGGCCATTACCAAGGAGAGACAATATCAAAGGGAGTGGGAGATCTGCCTGTGTCTTGCATTTCCTCCTCCTCCTCCTCCTCCTCCTCCTCCTCCTCCTCCTCCTCCTCCTCCTCCTCCTCCTCCTCTTCCTCCTCCTCCTTCCCACTCCCGTTCTGCAAATGGCATCTTCCATAGTTTCCACACTCCCTCCAGTATTCCAAAGCAGATGTGAATTATCCGTTTCCAGGTGCTCTCATGTAATGAAAACCCAGAGTTGAATTTTAACTTAATAAAGAAGATGGCTTTTAAGAAAGCAAACCCTGAAATGCATTTTCTTCCCTCCCTCTTCTCCCTCAAGTGGGAATTTTTCAAATAGTTAATTATGTTGCATCTAACCAGAGAACATCTACTACTTAATTTGTTTTTCTGACAGCCGAACGAAAACGGAGACTCCTTCTCACTGGTTCGGAAAAGGAGCATGTCATTACAGGAAAGGAAAAAATAAGAAGCAACGCACATATTAAAACAAATACATCTTTCTAGGTCATGGAAGAGTCCAATAGCAGTGGGCATGAGGACTCTTTCCCACTGGTGCACCCTTCCCAATGTTAACCTCAGATTGCCAAGACCTTGGTTGGTGTCTTACAGATGTGTATTTTCTCCTATGGAAGCAGATGGATGTGTTGACCTAGGGATCTGGAAAGCTGGAATATGTCCAGAGAAGGGCCACCAAAATGCTCCAGAGTTTGAAAACGAATCCCTCTTGTCAGGATCCAGGACTCTGCCAATATGAAGGCAGAGGATTAACCAAAACAACACCCGGCTTGAGTCAAAACTATTTTATTTAAAGCAGTAACTATTTAATGGATTTTTTTCAAGTTGCGCAGCCTGAGGATGTGGACAAGATCTTGGGTGGAATGAAGGCAACCACCTGTTCTCCAGACTCTTGCCCATCCTGACTCATAAAATTGGCCACGGGGATTGGCAGACTGGGTGAAAGTGCTGGGGAACGCCTTTCTGACTCAAGGCACAATGCCAATTATTTTCAAGGAGGCAGTAGTAAGACCTCTATTAAAGAAACCAGAACGGGATCCCACTCAACTGAACAACTACCTGCCAGTATCAAACCTTCCTTCCTGGGTAAGGTTCTAGAGAAGGTGGTGGCCTCACAACTCTGAAGTGTCTTGGATGAAACTGATTTTTTTGGATCCTTTTCAATCTGGTTTCAGGCCCAGCTATGGAACTGAGATGGCACTGGTGGATGATCTACAAAGAGAACTAAATAGGCGGAGTGTGTCACTGCTGGTTCTCCTGGACCTCTCAGTGGCATTCGATACCATCGGCCATGATATCCTTCTGGGCTGACTTGTCAGGATGGGGCTGGGGGCCCTTTTTGGCAGTGGCTCCATTCCTTTCTGGAGGGGTGGGCCCAGATGGTGGTGCTGGGGGACTCGTGTTCGATTCCCTGGTCAGTGGCCTGTGGGGTCCCTCAGGGTTCAGTTCTGTCCCCATGCTGTTTAATATTTACATGAAACTGCTGAGAGAGATCATGTGGAGTTATGGAATTCAGTGTCAATTTTATGTCAATAACACCCAACTCTATTACTCCTTTCCACCCAAAGCCAAGGATACCGTCCTGTCCCTAAACCAGTGCCTGTTATCACTGATGGACTGGATGAGGTCCAACAAGTTGAAATTAAAACCAGACAAGACAGAGGTCCTCCTGGTCATTGTAAGGCCAAACGGTATTGATGAAGGTATATTGGGAAAACATAATACTTGTATTGGAAAACATATATTGAATGTAATCATATTAGAAATAGGAATAAGAAAATATATAATCATAAGCAGGATGTGTGCATATAACCCCTTAAAATACATTCTACTGTAGCAAATACATTGTCTCCCTATAGCAGAGACCAAAGTTCAACCTAAGAGGCCTCAAACATGCAGAAACATCTGTTAAGTGTCAACAGCCCAGATAAGCCCCTTACCAGTGAACAAAAGATAAATTGAGGCTTTTTAGGGTTGTCAAGGGTGCTTTACATAGCTTGGCACCAGGAGGAATGTAAAGGGGTGCTAAGGGACCCTAAAAGCCTAGATAGGAAATTTCTTAGCTAAGCTGCAATGGAAGTTCAGAAGTCTTTGAAGTTAAGCCTATGCTTTTAGTAAAGTAGGACTTTTTTGACACTAATTGATGACGGATAATGCCCATATGACGCATGCATATCATTGTAAAGGGTATAAAAAGCCCGGTGTTTCTTTGTTCGTTACCTTTTCTTTCCTGATTACAGGGAGGGTCTATGCTTATTCTCGTTGGCCAATTGAGAATAAATCTTTTTTTTTCTACAGTGTTCGGAACTCTTATTGTCTCATTGCCTCATTGCCTCAAAGCCTTTGTCTGCCGTTTCAGTATATGGTTACAGCCTGTGCTGGATGGGGTCACACTCCCCTTGAAGATCCAGGTTCGCAGCTTGAAGGACTCTGGAACTTCAGGTGTCAGCAGTGGCCAGGAGTGCCTTGGGCCAATTAAAATTTGTGCGCCAGCTGTGCCTGCACCTTGAGACTCCAGACTTGGCCATGGTAGTCCATGCCTTAGTCACATCCCGTTTGGACTACTGCAACGCTCTCTATGTGGGGCTGCCTTTGAAGATAGTTTGGTAGCTTCAACTGGTTCAGAGATTGGTGGCCAGATTACTAACTGGATCGCCGTACAGGGAGAGAACCAACCCCATGTTTCGGCAGCTCCACTGGCTGCTGGTCTGTTTCTGTGCTAAATACAAAGTGCAGGTTATTACCTTTAGAACCCTAAATGATTCAGCCCCAGAATATCTGACTAACTGTATCTCCATATATAAACCGGCCCAGGCACTGTGGTCTGTGGAGGAGGATTAAGAATATTATGTTTTACAACCTTGACTAGAACATGGCACCTTACTCTTACTTGACTAGAACATGGCACCTTACTCTGGCTTGTTGGTGTCGGATAAATGATATAACAATGGTTATTTAAACTGTTTTTAATTGTTTTTAAACTGATTAGTTTGTTACTTTGTAGGTTTAACAGATGTATATGTTTTATTTAATTATTTGGACTTTGTGAGTTGTTGTTGTAATTTGTTTTAGATGTTTTATTCATGGGGCTATTGTTTCATTTTGTATTGTTGTATGGCATTGAACGTTTGCTCTCCTCAGAGAGATAGGGCAGATTATAAATAAAGTTGTTATTGGGTTGCTGTGAGTTTTCCAGGCTGTCTGGCCATGTTCCAGAAGCATTCTCTCCTGACGTTAATCATCATCATCATCATCATCATCATCATCATCAAACTTTATTTATATACCGCCCTATCTTCCCACATAGTCCTAGACATTTGGGAAGTGTTCAACTTGTGATTTTGTGAAACGAAATCCAGCATATCTATCTTGTTTGCTGTGTCATACAATAAAATAATAATAATCAAACTTTATTTATATACCGCCCTATCTTCCTGAGGGGATTCAGGGTGGTATCCAGTAAAAAAACAACATACATTACATAGTCATAAATTGAGAATATTAAAAAAATACAACCATACAATTAAAATAGACAATAAATAACAATTACAACCGATCAAGATCAAGAGGACAGGAATCATTGGCCAATATCATAACAATCTGATTAGGGATGAATGAATCTTACATGACATGTTCCAGTGCTGTAAGTCGGATGTATACAGAGTAGTTTACTCAAAAACCTGTCAAAACCACCAGGTCTTCAGATCTTTATGTTTCACCCACATCTATGGCAGTCATCCTCAGAGGTTGTGAGGGGTGTTGGAAACGAGGCAAGTGGGGTGTATATATCTCTGGAATGATGTCCAGGGTGGGAGAAAGGACTGTCTGTTTGAGGCAAGTGTGAGTGTTGCAGTTGGTCAGTTTGATTAGCATTGAATAGCCTGGCATCTTCAAAGCCTGGCTGCTTCCTGCCTGGGGGAACCCCACTTGCCCAGTTTCCAACAGACCTCACAACCTCTGAGGATACCTGCCATAGATGTGGGCAAAACGTCAGGGGAGAACGCTTCTGAAACATGGCCATACAGCCTGGAAAACTCACAGCAACCCAGTGATCCCGGCCATGAAAACCTTTGACAACAGAAAGTTATTAGTATTATTATTAAAGCCTGAGTTGACCTGGAGAGGAGTGAGCATCCCACAGACAAGCCACCGGCACAGAATGGATTAGATCATTAACCGACCCCTTGGCTGATCTCTCAGAAACAACTTGCTGTACCAAAGCCATTGCTGGAATCTGAAAGATTTTTGTCCAAAAACCAGGATTGAGAGCGGCTAAAACAGTACATGAGTGAGCCTCCCTTCCATCCTCTTGTGCTCAAGAAGGATGAGCTGCGCTTTGGGAAAAGACACTCACAACCCGGCTGCCCGGGAGCTATTTCCTTTCTCTGTGTCTTTATTTAAGGAAAGAAAAATAAGCCGGTTGCTGCTTGCTTGCCTCTTTTATGCGGCCTGCAAGTGGTGTAGCAAATGGGCAACACAAGGACCATATTTCATTTGAAAAGAAGGGAAAGGGCTGCAAAGAGATGTTTGTGGCCTCTCCTCTTTGCCAGAGAGAGAAAACTCCCTCCTGCCTCCTCTTTGTCGCTATGATTAAACAAACCGAATGCCTCCGACAGGAACGGCAGAAAAACAGCCCGCAACCCAATGGCAGGAGAGATGATTTCTCAAAACTTGCATCTCCCTCCTTTCAAAGAGTTGTCCCTTGTTATTCTAACAAATTCGGCAGAGCAGGTTTTCAAAGGAATCGTCAAAGGAAAAAAGGCACGTCTTGAAATGTGAAAGAGGTTCATTGATGAGCAAAACACCTACTAGGTTTATAGGCTCGAAAAAGACTGTTAGATACAGGTTTCCATGGCTAGGAGAAGGAAATGGCACATACCCGCAAACACATGCACATATACACTCGCGTCTTGCAAAGTATAAAAATAGATGCTAGATTACCAGAATACATAAGGGAACTAGTGGAAGTCATTTCGGAACCGCTGGGAATAATCTCTGAGAGTTCTTGGAGAACGAGAGAAGTCCCAGCAGATTGGTGGATGGCAAGAAGGGGAAAAGGACAACCCAGCCTCACATTCTGGAAAAGATCATTAAGGAAGTGGTCTGCAAACACTTAGAAAGGAATGCAATCATGTGCTTGTGCTGGAATAACTGGCCGACATATAGGGAAATTCTAAAGAAACCCCTTAGAACTGAAGGACTACCCCAAATTGAGGAATTAAAGGAGATTCAAAAAGGATATAATAATGTATCTTGGTATCAGTATTTACAGATAAAGGAGAGTTTTAAAAAAGATAAAGAAGTGGGGTTTAATATGTGTAATGGATTCTGGGATAACTTGCTTTTAAGGAAAAAAAATCATAACCATACTATACAACAAATTACTGGATTGGGCAACAGAACCTGAAGTAGTCAAAGAATCAATGCTAAAATGGTCAAGGGATGTAGGTCGATCAATCTTAATGAATGAATGGGAAATAATTTGGAATAAGAAAATTAAATACTGCCTAGCAACTGATCTCAAAGAAAACTGGCTAAAAACAATACATAGGTGGTATTTAACACCAAAAAAAATAGGTTATATGTTCAAGAATATAGACAATAGATGCTGGAGATGTAAAGAACAAGTCGGCTCATACCACCATATGTGGTGGGGCTGTAAGAACATTAAAAAATATTGGAAAGTAATCAGAGATGAATGTGAAAAAATCCTAAAAGCCAAATTTGAATGTAAGCCAGAATTTTTTTTATTAGGACTATTCCCTATGTCAGATAGCAAGACGAAGGATATAATGGAAAATAGGAATAATGCTGAGAAAATCTTTACATTTTTAGTAACTGCAGCTAGACTTGTAATAGCGAGATATTGGAAAGGAACAACTATCCCAACTAAAGAAATGTGGCTGGAAAAGGTAACAGAGATTAAGAATATGGATAAATTAACCTATATGGTTAAAAAAAATACCGGACGCGCCATGAAGGAAACGGACTGGTCAGACTTTGAAAAGTATTTACAAGAAGAACTAAGAAGATGATGGAAAAACAGATCGAACAGGAAGACAGAAGAGTGGAAGTCTACCCCCGCCTCCCCCGATAGACGACTTTTCCCAGCTCCTTTCCCTTCCCCTCCTTCCTGATAACTCCTCCACCCATTCTATACCCCCCGATGAGAACCCCCTAACCCCTTCCCACTTTAACTCATTTCATCCCACCCACTTACTTCCCTACCCATAACTACCCTACTTTTTCCCTTTAGTCCCCAATTGATTGTATCAAATTTCAATAAAAATCATTATAAAAAAAAAGAAAGGAATGCAATCATCACTAATAGTCAACATGGATTCATCAAAAACACGTCATTCCAGACTAATCTGATCTCTTTTTTTTTGATAGAGTTACAAGCTGGGTCGATGCAGGGAATGCCATGGATGTAGCATGACCTTCTGGCAAGCCAACTAGTGGGCAATGTGGGCTAGACCAAACTATGGTTAGGTGGATCTGTAATTGGTTAAGCGAGCAAACCCAGAGGGTGATTCTCCCCAATGCTTCCTCTTCATCCTGGAAAGAAGTGATGAGTGGAGTGCCATCAGCAGGGTTCTGTCCTGGGCCCAGTCTGTCAGGGGTTAATTGTCACCTTCCTGACTTATTTATGAGTCAGGTCTCTCACCTTCTTCTCACCAGTCAGACCACTTAAGCATTGGAAAAGCGGCACCTCGACAGCTCAGTCGTAAATTATCTGCTGATCCCAGTGGTTCAATACGTTTATTTACAGGCTATATACAACTCTAAACACCATTGCTATCAGAACTCATGTTTCCCGGCAAGGGCAAAGCATGCCACATCCTCTCAGCAAGCCGAGTCTCTAATCAGTACTAGCAAGGCACTCCCAACATTCCACAGTCATGATGAATGTTCTGAATGTTCCGTCCACTCAGTTGAAATGGAAGTCTTGACCCATTGGCCCTGCAGGCAATTAATCAGGGCTGGCATATAATTAACTCTTGTGCTGCTGGAAAGCTTGCCGGAACAAAGATGCACAATCTAACAGCATACAATTAATCTAACATTTCACTCTATAACAGGGGTCCCCAAACTTTTGAAACAGAGAGCCGGTCCACAATCCTTCAGACTGTGGAGGGGCCGAATTATCATTTGGAAAAAAAACGGACAAATTCCTATGTACACTGCACATGTCTTATTTGTAGTGCAAAACAACAACAATGAAAGAACAATACAATATTTAAAAATGAAAACAATTGTAAACCAGCATAAACCTATCAGGATTTCAATAGGAAGTGTGGGCCTGCTTCTGGCCAATGCGATAGGCAAGTGAATTAGGATTGTTGTTGTGTGCCTTCAAGTCATTTTAGACTTTGGGCGAGCCTAAGTCTAACATTATTTATTTATTCATTTACTACATTTATTTATTACATTTATATCCTGCCCTTCTCACCCTGAAGGGGACTCAGAGCAGCTGTATGTACATACAAAATATTATATTATTAGCATAGCACAATATTAGCATTATATATTACCATATTGAACGATACCACGATACTGTAATATTATATGTAATATACAACATATAATTAATATTATGATATGGTATCATTATTAATATTATATTGTATAACATAATATTATCAATATTACATGTATATGCAATATATTATATGATTTAAAATGATATAAAATATTATATTATAAAACTGAGGGCGGAGGCCAGGTAAATGACCTGGAGGGCTGCATCCGGCCCCCAGGCCTTAGTTTGGAGACCCCTGTACTATACTGTAATATTATATGTAATATATAACATATAATTAATATTATAATATGGTATTAGTATTATATTGTATAACATTATAATATTATTATCAATATTATATGTAAATACAATATATTATTAAAATGATATAAAAATATTATATTATAAAACGGAGGCCGCGGGCCAGGTAAATGACCTTGGAGGGCCGCATCCGGCCCCCGGGCCTTAGTTTGGGGACCCCTGCTCTATAACAACAAAACACACAAACACAGTCCTGATCAGGATCTTTATTAATGAGTTAGATGACTGGGAGACAATGCCTGGCTCGACAGCAGTACATGTGAAAATGATCTTAGAGTCCTCGTGCAGAACTATTTATTTATTTATTTATTTATTTACAACATTTATATCTAGTTGATCATGAGCCAACAATGTGATGCAGCAGCTAAAAAGCCAATGGGGTTTTGTCCTGCATAAAGAGGAGTCTAGTGCCTAGATCTAGGGAAGTCATGCTCCCCCTCTCTTCTATTCTGCCTTAGTCAAAGCACTTTACCTGGAATCATACTGTATCCAATTCTGGGCACTGCAATTGAAGGGAGATGTTGGCAAACTGGAATGTGTCCAGAGGAAGGTAACTGAAAAAAGCACGGGTCTGGAGAACAAGCCCTACGAGGAGTGGCTGAAAGAGCTGGGCATGTTTAGCCTGCAGAAAAGAAGGCCGAGAGGAGACATGATGGGGGCCATGGATCAAGATGTGAGGGGAAGTCATAGGGCGGAGGGTTCAAGCTTGTTTTCTGCTGCCCTGGAGACTAGGATGTGGAAGAATGACTTCAAATGACAGGAAAGGAGATTCCACCTGAACATGAGGAAGAACTCTCTGCCCCAGAATGTGGTGGAGGCTCCTTCTTTGGAGGCTTTTAAACAGAGGCTAGATGGTCATCTATTGGGGGTGCTTTGAATTTGATTTTCCTGTTTCTTGGCAGAAAGGGGTTGGACTGGATGGCCCACGAGGTCTCTTCCATCTCTATGACTCTATGATTCTATAAAGCTAGTCATGATTATTATCCTTAAGCCAGGTGACTCCATGATCTGTCAATGGGGTGGTTTGCTGTACTGGGATAATGGGCCAGTTCCTACCATGTCCAGGACCACAAGCTTCATTTTCCTAGATTGCCATCATACCTCTGTTTTTCTTTGGAGTCTCATTAAATGGTGACTGGAAGTGATAGAGTTATAGATGCCTAGAGATGGAAGAGATCCTGAGGGCCATCCAATTCAGCTCCTTTCTGCCAGGCAGGAAAACACAATCCAAGCCCTCCCAACACATGGCCATCCAGCCTCTGTTTAAAAGCCTCCAGAGAAAGAAAATCCAAGGTAATCTATTCCACTGCCGAACAGTTCTTACTGGCAGGAAGTTCTTCCTAATGTTTAGGTGGAATCTCTTTTCCTGAAATAGGATCCATTGCTCCATTGAGTCCTAGCCTCTAAAGTAAAAGAAAACTGTCATGCTTCCTCCTCAATGGGACCTCCTTTCAAATACTTAAACATGACTCAAGTCTCCTTCTTTCAGCCTTTTCTTCTCCAAGATGAACATTCCCAGCTCCCTCAGCTGCTCCTTCAAAGGATGCATGGCTTCCAGACTTTAGACCAGGGGTCCCCAAACCTTTTAAACAGGGGGCCAGTTCACAATCCCTCAGACTGCTGGAGGGCCGGACTATAGTTGGCCATAACATCAAGGCCATAAACACCTGGGCCATACCTGTCATAAGATATACTGCTGGCATCATAAACTGGACACAGATGGAACTGGACAATTTGGACAGAAAAACAAGAAAACTCATGACCATTCATCATTCACTGCACCCTCGCAGTGATGTTGACCGGCTGTATCTGCCTAGAAGATCAGGGGGCAGAGGACTCTTGCAAGTAAAACAAGCAGTCAAAGAAGAAGAACATGCCCTGGCAGAATATGGAAAGCAAAGTGAAGAACCTGCTTTGATTGAAGTCAAAAATCAGAAACTCCTCAAAGCACAGCAGACAAAAAACCAGTACAAGAAAGCCACACTACAAACTAGAGCTGACAGCTGGCACAACAAAACACTGCATGGAAAGTTCCTTGACAAAATTGAAGGAAAAGCTGATAAGGAGAAGACCTGGCTCTGGCTCACGAATGGGACCCTGAAGAAGGAGACAGAAGGCCTGATCCTTGCAGCCCAGGAGCAAGCCATCAGAATAAATGCAATTAAGGCCAAGATCGAAAAATCAGCTGATGACCCAAAATGCAGACTGTGCAAGGAAACCGACAAAACCATTGATCATATCCTCAGCTGCTGTAAGAAAGTTGCACAGACAGACTACAAACAGAGGCACAACTATGTGGCCCAAATGATTCATTGGAACTTATGCCTCAAGTACCACCTGCCAGCAGCAAAGAACTGGTGGGATCACAAACCTGCAAAAGTATTGGGAAATGAGCACGCAAAGATACTGTGGGACTTCCGAATCCAGGCTGACAAAGTTCTGGAACACAACACACCAGACATCACAGTTGTGGAAAAGAAAAAGGTTTGGATCATTGATGTCGCCATCCCAGGTGACAGTCGCATTGACAAAAAACAACAGGAAAAACTCAGCCGCTATCAGGACCTCAAGATTGAACTTCAAAGACTCTGGCAGAAACCAGTGCAGGTGGTCCCGGTGGTGATGGGCACATTGGGTGCCGTGCCAAAAGATCTCAGCCGGCATTTGGAAACAATAGACATTGACAAAATTACGATCTGCCAACTGCAAAAGGCCACCCTGCTGGGATCTGCGCGCATCATCCGAAAATACATCACGCAGTCCTAGACACTTGGGAAGTGTTTGACTTGTGATTTTGTGATATGAAATCCAGCATATCTATCTTGTTTGCTGTGTCATAATAAAATAATAATAATAATAATAATAATAATAATAATAATAATAATAATAATAATAATAAAGAGGGTTGGAAGACACCCCTTGGGCCATTTAGTCCAACCCCCTTCTGCCTTTGTGCCGTAGGGGCCGGATAAATGGCTTTGATGGGCCGCATGTGGCCCGCGGGCCATAGTTTGGGGACCCCTGCTTTAGACCATTTTAATCACTTTCCTCTGGCCACTTTCCATCTTGTCACATGGAGTCTGCTATTTCCTTTTTGCCCACCATTGTCTTATCTGGTCCTCCAGTGCCTATTCTTATTCCGAATAGTACAAAAGCATTAGCATCCCAGCCAGAGTTACGTTTCCAGACTTTCTCCTGATGGCACAGGTATTGATTCTGGGCCCTTTGGGAAATTATGGAATGATACTTTAAAAGATTTTTTTTAATGTCCAAGGGCTGGGAAACCCTGATAAACAAAAATATTGGGATTTAGATCAGTGTGAGAAATGCATTTACACGTGTGTGTCAAGAAGCCAAGACCCAGCTTCTAAACAGGTGGTTAATCCCACCAGCAAGCAATCCAAACCGAAGAAGCCAGCTGAAGAGACACAAATGGAAGGAAGCAACACAAGGTGAGCCAATAGTCAGCTCTAAGATCCAAAAGCCATTTTCAACAGAGTCCAAAGTCAATCCAAAATCCAAATGTCAATGTCTCTAAACTCTGACGTTGCTGCCAACAACAAGATGCAAGTTTCAAGCACCTTTTATGCTATTTCTCAGGTGTTGCCTATTGCGAGCTCATTTCTCTGCTAACCTGTAGGACCTGTCAACATGAGTCTTTTTGCTGTAGATCTAAGGAGCCAGTACTCTGAACGCTTCCTCTGCCTGCTCAGAAGAGCTTGCTTTCCCTTGCTTTACAGGCTGAGAAGTGGCAGCTTCCTCCAAAGCCTTTTCCTCTGATCTCGGCTGAAGAAGCTGCTGGTGTCAGGGCTTGTGATGAGGACAAAGATGAAGGGAGTTTCTGTCCAACATCTGAATCAAAGGCAAACATAGAGCAGCAGTACAAACAACCTGACACTGCGGAACCTACGTCTGTAGAGCAGGAGTACCAGCATCAAGAAAGTGGGGATACTGAGTCGGGGAGGAGCAGACCAGGAGCTAAATATTCCAGCTAGGCTGCAATTAAGGACTGATGCCATTCAATTGAGTAGATCTAGTTGGTTGGCTCAGAGGAAGGTCAACAGGTGAGAGCACTTGGGAATGTGGCCCAAGTAGCTGGAGGCTGGATCAGTTAGCTGCTGGGAGCAACGTTGGTGTAACTGCTACAGTCGGAACCTCTGCTGCTAAACTCTTGATTGGACCTTGACTTTAGTGAGTGGACTATGTTCTGGATTACAGTTTCTTTGTTGGTGAGATTGCTTGGCATTGAAGTTACTGGAAAGAACTCTGGACTACTCTTATGCATCACCCTTGTTTGGACTGACTGCCTTTTGACTATGAGATAGTGAGCAGCAATTCTGAGGAGAGGAATCTAACAGCCGGGCTGTAAATGGGATGCTGACAAACAGCTCACCATCACTCTCAGAGCTAGCTGTGTCTGTCTGTCTCTGTGTGCAGAAAATGTGAGTTCTTCAACAGAAGGACTTGCCCAGAAAACAGCATTTTACTTACAGGCATGGCTTTTGATAATTTTCTTGGAATGGGGTGACAAATGGTGAAACCATTTATTCTTGCCTGAAAGAATGGCATTTATGAAGATGTATGTCCCTATCTTTTCATAGGAATCTGCCTTACATCAAGAGATATGCTTTGGCATTGTTTCAGCCACAGGTGGACAATATGTGGCTTTTCAGATGCCTGATTTTGTGGCTTTTCAGATGCCTCGGTATAGCTCTCCTTACGGTCAGAAGTTAGAATCATAGAATCATAGAATAGTAGAGTTGGAAGAGACCTCAAGGGCCATCTAGTCCAACCCCCCGCTAAGAAGCAGGAAATCGCATTCAAAGCACCCCCGACAGATGGCCATCCAGCCTCTGCTTAAAAGCCTCCAAAGAAGGAGCCTCCACCACGGCCCGGGGGAGAGAGTTCCACTGCCGAACAGCCCTCACAGTGAGGAAGTTCTTCCTGATGTTCAGGTGGAATCTCCTTTCCTGCAGTTTGAAGCCATTGTTCCGTGTCCTAGTCTGCAGGGCAGCAGAAAATAAGCTTGCTCCCTCCTCCCTATGACTTCCCCTCACATATTTGTACATGGCTATCATGTCTCCTCTCAGCCTTCTCTTCTGCAGGCTAAACATGCCCAGCTCTTTAAGCCTCTCCTCATAGGGCTTGTTCTCCAGACCCTTAATCATTTTAGTTGCCCTCCTCTGGACGCTTTCCAGCTTGTCAGCATCTCCCTTCATCTGCGGTGCCCAAAACTGGACACAGTATTCCAGGTGTGGTCTGACCAAGGCAGAATAGAGGGGGAGCATGACTTCCCTGGATCTAGACGTTATTCCCCTATTGATGCAGGCCAAAATCCCATTGGCTTTTTTAGCTGCCGCATCACATTGTAGGCTCATGTTTAACTTGTTGTCCACGAGGACTCCAAGATCTTTTTCGCACACACTGCTGTCAAGCCAGGCGTCCCCCATTCTGTATCTTTGATTTCCATTTTTTCTGCCGAAGTGAAGTATCTTGCATTTGTCCCTGTTGAACTTCATTTTGTTAGTTTCGGCCCATCTCTCTAGTCTGTCAAGATCGTTTTGAATTCTGCTCCTGTCTTCTGGAGTGTTAGCTATCCCTCCGAGTTTGGTGTCATCTGCAAACTTGATGATCGTGCCTTCTAACCCTTCGTCTAAGTCGTTAATAAAGATGTTGAACAGAACCGGGCCCAGGACGGAGCCCTGCGGCACTCCACTTGTCACTTCTTTCCATGATGAAGACGACGCATTGGTGAGCACCCTTTGGGTTCGTTCGCTTAGCCAATTACAGATCCACCTAACCGTAGTTTTGTCTAGCCCACATTTTACTAGTTTGTTTGCCAGAAGGTCGTGGGGGACTTTGTCGAAGGCCTTACTGAAATCTAGATATGCTACATCCACGGCATTCCCTGTATCGACCCAACTCGTAACTCTATCGAAAAAAGAGATCAGATTAGTCTGGCATGACTTGTTTTTGGTAAATCCGTGTTGACTATTAGCAATGACCGCATTTGTTTCTAAGTGTTTGCAGACCACTTCCTTAATGATCTTTTCCAGAATCTTGCCTGGTATTGATGTGAGGCTGACCGGACGGTAATTGTTTGGGTCGTTCTTTTTTCCCTTCTTGAAGATAGGGACCACATTCGCCCTCCTCCAATCTGCTGGGACTTCTCCTGTTCTCCAAGAACTCTCGAAGATGATTGCCAGTGGTTCTGAAATAACTTCCGCTAGTTCCTTCAATACTCTTGGATGTAGCTGATCTGGCCCTGGGGACTTGAATTCGTTTAGAGTGGCCAGGTGTTCCTGGACAACTTGTTTCCCTATTTGGGGTTGGATTTCCCCCAATCCTTCGTCCATTCCATGTTGCTGAGGTTGAAGATGGCTTTCTTTTTGTGAGAAGACCGAGGCAAAGAAGGCATTAAGCAGTTCTGCCTTTTCCCTATCCCCTGTCACCATCACCCCATCTACTCCTTGCAGTGGCCCTATCGCCTCCTTTTTCTTCCTTTTTCTACCAACATAAGCAAAAAAACCTTTTTTGTTGTTTTTTATGTCCCTGGCAAGCCTGAGCTCATTTTGCGCTTTAGCCTTGCGAACCTTTTCCCTACAGGAGTTGGCTATACGTTTGAATTCTTCTTTGGTGATTTCTCCCCTTTTCCACTTCTTGTGCATGTCACTTTTGAGCTTTAGCTCAGTTAGAAGTTCTTTGGACATCCATTCTGGCTTCTTTGCACTTGTCTTATTTTTCTTCTTTGTTGGCACTGTTTGCATTTGCGCCTTGAGTATTTCACTTTTGAAAAACTCCCATCCATCCTTAACTCCCTTGTTTTTTAATATCGGCGTCCATGGAATGCCGCTCAGTAATTCCTTCATTTTTTGGAAGTCAGCTCTCTTAAAGTCCAGAATGCGTGTTTGACTTGTCTTAGTTTCAGCATTCCTTTGTATTGCAAACTGCAGGAGCACATGGTCACTTGCCCCTAAGGATCCAACCACTTCAACTGTATTGATCAGGTCTTCCACATTTGTTAAGATTAGATCAAGAGTTGCTGATCCCCTTGTTGCCTCTTCTACCTTCTGGACCATAAAATTATCTGCAAGGCAAGTGAGGAATTTGTTGGACTTTGTACTCTTGGCTGAGTTTGTTTTCCAGCAGATATCGGGATAATTGAAATCGCCCATGACTACTATATCTCTTCTTTGTGCCTGTTTGGTCAGCTGTTGACAGAAGGCTTCATCAAGTCCTTCATCCTGACTCGGAGGTCTGTAGTAGACACCCACAACAAGATCTTTTTGAGTCCCGGTTCCCTTGATTCTTATCCAGATGCTTTCAAGCTGGTTTCCCGGATTACAGTCTTGCATTTCTTCTGCAACGTAACTGTTTTTGACATATAAAGCTACTCCCCCTCCTCTCCCCTTTGTTCTATTTCTGTGAAAGAGGTTATAGCCCTCAATGGTTAAATTCCAGTGATGGGAGTCATCCCACCAGGTTTCAGTGATGCCTATGACATCGTATGTGTGGTGCTGTGCTAGGAGTTGGAGTTCGTCTTGCTTATTTCCCATGCTCTGAGCATTAGTGTAAAGACATGTAAGCCCCTGTGACCTCCCCTCGAACTGTTTATTTGGGATTATTGTGCTCTCTGTACTTGGTCCTTGCTGTGTTTGTGCAGCCCTCCGTTTAGCCTTACGGCGGTTCCCTGTGGTCGTGGGTAATATAGTGTTCGCCAGGCTGTTGTTCCCCTCCCCCAGTGGATTTAGTTTAAAGTGCGCCTGATGAGGTTTGTGAGTCTGTGTGCTTCTTCCTAGTATTCAGGTGGAACCTCTGCTTGGTCTTCTATGATCTCATCAGAGCTCTGGTTCTGAAGTGTACTCTGGGACTAAGGCCCCTTCCATACAGCTCTATAAAATCTACATTGAACTGGATTATATGGCAGTGTGGACTCAGATAACCCTGATCAAAGCAGATATTGTGCATTATCTGCCTTGATGTTCTGTGTTATATGGCTGTGTGGAAGAGCGCCAAAAATACTGCTTGCTTACACTAGAAAATTACCTAGGGCAGGCCCTGTCTGGGGCTGAAACCCAAACTTGATTCATTGCTTCATGATCCCATCAAAGCAGAACTAGCTGAGATCCTTTGCTTACTGTGGGACTCAGAATGGATTCATTGGCCCTCACCCACACCAGAGCCTAGCTCTCTTGGATCCAAGGCTTACTTTGTCACTTCAAATGGATCCATAGGCCCATGGTCCCACCAGAACTTATCTGCTTTAGGTCCAGAGCCCTACTGTGGGACTAAAAGAGTGGATTCATTGGGCCATGGCCCCATCAGGACAGAGCTTGCTGAGGTTCTGAGAGCTGGATCAAACCTCCGCTTGAATCCTTTAGCCTATTGTCTCATCTCTTGGCTATATGACGATGAAGTCCTTGCTTTCCTCAGTTGGCCAAAGCATACCTCAATCCAGGATGCCACTCTCTGGGCTCTGAAGAAAGAACGAAGTGTCACAATCAGTGCCGCAAAGCCGAAAGTAAACACCGGAGGAAAACAGGGATTATCCTGGGTTTGTAGAACATTGCCGAGTTCATATTTACCCAGAAGATGAGTAATATAATTGGGGATTTAGGCAAATCTATTGCTAATGGTTTCTTTTATAGATAACCTTTCCTTCTAAGAACGAGATTAAAGGGAGAAGGAGGATTTGGCTCTGTTAATTAAAGTCAAAAAGTGATTTGAGGGGCAATTGAATCCCCAAATATTACGCTGCTTAATGGACACATCAACATGCCCTTGGTCTCTGCCTGTTTCTGTACTTTGGAGGTTTATGAGGCCAGGTTTCAGGTCCTTTGGGGGGAAAAAGTGTAATTACTTTGCTATAACTACACGTTTTTGGAAATAGGTTGCCACTCCTCCATATAGGACCACTGTATTGAGAAAATTAGCCTTTTTATAGCATTTTATGGAGTTGAGTAGAGATCTTCACAAGTCCCTTGCTGGAAATGTTCAAATTATCTTTTCCACACGATTTAGACTTTCTTCTAGTATGAATTATACAGACTATATGCAGAACAGATGCACTTTCCGTTCCAAAACTTGCACATTATTAGACTCCTGCAGACACAGGCAGCAAATGGTTCCCATTTGCAGAGGTGAGCTCAGAACATGAAGATTATTTGCAAAGAAAGAAAATCCTTTCCTTATGAGAGTAATCGCAAGCCCGACACGAGTCCTCCCCTCCTGTATGAGAGCTCAGGAATGCATTGCTTTGCAGTAAGGATTTTCTAATTTGGTCAAAAATGCCACCGCTCAAACATAATGTCTGCTTCCAATGGGTTGCTAATGCATTCTAAGGGTGCATCTGTGTTGTAGAATGAATGCACTTTGATACCACTTCGAGGGGTAAAGGTGACAACTATCATGTCAGACTACACAGAGAAGCCATTGAAATCCACAAGCATGTGGACAACATCAACAGAAAGGAGGAAAACATGAAAAGGAACAAAGTCTGCCAACCACTATTTAAAAACTCTGAAATCAGGACAGTAAATAAAGAACAACACTCAGACAACAGGGGAATTATAGACAGAAAACAATCAGCGTCAGCTAACACCTCCCAACAAAGGATTCCCCCAGGCAGGAAGCAGCCAGGCTTTGAATCTGCAAGGCCATTCAATGCTCATCAAGGTAGCCAAGTGCAACATTTCACACTTGCCTTAGGCAGACAAGAGATCTTTCTCCCACCCTGGACATTATTCCACAGATATATAAACCCCACTTGCCTCGTTTCCAAAAGACCTCACAAATTATTTTATTTTATGTATTTTCCTTATTTATATCCCGCCTTTCTCTATCCCAAGGGGGACTCTTACAAACGGCACTTGTACAGTGTCTTGAACATAAAAACAAAAAGCTTGAAATAAAATAAAAATAAAATAAAATTGATACCATTGGCAGGCAACCTCTGAGGATGCCTGCCATAGATGCAGGCGAAATGTCAGGCGAGAAGGTGTTCTGTCATGCGCTGGGCCTGTAACTATAGTCTTTGTGTATAGGATGTATACTTTATTCCCAGCGGGAAGCCAGGGCGCCTAAAGAGAGGTTGTTGAGGATTTCCCTGAAAAGGATGGCCTTTTGAGTCTTTAATGAAATAACAAAGTCTTTATTGATGAACAAATAATGAATCTTCAAGGAGTCAAATAACAATTCAAGGCTTCCTTAATAAACTGTTGGCCCTTTCAGTCTTGTCCCCAGGGGACAGGCAATTGGCTTTGGATAACTGTGAAAACCCTCTTATAACCTCCCCCAGGCTGTCTAATATCTGGGTTTAGCTGATATGGGACCCACTACCGACTCCAAATGCGTCTGGGTATTGAGTGGACCTGCTATAAGAATGGTATATATATATATATATATATATATATATATATTAGAAAAACAACAACTTAAATGTATATACTCTCGTGTAGGTTTTAGCGTGTGTATTGTGGTATGCTAGTGTCATAGACAGAACGCCAGCAAGTAAAACAAAACTCAGTTTATTGAAGTTACAGAACTAAAAACGCCCGTAAGGAACAAAGAACAGGGCAAACACTTGACTTCAGTGTGCTAAATAACCAAAAAGCAGCTCAGTTTGAGCTTAAACAGTTCAAAGGGAAAAACCGGGTTAAACAGGAGTATAATCCGGATTAAATCAAAGAGCTTACTTCAGCTTGGCAAACAATGCAAACAAAAGAGAATCAACAGGAGTTGGAATGTAAACAAAAGACTGGCGGCAGATTCCTCTCTGCTACTCAGGAACAGCAGGGAAGTAAACCAGGCTTGTTTACTCCTTCCTGCAGCGAACGAGAGTGTGGTTGTAGTCAAGATTCAGGTTTAGGGTAACGGCAGTCAGCAGGGTCCCAATCCGGTCCAGAAGATCAAAAGCCAAGCGTAGTCGTCAAGGAATCCAAAGGTCACACCGATAGTCAGCAGAAGGGTTAATCCGGAATCGTAGTCAGTCAGTCCAGCGTCAATCCAGTGAAAGTAGATATTGCCCGTCAAAAAGACGACGGAGGTCCAAGCTATCAAGATTAAACACAAGTTGCACAGAGAAAAACCCCACACAGTTCCTCCCGCCGTCAATGCCCCGTCCTTGGTAAACTTACGTATCCAGTAATGAAACACACCCGTCTTCAGGAAATTCCCCAGCAAGAGCCCAAGCGTCCGTCCAGATTACCTTGCCCAACGCAATTAGACATTGGTCCCAAACCCCATTTTATCACAGTTCAAGCTCATCATCGCTGTCAGCTGCCATCCCAATTCCAGACGCCCCAACATCCTCATCCTCATCAGAGCTTAAGCACCTTCGACTACGCCCCACAGCATCCCCAGCTGTGGATCCCGCTCCATCCCTCCAACCAGTCCATGGGTCTGATCCTGCAACCCGCCAATCACCTCCCATGCTTTCACTGCCTGCCTCCCCAACACCCAAATCCTCCCTCACACGAGTCCACTCCATATCATCCTCCTCCGAGCTGGCCACCTCTTCCTCCAAACCCTGAGAAAAACCCTCAAATGAGTCCTCATCTGTCGGTTCTGCAAACAAATCCCGGAGCCGTTTCCTTTCACGCTCCTCGAGAGTGTCTGACTCTCGAGGAGTCTTACGACCCCTTCTTTCATTACCGGAGCCCGAAGGCTCAACCATAACAGCTAGTATATAGAGTATTTTCTTTACAGTCCCAACCGGGTACTAACTTATTGTGAAACATATAAAGCAAAACACACATAAACCTCCAACTGAAAACAGTCCACAATTATGGTATATATACAATTATACAACCTTATTGAGTAACATATAAAGTAAAGCATACATCAAACTCAACGGAAAACAGTCCACAGCTGTTGTGTATATGTAGAACAAAACTATGCCACAACAAGTAATCCCGGGTACACTGCCTCGTTTCGGGAAGTCCTTCAGGTTGTTGTTATTTATGTAAGGTCTTAAATAGTCTTTTGATGTATGGTATTTTTCTTCTTACTGAGATTCTCAGAATCTTCTGCGGTATGTTGTGGATTTATTGCTGTCTCTTTAATCTTAATTACTTGCTTGGTCCTGCTTCAGTTCAAGGCCTTTCAATGTAGTCAATTTCTAAACATAAACATAGGTACATACTAATAGTAACTATGATGGTTATACCAAAATAGATATGTATAAACACCCCATATGTTTTCCAATTCTTAATCTAGTACATAAAAGAGTTTACAAAAATACAATTGACTTACACGTCGTTACTCTTGCAGGGCTCTGTGTTTTTTCTCAAGTTGCAAGTGCCCTATGGCTTTAGACTCTACTCTATACACACATTTTCAAGAAAAAGCTCATTCTGATGAGAGTTTTAAGTTCTTTGTGATAGAGAAGGTAAAACCTATTGGAGACAATAAAAAACTTCTTCTACAAAGGGAGTCTTTCTGGACCTTTAAATTAAACTCTGTATTCCCCAATGGACTGAATGATAGGATTGATTTCACCTGTTATCTTTAGTGAATTGAGTATTTCAGTTCACCATGCAAGCCATAGGGCACTTGCAACTTGAGAAAAAACACAGAGCCCTGCAAGAGTAACGACGTGTAAGTCAATTGTATTTTTGTAAACTCTTTTATGTACTAGATTAAGAATTGGAAAACATATGGGGTGTTTATACATATCTATTTTGGTATAACCATCATAGTTACTATTAGTATGTACCTATGTTTATGTTTAGAAATTGACTACATTGAAAAGCCTTGAACTGAAGCAGGACCAAGCAAGTAATTAAGATTAAAGAGACAGCAATAAATCCACAACATACCGCAGAAGATTCTGAGAATCTCAGTAAGAAGAAAAATACCATACATCAAAAGACTATTTAAGACCTTACATAAATAACAACAACCTGAAGAAGGACTTCCCGAAACGAGGCAGTGTACCCGGGATTACTTGTTGTTGCATAGTTTTGTTCTACATACACACAACAGCTGTGGACTTTTTTCCGTTGAGTTTGATGTATGCTTTACTTTATATGTTACTCAATAAGGTTGTATAATTGTATATATACCATAATTGTGGACTGTTTTCAGTTGGAGGTTTATGTGTGTTTTGCTTTATATGTTTCACAATAAGTTAGTACCCGGTTGGGACTGTAAAGAAAATACTCTATATACTAGCATACCACAATACACACGCTAAAACCTACACGAGAGTATATACATTTAAGTTGTTGTTTTTCTAATTATATATATATATATATACCATTCTTATAGCATTTTATATAGATATCTGTGCCCTATCGATATTGAGTGGACCTACCAGCCAAGGCTTGCAGATGTTTCAGCTGGGGTTCCGTGGATCTGTGATGCTGTTCTCTCTTTGAGTCTTTAGAAACTTAGGGCTGTTTCCCTCAGGAGCTGTGAGGCTGAGAGGCTGTAAGTTCTCAGCCAGAGCTTTTGGGACTTTTCCCTGGAATTTCTGTTTCCTCAAATGTTCTATATCCCCGGATGTTCTGTATCCCCGGATGTTCTTGAAATATGAAACTTTTCTACGGGACGAGCTGGTCTACATCCTATAGCTTAGCTTTCTTAAGAGAGACAGACTTAAAATGGCTCCTTCCCTCCCAGAGCCCTGAACAAGGGGTGGAACCAAACTTAATGATGATTGACAGGCGGCCTGTCCTTTGATTGCAAACATCTGCAGCAAAAATATAAAGTCGGAGCTTCTGGTACAGCTGTACCAGCGCAGAAGGCTTCTGGAACATGGCCATACAGCCCAGAAAACTCACAGAAACCCAGCCCAACATTGCCTTTTTCACCCATGTCTTTATTTGGGTTTTAGTGTCAGATGGGGAAGGAATTGCAAGGCTTTCTGAGGAAGGTCCAGGATCATTCTTTCCTCCAGACAAAGAACGGCATTCGCAATAAACAAGAGCACTGAACAAGTTTGTCTCCTGTAAGTGCTGCTTGCTGGACAAACAGCCCGAGATGTATGTTTCCAATTGCCTTTTGTGGGGGTTTAGTTTCCCCATTGCTCATTGTGGAATGGAAGGCATCACTGTCTGTTTTAGTGCATGCCATCCCAATGCGAAATGGGGCAGGAGCCCCTCTCTTCCTCTTCCCTCCATTTATGGGCCATTATATCTTGGCCAACGATATCCCATCCATTTATTGTCCAAAATATCCCTCTTCCAAGGTGCCAGAGAGATAGATTGGACACAGAAAAGACACCGCAGAGGCGACAGAGAAGTGCTTGTGCCTGAAATATCCCCTCATTGTGGCCTTTTATTTCTTTGTGAATGGGCAACCGGGGCCGGCCTTGTCACCGTCCAGTAGGTTGTTCCAATGAAGGCAGGCATCGCTATGATTTAGGAGCAGCTCCGCTTCTGCTTCTCTCATCCCTCCAAGCAACACTTCGGAAGAACCGATTAACTTATCAACAAGTTCCGAGTTCCGCATCTTGCTCCCTATCAAGAGCCAGGTTTTCCTTTTTGGGCTTCCTCCAGGCAGCGTTGGGTTATCAAATCCGGCACAATTGCAATAAGAAGAAGTCCGGACAAGGCTTTATTAGGTTCGGAAGCTGTGTTTCTCCCTTAGGTCCCACGACAAAGAGCAATAAACTTGTCTTGGCAGCTAATAAAAGAAAGATCCACTGCAAACACAGTCTATCACTTGGCAGCGAGGGCTTCTTTGTGGGATAGAGGGCATGCTTTGTCCACAGAAGGCCAAAGATTAATTGTTTGCTTTGCCAGTAAAAGTGTTTCGCATCAGAGAAAGTGGCTTTGCTTTAGCCTCAAGAAATTGCTTCCACATGAGACCATGGCTGGGATACTATTGGTCTGATCCAGGCATGGTTAAACTTTGGCCCTCCCTCCAGGTGTTTTGGACTTCAACTCCAAGAATTCCTAACAGCCTCAGGCCCCTTCCTTTTCCCCCTCAGCCGCTTAAGCGGCTCACAATCGGCAACAATTCGATGTCCAACTTACAATTCCAAAAATAACAATTACAATTAAAACCAAACATTAAGCATAGATTAATTAAAACAACCATTAAAATCACGCAAGTTCCATAATGTAGTCCAGGATAGGTCCATTAGTCTGTCACCTTAAAAGTTCTCAATTATTGGGGTTGTTGTATGTATGGCCATGTTCCAGAAATATTCTCTCCTGACATTTTGCCCACATCTATGGCAGGCATCCTCAGAAGTTGTGAGGCATGGAGAAACTAGGGAAGGAAGGTTAATATATGTCTGTGGAGAGTCCAGGGTGTGAGAAGAGTTCTTTGTCAGTTGGAATGTTGCGTGAATGTTGCAGTTAATCACCTTAATTAGCACTGGAAAGGTTTGTCTCTTGCCTGGGGGCATCCTTTGTTCAGAGTCATTAGCCATCCCTGGAGCTCCTCTGCCCTCAGAGTGTTGCTTCCCATCTACTGTTGTGATTTTTGAGTTTATTAATACTGGTATCCAGATTTTGTTCATTTTCATGGTTTCCTCCTATCTGTTGAATCTCAATTATTGCACTGCTATAGTTACTGCTTAAATGCTTGGTCCCATAACCATGTTTTAAGTTTTTTTCCTACAAGACAGGATGGAGGGGGCTGTTCTGATTTCATTGGGGAAGGAGTTCCATAGGTGAGGGGCCACCACTGAGAAGGCCCTGTCTCTCGTCCTCACCAATCGCGCTTGCGAGGGTGGTGGGATTGAGATCAGGGACTCCCCAACGATCTTAACCCCGAGGTGGATCATAGGGGGAGATCAGTTCGGAACAGGTAAGCTGGGACAGAACAGTTTAGGGCTTTATAGGCTAAAGCCAGTATGTTGAATTGTGCTCAGTAGCAAACTGCCAGCCAGTGGAGCTGGCGCAAGAGGGGGGTTGTATGCTCCCTGTATGCCGCTATGGTGAGCAGTCCGGCTTACAAGATTTTTGAGTAAGGGTCATCTAGGTAAGGGATTTTTAGGGTTTTTAAATAAAAGAGGCAGAAGTGTCCTGAAAGGAGGGAACTCTGGCAATTGACCTCATCACATGGAGACATTTCCCCCTGGGAGGACACTTCAGCCTCTTTCCAAGCATGGGAAGGCACGGAGCTCATCACATGTTCTGGGGTTGAAAAGAGGCAGAAGTGTCATGAAAGGTGTTGTGGTAATCTCTGAGTGGTTAGACTCAATTTAACCCTCTCTGGGGGAAATTCCACCAAAATGTAGCAGAGTAGCAAAAGCAAAACTTTCAAATGCAGCAGTTACTTACATGTGGTGAGCAAAGAGTAGCCTTTCAGCTTACGATGGCAATCGATTGCAGAGGCTCAATAAAAGTTCAAAAAGCATTTATGCAGGTAAAAAGAATTCCAATATAGATAGAAAGGTTTGGGAGCTGTCTAGTCTACTCTAGACTAGTTTCTAAGTAAAAAACAAGAAAGGAAAATTAACAAACATCTAAATAGTTACATCTTGCCTGGAGGGACAGCAAGATGCTGTTGTTAGTTTGAAGAATAAAGGGAGAAGAATGAACTAAAATGGTTCCGATCTCATGGTCCAGTTTATTGGGGCCATAAAACACTCTGACCAATGAGAAGTTAGTGCCCCTGAAGATTCACATTTCTACTAACTTCAAAGTAAGGGATGGGATGTAAACAGGATAGAAAGAGGGGAAATACAGTAAAGCCTATCTAGGCATACTTTGAAACAGGGAAAGGATTCCCTCGATCTAACTCTATCATCTATCTGACTACATTTAGACTTGAGTAGTCCAGGGTGATTCCCAACAATGGAGGGAACTCTCAACACGGGCCAGCCATCCTGACCAGAGCTCCTGTCTCTTATCACACTCTACTCCCATCTTTACATCTGAAAAACAGGTGGGATGGGAACCATCACAGTTTCCTGTCCTGCTTCATTGCTCAGCCATCATCAGTCTCTTGTATCCTCTGCGGTTTGATGCAGAACAATCGGATTCCATGGAAAACAATGGTTTGAACCTGGTTCACTGCCTTTCGTATCCTATGAGTTCCATGCAGAATCATAGGAATGGTGTCCAAAAGTTGATGTCCAGAACATCTAGAGGGTTGAAGTTTGCCCATGCCTGTGCTAGAACGCTGCCATATGACTCGGAAACCACGCAACACCCCAACAATGAGTGTGTTTGTCCCCTCTGTCCAAGAATGTTTACTTGATAGATATTTCCCTTGCTGAACACGGAAACGGAGTCTGACACATGCAATTCCAGCAGTGTTTGCAAATCCCACATAATAGACTTTTATCGTGCATAGTGGAAAGCCCCCCCCCCCCGCCCACTTTCCCCGAACACATTTTAATAGTCTCCAGACAGTTTCTGAAGATTAACAGGAGTTGCCATAAAAGCACTCTTTAAATTTAAAAAAATAGCATTTATTTTAACAGCTTCTTGCAAGTTCCTCTCCCCCTTCCCTGCCAGCCCCACGGAAGAGGGAGCGGTCCAGGTGATGCTTTATGGGGCTCCCAAGCAATTTTCTGCTTGCTTTTTCCTCCCTGCATTGTCGTGCCCTCTTTTCTATTTCCTCCAATCTTACAATGTGGAAGTTTCCTTATCTGCATTTGAATGGGGTTTAACAAAAGCCCTGACATTTAACAGGCTGGGCTGACAGAAGACAACCCCATAAAAACACCTTGCAGGAGCATTAATAAAGATTGCACCGAGGAGGTTAACTTAATGCTGCAGACGCTCACAAAAGAGGCGTTTCGACATCTTTGCTGGAGATCTGCATTTTATAATTAAACAGTATCTCTTCTATGCCCGGCCGAGAAGGTCACCACATATATATTTATCTAGATCCTCCCCGTTCTGTGTGGCTGCTGAATACCTTGGTCACAGGGCAGAAAAGAGATGTTCGGAATAATCTTACATTGACGTTGGTTGGTCTTTCATTGATGAAGGATCTGTTACCATCCAGCGGTTTCCTAAAAGTGTTCAGCAGAGTTCGTAGAAGTCAGAAACCTAAAAGAATGGGGCCATTGAATCCTAGAGTTGGAAGAGACCCCAAGGGCCATCCAGTCCAACCCCCTTCTGCTAGCCAGGAAGACACAATCAAAGCCCTCCCAACAGATGGCCATCCAGCCTCTGCTTAAAAGCCTCCAGAGAAGGAAACTCTAGTGGAATACCAGGCAGAAACACATCTGTCAGGAGGGCTTGGATTTCCAATTCAATTATTTTATAGTTCTACTAGCTGTGCCCGGCCAGGCATTGCTGTGGCAAAGTATGGTGGTATGGGAAATAAAGTACTGAGGAATTGGTGGTAGTTAAGGTAAAGGGTCCCCTGGGCTGAGTGTGTTGCTAGGAGACCAAGTGAGCGGAGCTTAGCCTTCTAACTGGCACCAATTGGATAAAAACAATTATTCCTCTCCCTCTAATTAGGACTTTATTTTTCTTTTCTTTTTGTTGTATCAACCTAGAGGCATGGATGAGGCGTAGTGCTGTCAATTTTCAAGGTTGTGGGGTGTTTACTTTTGTTGTTTTGTCCGCTGCCGTGATGCCATCACTCTTTTATATATATAGATATAATTCAGCAAAAGGACTATGGCAAAGATCTGGAGGCAGGAGATATGATTCCTTTCCCCATTTTTAATACTAGGTAGAGCAGGAACATAGGAAAAAGACACACCTCAGTATACATAACTGTTGTCTTAGCAAATGGACTCAGTGTAATTAAACATGGGATGTATCAAAGCTAAACAATCATAACAGTTTGATAACAGTGTAGCAGCTGGGACCATTCGGAGTAACTCTGAGGTTTGTATCTTGGTATCCTATCCTAGGCAACACTAATGTATCCTCTTCAAAGTGTTGCCACAGATGCTCTATGGTGCAGAAATCCAGGGCCTAGATAATAACACTTGTAAAACTTTTTAAATATCACAGAACAACTTCCTCTGAACACCCTGTTCTCTCCAAACTGCAACTTCTGCAGCACTTCTCTGTACCGAATCTGGATGGCCATGAATCAAGACCAAAGTCGATTGTGCCCAATTAAGATACTTTAAACCAATTGCCAATCTACCAAGTAACCGTCTTCCAGCATGGTGTTACTTGGACATAAGTAACCATCAACACTGGAAGATAAGTTTAGAAAATCTCTTATACAGCTGCAGCCTCTCAGAGTTGAATTCTGCCTTGGACATGGATAAGAGGCAATTACGAGACTGGCTATTTTGGACTGATTCAAGAATGGCCCTGCAGTCAATTAGGAACACAAAATTCTCCCCATGGTTCCCCTTGTTGAAATCCAAACATTTCAGAGCCAGATATAATATAATATAAATATTATATATTATAACAATATAATAATAAATATTATTCACATTATACTATCCTATTATGATATATTGTATATACAACTAATGTTGATAATAATATTATGATGTAATACAATGTAATAATAATAATACACCATTATAATTGTATATTTATATTACATGCAATATTACTAATAATATTGCAATATAGTTGTTGTAGTTGAGTCAGTAAGTAATGTTGCAAGCAGTAGTAGCAATATTGGTAGAACAAGGGGTAATCGCGAGCAGGTGTCAGACCAAGAACAGCAAAGGGAACGGATTCGGGATATACTTATGGCACCTACTGATGAGGATACATTTGAAGGGTTTTCAAGTGGTGAGGAGTTGATGAGTGTGGAAGGAAATGTGGTGGATGGGAATAGAGGCATAAAAAGGGTTACTTGGGAGCAGGAATCAGATGAAGAATGGGAAAGGAAAAAGATCCGGGATATATTTACTACTCCCACAGATGATGAATCATTTATGGGTTTCTCTGGGAATGATGGGTCTGGGAGTGATGAGGATGGGGAGAACACAATGGATTGGACTAAGGTACAAGATGTAAGGGATATATGTGCAGAGCCAACCGCTAGTGACATGTTTGTGGGGTTTTCGGGACATGAGGATTGGTAAAGGGGAGATACATCTGAATCATGGGGAAGCCTAAGTCTTGACAAGAGATGGAGGAACTGGGGGGATGGAAACGGGTTCATGTGTGAAGAGATGATGATGGGATGGAGGCCAGCTCATCATCGGATAATGATGTGTAAGTTAAAAGTAGGCTCTGAAATGGGGAATCTTTGCAGAAGGCAAAGTGTCGGTTACGTATCATGTGTATTTGTCGCTGCCTGTTCTCGTGTTAGGTTTTGGGTTCGGGTTCTGCAGCCTGGAGTTCGTGTTACTTGAGAATCTTCGACTTGGACTGACTTCTCATGAGTGTGGCTTTCTCCCTCCCTGGATTGTGGACTGACTTGACGTTGACTTTGTTTGACGGACTTGGAAACGATGTATCCTTTGGCTTTCTTCGGTGATGACTCTTGGACTACGGCTGGCTTTGGCAACTCCTTCTTGCAGTTAACTCTTTGGGGGTAGCGCTGTCTGTTGGAACTCTTGTGTACAGAGCTGCTTGTTTGCTGATTACCTTGACTGCTTTTTAATCCGGTTTTTCCTTCTGTTTAACCCAGATTATTTTTCGTTTGCCTTTTGGAGCCCAGATGGGGTAAATTCTTTGAGTTTTGGCCAGAGACACTGAAGTTAAGTGTCTCTGAGCTTTTATTTTTTTTTTGCAATAAACCTTTTGTTGGACTAAATAGTGTGTGTGGCTCTTTAAGGCCTCTGTGTCTTGACACCTGTTCTACCTCTGAATTACAGGATCCCCTTCTGGTCCTGCGCCACCTTCCCTCTGACCCACTGCTGGAATTATATCCCCTCTTCTTGCCACCTTTTCTTGACTTGCTCTTAACAAGCCTTCAGCTTCCCCCTGACTAACTGTCAGTCCTGCATCACCCTTTGCCTCTCACCTTTGGCACCATCACCACCTGGGGAAAACGGTCTTATTTTTAACAAGGTATATTGCCAGCTCACTGCTCCAAGGACTTGTGGTGGGCTTCTGAGTTGGGCCAGATCCCTCTTCTTTTTCCCACCACTGTACTGCTCTCTTGTTATAAAATAGGTTCTTTTAAACATAATCTATGCAATGTTTATGGAGCCCCTGGTGGTGCAGTGGATTAAACCACTGAGCTGCTGAACTTGCTGACTGAAAGGTTGGTGGTTTGAATCCAGAGAGCGGGGTGAGCTCCCGCTGTTAGCCCCAGCTCCTACCAACCTAGCAGTTCTAAAACATGCAAATGTGAATAGATCAATAGGTCCCACTTCTATGAGAAGATAACAGCTCTCCATGCAGTTATGCCAGTGGCCACATGACCTTGGAGTTGTCTAAGGACAATGCTGGCTCTTCAGCTTAGAAATGGAGATGAGCACCAACCCCCAGAGTCGGACATGGCTAGACTTAATGTCAGGGGAAAACCTTTACCTTTAGCTATGCAAAGGTTATTTTGTATAGGGGAGTACAACCTATTTAGTATTGCATCAGCATTGTGACAAAAGTGAGAGAAAGATATTTGAATCCCCTGCTGATAAAAGACAATGGTGACTCTCTTGTAGAAATGGTTCAGTTTTTGCTAAGTGACTCAAATGACTATGTAACACATAAAGTGGCCCTCTTTGCTTTGTTTGAAGAAAAAAAAAAGATCAGAAAGAGAGAGTTAGATAAAATTGCCATCAATTGCTATGGAGACTCAAAGGGCTAATTTGCCCCTCCCTCAGTAACTATTGATGATTCACATTCTTTTTGCTCTTTGTGTGAGCATGACGCTCTCCTACATTTGTTATCCTTTGCTTCCCGTTTGCTTTGAGGGGACTATTCTGGGCACCCTTCACCTGTATCCTTTTGTCATGGCCTTGGGCTAGAAGTCACCTCACTGTTTCTGAAACTTTTCACCGCTAGAGAACCTTTTCTCTGTACTTTTCCATATGATGTATAACTTGTTTGTCCTAAGGTGATCCACAAAGGGGTGTGTGTGGCAGATCGATTTAGAAAGATTGCCCACCTTGTTTGGACAAACAAAAATAAATGGCTTGTGTGCTTCAGAAAAACATTTATTTCTGCTTTATTGACTATTCTAAAGACTTTGACTGTGTGGATCATAATACATGGTGGCAAGTTCTTGGTGGTCTGGGGAGACCAAGTCACCTTGTCTGTCTCCTGAGAAATCTGTATAAAGACCAAGAAGCCACAGTAAGAACAGACCACGGAACAGGAGACTGGTTCAAGATTGGGAAAGGAGTGTGACAGGGTTGTATACTTTCACTCTACCTATTCAACTTGTACGCAGAACACATCATGCGAGATACATGTGTGGCTTGACGAATCCAAGGCTGGATTTAAAATTGCTGGAAGAAACATTAACAACCTCAGATATGCAGATGATACCACTCTGATGGCTGAAAGTGAGGAGGAGCTGAGGAGCCTTATCACCAAGGGGAAAGAAAGAAGAAAGTGCAAAAGCCGGGCTGCAGTTAAACATCAAGAAAACCAAGATCATGGCAACTACACCTATTGATTGATAACTGGCAAATAGAAGGAGAAAGCATGGAGGTAGTGACAGACTTTGTATTTCTAGGCACAAAGATCACTGCAGATGCAGACTGCAGCCAGGAAATCAGAAGACATCTACTTCTTGGGAGGAGAGCAAGGACCAATCTGGATTAATTTGTGAAGAGTAGAGACATCACACTGGCAACGAAGGTCTGCATAGTCAAAGCAATGGTATTCCCCATAGTAACCTATGGATGTGAGAGCTGGACCATAAGGAAGGCTGAGCGAAGGAAGAGAGACGCTTTTGAACTTGGGTGCTGGAGGAAAATCCTGAGAGTGCCTTGGACCGCAAGAAGATCCAACCAGTCCATCCTCCAGGAAATAATGCCCAATGGCTGCTCACTGGAGGGAAGGATATTGGAGGCAAAGATGAAGTATTTTGGCCACATCATGAGAAGACAGGAAAGCTTGGAGAAGATAACGACGCTGGGGAAAATGGAAGGAAAAAGGAAGAGAGGCCGACCAAGGGCAAGATGGATGGATGGATGGTATCCATCAAGTGACTGGCTTGACCTTGAAGGAACTGGGGGCGGTGACGGCTGACAGGGAGCTCTAGCGTGGACTGGTCCATGAGGTCACAAAGAGTTGGAAACGACTGAATGAATGAAGAAGAAGAAGTGTTTCACTTTACTGGAACGCTCTCTTTTTTATTCACTAAATGGACCCAGGAGCTGAAAAAGGAACATCTCTAGATTCCTTACAGTACAATAAATGTTTGGATTGACTGTGTCCTCTTCCAGAATTGATGGCCCTGAGAAAAGGAATTGAGGACTCAATCTAGGATTCCATAATTCTATGATACATACAAGGCACAATTATTCCCCTGTGTCTTAAAATAACTTTTTAAAGTAAATGCTGTGGCATCTGAGGAGCTTCAGAAGGCCTTGAAGCATGCATGGGCCAACTTGGGCCCTCCAGGTGTTTTGGACTTCAACTCCCACAATTCCTAACAGCCTACCGGCTGTTAGGAATTGTGGGAGTTGAACTCCAAAACACCTGGAGGGCCCAAGTTGGCCCATGCATGCTTTAGAGCTTCATGTGATCCCTGGTTTGGATGTTGCCCTTGTCAAGACCGATGAAAAGAGCTGATGAAGGAACTTAGGACTAATTTCAAACTCTAAAGTGGGGAAGCTGAGCCGGCAGCACATTTCGGAGAGCGAAAGAGTTCCACGGCTTCCTGACTGACACCCGTAGTGGCCCCAGCCTAATGAAGGGCAATAGGGAACAGAGCAGCCAAGCTCGAAACTTCAGGTTTGCAGAAATGTCACTTGCTCAGCTAATGAGCCTCACGAACTCTTTGCTCCCGGCAACGGACCCTTCTTGGCTGTGTTTGCTGCTCAGCATTTGGCTTTGGATAAAAGAGAAGGGACCTCATTGTGAGTCTTCTCATTCCTTCCAGTGACCAGGTAACCCATCAAAGGGGACTGACCTCTCTGCCGCTTCAGCTCCCTCCTTGTCACTTTGGGTTCTGCCTCCCAGAGAAGCCTCTCTCTTTCTCCAAGACGGCAAATGAACACTCAACCAGATGCTACATTGCGAGACTTGACATTCAATTAATCAATCAATTACCCCTTCTCCAGGTTTAAAGGCACCTGGCCGTGAATGGCCGCAGGCGGAAACTGACGGCAGAACTGATGCAAAGTCTGGGGTTCCCCCCCTGCTAATTATGTCCAGTGGAGAAGATGAGGGGTGCTCCATGTATGGAAGGCACCAAAGAAATTCAAAACAAGATCAGACTGGACTTTATAGACTATGCCAGAGCTTTCCAAACTGTGTGTTGTGACACATTCATGTGTTGCACAAACATAACGTGAAGTGGCAAAAAACTTGGAAATTATGTTACAAATCATATTATAAAAATACTAGCTGTGCCCAGCCACGTGTTGCTGTGGCTTATGGGAATTATTTGTTGACCAGGTGGAATATCAGTGAATACCCTTGGGGCCTCAAATCCTGGCCGTTTTCTTCTTATGGCAGTGTGGACTCAAGATAATCCAGTTCAAAGCAGATACTGTGGATTATGTGCCTTTGCATTCTGGTTTATATAGGTGTGTGGAAGGGCCTTGAGTTTAAGATGCCATATAATCCAGTTCAAATCAGACAATCTGTATTTTATAGGCAATGTGGAAGAGGCCTAATTGAACCCTGGCTGTCCCTTGGCTGTCCCTTGGCCGAGGAGGTTGCTAGGAGACAAAGTGGGCGGAACCTACCCTTCTAACTGGCAGCAAGGGGAAAAAACAGTTCTTCCTCTTCCTCTAATTTGGACTTTATTTTTCCAGGTTTTTTTTTGTTTGAAAGACATATTTTGGATGACAGTCATTCAAACATGAATGTATAAGCATGAAAACAGGAACTTTTTCCAAGGCAATCCCTTCAAGGAACATAGGCAAACAGGAAACTTGAATCATGAACATAGGCAATAACAGGAAATTTGAATCATGAACTTGAAAGTTGAGACAGGAGAGTCATCCTTATGGCAACGTTGTCTCCTCTGGGAGGTGTAAAGCCAACATCGCTTAACTGAAGCTCGACCAAGTAGCCATGAGATCATGCCCAACGCACCTGGGCTTCAAGGTCTTCTCAGGGATTCTCTCAGAACGTCTAATTTAGTCTATTTTTCACTCCCTTCATTTTCAAACCTAATTTGGCTTCTTGGGAAAACTCCCAATTGGCCCAAGGCCGTTTCTCAGAAAAATCCTGCCACAACAATTACATTCAAGTAAATACGGTACATATTACAGCTTCCCAATCCTCTTCTCAGAGGGATTCATGGTTTCCATGCCTTTGACCATTTTGGTGGCCATTCTCTAGACTCCTTCCATCTTCTCAATCATTTTCTTGAATTCTGGTGTCTAAAACTGGACAGAGGGTTATTATTCCAGGTGAGGTCTGAGCAAAGCAAAATAGAATGGGACTATGGCTTCTCTCTTGATCGTCGTCGTCTCACTCGTTCAGTCATTTTCAACTCTTTGTGACCTCATGGACCAGTCCACGCCAGAGCTCCCTGTCGGCCGTCACCGCCCCCAGTTCCTCCAAGGTCAAACCAGTCCCTTCAAGGATACCATCCATCCACCTTGCCCTTGGTCGGCCTCTCTTCCTTTTTCCTTCCATTTTCCCCAGCATCGTGGTCTTTTCCAAGCTTTCCTGTCTTCTCATGATGTGGCCAAAGTCCTTCATCTTTGCCTCTCATCTCCTTCCCTCCAGTGAGCAGCCATTGGGCATTATTTCCTGGAGGATGGACTGGTTGGATCTTCTTGAGGTCCAAGGCACTCTGAGGATTTTCCTCCAGCACCAGAGTTCAAAAGCATCTCTCTTCCTTCGCTCAGCCTTCCTTATGGTCCAGCTCTTGCATCCATAGGTTACTATGGGGAATACCATGGCTTTGACTATGCAGACCTTCGTTGCCAGTGTGATGTCTCTGCTCTTCACTATTTTATCATTGAGGTTGGCCATTGCTCTCCTCCCAAGAAGGAAACGTCTTCTGATTTCCTGGCTGCAGTCTGCATCTGCAGTGATCTTCGCGTCTAGAAATACAAAGTCTGTCACTGTCTCTACGTTTTCTCCCTCTATTTGCCAGTTGTCAATCAGTCTGGTTGCCATGATCCTGGTTTTCTTGATGTTTAACTGCAACCCAGCTTTTATACTTTCTTCTTCCACTTTGGTGATACGGCTCCTCAGCTCTTCCTCACTTTCAGCCATCAGAGTGGTATCACCTGCATACCTAAGGTTGTTAATGTTTCTTCCAGAAATTTTAACTCCAGCCTTGGATTCGTCAAGCCCCGCATGTCGCATGATGTGTTCTGCATACAAGTTGAATAGGGAGGGTGAAAGTATACAGCCCTGCCACACTCCTTTCCCAATCTGGAACCCGTCTTCTGTTCCGTGGTCTGTTCTTACTGTGGCTACTTGGTCTTTATACAGATTTCTCAGGAGACAGACAAGGTGACTTGGTATCCCCAGACCACCAAGAACATGCCACAGTTTATTATGATCCACACGGTCGAAGGCTTTAGAATAGTCAATAAAGCAGAAGTAGATGTTTTTCTGGAACTCCCTGCGGATATTGGCAATTTGGTCTCTGGTTCCTCTGCCTTTTCTAAACCTTGTATCTCTCTAGATACAAGACTTCTATTGATGAAGCCTAGAATCTTATTGGCTTTCTAAGGTGCTGCATCACACTCTTGGCTCATGTTGAGGTTGTGGTCCACTAAGACTCCCAAGATCTCTTTTGCATGGACTGTTGCCAAGCCCTTTATCTGTGCATTCACCAGTCATTCTTTCCACCTAAGTGTAGTTCTGTGTGCTTGTGACAATCATCCTTGGGCTGATCTGGCGTAAACCATGCTGGATCATCTCCAGGAGAGTGGGTCAGTGTGGATCTGCCCTGGGTCGGTGGTAATCTCTCTTCTTGGGGTCAGTCCTGCCATTAGGAAGAGAGCATTGGTTCCCATGAGGGTCAGATGAGAGAAGCAGTAGAAAGGCATTGGAAAAGAGAGAGCGCTGTGTGCCGCCTGGCATCCACAAACTAGGAATGAAACGGAGAGAGAGAGGGAACGCAATTGTTGGAGAGCATCCAACAAAATCTACAAAATGAGAGAGAGAGAGACATAGAAAAAGAGACGTGCCGTGAAGATGGTCTTTTATTAGCTAAAAAGCCCAGTGCCTTTCTCCAGGGACCACTTAAAACCAAACCTGCAGGAGCTTCATTTCGCAAGTAAATAGTTTGCACGTTCCCGGCTCAAAATTTTCTGCAGCTTTGGTTTTAAGCAGCTTCCTGGAGAAAGCATTAAGAATATCCACAACCTGAAATGTGTCAGAATTTCTTCTTCTTCTTTTTTTGCAAAAGAAAGGCCATCTTTCCAGCATCGTGAGATGTGTCTCTTTCTCCTCTGGATTACTGTCTGCAGGGTGAAGGAAGATTTGTCTGAAAGTCCAGTTGCATTTGGGATTTTTTGGGTGTTATAAGCTGTTGAGTCAGTACTGACTTTTGGCAAGGCTAGGAATAAGAGATTTGTTTACCTAAGGGGACATCTCCACGGTGGGATTAATGCAGTTTGACATCACTTTAACTGCCATGACTCAATGCTATGGAACCCTGGACCTTGTAGTTTTGCCAGGGATGCATCTACACTGTGGAATTAATGCAGTTTGACATCACTTTAACTCTCTTTAACTCAATGCTATGAAATCATGGGAGATGTAGTTTCCCAAGGTCTCGCATCTTCTTTGCCAAAAATGCTGGTGCCTCACCAAACTACAAACCTGTGGACACTGTAATATTGAATAATGGCAGTTAAAGTGGTATTGAACTGCATTAATTTTACCATGTAGATGCATCCAAAGAGATCTATCAGGCTGGAAGCTTAATGGGATATACTTGAAAGTTCCTTCTTGGAGGTGTAGTAGGTTTGCTGCATCATCATCATCATCATCATCATCATCATCATCATCATCATCATCATCATCATCCTACCTTTATCCCCATAATGGGACTCAAGGTGGCTGACCACATATTTAAAGCAAGTAAAAAAAAAAAAGCAGCGATATAAAAGCATCCAGAAAAATATAAATATGAGACTAAAAAAAACCCATTTTACATAATTTATAAAGTTATACTAATGCAGTAGATGAACCCGTAATCATAGCATTACTTCTTCTTTTGCTGCTCTGGTTTAGCTCTATTGGGACGTGGAAACTAAACTCAACATTGGGAGAGGTAGGAGAAACTTTGACAGTCGTTTCTGGTGTTTCAAAGATAACGGCTGTTTTGCAAAAAGGGCATCATTCCAGCTTAGCTGGCGGAGTAAAAAAAAAAAGGAAAGAAAGAAAGGAAAAAAGAAAGAAGTGGGCCATTTGTGAAATTAATCCATGAAGCGTAATTGGCTTCATATATTTCCCCTTGAAATGGAAATAAGTGTTAATAAAACCGGGAGCTTCGTTTTTGACAAGTCCCTTGCTCACATGGTTTTGCAAAAAGAAAAAAAAAAAAGAAATAGAAGAAGAAGAAGAAGAAGAAGAAGAAGAAGAGAGCTTATTCGGGATTAAAGGTGAGCAGATTTATTTAGAACGGGAAAATGAAACCCAGGGAAAACATCCCAACGTTTTTAAAAATATATATATTGTAATTGCATGCTTAGAAAGAGATGTTCAGTTTGCACTCCTCTGGTATGTTTTGTATGGAATCCTGTTTGCCTAAACCCAATGAGACTTTACTTACTTAGGTGATCCTTCATTGTCCGAGTATGATGGCCTTCCAAGAGTAGTGTCTTGGTGGTGGATACGGAGATGGCTGTGGAGGCCTATTCTTGACCAGCATGTTCTTCCACAATGAAGACATCAGTTTCCAGACGGAAGGCAGTCGTGGTCAGGGTTGGCTTGATGTGCCTTCCTCTTGGCACGTTTCTCCCTTTCACCCTCCCTTCATGCCTCTTCAAATTCCACAGCACTAATGGTCACAGCTGACCTCCAGTTAGAGGGCTCAAGGGCCAGGGCTTCCCAGTTCTGGAGCTGTCGTGCAGTGAAGATCATGTCCATTGTTCCTCTGGAGAGGTGGAATCGGTTCTGGGAGGGTGTTTTCTGAGACAGGTAGAAGGCGGTTTGCAAGGATTCTTGCAACGATTTTCCCAGCGGAGGTTAAAAGAGAGATACCTCGAGAGATGGGCTGAAACTAACAAAATGAAGTTCAACAGGGATAAATGCAAGATACTTCACTTCGGCAGAAAAAATGGAATGCAAAGATACAGAATGGGGGATGCCTGGCTCAACAGCAGTATGTGTGAAAAAGATCTTGGAGTCCTTGTGGACAACAAGTTAAACATGAGCCAGCAATGTGATGCAGCTGCAAAAACGGCCAATGGGATTTTGATCTGCATCAATAGGAGTATGGTGTCTAGATCCAGGGAAGTCCTGCTCCCCCTCTATTCTGCCTTGGTCAGACCACACCTGGAATACTGTGTCCAATTTTGGGCACCGCAGTTGAAGGGAGATGTTGACAAGCTGGAAAGTGTCCAGAGGAGGGCAACTAAAATGATCAAAGGTCTGGAGAACAAGCCCTATGAGGAGCGGCTTAAAGAACTGGGCATGTTTAGCCTGCAAAAGAGAAGGCTGAGAGGAGACATGATAGCCATGTACAAATACGTGAAGGGAAGTCCTAGGGAGGAGGGAGGGAGCTTCCTTTCTGCTGCCCTGCAGACTAGGACACAATGGAACAAGGGCTTCAAACTACAGGAAAGGAGATTCCACCTGAACATCAGGAAGAACTTCCTCACTGTGAGAAGGGCTGTTGGACAGTGGAACTCTCTCCCCCGGGCCGTGGTGGAGGCTCCTTCTTTGGAGGCTTTGAAGCAGAGGCTGGATGGCTATCTGTCAGGGGTGCTTTGAATGCGATTTCCTGCTTCTTGGCAGGGGGTTGGACTGGATGGCCCATGAGGTCTCTTCCAACTCTACTATTCTATGATTCTATGATTCAACTTTCTACTCTTTCCCCCTTTTGAAAAGGATGGTGATGATGGCATCCTTGAAGTCTGCTGGGATTTTCTCGGTCATCCTCACTTTTTCAATGAGCTGGTGGAGTTTTTGTCAGCTCAGGTCCACCCTCTTTAAAGATTTCAGCGGGGATCCCATCAGGTCCACTGGCTTTGTTATTTTTTTGTTGACTGATGGTGTTGTTGACTTCTTCCAAACTAAGCAGTGCTGCAAGCTCATCCCTGGTTTGTTGTTGCGGGATTTGTGAAAGAACCTCTTTGGCCACGTTGGAGCTGCGATCTAGGAGGTTGTGGTAGTGCTCTTTCCAATGTAGTGCAATTGATGTTTTGTCCTTCAGAAGTGTGGTTTCTTCAGTCTTTTGTCCACCAGATGTTCTTGAGATGTGCCAATGATAATAGGCACACCCAATCATTTGTTGAATTGGCCATTAACACAAAGGTACATCTCCTTGATTCTATAGATCTACTCTAGTTAGACAGCTGGCATGATTTAGTGGTTTGAATATTGGACTATAGGTGTGCCTACAGCGTAGAATTAATGCAGTTTGATTCCCCTTGAACTACTATGGCTCAAGACTAGGCACTCCTCAGAAATATAGTTTGATGAGGCCTTTAGCTTTATTTGCCAAAGAATGCTGTTGCCTCCCAAAACCATAACTCTCATGAGTCCATAGCATGAAGCCATGGCAGCTAAAGTGGTTTCAAACTGCATTAATTCTACAGTGTAGACATGCCCATGACTCTGGAAACTTAAGTCATGGAAATCCCCTTGGGTGCCCTTGAGCAAGTAAGTCACACTCTCTCAGCCAAGAAAACCCCTGATAGTTCATCTTGGGGGGTCACCATAAGTTCCAAATGACTTGAAGGTGTTGTCAAACAACACCCCTCTGAGATGTATAGTTCACCAAGGACACCTAGGTCAAATTAGATGAAATGATTTCTTTTCTGGGTTGTGAGTTTTTCGAGCTGTATGGCCATGTTCCAGTAGCATCCTCTCCTGATGTTTCGCCTACATCTGTGACTAACGGCATCTTCAAAGGTTCCATTGGAGGTGAAGCAAGTGGAGTGTATACATATACCTGTTTAATGATGTCCAGGGTGGGCTGTATCTTCTCACCCGACCTATTCAACTTGTATGCAGAACACATCATGTGACGTATGGGGCTTGATGAATCTAAGGCAGGAGTTAAAATTGCTGGAAGAAACATTAATAACCTTAGGTATGCAGATGATACCACTCTGATGGTTGAAAGCAAGGAGGAGCCGAGGAGCCTTATCACCAAGGGGAAAGAAGAAAGTGCAAAAGCAGGGTTGCAATTCAACATCAAGAACAGCTATGAGAAATGTATGAGGGTTGAATGAAAAGTAATGCCTCCACCTTCGTTACTTGGGCTTGGATGGGAATATTTTAATAAATCAAACGCAGACATAATATTTAGAATGTGCTCTTTAACTACCACTATTCACTTTTCCACATAATCACCAGACAATTGGATACATTTCTGCCAACGATGAGCAAGGTTTCTGAAGCCGTCACGGAAGAAGTCGACACTCTGTTTCTGCAACCGGCGTCTCACAGTTCCCATCGTGCACAGATCTTCTGATAGCCAAGCAAAGCAGTAATGTGATGCACACAGGCTTGTGAAATGCCGATTATGCTTGAAATTTCTCTTTGAGTGATATGACGATTGTCCTGAATCAATCTGTCAACCTTTTGCTTGTGAAACTTGGTGGTTGCTATCACAGGATGTCCAACTCTTTGTTTGTCACGCATGTCAGATGTTCCCACCTCTTTAAACTTACTCACCCAATGATGCACAGGACTCACATCAACACAATCACCATAAACAGCTTGCATTCTTTGATGAATCTCCTTTGGGGTGACACCTTCTCTTGTCAAGAATTCAATGACTGCACGTTGCTTAAGTTGCATTGACCGACCATCTGCGCAGGGTTCCATACTTCACACTTTAACAACACAACCGTTCAATACTAAGGCTTCCCACCAAATGGAACTGTAGAGGAGAGTCTACCAATCAAGCCAGTACATGCCTGCTGCGTATCAGGACTGCCATCTGTTGAGGAGTTACAAAGGTGGAGGGATTACTTTTCATTCAACCCTCGTAGAAGATATATTGTATTTCTCTGTATGTTTATGCTTGTACAATTTGAAGCAAAATTGCCATACATGCATCCTTTTTGGCTAGATTGAAATAAACTTTTATGGCTTGTCTTCAACTTGGTGGGTTAGTTTCTCTGTCCTGGCCTATCTGTTTTTTAGCATATGGCTCGCCAGGCAGGGATACCCTTTAACTGCAGTCCTTAGTTAACCACAACAAAGGCACATAACAGCAAACTTTGTTTGGGACTAACAATAGAATTCAAGCTGCTATCTTTGTGTGTTGTCGAAGGCTTTCATGGCCGGGATCACAGGGTTGTTGTATGTCTTTCGGGCTGTGTGGCCAGGTTCCAGAAGTATTCTCTCCTGACGTTTCGCCCACATCTATGGCAGGCATCCTCAGAGGTTGTGAGGTATGCCTGCCATAGATGTGGGCGAAACGTCAGGAGAGAATACTTCTGGAACCTGGCCACACAGCCCGAAAGACATACAACAACCCTGCTATCTTTGTCATCATCAATATTGTCATAGAATGTAGTCTGAAACGGCATTATATGGTCAGTGTAGATTCATATAATACAGTTCAATGGCATTTGCTCCTCTTGGTGGGCCTCATCTAGTGATCCCCACGGCGAGTCCTCAGAGAAATGAATGCAGAAATGGTTGTGATTGTATAATTCACAGAACACTAGCGTTTGGAAATCCCACCATGCAGTCCAAATCCCTTCTGTTGTGCACGAAGACACAATCACACTGGATTTTTAAAAAAGATACCGCATCACACTGTTGCCTCATGTTCAACTTGGGCAAGAATCCTAGAGTTGGAAGAGACCCCAAAGAACATAACTTTGAATATGCATTGAATAACTTTGAATATGCATTGAATATTTTGAATGGTTTTTAACTGTTAATTTTTAATACTGTTTATATTTAATTCTGTTTTAATGTTTGCATATTTGTATATTTCAAATTGTGTACTAATGCTTTTATGTTAAGCCACTTTGAGTCCCTTTCGGGAGAGATAAAGCAGGGTATAAATAAATAGAACAACAACAACAACAACAACAACAACAAGATCCAATCCAATTCTCTTCTGATAGGTAGGAATACACCATCCAATCTCCCCTGATGGATGGCCATCCAGCTTTCTCTTGAAAACCTCCACCAGACTCCAAGTCAGTAGCAGATTCCACTGTTGTTGTTGTTGTTGTTATTATTATTATTATTATTATTATTATTATTATTATTATGCTTCATCTATGGATTCTTTTTGCATTGTCCAGGGCTTCTTTTTGTTGTTGTTGTTGTTGTTGTTGTTGTGATGATGATGATGATGATGATGATGATGATTACTGGGCTCCATCTATAGATTCTTCTGGCATTGCCCAGGGCTTGTTGTTGTTGTTGCTGTTGTTGTTATTGTTGTTGTTGCGATGATGATGATGATTAGGCTTCATCTGTGGATTCTTCTGGTATTGCCCAGGGCCTGTTGTTGTTGTTGTTGTTGTTGTTGTTGTTGTTGTTGTTGTGATGATGATGATGATTACTGGGCTTCATCTATAGATTCTTCTGGCATTGCCCAGGGCTTGTTGTTGTTGTTGTTGTTGTTGTTGTTGTTGCTGTTGTTGCGATGAGCAGGGGGTTGGACTGGATGGCCCATGAGGTCTCTTCCAACTCTACTATTCTATGATTCTATGATTCTATGATGATGATGATGATGATTAGGCTTCATCTGTGGATTCTTCTCGCATTGCCCAGGGCCTGTTGTTGTTGTTATGATGATGATGATGATGATGATGATGATGATGATGATGATGATTATTGGGCTTCATCTATAGATCCTTCTGGCATTGCCCAGGGCTTGTTGTTGTTGCTGCGATGATGATGATGATTAGGCTTCATCTATGGATTCTTCTGGCATTGCCCAGGGCCTGTTGTTGTTGTTGTTGTTGTTGTTGTTGTTATGATGATGATGATGGTTACTGGGCTTCATCTATAGATTCTTCTGGCATTGCCCAGGGCTTGTTGTTGTTGTTGTTGTTGTTGAAATGATGATGATGATGATGATGATGATGATGATGATGGGGCTTCATCTGTGGATTCTTCTGGCATTACCCAGGGCTTCTTCGTGTTGTTGTTGTTGTAGTTGTGGTGGTGGTGGTGGAGATGATGATGATGATGATGATGATGGCTTCATCTGTGGATTCTCCTCGCATTGCCTAGGTTTTGGGCTGGGTGTCCCTTGGGTGTCCCTTCCAGGCCTCCATTTCTGACTCTGAATTGAATCCCAGCTGTGAAAACTGCACCACGTTCCCAGGTTTCTTCCCTCCTCCTGTTTGCAGCCTCCCTCCCTCCCTCCATGAACTCTCGAAACAGTGGGAGCTATTTTGGCATTAACTAGTTTAAAGAACGTGTCTCAGCTTTTTCCATTCTGGGAGCTGGCAGTTATTGTTCCCAAAGCGGCCATTCGGTTAAAGAAAAAGCAATTTCTACTTCTGTAATGATGATCAGAGAGAGAAAGAGAGAGAAGCCGGGGACGGTGGGGAGAGAGATTCCATCCCACCGCCAACCCTTTCTCTATGAGAAGAACGCCTTGGGTTGTTTTCATGGGTTTTTAACCACCTTGAAATCTGTAACATGAGTATCTACTGGGTGGCATTCTTCTTTGACATCTCTTGAACCCACTTCCACATTTCAAGCACCGTCCGAAATGCGAGCATGGAAGGCAGGGCAGCATCAGGCCCAATGCAAAGATGGAAAGGGGTGTTCAGTCCTAATTAGATTCATCCTCATGTGGTTTGCAAGGAAAAAAAAAGGAATTGTGTTCTTCTCATCAGGCATTGCCAAAGTTTGCAGGAATTTTTGCCCACTCACCAGGAATGAGGACACAAGAAAAGTACGAGGGTTGAATGAAAAGTAATGCCTTCATTACTTGATTTGGATGGGAATATTTAAATAAATCAAACGCAGAAATAATCCTTAGAATGTGCTCTTTAACTACCACTATTCACTTTTCCACATCATCACCAGACAATTGGATACATTTCTGCCAACAATGACCCAAGTTTGCCCATGTCTGATCTACACTGTAGAATGAATGCAGTTTAAACACCATTTTAACTACACTGGCTCAATGCTAGGTTATCCTGGGAACTGTAGTTTTGCAAAGTCTTCAGCCTCCTCTATTAAAAAGTATTAGCTCCTCTCCAAACTACAACTCTTGAACCCCATAGCATTGAGCCATTGTAGTTCAAGCAGTGTCATTCTATAGTCTGAATACTCTCTAAGAAAGCGTGGAAATCCAGTTCTTTCATAGAATCATAGAATCATAGAATAGTAGAGTTGGAAGAGACCTCATGGGCCATCCAGTCCAACCCCATTCTGCCAAGAAGCAGGAAATCGCATTCAAAGCACCCCCGACAGATGGCCATCCAGCCTCTGCTTAAAAGCCTCCAAAGAAGGAGCCTCCACCACAGTCCGGGGCAGAGAGTTCCACTGTCGAACAGCCCTTCTCACAGTGAGGAAGTTCTTCCTGATGTTCAAGTGGAATCTCCTTTCCTGTAGTTTGAAGCCATTGTTCCGTGTCCTAGTCTGCAGGGCAGCAGAAAACAATCTTGCTCCCTCCTCCCTATGACTTCCCTTCACGTATTTGTACATGGCTATCATGTCTCCTCTCAGCCTTCTCTTCTGCAGGCTAAACATGCCCAGCTCTTTAAGCCGCTCCTCATAGGGCTTGTTCTCCAGACCCTTAATCATTTTAGTCGCCCTCCTCTGGACGCTTTCCAGCTTGTCAACATCTCCCTTCAACTGTGGTGCCCAAAATTGGACACAGTGTGATTCCAGGTGTGGTCTGACCAAGGCAGAATAGAATAAGGGGGAGCAGGACTTCCCTGGATCTAGACGCTATTCCCCTATTGATGCAGGACAGAATCCCATTGGCTTTTTTAGCAGCCACATCACATTGTTGGCTCATGTTTAACTTGTTGTCCACGAGGACTCCAAGGTCTTTTTCGCACACACTGCTGTCAAGCCAGGCGTCCCCCATTCTGTATCTTTGATTTCCATTTTTTCTGCCGAAGTGAAGTATCTTGCATTTGTCCCTGTTGAACTTCATTTTGTTAGTTTCGGCCCATCTCTCTAGTCTGTCAAGATCGTTTTGAATTCTGCTCCTGTCTTCTGGAGTGTTAGCTATCCCTCCCAGTTTGGTGTCGTCTGCAAACTTGATGATCGTGCCTTCTAACCCTTCGTCTAAGTCGTTAATAAAGATGTTGAACAGAACCGGGCCCAGGACGGAGCCCTGCGGCACTCCACTTGTCACTTCTTTCCATGATGAAGACGACGCATTGGTGAGCACCCTTTGGGTTCGTTCGCTTAGCCAATTACAGATCCACCTAACCGTAGTTTTGTCTAGCCCACATTTTACTAGTTTCCTTGCCAGAAGGTCGTGGGGGACTTTGTCGAAGGCCTTACTGAAATCCAGGTAGGCTACATCCACAGCATTCCCTGTATCGACCCAACTCGTAACTCTATCGAAAAAAGAGATCAGATTAGTCTGGCATGACTTGTTTTTGGTAAATCCGTGTTGACTATTAGCAATGACTGCATTTGTTTCTAAGTGTTCGCAGACCACTTCCTTAATGATCTTTTCCAGAATCTTGCCTGGTATTGATGTGAGGCTGACCGGACGGTAATTGTTTGGGTCGTTCTTTTTTCCCTTCTTGAAAATAGGGACCACATTCGCCCTCCTCCAATCTGCTGGGACTTCTCCCGTTCTCCAAGAACTCTCGAAGATAATTGCCAGTGGTTCTGAAATAACTTCCGCTAGTTCCTTCAGTACTCTTGGGTGTAGCTGGTCTGGCCCTGGCGACTTGAATTTGTTTAGAGCGGCCAGGTGTTCCTGGACAGCTTGTTTCCCTATTTGGGGTTGGATTTCCCCCAATCCTTTGTTCCTAGCAGGGCAGGTGCATTGAACTAGTCTGACCTATTAGCACCACCGCTTGTATGCACATACAGCCCATTGATTCAATGAGTTTTCTTTAGCTGGAATGTTTTGATTTCTCTCAGAGATTTGATTTCGCTCGGAGGAGGAGGAGGAGGTTGTACTTCCTCATTGCTCTTTGCACGCTGGCAGTTTTATGGTTGAGCATTAAGTTAAATTAGCCTCCCCGCATTAAGCGGTACCTAGTTTCTCTACTCATAGCTGCAACTGTTTTCGGGCTGCTTAGGTGGGCAGCAAGCTAGGCTATTAACAGTCAGGAGCTTAATCCCGACCCGGGCTTTGAACCAATGACCTCTCGGTCAGTAGTGATTTATTGCTGCTGGCTACTAACCAGCTGCACCACAGTCCGGCCCATATGATGAGGTTTCCGTGTTTTCCACTTTTCATTAGTTTGCTAAACTTGTGACACTTTTAAAAAAAGTTTGGCAGAAGTTTTTGCATGATTCTTTCTTGCCCACCTCTCTCTCGTGTACTCATCTATCACCAATACATTTATTCAGTATTCTTCTTTTACTGATCTTTCTCTCTCTCAGTCCATATGACCTGTATCTATCTATTCAACTCTTCATCCATTGTCAGTCAGTCAATCAGTCAGTCGCTTTCTACCATCCATGTATCTATTCATTTATCTTTTACCTTTCTCTTTCTCTTCATTCATTCTCTAGCCATCTGTCATCTATCTATATAGTCATCTCTCCATCCATTTATTCTATATCTATCTATCTATCTATCTATCTATCTATCTATCTATCTATCTATCATCTATCTATCTATCCTATCATCTGTCTGTCTGTCTCTTACCCCTCTCTTTCTCTCCATTTAATCTCTATTCACCTGCCTTCTTTCCACCCAATTATCTCTCCATACATTTATCATCTATCTATCTATGTATCTATCTATTTCCAAGACTTTTATGGTTGATACATAAGCTGTGATTCATGTTGTTATGGGAGGTTGTGAGCAGGCTGTAGGCTTTTGCTCCTTGTGAGCAAAGTGTTTCCCTCATCCCTTTAAAATCTGTCTGGAGGATTTATAGGCCATCTTTCAATCAAAGGATGCTCAAAATAGCATATTTCATTATTTTACTAAAAGTTTATATTTACCTTCATATTGCTCACAAGGGCTCTCAAAGTGAGATGCAATACAATATATTGCATTTTAAAAAACACAGACTGGGCCAAATGTCATATTTAATAACATATTTTTTTAATTAACAGTACCATAGCATGATATACAGAATTGTTGTTGTTATTATTATTATTGACCCTGGATTGACCCTAGACTATGATTTTGAACTTGCATGATTTTATTGGATATTCTAATAATTGATGTTTTAATACTTGGTTTTACTTGTACAGTAGAGTCTCACTTATCCAACATTTGCTTATCCAGCATTCTGGATTATCTAACGCAGTCTGCCTTTTAGTAGTCAATGTTTTCAATAAATCATGATATTTTGGTGCTAAATTCGTAAATACAGTAATTACTACATAGCATTACTGTGCATTGAACTACTTTTTCTGTCAAATTTGTTGTATAACATGATGTTTTGGTGCTTAATTTGTAAAATCATAACCTATTTTGATGTTTAATAGGCTTTTCCTTAATTCCTCCTTATTATCCAATATATTTGCTTATCCAACGTTCTGCCGGCCCATTTATGTCGGATAAGTGAGACTCTACTGTATTTGTTATTTTTGGAAATGTATATTTGGCATCGAATTGCTGCCTGTTGTGAGGCTAACCTGAATCCCCTTCAGGGTGAGAAGGGCAGAATATAAGTATGGGAAACAAATTATTATTATTATTATTATTATTATTATTATTATTATTATTATTATTATTATTATTATTATTATTACCACCTTTTCTCTCCACAAAGACATTCAAACTATTGCTCTGTTGGGTTCTTTGTTTGATAGGAAATGCATTGTTAGATAGAAATGCATTGGCAGTGAGTCTAATGTGTAAAATACAGTTCTAATGAACATGTGATAACACACCAGCAGAATGATTAAGTGGGTAGTGATTTGTTATTGAAGAGACACGCTGAAAAGGCTGAGTCATGAGCATGTGACATTCATGACAAAGGTTTGCACCATTCATTTGTCCCTGGCTGATGACAAGCCAGCAAGTGGGTATAAAAGAAAGCAGGACATGCTTGTTCTTCCCTTGGCATGCGTCTCCTGCCATCGTATCCCTTGACTGTGTCTGTTGCCTATGTCATGAGTATATCACTGTATATGCCATTGGCTGATTGGGGATCAGGGGATCCTGTTCTCTGTGTGTCAAGATTAAAAGCCTTGTAATATTTTGAATGAAAACTGAATAAGTGAGTTTTCATAAACAGTGTACAGAACAAGGTCAGATGGTGCAGTTATATGGGTTTGGATGGGAATATTTTAATAAATCAAAAGAAATAATCCTCAGAATGTGCTCTTTAACAACCACTATTCACTTTCCCACATAATCACCAGACAATTGGATACATTTCTGCCAACGATGAACAAGTTTTCTGAAGCCGTCACAGAAGAAGTCGACACTCTGTTTCCGCAACCGGCGTCTCACAGGACCCATCGTGCACAGATCTTCCGATAGCCAAGCAAAGCAATAATGGGACCCACACGTTCTTGTGAAATGCCGATTATGCTTGAAATTTCTGAGTCCTGAATCAATCTGTTGACCTTTTGCTTGTGAAACTCGGTGGTTGCTGTCACAGGATGTCCAACTCTTTGTTTGTCATGCAAGTCAGATGTTCTCACCTCAACAAATTTAAACTTACTCGCTCAACGACGCACAGGACTCACATCAACACAATCACCATAAACAGCTGGCATTCTCTGATGCATCTCCTTTGGGGTGACATCTTCTGCTCTCAAGAATTCAATGACTGCACGTTGCTTAAGTTGCATTGACCGACCGTCTGTGCAGGGCTCCATACTTCACACTTTAACAACACAAGTGTTCAATGCTAAGGCTTCCCTCCAAATGGAACTGTAGAGGAGAGTCTACTGAACAAGCTAGTACCTGCCGCATAACAGGACTGCCATCTTTTGAGGAGTTACGAAGGTGGAGGCATTACTTTTCATTCAACCCTCATACTCTGCTGACAAGAACCTTGCTGTATTTGTTTTTGTTTGCCGCTGAGGCATTGGGTCCAGTGTGCAGTGTTTCCAGGGAGGACGTGATTGGAAAACTATAAATCACATATCTATCCTGAAACATTCTAGTCCCTGGAGCAGCAGAAGGCAAGATGGCTCCATCTTCTAGATGACATCCTTTTAGATATCTAAAGATGGCCATGGTGTCACCTCCAAGACTTCTCTTCTGCAAGCTAAATCTACCCAGCTTGCTCTGTCTTTCTTCCAATGACCCGTTCTCAAGACCTTGGATCATCTCCAATGCTCTTCTCTGGACATTGTCCTACTGGTCATCCTCCTCCTTGGGGCCTCCATGAGGACACTTAGCCAGGCTGTCTTCACCCTCGAGATGCAACCAGGCCATAATTCATGCTCTGATGTCTCCTTATCACTTTCCCACCTGTCTGTTCCGATTCTGCTCAGTACTTGTCTCTGTTGTAGGAGGCTGAATTTATCATACATTTAATGAATCGTTGCCTTCGCATTATTGAATTTTTTATTGATCTCTTTTGGGAACAAAACCCCTCCTCCCCTTCCTTGAGGTTTCCATTGACATCTATTCTGCTTTGGGGACAGTTCACTGTTGAGAAATGGCAGCTGAGATAGATGGGAAAAGAACAGTATAACAACAGCCATCACAAACCATTACGTAGCACAGCTATGACTCTTCTCGGTTCTGTTATGGATATATCAACTAGAAGGGTGGGAAATGATGTTAATATTATTATTATACATCAGCTGTCATCCTGCCACTTTGCATGCGTTTGCCTAAGTTGAGCAAAACGTTTGGAATGAATTATTTGACATAACACAACAGATCTATTTGGCTGAGAGCAGCGGGGGTGGAGTTGCAGGTACAATGAAGTTGTGTATGACACATTTCATCTGCACATTGCACATTGTGGCTGTGGTTGTGCATTGTGCAGTGCACAACAACTTCCATTGCCATGTATTGGGAGTTAGACCTAGACATGATGGAGTTGTGCCTGCCTTTTCTTACCTCGCTCATTTGGGGAAGGATTTCCTCTGCCTCTGGGCCTTGGCATGATGGAGCTGCTCCTCATTCTTCTTCCCTTTGAGGTCAGGGCAGTGACAGTTGGGATGGATGGAGGACCTTCCATCTACCTCTGGGCCTTGGCATGCTGGAGCTGTGCCTGTCTCTTCTCTTCTCCTTCTGAGGCCAGGCAGTGGCAGTTGGGGTGGAAGGAAGGTCTTTGCTTCTGGGTCTAGGCATGATGGAAATGTGCCTGCCTCTTATCTCCTTTTAAGGTCAGGGCAGTGGGATAGGGAGGAGACCATTGATCTACTTCTGGGCTTAAGCATGATGGAGCTCTAGCAGCTTCTTCTTCTCTCCTTCCTTGGTCTAGGCCAGTGGTTCTCAACCTGTGCGTCCCCAGGTGTTTTGGCGTACAACTACCAGAAATCCCAGCCAATTTACCAGCTGTTAGGATTTCTGGGAGTTGAAGGCCAAAACATCTGGGGACCCACAGGTTGAGAACCACTGGTCTAGGCAGTGGGCATCAGGATGGAGGGAACATCTTTGATCTGTTTCTGAGTTCAACTAGGATGGGGCTGCTCCTCATTCTTCTTCCTTCCCTCTGAGACCAGAACAGTGACAGTTGGGATGGATGGAGGACCTTACAACTGCTCCTGGGCCTAGGCATGATTGGGCTGTGTTTGCCTTTCCTTCCCTCCCTCTGAGTCCAGGGCAGTTGTGCTGTCGCACCTGGGGCTGTAACTCTTAGCGAAAGAGGCATGGACATGACATCTTTCCCCAGGGGATTGCTTCTTACCCTCCTTTAGGGAAACTGGAACTCTCAAGGACCAAAACACTGTAGATAACTCAAAACTGGTTTTATTGTTCATAAAAGGTTATCCCAATAAACTGGAGGTTTCAAAGGGGTAAAGGAAAATATACATTACAGTCTTTGGTTGTCTTAAGTCCAAGGAGCTCTGCAGCTGAAAAGCTTTTCCAGGTCCCTCTTTCTCAATGGTTGTGCAATCCTCAGCCTCAGTCCAAATGGACTATGTTTGAAGACACAGTCTTCCTCTGATGCCAAAGAACTGATTTGAAGGTGCTTGAGACTCCTCAACGTCGTCCAGGTTAGCCCTGAACATGAAACATTAGTCTCAAGGGTAAGAACCTCAGAACTGGTGCTGAGAGGTAACTTAATCAAGGAGTTTTAGAGCCAAGTCTCTCTCTCACGTCCATCTGGTAGAAAGCTTGATGGTGGAATGAAAAAAGGAAACACTGTTCTACTCCAGGAAAGAGTGGAGTCAAACAATTGAGCTGAGGGAGCAATATAACTGGTGCAAACAACATTGACTGACAGCTATAAATAACCAATCAATCCAACTACATTTACAGGGTAAAGGCAAAATCAGGCATGATACAACAATTCCAATCTTGCAAGTTACAGTTCGACATATAGATGGCGCCACTCGCGCCGTCACAGCAGTGACAGTTCAGATGGATGGAGGACCTCCATCTGCTTCTGGGCCTTGGCATAATAGAGTTGTTCCAATCTCTTCCTCTTTCCCTTTGAGGCCAGGGCAGTGGCATTTGGAATGGATGGAGGACCTTTCCCCTACTCCTGTGTCTAGGCATTATGGAGCTGTGCCTGCCTCTTATCTCCTTTTGAGGCCAGAGCAGTGGGATGGGGGAATGGCCATTGATCTCGTTGTGTGCTTACGTGTGATGGAGAAGCGGTACCTTCTTCTTCTCTCCGTCCATGGTCCAGGCACTGGATGTTGGGATGGAGGGAGCACCTTTTAATCTCCCTCTGGGTTCAACTAGGATGGAGCTGCTCCTCATTCTTCTTCCTTCATCTGAGGACAGGGCAGTGGCAGTTGGGGTGGATGGAGGACCTTCCATCTTCTCCTGGGCCTGGGCATGATGGAGCAATGCCTGCCTCTTCTTATCTCCAGGTGTTTTCATTCTGAACCTCTGTCCAGATGAAGTTCCTCTAGCCTTTCCTCCTGATGAAATCTGTCCATTTCGTGTAGTTCCACCATTATCAGGTATGTCATTCGTTTAAAATTCTGTTTTAAAAACAAACAAAGGGCAAAGTGAAACAAAACCATTCTCCTTCCCTAGGGGATTGGCCAAACTGAGTTTTGCTTTCTCTCCTCTTCAGTTTCTGTGACTCTTTGGTCCATTCTGATGTTAAAAAAGGAATCAAAAATGATTTTCTCTTTCTGCTTGAGCTCTGATCTGCGGCCTGGCAAATCCAGTGGGAATTTTTGCTTTGTCTTTGCCTTTCCCCTGTTCTCCCTCCCATCCCAAAAAACCTTTATTCAACAAAAATAATGTCTTTATTTTATTCTTTTCAGTGTCTTTCCTCTCGCCATTCACAAAAGCTCTGCGGGTCCTTCTGGCCTGTTTTGATTCATATCTGTGCATCTTTTATAACTACTTATCAGAGAACAATATTTGAGAAATGCTGCAAGTCTGCAGGAGACGCATCCGGCGCCTTTGTCTTTCTTCCTGGGCTCGGTGCGCCTTTTGTGCTCCTTTGTTCTTAAGTGCCTCCCGACTGAATCCGAGGAGTGCAAACAGCGGAGAAGAATTAGCATCGCTTGAATATGGATGCGGGATCCGTCATAAAGCCTCACCTCGCCCAGCATTTAAATTCCAGGCTGCCTCCTCGAAATACGATTCATACATGTAATCAGATGTTTGATCACCGGCAGCTTATGCCGACCATGAGATGAACACCAAAGCATAACCAAGCAGGGAAACAGGGCTTTAAAAAGCAACAACAACACAAACATGTTCAGCCGAGGAAAGTAAAGGCAGCAAAATGGAGGACAAAGACCACATGGACTGCCCAAAATCACTTTTGAATAAACCAGGGGTCACCAAACTACAGCCCATGGGCCACATGTGGCCCATCAAAGCCATTTATCTGGCCCCTGTGGCGGTGGCTCCCTCCTCCTCCCATGTGTGGCACGAAGGAGAAGGAGAGAAAGGCGCATACCTTTCCCACTTTCATCACCCCACGCGCACCTTTCCTGCTGCCACCATTGAGGAAGGTGCATGTGGCACGAAGGAGAAGGAGGGAAAGGTGTGCACCTTTTCATCCTCCCACTCCGTGCGCATCTTTCCCGTTATTCCTGCTGAGGAAGGTGTGCATGGAGCGAGGGAGGACGGAAAGGCATGCACCTTTCCCACCTCCTCACTCACGCCGTACGCACGTTTCCCACCCCCTCCCTCGCATGGTGCACGCTTTTCAAAGCTTTGCTTGCATTTATAACGGTATTTTAATTATTATTTACTTGGACTAAATGGCCCAAGGGGTCTCTTCCAACCCTCTTTATTATTTTATTGCATGACACAGCAAACAAGATAGATATGCTGGATTTCGTATCACAAAATCACAAGTCGAACACTTCCTAAGTGTCTAGGACTGTGTGATGTGTTTTAGGATGATGCGCGCAGATCCCGGTCAGGTGGCCTTTTGCAGTTGGCAGATCGTAATTTTGTCAATGTCTATTGTTTCCAAATGCTGGCTGAGATCTTTTGGCATGGCACCCAGTGTGCCCATCACCACCGGGACCACCTGCACTGGTTTCTGCCAGAGTCTTTGAAGTTCAATCTTGAGGTCCTGATAGTGGCTGAGTTTTTCCTGTCCCCTGGTATGGCAACATCAGTAATCCAAACTTTTTTCTTTTCCACAACCTTGAGGTCTGGTGTGTTGTGTTCCAGAACTTTGTCAGTCTGGATTCGAAAGTCCCACAGTATTTTGGCATGCTCATTTTCCACTACTTTTGCAGGCTTGTGATCCCACCAGTTTTTTACTGCTGGGAGGTGGTACTTGTGACATAGATTCCAATGGACCATTTGGGCCTTTGTTTGTAGTCTGTGCGATTTTCTTACAACAGCTGAGGATATGATCAATAGTTTCACCGGCTTCCCTGCATAGTCTGCATTTTGGGTCATTAGCTTTGTTGTTGTTGTTGTTGTTGTTGTTGTTGTTGTTGTTGTTGTTGTTAACACAGGCTGGATGGACATCTGTCAGGGTGCTTGGCTTGTGCTTTTGCTACACAAAAGTAGAAGGGGGTTGGACTAAATGGCCCAAGGGGTCTCTTCCATCCCTATTTTTTATGATTATGATTATTAACATTGAGGCGGTATTTGTTCCCATTTTGTTTTTTAACTTCAAAATAATAAGTGTGATTAGGAATTTGTTAATTTTTTAAAAAACTATAGTCCGGCTCTCCAACGGACCATCAATTGGCCCCATGTTTAAAAGGTTTGGGGACTCTTGGTATAAACCACACATATGCCCTTCTTTCTAATTGTCTGTAGAGCCAGCCCATAATAATAATAATAATTACTTGGGGCGGCTAACACAGGGGCACAGCCTAAAACAGAGACAAAGTATAAACAGTTTAAAACACATGGCAAAAATTAAGATCAAAGATACAACAGTCAAATAAGAAAATCAATTAAAAACATTGCATAAAATAAGACATAAATAACCAAGCAAATGAAGTAATAATACAGACATCAACCACTATGGGTAAAAGGGGGGGTCAGGCCTAAGAAGACACATGATTTCAAGGCCTTTTAATAAAGTGCATGGACAGTGACAGAATATCGGCTGGAATAATGTGGGATAGGGTAAATAGGAAGGGAAACAAAGTGCTGGAAGGCAAAGTGTTAGAGATAAGGGTCTATCATGTTGGATGCTGTTCAAAGTTCAAGTTCCTTGAGATGAAAAGTGAAAGAAAGTAGAAGAAACACAAATTAAGAAGACATTTTTTTACTTCTCTGGAATTTTGTAGGTCTTCCAGTGCAAGTATTTGGCCAACTTCTGCTGGACGTTGACCATATAGTCATGATGAAGGAGCTACAAAATGCAAGGAAAGTGTTCTTGGAATCCCTATGTCCTCCAATGCAACCCTGGGAGACCAAAGCAGAATAAAAGAGTGCTAACACTTCCACCAATTGAGACACTAGACTCCTATTGATGCAGCCTAGAATTGGCTTTTTAAGCTGCCGTGTCATACTGTTTGACCTGAACTAGATACAGGATTATTCCAAGTAAGATCTGACCAAAGGACCACTGTAGTTTTCTTCCATGAGCCACCTAGAATACTGGTTCCCAACCTTTGGGCCTCCAGATATTTACAATGCCCAGAAATCCCAGCCAGTTTACCAGCTGTTATTTATTTTTATTTATTTATTTACAGTATTTATATTCCGCCCTTCTCACCCCGAAGGGGACTCAGGGTGGATCACAATGAACACATATATGGCAAACATTCAATGCCAACAGACAAACAACATATATAGACAGACACAGAGGCATTTAACATTTTTTTCCAGCTTCACGATTCTGGCCACAGGGGGGAGCTGTTGCTTCACTGTCCAGTAGTGGCTGTACTTCCTCATTCCATTCCTCGTGTTTTGCTGGCAGTTTTATGATGTTGTAAATTAGTTAAATTAGCCTCCCGCATAAAGCGTACCTAAATTTCCCTAATTGACAGATGCAACTGTCTTTCGGGGTTGCATAGGTCAACAGCAAGCCGGGCTATTTAATGGTTGGGGGCTTAACCCGACCAGGGCTTCGAACTCATGACCTCTCGGTCAGTAGTGATTTATTGCAGCTGGTTACTAGCCAGCTGCGCCACAGCCCGGTTAGGAACCGTGGAAGCTGAAGCCCAAAACACCTGGAGGCCCAAAGGTTGGGAACCACTGACCTAGAATGTAATGGGAACTCTACCTTGGATAGCTCATGGAAGAAAGCTGCAAACAGATCCATTGTGCTCCTGATATGGAAACAATCTCCTAACGGGGAAAATTCAGTTCACTTGCTTCTCCTTGTCCCTTTGAGTTCTTTAGGAAGAATACCACTTCCTTCTGCTTTGGTCAGATCTTCTCACTTGAAATAATACCCCTGAGTCCAGTTCTGCACAAAGCAATCCAAGAAGGAGATGGAAAAGCTGGAAGGTGTCCAGAGAAGGTCCACCAAAATGGTTGATATTATGGAAACCATGAATCCCGTTGAGGAGTATCTTAGAGAGATGGGTCTGTTTAGCCTGGAAAAGAAAATATTTAAATAATGGAAAGGAGAGATACACCGAGGAGAGGGCAAGCTTGTTTTCTGTTGCTTTGGTGACCCTACAGAGCCATGAATTCAAACTCCAGGAGAAGAGATTCTACCTGAATTTTAGGAAGAATGTCTTGATGGAAAGAGCTGCTCAGAAGTAGAATATTCTGCCTGAGAGTGGAGTCTCCTTCTCTGGAGGCTTTGAAACAGAATCTGGATGGTCATCTGTCACGAGGCCTTGGATTGTGTCTTCCTGCATGGCAGAATAGGCTTGGACTGGATTACCTTTGGTGTCTCTTCCAACTCTAGGATTCTGTTGTGTCCTGGTCAGATTCTGAGTGTTATGAAGATGAGGCTGGGGATGGTGGGAGAGATTCAGAGGGTCCAGAGAGAAATGTTTTGGAATCTCATGGCAGAAATGTTTGGAATTTCCTGATGTTTCCCAGGAGAACAGTGAAGGCCATTCCCATGGGAACCTGCCGCAAGTGCAGTCTGGGGAATTTGGGGAAGATGAATGTTTGTTAGGGTCAGAGATATTAGAGCTACAACAGCAGGGTTGGCAATTAAGGATTTGCTTCTCCAAGTGACTCAGAGATAAGGAGAGCAGGTGCAAAAGAAGTGATCTCATGGGAGGGATTTTTGGCTCTTAAAAGTGGTTCATGTTAATACAATCATTGTGAGAGCAATGCTTCATTCAGGTATGAACCTCTTGGTGTCAAGGGCCATGAAATTCATGTAATCAAGTATCAAGCTGTTCCTGTGCTCTGATCTTGCAAGGCATAGGAAACATTCCGACATGTTTCCTATGTCAATATAACAATATAATAATATATAATACTAATATTATACTATACTAATAATCAGGCCAGCCCAAGGTAATTTTCAAGTGTAAGCGGACAGAATTTTGGTGCCCCCCCAAAACCAATCACTGAAAAATAAAGCGTTGGATAAGCGAATATGTTGGATAATAAGGAGGGATTCAGGAAAATCCTATTAAACATCAAATTACATTATGATTTTACAAATTAAGCACGAAAATATCATGTTTTACAACAAATCGACAGAAACAGCAGTTCAATACATGGCAATGTTATGTAGGAATTACTATATTTGCGAATTTAGCACCAAACATTGAACTGGGATATAGGGCAGTGTGGACTCAGATAACCCAGTTCAAAGCAGATATTGTGGGTTATTCTGCTTTGATATTCTGAGTTATATGGCTGTGTGGAAGAGCCCTGAGGGTCCTTAGGAATCCATAGGAATTAAAAGGCCACCGAAAGGGAATCTGGCACCCAGTATTAAAAAAAACCTCTAAAATCAGGACAGTAAATAAAGAACAACACTCTGAAAACAGGGGAAATCCAGACAGGAAACAACCAGGGCCAGCTAACACCTCCCAACCAAGGATGCCCCCAGAGAGGAAGCAACCAGGCTTTGAAGCTGCAAGGTCATTACATTCTAATCAAGGTGGCCAATGGCAAAATCCACACCTGTCTCCAGCAGACAAGAGTTCTTCCTTTCTCCCACCCTAGACATAATAATAATAATAATAATAATGATAACAACTACTACTTTATTTATATACCATCCTATCTCCCAAAAGGGACGCAGGGCGGTTTCCAATCATAAAAACAAGTACATTACATAACAACATAATAAGCATACTATTAAAACAAGGTAAAAACTATACAATTAGATAAGCAATAAATAACCTTGATCAAGGGAGAGGCCGCAGAGGCCAGCGAAGCCGATGAGAGGCTGTGGAAGCTGGCGAGAGGCCGCGGAGGCCGATGAGAGGCCGGCGAGGTTAGTGAGAGATCACGGGCCTGGGAGGAGGAAGCAGGGGTGCTCAGGCCAGCGGCACCAGCTTCCTGTTCTCGCTGTGCGCGAGCCTCTCTCATTCTCGCACAGAGGGAAGAGGGAGGCGAGGCGCGAATGTGGCGAGAACAGAAAGTTGTTGCCTCTGGCGCTCTCGTCCCTCGCCTCCCTTTTCCCTTTGGCTTTAGGGCACTTGGAGGCGCCTCAACTGCGCCCCCCAGACGATAGTGCCTTCATCAATTGCCTAAATTGCCTTACGGTTGAACCGCCCCTGCTATATATATATATATATATATATATATATATATATATATATATATATATCTCCTGCCAACCTAGCAGTTCGAAAACATGCAAATGTGAGTAGATAAATAGGCACCGCTCTGGCGGGAAGGTAACGGTGCTCCAAGCAGTCATGCCGGCCACATGACCTTGGAGGTGTCTACGGACAATGCTGGCTCTTTGGCTTAGAAATGGAGATGAGCACTAACCCCCAGAGTCGGTCACGACGGGACTTAACATCAAGGGAAAACCTTTACCTACACACACACACACACACACACACACACACACACACACACACACATATATATATATATAAAAGTGTGATGGCATCACGGCAGCGGACAAAACAACAAAAGTAAACACCCCACAACCTTGAAAATTGACATCACAACCCCTCATCCACGCCTCTAGGTTGATACAACAAAAAGAAAAGAAAAATAAAGTCCTAATTAGAAGGAGAATAATTGTTTTTATCCAATTGCTGCCAGTTAGAAGGCTACGCTCCGCTCACTTGGTCTCATAGCAACCCACTCAGCCCAGGGGACCCTTTACCTTAACTACCACCAATTCCTCAATACTTTATTTCCCATACCACCATATTTCGCCACAGCAACGCGTGGCCGGGCACAGCTAGTATATATATATAATAATGCAATACAATATAATAATAATACACTATTATAATTGTATATTATATATTACATGTAATATTACTAATAATATTGCAGCATAGTGGTATAGTACAATACGGTAATATATAATGCTTATATTGTGCTATACCAATAATATAATATATTGTATGTACCTATAACTTGTAAGCAGCTTTGAGTCCCCTTTGGGGTGAGAAGGGTGGGATATAAATGTCGCTAATAAATAATTAATAAATAATAGTTTTGCCTGCCTTGGATTTATGTACCTTGTTCTTGTATGTATCGCTGATATTATTTTGGAGACTGTCTTTGAAGTGATTTTTGGGACTTTTGCTTAACCTGGTGAACTTTGACTCCTTTTTAATATTTGCTTGCTTTTCATATATTCAGCTTTTATTAAACTCTTACATTGGATTATCTGGACAGTGCGTGGTTTGTGGTGCAAAGAGGCTCCGGGCCCTAGGGAAACAGATTTTATATTTCTACGTATGATTCTCATCCAAGCCGGAACGTTTGGGTTTGCCGTCACAACTGACAGAGGCTCTAAAAAGGGTGATTTTTAAAATGCCTTTTCCAAGACGGTGCATCATCAGTGATGAAGAGAAATGAAAGGCCCAACCATGGCGGTTTGTCAGGCGTGGGATCACAAATCAAGGTTTAATGCTGATCTGAGTAGTTTGATTTCAAGAGAACGATTTTGAAAGATTAGGTTTTCTGGGAAGTCGGAAGCATTTATCACATTGAAGCAAAAAGAGATAAACTTGTGGGGAGATATAGAGAGATGGGCAGAAAAAAGCATGGAAGAGAGAGCAGGACGAGGCAAGGAGTTGGAACCAGCACCGCACTTAGAAGAGTTACTTTTTCAGGCTCTGATTCACAGAATATCCCAGCGTACTGGATGCTGCAGTCCAAAAAAGCAATCTTTGTTAGGCATGGGCACATTTTAGCCCTCCCTCCAGGTGTTTTGTATTTCAACTCCCACAATTCCTAACAGTCGGTATTATTTTATTATTCAAGAAAAAGTCAAAATAGACTCACCAATGATATATGTAACTACCAGAACATGTATCTGTATAGTATCTACTACTACTACATTGCAATATTCTCAGTCTTCAGACCTTCAAACTTTGCTTCTTCCATAGCATGCAATTTTCTAACATTGGTGATTGTAAAAGTTCTAATAATAATAAACTATATTTTATATGTGTTGTCAAAGACTTTCAAGCCTGGAATCACTGGGTTGCTGTGAGTTTTCCGGGATGTCTGGTCATGCTCCAGAAACATTCTCTCCTGAGGTTTCGCCCACATCTATGGCAGGCATCCTCAGAGGTTGTGAGGTCTATTGGAAACTAGGCAATCATCATCATCATCCTCATCATCCTCATAACTTTATTCTTGTACCCCACCTCCATCTCCCCGAAGGGACTCGGGGTGGCTTACCTAAGAAAAACAGTCCATAAATTTAAAACACAATATAATAATATACAGTAGAGTCTCACTTATCCAACACTCGCTTATCCAACGTTCTGGATTATCCAACGCATTTTTGTAGTCAATGTTTTCAATATATCATGATATTTTGGTGCTAAATTCGTAAATACACTAATTACTACATAGCATTACTGCGTATTGAACTACTTTTTCTGTCAAATTTGTTGTCTAATATGATGTTTTGGTGTTTAATTTGTAAAATCATAACCTAATTTGATGTTTAATAGGCTTTTCCTTAATCTCTCCTTATTATCCAACATATTCGCTTATCCAACGTTCTGCCGGCCCGTTTACGTTGGATAAGCGAGACTCTACTGTAGTTATAAAACAATATAACATGACAATTATTAAAACCAAGACATCAATTTCTATTTACAGAGGGTGATTAGTACAAAACTGGTGGGGTTTATATATCTCTGGAATAAAGCCCAGGGTGGGAGAAAGAACTCTTTGTCTGTTGGAGGAAAGTGTGAATGTTGCAATTGGCCACCTTGATTAGCATTGAATAGCCTTGTAGCTTCAAAGCCTGGCTGCTTCCTGCCTGGGGGAATCCTTTGTTGGGAGGTGTTAGATGACCCTGATTGTTTCATGTCTGGAATTCCCCTGTTTTCTGAGTGTTGTTCTCTATCTACTGTCCTGATTTTCCAGGTTTTTTTTTAATACTGGGAGCCAGATTTTGTTCATTTTCATGTTTTTCTCCTTTCTGTTGAACTTGTCCACTTGCTTCTTGTGGATTTCAATGGCTTCTCTGTGTAGTCTGACATGGTGGTTGTGAGAGTGGTCCAGCATTTCTGCATTCTCTAATAATATGCTGTGTCTAAGTTGGTTCATCAAGTGCTCTGCTGTGGCTAAAAACCATAGAGAACTATGGATAAAACTCCCTGACCCTATCCCAGGATAGTATCATACCACATGTTACCTTCTCAACACTCTTATCCAATGGTTGTATCATAAGAAATTAGGGATTGTAGTAGAATTATTTCACTCAATCCAATGTTGTCATCCAGAGTCTCCTATTGCTGAAATGAAAAGATAATCCTTCCAATTCTCTCCATGTTTTTAAGGGAGGGCTGGATGGAATAGAATAAAATAGAATAGCTTTATTGTCATTGTGGTATTACATAACAAAATTAAATGCTTTCGCCAGCACGCACCACAAAACAACACACCCCTACCTCCACACTCCCACCCCACTGCACAGCCCCCAATGCCACATCAGTGTAAAGCCATGGAGATCAACATAGCCACAGCTCTAGGATAAAGGCGATCTCTCTGTTTGTTCGTCCTTGTCTTTGTCACCCTTTACCATCTGCCAGGTGGCAATCATTCAAAAAAGGAATGTGCCGGGTGAGATGGATCCCCAAGAATGCTGTGAGCTTTCTTAAGGCTGCGGGAATTATAAAGTCCTTCCAAAGAGGGGAGAAAGAGGGCAATCCATGATTCTCTGTACGGAAGTGGTGACCCTTTGGAGCACCTTCCTAGCTATAGCCATTGTGCAGTTACCAAATCATGTGCAGATGCAGGAGGTTAGGACACTCTCTATAGCACAGTGGAAGAAAGTCACCAGCAGTTTTTCATTCAGTTGTTGGTTCCTTAGAAGGCTATCTATCTAGCTATCTATTGACCTTTCTTTCTTTCTATCCATCCATCCATTTACCATTATCCATGATCAACCTGTCTGTCTATCTATCTCTATCTATCTATCTATCTATCTATCTATCTATCTATCTATCTATCTATCTATCTATCTATCTAATCTACTAATCTATCCATCCATTTGCCTATCTATTGACCTATCTACCCATCTATCCATCTATTTATCTACCTTTCTGTCCATCCATCCACCTCTATCTAGCAACCTTGCTATCTACTAATCCATTCATCCATCTATCAATCAATCCATTGATCTATCTATCTATCTATCTATCTATCTATCTATCTATCTATCTATCTATCCATCCATCCATCTACCTCTATCTAGTAACCTTGCTAACGATCTACTAATCCATCCATCTACCTATCAATCAATCCATTGACCTATCCATCCATCCATCTACCTCTATCTAGCAACGTTGCTAACTATCTACTAATCCATCCCTCTATCAATCAATCAATCAATCCATTGAACTATCTATCTATCTATCTATCTATCTATCTATCTATCTATCTATCTATCCATCCATCCATCCATCTACCTCTATCTAGTAACCTTGCTAACTATCTATTAATCCATCCATCTACCTACCAATCAATCAATCAATCAATCAATCAATCAATCAATCAATCCATTGATCTATCCATCTATCCATCCATCCATCCATCCATCATCCATCTATCTGTCCATTTGTCTATTTGTCCATCTGTCTATCCATCCATGTGTCTATCCGTCCATCTGTCTGTCTGTCTCTTATGGTTTGGACTGGATGGCCTCTGGGGTTCCTTAGAAGACTGCCCAGCCTCTGCTGGCTCTCTTCACCAATGCAGCTAACCCGTGAAGGCTACCCCAGGCCAGGTCCTTCTTAATAGAGACACCCAAGGACTTGAAACTGGCCACCCAATCCCCTTGGTTCCCATTTATGACCAAGGGCTGGGTTTCTGGTTTGTTCCTTCTGTGGTCCACTATGAGCTCCTTGGTCTTACTGATGTTAAGAACCAGATTGTTGTTCCACAAGAACTGCTGCTCCACCTCATCCTGATCAGCAGACTCACCTCCTGCCTCTGTCAGGAGTGTTTTGATTGTATCTTCCTGCATTGGATAAGGAGGTTAGGCTGGATGGTGCTTGGGGTCTCTCCCAACGCTAGGATTCTATGATTCATAGGACCATCTAGTACATTTTTATGGGCAGAAACACACAGTGAATGCACTCCCAACAGATGGCCATCCAGCCCTTGCTTAAATTCCTCTGAGGCTGAGAGAGTGTCTTGCCCAGGGTCAGCCGGTGGGTTTCTGCAGCCGGTTGAGGGTTTGCATCCATGTGTCCCAGAGAGCGACCATCAAGCCACTGCCTCCTCTTGACTTTCTGCTTAATTTTTGGAGAGGGGGTCTCGGGGGAGGCCCATGCGCCACGCGTGTTCTGGCAAATCAAGAGGCTCCGTCTTGATCTCCCGGCTGATCAGAGATGCTGGGGGCCTGTGAAGAAGAAACACTTCCCTCCGGTTCCCACGCAGAGACGTTTCAAAGCCTTCGACTTGAGCCTTAATTGATGCCTGATGTCAGTCTTGAACCTCTGACAGGCTCTCAAAAGCCACTTTGTGCAAGATGAAGCGGGGAGGAGATGAAAGCCGGAGAGAAATTACCATATAGAAATAGAAGGAGAAATTACCATTATCTGGAGAGGGGAGGATCCAGGGAGGGGGAAGAGACTCTGGAAGAAGTTGTGGGATTGTTTTCTCCCTACTGGGAAACTTCTGGGAACCAACCACAGCATTTTCAATGCAGGTTCTATGGGGCAGATAATGCTTTGCAAGGCATTGGCAAGGTCTTGGATACCTCAAGGTGGACGGAAGAGTTCAGCCTTCTCAAGAAGAGGACACCAAATATGTGTCCTCCTTCCCATCTTCATAGAATTATAATATCTTAGAGCTGGAAGGGCCATCTAGTCCAACCCCATTCTTCCAGGAAGGAAGACACAATCAAAGCCCTCCTGATAGATGGCCATGTAGCCACTGTTGAAAGACCTTTAAGGATGAAGAGTCTACCATCATCTGAGGCAACCTGTTCTGATATGGAAGAACATTTAGGTGGAATCTCTTTTCCTGGAGCTTGAATCCATTGCTTAATTGTGTCTCAGGGAGTATGATGAATGGGGGGTTTAAACAATAATAGGATAGGAAGGATTTTTCAATATTGCCAGAATTACATTTCTATTTCTGCTGCCACCAAATATGTAGAGGATTTGAACTCGCTACTTCTATCAAATGCTGCCACCAATGCTTTATTTAGGAGCCTCTTCTATATTACGATGTTTGAGAGAGACACACACGGCACTTTGTGTGAGAAGAAACAAGAAATTGTTGTTTATTTGTAGTTTGAACAGTAAATATGCATGATGGTTTCATTAACATTGAACAGTACAGATGCTTAGCAGTTTCATTAAAGTCTTATGGTTTTCACTTCAAAGGATGTTCATATAACTTGGTTTCTGTGTAAATATGTTCCTTCACCAAGGAAACACAAAAAGGACAAATTACTTTTAAAACCACTTCTCCTGGGATTTAAACAGCAGTGCTCTACACTTCACAATAAAGTTCTTAGCCTTTTCCTTCTTAAAGACTCTAACTATATTTCTTCAAAGAGGCTTCCTTTTTAAAACACAGTTCCCAACTGACTGAATTCCAAAGACCAACTCCTAATAGACTGACTTTCAAAAATCAACTACTCACTGACAAGATTGCAAAGCCCTAACTGCTACCTGAAAAAGAATTATCTGGCTTCCAACTATCATTTTGGCTCCGCCCATCTCCAGTTGTTAAGCAACTTAACACTGCATTCAGCCAATCAGATTGCACCTATGCTAATAGGTGCTTGACTGCTTCTTCCCCTTGCTCTGCTGAGCTGTTGCAAGTTAGGCCTTGTCGCACCTCAGGTTAGTTTCACCTTGCTGAACACACCAGACTGTACACAGGTTGAAGTCTTTTGTAGTTTATTAGGAAATAGAAAATAAATAGTTCTTAAAAAAGCAAAAGTAAAGATCCAAAAGATTGTGTTGTCGAAGGCTTTTATGGCCGGGATCACAGGGTTGTTGTATGTCTTTCGGGCTGTGTGGCCATGTTCCAGAAGCATTCTCTCCTGACGTTTCGCCCACATCTATGGCAGGCATCCTCAGAGGTTGTGAGGTTACCTCACAACCTCTGAGGATGCCTGCCATAGATGTGGGCGAAACATCAGGAGAGAATGCTTCTGGAACATGGCCACACAGCCCGAAAGACATACAACAACCCCATCCAAAAGATTGTTGCAAAACCAAGGCTATAAAGAATAATCCAAGAAAACATTAGGCGTAAATCAAGGTTCCATGAATGCATGATAAAGTCCCATGAACTTGAGTATACAAAGCTGCAAGGTAATCCATGAAAGCAAGAGCTTGCTCCTTGACTCAAAACGAGATGTTGCTTTTGACAAAGGTTTCTCTCTCAGCACACCCTTTAATATTCTCTGCACAGCATGAATGCATTTCTTTGGCCTCTGACCTCTTTCTTGTTTGATATTCTAATACTCCTGTAAACCCGAAATTCTAAATGGCCAGTTTGATCCAGAGATTCCGTTTCATCAAGGCCAGACAGCTCATTAGCAGTAGCCTCTGTCTGCATGCTATCTAACCGGGAGCTGTCCTCCCTTTGCACCTGGCTAGCTTCAGTATCATCTCCAGTATCATCAACACCATTCCCTGCCATGGGAATGCCTCCCTGCTCCTCATCTCTCACAGCAGGGACATTCTGAACCTGAATCCCATAATTCCCATCAGATTAATCTTGAACATGAATCCTATCATCTTGAACATCTGAAACCTGAATCCCACAATCCCCATCAGAGTCACTCTGAGACTCCAGCTGAGTCACAACAGGCCAACAAAATGGCAGCTTGTCCGCCCTGCCTACAAAATGGCCACACACCAGTCCTATGAGATGGGCCACATACCAACCTTGTAAGGTAGGCAAGATCTAATACAGGGAGCATGTGTAAAATCAATATTAACCCCCATGGCGGAATGCTATGATACCATGGGAGTTGTAGCTTGCAAGGTCTTCAGGCTTCTCCACCAAAGATTGCTGCTGCCTCCCCAAACTGCAAATCCCAGGGTCATGAGTGAATTGGGAGCAATGGTTATGGAAGTTTACGGGTAACATAAAGTAAATTTAACTGCTTGGAAAACGATGCATATCCATAGTGAGTGATAATAATGTTTATGACTCCATGACTTGGAGAAAAGACAGTACAAGGGAGGGATAGAGGAGAAATATATTTTAGAATGTGATACCTATTTAGAAATATTGACTCATAGTACGGAGCATAACTGCAATTGTGATCATCTATCTTCGTATATAAAAATATGCTTATGTGTATGTTTGCAATCTAAAGAACAGAATATAATAGTTTTATTGTCATTGTACGTTGTACAATGAAATTATATGCTTTCCTCAGCACACATCACAAAAACAACACCCCCCATCGCACCACACTCCCACCCCACCATGCAGCCCCCACTGCCACATCAATGCAAAGCCATGGAGTTCAACATCTCCACAGCTCTAGGAGAAAAGCTATCTCTCAGTCTGTTTGTCCTTGCCTTTGTCACCCTGTACTATCTGCCGGATGGCAGTAATAAAGGGAGTTGTAGCTGGCCAGAATTGGAGCTGATGGGAGTCGCAGCCTGACCAGGTCTTGGATTGATGGGAGTTGCAACCCAACTAATTTGTGGAGGCTGATCAAGGAAGGTGGGAGTTGTAGTCCGTCCACATCTGGGGAGCCATGTGAATCCCACCCATGATAAATCTGGATCAGATTTAGTACCCATACTCTTTATAATCCAACCATCATCCTCTATCAGGAGGGGACCTGACAGAGGATGATGGGAGTTGCAGTCCAGCCCCATCCATGGAGCCGTGCGAGTCTCAATCAAGACTGACAGCTTGTGTTGTTGAAGGCTTTCATGGCCGGGATCACAGGATTGTTGTATGTATTCCGGGCTGTATGGCCATGTTCTAGAAGTATTCTGTCCTGACGTTTCACCCACATCTATATGCCATAGATGTGGGCGAAACATCAGGAGAGAATACTTCTAGAACATGGCCATACATACAACAACCCACTGACAGCTTGGCTCTCCTCCTGATTGGTCAGACTTGCCAGGCTGCATCTCCCAACATCCTTACCCTTTTGCTATGCAAGTTGGGGATTATGGGATTTCTGGCCCAACAAGAAGGCTGATCCACCTGACTGTTTAGGAGGAAACTCATGAGTTGCAGCCCAGTCTGATGAGAGTTCCAGGCCATTAGATGCAGAATTCTATAAAAGTTCCCCTTTTATGGGTATGTGTTTTCTGATTGGACCATTCATAAAATCAAAACACAAACAATGAGAATTTCTAGTAAATAGCATTACAAATTGCCCAATAGAGGCAATGCTGGGTACATACACAAGTTGTTAAATAAGAGGAGAAACCAATTCAGCCTTTGCTCAGGGCTAGCCGTGTTCCTTCTACTTTGGATTGAAGAGAACACGCAACTGCCGAGGATTTGAAATGGGGAGGAATCAATAGGAAAAGATGTTGCAATCCCAGCAGGTGGAGTGAGGAGTAAAGGACATCTGGAGATCTCTTTCATCGCAGTGACAACGCTCTCTGCGTCAGACCAGCTCCCAAAATGGGTTCCCAGAAGCAGGCTCGTAAAAGCAGAGATGGGCCATTTGGTTGATGATGGGCAATTCTGCAACGAGCAGAACACGGCAGAGGAGGATGTCAGCCCACAACGTTTCACACCGGTTTGGATTCTCTCCCCTTCCAGTCCTGCTGTGGGAGTGAATCTGTATGAGCTGAAGGGCCTTTGGAAAAAACTCAATTAAAAAGAAAAAGATACATTTTGGAATCCAATTCCCTCATCTCTTCAAATGCGCAAAGACTGTTTACATGTTTGTTCCAGTTGCGAAAATGTCTTAATGTCATGTGGCTCTATGGTTTTGCCGGGCTTCTGTTTCCTAGGCAGCATATCCTTCATCCCACAAAGTGGCTTTGGTGCATCTATACTGTAATTTAATGCAGTTTGCCACCACTTTAAATGCCATGGCTCAATGCAATGACATTGTGGGACACGTCTGGAAAGACCAAAGAGTGTTGGCAGCTCCCCAAAGTACAACATGACATTACTTAAAACTGAGCTCTCCAGTCCAGTATTACCAGCAATGATTCCAAACCATGGCTCATGACAGTCCAAGCTGGAAGGTGTCCAAATGAGAGGGATCAAAGATGAGGAAACCAAGACCTATGAGGAGCAACATAGAGGAGTTGAGTCTGTTTGGCTTGGAGAAGTGAAGGTTAAGAGGGGAAATGAGAAGCCATCTTCAAATATCTCATGTGGAAGCTTGTTTTCTGCTTCTCTAGGGACTAGAACATGGTGGATTCAAATCATAAGAAGAGAGGTCCCACCTAAAATTGAGAAAGGACTTCTTGTTGCTATGAGCTCTTCCTTCTTTGGAGGTTAGATGGGCATCTTTCATGGATGGTTTAGTGCTGTTTTAGGAAGTTACGGTACTTAATACTGAACCCTTGGTCCATTGGGCCCAGTAGTGCTGCCTCTGAGTTCACGCCGTGACTGACCACAGTTCAAGAAGGATATGATGAACAATCTGAAAGGTGGTCAGATTATTAGGAAATCGAGACCTATGAGGAGCAACGTGGAGGAGCTGGGTCTGCCTGGCTTGAAGAAGAGAAGATTAAGAGAGCCATCAAATATCTGAAGAATGTCATGTAGAAGCTTGTTTTTGTCTTCTCCAGCAACTAGAAAATGATGGATTCAAATAGTAGAATCCTAGCATTAGAAGAAACCACAAGGGCCATCCAGTTCAACACACTTTTGCAAGGCAGGAAAACACAATCCAAGCCCTCCCGATAGATGGCCATCCAGCCTTTGCTTAAAAACCTCAAGGGAAAAGACTCTACTAGACTCCCAGGCTGCAGACTCCATTATCAATCAGTTCTTACTATCAAGAAATTCTTCCTAACATTTAGACAGGATTGTGGCTTGTCTTGTCTTCTAAACTTTTGATCATTTTGGTCACCCTTCTCTAGACAAGTTCTTGCTTGTCCATCTCCTCCTTGGATGATGCTGACCAGAACTGGCCAGGGATGTCCAGGTGAGGTGTAACCACAACAGAATGGAGTGGTATGGAATGAATGGATGAGTGGAGACACAGCAAGCTCATTATGGAAACAGAAGAACCATCTGCCAGGTCTGGAGGGCAGCCAACAACAAAATCAAAACAAACAAAACCCAGGGCAGAAATGCAACAGCCCCCTTAGTCCTTTGCTAAGGACTAAGTCTCTGGAGGCATAAGTCACGTTTAAATGGTCACAACCAATCTGGCAAGTCTCTTTCGATGCCTCCCAGCACTTTTGTCACTAGTGTTATTCCTTATTCATGGGTCTATCGGCCCCTGATCTCTCTAATTCTTTTTATCAGATGATCTAAGCCTGCAGTGGTGAAATGCATCATTTAATGGTGCATTGTGTGAAGATAGGCTTTCTTTCACCCATTCTGATCCCACGCAAAGGATGTAAATCTTTGCTTATTTCATTCTTGCATTCAAGGAGAAATAGTAAAAGTAAAGGTTTTCCTTTGACATTAAGTCTAGTCGTTTCCGACTCTGGGGGTTGGTGCTCATCTCCATTTCTAAGCCAAAGAATTGTCTGTAGACACCTCCAAGGTCTTGACTGCATGGAGTGCTGTTACCTTCTCACTGAAGCTGGACCTATTGATCTACTCACATTTGCATGTCTTCGAACTGCTAGGTTGGCAGAAGCTGGGGCTAACAGCAGGTGCTCACCCTGCTCCCCGGATTCGAACAGCCGACCTTTTGGACAGCAAGTTCAGCAGCTCAGCGGTTTAATCCGATGCACCACCGGGGGCAAAATAGTGTAGAATTATAGAATCCTAGAACTAGATAAGACCCCAAAGGCCATCCAGTCCAACCTCCTCCTGCCAGGCAGGAAGACACAAGCCAAGTCCTCCCGACAGATGGCCATCCAACCTTTGCTCAAAGACCTCCAGAGAAAGAGATGCCATTGTGTTAATGTGGGATTTGTGTATTGATAGTGTTTAAATGTTATTTGTGCCATGCTTGTATTGCAACTGATTGTATCATCCAGATTGTACCATAATGTGGAAAGAGTTAATTGCCAAGAAGCTATGATGACCTTGATGCGTGGCTGGAACTAGGGAGTATCCAGACACAAGTGTTTGTGCATAACGATTGCATCTGTTCAGTTGAGTTCTGTCTGCCTAGAGTTCGAGTCAAGTTCTGTTGGAGAACAGAGCAGCCGTGTGTTCGTCTGTCGTCTGCAAGTCTATTTGTGTTGATTACTGCTGCATACAGTAAAACTTTGTAAATAGTTTTACCAACATCTCTCTCTTTATTCTGCGTTCCACTGCTTCCATCCAACTACTGCTGCGCTGCAAATACTCTGACACATTGCACTCCCAGGGCAGCAACAGATCTCATGTTATAACATCTTTTGTCATCAGGAGGGTCTTCCTAATAGCCAGGTAATAATCTCTTTCCTTGGCATTTGAATCCATTGTTTTGGGGTTATTTCCATGAAGGAAATGATTCCTACACAGAAGTAGTATTTTCTGTACAGGAAATATGTTATTTCCACTCCGCTGGATCCTTCTTCTGAAATATAGTGTACGTCACCTGACATTTCCTGGTGGTATTTACACGTGCATAAGTCACTCACTTAACTGATCAGCTTTGAAGAAAGGCAGGACATAAATGAAATAAACAAATAAGAAGGTGGCACCCCTCCATTTCCCGTCTCCCTTCCCTCCAGTTCTAAACCCAAAGTCTCCTCACCCTTCAACCTTTCTTTGTTTGAGCCTCACAGCCATTTTAATCACACTTTTCAGGACTTTCCCCAGCACTCCAACATCTATTATTTCTTCTTCTTCTTCTTTGCAATAGAAGAACTCAAATAGTCTATGAAGCAATACGGGAAAGGAGTTTTAATAAAGACAGTCAACCGACCAAAGAGGATTGTGAGCCGATGTCAATCTCCAGCGGGATGGAGGAAAAACATATCCAGCAAACCCATTTGATCAATTGCCTTGATGGAATCATTAAAGGGAGAGAAGATCTGAGAGCCTCATCCCTCCAGGTCAAGGTCGCTGTTTTAGCCCCCGCTGTTTGGAGCCCAGGTTTGACCACCTGAACCCTCTTGAGAGGCAAGGAATGAAGTTTCTCATCACGTTGCTTCAGAGATAGAAGAATATTGGAAGCAGGCCTGGCTTCTGACCCCGTTCCGGGAACATTGGGCGATTATAGGCTCATTTCTCACATGATCGGTCTGCAAGGTCATCTCCTGACCAGGGAAGAAAGTTCTGCCTCAACTCTCTTGTTTTCTGGTGTTCAGGGCCAGCTGCCACTCTGTGTCTGTTGTTAGAATCATAGCATCATAGTGTTGGAAGGGAATTCATGGAACATCACGCCATACTCAATATAGGATCGCCAGCTTCTTTTTGGAGACATCTTGAGAAGGACACCTGCCAATTCTCTGAGCAAAACTGGTTCCATGACTGAACCACTCCCACTGTGAAGAATTTATTTCCAATGTTCAACTGAAAGCTACCCTTTGAAATTAGTGCCACATCTAATGGAATTTCAAAATATTAGACCTGGTACTACTTTATCACCCATCGAATCCTTGAGTTGGAGAGGTTTCTTGCTCAAAGGAGTCATTGAAGGATCTCCATATAAAGAAGCATCCCAAGCAATTAGCTGTTCAGCCTCTTTTTAGAGAAATCCAGAAAAGGAGACCCCACCATCACTCTAGGTTTTCTTGTTGAATCGCTCTCATTGTTAAGAGGTTCCTTCTGATGTTCAACTGGAATCTACCTTATTGGATCTTCAAACCTTTAGACTTAGTTCTACTTTATGAATCCTAAAATTAGAAGAGGCTGTATCGGCCATGAAGTCCAGTGCCTTGGATCTTCAGATAAAGCTTCTCCAGCAGACAGCTATCAATCCTCTTTTGGAGGGAAGGAGACCCACCAGCTGTCTTGGCAATTGGTCACATTGCTCAACTGCCGTTGCCATCAAGAAGTTCCTTGACAGTAACAGTGTTCAGTCAAAATCTACCCTGATGTAATTTTAAACTATTAGATTTTGTCCTGACCTTTGGAGCAGCAGAGAATAGCCTTTGAGGTCTTTGAAGACGTTATCATGTCACCTGTCAGTTTTCTCTTCACCAAGTTGAACATGCCCAACTTCATCCTTTCCACACACGCACATATATCCACACACACATACGTCTTCATCCTTGTTATGATCCTTGTTGCCTTTCTCTGAATCCACTCCAACTTGTCTACCTCCTTCTAAAAACAAAAGGCCTGGAATGGAATACAATACTTCACTTAAAGTCTGTGTTATTGTTGTTGTGTGCCTTCAAGCCATTTCCACTGTATGGCAACCCTACCTTGAACTAGTGTTTTCTTGGAAAGATTCCTTCGGAGAGTGTTTTCCATTGCTTTCCTTTGAGACTGAGAAAGACCATGCTGTTTCCCAAGACCAAGCTGATGATTTTTGTGGCTGAGCACTCAACCCATTATACTACACTGGATCTCTCTCTTTCTCGTTCTCTTTCTCTCTCTCTCTGTCTGTGTGTGTATGGCAAATTTAAGAGGCTGGAATCGGTGGAGGAAAGCTGGAGCGTTTAGTGGTGTGTGCCACGCTGTCTGAAGGCTCCCATGTTTCATAGTTTTTATGACATGACATCTTGACAAGATTGTTGTTGTGTACCTTCAAGTCAATCCCAATTTGTGGTGATCCTAAGGCAAACCTATTGTTCAGCTAAGGTTTGTTATGTCTTCCTTTGAGGCAGAAAGAGTGGCTTGCTCAGTGGGTTTCCATGACAAGCGGAGCTTTGAACTTTGGTCTCCAGAGTCATAGTCAATGCTCAAAGCACTCTGTCCTCATGCCATGATAGCGACCTTAGATGCCTATAGAGATGCCATGTAGAAGATGAACCAAACTTGTTTTCTCTTGCTGTCTCTGACTAGGGAACAACTACACTATAGAGTTTAGGCAGTTTGGCACCACTTGAACTGCCATGAGTCAATTCTGTGGAATCCTAGAAGTGGTAGCTTTATGAGGACTTTCTCTGCCAAAGACTTACCCAGTTTTTGCTTCATCAAACTACAACTCCCAGGATTCCATCGCATGACAGTTAAACTGCATTGATTCTACCACGTTGATATCCCTTTTATGGTATTTTGTGCTGAAGTTGATTGAAGACCTTTCTGCTACCCTTCCAGGTCCCATAAACTATTATTTACATTTGAAGAGGGAATGGGAATAGAAACACGGGAGCTTTTATTATTGAGTTGGATCCTATTTTATATTTAACATTTGGCTTTATATTTCTCTCCTAGAAATTAGTTTTTATATTTCATTTTATGGTTCCCATTGTATTTTAATTATAGTGCTTTGGTTCTGAATTTTATTCTAAATCCTGTATTCTATGCTTTGCCTCTGTGAGTTTTCACAGAGATCATAAACTGACGGATGGCTATATTCATCTGATAATAAATCAATAGAAGATTAAAAAAACTGTACAGCTTTATTCTTTGAAGCTCTTTGGGTGGTCAGCCTGAGGCATCTTTCATTCTCACCCTGACTTATCTTAGGAAGAAGGAGGAGATCAGATAATACATGACAGGTTGAGCATCCCTTATCTGGAATTCCAGAATATGCCAAAATCCAAAGCTTGTCCCTGCAGGAGGCTGAGATCATGCTCCCTTCACTTTCTGATGGTTCAATTTACACAAACTTTGGGTTTAAGCAAAAAATTATTTAAATTATTGCATTTAAAATTATCTTCAAGTGATATGTATAAGGCGACTATGAAAGATAAATGAAATGTGCTTTAGACTTGGGTCCCACCCCCAAGATATCTCATTATGTATATATGAAAATATTCCGAAATGTGAAAAAATCCAAAATCCAAAATCTCTAACCATTCTGGTTTCAAGCATTTTAAATAAAGAATGATCAACCTGTATAACCTTCAAGATACGTGTATATTAAGATCTATATGAAACATAAAGGAACTTCTTGCTTAGAATTGGGTCTTATCTCCAAGGACTTCATCTCACGGGATAAGTCAAGTATTTGGGAGAGTTGGTTTTCCCTTACACTTCATCACACCCCATTTGGAAATTAAACGGAAGACTTTCCTACCCCGATTACCCCCTAATCCTTCTGACTGCTGTCTTTAAGATTTATCTGTCTGATTTGCCATCATATGATAAATACTTGTTTCCCCCACTGTCCCTCCCGTTTCTTTTTTTAAAAAAACTTCTCTTTGTAATCTCAGGAGTTCAATTTACAGCCCAAAAAACTCACAACATGTGAATAGAGGGGTTACTGTTACATTGAAGAATTGAGAAAGGAGGGGAAATTAAGCTTTAGCTCTCTTATATGTCTATGTCTGCTAGCCTTTCGATAGGCAAAACAAAAGCCTGATAGCACAGCAGGAGTTTCAGAGAAGCAATTGAGAATGTTGAAAGAGGGAGCTTACTAATGTTACAGAAGAAGCGCAGGATTTGCATGCTTGCTAATTTCTCCTGAATGTTTTGAATATCTTTGAATGTTTGCTATACCTCTATAGTCCCAAAATGGCAGAAGAAAGGAATCAATACTGCCCATCTCTGCTCCTCCCTTCATAGTGACATCATTGTTATGTTTACAAATGGGTGAGGAAGAATTCCCATTACATGCTAAACTGGGCATTTTTATACACTTCTATGCAGGAAATTGAGGAATAAGTCACTTGCCAACTGGCTCAGGAATTGTCAGGAAACCCCACATTTTAGAAACGGCAAGATGCCTCTACCCCACATTTGAAGCTTGTGTCATGTGAAGGGCACCATCGGTTGCAGTTTCTTTAGTGTGTAGAAACACTGATTTTGTTGCAGTTGATGAAGTCACAAGACATCTCATTCTGCATATGCCAGTATTCATAATCTGAAAATACCCAAATCCCAAGCATTCTTGATCTCAAGCATTACACAAAAAGAATGGTCAACCTGTTGAAAACTTTCAGGCTATGTGTATAAGATGCCAATGAAACATAGGTAAATCTGAACTCCAAAGTACTTCTGATTCCAAGTTTTGGATAAGGGATACTCGTCCTATGCTATGTTGCACATTCAGAATGGCCAACTGGAATCACAAAGTGAAATTTAAACTAAATTGAATAGACTGTCCGCATCCCCTTGGAGCTTTCTCCCCTTTTATTCAGCCTTTCCCCCAACTCCATTTGGAAATGATTACTTTCTTGATCTAACCAACATTTGTCAGGGCAAACAGAAGCACAGAAGTCCAGGCATTCATTGCACTAGTCTCTCTCTGCTGGATCCCCATCTCTTGGTTGTGGTCATTCTCAGTCGTCACTCATCTACTCCATCATCATGCCAATGTTATTTTTCCTGCTTCCCTTCATTGTGAACCAATTCCTTCTTGGTTTTCCTCTGACAGAGTAGTTAGACCATTATGATGCCGTGGCTTCAGCATCAGGCATCTGGATGGAAAGTGGTTCTGTCTGGAGGCATTGAGACTCCAAGAGCTTTCCAGTTTGTGTGTTGATGAAGCTCCCTTCCTTCCCGCCGTCTTCTCCCTCATAGATGGAGGGGAGGTCGTCTTCCAACTGGGAGATCACAAAAGATGACTCGACCTGAAACAGGCCTTCTTCACTCAAATGAGACTCAAAGAGTGGTTCCAGAGTCTCTCCTTCATTGCCTCCTAATGCTTGCAACTGATCCAATGGGCTTTCATGAAGTGGTCCTTCTCCTTGGATTTCCTGTTCACCAAACTGCTCCCCTTCAACAGGGACCCCATCAAGCCCCAAAATGTCTTCACTGCTCTCTCTGGGTGTTGAAAGGACTCTCTCATTTGTTTGTTGGCTGCGATTGGTGAGGATCCTATGCGTCTTCTTGTTGAAGAGGATCCCCTCGTTCTCAGAAATGATGCTGTATGTTCTCTGCAATTCCTCTTCCTCCTCTGTATATGACACTGTCATCTCTCTGTTGATTCTACTGACACAGTCAACCATGGATCCACAGTATTCCTCGGTTGTCTCAGTCGCCTGGTTGGCTTTATGCAGAATTTCCGAAAGCCGCTTTCCATCCCATATGGAACTTGTCTGCTGACTTTTGCATTTCATGAGAACGCCAGTTTGGGGACATACCCACGTTAACTCTTCCTTGACATCGTCTTCATTGGTCCTTGAAGAGGCAGGTTGTTCACTGAGATCCCACTCTTCTGCCGGTGGCTGTAAACCACTCACTAATCTTTGCAGGCTTCTACGGGATTTGTCAACAGCCAGCGATTCTAACTTCGTCCCTTCAGTGAAACTTACCTTTGCTTCTGACTTGTTCTCTGCTCTTCTCCTTCTTTCTGGGCTTTTTTGGGAGTCCTGGACTGGTGAACCTAGAATTTCAGAAAGAGGCTTAAATTCCCAAATTCGGCTTGTCTGCTGACTTTTGCAGATCATTTGTAAACCTGTTTTTGGGTTGATCCAAGTTGAGTGACTTTCCACACTAGTTATATTTGTAGGCTGCTCTTGGGAAGAATGACTTGTCCTTGGAAATGCTTGATCGCCATCTTCTTTGTTGTCATTGCATGACTTCTTTTCTTCTGGAGGTTGATTAAGCTCTTGGAGATCCTCCAAGGGTTGAGGTTGAAGATGGGACGGTCCTTCTTCTAGCTGTAGGTCACAGGGTAATTCTTTTTCTCCAGATAGTTGACTGCTGAAGCAAGATTCCTGCTTGGTAGGTAGTGCTGTCTCTTCCGAGCTCACAGTCCCTCCTTCGAGATGACTCTGTTGGGATCCTTTCACTGACTCTTGACCTTGGATCTGGGATTCTGGAACTGAACATTGCAGAATTTCCGAAAGTGGCTTAAACTCCCAAATCCTGCTGGTCTGTTGATCTTTGCATTTCATGAGTTTGCCTGTTCTTCGGCTGATCCAGGTCGCATCCTCCTTGGCCTCCATCTCCTTCTCACGCTGCATTTGAGAAGCCATTTGAGACTTCAGGCCGGCCAGTGGCTGGCTGCTCCAGTGGGGTTCGTGGTCCAAGGGCCACGGGTTGTTTGGCTGGGAGGGGCTATTTCGAATGCTCTCAGACCCACCTCTGTGTTGGCTTTGGTCCACCCGTTCCTTTGACCCGGCACGGAGATGGCTCACTCCATGGTCGATGGGCACAGATGCATCTGACTCCCCCTTATCTGGAACGGCGGCCTTGGGGAGTCCCTGCTCAAGCGCTGGGCGACCATCACCACCCTCCTGGTGGCTGATCATCTCCTCACTGATTTCAGCACTGCATTTCTGCTCTTTCATGTCTAGCCGCCCTTCACTCCTTGTATGACTCCTGAGGATGGTCTGATCCAACGTGATCTCAGCTCCATCCATTCTTCATCCATCCACACAAAGAGCCCTTCAGCCGCAGAGGCAAGTGAGGCAGCTGCCCATCATCTGTGGGCTCCCTGTTTTCTAAAGGACTGCCTCTGAGGAGGTCTCTTCTCAAAGCCTGACACAAGAAAAAGCCACCTGGGATCTACCTTGGTGCTACCTTTCCTGGGTTGTTTCAAAGAGCTCTGCTTCTATGTCTTGGATTTCTCATTGGGGCTGGATCTTCTGTTTCATTGCGGAGGTGAGTTCTGCTTCTTCTTGCCTCAATCTTCTCTCAGCTGAGGCCCACCAAGGATCATGGCCTTGTTCAGGAAGCCACTGATTTCGAGTTCAGCTTTCCTGGCTTGGCTGCCTCTCCATTCTTGTATTGGAAGATTCCAAAGATGGTCTCACAACTTCTGTGACATCACTACCTTCTGTGCTTCTTGGTTCTGGCTCATTCTGCTCTCTGGAAAGTCAATGTTTACCGAGAGCAGAGGTGGGACTAGACCCATGGGACTGAAGAATATATTTAAATATAGGCTGGATGGCCATCTGCCTGGAGGGCTTGGATTGTGTCTTCCTGTAAGGAAGGATGGGATTGGACTGGATGGTCCTTGGGGTCTCTTCCAACCCTAGGATGCTGTGGAGAAAAAATAGTGGAGCTTTTCAAGCTTGTATGATGTATTTTGTGCTCTGCCCTCCCTGATGTAGATCCATGAGTCATTTTGTGAAGCTGGTTATTGGAATCATTTTACAAAGCCCATCCAAACTGTTTTGCTTTCCTCAAAATTCCTCAAAACTTGCACGCCTTAAAATGTTTAGAGATGGCTTTGTCATATCACAGTCCAGGCTCCTCTTCTCCAAGCAAGACATGTTCAATTTCTATGTTCTTCCTCATAAGGGGCTGTTGATTTGCAGGACTTTTGATTGTCTTCCTTTTGGAACTGTAGGCTCCAGAACCGTCAACAGGATGATTCCAGGTGAGGTCCAACCAAAGGAGAGATTGGGACTATGATTCCCCCCAATCTGGATACTAAATTCCTCTTGACACAGCCTAGAACAGCATTGGTGCATCCAGACAAGGGAAGAATAATTCATTGTGTTTTCTGATATAGTGGTGTGCTATATGTATGTGTGTTGCGTTTTCCTTCTTCCATTTTCTAGTTCAATTTGACTTCCAAAATTGGGGTAAGTTGGAGGATCACATACTTAACATTTTTTGGGTCTCCAAATACTTTGGGAGTATGATTGGGATCAAACTCACCATGTTATTTGGCCATCTCTGTGCCCTTTTAGCCCCAGGAGAGGCCTTGTCTTCAATTGGGAAGTGAGCTAAAGTTCACTGCCTTTTGGGAAAAAGGTGTCTCTTGGATATATAGTAGCCCCAAAAGGTAAAAACCCCCCACTGTGAAATGGCTTCACAACTCTTGGGGTCCCCAACCATGATTCAGGGATGCTCATGAATGGGTTCTCCAACCCACTCTTTCTGCATCCTGTCCTGGAAGATAAATCTTCACTCCGCTCCAAATGGATTTCTATGGGGATTGGGGATATCATTAAACACCTTGGCTACCCATCACCTTCTTTTTCATTCGCTCCCCCCTCCCCACATTGTTCCAGAGAAGGGAATGAATTGCTTTTGGACTCGAGGACGAAACTCAAGAAAACGTGTCGGTGTGTGATTAATGGCTCCATCTTGGAGCGCTGGCTTCCACTCCGCTGCCATTAATTTCCTCTGCCCCAAGAATCCGAGTTCAGCCTCTTCCCTGCCTCTTGGATCTTGCAGCTGGAAGAAGGATGGCCGGGCTCTTCCTTGGCTGTCAGTCTTTGAAGGGAGGCCTGATTCTCTCCCCTTCTTGCAATGGGAGAGGGAGGCACAAGGTGAGCTTCAGCTGGGTTGCAATTAGCGCCTCGCCATTCCTCAAACTCACCTGGTTGGGACTGCCAATTTCAGAGGCCTGGAAGCACAGCGGAGATGCCTTGAGGAGTCATTGCAGAAAGAACAAACTCCCCAGGATGAATTACAATGGAGTGATGGATACGCGGCAGAAATCTTGCAATGACCTCTCCACCCTGCTTCAACTTACCTTTCCGCCAGCATCGAGACAAAATCAAGACAATGAAAAATATGGAAGATTACTTGGTTACCATGGGAACCCAGTGCAAGTGGGTTTTTAAAAAATTCTTCTCTGAGACCATTCCAAGCTCTTGGAGACATTTCTGGAAGTTTTGCAGTCCTTATGATCTATGGAAGGGGCGATGTAATTGTGTAAGACAATTACCTTCAAAGGGTCCTGGCTCAGGAGGGAAATCAGGCAGAAAACCCAGTCTCACGAGAGATGCAAAAAGCAAAGTTTATTTTCACCACAGCTATGAGAAGGCGACAGCCGTACATACCCCAGAGGGCCGTACCATGCAAATGGCCGTCACAAAAGCATGTCGCAACAAACGAAGAATTTATACCTTTGGCTTATCTAAAATTGACCAGTGGTTGAGGGTCTTCCTCACCTTCCACACCCACTTGGCATAAGTGATACCTGTGACCTCACTTGTTGATTTCAAGCTAACTTTTGGTCTTGGAACTTTCTGGAGAAAGGCACCAGATCACAGGAAGGGAGGGGCATATGCAGAGGCAAAGCCACATATGCAAAAGTTTACTATTTTCTGGCTTATGGTCCCTTCAATTGCTTGGTGGCTGGAAATAAAATGGCCATTATCATATTGGCCAGGAACCTACACGGCATCCTTGTATAGTACATTTGCACACACATACTCGGACACCCTGTTAGTGCGACACAAAGTCCACCTTATACCTATGTATGTTTTTACTTGATCATTGGGGATGTTGGTATTCTTCGGCACAACTAACTCTCACATGAGATTCAACATTTAGTGCTGACTGAACACTCCAGGGGCGGTTCACCCATAAGGAAATTTAGGCAGTTGCCTCGGGCGCCATTGTTTGGGGGCCGCAGTTGAAGCTGCCTCCCGCCGGGTGAAGTGGCTGGAGAGCGTGCACGCCGCCGCCTCCGGCGAAGTCTCTAGGAAACTAGGCAATTGGGGTTTATATATATGTGAAATGTCAGTCCTTGAGGCAAGTATGAATGTTGTAAGTGGCCACCTTGATTAGCATTGAATGGCTTTGCAACTTCAAAGCCTGTCTGCTTCCTCTCTGGGGGAATCCATGGTTGGGAAGTGTTAGCTGGCCCTGATTGTTTCCTGTCTGAAATTCCTGTTCTTTATTTACTGTCTTGATTTTAGAGTTTTTTTTTAAATTCCAGGGGCCAGATTCCCTTTTGGTGGCCTTTTAATTGTGGATTAACTGCCTTGATATTCTGGGTTATATGGCTGTGTGGAAGGACCCTCAGGGCTCTTCCACACAGCCATATAACCCAGAATATCAAAGCAGAATAACCCACAATATCTGCTTTGAACTGGGTTATCTGAGTCCACGCTGCCCTATATCCCAGTTCAATGTTTGGTGCTAAATTCGCAAATATAGTAATTCTTACATAACATTATCATGTATTGAACTGCGTTTTCTGTCAATTTGTTGTAAAACATGATGTTTTGGTGCTTAATTTGTAAAATCATAATGTAATTTGATGTTTAATAGGCTTTTCCTTAATCCCTCCTTATTATCCAACATTTTCGCTTATCCAACGCTTTTATTTTTCAGTGATTGGTTTGAGAGGTGGGTGCCAAAATTCTGTTCGCTTACACTTGAAAATTACCTAGGGCCAGCCCTGGAACACTCCCATGGTCCTTGCGTGGCTGTTGGAGAGTGGGACGTGGATTTAGAGAATATCTGGAAATATTGGCGAACGAGTGCACTGTGGAGAATGGTTGCACCATCAACATGCCTCTGGCCCTCCCTGCTCTCCTCCAGTAACATAATTGCCATGGGAGAGATTCAACAGGGAATCTGTGGGGTATTGAATGGGTCAATTATAGCACAGCATCTGGAACTATGACTTTTGCAGAATCTCCGCCATAGCTGCATGGCAGTTGCAGTCTGTCTCTTGATGCCGGTTTCTGGAAAACACGTTGGTATAACCCTGATGATGGCTTTCCTATAGACCTAAGTATTCTAAGAGCAACAGATCCCATCTGATTTTGGAAGCTAAATGGAGTCAGCCCTGAGTAATATTTGGACAGGAGACTACCAGTGAATACCAGTTAAGTGTATATGCATTCAAGTCACCTGTCAAGTTATGGTGCCCCCATAAACCTCATAGAGCCTTCTCAGGGAGGGAAGACTTAGAAGTGGTTTTGCTTGTTCCTCCTCCTGGTTAAGCTTCCAGATGGAAAGAGATACGAGTCAATCAGATTCCATTGGAAGGCAGTGGACTGCCTTTCATTGGAGGTTTCTAAACAGGGGTTGGATGGTCACCTCTCAGGGCTGCTTTAGTGGTGGATACTCTGTATGGCAAGAAGTTGGATGAGATAGATAGTCCTTGGAGTCCTTTCCAATTCAATGATCCATTTTTGTTCCTGTCAGGAGCGACTTGAGAAAACTGCAAGTCGCTTCTGGTGTGAGAGAAGTGGCCATCTGCAAGGATGTTGCCCAGGGGACGTTGCCCACATATTTTGATGTTTTTACCATCCTTGTGGGAGGCTTCTCTCATGTCCCCACATGGGGAGCTGGAGCTGATAGAGGGAGCTCATCCATGCCCTCCCCAGGTTGGATTCGAACCGTTAACCTTCAGGTCAGCAACCCAACCTTCAAGTCATCAGTCCTGCCGGCACAAGGGTTTAACCCACTGTGCTACTGGAATCTGTTTCAATGAGGCTGTTCATATTGGAGTAGGCAATTTATTTATTTATTTATTTATTTATTTACAGTATTTATATTCCGCCCTTCTCACCCCGAAGGGGACTCAGGGCGGATCACATTATAACACACATAGGGCAAACATTCAATGCCCATAAACACATCAAACAGAGACTGAGAGACAGACGCAGAGGCAGTTAATCTTCTTCTGAGGGGATGTTCGATTCTGGCCACAGGGGGGAGCAGCTGCTTCATCATCCACACTGATGGCACTTCCTCATTCCAACATCGTAAATTAGTTAAACTTGCCTCCCCACTTTTATAAGTGGTACCTTATTTCCTACTTGATAGATGCAACTATCTTTCGGGTTGCTAGGTCAGCAACGAGCAGGGGCTATTTTTTATTTTTAATTGACGGGTGCTCACCCCGCCACGGGCTGGCCTCAAACTCATGACCTCATGGTCAGAGTGATTTAAGGCAGCTGCTCAACAGCTGCGCCACAGCCCGGCCCCATAGCTCATGGGTGTCGCACCTCAGGTTAGCTTCACCTTGCTAAAGACACCAGGCTGCACACAGAAAGTAGTTTATTTAGAAAACAGGCAAAAAATAGTTCATAAAAGGTAAAAGTTCAGTTCCAAAAAATAGCTACAAAAACAAGGCTGTAAGCAATGAGTCCATAGGAACATAGGGCATGAAACAAGGTCCTGTTCAGAGAAGCCAAAAGTCCCAGCAATCAGAAAATATCCAGGCTATACGATAATACAGGAAAGCAAACTTGGTTCTTGATCAAGCGAGGAAATTGCCTTGACAGAGATCTCCCTTTCAGCAGACTGTTTTAATAGCATGACATGAAGGCATTCCTTTGCTCTCTGACCTCCCATTTATTTGCTATTCAGAGGCTTCTATGCAACCCCCGAAATTCCAGCCGACTAGCCCAATCGAGAGACGTGGCCTCAGAGTCAAGGCCACTTAGCTCGTTAGTGTTATCAGGCTGAGGCAAAGAGCTACTCTCCCTTTCTGCTTCTTGCACCTGAAAACCATCATCAGAAACAACAACATCATTTCTTCCCATGGGAAAAACTCCCTGCTCTTCATTTCCCACAGCAGGAATACTCTGCCCCTGAATCCCATAATTCCCATCCTCAGAGTCATCTCAAAATTCATCTTGAATCTGGTTCTGAATCCCATCATTATGCACATGCAACCCAGAATCCTCATCAGAGTCACACAAAGGCAAAGGCTGAGTCACAACAGTGGGCTTCCATGTAAACATTCAGCTAGGTTTTTGCTCTTTGGCATTTTAGCTTTCTTTTCGCATGTGTTCTGTCCACCCATTGCTTGAAATGTCCATGGGGTGCCAAGTGGGCATGCGTGAAACCATGCTTTAGCTTTTTGGGGTACATCTGGAGAATGCTGGTTCCCCTTGTTTGAAACCTCTTGGCCTTCCGAAGGTGTGGAGCCCCTTTTTGCACGTTTCCAAAGGGCACAATGTCATTTTGGCCTTGACCCATGTGCGAGTGGCTTCTGGGAAGTGTATTCGTACCGCTTCCACATGAAACCTGACTGTTCACTGCTAGCAGAACAGAGAAGAATAACGATTGCAACGCCGCATCTCAAGCCGGCTGTGTCTTGCTCCGGAGGTTTGCCAATGATATGTGAATCGAGACAATCATTTCAGCATCAAGATTACCAAGAATCAATGGACCTGTCATCACTACCCACTGAAGGGTTGCACCAAACGCTTCTTTGTGTTGCTTGGAGAGATGGGAGAAAAAACTCGATTACATGCTAACAAGGCGGCAGGGCAGACCAAGTGAGCGCATCCATGGATATCAATACCACCACCCCCTCCCACACACACATTTCTTGTGAGTGCAGCTGGATAGATGGCACAACAATGCCTGCCTGCTTGTGAAATCAATTGCGCACAGTGTGTGTGTTTCAATCACAGCAGCAGTGTCAAAAGATCATTGTTTGGAGACCTCGAGTTTCTTGGTTGAAAGGCCAAGATGCATTGGCCAGATTTCCGTCTTAATGGCTCCAGGGGTTTCTTCTGAATGGGAAGAGATGTGCTAGAGGCGGAGAGCAAGGCCTCTGTTTTTCTTCTTGAATGAAGCCAAATGGGCACTTCGTTCCATATCTTATGCACAGATTCAGGTTGAGCATCCCTTCTCCAGAACCCCAAAATCTGAAATCGCACGAACACTTGGCTGAGATAGGTTCAATGTACACAAACTTTGTTTCATGCTTTAAATTATTTTTTTAATTGTGTCAGAAGCAAATTGCGACAAGTTGCTTCTGGTGTGAGAGAATCAGCCATCTTCAAAGACGTTGCCCAGGGGACACCCCGATGTGTTACCATCCTTCTCTCATGTCCTCGCATGGGAAGCTAGAGCTGACAGATGGGAGCTCATCCTGTCTGATTTGAACTGCCAACCTTATTATTATTTATTTATTTACAGCATTTATATTCCACCCATCTCACCCCGAAGGGGACTCAGGGCGGATCACATTACACATATAGGCAAACATTCAATGCCTTTTAACATAGAACAAAGACAAGACAAACATAGGCTCCGAGTGGGCCTCGAACTCATGACCTCCTGGTCAGAGTGATTCATTGCAGCTGGTTACAGCTGGCTTGCTCTCCAGCCTGCGCCACAGCCCGAACCTTCAAGTCAGCGGTTGAATCAGCACAAGATCTTAACCCATTGTGCCCCCGCAAATAATAAAAAATATTGTATATAAAACTACCTTCAGGATATGTGCATAAAATATCAATGAAACATAAATGAATGATGTTTTTAGGCTTTGGTCCCATCCCCATGATGTATATGCAAGTATTTCAAAATCTGGGGAAAACAAATTCCAAAATAGGAATACTTTTGATCCCAAACATTTTGGAAAAGGGATGCTCCGCTTATACAGACATGAAAAAAGGATTATTGATCAGCCCATCATGGCTGTGATATTATATCTAGGAGACAGTATGGAATTCTATACTCATATTATTAAATTATCTTTATGCATGAGTGAACTGAAATATGTTCAAAATAGGATAACCTCAGCTTAATTGTCATGGCTTCTAGCTTAATTTCATATATGTCTATCATATATGTGTCTCTCTGTATATATAACTCCACAGTGATACAGACACACAGAGTCAATTTTCCATATTAGGCTGAGCCTGGATCAATTTTTAGCCGTTCCTTCAGCCAATTTGGATTTTTTGGTTTGTTCAAGTGCCATGTTGTTAAGTCTAGTCATGTCCGACTCTGGGGATTGGTGCTCATCTCCATTTCTAAGCCGAAGAGCCAGCGTTGTCCTTAGACATCTCCAAGGTCATGTGGCCACTGGCATGACTGTATAGAGCACCGTTACCTTCCCGCCGGAGTGGTACCTATTGATCTACTCACATTTACTTGTTTTCGAACTGATAGGTTGACAGAAGCTGGAGCTATCAGTGGGCTCTCACTCTGCTCCCCGGATTTGAACCTGCAAACGAAGCATTAAACTCAAGTCTTCTCTACAGACAGAAGGGAAAGGATCGCAGAAAGAGTGTTATCTTAACTCAGATGCTTTTAATCCAGGTCTTAATGAAGGATATGGAAAGGGAGCCTGTGGAAAACCCTCCATAATGGGCTAGATAGGGTGCTTTCTTAAACCCATTACTGACACCCAGGCTCCTTTGAAGGAAAAAAAAGGAAAGGGTGCCAGGAATGGAAAGGGGAACCTCATAAGTTCCCCATTGCCGCCAATGGACTGGATCTAGCCAAATTTTTCAGTTACTGACCACAAATTGTTATCCAGCTACTCACCCGTTTATCGGGAGTCATGCAAAAATGGATATGGCGGGTCTACCGTTATCTGGCCAGCAGAAATGGATTGGAGTTTAGCCGTAATGCACAAGCCTACTCCATATGCATAGATTCAACCATCCATGGTGTGGAAATATTTCAAAAGAAACACGACTCTCAAAAAGCAAACCTTGATTTTGTCATTTTATATAAAGGGGACAATATTACTATGCAACTATACATTGCAATAGAACTTGAGCACCCACAGATTTTGTTGTGGCTCAGCCTGTTCTTCAGCCTGAGATGGAGTTCGAATCAGATTTCGGGCCCATCCAAGTCTTTGACCAAAGCCCTGTAAATTTTCAGGTGCCTGAAGTAGTTGTTACAGAGTATCCGGTAATTGGAGAGCATTCCAATGGTCAGTCAAGGCTGATTCAGCCAGATGGAGTTGTCAGCTCGGAGGAGTGTGTTGATTTTGACCAAAGAGGGATGTTTACAAGAGAGAGGAGCAAAAGGGAGGGTTTGAGAAGAAGTCAGCGTTTGGTTCTCAGATGCACTAATGAGGAACTTTCTCATGAGAAGACTAGCACTCCCTAGTTCTCATTGCTCTGTAGCCTTAACATCTCTTTAAAGATGCTTTGCTCCCTATAATGAAGTATGAATTTTGGTTTACAGATGTTATGTCTGATGGTGTGTTTGTGTTTTAAAAGGGTAAGTATTAGAGTTATCAGTGCATGGGGGATGGTAGCCAGCTCAGTATTCTGAGGCAGGTTGCCATAGAAATGTACTGCTTCTGTAGAAATGTAACTATTTTGAAGCTAGCAAGAAAGGGGCAGAGCTAGCTGGATGAAAAAGGAGGGAATGTTTTGAAGAGAGCTCAGTCTGTGATCTGAGAGTCACAGGGAATAGACTGGTTCCAAGTTAGGGAAACCAGGGAAGCTCAGATCTCTAGTTGTGTCATATTAAGCAAGTTAAGTGACTTGTACCTCTAAGTGAGAAACAACATTGTAACCACTAAGCTCTGTGCCTGGATAAACTTGTTCTTTCAACATCCAAGCCTCTGTCGCATATATTCTAAACTAAGTTACGCTACCATCTAAAGTGAAGAAGAAGAAAGAAAGAAAAGTAAAAGGTCTCCTCCCTGAGTCTTTGGTGGTTGCACGTTGCTGAGATAGGAGGCACTTCCTTATCAATTGGGGCTGCCACGTTACAAATTGGTGGCAGCAGGTGGATAAAAAAGATTCCCCCTGCCTGAAGGGGCCTTGGACGTTCTTAGTCCCCCACACTCCCTTTCCCCTGTGTGGTGTCAACTTTGCTATCCATGAGAAGAATCCTTGTTTTCGTGCTCCTGCTCTGTGACTTCCCTGCCGAGACTTTGCCTTGTGGATTCTGAGTATCTCTTGTCTTGTTTTACCTTGTCTTCAGTGGAACCTTGTTGCTTCCTGACTGTGTGGATTACAGTTCTTGGACTACCTGGATTTTGGGTTCTTGTTCCTTGTGACTCTTGGCTGCTCCTGTTTGGATGGTGACTTCTTTGTCGACTATTCCTGGAACTTTGTGGGTCTAGCATAGCTCCAGTTGCGGATTATAATATTGAGAGACTTTATTGGACTATCATTTAAGACAGTTAAGTACTCTGCTCTGTGGATCTTCCACTTTATTGACTTTGAACTTTATTTGCTTGCACTTATATATATATTCTTCAATAAACTGCTTGATTGCTTATAATCCGGGTTCCAATGTGGTTTTCGAGGTGCTCAGGCAGCCTTGGGGCGCAACAGATTTATCTATTTATTTATTTATTTACAACATTTCTACCCCACCTTTCTCAGCTGAAGGGACTCAAGGCGTCTTACAAAAATTGGCAAAATTCAATGCCCAAAACAGAATTCAATAAAATCAGACAACACGGTTAAATAAATTAAATACTTAATAAAAACATTATACAAGGCTTAAAACATATAAATACTTAAGATTTCAGTATTCACAGAGGGTCCTGGACCTAAATTTCAGCAGATACTGAGGGTATATGTGTATATGTGTGTATCTATCATCTATCTATCTCTGCCTTCCTACCTACCTATCTCATCTAATGTATTCCATCTTATTCTTTCCTATAAAGTCACCTAATGCAGTATTTACTGCACCGTCCGCCTCTCTCATTCTTCCACTCTCTCTGTATAATTTTTTCAGATCTTGTAGGAAGCATTTCTGGAGAGGCGTTGATTTTTAAATGAAGTTGCCTCCCAGGAAGGTCCTGAGCCAATTGACACATTTTAAATTCAAATGATGAGCTAGAAGAGTTTTTATTAAGACACTCTTGTTTTTCCGTTCCCCCCCCCCCCCATTTTCTTCCCCTCAGAATGAAAGCTAAGCGTGTTCTCAGAATAAAGCAATGTACTTGAGGCTTCCCTGTTGAACTTCATCATGGTATCAGTCTTCATTTAACGAGAAACGTCTGTGAAAAAAGAAATAACAAAAACATTAATTTTCCATTATGCCCGACAATGAGCTGATCAAATCCCCTTTGGTGCTGGAAATGGGGATGTTGGAGGAGACAATATATTACTCTCGTTGCGGCACCTGCCTTTTGGAAACTCAATCTTCGGCAAGCGCTCCTCCAATAACACTCCAGGCAGGCAGAGCCAGCCAGCCCCATTTTTCTTGCGTGTCGGAAGAGCCTCCAAATGGGCCAATTCTTATCTACGGCTCTCCCTCATTAAGGTGTCATTTAAAACCTCTACTTTGCTCCTGACAGGTTTATGCCTCCCGGCGGATTAAGATGATGGAAGATAGATGCTTTCTCCAGTGTTTCAGGGATGGATTTGGTATCAAGAGAGAAGGAACGGGTATGCCGATGACGCCCAGCTCCACTTCCCCTTGTCTTTGGAGTTGGTTTGGGGATAGAATGATAGAATCCTGGAGTTGGAAGAGACCCCAAGGGCTATCCAGTTCAACGCCCTTCTGTCAAGCAGGAAAGCACAATCTAAGCCCTTCCAGCAGATGGCCATCCAATGTAATTATCAATGATTTGAGCAACGGAATAGACAGCATAATTAGAATCATAGAACCATATCAAAATCTACTTATCAAATTTGTAGATGACCGCAGGCTAAGAAGGACAGCTAATACTCCAGAAGACAGAATCAGGATCCAAAAAGGACTTCACAGATTAGAGGGCTGATTGGCCAAAGTGAACACAATGAATTTCAACAGGGAGAAATGCACTGTTGGGGCTCAACAAGATGCTGGGGATTTCTCAGAAGATGAGGAGGATGATGGGTTTCCTACTGAGGAGTCTGTGTGTGATCAGGGTGAATTGCAGGCTTTAGATCAGAGTGAAGTGTAGACAGAGGATGTTTTGGATTCCAATGTTTGTTCCTTCGCAACAACAGAGAAAAGGGAAACCGGCGAAAGGTCCATTACTCTTAGGAAATTGGCCTTCAACTGATGGGGAGTTTTCCTGCAATATCAGATTAGGTCTTTGGACGGAGGGAGTGAAGGATAGATTAATTACATGTTCAGAAAGACTCTGTGGGAAGCCCTTGAATCCCAGATGTGCCAGGCATAGTACTGGCTTGTTCAGTAGACTCTCCTCTACAGTTCCATTTGGTGGGAAGCCTTAGCATTGAACAGTTGTGTTGCTAAAGTGCGAAGCATGGAACCCTGTGAAGACGGTCGGTCAATGCGACATAAGCAACGTGCAGTCACTGAATTCTTGACAACAGGAGGTGTCACCTCAAAGGAGATTCCTCAGAGAATGCAAGCTGTTTATGGGGATTGTGTTGATGTGAGTCCTGTGCAGCGTTGGGCAAGTAAGTTTAAAGATGTTGAGGTGGGAACATCTGACTTGCATGACAAACAAAGAGTTGGACGTCCTGTGACAGCAACCACCAAGTTTCACAAGCAAATGTTGACAGATGAATTCAGGATGATCATCGTATCACTCAGAGAGACATTTCAAGCATAATCGGCATTTCACAAGAACGTGTGGGTCACATTATTGCTTTGCTTGGCCATTGGAAGATCTGTGCATGATGGGAACTGTGAGACGCCGGTTGCGGAAACAGAGTGTCGACTTCTTCCGTGATGGCTTCAGAAAACTTGTTCATTGTTGGCAGAAATGTATCCAATTGTTTGGTGATGATGTGGAAAAGTGAATAGTGGTAGTTAATAATAGTGCGTTTGATTTATTAAAATATTTCCATGCAAACCCAAGTAATGAAGGTGGAGGCATTACTCTTCATTCAACCCTCATAGTTGGCCCCATCTAGTTTTATTTTAAAATCCAATTTAAATTGATTTTTAAAAAGATTTTTGGTGAAATTCCTACATTGCTTTTGTGGAATCCCAGGCTTTCAGAGAAAACAATTTGGGAACCACTGGTCTAGATGGCCCCTGAATTCCATTCCAACTATTTATTTATTTACTTACTTACTATATTTCTGCTCCTCTTTTCGCACCCTTCAGTGCCACATTGCAAATATACGTAGTGTATTAACACGATACAATACAAATCAAAGCACATTTAACATAAAATACAAGACAAGAATACGAAATATTCATTTATTTTGCATATCAAAATACAGAAAACAAACAAATAAATAAAGACTTAAGACTTTGTGATTCTATAACTTGAATAGATAAAGAAGGATGCGTATAACAATAACAATGAGAAGAATAAGAATAAGAAAATCCACCTCTCTGGGCGCGGGGAACAGGGTTAAAACAGAATGATAAAACACAACACTATTCAAAGGAGACACAATATCCTTAGCCAGTGATGGCAAACCTATGACACGCGTGTCAGCCCTGACACGCGCAGCCATTTTCGATGACACGCGGCTGCATGCAGCCACATACAGAGAAGTATGGGGCCACTTGCCAAGAAAGATATTTCATCCTCAGCCAGGTGCTGTAGTCGAGGATAAAACATTTGCTGTTGTGTAGACATTCTGTGTCGGAGATCTGTAGGTCAGAACAACAGAATTCCGGCCCAGAGCGTCTAGTTCTGGGACTTCTGGTTATTTATTTGTATATAGTACTAGCTGTGCCCGGCCACGCGTTGCTGTGGCTTAGTCTGGTGGTGTTGGTCAGTCTACCTTAGGTTGTATTTATGCTGTGACCTCCACCCTTCTTTATACTCACCATAGTAGTAGTATTTGAAGTTTGTTACCTTCTTCAATTTTTTTTGTTGAAGGACTCAATTTTTGTGGGGACTCAGGGCGGATCACAATGCACATAGACATGGCAACCATTCAACGCCATTATTAGACATACGACACATATAGACAGATACAGAGGCAATTTAACATTTTCCAGCTTCTGTCTTCATGGGGTTATGCTCGATTCCGGCCACCGGGGAGGGGGGGGGCCTGCCGCTTCATCGTCCACTTGTAACACCGAGTCCTGGATGGAGTACTTCCTTATTCCTTTCCACACACTGCTGGAAGTTTTTATGATGTCGTAAATTAGTCAAATTAGCCTCTCCGCATAAAGTGGTACCTAATTTTTCTACTCAACAGATGCAACTATCTTTCGAGCAGCATAGGTCAACAGTGAGCTGGGCTATTTAATGGTTGGGAGCTCACTCCGACCCGGGCTGGCTTCAAACTCATGACCTTTCAGTCAGTAGTGATTTATTGCAGTTGGCTACTAACCAGCTGCACCACAGGCCGGCCTGGTTAGGCCTTTAGGAGATCTTTGACCTCACTCCTGGCCGGAGGAGCAGGCAGCTGTGGAATGGCGCAGGGGACGCATCCCTGTGATCACCATTACCTGCAACCACACAACCACAGCAACCATCATCCATTCTACTGTTCTGGGGTGTCATGGATTTCTAGTTGACCATCATTACTGAGATAAGTGATGGGGAGACTGGGTGAGGCGAGGGCCTGTGTTATGGGTGCCGTTTCCTGCCATTGGAAATAATAAAGTGACACACCACCTGCGTTATTTTTGGTTTTTTTGGCAAATTTTGACACACCAAGCTCAAAAGGTTGCCCATCACTGTCATTAGCCGAAGCTAAGGAACAGGCCTAAAAACCAAGGCACTAATAATTTTTGTTGTTGTTGGTCTGTGTAATACATTTGAGTACCTTCCTTGGTGAGGGTTTCCAGTCTCCCTTTTGCAGTTGCCCTGCCACGTGGAGTCATTGCACAGAAACTTTGAAAGTCAAGCCAGAGTCCAGAAAGAATCTGAGATTTTCCAAAGCATTGCGTTCTATGTTCCATTTCCCGGCAGGTGCTTCCAGGTGGATCTCCACCCTCTCCATAGGAGGCAGAAGCTGCGGGGAGATATTAATCATCCTTGAAGCGAGCCTCATTAGCTCCAAAGCCAGGCCAGGGACACCGCCTCCCGAGCCCCGAGGGTTCCCCATTTAGCCAAAACGAATCCCCGGGCTCGGAAGTGGCAGCCCTCCTTGCTGAGAACTTCAATTTGTTCACCTTCTGGTTGAAATGCTTCCCACTGCGTTGCCGCTTGTTACAGTTGGAAGAGGAAAAGGGAGATGAGGAAGAAAGATGGAAAGTGGAGTGCCATGAGCAGCTTTTGGGGGCAGAAGGAAACTGAACACCCCAAATATTCAAAAGAACGTTTATTGTATAAGCATGTTTTTGGTTTTATGCAGGTTCCGGGTTCACATCTTGTTCAAGAGAGCAGAATAATGACTGAGGATGAGGATGATCTTGCATCCCTCCTGAGCTTTTGCTTGTTCAGAGCTCAAAAGCATTAAAGCAGGCATGGGCAAACGTGGGCCCTCCAGGTGTTTTGGACTTCAACTCCCACAATTCCTAACAGTCTACCGGCTGTTTTCAATGTATTTTGTGAACACCATTTCCTCCAAATTTGCATTTTTGAACACCTTTTATCCTGACATGGAAATATATGTACAGTATATGCATCTTTTTTTTGACCTGTCACATTTTGCAAATTTTGGATATACAGTAGAGTCTAGCTTATCCAACCTTCGCTTATCCAACATTCTGGATTATCCAACACAGTCTGTCTCCTGCCCAGATCCATAGCTGTTTCTCTAGGCAGCAAGGATGGAACTTTTTACGGATTTAACTTCTGACAAGGTTGATACTGTGAGTTCATTTTATGCAATTCTTTCTTTATTTGTAGTCAATTTGTTAGTGGCCAATGTTTTTGTAGTGAATGTTTTCAATACATTGTGATATTTTGATGCTAAATTCGTAAATACAGTAATAACTACATAATGTTACTGTGTATTGAACTGCTTTTTCTGTTGCTTTCGTTATAAAACATGATGTTTTGGTGCTTAATTTATAAAATCATAACGTAATTTGACGTTTAATAGGCTTTTCCTTAATCCTGCCTTATTATCCAACTTTTCGCTTATCCAACGTTCTGCCGGCCCATTTAAGTTGGATAAGTGAGACTCTACTGTATATGCATCTTTTTTTGACCTGTCACATTTTGCAAAATTTGCATATATTCCATATCCAAAGCCTGCATCTCCATTCATGTATTCATCTGCAAAGTGTAAAATTGGGTCGGTTTGTGCAAAATATGAATGAAACAAAACGCTCAAGCACTCTGCATTTGAAATCTCTGGTTCCCTCCTCATTCCTCCTCCTTCCCATAACATAACAGGCAGATACAGAAAACTGGCATGGATGACAGTAGCTAGAAATACTGGGGTATATAATTGGCCAGAGAGTCTTAAAATTCAGCTTTTGTGCTCCTTTGTGCATTTTAAGGTAGTGTGCGAGAACATGTTCAAAACAGCGTGTGGTGCTGAAAACAGTGGCCTAGATTCAGTTGTCGGTCTCAATTGGAACGCCATGGAAACTTGGGCTGGAACTGCACGATATGGTCAGTGTAGACCAGGCATGGGCAAACTTTGGCCCTCCAGGTGTTTTGGACTTCAACTCCCACCATTCCTAACAGCCTACCGGCTGTTAGGAATGGTGGGAGTTGAAGTCCAAAACACCTGGAGGGCCAAAGTTTGCCCATACCTGGGGTAGACCCATATCATGCACTTTAACTTTTTCTACTTACTAAGAAAAGGCTTGGTTCTTCAGTAGTACAGTACAGTTAACTGCAATTCAGGGTTTGTCATTAAAAAAAACAAGCAATTTTTCAGAATTAGAGGAGGATTTCCAGCTACTAATGAGGCTCTTTTCCCTCATGTTTTTGGCTGTCAAAACAACAACAACAAATGGCTCCCTGGACCCATTGCCGTTGCTTCCCTCTTCTGAGATCCTTTCCATGGATGACAGACTCCTGCTTGACTGCGCTGGCGCATGGCAGCTGATCCGCATCTCAAAACCAGCCCTCCGGCTAAACATCACTTGCGCTGCATATGATAAATGGTAGCGTTCCATTCTTTGCCAAGAGAGCAATGCACCAGCTCTGCTTGTTTGGAGTGATAATTTACTCTGGATGGGGCTCGAGAGGCCTTTGAGTGGTGTTTTGGGAGACGACAATGCGCATGATCTCCACACTCCTGGCATCTCAGAAGCTGGGATGTTTTGCAACAAACCCCTGGCAGCCCCTTGGTTTCACTCGCAGATTCAAATTGAAGTTTCCTTTTTGAGTGAGTCAGTTGGTTGAGGAGCATGGAGAAGTCCCTGTCTCTTCTGCTGTGGCCAAACCTCACATGGAATAAGGAGACAACATAGTTCAGGAAGGATATGAACAAGATGGGAAGTCAGGGTTATTGTATGTCTTTCGGGCTGTGTGGCCATGTTCCAGAAGTATTCTCTCCTGACGTTTCACCCACATCTATGGCAGGCATCCTCAGAGGTTGTGAGGTATGGAAGATGGGAAGTGTTCAGAGAAAGGTTTGAAAACAGCCATGTGTCTTGTCCCGCAGGTGATTTTGGTTGGCAGAGTGGCATGCCTAGCAGTTGGTGATGGTTAGTATAGTGGTGTACCTAGCAGTTGGAGTGGTTAGTATGAGGGTTGAATGAAAAGTAATGCCTCCACCTTCGTTACTTGGCTTTGGATGGGAATATTTTAATAAATCAAACGCAGACATAATCCTTAGAATGTGCTCTTTAACTACCACCATGGAGCCCCCAGATGGCATAGTGGACTAAGTGACTTGAAGGTTGGGTTGCTGACCTGAAAGCTGCCAGGTTCAAATCCCACCTGGGGAGAGTGTGGATGAGCTCCCTCTATCAGCTCCAGCTCCATGCGGGGACATGAGAGAAGCCTCCCACAAGGATGGTAAAAACATCAAAAAAAAACATCTGGGCGTCCCCTGGGCAACATCCTTGCAGACGGCCAATTCTCTCACTCCAGAAGCAACTCCGGTTGCTCCTGACACACACACACACACACACACAAAACTACCACCATTCACTTTCCCACATCATCACCAGACAATTGGATACATTTCTGCCAACAATGAACAGGTTTTCTGAAGCCGTCACAGAAGAAGTCGACACTCTGTTTCCGCACCCAACATCTCACAGGACCCATTGTGCACAGATCTTCCGATAGCCAAGCAAAGCAATAACGTGACCCACACGTTCTTGTGAAATGCCTATTATGCTTGCAGTCTCTTTCTGAGTGATACGGCGATCATCCTGAATCAATCTGTCAAGCTTTTGCTTGTGAAACTCAGTGGTTGCTGTCACAGGATGTCCAACTCTTTGTCACGTAACTCAGATATTCCCACCTCAACATCTTTACACTTACTCGTCCAACGACGCACAGGACTCACATCAACACAATCACCCTAAACAGCTTGCATTCTCTGATGAATCTCCTTTGGGGTGACACCTTCTGCGGTCAAGAATTCAATGACTGCACGTTGCTTAAGTCGCATTGACCGAGCGTCTGTGCAGAGGTCCATACTTCGCACTGTAACAACACAACCGTTCAATGCCAAGGCTTCCCACCAAGTGGAACTAACTGTAGAGGAGAGTCTACTGAACAAGCCAGGATCTGCCACAGACCAGGACTGCCATCTGTTGAAGAGTTACGAAGCTGGAGGCATTACTTTTCTATCTATCTATCTATCTATCTATCTATCTATCTATCTATCTATCTATCTATCTATCTATCTATCATCTATCATCTATATAATGCCTGGGAGTCTGGTGATGGTTAATATAGGGCTTCATCACACTTTGAATACTTTGAATCCCTGGACACTTGGAACAACTAGCTTGACTTTGACTTAAAGATTTTGTATTTCCTTTGAACTCTTGATTACTCTGGCTTGACTGCTGGAATTGCAACTACTGTTTGTACTCTTGCACCTTGGAACATTACTCGGTGAACCCTTGGCATTTGACTCATGGACTGCCACCTTGACTACTGTTTACTCTTGTAGCACGCTCATTGTTAATGAGGCTTTGCTTTGTAACTTCAGCTGTGTGATTTCTCTATGTTTTGAAGTCGGACTTTGAAGTGACCAAGCGTGGTGGACACTCCTTCCTTGGAAGCTTTTAAATAGAGGCTGGATAGCATCTGTCAGGGGTATTTTGATTGTGCTTTTCTTGCATGGCAGCAGGTTGGACTAGATAGCCCAGGTGGTCTCTTTCAACTCTATGTGAAACGTTTTGACACAAGCAGGGTATTGTTTTGTTAACCTCTGCCCGTATACCGGCAGAGCCCTGGATCCTGACACCAGGGAATGGCTGAGGGAACTAGGCATGTTGGAGAAGACAACACGAAGAGGTGGCATGATGGCCATTCTGAAATGTCAGAAGAGTTGAAGAAGATGGAGTCATTGAATGAGACTAGAGTGAGAGCCATTGGATTGAACTGACAAACTGGAATATGTCCAGAGAAGAGTCAAAGGTCTAAGAAGCCAAGTCTTTTGACTGAGGGAGCTGGTGGTGCTTACTTTAGAGAACAAAAAGCTGAAAGAAAGGGACAAGGCAGCCATGTTTGCAAGGAGGTTCCATTGAGGAGGGAGGGGCAAGTATGTTTTCTGCTGTTCTGGAAACTGGGACACAAGGGAGCCATGGATTCTAATTACAAGAAAAATGATTCCTCTTAAACCCTAGGAAAAACTTTCTGAGCTCTTCAGTGGTGGAATATTGTGCCTGGGAGTCTGGAAGCAACTCCTTCTCTGGAAAATTTTAATCAGAGACTGGATGGCCATCTGTCAAGAGGGCTTGTGTTTTGTTTTCCTGGACAGCAGGAGGTTGTACTGGGTGACGCTTGGGGTTTTGTCCAACTCTTTGAATCTCCAGGAAAATAAATTCTAAAATGAACAGATCCCCTCCTTCTCTTTATCTCTTCCTAAGTATGCTCCAATTAAGCATCTTTAAAATGAAGAGGAAAAGATTTTCTTTTTTCTATGCCCCTTTTTGCCTTCGAGGTATCCATGGGATAAAGCAAACCCCATAATTTTGTCCCCATAACGTATACTTGCGCATGTACGGTAATGGTTGAACAGTTGTGTCTCCACGCTTGGCACGGAGCTCCCTCTCTCCGCTGTCACTGTCACCTTCTTTGGCCCATCTTTGCTGCTTCGGGGCTTCTCTCCTCTTCCAAGAAAAGACACGTTTGGAAGGCAGCATTTCCTGGATGAGAAGCAAATGTGCCAAAGTGAAGAAGACGAGTTGGGAAAGTTCCCAGTGACAGAAGAACAGCAGAGCCAGCCCAGAGCCCATGCACAGCAAGCCAAGTGGCAATTGATGTCTGCCAAGTGAAAAGACAGAACAAGTTCTTAATTCATTTGAAAGACACCAGTGGCAGGTTGGAGAGATGTGTTGAACAGGAGGTATTGTGCTAATGTGATGGGGAGAGGAGGACATTCACTAGCCTTGCATCTTGCCCTTTGCTCTCCTCCTACACAATGTCCAAACAGCCCACAGTCATCAGAGATAAACTTTACTTTGTCAACACCATCCTAAAAGGAATCGCATGAATGGGTTGTCTACATGGATGAAGGATATTGCACTCACCTTGTTCTTAACTATTTGCTTGGGAGATGATTCTTTTCGGTGCCCTGCCATGCTCTTCGTTTTACCCTTAGGCTGCAGAGACACCTCAAAACCACGCTGGAGCCCCAGACTACAAGCAAAGCAGGTTGTTTATTGAAGAATATATGTAAGCGATAGCAAATCAAAGTTCAAAGTCAATGAAACAAGGCTTTACTCCACCAGGTACAAGATACTTGAGTGTCTTGAAGCAAGGGTCCATGAAAATCAAACACAAGAATAAACTTCAATAAGGTATCAAAATTAGTCCAAGGAACAGGAACAAAACTGGAACAAAGAACAGGATCTTTGACTGGAACAAGGAATCCAAGTGCAAAACTTTCAGGAACAATGACTGGATAACCCAAAATTTTCCAAGAGCAAGAACAAAGAATGGAACAAAACTCAAGATACAAGGTTATATGAACTTGGCATGAAAGTCCACAGGAACATGAAACAGGATTCTATGAAGCATGAAACATGAGTCCATAAACAGGAACCAATCTCTCAATGAGCAAAGTTACCACCTCTGAACATCTCTCTCAGAAGTGGTTCCTCTTAAAGCTGAAATCAAGGCCTCTTTCCATGGGAAGTTTGCTCAAAGCCTTTTCTCATTAGCAACCATCTGCTCCTTCTCAGACCCTCCCTTTCTTGTCTCTGTTGACATATTGCTTTCTTTCTGTCAATCTCATTAGTCTTATCACAACTGGAATGCCCATCTGCCAAGGGACAGTTCGACCTTGACTCTCCCAAGGAATGTGGTTCAAGTTGCCGGCTTGAAACCATTGTATGCCTGCTCCCAAAATGCTCACGAACAGCAGACTCATCTAAGTCTGGCTGTACAGAATCATCTACCTCTGGCTGCATGGGAATCCTAGGCCCCAACCCAGATTCATCTGAGAGGTCAGGTGCAGGCACAATCGCAGGCTGAACAGGCCCAACCTCAGGCTCACCTGACAGCACAGGTGCAGGCTGGGATGCAACACTCTTCATGGTTCTGCCTTATACTCTTGCTATGTACAACCATATTGGCTATTGTACTCATGTTTGGTATTTTACTGTATTATCATATACAATAATAACAATATACGTTGTACATGATTTTATGTACATGTGAACTATAAAAACTCAGGTCTTGCATTCACTATATTTTAATTTTTGCTCTGTGCATTTTAATAGATGTAATTTGCATAAATATGTTTTAATATGTAAATTTAATATAATGCTTATGATTATGTGTTTTTAGCCATGTTGTAACCCACCTTGAGCCACAATAATAATAGTAATAGGTAGGTAAAGGTTTTTTCCCCGATTTTAAGTCTACTTGTGTCTGACTCTGGGGATTGGTGCTCATCTCCATTTCTAAGCCAAAGAGCTGGCATTGTCCATAGACGCCTCCAAGGTCATGTGGCCACTGGCATTACTGCATAGAGCACCATTACCTTCCCACCAGAGCGGTACCTATTGATCTACTCACATTTACATGTTTTCGAACTGCTAAGTTGGCAGAAGTTGGGGCTAACAGCCGGTGTTCACTCCGCTCTCCGGATCTGAACCACCAACCTTTTGGTCAGCGAGTTCAGCAGCTCAGCGGTTTAACCCTCTGCGCCACTCGGGTTCCTAATAATAGTAATAATAATAACGACCTCCATCATGGAAAAAAAACAACCAAGTATGGATTGTCAATGTTGAAATCCCACAAGACAGCAGAATTGACGAGAAGCAACTGGAAAATCTGACACGATATGAGGATTTAAAGATTGAACTGCAAAGACTCTGGCACAAGCCAGTCAAGGGGGTCCCAGTGGTGATTGGCACACTGGGTGCAGTGCCTAAAGACCTTGGCCTGCACTTGAAAACAATCAGTGCTGACAAAATCACCACTTGTCAGCTGCAAAAGGCCACCCTACTAGGATCTGCACGCATTATTCGCTGATACATCGTATAGTCCTAGACACTTGGGAAGTGTCCTATATGTCATCCAAAACAACAGCCAGCAGAGTGATCTTGTTTGCTGTGTACTCATTTTGTTGCGCATCAGATGATGATGATGATGATGATGATTATGATGATAATAATCATCATCATCATCATCATCATCATCATCATCTGCCTAGAAGATCAGGGGGCAGAGGACTCTTACAAGTAAAACAAGCAGTCAAAGAAGAAGAACATGCCCTGGCAGAATATGTAAAGCAAAGTGAAGAACCTGCTTTGATTGAAGTCAAAAATCAGAAACTCCTCAAAACACAGCAGACAAAAAACCAGTACAAGAAAACCGCACTACAAACTAGAGCTGACAGCTGGCACAACAAAACACTGCATTCCTTGACAAAATTGAAGGAAAAGCTGATAAGGAGAAGACCTGGCTCTGGCTCACAAATGGGACCCTGAAGAAGGAGACAGAAGGCCTGATCCTTGCAGCCCAGGAGCAAGCCATCAGAACAAATGCAATTAAGGCCAAGATTGAAAAATCAGCTAATGACCCAAAATGCAGACTGTGCAAGGAAACCGACGAAACCATTGATCATATCCTCAGCTGCTGTAAGAAAATCGCACAGACAGACTACAAACAGAGGCACAACTATGTGGCCCAAATGATTCATTGGAACTTATGCCTCAAGTACCACCTCCCAGCAGCAAAGAACTGGTGGGATCACAAACCTGCAAAAGTATTGGAAAATGAGCACGCAAAGATACTGTGGGACTTCCGAATCCAGACTGACAAAGTTCTGGAACACAACACACCAGACATCACAGTTGTGGAAAAGAACAAGGTTTGGATCATTGATGTTGCCATCCCAAGTGACAGTCGCATAGATGAAAAACAACAGGAAAAACTCAGCCGCTATCAGGACCTCAAGATTGAACTTCAAAGACTCTGGCAGAAACCAGTGCAGGTGGTCCCGGTGGTGATGGGCACACTGGGTGCCGTGCCAAAAGATCTCAGCCGGCATTTGGAAACAATAGACATTGACAAAATCACCATCTGCCAACTGCAAAAGGCCACCCTACTGGGATCTGCACGCATCATCAGAAAATACATCACACAGTCCTAGACACTTGGGAAGTGTACTGCCCCCCTCCCTTTTTCCCAGCGCTGGCCTACTGCCCTCCTCGCTTTCCCCAGCATTGGCTATTGAGTGGTAGAGTGGTATACTATAGGAAGGTTCTCTGAGAAGGTAACAGGAAATGAGTTGGAAGGAAACTTCAGGGAAGAATGAACTCGCAAACCTATGTGATCTGCTGGGGAAATCATTCAATACCGTCTTGCAACAGCTGGAAATACTGAACTTGAAACTTGACTATCTCTTCAAAGGAATTTCCCTGATTGTAAAAAATCCTTCTCCTACGGACATTATAACAACTATATCAACCAGGCCCATTAACATGAATAAGGAATTAAGCTCTCTGGAAGGCTGTGGGGGAATTAAGCCTAAGGAGGAGAAGGTAGTCGTCGGATCAGGCCTTGGAGTAACTAGAAAGGGGGGTGGGGCCTTATCTGGGGGAATGAGCATGGGGAGGATGGATAGGAAGGATACCAACAATGCCCTGCAGAAGCCGAATAATGAGCTGTCCTCTAAATTGGTTGAACAACCTTTGGATACTTCCTGCAATTCTCAACATCTTTTACGAACAAATAAGGTTGCAGTGGAAGTTTCAGACTCATTATTGAATAGAGGCAGGTGGACTTCTAAGCGAGCGGTCCAGATATCTCTCTCTCAAATTTTATCCATAAGCCGGTCGGAAGTGAAGATTAAGACTATCGACTGGCTTTGTAGGGAGTACCAATCCTGGAACCGCTCCCTGTGTCTTATCATCGGCTTGGAAGATAAAATATTAAGGGATAAATTGTATTTGTGTGGGCCTAAACTGCAACAGTGGGGCATCACTCTTAGGAGGGTGCTAGTAGACCCACTAATTCGCCCCTTGGACATCGGGCCGAGTATGGATGTTCAAGATTCCCCATTGCGAAGTCATGCTTGTTCTACCCCCCAGTCCCACAACAAGTCTCCACTCTTGTCTAGTTGGCTTACTATTCATGATGAGGCCAAATCAATCGATGCCTCTCTCCCAATAATGGAGAGAAGCTCCTTTTGTAAACAAACAAGCACTTTTGGAGGCTTTCCTTTCCAGGACAGTTGACTAGTCCCGGCAACTGGCAATTCCGCCCAGTTTTTCCATCAGGGGGAGGAGGGCTTGACTGGAGGTGGCCCCATTGAGGTGATATGGGGGAGGAGAAAGCACGGTCACCACCAACCCAGGGAGAAGCGCAACAGAGTTTTTGCGACCCTGGAGAGGATTAGGTGTGGTAGTCTTCAGGACAGACCCCCCAACCTTAAGGTCCTGCTTTTGAACGCCAGATCTGTCAATGGTAAAACAGCTGTCATCCAGGATTTGATCCTGGATGAGAGGGCAGATCTGGCATGCATCACCGAGACATGGCTGGATGAGCTGGGAGGTGTGAATCTTACCCAGCTGTGTCCTCCTGGTTTCGGGGTGCATCAACAGGCCAGAGTTGGGGGGCGGGGAGGAGGAGTTGCGGTGATCTTTCGGCAGTCCATCGCCCTGATCAGATGCGCCGTTCCACAATCCCCGAGGTTCGAGTGTGTCTTCCTGAAGGTGGGAGCCCGAGACAGCTTGGGGATTCTGTTGGTGTACCGTCCACCCCGCGACCCAGCAGTCTCTCTGTCCGAGCTAGCAGAAGTGGTCTCCAATGCGGCCCTTGTCTCCCAACAACTGATAGTTTTGGGAGACTTTAACATTCATGCCGAGTCCACATTGACAGGTGCAGCTCAGGATTTCATGGTTGCCATGACAACCATGGGGCTGTCTCAAGTTATATCAGGGCCCACACATCAGGCAGGACACACCTTGGACCTTGTTTTTGTTGTGGACGGGGGGACAGTCAGAGTGGAAGAGCAAAACATTCTTCCATTGTCATGGTCTGACCATCATCTGATCTGTTTAAGTATCGCCGTGCCTTCTAACCTCCGCAGGGGTGGTGGACCCATTAAGATGGTCCGCCCCAGGAGACTGATGGATCCGGATGGACTTCTGAGGTCTCTTGGGGATCTTCCTGTCCTGGAGACTGGCGATCCTGTCGATGTCCTGGTTGATCGCTATAATAGTGAGCTATCAAGGGCATTGGACACGATCGCTCCCGAACGTCCCCTCTCACTGCGTAGAGTCGCGTCGACTCCTTGGTTTACCGAGGAGTTGGCTGTGATGAAGCGTAGGAGGAGGGGACTAGAGTGCATCTGGAGGAAATCTCGGGACGTGTCCGACCAAGCACGGGCTAAAGCCGCTATTAAGGCGTACTCCGTGGCTCTGCGAGCAGCCAGGAAAGTTTTCACGACTGCCCGCATAGCGTCTGCAGCCAACAGGCCATCGGAGTTGTTCCGAGTTGTGGGGGAGCTCCTGCGGCCTCCTGAGGTCCAGGGGCTTCCCGATGACTTGGCAACTGGGTGCAGCGATTTCGCGCACCACTTTGCAGGCAAAGTTGCTCAGATACGCCTTGAGCTAGACTCCAGCTCAATTGTGGTCTCAGCGGAGGTAACCGAGGTACCTGTCTGTTCGATCTTATGGGATTCTTTCCGGCTTGTTCTTCCTGATGACGTGGAGGGGATTCTTGGGTCTGTGAGGGCGACCACCTGCGCTCTGGATCCTTGTCCCTTTTGGCTGGTCAAGCTGGCCAAAGATGGGTTGTTGGATTGGTTTGTGACCATAATAAATGCTTCTTTGGTTCAGGGGTCGGTGCCATCCTACTTTAAGCAGGCGGTAGTAAAACCACTACTAAAAAAGCCTTCGCTTGACCCATCTATTTGTAACAACTACAGACCAATCTCCAACCTCCCGTTTTTGGGCAAGGTTCTGGAGCGGGTGGTTGCCACGCAGCTCCAGGAATTTCTCGATGACACTGATTTTCTGGACCGCTCGCAGTCTGGCTTCAGGCCTGGGTACAGTACCGAGACGGCTTTGGTCGCCTTGGTGGATGACCTCCGCAGGGAGCTGGACAGGGGGAGTGTGACCCTGCTGGTTCTCTTGGACATCTCAGCGGCTTTCGATACCATCGACCATGGTATCCTTCTGGGGAGGCTCGCCGGGATGGGGCTCGGTGGCACGGTTCTGCAGTGGCTCCGGTCCTTCCTGGAGGGTCGTTCCCAGATGGTGAAGCTGGGGGACACCTGCTCGGACCCCTGGCCATTGACCTGTGGGGTCCCGCAAGGGTCTATTTTATCCCCCATGCTATTTAACATCTACATGAAACCGTTGGGAGAGGTCATCCGGAGTTTTGGAGGGTGTTGCCATCTCTACGCAGATGACACGCAAATCCACTACTCATTTCCATCTAACTCCAAGGAAGCCCCTCGGATTCTGAACCAGTGCCTGGCCGCTGTGGCGGACTGGATGAGGAGGAACAAGCTGAGGATCAATCCTGACAAGACAGAGGCCCTCCTGGTCAGTCGCCCATCTGATCGGGGTATTGGGTGGCAACCTGTGCTGGATGGGGTTGCACTCCCCCTGAAATCACAGGTCCGCAGTTTGGGGGTCCTCCTGGATTCAGCGCTGACACTTGAGGCTCAGGTGTCGGCGGTGGCCGGGAGGGCTTTTGCACAACTCAAACTTGTGCGCCAACTGCGACCATACCTCGTGAAGTCTGACTTGACCACGGTGGTGCATGCCTTAGTTACCTCTAGACTGGACTACTGTAATGCGCTCTACGTGGGGCTTCCCTTGAAGACGGCCCGGAAATTACAATTGGTCCAGCGCTCGGCAGCCAGATTAATAACAGGGGCGAGCTACAGGGAACGATCTACTCCCCTGTTTAAAGAGCTCCACTGGCTGCCGTTCACTTTCCGGTCCCAATTCAAGGTGCAGACCATCATCTATAAAGCCCTAAACGGTTTGGGACCCACCTACCTTAGGGACCGTATCTCCTACCATAAACCTGCTCGTTCCCTTCGTTCATCCGGGGAGGCCTTCCTTTCGCCACTGCCTCTGTCCCAGGCCCGTCTTGTGGGAACGAGGGAGAGGGCTTTTTCTGCTGTGGCCCCCCGACTGTGGAATTCATTGCCCACTGAGATTAGGCAAGCCCCCACCTTGTTAGCCTTTAAGAAAGATCTAAAAACATGGCTTTTCCGATGTGCCTTTGGGGAGTAAATGTAATATATTGCTCTGGCCATTCCCCTTGGTTTTTATCCTTTAGACTGCTCCACCATTTTATTTCCCTGTTTCCCCCTATTCCTATGTCTCTCTCTCCCGAGTTTTTAATTAAGTGTTCATGTGGCCCGCCCTGTTTTTTACTGTTTTCTCTGATTTGTGCTGTAATGTATATGATTATTTTTGCACTGTTATATTGTGTTATGATATGTTGTTTTATTTTGTTATATTGTATGGTGTCTGGGCATGGCCCCATGTAAGCCGCCCCGAGTCCCCGTTGGGGAGATGGTGGCGGGGTATAAATAAAGTTTTATTATTATTATTATATTATTATTAAGTGTTCGACTTGTGGTTTTGTGAAACGAAATCCAGCATATCGATCTTGTTTGCTGTGTCATACAACGTCGTTGTGTCAATAATAATAATAACGTGTGTAACAGGGAATGGGAGTATCGTATATAAGCAAACTGCTTGTTAGAAAATTAATTGCTAGGCAGAGAATGGCACTGGAAAACCTCATTAGCTAGGAACCGAGGCATATCTTGTTTGGGTTGATTGATGGCTTTCGTTTTGAGAAGAAACAACACAAGGTCCTTCTCATGTGGGAGTTGAAAAGGGCCATGATTTCATTACCTGACCAATGGAAGCAAAGTCCTTTGGTCAGGTAATGGAATGTATATTAGATTTTGAGAAATGGGAAAATAGAGCATTAAGTATTTTAATGATACAACCTATGAAAACCATATGTGGTGCTTATGATACCTGTCAGTTCTGACAATAACAGGGGTATAATAGCTGTTCCTGTTTGTTTGTTGATTTAGAAGATATGTGAGTATCTTCTAAAACTTGCATATCAGTATATCAGTATTGGTGCATCTGCACTTAATAGGAAAGTTGTATGTTTGCATGCATGATGGAGAAGAGAAAGCGGAGCAGCCTCAGCCATGTGCCCAAAATTAATGCGAAGGACAGGAGATGCTGACTGCTTTCTTGCGCTAATTCTAATTCACCTGGGGAAATGTGTGACTAGTTATGGCAATCTCACCACAATGTTTATGATGTCTGAGGCATTAATGGGGTCCCTGCAGACCAGGAACATATTTATTTTCCATCAGTGTAGACAAAACCAATCACTGTTATCGAACCTCTGGCTTTGTTCTCACAACTGCTGTCCTTCATCATAATCTGGAAATGTAATTCTGACTTGCATTCGGCACCTGCCATGGACTTCCATCATTTCTCCTTGTCATCGTCTTGCTCAGCACTCCCCTTTCTTAATGAGACAAGTACAATCACCCACGGAGATGAAAGGGTCATTCTCCTGAGATGATTTAGCCTGGGATGTTCTTTGTGTTGGAAATCACCCCTCTGATCTCTGTCAGGCTGTAGCTCCTGCCGTAGATGCTTCCTGACAGTGTTTGCAGTTATTAAATTAACCCAGATACAAGAATGAGAGGTGAAACTGGTGACAGGGGGGCATGTCAGGGTGGTGTGCATGCTGGGATAGGTAGTTGAATCTCTCCTGCGTCACCCTGACTGACTTGCTGAGTCCGTTGCTCTTCTGCTCACTCGAAGGACCACTTTCTAAAGCAGTAAAGTGGCACCAACAAACAACAGTGGAGTTTATTTATTTATTTATTTACAGTATTTATATTCCGCCCTTCTCACCCCGAAGGGGACTCAGGGCGGACCCCCGGCTCTGGAATGCATTGCCAAAAGAGATCAGGCAATCCCCTACATTATCCGATTTCTGTAAGGAACTGAAGACCTGGTGGTGTCGGCAGGTTTTTGAGTAATTATATTGGACTACCGCCGACTTCTGAGCCTGAATATATTGCATAAGATTTCTCTTTATGGTTCCCGTCCCCTTGATCTGGTCATGTAAGTGTGATTTATTATTATAATTGTATTATTTTACTTTGTTTAATAATGTGTATTATGTTGTTATGTAATGTTTGTGTTGCTTTTATGACTGTAAACCGCCCTGAGTCCCATCCGGGAGATAGGGCGGTATATAAATAAAGTATTATTATTATTATTATTATTATTATTATTGTTGTTGTTGTTTCTCGCATTCCATTGACCAACACACAGAGAAGGGTGCAACATCTTGGAGACCTCCCCACCTCAAGAACCGCCTCCATTTGCTGATTGGAGGCCCAGGTCTTCCCCGTCCAGCAAGTGCACGCACTTGCTAAACTCGCCCTTCAGCCAATCATATGTCAGGAAAGCACCAGCTGGCTTGTCAGCACTGGCCAATCAGGGTAACGGGAGGGAATGTCAAACCCTAGCAATGTTAATGTATGGAAACTCTTGTGTATAAAAATGGCTGCATTTCCCATTGTTGGGAATCATCCTGGACTACTCAAGTTTAAATGTAGTTAGATAGATGATAGATTGAGGGAATCCTTTCCCTGTTTCCAAAGCATTCCTAGACAGGCTTTACTGTGTTTATCTGTGTATGTCACATCCCCTACTTTGAAGTTAGTAGAAATGTGAATCTTTAGGGACACTAACTTCCCATTGGTCAGAATGTCTTTTATAGCCCCAATAAACTGGACCATAAGGTTGGAACCATTTTGGTTCTCTCTTTTCCCTTTGTTCTTCAAGCCATCTCTCCTGGCAAGATGTAACTATTTAGATGTTTGTTATTTTTCCTTTCTTATTTTTCCTTAGAAACCAGTCAAGAGTAGACTAGCAGCTCCCAAGCCTTTCTATCTACAATGGAGTTCTTTTTACCTGAATAAATACTTTTTGAACTTTATTGAGACTCTGCAGTCCATTGCAATCCTAAATGGTCAAAGGCTTCTCTTTGCTCGCCCCGTGTAAGTAACTGTTGCATTTGAAAGCTTTTGCTTTTGCTACTCTGCTGATTTTTGGTGGAATCTCCCCCAGAGAGGGTTGAATTGAGTAACTGCTCAGAGATTACCACAACACCCATATGCTTCATGCTTGTACATTTGGATCACCTGTTGCTGTACAGATGTCCCTTCTGCAGATTGAATAAAACTTCAGACTGGTAAGGACCTGTTTTCTGTTCTGGAACATTTGCAGTTAGTGGAACTCGCCAGGTGTCCCACGATAACTGTGGGTCTTAGCAAACTGAAAATTTTGGCCTCAATGTTCTTGCAAACAAGCTAGTAAAATATGGGCTGGTCAATGCTCCTGTGAGGTGGATTGGGAATGGGTTGACTATCAATGACTTGGATAACAGAACAAAAGGCAGGATGTTCAGATTTGCAGATGACATCAAATTAGCTCATTCAAAATAACCGTAACAGATTGGGGAGCTGTGTCGAAATGACCAAAATGAATTTCAACAGAGAGAAATGCAATGCACAGATAGAGGATGGGTGAAGCTTGGTTTGAAAACAGCCCATGCAAAAGAGATCTAGGATTTTTGGTAGACCACATGATTCAACAGTGTGACACGGCAGCTAGAAAGTCAATGTGATTTTCGGCTGCATCAGGAGAATTACAGTGTCCAGATCAAAGAAAGTCATAGGCATGTTCTAGATCCTCTAGTACAACTCTATTGTATTTTTCTGCTGGAAACTGAACACAGAATCATATTGGAGGACCTAGACATACCTAGAGAAGTCTTCCCTTTAGATATGTCTAGGTCAGTGATGGCCAACCTATGACACGCGTGTCAGCATGTCGCCTAGCCATTTTTGCTGACACGCTGCTGCATGCAGATTTCTTGGATGACTAATGTCTTTTGTGGCCAAATTTGGTGTGATTTGGTCCAATAGTTTTGTTGTTTACTCCATGGGAATTATGCACATCACACACACACACACACACACACAATCATTCTATTATTATTCTATTATTATTGTAGTATATTATTATATTATTACTATTATATTATTATTATATTATTCATGATTCATGACTACATTGAAACTACAATAGAGAGAAATCAGCATGGAAATTGCAAGAGGTACCATAGATTGTTGTACATGGAAATAATAGTTGTCAAGGACAGAACGCCACTAGATAAGATTCAACACAGTTTATTAAAGATACAGAACCAAAAATGCTCGTAAAAAACAAAGAGCTAGGCAAACACTCGCCTTCAATATGAAAAGTCACTCAAAAACGGTTCAAAAGATAAACCGGATTAAACAGGAGTTTAATCCGGGTTAAACCAAAAATGCTTACTTCAGCCTGGGACTTTAAACAAACAAAAGCTGGTAAACAAAGATTCAATAGAACATAAATACTGGCAGCAACTAAGTTGTTACTCCTCCGTGCAGCGGGCGAACTCCGGGTTCAAACACATCAATCAGGGTTGCAGCGGTCAGCGGGGTCCCAATCCGGTCCGAGGTCGATAGCCAGGTGCAGGCGTCTTAGGTTCCACGAAATCCTCCAATAGCCAAAGAAAGGGTCGTCCAAGATCGTAGTCAGTCAGTCAGTCAGTCAGTCAGTCAGCCAGTCCAGCGTCAATTCGGAGTAGGTAAATAATGTCCGTCAAGAAGACGACGGAGGGTCCAAGCTAATAAGATTAAACACAGGTTGCACAAGAAACGCCCACACAGTTCCTCCCGCCGTCTTTGCCCAGTGTCCTTGGTAACTTACGTATTCAGCAAACGAAACACACCCGTCTTCAGGAAATTCCCAACAAGAGCCCAAGCGTTCGTCCAGATTACCTTGCCCAACGCAATTAGCCCCGGATTCAAGACCCCATTTTATGCCAGTTACAACTCCTCATCGCTATCAGGTGTTACCCTAATTCCAGGTGCCTCAGCATCATCATCCTCATCAGAGCTAAAACATCTTTGACTACGCCCCACAGCATCCCCAGCTGTGGATCCCGTTCCATCCCTCCAGCTCGTCCACGGGTCCGATCCTGCAACCCGCCAGTCGCTTCCCATGCTATCATTACCAGGAACACCCAAACCCTCCCTCACACGAGTCCATTCCATATCATCCTCCTCTGAACTAACCATCTCTTCCTCCATTCCCTCGGTAAAACCCTCAAAGGAGTCTTCGTCTGTTGGTTCTGCAAATAAGTCCCGCAGCCGTTTCCTCTCTCGCTCCTCAAGAGAGTCTGACTCTCGAGGAGTCTTACGACCACGTCTCCCAGTATTGGAGCCATAAGGCTCAACCATAACAATAGTAGTAAATAGTTTTTGATTTATTAAATACAGTTATATATTACAATTATATATTTTTGCTATTTAAACTATATATATTGTGAAATTATGTTTTTTCTCTCGAAGTGACACACAACCCAAGTCATGCTAGGTTTTTTGGTGAATTTTGACACACCAAGTGCAAAAGGTTGCCCATCATTGGTCTAGGTCCTCCAGCATGATTTTATGATGCAGTTGGCCTGGAAGCCATTCATTTCAATGGGGCTCACCATTATCTGTGATTTTATGTTTCTACAGTAAGTCCAGGAATGTATCCCCTGGAAATATGAGGGATGCACTGCATATAAATATTTTTCTTTTTACAGACTAAAGGCACCCCTAGGCAACCAAATGTCTCAGGTTTAGAGATCTAACGTGTCTGCTTCTGGAATCCTGCCAGGTCCCAGCATGCTGCAAATAGAGCAAAGGCGGAGGACAGGTATGCCAATGACTTCTGTTAGGCCATATTGGGCATCAAGAGAGATGCATGCAGGGCGAGTGGGTGGCCTCTTTCTTCAACATGCTGAGAAGACCAGCAGGAGGTCTTTCTCTTCAGAGAAATTGCTCTGGGCTCCTTGTAGCTCTGGACACCGGCCCCTGGAAAATGAAGAGGGAAGAACTAAACAATTTTGAAAGGAGTCACCTGGGAATGTAAGGTTTCTTAACCAAAATAAATATTCCCAAACTATAGACTCTTAGAATCCTAGTGTTGAAGGAAAAAACAAGTGCCATCCTCCTGCCATGTGGGAAGACACAACCAATGAACAGATGGCCATCCAGTCTTTGTGCAAAATCATTCAGAGAAGGAGACTTTTTAAAGGTATAATCATAAAAGTTATTATCAAGAAGGAAACAATCATGGCTTCTCCTTCTTGCAGGGGGTTGGATTGGATGGCCCGTGAGGGCTCTTCCAACTCTATGATTCTATGATTCTATGATTCTCTTCAAGGAGGCATCCTTTTGAATATGGTTCTCCACAGCCAACCTTCTCTTCTGCAGGCAAAACAGATCCAGTTCTTTAAGGCACTCGACATAGGGCAGTGGTTCTCAACCTGTGGGTCACCAGATGTTTTGGCCTTCAACTCCCAGAAATCCTAACAGCTGGTAAACTGTCTGGAATTTCTGGGAATTTTAGGCCAAAAACATCTGGGGACCCACAGGTTGAGAACCACTGTCATAGGGATTCATTGTCTCCAGACCTTTGATCATTTTAATTGCCTCCTCTGGATAGATACCATCCAAGCTCTCCTGACAGATGACCATCCAGCCATTGTCCAAAAGCTCAAGAGAAAGAGCATCCATCGGACTCCCAAGCATCATATTTCCCTCTTGAACAACTATTACCATAGGAAATGATTTCTAATTTGTAGGTGGAATCTCTCTTCCTGCCATGTAGCATCCTTTCAAATGGTTAACTATGTCCACTCTCAGCCTTCTTTTCTCCAGTCTAAACAACCAACTCCCTACGTTGCTCCTCAGAGGGATTCATGGTTCTCAGACTATTTTGGTCTGCGTTTCCTGGACACATTCTAGCTTCTCAATATCCTCCTTGAATTGCTTTGCCCAGAACTGGACTCATGTTCAGCTTGTGATCCACTAGATCCCTTTCAGAGAATCATAGAGTTGGAAGAAACCGCATGGGCCATCTAGTCTTACCTCTGCCATGCAGGAAAAGCACAATCAAAGCATCTCTGACAGATGACCATCCAGCCTCTGTTTAAAAGCTTCCAAGGAAGGAGCTTCCATCAGACTCCGAGGCAGAGAGTTCCACTGCTGAACAGCTCTTCTTACAGTCAGGAAGTTCTTCCTTATGTTCAGGAGGAATCTCATTTCCTGTCATTTGAACCCATGGCTCCATTGAGTCCTAGTTTCAAGGGCAGCAGAAAACAAGACTAGTCCCTCTTTCTTATGGCATCCTTTCATCTATTTATACATGGCTCTTATGTCTCCTCTCAACCTTCTTTTCTGCAGGCTAAACATGCCCAACTCTTTAAGATGCTCCTCAGAAGGATTCATGGTCTCCAGACATTTTATCCTTTCAGTCTCCCTCCTCTGGACTCCTTCCATCTTAGAGTCAATGTCTCTTTTGAACTGTGGGGCCCAAAATTGGGCACAGTGTGATTCCAGGTAAAGACCTCTGTCCAAAGCTGAACAAAGGCACCTGCCTTCCCTCAATCTGGACACTATACCCCATTTAACGCAGCCCAAAATCCCATTGGCATTTTTAGCTGTTGCATCACACTCTTGGCTCATGTTCCACTTTGTCTCCAAGAAGACTCCAATTCACATCGACTCAGGCATCACCCATCCTGTATCTTTGCATTTCGATTTTTCCTGCAGAACTCTCCTCCACCCTCACATTTCAAATGAGTTGATTTTCATTATATAAGCTTTCCTGACTGTCCAGCTTTGGCAACCAGACATAGAGATGGGAAATATGGTGGAATGGGCCCCTCCTGACTTTGGTATTTCAAGGTATATCATTTATGGATGACATGCCCTAGTTACCTCTAGACTGGACTACTGTAATGCGCTCTACGTGGGGCTTCCCTTGAAGACGGCTCGGAAATTACAACTGGTCCAACGCTCGGCTGCCAGATTAATAACTGGGGCGAATTACAGGGAGAGATCTACTCCCCTGTTTAAGGAGCTCCACTGGCTTCCGTTCATTTTCCGATCCCAATTCAAGGTGCAGACCATCATATATAAAGCCCTAAACGGTTTGGGGCCCACCTACCTTCGTGACCGTATCTCCTACCATAAACCTGCCCGATCTCTGCGATCGTCAGGGGAGGCCCTCCTGTCGCCACTGCCTTTATCCCAGACCCGCCTTGTAGGAACTAGGGAGAGGGCCTTTTCTGCTGTGGCCCCCCGTTTATGGAACTCATTGCCCATTGAAATCAGGCAAGCCTCCACTCTTTCAGACTTTAGGAAAGATCTAAAAACATGGCTCTTCCGATGTGCTTTCGGAGAGTAACTGTTACATGCTTTTGTTACGCCCCCATTATTTATCCTCTAGACTGTCTGCTATCTTTTCCTTAGTTCCCTGTGGTTTTATTCTTATCCGTTTTCTTATCCTTTTCTCACCCCGAGTTTTAACTGAGTGTCAGTGCAGCCTGCCCTGTTATATTGCTCTTTGGATTTTGTGTTGTACTGTATATGATTCTTTATTGTATTGTTGTAATTGTATTATGATATGTTGTTTTTATATTGTGTTATATTGTATTTTTCCCGGGCATGGCCCCATGTAAGCCGCCCCGAGTCCCCATTGGGGAGATGGTGGCGGGGTATAAATAAAGTTTTATTATTATTATTATTATTATTTTTCAAATTTTAATATTTAATGCTAAATTTTAGGGGGCTACTCGGGTGCCACATTGGAATTGTAACAGTGTAGATCAGGTATGGGCAAACTTGGACCTTCCAGGTGTTTTGGACTTCAACTCATACAATTCCTAACAGCTGGTAGTCTTGTGCAATTGAAGGTGATCAGAGTTCTACTTCATGCAATCCCGATGTAGGATCTGTTGGTGTATTTTGTTGTTAGAGGGAAATGTTAGATCAATTCTTTGCTGTTTGGATTGTGCATCTGTGTTCCAGCAGCACACGGGTTAATCACAAATCAGCTTGATTGATAGCCTGCAAAGCCAATAGGTCGAGACTTCCGGACTCAGCAGCATGGACGGAACATTCGTCATCGGGTGTAGGTGTCGCCTGCTAGAGTGGTTCGCAGACGCTTGTCAGGACCCAGGCTGCAGAACACCAATAACCATGCGCAGAGGCCAGACTCTATCTAATATCTTTATTAAAGAAATATATAAAAACAATAAAAACAAGTGAAGAATATAGTTCAGAAGCAGACCTTTCAGATGAGGTCAAATATAGTCCAGAAATGTATTGTCCAATATAAGATATTAGAGTTCAAAGTTTTAATCCACTTGACCGAAACACACACTTTGCCAAGCAATAGTGTGGGGAAATGACAGAGTCTTTAAAGTCCAATGTAGCTTGACAACAAGGCTGGAAAGTAAACTTGATTCTTGGCTAGATCAAAGACTTGAAACAAGGCAAACATGAAGCATGAAACAAAGTCCGTGGCAAAACGTGAAACAAGGCAGGCTTGAAACTTGATCCGGGAAGCAAGGAACTGGGGTTACGAAGTCCACACACGATCTCTCTCCTCAAGCTGATCAATTGACTCCGCAAAGTTCCCCTTGCGACAAACACCTATATTGGGTCTCGTTTTCCCGCCAACAGAACACTTTCCCTAGAGAACGAGAAGCGAAACCCAACTCTGTCCAGATGCATGACTCCTTAGAATTTCCCAAGGGAAGCAGACCTAATCAGCCAGTTGTTTGGCAGCGATTCTCAGGCTCCGGCGATTAGCCTCTCTGACTCCTCTATCTCTAGTATAATTGTCCCTCCGGAAAAACGGGGGGGAGTTCTGCCCAAGGCCTATTTGGCTGAATTCTTGAGGGCAAACATCCTCCAGGTGGAGAGGCTCCAGCTCTGGCTGAACCGGCGAAAATCCCATGTTTTCCTCTTTGTCTGCCACAATAGTACTAGGAACAGGACTACAAGGCCCATGAGTCATCACAACGCTTAACAAAGAGAGAAGACATGCTTTACCCTTGATGGGGAAAGCATGAGTCATAAGAGCGATGGACTTTGTAATTGTAGATGTATATAATAAAGCCTTAGAACCGCTGGGATCAGCAGAATTATGAATGAGGTGTCGTTTGTTTGTGCTGCTTTCATTGGATGCTTAAGCGGTCTGACTGGAGAGGAGTTTGTGAGAGTCCAGACTTACCAATAAATCGGGGTGTTTCGGAGTTAACTAACCCCCTGATACGATCTTGGTCCATGCTTTTGCTGCTGGGTTAGCTCCTCCTAAAATGTTTGAAAGGAGAATTTTTTTGCACTGTCTTCCTCTTCCATTTCTAGCATCTTCGCTTTTTGCCAAATGCAGAAAAGGAAGCGAGGTATGGCATAGCAAGTCTGACTCCATCCCTGACAATTTAATAAGGATTCCTCTTGATGCTTTGGAAGCTCTGGCAACGATTCTGATCTGATGCCTGGGGGCAGAATGAAGAATGCAGTTTTTTCCTTACCGGAGAAATGAATTTGCAAAAAAATAACATAACATAACATTAAAAAAATACAGCTTGCCACTTCGTATCTGTTGGCTTGTAAAAAAAAAAAAAGGAGACATCAAACGGATGCCTTCTCACTCAATTACTTCACAGAAGGAGAGAAAGGCTGGTTGGATGCCTCCCCATGTAAGGAAGGGACATAACGCTGCAAGTATATTTATTTATTTACCATATTTATATCCCGCCTTTCTCTACCCCGAGGGGGACTCGAGGCGGCTTACAAACGGCACTTATACAGTGCCTTGGGCATTAAACACAGGCATCAAATACAATTATAAAAATTAAAACAGACACAAAACATAATTAAAATACATTCCAATATGAGACACGTCATCCAAAGGCAAGGTCTAAAGCCGTTCCCAAATCCATTGCACAATTTCCAGGTTAAAAAAAATTTTTTTTTTTGCACTGCGCTATTTATCAAAGGCCTGCTCCCACAGCCAAGTTTTCACTCTCTTCCTAAAGGTTAGGAGGGAGGGGCTGATCTAATATCGCTAGGGAGGGAGTTTCACAGCCGGGGGGCCACCGCTGAGAAGGAAGGCCCTGTCTCTCGTCCCCAACAGTTGTGCTTGAGAAGGAGGTGGGATCGAGAGCAGGGCCTCCCCAGATGATGTTAAACACTGAGGAGGTTTCATAGGAGATACGTTCGGACAGGTAAACTGGGCGGGAACTGTTAAGAGTTTTATAGGCTAAAGCCAGCACTTTGAATCATGCTCAGTAGCTAATCGGCAGCCAGTGGAGCTGACGTAACAGAGGAGTAGTGCACTCCCTGTATGCTGCTCTGGTTAACAACCTGGCTGCCTCCTTTTAGACTAATTGAAGCTTCCGAACAATCTTCAAAGGCAGCCTCACGTAGAGTGCGTTGCAGTAATCTATTCAAGATGTTACCAGAGCATGGACCACCGTGACCAAGTCAGATGTCCAAAAGTATGGGTGCAGCTGGCACACAAGTTTTAATTGTGCAAAAGCTGCCCTGACCACTGCTGAAACCTGGGGTTCCAGACTCAGCGGTGAGTCCAGGAGAACACCCAGACTGTGAACCTGCATCTTCAGGGGAGTGTAACCTCATTAAGATGGGCTTAAAGCCAACCTTAAAACTGTGGCATAGACACTGAAAACTGGGAAGCCCTGGCCCTTGAGCACTCTAGCTGGAGGTCAGCTGTGACCAGCAGTGCTGCGGAGTTCAAAGAGACACGAATGGAGGGCAAAAGGGAAAAACATGCCAAGAGGAAGGCGCATCAAGCCAACCCTGACCAGGACCGTCTTCCACCTGGAAACCGATGTCTCCACTGCGGGAGAACATGCGGATCAAGAATAGGTCTCTTCAGCCACCTACGGACACACTCCCAAGACCCCACAATTGGAGGACGATCATCCTTGATCTGCGAGGGATCACCTAAGTAATCCCATTCAACACAGGCTGTAACCCTATGCCCTGTTCAGCCTTGCAACTGACCAGGAGGACCTCTGTCTTGTCTGGATTCAATTTCGATTTGTTGGCCCTTATCCGGACAGTCACAGTGGCCAAGCACCAGTTCAGGACCTGCACAGCATCCTTAGTGACAGGTGGGAAGGAGTGACGGAGCTGGACATCATCTGCTCCAAAATTGAGGATGATCTCTCCCAACGGCATCATGTATATGTTAAACAACTTGGGGGACAATATTGAGCCCTGTGGGACCCCACAGGACATCAGTTGCAAGGCCGAGCAGGTGTCTCCCAAAAACACCTTCTGGGAGAGGTCTTCCAGGAAGGCCTGGAACTAACCCCCTGATAGGATCTTTGCTATATATAAAGTACTTTTTCTCATTATAAAAAAATGTAACAAAACAAGGCGGGAATTGGGAGGCCAGAATGCATTAGTAGCAAATTCAATGCTTTGAGATAAGATTGCTTTGAGTTAAGAGTTCAGTTATGGAACAAAAAGAGTTCAGTTATGGAACTCAAAGTATCACTGAATTTGTATTTCTAATAGTGAAACGTTATGGTCAACTTCTGGTGGAAGTTTACAATAAAATATTGCTGGAAGACCTAGAAAATGCATGTGGAGAACACCTCAATAGCATTTCCAGGTTCCTTATGCATGCTGTGGTCAACGTCTAGGAAAATCAGGACATAAAATATCGCTGGAAGACTTAGAAAATGTCTAGAGTAGTAGTTCAAAACACCTGGACGGTCCAAGTTGGGCCATGCCTGCTCTAGAATTATATTGGCGGACCTACAAAATACCTGGAGAGAACACCTGAATTGCATTTCTAAGACCTCCAGCGTGACTTCTGAAGGCATACCAAAGAATCGTGTTGGAGAACCTAGAAAACATCTAGAGAGGACATATTATTTTGGATGCAGGTACGCAGAATTGCAGGTACCAGTCCCATGGAAATGAGAGTTGCATTGTTCACATAAATGAGAGGAAAGAGATAGAAATGCACACACAAATATGTACACATCTCCAGAGAATTGTAACCTCTCCGCATGGCTCTGATGGCTCCCTTGGCGGGGCTCCCATGCTTCTTTCTGGAGCAAACAAGATTTCTCCTCTGGTTTTCATTACATTCGGAGTCCTGGGCAGACTGCCAGAGCAAAGGCACGATGGAGCGGCTTGTCTCGCAACACGGTTTTATATACAGTCCATTTTAATAGTTTGGTTGGAGGGCAACAGAAAGGCAATAAAGTTGGAGAAAAAACAACACGCACACAGATGCACACAACCACCTGTTTGAAGGATTTTTTTATAGCTTAGCTGTAATTTTTTTTACTCACTTTACCAGGGAAACAGACATTAATGAAAAGCTATTTTCCTTTCTGGTACCAGGAGAATACAGCAGACAATTCATAGCTGCCTCTACCCCTTTCTCTCCCTTAAAAAACAAAAAACAAATTCAGAAAGTAAACACGGAAAGAGCTGTGCCTCCTCCAGGTGGAGCTAAAGCCAAGCTGGAGACTTTATCAACTGGGGCCATATTTTGACCTGGAGGGAGGAAGGGCCAGTGGGAAGAATCATAGAATTGTTATCGAACACCACTTTCCCACCCCCAAATAAAAAAAAATGATAGTTTGGGGATCTGTAGTTTGTCCAAGGGCATCAAGATGAAATGGTATAAAAGGGGTTAAGTCTTGGCAGGGCCAGCCCAAGGTAATTTTCAAGTGTAGGCGAACAGAATTTTGGTGCCCCCCCAAACCAATCACTGAAAAATAAAAGCGCTGGATAAGCAAAAATGTTGGATAATAAGGAGGGATTAAGGAAAAGCCCAAATCAGGGGTCCCCAAATTTTTAAAGTGGAGGGCCGGTTCATGGCCCCTCAGACTGTTGAGGGGCCGAATTATCATTTGAAAAAAAAATACAAACAAATTCCTATGCACACTGCACATGTCTTATTTGTAGTGCAAAAAACCCCCAACAACAATTATTTATTTATTCATTTATTTATTTACTACATTGATACCCCACCCTCTCTCACCCCGAAGGGGACTAAGAGCGGCTTACAAGTTGTATGTACATACAATATATTATATTATTAGCATAGCACAATATTAGCATTATATATTACTATATTGAACTATACCACTGTACTGTAATATTATTAGTAATATTACATTTAATATATAATATGCAATTAATATTATTATATTACACAATATTATTATATTGTATTATTATTATTAGCCACCCTTAGTCCCCTATTGGGTGAGAAGGGAGGGGTAGAAATACTGTAATAAATAAATAAATAAATAAAATATTATATTATATTGTATTATATTATAAGATTATTATCAATATTATATGTATACACAATATATTATATTATTCGGATTGCACAGTATTAGTAAATTAAAGAACAATACAATATTTAAAAATAAAAACAATTTTAACCAACATACTGTGTAAAATCAGGATTTCAATGGGAAGTGTGGGCCTGCTTCTGGCCAATGAGATAGTCAAGCTAAGTAGGATTGTTGTTGTTGTGTCTTCAAGTCATTTTGGACTTTGGGCGAGCCTAAGTCTAAAACTGAGGGCGGGGGCCAGGTCAATGACCTTGGAGGGCCGCATCCGGCCCCCGGGCCTTAGTTTGGGGACCCCTGGCCTAAATAAAGAACAACACTCTGGAAACAGGGGAAATCCAGACAGGAAACAATCAGGGCCAGCTAACACCTCCCAACCAAGGATGCCCCCAGGGAGGAAGCAGCCAGGCTTTGAATCTGCAAGGCCATTAAATACTAATCAAGCTGGCCAATAGCAACATTCACACTAGCCTCAACCAGACAAGAGCTATTTCTCCCACCCTGGAGTTTCCACAGATATATAAACCCCACTTACCTAGCTTCCAACAGAACTCAGAACCTCTGAGGATGCCTACCATAGAGGTGGGTGAAACTTCAGGAGAAAATGCTTCTGGAACATGGCCAAGCAGCCCGGAGACCTGGCCTTGAGGAAGGGGCGAGAAGAAAGGCGTTCACTGCTTTGGGGAGCAGAGAAGCGGCGACCTCCTTCCTTGCAGAGGCAGGCACGGCGGCGGAAACAGGAGTTGCCTCAACGGTGCCCCCGACAAGATGGCGCCACAGGCAACTGCCTAGTTTGCCTCGCGGTTGAACCGCCCCTGAGTCTTGGCCACCTTGCAAAAGAAGTAATAGCAGCATGGATCCCGTTCCAATGTTAAATCTGTGTACATTTAACTAAGGGTATATCTCTATCTCTATCTCTATTTCTCTATCTATCTATCACCTATCTATCTATATCAGAAATGCACATATGGCAAAGGTACTGAAATCCATGTTAAACGACCATGCTATTGTGAACCAGTCTCAGGCAATGACAAACAAAGGAGCTTCAATGCCAGGGTTTTTTTTTTCCATGTCAGGAGCGATTTGAGAGACTGCAAGTCGCTTTTGGTGTGAGAGAATTGGCCATGTGCAAGGACGTTGCCTAGGGGACGCCCGGATGTTTTTTTTTTGATGTTTTTACCATCCTTGTGGGAGGCTTCTCTTATGTACCCGCATGGAGCTGGAGCTGATAGAGGGAGCTCATCCGCACTCTCCCCAGGTTGGATTCGAACCTGGCAGCCTTCAGGTCAGCAACCCAACCTTCAAGTCACGAGGCTTTAGTCCACTACGCCATCAGGAGCTCCTTAATGCTAGGGGTGAGAGACATTCATAACCTCCCCAAACTGGTTTGTCAAGTCAGGCTTCCTCCTGACCAGACCCTCCATGGTTCTCCTGGGCCTGGATTTCATAATCCCATCATCCCCAGCCAGGGAGTGAGGCCTCCAACTGTAACAAGGAAACACACTCTATTTAGCTCCTGGCAGGAGCACATGTTGCTCAGACTTTTTTCTTGGGTGTGAGTACACAGGTCTTCTTCCTATGGCCATGGATGAATAAATCTGCCTCTGCCTTATGTCTTCAACTGTCTTTGGTGAGTTAATTCTAATCTGGAAACTAAATTAATTGCTAGCTTTCCTTGCCAGGCAGGATTCTCAAATTATTGCGGTCTAGATTCGATACCAGAATATGAAGAGATGATATGAACTACACAGGCATAGGCAAACTTCAGCCCTCCGGGTGTTTTGGACTTTAACTCCCACAATTCCTAACAGCTGTATAAAATCCATATTGATTTGGATGATATGGCAGGGTGGACTCAAATAACCCAGTTCAAAGCAGATACTGTGTGTTATCTGCCTTGTTATTCTGGGTTATATGGCTGTGTGGAAGGGCTCTAAGATGGCTGAGAGCAAACACATTGCAAAGAGAAAGTGCACATACAAACCAATCCCATTTCCAATATTAATAATAATATTAATTATATATTATATCTTAAATGTAATATTACTAATAATATTACCATATAATGATATAGTACAATATAGTAATTTAATGCTTATATTGTGCTATGCTAATAATATATTGTATGTACATTTGATTTGTAAGTCGCTCTGAGTCCCCTCCAGGGTGAGAAGAGCAGGATATAAATGTAGTAAATCAATCAATCAATAAATTTCTCCCTCCAGGGAGGAAATAACTCAGCTGTCTCTCTGGAGTCGCATCTCTAATTTCTTAATCCTTCAGTGGACTGTGTTGTGAACACATGTGCATTAGAACTGTATTTTTCCACACACTGGAGGTGCATGCAATGCATTCCTATCTAATGCATTAGATAGGCCGGGCTTTAGCACAGCAGGTTAATCACCAGGCTGCAATAAATATTGCCAACTGGAAAGTTGAGAGTTCGAAGCCTGGGTCAGGGTGAGCTCCTGACCTATAGCCCAGCTTCTGCCTACCTAGCAGTTTGAAAACAAACGTGAGTAGGTAAATAGGAACCACATTAAAGCGAGGAGGTAATAAGGCTCCGTATTTCGATCAGAAAAAGGAGGAAGTTTATAAACAAAAAAGCTCTTCAGCAGAAAGATAGGGAGACAGCACCCCCTGGTGGCCGGAACCAAGCACAGACTCCAAAGATGCCGAAAGATGGGAAAGGCTATATATACCTCTATCAGTTGTCTGTCTTGTCATTATTATAATTGGCATTGAATGTTTGCCATGTATTGTGTGCATTATGATCCACCCTGAGTCCCATTCGGGGTGAGAAGTGCGAAGTATAAATACTGTAAATAAATAAATAAATAAATAAATAAACGATACATCATTTCTCCACCTGACATAGTGCACCTCCTTGACAAGTCACTGTGTGAAGGATAAGAAAGAAAAGAAAAGAAAGAAAGAAAGAAAGAAAGAAAGAAAGAGAAAGAAAGAGCACCACATTTCAGAACCTCCCTTGAGGTCCTCCAAAGACAAGGGAGAAATCTCAAGGCGCGAGAAGAGACTGACAGGAACATCTGTGTCACCATCTGAGAGAGGAACCAGCTTGGGCTCAAGGCTGACGTCTACATCAGAGAGACTTCCTCCAGGGATCCTGGCCAATGCTGTGCTGTCTGGAGCATTGTTTGGAAAGACTCTGACTGAGGAGCCCCTGAGATTTCAGAAAGGCTGATGTTTTCTGTGTCCTCTCTCCTCTTCCCAGCGGTGACAAGAGGCGCTTGGCCTGGAGAACATCTTTAGAGGTCAACATCTCTGTCTGATCGGAGAGAGATCCTTGCATCGCCACTCCAGAGAGACTTGGGGAGGACGGCCTCAGTCTTGCCCTTATTTTCCTCCCATTTCCTTTTGTTTTTCTCGCTTCCGAAGGCATCGCGGATTCCTCTGCTCCTGGTAGACAAACACGCTGGAGTTTCAAAGGGATGACATTTTCTAAGTGACAGGCCGGGCTCTGCCAGGCAGTTGTCTCCCAAGATTTTTATGCGTTTGACTTTTTCCCAGCGCCATTACGCATGCCAAAAATGGAACAACCAGGGAGGCAGGCGGCCTTTCTTGAAGTTTCAGGAGCAATTTTATTGACAGTTGAGAGAAGGGACATATGTTTGCAAGAAGTGAGCTGCTGCTGCGGAAAACACAGCCGCCTCCCCAGCAGTTTGTTCGCAGCCCTTTCTTTCTCTCCAGATTCACAGACACCAGTTTCTGTGATTTCCTTCTTCTTTAGATGAGAGAGATGGTTGGCCAAAACTAACAAAATGCATTTCAACAAGGACAAATGTAAGACACGACACTTGGGCAGAAAAAAAAAATTGCAAAGATGCAGGATGGGCAATGCCTGGCTTGACAACAGTCCATGTGAGAAAGATCTTGGGGTCTTCATGGGGAACAAGTTGAACATGAGCCAAAAGTGTGATGTAGCAGCTCGAAAAGCCAATGGGATTTTGGGCTGCATCCAAAGTAGCATCTAGATTGTGAGAGGAAGTCATGGTGCCTCTCTATTCCACTTTGGTCAGATCTATTTGCCTGGAATATTGTGTCCAATTCTGGGCACCACAGTGTAGAAGAGATATTGACAAGCTAGAAGGTGTCCAGAGGAAGAGGGAGACTCAAAGGATCATAGGTCTGGAGACCATGAATAATCCCTATGAGGAGCATCTTAAAGAGCTGGGTCTGTTAAGTTTACAGAAAAGAAGGTTGAGAGGATCCATTTATAAATATGTGAAAGGCTGTCATGAGGAACAGGACTTGTTTTCTACTGTCCTGGAAACTAGGACTCGAAGCCATAGGTTCAAATTACAGGAAAGGAGATCCCACCTGAACATCAGGAAGAACTTCCTGGCTGTAAGGAGAGCTGTTCATCAGTGGAACTCTCTGCCTCAGAGTGCAGTGGAAGCTCCTTCCTTCCTTCGTTATTTATTTATTTATGACATTTCTACCCAGTCTTTTTCAACCCTGAAGGGAACTTAAGGCGGCTTTACGCAAAGGCAACTATTCAATGCCTCAAAAACAGTGTACAATTAAAATGGACATTAAAAGAGGATTATAAAATACATTAAAACAATTAAAAACATTTAAAACAAGACATTCACAATTACAGTAGTGTCTCACTGATTCAAGCTAAACGGGCCAGCAGAAGCTTGGATAAGCGAATATCTTGGATAATAAGGAGGGATTAAGGAAAAGCCTATTAAACATCAAATTAGGTTATGATTTTACAAATTAAGTACAAAAACATCATGTTATACAACAAATTTGACAGAAAAAGCAGTTCAATATGCAGTAATGTTATGCTGTAATTACGAATTTAGCACCAAAATATCACAATATATTGAAAACATTGACTACAAAAATGGCTTGGATAATCCAGAAACTTGGATAAGCGAGGCTTGGATAAGCGAGACTCTACTGTAATCATGTAATCCACAAGCATAATCTGGGCCGTTCCAAAAGTCATTGCACATCATTCCATATATGTCTATTGCACAAGTTCTCCAAAGGCTTGGTCACAAAGCCACACTTCCAGTCTCTTAGGGAAGATCAGATGGGAGGAGGTTGATCTAATATCCCTGGGGAGGGAGTTCCATAGCCGAGGGGCCACCACGGAGAAGGCCCTGTCTCTCGTCTCCGTCAATCACGCTTAGGAGGGAGGCAGGACTGAGAGCAGGGACTCTCGAAATGATCTTAAACTGATTGTCTAGGGATAGTTATAATACTATCCACTTGAATTGCCCTGGTCTCATTTCATGGAGTAATAGAATAATAAAATCCTAGAGTTGGAAGAGACCTCAAGGGCCATCCAGTCCAACCCCATTTGGTCAAGAAGCAGGAAAATAGCATTTAAAGCACCCCTGACAGATGGCCATCCAGCCTTTGCTTCAAAGCCTCCAAAGAAAGTGCCTCCACTACACTCCCTCCGGGGCAGAGAGAGAGTTCTACTGCTTTTTTTTTTCAATATAGTTTTTATTTATTTCTTAAAGATAAGAATACATCGAAAGTGGGGGAACAGACTAGATAGTGGAGAATAGTAGGAAAAGAGAGTAAGTGAAGGAGGGACAGAGAGAAAAAAAAATAACAATAGGATACAAACACACACACACACACACATATATATGCAATAAGAGGAGAAAAAAATAAAAAAATAAAAGGGGGGGGAGTGGTGCTTTGACTTCCCATCCATGCTTCGAAGACTTCTTTCGTTTTCTTTGACAGTTTCTTTCATTTATTCTAGCCTCCATCTTTTTATTCGTTTTTATATGCAAGACAGATCTATCATGAAGTTCATTCTTATTTCTCTTAAGAAGTTTACGACTTTTGTCCAGTCTGTTTTATTCTTCCCTTCTCGTATCTTTTGTGTCAGTATATCCATGTGCATAATATCTATTATTTTAATCAGCCAATCTTCAACATTTGGGACTTCTTCCTTTTTTCCATATTCTTGCTAAAGTCAATCTTGCTGCTGCGCTAATATGGAATAATATTCTATCTTCATTTTTGTTTAATGTTGTAGTTGTGAATCCTAATAAGTATGTATCTGGTTTTAATTTAAATTTAATTCCTAACATTTTTTGCATCATTTTGTGTGCTGACTTCCAAAATTCTTTAATTTTTGGGCAGTAGAGAGTTCTACTGCTGAACAGCTCTCACAGTGAGGAAGTTCTTCCTAATGTTCAGGAGGAATCTCCGTTCCTATCATCTGAAGCCATTGTTTCATGGCATCCTAGTCTCCAGGGCAGCAGAAAGGAAGCTTGCTCCCTCCTCCCTGTGACTTCCCCTCACCTCTTGATCATCATGTCTCCTCTCAGCCTTCTCTTCTGCAGGCTAAACACGCCCAGCTCTTCAAGCCACTCCTCATAGAGCTTGTTCTCCACGTGCTTGACCATTTTAGTCACCCTCCTCTGGACACATTCCAGTTTATCAACATCTCCCTTCAATTGTGGTGGGACACAGGGTGATTCCAGGTGTAGTCTGACTAAGACAGAATAGAAGAGAGGGGGAGCATGACTTCCCTGGATCTCGGCATTAGACTCCTACTGATGCAGGCCAAAATCCCATTGGCTTTTTAAAGCTGCTGCGTGACATTGTTGGCTCATATTCCCCTTCCTCCCCACGAGGACTCCAAGATCTTTTTCCCACGTACTGCTGTCGAGCCAGGCGCCCCCCATTCTGTATCTGTGCATTTCGCTTTTTCTGCCTAAGTGGAATATCTTGCATTTGTCTCGGTTGAGCTTCATTTTGTGAGTTTTGGCCAGTCATCAATCCAACCTGTTAAGATCATATTGAATTCTGCTCCTGTCTTCTGAAGTATTAGCTCTCCCTCCCAATGTGGTCCCGTCTGCCAAACTTGATGATCTTGCCTTCTAACCTTTCATCTAAGTCAGTGGTTCTCAACCTGGGGTCCCCAGATGTTTTTGGCCTTCAACTCTAAGAAATCCTAACAGCTGGTAAACTGGTTGGGATTTCTGGGAGTTTGTTGGTGTAATTTTGGTGTTTGGTGAAATGTTCAATCAAGAGTTTTTGCTGTTGGAGCTTTGCAACTGTGTATTCCAGCAACACACGGGTTAATGGCAGGCTAGTTTGAGCTATAGCCTGCCTAGCCAATAGGTCAAGCCTTCCCGGTCCCAGAGGGCAGACAGGACGTTCATCATTCTTCTTGGAATGTGGGAGTTGCCAACTGAGGGGCTTCGCTGACAATTGGCAAAGAGTTAGATCATGCTTTGCCTTGCTTAGGAAAGCATGAGCCCAATGAGCGATGGATTTTTTTAACTGTAAATATTCTGTTGGTACTGCTAAGCCGGATGCTTGAGCAGTCTGAGGAAGGATGGATTGGTGAGAGGCCTGGCTCACCAATAAATCAGGGTGGTGCAGAGCTGATTAAACCCCCTGGCAAAGTTGTAGGTAAAAAACATCTGGGGACCCCAGGTTGAGAACCACAGATCTACGTCATTAATAAAGATCCTGAGCAGAACGAGGCCCAGGGCAGAACCCTGCTGATGGCACTCCACTCGTGACTTCTTTCCAGGATGAAGACGAAGCCTTGGTGACCAGCATTTGTGTTAGTTCACTTAGCCAATTCCAGATCCACCTAACCGTAGTTCTGCCTAGCCCATGTTGGACAAGTTTCCTTACTTGAAGGTCATGGGGGACCTTGTTGAAGGAAGGCCTTCTTGAAATCCAGATACACTCCATCCACGGCATTCCCTGCATCGACTCACCTTGCAACTCTATTGAAAATCTATCGAGTCCTAGGTCTGGCCATTTGAGGAGGTTGGCCAAGACTCTCATGCAAAGCTTCACATCTAGATTTGTAAAGAGAGAAACTACTAGAAATTTGAATCCAACCTCACTGGAACATCCCTCCACAAATTATACATTGGCTAATGTTTCAACACTGATTAATAAAAGATATATTTTAGGAAGCAAGTAGCTAAACAAATGGCGCTGTTCAACTTTCCCCCGTGGGCTTTGATACTTATGGCCATCAAACAAGAGTCTAATGGGATGTTGGTTGCCATGGCGACGGACCACACTTGAAAGCCTGCTTTGCGCAAGCTGATTTCATCTGTCGGAGTTTGAGGGGCTCAGAGGGGAACCCGATCCCCACTTTTCATCTCTGCATTCGCACATCTTCCCAAATTCCATCTGCTCTTCAGTTCCACCCATCCCTTGAATTACCCACGTTGGACTGCAGCCATTCCTTCCCCGTCTTCTGTATTAAATCATAGCACAGTTTCCAAGCAGGCAAAACGATGCAGCGATTTTGCCGTTAAGAGACCAGGGTTTGAATCCCTGCCTGGCCATGAAAAATGCTTGGGTGACCTTAGGCCCACCTCAGCCTCATAGGAAAGCAAATGCAGATGCCCTCCAAACAAAACCACCTACAAAACCCTGTGATAGTGTTGCCTTCGGGTTGCCATAATTCAGAATGAGCTTGAAGGCACGGAGCAGCAATCATGTCATGGAATCATAGCATCACAGACCTGGAAGAAACCACAAGGGCCTCATCATGCCATGCTGGAGAGAATCATAAAATAACAGAGTTGGAAGAGACCTTACGGGCCACCTAGTCCAACCTCCTTCTGCCTTCATGCAGGAAAAGCACAATCAAAGCACCCTTGACAGATTGCCATCCAGCCTCTGTGTAAAAGCTTCCACAAAGGAGCTTCCACCGGACTCTGAGCAGAGAGTTTCACTGTTTAACAGCTCTCTTTACAGTCAGGAAGTTCTTCCTAATGTTCAGGTGGAATCTCCTTCCCTGTCATTTGAATCCATGGCTCCACTGAGTTCTAGTTTCCAGGGAAGCAGAAAGGAAGTCTGTTCCCTCTTCCTTATGACACCCTTTCAAATCTTTATACATGGCTGTCATGTCTCCTCTCAACCTTCTCTTCTGTAGGCTAAGCAGACCCAATTCTTTAAGACAATCCTCATAGAGCATGATCTCCAGACCTTTGGTCATTTTAGTTGCCTCCTCTGGATAGATACTGTTAGTGTTTTTGTTGTTTTAGTGTGAAATGTTCCATCAATTGTTGCTGTTGGATTGTGTATATGTGTTCCGGCAAGCATTCCAGCAGCCCAGGAGTTAATTACATGCCAGCCCTGATTGATTGCCAGGAGGACCAATGGGTCAAGACTTCCGTTTCAACTGCATGGACGGAACATTCATCATGAACTGTGGAATGCTGGGAGGTGCTTGCTTGCACTGATAACGGACTCGGCAAGTCGAGATGATGCACCATGTTTTGTCCTAGCGGAGGACAACATGTGTCCAGAGAGTGATGGTATTTAGTGTTATAAATAACTTGTTATAAATAAAGCCTTCAGAACCATTGGGATCAGCAGATAATTAACAACTGAGGTGTAGTTTGTCGGTGCCACTTTCACCGGAGCCTGAGTGGTCTGACTGACGAGAAGAAGGTGATACCTGACTCATCAATAAGTTAAAGTGATGATTTTAACCCCTGACAGATACCGTCCAAGCTCTCCTGACAGATGGCCATCCAGCCTTTGTTCAAAAGCTCAAGAGAAAGAGTATCTATCGGACTCCCAAGCAGCAGATTTCCTTCTCAAACAACTCTTTCCATAGGAAATGCTTCCTAATTTTTAGGTGGGATCTTCCTGCCATGTAGCATCCTTTCAAATGGTTAAACATGTCCGCTCTCAGCCTTCTTTTCTCCAAACTAAACAGACCCACATCCCTCAGCTGCTCCTCAAAGGGATTAATGGTTTCCAGACCATTATGGTTGTCCTTCTTTGAACATCTACTTGTCCATCTTGCCCATCTCCTTCTTGGATTGCTTTGTCCAGAGCTGGACATATGGTTATTCCAGGCGAGGTCTTAACAAAGCAGAACAGAATGGGACTAAGACATCCTTCAATCTAGATCAGGCCTGGGCAAACTTTGGCTCTCCGTGTGTTTTGGACTTCAAGTTCCACAATTCCTAATAGCCTCAGGCCCTTTCCATTTCCCCCTCAGCCACTTAAGCCAAAAGGAGAGAAAAGGAAAGGGCCCGAGGCTGTTAGGAATGGTGGGAGTTGAAGTTCAAAACACCTGGAGGGCTGAAGTTTGCCTAGGCCTGACCTACATACTAGATTAGGGCTTTCAGACCCATTTTCATGGGAAGCACTTCAGCCTTATGGTTGCCTTCAAAGGATCATTGAATCCATAGATGGAGAATCTGTGAACACAGAGGACAAATAATAATTTTTTTACATAGAGGTCCGTGCTCTTTAGTTTTTACACATTGTCACTGAATGACAACTCCTATCATTTTAGATTATCCATCATATGGACTGAGGATATGGAGAACTGAAACCCATAACTACACATGTGGCTTTGAAGTTGGGGAAAAGTTAAAGGACATTTGAACATCAGACATCATGCCCACAAGCCTTGGACCTAAATTCAAACCCCACTCTTCTAATAAACAGATGCCACTGTATCCAAACTCCTAGCCATGATTTCTAATGATGGGGAATACAGCGGTTGTAGTCCAGCATCTGGAGAGACACATAACATGACATGGTGGATCTTCTGTTCGAAACATGTGCTCTAGAGACTCTTATGAATGTAACCTAGTATTGCATTTTAGCTGCCACATCCTACTTGGCTGTCCAAGTCGTGAATAAAGATATTGAATAGTCTTGAATGGCCGAGGAGAGGACCTTCTTCACGGCACCTAAATGGTCATTTCACTCCAGGAGGAATAAGAGGAGCCATTGGAAAGAAGCACCCTTTGGGTTCGGCCAATTAACCCTTTCCCAATCCACCTCACAGTAGCATTGTTTCCTCATTTGGTGTCAAACTGTATTATTTTTGCAGTGTAGCTGCACCACCAAGACAACAAATTCCCAACTTAATGTGCATGTACCTCCATGTACAATGTGTAATGTATATGCAAACACACTCTCATATAAATGCACAATAGCACCATGGGCACAACTTTTCTCTTTGGACGTTGAACTGAGTGCAACATTCTGCTTTGGACAAAAAATTCCCAACTGGTCATCAACACACACCAGGTTTTGGCCATGGCAGAGGCAAGGTCAACCAATACCTTGGCAGAAAGGTGGACATCTGGAAAGGCTAGTTGATGCAAAAGGTGGCCCTTGGATTACCTTCTGGGCTATGCTTTGCTTGGATGTGAGGACATGTCCCTCTCGCTCCTCCTGCCTTTCTCCTCAGTCTCATTCGGTTGCAACTGGAGGCTGTAAGGACCTGTTAGGTTTGAAGGGCTTTGATTTCACACAATAATACTGTGGTGATGTGGCAGGGAGGAATCCTTTTATCCCACTGCTGCCATCAAGTTGTGGAGATCACCGCTGCCACCAAATTGTGGTGATGTCAGGCAGAGAGGACATTTTTTCCTTTATTCTCTTATTCTTTCTTATTCTTATTCACATTAGATGGTAGCGTTACTTAGTTTTGAATATAGGTGATAGTGACTTGGATATTGAAGAACAAAAACAAGTTTATTTCAGGCACAGAGCTTAGTGGTTACAGTAACTTCTTTAAAGGCACTTAGATAATGGTTGCAAAGTTATTAACTGATCACTTTGGATCTAACTGGGATTGCTTTCCCTTCCTACTCAGATTCTACAAATAAACCTAAACAAGTCACCTAACTTGCTTAATTTAACACCACTAGAGATCTGAGTTCCTCTGGTTTCCCTAACCTGGAACCAGTGTCTTCCCTGTGACTAAAATCACAGACCAAACTGTTTTTAAAAAAACATTGCCTCCTTCAAATGGCAGTTGGCTCCACCCTCGTTACTATGGCAACTTGCCTCAGAATGCTGAGCTGGTTACCATCCCCCACGCACTGGTGACTAATACTTACCCTTTTAAACATAGTTAAGCCTGACTTTTAAAACAAAATTAAACATGACATCTATAAATCAAAATAAAAAACACACTTCTTTACAAATACCTCCTCTTGATGTCAATTGGAAACATTCTTCTCCTGAAAAAAGAAATAATTTCATGCATAGCAGTGCCAATTCAATCTTGTTGTTTGGATGGCCTGGAAGATGGGGCTGCTGGCAGTTGGGGAATCAAACTAATTATAACTTGACGGACTCTTAAAATGCCAGGAAAAAAACCTCAAACGGAGGGCAGAGTGCAAGCACTGCGTGACCAAGATTCACAGATTCTCCTCTCTTTAGGTCTAGTTGGCCTGGGGTCCTTCCCACTGCATGATTCTAGCACCACGACCCAGCTTTCAATCCCACGGCTGCACTTTGTAGAATCTGGGGAGTTGTAGTTTGAGAAGGCACTCATTTTCCCAGGCTGAAGACACACAGGTCCCTTCTACACTGCCATATAATCCACATTATCTGCTTTGAACAGGATTATAGGAGCCTACACTCCAGTATTAAAACAAACACCAGAATCAAGACAGTAAACAATGAACACCTTTCAGAACTCCAGATGTAAACAATCAAGGGCCAGTTAACACCCCCCCAGAAAAAGGATCCCCCAGGCAACAACATCCAGGCTCCCTCTATGCAGATACCCTCACTGATTGATTTTGCAGCTTCATGGCTATTCAATGCTATTCAAGCTTGCTAATTGCAACATTCACACTTGCTTTTCCCACCCTGAGCACTATTCCATAGGTATATGTACATTCCACTTGCCTCACTTCCAACAGAACCTCTGAAGATTCCAGTAGCCACAGATGCAGGTGAAACATCAGGAGGGAATGCTGCTGGAACATGGCCATTCAGCCCGAACAACTCACAGCAACCCAGACTACCAAGAGTTAGAGTCAACTTGAAGGTGCGCAATAATCACTACGACAGAAATGCAATAGAAAGCCACCCTGGGGTCATGGTTTGGGTGTTGGACAACAACTTTGGGAAACCAGGGTCCAAATGGAAATCCCTTGGGAGACCCTTGGCAAGTCACTCTCTCTCTGCCTCAGATGAAGGCGATGATAGATGGCTGCAATAAACATTTGGACAAGGCATTTCTATGAGAGAGTCACCACAAGTTGAATTCACTTGAAGGTACTTAACATCAACAAGAGGTTCAGGCCAGGAAGCTCTGGGCTCCATTTTCTGCGAAGAGCAAAGTATTGAAATTGACTTTGGGTGAAGAGCAGCAGGAAGTTGGGCCTGTCAATGGTCCACTCATCAACTTGTTGTGTGAATGAAGGAGATAATTGTGGCAGAGGCTCGTCCCAGGGAAGTCTCTCTTAGCTTTGCATCATGTATTTTAATCAATGGAATCACCCACTTGTAATTAACTTGGCAACAGCGGTCTTGTCAACTGACCTTTCTGTTTGATGGAACAATTATAATTACACTGTCACTTCAGTCTGGTTTAACAAACAACCAGAAAATGTTCTTTAATAAGCTGCCATGTCGAGATGGCAGTTTACGGCAGTTTTAAAAGAATGCTTAATCGGAGTTAATTAATACCGTGTAATCTACCAGAACTAATGGAAACTTTCAACAATGCTGGTAAGTTGTGGACACCGCACCTGACAACGCAGCAACGTTACAAGTGGCACATCTGTCACAATGGAAATGACAGAGAGGAAAAATCATAATGAAGACCCTGCATAAAGGTTGTGTGGCATAAATCTCCATTTCCAAAGCAAAGCATTGATTCTGTGACAGAACCTTTCTGTTGAACGTTGTGCGGTTGAACCTAGAAACAAATGAACAACCAAATGTGCAACTCAATGCTTATGGGCATCCATGTACAAGGCACAACAATGCACAATGCGTACAATGCATCTATGCTCATCCAAGTGCATTGTGCATCTTGAATTGAATGCAGATGTTTCATGTTGGACAAAAATGTCTAACCACTTATAGAGGAATTTACAAATTGGTTCCTTGAGACCACGTTTGGGGATAAAAACAGTGACACGTGGAGGAAATAATAGTCACACTTCATTCTGCTTTGGTCAGATCTCATATGAAATAATCCTGTTATTCTGGTCACAAGAATTCGAGAAGGTGATGGAGAAGCTGGGAAGTGTTCAAAGAAGGGCAATCAAAATGATCAAAGGTCTGGAAACCATGAATCTCTCTGAGGAGCAGCTAAGGAACTGAGAATGGTGTAGACCAATGTAGCATATCTTATGTAAAGGAGCTAATAACGACTGCCACCAATTTGTGAAGATGCAACCACCAAAGACTCAGGGAGGACCTTTTACTTTTTTTCTTTCTTCTTCTTATTCACTTTAGATGGTAGCGTAACTTGGTTTATAATATATGTGTCAGAGGCTTAGATGTTAGAAGAACAATAACAAGTTTATTCAGGCACAGAGCTTAGTGGTTACAATGTTGTTTCTCACTTGGAGGTATTTTTTTATTAACAGTTACAATACTAGAATGAGATGAGTCAAACTCTCTAAAGTGTCACTTCTTTTACTCAAAGTAGCCAGAACTTCTTTCTTTGCTACTTTTAAACTGCAGTCACCCCTGTGATATACGATCACAGATTCTCTGTTCCTTACCAGGACACAGACTACATTAAATAAGTCACCAAACTTATTTTAAACAGACTCAAAATGACCAATTGAGTCTCCTTGATCCCCTCAACCTAGGATCAATCTTCCCTGTGCCTCATCAGAGCACAGACTGACTCTCTTTTTTAAACTCTGCACTTCTTCAACAAAACGGCAGTTGGCTCCACCTACTTCTCCATGGCAACCAGCCTCTGAGTGCTGAGAGGCAATAACTGTAATACGTACCCTTTTAAAACACACAATTAAACATAACATCTGTAAACCAAAAATTCGTACTTCATTACAAATTTATATTTAACAATATTTAATAATGTCCCCTGTGATCTTGCAAACAAACTTGTATAGTGTGGTCTGGACAATACTACTGTTAAGTGGATTTGTAATTGATTGAGCGACTGAACCCAAAGAGTGTTTCCCTCCATTGTATCCTCGTCATCCTGGAAATAAGGGACTCTTTGGGTGCCATGAAGAGGGTTCGGTCCTGTGCCTTTTAGGGTGATTCAACGTTTTTATTCATGCCTTGGATGAAGGTTTAGAGGCCAGGTGGATCACGTTTGCCGAATTGGGAGGGAGAGCTAATACTCCAGAGAACAGAATCAGAATTCTGCTTAACAGATTGAAGCACTGATTGGCCAAAATTAACAAAATACATATCAACAAGAACAAGTGTAAGATACTACACTTAGGCTGAAAAAAATGCAATGCAAAGATACAGAATGGGTGATGCCTGGCTTGACAACAGTCCATGTGAGAAAGATCTTTGTGGACAACAAGTTGAACCCGAGCCAAGAATGTGATGCAGCACCTGAAAAAGCCAATGGGATTCTGGGCTGCATCAAAAGGAGTCTAGTATCTAGGTTGAGGGAAGTCATGGTGCCTCTCTCTTCTGCGTTGGTTAGACCTTTTCACCTGGAATGACCCAGTATCCAATTCTGGGCCCCACAATTCAAAAGAGACATTGACTCTAAGCCGGAAGGGGTCCGGAGGATCAAAGGTCTGGAGACCATGAATAATCCTTCTGAGGAGCATCTTAAAGAATTAGGACTGTTTAGCCTCAAAAGACAAGGTTGAGAGGAGACATGAGAGCCATGTATAAATATGTGAAAGGGTGTCATAAGGCAGAGGGAGCAAGCTTGTTTTCTGGAAACTAGGATTCAATTGAGCCATGGGTTCAAATGACAGGAAACAAGATTCCACCTGAACATTAGGAAGAACTTCCTGACTGTGAGAAGGGCTGTTCAGCAGTGGAACTCTCTGCCTCGGAGTGTGGTGGAAGCTCCTTCCTTGGAAGCTTTTAAACAGAGGCTGGGTGGCCATCTGTGAGGGGTGCTTTGTTTGCGCTTTTCCTGCATGGCAAGAGGTTGGACTAGGTGGCTCATGTGGTTTCTTCCAACTCTAGGATTCTATGATTTCTTTCAAGCCAGGTGTCTCCCGTCCAATACGCGTGCATTTCATTTTCTCTCCCTTTGAATTCATTGTGTTAGTCTTGGCCCAGCTGTCTAATCTCTTGAGGACATTTTGGATCCTGATCCTTTTCTCTGGAGTATCATCTACTCTTCCTAATTTGTTGTCATCTGCAAATTTGATAAGGATTTTTTTTCTTGTTGTCCATTCTTTCATGGCCAGGAGTTTGACTAGATTATCCGTTTGGTACTTTCAGTTTCCAAGATTCTTTTATTCTATATATGTAAGACACAAACTGGATAAAGGGCTGTGATATTTACTATGTATTTTGTGGGCGGGGACACATATTAGTATTCCTGTTGAACTCTGAGATGAGTACTAGGCAAATTGGTACATTTTCCGAATATGAAAAAAAGGATCTCGGAGATAATCCTTAGAGGAAAGCAATTTGCAAAAAGCTGTGCTGGTCTGTTTCAGAATAAAAATAAAGGCATTAAGTGATCAGAAGGGAGTGTTACAGCACCTTTAACATGTCAACAATTAAATAAATGCTCAATGGCTGAAACTCTGTTTGTGTCTTGTCTATTTGCAAGTTCTCTTACAGAAGCAGCTGGAGATTTTTGTCTGATGTGGACTGGCTTTATTCCATTGAAGGTTGTCAAAATGGAATTCCTCATGTACTGCCACTGCACATATGTATCCTGCATACAGATTTTATTTATTTTATTTTATTTACAGTATTTATATGCCACCCTACTCACCCCGAAGGGGACTCAGGGTGGATTACAATAAACATATATAATATGGCAAACATTTAATGCCATCAGACAAACAACATACAGCATAGACACACACAGAGGCAATTTAACATTTCCAGCTTCATGAGGGTATGCTTGATTCCGGCCACAGGGGGAGCTGTTGCTTCATCGTCCACTAGTGACACCGAGTGCTGTACTTCCTCATTCTTTCCCCCGTGCTGCTGGCAGTTTTATGGTGTTGTAAATTAGTTAAATTAGCCTCCCACATTAAGCGTACCTAAATTTCCTAGTTGACAGATGCAACTGTCTTTCAGGCTGCTTAGGTAAACAGCAAGCTGGGCTATTTAATGGTCGGGGGCTTAACCCAATGCGGACTTCGAACTCATGACCTCTTGGTCAGTAGTGATTTATTGCAGCTGGTTACTAGCCAGCTGTGCCACAGCCCAGCCCGTTCAACATCACAAGTCACTGACAAGATGGTATTGCATAACTGATACATAATTCCTTAGCCAAGATCGTAGAATCACTGACTAGGAAGAAACCACAAGTCTAACCCCCTTCTGCCATGCAAAAAGACACTATCCTGCGATGTATGGTGTTAATGAAACTGTATGAAAGGTGTATGAATGGAGTCCAACAAAGACTGAAGACACCATCCTAAGACTGAAGCCTGGAAAAATACAAAAGGAGGTGAAGAATTCATGAACAGCTGAACTGGGATTAGAAAGTTGATGGGAACTTCTGATTTCTTGAACTCTTGGTTGAAAACAACTTGTTTACACAGTCAAAGACAATGATTCTTTAAGTTTAGGAAGCAAACACAATGCACCTTTATTTAGAAGGAAAACTAACATCTGTCTGGAACTGATGGAGTCAGCAAGTTTTAGAAGGCAAAACAACTTGTCAATCATTTCCAACTTTTTGGAGCAACAACAGCAGAAAAATGCTACTGTATATAAGAGACCTTTTTACTATCCAAAAGTGTAGTGGACAGTGGAGTTTGATTACCCGCCTCTTTCTTCGAGGGAGATGACCTTCATTTCAGATGACTATTATTTCAGATGACCTTTAATCAAAGCAGTATTGAGTGAGACTGTCACCTTCTTTGATTTCCCCAGTGGTTGTGTAATATACAGGGTGTTTCAAAAAGAGGCACCTGATTTGAAATGCGGTATCTTTCCTGTCAGGGGATTGGTGTGTGATTTATAGTTTTCCAATTACCCCCTCCCTGGAAATGCTGCACACTGGACAAAGTGCCACAGAGGCAAGCAAAAACATAGCAGAGTTCATACACAGCAACAAGAGTTTTGCTTAGTTAACCAGTCTTATCAGCAGAGTATAACTGCAACATCTGATTTCTTAGGCATACTGTTTATGAAACTCATAGATTATTTTCATCCAAAATATCAGGAGGTTTTAATCTGGCAATCCCAAGGGGATGTCCCCCCCCCCCACAAGGGTCTTCCTTCTTCCAGGGGCACACCAAGAATGGGTAATGTGGAAGTCTTTCAACAGACTGAGAAGTGGAGTGGGCAGGTCAAAAGACAACCTGGCAAAATGGCACAACCTAGAAGAATCCTCTGTCAGGGCGGTGGTGGGCAAGAGCAGGGAGCCAGGTGGAGAGATGAATTACTACCGCTGCCCTGACTTGTTGATGACCTTCTCCTCATCCGTCAGACCACTTAAGCAGCTGGCAAAAGTAGCAATGACAAACGACACCTCAGTCATAGATTTACTGCTGATCCCAGCGGTACTAGGCTTTATTTACAAAACTATATACAACTCCAAACACCATCACTCTCCGGGCACATGTTCCCCAGCAAGGGAAAAACATGGCATGTCCATTCACCAAGCCGAGTCTCTAATCAGTGCTCACAGGCACATCCCACATTCCACAGTTCATGACGAATGTTCCGTCCTGCAGTTGAGTTGGAAGTCTTGACCCATTGGCCCTGCAAGCTATCAATCATGGCTGGCATGTAATTAACTCTTGCGCTGCTGGAAAGCTTGCCGGAACACAGATGCACGATCCAACAGCATACAATTGATCTAACATTTCACTCAATAACAATAAAACACACTAACATCCTCCACCTTGTACAACTGTGGAGCAGAATAAACAACTCTGCATCTGCATTGCCCGCAATGCCCAGACTCATGTTTAAAGCTACAGACAATGCAGTCGCTGTTGTCAGTTTTTGGTCTAATACTATTTAGTAGCTTGTGACCCTTTCATTTTATCGGTTTTAAACTTATCTATTTATGCAATGCTTTTGACACAGAATAAATAAATTGGTAGTCTCCATCCCAGGCACTAGCCAGGTCTCACAGTATTTACTTTCTCAGATCAGGTGCGATTTGGAGCCTTTCGGGTAGTGGTTCTCAATCTGGGGTCTCCAGATGTTTTTGGCCTTCAACTCCCAGAAATCCTAACAGCTGCTAGACTGGTTGGGATTTCTGGGAATTGAAGGTCAAAAACATCTGGGGACCCCAGGTTGGGAACCACTACTTTAGGGTATGTAGGTACCATGGACAAATTTGTAGAAAAACCACATCTCCTGGTCTGAGAACCCAAGGCTTCAGGAGAACAGTTGCTCGCATCTTTATGTGCTTATATACACTCAATGCATCCCTAAAGAGTGCCAGTCCATGAGTGTGAAATTACCCTCCTCAAGCTCTTTAAGTTCAGTAGAGGGTTTTGAATAGAGGCAGGATGGCCATTAGTTGGGAGAGGATGGATTGTGTCTTCTGAATGGACAAATGGGGTGGGACTGGATGTCCACAAGGTTAGGATTTTGTGTGTTATTTCCAGACCCTGTCCATCAAAGCCCCTTTCCATGCTCCTTGTACTCAACTCCCATCATCCAAGCAAAGCCTTGCCCTCTGCAATTGACGCAAAGGTGTTTGCGTTGGGCGTTGCACCGTTCAACTGGAAGGCTGTAAAATCGTGACATGCCGAGCCCTTCCGCCTTTCTTCATCGCCTCTTTTTCCTCTTCATTTCCTCTGCTCATTGTACTTATGACATCTTTAAGGGTATTTTTAAATTAATTTACGGCGCCTGTCAACAGGAGTAAAAAAAAAATTATATATATGCAATCGTCATATTGAGTTCCTCTCTGCGAGAGAAGCATTGCTCATTCTTCCTTGAAGGGAGTAGATTATAAAAACTGTAACCCATAAAGCAATTGCTAACTTGCCTTTTTTATGCTCCTTTGAGCCTGTCCCTGTATTAATGGGAGGGATTCAGAGTTTAATATTTTTAAATAAATATGGATGGAGAAACAGGAACATCTAAGTGGAAACTATGGGCTGCGTAGATGCTAAAAAATGAGTAAATGGACAATGCTGTCAAAGGAGAGAGATACCTTTGGCAGCAAATGTAAACTTGTTTTTGCACTGTAAAATAAACGTAGTTTGACACCACTTGACTGCTATGGCCACATACTACGAATCATGGGTGTTGTAGTTATAAGAGTTGATGCTATGGAGGAATGAGTGTGGAACTTGGTGGATCACAATATGCTGTATGGCTCTGACGAGTGAGAAATGTGTGGCCTGCTGTATTGTGAACTCTTGGGGCCATTTCTGTGGCTACTCAGACTTTCCTAAGTTCAAAAATGCCCTTCATGTCATCTAGGACCTTGTTATACGTACATATACAACATTTATTATGCTCTTTGGCTACCAGTGCCCATGGGTCCTATCACAGGATGCAAGGTCTAATGTACTGTCGAAGGCTTTCATGGCCAGAATCACTGGGTTGCTGTGAATCTTTCAGGCTGTCTGGCCATGTTCCAGAAGCATTCTCTCCTGACGTTTCGCCCACATCTGTGGCAAGCATCCTCAGAATTGGAAATTAGGCAAGGGAGGTTTATATACCCTGTTTCCCTGAAAATAAGACATCCCCAGAAAATAAGACCTAGTAGAGGTTTTGCTGAATTGCTAAATATAAGGCCTCCCCCGAAAGTAAGACCTAGCAAAGTTTTTGTTTGGAAGCATGCAGGATTGGTAAATGTACATACCATAGATTGTTGTACATTGAAATACAGGTAGTAACAAGAAATAATAGGGCAGCTTACACAGGGACAAGCCCAACAACAACATAAATTTACATACAAACCGAAATTTAAAATAGTAATTTAAAAACAGTATAGCAATAAAATATAATATAGAAATTCTTGAAAGGATTCACAGTTTGGTTATGCTGGTTTGTGATGACAACTACTGTACAGTAGATAATAAATTTTCATTTTTAAAAAAAATTCAGCCATAAATGTGAATTCTTCTTTGTGGAAAAATAAGACATCCCCTGAAAATAAGACCTAGCACCTCTTTGGGAGCAAAAATTAATATAAGACACTGTCTTATTTTCGGGGAAACAGGGTATCTGTGTACTCTTGTTTGTTGGGGGCAGGTGTGGATAATTAATCACCTTGATTAGCATTTGATGGCCCTGTGGCCTCAAGGCCTGGCTTCTTCCTGCCTGGGAGAATCCTTTGTTTGGAGGTGTTAGTTGTCCCTGATTGTTTCATGCCTGGAATTCCTCTGGTTTCTGAGTGTCGCTCTTTATTTACCGTCCTGATTTTAGAGTTTTATTAATATTGGCAGCCAGATTTTGTTCATTTTCATAGTTTCCTCCTTTCTGTCGAAATTGTCCACATGCTTCTTGTGGATTTCAATGGCTTCTCTGTGTTGTCCGACATGGTGGTTGTGAGAGTGGTCCAGTATTTCTGTGTTTTCAAATAATATTCTCTGTCCAGGTTGGTTCATCAGGAGCTCTGCTATGGCTGACTTCTCTGGTTGGGTTTCATGTCCCTTGATCCATGTCCGGGCAATGCTGCTGCATTTGGGCCCGGGCTGTGGCGCAGGTGGGAGAGCAAGCCAGCTGCAATTAACTGCAATGAATCACTCAAACTCTGGTCATGAGTTCGAGGCCTGCTCGGAGCCTATGTTTGTCTTGTCTTTGTTCTATGTTAAAAGGCATTGAATGTTTGCCTATATGTGTAATGTGATCCGCCCTGAATCCCCTTCGGGGTGAGAAGGGTGGAATATAAATGCTGTAAATAAATAAAGAAATTATGTAGATTTCTTGTCCACAGCTGCATGGTATGCGATGGACTCCTGCAGAGGGGAGAGGATCCCTCTTGTCCTTTGCTGAATGTAGCATTTGTTGGATTTCCTTGGTGGGTCTGTAGATAGTTTGTAGGTTGTGCTTCTTCATCAGCTTCCCTATGTGGTCAGTGGTTCCCTTGATGTATAAGAAGACTTTTCCTCTGGGTGGATCTTTGTCTTTACTCTTGTGTCTTGTTCTTGGCCTTGCAGCTCTTCTGATGTCTGTGGTGGAGTCTCCATCGGCCTGCAGAGCCCAGTTGAGGTGGTTTAGTTCACTTTCTCCCACCCTGGACCTTACACAGATATATATCAATCTCCCCTTGCCTAGTTTCCAACATACCTCACAACCTCTAAGGATGCGTGCCTCAGATGTGGGTGAAACATCAGGAGGGAAAGCTTTTTGAACATGGCCATACAGCCCGAAAGACTCACAGCGATCCAATGCAAGGTCTGTTTCGTTGGACACTTGTAGGCAAAGGATCTGCTGCAAGTACTTTTTGAAAAATGGGAAACAATATTCTTTAATGACATCACATGCATCAGAAGTACAGTTTCTAATGATGAGTAGAACCATCTGCATCCCATCTTCTCATTTTGCCCAATCTCCTTTGTCAAAACAGCCAGAGAAAGACCGTGAACAAAGACATAAGTGTCTTCAACTTTCCCACTATTGTTTCCTGTATATTCTGTGCAGCTCTACAAGAACAGAGGCCCAAATTTGTGTGGTTGCAAAGATAGACTGTGATAAAGGGGAACATGGCATGGCTTGGGAGGAGTCATCTCTCAGCTGTGTGATAAGTCTGATGTGCATTATTCTATTACATATGGAAAGGAAGGAAATGTGTGGGATGGGGTGAGTATTAGGTATCTAGTCCTCATCTACCATTCTTAAATGGTGGCTGCCTCCTTAAAATGCATTTTCTGAGGTGTGTGTGAGAAGGTCCCTTGAACGTGCTGAGATAATTTTACCGTGCTTTTTGCCCATGCCAGAGAAAATAAAATAAAAATAAAGCTCTATGGGAGATGGCATTATAGTGGTATGAATGTGGGATTAGATGTAAGAGAGTAGAGCTTGAATCTCCACTTGGATAAGGAAAAACCATGGAGTGACTTGGCAAGTCACCATCTCTCAGCTTCATAGGAAGACAATGGGAGACCTCCTCTGAATAAATGCTGAGAGTCAGCCTTGGGCCAAGGCAGAACTCTAGCAGACCAGGCTTTGCATCTTCTCTGCTCATTCATGGAAAATCACTGGGTGCCTTTGGATAAGTCAAACTATTTTCAACTCAGAAGACAGAATGGCAAACCCTCTCTGAATACATTTCAGCAAGAAATGGAGACATCATAAGTTGAAGTCAATATCAAAGTATTTTTATAGTATCAGAAGTGACTTGAGAACATACTGCAAGTCGTTTCTGGTGGGAGAGTATTGGCCATCTACAAAGACGTTGCCCAGGGGACACCCAGATGTGTTACTATCCTGTGGAAGGCTTCTCATGTCAAAGTATGTAACAACAGCAGAGGCTCCATCAAGTAACAGCAACTTTTAGGAAGAAATGTAGATCTGGAAGCTAATAAAGTCGCCAGAGCTTGTGATGGGAACCCCAAACTCCACATGAATATGGACTAGAAAGTCCATATTCCACCTTCTCAGGAGTCAAAGTGTTTGGTGGAATGTATGGCATTTCTGGTCATCTCCAGAGGAAGGGAAGGTCCATAGGTTCAGCAATGGAACAAAGAGAAGCCGACATGAGGAATGGCTTTCAAACTGGCTAAAGCATTCCATGGTCGATCAATATCCTACTTCAGGCTTCCATTCTCTCTATAATAGAACTGTCAGAGTTACATGTTTGCTGTGCACATTTCCACAGAAAGTTGTCATCTGACAAAATTTTGATAAGGTCCATTTCCCCCCTTTTTATTTGAATCTTGCGGTCACTGAGGAGAGGAAACTAAATTGATTTGCACAAAGTGTTGATAAAGATTGTAATACTCCCTTTTCAAACAAGTAGACATGGACTTCAGCAAGAGAAAAAAGAGATGCTATCAACGTCAATTAAGACGTGGGGAAAGAGAATAGAGCCTTCTGGTGGAACTGGGGACATTATCTTTTATGGAAGGAAAGACGTCATTGCAGTCAACATGAAAGGGAGGGGAGCCATAGAACAGGAGAAGTGCAGAGGTGGAAGGGATCCCAAGAGGCATCTAGTCCAACCCTTTGCAAGCACAGGAATCCATGGATGAAGGAACCCTGGGAGATGACCAATTCATGATCAGTTGCAAACTACTTATTCTTCAACAGAAGAACAAGAGGGATGACAAGAGGTATGAAGAGCAAACACAGGCTAAAAGACCAAGGGAGTTGGTCAAGTTGATGAAGAGAAGAACAAGGGGTGATGTGACCACTTTCTTTATAGAATCATAGAATAGTAGAGTTGGAAGAGACCTCATGGGCCATCCAGTCCAACCCCCTGCCAAGAAGCAGGAAATCTCATTCAAAGCACCCCCGACAGATGGCCATCCAGCCTCTGTTTAAAAGCCTCCAAAGAAGGAGCCTCCACCACAGTCTGGGGGAGAGAGTTCCACTGCCGAACAGCCCTCACTGTGAGGAAGTTCTTCCTGATGTTCAGGTGGAATCTCCTTGACACAGGACGTGACAGTCCTTAATTACCTCAAGGACTGTCACGGAGAGGTATAAGTTGTCTTCATACCAGATGAAGAGCTGGTAAAAGCACCAGGGGCTGGGTTTGAGGGATGCAGCTCCCAGCAGCACTCAACCTGCAGCCTTTGGTAGCCCAGCGGCTGACCCTGAAGCTAGCAGCTCCCAGCAAGTTCAAGATGAAAGTATCAAATTGGTAGAGTGATGTCAAGAAAGGGAGGGGCTTTGCTAACAAATGCATGCACAGCATGCTCAGTAATCAAAGAACAGCAGAGAATGAGAGGTTGGGCTATACATCCAGCAGCTGTAATTTGACTCACTGTTGCTGGCAACTAGGCTTGTGCATGGACTCGGGTTGGTTGGTTCCCTTCGGCCTATCTGGCTTGTTCAGTTTGTTCTGATGGCCATAACGGCAATGGCTCAGCCTCCATTTGGGTCTGGGGGGGGGGGGAGGCACCTCTCCAGGGCCTGCAAATCAAGAGAAAAGAAAGGGCCTTTTAAAGGAAGCCCAGGGTAGGATAGCTCCAGATCATCACTCTTCTTTCCCTGAGAAGTGGGGGAGCCTCCTTAAAATAATGGAAAGCTGTGTGCTGCAGGGAGAGAGTGCCACTTTAACTAAGCATTAAACCCAGTCTCCTCTACAGACAGAAGGGAAAGGATCACAGAAAGAATGGTATCTTAACTATGATGCTTTTATTCCAGGCCTTAATGAAGGATATAAGGACAAACAATGCCTAAAATAGGGTTGTATGGCCATGTTCCAGAATTATTCTCTCCTGACGTTTCGCCCACATCTATGGCAGGCATCCTCAGAGGTTGTGAGGTATGCCTAAAATGATGGGTGTGATGCCTCATGGGCCTTGTAGTCCTGTTCCTAGTGCCATCGAGGCAGATGAAGACGAAAACATGGGGTTTTCGCCGGTTCAACAAGAGCCGGAGTCCTTTCACCTGCCGGATGTTGATGTTTGTACCCAAGAATTCAGTAAAACAGACCTTGGACATTCCTCGCCTCCGTTCCCTAGAAAAGAATCCTATTGTGCTGACAGAGGAGTCAGGGAACAGAATCGCAGGAGTTTACGGATTGCTGCCAAACAACAGGCTGATTAGACCTGCTTCCCTTGGGAAATTCTAAGGAGTCTTGCATCTGGACAAAGTTGGGTTTCGCTTCCCGTTCTCTAGGGAAAGAGATTGTTGGCGGGAAAACGAGACCCCAATATAGGTGCCTGACGCGGGAGAATCTTTGCGGAGTCAACCGAGCTGCTTCAGGAGTGAGATCGTGTGTGGACTTTGTAACCCCAGTTCCTTGCTTCCCGGATCAAGAATTCAAGCACTGCCTTGCCTTGCTGTTTAACCACGGACCTTGTTCTAAGATTCACTGTTTGCCTTGTTCCTAGTCACGGACCTTGTTCCACGTTTCACGTTTTGCCTTGTTTCCAGTCACGGACCTTGTTAAAGCCTTGTTGTCAAGCTTCCTTGGACTCCTAAGACTCTGGCTTTTTCCCACTCTATTGCCTGGTAATAGTGTGTGTTTCGGTATTGGATATAAACTTTGAACTCTAATATCATTTATTGGACATTGCATTTTTGGACTATATTTGACCTTATTTGAAAGGTCTGCTTCTGAACTATATTCTTCACTTGTTTTTATTACTTTTATATATTTCATTAATAAAGATATTAGATAGAGATTGGCCTCCGTGTATGGTTCTTGGTGCCCTGCTGCCTGGGGTCTGACAACGGGAAGGGGAGCCTGGGAAGTCCCCCGCCCATAATGGGTCAGATAGAAAACAAATCTTTCAGCTTCCCGGATTGAAAACTGATTTCTGTCCTCCCAAACTCAGGAGGCTCCTGAAAACTGGATTGGGACCCCCACAGAAATCTGGGACACTGAAACAGATCGCAGTATACCCATATTGCACAATCCTACTGGCAGCTGGCCTATCCTGCAATGTCTTGCTCTTGTTTCTGTATATTCTGATCTGGCTTCCACATCATTAATCTTCTGGATCATCCAAACAGACTCCTTGACTAATCTCCTTGACTCCAGACTCTTCTGGTTACATCTCTGCTCATGCTACTTCTATTCTCTGGTAACTTATTTTGCTTGAACTTTGAGGGGAAGTCCAGATTGTGTTTCTGATTGGAGAAACAACCCTGGCTGCTACTCAAATTTGGACATAAGGGTCTTGTTCAAAAAAGGTTGGAACCCATGGCCCATAAGGCCACTTCCAACTCTATAATTAATCAGCTACTTCATCTTTTGTGGTTTTAGGATGAATCAAAGTCATAAGACCTTAAAACCACCACCTAGAGATTATCTGCTGCTGGGGACGCTCCAGCTGAAGATACTTCTCTGAGGAGGGGATTGACTTTGATGATCCAGGAAGTTCTTTCCAACTGTATGATTTCTCATCATCTAGTTGCTGTGAGAGGTGGTTGCAGGGCCTCTAGTTGAACACATCAGTGGAAGGCCTTCCTTGTTCTTTTGGCTTGTGAACACCTAGAAACCCTTAAGCTGTGTCCAGAAAAACCATTTCTACCAAAGAACTTCCTCTCCATGCAGAAGGTCCAGGGTCCAATCTTTGCATGTTTCACTGGAAAAGGAGCAACCAGGAGACTCAGGATGGGGAACTTAGTGTGCCTCCATCCATGGAGAGTTGATGTATTGAGCAGGTGGACCAGCAATGTGATGTGGTCTAAGGAAATGTTCCTTTATGGACTTGCTTACATGCTGAGCCCCCGGCCTGCTGGCTCCACACCTCCATACCTTTCTCCTATTCCTGATGCTTCTAGAGCAAACTTCCAAAGGAATTTGTTAGCAGGGCGAAAACTCTGGGGTAACATGTACCTCTTAGTTAATGAGGTTCTCTCATTTTTCCATTGCTTGAACAACAGGAGAGATTTAGGAGTTGTCTGTGGGCTCAGGCAGACCTGGAAATGCAATTTGCCGGCAATAGGCGACCAGAGGGTGCTTGGCACAAAGCACATAATTGCTTTAACAGATGCAGGCAAAGTGTACGGTTTGGCACATATAATAAAACTCCAAGCCATTAGCTACCAATATAGAACTCCATCGAGGCCTCCTACCGGGAGTTGAGCCTGGGCCAATGACTCCATGTTGGTGCTGCTTCATCTTTAAACAAAACAAAGGCAGCAGTGAAGAGTAACTGTGGGATCTCACCAAGGATGCCTATACAATCAAGGAGATGGTTTCCAGATATAATTAGTTCTCCTTCAGGAGGCCTGCAGAACATTTGAGCCAGCCAACCAAAGCCAATTCAACTTCCTCTCCTGCCATTTGCTAGATTGGCCCCATGCTTTGTTGTTATTGCATCCCTTCAAGCAATTCCTGACTCCTGGCAACCCTATCAGGGTTTTCCTGGGAAGATTTGCCCAAAGAGCGTTTGCTATAGCCTTCCTCAAGGCAAAGAGTGTGTGACTTGCCCAAAGTCATCCAATGGGCTTTCATGGCATGGAAGGGTTTCGAACCCTAGTCTCCAGAGCCCAAGGCTGCATCTGCACTGCGGAATTAATGCAGTTCGACACCACTTTAACTGCTATGACTCAATGCCAAGGAATCCTGGAAATTGTAGTTTGGTGAGGCACCAGAACTCTTTGGGAGATAAGACTCAAAACGACGACTCCCACGATTCCATAGCAATGAGTTCTGGCAGTTAAAGTGGAGTCAGATTATATCAATTCTTCAGTGTAGATGCACTTCTTGTCCAAAACACCACAACACATTGGTTCTTTACCCATTTTTACATGTCCTAATTATACTTTTTAAAAAACTTTTCACAATATATACAGTATCACAGCACAGCTATACATCACAATTTAAAACTAAATTTAGAGCTAAACCCTTCCTTTTCAGACAGGCTTTTAAAAGAAGAATGCTTTAAGGACTGAGTTGGGGTATACTGTGTGATATTTTATGTTTTTTAAAGAGGTTTTTAATGTCTTTATGATTTCAAAATAGTGGTTGGTTTAATTCTATTTTAATGTTTATAGTCTTTAGGTTCTATATTGTACATTGCATTGTTTTTAACACAGTCTCCACTTTGAGTGTAGGAGTCTCTGTTAAAGGAAAAAGCAGCATACAAACAACAACAACAACAACAACAATTTGGGAAGGGGTAGGGTGGATGAGATAAAAATAAAAAATATGCAATTTTTGGAAATAAAATTAAGAAGGCCTTTGAGCCTTTGGTGGCTGACAGCACGTGGCTGGTGATCCTTTTTTAGGCTTAATAGCTAAGGCTGAGAGTCAGCAACAAGTGGAGAGTGTGCCTATACACGCACACATTGGATGCAGTGATTGTGCATTGGAGAAGTGCAACACTGCATTGTAGAATAGGCAAAGAAATTGGAAATGTACGATTGCAATGCAAAATGCATACTTGCATATGCGAAGCAGGATGGCACTTTCATGCAAGGGCACTGCAGGCTGAATTCCACAGGAAACTGAAATCTGAGGCCCCATCATTCATCTTTTTTGGTGGTTAACTAAGGACCGTGCCTGGTGAGCAATATGGCTTAATTCAATTTGGACAAAAGGGCTGCAATGTACTAAATATATAAAATGGGGCAGTGGTGGTGCAATGGGTTAAACCCTTGTGCTGCTGAACTACTGATCTGAAAGTTGGCCGTTCGAAGCAACGGGATGGGGTGAGCTCCTACTGTCAGCCCTAGCTCCCGCCAACCTAGCAGTTCGAAAACATGCAAATGTGAGTAGATCAATAGGAACCGCTTTTGGTAGGAAAAGGCAAAAAGACACTCCATTCATGCCAGCCACACGACTAGGAGGTGTCTACGGACACAGGCTCCTTGGCTTGCAAATTGAGAAAGAGCAGAGATGAACACTGCTTCCAGAGCCGGAAATGAAAGGAGAAGCCTTTGCCTTTGTCTGTGTATTTGTGTCTCATTGTATGTCACTGTAACAAGACATTGAATGTTTGCCTGTGTCTCAGGGTTGTGGTGTGTTTTCGGGGCTGTATGGCCATGTTCCAAAAGCATTCTCTCCTGACGCTTCACCCACATCTATAGCAGGCCTCTGAGGATGCCTGCCATAGATATGGGTGAAACACCAGGAGAGAATGCTTCTGGAACATGACCATACAGCCTTGAAAAGACACAACAACCCTGTGATTCCTTCCATGAAAGCCTTTGACAACATTTTGCCTGTGTCTGTTTTTATATACTTTAATCCGCTCTGAGTCCCCTCGGAGAGAAGGGCAGAATATAAATAAAGTATTATTATTGACACAACGACATTGTATGACACAGCAAACAAGATAGATATGCTGGATTTTGTATTATTATTATTATTATTATTATTACATCTATTCATATAATGGATTACAATCTATATATATATAAATGTTCTGACCATTTCTGCCTTAAAGTAAACAGCGAAACTAAACACCCAAAACCCATGAAACTTGGCCACAAAAGACATGGTCATCCCCGCTGTGTTTAGACATAAAAAAACCCAAGAAAAATAAAGTCCTAATTAGAGGGAGAGGATTAATTGTTTTTCCCATTGCTACCAGTTAGAAGGCTAAGCTCCGCCCACTTTGTCTCCTAGCAACCCACTCAGCTATTTAATGGCACCCAGGGCCTCTTCAATCAGGCCTCTTCCACACTGCCTATAAAATACAGATTATCTGATTTGAACTGGATTATATGGCAGTGTAGACACAAGGCCCTTCCACACAGCTATATAACCCATTTATAATCTTATATTATCTGCTTTGAACTGGATTATCTTGACTCCACACTGCCATATAATCCACTTCAGTGTGCATTTTATACAGCTGTGTAGAAGGAACCTCATATAATCCAGTTCTAAGCAGATAATATAAGATTATAAATATACAGTAGAGTCTCACTTATCCAACATAAACACCCCGGCAGAACGTTGGAGAAGCAAATATGTTGGATAATAAGAAGGGATTAAGGAAAAGTCTATTGAACGTCAAATTATGTTATGATTTTACAAATTAAGCACCAAAACATCATGTTATACAACAAAATTGACAGAAAAAGTAGTTCAATGTGCGGTGATGCTATGTAGTAATTACTGTATTTACGAATTTAGCACCAAAACATCACAATGTATTGAAAACATTGACTACAAAAACATTGACTACTAAAAGGCTGACTGCATTGGATAATCCAGAACATTGGATAAGCGAATGTTGGATAAGTGAGACTCTACTGTAATATGAAATAATTACTGTGGTATAATAATACAGAACAATATAATCTCTAAAACCAGGACAGTAAATAAAGAGCAACACTCTGAAAATAGGGAAATAGGGAATTCCAGAAAGGAAACAATCAGGGCCAGCTAACACTTCCCAACAAAGGATTCCCCCAGGCAGGAAGCAAACAGGCTTTAAAGCTGCAAGGCCATCAAATGCTAATCAAGGTGGTGGCTAATTGCAGCATTCATACCTGCCACACTGAGACCATTAATTGCTATTCAAACTGGCCAACCAAGGATTCTGCAAGGTAGAAAGCGGCCAGGCTTGCAAGCAGCAAGGCTATTCAGTGCTATTCAACCTGGCCAACCAAGATTTCCCCTAGATAGAAAACCCCCAAGCTCTGAAGCCACAAGGCTACTCTGTCCAATTCAACCTGGCCTAGCAAGGATGCCCTATGTAGAAAGCGGCCAGGCTTTTAAGCTGCAAGACTATTCAGTGCAGTTCAAGCTGGCCAAACAAGGATTCCCCTACAAAGCAAGTAGCCAGGCTTCAAAGCAGCTCTGTGATTGAGGGTGCTACTCCAGCTACTCCAGAAAACGGCCAGGCTTTGAGGCTGCAAGGCTATTCATTGCTATTCCACCTGGCCAACATATGATTCCTGTAAGCCACAGCAACGCGTGGCTGGGCAAAGCTAGTAAAAAATAAAATCCATACAAAAAGTCTAGCTAGATGGGGCCTGAGCCCTGAGGATTGTGGGATGCAGCCCATCTCGGGCTGTGGCGCAGGCTGGAGAGCAGCTGTAATGAATCACTGCAATGAATCACTCTGACCAGGAGGTCATGAGTTCGAGGCCTGCTTGGAGCCATGTTTGTCTTGTCTTTGTTCTATGTTAAAAGGCATTGAATGTTTGCCTATAAGTGTAATGTGATCCACCCCGAGTCCACTTCAGGGTGAGAAGGGCGGAATATAAATGCTGTAAATAAATACAGTAGACTCTCACTTATCCAACACTCGCTTATCCAACGTTCTGGATTATCCAACACATTTTTGTAGTCAATGTTTTCAATATGTCGTGATATTTTGGTGCTAAATTCGTAAATACAGTAATTACTACATAGCATTACTGCTTATTGAACTACTTTTTCTGTCAAATTTGTCGTATAACATGATGTTTTGGTGCTTAATTTGTGAAATCATAACCTAATTTGATGTTTAATAGGCTTTTCCTTAATGCCTCCTTATTATCCAACATATTCACTTATCCAATGTTCTGCCGGCCCATTTATGTTGGATAAGTGAGACTCTACTGTAATAATAAATCTGCTGGACGGCTGGCATTTGGGTCTGCAAATATTTCAAAAGTAAGCAACGTTCACCTGTGTCTCGGCTGCTGAAGTCAGTCCTTTGACGGTTAGCAAAATAGGCAGTGGAAGGTCTCCCAGCACCTGCAGCCTCAGTATGTGGATGTCCTCCATTAACTCACACTGCACTCCTTTTTGTCAAAACAGTGGCAATCGTTGCTTTGAGGCGGAGATCAATGGGACGTGGGGGCTCATTGAAGCTCGTTTCAGCCTCCTGGCACGACTTCAGACGACAGTGTTTTTACCATTGAGTTTCTGAAGCTGAGCGCTTGTTGCCTGGCGGATGCAGCAGGGGGTTGATGGTCAGATTCAGGCCCTGGGAGCCTTCCGAGAGGTTGGCCACCTGGCCGCTCTCTTACCTGCCAGAAGCCTGCCTTTTCTAATGATGGGAGCAGTTGCCGGTTTGGGCAACGCAGAATGCGGCTGAGCTGGCACCATTCTGGACACCTGCGCCTTTCTCCCTCTTTAATAAATCAAGTTTATTTCACCCCCTCACTTGTGAGAAGCAGGCGTGGAACCCTCTTTGAAGGGCAGTGTAGCCTTCTCAACCTCAAAATGAATGCATTTACTCTGAAACCAATAAATGCAAACATGCCACTTCTGTATCGTAATGTATACATTCCTAAGACACCAAGTAGGATCCGGTCGTGCCTTTTGTGCCGATACAGCTTGTTCAGGTGAATGAGATTTCTTTTGGTAAAAATGTCTCCAATTCTTTTTTAAATGACAACCTTGATGTGTCAAGACACTCCTCTGCCATCACAATGAAGAAAATGTGGACGGATTCTTTATATTACACACTGGGACGCCAAAGACTGGAAAGAATGAGTGGGCGGAGAGTTATAAAGAAGGAACCAAAGGAAAAAAGAAGAGCGTGGGAGGAACACAGTTGGGGAGACCAGGCGGAAAGACCATCCAGATACTGAACCCAGAATAGCCAGGCACAAGTTCAAATATTTCTAATAGGAAAGAGGTGTCTGAACAAACCAGAGCAATACCTGGCTAGTACTCTAAATGAATCCAAGTCTCCAGAGCCAGATGAACTACTTCCAAGAGTATTGAAGGAAGGAGCAGAAGACATTTCAGAACACTGGAAATAATCTTTGAAAGTTCTTGGAGAACAGGAGAAATCCTAGCAGACTGGAGGAGGGCCAGTGTCCTGTGACAGCGTGGGGGTCAGGGTGCGTGCTGGGTGGGTTTCTTCAAACTCCATCAATCATCTTCTCCAGCACCCTGATAAATTGGTTGCAATCGACTGCCACACCAATTCCTCTGTTAAATGTCAGACTCAAACACATCAGTAGTCTGAAGTCCAAACTTTTATTCAATATCTACAAACATATTTACAAAGCATAACAAAAGCCATCGCTCTGAGCTGGCATTCTTCTATAGCCTCTTGCCTCGGCAAGCACCAGCTCAACACACAGAGAGATAAGAAAAACACATTCCTCAGTCTGCAGGAAGTTCCGACCTCCGAAGCCGGAAATCATGCCTGATAGGTCATAGCAGTCACAACAGGCTGTCAGTCAAAACTAGCCTGCTGTTAACTGTTTCATTGCTGAAACACACACTCTTGCACAACAGCAGAAAACACTTGATTTACATTTCATACACATACAACCATAATCCAACATCCTGATCTTCAAGAAGGGTCAAAAAGAGGACCTAGAATCATGGAATCATAGATGGAAGAGACCTCATGGGCCATCCAGTCCAACCCCCTGCCAAGAAGCAGGAAATAGCATTAAAACACCCCTGACAGATGGCCATCCAGCATCTGCTTAAAAGCCTCCTAAACAATGACTGATGTCCAGTCAGATTGACATCAATGCCAGGAAAGATTCTGAAGCAGATCATGAGACTGCAATCACTTAGAAAGGAATGCTGTGATTACTACAAGTCAGCATGGATTCCTCAAAAACAAGTCAAGACAGACTCATCTGATCTCTTTCTTTGATAGAGTTCCAACCTTGGTGGATGCAGGAAATACTGTGGATGCAGCATATCTCGATTCCAGTAAGGCTTTCAACAGAGTTCCCCATGATCTTCATGCAAACAAGCTAACACATTTCCCACAACTGAATGATTTAAAGGAACAAAATGTGCCATAACATAATCGAATATCACTGAAGAGGTTGAGAGCCAGCAAGAACCCAGAGCCAGCAAGAGTCTGGTATTGGCCAACCTACATGATAACAGTGACAACCAATGTGTTGTCGAAGGCTTTCATGGCCGGGATCACAGGGTTGTTGTATGTCTTTCAGGCTGTGTGACCATGTTCCAGAAGTATTCTCTCCTGACGTTTCGCCCACATCTATGGTAGGCATCCTCAGAGGTTGTGAGGTATGGATAAACTAAGTAAGGAACTAACTAAGTAAGCGCCCAAACAAGAGTCAAAGAACATGAAAGGCACTGCAGACTAACTCAACCAGAGAAATCAGCCATAGCAGAGCATTTGATTAACCAGCCTGGACACAGGATATTATTTGAGAACACAAAAATGCTGGACCATTCCAACAACTATCATGTCAGACTACACAGAGAAGCCATTGAAATCCACAAGCATGTGGACAACTTCAACAGAAAGGAAGAAACCATGAAAATGAACAAAATCTGGCTACCAGTATTTAAAAAAACTCTAAAATCAAAACAGTGGATGGGAACCAACACTCTGAGGGCAGAGCACAGCTAATGACTAACAAAGGATGCCCCCAGGCAAGAGACAAAACATTTCCAATGCTAATTAGGGTGATTAACTGAAACATTAATGCTGGCTCCCAGTGACAAAGGACTCTTGCCACACCCTGGACTCTACACAGATATATATTCTTCCCTTTCCTTACTTAGTTTATCCATACCTCACAACCACTGAGGATGCCTGCCATAGATGTGGGCGAAACGTCAGGAGAGAATACTTCTGGAACATGGCCACACAGCCCGAAAGACATACAACAACCCAGTGACAACCAAGTCACTTAGACTGCCTGCTGGTAAGCCGATAGCAATTACATAGATCAGCTTGGTATATCTGTAGCAACAAATGCAGAATGAAAAGAGAAATGGAGTCATTACGTGGTCCCCATGTCTTGGTCTACATAGTCCCAAGGACCCCCAACCAGCTCCGATGCATGCAGAGGCCTTACCTGGAGAAATGTGGTGTCTAGTGGAATATGCGGTTTCAGAGACTGGTGGAGTCTTCTTCTCTGGAAGAAGTAGATGGCCACTGTTGGGGGTGCTTTGATTGTGCCTTTCCTGCATGGCAAGGGGTTGGACTGCAAGGCCCTCGTGACCTCTTTCAACTCTTTGATCCTATGATTCCACGCAAAAAAGTTTTAAAAAGATATCAAAAAAGCTGGAGCACCTCTAGAGGAAGTCAACCAAGATGGTCAAAGGTCTGGAAACCAAGCCTTAGAATAGGCATGGACAAACTTGGGTCCTCCAGGTATTTTGAAATTCAACTCTCACAATTCCTAACAGGCTGGCTGTTAGGAATTGTGGGAGTTGAAGTCCAAAACACCTGGAGGACACAAGTTTGCCCATGCCTGTCTTGGAAGAATGACGTAAAGAGAAGGGCATGTTTAACATGGAGAAGACTGAGAGGTGACATGATGGCCACTTTGAAGTATCTGAAGAGATGAGGTGCAACACATGGAGCACACATGCTATCTGCTGGTCCAGAAACTAGGACATGAAGGATCCAAATTATTGGAAACAAGAGCCCATCCATCCAAACATTAGGAAGGACATCTTGGGTGTAAGACCTGTTCAATGGTGGACTGGAGTGCCTCAGGGGTGGTGGACTTTCTTTCTATGGGGACCTTGGAGCAGAATAGAATGGCTCTCTATTGGGATTGCTTTACTTGTATAGTCCTGCACGACAGAAGGATGGACTAGATGGCTTTTCTGCCTCTGAGGTTGGAGTTGTGGCAGTGCCAGCACTTTCAAACATCTGCAGCCCTTTCCCCGTCCAAGCAAGAAATATTTCCAAGGGATGGAATGATAGAACGGAGAGCCTGCTGTGTGTATGTCTCCATTCTGGGTTGAAAAATACAGTGCCGTAAGCGTTATTATGATGGTTGGTTGGCTCCTGTTGAAACGCCTGAACTTGGCCCCACGAAGCTCAGAACCATTGAGGGAAATGATCTTCCTGCAACTGTCAAGGCAGCCGGGGAAAGAGAGGAGGCTGCAGGCGATTCTGTGGACACGTCAAAATGACAGATTAGGGGTGTTAAGTGACAGCATGGCTGTGGTCTTTCTTGAAGCTGACAAGTCTTGCTGAAAGTGAAGACAAGCTGCAGGGCGTCGCAGCTGGAGGCTGGTTAATTCAGGTCACCGGCTTCCACGCGGCTTCCTCAGATGCAGAGAGCAAACAGCCACCCAACCTCCTCCTGGGATGTGCCGGGTTTCATTCCCTCAAGATATTGGGAATGATTTTAGCCTGATGCAGAGACAGGACGACTGGGATGGGGAGCTTCTTGGTTGGGACGAGGAAAGGCTTCCTTTGGAAAGTTTCAAATGGCCTATCACAGCTTTGGGGCAGCAAATACACAAACAATTGGTTTGACATTTTGGGGAGGAATTCAAAGAGGCATCCAAGGCTTTCAGGGTCCCAAAAGTGGCCTCCAGGGACCACATGTGGTTCATGGACCACACTTTCCCCACCCCAGGTATAGACACACATCACCTGGCATCCTGTCAGTGGACTTGTTGGCCAATTGTTGCTAAGTATGCTTTGACTTATGGTGACACTATGAATGTGGATCTCCAAGACATGTGTGATAGTCCAGACTTGCAAACTGGGTTTCCCAGATTTAGGGCTCATGGACACCGGGCTGTTCAGCCTGGTGTAAATCTGCCCTGAAATAGCCCCAGATCCAGTCAGGGGTTGCAGCATTAGGAAGGTTGAGAACCACTGCCTTAGTCAATCCATTTCTAGTGCAGCCATCCTCTTTTCCTCCTGCCTTGCCTTCCCCTTTGCTGAGCATGATACTCTCTTCCAAAGAGTCATGCCATCTCATGATAGGTTTAAAGTACAATAGTATGAACACTTGGATGGGAAAATGCATAACATTTTGTTGAAGATAAATGGTGTTGTGGTAATCTCTGAGCGGTTAGACTCAATTTAACCCTCTCTGGGGGAGATTCCACCAAAAATCAGCAGAGTAGCAAAAGCAAAGCTTTCAAATGCAGCAGTTACTTACACAGGGTGAGCAAGAGAAGCCTTTGACCATTTAGGATGGCAATGGACTGCAGAGTCTCAGTAAAAGTTCAAAAAGTATTTATTCAGGTAAAAAGAACTCCATTGTAGATAGAAAGGCTTGGGAGCTGTCTAGTCTACTCTAGACTGGTTTCTAAGGAAAAATAAGAAAGGAAAAATAACAAACATCTACATAGTTACATCTTGCCAGGAGAGACAGCAAGATGCTTCTTGTTAGCTAGAAGAACAAAAGGAGAAGAGACTTAGAGAAAGGCGACTGGCCGCATGGCCGTGCCTTTTATTGGGGCAATAAACATTCGAATGGATAGGAAGTTAGTATCCCTAAAGAGTCACATTTCTACTAACTTCAAAGTAAGGGATGTGACGTAAACGGGATAGAGTGAAACACAGTAAAGCCTGTCTAGGCATGCTTTGGAAACAGGGAAAGGATTCCCTCAATCTAACTCTATCATCTATCTAACTACATTTACTTACTTACTTACTTACTTACTTACTTACTTACTTAGGCGATCCCTCGTAGCTCGAGGACGATGGTTTTCCATCTTGGGGGTGGGTTCTTAGGTGACTGAAGAGACCAATTCTTGACCCACATATTCTCCCGCAATGAGGACATCGGTTTCCAGGTGGAAGGCAGTCCCGGTCAGGGTTGGCTTGACACTCCTTCCTCTTGGCACGTTTCTCCCTTAAGCCCTCCGTTCGTGCCTCTTCGAACTCCGCAGCACTGCTGGTCACAGCTGACCTCCAATTAGAGCGCTCAAGGGCCAGGGCTTCCCAGTTCTCAGTGTCTATGCCACAGTTTTTAAGGTTGGCTTTAAGCCCATCTTTCAATCTCTTTTCCTGCCCACCAACATTCCGTTTCCCATTCTTGAGTTCAGAGTAGAGTAACTGCTTTGGGAGATGGTGATCTTTGGGCATTCGGACAACGTGGCCAGTCCAGCGGAGTTGATGGCGTAGGAGCATCGCTTCAGTGCTGGTGGTCTTTGCTTCTTCCAGCACGCTGACATTTGTCCGCCTGTCTTCCCAAGAGATTTGCAGGATTTTCCTGAGGCAACGCTGATGGAAACGCTCCAGGAGTTTGGTGTGACGTCTGTAGACAGTCCACATTTCACAGGCGTAGAGCAGGGTTGGGAGGGGAATGGCTTTATAAACAAGCACCTTGGTATCTCTACGGATGTCCCGGTCATCAAACACTCTCTGCTTCATACGGAAAAATGCTGCACTCGCAGAGCTCAGGCGGTGTTGTATTTCAGTGTCGATGTTGACTTTTGTGGAGAGGTGGCTGCCAAAGTAGCGGAAATGGTCAACCTTTTCTAATGTGACACCGTTAAGCTGTATTCCTGGCTACATTTAGACTTGAGTAGTCCAGGGTGATTCCCAACATGGATGGGGAAATGCATAACATTTTGTTGAAGATGAATAGGACTGAAATTTTGCTCCGATGGAAGTGCATTGGGCCTGGGTGCATATGTGCCTGTTCTGCATTTGGTGATACATTTTTGTTGCCTTTAGTTGTGCAACTTTGCCATTCAACCCAACGACTGTGCAGCACAATTTCGATTTCACTCCATGTGTAGAGCGGGTCAAGAATGAGGCTCCACAGCCACCCACACCAAGATACTACACTTGGAGGACCATCATCCTTGAGCTCTGAGGGATTGCCTAAGCAGCAACCATGTGTAGAGATTTACTCCATTGAGCCCTAAAGTGGATCTCAGCCAGAAAATTCAGGAAAAGGTTCCACACTTGAAAGAGCTTACGCACTTCCTCATGGCTACAGCCTTGAACCCTTCCGAACCTGGTTTTAAAAAAAGAGAGGCAGGAAGAAATCCAGGAAGAAAGCACTCACGGAGAGTTCACCCAGGGATGCTCCAGTCACTTGTCTGCATTCATTCATCACGACTGGAAATGCTTCCCGAACAAAAGAAACACCTCTCAAGGCTACAGCACACAGCAGGAATCGGTTGCTTCTTGTTCCGCACTTGCGTCCCACATTAGTGCTTCGCTCTGCCATTGTTTGCGGCTCCTGCCGACTGCTTGTGGGTCATGTTGAACGGCACATATGAAAGGCACGGCCACCGAGAACGGCCGGAAAGGAGTTCGTTCGGATGCTCTGCTTGTCATCGCTCTCCACAAAGTGAAATTTCATCCAAAACAGGTTTTGCAGCAAACACTGGAGGATCCAGCTGCAATTTGCATCAGACAAGTTCTCCAAGCACATCTCTCTTTTTTTGGGGTTGGCATTCTGCTAGATGAGAAAACTGGGCCAAAAAAGCTAATGCAATTCTGGGCTGCATCAAGAGGAGTCTAGTGTCTAGATCGGATATGGGCAAACTTTGGCCCTCCAGGTGTTTTGGACTTCAACTCCCACCATTCCTAACAGCCTCAGGACCCTTCCTTTTCCCCCTCAGCCGCTTAAGCGGCTGAGGGGGAAAAGGAAAGGTCCTGAGGCTGTTAGGAATAGTGGAAGTCCAAAACACCTGGAGGGCCAAAGTTTGCCCATATTTATTCTAGATCAAGGAAAGTCATAGTTCCACTCTCTTCTGCTTTGGTCACGTCTCACCTGCAAAATGAACCATGCATCCAGTTCTGGGCAACAAAATTCAAGGAGACCAATAAGCTGGAAGGTGTCCTGAGAAGGGTCACCAAAATGTTTTTCCATACCTCACAACCTCTGAGGATGCCTGCCATAGAGGTGGGTGAAACGTCAGGAGAGAATACTTCTGGAACATAGCCACACAGCCCGAAAGACATGCAACAACCCTATGATCCTGGCCATGAAAGCCTTCGACAACACATGGCCACCAAAATGGCCAAAGGTCTGGACATCCTCCAAGGAGCAGCTGAGGGAGCTGGGTCTGCTTAGGCTGGAGAAAGGAAGTCTGAGAGGAGATAGGAGAGTCATGTTTGAATATCTGAAACATTGGATTCTATTCAGGGTTACAGAAATACAAATGTACAAACAAGATACAGAAAATAAGAATTACAAAAAAGCAAGAAAAAAACCAAGAAACACAGCATAGAATCCTAGTTGGAAGAGACCTCCATGGCCACCCACTCCCGGCAGGAAGACACAATCCAAGTCCAATATTGTTGTTTCTCCTGATTCTCCCAGGCTGTGGCGCAGGCTGGTTAGTAGCCAGCTGCAATAAATCTTTATAACCAAGAGGTCATGAGTTCAGGGCCAGCCCGTGTCGGAGTGAGCACCCGACCATTAAAATAAAAAATAGTCCTGCTTGTTGGTGACTTAAGCAACTCAAAAGATAGTTGCATCTATCAAGTAGAAAATTTAGGTACCACTATGTGGGGAGGCTAATTTAACTAATTTACATCACCATAAAAATAATCCAGCAGTGTTTGGAATGAGGAAGTATCCAAGGACTCGGCGTCACAGTGGATGATGAAGTAGCTGCTCCCCCTGTGGCCGGAATCGAGCACCCCCCCAGGAAGCTGGAAGCTGGAGAAGGTTAAATTGCCTCTGTGTCTGTCTCTGTCTCTATGTTCATATGGCATTGAATGTTTATCAGCGTTGTGACAAATCTTTTGGAGCATGGAAGCTCTGGAGCGCAGAAGAACTGACACTGGGAGACGTCAGTAAAAGGAAGACACACAGCTTTACTGAGTAGAGCAGTAGGCAGACGATGACAACTGATAACAACACCACCACAAACCGAACTGAACGGATCTGATCCGAACATGATGCAAGAGGAAGGAACTCACTCTTATATCTGGATCCTCCCTCCTTTCCAGACACACTCAGGATCATCACAGTTCATCACTGATTAACTTTTTCAACGTCCATACACTCCAGATGATGCAATCAGGTTGCAATCCCAGGCATAGCACAAATTACATTTAAACATTCACCTTACACAAATTTTGCATTGACAATGTTTGGCTTTTATGTGTACATTGTGATCCTCCCTGAGTCCCCGTCGGGGTGAGAAAGAAGGGCGGAATATAAATACTGTAAATAAATAAATACATTAAAAACAAAAAATTATTCTGACTTTGTGATGAATGTAAGCTGAAGGTATGTCCAGCTCTTAAGTTACCACGTGTGAGTGTGATGGGGAGGCAGAACACAAAATGAGACTGCTGAGAATCTAAGAGGGGTGATTCTCTATGCTAAAAGGTGTTAGTGTATTCTGTTGTTAAAGTGAAATGTTATATGAAGTTATGCTGTTGGGTGTTTGCAACTGTGTGTTTCCGGCAAAGCATTCCAGCAGCGCAAGGGTTAAGCATAAGCCAGCTTGATTGATTGCCCACAGGACCAATAGGTCAGGGCTTCCGTTTGAACTGTCTAGCCGGAACTTTAATCATGAACTGAGGAATGCAGGAGGTGCCAATTTTCTGCAGATAACAGCTGAGGCGAGTGGAGAAGATGTGCCATGTGTCCGGAGAGCTACGGTTTCAGCAATTGTAAATATATTTTTAAAATAAAGTAATTAGACCTGCTGGGATCAGCAGTAAAACAACGACTGAGCTGTCGTTTTGTTGGTGCCACTTTGCAGCTGCATAAAGTGGTCCTTCGGGTGAGCAGACAGAGAAAACTGACTCATCAAATCAGTCAGGGCGATGGATGATTGATTTAACTCCCTATCCCAGCATCCTACCCTGACAAAAGGATGGTCACCCGTGCTTTCCTATCTCAATGTGCTGAGGTTGTAGGAGTTTATGATGCTAGTGACGTATCCGAGTAAGACCAAAGTATTCACTGCAATGCAACAGATGTATTCTGCTGACACCAGAAATAGCAGAGTTGCACATGCACAGCAGTGTTATGCATTGCATTTGCATACTGCACATGTTGGTCCTACCTTGCTCACAGCATATTGTGCATGCACGGTAGAATCCAGCCTCTGGCACATGTTTTTCTCAGTCTTTCATGTCTATAAAACAGGCATGGGCCAACTTGGGCCCTCCAGGTGTTTTGGACTTCAACTCCCACCATTCCTAACAGCCGGTAGGCTGTTAGGAATGGTGGGAGTTGAAGTCCAAAACACCTGGAGGGCTCAAGTTGGCCCATCTATATATATAAAAGAGTGATGGAATCGCGGCACCGAGCAAAACAACTAAACTACGGGCCCCCCCAACCTTGAAATTGGACAACACAACCCATCATCCACGCCTCTAGGTTGATACAATTAAAAACCCCATCAAAATCCTCCACGGGGCCTTAAAACCCCAGCCGTCAGCCTGGCTGGAAGGCCCCATGGTGGTCGGAGGAGGAGGAGGGGCCTCCACGCAGCGGGGCCTGTGATGCCCGCCGAAGAGGAGGCCCGCGAGGCCCCAAGGTTTCTTTTTTCTTTTCTTTTCTTGATGTTGAGGCCTGCAGAGGTGAAGGCGGGGGGGGGGCTCCAGAAAGCCCCCCCACCACGAAGAGCACCGCAGCCTCCTCCATGCCCCGCAGGCCTCAGGGCGGCCCCAGCCAGGAGAGAGCTGGAGCCCGAACCTTCCCCCCCCCCCCCCCCCCCCGAAGAGCCAGGCTGGAGGGAGGCTGCAAGGACCAAGGTTTCTTTTCTTTTAACTATTTATTTTCTTTTGGAGATAGAAAATGGGAATTCCAGAAAGGAAACCAACAGGGCCAGCTAACACCTCCCAACAAAGGATTCCCCCAGGCAGGAAGCAACCAGGCTTCCAAACAGCAAGGCTATTCAGTGCTGTTCAGCCTAACCAAGCAAGATTTCCCCTTCATAGTACACCCTCAGGGTTTTCAAGCCATGAGGCTACTCCGTTTCATTCAGCCTGCCCAAGAAAGGATGCCCCTATGTAGAAAGCAGTCAGTCTTTGAAACAGCGAGGCTATTCAGTGCCATTCAAATTGGCTAAAAAACCATTTCCCTACAACGCAACTACCCAGCCTTCCAAGCAGCAAACCTATTCCATTGTATTCCAGCTCACCAAACAAGGATTCACGTAAGGAGAAAACACCCAGACTTTAAGACTGCAAGGCTATTCCAACTGGTCAACAAATGATTCCCATCAGCCACAGCAACGCGTGGCCGGGCACAGCTAGTGCCTGCTATAAAATTACTCTAGGCTTTGAAGAGGTCACAGGAGTTAAGCATGGAAGAGCATGTAGTAAAATGAACCCCCAATTTGCAATGCACTCCATCAGAGCAGGCCATTACCTACAATGCACCACTCACCCTATGACATCTTGGAGCTGAAGTTCCAGAGAGAGGACTCAAGGTAGAGCACCTGCTTCTCTCCCAAAGTCTTTAAGCAGAACATTACTAATGATAGCTCCAATTTATCTCATTTACTCCAGTTCCTGAACAATATGACTGCGGCCTCTGAAGCATTAAGTCGGAAGTTAATGTTCATTAAACTCATAAAAAAGTGCGCTCGCCACTTCATTTTTCCTTTCGGAGAGGAATTTTGCCTTCATGGCGATGAAAGGAATGGGTCGAGAGGGCAGCAGCTAGATTGCGAAATGGACATCGCAGGATATATTGCGGCACCTTGTAGGTCAGGTTGTCAGGACATGAAATCATGATCATAACAGTTCTCTAATTGCCTTGACTGCCTCATGTGGAATCCTAGGAACCAGATATGAAGTTTTTTGGGGGGGACTAGAACTTGAAACGGAAATTCCAAGTTTCCATAGGAAGTTGCCATGGAAACTAAAGTGGAACCATTGTGCTATAACTGTCCAGTGTGGAAGGGTTGTGATCTTATCCTTAGGTCCCACCATGCTCTCTTGCAGCTTTTGTGACTACTATGTAAATCCATGTTGCATTACATATTACACTGTGCTACAATAATGTATCAGATTTACAGTTATGCTCAATATTAGAACCATATATTATATGGCACATGCTTCATTGCTTGTACGAGGGTTGAATGAAAAGTAATGCCTCCACCTTCGTAACTCCTCCACAGATGGCAGTCCTGGTCTGCGGCAGGTACTGGCTTGTTCAGGAGACTCTTGTTGAAGTGAGAATGATTGTATATAGGAACCCTGCACAGACGGTTGGTCAGTGTGACTTAAGCAACATGCAGTCACTGAATTCTTGACAGCAGAAGGTGTCACCCCAAAGAAGACTCCTCAGAGAATGCAAGCTGTTCATGGGGATTGTGTTGATGTGAGTCCTGTGTGTTGTTGGGCGAGTAAGTTTAAAGATGTTGAGGTAGGAACATCTGACTTGCATGACAAACAAAGAGTTGGACGTCCTGTGACAGCAAACTCAGAGTTTCACAAGCAAAAGGTTGATTCAGGACAATTGTTGTATCACTCAGAGATAAATTTCAAGCATCATCAGCATTTCACAAGAACGTGTGGGTCACATTATTGCTTTGCTTGGCTATCGGAATCTCTGTTTATGATGGGTACCTAGGATGCCAACTCCTGAAATGAAAGCGCACAGACTTGAAATTTGTCAGGAACTGCTTTCGCCACAGCCCGGGCTGTGGCGCAGGCTGGAGAGCAAGCCAGCTGCAACCAGCTGCAATGAATCACTCTGACCAGGAGGTAATTAGTTCGAGGCCCGCTCGGAGCCTATGTTTGTCTTGTCTTTGTTCTATGTTAAAAGGCATTGAATGTTTGCCTATATGTGTAATGTGATCCGCCTTGAGTCCCCTCCGGGGTGAGAAGGGTGGAATAGAAATGCTGTAAATAAATAATAAAATAAATGAAGGTAACACCTTTCTCCTTTGGGGTGACACCTTCTGCTGTCAAGAATTCAGTGACTACACATTGCTTAAGTCGCATTGACTGACCATCTGTGCAGGGTTCCATACTTCACACTTTAACAACACAACCATTCAATGCTAAGGCTTCCCGCCAAATGGAACTGTAGAGGAACTGCCGCAGACCAGGACTGACATCTGTTGAGGAGTTACGAAGGTGAAGGCATTACTTTTCATTCAACCCTCATATATGTAGTAGGAAGGAGAGCTGAACACTGGAAGGAGCTTCTTGATGGTAAGTACAGTTGGGCAATTGACCCAGTTGCTCAAAGAGGAGGTAGAGTGTCCTTTTTTGGATGTCTTCCTAAGGGTGCCAGCTACAACCCTGCTTCCAGGGAGAGCTTGCATTATCTCAATTGGATAATGATTGGATTCATTGGCTCAGAAGCATCTTCCCAAGTCTGTAGTTCTAGGATGCTATGACATGCTTCAAGAGAAAGGGCCATTGTACTTGAAGAGATGTCATATTGAGGTGGGGCAAACTTGTTTTCTGGTGCTGCCTAGAAACTAGGACACAGGGAAGCAATGGATTCAAATTGTGGGAGATTCCACCTAAACTTTAGGAAGAACTTCCTGAGGGTAAGAGATATTCAACAGAGGGACATGCTGCCTGGGATTCTGTTAGAGCCTCCTTCTCTGGATACTTTTTAAAAATATAAATACATTTTTATTAGCATATCTAGAAATAAAATACATCGAAAGAGTGAGAACAATAATTGTTTAGAAAGTGAAGAAGAGAAAAAGAGGAGTGACGAAGAAAAGGGGATGGGGGAACAAGAAAATAAGGAGAGAAAAGAAAATATATATATATGGAAGCATCCACATACATACACACACATATATATGTATATGCATAGATGCCTATATATATATATATATATATATATATATATATATATAAAAAACTAGCTGTGCCCGGCCACGCGTTGCTGTGGCGAAGTCTGGTGGTCTGGGAAATAAAGTATTGAGGAATTGGTGGTAGTTAAGGGCAAGGGTAAAGGTTTCCCCTGACATTAAGTCCAGTCATGTCTGACTCTGGAGGTTGGTGCTCATCTCCATTTCTAAGCCGAAGAGCCGGCGTTGTCCGTAGACTCCTCCAAGGTCATGTGGGATGACTACATGGAGCGGTGTTACCTTCCCGCCAGAGCAGTACCTATTGATGCACTCACATTTGCATGTTTTCAAACTTCTGGGTTGGCAGAAGCTGGAGCTAACAGTGGGGGCTCTCTCCGCTCCCCCAATTCAAACCTGTGGCCTTTCAGTCCAGAAGTTTAGCAGCTCAGCGCTTTAACACGCTGCACCATCAGGGGATATTATTTCCTAAAGGTTGTGAATATAGAAAATTTTTGATTGTTTTTGTCTGTTGGAGGCAAGTATGAATGCTGGAATGAGGAAAAATGATTAGCATGTAATGGCCTTGTAGCTTTAAAGCCTGGCTGTTTCCTCCCTGAGTGAATTTTTTGTTGGGAGGTGTTAGCTGGCCCTGATTGTTTCCCGTGTGGAATTCCCTTGTTTTCAGAGAGGTGTTGTTTGCGATATTTTATGTGCTTCTACTGTCTGTGGTCCTGAGAAAACAGAGGAATTGCCAGACTTTGATGATGGGAATACTTTGTTGGGAGGTGTTAGCTGGCCCTGATTGTTTCTTGTCTGGAATTCCCTTGTTTTCAGAGTGGTGTTGTTTGTGATATTTTATGTGCTTCTAGTGTCTGTGGGCGTCAGAAAAGAGGATTTGCCAGACTTTGATGATGGGAATACTTTGTTGGGAGGTGTTAGCTGGCCCTGATTGTTTCTTGTCTGGAATTCCCTTGTTTTCAGAGTGGTGTTGTTTGTGATATTTTATGTGCTTCTAGTGTCTGTGGGCGTCAGAAAAGAGGATTTGCCAGACTTTGATGATGGGAATACTTTGTTGGGAGGTGTTAGCTGGCCCTGATTGTTTCCTGTCTGGAATTCCCTTGTTTTCAGAGTGGTGTTGTTTGTGATATTTTATGTGCTTCTAGTGTCTGTGGGCGTCAGAGAACAGAGGATTTGGCAGACTTTGGTGATGGGTATACTTTGTTGGGAGGTGTTAGCTGGCCCTGATTGTTTCCTGTGTCGAATTTCCCTGTTTTCAGAGTGTTGTTCTTTATTGAGTGTTCTGATTTTGGAGATTATATTGTTGTGCATTATTGTACCACAGTAATTATTTCATCTTACAATAGAATCTCAGTTATCCAACATTTGGTAATGCAATGTTCTGGATTATCCAACGTAGTGTGCGTTTTAGTAGTCAATTTTTTTGTAGTCAGTGTTTTAAATTGTGATACTTTTTCTGTCAAATTTGTTGTATAACATGATGTTTTGGTGGCTAATTTGTATAACGATTACCTAATTTGATGTTTAATTGGGTTTTCCTGAATCTGTTCTTATTATCCAAGAGATTCAGTTATGCAATGTTGTGCAGGGATGTTTATGTTGGATAAGTGAGATTCTACTGTATATTTATAATTTTGTAAGGAAGGCGTTTGCGTCATCCCCGGGCACTGGAAAAGGGTAAATAAATAAGAGAAGAGGAGAAGAAGGCGCTCTGTACCTGCTCAGGGGCCAGGCGGGAGGCGTGGTGGGGTAAGGTCTGCCCTTCTCCTTTGCCCCTCCATCCCGGCCCTCCCTCTCCTACCGAAGGCGGCGCCGGTGTGGTGGTGGGTTGGCAGGCCTGGTAGGCCAGGGAAGAGCGGGCTCCGGTGGAGGCGCAGGCCCGGGGCGTAGCGGCTTCCTCCCCGCCTCGCGCTTCCCGGTGCCGGGCTCCATGTTCTTCCCGCGGAGGAGGATAGGAGGAGGCCTGAGCAGCGGCGAGGAGGAGGAGGGGGAGAACGGGGCCGGGAAGGCGGGCGATGGGGCGCTCATCCGCCGCTGCAGGGCCGAGAGGAAGGAAAAGGGGTGGGAAAGGAACCTCCACACACACAGAGAGAGGCAGGACTCGCTTTCCCAAGCGCCTCAAGCGGAGGTAACATTGTTGGCGCGAAACACCGGGAAGGTACTGAGGGAGGGGGAAAGTAGCCTTTTTTGTTTCCCAGGCGAGATGTGAGGCCAGGGGCGGGCCAGCATAGGCCCTCCGGGTGTTTTGGAGTGGAACTCCCAATTCGAGGATGGGGAGCTCAGCCTCGTGAGGCGGAGATGTGCCTTCTCCTGGCGAGTCTCTGGCTTTGGCGGTGGAGGCGGCGATAGAGGGGGAGGGAGGGGGGACGGTTTTGTGTGTGCACGCGCACGCGGGGGAAGAGTTGGGAGGATTGTGTTTGTGCGCATGCGCACATCGCCTGTTGTGTTTTTTTGGTATTGTGATTGTGTTTTTTGTTTGTTTGTGTTGTATCTTACTGGAGGCGGGGATGATGGATTGCGTTGCCAATTTTCGAGTTTGGGGGGGCTGTAGATTTGTTGTTTTGTCCATCGCCGTGATGCCATCACTCTTTTATATATATAGATAGAGTGATGGCATCAGGGCAGCGGACAAAACAACAAAACTACAGGCCCCCCCAACCTCGAAATTTGACAACACAACCCATCATTCACGGCTCTAGGTTGATACAGCAAAAAGGAAAAGAAAAATAAAGTCCTAATTACAGGGAGAGGAATAATAGTTTTTATCCAATTGCTGCCAGTTTGAAGGCTAAGCTCCACCCACTTGGTCTCCTAGCAACCTACTGAGCCCAGGGGACAGGCACAGTTAGGCCTCACTTAGGCCTCTTCCACAGATTATCAGATTTTAACTGGATTATATGGCAGTGTAGACTCAAGGCCCTTCCACACAGCTATATTACCCATTTATAATTTTATATTATCTGCTTTCCACTGGATTATATGGCAGTGTAGACTCAAGGCCCTTCCACACAGCTATATTACCCATTTATAATTTTATATTATCTGCTTTCCACTGGATTATATGGCAGTGTAGACTCAAGGCCCTTCCACACAGCTATATTACCCATTTATAATTTTATATTATCTGCTTTCCACTGGATTATATGGCAGTGTAGACTCAAGGCCCTTCCACACAGCTATATAACCCATTTAGAATCTTATATTATCTGCTTTGAACTGGATTATCTTGACTCCACACTGCCATATAATCCACTTCAGTGTGAATACTAAACATAAAGACAACCATACAACAGACATTCAATACCACCACTACCTCAACAATTTCTCACCAACACCACCAGACAACGCCACAGCAACGCGTGGCCGGGCACAGCTAATGTGTGTGTGTGTGTGTGTGTGTGTGTATATATATATATATAAGAAAGAAAAGATTTCAAAAAATTTTTGATTAAAAAAAAAGAATTAAAAAAAGGAAAAATATATGTGTGTTGACTTCCTTCCAGTCCTTTGCGATTTGGTTCTTTTCTAATTCTGCAAATTCTCCCTCAAATGGGGATATTGTTGTATAAGTGTACTTCTCCCAATAATTATTTGTTTATTCTTCTTCTGAAATAATTTTCTACCTGATCCCAGGTTGTTTGTTTAATAGGGTTATCCGAGTTCTTTTTAATCAAGAAAGTCAATTTGTCCATGTCCTTAATCTCCATCAGTTTTGTTCTCCATTGATTTGGGTCTGGCATTTCGTCTAGTTTCCAATACTTTGCGTAGGTGATCCTGGCTGCTGAAGTCATATAAGTGAATAAAATATCCTCATTTTGTGACATAATAAGATCCTTGTCTGTTAAGCCTAATAAATAGTATTCTGGCTTTTTAGGGAATTTCCTTTGAAAGATATTTTGAATTTGTTGTTGAAGGCTTTCATGGGATCACAGGGTTGTTGTATGTCTTTCGGGCTGTGTGGCCATGTTCCAGAAGTATTCTCTCCTGATGTTTCGCCCACATCTATGGCAGGCATCCTCAGAGGTTGTGAGGCATGGATAAACTAGGCAAGGAAAGGAAAAAATATTTATTTATTTATTTATTTATTACATGCATTTATACCCCGCCCTTCTCCCCGAGGGGACTCAGAGCGGCTTATCTGTGGAGAGTCCAGGGTGTGGCAAGAGTCCTTTGTCACTGGGAAGCCAGCATTAATGTTTCAGTTAATCACCCTAATTAGCATTGGAAAGGTTTTGTCTCTTGCCTGGGGACATCCTTTGTTCAGTCATTAGCCGTCCTTGGGGCTCCTCTGCCCTCAGAGTGTTGGTTCCCATCTACTGTTTTGATTTTAGAGTTTTTTAATACTGGTATCCAGATTTTGTTCATTTTCATGGTTTCCTCCTTTCTGTTGAAGTTGTCCACATGCTTGTGGATTTCAATGGCTTCTCTGTGTAGTCTGACATGATAGTTGTTGGAGTGATCCAGCATTTTTGTGTTCTCAAATAGTATCCTGTGTCCAGGCTGGTTCATCAAATGCTCTGCTATGGCTGATTTCTCTGGTTGAATTAGTCTGCAGTGCCTTTCATGTTCTTTGACTCTTGTTTGGGCAATGCTGCGTTTGGTGGTCCCTATGTAGACTTGTCCACAGCTGCATGGTATCTGGTAGACTCCTGCAGAGGAGAGAGGATCCCTCTTGTCCTTTGCTGACCGTAGCATTTGTTGGATTTTCTTTGTGGGTCTGTAGATAGTTTGTAGGTTGTGCTTCTTCATCAGTTTGCCTATGTGGTCAGTGGTTCCCTTGATGTATGGTAAGAACACCATTCCTCTGGGTGATTTTTGTCTTGACTCTTGTGTCTTGTTCTTGGCCTTGCAGCTCTTCTGGTGTCTGTGGTGGAGTCTCCATTGGCCTGTAGAGCCCAGTTTAGGTGGTTTAGTTCACCTTGGAGGAGGTGAGGTTCACAGATTCTGTGTGTATGGTCTGTCAGGGCTTTGATTGTGCTTCTTTTTTGACTTGGGTGATGGTTGGAGTTTTTATGAAGGTATCTATCTGTGTGTGTAGGTTTTCTGTAAACTGTGTGGCTCAATTGTTGATTGGGTTTGTGGATGACCAGAACATCTAGAAATGGCAGTTTTCCTTCCCTTTCTTTTTCCATGGTGAATTGGATGTTTGGGTGGATGCTGTTGAGGTGGTCCAGGAACTTGCTGAGCTCTTCCTCTCCATGGCTCCAAATTGTGAAGGTGTCATCTACATATCTGAATTTCTTCATGAATCTTAACCCAATAACTCTTGGCCTTACTACATGTCCACCACATATGGAAAAAGCTTCCATCTTGGCCATGACATTTCCAACATTTCCAACATTTTTGTACACCCTTGATAGTTTTGTAGGAGTCTCTGTAGGAGTCTCTGGATACTTTTAAGCAGAGGCTAGATGGCCATCTCTTTGGAGGGCTTGGATTGTGTCTTCCTGCCTGTCAGGAGAAGATTGGACTGGATGGTCCTCAGGGTCTCTTCCAACTGTATGAAGATATTTAGAAAGGAAGAAGATATCATTATGGGTAAAGCATCAATCAAGGAAGCCATGGCTGCCCTGAGTTTGCAGGACCTGAACAAGGCAGTTGCTGATGACTGGAAATCTTGGAAGTCTTCCATTCATTGGACCATAAGCTGAACTTGACCCATGACAAATGACAACAGCAAAAACACAGACGTTCTTCCTGTTGTGGTAATCTCTGAGTGGTTAGACTCAATTTAACCCTCTCTGGGGGAGATTCCACCAAAATCAGCAGAGTAGCAAAAGCAAAGGTTTCGAATGCAGCAGTTACTTACACTGGGTGAGCAAGAGAAACCTTTAGGATTGCAATGGACTGCAGAGTCTCAATAAAAGTTCAAAAAGTATTTATTCAAGTAAAAAGAATTTCATTGTAGATAGAAAGGCTTGGGAGCTGTCTAGTCTACTCTAGACTGGTTTCTAAGGAAAAAAAGAAAGGAAAAGTAACAAACATCTAAATAGTTACATCTTGCCAGGAGTGATGGCAGGATGCTTCTTGTTAGCTTGAAGAACAAAAGGAGAAGAGAGAACCAAAATGGTTCCGACCTCATGGTCCAGTTTATTGGGGCCATAAAAGACATTCTGACCAATAGGAAGTTAGTGTCCCTAAAGATTCACATTTCTACTAACTTCAAAGAAAGGGATGTGACGTAAACGGGATAGAGTGAAACACAGTAAAGCCTGTCTAGGCATGCTTTGGAAACAGGGGAAGGATTCCCTCACTCTAACTCTATCATCTATCTAACTACATTTAGACTTGAGTAGTTCAGGATGATTTCCCAACACTTCCTAGTTCTATCTGGAGATGGGAGCAAACATGAGACCAGGGCTCCGCTGTTGAGCCAGGATTCTCCCAGGCATAAAAGGTGAACTCGACCCTCACGGCCCAAACACGTGCCTCGAAGCTCATTCAATCACAGGCAATAAAACTAATCAGAGTAACTAAGTGCCATCCACCCTGCTCCTTATCAATATGCGAGGAAGGCAGATGTGTTGGCGTCTGGTTATTACATGGCTGAACGGTGGCGGGCGCTTGATTGCAGAGCCGCAGTCACAACTGTGTCATCCAAATAACTTTTTAATAAATCCTGCAACGAGGAGTTGGAGGCAATTAAATTAGCCAAAACCTCACTAGTTTTCTTTTCGTACGACTCTCTCTCTGTGTACATGGGAGAACATTTACGCCATAGAAGAAAAGGGGTGTCTGGGAGCTTGAAGAGAACAAAATACATCCAGCCTCCTTCCCAGGATATAAAGGAAGAGGTCTCCAAACCTGGTCAGGAAAAGATAAATGTGGATATGAACCTGGTCATAGAACAGGCATGGGCAAACTTGGGCCCTCCAGGTGTTTTGGACTGCAACTCCCACAATTCCTAACAGCCTACCGGCTGTTAGGAATTGTGGGAGTTGAAGTCCAAAACACCTGGAGGGCCCAAGCTTGCCCATGCCTGCCATAGAGTCATAGCTACATAGAACTGGAAGGGGCCACATAGCTATGGAGTCCAACCTCCTCCTCAAAGCATCTGAAACATCTCCTGATTGATTTCTCCAATTCAAAGGAAAGAAATCTAGACCATTGGAGACCAGCTCATTTTTTAAAAAGTCCAGACTTTTGGAGACCAGAACTGAGTACAATTATTCCAAGAAAGAATGGAACCAGAGCAGAATACCCCTCTCTTCTGCCTTGGTCAAACTACACCTGGAATCACCTGGAAAGTGTCCAGAGGAGGGCAACTAAAATGATCAAGGGTCTGGAGAACAAACCCTATGAGGAGCGGCTTAAAGAGCTGGGTATGCTTAGCCTGCAGAAGAGAAGGTTGAGAGGAGACATGATAGCCATGTATAAATATGTGAGGGGAAGTCATAGGGAGGAGAGAACAGGCTTGTTTTCTGCTGCCCTGCAGACTAAGATGAGGAACAATGGCTTCAAACTACAGGAAAGGAGATTCCACCTGAACATCAGGAAGAACTTCCTCACAGTGAGAGCTGTTCATCTGTGGAACTCTCTGCCCCGGAGTGTGGTGGAGGCTCCTTCTTTGGAGGCTTTTAAGCAGAGGCTGGATGGCCATCTATCAGGGGTGCTTTGAATGAGTTTTTCCTGCTTCTTGCAGGAGGTTGGACTGGATGGCCCGTGAGGTCTCTTCCAACTCTATGATTCTATGAAGGCCATCTTTCAGGAGAGCTTGGATTCTGTCTTCCTGCCAGAAGAAGGAGGTTGAACTGGACAGCCTTTGAGGTCTCTTCCAACTTCAAGATGGAAATATTCAAGTCAGAATAGATGGTAAGAGACTTACATTTGGAGGTTTTTCAACAGAGTTTGGATGGCCATCTGTTGGGAGGGGTTGAATTGTCTGGATGGCTATCTTTTGGGAGGGGTTGGACTAGATGACTTTGATTTTGTGGTTTACATCCTGCTGTTTCCATCCTTTGGGCCCCATCTTGTACCTGAGCCTAAGAATGGTAGCCAATCCATTAAAATAATGAATGGACCACAAGATAGGCAGCTGCCATCCGGTTTGGATGGGACTCTTCTTCCTGATGACGAAGCACAGAAATTGGTACTTTTAGCATAGAATTGCTCCCGGTTTTAAAATCCCTTTTCATTCATGTCAACTCTTTAGTTAAGTTTTAGGTCTTATAAATGATTCCTCATTGGCTTAAATGCAATCCTTTTTCCAAATTGTTTTTTTAATAAACTCTATGTCACCCCGAGTTCTTGTGATAGAGAGCGAGATAGAAATATTTAGTTAATACATAAGATAAAATATGCGGCACAATCTGAGGCGTGACATCCTCCTAGCTGTGAGTTTATTGTTGTCGCTGGAATGAGAAGAAGCTGCTGAAACTGTAAATGTCTCAACGCTGAGTGATTGCATATTTTAAAAATGATGATGGTGAATATGTCTCAGCTGCCACTATTATTTGTTGATCATGTTTTCATTTTTCTAGTTGTAAAAATGGTGACAGAAGCCAAAAATCCTACACTGAGGTTTCCATAGCGTGACTCTCTCTATGGAGAACTGTGTCATGTGAGCCTTGTCTTGAATGGGGATGTGACATAACTGAACCCACACCCAGATGTGTGGATACTACTTGAAAGTCCAATGACATGGGCAGCCATGGGGTCAGAAATAATAAAAATCAACTAGGTGTTTTTAATTACAAAAATGTGAGTCAAGTAGTGAAAGGGTTAAATGGCTCAGCAAAAGCTGTAGTTCCATATAAGCTGCATTATGAGAACAGTTTTTGTGGACCTTACAGCAGCCTATGACACAATGCAACATAGAAAAATGTTGCATAAAGTCTACCATATCACCCGGGACTTTGACTTTACAAAAACTGTCCAGACCCTCCTGGAAAACTGCAGCTTTTATGTAGAGTTTCAGGGCCAGAAAAGTAGATGGAGGAGGCAAAAGAATGGTTTACCCCAAGGCAGCGTTCTTGCACCGACCTTATTTAGCATCTTCACGAACGATCAGCCACAACCACCACTCACAAGGAGCTTTATATATGCTGATGACCTTGGCTTTACAACACAAGCAAAAGATTTTGAAACAGTTGAGAACCAACTCACCAATGCCTTGAAAGATCTCTCCAGCTACTACAAAGAGAACCACCTGAAGCCTAACCCTGCCAAGACACAAGTGTGTGCTTTCCACCTACGTAACCGCGAAGCCAACAGGAAACTGAAAGTTACTTGGGAAGGCCAAGAGCTCGAACACTGTTTCCATCCTAAATACCTTGGTGTCACCTTAGACCGAACACTAACATATAGGAAACACTGCATGAACACCAAGCACAAAGTAGCTGCACGCAATAACATCCTGCGGAAACTGACTGGCAGCGCATGGGGAGCAGACCCACAAGTAATAAGAACATCAGACCTGGCCTTGTCTTTCTCAACAGCAGAGTATGTCTGTCCTGTTTGGCACAAGTCTGCCCATGCAAAGCAGGTGGACATAGCACTGAATGAAACATGCAGAATCATCACGGGATGCTTTAAACCTACACCTGATGATAAACTCTACAAGTTAGCTGGCATTGCCCCTCCTGACGTGCGACGGGAAGTTGCTGCTAACGGTGAGAGAAAAAAGGTCGAACATTGTGAAAGCCACCCACTGCATGGCTATCAGCCTCCTCCCACCAGACTCAAATCAAGGAAGGGCTTCATGAGAACCACCACTCCTCTTGATGTTCCTCCAGCAACAGCAAGGGTGTCCCTCTGGGCAGCTAAACCTGGCAATTCTAACTGGATGGCCCCCCAAGAGGGTCTTCCTCCTGGGGCAAACCAAGAATGGGCAACTTGGAAGTCCCTAAATAGACTAAGAAGCGGAGTGGGCAGATCAAAAGACAACTTGGCAAGGTGGCACTACCTGGAGGAACCCTCCACCTTGTGTGACTGTGGAGCTGAACAAACAACTCCGCATATGTATGCTTGCCCACAATGTCCTGCCTCATGTACGGAGGAGGAGTTGTTTAAAGCTACGGACAATGCGGTCGCTGTTGCCCACTTTTGGTCTAAAAGTATTTAGCTGCTTGTGATTTCCTTTATTTCATCACTTTTAAATTTATTTATTATGCAGTGCTTTTGACACGAAATAAATAAATATAAGCAGCTGTGCTTGTAGCTTAGTAGTTTCTCAGTGTGAGAAAGGCCTCAGTGTGAGAAGGCCTGGTGTAAGAAGCTTCAATGAGAGAAGCCCCAGGTTGAAGGCCTCATGTGTGAAGCTCCAGTGTGAAGGCTGCTGTGTGTAAAGCTCCTGTGGGAAGCTCCTGTGTAAGTTCATTGTGAGAGGAGGCTCTGTGAGAGTGAAGCTGTTTATCTGCACGAGAAAGCAGCCCAGCATGGAAGCAAAGTTCGTGAAGATGTTAAATAAGGTCGGGGCAAAAACGCTTCCTTGGGGTAAACCAAGTATAAAGAACTTTATTTGTGTTTTGGAAACCTTAATAATAATAGTAGTAATAATAATAATAATAATAATAATAATAATAATAATAATAATAATAATTTATTCTTATATCCCACCCCATCTCCCCAAGGGGACTTGGGGCGGCTTACAAAGGGACCATGCTCAAACAATATAAAAAAACAACAGTAAAAACAAATCCAAACACAGCAATAAATACATCAAAAAAGCATACAAAAACAACAATTTTAAAACAATTAAAACAGTTTTCAGATATTTCTTGATGGAGGTCAGCATGGGCACTAGTCTGATTTCTTTCAGAAGGGAGTTCCAGAGCCGGGGAGCCACAACCGAAAAGGCCCTTTCCCTCGTCCCCACCAAATGCGTTTGAGACGGTGGTGGGAGTGAGAGAAGGGCCTCCCCGGTGGATCGTAAAGTTGTTGGAAGAAAGAACCTGGACACAGAATATTATTTGAGAATACAGAAATGCTGGACCACTCTGCCACCATCATGTCAGACTACACAGAGAAGCCATTGAAATCCACAAGAAGCATGTGGATAAGTTCAACAGAAAGGAGGAAACCAGTATTAAAAAAACACCAGAATCAAGACAGTCAATAAGGAACACTACTCAGAAATGGGAGGACTCCAGATAGCAAGCAATCAAGTGCCAGTTAATACCTCCCAAACAGAGGGTGCCTCCAGGCAGCAGAGGCCAGGCTACCTCTATGCGGATACTCTCACTGATTGACTTTTCAGCTTCATGGCTACTCAATGCTAATCAAGCTTGCTAATTACAACTTTTACACTTTTTCAGAATAAAGATGTAAAAAAAAACATCATTGGATATGGAAACTTCTATAAAGGGAGCATTTTATCATCTCCGGTTGCCAGAAAACACTCGCCTTGCCTTGAGGGTATGCATGCCTGCCAAGCTTACAAGACAAACGGTGTGTAGGAAAGCCTATTAAAATGGAGTCATGGCACTGCAATGGAGTGATGAGAAAAGGACCACTTCTGCCTCAAGCATGTGCTTATGCAAAAGTGCATTCAAATGGTGCTGAAGATCCCTTCAGGGTGCATCTACACTGCAGAATGAAGGCAGCTTAACATCACTTTATCTGCAGTGGCTCAATGCTATGGAGACTTGGGAGTTGTAGTTTGGTGCACATTTTGGCAGGGAAATGCTTCTTCCAGGATTCAATAGCATTGAGCCACGGCTGTTAAAATGATGTGAGATTGCATTCATCCTATAGTGTTTGAATGGAATTGAACTCTCCAGGGTGCTGAAATTTCAGGACAGCATTCAGAACCCACGTGGCTTCTTTGAAGTTCAGACTCATAGAATCATAGAATCATAGAATAGTAGAGTTGGAAGAGACCCCATGGGCCATCCAGTCCAACCCCCCGCTAAGAAGCAGGAAATCGCATTCAAAGCACCCCCGACAGATGGCCATCCAGCCTCTGCTTAAAAGCCTCCAAAGAAGGAGCCTCCACCACAGTCCGGGGGAGAGAGTTCCACTGTCGAACAGCCCTTCTCACAGTGAGGAAGTTCTTCCTGATGTTCAGGTGGAATCTCCTTTCCTGTAGTTTGAAGCCATTGTTCCGTGTCCTAGTCTGCAGGGCAGCAGAAAACAAGCTCCCTCCCTCCTCCCTAGGACTTCCCTTCACGTATTTGTACATGGCTATCATGTCTCCTCTCAGCCTTCTCTTCTGCAGGCTAAACATGCCCAGCTCTTTAAGCCGCTCCTCATAGGGCTTGTTCTCCAGACCCTTAATCATTTTAGTCCCCCTCCTCTGGACGCTTTCCAGCTTGTCAACATCTCCCTTCAACTGTGGTGCCCAAATTTGGACACAGTGTGATTCCAGGTGTGGTCTGACCAAGGCAGAATAGAATAAGGGGGAGCAGGACTTCCCTGGATCTAGACGCTATTCCCCTCTTGATGCAGGACAGAATCCCGTTGGCTTTTTTAGCTGCCGCATCACATTGTTGGCTCATGTTTAACTTGTTCCCCACGAGGACTCCAAGGTCTTTTTCGCACACACTGCTGTCAAGCCAGGCATCGTCCCCCATTCTGTATCTTTGCATTCCATTTTTTCTGCCGAAGTGAAGTATCTTGCATTTGTCCCTGTTGAACTTCATTTTGTTAGTTTTGGCCCATCTCTCTAGTCTGTCAAGATCGTTTTGAATTCTGCTCCTGTCTTCTGGAGTGTTAGCTATCCCTCCCAGTTTGGTGTCGTCTGCAAACTTGATGATCGTGCCTTCTAACCCTTCGTCTAAGTCGTTAATAAAGATGTTGAACAGAACCGGGCCCAGGACGGAGCCCTGCGGCACTCCACTTGTCACTTCTTTCCATGATGAAGATGACGCATTGGTGAGCACCCTTTGGGTTCGTTCGCTTAGCCAATTACAGATCCACCTAACCGTAGTTTTGTCTAGCCCACATTTTACTAGTTTGTTTGCCAGAAGGTCGTGGGGGACTTTGTCGAAAGCCTTACTGAAATCCAGGTACGCTACATCCACAGCATTCCCTGTATCGACCCAACTCGTAACTCTATCGAAAAAAGAGATCAGATTAGTCTGGCATGACTTGTTTTTGGTAAATCCGTGTTGACTATTAGCAATGACCGCATTTGTTTCTAAGTGTTTGCAGACCACTTCCTTAATGATCTTTTCCAGAATTTTGCCTGGTATCGACGTGAGGCTGACCGGACGGTAATTGTTTGGGTCGTTCTTTTTTCCCTTTTTGAAGATAGGGACCACATTCGCCCTCCTCCAATCTGCTGGGACTTCTCCCGTTCTCCAAGAACTCTCGAAGATAATTGCCAGTGGTTCTGAAATAACTTCTTAAAAAATATCAGATTAAAACCCAAATCAGATCCACCACTGTACAGTAATGCTGTGAGAAAAAGTCTTCCAGTGCTGATCACAGCTTTGCACAATGGAACTTCAAATAAAAAATCCAAGGTGTCCTGGCAAATGCATACACAATACAGAGCTATACATAATGGATACTTGCAACACAATGCCCAGCCATGCGCAGTGCACATCCTGGCACAATAGCAGCACATGAACAACTCTACTTTTGCAACTTGGTCTTCTTCATCAAGCGAAAACAGCCAAACTATTCTGTAGAAAAGCCTAGCATGGGTAAGGCCCCGATAAACTGCCAGCCAGCGATTCCAGTGATCAAAACCAGATTCAGATTATCAACAGCAAGAAGAAATGAAAGATCGCATGCGCCTTCCAACAGCTGCCGCATGGGCTCCCCGGGCATGACAAGGCATCACTTCACAGGCAAAGCCTTGGGCAGGGAGCATGCCTTCCGCCTCCCCGGCGAGAACACAAACCAGGTTTGCCTGCTGTGGATTTTATACGATTCTCTCCCCATGTTCTAGGAGCCGTCAGCAATTTGCAAGATGTACGTGTCTTTTCGGAGAAACCAAGTGGTGAGGAAACAACGGGAACATTTTAAAATGTGAAGAATGTGGATGAACAGGTTCGGAAATTCCTTGAGATGTCAGAGCTGGCTGTGGTGAGACATGACTTTGGATTAATGCAGTCTATATAGGTCTGCCTTTGGACGCTTTTCAGAAACTTCAGCGGTTACAAAATGCTGTGACCAGAATCTGTCTTGGAGCTGGTTACATCTCCTCTGCAGAAAGAGCTTCTCTGGCTACTCACATGGCTAATGATGTCTTTAGAAACCCTGCACTGCTTTGGTCCAGACATCTGAAAGACCTTATCTCTCTATGCAAGTTGGCCTGAGTCCTGAGACCCTCAAGGGATGGGCTTCAAGAAGATTCTGGTGGTGTATTGGAAACGCCCAGACATAACTTGCATGTGGATCCCATAGGCCTAAATTGAATGCCCAGGAGCAAAGCATGATGGTCCTAGTCACAACTAGAAGTATACCCCTGCCAAAAATATGAGCAGTTAAATTGATAGGATTTTCTTAGATAAGAAATCCTTTTATATTATATTATATATATATTTACAGTATTTATATTCCGCCCTTCTTACCCTGAAGGGGACTCAGGGCGGATTACAATGAACATTCAATGCCAACAGACAAACAACATTCAGTTTTAGACAGACACAGAGGCATTTTTAACATCTTTCCAGCTTCACGATTCCGGCCACAGGGGGAGCTGTTGCTTCACCGTCCATTGGTGGCTGTTCTTCCTCTTTTTTTCCTCGTGAGCAGTTTTATGGTGTTGTAGATTAGTTAAATTAGCCTCCCGCATAAAGCGTCCCTAAATTTTCCCTACTTGACAGATGCAACTGTCTTTCGGGGCTGCTAGGTCAACAGCAAGCCGGGGCTATTTTTTTTTTAATGGTCGGAGGCTTAACCCGACCCGGGCTTCGAACTCATGACCTCTCGTCAGTAGTGATTTATAGCAGCTGGTTACTAGCCAGCTGCGCCACAGCCCGGCCCCAAGGTTTTTAGGCAAGGTTTTGCTAGTTTTTTTCCCTCTGAAATATAATCTATGTTAGAAATGGCAAAGCATTTCTAGTCACAGAAAATGCTGTTTGAGGAACATGTGGATTATTGATAGCACCTGGGGAATGACTGTGAATGTCATGATGCAATACCTAAGAGGGTGTGGAAATGGTTAAGTCATATCTATGTGAGGGCTATTGCAAAGGGGTTGCATCAGCCAGTGTCCCTTACTTACGACCTGTCAGCTGGGGGCTATATAAGGATTACGCAATAATCCATCTTCCTCTCTCCTGTGTGACTCAGTGTGAGTTTTTTTCCTATGTTGGATGTAACTATCTGGTAACTCTGATCTGTATATTTGTATATATTGTAAATTATATATATGGGATGAAAACCTGAATATGTGAATTTACTAAACAGTGTGTAGATACGGTCAGATGATGGCAGTTTGACTCTGTTGATAGATAGGCTGAAGCACATGTATGTATTTGCTGTGAAAGGACTCTGCTGTGTATTTTTTTCTTGCTTCTGGAACACTTGCTACCCAGCTTGCAGCGGTTCAGGAGGTCAACATTTGGAAACTATAAATCACTTCTTTGTACCAGCAAATGCCACAACAATCTACAGCACCTGGGATTATTTGGTGATCTCCTATCCAAAAGGCCTTCGATGATTAATCATTGTAGGTTCGATTTATCTGCCCATTCAACAATAGCTCCATCGTTAATGCTTTGCCATTATTATATTGCACTTTATTGACTATTTTAGCTGTGAAACTACCTCTCCCCATTTTGAAATATTCTGCACTTTGGCCCAGATCCGTGTATTAGTCTCCTGTTTTTAACATTTTATGCTGCATGTTGATTTTTATGACTGTTTTATTGATACTGATGTTTTATTGTTGGGATATTTGTTTTATTGTCTTGTTGTTGTTATTATATTGTTGTGTTGGGTAAGGCCCCATGTAAGCCGCCCTGAGTCCCTTTGGGGAGATGGGGCAGGGTATAAAAATAAAGTTGTTATTATTATTATTGTTGTTGTTGTTGTTGTTGTTGTTGTTATTATTATTATTATTATTATTATTATTATTATCATCATCATCCAAGTATTGACTAGAATTGTCAAGGCTTAGCTTTCAAGATCAGATGGGATCCTGCACCTTTAGAGTATTTAGATCCTTTGTTAAATTGTGTGTGAATGTGTGCTGAGTGACTGCTGATTGATGGCAATCCCACACATTTCATTGGGGTTTTCTTAGATTCTTGGGTAAGGAAGACTCAGAGGTGGCTTTGCCAGTTCCTCCCTCTGAAATGTAGCTTCACAGCACCTGGTACTTGGTGAAAGATGTGAGCATTGGTGCAGGTTGAGTGTCCCTTATCCAAAATGCTTGAGACCAGAAGTGTTCTGGATTTTGGAATCTTAGCTTTTGCATATATGTACATCATGGGATACCATGGGGCTAGGACCCAAGACTCATAGAATCCTAGGGTTGGAAGAGACCCCAAGGGCCATCCAGCACTATCTCCTGTGAGGCAGTAAAACACAATCAAAGCACCCCTCACAGATAGCCATCCATCCCTTGCTTGAAAACCTCCAGAGAATACTCAAGTCTAAACATTTATATCTCTGAAACACTTTATACGCATGGCCTGGATGTAATTTTATACAATATTTTACACAATGTTGTACTTGAAACCATGTTTGAGTACATTGAACCATAAAAAAGCAAAGGTGTCACTGTCTCGGCCGTCCATGTGGCCAATTTTGGGATATTTTGGATTTCAGGGGAAGGATGCTCAACCTTTGCAAATAGACCAAAAGTTCCTATTCTGTTTGCAAGGATGAGTAATTAACCTTCCACAGATTTTTGGGGGCAAGAAAGAAAGGACCTGTTGCAGAGGGATCAGGCTTCATAATCTTGGCTTGGCTCCTGAGATGCAGAGTCTCTTCCATCCTCTTGCTTTCCTGCCCTTCCTGCAAATGGTTTTCCCATCCCACATGTTTGGGAACAGAATGGTGTTCTACTTTTTGCAAACCATCAACCGCCCCCATCCCGAGTAATTCCCAAAGCACGGGCTTTTTGACTCCCTCCTTCCTTTCGATCAAGATAAAAAGGCACGGAGGCCAACATGAATTACATGTAATCCTTTCAGCAAACAGGATTGTCAAGCCTTCCAGTAATGAGCAAAAACTCCCACAGGCTCCTGCTATGAACACACACACATACACACTTACAGGGTTTGCCAATTAACGGGGCTACATTAATTAAGTTGTAGAGTAAAGCACCGATGTGTCTGGGCTCACATCACCTCGCATTAATAGTCAGCCCGACAAATATACAGAGCGCAACACACCAGACTCACAGACTAACATGATAATCTTTTTAATTGAGTTTCCACCAGATTTCTGCAATCAATTTTGCTCCAGCTGAGGCTGGCGATATTTTTGTATCTCTCTCCTTCCTGAGCCATTTCCACCTTCTTGGGGTTTCAAGCTCTGTCTGCTTGGAGTCCTTTCTCCATTTCTTGCTGCTTTTGAGATGACTTGTGGACAGAGGTCAAGCAGGGCTGCTTGTTGGTGTCGAACTCAGCCAAGTGTGTCTCTGAATAAAACTTGAGGTCCTTCTTATCTGGGCTAGCTTTTTTTTTTCTCCAACTGCTGAAGGATTTCTTCCACTAAGGTCAAAGGAAAGGCTCTGCTCTGCCAAGAGAAAGCGGAGTTTTGAGGTTTTTTTTGCTTTTGGATTCTCAGATGCCCAGCCTAGGTTAAGCAGGGGATGTGTTTCATGGTAAGATGGAACAAACCTTCTGCAGAGACTAGAACACAAACCAATGGACTCAAATTGAAAGAAACATTTGTGAAGCCAAAATTCAGCCACTCACCAAGGAATGGGCTGAGGATTTGGCAGCCAGATGAAGACACACAAACCGGGCGAAGGAACAGAGGTTTATTTGCTTTCTGGCCTGAAAGGATGTCGGATACAGAGTCCAATCAAAAGGAAGCAGACATAATGAAGCTATACAGTGCAAGACATTTTTGTTTTTAAATATTGTATTGTTCATTCATTTACTAATATTGTGCTATGGTAATAATATAATATATTGTGTATACATATAATATTGATAATAATAATATAATGTAATACAATATAATATTTATTTATTTATTACAGTATTTCTACCCCGCTCTTCTCACCCAGTATGGCACTCAGGGCAATGTAAATAATATTGTATAATATAATAATATTAATTATATATTATATATTAAATGTAATATTACTAATACAGTAGAGTCTCACTTATCCAACATTCACTTATCCAACATTCTGGATTATCCAACGCATTTTTTAGTCAATGTTTTCAATATATTGTGATTTTTTGGTTCTAAATTCATAAATACAGTAATTACTACGTAGCATTACTGCATATTGAACTACTTTTTCTTTCAAATTTGTTGTATAACATGATGTTTTGGTGCTTAATTTGTAAAATCATAACCCAGTTTGATGTTGAATAGGCTTCTCCTTCATCTCTCCTTATTATCCAACATATTCGCTTATCCAACGTTCTGCCGGCCCATTTATGTTGGATAAGTGAGACTTTACTGTAATAATATGGTATTGTGGTATAGTACAATATAGTAATATATGATGCTAATATTGTGCTATGCTAATAATATAACTTGTGTTTTAATTATGTTATTAAGTTTGCTATTTTACCTGTATATGTAGATGTCTGTTTTTATAATTGCACATGTCTCTGTACATGTGATGTGTTTTATATTGTTACTGTTTTTATCTGGGTTTGACCCTTGTAAGCTGCCCCAGGTCCCTCCGGGGAGATGGAGGCGGGGTATAAATAAATTATTATTATTATTATTATTATTTTATTATGACACAGCAAACAAGATAGATATGCTGGATTTTGTATCACAAAATCACAAGTCAAACACTTCCCAAGTGTCTAGGACTGTGTGATGTATTTTCGGATGATGCACGCAGATCCCAGTACGGTGGCCTTTTGCAGTTGGCAGATCGTGATTTTGTCAATGTCTATTGTTTCCAAATGCCAGCTGAGATCTTTTGGCACGGCACCCAATGTGCCCATCACCACCGGGACCACCTGCACTGGTTTCTGCCAGAGTCTTTGCAGTTTGATCTTGAGGTCCTGATAGCGGCTGAGTTTTTCCTGTTGTTTTTCTGTCACCTGGGATGGCGACATCAATGATTCAAACCTTTTTCTTTTCCACAACTGTGATGTCTGGTGTGTTGTGTTCCAGAATTTTGTCAGTCTGGATTCGGAAGTCCCACAGTATCTTTGCGTGTTCATTTTCCAATACTTTTGCAGGTTTGGGATCCCACCAGTTCTTTACTGCTGGGAGGTGGTACTTGAGGCATAAGTTCCAATGAATCATTTGGGCCACATAGTTGTGCCTCTGTTTGTAGTCTGTCTGTGTGATATTATTATTATTATTATTATTATTATTATTATTATTATTATACAACTTGTAAGCCGCTGAGTCCCCTTCGGGGTGAGAGAGGGTGGAGTACAAATGTAGCAAGTAAATAAATAAATAAATAAATAAATAAATAAATAATTGATTTAATGTGTTGTCGAAGGCTTTCTTGGCCGAGATCACAGGGTTGTTGTATGTCTTTCGGGCTGTGTGGTCATGTGCCAGAAGTATTCTCTCCTGACGTTTCGCCCACATCTATGGCAGGCATCCTCAGAGGTTGTGAGGTATGGATAAACTAAGTAGGGAAATGAAAGAATATATATCTGTGTAGAGTCCAGGGTGTGGCAAGAGTCCTTTGTCACTGGGAGCCAGCATTAATGTTTCAGTTAATCACCCTAATTAGCATTGGAGCTGTTTTTGTCTCATGCCTGGGGGCATCCTTTGTTCAGCCAAGCCCTCATTGTGTTGGTTCCCATCTACTGTTCTGATTTTGGAGTTTTGTAATACTGGTAGCCAGATTTTGTTCATTTTCATGGTTTCTTCCTTTCTGTTGAAGTTGTCCACATGCTTGTGGATTTCAATGGCTTCTCTGTGTAGTCTGACATGATAGTTGTTGGAGTGGTCCAGCATTTCTGTGTTCTCAAATAATATTCTGTGTCCAGGCTGGTTCATCAAATGCTCTGCTGTGGCTGATTTCTCTGGTTGAGTGAGTCTGCAGTGCCTTTCATGTTCTTTGACTCTTGTTTGGGCAATGCTGCGTTTGGTGGTCCCTATGTAGACTTGTCCACAGCTGCATGGTATCCGGTAGACTCCTGCAGAAGAGAGAGGATCCCTCTTGTCCTTTGCTGACCGTAGCATTTGTTGGATTTTCTTTGTGGGTCTGTAGATGGTTTGTAGGTTGTGCTTCTTCATCAGTCTGCCTATGTGGTCAGTGGTTCCCTTGATGTCTGGTAAGAACACTTTTCCTCTGGGTCGATCTTTATCTTTCCTCTCGTATCTTGTTCTTGGCCTTGCAGCTCTTCTGGTGTCTGTGGTGGAGTCTCCATTGGCCTGTAGAGCCCAGTTTAGGTGGTTTAGTTCACCTTGGAGGAGGTGAGGTTCACAGATTCTGTGTGTATGGTCTGTCAGGGCTTTGATTGTGCTCTTTTTTTTGACTTGGGTGATGGTTGGAGTTTTTATGAAGGTATCTATCTGTGTGTGTAGGTTTTCTGTAAACTGTGTGGCCCAATTGTTGATTGGGTTTGCGGATGACCAGAACATCTAGAAATGGCAGTTTTCCTTCCTTTTCTTTTTCCATGGTGAATTGGATGTTTGGGTGGATGCTGTTAAGGTGGTCCTGGAACTTGCTGAGTTCTTCCTCTCCATGGCTCCAAATTGTGAAGGTGTCATCTACGTATCTGAACCAAACAGTTGGCTTTTTTGGTGCTGTTTCTAGGGCCTGTTTTTCAAAGTATTCCATATAGAAATTTGCTACTACTGGGCTGAGAGGGCTCCCCATGGCCACTCCATCCTTCTGTTCATAGAATCCAGTGTCCCACTGAAAGTAGCTAGTGGTGATTGTTGTTGGGGCTTTGTTTGCACTACAAATAAGACATGCGCAGTGTGCATAGGAATTTGTTCGGGTTTTTTTTCAAATGATAATTCAGCCCCTCAACAATCTGAGGGACCATGAACTGGCCCTCCACTTTAAAAGTTTGAAAACCCCTGGCTTAGAGCCTGGTCATTTGGAGAGGCCCATCGGGACAAGGGGTGGATGGGAAAATATATGATGAATCAGTATGAAAATAGCTCATGGTGGGATTATTGATCAAGTCTGGTTTGTGTTGAAGCTGGATAGGAGCGTGATTTATAGTTTTCCCCAATCACACCCTCCCTGGCTATGCTGTGTAATGGACTGAGTGTCTCAAAGGCAAGCTGGAAAAATGAACCCATACACCGCAGAAATTTTATCATTTGACAGCAGAGTATAACTGCATCCTCAGAGGTTGTGAGGTATGGATAATTCTCTGAAATCTCTGATTTCAACCAGAGAAATCAGCCATAGCAGAACATTTGATGAACCAGCCTGGACACAGGATATTATTTGAGAACACAAAAATGCTGGATCATTCCAACAACTATCATGTCAGACTACACAGAGAAGCCATTGAAATCCACAAGCATGTGGACAACTTCAACAGAAAGGAGGAAACCATGAAAATGAACAAAATCTGGCTACCAGTATTACAAAACTCCAAAATCAAAACAGTAGATGGGAACCAACACTCTGAGGGCTAATGACTGAACAAAGGATGCCTCCAGGCAAGAGACAAAACATTTCCAATGCTAATTAGGGTGATTAACTGGAACATTAATTCTGGCTTCCCAGTGACAAAGGACTCTTGCCACACCCTGGACTCTACACAGATATATATTCTTTCCTTTCCTTACTTTGTTTATCCATATCTCACAACCTCTGAGGATGCCTGCCATAGATGTGGGCGAAACGTCAGGAGAGAATACTTCTGGAACATGGCCACACAGCCCGAAAGACATACAACAACCCTATTTAGATGTTTGTTATTTTTCCTTTCTTATTTTTCCTTAGAAACCAGTCTAGAGTAGACTAGACAGCTCCCAAGCTTTTCTGTCTACAATGGAATTCTTTTTACCTGCATAAATACTTTTTGAACTTTTACTGAGACTCTGCACTCCATTGCCATCCTAAATTGAAAGGCTTCTCTTTGCTCACCCCGTGTAAGCAACTGTTGCATTTGAAAGTTTTTGCCTTTGCTACTCTGCTGCATTTTGGTGGAATCTCCCCCGGAGAGGGTTAAATTGAGTCTAACCACTCAGAGATTATCACAACACTTGTAACCCCATGAGATAGGTTGGGGCAATTATCATTTCATTGTTTCCTGATATCCTGAGGTCCTTCCAGATTCATTACAAACACATATCCCCATTTTCCCTCCAAATGTCATGACCTTGAAAGACTCATTTTGTAGTTAGGATACTAGAAAAAGAGTTTCCACCTAAACATTAGGAAAAACTTCTAGATTGGAAGAGCTGTTCAACAGAGCAATCTGTTGCTTGAGAATTCAGTTGAATCTCCTTCTCTGATGGTTTTTAAGAAGCTGTTGGATGGCCATCTGTTGGGAGGGCTTGACTTGTGGGCTCCTATGTGGCTGAAATGGGTTGGATTGAATGGCTATCGAGGTCCCTTCCAACCCTAGTATTTTATGCTACTATGAATCTAGGTACCAAGAGAAGACATCTGCAGCAGTTCTGCATCTCCTGCGGCCGTTCATTCTCCTCCCTTTTCTTTTGTTGATCATCCAAGGGAAGAAAGCTGTTTCCGAAGCTGGCTCTGTCTCCTGTCAGTATGAAGAGCCTTAACCTTTGAACACCAGGGATAAAGCAAAATGACTACCCGGCGACATCTCATCAGGAAGGTGGCATTTCTCCATGGCTCAAGTCCCAGCTCTCGGCGGGATTTATGGGGTCACTGCTAAGTGCAGGTTTTGAATGGACAGGAAATAGATTTTAATGCCCAAATCATTCCCTCCTTGTTTCCCAAGCGGGGGGTGGGAGGGAGGCATGCTTGGCAGGCAAATATACTACGCTTTTCTTTATAATGTGCGAGGTCTTCAAACAATTTGTCACTTACTCCCCTATTAAATCTCTTAATTTATGACTGGACTGAACCAGAGGGAGGGAGATGCCTCCAGCCCTTCCAATGCATACAATCCATTGCCAATCTGATAGAAGTAATTAGGGCTTCGGTCCCAAGTTAGGGGGGAGCCACTTATTTAGAAGGGGAGGGACTGTCTCTCAGTAGGAGAGAACATTCATTGTAGGCAGAATATGGATAGCTTCCAAGATTCCTATAATGTATCAGAATGGAAATTTGTCTTGCCTTCTACTGGTTAGTTTCACCAAGAGCCAAAGCCTTGTTGCCGTTTGCCATCAAGTTGGGCTCAACATGTGCAACCTTCACAGTAATGGGAGTGGGTGCCTGATAGTTGACTAAGTCCTACTTCAATTTAGGAGGATGGCTGGAGAGCAGAAGGAGGAGAAGAATCCATCAGCTGAGAAAGGTAGAGGCTCAGGTGTTAGGCTTACACCATTCCTCATGCATCGAGCAAAAGGCTACAGTTATTGGGATGAAAGGCACAATTTTATTAGAAAGGTATTTACTTGGCCAGCTTCAGTTCTTTTCCTAATGGCTTAGCCCTTGTTAGGTTTGTTTAATGGGTTTATGACCCTTTAATTTGTTTAATGTCTCAGCTATTGCTGGGACGCCCATCTGGATGTCCCAGCCGCAATGTTTCCAAATCAAGACACGTAGCGATGGGGTCGGGATCAGTGGTTGTTGCTTCATTGATCAAGAAAGGATGTCAAGGGATAATTTCCCAAATCTGACATGCTCTTCAGTTATGGGCATTGACATTTTATAGACATTTCAAAATAATAGGCATTCATCTAACTGGTATAAATTACAATCCGTGATCTTATTGGTTCACAGCACTTTCCTTGTTGTCATGTTTTTCAGCTTGAGATCGATGGAGAAACTTTAATAAAATATTCATTGGAGGACAACCTGAGTCTGTCCCTTGTAGGCTGGAAATGGGTGCTAATTTGGGGACAGTAGAGCCATTGGTTACTCTCAGGATGGAGATCATTAGGTGATGGGATTTTCTAGCTCCCTTGGTGAAACAATGCAGAGCAGGGCTGGGGTGAAGAGCTTTGGGTTGGATTCATTCTGCCTGGTTGATTATCAGCATTCCTTGACATCTGGTTGAGTATCGGCATTCCTGAACTATTGTTCAGTCCGCTGGTATGGCTGATGAGGATATCCTGGAGATTTGTGGCTGTTTTTCAGGACCCTGGCTGCAGAGCACCAATAACCTTACACAGAGGCCAGTCTCTATCTAATATCTTTATTAAAGAAATGTATAAAATCAATAAAAACAAGTGAAGAATATAGTTCAGAAGCAGACCTTTCAGATGAGGTCAAATATAGTCCAGAAATGTATTGTCCAATATAAGATATTAGAGTTCAAAGTTTTAATCCACTTGACCGAAACACACACTTTGCCAAGCAATAGTGTGGGGAAATAACAGAGTCTTTAAAGTCCAATGAAGCTTGACAACAAGGCTGGAAATAAACTTGATTCTTGACTAGATCCGTGGCTGGAGGCAAGACGAACATGAAGCATGAAACAGAGTCCGTGGTAAAACCGTGAGACAAGGCAAGGCTTGAAGCTTGATCCGGGAAGCAAGGAACTGGGATTACGAAGTCCACACACGATCTCTCTCCTCAAGCTGATCAATTGACTCCGCAAAGTACCCCTCGCGCCAAACACCTATATTGGGTCTCGTTTTCCCGCCAACAGAACTCTTTCCCTAGAGAACGAGAAGCGAAACCCAACTCTGTCCAGATGCATGACTCCTTAGAATTTCCCAAGGGAAGCAGACCTAATCAGCCATTTGTTTGGCAGCGATTCTCAGGCTTCTCCGATTAGCCTCCCTGACTCCCCTATCTTTAGAATAATTTTCCCTCCTGGAAAACGGAGGGGAGTTCTGCCCAAGACCTGTTTGGCTGAATTCTTGAGGGCAAACATCAACATCCTGCAGGTGAAGAGACTCCGGCTCTTGCTGAACCGGCGAAAACCCCATGTTTTCCTCTTCGTCTGCCACAATAGTACTAGGAACAGGACTACAAGGCCCATGAGTCATCACACTGTTGTGTGTTGGTGGGGAGGAGAGAAATCAGGTGAGGCTTCTCAGTAGAGAGTGTGTGTGTATTTCCTGTTTCTAAGTTAAGCGGTCATTGGGACACCCATCCAGGCCCTGATTTTGGGGCTCCAACCTTTAGGGTCTGGGTTTTCAAACAACACTATTACAACTGTCTAGAACTCTGATTTACAGCTTTCTGAACTTGGACTGGTTTTTGTCAGAGTCCTGCCCAGCAAGTCTCTGTAAATCAGCCAAGCACACAAACGTAGCAGGGAGGAAGCAAGAGGGTAAGCCATAAGACAGTTCTAATATTCTGAAGCCAGAATATCTCACAAACATAGTTTCCAAGTATAGTCCACCATCCACCACCATCCAACATCCATCACCCAGAGTACAGTCTGTCCTTCAAAGATTCAAGAGTCAAGACATGAAACTTCAGGCTGCAGCTCTCATGCTAACGTTACTACCAGCAATTAGTTATTCCAATCTTCAGCTGTTTATACAGATCTCTCAAGTGATCCTGCCTGCCAAATGATTTGATCTCTGCATTTGAATCCCATATGTCCTTAACTGTAGACAGTCTGGAATATTTAACTCCTGGTCTTTTGTCTCAAGACCCTGATCTTGCTCTTGCTCTCTGCCCAGAGGAGTGTTAAGTCATTCATTAATTACTTGGGGTGCTGTTGTTTCTATTCTGAAGTGGTGGGTTCTTCACTGCCTGGTTGCACATGTTGCTGCTTTGTATTTGAGTCCAATTCAAAGCATGGGAGTAGTAATCCTTCACCCACATCCTCGTCAACTCTAGCCATGACAGGTTTGATATCAGATACTTTCTGCTTCTATGGCTTCTGGTTTCGACACTCAGGATTGTTGTCTGATGTTGAGAACAGGGGAGTCCACAGAATCCAGAGTTGGAATTGACCACAAGGACCATGGTCCAAATTCATTCTGCCACACAGGAATATGCACAAACTCAGTAGCAGAACACGTCAATCTTCCTGCACATTCCATCATGGATATCAGAGCTTTGTATGCTGCTCCTTCTAATGTTCAACCCTGCAAACTTCAAGCCATTAGACCCAGTTCTGACCTGACAACCCTTGGGATGTTTAAGGAGAGCAATATGTCATCTCTCAATTTCCTCTCTACCGAGCAAAACATGCCCATCTCGTCCAACATTTCCTCGTAGATCTTCTCTTATTCTCCATGTTGCCCTTTTCTGAAGCCGCTCTATATCTTTCCTAAGTGAAGTTCCCAGAACTGCACATAGTCATCCAAATGAGTCCTGTCTAGTGCAAAATACAGTGGGAATACTTGCCTTATTTGCCTTCATTGCTGCAACATCACGCTGCTGGCTCATGTTCAGTTAGTAACCAACAATAATACCAAGCACCATTTCACATATATTACTGTTAAGCCAAAAGACCTCTATCCTATAAGTCTGCATTTGCATGTTGTGAGCTAAATATGGGAATTCTTCATTTGCATGTTCTGAATTTTATTTTACTAGTTTCAGCCCAATTTTTCTAGATAAAAGGTGATGTAGGTATAGTTTCTTCACTGGGAGATGATGACGGTGTTGATGATATTTATTTATATGCTGCTTTTTCTCTTTTAAAAGAGTCTTGGAGATGAGACACTATACTTATCACACTTTTTCCCTTTCCCCCCATGAATTCAGCACAAAAAGTATGTTTTTGTGTGTAAAAATATCAGAAAAAAACCCCTATGTGCAGATAACCCACGAAAGGGCACAGACTCTTTGAAAGTCAATCAGTGAGGAGATCTGCCTGGTTTTTTAATTTCATTTTCTCAAGTAAAAATGAAAGAAGCAAAGACTTTAATATTTAGTACCTGCAATGGGAAACAAGTAATTAAAATCAATTAAATTAGAAATTTTCTAATGAAAAAGGGCAACTTAATCAAATTTATTTTTAACTGAATTGATTAAGTTGGACTTTCAGCATCAGCCTGATTCAAAATTGAAGCAATTAATTAATTAAAAGAAACGAAGAGACTGACAAATTTTATATTTCCCAGATGTTTTGGTTAATAAGCGCTAATACTGATAGGAATCCTTGATTATTTTGTTCAGACTGGAATATGACAAGTTTGGTGAATAATTCCAAGTCTTAGAGATCTGAAACCACGGCATTAGAAGATACCCCATATTTGTCTGAGAAACCTGAATTCCAGATCCCTTAACTCTGTGACATTTTCTGGGATCATGTGGGAATTAGTAAATTAAATTAAATAGTGGATGGAGGAGGCAACAGATGAAGGAGAAAGAGAAAACAAGAGACTGCGGAAGATAAGAAATGAAGTTTTCAATATTTCCAGTTGTTCTTTCCCCCTCTCTAGAAAAACACAGGGACAAAGTAAAAACATGGTTCATAGAGGGTTGGAATGGATTTTGTTGGCCATAAATTCCAACTCTTCTCAACATAAGGACTCCAGAGAAAGCATCCTGTGCAGGGAGCTCTTTATGTTCTTTAGAAGATGCCCAGAGAAGAAGACCTGGTTGGTTCCATTAATGAACCGCTCTCACCGTAGAGAAGGTCCGTGGCTCATGAATACTTTTTGAACTCAAAAAAGCATTTAAAAAGTTTATTGTATTTGTACAAAATGATGGAAATGTGGCGAAGAAGAGGGAACATACCATCATATTTGGTGGAATTGCGAAATGGCGAAGGATTTCTGGAATAAAGTTCATGAATGTACGCAGGAAATTTTGGATACCAAATTTCGGAAAGCACCAGAAATTTATCTATTGAATATTTCCAAAATACCCCCTGGATCAAACGAAGAAAAGATACTAACATACTTGACAACAGCTGCCAGAATTACATATGCCAGATACTGGAAACAAAATAAAATCCCTCCAACAGCTGAGTGGCTTGTTAAAATTTTAGAAATAAAAAATATGGACAGACTGACCTTTTTGATGGCTAAACAACAAGGAAGACCAAGGAAAGAAACTGATTGGAGCCAAGTAGAGAATTACTTAAAAATTAAAAAAATAGAATAGAAGAAAGGAAAAGAAGAATGAAAGAACGTATGACAAGAGAAACATCTACTCCCCTTAATATGGTCTAAAGAGAAAAGGATTGAAAAAAAATCAAGAAAAGAATGAGGGTAAACACCAAAGAATAAGAACATATAAAACAAAAAACAAAAAATAAAAACAACATAACAACAACAACCATTGGGACTGACCTGGAAGCCAAAACCCCCTCTATTCCGTCCTCTTGTTTTTTCCTTTTCTTTTCTTTCCTTTTATTTTTCTCCCTCTTTTTTTTCCTCTGTCCCACCATCTTGTCCTTTTTCTTTTATATGTATATATTGTAAAACTTAAATAAAGAATATTTTACCAAAAAAAAGTTTATTGTATTTGTTCACAATGTGACAGAGTATACCACAGAGCAACGCAGAGAAAGAACGTAGACATATACAGGCAATAGCAACATTGGGTACACAAACAAAGGGGAATTTACATTTCACTCAGCATTCACACACATATACACATTCATTCATAATCATGTATACATTACCATCTCTTCTTCCTTCTCCTGGAAAAGAGACCTGCATGTAGATTCATAGAATCCTAGAGTTGGAAGAGACCTCTTGGGCCATCCAGTCCAACCCCATTCTGCCAAGAAGCAGGAAAATCTCATTCAAAGCACCCTGAAAGATGGCTATCCAGCCTCTGCTTAAAAGCCTCCAAAGAAGGAGCCTCCACCACACTCTGCGGCAGAGAGTTCCACTGCTGAGCAGCTCTCACAGTGATGAAGTTCTTCCTAACGTTCAAGTGGAATCTCCTGTCCTGTAGTTTGAAGCCATTGTTCTGGGTCCTAGTTTCCAGAGAGGCAGAAAACAAGCTTGCTCACTCCACCTAATGACTTCTGCTCACATCTTGATCCGTGGCCCTCATCATGTGTCTTGTCAGCCTTTTCTTCTGCAGGCTAAACATGCCCAGCTCTTTAAACCGCTCCTCATTGAGCTTGTCTCCAGATCCTTGATCATCTGGCCACATTCCAGCTTGTAGGCCAAATTGCGTTCTCAGCAAATCTGCCATTCTGCAAATACACCATCTCTCTCCGTCCCTTGGAGAAGAGTGGCGGGTGAGTCAGACTCCTCTGGTCTGCCACAATTTTGGACTATTGAAGAGTCTCTTATATGGCATATTTCTTGCTGGTGTTGCTCTAAAAGTTTTCAAATGAATGACAGACATTTTTCCCAGCTAAGACATCATGACTCCATCAGTTCCTGGACAGATGATGACTTTTCTTCCTTAAGTGATAATTGGTTTTCCTTCTTCAGGAGCATTGTTTGCTTCCTTCTTAATTTAAAGAGAGCCATTGTCTTTGGTAATGTAAACACGTTGTTTTCCACCACAGAGTTCAACAGTTAAAAATTTGCCTCTGATCAGCAGTGTCACCATTTATCCTCCTTTTTGTAGTTTTCCAAAAGAAAGAAAGAAATGGAGAGATAGATACAAGGCCTTGCCACAAACTCAGATGTCAACTCTGGCTCTGCATCAAATCAGGATTATATGGATAAATTGGCACAACATATTGGCCATCAAATTCAGATGGAACAATGGGAAAATATTAGGATAAAGAGTAATGTAATATCCCTTTTGTTTGTGTAACCAGTGTAGTTATATATAGTCTGTGTGTCTACCTTCTTCCTCTGTAAAATGCCTGATATATTGTGTCTCACTGAAAATGGAATAAAAGAACCTTTTAATGTTTAAAAATAAATTCATGACAATACTGTGTTCATTCCGTGTTATTTTCCCAGTGGAAATTGCATGGCGCCTGCCCCCTCAAAGTGACATTCTCCTCCATTCCTCTTCTCCTGTCATGGAAGGACATTGAGAAATGCAAGCCATTCTCTGAACCAACTCCAACATTTCAGATTCATGGGAAAGGCTTTTAGTGCAAGTTATTAACTCCAGCATAAAACCTCAAACAGCAATTTGACTTCATTGTAATAATTATTTTCCCACTCCTTCTAATATAAATGTAGGAGTTTTAGAGCGTATGAATGATAACTCAGGGGTTGGCTGCTCAAAAACTGCATGCATTCCCAGGGCTATTTTTGTGGCCTCCAGAGTCACCTTCCAAGAGTAAAAAAAAAAATGACCCTTGGCTCTCTCTCTAGGAACCATGGGGCCATTTTGGGACCTCGTCAAGACACTTTTGTCCCAAGAAATGTCTTTCTTTAAACAGGAAGTGGCTTCTCATGGACCTCAGGGGTCCTGCTCTGCCCAAAGATCTGATGAAAAGGGGATGTAGGGGCACATCTTCTGGGAATAACGCTATTATGCTGGGAGTAATAAAGTGTCAAGGGGATGATGGGTAGCAGAGTGGATTCCAAAAATCATCATTCTGGTCTCACCACCCCTTTCTTCCGCAGGCTGACTTCTCTTGCGGAGAAACAGCACTGGCCAACAGAATTCCAGCAGCCGGAGGTTCAGTTGTAAATCCAACTGTTGTTAAACTTTATTTACATATTTACAGTTACATTTCCCAGCTTCGGAGCATAGCATTCATTGTCCATCTCCAGCTAAATGCTCAAGCCGAACTCCACAGATAAGATAAGAACACATTCCTCTGTCCGGAGGAAGTTCCAACCCTCAAAAGGCCGGAAATCAAACCTCATAGGTCACAGTAATCACAACAGGCTGTCAGTCAAAACTAGCCTGCTGTTAACTATTTCATTACTGAAAATACCCACTCTAGCTCATCAGCAGTAAACACTTGATTTACATTTCATACAAATACAACCATACTCCAACATAAAGATCTCAGTGATTTTGTGGGATGTGTCTGGTGGAGGACTGAAGTCCTCCAGGGCCTCTTCCAGGGTCAAAATGGCCCCCAAACCTCAAAGGTTACCCACCAAATGTGACTCAGCCTTTGCCTTTGTGTGACTCTGATGTGCCTTTGTGTGACTCTGATGAGGATTCTGGGTTATATGTGCATAATGATAGGATTCAGGATGAATTTGAAGATGACTCTGATGCTGGGAATTATAGGAGCATTCCGGTTGTGGGAAAAGAAGAGCAGGGAGTTGTTCCCATGGGAATATATCATGATGTTGTTTCTAATGAGGAATTTCAGGTGCAGGAAGCAGAAAGGGAGGATATTGCTTTGCGTCTGCCTGATAACAGTAACGAGCTCAGTGGCCTTGACTGAGGATCTCAATCGGGCTACAAGACTGGAATTTAGAGGGTTGCGGAGAAGTCTTTACATAGCTAATAAACGGGCGGTCAAAGGGCAAAGGAATGCCTTTATGTCATGCTTTCAAAACAGTCTGCTGGAAGAGAGATCTCTGCCAATGCAACTTCATTGCTAGATCAAGAAGCAAGTCTGCTTTCCTGTACCAAGTTTGCTTTCCTGTATTACCATGTGGAGATATTCTGTTTGCTGGGACTTTTGGCTTCTATGAAAAGGACCTTGTTTCATGCTCTATGTTTCTATGGACTAATTGCTCACAACCTCGTTTTGTATCTATCTTCTGGAACTGAACCTTTACCTTTTATGAACTATCTTTTGCCTATTTTCTAAATAAACTACCAAAGACTACTTCCTGTGTGTGGCTTGGTGTCTTTAGCATGGTGAAGCTAGCCTGAGGTGCGACACCAAAGTTTGAACAACAATATGGCCCCTGCACCTGTAGGACTTGTCCCACAGTTTCATTTGTTCACTTCAGACAACATATGTGCTCACTGGGCATTTTCTAAGTCCTTCAGGCAATTCAATGAAATGCTTCTTCCAGAATCAACCATAGAGTCATGATGGGGAACCCAACCTAGCAATGCCTCTATGCCAGGGTGAAGCTGAAATCTGCTAGCTGCTTAAAGAGAGGTGTGGATCCACTGGCAAAATGCAGACCAGGTTTGAAGGTAACAGGAGTAGAAGTTTATTATTTTCAGTCCTGAAAGGATGTCTGATACAGAGTTTTCACTCAAAAGGAATCGGATGTACTCTTGCAATGTAGTCTAAGTTGTTTTATCCTCTTGGGCAGCCACTCAAAATACCTTTCCCTGATTGGCTCAGAAATGGTCAAGTTAGGATCCAGGCTTTCATTGGCCGGCAACTGCCTGTGATGTCAGGATGGGTGGAGTCTCCTTCATGGCAGGAGAAATGAAGAGCTGTCATTTGTCCATTTGAAGCTGGAGCCGTTCAGAGGGCCTGCCCAGGCTGGGATTATTAATCATATGTTTCAAGGTAATGTAAAGAGTCCAGGGTGGGATTATATGACTATACTGTTAATGTGGGATTTGTGTACTGATAGTGTTTAAATGCAATTTGTGTCTTGGTTTGTATTGCATACTGATTGCATCATCCAGAGTGTGATAGTCTGGAAAGAGTTAATTACTAAGAAGCTGTGATGACCTTGATGTGTGGCTGGAACTGGGGAGTGTCCAGACACAAGTGTGTGTGCATTACTGATTGCATCAGTTCTGTTCTGTCTTCCTAGAGTGAGAGTCCTGTGTCTATTGTCTGCAAGTCTGTTTGTCTTGATTATTACTGAAGTCAGTAAAACCTTGTATATAGTTTTACCATCGTCTCTGATGTCTCTTCATTCTGCGTTCCACTTACTCCATCCAACTACTGCTGTTAATACTCTGACATATACAAGAGGAGCCAGCCTCAGAGACAATGAAGAGGCTTATGCAAATATAAACAACTCAATGGAAAACATACAGAAGTATACAGATTCTATTGAGGTGCAGTTCATATCTGATATTTCTGAAACAGCGGGATATCCTCTGGAACCTGACCCTTACTGTATCTTTAAATGGGGGTCTTTTTCTTTTTGTTTGCCTGCCTGGGAGGATTTCCTCTCAGCAGGACATAGAATCAGTTTCACAAGCACCAGCAGTTTTACAAACCCCAGCAATTCCACAGCAGTTAAACAACAACATGGCTTAAAAGTATTCTGGGTGCACTGGATCATATCTGCTCCTGCCCCTGCCAGCACACCCCAGTTCCACTTAATACAACACATATATAAGGGTCCACTCTTGTTTATGTTTCACATATAAATCGTAACCATGTATGTAGTCATAAGGGAAAACCCAGGAGGGCTTAGTTAGGGTGAATCTCTCTAGGTGGGGGGGATTTGGGATTAACCTATTGTTTTAGAAACATTTCCACCTCCCCAGGACTTTGTGCTTGGCAGATGATTGCTTTAATCCTTTCAGAAATCCAGGCTCCGGGTGGATGTGAAGATTTTTTTTATCGTGTCAGAAGTGACTTGAGAACATACTGTAAGTCACTTCTGGTTTGAGAAAATTAGCTGTCTACAGAGACTTTGCCCAGGGATGCCTGGATGTGTTACCATCCTCCTGGGAGGCTTCTTTCACATCCCCACAAGCTAGAGCTGACGGATGGGAACTCACCCCATCTGGGGATTTGAACCGGCAACCTTCAGGTCAGCAACTCAACCTTTAGGTCAGCAGTCCAGTTGGCACAAGGATTTAACTCATTGCACCACTATGGTTGCAAAGATGGGCTTTTGCTTAAGACTGAAACATAGGCCTTTTGAAACTGTGGAAGCCTTATTAATTTAATATTTAATGGATATGATGTGTTTAATTCATTTTGGGGGGGGGGGAATCGATTTTTTGACAACAAAGGGTGTCACACTCATTTTCACTTATGGCTACACCTGAGGGATGTTGGATCCATGGAAGGAGAATCTGTGGATAAAGAGGGCCAATTATATATAGATTTTTACATAGTGGCTGGTGCTTTTTGGGTTTTACCTAGTTGTCCCTGGATGTTATTAAATGACTGCTCTCTTGATTTTTGATTTTCTGGTGTGCGGACTGGGGATAATGGCAACTGCAACCCAATAACCCTTGTGGCTCTGAGGTTGGGAATGGTTAAAAGACATTTTAAAGTCAAGTATTGTATCCAACCAGAATAAACTGCAGCCTTCCAGATGCCACTCACATCATGTCATGATGTCTAGTGAGGAGGAATATCGGAGTTGTAGCCCAGCATCTGGAGGACGGCCAGATTAGGCCCGTGAGCCTTGTTTCCCACATGTGCTTTAAGCATTTCCTACATCTTCCAGTGCCACCCTATGGCATGTTTCTGCTGCAAGTTATTTATTCAATAGGCTTGGAATGTATCCCCCACAGAAATGAGAGTTATACCCTAAATACAGCGAGTCTTCTCTATTGAAATCAAAGCAAATCAAAGGCAACCGAATGGAGGATCAGTTTAGCAAACTCCATCTCCCAATGGAAAGATGCAACTTTTTCACTCAGACAAAGAACTCCCAATTGATCACTTAATACATACTTCAGAATTTGGGAGTCTTCAGGCACTTGGGAGAGGAAAAAAGGCACTCCATAGCCTGGAGGTAAAATAACATTACAGAGGAAGAGGAAGAATAATTAGAAATAAACCATGCATAATTCTCATGCTATTTGCATAAGAATTGACATCTTATCCTTGCCTTCAGACCATCTCCCTGGAAGGAAATTCTGCCTTAGCTTTGGGATAAACCTTTCTCTTAACTGTCTCCAAAAGTATGGTCCAAAAATATAGGCATGGGAAAGGAAGAAAGATTTCTGGGTTCCCTTAATTTCGCATAGATGCCTATTTATTAGTGTTGTGCTTTTGTATGGGATTGCTATTTGTTTTGTGTAGTTTCATTCGTGTCGTCTCATTTTCATATTTGGTTCCTGCTAACGAAAATGGGCTGCCTGTGTGACACACATTTTCTTCTGGCTAACGAAAAACACAAAAATTTTCATGTCATTGGCAGCAATGGGAATGCTTTCAAGGCTCACCCCCCCCCCCCCCTTGGTTTTTGGGCTACAGAAGTAAAAATGGCCACACACGGAAGGCATTTCAATCCCTTTTAGCCCACCAGCTTTTAAAACGTTTGGATCTTCCCCAGAGTACTATTGTTATGAATATTATTATTATTATTAACACCCATTGGCTCACATCATGTGTCATGGGGAAGCACTCCTCCTGCAGACTCAGAGTCCCAGAGTAACTATCCACACACACACACACACACACACACACACACATATATATAATTGGTAAGACCCATTGGCACACATCAAATGTCATGGGGAGGCACTCCTCTCCCAGACTCAGCTTAGGGTCCCAGAGTAGCTATCGTTATTAAAATATATATTAATATTATTGGTAAAACCCATAATCACATCAGATGTCATGGGGAGGCACTCCTCTCCCAGACTCAGTTTAGACCCCCAGAGTAGCTATCACTATTAAAATATATATTAATATTATTAGTAAGACCCATTGGCACACAACAGATGTCATGGGGGGCACTCCTCTCCCAGACTCAGCTTAGAGTCCCAGAGTAGCTATCCTTATCAATATATATTAATATTACTAATAAGACCCACTGGCTCACATCAGGTGTCATAGGGAGGCACTCCTCTCCCAGACTCAGCTTAGGGTCCCATAGTAGCTATCATTATTAATATATATATTAATATTATTAGTAAGACCCACTGGCTCACATCAGATGTCATGGGGAGGCACTCCTCTCCCAGACTCAGCTTAGGGTCCCAGAATAACTATCATTATTTATATTAATATTGTTATCAAGACCCATGGATACACATCGGCTGTAATGGGAAAGCAGCCCTCTGTCAGTACCTGCTTATTGTTATGGAGCCGAAATGAAAGGAAAACGAAAGCAAGCACAATCATTGTGTGGTTTCATTTTCATGTCACCTCTTGTTTCCTATGAAAATGTCATAATTCGTTTTGTGTAGATGAACAGTTGAAGCAAAACAAATGCACGAAGGAAATGAAAGAATTTTTTTGCGTACATCTCTGCTATTTATATGAATGCAGTTTGCAGAGGGATGGCCAGTAAGATATTCATCATTATATGCAACCCTGAAAGGTTGCTACTATTGGGATGAAACAGCACGAATTTTGGCAGGTGGATTTCTGGGTAAGCTACACAACCATTGCAAGAAATGGCAAGACTGTGCAACTGAATCAAGATGGCAAACATGTAACTATATGTACAATCAGATATGCATATTATGTATCCACTTCCATGTGCAAATAACAAATGCATATGATAGCCATATTTAAATATTTGAAAGGAGGTCACATTGAGGATGGTCAGTCTTGTTTTCTGCTGCTCTGGAGACTGGGACACAATGGAGCAATGGACTCAAATTGCAGGAAAAAAGATTCTACCTAACCATTAGGAAGAATAACTTTCTCATAATCGGAGCTATTCGACTGTGGAATCCATTCAGCCTGGGAGTCCAGTGGAGTCTATTTCTCTGAAGGTTTTTTTCAACAGAGTCTGGATGGCCATCTGTTAGGAGTACTTTGTGCCTTTCTGTCTAGCAGAAGGCAGTTGGACTGGATGGTCCTTGTGGTTTCTTCCAGCTCTATAACTCTATGTGCAATGCACAACCCTCTAATATGTGCATCCAAACAAAATGTGGTACAGCAGCAGGGTACAGTCCACTCCACTTCTGCAACTTGGAACTGCGTGTGGCCTTTTTGCACCAGAAAAGGAAAATAAGTCTCACCTCTTCACTAGGGGAATTTGCACAACCAAGACACAAATATAGTTTCTGTCAATGTCTCATTTCCGATTCTGAAAATCTATGGGTGCATCTGCTCTGTAGAATTAATGCCTTTTCACCCCACTTTAGCTGCCATGGCTTAATGCTGTGGAATCCTGGGAGTTGTGGTTTTACAAGGTCTTGAGATGTCTCTGACAAGAGTGCCTCACCAAATTACAAACCTTAGAATTCCCTAGCATCAAGCCATGGCAGTCAGTGTGGTGCCAAACTACATTAATTATACAGTGTAGATCAGGGGTCCTCAAACTTTTAAAGTAGAGGGCCAGTCCACAATCCTTCAGACTGTGGAGGGGCCAAATTATCATTTGGAAAAAAAAAAAACCGGACAAATTCCTATGCACACTGCACATGTCTTATTTGTAGTGCAAAACAACAACAACAATGAAAGTACAATACAATATTTAAAAATGAAAACAATTGTAACCAACATAAACCTATCAGGATTTCAATGGGAAGTGTGGGCCTGCTTCTGGCCAATGAGATAGTCAAGTTAATTAGGATTGTTGTTGTTGTGTGCCTTCAAGTCATTTCAGACTTTGGGCGAGCCTAAGTCTAAAATTATTTATTTATTCATTTACTACATTTATTTACTACATTTATATCCCACCCTTCTCACCCCGAAGGGGACTCAGAGCAGCTTCATGTACATACAATATATTATATTATTAGCATAACACAATATTAGCATTATATATTACCATATTGAACTATACCACTATACTGTAATATTATATGTAATATATATCATATAATTAATATTATTATATGGTATTACTATAAGTATTATATTGTATAAAATGATAATATTATTATCAATATTATATGTATATACAATAAATTATTAAAACTGATATAAAATATTATATTATAAAACTGAGGGCGGGGGCCAGGTAAATGACCTTGGAGGGCCGCATCCGGCCCCCGGGCCTTAGTTTGGGGACCCCTGGTGTAGATGATTGAGACTCCCGTGATCTCAGGGATCTTGTCTAGTTCCTTCTCCAAATCCTCATCTTCTGACTTCTTGATCAAAGTCTCCATTCTACTTAATGACTGAGCCAAGGGATGGAGATTCTTGAACTATTTTATTGTCTTCATTGTCTACTTCAAAGTCAGTGTAAATCATTTGTGGTCATTATTGTTTCACTGAATTCATTTCAACTGCCTTTGCGCTTTCTTCCTTGGCTTTCTCTAGCAATCGTTCGGGGTCTTGGCAATTTTTGGCTAGTAGGATGGCGTCGTCTGCATACATTAAAGTGTTGCTATCCCTTCCTCCAATTCTAATGCCTCATTTCTCAGAGTTCAATTCTTTATGCATGATATATTCATCTTACAAGTAAAACTGACAGGTAGATCCCCAGAGTAATATATAGGACAGGGTCAAGGAAAGGCATTGGAAGTGAGCAGGTGTGATCCATCTTCTTTTGGAATAGATATTAGATCTGTTCAAGACGTTTGGCAGAATGAAGGGCAGTCACCCAATCTGTTCCAAGCATCATAATCATTGACCTTTTTCTGCCATGGACAACTGTTACTGTTTGGCCATGATGCTGAGAAGAACTCTAGGTCCCATCTGTCTGGTGACAGGGTCTGTTCCCACTGCACCAACAATGCCTCCTAGCTGCATTTCTCACCAGCAAGGAGATCTTTGCAGGCACTTCTTCTTAACAGAGAGCAGTTGTTTGCCATTAATCTATTTTAATGAAGTGCCTGACCTTCTTCCTCCACAGACCGAGGGCTAATTCAGCAGATAAATCATGGCCGGTGTCTCAATTCTATTTTGCACATAATCCAGGTAGAAGAACAGGCGAGGGGAGAAGACAGGGGAAAGGATGGCCAAAGTACAAGGGAGTAATGTATGGCTTTGAAATGATGGGAGCTGGATATGGGCATCCATATGATTTACGGCCAGTCCATGAGAATACTAGAATCCTAGAGTTGATCACAAGTCCTTTGAGTCCAACCCCCTTCTGCCAGGCGAGAAAACGCGATCTGAGCCCTCCTGACAGGTGGCCATTGAGTCTTTGCTTAAAGGTCTCCAAAGAAGAACACTGGATTCCTGGCCAGAAGCATATTTCACTGCCAATCAGATATCACCTTCAGGATGTTCTTCCTCATGTTGAGATAGGGTCTCTTTAACTGAAGCCTGAATCCATTGGTCCATTGTGTCCTTGTCTCTCAAACAGATCCTTTCGGAGATATAAATTTATTTATTATTATTTATTTACAGTATTTATATTCTGCCCTTCTCACCCCAAAGGGGACTCAGGGCGGATTACAATGAACACATATATGGCAAACATTCAATGCCAACAGACAAACAACATATATAGACAGACACAGAGGCATTTAACATTTTTTTCCAGCTTCACGATTCCAGCCACAGGGGGAGCTGTTGCTTCACTGTCCACTAGTGGCTGTACTTCCTCATTCCTTTCCTTGTGTTTTGCTGGCAGTTTTATGATGTTGTAAATTAGTTAAATTATCCTCCCGCATAAAGTGTACCTAAATTTCCCTACTTGACAGATGCAACTGTCTTTTGGGGTTGCATAGGTCAACAGCAAGCCGGGCTATTTAATGGTCGGGGGCTTAACCCGACCCGGGCTTCGAACTCATGACCTCTCAGTCAGTAGTGATTTATTGCAGCTGGTTACTAGCCAGCTGTGCCACAGCCCGGCCCTCATGTCCCCTTAAAAACTTCGCCTCTCCAAGAACCTCCAAATCTCTAAGTTGCTCCTCATAGGACTTGGTTTACAGGCATTTGGCCACTTTGGTGGCCCTTCTCTGGACCTGTTTCATCTTTTCCATCTCCTTTTTGAATTGTGGTGTCCAGAACGGGTCAATTCAGATTGGAAAGGATGTCACATTGAGGAAGGGCAACCTTGCCTGCAAGGCTTCCCCCTCCTCAATGGATTCAAATGGCAGGAAAAGAGATTCCACCAAAACCTTAGGAAGAACCTCCTGATGGTAAAAGATGGTTTACCATGGAATGCGTCAACTGAGAGTTCAATGGACTCTCATTCTCTAGGTTTTTAAACAGAAGCTGGATGGCCATCTGTCTGGAGGGCTTCAGTGGTGGCTTCTTGCTTGACCCATTGGGTCGCTTTCAATTCTGTAATTCCATGCTTTGAGTCTCCTTGTGGAGAGAAAAAGAAGGATATAAATAATCACAATAAACACAATAAATAGAATAATAGAATCCTAGTGTTGGAAGAGACCTTGTGGGCCACCCAGTCCAACCTCATTCTCCCAAGAAGCAGGAAATTCACATTCAAAGCATCCTCCGACAGATGGCCATCCAGCCTCCATTTAAAAGCCTCCAAAGAAGGAGCCTCCACCACACTCCAGGGCAGAGAGTTCCACTGTTGAACAGCTCTCTCACACAGTGAGGAAGTTTTTCCTCATGTTCAGGTTCAAGCAGAATTCAGTCTAGTCCATCAAAGACACAATAACTTTGCACAGTTACAAAACGGAAAAAAACCCCAGTAAACTTTACTCTTTACAGCAGAGTCCAAACATAAACTTGCAGTGTTGCATCAAAACACGAATCTTAAAGTGTAATACGTTTACATAGTCCTTGTAAGCATTTCAAGATGCAAAGAGCACCTACTAAAAGAGAGAGAACCAAAAGCAAAAGCAGGAGCAGAACATACAGCCATACTCTACTGGGTGTGGTCCAAATTTAATTGCTTAACTGCTGACCTAGATCAATTCCTGCATTTATGATCAGCAATTTGGGTTTTTCTTTGACACACAAATCCTTAGTGTTTATCTTCATTATACCTTAACAGAGTCTCCTTTTCTGTAGTTTGAAGCCCTTGTTCCATTGCGCCCTAGTCTCCAGGGCAGCAGAAAACAAGCTTGCTCCTTCCTCCCTATGACTTCCTCTCACATCTTGATCCATGGCCCTCATCATGTCTCCTCTCTCTCAGTCTTCTCTTCTGCAGGCTCAACATTCCCAGCTCTTTAGGCCGCTCCTCATAGGGCTTGTTCTCCAGACCCTTGATCCTTTGAGTTGCCCTCCTCTGGACGCTTTCCAGTTTGTCGACATTGCCCTTCGATTGCGGCTCCTAGAATTGGACACCGTGTGATTCCAAGTGTGTTGTGACCAAGGCAGAATAGAATTAAAGGGGATCATGACTTCCCTGGATCTAGGCACTAGACTCCTATTGATGCAGCCCAAAATCTCATTGGCTTTTTTTGCTGCCAAATGACATTGTTGGCTCATGTTAACTTGTTCCCCATGAGGACTGCAAGATCTTTTTCACACGTACTGCTGTTGAGCCAGGCGTTCTCCATTCTGTACATAAAACAACAACAACAACAACAACAACAACGACAATGCTGCAGTCTTAGTGATACGCCTCTCCTTTATTTGTTATGGCCACATTCCATTTTATTCATTATGCGGTAATTAAACTAGTTCCATCTCACCTTTATACCGAAAAAATCCCAGAGTGGCGTGCAATTAAAACCAAATACAAACAAATCAAAACAATGTAAAACAATAAAATGATGTGAAGAGACTAAAACCAGATTAAGTACGATTAACACGTTTAAATGTGGTTTAGAAGATGGAATCAGAGTTAACACCAAGCACATTAGCATTTTGTGATAAATCAATTGGGCCCAACGGCTTTCTATAAACACACAGCATCAAAATCAGAAGTGGTGCCAATCTTGCCTCTAAGGCTGAGAAGGAGTTGCCTCCAGATCCTCACAAAATGTGTAGACCTGAAGATCTTCTGGGATTTATCGTTACTGGAGGGGTAATTAAAATTCTTAGTCTTTTACACCGCTCCAAAAATGACATCGCAATTAATAAAGCAGATGCATTTTTCATGCAGAGGTTACATTATGGCCACATAATGGGGGGAACCGAGCCTAGTTAGAGAAAAGGCATTAATGTAATGGCATTAGAATAATAAATGGGCGTATTAAATTGTTAATTCTAAGGCATAAATATCAAATTTTAGGATTATAAGGGGTTGGAAGAACGGGTTTCTTGGTTTAAATAATGGCCAGATATTAGAGCAAAGCTTTTATTAACTTTCTGTAAGATAACTATTTAGAACGGCAAGTTATCTTTTGGATGTGCTCCATTGAAATTGATAGACTGTAGAAAGAAGCATATCTTGGCTCAATGTTTACATGTTGACAGATGAATCCGCACACCGTATTTTCCACAAGTATTTTTCATTGCTTTTCTCCTGAACGGATCTTCAGAAGCATTTCTTCATATCATAAAGGTATAATTCTCCATTAATTTCACCCTTGAAGGGAGCAATTTCCCCCCATTTTATTTCTATAGTCATGAGGAAGCACCAAAAACTACGGTTTTCAAAAACTATTTGCATTCCAGGCCTAATTTTGTGCTAAATTCACGTATAGCTTTTTATTATTTACTTATTTATTTACAGTATTTATACCCCATCCTTTTCACCCCTAAATGGACTCAGAGCGGCTCACAGAACACAAATAGGGAAAACATTCAATGCCGATTATACAATTAAAAAGGACAGACAACACAAACAGAGGTAAAGGCTATTTTTCCCATCTTAGTTCCGGCATCTTGGAGGCTGTATTCAATTCCGGCCACAGGGGGGTGCTGTCGCTCCATCTTCCATGCCAAGGAGCTTTCCTCCTGATCGGCGCCTGTATTACCTCCCTGCAAGAGGTATGTCGCACCTCAGGTTAGTTTCACCTTGATAAATACACCATTCCTACCGGCTGTTAGGAATGGTGGGAGTTGAAGTCCAAAACACCGGGACGGAGGGCCCAAGTTTGCCCATGCCTGATCTACACTGTAGAATTAATGTAGTTTGCCACCACTATTTACTGCCATGGCTCAATGCTATGGAATTCTGGGAATTGTAGTTTGCTGGGCCACCAAAGAAGAATGGAGACAATGTAAAGCTACACCTACTATGGTTCCATAGCTAGCACTGAGCCATCGCCGTTAAAGTGATATCGAACGGCATTAATTCTACAGTATAGAAACGCCCTGCAGTGTTCTAATTATAACTTGGCTGGAAATTAGCTTCTTCATAGACCAGAGGTCCCTTTTTCAAATACGTATTGTTGTGCCAGAGTTTAATTTCCCTTCTCTCCAGAAGCGCGAGTGCCTCACATGATGCCACCTCTCCTTTAAGTGTCCTTTCCGCACAAGGATGTGTTGATCTTTGCATTTTCTCTGAACAGGTAGCGTGGTTTTCACCCAGGCGCTCATGTATTTACCCAATCGCAAATTCATTTACATCCCCCGAAAGAAAAAGAGTGCACGGTTCATAAAGCACAATTGGAAAACTGCATGCTTTTAAAAAATACATATGCCCTCCATAACCCAAACAAAATTATAAACAATTGGGGGAAAAAAAGCCCACTTATTGCGGGCTCTGCAGAAACTCTGGATATCTATGCAAATAGCTCTCTGTGTGTGGTGAAGGACACTGGGTTGGGGAGCGCATAATGTATTGCCTGGAGCTCCAGGAAGAAAGAGCCGAGTGCCAACACTGGGAATAGACGCTTGCTTTGATCAATTAGCGCAATCAATAACGTTAAAAGATCTATAGTGAAATACATTGACCAATGAATAAATCCTCCCTCATCCTTCTCTTCTTTATATTCCCCCCTTTCCCCCAGTTTGAGGACTCAAGGAAGCTTGCAAAGTTTAAAACTGACACAGCTAAAAAATTTCATCATACAGGAGAAAAGTTAAACATACAATTAAACTATCGGAATTGAAAGCAGTGAAACGCATGGGCATTAAAGAAGAGGGCAGCACATTATAGAGTCATAGAATTGGAAGAGAGGCCAAGAAACATGAATATAGAGGTTTAAAAATACTCGATAATAGACCAGGCATGAGCAAACTTGGGCCCTCCAGGAGTTTTGGACTTCAGCTCCCACAACATACATATGTGGGCAATCATTCAATGCCTTTTTATAGACTGACAAGACTGACAAGACAGAAAATATATATAGGCTTTCCCCATCTTTGGCATCTTGGGGGTTGCACTCGGTTCTGGCCACAGGGGATGCTGTAGCTCTATCTCCCTGTCGAAGAACTTTTGTTCGTAAACTTGTCAGAGTAATTTTGCAGCGCAGCAGTAGTTGGATGGAATCAGTGGAATGCAGAACGAAGTGACACCCAGAGACTTTAGTAAAACTATATACAAAGTTTTACTGACTTCAGTAATAATCAAGACAAACGGACTTGCAGACAATAGATGAACACAGGACTTGACTCAACACCTAGGCAGACAGAACTCGACTCAACTCAGAAATGAACGTAATCAGAAATGCACAAACACTTGTGTCTGGATACTCCCCAGTTCCAGCCACACATCAAGGTCATTACAGCTTCTTAGCAATTAACTCGTTCCAGACTATAGTACACTCTGGATGATGCAATTAGTATGCAATACAAGCAAGACACAAATTGCATTTAAACACTATCAATACACAAATCCCACATTAACAAAACTTCCTCCTTAGTTGAATCACCGGCATTTTTCTGGCATTTCCTTATGGATGCTATAAAATACCTCCCCTATTTATCTACTCACATTTTGCTTTCGAACCGCTAGGTAGGCAGAAACTGGGCTAAAGGCCAGAGCTCACCTCGACTTGGGCTTCTAACAGTCAACCTTTTGAATGACAAGATTTACTACAGCTGGTGGTTTAACCTGCTGTGCCAAAGCTGGTGCCTGATAGTCACCTTATATCAAAAAAGACCGGGTGGCATTGAACAAAAATGACTAAACTGCTACTATTGGGGAATTTGTGTCTGTGGAAGGCACAAAATGGAGATAAGCCAAGGTAAGTTCTGTCTGTGTGCCATAAGGTTTAGGTAAATTAGATAGTAATGATTGTGTGTTGAAAAAGACCCTGATGAGTTCCCAAAGGAGCCTGCAAACTGAAAGGCCACGTTGCCTCTGCAAAGTTCTGTCTCTGAAAGTGCAGCAAAGGCAGAGGAAGTAAATGACATTTCTTTGTCCTTTGCACATCTCCGAAAATCATCGCAGCCCAACTGTCTTATGAAGACAGACCTCCTATTTGGGAAGCTGAGTTCTTAATAGAAGGACTAGTTTAACTTAGTAAAATACACACAGGGTTCAATATTCCAATCATCTCTTTCTGTTATTTTAACGGTTATTTGCTCTTTACGGAGTACCTCTCTGTATCCCTTTTATGATTATTGTAAAAGCTTTCCAGCCACTAACTGGCTTCCTTAAGGCATAATTATATGTTTTATGAGCAACTGATGGGCAAACCTAGGAATAATTATTTTGCAAAGTCTTGGGGAATAAATACTGTAATGGAAAAGAAGATCGGTCTGCGGAGCTTACATAAAAATCAATGACAAAAGATGGGTTTCATTTGCCTGCCACCCCTAAATGCTAAGAGGGTCACAGTTTCTCTTCCGCTTCCCCTCCCCCTTTTTTTAAGGAAAAAAAGAAATGGGAAAGTCTCTCGGGGAGAAATTTTTATGGACGATTTGATGAAAATTTATACGCCGAAATGAACCACAATATCCCGTTTATATGATCCTTATTTTAAAACTTGCTTCTGTGGCATTTCATTCCAGTTCCTGGGAAGGAAATATGCCTTGCCTTTGAGAGAGGAAGGAAAAGAGGGGCAATAAACTCAGAAGTGACTGCAAATACTGAAGAAACAATGGCCACGGGAATCTTGGAGATGTCTTCATTTTGCATGCAAACACTTTTTTGTTCTTGGTGAAGTGAAAGAGTTTGACTCATTAGGAACATGAACAAGAACTTCCTTTGAGGCTTTGAAGCAGAGGTGGGATGGCCATCTGTCTGGAGTGCTTTGAATGTGATTTTCCTGCTTCTTGGCAGAATGGGTTTGGACTGTATGGCCCACCAGGTCTCTTCCAGCTCTAGGATTCTAGAATTCTACAATAAGGGGATCTGATTATTTTCAGATTTGATTAATACTCTTTCTCAAGGTCCTCCAGTGGCCAATGTCTGGCATAAATTTGCACTGGATGACTTGAGATTCTTAAAGAAACAAACACTTCTCTGGGCATTTGTATGTCCTTCAGCCTGATTTGGTGGTTGGTTTCTGGTAGAAGATGACCCTTCTGGATGGCCTCTGTGATCTCTTCTAATTCAATAATTTAACAATTCTACAAATCTATGATTCTTTGATTCTACGATTCTATGAATACTTCTGTTGTCGACCGCGTTTTAGGGGATCGGGCCCTTAAGGAGAGACCCGATCCGGTCCTTGAGGGAACGGACCTTGGCGAAGCCAAAAGGAGAATATAAGCCGCAATACAACCTGAAGCCTGAAATGAAGAAGGTCCGCCAAGGGTGAAGGAAAATCCGCCAAGGAGTCTTTATTGAGCAATTCAGCTGAAAAGGACGCTAATAGCGATCATTCAATCTACTAGCGTAACATATGTTTCAAATAAAGCCATATTTATACAATGTTTCGGTCTGACAGCCCTTTGAATTTCCCGCCCCGCTTCCCCGCCCATCCGATCGCGGATAGGCTGGGAGGTTGAACGAGGCGGGCTTTCGTTTCCCGCCTTGCCTTGCTGGCCCAATGGGGAGCCGCTTTTTTTGTCCCCACTCGGGCCAATCAGAGAGGAGGAGGCGGGAGCTATTAAAACAATGAAGTGACCGGACAGGAAATATCAGATTAATCCTGGCCCGGCCGATTTCTAAAGGAATTAATGGCACCCATCAAGGATGTCCGGGGTCCTGTCACGTTCACGGATTTTAGATATGTCTTTGGGGTGTCAGACGGGAAGTAAAGAAGGGTGGTGATGAGCCGTCATTGACGGGCTCCACAGGGGTGCCTTCCTGAGGCGTCCTGGCCTGGGATATGACAATGTTTGCCTTGGGGGCGAATCACCTTTAGGAATTTGGTGACTTAAGCCCTATATTGTCCATGCGATCGGAATGAGATTGGATTAAACTGTGGCAGATTATCCTTTTGTTTTTGGGAAGGGAGGTCTAGGGTTCACGTTGGGGTCATAATATTTCCCATTTGATTTCATGATTTGACAATTATATGGGATAAAATGAAAATTAAAATAAAGTTGGAACATAAACCCAGCTGGGAAAAACACATATTTTCCGGGGATCCCAAAGAGTATAAATACATATAGGCAGATAGGTAGATTTCAAGGAGGAAAGGGAGAATCCATAAAGGTGGGTGACATTGCATAAAGGGGAATCATGAATGATATAAACAATAGAAAACATTTGATAAGAACGAAGTTTACAACATCTGGGGAACCCAATATAGAAGTGGAGTTCTAGCAGCATGATTTCACAATTCATGAAGTTAGCCCAACGATCAGAAGTTCATACAACAGTGAGTCATGAGAGTGTCCAAGTACATAGAATATGAAAATTCACAAATACATGAGGAAAAAGAGTTCATAAGGAATTCATAGAGATGGCATGGGGAAGGGGCACATGTGGGTTGTAGTCTTTGGAAGTATAAGATTTCATAAGTCCAGGCATAGGTCTGGGGAAGAGTGTTCTTCTCCTTCATAAAATTATGAAAGTATGAATGAAACATGGAGGGCACCTGTCCGGGCACCCCCTGGCAGCTGTAGAGAGGGTAAGGGTTCTTGGAGAACTATGTTTCCCCAGCGAGAGAGCGATCCCCCCATCCCCAGTTCACAGAAAGGGGCTAGGGATCTCTTAAAACCATTCCGCGAGTCGCGGGGAGAGGAAAGTCCGGGATAAGGCAGCAGTTTGGCTTGAAAGGAGCAGTCGGTCCCGTTTGACAGTCAGCTGTTGAGGTGCCGAAAACTGGACCGATTCCGGTTCCGCTGGTTGTCTTCGAGTCAGGAGCCTTAGAAAGGGTTAGGACTAAAAGAGGAGCGTTCTAGGGGTAATTTTGATAGAGATATGAGCCAATTTATATCGTCCGCCATGTTAATCTATGGCGGAGAAACCTCAGCCGGAGTTAAAGGGACGGAAGAGAGAGAGAAATTGCATGCAAAGGAAGGAGTCAGAGAAAGATACAAAATAACCAGATAGAGAGTGTTATTGTTAAAATAAATGCTACTTTTATTGGGGGATTTTGTTACATAGTTCAGGGAAGGGGAAAGTGAAATAAAAAAGATCTCTTAATAATAGTCTGCTGCGGTCCCGTTCCGTTCCTTTGGTGAGCGATCCACGGAACTCTCCGCTGTGTTTTCAAATCAATTTGAAAGCCGGGGTGACGGTCATCACTTCCACACAGACACATAATGCGGCTTGAATTGGCATTAAACACTGGTTTGGCACAGCTGGACACGGGCACAGCCTTCCTGCATCCCTTTTCTTCTACAGAAACAACTGGGAATTGCCCTGACTGTTACACAAGGCCACTTTCTTCTTGGTTCTGCATCTCTGAGGATGCAATGGGGTTTTGGAATGAAATGTTCCTTTCACCTCTCCAAAGGTCCATTGCATCCTGAATAATGCAGAACCAGGAAGAGGATAGCATGCTCACAATAGTAGGGGTCACTTCTTGCTATTTTTGAGGGGAATCGGGGTTCAGGAAGGCTTGGAAGTCATTGCTATCCCACCTCACCAGGTTTTTTTTTGCCCAGGATAGACCTAGTGTAAAAGGCTTATCCTAGGTTAAAATGCCCATAAAATGTCTAGGCCCATTGTTTAGACACAGGCAAATGCATTTCTTCCACTGCATTATCTGGCAGTGTATGGCCTAGGGTGCTTCCATATAATAATAATAATAATAATAATAATAATAATAATAATAATAATAATAATAATAATAATAATAATAATAATGTGATGGGCACATTGGGTGCCGTGCCAAAAGATCTCAGCCGGCATTTGGAAACAATAGACATTGACAAAATTACGATCTGCCAACTGCAAAAGACCACCCTGCTGGGATCTGCACGCATCATCCGAAAATACATCACGCAGTCCTAGACACTTGGGAAGTGTTCAACTTGTGGTTTTGTGAAACGAAATCCAGCATGTCTATCTTGTTTGCTGTGTCATACAACATTGTTGTGTCAATAATAATAATAATAATTTATTTTATTTCTTGACCACTTCACCTCATGGCTCGAGGCAGGTTACAACATTGTAAAATGCACATTCAGCTAAAAATATTATTTAAAATAAACATATTAAAACATATTTCCAGAAGATGCAAATTAAAATATATAAAACAGAGATTAAACACAAGATGGCAGTCTAAAATTCATAATTAAAACTGTCACTGCCTCCACAGGCATCCCCAGAACCAGCTGGAAGCCAGAATAGAGTCCACACAGATCCACCTATTATGGATTAACCCAATAAAAATATGCTTTCCTTTCTCCTTCAATGAGATATGCTGCAAAGAAGCATAGTATGTGATAAGGATCAGTAGAACAGCAATGCAAAGCAGAGCAGGAAAGGAAAAGTACTTCCCAGAGGGAAGAAGTTTGTTTACTTTCTGGCTGAGCTGTGTGTCCAGTTCCTGTCTGCGAATGATCCAGTGCTAGCTTTATCCCCATGTATATTGAGCCTAAAATCCTTCTTCAACAGCCATCAGCTGCAGGAGATTTTGTGACTGAATATGGCTTCTTTGGTGAGTTTTTTAATATATAGTTTCCAACTGGATGCATGTTGGAGATCATGTTTTGAGCCATCCTGCCTCAAGCTATAGGGAGAGGACGGAAACAGATAAAATGCATCATTATTTGTCATCATCATTGAAGAGAGCCCAATTTGTGGTACTCAACTCAGGCAAGGGGAAATCCTTTTTTTAATCCCACCACTGCCTCCAATTGAGGAGATGTGCTCGCGTGTGAGAGGGAGAGATGGAGGATGTGTGAATGTATGACAGGTAGGATTTAGTGGATAAGGAAGGATCACAGAACTGATGGGTTTAAATGAGTAAAGATGGTAACTTATATAGAAAAGTATGGTAACTTATATAGATAGGTACGGTAACTGCCACCAACGTGAGGTAACAGGCTTACAGAGAGGCAAGGAGACTTATCTTTATGAACAATAACAAAGTTCAAGTTTATTTTGGTACATAAGCGTGTGTGGTTTCAATCAGTAAACGTTCCGGATCTTAAGTTACAATGCCGTCTTGTTTGAATGGATATTTCTTAAATAACTTCTCTTAAAACAGTATACTAAACTCCCGGTCAACTTATATTCCCAGCCTTTCCCCTGAGTGACCATAAGCTGCCGTCCTTAGCTGATTTCCCCAGCTCCTAATCTTTCCAAAACCTAACCGCAACTGTCCTTTTTAAACCCTCCCAGCAACTGAACTTTTTAAAAGGGAAAAATGCTCCAACTGTCATCTTAGCCACGCCCCCTTTTTCTCCCAAGGGAAGCTGTGTTACCATGGCAACCTACCAAATGCTGCTTCCAGCTAGTTTCCATGTTAGGCTTTTCCTTGCTAATAAATAACTCCCCTTTCCCTTAACAAACAAATAAATAAAATCATATCAATAATCTCTGTTTAACACAAAACTTCTCTACATCATCATCATCATCATCATCATTATCATCATCACTAGACACATATCATGCAGTTCAAAGCAGTTAAACTGTATGATATGATTTTGGAGAACTCCAGCAAGAGGGGGGAGAAGTCCATTTCATTGGATAATATTTTCAGTGACTCCATCCAGGGCCATTGCAATTTGGTGGTATGCAAGCAGCACTCTGTTGCTATTGATCTTTGAAATGAGGAAAGGGGCTGCTGTTAGATCATTTGGTCCCATCATCATTGCAAGTACTTTCCCTCTGACCAGAGAGAAGAAGCCTTTTTGTCGTCGGAGATGAAAACACGAAGATCACGCGGGGTAATAGGAGCCAAAGCACAATAAGCCAGAGAGGGAGCGAAAAGCCACTTGGGGAACCTTCATCTTACCAGGGCGAGATTGCAAGCAAATTGCAGAATAAACAGATAATTTACTGTATTTCTCTCCTGTCTCGGGGGCATTTTGCCGATGCAATCTCATCTATAAATTGCCTGTGCCTGCCCTAAAAACAGAAATGGAATCTCAGCTGCTTTTGCATAACTTGGAACACAAAGGCTGCATTTTTGCACATCTCGAACAGATCGGTACATATCCGGGTTGTTTTAAGACTTTTAAATATACGGCAGGAGCAGATGTTCCTAATAGGGCCGAATGGTTAGAAACTCTTTGAGGAATTTGGTGTTCTCTTACAGATTGTGAGTCATAACACAGTCCAGATATATATTTTTATCATGTATGTGTCTTATTCTTACTTCCAAAGACTGAAATCATTAGCAGAGCTTCCCTGAAATGCACTGCTTCCAGGGCCGGCCCTAGGTAATTTTCAAGTACAGTAGACTCTCACTTATCCAACACTCGCTTATCCAACGTTCTGGATTATCCAAGCCATTTTTGTAGTCAATGTTTTCAATATATCGTGATATTTTGGTGCTAAATTTGTAAATTACAACATAACATTACTGTGTATTGAACTGCTTTTTCTGTCAAATTTGTTGTAAAACATGATGTTTTGGTGCTTAATTTATAAAATCATAACCTAATTTGATTTTTAATAGGCTTTTCCTTAATCTCTCCTTATTATCCAAGATATTCGCTTATCCAAGCTTCTGCCGGCCCGTTTAGCTTGGATAAGTGAGACTCTACAGTATAGGCAAACACAATTTTGCCCCCCCCCCCAAACCAATCACTGAAAAATAAAAGCGTTGGCTAAGCAAAAATGTTGGATAATAAGGAGGGATTAAGGAAAAGCCTAAATAAAGAACAACACTTTGAAAACAGGGGAAATCCAGACAGGACACAATCAGGGCCAGCTAACACCTCCCAACCAAGGATGCCCCCAGGGAGGAAGCAGCCAGGCTTTGAATCTGCAAGGCCATTAAATGTTAATCAAGCTGGCTAATTGCAACATTCACATTAGCCTCAAACAGACAAGAGCTCTGTCTCCCACCCTGGACTTTCCACAGATATATAAACCCCACTTACCTAGCTTCTAACAGATCTCAGAACCTCTGAGGATGCCTGCCATAGATGTGGGTGAAACATCAGGAGAGAATGCTTCTGGAACATGGCCAGGCAGCCTGGAGACCTGGGCTCGAGGAAGGGGCGAGAAGGAAGGCGTTTGTTGCTTCAGGGAGCAGAGAAGCGCCGTTTCTCTGCTCTGCAAAGCGGCGACCTCCTTCCTCTAGTTTGCCTCACGATTGAACCGCTCCTGACTGCTTCCCCCAATATTTGGCTTATCCACTATAGGACTTCATCCCAGGCCCCATCTACACTGCCACATAAATCAGTTTTATAATACAGTTTAACTGTATTGAACTGCATTACATGGCAATGTAGATGGAACCTCAGAATCTTCATACCTTTGGGCATGTTAGCCTCATGCAACAATTCTCTATTTCTCCACACTTTCTCCAACATATTTAGAAATTCCATTGTTGATCCTATGCATTTTAAATGGATAATAGCACCATCTGTGCATAGTTTTCTGAGTATTTTCTCTCAGTTGTGCTGTACTTGATTTATATGCTTGGGCTTTCCAAACTGGTTCCTGTGGTTTCTCTTCTATTTTAGGCTCTAGATCTGGTTCTTCTTTATTTCCTTTCTGGAAACTCATCATAGATTTGCAGCCAACAGCTTGCAGACCAGTCCATGGACCATCACTTTAGGTTGGACTGTTCTAGAACACCGTGCAGTTCGAAGCTCATCTTTTCTACCCGAAGGATTTTTAGCAACCCTCAAGTCAATCACAGCAAGCCCAGGAAGCAGACGTTTGATCCTTGGAGCAGTCAAATCTTTGTATCTACTGATTTGATATGCAGTTCACCATTTCGCTATGCCGTTGTACAGAATGGGACTTGACCATCCACAAATTTTGATATCCATGGGAGGTTCTGGAACCAAACCCCAGCAGACACCAAGAGCCCAATGTAGGCCTGCCCACCTGCTTGGAGAAATTAACTGTGAACTTAGCCTGGAAATGCATTTGCAACTGTCAGCTGGTGGGTGTTTTGCAAATCAGGGCTGTGTGTTGACAGCCAGCTCCTTAGAATGACGAGACATGGAAACTCTATTTAAAAATGTAGCTGCACAGCTAACAGCGAGAGGCCTGTTAGATTTGCCTCTGCAAAGTGGGTTCATTTACTCCGAGTCCCTGGGGCTGTGTGAATTCTTTTATTCCTCAAACAACCTTTCCGATCATCAGCAATTAAGGCCTTCAGATGCCAAATGCCAGATGGCGGCTGCCGTGGCACCGTTAAGCCAAGAGCACAGCCATCTCAAAGGATCCCAGCTGGTTGAACGTGTGGCGGGAACAGTGGGAAGAACCCGGAAACTTGTTGGCTGCTTCCTATGAACAGAATGATCCTGGATGTGCTCATTAGTTGGGATTTGCAGAATGGGCTCAGGGTCCGGTTTAATCCACTGGACTATTTAGGCCAAGGGTGGAGGGAGAGAGAATGATGCGGACAAGAAGAAACCTTGAAGACAAGAAATAGCCACCAGCAATACTGGTGGTAGGAGGACTCTGCTAGTTCTTGGCTATCTCCTCTTCAAACATCTACAAGGGTTGAATGAAAAGTAATGCCTCCACCTTCATAACTCCTCAACAGATGGCAGTCCTGGTCTGCGTCAGGTCCTGGCTTGTTCAGGAGACTCTCCTCTACAGTTCCATTTGGCAGGAAGCCTTAGCATTGAACGGTTGTGTTGTTAAAGTGCGAAGTATGGAACCCTGCGCAGACGGTCGGTCAATGCGACTTAAGCAACGTGCAGTCATTGAATTCTTGACAGCAGAAGGTGTCACCCCAAAGGAGATTCCTCAGAGAATGCAAGATGTTTAAGGGGATTGTGTTGATGTGCGTCGTTGGGCGAGTAAGTTTAAAGATGTTGAGGTGGGAACATCTGACCTGCATGACAAACAAGGAGTTGGACGTCCTGTGACAGCAACCACCGAGTTTCACAAGCAAAAGGTTGACAGACTGATTCAGGATGATCGTCATATCACTCAGAGAGAAATTTCAAGCATAATCGCCTTTTCAGAAGAACGTGTGGGCCACATTATTGCTTTGCTCGGCTATCAGGAGATGTGTGCACAGTGGGTCCTGTGAGACGCTGGTTGAGGAAACAGAGTGTCGACTTCTTCCATGACGGCTTCAGAAAACTTGTTAATCATTGGCAGAAATGTATCCAATTGTCTGGTGATTATGTGGAAAAGTGAATAGTGGTAGTTAAAGAGCACATTCTAAGGCTTACTTTTGCGTTTGATTTAATAAAATACTCCCATCCAAACCCAAGTAATGAAGGTGGAGGCATTACTTTTCATTCAGTCCTCGTAGATTCTGGGATGTCCTCTGCTTAGAAGCAGCAGAAGGTCACCGTTGTTCAATTGCAGAAGACTGGCCAGATCAGTCCTTGTACTGTAGAACTATCTCGATCAGGCATGGGCCAACTTCATCCTTCCAGGTGTTTTGGACTGGAGTCTGGAGGTTTTTAAGCAGAGGCTGGATGGCCATCTGTTGGGATTGTTTGGATTGTGTTTTCCTGCCTGGCAGAAGAGGGTTGAACTGGATGGCCCTGGGGGACTCTCCCATGATAGGGGAACATGAATCTAGGATCTTTTAGGAACCATCCAGAGAAGAAGACTGTATCACCTTCCTTGACAATGGGTTCCATTGCACAACCCCAACTGTCAGATACTTCCTTCAACTGAAATTCAAGCCATTAGATCTGGCCATACCTTCTAGGGCAACAGAAAATAGGCCTGCCCTTTCCTCTTTAGGGCCAGTGCCCATAGCAATCTTTGGCTGCTCATTAGTTGGAAGAGGCTTTATCCAGCCCCAAATGTCCAAGATCTGCCTGGGGTTGTGTTGATGGTCTGTTTTTGTGCGATGGTTTAGTCAAATTTAGAGTTAGGGCCATGGATAAGAGGATCCATGCCTGGCGAGCCTTTAAGCTAAACCAAAATAGTCCAGGGCAGAGTAATCACTCACTAGGATGAAGACAAGCCACAGAAGTTTATTTGATTTGGCTAGAAAGGATACAAGTATAAGTAGATGCTTTCAAAGGTATAAGCATAAGGTTGTTGTATGTTTTTTGGGCTGTATGGCCATGTTCCAGAAATATTCTCTCCTGACGTGTGAGGTACCTCACAACCTCTGAGGATGCCTGCCATAGATGTGGGTGAAACGTCAGGAGAGAATACTTCTGGAACATGGCCATACAACCTGAAAAACATACAACAACCTTGTGATCCTGGCCATGAAAGCCTTCAACAACACAGTATAAGCACAACTTGAATACAGAGATACAAGGTTTTATACATTTGACAGCTATTCCAACCTCCCACTCCCTTCCCTGATTGACCAAAAGAGGGGCCAGTTTGAATCCGTGCCCTGAATGTACGTATCCTTAAGATTATGTTTCCACAGTCAGCAATCTCTCAGCCCAAGTAGGGTACTTGGCTGGATAAACATTGGCTGGTGTTATCAGATCAGACACGGAAAATGTCTCCTGGGTTGTTGTATGTTTTCCGGGCTGTATGGCCATGTTCCAGAAGTATTCTCTCCTGAAGTTTCACCCACATCTATCTTCAGAGGTTGTGAGGTATATGGAGAAACTAAGCAAGGAAGGTCTATATATCTGTGGAAGATCCTGGGTGGAGGGAAGAACTCTTGTCAACACGGATTTACCAAAAACAAGTCATGCCAGACTAATCTGATCTCTTTTTTCGATAGAGTTACGAGTTGGGTCGATACAGGGAATGCCGTGGATGTAGCGTACCTGGATTTCAGTAAGGCCTTCGACAAAGTCCCCCACGACCTTCTGGCAAACAAACTAGTAAAATGTGGGCTAGACAAAACTACGGTTAGGTGGATCTGTAATTGGCTAAGCGAACGAACCCAAAGGGTGCTCACCAATGCGTCGTCTTCATCATGGAAAGAAGTGACAAGTGGAGTGCCATCAGCAGGGCTCCGTCCTGGGCCCGGTTCTGTTCAACATCTTTATTAACGACTTAGACGAAGGGTTAGAAGTCACGATCATCAAGTTTGCAGACGACACCAAACTCGGAGGGATAGCTAACACTCCAGAAGACAGGAGCAGAATTCAAAACGATCTTGACAGACTAGAGAGATGGGCCAAAACTAACAAAATGAAGTTCAACAGGGACAAATGCAAGATACTTCACTTCGGCAGAAAAAATGGAAATCAAAGATACAGAATGGGGGACGATGCCTGGCTTGACAGCAGTGTGTGCGAAAAAGACCTTGGAGTCCTCGTGGGGAGGAAGGGGAACATGAGCCAACAATGTGATGCGGCTGCTAAAAAAGCCAATGGGATTCTGTCCTGCATCAATAGGGGAATAGCGTCTAGATCCAGGGAAGTTATGCTCCCCCTTATTCTATTCTGCCTTGGAATCACACCTGGAATCACACTGTGTCCAATTTTGGGCACCACAGTTGAAGGGAGATGTTGACAAGCTGGAAAGCGTCCAGAGGAGGGCGACTAAAATGATTAAGGGTCTGGAGAACAAGCCCTATGAGGAGCGGCTTAAAGAGCTGGGCATGTTTAGCCTGCAGAAGAGAAGGCTGAGAGGAGACATGATAGCCATGTACAAAGACGTGAGGGGAAGTCATAAGGAGGAGGGAGGGAGCTTGTTTTCTGCTGCCCTGCAGACTAGGACGCAAGGGAACAATGGCTTCAAACTACAGGAAAGGAGATTCCACCTGAACATCAGGAAGAACTTCCTCACTGTGAGAAGGGCTGTTTGGCAGTGGAACTCTCTCCCCGGGGCCGTGGTGGAGGCTCCTTCTTTGGAGGCTTTTAAGCAGAGGCTGGATGGCCATCTGTCGGGGGTGCTTTGAATGCGATTTCCTGCTTCTTAGCAGGGGGTTGGACTGGATGGCCCATGAGGTCTCTTCCAACTCTACTATTCTATGATTCTATGATTTGTCTGTTGGAAGACAGTGTGAATGTTGCAATTAATCACTTCAACTAGCATTAAATGGCCTTCCCAGCTTCACCTCCTGGCCTTGGGGGGATCCTTTGTTCAGTCGTTAGCTGCCCCTGATTGACTCATGTCTGGAGTTCTTCTGTTTTCAGAGTGTTGCTCCTTATTTGCTGTTCTGATTTTGGAGTTTTTTTTTAAATACTGGGAGCCAGATTTTGTTCATTTTCATGGTTTCCTCCTTTCTGTTGAAGTTGTCCACATGCTTGTGGATTTCAAAGTCAGCCATAGCAGAGAACTTGATGAACCAACCTTGACACAGTATATTATTTGAGAACACAGAAATGCTCGACCACTCCAACAACTATCATGTCAGACTACACAGAGAAGCCATTGCCGACTCTGAACAAAGGATTCCCCCAGGCCAGGATGCGAGGCTGGGAAGGCCATTTAATGCTAACAAAGGTGATTAATTACAACATTCACACTTGCCTCCAACTGACAAAGAGTTCTTTCTCCCACCCTGGACTTCCCCCAGATATATATAAACCTTCCTTGCTTAGTTTATCCATGCCTCACAACCTCTGAGGATGCCTGCCATAGATGTGGGCAAAAAGTCAGGAGAGAATACTTCTGGAACATGGCCAGACAGCCCGGAAAACATACAACAACCCTGTGATCCCAGCCATGAAAGCCTCGGACAGCAAACTGTCTGCTGTTTTATACATACACACAATGGGTCTCTGTTATCGCCCTGGCCAAAGAAAGCCAGAGGATTCGCCCAGCCTTTCCTCTCCAGGAAATGGCTCTGCGGGTTGGCTGAAAGACAAAGACCTCTGAGACTCGTCTTGTTACATTTTGACATAGATCACATATATTACATGATACAATATGAGATAGAAGTGTTATTAAGCAATACAAAGTAGGCAGATACACTTTTATTAAAGGCTTGAAACAATAAAGTCTTTGTGGGGGAGCTGTTCTGCTTCAGACCTCTGCTGATGCGTATCAGCCAATATCTGCAGACTTTAAAAAAATAATTAAAATTCATATTTCTCCATTTTTGTGCCTTTGAGAAACTATAAATAGTTGGTGGGGGTGGGTATCGTGTTCAACAACAAAGGGACTTTGACTGGGTGGCCTTTGTGGCCTCCTGGAAGTCTTCTATGAGTCTATTATTTTATGGGATGGAAGTGAGGCTGTTCACAAGGCTGGCTCCCTGCTAGAATCTTAGGCAATTTTAGCATATATGGTTTTGAAAAAGGCTCAAAAGAAGGCAATGTCTTGGAAGCTGCACCTGCAGACCTTGGGCCTAAGCCCCCCGCAGATACCTTTGCTGACCCCTGACTCTGACAAATGGGAGGAATCCAGGGCTTGGCTGCCCTCAATTGCCATCCCCTCCAGACAACAAGAAGCCAACCTTTCCCTCAGGGAGAAGCTAATGGCTTTGATATGCTTAATGTTGCTATGGGGCACTTCAAGGTCAATAGACTTGTTAGTAAAAGGAGTTTTTCTCCACTTTCCCGGGGCTGAAGGAATTGCATTAACCTTGGGTTTTACCTTCTTTCAGATACTTATGTGAGGCACTTAAAAAGGCTCTTGGAATAATAAGTTTGTTCTTTACTTAAAGCCAACTAATCTGTTCTGCTTTGGCTAAACTTCACCTGAATCGTTGAAGGCACAGCGTTGGAAGGATTGTGGAAACATGGAGCTCGAGAGCAAGGGAAGGCTAGTCCCATCCTCACCCTCGGATAGCTAAAGCACTCCCACTCAAGCTCTGCTTAAAGACCCCCAAAGGTGAAAAGTCCACTACCATTTCAGTTATTTAAGGAAAGACGTGGTTCTCATAAAATCACTTTTCTGGTATCGTAAGACTCTCTAGGTCCTCCTACTGATCTCTGCAATATGCCAGGACTGAAAGACAAGTCATCTCATGATGTTCGATCATATCCCTGGCTTCAGGAAATCACGTTCAGATCATGGAAATGGGGGTCTTCTTGTAACTGAAACCCATTATTTTTTTGTCCTAGTCTCTGTAGCAGTAGAGTCTTGTCTCCATTTTCTAATATTTTTTGCATCTTACAGTGATTCTACACAGGGTTCTTTGTAGCTGAAGATCCCATCTAAAAGGGGTAGTCTTGTAGATAATGATTTTGACTAATGGTACATATGTAAAACTCAAGGCCTGCCATATCCTTTCAGGTGGCCTTTGAGATGCTGGACTGCAACTCCCATATTTATCCTCATCAGACATCGTGGCTAGTAATGATGGGAGTTGCAATGCAGGAACATCTGGAAAGCTGCAGTTTGTTCTCTTTAGTTAGGAGAGTGGGGTTTGACTTTAGATACTAGGCTTGTGAGTACGAGGCCCATAACCTTTCCCCATAACCTTTCCCCAACCTCAGAGCCACAAATGTTGTTGGGTTGCAATTCCCATTATCCTGAATCTGCATAGGGATAATCAAAAGGAGTTGTCGTTCAATAACTGCTGGGGACCCAAATTGTGTAAATGCTAAAGAGCACTGACTGCTTTGTAAAAAATTATAGCTGGTCCTTTGTATCCGTTGATTCTCCTTCCATGGATTCAGTGGCCCTTTGAAGGCAGCCGTAAGGCTAATATGGCCCTCAATAAAAATGAATGTGAGGCCCGACTGATGGTGACCCCCATGAATGAGAAACTCCATGAACAAGCTACCTTTTATTCCAAGTCTCACTTGAGTCTTGTAGACTCAGGGCAGCTGTGGATTCCTTGATGGAGTCCATCCATCACAAAGGTCTTCTTCCCCTTTTCCTGCTTCCTTCTAGCTTACTAAGTCTTACAGACTTTTCTAGTGAGCCCTATCTTCTCAAAGCCCTAAACTCTGAGTGCAGTCATCTTGGCTTTTGAGGAGAATTAAGATCTAATGTGCTCTGGGACCCACTTATTTTAGCCTTTCTCCGTTTCTGTAGAACTCTCCTCCAGCTCCATGTATCAAACGAGTGGATTTTCTTCCTATCCACTTTCTTCCCTGTCCAGTTTTCCCACCCATACATAGTAATGGGGACTACATTGGCATGGATGAGTAATGGGGAAGCGGTTGCCAGGACCATACTCACTTTAGTGTGCAGCAATAGACCTTTGCACCTACAAGGAGCTGAAAGTATTTTCAGCATGGGGTTCAGAACCTGAATAGATTTTTAAAATGTCAGGTTAGCTCCTTTAAAATTCAGATTAAATTTGACTGCATAACTAGCATGAGATCCATCTCTGAATATATGGTACCAAAATTTGGCAGTCATTTAGAGAAGCCACAAGCAAAATGAGGGCATCTTCCATTGTCAATAAATAAGCATTGCGTGTGAGGTCAAATTTAGAATAAGAACTGTGGTTATGGAGGATCCTGTCTGGTGGGCGTTATCAGAGCAGGTCCAAGGAAATTTTCAAGTATTTTTAGAAAATCCAAGGTAATTTTCAAGTGTAGACGAACAGAAATTTTGCCCCCCCAAACCAATCACTGAAAAATAAAAGCATTGGATAAGCAAAAATGTTGGATAATAAGGAGGGATTAAGGAAAAGCCTATATAAAGAGCAACACTCTGAAAACAGGGGAAATCCAGACAGGAAGTAATCAGGGACAGCTAACACCTCCCAAAAAAAGATTCCCCCAGGCAAGAGGAAGCCAGGCCTTGAAGCCACAGGGCCATTAAATGCTAATCAAGGTGATTAATTACAACACCCACACCTGTCTCCCCACAGACAAGAGCTCTTTCTCCCACCTGGACATTATTCCACAGACAAATAAACCCCACTTGCCTTGCTTCCAACAGACGGCAGCAGGCTCCAGAGAGCCCGACATGGGCTCCGGAGTGCCCGACGCAGGCTCTACAGTGCCCGATGCAGGCTCCGGAGTGCCCGACGCAGGCTCCAGAAGGTCCAGCGTGGGCTCCGGAGCCTGCGCTAGGCCTTCCGGAGCCTGCATCAGGCCTTCCGGAGCCCGTGTCAGTTCTTCCGGTGGGCCGGGCGGCCCAAAGAAGGCCCACAAGGCCCATCCTCAACTGCCTCAACTGTGCCCCGGAATGATTGCGCCAAAGGCGACCGCCTAAATGGCCTCGCTGGTGGACCGCCTCTGGGCGTTATGCTATACCTGATTTTTCCCAATTAAAAAGCACACTCACCAAGGTTGAAAGCAGCAACAGAGGTTTATTTGCAACCTGGCCAATGCGTGTAAAGCTATCGCCAAAAATACATGCATAACATGAGTACAGTTTCAGTGACGTTGCCATCTCCAGGCAGGGATTCCTTGGCGGGGGGAAGGAAATGGAGGGAATTGGCTGGGGGTTGGTCAATCAGCTGTTGAGAGGTGGTTCTCCAGGGAGGAGGTGAGCCCCAGAAAGTCCATATTCATCTCAGGAAATGTAAATGAGCCCTTGATTGGTTTAATTGTTCCAATATTGGCTGATGAAGAAGTTTATTGGGAAAGACGAGAGCAAGGGAAAGACGAGAGCAAGGAGCCTTGGGACAAAAGGTGATGATCTTCTTCAATCAAGCTTTGGGGTGTCAGATAAAGGGATCCAATATGTGTGTACATTTTGAGTTCCTGTTTCCATGGTCAGATCAATTGTATCAGATCTTGCAGAAGAAAAGCGTTGCAGAGGAAATCCACTGTACATGGGCATAGTAGACCCTGATTGTTACCTTTCTCCAGGATCTCACCCAATCCAGATGCTCCAGCGGGGTCAGCAAGGAGTGATGACCTCTGTGGCTTCATCTAGAAATCATATCTATAATCAGGGATATGGGGAGGGATAGGATATTAGTCAAAGCAAATCCTGTTAGTTGGGCTGTATTCAAGGGGTTAAAAACATTGTTTCCATTTTCAGGCTGGTCCTATCTTATGTGCACATGCACAGATGTGAATATTAATATGGGTATAGATAATACATAGGAAAAGATGGGGTAGGGAACATGAGCAGGAGGTTGCAAGGAGGGATACAAAATAGATACATCGAAGGGAGGGAGAAGATACATTTTATCAAAAGGGTGATTGCGGCTTTGCGGTGAGAAATCTGCTGCAGACTCAGTTTGTACATGCGCTGATACGAATCAGTGCTGATCTACAAATTTTTAATAAAAAATAAGATCACAGAAATGAGGGCTAAATCCATGAGGGGGATAGATTGCTGCTGGTCTGTCATGAGGCTGCGGAGGTCCCGCAGAAAAGGAAAAGGAAAGCATTTAATTTTGTTAGGTTTTGCTGTCCTTGGTGAACTATAAATCCTTGGGGTGGGTGGTGTGTTATTCAACAACACATGGACAGTGTCTTTCTAAGAATCTTCTAATGCTTTTCCTGCTAGTGATAATGAAAGCTTTTTGCATTGATCCCAAGCATGGCATTGCTTCCTGTTGGAATTCATAACCATGTCTCCCAAGAAGGAAGGCACTGGGGGCTCTCTCCAGCTTAGCAAAGGCCAACCGGAGCAAAGGGACCTCTCATTTCCTCTTGGCAACCACATCCCGTGAAGCAAAGCATGGCGGTGAGTGACTTGGCCTGTTATTATAATGAGGACATCGCAGATGGCAAGGAAGGGGACCATGGCTGCGGATGCAAAAGCTCCAGGCGCTGCTCATTAGCAAAGCCATGACAAGTGAGAAGAGGCCCCTCCTTTTGGGGAGCAGAACTCTGCTTCCAGGAGGCAGATGTTGTCAGAAAGACAGCATTTTTATTTTTCTCAGTGGGTCAAAGAGGAGCTCATTGCAATAGTACAGCTGGAATCTTCTGGGCGTCTTTTGCATAGGCACACCTTCTTCCAAATTAGTTGGATGTTTGGGGGCAGGGGTTCAACTTGGAATTCCTATATCGAGTTCAATTTTACCCTGCTCCTGTGCAAGATTTGGCCACACATGTTTTGGTGCTTCCAGAGGCAGTCCAACATTAAGGCCAATTAAGCCTTTGCTTGTAGCGCAGACCATGCAGGGCGCTGTCGAGGCGGCGGCGGCGGAAGGCCCAGCCACCTGTTCACGCAGCCGCCCTTCTGCTCTCCCTCGCTGTCGCCTGCCACCCGCCTGACGATGTGCCTGTGCATGTGCTCAGGCCTTTCAATCGACCATGGGATCGATTGGAAGGCCTGCACACGCTCACAGGCCCATCAGGGAGCCAAGGCGTGCGAGGTGGCGGCGCTGGGCCCGAGACACAGGTGGGCAACGACCTGAGCAGCCTCGAGCCCCTCTGCTGGCTCCTTCTCACCCTTCGACCACAACATCCCTGTCCAGATGGAGCTGCAGGAGCTGCTCCTCGACCACGGCCTCCAACGTCTTGCTCCCGGTTGTCCATGCTGGGCCTCCCAGTGCCCGTGCTGGGCCTCTCGGTGTCCGTGCTGGGCCTCTCGGTGTCCATGCTGGGCCTCTCGGTGTCTGCACTGGGCCTCCCGGTGTCCGTGCTGGGCCTCTCGGTGTCTGTGCTGGGCCTCCCGGTGCCCATGCTGGGCCTCTTGGTGTCCGTGCTGGGCCTTCTTGTGTCCGCGCTGGGCCTCCCGGTGTCCGCGCTGGGCCTCCCGGTGTCCACGCTGGGCCTCTCAGTGTCTGCGCTGGGCCTCTGGGTGTCTGCGCTGGGACTCCTGGTGCCCGTGCTGGGTCTTCTGGTGTCTGTGCTGGGCCTCTTGGTGTCGCGGCTGGGCCTCCCGGGCCCGCGCTGGGCCCGCCTTTGGGGCCTTCAGAGATTATGGGGTAAGCGGTGTTTATATATCTGTAGAAGTTTCAGGGTGGGAGAATTTTAGCATTTAATGGCCCTGTGGCTTGAAGGCCTGGCTTCTTCTTGCCTGGGAGAATCTTTTTTTCGGAGGTGTTATCTGTCCCTGATTGTTTACTGTCTGGATTTCTCCTGTTTTCAGAGAGTTGTTCTTTATTTATTGTCCTGATTTTAGAGTTTTTTTTAATACTGGGGGCCTATCTGGGTTATCTAAGTCCACACTGCCCTATATCCCTGCTCAATGTTTGGTGCTAAATTCGCAAATATAGTAATTCCTACATAACATTACCATGTATTGAACTGCTTTTTCTGTTGATTTGTTGTAAAACATGATGTTTTGGTGCTTAATTTGTAAAATCTTAATGTAATTTGATGTTTAATAGGCTTTTCCTTAACCCCTCCTTATTATCCAACATTTTCGCTTATCCAACGCTTTTATTTTTCAGTAATTGGTGGGGAGGTGGCAACATTTCTGTTCGCCTACACTTGAAAATTACCTTGGACCTCCTCTGGGTGCTTCAAATGTTAGCCCTCTTTATGGATCTATTTGATCTGCTAAATCCCAAAATTACACTCGTTCTCTCTCTCTCTCTCTCTCTCTCTCTCTCTCTCCACCATCAGCTCTAGATTTTGAGATACAGAACCTATGCCATCTACCACTCTTCATCTGCTCATCCATAGAAAACCATGATCACCATTCCTAGAAAGCTAGAGCTGATGTAGCCTCTCTAGTGCAATTTTCTGGGTGTGCGCCCCAAATAACCCCAGGAATAGGCCTAACAATCAAGGCAATGTTCTCTCTAGAAAACAACCTTATGGTCAATTTCCAAGGCAGTTGCCCGGTAAAGTTACCCTGGAAGACCTAGAGATTTCTAGAAATAATACTTATCTATAAGTAATCGAAATTTTTTAAAAGTAAGATAAATAGAAAGATTTTAAAAATCATACTCAAGTTGAGGGGAACATGGGGCCATAATAGTGGAAGGAGGACCTATTCCTACACTTTAAGAAACTTAAAGTTTTTTTTTTAAAAAAAATCAACATCATGTGCATTTTTAAAAGTAAATTGGACTCCAATGACCTTGATAAAGCATTCCTTGTCTTGGAATTGCTGAAAAAGCAATGTTTACCCCTGTCAGGTCTCCAAGGGGAGAGTGTTCCACAATTGGGGTGCCACAGCTGAGAAGACTCTCCTCCATCTTATTTTCCACACTGACATGTCACAAAAGGGTCCCATTGGGCAGATCCCAATCTTGAAACCCAAATGTGTCAGGAGAGGACCTCCTTCCGATATGATGGTCCCATTTATGTTTTTGGAGGTCATCACAAGCTCCTTGAATTCAGACGGCTTCAAGTACAGGCTTACATGAGGTCAACTCATGTAAGCCTCTGACATTGGAGAAGCCAATTGACAGGCTGCTTCTCATTTCCATAGAAGCAAAATGTAAAGGCCAATTTTGAAGGTAAATAACAGAACCTCACCATCACCAAAATCCCACCTTTCTTCAAAGAGAGGTAGTTCCAAATGGTTAATGCATTCCCACCTCTGACTATTTTTTAAAATAAAGGAATTGATTTCATAACTGAACCCTGCCTCAGAATACATGGTGATGTCACAGACACAGAGTGATGGTCTTTGGAAGATTCTAGAATGCATGGCAGTTGGAGAAAAAACAGCAAAGCCACCACAAGGCAGGGGCAGGTCCGGAGCACCCAGGACTTCTCTTTCGACCTAAGGGCCATGATTCCAGCTGGCTATCCATAGGAAAAAGTGGGAAAAGAAAGCCATCTTCCCCTCCGGACAATGAGACCAATGCAGCCCGATGAGAGGAAAGGGGGATAAGAACAAAGAGACCATCTTGAAGTGAAATCACCAGCAGGGTAAGAAGATAACTCTCCAGCTGTTTATCAAAAGGGTGGTGGATTCAGCCCCAAAAGAAAGAGCTGAGTGAAGGGGCTTGGAGACATTTGGCATTGGTCAAAATCCTCTAGTGGACCAAAGAACTGTGCATCAAGTGGTCCATAAGGCAGACTAGCAGAAGACAAGGATGGATGACGACCCAGAACCCTACGTGGAACCAGTAACGAGCGAGCACCTCCACAACTTTGGAGAACTGCAGAAGTGCAGCGTAGAACACAATGAAGGTGGAGACAATGGGCCAGAAGCCACCAAGAAGGGGGTTTCTACCAAAACACCAAAAGGCAGCTTTTACCGGAACAAAGATCTGATGACCTCAAGCCAGATATCAGATGTTTCTGGAAGCCAGAAAAGCAGCTCGTCCTCAAGGAAGACAACTCGTCGAAACCTTCAGCGTCTCTCCGGTCAGGAAGCTCAGCGAAGCGGCCAGCTATCCACTGGTATGAAGCCTTCAGATGCCAAAGACATCACATGGGTGAACCAAAGGTCGGGGAAACTCATGAAATGCAATAGCCAGCAAACGAGCCTCAGCTGGGAACAGGGAGTGCTCTCTGACATGCTCAATTCTTCCAGTGAAGAATCAGAGAGAAGCAAATGGGAAGATGAATCAGAAGAAGTCACGTCTTCTGGAGGAAGAGTGTCCAGTGAGGACCCTTCTGGGAATGAAGCATTGCGCAAGCGGCAACGGGGGGAGAAGAAAGCAAAATCCACCCACCCTCCTTCAGAAACTCATCGGCTCTATCAGAGATCCACAGCAGAGTCTTTCCTCCGCACCATGCCAAAGCCCAAGGTGATCGAGGAGGAGGCACCTTGGATCAGTGAAAAAACAGGCAAAGAAATGAAAAACAAAGCCCAGCAAACCAGCATCATTTGGGAACTCAAGACTCTTTCAGAAATCCTCAACCACTCTAGTCAAGACTCCATCTGCAATGTAGATATGGACGGAACAGAGGGGGAAGATGCCTTTTTGTCTTCTGCAGAGATTGATTGGGACCTGCAAATGCTTCGGAAAGCCCAGCAACGGATCGAACAACAGGGAAGCAAGCTCATGAAAGGCCCAGTGCCTCGCCCTGTCAGCCAACCCCCAGTGGCCAAACCGTCCAAAGCAGAGCCCAAGAAGCCAGGGGAACCAAAGCCTGAGCCAGCCAGAAAAAGTCAAGTGCAGAAATTTGATCACATGCCAGAGACCACCGGCATAGAGAGCCTCAGGAGAGAAATGCTAGCCTATACTCAACAGCTGAGTGAATCAACGGCAGCTTTGGCAGCTGGAGAGAAAGCCCCTCAACTTGAGAGCCAACACTTGGAAGAAAAACCATCCAGGCCAGAGGTCCAGCCTCTGGAGAAACCTGAACCTGAAGCAGAAGTAAAAGCAGAACCAGAACAAGAACCAGAAGCAAAAGCAGAAGCAGAGCCAGAAGCAGAGCCAGAGCCAGAACAAGAACCTGAAGAGCCCCAGTTTGATGTGACCCTGAAGACTGAAAGTCTAGGGAGTCTAAGGAGAGAACAAGAGATAGATGGATCAAAGATGTCTTTTACCATTGAACAGCAGGGCTCTCGTCGTGAAAGCCAACATTTGGATGAAAAACAATCCAGGCCAGAGCTTCAGTCTCTGGAGGAGTTAAGGAGAGAACCCCTAGACTATGGTCAAGAGAGGGATGGATCAAAGACGTCTTTTGCCGTTGAACAGCAAGGCTCTCGTCGTGAAAGCCAACACTTGGAGGAAAGACCTTCCAAGCCAGATCTTAAGTCTCCGGAGGAGCTAAGGAGGGAACAACTAGACTATGGTCAAGAGAGGGATGGATCAAGGACATCTTTTGCTGTTGAACAGCAAGGCTCTCGTCGTGAAAGCCAGCACTTGGAGGGAAAAACATCCAGGCCTGAGGTTCAGTCTCTGGAGGAACTAAGGAGAGAACACCCAGACTATGGTCAAGAGAGGGATGGATCAAAGACATCTTTTACTGTTGAACAGTTAGACTCTCGTCGTGAAAGCCAACACTTGGAGGAAAAACCATCCAGGCCAGAGGTTCAGTCTCTAGAGGAGCTAAGGAGAGGACACTTAGACTATGGTCAAGAGAGGGATGGATCAATGATGTCTTTTGCCACTGAACAGCTAGACTCTCGTCGTGAAAGCCAACACTTGGAGGAAAGACCTTCCAGGTTAGAGCTCCAGCCTCTGGAGGAACTTATTCCAGAACCAGAACTTCCCAGCAAAAGGCAAGTGCAAAAAATTGATCGTACACAGCAGACAGATAGTGCAGACAGTATAAAGAAGGATCTACGAGACTACAGTCAACAGGTGGATCGTTCAGCTTCGAGTTTGACGTCCTCAGAGCAAAGCCAGAAAACAGAAGCACCAAGATCCCGGCTTGGGAGTCAAGATCTCAAGAAACAAGATTCACCATCAAAGAATCTGGATTTCCAAAGGCGCAGCCAGGAGTTACGTGGTCATGAAGCCAAGATGCCATTGGGTCTTGAACGTGAAATAATCAAACTCATGCCAGAACCCATTCCACCCAAAGATCTTCAGTGGAGACGTGACAGTGTTCTCATGGAAGAAGGCACCTGGATAAGCAGGAAAACAGGCAAAGTGGTGAAGAACCAGAGTCAACAGACTGACAAAAGTTGGCTTCAGTATTATGCTGCCAAAATGAAAATAATCAAAAAGTGCAGCAGTCAACAGACAGACGAGAGTTTCCTCCAGTGCTATGGTGGCATGAAGTTCAGTAGTCAAGGATCCGAGGCAAGTAGGCCTCAATCAACAAAACCCAGCTACGTGTATGCCAAAGATGCGCCAGGTCTTAGTTTCAGCAAAACGCAGTTTTCCCCTACTCAGAGCACTACAAGTATGACACAGACACCTGAGGAAATGGAGCCACTGATGGGCGAGGACGAGGAAGAAGCAGAATGGCAAGAGACTAAAGAGGGGGAAATGGCACACAAGCTTTCCAATGAAGAGTGGGCCAGAGCAGCAGAAAACACATCAACCGATGGGAGCATCTATTCATTCGTGGAAGCAGAAGATGTGGCTCAGCAGACGTACAGTATCATTTCCCTGGAAGATGGGATCTGGATGAACAGGAGGACTGGCAAGCTGTTGGTCAGCCGCTCTCAGCAGACCAGCCAGACTGCCGTCCCGGGGGATCCGAGCATCACCACTTTCAAAAGTGTTGGTTTGATGGAAGGGGAACCCTTCAGATCTGCCAGTAAGGGATCCTACCCCAACGACCAGGACGCCTCTTTGGTGGAAGGAGAATCCCAATCCACCGATGACGTTGAGAAGCTTCTCAGCCAGCGCTTGAGCGAGGCCATGTTGCTGAGTGCCCAATCTCCAGATATGGAGGATGACACGATACCGCTGTACACGGCTGTTGAGGATGGGAGCTGGCTGAACATGCAAACTGGGAGAGTGCTGACCTCTCAGATGCTGCAGACGGAGGAAAGCGCGGACCAGCTTCTGGCAGAAGAGAAGCAGCAACTAAACATGGGCTTCAAGCAAAATCTGGAGAAAAGGGAGGAGGAGCGTTCATACTACACCATGGACTACGAGAGGGAGAATGAAGGCATGGATGACGACCCTTAGCACCTTGGAGAAGTGGAGGATATTTCAGATGGACACTTACTAGGGAAGAAGATTGTGGAGGCCAAGAACGTGAAGATCAGAAGTAGTGCTCCCAAGAACGTGGAAGGAAGAGCACAAATAAAAACAAAGAAACCAGTAGATTCTTATGTTCGTCCAGCTTCATCATCCCCATCCTTCCCAAAAGGAAATAGAAGTCTCAAGGGGAAAAGAAGGGGTCCCTCGTACAGGGTGAGCATCCCTTATCTGAAAGGCTTGGGGCCAAAAGCGTTCCATATTTCATTTCCCTCCACGTTTTGGGAATATTTCCATTATCAGATATCTTGAATCTTGAATCTTGAAATTCATTGAAGATACAGTCGAGTCTCACTTATCCAACATAAACGGGCTGGCAGAATGTTGGATAAGCGAATATGTTGTATAATAAGGAGGCATTAAGGAAAAGCCTATTAAACATCAAATTAGGTTATGATTTTACAAATGAAGCACCAAAACATCATGTTAGACAACAAATTTGGCAGAAAAAGTAGTTCAATACGCAGTAATGCTATGTAGTAATTACTGTATTTATGAATTTAGCATCAATCTCATGATATATTGAACACATTGACTACAAAAATGCGTTGGATAATCCAGAACGTTGGATAAGCGAGTGTTGGATAAGTGAGACTCTACTGTACACGTCTTCTACCCATACCTAAAACTAATTTTATGTGCATTATTTTCACATAGTTTTGAACACGAGACCAAGCTTGCGTACATTGAAAGCCAACAATCTCAGCTACCCATGTGGACAATTTTGGATTATTTCAGAATTCTAGATAATGGATGCTCAACCCGTGCTCTTCTGTTGGTGCCAGGCAGAGATTCTTCTAAACCAGTGGTTCCAAACCTTTGGGCCTCCAGGTATTTTGGACTTCAGCTCCCATAGTTCCTAACAACTGGTAAGCTAGCTGGGATTTCTGGGAGCTGGAGTCCAAAAGACCTGGAGGCCCAAAGGTTGGGAACCACTGCTCTAAACCATGCAGTAGGTGACCGTGTTGCAGATATAGAAAATGAGCCAGCGTTTCTTCCCTGAAATATTGTTTTCAAAGAGGGAGGAGACCTCTGGGTGGAGAACAATACCTATTGTAATTGAACCATTCTTCCACGGTCTTTTCTACCAATGCATCCATCTTGTCATCAGACTCACTGTTATTGACAGCTGAGGAAAAACATTGGAATGGAAATAATTCTAATACATTTTGTGTTGTATGACATGGCTGCAGTTTTCCATGGCCTCCACTCAATATTGGCCTACCACTCAATATGAGGAACCCTCTTGGGTAAGAGGACTTCATAATAGGCCATTTTTGGGCAATCTCAGTTTGTAGTAACAACAGGTCCTTTACATCTGCTGAGGTTCAAACCCTTCCATGGATGCCACAACCCATGGATGCTCACGTCCCGTTATATACAGTGATGTAGTAAATGGTGTCCCTTGTATAAAATGACAAAATTAAGGCTTGCTTTGGGGAATTTTGGGGGGTGAAATATTTCAAGTCATGGATGGCAGTATCTATCTGTGGATGCAAAAATCCATGGCTATGGGCCACCGACTGTACTGCACAACTACATGCATGGTGTGCATTGATACACATTTGAAATAGGCATGAAGTGCCATGTGTGAAGCACAATTTGCATCTAGGCCACATGGCAGCACAGGCAGAACTCTGCTTCTGAAACCTTGACTTGGACACTATATCAAAACATCCAATGGTTTCCTTAGGGGAACTTAATACACCAAGAGGAGGACAGCCTGTAGACTATCGAGAGGGGGGATCCTATTGGATTGTGCTGGATCTGCCTTCTCTGGATGGCCATCGGTTGGGAGTGCTTTGATTGGGGGTCGGTGGGATGTCATTCACAATCACTCCTGCTAAAGTAACACAGTTCATCTTAAAGGTTATTATTATTGGATTTTCAGTTGGATTCAAAGTTTAATTCTCCTCTCAATGATTGTTTCATTTAAAACTCTGAAATCAGGATGGTGAATAAAGAACAACTTTCAGAAAACAGAGGAATTCCAGACAGGAAACAATCAGGGCTAGCTAACACTTCCCAACAAAGGATTCCCCAGGCAGTAAACAATCAGACCTTGAAACTAAACTAAACAATCAGACCTAAACTAAACCCTAACTAAATGGCTATTCAGTGCTAATCAAGCTGGCCAACTGCAACATTCCCACTTGCCTCAAACAGACAAGAGTCCCTTCTCCCACTCTAAACATTCCACAAATATATAAACTTTACGTGCTTTGTTTCCAACAGACCTCACAACTTCTGAGGATGCCTGCTATAGATGTAGGCAAAACATCAGGAGAAAATGCTTATGCAACATGGCCACACAGCCCGGAAAACTCACAGCAACCCAGTGATTCCAGCCATGAAAGCCTTTTGATAGGGTCTACACAGGGAAACAGAAGCATTTGGGACAGGAGCTCTGAATCTTATTCATGAAGGATTTATATCTTCTGCATTCCAAGTAGAGAGAGAGCAAGAGAGAGGGAGGGCGAGGGCCATGGCAGTGCTAATTGAACACCTTTTGCTCAAGGAAGTCAGCGTTTCTCAACAAGTTCAGGTCTCACAAAAGGATTTGCTGTGCTGACATTTTCCCAACGTGTCCAGAGATGTGTCAGGAAGGAGGAAGGCAAAGCAGCCAATAACAGAAGCTGAAATTCTCTCCATTCCTAATAGAAAAATGGGAGGGAGGGAGGAGGGAATGAGAGAAGGCTGAGGAAAGAAGGGAAGGAAAGAAGGGAAGGAAAGAAGGAAAGAGAGGGGAAGGGAAGAAAGGAGAAAGGGGGGAGGTACTGAAGGAAGGTACTGAAGAAATAAAGTGAAGGAGGAAGAGATGAGGAGAAAGGTGTTGTGACTCAGCCTTTGTGTGACTCTGATGAGGATTCTGGGATGCAGTTTCAGGAGGATGGGATTCAGGTTCAGGATGAGTTTCAAGATGACTCTGATGGAGATTATGGGATTCAGGTGGAGAGTGTTCCTGCTGTGGGAGATGAGGAGCAGGGAGTTTTTCCATTGGGAAGAAATGATGTTGTTAATGATGATGGTTTTCAGGTGCAAGAAGCAGAAAGGGAGAGGGGTTCCCAGCCTCAGTTTGATAACACTAACGAGCCCTGTGGCCTTGAAAGCGAAAGCAATGAGGCCGCTTCTCTAGATCAGGCTATTTGTTTAGAATTCAAGGGATTGTGCAGAAGTCTCAGAATAGCAAATAAAAGGGAGGTTAATGGGCAAAGAAATGCCTTCATGTTATGCTATTAAAACAGTCTGCTGAGAGGGAAATCTCCATCAAATCAATTCCTCGCTTGAACCAAGAACCAAGTCTGCTTTCCTGTATTATCTTATAGCTTGGATGTTTCCTCGTTTCTGGGACTTTGGCTTCATTTTAAAGACCTTGTTTCATGCCTAATGTTTCCATGGATTTGTTCTTACAGCCTTGTTTTTGTAACTATTTTTTGGAACTGAACTTTTGCCTTTTATGAACTATCTTTTCCCTATTCCTTAATAAACTACAAAAGACTACATCTGGTGTGCAGTCTGGTGTCTTTAGCAAGGTGAAGCTAGTCTGGGGTGCGACAAAAGGAAGGGGAGTGGAAGGAAGGGCAGGGAAAAGGAAGGAGTGGGACGAAGAGAAGGGAGTGAGGGCGGAGAGTGGAAGTGGGAGGGAAGGCGAGGCAGGTGTGGCATCCCCATTTCCCTTTCCCAAGCCAGTTTCCCAGGGGAAAAATGTCTACGCAAGCCAGTAAGGATTCAAACCATAGAGTTCTGGTGACATTATCCTCCTGAAAGGCAGCGGCTGCAAGGTGAGCTCACCTGAGAGCCACAAGAGGCATCAGAGCAAAGCCAGTCCAGTCACAAGGCTTACACAGGATGAGTAAAGAAGGGTGGTCCAAGAAGCCCAAGGCGGAAAGCAGCCCAGAGCAGAGTCCAGAACTGAGAGAATTGCCTAAGGGCGCTTCCAGACAGCACCAAATTGTGGGTTTTAGCGAGGGCCAAAAATCCCAGGAATTCACAAGAGGTCCACATACAGACCTGTTGGTCTTGTGATTTCTGCTTCCGTTGCCCACGCTTGATGCTTTGTTAGTCGCCGCAGGACATCTGCTGGAAACTTCAGCGGTTTTTAAAAACCTGAAGATGTGGATATGCGGATATGCGAATCGCTGAAAAAGTTCCATTCTTTGTCCTGGCCAGAGAAACTTTGCCCTCAACATGTTTAATGAAGTTTCTGGCACAGAAATAAAGGTTTTTGGGGCAGGACCACTTCTGCCCAAGTCGGCACTGCACAATCAAACAGGAACACACACTTCCAAGACAGGAATAGAACTTTGTCATTATTATTTGACCTTGCAGCCTGGCCATCTTTGTGTGTAGTTGTGACATGGAACAACAGGGTACTTGTTCCTGGGTTTTAAATGCCTGTTCCTGATTGCTCTTATTGTGAAAGGATGTACAACATTGACCCCAGTGTGACAACTTTGTCCTGGCCAGAGAAATTTTGTGATCCATATGTTTATTGAAGTTTCTGCCACACAGAGTTAAAGGGGTAGCACCACTTCTGCCCAAGTCAGCATTACACAATCAAACAGGAACAGAAACTTTCAAACCAGGAACAGAACTTTGTCATTATTGACACTTTTTAGAGCCTGCCCACCTGGCCATCTATCCAGACAGATTCAGTTGTATACTCGTGGCATGGAACAACAGATTGCTGTACCTGGTTTGAAAGTGTCTGTTCCTGGTTCATTGTGTACTATTTACTGTGAAAGTACTTGACTTTTTCCACCCCAGAAACTTCATTAAACAGGTGAAGAATGAAGTTCCTCTTTCCAGAACAAAGTTTTCACCTTCTACTTAACTGTTACCTTCTTTTTAGGAATTGACCAATCAGGAACAAAAACCTAATACTAGATAAAAATCTTGTTTTCTGATTGCATGGACATACAGACATCCAGAGATGCAGATTTTCAGCTCAGAACCGGGATATTCCTGCACCTGAAAATCTTGTGGTTTTTTGCCGTTTGTAGCGCGTACTCCTGCATTTTGAGGGAATGGCATCTGGCCACTCTCCATTTTGCTGTGGAAGCTCGCGGGATAAAGGTACTGTCTGGACGGGACCTCTAGATTGAAGCCAGAGAACCAAAAAGCCAAGGAAGTCAGGAAGAACTGGTGCAGGGTTTTGCGGCTCTTGTTCTGCAGCAAAAGAATGGCTAGGGTTAAAGTATAACCAGCCATTAAATTGCACAATTGCCCTTCTTTGCTCAGCATCTTCTGTTCACAGTAGACCAGATCATTGCCTGGCCCTTTGCGCCCAGCACTTTAAATGGAGAATACAATTGTTCTGTGTTTTGAAGTCCAGGTGCTTTCCCAAGGCTTTACCTGCTCTCCACCAGTATTCTTACCAAAAAGTAACTCGTAAGATTACTATGCTACCGTGTTTCCCTGAAAACAAGACAGTGTCTTATATTAATTTTTGCTCCCAAAGATGCTCTAGGTCTTATTTTCAGGGGATGTCTTATTTTTTCATGAAGAAGAATTCACATTTATTGTTGAACAAAAAAAAGAAACATTTATTATATACTGTACAGTAGTTGTCATCACAAATAAGCATAACCAGACAAACTGTGAATCCTATCAAGAATTTCTTGTTACTACCATTATTTCCATGTACAACAATCTATGGTACATACATTTAGCAAACCTGCAGGATCTGGTGTTCTGTTTGGCAGGAATGCTTCCAAACAAAAACTTTGCTGGGTCTTACTTTCGGGGAAGGCCTTATATTTAGCAATTCAGCAAAACCTCTAATAGGTCTTATTTTCTGGGGATGTCTTATTTTAGTGGAAACAGGGTATGTATAACCTGTTGCTTCCAGTTTCTGAGGGTATAGCCACGCTGTAAAAATGAATGCGGTTGGATTACACTTTGGAATCCTGTTGTCGTTGTAGTTTTACAAGGTTTGTAGCTTTATCTGCCAAAGAGTGTTGGTACCTCACCAAACTATAACTCCCAAGATTCCATAACATTGGGACACAGCAGTTCAAGTGGTATCATATTGCATTAATTTTACAGTGTAAATGCACTCTGACTATATCCACACTGCAGAATTATAGCAGTTTGACACCACATTAACTCCAAGGGTACAATGCTATGGAATTTTGGGATTTGTAGTTTTGTGAGATCTTTATTAGAAACCGCTATAGGAGCCCACGATAGCGCAGTGGGTTAAACCCTTGTGCCGGCAGGACTGCTGACTTGAAGGTTGGGTTCCTGACCTGAAGGTTACTGGTTCAAATCTGGGAAGAGTGTGGATGAGTTCCCTCTGTCAGCTCCAGCTCCCCATGCAGGGACATGAGAGAAGCCTCCCACAAGGATGGCGTCCTCTGGGCAACATCCTTGCAGATGGCCAATTCTCTCATACCAGAAGCGAATTGCAATTTCTCAAGTCACTCCTGACACAGAAAAAAAAATATTAAAAACCTTTGGTGCCATAACAAACTACAAACACCATGATTCCATAGGATTGAGCCATGGCAATTAAAGTGGCACCAAACTGCTATAAGTCTTCAGTGTGGGTGGAAGGTTTGTCAACTTAGCAGGAGCTCCAATCACACGAGGGCTTTTGATAGGACAACCTCTCCAAACTATCCCACACCTTTTTAATCCATTGCCGTGTGTTCTGCAAGTCAAATAATAATAATAATGACATAAAACGAACCCGATACCAGCTCAGCTTTCTAGAAATTTCAAAGAAAACAGGAAAACCTCCAGTCAGGAAAATGTTATTTATTGCTAGGATGGGGATATAATGAGGCAAACTGCTGAGGCTGAGCTTTCTCCCCCTCCTCCCTTCCACGGCGGGGAACCCGAATTCCCATGCTGCGATGCAGATGCATTTTAAAAGCTCGACAGAGCTCCAATGAGGCTCTTTGAGAAAATTGCTTGGTTCTCTGGGCCCCCGGGCTGCCTTCGCCAATGCAAGATCCTCCTTGGTGCAGGAAGAGAGAACTAAGCTCCCAGGAGGACGGAAAGTGCTGTGGGCCAACGGGGTAGGACGTGTGGGCAGGTTCTTACATCACGCTCCATGTTGTATAACTTTGCAAGCCTGTAACTACTGCGCCGTAAAAAGGAAACAACTCCCTGGCTGCATCTGCACTGTGGAAGGAATGCAGTTTGACCCCACGTGAACTGCCAAGGCTCCATGTTATGGGACCTTGGGAGTTGTAGCTTGGCAAGGACTTTCTTGACCAAAGAGTGCCAAATTACAACTCTCAGGATCACTTTAACACTTTAACAGCCACAGCAGTTAAAGTGGGGTCAAACTGCATTCATTCTACAGTGTAGATCAGGCCTCGGCCAACTTGGGCCTTCCCTCCAGGTGTTTTGGACTTCAACTCCCACCATTCCTAACAGCCTACCGGCTGGAGAGAAGGCCCAAGTTGGCTCATGTCTACTATAAAATTACTCGAGGCTTTGGAGAGGTCGCAGGAACAGCCAAGTTTTTAAGTCTTTACAGAAAGTGGACAGGGTGACGTCTAATCTAATCTCCTTTGGGAGAGAGTTCCAGAGTCGGGGAGCCACCACCAAGAAGGCCCTCTCTCTCGCCCCACCAACTGTGCTCATGATGGGGGCAGGAGCAAGAGAAGGGCCTCCCCAACTGATCTTTGGTCCCACGCTGGTTCATAGAGAGAGATACGGTCACAAAGATATGCAGGACCTGAACCGTTTAGGGATTTGTGAGTACCTTTACTTTGAATACGGATCGGAAACTTATCGGACAGCCTATGGAGCTCTTTAATAGGTGTGTCATCCGCTCCCTAAAATTAGCTCCAGTTAGCAACCTGGTTGCTGACCTCTGCAGCAGTTGCAGTTTTTGGGCTGTCTTCAAAGACAGCTCCATATAGAGCGCATCACAGTAATCCAATCTAGATGTAACCAAGGCATGGACCATCATGGCCAAGTCAGGTTTCTCGAGGTATGGTCGCAACTGGTGCACCTGAGGATCAAGCATCAGTGCTGAGTCCAGGAGGACCCCCAAACTGCGGATCTGTGTCCTTGGGGGGGGGGGTGTAACCCCATCAAGCACAGGTTGCCGTCCAATAACCCGATCCGCCCGGGATTGACAAGGATCTCTGTCTTGTCTAGATTAAGTTTCAGCTTGTTAACTCTCCTCCACTCCATCACAGCATCCAGGCACTGGTCCAGGATTCCTCTGAATGAGGTGGAAAGGAGAAGTAGAGTTGGGGCCGGGCTGTGGCGCAGCTGGCTAGTAACCAGCTGCTATAAATCACTACTGACCGAGAGGTCATGAGTTTGAAGCCCGGGTCAGGTTAAGCCTCCGACCATTAATAGCCCCGGCTTGCTGTTGACCTATGCAGCCCCGAAAGACAGTTGCGCCTGTCAATTAGGGAAATTTAGGGACGCTTTATGCGGGAGGCTAATTTACAACACCATAAAACTGCCAGCAAAGCACAAGGAAAGGAGTGAGGAAGTACAGCCACTAGTGGACAGTGAAGCAACAGCTCCCCCTGTGGCCGGAATCGTGAAGCTGGAAAAATGTTAAAAATGCCTCTGAGTCTGCCTAATGTATGTTGTTTGTCTGTTGGCATTGAATGTTTGCTATATATATGTTCATTGTAATCCGCCCTGAGTCCCCTTCGGGGTGAGAAAGAAGGGCGGAATATAAATACTGTAAATAAATAAATAAATTGAGTGTCATCTGCGTACAGATGGCACCGAACTCTAAAACTCCGGATGACCTCACCCAGCAGTTTCATGTAGATACTGAAAATCATGGAGGATAGAAGAGAGCCTTGCAGGACCCCACAGGTCAAGGGCCAGGGGTCTGAGCAGATATAGTTCATATATGAGGGATAAAAGGAAAAGGAACATGCAAGGGTACATTCATAGAATCGGAAATCACATTTGCCCATCACCACCCCCGGAGAGTCCAGGGTAAATCCATAAATTGCATAGGAAAACAGGAAACTCAGGGGAAAGGAAAGTCCGAACTCCATGAGCCAGGAAACGGCAGTGAGGCAGTAGCGCAGCAGCAGTGGAGGCTCCGTTGACAATCAGCTGTTGTCCCTTTAAATTTGATTCTTATAGAAATAAATGTGATTCCCAGGTCAGAGGGGCCCAAAGTGCAAAAAGCAAGATAGCAGTTAGGCTTAGAATTAGTTCAGAAAGATATATTATGAAATTGGTGCCAATCTGTTAATACGTGGTTACGGGGGTCCTGGGATCTCCGTAACCGCGCTTTAAAGTAACGCACCTAGACGGTCTCCGGGAGCTGCCAGCAACCTGAGAAGGAAGAGAGTACATGAGAGGCTAGTTTCTAGTGGAAAAAGGAAAAGTTCTCATGCTGGAGTCAAGAGAGAGATACATAATAACTACTATGAGAGGAGAAGGCTAGAATAAACTGATACTTTTATTAGGGACTAGCTGTGCCCGGCCACGCGTTGCTGTGGCGAAGTATGTTGGTCTGGGAAATAAAGTATTGAGGAATTGGTGGTAGTTAAGGTAAAGGGTAAAGGTTTTCCCCTGACATTAAGTCCATTATAAATGGGTTCTATAGCTGTGTGGAAGGGCCTTGAGTCTACACTGCCATATAATCCAGTTCAAATCAGATAATCTGTATTTTATAGGCAGTGTGGAAGAGGCCTAAGTGAGGCCTAACTCCGCCTGTCCCCTGGGCTGAGTGGGTTGCTAGGAGACCAAGTGGGCGGAGCGTAGCCTTCTAACTGGCAGCAATTGGATAAAAACCATTATTCCTCTCCCTCTAATTTGGACTTCATTTTTCTTTTCTTTTTGTTGTATGAACGTAGAGGCATGGATGAGGGGCTGTGCTGCCAAGTTTAGTGTTTCTGGGATATGTAGTTTTGTTGTTTTGTCCTAGGCTGAAATTTCATTACCCTTTTATATATATAGATTAGTTGCATTGTTAGGCTTGGGGGGGGGGGGGCAAAAGAAGAGATTCTGACACATTAAAAACAGCTGCTGGAATACACATTTCATAGTTGGCTGGTTCAGCAGGGCTCTTCTCTGGATCTGGAACTCCCTGGTGTAGGTCAGATCAGATTGAATCAGGAAGCTTCACCAACTGGGAGCGACCCTCCAGGAAGGAGTGGAGCCACAGCAACGCAGTGCCCCCAAGACCCATTCCGGAGAGCTGACCCAGAAGGAGACCATGGTTGATGGTATTAAAAGCTGCTGAGATGTCCAGGAGAACCAACAAGGACACAGTCTCCCTGTCGAGCTCTCTGCTGTTTATAAATAGTGGAAATGCATATCTGGTTATTGGCAAGGGCTTGTCTACACAAGATAAAACAACGCAGACTCAACTCA